>NW_026892561.1:22330000-24730000 GCF_033815535.1 Pezoporus flaviventris
AGAGATGCCTCCCAGGTCCAAGACGCAATACACGGCACTGAGATGGCATGGGCAGCTGCACTGAAGAGTTCATTTAAAACAGGCAGCCAAGAAGGGGGTGTAGCTCTTTGCAGTTTTAGCTGCCAGTAATGCATCAAATCACAAGAGATGAGACACAGTTAGAGGTTAAGCAGAATCCAAGCTAGTTTCTTTTATTTGCTTTATAAGTAACTAACTGAAATAATATTTCCAGGATGCTTTTGCCCACAAAAGGCTTACAAATGAGACCTCTAGTAAAAATGATCTACAGACACAGAGCCGAACAATCCCCTGGCGGGCAGGTCAAAAGAGCACAGAGCAAATGCTTTGTGAAGAGAAAATGTCACAGACACTTGAGAGTCGCATAGAAATACAGGCAGAGAAACTCAGCCCACAGATTGAAACTAACACCAAAACCTTCAGCAAACAACTTAAAAGAGCTTTACTGACCACAGTGGTCAGAACATCCACTTTACTGCTCATGGAAAAATGGCTTGGTAACACTAGGCTGCAGCCCCAAGGTCTACTTTATACTAGAAAAAGTGTTTTGAGGGTGTATTTTACATCAGCAAAACCCTGCCCACAAAATAAACTGGACCAGCTGAAGCAGTTTTCAAAGGCAAAATGCCATCTGTATCAGGCCTTTGGCTAATATAAATGGTTTAAAGATAAAAAAAAAAGAAAGTAAACAAAAGAAGCAAGGCTTCTTGCAACACCTAGCTACGGTTACCAGATTTTCACTGCTATTATTGCACAGAAATGACTGCACTTGTGGAAGAGTTTTTGAGACCACACCAGAAGAGGAGGATGAGCCTGTCTCACTACCTACAGCCACAGAGAAAGAACCTAGATAAACCATATAACCATCCAAAGGAGGGCTGGTGAAGAACAAAGTACTCAAAACAAAACAAAGTTTTTCACTGTTAATGAATTACTAAGCTGACCTTTACTCGAAATGAATAAAGGGAATGGTTTTTTTTCCTAAGGAGCAACAGTGATTTCTCTAACAGAAACAGTAAATATTTCCCTAGGTATGTAAGGCGATGCATTTCTTTTCTTGGTTGGCATTAACACCTGGCATGAAAAGATCTAATCCAAAGCATACCTTGGTTTCAACACTTTCCACAATAAAAACAAATGATGTCACTAAACTAAAAGTGTGAAACATGCCTGAGGCTTTGCAGAACATGGCTCAGGCCTCATCAGCCTTGTGCTGGAGCTGTTCTGGGATGTTACTTTCATTCTACTGCTACTGAGTAACAGATTGTCACACCGGGACATTCTTGAAACTTAATCCATGCTAACCATGGGTGCAAACTTAGCAAGGGCTGGTTGAGTTACATTGCAACCCGGTAAACATACTTTCATTCAGCACATAAGTGACCCCTTAGCTCTGTCCATGTCAAAAACAAATGAAGAGAAATCAATTCAAGGCTAATTAAATTCTGAATAAGAGCATCTACACAGGGATTTAATTCACTTTAATCAACCCATTGGAAATGTTAATTGCATTAATTTTCTCAAATAACCATGTGTGGACAGACTCTAAGAATGAGACCTTGGCACGGTAAAATGACCAGTAACAATTTTGCGAATGACTTAATAGGACCAACATTAACCTCTAAAACTTCAGAACACCAATATTGCTTTTCTTTCAGTAGCAATAAGAAGCAAAGCATTAAAGGATGACAAGAGGTCAAAAGGGATTTCCAGCTTCCTGTACAGACATGTGCATTTTAACTGGCTTAATCACAAAATTCACATTTGTTATTCTCTACAAACCGAAATTTACAAAGAGGAAAACAAAAGGCCAGTGGCAAGGAAAACAAATTAAGGCATTTTAGTTGTATTTCGACAGGCACACAATGTTTTCCACTACCACTACAGCGTAAATCTAAACTAACTTGATTTTGACAGAGCTTCTGCAGATTTACACCGTCAGAAAGCATAAACTCTCCTTCGTACAAAGCTTTTTAAACGTAAAGCAGTTCCAGGGCACCTTTAATTAATCTTAAAGGCACACATGTGAAGCAGATACTCCGCTAATACGGAAGCTGAGGCCCATCCGGCCCGACTGAAGGTGGATCTTAGCCCAGGCTAAAAAGTCAGCCACTGTGGCCAGAGACCCAGAAAGTGAGCAGGGCTGCTTGCAGCCCAACCTTCCCCTGCGCTCTTGGGGCGCATAGGGGTTCTTGCAGGGTGGAGGAGGCTGTTTGGTACGCCAAAGCTCAGTGCTTGGGGCATTGTCTTCAGAAAAGCCCCTCAGGCTAAAGTATTTTTAACCGGGTCCTCGACAACCCCAGCCCTCCCCAAACCACCAATTCGTGGATGTTCGCAGTTCTGCTCCCAGTTTCAAAGCCCCAGGCGGAACCCCCACGCCCAGCCGAGCAGTAACTGTGAGTTACACGTCTGCATGTCGGTACCCGCAGGGTCTCCCGGCTATTTCACAGCACGGCTCATCTCCCGTGGGAGAGCAGCGGGCCACGCTCCTAGCCCGGCCCGGCTCCCGCCCGCTGGCCGGGCGCAACGCGGGGAACGGAGGCGAAGCGCCAGCGGCAGCCTCGGCGCAGACAAAGGGCTGGCCCCCTCCCCCCGCCGCTCCTCGCCTTCTCCCGCGGAGAGGCGGCCCATCCCTGCCCGAGGACGGGAGCCGGGCCCGCAGGACGGCAGGGGCTCTCCATCAACCTAACGCTGCTCCTTCCCCGCCCGCCCTCCGACCCGCACAGCCGCTGAGGACAACTCACGGGAAAGCGGAACGGGTCCCGCAAGTCCCGAAGGGCTCCCGCAACCGTGTCACCCCATTCCCGCCCCGCTGACCCGCCCACACGGGGAGCCGGCAGAAAATGTAAAATAAGGTTTTGTTTCAAAATAGTTTATCCCCTTCTTTCCCCAAAACCGCCCCGTCCCGTCCAGCCCCCCGGGGCCAGGCTTTGCGCTCCCTCCCAGCGGGTCACCCCTACCTTCTTTGACTCCGGGCAGCTTGGAGTGGTCGATGCCGATCCCGGCCATTGTGGGATGGTCCCTCGCCTCCCGGGTGAGGTGAGGGCAGAGCCGCGGCCGTGCCGCCCGCGCCCCGCGGTACAAAGTTGGCAGCGGATGGAGACGGAGCGCCCGGCCGTACGGCGCGGCGGAGGGGACAGAAAGCGCCGGGGTGGGGCGGGGCCACCACTCACCGCCCCTCGGCCCCCCTTCCCAGCAGCTGGACGGCGGCGTCCCGGCTTTCCCACCTTCCTTTCTCCAGCGGGACGGGCAGCCGCCGGGCGCGTTTAGTTTGCTTTGTTTTCTTTAGACGGGGGGATCCCCGACTGCTGTCGGAGCTGCTTTTGAAACCGCTAGGACAGCTCGGGTCCCCGGCACTCTGCCGTGCCGGACGTGGAGTCTCTTCGCCTTCTTCCACTTACCAAAGACAGCCGTCCCCAGCACCCGCGCGTGTGCCGCCGGCCTGGGAACCGAAAACGTGCCTTCAGCCGAGCCAGCTGCCCAGCGGCTATCCCGACCCCTTCAGAGAGAGGAAGCAAGGGGGACAAGATGAGTTTGTCTGTCGGGATGGGCACATCTGGAGGAAAGCGGTGCAGACAAGAGATTTCTGGCCAAGGAGCACCTTGAGAGGCCTTTGGACCCTAATAGCACACTGCCATGTAAGGGTGAGAGCCAGCCTTCCGCAGAGATGGGAAGGATTCACACTTGCAGTCCACCTTTGTTTTCCAGCAGCAAAAATAAACAGCATAAGATGATGTCCTCTGGACTAACAGGAGGAGGTAAACGGAAGAGGATTTGGGGTTTAGGGATGTTAGAATTTGTCCGTTCAGTACAACTGAAGACTTATGTCAACTGTTTAGTGTTTTGATCATAAATAAATATATATATTGAGTATGCAAGCAGCAGACAAAGTCAGTATTACCACATTTGAAATTAGTGGCCTCCAGCTTCTATTCTAATGTCCTGTGGCCCCTATGCCATGGTGAGCACAGGACATAGGGATGGGGGGGAGCCCCTTCTGCTCCCTCTCTTCAACAGGCTCCAGAGAGCTCCTAGGCAACTAGGTGTCATGGTTCAAAACCAGGCAGAGGGCTCATTCACTCACTCCCTCCCTCCCCTTTCTTGCTCTCCCCCTACTCCCAGAGGGACAGAGAGGAGAATCGAAACGAATGCAACTCCCATAGGTTGAGATAAGAACAGTTGAGTAACTAAGGTATAACACAAATCACTACTGTTACCACCAATAATAACAATGATAAAGGAAATAACAAGGGAAGAGAATACAACATCTCACCACCAGCTGACCGATAACTTGCCCCCCCCAGCCTGACCAAGCTCTGACTGATACCTCCTCCAACCCTGCAGCCCCAGCCCATCTGGCAAACTCCCAGTTACATCCTGGGCATGACGTGCTGTGGTATGGAATACCTCTTTGGCTAGCTTGGGTCAGGTGTCCTGTCTCTGCTTCCTCCCGACTTCCCCTCCTCCCTGGCAGAGCATGAGGCTCACAAAGTCCTTGGCCAAACCAAATCATCCTTGTTATCAGCTCTGTTCCCAGGCCGAAAGTCAAAACACAGCACTGCACCAGCTACCAAGGAGGAGAAAAATGACTGCTACTGCTGAACCCAGGACACTAGGACAAGAGCTGAGAGGGAGACATAGTGGGATATCAGATCTCAGAAAAAAATGGCAAATAAAATATCAATTTTACTAAAAAAATAAAAACATGGAAGAAACTGACTGCAAAAACAGAATCCATCTCCAGAGGGTTAGCCTTGTGCTATTCCAGAACTTTTTGGTCCTGTTTTCCAAAACTCAGGAACTGTTAGTCCTTAATTCTGCCCCTTTCAAATAGTACTTCATCATCTTCAAAGCTGGTATGCATAGACTATGTCTTTAACCTTACTGCCTTTACTGTTCCATCATCTACTCAGCATTTTCCACAGAAAAAGTCACTGAATTGTCTGTAATTATGATCCCCTCTCACTTACTCACACCTAGCACACTTCTCTATGTGCTGACATACACTGAGAGCTGACAAGCCCTCTGCCTAGAAGGCCATTATACCCATTTCCTGAGAGGTGAGTAGTGCCCAGGATGACCCGTGCTACAAGGTACTCCCTGTAACCATACACATGGGAGCTAGTTATGGGGTTTTGTCCCTCCAAGAGGCAGCTTATACAGATAATCTCCTGTCACAGACCCAGCTCCTCCTTCTAAATCCCCTGTTATTCACACAAGCGATACAACCAGATGGTTTGCAAATAATCCCCATGGCTGCAGCCAACTCCATAACATAGAAGAGTCTAAAAGTCCATTTCTAGTTTCTCCTAAATTTGAACTCAGTATATTCCAAATTCAGTCTATTCCTCTGGCCACTCTTCACCTTTTACTAATCAAGCTTTTTGATTGCTGAACAAGCATTGATTAGTGGTCAAAAGAGAGGACAAAAAAAGAGGCCAAGCAACCAGGAATATGCAGAAGTGGCACAGAATGTACTGATCTGACACAGGTCACAGCTTTCTAAAAGTGGAATATGGTTTTCTCCTGCCCTTCACTTAGTATAAGGTATTCAGTACAAAGCAGCAAAAGCTGAAAGCATAAGGTGTTCACATTAACACGGCAGCTTTAATGCAACAGAACCCACTTTGACTCTACATTTATGAGCACAAGTCTTAAGCTGTGTATCTTGGTGATCACTCTATGCATACAACTATTTGCTCTAGTCTTCAGTAATGAATTTGTGTCAAATTAATTTGTCTGGCTAGGGCCAAATCCAGCAACATAAATTAGTCATAACCTCCACTGCATTCAAGAGATACAGTGTTGGTCTGATGCGACTGGCTGTCAAGAGAGAGCTGTGTTCCTCCTAGTTACGTGCAGCTTCACTAAAGAGAGATCTGATATCTCATGCTCAGGATCACAGCAGAGCAGTGTGTGAGGTTCCTGGGTTCAGGTTTCTACAACATAAATTATGTAGCACCTCATGCCTTCCTTTGGTTCCATTAATCATGCAAGTTTATTTGTTCTTGCAAGATCTGCTAAAGCTCAGTCATAGCAGCTGGACAGTGAGCTCTGCCACAACCCAAGGAAAACACAGGGCAACAGTGTAAATGACGTTATTTTCTTGGTGCTGGAAGTGAGGGAAACATCTCTAGCTGTTACAGTACAGAAAGGTTGGAACAGTCTTCTGGGAGGGATAGCACAAGCAAAACCAGTGAACAGCATTTGTCAACACTGTTACCTAAGACAGGGTCCTACACACCAAAGTATTTTCTTTGCATTCTTGACACTGGATTTCCCTCTCAGTTTGATTTTTGAGATGTTTCTGAGATTGGAAGGTGGCACAAATCGCTTGAAGACTGCAGAAAGTTTCAAAGACAGCTACAAAACCCAAAACTGACCACAGCAGGACTGAGGATGAGGGAATTAAACAGGCTCTAGGGAACGAGTTGCTGATGTAATGCTAGCACTGCAGCATTATGACATCTTATGCTCCTAGAGGGCACCTTATTGTGGTGGATCTCAAATTGCCCTCCCAACTCTCACTTGTGCCTAAGAGCTTCTTCTAAGCAGCATGAGAGGTTTTTGTTCTGCTAGACTAACATCAGCTTTTTCTGCACAAATTGTACAACATTTAGCTTGACAAATGGTATATGTTACAATGGGCAGATGATTTCAAATAAAGCTGGCACAACTGAACACTTTAAGATAACAAGAAAACGCTTCGATCTTTCATAAAAGCAGGTACTTAACCTCACAGGAGCTTCTGTGGGAAGACAAGTCCATATAATTTCACAGGACCAAAGCAACTGGGAAGTTGAAGTATATGGCATGCAACTTTAACTCTTCTTTCACAGAGTAACTTCAATCAGGAGAGAATTTGCAGGGCTCTCTTCTCACTCCCTGCTCAAAGCAGGACAGGCTTCAAAATCTGATGAGGTTGCTCAATGACTTGCCCAGGTGAGTTTTGAAAATCTCCAGGACTAGGCATACCACCTCTCTGAGCTTCTGTTCCATTCTTTGCTTACTGTGATTTTTGTCCTTATATCCAGGGGGACTTCTCTTTGCTGCAGGCTGTGACTCTGGACCCTTGTCCTATCTTTGTGCGCCTTGTTTGTGCTTTCCAGGAGCCATTCTCCATTCTCAAACCCCATGTACCGGGCACACCATGACCAGTGAGGAGTGTGCTTCAGTAGATAGCTGTGGGCAGGGGCTCAGAGATGACACTGCAGCTGGGACTGTGCCTCCACACAAATCTTAAACCCCAGGGATCCCCAGGACTAGGTACTTAATCTACTTGCGCCCACATATCTTATCCTGCCCCAAACACAACACTCCTGGAGTGTATGCAGATTGTCATACTGGTGCACTACACAGCACTTCCCAGCTCTCACAGCATTGAAAACACTTGTGAGGAGATGTGCAAAGCAGAGGCTGGAGCTGTTAAAAACAGACAAAAGCCACATGGTCTCAACTGGCCTTCAGAAAAGCCACAGTGAGCTGTTAGGGGAAGGAGCTGCCAGGCAGAGCACTGGGACCAGGAGCAAGGAGTGCCTTATGCTGCTAAGCTCTTTCTGTATGCAGGGAGAAATAATTTTGTGCTTGCTTCTTAAATAAACTGGGCACCTTTCCAAGTCTCCTGCTGTCATTTTAGGTCAACAGGATAACAACTGTGAAATAAATTAGGCCGTATCAAGATGTTAACTTTCAACAAAACAGTCTTTGTTAGTTTCCTTAACAATGCCAAGGCTAACTTCCAACTGATCAGGCTGCTGTAGAAATACACACAGAAGATAATGATTCTACATTCTACAGACGTGTGCATCAGTTAATGGTCAATGAAAAGGGATGGGGGAAAAATGGGTTTGTGTCTCTCACGATATCAGGTGCTGCACAAACCCCTGTCTAAAGCCTGTAGGACAGTGGTGACTGATGCCAGAGGACTAACCTTCCTTTGCACCTGAGCTGGGAACACAAGCTTTTGTTTTTTTCTCCCCAAAGTCAAATTCGTGGTATAAAAACCAGCATAAGCTCTTTTTTATCTTCAGGAAGCCTAAAGGTTGCAAGCACCCCATTTCCTGCCTGTAATAAATAAAAATCAAGGTTTGGGGTCTCAAATAGGATTTGCTATCAACTCTGCAGGATGCTGCAGGGTCTTCTGGGGGACAGGTGATGTAGGGACACAGGAGGAAAACACGCTGGGAAAAAAACCCAAACACTTCAGTTCTTAACCTTCCTGCATTTCTAAGCTAAGACACTTCAAGAGAGGTTTGAAATCCTGTGCCAGAAGGGACCAATGAGAGGAAGCAAACATTATAGCATTGGCAAAGAACAGTAAGAAGCAGGTGTGCAATTTCCGTAGGCAGCTGAACAGTGCCTGTGGGAATTCAGGCTCCCTGAAGAACAAGGAGAGTAGAAGCCTGCAAGGATTAAGGTATTATAGAACACACCAGGGGTAATGAATAGAACGATTACAAAGAATGAACAAAGAGGAAACTAAACTTGAGCTTACATGTAACATAATGAGGGGTACTAGGAAAATCATGAGTCATGCATTTACAAAACAGGGCTTTTATTGGCTTTCAAGTTGTAGAGACAACTCATACAATCTGAAGTCAGGTATGAAGCTGCTCACATCTTTGTTACATGAACAGATGTTTGTGTAAGCTACCCCAGAAAATGCAAGGTCCAAATTAGCTCTGCATCTCTGCCCAGAATTTTACAAATACATTTGGCAAAGGTTGTAGTCTTAGTGATTTTTTTTTCCAAGTGAAAGTGTTAGTTTCACTTCAGCAAAAGACATCAAATGTCTTCCAAAAATTCTCTTTTACCAATGAAAGCATGAAGTAATACCAAAAGTGGTACATTTGCTAGTTCTTTCCTCATTCACTGTGCATCTTTCCTTAATCTTACATGTCAGAAGAACAGAACCCACCAGAACAGTATACTATTCATCCAGTGCTCTGCTGGGAGCTGCCTGCAAATCCACACAATGAAGGTGTAAGAAACCTAACAAATGTGGCAGATGATAGTGATGAAGCACCTTGACCAATTCTCAGCTATTCAGTCACAACTACCTGGATGAAACTTCAACACACTAGCATTGCTAAAGGGAGTGTGATGGGGGTTGAAGTCAAAGCAGCTCCTGCTTAACAGTGAGTTTGTTGTATTCCACTCTGAAAAAAATTTCTAGATCTACCTAAAAATCACCTATTTTGATTTCCACCTGCCCATCCTTTTCTGGATATGTCTATATATATATATCTATCTATCTACCTATATATATATAAACAAACAAACAAAACCAAACCAAAATCCAAACACACAAAAACCCAAACCAACCAACCACCCAGAATCTTGTCTTACCACTTCGGCCACCTGTTTCCCAAGCTGCAGGGTGGCAAGCAGGCCAGAAGGTGAGGAATGGATATGTCCTGCAGTCTTAGTTGGACCCCTCATTTCAAGTCATGATTTTGTACATGCAAGTTTACATCCACAAAGTATTGGTGTTCACTCAAAGCACTATTTTGCATGTGCAGAAGTATCACAGTGTCAGAAGCCCTGGGTGCAAATGAAAAGGTAGTTAAGAAGACAGGCTTTCCAAAATGCAAAGATTATGGTTGTCTACACAATTTTCCTCAAAACAACTCAGGTCTGTGTAACCTCTAAGCCCTCTCTTGGGTGACTTGTGATGAGAGTTTAAAAAAAAATGGGTAACATTTCTCAATAAACCAAAAGCCAGATGATGAGAACTGAGAGAAGGAAGAGCGAGAAAGAGGAACAACAGCGTGAAAGTTGACAGATAGGGTACACCTTCACAACCTTAAAGGTGCCCCAACCAGCACTTTCAGCAGGAAATCACCCAGCCTTATCTATGTGGCTGTGTTACCCGAAGTAGTATATGTGCAATCTGCACTCAATTTAGACTTACTGGGAGTGACTGATCAAAGTAGAACACAGTGTGCAAAATTCAGGGGAAAGTTCAGAGATGGATGCATACACTCATTCTCATACAATGGCTGCTGACCACACCAAAGGATCCTCACAGGGGTTCTTGATGCAGGTAGTATTGAGCATCATCAGCCTAACACCTGCAACAACAACAAAATCAAGAGGCAGCTCATTCCTCTGAGGACAGAGACACTGGGAGCTGCCAAGTCCACATTAGCCTGTACAGCAGTCAACTAATTTTGCCAGGACACAGTGCCTAACCCCAACAGCCTCAAGATTTCTGAGGAAATAGGGCTTTCTGAATACATAATCCCATGCAGGCAGGCAGTGCCCTGTGTGCTAGCTCAGCAGAAGCTATGCCAGCACCAGCCCTGCTACCCTAGCAATTTTATCCAGCAGCCAGATTCATTAGTCCATCCCAACTGCCACACTGATATGCACATATGGGTTTCTGGTGGCCCATCTAGGGTATCCACCTCACGGGGAAGATGCATCAGCTCCCTGGGGTCAGGCTTAGGCTGCCTGGCACAGCCCGCTGTTACTTAGTAGAGATAATGTATCTCATACTTGGTTGCCCTTACTTTCCTCCTCCATGCTGATAATGGCAAGGTCTACCAGAAGCCACATGCCAAGACCACCACTTTGGGTCCTCCTAGCTTTGTGGGCCCACAGGAAAAGTGATAATGACCACTGATACCCATCTTCTAGAAAGAACAAATAAGGTGAAGTCTGACACTATTGTCAAGGTGATGGGTTTGTAACCACACTTGTGGAGGGCAAGTCCCAGCTCTAGAAATTGCTTCTTGTTGGCCATGTGCTGCTTTCTTACCTAAGTTTCCATTTTCACAAGTGTCTGTTCTGTAATTTCCTATAAATGATGGAGAGGGAAGAGGTTCTCCAGAAACCCAGGCAGGCTTCTGCTCCAAATCACTCTCAGCTTTCCTAGTTCCATTGCTTTACTGGAGTACTAGCTTGGGTAGGTGATACTACTCTTGCAAAGACACCTCACAGCATCACTAAACACTTGATGTCCCTGACAAGTCCAAGGACACTCTCACACTCATTATCCAGGATGGACTCGGGGCTTGCAGAAGGTGAGTCAGAACAGAGAGGGATCAAGCTGGAGGTAAATCTGATGGTATAACTAGGTCATTCCAGATAATGCCTCTTCAGGACACTCTCCTGGCACAGGGATCACATTAATCCCTACCCAGCCACACCAGTATTTACCACTCAGGAGCATCGCTGGAAATTACTTTGAGACCAGCAGGTCACAGCACATTTCAAAACAGAAAATGTTTCTGCATTGCTTTAATCTCCTCACCAGCAAACTCAGCCAAGTAACCCCAGTCGGTAGGGATGGGAGACTAAGTCTAGAGGAGGTGCTCCAGCTCCTCCAGGATTAAGAGGCAGAGGTGAGAATGGCACCACAACTGACTGCTCACTGCTTTCTCTCCATGGGTTGCCTCCTTCCACATCCAACGTTTTCACATTCCTGCATTACTTTTTCACTCCAGGAGGATACTTTGGAGTTGGCTTGCTCTCTGGAAAGTTGAGTGGCTTCCTCACAACCCCCACAGTGAATGTAAAAGCTAGGTCATTTGCACTTCTTACCCTCCGCTGCCTTAACTGTGAGGAACTGTTTCTCTTCAATACAATGTTCATCTGACGGGAGCTGGTGATGCTTCCCTCTGTGTGCTCCCTTAGTTGCTTGCAGTAAGGTGGCAACTTGATTTGCTTTACAGTCTGTGTTGGACCTTTCACTTTTCTCTAAACAAGGATACAGTTAAACTACAGCATCTGATTTTATGGCAGTAACATGCCAAGCAACAGCTGAGTCCCGAAGACAAGCACGTAGAAGGAGGAGCAAATTGCATGAGTCAGACTAAAAGCTTCATAAATATTGACAGGTTTTAACAGTCCCCCAAGGAACAGAGAATCTCATTTTGTTACTACACCTCCCTTCCCATTATGTACTGCCTCCTCTCAGGGAGATGCAAGGAGGGACTGCTCTCCTGGCTTATGTGCACAATATTTTAATTCCTTTCTGCAGTCAAACTGCTCTGTCAAGGACTTTGCAGCATACATCAGCAGAGTATTTGACCACCTCTGAGTGGCATTTTAAATAACAGGACTGAGTGTGCTTTGTTTTCTCAACTTCACTCCAGGGTAGGGGTAAGAAGCAGAGGAGAAATAAAATATTAAATGTGTAAGGGATGAAGGCTGAATAGGACAGGATGGTTTTCAGTACCTTCTACTCTGATTTCTACTAGGTGAAGCACACTTGGAGACACAGGGGGCAGATAGATGCAACAAGAAAATGGAAACAGTTTGTTGGGCATGTAAACTGACAGGTGATAGAGGCACATGGTAGACCATAACGAGGAAGACGAGCAAGATGACTTCTGCCTTTCTGACATTGTGTGCGAAGCTCTCTTCACCCCTGCTGTGAGGGCAGCTCCCTTTTCTTGCCTGATAAAAGCTCACTAACCTTTCACTGCTCTGCTGGGGCTGCCATTCCCCCCTCTCTTCTTATTCTTAGAAACACTCTAGGCAAGAAAACAATGACACAGGAGCCTCTGTACCTGCACTACAGAGTGTAACATCCTGTCTCTGACAGCTGAGACCAGCTGGCTGCAGCCAAGTTCCATGCCTGGTGCAGAGGTTGCAAAACAGTTCATACACCTTTTCTCCCAACCCTGAGTAAAGGCTCTTCCCTGACAGGTCCTCTCATAGCAGGTTGTTTGCTTTGAGACCAAGCAAACTGTGGTTAAGTGGAGACCACAGCAAAGCCTGTTGATGCTGTTGAGGTTCACTTGAAATACATGATGCATGTAATGTTTTCATGCATTTTCAGGAAGGTCTGGGGAAAAATAAGAATATTTTCTCTTTCTCCAGCCCCCAGATGTACAACATATAAAGTGGTCTGGAAAGCCGCCATTCCAAGCCGGCTCCAAAATGTAGCCCCTTCATGTTCTGCTTTCAAGCAGCTTAACGCTGCCTCCTGCGCTCCTCCTCCACTCAAAACCCACACTGAATTCCCCTTGTCTAAGGCTTATTCTGAAACAGTGAAGGTTACTGCTTTAGGGTTAAACTAAGGTTAGGTTATTTGGGGATTGCATCTTTTTGAAAGGCAGCCCTAGCTTTGTTACTGCTAACAGCAAAGCCCAAAGTGACTTCAGAGAAACTGGGATTTTATATAACATACCTGAAAGCCTTCGCTGCTCCAATGTCTACCTGACAGAGGAGTCTATGCACAGAAAGAAGCTGAACATTTTGAGAAAAGTTAGGTCCAAGAGCAGCAAGGACCAGCTGCTCCCTAGGGAATAGGGAACCAAATGCAGTGATACTGCCAGCAGAACAGGGACCCATCCCAAGGGATGCAAGCAGAGCAGTCCCAGAGACAGCAGCAGATTCAGCCAAGAGCTCCAACAATCAGGGAAGCCTAGGCAGATCCAGATTCAAGCTGGGAGTGAATCCACTTGTCAGAATCAGGGCAGATGGTAGCAACCAAGGTCAAACACAGTCCAGCAACCACCAGACAGGTCCACACTGATGGAACATGTCTGAGGTCAAACAGGGAAATTAACCTGCACATCTGGGTCCAGATTAGTAGGGAACATTGGCAGGCAAAGACATAGGTGAGCTGCAGACCAGCATTCATCCAGCATAGCCCAAACAGAAGCAAAACCACCTCAGGGCTGAACTTAAATAGGGTTCCTCAGCCTATGAGCAGAGAGAGTGATAGAGGCCCCAGATGAGGCTGCTTGGGATTGTTAACACCTTCAGGGTCCTGATACATGTACTCATCTCTAACACTCAGCTGATGCAGCTGAGTTTAGTGGCATCTGTTTGGGCTAAGCCTTCTTCAGTCTTGCCTTCTGGACTTATTGGGTTTGTCTAACTTTTTCAGTTTTCCAGTTTGATTGTGCTTGATTACCTGAAGTCTGCATGGCTCTATGAAAAGAGAAACTTCTGCAAGAAGAAGCTTAAACAGACTGGTGCCATGGGGGGTAGAGATATACGCACTATCTTTGAGCTCTAGACAAAAATGCTCAGTGGGTGATGTAGAAGACATGGCTGAATTAAGTAAGAAGGGGAATATGGAGACAACGTTGTTTTTCTATTGGGAATAAAATACATAAGAACAATAAAATGTAATAGTGTTTCCAGCACTCACACAAATGGGCTAAAAGCAAAGGAATTTTCTAGATGGGAGTCTTATAGAAGCCCAACACTGCAAATCAACCCTTATAATTGCAACAAATGCAAAAGGTCCACTAATGTCTGGCAGCAGTACTCAGGCATCTATCCACCCACTCATCCGCCTGATCAGAGCATCCACCCCTCACAGCATCCAGTAATCTCTCTTCTAGTATGTAAATGTAGACTGGCAGTTCCTCATCTTCACCAGGGCCCTCATTGAAAGCACTGGCACACTTTGCTTTGGGGGCTTAACAGTTGCAGTGACCCAGAACTGAAGTTTTTCAGCGGTGAAGGAGAATATCTCAGAGAATAGCTCATCCTCCTGAAAGAGCCTGACAATAGCCCATGACGCCTTATAGCCAAGGGTATGAAAAAAACAGTCAGAGCCTGTGGGTTCTGCATAAACTTAGATGAGATGGGGAACCCACCTTCTACATCCAGGCAAAGTCAGTTTTACAGCAGATCTCAAGACAGACTGGTAGGGACCTGGAAAACCATTTAATACCAAGTAAAACAGACCTGACCTTCCTTTAAGGATACGGTTTTGAGTCAGAGCTAGTATTGTCCGCCTTGGACTCCTGTGCAAGGTGGTGTTCATCCACTTATGGCCTCTGCTTCATGGGGGCTGCTCACCTGTGAACGGTTTGAAACAGGCATCTTAGGGAGGCAGAGGCAGCTGGAAAAGTGGTCCCACTAGGACAAAGCTGTCCTTCAGTTCAGACTTTGTGAAGAAGGGGTGTGCTTCAGCTGGTTCACAAGACTGAGGGAAAAGACAAGTTTGGTTTATTTGTACATATTATAACTGCAGGGAAAATTTTGGAATATTTTCTCAGTAGAAAAGTATTGCTGAATAGAAGCATCACATTCAATTTCATATGCGCTTCTTGCAAAAATCTGAGCCTCTCTCACACTATTTTTTAGTAAAAAGTAAATATGTAAAGGGATATTAAAAAGCTAGTCATTCTATAGCACAGCACGTTGCAGGGAGAGCTAGGGACTAGAAGCCAAAAGCCCAAATATGGAAATCATACTGTCTTTTAGTTGAAATGAAGTGCAGGTACCATCAGAGGAAGCTATGTTGGGTAATCTGGCATAATGTGGAGTCAAAAAGGCACACAAAGTGAGTCACTAGGAGTGTATGTACAAATCAGAGATTGGACTGATTCTCTCCCCCATCCCACCATGGGGGGGAGTGAGTGGCTGTTTAGTGCTTAGTTGCTGCCTGGGGTTAGACCAAAGCAAGTACAGATGATTCAGTTCTGCAGAAGAAGCAGAAGTGAAGAACAAAGCTTAGCACTGTTACTATTATGACATTTTTCTTGGTAAGGTTGTAATAGAAACTAGTAGCAGGTCCCTGATGAATAGGGATGGATAGACAACAAATAGGGTTTCGGAGAAGACATGGAATATGTGCAATATACCTCAATACTCAATGCTTTGCTCTAAACTATATGACTGTGCAGTCAGAACCAGCATCTGACCTTCCACTTCTTTTTTCTCAAAAAAACCCTGAAGACAGTTGCCCATCCTTGATGTATTCCATATCTGCTGCCAAATCTGCACACCCCCACTCAGACACAATCCCAAAATAGGGTGTGATGCCTTTCCCGTTGACAAAGCCATAAGTCACGGTGAGTGAGACACACTTAACATCCTCCAATCAGTTAAATGAAAAGAGCTCTCCCTTTCTGTTTCCCACAACTTCAGCACTCATTATATCTCACATTAATTAATATAGGCACTAGGAAGTGAGATGATAAATTACAAAAACCCATTAACCTGATTCCATCCAAATTGGGGACATACGGCAACTGTACGTTAGACAAATCTTCCTTGCTAATGTGGGAGTCTTCGTGTCTGAACTCTATTAAAGGAGCAGCCACCAAAAAATATTTTTAATGTATGTACATATGGAATGTGTATCAATGTGTGTGCACAGTGCATGCCTGTGGGAGCATCAGAATTCATTAGATCAGTCTGATATGAGATATATTGAACAGGTTCCATCTGACATCTGTAACTGGGTTGTTCTGTCCACTCCCAAAGGAGTGAATCATATTGACAGGTTGAATTATGTCTCCAGAGATATTTTTCTCCCCTCCTCCAAAGGCCATTTGCAATCACGGCACATCCACTGCCTCTTAAAAGTGAGCTCATCTGGCACTGAGTTGCATTGAAGTCCTCCACCGTGCCTGAAGGAAGAATGCTTTTAGGTAGTGGGAACGTGGAGAAGATGTGGTCTGTCCAGCTGTTCCTTGGGGTGCTAGCCATCTTGACCATGACTGTGTATATCCCATCTACACGTGGAGAGCCTTTTTTACTACAAGGTAAGCTGGAATACAAACTAGATGACACAGGTAGGTGGTAATATTTTTGCTTTGCTTTGCTGCTTGTCACGGCCAATGCAACACTCATTTATGTGTGAAAGAAAATAAAATGAACCTTGAGCAATACTAAAAATTAACATGGGTGCTACTCAGAGACTTGTTCATATTAACATGAACTAAAGCTGTCCTTCTGGTCTGCAGCTGATAGTATGATATAGTCCGCTAATCAGTAAAAATATCAGATCTGGTGAAATCTGGTAAGGGTAGCTCTTTCTCTCCCAGACGAAAATTTCCAAAGAAAGAAAAACATTAAAATATCACAGAGTAGCAATTCCGGAATGTACCATATGAGATTTGACAGCTCATAAATGTCAGTAGTAGGGTGCTGCTGAACTTTTTTTATTCACAAAACTTCTTTTTATATGTTCTCCCATAATTTAAATTAATCTTTGCTTGAACTTGTTCTGCAGGGAAATGTCAATCATTTATCTTCTTTCTTAAAGAGACTTGGCAGTGGAAATAAGAAAAAGAGATGCTAAATATAGGCTTGAAAATAACATTGCTTTTCAAATTATTTTTCCTCTTGTATCACCTGTTTATTTTTGTAATGTCAACCAAAACATTACTGAAGCCACTTTACCTACATACTGCTTCTCTTTGGTTTTTACTGGAGTGTTTATAGGGTGTTTTTTTTTTTTCTGTAGCAAATCCCCCAAATGACTAGAAGTAGCTATTTTAGAATAATAACTGTCTTTCAGATTTAGGAATGAGGTTTATAGCACTCCACATGAGTTTTACACAGCATGTAGCTCTACCGACTCCCTTGGGGTTTTTTCCAGAGATCACAATCAGGACCAGAGGGTTCAGCCGCAGCGTGAGGCAGGATTGAGTCTGGCCACATACTTGGAGCATCACTTTGGCCAGGGCTCCTCTGCTTCAGCAGATTTATGTTATTTTAGCAAATGGAGCTGATTCCCATACACTCTTGAGCATCCTTAAGACTCATCTGGCACAATGTTTTGTCTCGTGTATCAGAAATAATTGCATTAATCTCATCACACCTATAAAGAGCTGATGGCTATACAAGACCATTTTTTCCTTTGTCACCTCCTTGAATGGAGGGTGCAGATCCTAAAGATCCTGGAAAAAGAGAAAATAAGCCTTTCTGTATTTTCCAGTTGTGAAAATCTAGGCATCTTCAAGGGCTTTGTAGGATCTGGGTGTGAGGCACGGGTGTTCAGACCAAAGGCTCTGGGGAATGACCATTCTCCCTGTAAAGTCTGGCTTCCATTCTGTCATTCTCAAAAATGAATGCAAAATTCAAGTTTCAGATTATTCTGGAAATCTGTTCATCAGAGCTGGGAGGATCTGAGAGCCTTTAGGGCTCTGATTAGTCCCATCCTGTGTGTCTGCTGGTTTCTGTTAAACCCTTGATCTTCCCCACCATTCATTTGAGGGCATAGCCACAACCACTAAAGCAAAACCACTGAGAAAGCTCCCTGAAGAGGCCGCATAAAGAAGTCCAAATTGCTTTAGGACAGCAGTTTGGAGAGGCTTTCCCTGGAAAACAGAAAGATTCAGGAAAAAGTTCTTTACTGTTAGGGTGGTGAGGCACTGCAATGGGTTGCCCAGAGAAGCTGTGAATGCTCCATCCCTGGCAGTGTTCAAGGCCGGGTTGGACAAAGCCTTGGGTGATATGATTTAGTGTGAGGTGTTCCTGCCCATGGCAGGGGGGCTGGAACTTGATGATCTTAAGGTCTTTTCCAACCCTAACTATTCTATGATTCTATGATTCTATGATTCTATGGTCTACAGCTACTGTAAGATGCTTCCTCAGAAATAAAGAGGCTTGCTTTAAGCTCCTCCACACTTTGACTTTGTTCAAGAGGAATCCTATGATACCACTGGCAATCAGATAGAGTAGCCCCAAGGCTGAGTGAGTGCAAGAACAGACTGCAGAGCTGCAGGGCTTTTCAGTTGTGGTACCCACATGTCAGCCCTCATAAGGGTTAAGTTCGCACCTCTTTTGCCCCTGGGAAGGTGAATAGTGTGAGCGGGGTAACACCTGTAGTTCTGAGAAGATCTCATGGGTTCCTGCCTGGCTTTGCAGACACATCCACTACACAAGAGGTCTAGACTGTCTAAACCAAGGTGATGGCTCCAGCTCTCTGCAGCCAGCCATGCTGATGAGGCTGCAGTGAGACTGGCCAGAAGCCCGGAGCTAACAGGGAAGGTTCCCCCATTCCACACCCTTTCACTGTGCAGCCCTCACTGTCTGGACATTTTATTCTATGCTCACACATCTTCTTCTTCCCCAGAGGTCTTTCCACCCTAATAGACAGGTGGACAGGTGCTGACAGGAGATGTTTTCCTTCCACTTATTACCCTACTTCATTTTTTGGTTTAATGTTGGGGGCTGGGATTGATCCATTTTATCATTACAGACTGAGAAAGGTGTGTTTTATGTGCTGCAGATAACCGAGTGCTTCCGGAGAGAGAAGACACAAATCACGAGGAAACACTGCTGACTCTGCTTCTTAATAAGAAACTCGCATGGCGGAGACCAGAAAATATTGGTAAGTGAACAGGATCGGAGATCTCATCCTCTTGAATCCATTTTTGCATGAATGCAGGGAACCTGCTTCTCAGGTTTCTCAGAAACGCCAACTGCTCAGAAAGCAGAAGCACCCAGTATGGTGTCTACATGTGATTAATGTGAGATGTTCCCCATCATGGAGCTCCTGGACATGCTTTTGCAATGCAACATAAAGCTGCCCCAAAACATGCACCCTGGATCTTCAGACACTTAACACTGAGCTGGCAAGCATGCGTGTGTGTGTGCACAGAAGTAATAGAAAGAAGAGCTGCTGCTGAGTCCCTGTGCCCCTGCTATCCCTGAGACATTGTGTACTGGGGGCATGGGCCAGCCTTGGGAGTCACCTCTGCAACCACACTCCATACAGCCTCATGTGCTTTTGAGATTCAGCTCAGTGGCTTGCTGGCATGCTAAAACCAGCAGCACCTTGTGAGCATATGGGGGAGTGGGGCAGAGTCAGGATTGCAGAGATCATATGGGTGAGATTGATCACTTGGGGTCAGGTGTAGGTTGGAAGAGGGGTAGTGGGAGCTCCTATCTGAGCCTAAGGTCCTGCTACTGCTGAAGGAGGTTGAGACAACAGGCTTTTCCCAAACAGCACAGAGGCCAAAGATGGATCATGGAGGATTTTCCTGTCTGTGCTCTGTGAGCAGACACCATATTTAAAGCCAACCGCATGTGGCTAAACTCAGACACACTGAAGAAAAGTTCGGGCTTTCTCTGACACTATGCACAGCAATCACAACTGCCATAAGGATTTCAGGGGTCAGCTATTCCCACAGCCACCAGAGCTAGGGGAGGGTTTGGGCTGTATGTGGTGGTCTTGGAGCAGGAAGCCCATCTTCCTTGTGAAAACAGCCAAGAATGGGGCCCAGCAAAAATTCTGTTATGAAAATCCATTTCTCAAAATCACTCCGTGCTCTTCCCCAGCTCTTTGTTAATGCAGTGAAGCAGTGGTTAAACAATCCTGGGACAAATAAATAAACACAAATCAAATCCTTGTTCTAAGCAAGGCATTCTTCTTGCAAAGGAGATGCATTCAAGAAATAACATTTTTATGATTGGTTTATGGATTATTGCACTTATTGCTCCTAGAGGAAAGGCTGCATTTTATGCCAGACAATTGAATCTAATGAATCTCTGAGCAGAGCACAGACAGAGGATTTACAGCAGGCAGTTTCTCAAAGCTGCATGCATAAATTAACTTCCTTCCCCCTGCTTGAGATAATCTGTTCCAAATTTCAACCACTGTTCATTTTCTATTCATAGCAGTCATTGGCCAAGCTTACGGTTTGCAGAAAGTTAAGCCAAAACACACACTTGAAATTCTGAAAGAGGTAAAAATGTGTATAATAATAGTAACAATAATAACAAAATAATTATCTCTTAAGTGCCACTTTTGACTTGTAGATCTGCAGGCCTGGGTGTCTTTACCTTATGGATACATAAAGACATTCTTAAAAGGAATCTGCTTGAGGTCATTGCTGGCAGCATCAGGAACAGAGCCCCCACCTCCCAAATCCCAGCCCATACCCAGACTATCTGTTAAACTGAGCTCTGATGCAATGGATTTGCTTAGGAACTGCTGCTTTTTCTGCTGGATTAATATCAGTCATAAAATATTCTGAATTTTTCAACTGAATTGTTTCCTTCTCGAAGGAGAAACTGGAAAGGCAGTCAGCTCCTTCTTGGCTGCTCAGTTTCAAATGTTTTTTTTTAAAAAACCTAAGTCTGGCAATGTGTCTTTGTGCTGAAGTCTTATCTGAAATCAGAGGAAACTGTATCCTAAATCCTCTTGGAGATGCAGATCAACGCCTGCTGCCACGTTAGGAGCAGGCAAAGGAGGCAGCACCAGGGCTGGGTTTTGGCTTTCTTGTCAGGCACAGCAGAGACATTCTTCAGCTCTTTCCTGGCCCTTCTGCTTAGTTTAGTGCATTTTTTCCAAAATTGGCACTTAAAACCACCTGATCACTTTGTGCTCCCCTCCTAGGAGAGCTGCTGTAGTCCAGTCACTCAGCTTTGATTTAGCTTATTTTGTCATGGTGCTTTTCATTGTTTCATCTATTTATTTCTTTTTTTTTTTTTTTTGTTAATAACTGCTTTTGACATCAGTTTGAGTCTGGAATAGGGTATCTTAGTCCTCAAGAGGAGTGAGATTGAAATCTTTCATCCTTTCCTGCAGTTTTTCCTACTGTTAGTCCAGGCCCTTCCCAATACAGCTGGAGGTTTTAGATACCGTTCATAGGCATGTAACTCTTTCCTTGTCCTGGATGTGTTATCTCAGGGCAGTTAATTCATTTTTTTTTGACATTCTAGTACAGTTCTGCTCAGACTTGAGATCTCTAAATCTAATCTATGAAGCTGGTTCCCAGGCTTCCTAACATTTAGAAGTGTAGAATCTATGCACTCACTGCTGTTGCTCAACTCTGCCAACCCTGATGTTTGCTGACTTATAAAGCAGTAAGTTATGCTAGGCAAAATCTGTGTCTTCTGACTTCTGCCTGCGTGGGTGATGTGAGGGTACACAAGTCTTAAAGGAAGAAATGGGAGTTCATATAAAAGGGCAGTGACAGGAAAGCCAGCATTAGAGACTTGCTGTTATCAGGAAAAAAAATGAAAAAGCATCAAAGAGGTTCATCTGAGTTGGTATCATACAGCATGTGACGTTGTTGGGCCAATTCTCCTAGAGCCTGGAACAAGAAAGTGTCCTCTTTCATCAATGGACAATTAGAGTGAAGTTCATAGAACTCATCAGAGAAAGCCTGCTTTTCTGTCACTGATTCTGCTACCACAGATTTGGAGATAACTAACAGGAATGAGGTGATAACTAGGTCTTTTCTTGTCAACCCCTGAAGTGGTTAAATGAAGAACATAGTTTTTGTTTGAGCTTTGGGAAGCAATTCAGATACTGATGTTACTCTCCTTCTTGCAGACTGGGAGCTGGCAAAGAAATTTGAAGAGCTTGAAAAGGTGAGAGTAGCAAATATAGAGACACATATATGCATATTGTTGTATGAATAGCTTAAGCATTGTGCATACTGTCTTTATGCCCTATTCTTTTATCTTTGTATCTTTCTCCTTTTCATTCTGGAGCTATAATATAAGCATATATCACACAAACAGAAAAGCAGAACCTGGGCTAAATAGCTGCACAGGCTGGAATAGATAAAAAGAGAGCAAGGCTATAGACTAGCACAGTACAAGCTGAGGCAGCTCTTCCCTCTGCCACCAGTGGAATGGCAGAGAAGGCCAAGCCAGGAAAAAAATGAATGCCAAAGAAATCTCCATGGAAGAAAAGGAGGTCATGCTGCCTTCGTAGGCATTGCATCAGCTGGCTGCATTAGGTAACAGGTTGAAGTTAGGGATAGCCACTGCATGCCTATCCAGAATTATTTTTGCCTGAACTCTTTACTAGTCAGAGAGGCCCTACCCAGGGTCAGGGCCCTGCTGTGCTGAGCAGAGTGGACACACACACAGACAGCAAGATTAAGGCCCATCCTACATCCAGTCTCAGGAGCAGGGAAAGGCATGCTGGAACCTTGACATGGCTCCCCCCGTGCCCCAAAACCCACAAGCAGTGGAAGCCCTTTTTCCACTTTCTCAGGTCAAGTCCACATGTCCGTGTGGATCCTGGAGGTCCTGCTGGGTTCCTCTTGGCACTTTCCAATTCAGACTGAAAAATCATGGTGTGGCATTCCAGATGGAAGGCTGCTAGATCCTACCCTAGTCCGTCGCTCCAGTGCTGAGGGACATCAAGCTCTGGCTTCCTGGGAGTAACACATCCAGAGAAGTCTAGATATGGGCCACAGATGTTCCTGGTCTACTAGAAAAGAGTAGCTACAGATGGAGAAGAAATACCGTAGACTTTGTACATTCTAACCAAGGGAAGTTAGCCAGAACTGGGGGAAGGGAGAGAAGGGACAACATAGAGCAATGGAGAAGCAATGTTCTCTGCTGCAGTGGGTGAATGCCTGGAGACCTCCTTCCGCAGCGGTGACTTGACAATTAGCGGTGCAATATCCTCCTATGCAGCCTTCTCACTACAAGGGTTTGCACCCTGGCGTGTGGGGAAGAGCAGACAGTGCCTACACTGCTGCCACCAAACAGGCAGCTTAATGGAGGAGGACATGAGGAGGTTTGAAAGCTCCAAAGGTAGATCTTCCTGCAATGGTCCTGCTCCAGGGAAGGCCCTGCCTTCTCCAGTGATGCCGACAACCAGGTTGCCTGTACCTCCTGCCTCTGAGCTGCCCTGTGCTTGCCAGCGTGCTGTGCAGCTCCTCATGATGGAGCATTTGTTTACTGCTGTGTTTATGTTTAAACAGCTGGAGAAGTTGAAGGATCAGCTCTCAACTGAGGAAGGGTCAGAAGTGGCCTATGCCTTGGAAAGTCTTTCAGCATCCCAGCCCAAAAAACGCGGTAGGTTTTGGGTTAGAGCCCTGCAACCATCCCATCCAGCTCTCATCTCCAGGGATTCCTTTCTGCAACAAAGACAGTGACAGTAAACATGACCCAAATATGCTGAAAAACAGGTTGGCAGTTTTTCTAGCAGTCCTGGCCCTCTCTTGTTAATGGCTGGCTGGTTTAGCAGCCCTTGAGAGAAGTAAAGAACTCTGTACCCAACCCTGTCTGCTGTCAGGGCAGATACACCAGGTCTGCACTCCCAGGACCTTACTGAAGGCAGTCAGTGTTGCATCCTGCTTTTCACAGAGAAACATGGGGTTATATAAGCAAGGAGTGCTTGTAGTGGAGGGGGCGAGTTATGTATGAACACGTCCCCTAAGTGCACAAATTGCTTTGCTCTGGGCACAAAGCTAGTGCTGAAGGCATAATGATGAATTTGGCATGCATTCTTGTCTGCCAAGGTCACTGCATCCCTCCAGAGAAAAAAGGAGCACTTGTTCTTGCTGTTGAAAAGCAGCTAAAAAGGATGTGGAAATCAACCAAGAATGCAGGGAACTAAGATTTGGTAGGTCCCCCAGTTGGTCCCCAAGCTTTGCCCAGTCTGTATTCAGTGACTCAGGAGCACATAACAGCAGTGCTCCTGCAAGGCCACCCCTGACAAGCACATGGACAATACTGCTCATGCTGGCTTTCAGTGGATTCCTCCCCTAAGCTGTGGCAGCTGCAAACCAGAAGTCACTGATGACAGCTCTGGCCTAAACCCAAAAGAGCTAGTTCTGCCCTTACCCACATGCTCTGTGCACAAGCAAGCTGACAACCTCCCGGTCAACCAAGGGAAAATCTTTTTGTGCGAGGCTTGTTTAAGGGCTCAGGTGATCCTGAGACCATCTGCAGTTTATAGGCAATCCTGGAGGCTGTCTTTAGTTTGGCTATTCTAATTCATACCCCCACCAGTCTGGAAAGTTCAAATGCAGATAAAACTACTTTGCCCTGCCAGGTTTAAATCAGATTCTGACAAAGAATCTTTGCCTTCATCTAAAGTCCTTCCAGTCTAGGAGAGAATCTCATGTCTCAGCATGAGCACTGCTGATTCAGTAGAAGCTTTGTCCCAAGATCCTGCTTTCAAAACCTGGATAGAAATCTCTTCTCATACTTAACAATAGGAGACCCACAAAAGATTCAAAGAACAAGGCATGCTGGTGATACAGCTTTTTTTTTCCAACACCAAAATGTGCATCCTTCCCCAGCCTAGTTTGCCTAGAAGCTCCCACAGACATCAGTGTTGTTTGGAGGCCAGTTACCAGCTGAGTGCCTGGACATGGAAGCAACTTTTACACCCCTTATTTACACTATAAGCAGCTAAAAGAAACAACTTCTGGAAGTTTTATATGAAGTCAAAGATGGTTATTGAGATGTGCCCAGAAACCACAATGCTAGCTTCACACCCCAACTCTCTCAAGACATGGGGCTAGAATAGGAAGCTGGAAAACTTCCTTGGATACTAACATCCTTCTCTTGTATCCCTTCCCAGCCTGCTTTTGGAAATACTGCATCTGAAGGCTTGCCAGGACTGGAGGATGAACATGAGCCCTTCCCCAAATGCCTTACTGGGCATTAATGTGTTAAGAGTTTGTTCTGTTCTGTCATCGTGCTGCTAAGTTGAATGCCATCCTCCACAACTATACAACAGCCAACTCTAACAGGGACTGTGACAAGAGCTGGTAACCCACTACCACTCTCAACTGTTCCTTCTTTGCAGGTTTATCCCACTGTGATCTTCTACTTGGAAGATGCTCACCAACTTTCCTTACTGTCCTGTGTGTGCCATTCAGTCTGCTGCCACTATACACTCTTCCCCTTCTCACCAGGTCCCCTGAGGCACCAAGCACTAACTCAGTTCCTCTGAGTTTGGGCCTCTGCCCACATCTGCAGACATTGCTCACAGTGATGTCTCCATTTCCTATCACTTCCTACGAGTAGGTCTGTGATGACCTAACACACGCTGTTGGGACAGGAAGGCAGATTGGGTGTAATTGGGTGAAGGACTCAGAGCTGCCTGCCTCGGCTTGCTGAGCCAGAGCTGTTCCTTGTTGTGTCCTGTCAGTGTGCACTGTAGGTCTGGGGGAGGACAGACACAGAAGTCTGGATCCCTTGGATATCATTCCAATAAAGATTTTTCTGTTGCACAGAAGCACATGCTGTTTTCTTTCTCACCCCCTGCAGAGACCCAAGACACAGCACATTTCCCTTATTGTAGGTTCTTGTTACCTTAATGGTTCATGTGAAGTTTACAATGGCAAAAAAGGCTCCCATTAAACACCTAGGTATAGCAACACTGGTCTCTTTCAGTGTGCCTGAAGAGGCCTTCCTTTTGGCCAGAATCAGGAATGAGAGTTGTGTCTTTCTCATGAATATATGTGGGTTGCTATCCTCACAGGACTTGACTTCTAACTATTCACCCCTAAAAGCTGTTTTAAGCAGAGATTTTTGGCTCATCTGGCTGGCCAGTGCAGATGCTAGCTGTCTTTTTCTACTACAGAATTACGTCTTCCTCTGTCCAAAAAGAAGAGATCACAGTCTATCACTGGTTCTTACATATATTCATCTTAAGTCACATTATCCACATTTATTTGAAAAAAAAGGACAAACCAAAAGGACCATATCCCCAGAGTAAATCTTGATGTTAACTCTGTGGTTTCCAAGAGTGTAAATGGGAGCAGAATCTGGTAGATCCTAGTAACGTGTGGCCTGATTTTGATTAGAATTGAACTCTCTCTCCAGCCCCACCAAGTTATGCTATTTAACTGTAGCTTGCATACTATGTAGTCTTCAAAACTTTACCTCTCCAAAAGCTGCAATTACCAATCTACATTCATTGCCTTGGGCTCTGGCAAGAAGTGCATGCTTAACCACAGCAGTACTTTTTGCGTACTTTATTAACAGGAGATGTATTCATCCTATTATAGAGCAAAGCCAACATCCATGGAATAAAACCAGTTTGATTATATCAGTGAGCTCTAATGACATGCAAAATACACTTCACTATTAGCATTAATTCTTTGTTATTTCAGAACCCATTTCCTGTTGCTTTTGTGCAAGTGAAAAGGTATATGGGAGCAGACTTTCACATACCCTCACAACAGCACCAAATGCAGGAAAAAAATCATGTCCTACTGCCAAGAGAAGGATCTCTCTTTCTTTAAGAGTTTGGTGCTCTGCCTGAAAGGGAGGTGTGTTACAAGAGCTTCACTGCATGCCCCAAGCTGGTCTTCAGCTCAGATGCTTTTGGCTTGCAGGAAATCCCAGTGCAATGAAAGGCCAGAGCAGCAGGATCTATCTGTTACCTGCTAGCTGTAGTCATGCCTTCCCGACCCAGTGTGGCAACTCACCAGCAAGTCAGGAAAAGGAGTACAGCATCTGTGGCTATTTAACAGCTTGCTCTGATCTAGACACAGGAAATTCCTGAAGTGCAATGCACCATGCAGCCTAGCAGTGATTTTTAGCCCATATGGTGTGCTACAGCCTATCAGCACTGTTATTTACTTGCTCATAGTACCCAAACTACCCCTCTACTTCCTTACAGGAGCTACATGCTGCTATGTTATGTGCTTCTACTAGAGTGATGAGCAAGTGTTGAATGCAATTCATTTACTAATTTGAAGCAAAGGTGGTGATGCTTTCCCTAGGCTCACCCTCAACACATCACTATGAGGGTACTGTTCTTTCTCCTACACAAGCAGAACAGAAACTCTTTCTCAGCTGCCACCCTCCACATTGTGGCTGCTCACAATTTACCCATGCTTGGGCAGTCACTCTTGCTGAGGTTAATGACCCACAGGCAATAATTAAAGAGATTTGCCTCAGACATTCTAGTAGACCATCTAGTTGATTTATTATCTGTCTGAATGGATTTGCAAACAGGCAGCACAAGGCAAATCTAGTGCAATGGATTCTGCAGTATATCCTCATTTCACATTTGTTGACCTCTATGCTAGGCACCATGAGTGAAGCTATCCAACATTGTCTATGAAAACAAATTGTGGTGTTCAGCCTTTTAGATACCATCATATTATAAACAGCACCTGCCAATTTATGGATTTTAAATAGTGCTTTTTGAGCCACAGGAGGTCATAGAGTGCTCTGTGATGGATAGGGCAGAGAAACAGAAAGGCTGTTCCTTTCTCACAAGTAGTCCACACAATACTGTGGAAGCCAAAAACAGGACTGAAGCTTCCACTGCCAGTTCCAAGCAACACCACCACAGACACCTCTTTCCTGCTTTGCTTTAACATAATCCTTCAGATAAAGATAATTTCTGCTCACAATTAACAGGCTTTAAATCCCCTCTTTATTTGGAAGCCCGAATACTTGAGAACTTTTCAATACTCTTACGATCTAGCAGTGTCTTTGCAAAGCTGCTGTGTTAGCACTGGATTCCTCTCATCTCAGTCTCTCAAAATACATCATGCAATGACTCTGTCCATGCTGCTTTTGACAGCTGTATGAATGGTCAGGTCATCACTTCCATAATCTGCCCATGTCCCATACATATGGCTCTCTTGCAAGCAGATTATCTGCAGACTGGATGAGCTCAGTGCAAGAAGATAACTTCACAAAACCCCAGGGTAGGCTTAGGATAGGTGGTGGCAGTGCACTGTAGAAGCCAGAGTCTGGGCTTGTCTGGGACTACATTTACAGACTCACTTCTAGCATGGACAGGAAATCTTGTCTTTAGTCAGCCAATCTAGATGCATCCACTCAATCCAGCTCTTCAAGCCTTCACATGCAATTTTAACACAGAAAATGAGCAGTAAGACCAGAGGAAAAGCAGGGGAAAAAAACCCAAGATGATCACATGGGGTCTTACAGCTCTTATTTCTTTCTACAACTTTCAAGATCTTGGTCTCGAGAGCATCTGCAGTGCTTCACCTCACCCATAAGGACACAACTCACCCACTGAAGGAGGAATGATCACCCAACTCAGCTAAAGATTGCTCTGCTTGATGGGAAAGACAGGGGCATCTCTTGATGTGACTCACTGGTTTGTGCAGCTGCTCTCAGCAGCATTATCTTATATTGGAAATGTGAAGAAAAACAAGTTTCTTGCAAACTTCCTGTGGCTGGGCCAGTGCCCGTCTCAGGCCAGAGCTGTAAGCACAGAGAAAAACGGGAAAAGCCCCTGCCACGGCTGAACACTGCCCCCTCCCAGGCATAAATTGGATGCTACCTGCACTGCTGAGTGTGAGCCTCATCTCCCACCACAGGCTGAAATGGGGCAATTCCCCCAAAGTCCCAATCCTCACAACAGCTTTAGCCTCAAAGGCTCACTGACTTCCCAACTCCTTTCCTGTAGCTAAGAAGCTGACCGTATTTTCCTCTAGCTGATGGTCAGATGCTTTGTGCCTCGTACAAGATTAAGAATTCAACACTTAAATCCTGTCTCCGGCCATACTCTCTGCCTGTTACAGAGTGTTTGTAAAGATTTTTTTATCTTTATCCTGCATAATCCCCTTCTCAATATATCTTCTTTTGTAAATCTAAGGATGATTTATACCCAAAATAGCAATCCAAAGAATTTAGCTGACATGGACCAAAGACCAAGAAGAAGCATGTAAGGTTTAGAAAACATCAGCTACAAATGTGAGCATTGAGATTTCAGCAAACAGCTCTTTTCAGCTATATTTTATAATCTGGAAAAAAAGAAAAAAAACATGGAAAAGTCTGAAACAGGATTTAAGATAACCTGTCTTACTCTGAAATGGAGAGGACATGTTTACATTTTACCAGAGAAAGAAATACTTGAACTTTCAGAATTAGATTTCGGATTATGTCCTGTGCACACATGAAGAGACTAAAATAAGGCATATGGTGCAGATGGCCTAGGAAGTAGATGACTTCATATTTGGATGCTATCCTATGTTATGCATAGGGAGAAGTGAAATATATTCATCAGCTTAGAAGAGGAATCCAGAAGTCTCACCACATTTCAGGATCTGCCATACAATGAAAATATGTCTGAATATGGTGCAGAGATATGAGAAACACTACTAAAACCATCAGGACAAATATTAAGGTATTGTCACCATTCTTATTCAGACTAACTCCTAGTGATGTCAGTAGACATTTCCTGAACAGCAGCTGAAATAAATTCTAGGTTTGTCCCATAACTGTTAAATCCTCCGTTCCTCTACGAAACAAACACCCTCTTGACAGAAATGTGCAAAGCAAACTGTCTGCTTTCCACGGACTGCTTTTGGCATCTCTGGAGGCTTTATTTTCAATCTAAAAAAATCTAACAGTCCTTGCTAAGATAATGAAGTTCTGCTGGTTTAAGAAATAAATGCCATGCAATTAAATTATATACATACTTTCTGTCCCCTCCTATCAGTAACACTGTGCACAACTGTGAGAGCATTATGACTTGATGAATTGAATGCTATTATTTGTAAATGTAACATTTGTAAAATGCAGTGTGAAAAAATTTTGCAGGAGGTCAATTCCTTGAGTACTGTATCATTAGTCAATGACAAGGTAAGTTGTGATGCATCTTCTGAATTCCTGTAATGTTTCCAATACAGCGTCAGTCATTCAGAACAGAAGCACCTGTAGGCAGAAAAGCAGTAAGCATTACGTTTTCCCATGTCAGAAATGCAAGGCTTGAACAAGCACGCTGTAAGGTGGTCCACAGGAAATGAAAATGTCATGAATACTTGTTTTTTGTAGGGGGGGTACTAAGTTGTAATTTAGAGCATTCAAGCTAAATTGACAGTCACAATCCACGCTGTAAGAAGCCATCATTCCCCAAGCCACTCTTTCCAAGCCTACTGGCATGACTTGAGTACCTCTGTGTAACTGAGAGTAGGTGGGGTTCTCCAAGCATGCCCACACCCAGAGTACTTTGGCTTACTTGCAGGAACTGCTAACCCTTGGTGCTGCTAAGATGGCTCACTCCAATCCGGTCAAGAGGAACTCCAAAACGTCTCTTAGGCAGCTCAACCACTTTCCTGCAGAGGGAAGACAAGCAAGGAAAGGGGAAAAATCTGGGGAAGGACATCATAGGGGTAGTAAAAATGCTACTACAACTTGGATTCCTTCATTCATCCCACTAACAACTTATTGTTCAGAAAGAACAGCTGTGTAGAAGCAGCCAAAGATGTGAGTGTTTAAAAATAAGATGCTTTACTTGTCTTACAAAAGAATAGGCAGGAGTTGTACCTGTTTAACAGACTGGCTAATGTTGACCCACTATCCCTGTTTTTATTTGTCAGCAAACAGATTATTTCACAGGTTAACTGCCATTCATAAAAGAAAGGAGATACATTGCATGTATAAAGTGGAATTGTTTCATGCATAGCATCATACACTTCAGGTGGCCCATTAGCCAGGATCTTTGATATCTCCAGGGCCAACTAGGACTAAGATAAGCAAGGAGGTAGAAAATATTTCACAGTAACAGATGAACTCTATCAGGATTTTCCTATGGGATCTCCTGCAATGCACTGTTCTCAAAATTGTATAGTAACAACCTTCTGAAGAGATTGAAAACAGGAGGGGGTTGGTTTTGGTTTTTCCTCCATATGTTACATTTCCTGATAATTTCACAAATAATGGCATGAGAAAATGATGAAATTTCTATGTAGGAATATTTTATTATTATTTAAAAAAATATATATAAAAGAAGTGTTCCCATCTTAATTCAACATTTTTGAGTATTTTTTCCACCAGCAAAAGTTTTATTTAATTGTGGAGATGTTGAGAGTTTCTGCAGCTCAGAATAACTTCTGCTCTTGGAAATATTTGTCAGTGAAATGCAGATACAAGAGAAGCCCTGGAAAATGAACTCTTTTCTCTGTCCTTGTCAAGGAACATAAATAAGACAAAATTTTGTACTGTAAGTTGGCAAATGCAAAGTAACTATCAGGAAAGCATGCTATGGTGTGCTTGAGTCTAACCCTTTGGGCTAGCATGGCCATGTTCACTCAGCTGGTGGCTTTGGGGGCTCTGCAAACCACACCAAGAAGTATCTGTCTAGTCCATAGTCTCAACTGAGCAGCCTCCTTTCCTCATACCTCTCAGGCATGAGCTGAAGCCCAGAGCATCAGCAGCCAATTTCACAGTGCCTCTTTTTCAGATGAGGTAAAGAAACAGGAACTGACAGTGTATCATGTATGTAAGGAGCACCTTATCGGTCACACTGGAGTTGCTACAAAACATCCCAAATGAAGGTGAGCCATTTGTATAGCCCTCTTTGTCCCTTCCTCAGGTAGCTGCACTGTTGCATTATGACACAGAAAAAGCAGAGAAAGAAAGCCAAGAGCTGATCTTTCGTCTGTTTCCTCAAGGGCAGCACTCTTTTCCAAACCTGTAGGCACAAGCTGATGGGGGGCAGGAGGGAAATTTGGGCTGCTGGGTTCATACTGAGTCTCACTTGATAAAAGGGGAATTAATTTCCCAGACTGGACTGTGGGGTGGGGGAGCTAAGGTTCTGCAGCATTAGCTCTAACACCATCATGCTCTGTAGTTAAACAGAGAAGGAAATTGTAAAGTCATGCCCATGGGAAAGGCTGTGAAGGCTTGAGCAGGCAGGCAGGCAGGCAGGCAGTGAAGCTTCCCCTCTCGTGGCCATCCTGAGCCACAACAGGACAGTCAACGCACTCTCCCTGTCTTGCAAACCAGACCATATTTATTTCAGCACTTACTAGGGAGAAAGTGATGTTTTATATTCAAAAGCAGCCTTTTCTAAGATTCCTGAGTCTCGGTCTCTCTGTCTGTCTGTGGATCTTTCTGCTTCTTCTGAAGACTCATGTCTTCTTGCATGCTTTTCCCATGCTTTCAAAGCTTTAGGACTTGACCTTGATAAGCAAGATAGGATCTAGGCCCCGTTGTAACTGGTGGGTGCCACAACAAGCTGTTAAGTGGACTTACATTTGATCTACTCTTTTCCAAAAGTTTCTGCTGTGTTGCCAGGCAGTACTACACACGCTGTATTAATTCAGGGGGCTGAACCTGTTTAACAGTTTTCACACTTCAAAAGTCATTATCTGGTCTGTAAACGTAACTATCCTAACTGGTGCAGGAATGGGCTGTTATCTACTGTGTACACAACAGCAGTGGGGTGCTCAGTCCTGTTTTACGCCTCTGAGTTCAGAAGCCTCTGCCTGTTTCCACCTAAAGATTCAGTCTTACTATGGTTTCATAGCTAGCACTGATCTGATCTGCGGTCCATGCTTCTGGTAGTGTCTGACTATCGACGCAGTGATCAAGGCAACTCAACTAGTTTTAATAAATGAGGCAATCCCAAACTTAAGAACTGATCAACTCCCCAGAGGTGATAATCTCAACACAAAACTGTAAACTGTGCTGATAAGGCTGGGAAAGGAGGAATTTTGTGTTTTGTATCACTCATTGGATGAGCTCATTATTCCTAGAATAGTTAAGGCTGGAAAGAACCTTAAGATTACCTAGTTCCAACCCCCCTGTCATGGGCAGGGACACCTTTTACAACACTGTATTGCCCAAGGCTTTGGACCTTATACTTGGCCTTGTTGAACTTCATGAGGTTGGCATCAGCCCACCTCACAAGCGTGTCAAGGTCCCTCTGGATGGCATTTCTTCCCTGCAGCATATCAACCGAACCACACAGCTTGGTGTCATCAGCAAACTTGCTGAGGGCGCACTCAATCCCACTGTCCATGTCAGCGACAAAGATGTTGAACAAGACCGGTCCCAACACCGATCCCCTGAGGGACACCACTCATTACTGGTCTCCAGCTGGACATTGAGCCATTGACCACAACTCTTTGTGTGTGGGCATCCAGACAACTCTTTATCCGTTGAGCGTTCCATCTGTCAAATTGATGTCACTCCAATTTAGGGACAAGGATGTCATGCGGGACAGTGTCGAACGCTTTACACAAGTCCAGGTAGAAGACATCAAATGCTCTACCCCTGTCCATCAGTTCTGTAGCCCCATCATAGAAGGCCACCAAATTGGTCAGGCAGGATTTCCCCTTAGTGAAGCCATGCTGGCTGTCACCAAGCACCTTGTTGATTTTCATGTGCCTTAGCATGCCATCCAGGAGAATCAGCTCCAAGATTTTGCCAGGCACAGAGGTGAGACTGACTGGTCTGTAGTTCCCTGGGTCATCCATTTTCCCCCTTCTTGAAAATGGGGGTTTTATTTCCCTTTTTCTGGTCATCGGGAACTTGACCTGACTGCCATGATTTCTCAAATATGATGGACAGTAGGTTAGCAACTTCATTCACCAGCTCCTTCAGGACCTGTGAATGGATTTCATCAGGTCTTGTGGACTTGTGCTCATTCAGGTTCTTAAGATGATCTCAAACCTGATCCTCTCCTACAGTGGGCCTAGGGTGTTCATTCTAACAGTCACTGCATCTGCCTTCCAAGACTTGGGTAGTGTGGTCAGAGCAGCTGCTGGTGAAGACTGAAGCAGAAAAGTCATTGAGAACCTCAGACTTCTCCAAATCCATAGCCAGTTCTCCCAATATCTTCCAGAGAGAGCTCACATTATCCCTAGCCTGCCTTCTGTTTGCAACATAGCTATAGAAGCCCTTCCTGTTACCCTGGACACTGTGTATCCCCTCTCTCCACTGTTGAAGGCATCCTCTCTGGAGCTACTCACCTCAGCAAATGATCATTAGTGGTCGATGATGACCATTTCAGAGGCAAGCTGTTAGAAAACTTGGTCAAATTTCACCAAACGATTTCCACCCATAAAGCATGAGATAAATGGGGAATACCATGTACTTTTCATAAGAAAGGAACTGCAGCTTCAAAAATGATCTTGTATTTCCCTGGAAAGGGAAAACATGCTAAAAAGCAAACAAAGAATGAGACAATTTTGATCTCTTGAAGAAATATACAGAACAGAATGTTCTACTCAGGGTTTTAAGAATTTCATATTTTATCCCTTTTAGCTGCAGTCAAAAAGTCCTAGTAGCTGACTGGGTGGATAAATGGAAAAACAGCAAAAAAATATTGCAAAACTGAAAAAAAAAATAATACTTGTAGTATTGACTGGCTCTTGTGAATACTTTCCAATTCCAGATTAAGCTTTAAGCATGTTATTAAATACTTTGTGGCACTGGGGATTCTATCCAAAAGAAGACAGCAGAAAGAAGGGAACAAGACAGTTAAGCTCTTTCAGATATAGCAAACAGCCCTTTTGGAGCTTTTCTCCAAACTCACGGGCTGTCCCCACCAGTATAAAGCATCATTGCTTAGCCCTGCTGTAGACATGCTTATCTTCAAATGTGTACTGTGAAGTTGTGGCTTTACTGCTGTATTGATTAAGCCCTAGCTTATCATAAATTGATTGCGATCTTGAAGCTCATTCTGCCATCTGGCATTTTCACAAAACCTTTCCATCTTGATATTCAAGACATGCACATCACCATACCTTTTAAACTCAGCCTTGGGAATACCGAGCTCTTCCCTCTGCTTTTAAACCTCAGGCATATTTTTTGCTTTAAATAATCTTATGATCAAAAAGGCAGTATTAAACTGAATGTTAGTTCACATCAGTGGAAAGCAGTGTACTAAAAACCCCACATAAGCTAGAATGTTCTTTGTTAGTTTTATGGCACTGTAAGGATAAATGAATTAGTGCATGTATGTAGTATTCATCACAGCTGAAGGAGTACACACCATGCAACCAGAATGGTTTCCGAAGAAATTCTGGCATCCTGATCAGAGGCACCTCACAACTAGCCATTAAATCTGCTGCTGGTTAAAGCTAACCCATCTGTACCTCAGACATTTACCAAAAGCCTTCTTCCAACTTTATCACTGGTAGGAGCATCTAAGAATTTACCTCTGCTTGCCTTTAACATCCACAGAGGTTGAAGAAATTCTGTCAATCGGGGACCCAAATCCTGGGAAACTTCTTTTCTTCTTGGTCTCAGTCACCTCATTCTCCAGAGACACCAGCTCATCAAGAAGGAATAGTTTGGCTGCCAGGTTGGTGGCTGACTTCTGTCCACTGGCAACGGGATGTGCTCTCATGTCCAGAGCAACAGAAGGTTCCAAAGGCTGCAAAAGAAAGCAGGGATGTTTGCTTGCTGCTCAAGTTGCAGAAAAATTTTCAACCAGCATCACAGCAGCCGTCCTATAAATACATAATCACTAGAACACTGAACGTGGGATGATGTTTTAAAACAAAGATCCTTCTGTGAACCATGGCCATTTTTCACCCACAGAAGTTTGCTATAAAAGTTTGAGATTTTTTTTTTTTGACAGAATTGAAATTATTAAACTTGCCTTCATTATTATTGCAAGAATTATCAAAATTTACTACTTCACAAAGCCTGTTTTTGCAGGTCAGCTCACTATCCCTATCTCAGCAGTGTGATTAGCATCACTTACAGCATGAGCCAAGTAATTTAATCCTTTTTAAAAATGCAATCACAATTACCAGACTCCAATATTCATCCTGATATTTTTCAGGAAACTGGTTTTCATTTTTAAAATGAATGCTAATAAATAATAATAAAAACTTCTACAGAATTTTCCATCCAAAGCTGACTAATTAATTCATTGTTACTCAAAAATATCCCATGATAAACTTGCTCAGCACTGACATTCAGCACTGACATTCAAAGAATTTATGCAATAACGCTATGCAGGGAGGAAGAAAGGAAAGAACAGTATGTTCAACTGACACAGTGTTTTGAACCTTAGTTATGACATTAGGCATAACATCTTTTGAAAACCAAACTTTACTATCCAGAATAGCTGAGAACATCGGGGTCTGTCAAGAGGGAAATGATACAAATCAAAGTGAAATAGTTGTTTTCCAAATAACAGAAAAATAGGGCAACAACTAACCTACAAAAGGAGATGTTAAGCCAAATCATTCTTTCTTCAGATGAATTGTTCGCCTTCTTGCTCCACCTGATCTTCACAGAATTAGATGGAAATTTCTAAATATAACTTTTGTTATGTGACTTGAAGCATGTTTTCCTCTATCTTCTCATCCGTAGACAGTGATTTTAGTACAAATGTAAAGCAAGCCGTCACATGGATGATTTAATGTGCTTGGTCTGTGATCTACACCATACTTGTGGTGGTGATGTTTCCCACTACTTATGGGTGGCATACCCAGTGATGGAGTATATAAAACAGTGATCTTTATATAAGGAGGAAGACATAACCTCAATGATCACACAAATGATGTAGCGCTGTTAATACTTTTGTGAAGGATCTCATACTGTCCTCTGACTTTAATTTTTATGAGCTTCAAGTGCACTGAGCAATCCTTTCTGTTCCCTTTCAGGGTTATAAAACTTTCATAGAGGTTTGCAAAAAAATTGTGCCTTTAAAAAAAAGAATGAACTCTCCCCTCTGGTTAGTGGGGATAAATAGCTACAATAATGCTTGAAACTAGAAGGTCAAAATAGCCTCTGCTCCTGAATACTTCATGCAGTCCCACTTACTTTGTCTTCAAAAAGGATATAATGGAATTGTAGGAAGAGACAGCTAAAATGATAATGAGAAGTATAAAATAGTTTTCCCGTGGTGAACCACTGAACAAATTTCAACTTCACAGATAAGCAGAGATAATTATGGGTTACGGTGGGTAGAGTGGAAGGTTTATAAACTTATGAAAAGCAAAAAGGTGAATAAATACTAGCTTTTTTTTTCCTCCAGAAAAAAGAGCTTCTCAATCCACCCAGTGAAGTCACCAGATGTTGGATTTAAAACAAATACAAGGAGCAACTTATTAAACACAACACATAGAATGCAGTGGAATGCATTGCCAAAAGACGACATGGATTGTCAGCAGCTAAAAAGTGAACTGGTCCAGTGTAAGTCTATGGAGGTGTTCTGTTCTTAATTTTTTTTTTCACAAATTAATATATCACAATAAAAAAATTTAATTGTTAAAGACAGACTGCCAGATCTTTGTAGCACCAGAACAGCAGTTGCTGCAGCACTGGTGTGTGGAGTGTTCCCTCAAGCCCTATTTTCTATAACAAACGTTATTTTGTATAACCAGGGCATCCTCATTTGAAGACAGAGTAAGGTAGAAGGATCCATTAGTATTCCCCTATAAGCATCTAACTTCTAAGCTGATCTTAAAAACCTATGTAAAGACCTTACAGCTACATAGTGCTACTTTGATTAAACTTTCAGATCCTTGATTTTTCTTATGACATGAAACCACTGCATAAGTATCTTTCCTGGCAAATGTGTTCAGTGTCAGCATGACATTAATAAAAAAGAGAATGCAATAGAAGTGTTTTCAGGTGCAATCCCTGCATATCCTGCATGAAACATCAGACAATTCTCTGGTTTCATCTGCTGCTTTCCTTCACAAGCTTAGGCAAGTGATTTTGCACCTTTTCTCTCCTGGTCTGTTCAGTCTTCTTTAATTTGTAACTTTTATCTTCTGTCAGGGATCTCCTTATGACTTCTGAAAGCTGCAGACTTCTCATGCTAGTATTTCTCTTTAAGAAGAATAAAACCTTTCCTTCAGTGTTAGAAGAGTTTGCTTTCCTCCCCCCTTGCCATCACCTCATTCCCTTCTTTAGGGAGTTTTCTACCCAAAGTCACTGGACTGTGTTTTAACACACAGAAAATCCCATGGCATTTCAGGAGAGATTGCATGAATCATTCCGTCCTCCGAGAGCTATACAATTTGAATCACTCTCTTCACTATGCTCCTCCTTTGCCCTTGTGGACTCAATACTGGTTGTTTACCTTCCAGCACTGTTAGGGTACTGTGTTGTCTTCTACACTCTGTGGCAAAGAACAACGAAAGGAAGAGCAGTGTTATGTGACTACCACCAGAAACATTCACCTACCTCTGAAGCTGCCCCCACAAGGAGCACTGAGATAGAATGCCACTGCAGCAGGGTAATCACAAGGGCCAAGTGCACCACAACAAGCTGGAACTGCAGCATCTGCGAAGGAGAACAATCTGTTAACAACTTCACAGCTGTGTTCCCTTGGAACCTTGCTCCAAAGGTATTAAAGAACTGAAAGCAAAGGGAGATTCTGTTCCACAGCTGTTAATATGTTTTTTCTTACAGAGTCACTGTATAAAACCCAGCAACCAAATAGTGTCAGCTGAGTGCTCTTCACCTTTGGTTGCAAAGTGAGCTCCCTCCTCTTTCATTCTTTACAGCCCTACAAATCTTTCAATTCGTTTCTGTGCATGGCCCAGTCCTTGAAGTGGCAGCAGTAATGACCTCAAACTTCTGTTAAAATTAGATGAACTAGACACTCACTTGTAAGCAGGGAGACTTTAGCTCATAGTCACCCAGGTTGACAATGACCTCCTCGATGCTGGATAGCTGCTTAAACCTGTTACAGAAATCACACACCTCTCCAGCAGCATTTTGAAAGCAAGGCTGCATTTCACCAGTCCTCACATGAGTTACCAGAAGCCACAACTTCCATGATCTTCCTGGGATCCTGGAAAAAAATTATGCAGCTCCCACACCTGAAAAAGAAATATTCCAGGTGGGAATATTTCAGCTGATGTTAATAAGAACTAGGCTGGGGCCTCTAGTGCCAAAGGTATCTACTAATTTGCTGATTACTCTGTCTCCAGGTCCAGAGTGTAATTCAAGCCTGATTCTGCCATTGTTTGCTGATTCTTCACTTGGCAAAAACAGAAACAGAAAGGATGTATGTACATTTCCATGATGTATGACAGTCATTTCATCCTCTGCATAGAAAATTTCCCATCAGGCAGAAATACATGGTAAAAAACATTTGACTTTGTAATTTTTCCCCACACTACAAAGGAGAAAAGCCACAAAAGTGTTGGAGTCCAGTTTTATAATGTAAGGATACAATATTTGTAGTGTTGCTTCTTAGAAAAACACTTGGCTTTTTCCAATATGTTTTACATGTGCTTCTGTATTCTGTTATTTGGTTACCTCGTTATATATTATACATACAATATTTTTTATATATATATTGTCCATGAGGGATCAGTAGTGAGGAAGAAAGCTGCTGGTTATTCTGTAGGGATGAAGCAGACTTAGCTCACTGGAATCAAAGGACAAAATCAAAGCAATAAGCCAGGTGGTACCACTGTCTCTCAGTTCAGTGGCAACAGCATTAAAGTCAGACAAGAGTCTGTCTGGGTGTTTTTAAAGCTGTAACCCTCTACAATGTATATTTTTGTATGTGGGTGTGCATTGAAATTTGAAGTAGTAGTCTACTGCCTTCACAGGTAACCACATCCTGATTATTTGGAAACAGAGACATAAAAATAAATGGCAAGGTTAAAAACACAGGTTTATTATGGTTTAAGGTCTGTGCTGGTATTCATTCAACCCAGGGACCAAGTTGCTAAAAATAGCGACTGGTGCACTAATCAAAATAAATATTAAGGCACCTGCAACGCAAAAGACATTTGATTAACTGGTCAGAACTCAATGCCAGTGAAATTAAAAGAGAAGGAAACTGTAAGGACTTAAAGCTTGGCTCTAGTTCCCATGGAAATGAGTAGCTAAGAAGCAGCATTGCTGGTTTACAACAGAGCAAAACTTAAGCCCAGCAAAAACCCGTTGTGCTGATTCTCATGCTCTGGTGGGACCAAGGAAGGAGAAAGAAGCAGGGTTGTTCTACTGGAAGCAGTTTAGCTCTAGAAAAGCATTTGCAAAACTTAGGATGCAAAGAGGATTATGTAAACGTAATCAAAATCACACTGTTTTCTGCCAGGCTTCGCTTTTCACATTCAGCCATGTCACAGGATCTTAGTTGTTAAAATAAGTTGTTGCTTTTCCTCCTTGAGCTCATCTGAGCAATTGGATAAGCAGAGCCCTCCTGCCAAAAGGGGCTTTTCCAGGTATACACTGGTTTTTGCTTTACCCCATATGAATTTAACCTTGACTCATTGCAAAAGAGACCTAGAGTGAGGCTTGGCATTATTTGTTGCTGAAGGAGAATAAGCAAAGGTCTTATGACCACATGGGTCTTTGTAAAACTCACCTTTACCACTTCTATTGAATTTCCATCTTTCTGGAAAACACTTTACCATCAATCTTATACAGATAGGTCAAGGGATTGGGGTATAATTCCATGTCTTTAATATCTCAGGGTCTGGTGTTATTTGACATAAAATATGGTTTACCCTTCACTAAATGTTATTCCAAGTCTGAAATTCAGACATATTTATGTGTTTTAGTGATATTTGAGCTTGAAAAGTGTCAAAACTAAAATTCCTCATATAATTAGGGATGTTGTTGCAGGTCCAATTAAAACAAAATTAAAGATAAAAGAGACAACATTATCCTACCTTATCAAAGCAGTATAAACATTCAAAACTTCTTCTCAGGAATCTATGCAGAGCCATTTTCCAAGAAAAGATCACAAGAAAGCAAAATTCTTTACCAAACAAACTGTAAGTCTCCAACATCAAACCAGAAAACTTGAAAGATATTATTCTTTTAAAGAAAAAAAGCCAAAACAACCCAAAACAAAACAAAAAACACAAAACAAAAACCCAAAATGACATCTTGAAGATAAGTGGGCTGAACAAACCCCAGACAGAATGCAATTCATCACTAAGCTCCAAAACCATTGCCTGTCAAAAATGGTAACAGCTATCATTGCTCTTACCCATTTGCACTATCATATTTCACATTATTGTGGAGATTACTCTGTAAGCATAAATCACAAGAGCTTTATTTTTCTTGCTGGCCTGTTAGCAAGAGAACTGAGGCAAGACATCATGCCTTGCACCATAACCTTTCACTTCAGCTGCCACTATATATGGATGAGTATGCTCTGCTTGTTGTTGCAACACCAACATGGGACATGCCTGAGCTCATATGCAAGTGAGGACCTTGCTCTTGCAACGAGCACATTGTGGAGGAGCCCAGAAGCCCCTGGGGTTTTGTGCTGTATGCTCTCAAGCTGACCTGATGCAGAGCCAAAGCATGACTATCCTACAGGTACTGGGAAGCTCCTAGCGGGGCTTCCAGACTGCTTTAGGACTCCAGACCTGCTTTACGAACACTGGGATGGTACTGGTGAGCCTCCATTACCTGTTAGCCAAAAAAGACCTCTTCCAACTGACTGGGGGAAATCACAGCTGTGTATACAAGACAGTTACTGAGGTGTTTTATCGCTGCTCCAATGCTACAAAATAGAACCTATTTTAATCAAATGTACCACTGAGTCCTAACATTGACCTTACTAGCCTTGGAATGGACACCTGATTATCATAGAATCATAGAATAGTTAGGGTTGGAAAGGACTTTAAGATCATCTAGTTCCACCCCCCCCGCCATGGGCAGGGACACCTCACGCTAAATCATATCACCCTGGTCAAAAAAAGTTATGACGGATGAGTATCTTACCAAAAGAACAACTTCAAAATGGCTTGTGTGTAGCTCTGAGAACAAGTCTGCTCCTGCTGAGAAAGATTTGCCCAGCTTTTTAAGTTGTAGGGTGGATCTTCTGATCATGTTCATTACCACAGAGTGAAAAACATGCCCACACCAGCAGTTCTTCAAAAATTCCTAAGGGACCTTGTGTATCTCAAGTGTAAGTTTCTAGTCATGTATATATCAAAGAAAATGGACAAAAGTCTAAACAAAACCCACCCTCAGAAACAAAAGCAGAGTCCAAACATAGGTTGAAGTGGTGTTTCTGTTCTCATCCCGTAGATATGATATGGAGCACTTCTCACATACTGCTTTCTAAAAAAATACTGAAGCAAGACATTGAATCATGGGACTCTGGTGAAATTAAATGTAAGTAGTCAGTGTCAGGTTGTGTTACTAATAATTTCTGGAGTAGGTGTAGATTTTTAAACAAAGCCATGTATTTCCATTAGAAACATGGTATAGACACTGACAACTTCTGCGAAGTAAATTACCTTCTATTTTCAGTTTCCTGACTACATGGATAAATAGATGCAGGTAGTTTTCATCTGATGGAATCAGAGAGAACTTAAAATTCATGAATTTATGCAAGAGGAGTATGAGTACTGATTTTGAGATAATGCCTAGGTATTTCTGTGTTCCAAATGAAACATTTTGTCAGGCAGTATTTCAAGGCCAAGGATGTTCCACTTTCTGAAAATTAAGTTCCTTAAAGGTTTCTCAAGAAGGCACTTTGATTAGTCATAACTTTTCAAAGTCTTCATTTCAATAATTGCACTCACTGTATGATTTGCAGTGTTTGGTCCTGACTGACGTGTTTTGTTATCACAATGACAGTCATCTTTGCCTGTATTTTACTGAATTATCTATTACAAATGCTAACTAAGCTATTGATAGCTGTGCTTTTGGTAGGCACAGATGTGGTCAGAGAGGCTCAATATAGAACTATTCCTACCATCTGTATGAATGCAGCAATTTCTTAATTTCTTCAGGGCTTGGACTAGACTCTGCACTGACCCTGCCTGTGGAAGACACGAAGCTTGTGGGAGCATCATGCAAACTGCAAAACACGTATGAAGAAAGACTGAAAATGTGTCCCCTAGTTCCAATGCAGAGTTTGGGAAGTGTAAAAATGAACACAGCCTTGCTGAGGTACGTTTGCTTAACAGACACAAACACAATTCAGGAAAAAATGACTAGCAAAGTTGGACAAATGCTTGTGAAAGACCAGTCAGTCATGGTCCTCATCTCTTCATTTGAATACAAACCATGAAACCAAATGGCCACGCAGAACAAATGAGGACACTTTTCCTTAGAATGGGCAGGAAGGAGACAAGTTGGACATGTCGCAAAGCTGACTACACTGTGTAATAAATCCATTTTTAACAACAGATTTTAGAAATTAAAACTCCCAGCTCAAGTCAATTCCATAAAAGTAGACCATGAAGCTGGAGACACAAATAGAAGTGGTAAAATGCATCTAGAAGCCTCAGGATTATTATAAAAGGAGGATGATATGAAGTGTAAGAAAATACCTCTTACTAGGAAGAACCTATTTGCACCTTTCCTAAGTAAGGTAATTGAAAGATCTGCAGTATTTCTGGTATGCATAATGGAAAACAAAACATTATTAGACTATTCTTCATTGCCAACAAACTCTCAACCCTCTGCTATTTATATATGTACTAACTGAATGTGCCAACTTTTCTAACCATTTCTAACAATTTCATGTTTAGCTTTCTTCATCCTTAGCATGAGAACTAAAAACCATTCATTATTAGAGTGCCATCTTCAGCATTTGAAGTAAAACCAAGAAACTTTTCTATCAATAAAAATCTAGAAATATATTCCTGTATTAGGAAAAAATATCTCCTTTCCTTTCATCATTGGAGTGGTAAGTGAAAGTTCTTTGTACCTGGTATGAAGAGTATATTAGCAAAATACAGTATCAGTATAAAAACAGAGACCATTTAAAGCCTAGTAAACATATCCTTCAAGATATGCCTTTAAGATAAGCTCCTAAGAGACAAGAATGGCATTGGAATTTCTTAACGAGACTCAAACACTGATGCTGATTTACTGGTTAAACACTTAAGTGTTCTAAGCAAGGATATTACCTGAAGAAAAGTCTTGGTGAAGATGCACTGCAAATGGAAATTAGAGAGTATAATCTGTTTCTCTGGATTGACTGAGATGAAAAAGAAAGTTGTAATCACTTGCAATCTTTTTCATGGTTAGTCAAGAGAACTCTTAAAACTGTTGTGTGGTTCATATTTTTAATTTGCTGTTTTAGAAGCCCAGAGAGGTACACTGGTCATTCATTCAAAGAGTGAAAACAAAGCCCTAATTTACCGAAATCAGCGTGGCAGGTATTTTCAAATATTGAGGAACACCTGGCCTGGCCACTTATATTTTTCAGTTTTCCCATCATTTACACCATATATTTGCCTGGTTTAAGGTGGATTACTTGACTGGTAATCCTCATTACATTTAAAGTGTTTTACAAGAAATGTAGATTGAGCTGAATTTTGAATACAGGTGAGCAGAGGCAGATACATGTAGTAATTTGCCTCAGGCTCTCTGAGTGAATCAATGGGCAGGAGCACAATATGTTCCTGCAGCTCCTCAACTTTCAGTTCTGCACTCCCCATAAGCGGATGGAAATTCCAAATTGAAAAGCCAAGTAAGGAATGCTAAAGGCACTAAGTGCTTGTGCTTCAAAAATTAGTGGATTCTGAACTTCACTGTAGCCTCTGGACATCAAAACTAAAGGTTATTCACATGTATTTACTTGTACAACTCCAGTCTGGGAGGCAAAAAAAAAACAGTGAAATAGCTTTGAACTCAGAATGAAGAAATTACAATGACTATCACTGAATCAGAGTCTGCCTTCATTTACAAAGCCAAAGTAGTTAGATCATTGGGTAATTGTTCTGGGTAGGAATGTTTTTGCACGGTTATTCTATTATTGCAAGACTGTGGAAGAATCTGGATCAATATCTATCTAATATGGTATATAATAAAATCCTCTTGCAGGTTCATAAATGAAAGACATTCCATAAATCATTTATCTTGTGGTTTACCATACATTATATGCAGCAAACTTGTCTACCACATATGTTATTTAGCAATGCAAAGGAACTATTATGTCATAGTTTTTCAGTTTATATTAAAAGTAATATGCATCTGACAGTAACATACACAGAGGAAAGTCCATAACAATATAAACAGACAGCAGTTTACTGCAAAGCACTGCAAAAACATGGAAGTAACTAGTCACTGTTGTAAAATACACTGACACATTTAGTTTAAATATTGGCTGATTAACTGAAGGAACTGAGTTTCCACTGAATATTCTTAGTCCTGTTTTAGTACCAAAAATACTAGGTGATAAGCATCTTATTATCTTAACCCCAAAGTGGAAAAGAAGCTGTGCATTTCCCATCAGACATGGGCATGTGTATACCTTGTGCATGCCTGTTAATATCAAAACTTGAAAAAAGAAAAAATAAAAGGAAGCAAGCACAGAAGGGAAGAAAGCTTCTGTAAACAAAGCAGAAGACACAAAACATCCCCAGAACATCTCTGTCCTCGCTCCTCTTACCTTGCATTGGATACAAGAAATTCCAACCTTAGTGGTCCTGCTATGTTCTTCCCCCTAACTTGTCCCTAAAGTTCAGCTTTCTGTCAGAGTTTTTATAGTCTCTGCTGTAGGCTACAAACTCCAATCCCTGCCTTTGCTTTCTCTTACATCATTTCTAAAGATTTTCCACTGATCCTTGCCCTAAACCTTTCTCTGTCCTGCACTCTCACACACATACTTGCCTCACATCTGTTACATTTATTGCTCTGATCAAGATGATTAGGGTATAATTAAAGGTCTAGGTTTTTGTTGTTGGTGGGTGTTTTGTTTATTTTTTTCCTTTTTCTTTTAAGATTCAGACTGCTGTGGGAGGGAAAAGATTTTCAGCAGCATCTCCAGTCCTCTAACCTCTCGCGTCTGCAGTACAGAAACCTGATGTCCTGATACTTTTTTGGTGGTGTTTTTAACTTTATTTCTCAGTTACAACAGCAATAATTTTAGAAGGACTGCATTAACTTCAGGAAGAAATTAATTAGTGCATTTTAAACAAACGACACTATTGTAATGTAAGCATAAGAAAAGGAGTGTGTTTTGTGAAGCAAGTCACAAGAATTTAAGTCTTTGAGACACTTCATTTCAGTTACAGAAATGATTGCAAAGTGTGAGCTATGGAGTTGCCTATCTTCCCTAAGCAGTATCAGAGGACCTATTTCTTTCCCTGTTTGCCTCAGTAGAATAATACTGCCTCTTTTTTTTTAACTTCAGTTTTTAATTGATTCACACAGCAATTGCAGATGTGTTTTAGGGTCTAAAATTCCAGACTGTGCAGGCATCTTAACAGTTAATTCATAGTGACTTTATTCTCTGAATAGAAAGGCACAATACTTTCAAAATAGTTTTTACTCTGACTTGCTAAAATCTCTTCCCACAAGCAATGGAGAGCAAAAGGAAATTTCAAATGCAACTTTGAGATAGGTGGGGAAAATTCGCCAGCCAGGGAGCAAAAGCTTTGATTTCATCATCTGTCTTGATCAGAATGATTAGAGAAAAGTAAGAGTTTAGACATATTGTCCCACAGCTCATTTCTGAGATAAGGACGGCTGCATAACTTTGCAGAGCTGGCCTAAAGCACCAAATCAGGTTAGATAGTTGCAAAGCATGCTTTTGTCACACTGCCTGACTGAGATATCAAGGGGAAAAAAGAGTCGATGAAGAATGAGAAGCTGATTTTGCACAACACATGAGCACAACACAAATGTACAGCCCCAGAGAACAAGGAGAGGCAAAGCAAGAATTTCTATAGCATCTCTCAGTACAGGCAGATACAGGAGCAAAGCATGGCCTAGTGTGGTGCTGCACAAATAAGCACTAGCCACATGAGCACCCACACTGATGGCAGGCTGGAGCAGGTAGTTTGGGACCATTTTTGCCATTGCAGGGCACAGCAGAACAGTGATGACGGCTACAGAGATCCAAGTGGGCTCTGCAGATGCTAGAGTAGGAGCAGAAGTAAAAGGGGAGAGCCAAACAACGCCATACTGCTGAAACTCAGCTAAAAATGCTGCCACAGGAACAGAACTGGACTAATGCTCTCTTTTACAGTGCTACTTGCATTTAGACAGTGGCTTGTTGCTGGAATTCCAAGGACATTGCAGTACTTGACTGATGTCTATAAAACACGTGAGCAGGACCTCGTGGAAAAAAATGATAACCATGACCCAAACACAAGATATTATTAGATTCATGGGATACGTTTGCTACATACTATGAGGTGCTGCCTACTAGCTACTGCAGTTCTAGGCACTCGGTTTCTCTTTTTTCTATTGGAAAGACACAAGGCAGCAGGCACAGGCATGTACTCCTCTTGGGAGCTTTTATACAAACTCTATCTCAAGCTCTTCAAGCAGGATCTCTGTAGGTCTCCATTCTGTTACCACATTTGGTGGTGACGAGGTTAGTAGGAGGCATGGGATGCGCCAGTGACAGTAAGCTGATGACAGACAACTGAATGCTGGTAATGTGGTCATTTCAGTATTTCACAGCACAGGGTGAAGCATAGATAATGGCTGAGATTCACCTGGCCAAAGTTTAGCACCTCACCAGAGTGAGTGGAACAGTGGGATGAAGAAAAATCTGGAGGTTTCTGAAACCTACGGTTTCTATGCAACCATATTGTCATCTTCTTTGACTCCAATAGGATGTCTAAGACCTGGTATTAAAATTTGCTTTTAGGCTCTCCACTGATCAATGAGCTCACTCTGAGGCTGTGGCTTTTTCTTTTAGAAAAGCAACATGCACTTTTTCTATTTCAAAACCAATTTATCACTGTCCTCTCCCTACAGAAGCACACAATCAAAAGATTTCAGAAATGGTTGCTGATGCACACAGCTATCATCTCTGACTGGGAGGTGTGAAAGACTCAGATCTGAGCAATTGGTCATGTTCATGGGCTGCTACTGACCTTCGAATAGAATATATGTTACCAGCACACAGTGCTTTTCTCTGGAGAAGAAAAAAAAAACCCAAGAAAAGAGAATAGTGTGCTGGAGTGTTAACTTTTAATTTCCTGCTCTTAATCGACTAGATTTAGCAACAACTTACAGATACCTTTCTGACATTTTATGGAGAAGGCTGTTAAAGAAGACTTCCCAGATAATGAAAAAGGTTTATGGTGGTGATTTAGCTGGCAGAGTGCCCAAGAAACAGACATCCTCAGCACTGCTGTGGTTTAATTCTACTGTAAGTATAATTAAGTTAGGGCAACCAAGAGTTTGGAAGTAATCTTTATTGCCTTAACCATAAATGGATAAAAAACATACTGTGATTTTCTCAACTGTGAGGACAAAAAGAAGGAAATTGGAGGAGGTAAGGACACAACATATGATGCTTTTTGTGTTACAATTCAGAAGAAAGACAAACTTGCTTCCCTGCTGCCCTCATACTCTCACTGAGCAATTTTTGTAACTCTTTCAACATTAGTTTGTAAATCAGTTGAGCTGGCTCAATGTTTTCCTTAATTCCTTTAGTAGACAAGTTCTTATTCAGAGAGCAGGAGTTGGCAAAGGTTCACTTCTGTAGGTGTTGAGCAATCTTGCTCTTCATCATCCTTCCCTGTGGAAACTGTATCTGCGTTTGTCAGACGTTATCTTTAAAATCTGGTGAACACACATGCTTGCTAGTTTTCTTTATTGTACTTTTAATCTTTTTCTTCTCCCGCTAAAACATGACCACCACAAATTTTTCAGTCAATACATCAAAGGGAATTTCAGAAACCAAGCTGATTCCCACCTATTTCTTGTGTAGATATACAAAGCCAGACAGCAGATGACTCACTGTAAAATAGAACTACGCAAAAGAGATGCTGCATTAACAATGTGCACGCATGTTTTTCCAACTGAAGGTACATTCTACCTTGGAAGGAAAAACTATGTTAAGACAGCTTTTTTTTTTAAACCTGCAAACTATCATAGTAGCTTTTGCTGTGTCACTTCTATTTCTGATGACTCCTTGCAGCTAGATAGACTGCAAGAAGCAAAACCCACCAAGAGAAGGTAGCATATAAAACTGAAGACAGTAACATTCTTCAGGAATGTTAGGTTTTCTACTAGCAGTTTCTATATATGTATTTTTTAAAAGTCCTTTGCTAGAATTAAGTGCTTGCGACAGGTGCTGGGTCATGACATAGAAGAACCCATAAAAAGCACTCACAAAACTAATAAAAAATCCCCCAAAAGGTCAGTTTATTGAAATGCAGGTTTTTATGTAACAGTCATGCTATGATGCAGAAAGATGTCTTGGGAAATATAAGAGACAATTTATCTTTTCTGCCCATGGCACTAGTTTATGGCTTATAGTCCAAGATCTCCACAAAGAGTGAAGATGACCAAGAAGAGTGACAGGGGCTTTTGTGCTGTGGACACAGTGGTCCGCAAGCCAAGGGTAATAAAACCACACAAAGAGGTCTCGGAGTATTAAGGAAATAGTAACAATTCTGGGATAATATTAGCCTGGTCCTAATTCAAGCTGGTAAAACGGAAATGAAAATAAGTAGACTGTGTTTCCATCCCCTCTAGCTATGTTATGTAGAGTCAATGCTAAATGCAAAGGTAAACTAAGAACCAGCCCCATCTTTCCGTGCTAAGAGGGAAGAGAGGGATTGCTGCTAATGTTTTCACACTGCCTACCCAGTCAAAGACATAGAATCATAGAATCAGAATAGTTAGGGTTGGAAAGGACCTCAAGATCATCTAGTTCCAACCCCCCTGCCATGGGCAGGGACACCTTACGCTAAATCATATCACCCAAGGCCTCGTCCAACCTGGTCTTGAACACTGCCAGGGATGGAGCATTCACAACGTCCCTGAGCAACCCATTCCAGTGCCTCACCACCCTAACAGGAAAGAATTTCCTCCTTGTATCCAATCTAAACTTCCCCTGTTTAAGTTTTAACCCATTATCCCTTGTCCTGTCACTATAGTCCCTAATGAAGAGTCCCTCCCCAGCATCCCTATAGGCCCCCTTCAGATACTGGAAGGCTGCTATGAGGTCTCCATGCAGCCTTCTCTTCTCAGGCTGAACAGCCCCAACTTCTTCAGCCTGTCTTCATACAGGAGGTGCTCCAGTCCCCTGATCATCCTCGTGGCCCTTCTCTGGACTTGTTCCAACAGTTCCATGTCCTTTTTATGTTGAGGACACCAGAACTGCACACAATACTCCAGGTGAGGTCTCGCAAGAGCAGAGTAAAGGGGCAGGATCACCTCCTTCGACCTGCTGGTCACACTCCTTTTGATGCAGCCCAGGATACAGTTGGCTTTCTGGGCTGCAAGTGCACACTGCCTGCTCGTGTTCATTTTCTCATCAACCACCACCCCCAAGTCTTTCTCCACAGGGCTGCTCTGAATCTCTTCTCTGCCCAGCCTGTAGCTGTGCCTGGGATTGCTCTGACCCAGGTGTAGGACCTTGCATTTGGCATGGTTAAACTTGATGAGGTTGGCGTCAGCCCACCTCACAAGCGTGTCAAGGTCCCTCTGGATGGCATTCCTTCCCTGCAGTATATCAACCGAACCACACAGCTTGGTGTCATCAGCAAACTTGCTGAGGGCGCACTCAATCCCACTGTCCATGTCAGCGACAAAGATGTTGAACAAGACCGGTCCCAACACCAATCCCCTGAGGGACGCCACTTGTTACTGGTCTCCAGCCGGACATTGAGCCATTGACCACAACTCTTTGTGTGAGGCCATCCAGCCAGTTCTTTATCCACCGAGTGGTCCATCCGTCAAATTGATGTCTCTCCAATTTAGAGACAAGGATGTTGTGTGGGACAGTGTCGAACGCTTTACACAAGTCCAGGTAGATAACATCAACTGCTCTACCCCTGGCCATCAGTTCTGTAGCCCCATCATAGAAGGCCACCAAATTGGTCAGGCAGGATTCCCCTTAGTGAAGCCATGCTGGCTGTCACCAAGCACCTTGTTGATTTTCATGTGCCTTAGCATGCCATCCAGGAGAATCTGCTCCAAGATTTTGCCAGGCACAGAGGTGAGACTGACTGGCCTGTAATTCCCCGAGTCATCCATTTTCGCCTTCTTGAAAATGGGGGTTATATTTCCCTTTTTCCAGTTGTCGGGAACTTCACCTGACTGCCATGATTTCTCAAATATGATGGCCAGCGGCTTCGCAACTTCCTTCACCAGCTAAATGTGTCCTAATGTCACCTGTCACTGAAATAAACTCTTCTTGACCCATGACCCTTTGTGGCATGGTTCACAAAGCACAGAGCAGCACTGTGTGCATCTTGGCTGCAGAGCACATACTCCAGCTCCAGAGCTAATTGTAAATGTGGCAATGTAGTACAGCACTGAGTGCAAAGCGGCAGTTTAAATTCAAAGACATGCACACAAGAAGAGAATACTTTTCTGTGTTGAAATTCTGTCCTGGCCTTACACTTTTTTTTTCCACAAAACTGATCACCATTTTCTGTGCAGAGCTGGGATGTGGACTTTGGTTCATTGGCACCAGGAAAAAGGACATGGAAGAATGAAAGAGACAGCTAAGCAGCAAAATGATAATAACAGTCTAGGGGGAAAGGGGAACGTGAGTTATATTCTTCAGACAGAAACCAGTGGTGTGGAAGCTGGGGACAGAAACCCATGGACCACTCACAACATCCCAGGATGCTGCAGGAGTTGTTGCCATTAGTTTCTCACCTGAAATGCAGGTAGAGGAATATGAAGTCATATGAAAGGTGGGGCTGGGCATCTGTTTCTCACTGGAAGCAATTTCTGCACCAAATTATGTTAATAAGGAAGCTGCCACACCCACACACCCCCCATTCCTGGTAAATCCATCCCTGGAATGGTGACTTGTACAGCGGGACCATTCGGTGCTAGAAGACATTAGAACAAGCTGCTAGTGTAAACCTGGAAGATTAGAACAATTGATGCTGACTGATTTGATTTCCTCTCCTGTTTTGGTCTAGTTTAAACATACTTATGGATTAGTTCCTGCAAGGGACAGCACAAACAAATGCTATACCAGAAATTAAGGTCTGGTATTTCTAAGAACTAAAGATCTCATGACAGTTTGCGTTGGCCAAATTCTCCTACATTACTGGGTCAGATTTCTTCTGTCACTCCAACTAGACAGAGACCTTTGCTTGTCAGACTCTGCACCTTTCTGCAGTGAATCTGTAATTTGTTAAACAGCTGCAGCATCGGAACTGGATTAATCCAGGATAATCCGGCAACCATTTTCTACTGCAGCACAAACATTAATCAGTCAGTCATCGCCCTCTGGAGGTGGCCACGTTGTGGGTAGAGCTGATTTGGGTTTGCTGTAAATGAGTTATCTGACAGACCTAGCACTTCTGTCATGCAGCAAGAGGAAGGTATTTGCTGATTAGAGTAGATCCATATACTGTTACAGGAAGAAATTACTGAGCTCTGAACTGTCAGCTCCTCGATTATTCCTTCCATCTCTCACCTGGGAGGTCATCCAATTTGCAGCATTTTGTATTCATATATTTTGCAGTCATAGTACTGCAGAGAGGAGTGAAACACAGCAAGAGAACTATATGACACAGCTACAATGAAAAGCAGTAAAAATAACCCCGAATAAACTTCTTCTACAGCTTATTTTTTTCTCCAGCAATGTGCATAAATTAAACCAGTGCACAACTGCATTAGTTAATTGTGCCCATGCAAGCTGAATATGTTATGACAGAAGCAGGAGGCCTTTATGTATAAACACAACCACGCACTCTCTTTTCTTTCCCTTGACTACTATAGGTAAGAAATTTTTAAAGGAAGACTATAGAGTGATGAATAGTAAGTAACTCACAATATAATCAAGTGACGAATATACTGTTTCATGTGTGCAAAGACCTTGTTTGAATAGGTGAGTATTTATTTAAAGAGAAACTCTTCTGTGCAGAGAAAGAGTCAGCACAGGTTCCTGGAGGCAGGAATAACTCATGGCCAGGTTTCCCCAGACATATCCTCTTTTTTCCAGCTGGAAATTCTGTCTAGGTGGAATTCAGCAATTTTTCACATTTTCTTCTGGCAGCCTGGCTGCATGCACTGCCTTGCCTACATATGGAGGGATTCTCCAGGTATCCACACAAATGTACAGACCATCTGCACATGTGCATCTCCGTACCTGAACATACATTTCTGTTGGCCACATTTAAACAACAACAAAAAAAAAAAGAGCAGAAGTCCAGAATCCCAGTAACCATTTCATTGAGAACATTACCCTGGGACTCGGGAGAGCTGTGTTCTGTTACAGAACCACAACAAAGTGGAGGCTGGAAGGGACCTCTGGAGGTTGCCTAGTGCAACACCCATACACAAAGCAGGGTCAACTAAAACAGCTTGGTAGGGGCTGTGTTGAGTTTTGAATAACTGCAAAGATAGAGACTCCACAACCTCTCTAGGCAGCCTGTCCATTGTTCTGTCACTGCCACAGTAAAAATAAACAACAAAACCCCAAACCAAAATCTGATGTTTAAGTGGAATTTCCTGTATTCAGTTTGCGCCCTTTGCTTCTTGAACTTTTATTAGGCACTGCTGAAAAGAGTCCGGCTCTGTTTTCTTTCTCCCCCATCAGGTTTTTATATGCATCATTAATTTCACCCCTGCTATAGAACCCCAGCTTGCTCAGCTTCAGCTCATATGTGCCAGATGCTCCAATATGCGGTCCTTCCAGTATGTCCATGCCTCCCTCGTACTGGGAAGCCCAGCACTCAGGATACATGCATACACTAACACAGCCTGGGATGCTGCTGGCCTACTTTGCTGTAAGGGCACTAATGGCTCACGGTCAGCTCACCCGCCTCAGGTCTTTTCTGAAAGCCACTTTCCAGACATTCATCCCTCAGCTTGTGTAGGTGCGTGAGGTTAGTCTCAGCTTCACTTCTGCTTTCACTAGATGACCTTGGATTCAGCTCTCTGAGCCTTAGTGTCCAAAGTGACGATGCTCCTGGCCTTCTTTTATAAGCAGTTTTCAAATTTTGGTTGTCCGAGGTGGGTGTCGTTTTCATTTGTCCTTCATAGGTAACTACCTTATCACCCTCTGTCAATGTGTGGCAGCTCATATTGACAACACTCATGGAATGTGGGTTTTTATAGCAGTCACTGTCCTGATGCTTAGGTACCTTAGATATATTTACCTTCTCTGCTGCAGTGTCCTTTCTTTAGGAGCTTACACACACACATCATTTTACTACACTATAGGTCTAGAAACCGAGGCAGAATACTGAGCACTGTATAGTATGCTATACCTAGGAGCTATAAAGTCCTGTTCAGAACATTATGACATGGAAAATGCCCTTTCATATTCCAGTTTTCCCCTCTGTGGCGGCTTTATCCTAGCCTATCCCAGAAGCCAGGAAGAACCTCCAGTTTTGTTCCTGTAGGGAGTGCAGGGCAGTGAACATTATCTTCTTCCCTTCTGCATGGAACTGAACAATTTGTGCTGGATTAAAGCTGAGAGACTGCCAACCTCAGAAAACTCAAGGTCCTAACATTGACTGCTTACTCTTACTGTGTGTTTCCTTGTCCTTCTCTGCATCATGCCACACACTGCCAGGTCCTTCCCCTCTGTAAGCCAATGTTTGTCTTTCGTGAGGATCTCTGCCCTGAAGCAAACTGGATTTCTTCATGGGTTTTCCTACCACCATTTGAAGTTACAGTGTCCAAGCACTTTGGAAATAAACAATGATTCATATATTTTCACAACACCTTTAGGGGCAAAGAATTACAATTATCCCCTGCCAAATTTCTAAGCCTAGCTCTAAAAGCACAGGTTTGTCACAGCTTCACAACATAACTCTTTCCCTAGTCATGTGCAGCAGAAAGCAGGCTTGTACCATGCAAAGCATTAAGTCACTATAACTATAGGCATTGCTGTTGGCATACTAATGGAGCTGCATAAATCGCTATTGATTTGTGTGAGCAAAGTAATCCTCTGGGCTTTGGTTATTCACGCCAACCTGGGCTATGTCCAAAACCCACATACTGCCCTTCCTGAGACGTGGCTGCTCTCTGAGCCTGTTCAGTGCCTCTCCCCGCCTGTCCCTTTGTCTTCACCTTCACAGAGGGCCTCCACATCTTCTACAAGAACATTAGGAGAAGGGACAAAACCACCTTCCTTCCACTGGGTTGACCCATTTATCCCAGGTGTGAATCAACTGAATTGCCTCTGGGAAGAGGCTGGCCCTCTACCTCTGTAAGGGCAGAAATACTGGATTTGTGCTTACTTTACAATTAGACTTGGAACCCAGAAGCAAGCACATAATATAGTTTCCTATGTAACCATGTATTTATTTTGGTTATGTGAGGCTTCAAGACAAATCCGAAATGGTGCTGGACTGTGCTGCTGCCCTCAAAAGAAGTTTGTCAGCAGAGTAACAATAATGTTCTGCTGAAAATGATGTGCTGGGCTTTCTGGTCAGCTTTTAGGTTTGAATGCTTCTTTTCCACTTTGATATTTGAGTCCTCCCTTCAAAGCAAATCCTTCGAGTGTGTACATGGCTTTCCAAGCAATGGTCATGGGAGGACATAGACAGGCCCAAAAAAGATGCTGATGGCATCTGAAAATGATTTGCAATCTCTTAGCCGCATGAGCTCAGTCGCATTAACATAGTGATTTAAATACTGTGGATAGCTTTTCTGATGTTCTTTTAGAAATTTCTTATTGGGATTATTAAGCATCCAAAATATATTTAAAACCAACCAACTGGTGGAATGAAACAGAGCAGATAATACTGACTAAGCACTCCAAGCCATGTCTTCCAGCTCCAACTCAAGCACACTGCCACCAAGCACACAACCCCAATGACCAGATGGGAGAGGATCTGGAACTGGGCTACTGAACCGTATCATGTCACAGAAGTTGGGATGTCGCATCACAAGATGTTTCATGGGTCTGAAGCATCTACACTCCCCACAGCCCAGCTTTGCTGTAGAAAAGCCTAATTGTTAGGAGCAGGGAGTGCCCATTTCATTGGGATGAATTTGGTTCTCACTAGACCAAACAACACTAGCCGACAAGCAGAAAATACAGCCAGCTACCAGCCAGTCCTGGTCTTCTCATCCTAGGCACAGGACTGGCTTTGATTCATCCAGTTATTCCATTATAAACGGAATATTCCATTATAAATGGAATAACTACTCAATTAGGTCAATAGCCCTGACAGCAGAATGTGCTATCATTGCACTGATGTCAGTGGAGCTCTCCATGATTTCACCAGTACTTACAAAGCCAAAGGCTGGCTGCACAGAATGAAAGGTGAGAAAAATCAGACACTGCTTCTTCAAGGCTTTTTTATTACACACAGTCAGTACCTGAAGCATCTCAGTCCTACCCTTCTTCCACCCCATTTCCATGTGGTTTCTTAGACCAAAGGATGCCTTTTATTATTCAGTGATTTTTTTCCCCTCCTCTTCATCTCAGGCAGGTCCCTCTGCTGCCACACAAATAAAGCAAGGTAACCAGCACTGTCCTCAGGGAGCAGCCAAGGTTAATGAGCAGTATTTGACTCTTGACTGCAAACCTCTCCCTTTGCCTGGTACCTGCATAGGCCCTCAAGGCTTCAGGCAGCTGAGAACACCAATCTGTCTCTCTCCAGGTTGCCTTCTGGGGTATATGGGAAACACCCAGTGTCACAAAAAGGTGTTTAAGCTAAATGTACAGCCACATAGTTAGAAAGCAGAGAAACCTCAGCCTGGAGCTGACAGTGACAGATGACAGTAGGTGCTGTGAGTGTTTGCTGCTCCTCACATTACCCAAATGTCAGGATTTTAAGGTGATGTTATTAAAGCACCACAGGAGTGCAAAGATCTGTGTAAACTGAGAGGATAATCACCATGCAAGCAGAGAATGAGCTGTTTAATTGTGTTGAAATTATGCTATTTGGTATCCCCCTAATTTGTCACATGACTTGGTACACTAAAAAACCCCCATATTGCTTTTATGCTCTGGGTCCATAAAAATTGTTTTTCCTGCAGCAGACAATGATTCGTAAAATGGCTTTTCTTATTCCCAAACCACCCCAAATATTGCAAATTAGTTTCCATGAATTAGAAGTGGTTTAGAAATAACCTTGGCTCAGGGACTGGTACTGTTATGGTTTTTTTTGCTGCCATGACAGCTAGCTGGGGGAAGATAGCTATTTCTAAATTACTCTATTTTTACATTAATATTTATTTTAGTGCAAAACAGCAGTAGAAGCAGTATTATTTCTGTTGCTTGTTCTGGAGCAAGACTGGTTCCTAGGAACCACAACTTTTCATCATCTGCACACAGGCATCCCTTGAGATGTCATATGGAAGTATGTCTACTGCCTCTCCAGTCCCAAGCCCTAGTATCACTGTGTGGGTGCAGGGAGCAATCCGTTTTCTCCTCTGTGCTAGGCACTACCAGCAGAAATATATCACACTTTACTACAGAGAGCCTTGCATGGCAAAAACCTACAGCCCAGTATCATGGAACGGTTTTAGTTGGAAAGGACCTTAAAAATCATCTGGTTCCAACCCCCCTGCCATGGGCAGAAGAAAGGGGACAATCTGTTCCTGGGGGGGCTTGACCCTCCAGTCCTTTTGCTAGGAGCTGAATGTACTAAAGAACTGAACGACAGAAACTATCCAGTTAAAATTATCTTCGGTAGTAAAAAATATTTTCCTTCCTAAAATAAAATTACCTTCCTAAAAAAATTGATTCCAAGTAGCAGAGAGGTCACATAGACCAAGGTGGCCTTTTTCATGATATTAACAATGGCTGAAAAAGATAAAGCTAGGAATTGAGGAATTGTCATTTCCCAGGAACCTGTCAGCTGGCTATGAAATGGTGATCACTGCTGTTCACTGTAGCTCAGTGCTAGATTTGAATCCACTGTGCAGAATTTCAAACTGCAATACTTGGTTTAGATACTTAAGTCAGGAGCACTAATACTCAAAACCACAGGTGTTCAAGCTCAGAGGGGTTGAAGAGCATCTTTGTGTAAAGCTTTACTATGTAGATAGATTCAGAGTTGTCCCATCCCTGTCCAGTTCTGTTCAACCACATTCTAGTTTGAAGGGTACAGAAACACCAAGAGGAACAACTAAAGAAAGGTCCTCTCAGCTGCTGTTATAGTCTCTTTGCTCCTCTTTTTATGTTTTGACTGCTCAGTGCCTCCGACAGTGAAGACTTGATTTTGCAGTAGACTAGAGATGGCAGCAACAGAAGGAAGCAGGGAGGTCCTACCTGTCCTATACCGATACTAGGTGTGACATTGCACTAGGTGCTGAGCACTTCCCAATCTGCAAACAGAAGAGCTTAGGCTGATGACTATGGCACCTCTGGGTATAGGATTAGATACAACATATTCAAAGCTTTTGTTTCTTTAGTGAGGACCCAAATTTGGTGTCTTCCGAGTGTTCTGAGGACCCAAGCATTAATTTGTCTTGGTCATTTCACTGGGTTCTTCACACTTTGGAAGATCAAATGTGCAATTTGGGGGTTTTCAGAGAAATTGCAAAAGTGATTAAATGGCTCACTTAAAAATTTTGAAAGAGGTATCCAACAGCTTATAGGGGATGGGACGGGGGAGAGGTCTCAGAAAGAGGGGAAGGGAAAAAGAAAACAAATCAGGAGAGGCACAAGACCAAACTGTATTCCAAGCACACACAGTGGAAAATGCTGGACACTGCCAGCAGCTAATAATCCATATTCTTTCTATGCACTGACCTCTTCTGAGAAAAGGAAAGAATTTAAAGGAGCGTCAATGATAACTGTACACATTCTGGAAGCAAAGCTGAAAGAGCTGCCAGGAAAAATCACCCTTCTCATTACAGAGCCTTTAACACGTTCCCTTCCCCTTCCGCCTGGGCAGCAGAAGAAGGGGGAGAGAGTGAATGATTCTTGCCTGCAATGCAGTCAGCCTCAGCACAGCAGAATGATGGACATTAAATCTGAGTGTGAGTGTGGCAGAAGAGATGCGCGTTACTGGAAAAGCCCCTGTAGCACACCGAACATGGTCACCCAGGTAGGCACAGCAGCTTTCTGGAGAGCATGTGAACAGAGCAAGCATTATACCCAAGGAAGTTTCAAAGTGTAGGTCACTTGCTCCTTCCCTCCCACAGTCAATGCACTGCTTTAGGTACTGCCCTCCAAAGAACTGGGAATTAAGGAAATCATCCTCAATGCTTTTTTAAAAAATCACAAACTTCACCCTTTTTGCATGCTCCAGATGGCTGTAGTAGCAACAACAGATTCACCGAAATATTGACAGCTAAATTGACAGATAACATAAATGTGTGCAGGGTTTATTTTCTCTTGCTCTTTACATAGCTATGTTCTCATACATGCACTCTGCATTGTACTTTTCCTTTTGTGCTGTTCCATACCTACCCTTTGCCCCAGCGAAATGAAAGCCATGTTCATTTTGCACACCCATTTTACACCAGTTTTGTTTAGACACTTTTTCTGTCCAGCTTACACACTGATTAGGTCTGATCTGCACAGGTAAACAAGATCGCAAAATCTATTCCCAAAATTTCCAAGGGAGGATATTCTTGCCTACTCCAGCTTTGCATTTGGCACGCTTGCCACAGTCATTGCAGCGTTGAGGTAGTGTCAGTACTTCGAGTAATGAACTAGATATTCTTTAGTGCTGATGAAAATCCTAAGAAATTCACTGAAATCAATGGAGATGTTCCAGATGAGGGAGGCATAAGGCTCAACAAAAATAATGGAGTAAAACCCACTCACAGATGCGGAAGATGTCGTCCAGATGGTTAAGCTAGCCTGGTGTCTGTCATGAGCACATCCCTTCACACCCGTACAAAAACCTTTTGTACTGCAGCTTTAGCCCATGACACTTATCTCCCTGTCACTGGTCCAAAATTGCTGACTTTCACTAGGTGAAAGCTTAACCACTGATATTACCTAGAAAATACGTATGGGGAGATGTTCAGCAATGGTACCCCAAGTGCCATGGCTTGTGGGCTGCAGAATGAACCCCACCAGCGGGGTCAGAGGGGATGCTTAGGGCTGGGGCTGACCCCCACCCTCTGCACAGGGAAAGGCTGAATGATAAACCAGCAAAATAAGTAAAAGGTTCTTTACATCTCACAGTATTATTTTGGTGTTATAGCTTCTTTTCTTTGCAGTAGCATTTACTTTGGTGTAGCTGAAATGAAGATGTCATCCAGGAGAATGAGAGGACTCTGAGATCAGCTGAAATCAAAGGAAACACTGCTGTACTCCACCAGCTCCCAGTGGGGCAAGTCAGCACAAATACCCTGAAAGTGGAGACAGATCACCATACAGAACTGCACAGATGTTCACAATGACTTTAAATCAACTAAACTTTCCATTAGTTAAATTTGGCCAATAACCTTGGCTGGAGCTGAGCTGACCTATGTCAAGCTGGAATCCTGCCTTACAACAAGTTCTCTACAAGTCTTCAACAGAGCGCTGGACCCGCCTGCACTGAGCGTGACAGGTAAGCTGCTGATGGGATAGAGTCTGAAGTCAAGCAAATAGGTCCAAACAGAAACCAGAGATTTGGCTGCAGCTGCAAAAGAAAGGATACCCTGAGTTAGGCATTTAACCATCTTAACCCACTTTGGACAAGTGCACCTGGACTAAAGAGGCAAGCTGGTGGGCCCTCGCATTTCTTCGGAGAACAAACATCCGGATGCAATGTGCACACCTTGCTCAGATTTGCCTATCAGAACATTAATCCAGCATGACAAAAGAAATTAAAAGCCCAAGTCACCAGCCATGGGGCTGCTGTAACCAGGCCCTTTGGCTACTTTAGGGAGTTTACTAGTTGTGTATAAATAAACATGGAAGGCTCCAATACTGCAGCAGTTTAACAAAGTGCTAGAATCCCTTCTGAAATGTTTATGAGGTGAAAATAAGTAAGCAACCTCCACAAAACCAGCTGACATTTTTCAACAAGGCTTCTCATCTCACAAAGTCTGTTATTTTACATGAAGATTTTAATATAAAAACTGCCTTTCTGAGCTATGCGGATGGGAAGGCTGCTGGGATTCTGGGCTGACATCCCAGGAACCACAATAGATTGCCTGGTATTCACAGTCGAGTTTTCTAATAAGGTGGTACACAATTCCAAAATGTCACTGCACAAGTGGTGATTGGTGGAGTTATTTTAAGGCAGTGGTTCAGGAAGGCGCTTAGACTTGTTGCGCCTATTCATGAATCGACAGACATGCATTCCTTGAGTTTTCTTAAGACCCTACTGTGAAGAGAGACTTTAATGGCAAAGACAGATCCGGGATCAGTTACTGGAAGAGATTTTTATCACTTGATTTTCTCTTTGCACTGGCGTCAATTAGGAAAAAAAAAAAAGTTAAAAATACAAGGAGGACAAAAGCAGAGCAAAGCCTGAACTGAGCCATATAAAGCAGCTTCTGCCTTAGAGCAGTGGTATTTTCCACTGATAATCTGCACCAGAATAGAAGGAAATGACCAGGTATACCACCCCTATCTATGAAAGTTCCTTCATTTCCCTTTCAAATATCATGTACTCAGGGGCAGTTTTGAGGCAGAACCATTACAAATGCAGCTTGGTTGGTGGGTACCATGAACAGTGTTTATACAGTCAGGCAGTGATCCGAAAGGCATTTCCAAAGAATCTCTTTTGTTCCTTACTTCAAGACTCTGAAAGGCACATGCCTTCATTCTATCATCCCTCAGCTCCTTTCTCTGGGAATCTGACTCACCTCTTTGGTTTTTGCCTTCATTTCTCTTCCCTGACCACTTTCAAAATTTGATTCAATGCTCATGGAAGTTGCTACTGTGGGGGATTGATTCCCTTTCTCCTACCAGAGCTGTGCTTAGCTGCTGCGAAGTCTTTAAAAAAGATGCACATGAAGGTCAAAACATTTATGTTCTCTATGTGTGAGGTAGAAAACCCAAGGAACCTGCTTTTATCTTCACATCTCTGGCTAAATAGAAGGTTGCACTGCTGCTGCCTGCCCTTCTTTATGCCCAAAACAGATAGCAATGCTGAGCAACTCAGGGCAGAAATGAGAATGGTATGCCTTCAGTCACATGAAGCTTTGTGATTCCAGGAGGGCAGCTAAAGCCCAAGGTGTAATGAAAGTGTCACCCAGGTCCTGGAGTTTGCAAGCAGAAGTCACAAGCCCTGAGGTATGGAAGAAAGCAAAATACCCTAAGGGTCATAACCAAGGGATGTTCATAGCGTGCTGTTGTGCAAAGGTAAAACCCAATCAAACAAAACATGTTTCTGAAGTTAACACGTCCACAACCTTCACTGGGAGAAGGTTAATTCACTTTGGGCAGTTATGTAAGTATGCTCTGAACCTGTGATGATGGTGTTTCAAATTAGACTGCTGCCTTTCCTGTACCTACACCTGTCAGCAATGAGACCACAGCTCATACACATGGGGTGGCTGCACAAGGAATGCACGCGGTGCCAACATGGACCTGTCTGTCAGGAGCATTATACTGTGTGACTATATGCAGGGGTATTTCTTGGTCTCCAAGAGGGCTCTACAGAGAAAGCCTAATCTTCTGAGAGTGATGTTACTGAGTGACTTAAGAGAACAGAGTTTAGAACAGCATTGCCCAGCAAAGGTCCTGTGCATGTTGACACACTGTAACTACCGCCACAGAGCTAAGTGATTTCTTTTTTTTACAACCAAATCTTCTCCAATTATTTCTACGGCCTACTTTTTGCATTACTGTGGTACTTCAAAACTTTGCCCCTGAGTTGAAACCCCATTGAGTTGGACCCCTCTATAACAGTTCCACGGCATTGGTGGATAAGGGAAGAGTGACTGACAACGTCTACCTGGACTTGCAAAAGGCATTTGACATTGTTCTGCATGGCATCCTCGTATCCAAATAGGAGAGGCATGGATTTGACAGAGGGACCACTCGGTGGCTAAGGAATTGGTTGGTTGGTAGCTCTCAGAGGTTGTGGTCAAAAGCTCAATGTCCAAGTGGAGATCAGTGATGAGTTTGGGTGGTGACCTCATAGCAGCCTTCCAGTATCTGAAGGGGGCCTACAAGGATACCAGAGAGGGACTCTTCATCAGGGACTGTAGTGACAGGACAAGGGATAATGGGTTAAAACTTAAACAGGGGAAGTTTAGGTTGGATATAAGGAAGAAGTTCTTTATTGTAAGGGTGGTGAGGCACTGGAATGGGTTGCCCAGGGAGGTTGTGAATGCTCCATCCCTGGCAGTGCTCAAGGCCAGGTTGGACGAAGCCTTGTGTGACACAGTTTAGTGTGAGGTGGCCCTGCCCATGGCAGGGGGGTTGGAACTAGATGATCTTAAGGTCCTTTCAAACCTTAACTATTCTATGATTCTGTGATTCAATGAGTGGCATTCCTCAGGGGTCAGTATTGCATGGGGCTTAGGGCTACCTGCTCTAGTGGAAGGTGTCCCTGCATGTGGCAGTGGGGGTGAAACTAGATAATCTTTAAGGACCCTTCCGACCCAAACCAGTCTATGATTCTATGAAATCAGTTCTAGTTTTTCCCAGCTGTGACTAACACAAATAAAGTTAAATCTGTAAAACTCTGCAAGCTTCCTATTTGTCCAATCTTCTAAAACTTTAATATGCTAAATTTTAACACTGAACCTCGAGGTAGCTGCTGCTGTCCCTTAAGAAACACTGAAAATCATTTTATGTCTTCCCCCCCCCCATTACTCAGCATATTATCATTCTTTCCTGACTACTCAACTTCTATAAGAACATTTTGTGACTGACTTTTTCCTAGGGTGCTGTAAACAAATCAGACCAGCTAGACCTCCTTTAATTATTGTTTTGCAACAAAGAAAAGACAATTCATTGTCATTTATGGAAGAAAGTGCTTTAAAATTTGCTCTGGTGACGCTCCCATCTGTGCACGTGTAAACCTTGACTATCCTCTACTATGGAAAACAAGAAGTCAGAAACAGTGAAACTGTAGCTTGTTACATATTCTTCATATTCATGGAAATGACTACAGGAGACATGAGCTTTGGCAAATGAAGACCCATGTCAGACCTACACTCAAATATTGCATGTGTAGCGTCACATTTGGTACTGCAATAATGCAGCAATAGCAGCAGAGCAGAGAACTCCCTCACATCCCTACCTGTGCTCTGCCACCCTACATATTTTTTCCTGAATAATTTATATCCTACATTTTTATTCCATGTAAAATAAGCTTCTTGTCTCCCCTTACCCCTGCTTCTACTGCACTTCCATGGAATTTGTCTTTCTTCTATTATCCCAAGAAATTTAACAGAAAGAGACTGGAGAGGGAATAACAAAAATAACACACTGAAAGGTGAAACAATAGCTGCAGGGACAGTGTAAAGGAACATATTAGGACTATTTTCATTCCTTGTCTATTAAGTGAAATCTCCTATTTGTGTTATTATTTTCTTCTTTTATATTGGGGAAAAGTCATCATCACTATCTGAAGGAGTAAAATCTCCTGGCACACTTCAGAGTTCCCCCTTACTGATAAGATAGGATTGAAATGTCCCAGTGAAAGCTGCTAAGAGCTGACAGCTGCCTCTTAGGAACTTCTGAGAATCCCACCTCTGACAAAGATATCCACTACCTTTACAGCTGGAAATGTTGAACTGACTCAACAAAAGAGCTATTGTTCTGAAACAGATTTAACAGGATCAGAGAAGAGGAATCTTAGGAAGTCCCAGTTATCATCACTGGGGCAGATGCTTTATCTTGTGGCAAGGTGGCAGGTATGCTGCCTTAGAGTCCCTCCTCCTCCTCCATCCAGACGTTGCCACATCTGCCTGACAATTCTATAATGGCAATCTAAGTGCTACAGAAGCCACTGAGACCCTTCCATGAAGAACTCTCTGGAAAAAGGAATTTCTGATCTGTGAGAAATTCCAACATTTTGAAATTTGTTTTTCTTCCAAGTATAAATGAGAAGCCAAAATTCCATGGGCCATGTGGAATGGATCTCCTGGACAGGAACAGTGGGAAGAAATGGAGAAGATTAAGAAACTTAATTTTGAAAGGAAAAAAAAAAAATAATGAAAAAAAGGGATAAAATCCTGCTGATACTTTTTTGATGAACTTTGCTACATATTAACTTCCGTGAGGACCAAACCAGACCCCAGAGAAAAACTTCAAAGTCTGCAGCTCGCCAGCAACCTGGGAGACATGTATGAAAAATAATCAAACGACTGATGATCAGTCAAGGTTGACAGAAGCACTCTGATAAGCAGGTTATTTTCAGGTTGGTCATACGTTTTAAACAGTTCACATATATTCAGTATTTACCGACAACTATAAAACTCAAGAGATCCAGCAAAGCATTTAAGTACGGTTTTCAATTTCAAAATATGTATCCCGACTGAAAATATTTACTCAAGCATGTACAGTTAGACATTTACTTAATTGTTTTCCTGGAAGAGTTCCTATACATTCTTTAGCCCAGGAACATTATTTTTACATCTGATGCAACACCCTCCTGATTTCTAAGCAAGTTTCAGTCCCAATGTCAGCCAGCCTGGGGTCTGCTATTCAGTGTTTTGGCCAAAATCTGTTGATCCTTTGTAGCTGAAGTCAGCCCGTTAAAGTTACCTAAGTAAAAGGTACTTACCTTTCACTGTAACAGTTTCCTTGATCATTGCTCTTGAGCATCTGCTGTACTCTTTTACATGACCCACAAAATTTTTGAATACTCATGGTCATAGCAATACGCATGTTCCTGACAATCCTGACTCCCACTTTCTCTTTTCTATACTAGGAAGTGGCTCAAGATGCTCAAAGAAAACTGATAACATTTTTAACTTGAGAAAAATAAGTTTTATACATCAATTTAGAAAGGACAGACAATAGTTAGAAGACAGTTTGCTACCAATAATCAGGTTTTCGAGGTATTAAGGAATGGCTAAGAAAAAATTGAGATGAAGGTGACAAGATAGTGTCTGGCCAGAAACAGGGCAGAGAACATCGAGTGTAAATAAATGTGAAGAGATGCACACAAGAAGAAACAATCTTAAATACTTCTGCTTTGCTTACATAGCAAAGGGCTCTGAGCTGATTATTTATATTCCAAAATGAGAAACAAGAGGGGATTTGGCAGGGGCTGGCCTTCAAAATGATTGCTTCCAATATAACAGCTTGGGATCTTAAATTGAAAATTACAGGAAGCAGGCTCAAAAACCAGAAAGGACCTCTTTACAACTAGTGCGTATTTAAACAGTGGATCTCCTCACTAAATTATATACTAGATGCCAAAAATTTACACAGATTCATAAACAAAGTCACCAAGGAAAATCCCTCAAGGACTGTTAAGTACAAAATATTGTGTCTGGTTCTGATGTCTCTCAGCCACAAATTGTTGGAGGCTGGGAGAATATTTGAAGGAAGTGTCAAATATGCTTGCAGTACTGGCTGCTGTCAGAGTGAGTATCCTGAGCTAGACAGACGTCTGCTCTGACCTGGTCTGACTGTTCTTGCATTTTTATATCACATTTTCTCATTTCCTTGTTTTCAGGAAAGCCTAAAAAGATTTACTGAAAAGATCATAACATTTACATACACATTCCATATTTTGCTTGAGAGTTCACATTGAAAATTCCAACCCAAAGACTTAAAACATAGAAAACTTATAAGCAACCAAAGATAATTACATGTTAAATGTTTACAACTTAAATAAGAGACAGAGATATCATCTCTATCTTTAATTCAAAAAATATACTGAGTTTAAGACGGTAGTAGATATCAGCATTTTGAGTAATACAATACAGCAATTACATAACTACCCCTGAAGTAAGCTTCGTATACTGAAAAAAATCAGAACCCAAATATGCTGAGATACAAAAATACATATGTATAATGAATCCAGACAGAGTGTGGTAACATTTGCAATGTTTCCACAGTCTAAAAGACTCTAGTGGTTTTACAGTTATTTTTTACAGTTAAAATACAAAAGCCTAATAAACCTGGTAATATTCATCAGTTTGATTGGAATTTCTTGTGCGCACATATACATGCGATATCTTTGTTTGAGAGACCAGCATCAATTAAATTTAACTGCTTCCCCTGTGGATGTAAAACAAGCCTGGATATTATATTAATATATTACTATATATAGTTTGTTTATAATTCATTCTTCTTAGCAGTTGCACCTTTTCCATGTAGTTTAGAACAGAAGCAACCCTTGTTCTCTAGCACAACTTCTACCATGAAAGCATCAGAAGAAAGTAATTACATTTAGCAGACACCACCCTTGTTTAATAGTGTATAAATATCCTGGTGCCAGTCCTATGCTTGGCATGCAAGATTGAATACATTAAACATCTGCAGCTCTACTAAACACCAGCTGGAGGAGGTATGATAGCCATAGACAAGCACAGAAGAGATGGAAACAGTAACAATGGAAAAACATTGTTTAGAATAACATCTTATCATAGAATGATGCTTCAAAAGTAAGCACAGGGAAAGGGACATTGGAAACATTTCCTAATGGGGAGACCTAATAGGCTGTGGAACAATCACCCAAGGGAGATGGAGGAAGTCCTTTTGACTGAGTCATTTCTTTCTGGACTGGACAAAGTGTTAAGCACACTACAGGGAAAGAAAAAGTGTACTGGCAATGGAAGGACTACCAGGTCTACTGCTCAGAAGCCTAAGATGTCTCAACAGTAGCAGTTTTGTTCAGAACCAAACCAAACTCACCAGAAACCTTTTTAATTGTGTGTGAAGAGAAGAGTGGCTTCTGTAGTTTTTCCCATCTCTTTCTCAAACGTAACATATTTACATATATGAATGACTCCTCCTTAAATTGCGTTTCCAGAAGAGTTCTCCCTTTGCATGTTTCCAGATCTGCAGTCACATATTGCCTTTGTCTATCTGATGCGATGTGGCAAGAATGGATGCAGCTTTATCAGAAACTTGTCCTGATCAGGCTCCTGCCAAGTGTGACTAGTTTAATGTGACAGATTATAAAATGAAAGGAGAGTGAAATTAGAGAAATAACAAGTGCCAAGGAAAGATTATATTCTCCACACATTTCTGCATTTATTGACCTTTTCTTGTTTGATATACCATTACTTGCTCAGATTTATGGCTTGAGATGGCAGGCAAGCTGTTGAGTGCACTGTTTAGGTCATTGATGATGTTATGAACTCTACTGGAAACTGATTTCATTAAACGAAAGTATGTGACTTGACATTTGATATAGCAAATATCTAACTAATATTTTTAATTGCTCCTTCTACAATTCCTTTGTAATTACTGAGATCTTTTTAGTAACTTCTTAAGGACTTAAAACATCTCTGAGAAAGTTGCATATGGGGTACCAACATGCAGTACATACCATTCATGCTGAAAAGTCATCATACGTGAGTGAGTTTGGCACCAGTGTACACAAATTTATAAATCGATTTGCAGAGAAGGAGTGTTCTATGCTGAAGTTTCTAGAAGGCTCATTTGGATTGTTTCTTTCAGCAACTTCTACATCAAGTTTTTAGTCATAAACTGGATGTAAGTTGTTATTTGTTAATGGGTAAAATACCACCTCTTGAACTTGATCCAGCGTGAAAATAAAAAACCTAACTACTGCTGGTCAGCAGAAACAGTTCAACCTATAGGACACAGTCCGAGCAAAGCTCTGCTTTGTGTTCCGATCAGCTCATAAACAGTATGAGCTGATGCAATTGTCTACAATAGGGCAAGCAAGATTTTATAACCCTCAGACTTACATATCTGAGGGAAAAAGCTATACTAAACCCTTTTTCTGGCCATAAGGATGAGGGGGAAGAGAATCAAAAGGGCAAAAGTGAGAAAATTCATGGATTGAGACAAGAACAGCTTAATAACTGATATAAAATAATAATCATAAACTGTAATGACAAGGAAAATAACAACAAGAGAGAGAAATAAAACCCGAAAAAGGCAAGTGATGCAAATGAAAACAATTGCTCACCACCAATTGATGCTCCCCAGTCTCTGAGCAGCAGGCTGCCTCAGCCCACCTTCCTCCTAATTTTCTTTCTGACCATGATGTGATATGGTCTGGAATATCCCTTGGGTCAGTTGGGGTCAGTTGTCCCATCTGTGTCCCCTCCCAACTTTTTGTGCAGCCAGCCTCCTCACTGGTGGGACGATATGAGGAACAGAGAAGGCCTTGACTCTGCTCAGCAGTAAAACATCTTGGAGTTATCAAAACTGTTTCCAAATCCAAAACATAGCCCCATTCTAGCTACTGTGAAGAAAATTAACCCTACTGCAGCTAAACCAGCACAATTACATTAGTTGAAGGAATGTAATTCCAACAATATACAGGATCCCCACCACTGGAAATGAGGTCAGAATTTGATTGTAGTTCAACTGTAGCATATTGGAGCTATCAAAACATCTATCTCGTTAACACACTTTCAGGTTACAGCAGCTGTCTCCTAAGAAGCTCCTCTTCCACCTGGTAATGATTTACAAACACAAGCACTTGAAGGAAAATAATTGGCATGCGTGTTTATGACAAATCCAGCACGCAGAGTCCTGAGCTCACTTGGGAATAACATAACAAGAATTAATACAGCAAGCCTGACTGATGCAAAGCTGATCTGAATGAGATCAGGCTGGCTGGGTTTATCTCCCTTCTGTCAGCTGGACGCAAAGACCTTGGTAGATATCATACACATACACATCCTGGTCCCTGATTTGACAGGAACAGGAACTCATCCCAAGAGAAAGTGGGTTATGAAAGGCTGCCCCTCTTTGCACTGAGTTAACCAGTGTCTCAGTGCAGCTACAGCTGTAGAGAAACCTTATCCATCACAGCTGCAAAAGGGATCGTCTGCACCAGCCGCACTTCCCCTGGTAGGTATTCCTTGTTGTTGTCTTCTAGACTCTTACAAGGGCGCATGTGTCATTTACAGTCTTCAAAGAGTTAAACGCAATGATCAGCCACTAGCCCTGCACTCAGGACTGTTTCAATTTAATCTCTGTAGCTGTGTAATGTGGCCTGTCATTTGTTTGAGAGCAGCAAGAAGAGCTGTCTAAACTCGAGGACTCTTGTGGCTGATGACAGGTCCATGCAGCTCTTGTTTTCCTCACATTGCAAGACCTGGCTGGCTTTGGCACATCCTTCCTAGCTGCTGCTGAGTGATGAGGAAATATTTGCCTTGAGCCAGAGCACTAAACACCTCCTCTGTGGTTAGAAGAGATGCAGCTTTCTCCATGGCGGGGTGGAGATTAGATGGAACCGTTACCTCCATTTTCCACCTTTGCTGCAGTAATTACTTTCCCTTGTGCCCCTCACTGGTCAAGCGAGCAAATGAAATATTCTGGGAACAGCGAGGATTTTGAACACTGTGTAACATGAGCACACTGGCTTTTGGAAAAGGGATCGGCTCTGCATACATATGACTGGAGAAAGTCTGCTATTCAACCCTGAGGTGAGAAATTAATTGCTGTGACTGTGCCCCCTCTTTACCATGTATACAGCTGGCAAGCCCTAGTCCATGGCCACCATATGAGGTCAGCATTCAATTCTGGCCTTTTTTATGTCCTGTACTTCACACCAATGCTCTGTACTTCAAAGAACTATTACTTGCAGGGCTGAATAGGTCCCTCTACCTCCACTAAAGGACAAGGGCCTTAATAGACAGCACAGATTTTACTTCTCTGTGCGGAAAGTTGAAGGCATAAAGCCAATCTTGCATGACAGACGCAGAAGAAGACCTAAGTGCTCATAAGAAGCTAAGCTCTGTTTCACCCCCCAGCAGGGGACTGAAGGCTGTTACACCTGTTTGTTGGTGTGTGTTTGTCCACGGCCATGTGCATTCTGTGGAAGTCTTAATACCTGAACTAATGTACCAGCATGGTAGGAAACCCCATATAATCAGGTTTGCAAGGACTCATGGAATCCAAGGAAACTAGACCATGAGACATTTTATTATCCTTAGTTTCTGAGCCTCAGAGATTTACTGTACCTGAGCTGCAGTTTTAAGCAAAACACAAGATTAGATTATCACTCACTGTGGTCCCAAAGAGAGGTCAAAGCACTACCATGTCAGAAGCTGTGTAAAGAGAACAGAGACCTTCTTCTGTCCCACAGCCTTACAATCAAAGGATTTGGGCATAGTCAAACTAACAATACATTAAGCTGACTATAGTATTTTTTGTTTGTGCTTAGTTTACAACAGGACCTTATTCACTGTAACTTTCCCTCACTGCAGACTAAGCTGAACTATTTAACATCCCCACTGCCCCAGGCTTGGAATGCACTGGGCAAACAGCGTGTGGAAACATGTTAAATTCTGGAAGGCAAATGCATGTCTGGGTATGTCCACATACAGACAGACAACAACACATACAGTATTGTAAGTGTTGCATTAGAGATATTGCTCATGTGGCAGAAAGCAAGCAGAAAGCCAGAGAAGTGTCTGAAACTGTCATGCTGGCTGCAACCTTGCTCAGGAGCAGAGAAGACATGACTTAGCTTCCTGGTTTACCAGAGCCTGAGCCTTGCCAGCTCCAGGACTGGTTCCAGCCTGAAAAGCTGATGTGGTGACTTGTCTTTTCTGCTTGGCAAAGGGACGGTATTCACTTGCTGCTGCTGCTGCTGGAGACAAGGCCCCTGAAGAAAGGAAGGACACACTGCCTTCCCCTTCTTTAGGGACAGAAGCAGCTACACTGCATGACTCATCTGGATCCAGAAGACACAGCTTGGCATTTGAGTTAGGAGTTCCACTAACCACAGCACCCAAAAGATAAAGGAACTGAGCTGCATCTTTTTACAGCACCTCATGTGCCTTTCAAGTGGATAACCTTCTTGCCATACCCACATTACAGATGGAAAAGACCTCTGTTTCAAGGTTCCTGCTCAAGCTCTAAATGCCACACAACTTCGAATTTGCTCAGATCTCAGCTAATGTGAATCAGCACAGGTCTACTGAAGCCTGACAACAACACTGGGTCTGTTACCTTCACAGAAGAAAGGTAATATTTATCCCATAATGATGCCAGCAGCAGAAAAAGACATACTTTTTTACGTCTTGAGCAAAGTTAAATTATTTTTCAGAGTTACCACATACCTTTGTTGGCACAAATCCTTCAACTATGTCATGTCCTCAGTGACGCACTCCAAAGTGTTTACCTGAAGTGATGTTATACAAAGAAATACTGCCATTTCAGGAAAACTGGGGTTGATAAGAAATTAAAGTCCAAGAGAAATTGCCGGTATGTTAGGAAGCAGAGAAAGAGGGTTCTTTAGAGTCTCAAGGCTGGGCAGATGCAGTGCTTAATAGCTGAGTGCCACATGTCATAATTTTATTAGCCTCTCTCATATCACCATATTCAGTGTCTCTTTCCCAGGCTGAGGAGTCCCAGTCTGTCCCATCAACAACTATAAAAGAACTGTTCTGTTCATCCGGTCATCTTTAGTACTCTTCTCTAAAGGTTACAGTGGCTGCTGGACCATGGAATCACAGGAGTGCCTGCAGCAAGCCACCGAGGAGTGACATAACTCTTTTACTGCTTCAGTGTTGCTGTCAGGGAAGGGTCTGTGGGAGAGACGGAATTCACAGTTATGCACTGTGAATACAGGGAAGGCACCATAAAGACTTCAAGCACAGAAACAGATGGAGTGCACTACCCCACTTTGTAGCTGAGCTATGTGTTAGTGCCTTGGGTGCCTTTGGAGCTCTTCAAAGAAGGAATGCCTCCTTACTAAAACAGTCACAGAACGCTTCTTCAGTGGAGATGGAGGAGAGGAATGTTAACACCTCCTGTTATGCACGCATATAAAAAAACCTTCAATCATCAAAATATTTGGTTAGAATTAGAGGTAGGAAGCTTCAGACATAGGTAACTTCAAGATTCCTTTCTAGGCAGAGTTCGAGTTTGCTTAGGAATGTTTTTGTCTGGATATCACTGAACTAGCAGATTTCTTGAAAGAGCTGTAAAGGGAAAATATAATTTACAGTACCAAAAAAGTATCATTCTCTGTGTTGTCTTCCAGAAGCTGAAGGGCTATGATTTTATTATAACACTGCTGTTGTGAGACCACAGAGTAATATGCTGACATTGTGAGCTGCATTTAAACCTAATATGTATTTTTAAAACTACATTAATGTTCCATCATAAACTGATACTGGTCAGAACAAGTCACTATTGCCACTGTGACTGCACTTGAACTTAAAATGGAAAAGGCTTTACTATGCAGAGCATTGCAAAAAGCTTTTTGTCTTCATGAGGGTCTATCTAGGGTTTTGCAACAGTGCCAGTCTCTCTGGTTTCTGACTATCTCCCTCTAAATCAGACTACAAAGCAAGTTGCCAGTAGGGCTTCTGGAAGCTTCAGCTTTTTTGCTATCTCCATCTACAGGGACTACTGTTTCACTAGCTACAGAGAAAGGACACACAACATTAGGGACTGCAGTGTAGGAAGAAACCCAGCCCTTGGTCAGATACCTTGTCAAAAAAGGAAGCTCTTGCTGCATTTCATAAAGATGATCAGACTCTCTATTGGCCTTTTATAGCAGTTTTTCTGCCCTGTGAGTACTTTAACTCCGTTTTCTTTGCTCTGTCTCATCTGCCCTGTTTACACCAGCCAGGACAATCCGGTGGCATGGTACCCAATGGGAGCTCATGTGGTCAGAATAGGTAGAAAGAACAGAAAAAAAAATTGTTAGAAATGAGATTGTGCAGAACTGAGAAGACTTTATTTCTAGTACTAGCCACAGGGACACATATTTTTTTCTTTGCTACATATTTCAAGGTGTCCTCTATATGCATTCTCACACACAGATTTCAGAGTACATATTTCTTAGAGATATTGCTTATTTATCCCTTATTAAAGGCATGAGAACTAAGCCAGGAATTACACTAATTCTCCTAGGTTCTCTACAGATACATACCAAAAAATTGGTTGACACTCAAAACAGCCTGCTTTGGGGAGCTACACAGTTCAGACTGGTAGAAGGCCTCCCCTTATTTGGGTAGGGTCAGACAGGTACATGATCTCAAGCAGGTATATGATCTCCTGGATCAGAAACTGTCTACTGGTTGTGCAACTATACAATGGGATCTTGATTGACAAGTGGGTGCCGGGACAATATAGCAATCGAGGTACAACAATAAATATATATGAAATGCTCAGGCCACTGTAACAATTATGTATATCATTAAAAAAAAGCTAATTATCTTATAAAGCTTCCTATTCCTTATTGTTTAGTCATTAATCCTGAAATGTAAAGTAGATGTTCCTAACTGAGACATAGAAGTAATATATACTGCAATAACATGGACACTTTCATCGTATGCAGAAAGGAAAAACATAGAATTGAAAGATGCCTGAAAACCACAGCCAAGAACTGTTTCTAAAGAAACCATATATGTTCTCCGGATTACTGTAATTTCTATTAATATTTTATGACAGTCATATTTTAGTACTCCCAACAATTTCAGCCAGGGAACAGAACTTCACTGAGCAATGTGTACACACACCTATCAAAGCAAGATAGGCCCTGGACATCAATCTCATCCTCTTGACAGGGTATTTATTGCTGCTAATTGCTTCCTAACTTTACCTGCCACATAAGACAAATAATCATACTGTTCATCACAAAGCCAAAAAGATGACAAGAAAAATACTTTCAAAAAAATATACATCTTACAGCATAAGCCTGGAAAAGGAAGAAGCTTCATAAGGGACAAAAGAACCACACAGCAGACTTAACAGGAGAACAAATTTGTCACATGAATAAGTGTGTTGTGTTCAAAACAAAAAAAAAACCACAATCTAATACTGTAGAACAGACCAATATCCTCTTCATGGCTCACTGGTACTCCCTGAGGGATTTTGGAAAAGATTCTAGTAAGGCATGCTTTGGCTGATAATATCATCAGTTTGCTGAGATTTGATTTGATGTTTTCATTCTTTTTCCTCTGGTTTCTTGTTGTTTTGATTTATGAGAATGAACACTTGTCTCAAAAACAGGATCTTGGTTACTGAGGAATCTGTTTATTTCAGGCCCTTTTTCCTAACTTGGTATCAGTTGGAACCACTCCCTGCTCTTGGTATTTTAAGGGGCCTAATTTTAGGCCTTGGCTTTTCAAATCTTGGCCAGAGACTTCACTCAGTGTCTCTACATAGAGAGAAGTATATTGGAATATTTGCTTTTATCTCTGGTGAAGCTCCAAAATTCTGATGACACAGTTTTGGTTTGTTGTTTGGTTTTTTTTTGTTTTTTTTTTTCCCATTGAGTTCAATAGCTCTATTTCTTGCCTCCTGCTTGTAACACCAGTTAGTCTGAGCATCTGCGAAGTACATGAGATAGACATCTGATCCTGTATTCACTTCACTTTGGACACTTATTAAGTAAGAGCTGCCTCTGATTAGCTGCAATAAATCTAGGTTGCCCATGGCTGCACAAACTGGGACTAGAAAATTTCATTGCCATCAGGACCTAGCATCCTAGCACCTAAACAATGCAAAGAAGGGCCAACATAACACAAAGAAAAGACAAGAGACTCAACCCACCTCTCTCCTGACAGATTTGGTACGAGTCTATGAGGATTCTCTGCATCCTGATTTAGCTTCATATCACCAAAGGTACAAGCATAGTGAGAAACTTCCTAAGGATGAGCTTTGTATAAAAGGGTCTACGTTTTGACAAGAACAACAAAACCTTTCCATAATAAGCAGACATCACCTTAGATACCAGTGACAAGTCTTACTCTCAGGACAAAAAAGAAACCATGACTGTCTTCTCATCCAAAAAACAAATCTTTAAATAACCATCAACCATATCTCCTCAAGACACAGATATTCTGCTAGGACTTCTCTACTGCTTCATCCTCCACACTGTCTGTCAAGCAACACAGCTGCAGAGGTCAGGCCCCTCAGGACAAGGCTATGATTTCTCCTCTCACCAGAATCCAACTTGTCACAAGATTGAGAATCTCAGGGGAACTCATGAGTCTCTCAGGGCTTTCCCCATCCACTAGCATGACTCACTGGGGAGGACTGGGCATGGTTTGTGTTTGCCACACGAAAGTTGAAAGCTGTTGACAAGCGTAATAGCCTCCTCACTCAGGGGCAAGCATATGCTAAATGTAAGATTACACGAAGGCAAGAAGAAAAGACAAGTTTTGAGTGCAAGTATGTTTCAACTGATTTATCTGCTATTTTCTTTTGCTACTGCAACCATCATATCTCTGAGACATTGTCTATGAGGTTGCTTATATGCCACAATAGCCTTTTTTGTCCCAAAACAGGAGGCATACAGACAACTGATAACTGACAAGTATTGGGAAGCAAAATGCTGAAGGTCTTTCTTATAACCACAGAAGAAGGGGTAGTAGAGAGGATTATTTGCACAGAACTCAGCTTGGGTTTTCAAACCAGTATTTATAGGTTTGGAAAGAACCAAGAACAAAAACTTTAAAATAGTTATTAGGGGGTTTATGGAGACTGGATGAATGGATGGTTTCAGTGGGAAGCCAAATAAATATAAGAATGATAATTTAAGCCTGGCAGAAGGCCTTAGGATCTTGAAATAATAAAGCTACAAAAAGTAAGAAAATAAAGATTTTGAGAAGTGACACGAAGCCTCTGGAGTCCATAATAAACTTTTCTATCTTAACAGTAGAGAAGCTGCACTTGAATCAAGGGACAACAATTGCTATCATACTGCACTCTTATTATTAACACAAACTATGCTGTCCTATGCATTGCACTCTAACCACAGCAATACAGTCAGAGAAACCATTCACTAAGCACAAAGATATCGTTTGAGAGAGAAGCTGAAATAATCCAAAAATAACACCAAGTTTTATTCACTGAACGGTTTCTCCCACTTTGTTTTATCTAGTAAGCCATGCATATGCGTTTAAGTCCTTAGATGGTCACAGCAGTGCCTGTACTAACCACAGTGATATCCCTGCAGTGGTGACCTTGTCTTATTTGGAGCTGTATCTGCAGAGCTTCTGTAGCTGAACACCTCTCAAAACCAACCTACAATTCTCTGGGGGAAATGGAAAGCTCCTTGCTGTCATCCTTTTTCTAGAAAATCAGACACTTCTTCAAAGTAGTGAAGGCAGCTTCTTTGTACCTGAATACATAAACTTGTGTTTAAAATAAATGATGGCATGGTCTTTTTGTAAACACAACTATCAGGAATGAGCAAAGAGAGACATGTACAGAGTGATACTCCTTATGATACAAAAAGGGTTTATGCCAGAAAAAATGCACCTTTCATGATGTTTCAAAAGCCTCTTACAAAAATAACAGTAGATATAAACCGGGAGTTTAATTAACTTAGTAATTAAGTAATAGATCCTTAGTTGATTATGCACTTGTAAATAAGGGAAACTGAGGCAGACAGCAGTGAAGAAATCAGCCAAACAGTGGGAACAGCAGAAGCCAATCCAGAAGGTCTGACTCATGTGCTTGTGCTCATGTGGCTAATACTCCTTTCACGTATGCCAAATCCTGGTTCCAGTCTCATCGAAGCCAATGGCAAAACTTCCATATATGTGAACAGAGCAAAGATTTGAGACTTCAGTCTGTCATCTGCACTTTATAGGCTTGTACCTTTATAGATGGGGCAGATACTTCATTCTGCTCTGTGGTTCAGCCAGCTGGATGATGCTATGTATATTTAGGTCACAATGAGAAAAATAAATAGCAATTAAAAAAAAATAAAAACCAACCCTTTTTTCCATATGGAAGATTTTAGTATTTTTAATAGCAAAATTACTCTTCTTCACTTATGGCACTCCTACAGAGAGATCCATTGCTTGTAACTTTTAGCAGCGACAAAGGCTGGGCTTGTTCTCACAGAGAACAGCAGCCTGGCAGCTCCCCATAGCCATGGGAGACAATGGCTCATGCCCATCTGTGCCACCCATGAGAGACACTTGTGCGTTCAGTTCTCTCTTCTGTCACCTTCCATCTAACAAAAATGGTGTCGGATGCTGCCAGCTTGCAGCAGCCAAGCTGGGCTCAGGTCAGGAGGTAGGGCATGTTTTTGAGCAGTATGCCAAATGGGAGGCACATTAAGGACCTGTCACCTTGCCCTCATGGTGATGCTGAAACAAAGAAAATACTCTTTGTGCAAGACACAAAACTCTCATCCTGACCGTTTGGTAAGATGCTGACTGAACTCCAGTCTATATGCTGGGGTTCCCAGTGTGCATCTTCACTGCCTGTTCACAGCCTGCTCTGAGGTCAATCCTGATATCATGTTCCAGCACCATGTAACTTCTAAGGGAATGGCCTGTGAGCTATTTCCCACTGGAGTACGGTGCCCTCCTCTCTGCAGGAAGGTTACAACTACTCACTCTCCTCCCTGCCCTTGGATGTCTGATGATTGCTCCCAGGAAACAGATGGCTTTGGCCATCTCCCCTTCAGGAGCAGAGAAATAGGGAACTTGGGTTCAGGATGTATTCTCCAAAACCTAGCCTTACTTAGGCTGCTGTTAGCAATTACATACTGTAAGAGTTTCTGAAACTATCAGCAAGTGATTACTATTACTGTCATCTTTGAAAAGAAAGCAGCAAGAAAGTTTTAAAACTCATATAAGCAAAGGATAAAAGGATTAAGATCTTGTCCCATCTATGTATCACCTGCAATGGAGGAAAGAAATAACCACCACGTATTTCATAACACTTGCCTCTTCTCCAGTCCTCTCACTCTGTTAGTGCAGAAACACTGATGGTTCAGTCAGGAGTTATCTGGAAAAGGCTTTACCTTCCCAATTAATCTTCAGATGTATTATTCCAGCATAAAGGTTGGTGAACACCACCACCACCACTTGGCCATTGAGCATGGATAAGAGACTTTACTGTGAGCAAACCCTGCTATGAGCAATAAGCAATGTCCATTGTAATAATCCTGCTTTGCGATGCTTGTTTCTGAAACCTTCTGGTTTAGGGTAGAAATTTTCTATACCTTGTCCCTCCTCAAAGATAGTTTCTGTCTCTTTTCTTTTGAAAAGACTCCTATGAAAATTCTCAGTCCGTTTTGGGAACTGATGATGAACAAGGCATGAGGCTTCATCCACTGTTAAGGAAGCAATTGTTACAAAATTGGGAGAAAACTATCATAAATGATAAATTTCAAGAAAACTGAACTGTCTTGCTGATACTTCTTCATTAGTTAGTTATAAACTGTCAGATATGCTGAATCCACATCTGTCAGCATCTATATCAGTTGAATTAGTTTTAAAGAGTTAAATCAAAAGAATTAGCTGTATCTGCTCTACTCTCAGGTACGTTTCCAAAGAAGCCAATGAGATAACTGCTGAACCAGACAGATTCTTCCTGACATGCAGAGGAGTGTTGGTAGGCTGCCGCCAGGGAAAGCTTGGTTTTGAATACTGTGTCTGAAATCAATGTTAGAGAAATCTGAAACCACATAAAAGAGGGGAATATTCTCCCTGACATGGAAGAGAGGAGAAGTATGTTTTTGTCTTGTAACATCTTTTTAATTTCTGTATACTTAACTTGCACCATCCTAAATTCTGATCAGCTAAGGTTATAATGGAGCAGCTTCCAACTCATCCATTTTCGAGAGAACCCTTCCTGAAATAAATAAAACAATAACAGCACACAGAACCAAACCATTACATTTCACTATGTTGGGCAGTCCTGCACCTCCCAAACAAAGAGAAGTTTCTGCTATTTGCAGTCCTTTTTAGGCACCTTCTGAAAACCCGGAAGCGAGATCAAATCCAATGTAACTACTTTCCCCAGCCAATCTGGAAAGAAAAAGTTGTCAGGGGCAAAACTGCTTTGCCTGTTACGAATGCCAACAGAACTGAGAGGGGAATGGGTCCCTTCTGCAGCCAAGACTCAGTGACCAATAGATCAGATGAATGATCTTGTTGAGCTTGCTCTCTCCTGTTTTCATAAATGAGGCTCCAGTAAGCATATTGTCTAGGTTCAGTCCAAAAGTTAAAATACATACAAACACAACTCTCCCTGTCACCCCTCTGCTCCTATAGACAACATCTGAGACAACTGCAATCAACTTCACTTGGGTCACCATATGAAGCTAAATATAGTACCTGTTTTATTCATCCCCTCAGTGGAACCATGCCCTTGCAAGTCAGCAAGGTGGAGCTGGCACAAAGCAATGGGAGGTACTTGCCGTCTTACAGGCTATTCCACGAATAAGTACCACTTCATCCCACCAACTACTAGATTCTCAGGGCAATTATATGCAGGTGGGAATACCCTTCCTCTGCCCCAGAGTAGATGGTTTCAGTCATGGAATAAAATACAACAAAAGAGGGTGCATACATGCAAACATGCTCACACAACACTAACCTCCAAATACTCCCAAACCCAAATGACATCAAGATTTTCTTTCATTACTATATTTTTAAACCCTTGATTTTCTTGTGGTGGGGGCCTCAGAACCATTGGACACCTTGGGGGGGTGGAGGGGAGCCACAGACAATTGTGTCCTGGGAATCTTTGGCAGCTGGACTATGAGATTTATTTCTGGTTCTCAATTGGGTTTTGGGTTTTTTTCCTCTTTTCCTTGCAGATCCCGCTTTCTGGTTCACTGGGATCTGCAAATGCCCAGCATTACAAACTGCAAACCCCCTGTGCTGGGGTGTCAGTCCCTGAAGCTGAGCGGGCTAATGCAACAGTGAGTGGTAATTTGATATATCAGGAAGTATGACTTTTCACAAAATGAACTCACTAGCCACAGTTCCCATTGAACTTTGAAGGCCCAGTTCTGCTCCTGTTTGCACCCAATTCAGCTTCAACAGCTACTGCTGTTTAATACGAGGAATACAGTTTGGAATCTGGAATTCATTTCCTATTCTAAAGAAAGAAAAGAAGAAAAACACACTTTGAATTCAGCTGTCTTGCATGGTGAAATTCTGTTCTACATTTTTTCCTTTCAATGCCACAGCCTCCTCTGTGCTTTCTGCCTATTTCCAGCTTTTAAATGAACTGCTGAGATGCTGAAATTCAAACTAAGTGAATACACATCATATAAAACAACCAAAAATACTGTGTTGGTTCAATAGCTTCCTACATACCCTTCCTACATCAAAGCAAAATCCTCTTGTTGCCCAACACAGTGAAGACTACCTGGCAAGTACAACTGGAATTCTGCCTGGAAGTGGGTAAGTGTTGCAGGAGCTGGTCCTCGAGGCTGCTGTCCACCATGAAGATGTGTGACACTGTCTGGATCTCAATCCCCAGCTGATGTGCCAGCACAAAGCACCAAGAACCTTCCTCTGAAAACAGGTGATAGTACAGGGTATGATATGAAAGGTATTGATCTGCTCCATGTGGCAAAAGGACAACACTGTCTACCAGCTGCATACAGAAAGGAAAGATGAGAAAGTAGTTTGGATCACACATGCCTCTACCATAGAGAAGGGTAGAGAACAAAAACCTTTTTATGCACTTATCATGAGACACTGTCAGCAGCAGAGGTCTGAGAGGAATGGCTAAAGCAGCAGGACATTATGGATGCTAACAGGTAGTAATCACACAAAGGTCTGGGAGAAGCTGAACTGAAGATGAGTTCCTACATGAAATCTCATTAACATGAGTTACTTCATAAGTAATGGAAAGTAAACATGCAGCCCTCATACTCTCAGAGCAAGACATGAAGTAGCATAGGCGGACAGTCTGTAAATGCCCATATGCTGTAATTTTTGCAAAAGACTTTTTGTGGCCATTTTGTAATCAGTTACCTGCCATGTCACTTCTTAACATTTTCATCTTTTCCCCATGACTCAGTTCCTGCAGTACCCATAGGAAAATACATCCACCATTCAGATAAGACAAATCTTGCTCTTTACACTGGTTTTATCTTTCATACCCAGAGCCAGCAAGACAGCTATAAACCATATGGGCTTTCACAACACTGATAAAGAGCAGGAAGGTAAAGACTTACTGGAAGGCAAAGTCTAGGCGAGCATTGCATAGAACAGTATGTGCATCCTTCCCCACCTCCACTGTCCCTAGTGACTTTTTAGGTCTTGATCTATTAACAGGACACAGTATGCAAAACACTTGAAATCGAAAGTCTTTGGAGATTTTGTCGTCTTCTTCATCCAAATTAATGTGCTCTTCTGTAAGCCTTACTGACAGTGCCCTACTTTCACACTTCAGTCACCCCCTTCAGAGGTGAAGGAAAATACTCCATCATCTGGATATGTCACAAACATCAAACAAGGAACAGCTTGCATGAACAAAAGCAGATGTACTCTACACATGCAAGTTTCCAAACTATTTGGCAAACAAGAAGTATACTAGGAAAGAACAGATAAATTAAGAAAACATAGAGACATTATTTCCTCATGAACATTATTCTTAACAAATAACTTGACTCATTTTGCTAAGAATAAGTTGATTGGAATATGGTACTTAAACTGCTTAAAACTTTTATTTTCAAGTTGCTCTTCACTTACAGCTTCTGTCAGAATTTAACCCGTTTTACTAGATTGGGGGACCAGAATTACACCTTTGCATTTCACTATTAAGCAGCAAACTTCCCATTTGCTCATCATTTCTCTCTGCTTTAAACTTATTCACTGGTAATGTATTTCTGTCCACACTGAAATCCTAAAATGCAGCCCTGGAGTAAGATGCCCTATATGGACAATCAGGACATACACAACCATTAGCAGAAGTTGCTTGCTTATGTCTTGCCACTCAACATGAGGCACTTCTTTCCCCTCCTCCCACCCCTCATTTCTCCTTCTCCTCTAATCTATACAGCTTCAGTACACACAGTTTGATTTGCAGAAGCTTTTAGCTCATCCATCTGGATCACATGTCTATGGGTGATACCAATACAGGATTAAATACCCTAGCAAGAATCAGTGGGTTTGCATTGCATGCCACTTCAGAGCAAAACACCTAATGGCAAGCCTAGGCTTAAGTACATGAGAAAGATTTGAACACGCAGGCTCCATCAACAGCTATATATTGCCAATGCTTAGAAAACAGACTTCCCTACCACATTCTGGGTCTTCTTCTTTTCCTCCCCTGAGATCTGTTGTCAGAGGAAAGGAGTTCAGAGCTTCTTTCTCTTTACCAACGGGTCAATTTCACTCTGTTACATTAATGGAAATTGCAGGTGTACTTCAGCTGAAATGCTGATTTCTTCAAACAGCAGAGAAGAGGCTACATGCACTTAGGGAGGAAGAATATGCATCCGTTTGTGAAATCTTAGCTTTCAAGGGGAAATGTGCAGTGGAAAAAGAAGGAATTATAGGGGAAATTAAATTAAAATGCAGGAAAAAGAAAATTAGTAACAGAAGAGAACTTTTACCTGTGGTGCTAGCCAAAACGCTTTTAAGATGCTCAGTGAGAATACGCAGGTGTACAGGAAGCCCAGCAGACTGTCCAAATACGAGGCTGAGTTGGAGGGTTCTGGGGAAATTGTCCTGTTTCTACAGTCCAAGAGAACAAAGCAGCTCAGTCCGGTTCTGTCCTCAGTGGCTGTCTTGTCCCTTGTTTCCCTGGGTTCGCAGGGGTTCCTCACAGAGCCTGGCAGGGCACCCCTTCAGGCATTCCTGCAGTATCTCTCAGCTCTCCTGCCAAATGATCTGGGACATGTTCAAAGGCACCACAAATGAGGAGGAGAAGCAGGGAAGCACTCTGAATGACATGGCATGAGTATGCTCTGGGTAAGCTTTTTCTAGGTACTGTGTGACAAAGAACATGGGATGCTGTTTCCACTTACAGTCCGTGCTGCTTGCTCAGCTCTACAGAACTGACCATGCTAAGCCCAAGCAGACCTCCACCAGCCCCAAAGAAGGCAGTTGCTCTGTACGGGCTGTCGTCTCCAGAGCAGGCTGACTGAGAAGCTCACGTCTATTTTTATTCTCATCTTCTCATGTTTCTTTCCCCACCCAGGCTGATTTCTGCCTTTGGTCAAGACAGTGATATTTATCATAGCACCATAGAAAGCACAGGACAGAGAGACCTAACCTGGCAAATGCCTTTTGGTACCAGCAGAATTATTAACCATCAGTGACTTGCATCACAGGGATCTCAAACATGCTTCCTCTTCTCCTGCCTCTGCAATGACACTCTTCTATGCCCTTTCAGAGTCTTAACTCTATGTCAGCTCTGGCCCTATACCTCAAAGCTCTTCACAACAGGGTTGGTCTCCTCCCCCAGCTTGCTCTGCCCTGCCCTTCACACTACCTAGTCATTCTCTTAGGAAGATTGATTAGATCACACAGAAGGAGCTAATCACTGTCATCTGTGCTGGCTCTTCACCCCAGTGTACCTGGCCAGCATCAGTTCTTGCTCTGACCTGGGCTACTTTTGAGACTTTGCTATTCTTCCTTTAGTCTTCCTTAGCTATTCTTTCCTGTCCTACCAATTCTCCATCCCAGGTACTGTCAGCCTTCACTCAGTTTCCAGAGCCTTTCTACTGTGCACTGCATTTCCATTTCCAGTTATTTTAACAGCACCTTTCACAGTGGGATAAGAACAGGCCTATTTTCACAGGTCACCTGCCTAATACACCCAACTATGCTTACATTGGTGGAGTATAGCCACCTTATGACCAACAGTGTTAGAACATCCAAGGCTGCACTGCTGGTGTTTCAGTTCATTTAAAAAATGAGAATTTGCTAAGAATTCAACCACACATAAATGATTGTACAAAACTCTTTTCCCACTTGTTTTCTACTCCTTCCTAGAAGTTCACTGGGGTGGCAAAGTCTCTGATACGGACACCAGCCCTTTGAATAAAACTTGGCAGGTTTCACACCATTCATTTCTCTTTGGCCTGCATAGTGCTGCATGACATTAACAGCTTCCAGCCATAGCACTGAGAAGAGGAAAATAGTTCCTTCTGTCAGCAATGGCCTTCTAAGGTAGTGTGCTTGCACAGCATATTAAATGCTAACAGCCTTTCTTTGCTTCATTGATTTTCCAAATAATTGTCAGAATTTCTCTTAATAGGTTCATTAGTCTCACAAGGTGATGATGAACACATCCAGCAAGAAGAAACCATGAGGAATTGCAAAGAACTCACAGAGCATGAGAATGGTGTGATGTAAATGATAGATCAGCTGGGGGTATAGGTGGTGCTGCACAGTGTTGCTCTCTCTTCTATGCTATTGGCATGCAGTCAGGCTTATTCTGATTTAACTGACCAGACCCCAGTCAGATCATGGACACTGCCCATTTCTGGGCTCTGTACACAGAATCTATTATTGAGAACCTCCCAGTTTTATAGCTTAGCTCTACATAGTTCAGCTCACCTCATGCTGCTGACTTTCACAGAAAGTAACTTTTATTGCCCACATTCATCTCTGCTGATCAGTACTATCTTTAAGACCTAGATTGTCTAATACGTGGAATTTGGATGGCACCAACCCCATCTAACAATGATGTAATTCTTGCATATTTCTTGTTTCATTCCCCCGTATCTACATTCTACTGGACTGTGAAGTTTCAAAAGTGTTAATTTTTCCATTTCTCTTACATGACTGTAGAAAACACAAATCACAACAAACTCTTATTTACCTCAAAATCCAGAAGAAACAGGAGTACATGTGGAGAAAGAGGTCCCAGGTTCAGGGGATTCATCAGTATCTAGACCATCTGTCCTTTGCAAGTTCGTGTTTAATGCTCTTCTGAAAATACACCTGCATGCCAAACTGAACAGATTCACATCCTCATGACCGGAGAGAAGCACAGTTTTAACACTCTCATGAAATCTTCTCTGGCTTGCTTTTGCTATTTGTAGTATCACTAAGGAAGCCAAATGTGAGACTGGTGATCTTTATTCAAGATGTGCCTTCCCCAGACATGATCTCACCTAACTTATCTATCACTTAACTCCAGCCCATTCTTTCCTATAAAAATACCCATGAAGTTGGGTTGAACTAGAAGGTAAGCAATGATGGCTGTGACTGTCCGGTACATGAAGAGCTACAGTGACCTGTAATGGCAGGCTGCCAAGCCTTTGGAACTACAGTACTTGTGGTGCTAAGCAGAATACCTTGTATAGTTGCTATAAAGATAATGAATCACACACCTAGCACTCACTGGAAGGTCTCACAGCACTTTACAACAGTGGGATGTAATTACCTACTAAACATGGAGGTAGAGGGATGTGTGACTTCCCTACAATCATGCGTCTGGGCTGAAAGAGCCACTGAGGGCTTCTGTGTCCCAACCTTCTGCAAATGAACCTGACAATAAACTACACAGGACTAGATACAACTACAGCCAATATTGTCTTAAAATCAGGTTCTGCTCTACCCTTCCATGGCACTCTTTTCAAAGCATTCACCTTCATTTCAAGCATTCACCTTCAATAGATCACTGTGTGCCAGTACTTGGTGTTGGTTACTGTATGGGGAAATCAGGGGAAAAAAAAACCAAAAAAACAAAAAAAACTCTCTACTTTTGATCTAGGAGTGACTCTGGCCTGCTTCTTAGCATATAAGCTGGCATGGGCATAGAATAAAATGTTCATGGCGATATCAACTGAGTGCAATTAGCACTTCTCAGGTCTTGACTTTTTATACACTTATCCTCACAATTCAGCTGTTTGATGGGGATGTGTGGCCTTCCCTAGTTTAGAGGTGGAAAACAAAGTCAAGGATTTATACTCAAACTAAGCTCCAAAATAACCCACACACTTACACTTAGTTTGAAGTTCAGCTGATTCACATCGGCAGAGAAACACAGGCCATGCAGGGCAAAAATCTTGCTTTATATTCAGGCTGGCCTTCCACTGCACCTTGCTCCAGCCATAGGGCATAGCAAAAGTAAACGTCTGCTCAAAGTACAATTCACTCAGAGAGACCAGTAAACTACCATGCACCAACTGATTTGGGTGAGCTGCCTCCATAAAGGCTCTTGACTGTCAGCAAATGTAAAGCAGTAAGACTTAGCATGCAATAAAGGAAGTTTCACCAGTGCAGCATGACTTTAGATGGAGACCTGAGCCCCTGCATCAAGACAACGACCATGACTCAGATGACATGCAGTAATTTGTTGATATACAGCAATGCGAGCATTTATCCAAACCCAAGCAGTTTTCCCATAGTCACAAAAGAAGCCCAAAGCACAACACGGTGCAGAACATCAGAGTTTCCCAGAACCTTGGCTAGTAAGCCCATGTTCCCCTCTCTCACTTGATAATGTAAAACAACATTCAGGTGTATCCTTTTTATCAGAAAATACATATTTCTCTAATTGCTCCAGCATTAGAGCTTTTAAAGTATCATTCATTTAAACAACTCGTGAAAGCATTGAACATGTACTAATGTCAATTAATAGAAGGTTTGCAATAACAAAGTTTGGAAAGGATACTTTTTAGAAATTAGCATCTTGACAAAAATCAATTTAAATAAATTTTAAAAATAGCTAATTCCATGGGACCTCACTCTGGCAATCCTTCCTTTCATAGGATTTTATCCAAGTACTTGTGCAATCTCTTGAAAGGGAAATACAGAAGAGCTTCATACAGCTGAGAGTCATTATTCCATCTTGCAGCATAAAGCTGTTCTGCACAAGTAAATAATGAGAAAATGCACAAAATTTCTAGTGACATTTGGATTCATAATGCCAATTCCATAGCACATGTACATCAAGCTGGAAACTGAGAATGTGAGCTCTGTGTCAAGCACTAAGAAAATGGTAATTTATCAGTCAGAAGTCAGATGCTTTCAGCCCAACACAAAGTTATGCAAGGCCATGAACTGTCTGGTGCCAGCACTTAGAGCATACTCTAACTGGTATGCTACACCTCATTATTTACACATATTCCGTAGTGTTTGCAGGTACTTAGCACATGAGGGCTCCCAGTAATACCCATCCTTACCACACACAGTGTGCCTGCCCCTCCTATGAGGCAATTCCCTGGTCAAAGATGAATTTTAGACAATGGTTTCTTAAGCAAAATATAGCCATCACTGTTGAATCTTCCAGAATTCCTAACCTGGAAGTTTCCACAGATCTGGCAGAAAGAAAAAGAGTGATGGTAGGAACCCCAGCAGTTGCCAGTTGCAGCATCCATCCCTACTGCTCTCCAGTTTGCTTTAGTCAAGTGAACACACATACAGTGCAATCCGGGTTGAGTAAGTCCACAGGCTTCACTAGAAAGGGGCAGCAACACTGACAAAGTAACATTCTGCAGGTAGCATCAGAGCATGCTTTAGTTAGAGGCTCAGTCTTACTTTGACCATATACAAAGTTGATGAGTCTATAGTAGCAAACTGTTACCTTGAGCAGCAGGCAGTGACTGGCAGGATAAAGTGGAATTGGTATGAAGTTTCTATAGAATATGTCTCTGTTGATATAATTTTCTGTGCACCTTGATATGGCATAATTTAGTCCCCAGAAAGCTCTGCCACACAGTTTCAGATAACGAACTCTATGTGCTGAGAAAGGACAGTAAAAGCACAGGAACACTAGATATACAGAAAGGGAATAGGTAACTTTAGTTCAATAGCAACACAAGGGAATGTGGCAATTTGGACAAGTACCTATCCTGCTTCACACTGCATGACCAAAGGAGCTACTACACAAGATCATGTGGCCACATAACGAAAGACAGCACTCAGAGAAGCCCGTCTCTGGCTTTCAAGTGTGCTCTAACTGTGGAGATCCTACACAAAGCAACACCTGCCCAGCTGACACTGAAAAAGTAGAATACCCTTCCAGGTATTCTACCCAAGAAATCAAAGTACAAATCATGGGACAAAGCCTGTTAAAAACATAACACACAAAAAAAAAACCACCAAAAAAAAAAAAACTAACAGAAAAGAAAAACACCACGAAACTCCAGATATTAGAAGTGGAAGCTGATTTCCCTCCATTTCCCTTGTTACAGAAGACATCTCCACCTGACTTCCCACATGTTCTGCTCTTGGCCTGCCTGACGTTTTGCACCACTTGGCAGATACCTGCAGCCAAAAAGGCATATCAGATTCTTCCCTGGTTATCAATAGGCATGCAACCATTTTCACAACAGTGAGGTTGACTAAACGCCCTCAGTAACTTTTGGTTTACGTGTGAGCTGATGACACACAGGTGGTATTAAATACCTCATAAAATTGGGCCAATAGCCAGGGAACAGATCTGGCACGTGGAAAATAATAAGTGGAATATCTCCTTGTTACCACAGTGACTTGAAAAACACAATGAAAACAGTGCACATCCCTGCAGGATTACTGAGGATGAACAGACATACACTTTTGAAATATTGAAACAAATGTTATAATGATGCTCCTGAACTGCAGGAGAAATCCTACTTCATGCAGACATGTATGTCAGAAAGCCAGTTGTTGTCTATGGATACTGAAACTTCCTATATCCCCTAAAATCTCTTGGATAACGTACAGGGAACTAATCGTACCAAAGCTTTGAGAAATGAGAACAGCACTGACAGTTACACAACTGAACATGGAGAAATACTGATTGTATTTCACAACTTCATCAAGTTTTTGCACTCTTTTTTATAGGGACATTTATTTACTTTCATGGTAGAGACATCATTCGACTACCTTAGCAGGCTTGATTCAAGGATTGTTAAAGTTAAGAGAAAGAACTCCATTAACTTTGGTGAGCTTTGGCTCCAGGTTTCAGGCAAGACTACGACTGAGCTAAGGGAGTCAACAAATCTCTTCTAGCTGAAGTCAAAGGAGGATCAAAGACGGTAGTTCAATAACCTCTTTGACTGCACTCTTCATGATTCAGACTTAAGGGACATCACTTTTGGTAGAAGACCAGAGTCTTGCAGCCTCTGCATTTGTATGAGATATTATACAAACTCACATAGGATCCAGTGAGTTTTCAAATGCTGATTTCCATCTTCTCTTTTAGCAGAAGATATTCTAGAAGTAATTTATTTACACTTTCCCAGAAACAAAAATGCTTTTTATGCCTGTTGAAATTTTATGTCAAAACAAACATTTCTGTCTAGTATTGCGAACCTCCTTCTGATACCTACCGTGGCAAACCAAGGGTTCAGACTCTTAATTCAGAATGCTTTTTATTTTTTCCCTTTTGTCTTGCAGTACTAGCCCTAATCCCTGGAATTTAGCAACAATCAGAAAAGGTTATTTAACAAGGATTCACATTCTTCAGTTTGAAAATAAAATAAGGATTATAGAGAAAACCTCTTAAAACTAGAGATGCATTTTACTAATATTCACACAGTAAAAGATTCCATTTTCCTGCATTACAGAGGTGCTACAAGAAAGTATCTGAAGACAAGCCACATTTGTACAGCTTCATGTTATTACGTATGAAACAAAAAGCTTCTAATTTCTTGGTGACAGATGTTATCATCCACCCTCCAAACCTGCTATCCCTCTTTATTCACATTACTAGAGTTTGCATCTAGATAGACACGGCTTTGTAACACCAAGAAAGAAAGGTAGCTGAGTGTCTTGAGATAGAAGCTCTGCTGCAGAAAACCCAAAATTAATACCCACTCCAGCAAGTTCATCACAATGACTGCAAAGCAGAAACTATAAAATAACTCCTAGAGGTAAAATGTAATCATAGTAAAAAAATACAGTGCCCTTTGTCAGAACCAAACTGATGATGGATAGTGCAAGACCCATTTGGGTCTTCCTGAGTCACAGCCTTCTCCTGTTGTCTTCATCCAGTGATGAGGACAACTTTTATTACTTTTTGGATCAACCAAATACTACATCAATACAGAATTCAGCCTACCAAAATTTTTCCACTAAGATTAACTTATTTTTATGTCGCAGTCAAGCTGGGGGCACATTCAATTAGAAGGAGGATGGAGCTGTCATCCCAAACTTGAGCTAAAGCTTTGGGAGTTAATGGACTGTTCATTAATATTTTCTTCTCCAATGGCTAAAATTGTGTTTGCATTTCACTGACTTCAGGTATTGTTGCCATTAAATGTAGATATTATTCAAAATATAGGATATGAATAATATTAAGCTGTGAAGAGGATTATAGCAGTACAGAGTTCTTAAACCTGTAGCCATTCCCAGTGATTGAAAGGAGTCTGAAACAAGCATAAGCACCTAATGATGGTAAATATCCTGTGATGGGTTCAGTTTGCAAGATGAAAACCCACTATTTCAAGGCTATCCATTTATGAAGTGTTTCATGGTAATGTCAAGAGAACCTGAGGGTATGGCATTATTGTGCTTATGACTATTTGTCCTGGTTTCACAGAGTTCGAGATTAAACTCAGGCCAGGAGAAATCCTAGGAGGTCAGCCCCATACAGAAAAATACCTCCAGTGTTGCAGATTCCAGACCCTTCTTAGTTAATCCATACTTGGGCTTAGCTACCTTTCTGTAAGAAATCTTTGCTGGAACTGCTGTTAGACACAAGGCAACTGTTTGCACATACTCATTGCTGTTTTGTACTGGTGAATCTACTCCAACTTCCCCAGATCCTTCCCAGAGACTAACAAAAGAGGACAGAGATCCCTGCTCTATGGGAAGTGGGCCACTGATAGATTGAGATGCTCAAAAGCAAAACACACAGTCTGTGGCAGAGCCAGAGAAAGAGTCATTGAAACTAAGTGTTGTCAGGTGTATACTGAAAAACTGCAGCTGTGTTTCAAGGAAGAGAGCTTCTGGTCATAAACCAGTGATCTAAGAGGAACACAAATGCCACATGCTGTTAACAAGGTCTGTTTCAACTGGAAACATCCATTTGTCTAATCACCCTCACTCTGAGACCTGGATTTTTAAACTGTAAGTCACTAATATGTCACAACAATTACCTGAATTGATGCCAAAGAAAGTGTTGCTTGTGATTGCTTTGAGTAGAGCAAACCTCTGTTTTGCTTTTTGTTTTTTCATTGTTTTAAAAATATACCTCACTTGGTAGCTTTTCCTTAGGCTTAGAAGTTCAGTAAGAAAATAGACTCAAAAAAAGGTGAAAGTCCTTTTTAATTTAAATATACTGATTCTTTAAGCAAAATAGCTAAAAAAAAAATCTTTCATTTGGGTTTGTTTTGTTTTGTGATAAAAACTGTGCTGACAGTTACACATCTCAGGGGAGTAACTCTGAGACAGGCTTTGTTTTCTGCAGAAATGCCTGTGCTGGCAATGGGGAGGGCCTGGTACACAATATCCTTTCTCTGTTCCATGAGAAGAAAGACAGGATAGGGCTTTACTCAGCGCTTCCAACAAGACTCCTCTTCTTCCCATTGGTGTTGAAGAAAGCTCTGGGCCTCCAAGACACTGACCCTGCTGTATTGAAGAATCTCAGGAGCACAGTGCCATCCCCACCTCAGATCCAGCAGAGCTTCCTCACCAGCAGGGATCTGCCAGTAAAGCTCACCATCATGAGTTAACCCTAAAGTGTGACAGCATGGGAAACACTTGACACATCAGTCTTTCTTACAGCAAAAGAAAATCAAGCTGATGGAGAACAAGGAGGGATTATTGTGGCCAACAGAGAGAGTTCAATTTGGCACAACAGGCACAAGGAGCAGCTTCGTGTGATGGAGAATAACAGAGTTTTTCCCAAACCAGTGGTATATGAGCAGCCCCTGGAGCCAGACCTAGGGAAGCTGCAGTCTCAAAGTCCTTGAATTCCTGGCTCAGAGAGGGGACATTAACTTGGGGCTGCACATCACAGGGATAAGACCAGGTAACATGACATGCATCAGTTCAAGCCAGCACTGTCTCCAGCTGTTGAGCTCCACCATACACTGCAGAACCCTGCAAACTGAAGAAAGGGGTTTAGTGAAAACAGTAAAGAGAATCAGAGTCACAAGCTGAATCCCATAGAGCTGCAGACAAATAGAGTTTTCAGGAAGTTATACAGCACTTTACACTCATGGATCTCACAACATTTTGCAAACATTCGTTAGCCCTCCATGCTGCTGGGCTACACTTGCAGGTACTCATTTCCTTTAAAATTCAGGGATAAGGAGCCTGCTGGCAGAACAAATCACTGGCAGAAGCCAGGAGACAAACAGCAGTTCAACTCTGTGCTGACCAGATGCCTTTCATCAGAATATCATGAGGTAGAATGCAGCCCACTGCCAGCCTGGAGAGGAAGAACAAAAGGTTTCCAGTGCCTCTATTCCTTAAGAGAAGCAAATGCAAAAGGCTGGCAGATGCACCAGGCAGCAGACAAGTGTAATTAATAGCAAAAAACATTCTTCTATATGGAGATGGGCCTGAGTGTGCTCCTTCCTGACAAAAGGCCATAAACTGCCTTCAAACATTTCAGGAACAGTTAACAGAGTTTCTGTTTCCATTTGCAAATTTTTCTTTTTTTTTTTTTCTGGCTTATCTTCTTTTAGACTATAAATTTGTGAAGTATTAAGTCTAACTGTGGAATTCAGTGTATCAGGGGAGTTAAAAACAGTGATCAAGATAGTCCCAAACAGCAGCTCATTTATATTCTGGACAAAATAATCCTATGAACTCAGCAATGAATACCCAGTAATTTAGAATAAAATGTTTTAGAGACATGGTAATGGTCACCTAACCAGGTGCTAAAACAACAGAAGTGGTACAGTGAAAAAAAACCCACAACCTCCAAATGCGTGGAAAGCTGAAAATGTGTGGGTTTGGGGAAAATGCCCCCAGACATGCCACATTAGATTAAATGGCAAACAAATTGTCATTTTTCCTTTTACTGATGCTGTCATTAAAAAGGCCTGTGGATCGAAGGGGAACCGACTAGCCAAATTTTGGAAACAAAGTTTAATTGAGGCAAATAGACCACAAAAATGGCAAAGACTCAGTGAGGCTTAAAGAGAAAAAGCAGAAGTGGCATATTTTAGTCATACAGGTTAGGAATGTTAATGTAGATATAGATCTCCAAACTAAACATATAATGATTTTTCTCACTGACAGCTTCTGTTTAAAGATAACTTTATGCCAGTTAGCCAAAGGTTTGGCGAAGTGTTATTTGGCCCTGTAAGTCACATTACAGAAACAAACCATACTCTTTTGGGTTATTTGGTGCACATGACAGTACAGATGTGATTTTAACAAGGCTGGCTCTATCTTTCTGACTACTCTCTCCAGTGCAAAGTTGACATCTGCTAGTGCCAGTCCTCCTTAATGTTGGTCAAATCCCTCTCAGAGCAAATGTTGACAAGCAGCAAATTCTTATCTTCATGTTCCCCTCTTAAAATACTTCTTTCCTCTGCCTGATAGGTTTAGGTTTCCCCCTTTGCTGGTAGGTTGAAACCTAAACCTTCTAGCCTCCTTGATCTTGCTGATCTGGTAAAGTGCTCCATCACTCTCAAGGACCAGCAGATCTAGTAAGCAAAGCAACACCAACCCTCTGGTGTGATATGCACATATGCATTTTCCAACACTAGTTTTTCCATTAGGTTCATTGATCCCTTTAAGTATGAACTGTTAAGACTTACAAATTCTGAAGCATACTGCCTCTTAAGGAAGAAAAACATTCTGCACGCAACACTAAGCGTTGCTCCTAAGCGATACACATGGGTATCTGCATGCATGTGCACCATTTCCCTCTGCCAGATGGTAGCGGGGCATCCAGCAAGTAGTAACAAAGAGAAATATCCAAGCTATCTACGCACTTTCTGCAGCTGAAGAGCCTGTATTTCACTCTTGCTACCCCATTTAAGTTTTAGGTGTAATATCTACATGCACAGATGTGCAGAAGCAAAGGTACCTTTTGGAGCCTGAGTAGCAGCTTTGAGAGGAAGATCATAAAGGACTGTCCCAGCTTTCTGCAGGGTGGTGATCTGGGAACTCCAAAGTGCATTCCTGGATATGGTAGGAAAGGAGTTGCAACCAGAGCCAAGAGCACAAAGGCTCCCAATTACTTTGTGTTGGCACCTTCTGGTAAGGAAAGCAGGAATTACCAGATCTGATAATTTCAAGGGCTAAATTCTAACATAACTAGCAGGCTGGGTCAGGGGCCTCTGTTGTGGACAGTGAATCACTAACCAGACTAGAGATATTTCCTTCCATTAGTCAGAGGAAAGCCTGAAGAACAAGAGTTTATTTGCCTTCTGTTTTTCATTTTCACTTTGTGGTTAGCCTTGAAAAACTCATAAACATTTAGCATGTCTACCACATAATTCTGTATTTGCCTACACGTATAGTAGCTGTAGGAAGCAAATACAATCACTCACCACAACAGACCTTAAATCAACAGACAGTCCTTTGCTTGCACTACTGAAATAACTTCTTTTTCCTCCTGTGACAGTTTTAAATCCCTAATAAATTACAAATCAATCATACAGACCTGAAACCAGAACAGAAATATGTTTGCTAAAATATATGTGCATTCTTATATATGCAGATTCAATAAAGAGAGGAAATCTTCCCACAGCTAATTCATTCTAGATGTTTTCCAGTTTTTAAGAATGCCCCACATCCTCTCCTCTGGCATCGAGTCCAGCCACACAGCAGAAGGCCCCTGGAATTACACCAGCCTATTTCTGGTCACTTAACATGTATTGATACTAATACTGTCTTAAATTATTAAGATGCTGCTATTTTTAAGTAGCCTATAGATCTAAGGCTGGCCTAACAGCCTGCCATTCAAGTGATCTATGCTAAAGCCCATTATCGGCCAAAAGCCCAGGACACAATTTCCCTTCACTTAATACCCTTTCTCATTTCCAGCACTTCTCCTCCTCCATCACTCACGAGCCTAAATAAGACACGGCAGTTCACATTAAGCTGCCTTTGTGTGACAGTCCTAGACAATTTGTCACAAAGCTGCAACTCGCTTTGTGCAGCAGGTTCTTAATGAGCTTTAGGAAGGGCTTTATAACCTCTCAGAATGAATATGAGCCTTTATAAGCACTCCTCAGTGACTTGCTTTTCAAATAAATGCTTTTGCTTTTTTGGCTAGGAAGATACAGGGCTGTGTCAGTTATCCAAGCATTTGCTGCAGACAGAGGGGAGGGCATATAAACACTGCCCCAGCCTCAGTCAGAAGCTGTGCTTCCTGAAAGTAGCACTAAGCAAATGAGACTGATACAGAGGACTCCGTGGAATACAGGACCTGAACAAGGATGAGCACATGAAGGAATGTTACTCGGCAGAGATGTTGCTGTTATCTCCAGTTTCTAATGGAGAGGTGCTGCGTTTGTACATTAAGGAATATCCCAAGATTATGCCACATGCTGCATGGGGAGAGGGGTTGGTGCAGGAGAAGAGTAATGGGATGCAGAACAGTTTGTTCTAGAGTCCTGGTTTGTGTCCATCACATCTTGTTGGGAGACTTGGGTGAAATTACTACTTCGCTGACGTCAATGGCAAAACTCCCACTGCTGTCAGCCTGGGCCAGGATCCCCCCCCCAGGCATTTCTGGCACATGGGAAAAACTTACTAACCACACAGGCTGGCCTCTGCAGACAGTTCACTGTCATACCCAGCGTGACATAACCCTTTGCTAGCTGCTGTATGTGTAAAAGGCTGAGGTGCAAGGCTAAACTGCACTATGGTACACCAGAGGGGACAGATCCTGATAAAGTGCATGCAGACAATAAAATTGCACTGTTGCTGCTATTGTGGGGAGGACATTCTCTAGAGCTGGTTAGAGAAAAAATCTGAACAAAGCCCAGTGCCAGCTGAGTGAAAAATCCCACCAAAGGAGCTTGGTTGAATAAACGCTGTGTTTTATGCATTTGCAAGAACTAGCATTCAAACACTTCCCCAGTAAATGAGCTGACCCTTCCCCCTCTTTTGAGCAGTGTTAACCCTCTAAAGCACCTAAGCACACATGTACTTTCATCTGATTTTGGGCATCCCTGCAAACATAAAGAACAGAAGTGTCAACAAATGAACCTGCATGGTCCTACACTGCAGTGCTGCACTGCTGATTTTCCTTGGTCTTGTAGAAGGGAGAGGTGCCTGGTGGAAAACTGGCTGATTCCTGGCCAGATAAAAGGTATTGAACCTAAATACCCACGTTTCAGTATCGTAGGTCTTGGCTTAGAGGTCATTACCAGGAAAAAAAACAAAAAAATCACAATTAGACCAAGCTCCTCGTCTTTCTGTAGTGAGCTGCATAGGGATGTGGCAAGGGGATGGGCATGGAGCTTTTTCAGTGGCACTTTTCAAAGCAAGACGCAAACCAAAGCCACTCCAGCAAGTTTGAGAACAAGCCTGTTGTGCTTCTGTTTCCCACATTGTTACACTAACAGCATTTGCTTGCTACTATGTGCCCCAAGATCTAAGGTATCAATCAAAAAAAGCAACATGTTAACACCAATTTGAAATACTTGACCAGGTTTATAGCAAGTCACTGTAACAACCTAAATATAATTACAATAATAGAAACCAACATAATTGCAAATGATGTTGCACATTTACCACCTAAACATGCAATAAAGCATTTGCACCCCGTACTGGTGCTCATATCCTGCCATTCACTGGAGCTGGATGCCAGCAAAATCTTGATTACTCTGTTGGATTAGACAACCTGCAGGTGCCTAATTTGCCAAGAACACACATTACGCTTTGTGCTATTGAAACTCGTACAAGAGACACACATTTTAACAGACTATGGCCACACAGAGAAAGGCCAATTTACTCACAGCTGTAATGACTATTCCATTCTGGAGTAGGCTGTCTAGCAAGGCAGCAGGAAAATAGGGCTGGATATTTAACCAGTCCCCAGCTGGATATATTTACATGATAAAATACCCCAAATATTGCTTGCAGTGTTAAAGCCACAGTGTCCTTCCCACAACTCTGATGCTGACTGTTGGTTTGCATTAACGCACAACCGATGTGTGCCCCTGGCTCAGCCTTCATGTGAGACAGCTAATAGTAATGAAGCTTCTTATAGACAAAATAACAGTGTATGTGTTCAATTATTGCCTAATTTTTGTGTAGGATTTAACACTATGAATACCTGAAATCAGTTCCCAAAACAAACCTGTGCATTTATGTTGCATGAGATTATTCACTGCCTGGAATTTTGCTTTAGCAGTTATATGTATGCAAAAGGAGGACAAGTTAAGCACATAGCTTGAAGGGTTGCAAAACTGTTAAATGTAAAGCAAAACGATCCCTGAAGTATGCTTTTCCTACATAAGGTAGTTACAAGAAAAATTATTCAGGTTTGAGTACCAATAACATCTAACACAATTTAAATCTGTTGGCAGCTCTCAGCCTCATAGGATTCTCTCTACCCCTTTCATGCTCGCATACTCTTTACCATGGAACTGCACAGTAAATTTCAGCCCCTGGATTTCCACTTTCAGGGTTATTATCTGAGATCAATTTTAAAAAAAATATACAGAGGAGTTAAACTACACTTGGTGAGCTGCTCCAGGAATGTTTCTTTCCTGACAGCTTCCTGTGAACTAATTGAAAACCCAGGATAACCATGTCTGGTCTTGTCACACTCAGATGTGGCAGATTTAACTGTTACTGCATAAAGTCCCATCGGCTGGGGGATGGTGAATCCCAGGGCTCTCAGTATGGATTCTGATGGCCAAGTGCACCTGAACTAGCAGCAAAGTCTCTACAACCTCTGTGGGATTACACAGCTCCTGCACTTCTGATTCCCAAATGACATCAATTGGAAATCCATGAACCTCGGTACTCTGCTCCCAGTGAAGAATAAGCATCAGAAGAAACACAGCAAGGGCAATTGGCAGGGGCTGGGCAGAGCAAGGTGGTCTTCACCCTTACATCAGACAATTCTTACATAAATGGATATCTTATTCCACTGCAGCTCTGCCACTCTCAGAGAGCCCTGGTGATGTGTTCAAAAGTAATATAAAATAACAGCAGAAATTAATGCAATAAAGCATGCTTGATAGCTAGCGCACTGAGGCGGGAGCCACAGGAAACAACCTACATCAGTAGACTTCCAGCATCCAAATACATTTATTCTGCCCCACTAAATTAAACAACTGCATTTTGTAGCACTCCAACAAGAAGGCTTCAGTGTTCCATAGTTGTTACAGTGTCTACTAGGACTCACATGTGGTATTTCAGTCATTCCTGTTGATACTTAATGATCCAGCATCATCCAGACTGCTTCCAGAAAACATGTTTGTTTCCCTAACTGCCCACAAATTAAAATGGGGTCCCAGAACAAAAGAAACCTGATTTGTGAGGAAGTTCAGTTTGAGATCCAGATCTGGATCTGAAAATCACATCTGTAAAAAAAAAAAAAACAAACAAACAAAAAAAAAACAAACAAAAAAAATACCACAAAAAACCAAAACCACTAAAAACACAACCAAAAATAAAACCAAACCCAAAACTCTCCCCCCCCCCCAAAAAAAAAAAAACAACACAAAACACACACAGCAAAAATAACCCCACAAAACTAAATAAAATAATCGTGCACTCATTAAACGGTAACAGATCTGTGCTCATAGGGTTCCATACCAGCGGCTAGAATCTATTTTATCTTCACCCAGTGGTCGCCTTGGATAATATACTGTCTATTAATTTCTTTCTTTATTCACAATGTTTTCAAAGAGAACGGGATGTGTGTTACTTGGGGAAGCAGGACAAAGACATAGTGGGAGAGCTCATTACACTACAGCAAGGGCTTCCCCCGCTCCGTGTGCTGCTGCCGGGGTCCGAGGCGGGATCATTGCTCCCAAGACCAGAAGCGCTGTTCCCGAGAACGCTGCTGCTGACCGCGCCGGGGGCTCCCGGTGCGAGCCGCGAGGTGGCGCTGTCAGCTCGCTGACGGGGCAGGCCGGGGCTCGCCCAGGGGACCCGCCGCTACGTGCGTGTCAGCCGCGAGGCCTCGCTGCCCAGGAACGGGGTCGCAGAGCCAGAGCTGCCGCTGGGAGACCCTCAAGCGCCCCCTCCCTGATGAAGCTGTGACCAGGGAGGCAAGGTTCACCTCGGAGGAGAGGCAGACCTTCCCCTGGCAAGAGGTGGGATGCTGAGCCAGCAGAGGTGTGCAAGGGTGTGCTTCAGTCCGTGAGTCACAGCAGAAAGCTGAGCATGAACCTTGCCTGGGTGCGTTTCGAAACAAGAGAGAGCTTCTCGCTTTAGAAACAGAAGAGCACATTCATCCGTAGCGAACCTTTGACAGCCACTGAGGGTGCAGCTGGAGTGAAAGGAGATAGAGACTGAAGAGCCCTGCAACAAACAGTAGCACAACAGAACGTTCAGCAGGAGAGACACAGTATTTTCTCACACCGAGGTTGGGTCAGTAGATGCCTCCCCAAGGAGAGAGGGGAGGACTGGTCAGGGTACTGCTTTTCCCTTGGCAGCAGAGCAAGCACATCTGCTAATGAATAGGACCCTTAGAAAAGGCAAGGAATTTTTTGCTCCCTACACATATTCAGAGAAGCAGAGAAGGTTTTTTTTTTTGTTCTTTTCTTCTCCCCCCCCCTCCCCCTTGGGATTCTTTCATTTGTGATTTCTAATCATCATTCCACTCTTCTGTCACCCCTTTTCTTCACTCCCCATTCTCAAGCTGCCCCCCCAGGTTTGGCAACACTCCAGATGAAATGAATTCCAGGAAGGTTCCCCCCCCCCCCCCCCCTTTCCCCACCACAACCACTTTCTCTTCCCTATTTAAACTGAACTTGTGGACAAAATAAATGTTGGCAGTAGGTCATTGTCCTTCCCCCCACCATCAGAATACTCAGAGAGGATTAAACTAATCTCATGCATTGACTCACTCCCGGGTGCTGGCCTGGACTCCAGCCATGCAACAAGATGGCATAAAGTGCAATGTCCCAGCAACATGTTTCTGCAGCAACTTCCTATGCAAAAGGCAGTGAAAGGCCCTGATACAGGAGCGAGTGGTTCTACATTGTGCAATGTCAACACAGTCACCACAGTTAACACATTGCCTTGATTTAAAAGGAAAAAAGAAAAGAAAGAAGAAAAAAAAACACAACCAAAAAACCTAGAAGCCTTGATGGAATGGGCAGTCCAACCAAGCCAATTATTTAAGCAGTTTTTAATTAATACTTAAGCAAAGAGTATTGGAAGTTGTGCCATGATGGGAAGGAGGCTACTGGGAGTAGGCCTGCCTGGGATTTCTTGGATTCCTCTTCCATTTCTGATGCATGTAAATGATCAGTACCTGCAGAGACCTCCTGGGAGCTGGCAGTGCCTGTCTGCAGGGAGCATCAGTAATTTCTGAGGGCTTCACAAAGGAAGACAACCACTGTCGCTGCCATTCAGCAAGTGAGTTAACTGAGGCACTGAAAGATGCAGTGACTCCTGCAAGACCACACTAGTAAAAAAATGGTTTGGTGGTTTGGCTGCTGAAAATACCAGCTCTCTGCTGACACCTTTGAAAAGATAGTGCTAAGGTTCACCTGCTTGGATTGCTCTAATGAAATAAATCTGTTGAGCTGCGTGTGCAGCTCCATCAACCTTCACTGACTGGCACAAAGCTGGTCCTTTACAAAGATGACTAAACATTCAGTAGATATCAAGGTGCCAACTCAACAGAGCACTGAAACATGCCTTTGAGTGCTATGAGACAACGTAGCTTGACTGTGATGCAGCACATTTTTTAAGTGCTAGTGTTTTTTAATTTGTAAAATTAACTCAACCTCAAGGCTTCTGAAGAGGCAGGTAAGAATTAAAGACAGAAACGTACACATGATTGAGGATCATATTTTGCCGTCGACTGGGAGTATATGTAACTTATTTCTGGCAGACAGTGACATTTATTCAAGGCTTGGAACACCAGTGTGTATGGATATTTATGAGTTATCCTCAAATAGCTACAGTGGATGTGGTAACAGTATAATACATAGGGGTGCAGACTTGAGAGCAAGCTGTAAAGCTCTGGCAGGTAGGCTATGCTGTAGCTGTGTTGCTGCTGAGCTAGTTAGCATAAAGCTCATCTGAATGGCCAAGCCACCCTGGTGGCTCCAAGTCAGGGGCTGTGACTATTTCTCCCTCTGTCACAGATTATCTCTGCATTCTCCAGCAAGACACTTAACCTCTCGTGCTACAGCTTCTCATTTTAGGTGAAGCTAATTCAGTACATCTTCCTACCCCATCCACCACTACCCTTCACAAACAGGCTGGCAGAAGAGGAAAAGTTAGTGGAAGAAATAACTGGAGAAAAAAAACAAAAAAAAATGGAAGAGGCAAGACATGACCGGGGGTAAAACCTGTCCTGACCCATCTCAGACAGCAGGTGCTAAGGGAACCAATTCTCATTCCTTTCTCAAACTCTCAGTTGACAGCTGAACAGCTTTGAAACAACACACAGATAGCAAGCAATTCCAGTCACAAACACCCAGGCACAAATGTCTAGGTGGTTTGTCTGTGAGCAATTAAATCTTGTGCTGAACAAAAATGTTAAAAATGCATCACATTGTGGCTTTAAATAGCCTTTTGTTGGAGAGACTGCTCTCACTGCCAACTTGCGCTTGGGTAAACTCTGTTTTTGCCACTGCTGGGGTTCTCTGAATGTCCATCAGGCAGTTGCATCACACACTAAATAGTTTGGCATTACCTTATGCCTTATGGGAAAGGCAGAAGAAAATGCACTAGCAGCTTGTTTTCTCTGTCTACTTATTTATTTACTTTGGTGAGGGGCTTTTTATTTGCTTTTGTTCAGGGGGGATTTTTTTTTGTCTTTTTCCTTCTGAGCTAAGGGTAACTTGAGTGCATTGTAGTAAAAAAAAAAAAAAAGTGGTGAGGAAAGTACTTTGGGAAGTGTAAGTGGGGATGAGGAAAGCAGGGAGAGAAGCACAAACGTGAGTCAAAGGATTAAATCCAAATTCCAGTCTGGGACTTTTTAAATGAAGACAGAATACTGACTAGTTGAGCAAATTAGGCTTTTTTCTAGGGGGTCTGGCGAAGTGATTGGTTTCTATCCAAGCAGAAAATGTCATTCTTCCCCATCGATACCACTGAAAATGAGAAAAAAAAGAGACAAAACACCCCAAACCCTGCTCTGAGAAATCTGAAAGGGTGGGATAATAGACAAGAACAAACAAGCAATTAAAAGGAAATTGCTTCTCCCACCCCCATAAAATCTTTTCTTTCTTCCCAAACGAAAGTGGAAAAAATTGATTAGGGGGTCAAAAAGAGGAAGGACTGAAGAGCTGCATCACGTGCAGCACCATGAGAAACAGTCACTCTGCTCCAACGCAGTGTGGGCAGGAACATGCTGCAGTGATGGGGCCAAAGACCTGCAGGAACAGACAAAAACTCCCATCTCAACCTATTTTGGTTGAACCCTCTTCCTGCCTCTGAGCCTTACTTTGATAGCTACACTTTCTCTGACTAAACCAACTATGTGAAGTCACTGAAAACTTAAAATACTTTCATACGTGTCGTTACTGTCTCATGAAGCCACTAGACCAGTGGTTTATTCTTTGTCCTCTGCCACCTTTCTCCCTGTCCCAACAGAGATAGCACACACTGACCTGCAGCTATGAAGGTCTTCTGCTAGAAGCCACTGCCTGCACAGCAGGTCAGCAAAGGGGAAATGTGCCCTCATCTCTGTCACTGCAATAGGTAGTCAGGTGTCCTACTCAAAATACAGCTTAATCAGTGGGTTAATTAACACTAGGCTGGCAAAGTGGCTGAAAGAAATATTAAATACTTGTTATCTACTGCCCTTCTGCCGTGCACAGTAGTTTTGTTAACTGTTGCTGTAGGGTTCACACTTAGAGCCCAAGGCATAGGAACCACAGAGGAGAGAGGTGAAGTAATTCATGGCACAATAAGTACAAACATTATTTTTTGCATTACTACAGTACCCTGAAAAAGTAAAAAACTTGCATTAAATCCAGATTCACTTGCATGCCCAATGGTCTTCATTCAGCTGGGGATGATAGCAGTATCCTGCTGAAATGAAAATATCTCAAGCCATACCCACATCACCTGAGAATTCACCAAAACTAAATATTATGGTTAAGAAAAATAAATGGTTATGAGAAAAAATGGTTAATAGAAAGAAGTTTTATACAAAAATCTAGTAAACCTTGTTGCATTGGATCAGAATACCTATCTTAGCAAGCACATAGCTTCAATAGTGACCATGACAGTTACTAGACAGACCACACAGACGTATGATACTTCTCCCTTGAATTCTTCCAACTAGTTTCAAGCCCAGGAACTTCCTGAGTCAGAGGAGTGCTTTCTATGGTTAGTACGGCTAGTGACGCTGGCTATATTTCTCTTTTCTGAACTTCTCAAGTCTTCCCTTGAATACAAGTTTAGCCTCTACAATATCTTTTGGCAAGGAGACCTTCAGCCTCTAACATGTAAGGTCTTTCAGGTAGTAATGTCCACAATTATTTGGCGGTTTGTGGGGCCAGCAAAATTCTCAGCTTATCTCTGTTGAAAACAGTCCTTAACACTTTACATGTGGGGAAATTGGAACCATCTCTCCTGCATATTCAAGCTGTCTCATACAGTGAGCTGCAGCAATGCATATTAGGCAGCTCAGCTAAGCAAAACATGGTATCAGAGCTCACAGAGTGTAATCCCTCTCTAGACACCTCCTAATTCCACCTTACACTAAAATAAACAGCTAGGCAGAGCTTAGACCATGATATCCACACAAACAAGCCAACTGAAACTTTCAGCAAAACTCTATGAGAAATCACATCAAACCCACCAGATTTCTTGATAAGCCTGAAGTTAGCATGTCTGTAACTGTTTGGTAGAGGTTGGCACATTTTCAAGGAAACCTGAAAGTATCTTTGATTTGAAATACAACCACTTATAATTTTGATGAAAGTGAGAAATTCAAGGCATGTTGTCAAGCTCCACTTCAATATTTCAAACTCATGTGTGAATCCAAAAATGAAGTGATAAATTTGTTGTGAGAAACACATGGGTAATACAAAGTGAAAAGCCAGACTAATTTCTACAAAGCGTGAAGGATGTTTCTAACATCTCTCCTGTTTGACACATGTAACCAGGCAAGCTTTCCATAGTAATTTAAACTGAGCCAGAAGACCTATAGCCAGCAGCAGGGCCCCATCTTTCTGACCCTTTTCTTGCCACTCACTCTCTGCACACACTGGTGCTGGGAGATTTGTCCTGGTAAATTCTTCAGATGTAATACATTACTGACACCAAAGGTTTACAGGAGTTCTTGCACAGAGTAAAACACAAATGTATTTTTATATTAGACAAAACAAACACTTAAAAAGACCTAACTGCCCGTGTGCCAGAACAAGCTAAGCACTTATTACCACCAACTGAAACTTCCTTTGAGGATGCTTGAGACCATATTATTTTTTATTGCATTCTTAACTAAAGCATTTGTTATTGATCTTTGCAGGAGGTAATGCATTTATCCACCTGAGATATTCATCTTGTATATTACCGATGTATATAATTAAGTAATGTCATTATATACAAATGCCTTCCCAATTCATTTGCAACTGCCATTCCACAACAGGTTTACAGAAAGGTAGGACTTTCAGTCTGCACTTGCCTGTCATTTTGCCCGGCAAGCCTTCTGTTCAGAAGGGCCAGTTTCTGTAACCCAGAGGTCCTGGGTAACCCAGAGGTCCTGGGTAACCCAGAACAACGATGCTTCGTTCGGATGACCCAGGCTTTGACTGGTACTACGGCAACAGCTAAGCCTGGCTGGGACGTTTTTGTTATACTCTCAGTGCTTGAAAACAAACAAATTTGTACAACGCACACAAACAGCCTTTTCTAATCTCTTTTAATGGTACTCTGAAGACCAGACCATCAATTGTCCACTGTGTTCTCAACAATTTACTAATGATAATTGAAAATGCTCAGTTTGCCAACTATTTCAACTCTCTATTTAATGAAGGAGATAATGGTTCATAAGGAAAGCAAATGAAATTAACTTGATCCAAGAAAGAGATGTTATCTATGGAGGAGATCATAGGGGTATAAAAACAGCAAAGACAGAGTAAAATGCTCTCTAAACTGCACAACAGATACACAGAGAGATGATGCCAAATCCCTGGAATAAGATCACAAAAGTAGGAGAGTGAGTGGATTCTTTTTCCTTTCTCTCTATAGGATTCCATCCCAATGAAGTTGCTTAGACAACAGCTACCTCCTACCATGCAATCTGTGTATGGAGAAGAACAAATCTGTGCTGTAGTAAAAGTGGAAGATCAAAATCTGTTTGGTCTGGGTTTTTTTTCCACTGAGAGAAACGAAATGCTCCTTGTGTGCCCCTTTCCACAGGGAAGGGCCATATTTCCTCCACAGGCTGGGAGATATCAGGCATGCAGCGCTCAGGAAACAGAACAGAAAACAAAGAGAAGTCAGCTGTAACTGGAAGCACAATGGGAATTGCTGCTTTTAAGTTCTGCTGAATTAAGTGTCCTGTATAAAGTCTTGATTCCAGAGAATCACGCGAGACCAGTCAGTTAGCCACCAACGCTATAATTCTGTGTGTTTATTTTTAGTAAGTTCTACTGTGGCAAATGATTGGGGTTATAAACCAATAACAGGAGACCCTTTTTAAGTGTTGACTTTAAGTCTGGCCATATTAATGCTCAATAAGCTCCTGCAATTTGAACTACTACTATAAAATACATTCCTACTAAATTTCAGATAATAACCGTATTTTCTAAATAATTCAAATTTTTGTAGAAAGCCCTAATCAAATAGCACAAATATGAAGCAGCAGCTGAAAGCAGGGAAAAGTCTACTGCCTGTAAATGTACGTTTCCAATGCAGTTCCATTTCTAGTGTCATTTTAAAAATCTTTTAAATTTGTTGTGCAAATTTTCAAATGGGCAACACTTGCCTAAGCTGATTTACATTTACAAACTTTATCTCATCTACTAATAACATCTAATAATGTTTTGTGTAAATATTCACAGATTTGAAGACTTGCAATATTACATTCACAGAGTTTGATGTTAGTGCTTTGGGGCTGAATCTTCTTTGGCTTTGTTTTTTTTTCCCTGCTTTGATGCTGCCAAACTCATCCAAAGTAGGAGCCAAATTTCTACCAACACACCAAACATTACACATTCATCTCATTCTTTATGACCAAGTGGAAGTAACTCCAGAAAGCAGGGGGAACTCACTCCACAGCACTCCTTGCTCACAATGCATTTGACCTGAACCAAACATCAGGCTCGGCAGTGACAAATCAGAACATAAGGTGGCATTATTTCCCTTCCTTAACTCTCTGCAGGGTTGGCGTCCAGATCTGCATGTCAGTAGTGTTACGATTTTGCTACAAACAAGCTGTTTGGTATTCTAGAAACAAACAAACAAAAACAATAAAAAGGGAGAAAATCAAGTCTGGACCATGATGCATTCAGAATACTAGACAAAACAAAATCCCGATTCCTCATTTTCCCCAAACACTGTGTGTAAAGTGGCCTGATGGAAACTTCACTATTGGGCTAATAGTGCAGTAACTGTAGAGAACTTTCAAAATAACATGTTGGAAGTCTGGACTTCATTTGTATTCTTGCCTCAGCGTTCAGTTGTGATTGCCCACAGCAGGAACTCCTATCAGATTAATGCAGCTGATGGGAAAAAGAAACGAGAAAACAGTTGCAAAGAATACAAGAAATACAAGAAAATGCACACAAAAAAAAGAATACAAACCAAAGAAATTGTTTTTCACGTTCCTCTACTTTCAGTTCACATGAAGGATTTGAAACTTTTGGGTTTTGTTTTGTTGGGTTTGTTTTTTGTTTTTGTTTTTTTAAGAGAGAACACAGCTGTGCATTTCAGGTACAGACATGAAACTACAAAACAGAGAACCAACCTTTCCCATGTCTTGCCCAGCATTTGTGGTGTATTTGGATTGAGAACCTTCGTTTTTTTCTAATAAAACACTTGTAGTCTGATGTGACTTAGTTCAAACCTAGAAACTAGAGGAATAAGCCTAAAAAAGATACAAGAATGCAAATAGCTGTTCAAGCATTGACTGCTGGGTTTGCAAAGAATGCACCATCCCAAAACCTGGCAATGCACATTTAATTGAGAATATCCTAGCATCCTGTAGAGCACAGGTTCAGTACTCAGCATTTTTATCAATAACGTGGTAATAAACATAAAAGTTCTGATAATAAAACATACAGACCTATCTAAATAAAAAACATTAGAAAGTGGCCTAAACTCTCTGGGAGCTGGGCTCATTCAAACAGAATTAATTTTACTACCTGCATATGCAAAATTGAGGAAGAGTACAATAATCTGGACAGCAGCGGTGCTTAGAAGGAACTGGAGAACACAGTGGGCAAGAAACTCAACATAATTCCTCCCAGTAGGTTGGGAGAAAAGGGAAAAAGGTTAACATAAAGGATGTGTGGAGAGAAGGAGGGTGCACTGTGTAAAAACAAGGGGGCTGTGGTTTGTAGAGACACTGGTGGGTTAAGTATGAAAGTAATACCAAGTGGTTAAAGACACAGGGGACTGAGACCTGATGGAAGCGGAGAGGTCAGTCTGTTCAGTCTACACAAAAAAAAAAAAGAAAGAGCACTCGGATAAGACCAATAGCCATGTGTGAGCATGCTTCCAGTTCCAAGTACATAGAGGACCTTTCATTCAACATTTGGAAACCGCTTCTCACAACGGAAAGAAGGTGAAAACTAAATAACAACAGTGGTTAAACATGGGAACTGTCTTGCACACAGCGACCCCCACCCTTAGTAACTCAAAATCAGGCCAGATGCCTCTTGGGAGGTGTTTTAATCATATACAAAACCTTTGTGTAGAGAAAGTTACAAAAACTGACGGATTTTTGTCTGATATGGCGTCAGAGGCAAGAGGGTCTCTTTTGGTTTTAAAGATCTGCAAACGTGATTTGACAAAACACAAAATTTGCTGCAATGTTCCCAAGTATCCAGACACATTCAATCATTTCTCCTGATAAAACCCTTTCATGTTTAATTTCTTTTATTATGCATTTGGCATGAAACTCATAAAGGTAAGGTCTATGGGTGTATGAATACAGGCTGAAAGAGGAACAAGCTTGCCAGGTGTAACAAACAGTGCTCTCATCTGCAAATCTTGTGCACTTGAACACTGAGCCATGGGGTCCAGAAATAAGCTAAAGTGGGAAATACCTAGTGAAAAACCATCAGAAATTCAAGAAAGCTCTGAAAAGGGTTTGTTTGTGTCTGGTTACCGGGGTGGTGGCAGTTGGGGTAAGCTCTGATTGCATCTGAGCCGTTTCATCACTTCACTGAAAAGGGGCTCATCACAGTCCAAGAAATGCCAAACACAAAGGCAAATTTAAACAAATACCTATGTCTGGTTCCATTAATCATGAGCTACTGACAACTTCTGGATCCTACTCTCCTCTTCCTCCATCTTGCACAGCTCTGAAGGGCATCTTTTATCAGGTCCATTCAGCCAGGACCACCATCTCCATGAAAGCACTCTGTGTGGCACTGGCTCACTGTCAGACATGGCTCGATTTCATTTCATTCCATCACCAGAGTCCCCTGACATGGTTATTAATCATGGCCTCACTGACAGGGCGCTGTACTGTCTGGAGACGAAACTTCACATTCCCATCCAGGACTCCCCAGGTAGGACATGGAATTTGTTTCATCTTTGTGTAATCAAGAAATTGAGCACATTATGGGAGTTAATTAACCCCCACTTTAGGTTCATAAAGGTGTCCCTACTCTGTTTAATTAAATCTGTCTTAAAAACTCCTAATCCCAAACTAAAGACTTAATAATGTTCAGGAGCCTCTTTTCCCTTGCAATATATTGCTATAATCTGCTGACAGCTTAATATTGAAATAAACATGCTGCTCCTCTACCTGACCTGGCCAGTACAAAGACCAAAACCCACATGACTAAGACCAGCTTCTCCTAGAATAGCAAGCGCACAATGCACCATGGATGTTGCATGCCATTAGTCTAAAAACCTTTATGGCATTAAGTTAATGCCATAAAGTGCCAAAGATTGTCCACAAGAAAAAAAAAAGGGAAACCAAACACCACAGAATGGAAGCAAAAACAGGGTGGGAGGGTTTGATTCTTTCTGAACATACAGAGACCTGTTCTTTTAGACTGAAGATGGCAAACCCTTACCCATGTGTTTTACACATTCTTTGAGAGAGTCCAGAGGCACCAAGCATCACCTAGTTCTGTGTTTCACAGCAGCCAGAGAGTAGCTTCTCTCAGGCTCTTCAAATTAGTGTGAAATCTGCTTTTGTAATTCCTTCTTTTAAAAAGGGAAAAAAATTTGTTTCAGATTACAATTAGCAAAATTCAGACCTAGATGACAGTTTCCTTCCTTCCATCAAAACACAGGTGGATGGATTCAGGATTTTGGTACCAGAACTGAAGTATCCTGGAATACTGATCTTGCTATCTTTTTTGCCCAAAGAGATGTGAAATAATCACCAGAACTGTAGAAGTCAGCTTGTGGCAAGCAGAGTGACTCTGCATGAGATCTTTAAGGAGGCAATCATAACAAGAGGAAAGCAGTGTGATCCAGCATTGGAAGAGAAAGACAGGACGAAAAACGCACAAATATACAGAGGCAGCAAGGCAGGCTGTAAGGGCTGCCAGCCCATACTCAAAGTGATTAACGGGACGTAGACCAATTCCTGTTGTTCCCCTTCCCATATCCATGGTTACATCCAGGTCCAAATGAGGCAGACTACAACTTCCAGCACTTCTCCCTTCCAAAGATCTCCTGCTATGCCTCAGAGAGAGAAGACAGGGAGAAACATAGAAGACTTGGACACTGCAAACGCTGCATCCAAAGAGAACGTGCAGCAGATGGAAACGGTTTCTACTCTTTCTTTCCCTAAGAGGATTATTTCAGCAGGGCCTGGCTGGCGTCTGCACCAGAGCTAAGCACCAGTGACCACGCCAGGCAGCCTTACCCTCCTGTCAAAGGGTTTCATTAAGGCTTTGGTTCCCTGTTGCTCTCATGGCGGCTTGCACGTGCTCACTAAATATCCTGCATCCACTTCTAAGGTATTTGCTGATACAGAAATCTCTTCCTTCCCCCTTGCCCCTCCTCCCAAGAACCTTGGGCCACAGCACAAGTCACCATCCTGCTGAGAAATTTTCATTACATAAGGATGGGACAGAGACCTCAAGCTGAACATGTATTATCAAAGAGGCAAAGACCTTACAACTGTACATCGCGTCTATTCCTCTGACCATGAGAGGGTGCATGTAAGCCACACATAGGAGAGCAAACAGCAGTGAACCCCTTCTCATGCACTATTCATGTGATGGAATAACCAGATGAATTGCTGCTTTTGGTCAGCTCTGGATGCTACTGTACCAGCTACAGAGCTACGCAGTTGGTTGGCACCTTGGAGGCCACTTTCTGGGTTTCCCTCCTTGCTGAAGAGGTATTTCAGACCTTAGAACTAAATAAAAATTCCCATATCCCAAACACTAAAGACAGACATTGTGGTGAGGCCCTGGCACAGGTTGCCTCATCCCTGGCAGTGCTCAGCGCCAGGTTGGACAGGGCTTGGGGCAATCTGGTCTAGTGGAAGGTGTCCCTGTCCGTGGCAGGCAGTTGGAACTGGATGAGCTTTAAGGTCCCTTCCAATCCAAACCATTCTATGATTCCTGCTCTTCCAATCCTATCTTGCCTCCAGGCCTGCCTCTGCCCTGCTTGAAGACAGCTAGAACAGCAGACCCAAGAGGGCGAGATCCATTTGGCTCAAGACAAGGAAGTTAGTAAACAGTCCCACCAATTTTAAATAACACTACAAATGCTTAATCTCGTTTTGAGATGAAAGTGGGGGGTTTTCATCATTAAGCTCAGAGGCGAAAAAAGTCAGGATGCTTCAGTCACACAAGTAAATCCACCCAGCTGCAGAGAATGACATTCTGTGGTTAGAATAATTCAATCATCAGAATCATTCAATGAATCTACCTGTAAAACAACTCATTCCTTTAATCTCACTTCTCTGGTACCAGCTTACATAAAACCAGGAGAAAGGCTTGTCTCTGACTGTACAGATAACTTAAAGGCACTTATATTACAAAACGCAGCATATAAAAATGCGCATACTCTCTCAGTATAATCATGATTTCTCAAAAATCACTTCTAAATCTCATTCAATTAAAAGCATAGATTCTGGCTTCAATTTTATGCTCCCAGTTTCTTCGGCAGCAACTACAGCTCGAGGCAGGAACCAAAGCATGAGAAATGTGAAGACACCATCTGATGTGAAACTTCCAGTGTTGGGATTTTTCAAGTATTTCACAGCCTGCCTCTTATACAGATACTTCATAAGAGAGCTCAAAAGGTAAATAATAAATTGTGATATTTTGAAAACTTGTTTTTTCTAAAAAGGTACATTAGATTTATTTTTGTGTGTGTGAAAACCCCTCAATCATTTGGAAAAGAACTAGCTATACTTCAGTGTCTTCCTTTTCTTCTATCCCAATTTGCATTCTGTTACTGAAGAAGCCATACTTTATTGCTTTTTATTTTGAGGACTCTTTTACTCTTCTTTTTTAACTTCCTTCCAAAGATTGAAAAACTTGAAGAACCCCCAAAAACTTTGGCAAAACTGTTAATTCTGGGGAGAGATGAGGAAAAGTGGTAGCCTGTAAAGTGCTGGATCAAGTCCAATAAGATAGCTTTGAATTTCTATGTTGCAACACACATGTGAAAGTTAAAGAGACTGTAAAAATATTTACATTTCTTATTTAAAAGTCAGAATATTGAAAAAAAAATCTCCTTTTCATTTAAACCAGTTTATATTATATTGTACTTTTCACTTGATTCTTCCCAAAGGTTTAAAATTTTTTATTTGCCAAAATGTTCAAAGAATAAACCCTTCTAGAATAACTTAGAAAAGTATATATTTGTAAACCCAGCACTGCTGGAACTGTCACAGCAGTTATGCCACTTATACGGTTGCATATCAATGGCTAACTTAAGTCTGTCTTGCTTCCATAACCATTCAGTCCTTTACTAAAGGAACACAAAGACTAAATAAGCTAATACTTGCAAGCTAAGATGCAAAGTCTGAACTCCAGGGTTAAATTAAGAATCCAACTTTCAGCAAAAACAAAAACCCAAGCAACAGTAATATATATGATAACCTGAAATATTTATATGCACCAGATTACCTATACATGAATGTACATTCAGCGGATAAGCATGTGATACAAACCGCCAACATAAACTGTAATTCACAAATGACTGTATGTTGCATGCTTGTAATCCAAGTCTTAAATGCAAGAGTGTCACAGTGACAAAAAGGTATTTTGTGACTAGTGACCGTCTGCGGCAGCTTAAGGCACATTTCACTTGTGTCTCAGATGGTACAGAACATTTTTGAGAGCTCAGATTAATTCTACCATCTCTTTTGGACGTCCTCATCTGCCCCAGATGGCAAGAAGCCCAAGCAGAGTCAATCAGGACTCAGTCTGAATGGGATCCATAAGCACAACAGGTCCAGCCACAGGGTCGGGGCAGAGCACATCACTAACATTTGTGAATGCTGGCCCCTGAGCTCTTCTGAAACTCAGCCCATTAATTCCTGAGCATCCCAGCTTCCCGATATATAGAAAGGGCACCCTAAAGTCAGCACTTATCATTGTTTTCTGATAAAATCTTGAGATGCAGCACTATTAATGGAACACGGACATTCTTCCAGCCCTCTCCTTATTTAAGTCGCAGCATCTTAACTTCCTGAAAATCATTTTTCTGTCCTCACATCCACCCCTCCTTAAACATGTATTTTGTAAAGTCACTACGAAAATTGCCCTGGAAGATGGTTTGTCAGTCTAATAACATTTAAGAAACAACCACAACTGTTGATTCCAATTACAGCTCAACCCCACAATGGGGATAATTTTAAGAATACAAAGTCATATGTGTGCAATATATGTGTAACACCTTTGTCTAGTTCCATTGTATTGTAAACAAGTACCTGGGCCTTAATGGAAAGTCACCACTATGAGCCCCATTTTCTGCTTTATAGGCACAAATCCCAGCATAAAGGCAGATGGAGGGGCCAGTTGTGTTAAGCCCAGGTGATTATGTCACAGGTTTGGCTTTTTGTTTTGTGTTTCCTTTACCAGCAAACTGTCCATTAACTCTTCTGAGCACAGAAAGCAAAAGGAGAGGAATTTATGAAGTTGGTAGTCCATATGGCTGGTAGTGAGTTAATCTGCGTCTAAGCAGCAGGTAGCATGAGCCAGGCTGTCTGTTGGAGTTGTTAGTAACCTTGGGGCAGATCATGGAACAGCAGGGAAGAGGATAAGCTCGGCCTACAAATACAGTCAGGAATGTGGCAGGAAATTATTTTTGAAAACATACTCTGAAGCATAATAGCAACAATCAGATGGTCAAAGCATGTGTATGAAACCTATCTGGACTTAAGGCACACAACAGAAGTGCACACAAATGCGTGATAAAGCAGACTGGGTGTATACACCTGTGTCCATGTGTGTGTATATATATCTAAAACATACACTGATCAAATAAAAAGTATATGCACATCAGAATATAATTAAACATTGTTTTCCCCTACAAGTCTAAGCAAACCAAGAATAGTTTATTTGCTTATGCTTTATGCAAGCCATCTGCTAAAAAGTTTTATAAAATTATTAATTATGCCAACACCAAAGGACAAAAGGTTGAATTAGCAGAAACTGAGACATTCAGGCAGTGAGATAAATAATTTAGAGGGAAAAAAAAAGAAAAGAAAAGCCACACAAAAGCAGCACAAGAGAAAGCCTTTGCAACCCCAGTACAGACTCCGACACTGGGCAGGGAGTAACACATGACAGATAGCCAAGAACCAGGTGGCAGAGAAGACATAGACTAAGACAACCTGGAGCAGATTTGTAGGGTAGAGCAAAATAAGAAACAAATAAATTTTCTAATTTAATTTTGAAAATGTCATTCAACAAGAATTTTGATGTTTTAAGTTTTTTCACCATTCAAGATGACTATAAGATAGCAAGCAATTGTCTAGGCTGGAATATTTTATTCTAGTCATCTTTTCTAACCCATCACTGGCAAAACCCCAGATAACATTAACCATCCAGCTAGCATCACCTTTAGGAAGAGAAGTGGGAAATGTTGGACAAATTAAACAGCACGATACCACACAAGTGGATAATCTGTCCTTATTTTGAGAAGGGGTAAAATTTAATCAATTAACCTTTATGAACCTGTAGATACAACAGTACCAACAGACCATTTAGCCCTAGAACTTGTCTTCTGTGGCCAGTAGAGGATACCCAGGAAAGAATGAAAGATCAGGGTGATATGTCAGCCATATATTTTTCTAGATGCAAGGAATTTGTAGCTCAGGAACTTCTAGAAGCACTGCCTTTGTATTTAGAACTAGCAACTAGTGCATCAGTGGGGCTTCTGTTTCGCTTAGCCAAGAATGGCTGTCTTTACTGACTGTAACAAATTGCAAGACAGTCCAACACAGAGGGAGATACGCAAACTTCCCATCACAAGTGAGAGCTATTCTTCCCCAGACTTAAGCACCAGAACAAATCAAACATGAAAGATGTCATTTGTATTACATTTTAGTGCCCTACAGGAAAGAAAGCCAGAGCCACTAGTAATGTGTGCTTTATAGAAAGCTCCAGCACAGACTGTGTAGTTAATAGAAAAGGAAGGAAGAGATAAGGAATTGTTTCCATCTAGTGATTCTGACCATCTGTGCAGCCACTTGGAAATACAGCATTTTTCTGAAAGTGGCAAAATTTTGAAGCCTGGATACAAAAGAAAGTTGCTCTTTTAAACAGGAAAATAGCGTCACCTTATCTACAAGATACCTGATCCCTGAAAACGGATGCTTCTGGCTCAGGTGAGCTCCAGAACACTGTGCAGGTCCACACACAAAGTCACGTAGCAGGGAACTTTTGACAGAAATAACATAGGGGTTAACGCATGTCCCTAGAATTGCACAATGACAGCAAAAAGGGAGAGAGAAGAGCTTCTCTCGAGAATACAGATGGGCTTAGGAGGGGCATTAGGTGCAAGCCAGATCTTAAGGGGAAAACCAGGTCAACCTAAGTGGGAAATAATATCAAAAAAGGTTCTCCTATGAGAGGCTTGAAGTTAGGAAATGACTGTATTTTACTTAAAGCAAATAGTCAGTAGAATAAAGAGTCATAAAAGTTGGGCAGAAATACTGCATGCTCAGTGTGGTACTTCTGCCCTGGGATGTTCTCTGTATCTGGTTACCATGTTTCAGAGGCGCCTGTCCTAGCACTGAAAGACCTTGTCAGGCATTTTATTGCATCTCAGCCACCTCTTCTCTCTTAAGAGTGGAAGCTCTGCTTAGTGGGTAAGAATCTTATCACAGATATCCTAGTGAAACTCAAGAAGAGAAATCCGTCTTTAGTGGGTGAAGGGAGAAGATCCGAGGTCTGTACACCCTGAGCCCTAGCAGCGACAGCACATTGCCATGTCTTTCACTGCCACAGGCCTGCAAGCACTGCCAGCCCTGTCCTAAAAATCGGCGTTACCAGTGATATAAGTCTCATGAGTGGAGCATCTCTGCAGCTAATTAGCATAACTACACACTGTCTGAGATAGGACTTAACATGTAGTCTTTTGAGGGCATGTTGTCTATACGACAGAAGCGGAGCCTGATGGTTGAGGACGAGGAAAAGGATTGTGCTAAGTCCCACCTGAATTTTATGCAGCACTCAGAGCAAATAAACTGTTGCTGAACACTCTGCTTCAAAAAGGCTTTCCATTAGTCATTAAGTTCTGCTTTTCTCCACTTCTTCAGAATCAAATGTCCTACAGAGACCTTCATACAGTCTCTGCAGCTGGTTACCTTAAATTTGTACAATCTGTCTCCAGCCGTATCCTAGACTTGCAGAGTGATCTCAAAGATGCCAGCTCTCACAATTACTGCTATATTGGTCTTAGATTCAATGCAAGATTTATTCTAACACTTTAGCTCATGCATGAGAAAATTCCTTCCCTCTTTCTGCATTTGCTCCTCCCCCTTAACTCTCAGGTCCTGCAACAGGTCAAAATATTTCTCTCCACTGAGGTACATTTTCATGTGAGTAAGGAGGAGAAAAAGGAGAAGCAGCTCTTCATAGGACTGATCACAACTCTGTGTGCTGGTCCTGGTATGGCTCAGGCATGCACAGGCAGTTCAGGGGCAGAGTTTAACCTTGTAGATAAATTATTTCATCAGGCACCTCAGCTGAACAGGTGGCACTGCCCAAAGGGAGACAATGTTGAGATCAACCATACTTCCATACTGACTGCACAACTCCCATCTCTGATGGGCAGAGAGCACTTTGCACTGCTCAATTCTTTAAAGAACAAATGGAAAACTGTTGAGTTAATGGGGAGGTTTTGTGCATGCTAATTATAGCACACAAAAACCCATTGTCTGTGTCCAAGGCTGGGTCACACTCTATTGCTACTAAGCTTTTGTAACTCTACTAATGCCTTTAATATAAGCTGCTATTAATTGTATATTCAACTTAATTCCTAAACTCAGTTCTACTGGATTGCACTAGCCAGGCAGCTGACCGTAATTACAGTGTGCTTACAGTGTGCTTAACCCACATTTATAAAGCATGTTAATTCTCCTGATTCTGTTTTAATTTCATGCAGAATTGACAGCCTTTTGATTTTGCTCCACAGATCAGATCTAGCATGAGCAGCAGCCAGGTAAATACAATGTGCTACCCAGATAACATGGCTTTCTTTCTCTGGAAGGTGATATGATGCTTCATCCTCCCTTGTGTAACTGGAACTACACCATCCCTTCAGCTCTCTGCAAGCTGTTGGGTTATTTTAAGGTTTCTCATGAGCCACTATGTAAAAGACAATCTCTAAAACAGCCACCCTGTTAGAAGGCATAAACAGGGTCCAGGGCAAAAAGGATTTCCTATGACTGTCACAGCCATTGAGGAATCCACTGCCTTCAAAATAGAACTTCCCTGGCCATAAAGTCCTATAGTTCCTGGCCACTACGCAGTATTTCAGCAATTCTAGAAACTAGATGAAATATTCCCTCAACTGCTTCAGAACAGCTTTGGGCTATCTAGAGATGACTACATCAAGGGAAACATCACTTTGTCAAATTGCTTTTTTGCTGTACTGAAAACCTCACAGAAGCACTGATAAAATCCAGCACGTTGCATGAGTCTGGAAAGAAGCCAATAGCTCATTTACTCAGTTGGCTGTCGGCCTGTATGAATTGCCATTTTTGAATGACTTAAGAGCACTGAGGCATACAGGTCTTCCTGGTGCTATTGCCATGAGTTATAATAGGATCAGGGTGCACACTACTTATGTGCTTTAAAGGACAAGATGAGGGTGGGCCACACAGAATTGAGACATGGTGAAACTTTAGGATGACAGCTGTGGCTTGGCTGTATCCAGCACCACTTCACCAACACTCTATTAGCAGGTAGCTTCTACCTACAAAAGTTCTCCTGGCTAACAGATTCTCTTTGCAGCAGGTCCTGTTTTATCTCCCTCTCTTCCCCCTATGCCTCTCTTCTCTTGATTGTTCAGGAAATATAACTAGCAAATAGGGAAAGTCCTGTGGGAAGACACTAGAAAAATCAGTGATCTTGGTACCATAAACGAAGAGAATGATATGGTGTTTCCTCTGAAGAAATTTAAGGCAGGCATTAAATATGGAAAAGATTACTGAAGGAGGAAAGGAAATGAATTTTTATGTTCAAGGAGCATAGGACATGAAGCAATGGACTCGTATTGCAACAAGGATGGTTTAATTTAAACATCAAAAATATCTCTGCAGGTAAGAACAGTGGCCTGCTAGAATTGGTTGGCAAGGGATCTTCCACTCTTCTCTGGTTTTTTAGAGATGGCTAGGCAAACGCCCATCAAGCACAGCCCAGATAAAGAGCAGCTTTTAGGGTATACATTCAGGCCTAATGACTTCCCAGGATTTCTTACAGCCACCTTTTCTTTTAATCTTTATAGTACCTTTCTTTTGTGTCCGACTACTTCTTTCTCTCATTTGTGTTGCCATAAAAAAGATATAAATAAAAATCCCTCTATTCATGTAACCACATTTTCAATCAAAATGTTCTTTGAAATAACATGAACTTGTACAGAATGCTCACTTCCAAAAGACTTCACTTCTTTTTTTTTTAACTTTAGGTTCTCAATGAAAAGATCATCTTCAAAAACAGTTTTCAGCAAGATGAACTTTCTTTGGCTTATCTTTTCACAAGAAAAAAATTGTTTCCTAATTTAAAGTAGTGACTGCAGTGTTCCTTTTTGCCATTTCCTGTATGAAACTCTCCATTAATATTTCATTTTGATTTTACTTTTAAAAGATTATGTATTTTCTTTAAAAAAAAAAAAAAGCAACCAAAATATACAGACTGAAAGTGTTTATACTGCATACTACTCCACTGCCCATGCACATGAGCACATGCTTAGACACACACAAACCAATAGTAGTATCTTAACTTCACAAATTCGGAACTTGCTTAATCTCTGCTTAATGAAACCCAAACAGGGAAGCCCTCCGTCCCCAAATGCTACTCTGCCTTTATCCCAACAGGAAGGCTCTGGGCTCCTCTGTAGATGTGATTATTGCTGTCCAAATCTTTGCCTTTCTCTCCGGGCCGTTTCCTTTATGTGGGATGACTCATTAGCCTCCAACCCCGGCAGGGAGCTGACATCCAATTAACTACCTGATAGTCCTCTGGTGGCTCCCACCACTCCTTTTAAGCTCTGTTTACAAACACAGGTTGTTGCGCCCATAAGGGAGGGGAAGTTGAAAGTCCCCCTGCCAGGCCAGTTTGTTCAAAATCTCCAGAGCCCTTTAAACAATACCTTTGTAAGGTAAAGATCGGACATATTGCTTGCAGCAGGATGCAAGTCATCCTAATGACCACATCTGCGTTTGGCGGGAAAGGGAGCAGCAATCAGTGTCACAACAGGAGCATCGTGACACAGATCTGGGTTGCAGCTGGGAAGCCAAAGGAAATCAGCAGATGGGGAAATCCATTGAATTTTGTATGGGAACACACCCTAAGAGTTTGTTTGTAATGATGTAATGCTCTCTGGAAAGAAATAAGGTTTTGAGTATAAAATTAGAGGTGTAACAACATTTGTGCAACATCAGCACCCGTAGACAAGTAATTTCATTAACGGAGCAGTAAAGAAGCTCCAAGTCCCCAACAGGCTTGAGCAAGAACACAGTGTTACTTGCAGAGAACACAGGTTTTCACTTTGTAAGGGCTCATTACAGTCTCTGCCTTTGATCTGTATGTGCTGGTCTCATTCATTAGCACTAGGACGTCTACTCGCTTTTTTTCCCCTTTCAGCCAACTCCAGAGAAAATAAGGTGTCCAGAAAACTATGATCACTGCTACCCAATTCCCATTTGGCACCAGCTAAACCAACTAACTGTTCCTACTCAGATACAGCTGTGTCTTGTAGGAATAACTTCAAACTGAAGTCAGAAAAGCTCCTTCTAACTGGGGAAATGCATCTCCCTGGCAGCAAATCTGAAATTGGGCTCAAATTCACACATTCCTGAGTATTTACAGGATTTTTGGATCATCATTTAAATCTGCACCCACATGTCTCTTTCGGACTTAGGTATAAAACCACCAACTGATCCAGACAGCCTAGTTCGTTTGAATTTTCGAGAACACGGTCTCATCTTCTGAAATGACCTGCACTTGCCACAGACCAAAGCAGTGCCTGTTTCATGCAGTAAGGAATGCTGCCACTGCTTTATAAAGGTCTCCACTGGTCCATGCTGCTTCGCTGGATAAAGAATGGATCAGAAATGGATCCTGAGAAGAAAAAGGGAAGCACCAAATCTGCACCATACAGAAAGGCTTACAAGGTGCTACACTGGGATTAAGTGCTGCTTCCTTCAGATCTTTCTCTCACAAACAATTATGGTGACACAAATGAGAATTTAAGTCTAAATATTTAGTCTCAGTTCTTTGTTTAATATGTATATCACAACAGAGATACTGACACAGGGGTATCATTAAAAAGTCACTATCCCTTTTTGGTTCCATAGCATGCAAACAAAAAGCAAGGCTTTAGTCAGAAATCTACTGTAAAAGCAGCTTTAATAGCCCGAGAATTTACCCCTCCACCTTCTTTAGGTGACTTAATTAGAGATTAACATCTCAACATCCTGAATCTCCAGTACAAGTTACATCAGTGCTTCCAACCTGCAGCAGTGTAGTCAACCAGGTGAGCTCAAACCACCTTCAGCAGCAGCATAAGGTCTTACAGGGTCCCTCACATTCTGGTCCCCAACTCATACGCAACTGCAGCATCTTCTCACAGGAGGCAATAAAAAAATAGCTGAAGGACAGGCACTTAGCCTCAAAACTCATTTCTGCTCTAACCAGCCAGCCATGGTTTAAAGCACAGCCTCTTCTAAGCAAAGCTATTGCTGTATCTGGGGGATTATATTCCAAACTGTTGTGTGCAGACTGACTTTACCCACTAATCAACTGTTCTAACTCATTTCATTATAGGAGGGACAATGATAATTGCCATGTGCAGCATGGTATGACACTGGAGCTGCGAGACAGCCAGCACAGCAGTGCATGACAAGATGTGAAGCATATCACTCTGTTCCAGGCCCTGGGCTGTGCTCCAGCTGCAGCTTGGTCACAGAAAAATTAAGAGTCCCTTTTGAATTTACATCACACTACCCAGGATCTAACCAAGGCAAGTTATGAAAACCTCCAGGCACAGCTATTCCATAGCCTCCCTAGCTTATCATGTTCAGCAGTTTGGGGGGTGGGAGGTGATTGTGGGGTTTTTTTTCCTCACTTCATATCTAGTTGGAACATAACTTGTGTCAGATTTTGACCATTCCAAGTTCTTTCACTCTGCATGTCTGAAGGGCTGTCCTGTCCTCTCTATACTCCCCATGTCAGTGGAAGATTGCCATCAAACTCCCTTAGCTCTTTCCCCCAAGCTAAGCAAAACCAGCTCCCCAGTCCTTACATGCTCCAGCCTCCTGACCAGCATTATGGCCCTCCTGATAGATTCTCCAGTTTGTCAACAACTTTCTTGTATTGTGAAGACCAGAACTAGATGCAGTATTTCAGACACTGCTTCACCAGTGCCTAGTAGAAGTCGCTAACCATCTCCCTCAACCTTCTGACTGTGGCCTTGCCAATATATCTCAGTATACAGATAACCCAATTTTGCTTTGTATAGACAGTCATAAAATAACCCATTTGTTAATTTGTCAAATCATTCATCCCTGGAGTTCTTTCTGCTGCATATTATTAAAATTGCTATCTTTCTATGCTCAGCACTTCCAGTTAAGCAAACTGTAAGAACCCAAAAAAATGTTTTAAGAGTCCAGACAGCAATAAGCTCACTCCTCCTGGAGACAATGTCTGTCCATGAAAAAAAATAGCCTCTAACTACACTGTTTTGAATCCTGTGCATAGCTCAATTCATTTGTGAAAGACCAACAGATGGACAGGAGACACCCTCCTCCCCCCTTTAGATGGTATCAATTCTCATAAAATACTCCCCTGTGTCCAGACAATGCATGCTGACCACTCAATGCAAACAAAATTGCAATCCACCTTGATAACTTCCTAACAAGTTGTGTGTCTCCCCTCCTTGTTCCTCCACCAGCCACACACTCTCTCTCTGTCTCTCTCTAAATTTTCCTCTAATTAATTCCATATTAAGCACTGAAAATCTGCAGGGTCCTCTCAGATATCCCTTGTGCCTTTCTGAACGGACCCTCCGGGTCCCCAGTGGTAAGTCCACTGGTAAAAAGCTGACATCTGTGCAGCAACTCACAGGCTGCAATTTCAGGTATAGCATGTGTTGCACCTTGAACTACCGTCTCATTTCAGACCCCACCATTGAGACCAATTAAGTACAGAGCATACAAGGAGCCGACCAAGTGTCGCATGCTGACTATAACCACAAGGACTTAGAGGCTACAAATCTGTTATTACCAAGCTGTTCCTGACAGCAACATGCTGCCTCCTAACAAAAAAAGAATAGATTAGGATCAATCAAGTCTCCCTCTGGCTTGCCAGTGGGACTTTGGACCACACCTTCCACCCAAAACTTTCCTCTTCTCCTGCTTCTGAACACCTAGCCAGCTGCAGGCTAACAAGGTGGCTGCTGAGTCAAGCATGAGCTGAACCATATGTTCATAATTAGTTAACTTCTTGCTTTGTTACTAGAGGCACTATCAATAAATCAGTGACAGCCCGTAGTGGCCTTAGGAGATGCAACGAGCCACCCCCAGCCAGCACAAAGCCCTCCCCTCCACATGGGCAACTGGCCGTATTTCATTCCAGCTGCGGCATTGTGTGGTGAATTAACTTTATCCTCAATTTAAAAAGCCAGCATGAAATCAAAAGAGATTTGAGAAAGAGAATAAAGAGGGAAAAAGAGAAGAGGAAGGGGTGGGAGAAAAGGGAAAAATCCTAGCAGGTCAACTCAAAAATAAGTCTGGTGAGTGACAGTCTAAGGGACGGCCCTGCTTAACCCACTGCTGCAAGGCTTGTTGTTGGCAGCACATTGACTTTCAAAGCCATTCTGCTTCTTATTCCCCAGTGTTGTGGTCAAAGGTTACACATTTAAGGTGGGACCAGTGGTATAATTGTTTTTAAACCAGTCAAACATACTGAGTGACAGCTTAGATAGTGGGTAATGTGGAGCAAAACCCAACAGTGCCAGGGTGAGACAGGCTAGCTAAAACACCATTTCAAAGTGAGCATGCTCCACATAGCACTGGGTTCAATTGCATACTTTAGCAGATAGTGGCATGACTAGGGTATATCTTGCGAACAACCCAATCTCCAGAAGAGTACATAGCGGTCACCTCTGCTCCCTGCTCCACTGAACCTCAGGAGATGCAGCTGCTAAAAAATTACAAAAGAAGCAAACAAAAAAAAAACCCAACCAAAAAAGAAAACCCTACTGCATTTGGGGTTGGTTTTCAGGGTTATGTTTTGGGGGGGTTTTTTGGTATGTTGTGGGGTTGTGGGTTTTTTTGTTTTTTCTTTTAAACATGAGTGAAAAGAGGAAGTTAGAATAAATCCAGTGATGGTCCAGAACTAGGTATGTCACACTAAAAAAAAAGTTCTTGTGTTTTCAGTATGTTGATACCAGATTGAGATCAAATTATCTCCCCTTATTTGGGAAAGGACATGGCAATAGTCACACTACCTGGTATTAAGCCAGGCTCCCTACAGGCGATGGAGAGTGCTGGAGACCCCTAGAAAGCGATCCACAACACATGAATCCAGAGCTTGCCCATCCTAAGGTCCTGCACCTCCATGGACTACAGAGTTACTCAGGTAACCCGAGTATCACCTACAACTAAACGTTGAAATGCTTGTAGTTAACTGCTAGCGCAAGCACTCTGCCTGGAGGTTTAACTGAAACAAAGTCTGTGTTTGCAGTGCCTCCTCTGGCAGCTTTTATTTAGATGCACTTGAAAAGTTTGTTGCTGTAAATTGGAGGAAGTGCTGCTGTCCTCCTGGGGCCAATGGAACCTGTGAGGACGCATCTAAGAAACAATTTCTTTCCCCTGTTTCTGCTGTTTCAGTACCAGCCTCTTGTCTCTGCCAGCCCTGGTCCTTCAGCAGCCTTCTCAGGCTGCTTCACTGCTGTGCTTATCCCTCCTGCTTTCTTGCTACCTTCCTTAACTGCTCCACCCTCTAAGAAAACTTGGTTTTGCCCTGGCTCCTCTAGTCCCCTTTGCAAGAGGAACTGGCTACTCTGGCTAGCAAGCTTCTCTCTTCTCAGCCTACTCTCCATCACTGTGGAGTCACTTTGCCACTGCACCTCTGCAATAGAGATGCTCAGATTTGCCGGGTGTCTACTGTGTATGTGCAGACACAAATCCCATGAAAACAAAACATGCCTGAGGGGCAACTGAGGCTCTGAATTCTGTATGAAAGATGTGTGACCAGCCCAGCCTGTACTCTGAAAAGGCTTGTGAGCTGCTGCCTAATCTTGGAAATATTCGACTCCACAAGTACATTTTCAGGATTCATTAGTGCTCCTAGCTGCAAAGCTATACTCATGCCTCAAAAATCTCTTTCAGAGGCTGTAGAAGAAGGAATTCAAGATACTTTACAGCAAAAAGAGAGCAAGAATAATTTCACAGCCCAGTGGTCAGGATACAACACCCGGAGGAATAGAGAAAGACAGAACTCCTGTCCTCTGTCCAGCTGGTTTGGATTTTATAGTGAACTTTCACTGGATAAAACCCACAAACTGCTGCTACTGCAGAAGAAAAGCCCAGTCCCTCTCTCCCAGACAGGTGCTCTGAGAGCACAGGCTGAAGCCCTCGTCCTAGTTTGAGTATTCCCTCTTTCCTCTTCTACTTCATTTTGATGCATTCAAAAAGCAACCCAAAACTCCCACCCCAAACCTAAACAATTTTAGCAAAAACTTCTAAATTTTAGATTATCTGTCAAATGTAGTTACTGAATTTCTAGTTCAGTCCAAGGAAAGGTAAAAATTATTTCAGAACTTTTTTCCTCACTGCTTCTCATTGCCACCTCACCAACACCAATTCCTTCTCTAACCCAATCTCTTCTGTCACTTACATGCCCAAATTCAAATCAAACAGATTTTATTCTTTTTTTCCTGAAAAAGGCTGAATTTTAGAAACTTGGACATAAGTAAAAAAATCAGTCTTCTAAAAAAACACAAAAAAATGTAAGAGACACTGTTGATTCTAATGGTGTTCCTTATCTTTTTGTTACATATTAAGAAGTCTTGTCAAAGGCCTCTTGCCCCTGTAGGTAAAACAAAACAAAGCCCCAAAGAGAAACAACGATGAAGGAAAACGTTAAACCTGATAATCACAGCCAAAATCCCATGCTCAAAAAAAAACATTGTTTCAATGCGTACACGTTCCAGCTGCAGATGTTCTGCTTTCCTGCCCTGTGATACAGTGTCTGCTTGCTCTTCAGCAATAAACACAAATTTTTAGTTCCTCAGAGAAAAATTCATCTAGACCACAGTTTGGAAAGCATGTGGAAATAGGGATGCTGGTATCCCAAGAGTAGCCGACCTCTAATAATGATTTTTCCTTAAGGAAGAGATGGTTGGCATCTCCATCCTGCTCAGTCTGAAAGATAGCTCAGCAGGTATATCAGGGCTAACATGGCCAAATGACTATATTAATATACAGCAGCTGTAAACAGGCGATATTAACATCAGAGTTGCAGAGTAATCATTAATTGCAGACTATAAACCAATCTTTAAATGGAAGGAGAGATCTTGATATAAAATCACACACACATAAAAAAGAAGAAACAACAACAACAAAACAAAAAAACAACACCACAAAACCCAACCACCCTATCAGTCTTTATTTTTTCACTGCCACTTATAAATGAACCATTAAACAAAGTTCTTAATAGTAGCAGCTAGCAGCTTCAGAAGACAGTGAAATGCAGACATAGACTTTCATGGAGTTGTTTTTCAGAACATGACTGAAAAAGTAGTAAATCTTTATTATCAAAATATACACTTCGGAACCTAGTTTTAGAGACCAAGGCTGCAGAATCTGAGTACACAGCTCTGTGCTACCTCCATGCTACAGTGGTTTTATACTGTAGTAGAGATACTTCAGAATATTAAAGAGCTGTCTTAAAGCTCTAGTTCCTGAGACAATATTTACCTAAGAATGCCACCCTAAAAGGTCTCAGAGAGGCAGGGAAAAAAAAATACAACCTTTTAAAATTTGAACTTTCATACATCTAACAATAGTTTCATGTATATTATTCTATAATAATAAAATTTAAAACATATATATTATTCTATAGTATTCAAGATTCAGGGACTATGATTTGTACTATTTTAACTCCTTACATAGACAATACTGATTTTAGTGTATATGTATATATATAAACACATAAAACAAACAAAAGAAAAAACAACAACCAAAAAAAAAACCACCCCACAATCCACTTTAAACCACTTTTCTGGGTTTGATTCAAAAAATAAGCTGACAGCAACCCTGCTACAGTGAGGGTAAACGCACAGATTTACACCATTAGACAAAATTAACCAATTCTTTCAGATTTGGAAAATGCTGGCGGAAGAGCATAAGCTGGGGGCAAATAGGGAAAAAAAAATAGTAAAAAGTATAGTCCTGCGCTTATTGAGGGCAATAATCTGGTGAATAGTTGTGCTCTGTGGATAAATTAAGATAATTGTGTGCTGTTCCCAAAGCCAAACTAGCCTTTATCCCAGCTTTAGTATTTGGAATTACCTGAATTTTCTTACCCAGCACCATCTGAGATGGAGGGTGAGCAGAGCCTTATGCCTCTATGTTTCTCAGTACCCCCCTCCAAACTTAAATACAACTGTAAGAACCTGAGTGAAGGCTCCCTGATTTACTCTACTGAACAACCTTATTGTTCTGCACAGGTGGGACCAGAGGGAGGGATGCTAGCTAGTGCTCACCTCCTGCATGCTTCTATAAAACACGCTGACATCCAGAAATGCATGAAAACCAAAATGTTTTCAGCAGTAAGCTACCCCTCCAAATTCATGGCACCAAACCACATCTTTGAAAGAATAGTCTACAATGAGTGTTACTCTTGAAACTAAAACCACCAGCAACTACTGAGGACAACTTCTAACACAGTATCTTCATCACACATTTGGGGTAAACACAGAGATAAAAGTGAATTATCGAAGGCCATTTTGCAGGGCAGCAGCCAACCCAGAAATGAGCACTGTAGAGCCTTTCAGTTTCCCAGTGAAGTAGTTTGTTCCATGGGGTCACAGCTCCTTTCTGCCTGATGTACCAGTGTGCTTCCCCAGAACCTTCCTTGTAGGTTTGTATCTCCTAATACAACTGCTGATTACAGGGTGCTGCAGATTACAGGTAGGCCTAAATCCTATCACTGAACACAAGCTCCCTTGAAATGTGAGAAGTCACAAAACAACATCCAATAGCTAATAGTGGCATCCCAGATAAAATTAGTTAACTTCAGATGAACATGCTGCTTTTTAAACAAAGGTACACATTTCCACCTCTAAGAGGGAGGTCGGTGAAGGCTGACCAAAAAGGGTCCCAACATGCATGTCAGGAGACTACTGAGCTTCAGTGCTAGCCATGGATGACACACAAGTCATTGGGGGTTCTGTGGATGTCAAGAGATCACATTTCTGTCTGACTAGAAAGAGGAAAGGAAGATGAAATGGAAGCCATGGGAGCTTCTGGGCAAATCTATAGCTGCCATTTAAGTCTCTGTTCCTTCAAGTCACACCAGGAGGCTAGGACACAAGAACCTTGAGCCAAGAGAAAATGTCTCCTCTCTGAAGCCTACTCTGTTGCACTGTACTAACCTCTTCTTTCTTCCCCTGCTGTCCTATTACAGTTTGCAATGGAATTGTAAAAATACAGTAAGGCATCGATGAATCCTGCTCTCTCATCCAGCGGCAGTTAAAAACCAAAGACTTCTCTTGTTACTTATTCACTCCAAGGCCTTTTTACATTGCTTTGGCACAGTACAAGGCTACCAAGTGGATGTAAACCTCCCACCAACCCCTTTCACCTCCAGGATAGCATAAAATATAACGTGACCAAAAAAAATCCTGTTCACAGTTATTCTCCACTGCATATCACTGCTGCAAGGGAACCCACACTGCCACTGAAGTGTGTAAACTTTTGCTTAAAATTAAATTCCAGCAAAAATTCAGGGGAGAAAACAGCTCTAATGTGTTTTGAATGGAATTCTTCTTTTAAAAGGCTTTGGGATTTGGAAGACATTTACTCTTTTAATCCATTATATCAGAATCATTGACAAAATTACAATGAAACATTTTGTTCCTTCCTAAAAACAAAAACCAAAGAGGGGGTGAAAAAAAATCTCTCACAAAGAATTAAAAAGCATTCAGGTTTCATTCCAACGAGCTGGGCGTCAGGACCTCAGCATTCTTCAAGAAAAGAGATTATTGTCTCCGGCCAGCTCTGGTGTAAGCCTGCAAAATCCTCTGCCAATCTTTTAGATGAATTACCAGCCAACTAATTCCTTTCATCAACAGTTCATCGAACACTACCTACATGGACTAGGAGCTGGAAATTTTATGTATACAGACAGATCTGTTTCACTAGACTATCACCCTAGTGACTTACTGTTTTAACTCAACCTTTCAATAGTGTGCACAAAAATCCTGATGTCTTTCTCAGCTTCTGACAACAACATCCTTCACCTTCTGACCCCCGACACATTTCCACACATCCTACAATCTTTCTTTCATTATTGATTAGGGAAAGCAATGCCATACAGCTCTGCAATGGAGAGATGCCCTCTCATATATTTACTCAGATCAGAGATCCCTGCCAAAGCTCCCAACTGCCAGCCAAGAATGGAAAGTGCACAGCTCTACACCCAAAGAGAGATGGAGGGGAGCCAGACTACCAACTCCTGAGCACCAGCCAAGAGGAAAAGCACTATTAAATAGGTGAAGCCCAGTACATAGGTATCGGTAGCAGAGTGTATGCTCGAGAAGCTCACAGTACAGGTTACAAAGCAGCAGATGCTTACATCAGGGGCTGATTAGACACAGGGCCCCATTCAGCTCTGTATCTGGTCCCATGCAAATTCATCCTGATTTGGACGAAACCCGTGAGCTAAGCTTCTCTGGCAGGTCTCCCTGCAAAATAGTTTGACTTCAATAGAAAACACCATGGAGAAAAATATGGCTTTTCAGCACATCAGTCTTTCGCTCATAGAGTCAGCAATTGCCCCCAAACCATGACGGTCAACATTAATAACGCAGTCAAGAGAAACCGTTTTCAGCATCTGTTATTTAACCATGGGACTACCTCAGTGCATTTGTTTACACAACTGAATCACTATTCTGTGATGAAAAGCTTTCTTAGCTGCAGCGTGCCGACTCAGTTGGCTGGTAACCTCTGGATGGAGAAAAATCAATGTACAAGTGTGCTGACCAAGAATAAGCTTTGGTTCCAAAACAACATCAAGGTTTATGTTAAATATCCCATCCAATTAGCCCCTAAAACTCATGGAAAGCTTTCTGCTCACAATTAATATTCCTTCTGTGGAGCTCAGTGGTCACAGACAAGAACAAAGGGATGCATTTGACCAGGGGCTATGCAAGTACATTTTTTATTACAGCAGTGTGAAATCTAAGCAGGCACACCACTCCTGATTAACAGATGAGGAACTTAAACACAAAGACGCAGAGATCAGTTTGGGCCTATATAGTAAATAGGTGACATTCTGAAGTTTCAGACCTTATATTTAAGTGCTGCTATAAAACTGTAAAACATCAGACCCAGGAGGAGAACACACTTCTCCTCCACACACCAATCAGATTGCAATAGTAAGATTCCCACCTGAAGTTTCAAAGAGAAACTGTCATCCTGTTAAAAGCCAGACCCGAGATCCGTATCTCCTTAGGACCTCAATATTTTTTATGATACAATTCCAGCCACTCAAAAGGAAAGGGTAAGACACATGCCATACTTATGGACTAGGATGCATTCTGCGATGACATGCCCATAAACCAGTGCAATTGGTGTCCTCTTCAGACAGAGGATCAAATACCCAGTAGAATTAACAAAAACATTCAAAATAAAACCCCAGAATGATAAATAACATTAATACTACAATATTCTCACTCTTGATGGCATTCTGTAGTAGTGAATTCCATAAATAGTCTGTGCTACATAAACCCGTCACTTTCTCCATTTGTGCTTCCTTTTCCGATGATTCCTCATTACTGTGTCTGGGGGTATAATGAACTGCAATCTAGAGGGCTGTGAAAAAATAAAGTCACCCACACTGATGAAAGAGGTTTATCTACCAGAGGTGTGTTAAATGCTCCTCAGGCAGAAAAATAGAAATTACAAAATTTGTAATTACAAAACCAGACAAAACCAGCATTAGAGTGCTTCTATATCAAAATGGCAAGCACACAGGATAAAATGAAAAAGCTAAAATCCAAAAATGGCACAAACTCCCCATCTCTTCATGAATAAATTTAGATCAGAATTTAGAGTAATACTTTGAACATTTGAGGAGTAGGAAGCAGCAGTACCTGCGTCACAAGAGAAAGCACTGGAGGTCTGGCATTGAAGTTTTTGAACCGACTGCCTAACTAAAGTAGAAGATGGGACAAGACAACCCAGAAGTCCCTTCTAGTCCTAGATTTTCATGAGTAATTATTTGTGCTTTACCTAGCAGATTTCCCTTTGAAGAAGGAATCTTCTGTCCTTTGAGAAACAATAGTTTCATCCATAGGACAGAATCAAGCTTAGCTGTTAAAGGAACAGGAGTAATGACAGATGGGTGAGCACCCTTGCACACAATACATGGCACACAAATTATTCAACCATACTCCTTACATATTTCATCTACAAGGATATTCTAGGGTCACTACTTATGTATAAAACAAACCTCTTCAGGCATATCAGAAGACAGCTGCAAATCTACGGAACTCCATTTTCACAAGAAAATATGATGTGATTTTAACATGATAGACCAATTCAAAATTAATCATGTCCAATAAACACTATCTCTTCAAAATCTTAATGGCTGCATGGGGAGATAATGAGTTCCTTGCACAGTTGCTACCCAGAGGATAAATGTGGAAGATGACCACAGATCTGAAGGAGTATAATTTCTCAGCACCCTGAACGCTCTAAGACATTTTCTAAAACCCCACAAATAGTTTCAAAGCAACTCAAGATTAAATGGATGTGACAGATTGCGACAGATACTAATTTCTATCTACACTGTTTAATTTGAGCCTACATAGTATCACACACACAAATCCAAGAGGCAACATTCAGTACTCAAATTAAGTTTCCAGATCACCCTATTACCCTTTTCCATACTGCTACTAAAACACAACTTATTTCCTTGAAAAAAACAACTCTTTTCTGAACAGACTATTGAGCACTAATAATACCAAATTCTCTTCTAGATGTCCATGAGGCATAAATCTCGTCCAGTGTATAACAGAAAACACAGGAACAAAATCACATATACTTAACTACATCGCATGCCTTCACTGCAGGCTAGAAGAAAACACTGAAGTCACCATGAGAATCACACCAAGGTAGGATGTCCTCTATCCATTGACTCACCACTCTTGCAGTGAGAAATTGCAGTTAAACCCAGAAGGGTCTAGTATAGTTTTTCCAGCTTTAAGTCATTTTTTTCTTTGCTCCTTAATACCTCTGAAACTCCACAGTAGACAGTGTCAGCATAAGAAAGCTGGAGCCCAACAGCATTGAAGACCAAGTTTGACTGACTGCATTTCACAGCAAATGAAGTCCACAGGTGTATTTACTGCCAGCTGGCAGCGATTTCAGAACTAGTAACTGGTGTGACAGAGTGACAGAAAAGGTAAACATTACCCTAAAATGTACTAGGAAAAGATAAAAGAAATAAAGATTGGCCAGTACTTTTCTCTAAAACATTAGTGCACTACACAGCAAATCCAGTAACTTTGGTCATCCATCGGAAAAACAGGTTAATGTCAGGTGAAATATTCTCTGAGATGGGTTCCTGTAGTCCTTACATTAGGGAAGATTGAAAAAGAATCTGCCTTTTTTTGACCTACAAAGCAAAGGAAAAGACAATATGTGATTTCAAGGCTAAATGCTAGAGGGAGAAGTATCTAAAGTAAAACAAGAGTTTGGCACAATGCCAAAAGGGATTATACCTGCTATGAATACATTCAGACTGGAAACTAGAAAGTGTCTAGCTGTCAGAGCTCAGAGTATGGTGTAGCCTCACAGTAGGAATAACAGAAGGAAAATAACCTAATTAGTTTTAAGAGGGAGACTGAAAAGTTTAAGAATATCTCAACAGCAGGGGACTGGATTTGGGAAGTGCCTTATAGTCCTGCATTCAAGCAGGAAGACTATCAGAGAAAACCAGAACCTGTATCTGCATGAATTTCCATTCAGAAACATTCTTGCAAATTAGTCTCATCAAATTTAACTAATCACACCTTTAGATCACAAATGTTATTAGAGATTTATGCAAGTGGCAGTTACCTGTGTGTGCCAGACTATGGATTAATATCTGCAGTTATTAAGTAAGCCTCTATTTTACCACTGATATACAATCTTTCTTAAGAGGGGTAAGAAGCAATGCAACAGCAATATGGCAGGGTAAGTGAAGATTTGGGGTGGGTTTGGACCCCTGTGCCAGTGTTAGCATGAAAAGTAACACATTGTACTAAGTCTGGTATAAAAGTTGAATTAAACTATTTGTAAATATTATTTTTCTTCTGTGTGCCATCTCTTCTGACAGCCAGTTCACAACGGTTGAAATGCAATTTTAGAGCCATTTCTACATAAAAATAAGTCAAACAAAAAAATCCAAGTTTGATATTTGGTTGGTTTAGGGTGGGTTTTTTTTAATCTGAAGGATTAGCTTCACCACTGTCATTTAAACATGAAAAATCATTGACGTGACAAAAGAAACATAGGTACAAAGAACACATGGGAATTGACACACTGCAGTGCATGTTATGGTGTTCTCCACCTTCAGAAAGGAGCTCCTGTAACACTGAAATGAAATCCTATCTCCACTGAAGCAGTACTGTAGTCTTGATATATATTTCATCCCTGAACTTTATTTCCAATGAAAGTGCATCAATAACTGTAATAAGTAAGAGTTCTGAGAGGAGCTGACTCTGATGAACAGGAAAAGAATTAGGAGATGGTTGTTACTTGGGTTTGTTTTACACTACGCATGATGTGCAATTGCTACTATGATTTGAAGACCTACCATTGTGTGTGACATCCATGCATGACTTTGCAAAATTAACTATCCTACATAAGCAGCATTTGTCTTTCCTTGATAGGGACCCAAAAGTTAAGTCCCTGAACCTACAGGGTTCATGCCCTCTGATCTGGTGGCCTTTTACCCATGTGCCTTCTTTCACTCCCCAACACAGAAACCACGGTACAGTGAGCTGACATGAATTCCTTGAGTTCAGTAATCAAAGCTGTCTCAAAACCCAAACCAACATGGTACCAACTGTGCAAAAGCAACAATGGAGTGACCACAGGGTTTTTTTCATACCTGCTTTCACTCCAAGAGTATGCCCATACTCCTCCCACCACATCTCAGAGGCAAACAGCATGCCTGAGCATACAGTTCTCTGCCAAGAGGAAGCAGAGAGAAAGCCACCAGCATTGTACCAGGCAAAGGGCCCTGTCTAGGAGCAGCCAGGAGCCAGCAATGCTTCTCTCCACGCCCACATCCACACAAAGCGGGAAGGAAACCTTGCCCACACATTGTCCCTCCCTAAATGTGTTGCTTAGATGCTCAACTCTGCTTTCTCTGCAGGTAACCTCTGTCCCCTGACACACAAGCGATGAGATGATCCAGGGGTGCTATAAGGGGCAGCCTGGCACTCACCAGGCCTCCCCACTGCTCCTGCCTATCCCCAGGGGATGCCAGCAGCGGGACCATGAGTCCAGGAAACGAGAGGCACAGGGAATGCACGGCCCAGGCGGGACGGACGCTTCGGACTGTCCCCTCCCCGCGGTCACCATCCCCTCCTGCGGCGGGCGCGGTGTGATGACGTCGCAGGGGCCGCTCGCCTCCCCCAATGGCCGGGCCCAGCGCTCCCGCGCCTCTGAGGCAGTTCCAAGATGGCCGCTGTGTCGGGAAGTCAGAGCCCGAGGCCGCGGTGTCAGGATGGGCTTTCTGGTCTGGGAGGGTGCCGTGCGGGCCTTGCATCTTTCAGGGGGTTGCTCCGGGCTCAGAGGGCTTCTGCCGCCTACGCCGGGTTGACTGCCTCACCGCACAACGTTACAGAGGCTGCCCGGCCCAGAGCCTCTGCTGCCAGCGACGGCGCCTCGGGGCTGTGGCCTCCCCCGGGCCTTTCCTGGTGGTATACTGACCCTCAACGGTAGCAGTGCTTGCGTGGAGTGTGTACCCTGGGTGAGGGAGTCACCGCTGCCACAGCACCCAGGAAAGCACCCTGAGACAGCCCAGTAAGGGGCAAAGGGACTAAACCAAGCCAAGGATGCCTGTGCTGGGGCTTGGCATTTGCTGAGTTTCATGGAGCTTGTGTTTCATGCTAGCCAACAAGTGCCCCCCTATGCTCCATGCAGGAGACAGATTGGCAGCTGGAGAGTATAGGTTATCACAGCAGTTGTCAAATGTACTGCACAATGCTGGTGTTTGAAGAGCTAAAGGGTGACATAAAGCTGGGTGCAGTGTGTGGAGCATGAGCCCTTTCTAAAATGTCTCTGTTGGAAAAAATGTAATGCAAAGGGAGATGGCACTGATTTAATTTGGTATAGCTGCAAGTGTACTTTGGGCAGCAACCTAGGAAAATACTCCAGTAACAATGGAAGGTAAATGGCCCTCTTGGTTTGTATTGTCCCTGAGCCTTGCTAATGAAGTAACAACACTGAACATCCTCTGAGAGAGAAATAAAAGACCATCCCATATGCCAGCACGGCCTGCCTTCGGCCCGGCCTCACCCTTGGCTGGCTGTGGATTGTGTCCGCAGGCAGGTCAGGTTACCTCCTTGTATAGCCCTTGCCATGGCAGGAGGCAGGATCATGGCTGAACAATTGCTCTGCTGTTAGATTCAGTCCCACCATCCCCTACACTATTAAAAAATGGACCCTTAGTGAAGAGTTGTTTAGATTTTATTTATTTCCCTGAGAAAAAACACAAGCCTATCTATGGATTTTAATTGCTATGGAGATCTGATGCGAATTAGAGGTAACTTTATGCAGACAATCTACATCTTTCATTCACTTGCATATGGCTTTTGCAACATTACCCTTTATGATAGTAAATCTGTCAAAGCATTTATATCCTGAGATATTTTTCTGGAAGCCTGGGGCTTGACAGGAGACCAGTTCCAACATTGTGAGACATTTGCGGGAACTTGTTGCAGACTGTATTGTTCTGAAACTTGCACTTTCTTCCTCAGAACTGTCCACAGAAGTGCTCTGAATCCTATTTGCATCCACACACTCCTGGGAAGCTGTGGAAAACCCACTCTCTTAGCCAGGCATATTGGACAAACTTGCTTCTTCCTGCTGGATTTTACAAGCGCAGACAAAGCTTGAAAACAAAACAAAAAATTCATCAGTAACACCAGCAGCCCTTCTCTGAACATGTGGGATGCTTCCCTGGATCCCTGCTCATTTCCTGGAGGGAAACTCAGACACACCACTTCAGGGCTGTCCTGAAGTGTGTGGAGGGTTTTATTTTTCCTCTCTCTCTCCTTCTTTTCTTTTCCCTCCTTCCTTGTGTTGATTTGTGGGGCCAGAATGACTTTGATTTCAGCAAGTTTGCTGTTTATTCACGTCACAAGTTTGACAGCTTTACACCAAATCAGATTGCTGGGTTTCAGGAGAGCTCTGAGGCGTCACTGGGAGCTCCTTTAGATTAAACTCGCCTCCGTGGTTTCCCCCCTCTCCCCCTCCTTCAGAGCCATTTAAACCTCTCTGGGGCTTTAACAGAAACGTGCTTCCAAGACCTGCATTTCATTCTGCCACTAACATGGTAAGTGCTCTTTGCATTTCTCTCGACCTGTAGGCAGGAAAGGAGAAGATGGTCTCTTCGCCTTGTGGGCTTGCACTAGGTTTTATGCCTTCTTTAAGATGGTGAAGGAAGACGGTTCTCCTCTACCTGCAAGAGCAGTTTCTGCTGCTGTGCCTTCCCATGGGTGAGCAGATTCCCTGCTTGAGGTTCCAGGCTCTGCCGTTGCCTTGCAGAGACTTAGAGCTGGTGCAGATCGGGTTTATTGGGAGAAGGGAAAAGGGTGAATCCAGAGACAATTCAGGGTTTGCCACTGTACGGGCTAGGACTCCTGCAGAACTGCAGGGGCAGAAGAGAGTACGAGCAGCCTTGGAGGTGACACTGCTGGCTTTGTGCTGCTTCAAAACTGAATCAAGCCCCTAAGGTGGGAGGAACGCCCTGGCCAAGGACAGCCTGGGTCCTCCCTTCCTCTTAAACCCACTCAGGACCGTAGTATTTCCCAAGGGATTGCAGGAAACTCAGCCACCTTCCTGGCATACCTTTAATTGGAGCCCCTCTGTGGCGGGGGTCTCCGGCGGGGGGAGCACTGCCCAACGCCCAGCGGAGGCAGCAGGGAGATACGGTGCCACCGGGCGGAGGGTGAGGGGGGAGAGCGGGCAGCCTGGTCAGGGCTGGGAGCTCCCGCGCCTGGCAGAGGCAGCCGGGGCTGCGGGGCTGTCCTGCGGCAGGTACCAGAGCAAACCCCGGCTGGGACAGGAGCAGGCGGAGAGCAGGGACCAGCCCGCAGCGCAGGGGTGCCTCTCGCCGGGATGCGGTGGGGCAGGAACGGGGCTGACACCGCCTCCCCTCGGGGCCCGCTGCAGCCCGGGGGCTGGCCGGGCGGGAGGGGATAACAGTCTGCCGAGCGCCCCATCGCCATGGTCCATTGCCTCCACAGAGCACCGGCCGGCCGTGCCCGGAGCCAGGGTTCGCCGGGGTCCCGGGCTGCGCCTGCCCCTGGTCTGTCCCAGCTGGTGTTTCCAAGGAGACCTGGGCTGCCGCCTGCACCGCGGAGCCGCCCCCGAGCCGGGGCCGGGGGGAAACGCCGGGTGAGTGCGCTCCCGCCGCCGGGAAGGGGGGTGGGCCCGGCCACGGCCCCGCTGCCGGGCTGGGAGAGGAAGTGGGAGCGGGCTAACCCCTCGGTGTGCTCCGCTCCAGGGCAGTTCTGCAGCTCTCAGCTCGGTGCTCAGGACGCGGCATGGCAGGGAGACCAGCTGTCCTCCCAGCTCTACAGGAACAAACAGGTAAAGGCTCCGCGCCCCCCAGAAACTTCACTTTCACCCCACGAGGTTCATGAACTTTGTGTTATGTATTGCACCTTCTGGGTTGGTTTATGGCATCTCTCACTGGTACAGATAGAGGAAACGGTGGCAAACTGCTTTTATGTTGGTGGGTTTTGTAGAAAGTATTTGTCCTGCAAGGGGTTGGTTCCCTGTTCATCCTAACAGAATATTGCACCAGCTGCCTTGGCAGTAGAGAGGACCCAGGGGCATGACCAGGGAGAACCTCAGGTTCTGATGATGCAGAGCCTTATGCTGTTGACAAAAAAATACATGGTGCGTGTCCTCCTGAGTCCTGACAAATGATTCCACCAGAATTACCTACTGATATGAATGATCAACGTTTTTGACCAACAAACATTTCCTTGTTTACTTTGTTTTCTCTTTTCTTGCCTTTTTTTTTTTTCTTGTAAATCCCATCAAGGGGAAAGGAGAAACTCTGAACAGTCCTGGATGAAGGAACCCCAGAAAGATCACTCCAAGTATCTGAAATCATAGAATCATAGGATAGTTAGGATTGGAAAGTACCTTAAGATTATCAAGTTCCAACCCCCCTGCCATGGGCAGTGACACCTCACACTAAACCATGTTACCCAAGGCTGTGTCCAACCTGGCCTTGAACACCTCCAGGGATGGAGCATTCACAGCTTCCCTGGGCAGCCTATTCTAGTGTCTCACCACCCTCACAGTAAAGAACTTCTTCCTGATATCCAATCTAAACTTCCCCTGTTTAAGTTTGAACCTGTTACCCCTTGTCCTGTCACTACCTAATGAAGAGTCCCTCCCCAACATCCTTATAGGCCCCCTTCAGATACTGGAAGGCTGCTATGAGGTCTCCACACAGCCTTCTCTTCTCCAGGCTGAACAGCCCCAAGTTTCTCAGCCTGGAGAAGTTTCTCAGTTTCATACGGGAGGTGCTCCAGTCCCCTGATCATCCTCGTGGCCCTCCTCTGGACTTGTTCCAACAGTTCCAAGTTCTTTTTATGTTGAGAACACCAGAACTGCACACAATACTCCAAGTGAGGTCTCATGAGAGCAGAGTAGAGGGGCAGGATCACCTCCTTCAACCTGCTGGTCACACTCCTTTTGATGCAGCCAAGATACGGTTGGCTTTCTGGGCTGCGATTGTGAAATGACATTTTAACACAGTGGAGTTGATAGAGTTCATTTACTAACTTCAAGGTCCCTGGAATCTATCCCTAGTTCCAGGCATCAGTGTATTTCTTCCTTTGGCTCTACCTCAGTCATTTAAAGCTCTGCTTTTCAGCCTGTGGTCAGCAGGTGCCTGAGATCCTTGGCAGAAGATTCTTTGTCCCTCTGAAGGAGTCTTCAGAACTATGATCAGGAGGCAAAAATCTCTCTGCATATACATAGAACTTCCCATAAAAAAGTGTCAGGTGTAGACAAATCAAAACCTACCTGTTCAGCTCTTGGGACCAGGGATTATTGCAGCTCTATACTTGTGCTGGGACTGGCACAGTAGAGCCTAGGATTGAAGAGGTCACTGGGTACTTCTGTATCATAAAGAATGGCAGCTGCATTTTCCTTCTGCACACTACTGCCATAAATTGTTAGCCTGCAGTTCCACCTTCTCCTTTTCCCTACCAGCCAACGATAAATTGGAATGAGAGTGGTGCAAAGGGATGCTTACTGCTGCTCTGGAGATCTGGTAGCTGCTGCCATGCCCATATTGGTTTCTGGCTGTTCACAGGGCTACCTGTAATTCTTGTCTGTTATTATTCCGTGGTTACTTTTTTTTTTTTTCAGACTAATCTCAAACACTCACTAAAGAATAAAAGAAGTCAAAAGTCAAAAGTGGAAAGTGAACAGTTGTGCCACTTAGTTTTACAGAGACAAGAGGCTGGAAGGCTAGGTTGAGTTCACAAAGCAAACACCCAGATCATCAAATCCAAGCAGCCTGCACCATAGGGCAATTGCTATTAAGTTACAGAGTCAACATCTATTCATCAATATCTCTGTTTCACAGCTTCAAGATACTTTGCTTCAGAAGGAAGAGGAACTTGCTAGGTTACATGAAGAAAATAATAACCTCCGACAATACCTGAATTCTGCCCTGATTAAGTGTTTAGAAGAAAAAGCCAAGGTATTGTGTCCAAACCTGTTGTATAGACATGTGCAAAAGAAACAGGTTGAATAGGTTGAAACAGGCACATGCTATTAAAATACATGTAAAGTCTGAGAGTGTAGTCAACCTGCAGTGTGAGATCTGTTTAACTTCATAGAGCTGCCAAATTGCTAGTCATGGATCTAAGGTGACAGTTTCCCCCAGGAATGGCATCATATCAATTGTGGAGACAGTATAGCCCATGGCATAATTAAGTTTAGTTAATGAGTAAGTTAGCTATAAGTAAGTTAAGTTTATAAGCAAGGCAAAAGTTATCCTATCTAACCTTCTTTTTCAGTGAAAAATTCAAATTTGAACATATATTTCTCTAATGTGTCCATTTTGTCAATTACCCCTTTTGATAAGGATTATTTTTTTTATGTTTTGGATGCTTTCTGGTTTATGTTTTATTTTGTCATCTTCAATGATACATTTTATTTATTTACATTAGAGTACTGATCTTCTAATGGTTTCAAAGTTATTTAATTAAAAAGTTGTGTGGGTTTTGGTTTTGGTTTGGGTTTTTTTTCTTTCTTTAAGATGAAATACCAAATTAAGCACTTCAGGTTGGATGAAACATTTTGTTAAACTAAGTGTGAATAGGTTGGGGTTTTTATTAAATATTTTGATTCTCTCTTTCTAGTCCAGAAGATAATTGTTTCTTGTTGGTTTAAAGAAATTTTTTGCTATTCCAGCCTCATGAAACTGAACTATTTATTATTTCCTCAGCTCTGTAGATTGTGCATGAAGTAAAAAAGCCTGTAAAAAAATAGCAGACTTTCCTTTTCCATCCTGTTCTGTGTTGACAGTGTGGCATGTCCTTCCATGCCAAAACCTGGCTCCTGGCAGTAGAAAATGTCTCCTTCACTGGGCACAGCAGGCAGATATGGACACCCCTCTATGTCATGTGGAGGAGGGTCCAGAATGAAACCATCACAGGAAGTGTCTGAGCAATGAATTCATGAGATGGTGGGGAAGCTTCCTTGTTGTTCCTGCCTTCCTTTGACTGTCCTTGGATGCCTGAAGGGCCCTTGTTCTGGGATAATGACAACCGAGGTGGATTAATGGGCTTAAGCCACTCAGTCTGCTGCTCTGAGCACTCCTTGGCCAGGATCAAACCTGCCCCAATATGACTTACCTTCATATCCTCCCTTTGTGCCAGATTGCCACATTTCCCCCTCTTACCCTGCTCACCTGCCAAGTGCTGCTGGCAGCAGCAGCACAGAGGAGTGCCATACAGCCAGGCAGGAGCTCTCATTTCATGCTGTACTGAGTGAGAATGCGATCAAAGCACAGGCCTTGTTGACATTGTCAGATTCTTTCTCAAGGACTTGACTGTTGCAGAGACTGTAAGACACAAAATAGTCATATCCATATGTTCCACAGGGTGGAAGAAAAAGTATCTTTTGTAAGAACAGTAGTAACAGTCTTGCCCATCTAAAAGCCAAGATCAGAAACATGTTGCTTCCAGATAACTGGAAATTCAGATTTCAATCTTCTGTCTCACCTTTATTTTATTTTTTTTTTTTCCCTGATAGAAACTGCTTTCCTGCCATGGCCAAAAAAACTGTGCTATTCTTAAAAGCACCAAGAGGAAATTAAAAGAGTACCACTGCTTTGCTCCTCAAGAATCTCCTCATGCTTCCAAAGCCAGAAGGAGCCTCTTTAATGAATTCACTGCCTGTGAAGAGCAAGCCAGCCCTGCTGTAGACAGCTGGGTCTTGCAGACTTTAGGATTAAAAGATGTGAACACCATTGATGAAACTTCAGCTAACTACAGTGCCCTCTCCTCAGACCTTGGAAAAGACATGTACTGCCTAAGCGCTGGTGAAGCAACAGACTATGACCACAGTGAAGGAGCATCAGCAGCATATAGCTGCAGCCACCTGCCTTCAGCTAACAACAGCACCCATCCATGCAGTGAGGACTTCCTTCCTCAGTTTTCTTCAGCAGAATGTGTCTCATCCGTGCCAAGCATTTCCTCCCTCCCAGCCTATGGGTTGCCTTATTTGACTGCCAATTTGTCACCCAACAAAACAGAAATGGCCTTCACAACATCACTAAGTCCTCACCGCAATGTGAGAACACACACCTTCCACCAAGGACAAGCCTTTGTGTGCAGGGATGATGATGGAGGATGGAGATTCACCTGGGTGCCCAAGCAGGCTGAATAATGCACCTGCACTGAGGGTCAGCCGTAGGGGATGAAGAAGACAGACACTTAATCTTGTGCTTGAGACAGATTCATGCATCAAAAATGAGCCCTTCTGGGCTCTGATACATGCTCCTCTGTCATGTACTGTACTGGATATTTCTTTACGTACATGTCATATACGTGTACTCCTCATTCCCTTCCAGATACTTACAGGTGTGGTTTGATATTGCACTTGGACAATTATCTGCCCCAGGCCAGATGTACACTTCTCTTGTGCCTCTGTTGAGATACCTGGTTTTACTTGTTTCATGTTTTTTCTATCATCAGATACTCCTTGTTAACTGGTAGTTAACAAGGTTGGAGTGCTTTCAGCTTTGAAGATTGAAAGCATTTGGGGAATACAGTTTGGAAATGGCATTTTTCTCAGATATCCACAGATGACAAAGGAGGCGTAGGTTGAGGATCAGCAGTTTCTAAGTGATTTATGTCTCTCCTGGCTACACAGATTGCCTTGGATTAAGGCAGTCACGGGTGTTTTTAATGTGCTACACTAGGCTGACCTACCTGCAGTCGCATGGTGCTGTCACATTCTTTGATGATGCCTTAAAATGAACAGGATTTCTTCTATTGCCTGAAGGCTACTTAATTACAAGTGATTCAGCAAGTTCAGGGGATTTTCTTAAAGTGTGATCAAGAGATTAAAGTTTACTGCATTGTGCTTTAAAGGTATTTTACCTGTCAGATAAAAGGAGTTTAAATTTGAGCCCTGGAACAGGAACTGGAATTGGAAATTCTGTAATAACACTATCACCACCGGCCAAGTCCCTGGCCCAGTATATTTGTGGGAGAAATTGTCTCATCTGTGGATAATGTACACTTAGAGCTCTTCTTTCTTCTGTGAAGGATTCATTCCTGTTGTCTCCAACATCCCGCTAATATTTTGATGGATTTTAGTCTGTGTTTATCTGCCTAATCACGAAGGATTTTGGAAGCCCTCATGAAAGAGAACCACTCCTGGGTTCATAAGCAATTTCTGTGGCTCCAGTGGGGCTTTTTTTACAATATCGAGAGCTGCCTTGTGAAACCAGAGATTTTCTTTCTAGGGAACAACTTCTTGACCTTTTTGTCCTGATCTCTGAGATCACACACAGATCTATCTGCAATCAACATCAGCCCAGAGTCAGGGCTACTTCTTGCTCCTCCCATAACCACACACTTCTATGGGAATGTTTCTTCTGATTGGGGAGGCAGTATTGCTTGGAGGCAGAGTGAGCATTTCAGAACCACAGCCTTCAACACCAGCTCTTCCCTACCCATGTCTCTGCCAGGCAGTGGTGGGCTGAAGCTAAGACCACTGCTAGCTTGAGAATGCTTTAAAAACCTCTGCAGAGAAGGTGCTCTAGCACTGTGCAGGACTTGAGTTTTAGTAACACTACTAATGATATGAAGTTAACTGACATGAAGTAAACTCACTAGTAATGTTTTATGTTACCTTTGTTCTCTGCTTTAAAGTAGTTTGATGCCTAAGTATTGGAAATACAATGATTTGGTTATTTTTCCTTTCAGAATTGTCCCAGGGACATTAAGGAAGTACTTAAGTAAAAATTATTGTAATAGAGGATTTCCTTCAAGTGGCTTATTTTCCTATAGAAAACTGGATATTTCTTTATTTTTAGAGGATAAAAATATCTCCTGAATAGCCTCCTGTGCCTTAGAATTACAGTATTTGGGATTCTGCATTTAATACATATTTAATATAGAAACTATACTTAATATGGAATTGCAATATTTGGGATTCTATATATAATATTTAGATTCCCTAGAAGACTTTTAAATAAACAAATTCTGTATTTCTGGGTAGTTACTTTAAAGTCAGTTATGGGGCAGACTTCCAGAATAGGCAATTTGAAAGGATTGATTGTAGGCATTATTGCACTGGATATAAAAAAAAACCTCACAAAACCAAACAAACAAAACCAATGCACATAGAATAAATGCAAGTATTTGAAGGTTTTGTTGTGATCAATAAAAATGTGGGCAGCTGATAAAGACTGGTCAGACAAGACCACTGTTTCTATAGTACTTTTCAGCTTTTCAATCAGAAGAAAAATCCTGTCCTACAAACAGCTAATTTATTTCTCAAAGCACTTCTTTTCTATTAATCTTCCCATGCCCTACTATATAAGATAGCATTGAAGAAAATACTCCTGTCACTGGAATGTATATTGATGCATGTGGTAGTGTAGAAAATGCTTGACTTTAACATGGATACCTGATAGGAGACCCTGGAGAGCATGGTGCGTGGGATGAACAGCATGCCAGGAGTAGGCAGTGTGGCCAGAAGATTACACCCAGCACAGCTATAGATGCCACATCTTTCAAAACAGCTGTAGAATATAAGCAGAGGAAGATCTGTTTGTGTTTTCTATCACTTTTGAGTGCTATTACTTATGTTTTTCAATGCTATGAAGTCAGCAGCAGTAATAAGTACATTTGTCCTATCATTTTTATACCACTGCATGCAGGAACTTCCCCTGCAGAGAGCCAGGACAAAAGTGCCAGATCTTTGGTACAATCTCAAAGGGATTTCAGTAGGAACAAAGTGATGCTTGAACCTTCACCGGCCTTTTGTAAAGGGATGACTAAGCCCCTTCTCTCATAGAAAATAAGTTATTAAAAAAATAGTATTTCATGAGTTATTATGAAGAACAACAGAAACAAGCCATTCTATGTCTAACACCAACCCACAGCAAGCAAGTTAGCCCCAAGGTGAGGAATGAGACTCTTCTGCTTTTTAGTTTCTCTGTAATGTTCCTGATAAGTTCAGTAGTGCAATTCTCACTGAGGACAAATCCCAGTGACCAAACCATTCATTTAGAAAAATATTGCTCCTAATGCCAGAAGCAAGCTTTTACTCAGCATACCACACTCTAAAACCACCTGGTTCTTCTGAAAATCCCGCATCCATGCAGATATAACAGATGTGGAAATCTTACGGTAGATTGCAGACAAATGGTGGGATATAGAGGATGATTACTGCCTGGGCTGGTGCTGGTTTGACATGTTGATTTGACATGCTCTGTCCCTGTGACTTCCTTGAGCCTGAAAGCAGTAAAGCTGCTTTAATAAGGCACTGCTTCCAGCTCATTTGCCTTTACCTCCCAGAAGGGCCTATGACCTTAGGTGCAGGCTGGGGCTGCAGCAGCAAAACTGCTACTAACTTGATACTAGTGAGCCTGAATCTAGCTCCTCAGTGTGTAGGCGCACAGTAGACGCACCCTACACTGAACTTTTAAAAGTCAGCCATGAAACTGGAGCCTAAACACGCCTTTTTTTTTTTCCTTCATAAAATAAAATCTGGAAATGCTTATTTGCTTTTAATTACTGTCCAGTTTGCACAGTTTTTTGGCCTGCAAAGACATGGGGGAGGAGATCTTGCCTGTCCAAAGCCTAAAGTAGGTTTCAAGATGGAGATTCAGTCCTGATTTGTGCCTGATGCTTCCTGTTTGTCCTTTTGTATCCCACTCTCAGTACTAAAACAGAGCTAAAGCCGCCCTGCTGCTCATGGAAAGTGTGAGGTAAAGCCCAGGGAAGCCTATGTCACATAACCATGCCACAGAAGTAGCTAGACCTCAATAGGAATGAAAACAAAAAGTGAAATACAGTTCTTCACAAAGCCATCACAACTAGGTAGCCAGGGGATTGTAGAGATAAAGAGTTTCAGCTTAGTACTGTACTTCTAACTTCAAAAACAAGTTAAGCAGCTGGAATAGAAGAGCAGGAGGTAGAAGTTCTGAGTTCCAATATTGCCTCTGGTATTACATTTTGTTTCTGTACTTTGGTTTCTATGGAACCCACCACTAGACCAGTTCATAGCAATTTAACCAGAAAACATGATTCTTGCTGCTGCAAATTGTGTGAGAAGTTCCCTTTTACCAAGGATCAGTACCAGGCTCATATACCTCCAGGATGGCGAAGTACTACTTGAATGGCCCAGGGGCCCTAGGAAGTTCTTTGAGCAGCAGTGAACTTCATTGTCTGTAAATATCTACCTGGTATTAACATATTTGTTTTATTTTTTTATTTGACATTTGTTTGCCTTATCATGTGAATGCAACACATGCAGCTGCACACCTTAAAACAATCCATGTTTTTAGAAAGACATGCTAGTAGAAATGGAAGTTAATTTAACACTTAATATGTTGACATTCATGATTTTTGTGACTAAAAAGGCCATGATTACATGTAAATGTCAATCTTACCAGTGGCATTATATCTAATAAAACTTAACATCTAATTGATGCAATTATTTCTGCCCACTTCAGCATCTATTAAAAAATGCAGCTGTTTCTCAGCACCATACCTGGCACCTACACACCTCTCCAGAGGCTTGAAAGGGACCTTTATTTCTTGCAAGCACAGGCATCCATCCACACAAGGAGGTACAATGTGTGGTCATAATATAACAGAGGTAAAGATGTAACAGCCACAGGAATGCTCATTTCAGGCTTGCATAGCATATTGCAGTGATCCATTATTGTTTTAACTTAGAAATAGATCCCATGCTACAAAAATACTAGGACAGTTATTGTGTATTTCTTCTGTTACTTTTGCAACATCAGTTTCTCTTACTTAATAGACATATACCTTCTTAATTAGGCAGATGAGCATCCTGATTCATCATAGTACTCTGAGTACTTCTAATTATGACTCTGAAATGTTGAACTGTAAAATAACACTAAGGTGTTGTGTAAAGAAACTGAAGATGAGAGAGAAAACAAGTAAAGACTTCATATCTCTATTTAGTCAGCTATATTTGACCACAGAAGTAAAGCTGTGCTACTGCACTTTCTTTTCTGATCACAGCCAGGTTTATTAGTTAACCATGCATCAACTGGGACCAGAGAAATCCCTTTTTCATTGGACTGTTTATTGCTTATTAAAAGATACAAAGTGAGCCTTCCTTAATCTCTTTTGCCCTCCTCTGAAAGCCGTAACAACTATACTAGATGATTCAGAAGCACTCTGGCTTGTTGCCAGGTAGCTGACATCCAGTCAGAAAGAGACAGCAGTCTATAAATAATTTGTAGAATAAGCTGTGATTCACCTAAAATGCCACCTCTCCAGTCATTCCTCCACGTCATTAGTTGTGCATCATTAAATTATTTCAAGGCTAAGTATTTACATGCAGTGCAGCCCAAGAAATCAGTATAATAATGGTGCATGAGCAACAGACTATAAAAACAGTAGTGCATGAAGACATAGGAGGTCTGAGGTCCTTATTTTTCCCCGATTTGTTAAAATATCCCACTCTCAAACTGTAGCTGTAATAGGGGTACGGTTAGCTGAAACTCCCAAGAACTGCCTCAGAAGCTGTCAAAGAACACTCTCTAAATATTCATTTACTAAACAGTGTTTGCACATATAACATCTTGCAACACCACATTATTCCTTGTTAATGATCACAGAACACAGGGTCGGAAACTGGGAGTGTGGAACTGTATGACACTTTCAGAGGTACAATACATGTCACCAGATGAGCTGGAATGCAGGCCAGGAATCCTAGCTCACAGCTGTGCAGACTGAAGGCCTGAAGCACTGCAGGCTGAAGCACATCAGAGAGCCAACATGCACAGTCAATGCCCAAAATGTGCCACCGTCACCTCAGCTGTGCAAATAGCAGCAGCCAGGCCCCAGGCCCCAGTGATGCCCACTGGCGAGGCAGAGCCCAAAGCTCTCAGAGCTCAGGGGCTCAGCTGCGGCCCCGCCTCGGGGCTCTGGCCAGGGTGCTGAAGTGGCCGCGGCGCCCCGGCTCACGAGAGCAGTGCGGGCGCGAAGGTGCGAGAGCACCAGGGCGGGCGAGCGAGCAAGCGTCCCCCAGTACAGAGAGATCCTGCGACATCGGAACCGAACTAAGGTGGGCAGAACATCTTTGTTCCGTTACCAGCACTAGAAAGACCCTGTCACACATGATGGCCTTTGGTTAGAAGAATGACCTTTCTTAAATCTCGAAGTAATATCTGCTTGATGACATGAGTGGGGTTAAGTAACAGGAGAGAAATACTGTGTGCCCAGGACTGTAACCCTGGTAAACATAACCGACAGTTTATAGGTACAAACTGTGCAGGGCTTCTCTGTCCAGGCTACAAGGTAGCTGGGTCACAGGCAGGCGCATTTAAGAGGCTGCATGAATGGCCAAGTACCCTACTACATATCATTGGAAGCAGAGAAACTGTAAACTGGAAAGTTCCCTCTACCAGTCATGAACTGCAGTTTATTCCAGATACAGAAGGAAGATATCAACTGCCTCTCATCTAGGTCAGAGAATCCAAGAAATCCCCAAGACCTTTGAGCAGTAACATCCTTTGTAACCTCTGAAGCCTTGCATGTCTGTTGAGTGTAAAGCTCCAGGTATTAAGCTTAATACTACAAAAACATTTATTACTAAAGAATTAAAATAATCATTACTCTGTTACAGGATTATGTAGACTATTCAGATAGAGATATGGGTTCTATTATATTGGAAATTGTATTAAAAAATCTTAACTGCTCTGCAGTGAGTGTAATGAATTCTGTTTTCATTTCCACTGTCTAGGATCCCAAATAGTCTCCCTCTTTTCTAAAGAGGTTTTTTTTTAAATCACACTATTATAAGTGGGACTGAAACATATAGTGTTGCTCTTTTCCCCAACATTCACTCTGGAATTACATCATAGATCTGCTAAAATGATTTTCAGTAATCAAGAGATAGAAAATCATAAAAATTGTCTTGCTGCTGCTCTCCTCTTCATTGCCTGTCCAGTCCCATTCAAAACCCAGCAGTACAAAATTATCTGATAATTTCAAACAGTAATAAAAAAAAAAAATCTATGTCAATAGCAAGCTTTATAAGATTCAGTTTTTAAGAAAAGTTGACATCTGTTTTGGTTATAAAACCACACAGTTCCAAGGTAAAAGAAACTCCTCTAAGAAATACACACCCTGGCCAAACCTAAACAAAACCCAAACTTGACAATAGTGTAACCCAGGTCAGCTCAGTTCCAAGCTTCAAATATTACTGTAAAAAGATTTCAGCTCAATAGTACTCACTGTCAGTTATAGCTGTTGCACCTACTTTGAATTCCAGTTACCTCAGCTGGACAAAGAATTAATAAGTAGGAATGACAGGATTCCTTCTTGCTTCAGGAAACAGGGCTAATTTTGATTACTTATGGGTCATGAAATATTTAATGGTACCTTTCTGCATGTGAATGGAGAAGTCTTGATTTAATACTGGTAGGTATTGTTTAAACCTGCCAGCTTCAGTTTCCTTCAAAGATTGATATTAGCCTGGTATTTTTTCTTACCCAAAGCAACCAACAATACTGCTGTGTGCAAGATGTTGTGTACCTCCACAGTGATTGCTTCATTTCAACAAGAGTATTTTTCTGAAATGGTCATTTTTGTAATCTATAGAATTGAACTAACCCACTGAAATCAGCATGAGCTAGTACTACCCCTGAGAACAAAATGGAGCTGAAAGAGCTTTAAGTTTCTTCTTACTGAAAGATCTTTTATCAGAATGAAGTCTCATTACCTCAGTGGCCCTGTGGCCATTTCAGAAGTATATAAACATTTGCTACTTATCTGTTAGCCATTCAATTACTAAGATCTTGATACTGTGTAAATATTTAACTACAATAGAGGATATAAATCAGAGAAAGTGATTCTGTTTCATTCCACTGGTGGCAGTAAATCACAGGCTATTCAGACTACTGGGCTACACCCAAAGAACTGAGCTGTGAACACAAGCAGACATTATCTAAATTTTCCTGTAAAGCAAGTCCTAATTAATTCACAATTCATAGGGGGAAGACTCTGGAGCAGTATACCACAGACATTTTTACTGTATCAGCCAGGAAGGGAGAAGCTACCAGCATGCAACCTTTAGACTAGTTCTCCAGAAGATGTGACCAGAACACATGAAAGACCTGGAAAAACAGGTACAGTTGAGTTTGAGCCCCTGGACACTAATGACACAGGCAACAGAGAAAAGGATTGTCCAGTAAATTCTGGTCTTATTCAGTTTCTGGAATAGGCAATCAGGTCTGAGTATAATTAGAGGCAACATGATGAAACACAAGACCAGTGAGCCCCCAAGACTCAGGTTTCCATGCTATAACAAAGGTTCACAGGAGCCACAACTGGAACAGTAGTTTTGTGCTGCTACTCCAGAGATATGGTGCTGGGCTCCACATCACAACAGGGGCATGAGTTTTATTGTACCTCACACCCTAAATGCACCGCCAATTGAAAGTCAAAGTCTCCTAGAACACGTTCTCTTCTACAAAAGTAATAATTGCAAATGTGTAGGCTTATGCTCAGCTTTAGCAACTGCCACCAAGAGCTGAGCCACCATCACCATTCCCCAGCAAGCTTTCCCTGCAGTACCCTTTTTTGCTTTCTGTTGTACAAATATTTGTGCCAGACCTGGGGCCAGGACTATGGGTCACACTGCCCCACTTTTAAGAGGTACCTAATACTATCGTTGGGCAGTGCTCTCTGTCAGGACTTTATCCTCACATCCTCATTTCTGCATGTGTCATCCTCTGCCATCAAAACACTTCAGCCAGAGAAACAATTAGTGTCACCCCAGTATCTTGCAGAGCCTTGCTGCAGCCTGGAAAGGGACACCAAGGAGCCAACAAATCAGCCATCTTCAGAATCTAGAATAGAAATAAGAGGCTCCTCCCAGAAAAGCATGTCCTACCAGCAGCATGTTGCTCCAGGGCACCTCACTCAGGGCCTCTGCTTACCGTTTGTTTCACTCTGGAATAGGCACTTCAACAGAAACAAGGCTTCCTCACAAAAAATGAGAAATGGGGTTATTTCCATTTTTTTATGGCTTGGGGTTTATCCTCCCTGCTTGCAGGATCCTTCATCTCGCCAGTGCCACCTGGTGGGCCCTGGCTCTACGTGTCTGCACCCATGAGGAGGAAAAGGAGGGTGCACCCAGAAGGCCTGGAACAACGGAAATCTTCTGCAAGAGAGCATGGCTGCAGATGTGGTAGGTGCAACCCCACTTTTCTTCAAAACCTGTCCAAGCTGCATGGCCTCCCTTGGGGCTGCTTCACGATGGAAGTTAATCTGCTTCTGCAAGGTCTGATTAGAAAGAAAATTCCCTTTGCCTGACCTCCTTTTCCACTTGGCCCACGTGCAGGTACAAGTTTAGCAAGTGCCTGCAAGCCCCAGTGCATACAAACAAGCCTTGTGGAGCATTATATTTTGGTTTTCTCTACCCCTCTTATGGCCTCCCCTGGCTAAAGTCAAAGAAACACTGAAAGCATCCAAGTAAATCAGTCTATTGCATTTTCTCATCAGCTTAAAATGCTCCCCTTGGTGCCAAAAAAATGACAATTCTCTGCAGAACCAGGCCTGCAGGATGGTTGTATTGAAGCTATTTCTTTTTGCCTTGCCTTCTTGAAAAGCATGTTGGCAAGGGAACATGTCTCCAAACTCCCAAGACCAGTGCACCGTACTGAGCACACAAAAATATATGCATGCACATGACAGAGTGCAGAGGGTGACCCAGCATGGATTTGCTTCATGGACACTCGTCTCCTGCCATGGTCATCCTAAGACAGATCAAATTCATTGCACCATAACTGACAGCTTCTAAATAAAAACCTGTCAGAAGACAGGAGCCCAAATGAGTTTGCATGTTAGCCACTCGGAAGGACAAGGCTGAACACCAACCTTTAGGGCTGAGTGAGTCACAGCAGCCAGAGCCCTGGGCTGATTACAATGATGCATGGGCTTGAGCAGAGGGGAGAGATGCTGCAGCATGACTGGGGCAGTGGGAGTTCCTAGGATGACACAGCTGCTCCTTAGTACAGATTGGAGCAAAGAAGCAAACCCAGTGCTCCCAGCAACCATGCACTCACTGCAGTGCTGCAGTCTTCTGTTCCTGCATCTGAGCAGTTAACCCTTCACAACTATTTCTGTCACTAGAAAAGCTCAGGCTGCCTATGACTAACCACAGCCCTTCACTCTGCTCTCCTCATCCAGGCAACAGGCACACATGCAGCAACAGGGAGCAAAAAGAAAAGAGGAGAGCAAGAACTGGGTTATCTATTGATGGAAACAACCAGTATTTATCATAATAATTTGTAATATATTGTTTGAGTAATTTAAACCCTCCTGTAAAAGGAAAAAAAGCATAGTATGAACATCAGTAAGAGGAAGGAATTAATTGAGAAATTGCTTAGGAATAGTTCAGAAGCACATGTTTACAGCAGTTTGTACAGGGAAGTTTTAGAAGGTTAGAACAGAAATGAAATAACCTTGCTCTGGCTGTTGCCTGAAACCAAGTCAGGAGAGATAACATGTGCAAAGGGAAGCAGCAGTCAAAGGTGGACTGAAAGGGGAGCAACATTTTATGTGTTTCTTGATTTAATTTTTAGCCCACTCTGGAATTGGCTGCTCATTTCAGCATGGATGCACTCAGCAGTTTGTGACACACTGTGCTGTTTTGCTCTGCCAGCTGTGTTGTGCCTGCCAACATTTGTTGAGAAATAACAGGAGGTCACACATGGTGTCAAAAAAAATACCCCTGGCACAGCACATAGAAAAAGGCATTGTATTAGTGGCAATGAATTCAGACCTACTGATGGTGGAATTAATGAAATTTGTGGCTGGCACTCTCTTTGCATCCCAATGGAGGCTATAACAAACAAAGCAAATGTACTGGCCACTAGCCCGTAGGATCAGCAAACCATGCTTGTCCAAGGCAACTGGACGCTCATTGCCTTCCCTGGCAGGCCCTGAAGTAGAGAAAGGAATTGCTGTGCTTGCCTAAGACCTCTCTTCTCTGACTCTAAGGCAACAGGAAACCAAGAGACAGGGAAGCAAGGGGGTAATGCTCATGGAAGAAAAAGGACAATGAATGGCAAGAAGCACATGATGATTATTTTCCTTTGGCTTTCTTGGTTTCTTAAGCTCTCTTTGATCTAGCTACAAGAGAGGAACATCTTTCCCTTTGGTTCTTATTTGCCCTGAAGCTAAAGCTTACCTCCTGAGCACCACCAGTCACTCATCAGTTGTCTTTCCTCTCCTGAGTGGTTCCCAGTCTCTTTTAGGAAACCCTCAGATATATTTATGTTGGCCTTTGTCTTTCCATTATCTTTATGTTAAGTGGAGACAACTAAGGATATATATATTTCTAGATAAGGACACAACTCCTTACAGTCAAAGCAAATACTGCTGCAAGGACTCATGTAGGTGATGTCCATCTTCAGATACATCTAGCCACCTTCTAACTAAGAAACCCAACTCAACTTCAAAGTCATCCCTGCTTTGAGCTAGAGGTTGAACCAGAAAACCTTTATAGGTCATCTTCTACCTCAGATTTTCAATATTTCAGTGATTCCAAATCCACATGTGTTCAGCCATCTCTTTGTGTACTATCTACCTGCAGGTAAAAATCAGTCAGTACTTACCTTTCTTGGACTAGCATCATTAGCTAAAACATGATTCATCCCTTTCCTTTCCCCCCCCTATAATACAGGCCATGGATTTTTCCTTATAACCTGACACTTTGTTCCTCCTGTCCAAATGAATCTAGAAGCAGAATACAGAAATTGCAACTATCCACTCTAACCCTTCCCCTAGTAATATCAAAGGACAGACATTTATGGCAGCTACTGTATTAACCCTAGCCGTGTGCTCATTCTCTTGCAAAAAGATAATTCAGCCCCTATTGTTGTTTAAAATATAACTAGGGAACCAAGTCAGACACATGCCAAGGCCAAATCTTCTAGAAGAAATACCCTCAGATCAAAAAGACTCAATTAATTCATTTCTCCTAGGGCATTTTAATGCAACTCTTTCATGTTTAATGTTTAATATGAGTGGAATAATTGTTTGTCTCATGTTATCCCTCATTAACACAGATCAGAGCTGCTTAGATTCCACTTAATACTTCCCCATTGGTCACCAAACCAATAGGTCCAGCCTGTACAAGTGGAAGCATCTTCTCTCACACTGTTTCTAACAGGCCACTAACTAAGCACAGATGCAAGCCCCTCTTGAGACTGCATCATAGTTCAGAGTCCCAGGGCAGGAGTTTGCTCTCTCCTGGTTAGCCCTGTGTAAAAGGTTGGCATAAAGACTCTATATTGCAACTTTTACAACAGTGTGGTGTGTCACTTAGCCCAGATGACATGCGGGATTTTTGCTCTGGAGTAGAAGTCCCCTCAGGTTGTTATGTACATGCTTGCCTTCAAGTAGGCTGAGTCCATCATGAACTTACATCATTACATTTCAGAGGAGAAATTCCAAGTGAAAACCTAAGGAGAGAAAACAGCTCGGCACTGGGGCTCAGCTGTATGAGCACAAGCACTGCTTTGGACAAAAGCTTCTATCCTTCCCAGACAGATGGGAAGAGCTGCAGCTTGAGGAGATGGTGCTCAGATTGCTGCTACAGTAGAGGTGGTAAGTTTTCCTTAGCAGAGGATGAAGTGAGAAGGAGAGATGTCACAACCAGCACTTCCCATACCACCTTTCATTCATTACACTTTAGTAATAGGATCAAGCTGTTATTAATATTGGCAAATAACTATTCCAACAATATTCCCCTTAGCCACTCCCACCCTCACACTCCCTCACGGTTACATGACCAGAACTAGAGGTGGGAAACCAAGTTCAGCTCTTTGCTCAGGAGTGGAGAGTTGCACTTAGTCTTACTAAAAGCAGTTTTACATCCTAACTTCAAATTCAATTTAAAAATCAGCTGTAAGAGATTGCTTTGCATTTCTACAGTAATTCATCCCTTATATCAACCTGGGAAGTCTGATCACAATCTTTACAACTACAGTTTGATTCTCCCTAAAGCTAAGCTGAAAACTGGCAATTCCATTTTGTTGAGCGCTGATATTATAGGCTTAGTTTTCGTTTTGGAAAAATAGGAAAGTAAAATTAAAAAGTTACATCCAAAACTTTGAAGTACAACACATTTGGATGCATTTTCTGACTGAAGTGTAAATCTCCTCAAAATCATTAGTATTTATTGAAATATTTTAAATTGAGAACTGTGTTTTCGGATGGAAAAGAGTTCTACTCAAATTTTCCCTGGAAAGCCTCCTGCAGCTTTGAAGTCCAAGATGGAACAGGGAAAACAGAACCATCTATTGCAAACTTTTTCAGTGTGGGAGACCAAGCTGCCCACAGAGGCCCTGGTGAAATCAGTTCTGCACCAAAATTAAGCTTAAGCTGAACAAAGAGGTAGACAGGGAGACAGTAATTAGTGATTTATTGATGTTCAGCCATTCCTCTGTGCTCGTAAGCAGCGTGAGGTGGGGAAGCGTTACTCATCAGCTCCAAGCAAGCCAGTTGTCTATGACTGGCAAATGAAGAGGGATTTGTCAGATAGCACCAATAATCAGATTTGGGGGTTACAACAGCTTTTTGAAGATGGAGGAGGCAACCATAATGTGTCCTGATAAAGCCAAAGAACTTGAGGCCCAGGTCTTTTGTTTTCTTTCCTCTGATGCCAAGGAGAGGAGCATGCCTGGGTCTGCACAGAGTGTTCCCACTGAACAATGTCAGGCACACGCCAATTTGGAGGCCTGCCAGTCCAGGGCCACCTCAGTGAACTCATACTGTGAGGCAGAAGGAACACACACACAAAGACCAGACCTAGGTTATCACAGTCTTTCCAGAGAAGGCCAAAGTAACCATTTGTCATTATCATGTTCATTCTCTATTCTTGTTTCTGTGCTCCCTAGAAAATAAAATAATTCTTAATAAGAAATAAAAGGAGGGAAAGAACAACTTGAATACCTGACACTGGCTAAACTGATGGAGATGATGAATAACTAGCATGGCCAGTATAACTCTCATTCTTCCTTTCAGAAATGTTGCACAACCTACTGCTTAAAATATCAGAGCCTTGATTTATTACTTGCAATGGTGTAAAAAGGTTTTGATTGCTTGGCACCTCTTCTTCTGTCATAAAAAACACAACCAAAAATGCAACCAAAAAGAGCATCTAGCTGTGATGCTTCTCTGCATGCCTTGTACAGCTAAATCTTCAGATACTCACTTTTGCAGACTCAACTTTAGGCAACCTAGCAGTCCCAGCAGGTGCCCTGCTAGACTGAGACTAATGTCAGATTGGAGTCTCTATGCCGACTGCCAAAACACATTTTGCATGTGAAAGGCTAGAACTAGGTATATAAGCAGAAAAGAAGCAGAAACTAGAGAGAGGGAAAAAAAAAAACAAAACAAAACAAAAAAACAAAAACCCCAATCAACCCCCCCAAAAAAGCCAACCTAAAAAAAACAACCAACCAAAAAAAAGACCATAGGAGAAGGTGATGAGGAAGAACTGATTGATTATTTTGCCTTTCTGTTGTATTTTCCTATCAAAAAAACTTTGAGCTCTGCATTCTGCACTTGCTTCTGATTTTGCTCACTTCTCTTTAGCAGAGAAATTCCATGATCAGATTTCCCTCACTGTAGCCTCAAGCTAGGAAAGTCAGCCCACTGGCACACAATCTACAGCTAAAATGCACCAAAGTCAAAGATAGGGACAATCGTTGTCCACGCAGAAGCACACAGGATCTTGAACACACATGTTAAAAATACACAAGCCTCTGATTTTACATTCTTGTCCAACTGTTACCCCCATTCCAACCAAAGCAAGATGGTCATCCTTGCCACTGACAGAGAGGGACAGGTTGGATGGGGCTTTGAGCAATCTGGTTCAGTGGAAGCTGTCCCTGCCTATGGCAGAGGGGTAGGAACTAGATGATCTTTAATGTCCCTTCTGACTCCAACCATTCTGCAATTCTATCATTGCAGTAAAGGCTTAGCTTCTGCCCCACATCCATCAGCCTGCTGGCTGAGCCCTCACCACAATCAGTGTATTGAGCAGTGCATACTGAGCAGGTAGAGTAACAGAATAATTCCAGGTAAACCAGAATTCAACCTGGAGAATAGAATGAACTCATTCGTGTTGCATCCTGCCATAAGCCACTGCAGTCAAGCCCACCTGAGCATGAATTAGCATGTCAGAATATGCCTCATGAAAGAAAAAATCCAAACTTGGACTATTTAACCAGACATAGCCTCTGCAGACTGCCTCTTAAGAAAGCCAATTCACAGCTCCAGCAAACAAGAACAAGGGGAGAAAAGTATGCACCCAGATACTTCCATGTATGCAGTCTCATCAAATGACAGAGTTGTGATCATTAGCCCATAGAGAAGGAAGATGGCAGTGCCAGGTTAATGCAAAACCAAGGAAAGACAAACAGAGTGGGGAAGGGACACTTGTGGAGGCATGCGCATTAATTGTGTTATCATGGATCTGATCATTTATGACAGCAGTTTTTGGTTAGCTGCTTCCTTACTGACACTAGGTCTGGTTGAGCTGTTAAAAAACAGCAGAGGGTACTGGAGATTATTCATTATAATAGCTGAAATGAATACAAACAAAGAAGCCAAAACAAATCACTGGCACACAAATTGCCACCACTGTGCAAAACATGCACCACAGACTTGCCCCCTTATCCTACTCTACATTTGAGAGAGAACCTCAAATGCTGTCCTTCCTCAAAAAGGAACTACAGAACAGCAAGTCCAGGAGCTACATTCAGCTTCTGTAGGTAAGGAGGAACCAAAGAACAGGCTCAGCAGGACTGTGAAATTGTGGTGTATGAGCTCCTCATCTCAAGGGACATCAACTGAGGAATCAGCAGGGGTTAGACACTAAGGCAAGCTCTCAGCCTGGCTCTGACACTAACTTCTGCCCTTCTTCCCTTCATGGCTTTACTTTTCTGTCTGATCCCTTCAATGTTCAGGCTGTTTCCTGCTGTTTCTTTTCCCACTGGAAATAGATCTCAGTTTCTGGGGATCAGCAAAAGATAGCTAGCAAAGATTCCAAACACTGTTTTTATCAATTTTGTTTCCTGTTTGAAAGTTTGAAAGGACTGGTCATTCACATAGGTCAGAGGAACTGCTCACTTAAAAGTTACTTACCACTAGTAAAACCCATACAGAATATCTGTGTACATGATGCACACTGTTTTCAGTCAAAAAAATACTAAGGGAGGAGATTTCTTGTTCTACCGCTGTGAATATGCCTCTGCCATCTCCACTGTGCTACACCTGGTGTATATTAGGAATCAGTGTGATAAAAACAACAGACCAGTGGGAAACAGTTTTGAAGATTCCCACAAGTTTCCCATCCTGTGCCAAGAATCAGGGCTTTCCAAAAGTGAGAGTAAAACCAAAAGAAACACAGCACAAAGTGGTCTGGGGGGTTACATCTAGTGATGGAGTCAAAGCTCACACCAGGTTCACAGCCACACAGGAAACAACACCCTCATGTCCCTGAAGCAGGGGAGAAATAGGTCTTCCATGCATACAGCTCCTGAGGGGTGACCACACAGCTTTGTTTCCAGTTGTACTGAGCAACCTGTGACAATGAGCCCTGTGTTAGAACAGGTATATTCCTACTGAATGCCAGAAACTTAAGAAATTAAACATTTTTAAACAAATCCTCCTTGCACTATTAAAAATTCCCAGCAAACACCTGGGAAACAAGGCAGTGAAACCCTGAGGCAGTAGGTACACTGGGGCCTCAGTGCCCAGGTGAAGCTTCACCTATTAGGTGTTCCTAAGCCACTCAAGAATCAGCTGCTGAATGCTTCTGGGTTTTTCAACCACTGTGCAGTCCATGGAAGCCAGCTATGAAAAAGTAATTATAGGAAAATTGATTTTAAACTGCCACCTACATCCCTGCTGCTGGATGTCCCCAGACACAACCCACTGACAGCTCATACATGTAGAGGTAAAACTGCTTTTGTTTAATTATTCAAAAGAATCTGTCTGAAAGCCTTTGATACATGAACTGTTATAAGCCCGAAGCATCACTGATCAATGCTTGATAAAGAAAAAGTTTAAAACCTCATTTCTCATTGCCATCTTCTGGTCAGAATTGTGTACTGTATTTTCTTGCTAAAACAAGTTGCAATATAGGGCACAGAGATGCAAGTTCACAAGTGCAACTCCAGTTAAGCTGCAGTGATGTGCTAGGGTGCAGGAAGGGCATGAAAACAGCTATCTGGAATCCAGCAGCCATTTGTAACAGCTGCTTGAAAAGTGATTCTGTGAAAAAATATGAAAGCATTTGAAAGCAAAGTTCACTGAAAGCTTTCTCTTGGAACTTAGAGCATTTATACTCCAAGTTCTATCCCATACTTCAGTTATATTAAAATAGTTATCAATTAAAATGGTTATCAATCATTTAAGCACCCTCATCATGCTTAGTAAAGAAATAATAGACTCACTTTATAGTTAGTCTGATCTGTTCCACATCAGTATCCACAAACTTTAATCTTTGGGGCCACGGTAATACAAACTGAAAATCTAAATTCAACAGATGATACTTGCATTGACAAACCATATACTTCCAATTCAGATGCAAAATAAACTTGAATATATGCAATACATAGCTTGTGGAGATCTGATTGCATACCCATTGCCCCAATATTCAGAGTTGCAGCCCTGGTCAACCTGTAAATTTATGCTTTTGCATCAAATAGACACAGATATGAGAAGTTGTGTTCACTGTCAATCTGACCCTGACACCTGGATGGGAAGTGACTGTCCATCTCCTTGGTCCTTTCTGCTTTTGGAACCATCTGCACAAAGTAAGGCTCCTTTGTCTAAACTGAAAAGACCCATTTTCTCTGTCACTGTGGAAAAGCTTTGCTCAAGATCAGCTTTCTCATTATCCCCATCCTGAATACAGCATTCCACACACCTTCACCTGCAGCTCATTTACACAAAAATTCCTCCAGATTTCCAGAAAGTTAGTCAGCCCATAGAGCTTTTGCCCAACTCTACCTGCAGACTGGAAGGCAAAGGAGAAATCTGGATGCCCTATACTTTTCTTTCACCTTTGTTGGGGAGCACCTGCCCTGTGGCCATGAGTCACACTCCAATGAGGAAGCAGTTGAATATTTACACGTCACATGTCTTGAACCTATAAGAATTTTGACAACTTTTGGCCAATCCCTAACCTCTGCACTCTTTAGCCTTTAGATAAACAAGATGGAGGGTTTAACTATGAATTTAAAACAACAAGAAAAGGGCAAACAACAAAAATAAGTTTAACCAAAGAGAATAAAATATAATAGGATAAAGAAGGAAAACCACAAACATCAAACCAGTAGGTATTTACAGTAACCAAGTTCCCTGCTCCTCCTGCAGAAATACACCTGATGAGTCAAGGCATGGGACAGTGCCAGAGAGCTGCTGCAGGTGTACTGTGGCAGTCTGTAATTCCTGCCCAGAGCAGCACTACATGGGCATTTTGCTCATGATTTCCCAGATCCTTTTCACACTGCTCTATTTTCCCTGTTCTCTCTGGAGATGTTTCAGGAGAGTCTTTCGGCTGAAGCACCATCATGTACAGGCAGTGAGGATGAAGCTAGTGCAGGTCTTCTCCAACTCCTGGGTTATTATTTGTGTGTTCCTGTGACAGTGCTGATAGCCTCTGTCTGACTGCTCTTTTCCCAGTTCTGTTGGTAGTCCGAACAGCAGACTGTTTCTTTTCACTTCCTGTTTGTAATAGTTTCAGAACGTTACATGGTTAACACTAGGATTACAGGGTCTTTTACTATGACATTTTCAAAGACTCATTTTCTGAACCTGGGATCTTCACAATATCTAATTGTATCTTACTGCTTTACAAGCAAGCAGCCTGATAAATCCCTACTCCTTTCGGATTCCCTCTTGTTTAAACTGCTTAGTAGACAAAGAGGTGGAGTATCCAAATATATGGTTAATTTGTTTATAGATTCTATCTGATTTACTCAATAAGTATTGCAGAATACTATTAGGGTGTTGAAACCAGGTTGCATCCACAATCAGATTAGTTCTATCTCTATACATGCTTCTACAGACATCAGTCCTCCATTAAACTTCTTTTTGCACACTAGTGGCCCTGCTTTTCTGGATAAGCATTGGTATTCACGTCCCATAGAGCAAACACTTGCTATTCAATCCATGCTGTTAAAACTTATTCAGAAGATGAAAACATGCAGGAGCTCCCTCACAGGTATCTCAAGAAACAATTGTGTCCAGATTTGATTAGAAGCAATGCCACTTTCCAAGTGTATCGCATCTGTTATGATTGATGACATTGTTTAAGTTTCACAGCCAGTGTTACTGGTTAAAGCATTCAGACCACATCTTAGCCACCACTAATAGGCTTTTACATGTAGTAAAAGCTTGTATTTTTTAAATTAAAAAACTTGGACCTTAAATCACTTGCACTAGAAAGAAGGAACAGATATCACCTGCATGCTCCTTTTACAAGCTGTACAGTCCACTGAGTCTAAAAGCCAATAAACAGCGGTAAGAAATATGTCTGAAGAAACCAAGAAGCAGTGAGACACCTGCCCAAGAGGTATTCTTGCTTTTTCTACTTATCCCCTGAGCAAGTGAATTTTTTTCTTGTTCAACTCTTCCATGGTATTCTAGTTAATGGATAATTCACAATGAAAACATAATTAGCAACAATTAATAAAAGGGAAATGGAAATTGCTGCATAAAAGCCCACACAGGAGGGTACCTTGCCAGGAGACTGCTTACAAAACACCACTTCACAGCACTATAATTGTTCCCATCTGCTACTTTCATTGTACTCGCATTTTTAGGCTCCATTGCATAATTTGTGTGCAAAACTGCTGTAAGACCACATCCAAGCACTTAACAGCTAGGTCTAAGATTTCTGTATCTGTCCTACTAGTAACATTTTGCATCATCGGGTGCTACTGCCTGTGCAAGGTGAAGAACATAAGGAGGCAAAGAGCTGTGCCTTACAGACAGCAGTGGGTATGGCAAAGATGCAGCACAAAACAGAGCAAACTGAGACACTACAAATTTAGGTATTAGGCTGTTTGATACTGAATTATGGACTAGAATCCCCTTGGATGTCTGCATAAGCATTGCCTGAAGGAGCACACTGATGAATTCTATGATACCGATGTGTGAACTGTTACCAAAGCCAACAGACACAATGAAACCCATTATTCATCCCTCTCCATCAAGGCCTACCATCCTTAGCCTTGTGCTCTGATCTCAGACAATTTTAACTGGCTTGTTTCAAACACTCAAACATGAAGGATTATATTCTGGTCAAGTGATATAAAGGAGTGTGGGGACTACTGAAGCTGAGGCAAGGGAGATGCTGGCACTCCAGCCTCTATTGTTTGCACAGCAAAGACTCTTCTTTTGTCTCAAAACATAATAGGTTGAAATAACTCATCTACATCAATTGACAAAATAGATTTTTGAAACAAAAACTAGTTTTTCAAATCCCACAGCACTTCCAAAAACTAGAAACTTGGCCAACATGTTCTGCAATCACTGGGCTCTGTTCCCACTCCACCACTGTGTCTTTCCCACTGGAACTAATGCAACTGCTAAAACACCTTCAAATAAGTTGCTGTTTATCAGAGGAAGCTCTTGGTCCCTACATTTCTGATTGAGACTGATATCAAAAGCTTACACATATATACACACATACATGTGGTATTTGATCTTGCAAATGCTTATTCACCCAAACAGTGCCATTTACAAGAACAGGAAAATACCTGCAACCAAGAGTAAGCATATTTGCAGGGTACTATCTATGTATATATTGTGGTGAGTATATATAGAAGTAGTGAAATATATTTGACAGCATGTAAACAGAGATGGAAGTCCCTTCTGCGTGATAATATAGTAAGCACTGATTAAACAGCTACAAAATATGTATCAAATTGATCTGAGGCTTTTCATCAGAAGAAGTAGTCAAGGAACAAATTTCAACTTCAAAACCCAAATGCCAGAGGTGCCCATTTTCAGCTGCACCGGTCATTAATTGCTAATATTGAACAGCCTCAAAAGACTGTCTGGTGTATTGAAGAGTTGGAGAGAAACTGTACTATAAAGAGGTAGGAAGCAAAGGACACTATTTTCTCACCAAAACCAGGTAATTTTTTAGGTCTGAGATGAAAAGTGCAGAGAGCAAGTTCCTCCTGAACTAGTGAATAGTTCTAAGTATTTTCAACAAGCAGGACAGGTACTGTGGGTTAAACAATTCTCCAGGTAGTCACAGAAGCAACCCTAGCTAAATATTCCCAAGAACAACCATGTCTGCTACCTGCCAACATACCTCGCCCATCTTTATGTACTGCCAGTGACAACAGATCACCTTTAGAACAGGGTCTATTATTGGTAACTCCTGAATTCCAGCCTTCTCTGGAATGTGAGCTTATGAAAAGCAAAACAAAGGCATCTGCAGGTTGAATATTACTCTAGTAAGTATTTACATTACAGCAGCACCTGGAAACATGACCAGAACCACACAAAGGTAGGTGCTCTATACACACTAAAAAGGTATTCCTTGCCAAAAAGGGTTTATAGCCTTGGCATACTATGGGGTCTTGGTTAAGCCTGTTCAGGTACTATTAACATTTGTAAAGATCACAGACCTGATCCTCCCTCTGCCAAGGCTGGCTTCAGTGAATGCAGACTGCTGTCAAGGGCCAAATTCCTGCACTACACCCAGCTAAAGAGCATGTGGAGGAGGTAGCAGCTGAGAATAGGCTGCTGCAACTACTTCTTAAAACAAAGTCTGCATGGCATGCAGGAATGGTATATGCCTTAACCCACTTTTATCACAATAAAAAGAAAATCTTGAAAGTAAAGGCATATTTTTAACACACCCACTTTGAAGACTGCTTGGACAATTCCATGGCTTAAACAGTAGATGTAATGTCTTCAACTACTGCATAGAGATCTCCGCATCCAAGACATCATGCATATTTGTGAGAACCAGCTGGTAGCACAGGGGTCTCACCAACCAGGACCCCATGAACAACACCAAAGCGAGGCAGGCCATGGAAAGCAGCCAGGTTCAGCTAAAAATCCAGATCACTAGAGAAATCTATGATGATGGGGCAGATTTGAAGTCAAACCAGGAAGCCAATCCACAGGTCAGATACAGCAATAGCCAAGCAAGTCTACAGCAGCAAGACATACCCAGTATCAGGCTAGGAAGCCAGTCTATGAATTGGGATCTGGATCAGTGGGGCTCACTGCCAGGAAAAGCCATAGCCAAACTATAACCCACCATTCATCTGCAGCATAGCTCAATCCAAAACTGAAGAGGCTGGGCTGAGCTTAAATAAGATCCATGTGCCAGAGAGCAAGGGCTGAAAGTGGAGGTCCCAGGTGAGGCTGATCTCAATTAAGAGCTATTAGTGCTGTCAGGGCCCCAGCCCATGTGCAGAAGCACCATCTTTAAGGCTATGATTGCACATGTGTCAGCAGTCCTATTAGCCATTAGAAGAAAGTGATTAAATTACTCCAGGATCCTTGAGAATCTCTGCAGCCTCCTTCTTGCTTGGTGCCCACCCCTTAAAATAATAGTTCATCCTAGAGAGAGGCTTATGCAGCTGTGACTTGAACAAGTTAGCAGTTGCCTCTGTAAGACAAATAGAAAAAACTTAATAAGAAACTCCTTTCCTGTGGTGAACGGACATTGAATCATCACATAACAACACATCAGCACCTATTGTGCTGGGGGCCACAGGGACACTGCTGAAGAAATTATTCCCACCATTCATCTGTCTGCAGGGTTAAAGGTTTATTTTTCCACTTTTCCTCTCCAAAGACCCTGTTTCAGTAGGTATACCCATGTTGCACATTAACCCCATCACTAACACTGCTCCAGCTGTCTCCTGGTTGGTGACATATGGGAAAACAGCTCTGATTAATTTACACAAAATAGTATATGTTGTATATATTGTCCTGGTTGATTTCAACTGCAATTTGTTCATACTTTTCAATGCAAAATGAGATTAGAGGTCAATATTGTCTTACTGATGAAGTGCCACATGGAGATGCACTGAATACAATGGTGACTGTCTACATTCCTGTAAGATATTGTTTGAGCAGTGACATCTGAGTTCAGGTAAAGGAAAGACGAGCTTGTTTTGAAACAAAACAGTGGTTTTGATTCTGGAAATTAAAAGAAATGGTGGAACCTGAATGAAGAATCTTCATGATGGCACTACCAGAGTAAAGAAAAACTGACTCAGCAAGCCAAGAAGAAATGAATCTTCTCCACAGGTCACCTTTCAAGTGGAACAGGATCTGTACCTCCACCGGCCTGATACATTTAGAGACAGCAATGACACATTGCTGGTATGCGGGCATGGATATCTTAGTGCGTGTGTACGTGTGCACACAAGTCATATTTCCACAATATTCTGACTGTGCTCCCTTTTCCTCTGGTGAAACATCTCTGACACATCCCAAAGGAGCTTACGAAGTGGAAAAAAGAGGAACAAATGCCTTGCAAAGCAACCAAAAACCGTTTAATCTCAAAGATGCAGGGCAGAATATGGTCCTGGCTTGCAGGTTATTTCCATTGTTTAATTTTTATTTTCTTATTGAACCACTGAGAATTTTTAGTCTGATATTTCTTGTTTCCCCTTTGTAAAACAGTTTCTCTGCTCAAGTATACTTATGTCACTAATTTTTTTAATGCTCCAAAGCCTGGGATGATGACTTTTGCTTGACCTCCTACTTTACTATCCAACAAGCCAAGTCATACTCCTGTTGTATTTAATGCAATATAAACAGTGAATACACTCAAAGAACTGTAAAAGCTAAAAGAGGTGAACTACATAAAGAAATGGCTTATAGAAGTCAAAGGGAAGATGCTGTACAGTGTATTTCCTATTGGTAAACATGACTGTGGTATCCAGCAGCCTGAAGCCTGACACCTGAACTGCTGGAACCATTGACTTTCAGAGAGACTGATCCTATTTAATCATATGCCTTTTGCTTGTTGTTTTATCTGTATTTCACTTCCCAGGGTTTCTCCAGTATTTGGTTTTTTTTCTGTTCTGTGTAGAGAAAGCTCTAAACAGAGTGGGTTTCTCAGAGAGGCTCCAGTCTGCTTGACTAACCACACCAGCACGCTCATACCAGTATTCTTCACTCTGCTCCTTAGAAAATGAGTGAGAGAAATGCCATGGAGAGCCTAGGTCAGAGAAGGAAATTGATACTAGAAGCATCTGGAGAATGAGGACATGGAAAATAGCTATGAACAATTTCCAGAAATATCCCAGGAGATCATTACCATGTTCAATGTCTCTCATTTCTGCCAGCCTATTTTTGTCGCAGCCTTGAATGTGTCCGTCTCAGTATATGCAGTTAACTTGGTAATTTTTAACTCATGGCACTAATTGAATTGTTATTGAATGTGATTAATTAGAACTGGAACAAGCCTTTAATAAAGAATTTATCAGATCCTTTCCTTCTTCCTCCACTGACTCGCTGCTTTCCAATGGCTTCGAAACTTGCAATTCGGACATGCTCATACAATGCCTGTCAGGTCCCAGGTACCTGAACTCCACTGGAAGCTGCTGCCTTATGGGCATGTGTAGGCAGCCTGGCCCTCCTCCACCCGAATATGAGCCCATCCTAAGGTGGGACAGGTTTTTTGCTTACACATTTTCATCTCAAAGAGCACAGAGACTGGCTCAGCAGACCACTGCTTGGAGCTGCAGCACTCAGGTCAGATTAATTGAGCTGGAATGATGCACACACCATAGCAGGACAAGAGAAGGATTTGGAAAGCAGCCTATCTATGCTTCTAGATTTCAATGGGAACTTAGGTCCTAAGTACAGATTAGGGTCTAAATATCTTTGTGGGACAAACACAGAAGGTTTAATGTTGCATGCACATATATTAGAATTACTTACAATAACTTTGGAGATATGTGTGTATGTACATGTAGAGATACAAATACATTCATCTCAGGTCCAAGACTTTTTATGCCTATTGTGATGTTCTTGACGAAAATGATGTAAAATAACACTGAATTCCCTGATTGTACCTGGAATGGAAAGCATAGTTTTAATTGGTATTGAACTTGCATTTTTTATTTAATCAGCCATCTCTTCCTCTATTTATTCCCCATGGAAGCAAGTAATGAATACCTTACCTCAGAGGTTCCTGGACAGGAAAACTGCTATTCTTTTATCAGCTGGCAGCTCCTGATAATGGCTATCAAAGAAAGGAGCAGTTTGATGCCAGGAGCTGCACATCTTTCAGAGTATGAATTGAGGATGCAGGCTTTGCCTGCCCAGATCAAGATGGTGGTAGATTTTCATCTTGTTTCTGTAACCTCTGCTGAGCTTGTCTTGTACAGAGAGGAGCACAAAGACAGCTGAAAGGAAGATTTTAACTGAACTACTTGTGAACCAAAACATTGTTTCCATCTAAATGGAAAAGCAGTTTAGTAAAGCCAAAAATAGAATGGTGTTTTTCTAAACCATTTAAACAATGTTTCCATATTTTTATTTCCATGTGATCTTTCAAAATGAACTAATAATTGGATTTTTTTTTTTTACTTTTTTCAAGGGAAGTCACATTTGATTTTAGTCTGAAGTTCAGAATATGAGGAAATTATTACTGTGGGACAGCTTCAGGCCTGAATCAGTCAAAAACTGGAGAAGTTTCAGTTTGTCACACAAATTGTGAGGAATTAGCATTCCCTAGAAATTATTTCAAGCACTAATTGAGGTACCTCTTCTACATGTATAAATCTGAGTATATTGTAAGGTTTTGCATGAAATTGAGGTTTCAAATAAACTTAATTAGGGAAAGTCTTCCATCTTCTCTGAATGTAGATGGAAGAATTGAAGTCCTGGGTCAAGCAAACTCAAATTTATTAAGCTATTATGCCCAGGAAATTGCTAACTCAGAGAATTATGGCAGTTTGGAAATTGAAAACCAAACACAAACACAAAGACAAACAAACAAACAACAACAACAAAAAAGAACCCAAACCACACCCCCCCCCCAACCAATAAACAACATCCCCCCACCACAAAAAAAACAAACCAAACCAAAACAACCCACCAAAAAAAACCAACCACAAGAGCATGGCAAAACTTTCCAGTTGGTCTGGGTAGTGCCCAAGCAAGAAACTAAATCCAGATGTGTTTCATCCCTGGCCTAGCCATAAAGTGGCAGAATGTTGAGTAAGTAGCACATCGAAGCTTCAGGCAACACCAGACTTAAGCACCTGTCTTGTTCTCCTCAGATGAGTACATGCTACTTGGGTACGTTGAGAACAGAGATGCCGCCTGGCATCAGATCAGCGTGAGTATTATTTTAAAACACGAAACATAGCACCCTTAGACAATTGGACAGAAAAACAAACAGAAGTAGGTTGATAGCTATTTACACTAAACTTAGAGTCCCCTTTTATACGATGTCTCAACTTACAAAAAATACACATATTTAATCCTAATTTTCTAAGACTTTGTATATTCAGCATTATGGTAATGTGCTTTGGCACCTGAGAACATATAAAAAGAAGTGAGGACAGAACAAATGTATGTTAAGAAAGTTCAGTCCTACCCACTCATTTGAGCTAATCGTCCCATCTGTACATTGCTCAGCAAACAAAAGGCAATTCACATCAGCTGTCCTCCCTGATCTGATTTGCCTGAGGAATGTAGAGCAGGTAGAGCATGTCACCTGGGTGGTGAGTTCATCATAATTTCTCCTGCCAGCTCACCAGAAGCGCTGTCCTAGAAGCATTTGTGTTGAGTGTGGAACCAAGGAAAAAAAAGTGACTTAATATCAAGTCACCAAGTTTGGAATGAAAAAAAACACAACCTCTTGTTCTTTCATCAGTGGTAACTTCACTGGGTGTAGTGAAGCAAACTTGTAACACAAACTGGCAGCAGTATCTGAGCAGTTTCTAGTTCTCTCTGTCTGGGCCTTGGGTGCCCATATGTACGAGCATTTTCCTAACTCTCAGAGGTTTGGAGAGGATAAGGAGGTTAAAGAAAGGGAGCAGGAAGGGGATGTTATCAGACAACATGAGATATTTTTGCTGTTGCTGCATATGAGCACTTTAAACTAGCTAGGAACAGCAGCACAACTGTGCACAGGGAGCTCAGAACCCCTGCCCAGGACTAGAAACAGATGCTGAAGCAATCTGTCCTCACCGCCATCTCCATGCACTGTCACACTCACAATTGTGAACGTACCCATCTGTGGATACGTCTAACAGGTTTTGGGGTGTTTGATTTTTTTTGCAATGCTCTGTCAACAGCTCCCATTCTCTTCTAAGGTCACAAGATGCAACTCCTGTCCAGCAAGATCAAGACCTGTCCTTACTTTCCATGTGTTTTAACCAGGCAGTGGTGAAACATTTGCTTACTATCAGCTGCATAAATTCCTTTTTCCTTTCCACCCAACAAATATTTCTCCAAGCCGAACACGAAGGGTTATATTGTGCACGGTCTTTGAAATGTACACTGAATTTTCAAGGAGGCTGCTTCAAGGAGGGCAGCATACTTGTAGGCATTTTGAACAAGCAAAAGAAAAGGAAAAAGATAATGCAATGGTGGGGAATTGAAGCGTGACTTTTCTGGTGTTTATTTCTTTTCTATGCTAGCAAAGATTCAATAGTGTGGAGGATTTGTCGGCAAAGTAATTCTCTGCCCTCTCTCCCTCCTTCCCTCCCTCCATTCTTTCCACTTTACCCCTCCCTCAGCTGTAGTACTTCTTTATTCTCATGATAGTTCATGAAATGCCTCATTTGCAAAATAAAGTATCACCAGCACCTGTTAGGTAAAGGAAATAATGGCCAGCATGGTGCTGTAACCTCTTCACAGCATAAAAACAGCTCAGTGAGGCACTCAGGTGGGAAACCACCTAGGCTGTAGAAGTTGGCAGGGGTTGCAAAACATATTTCTGCTTTCAGTTATGAACCACTGTGTTTGCTGAAGTGGTATGTAAGTTGCAAATCAGTAGTCCATGACTATTCATATTCACTGAGTTGCTTATTTTTGCTAAGTACAAATGTGTCGTTAAATCCCAAGGCTGTGTGGTGAGTTTCAAGGGCTGTGTTTGTACGGAATTTCCACATGCAGATCTCATGTCCATAGGGAAAACTGGATGATTAATTCTCTCTCTGCATCAGTTTTTCTTCCATGAAAGCCCTGGGAAACCAATGGACAAGAAGAGGGCAAAGCTTCTACCAAGGCTGTTTGGAAAAGGGTAGACCTCTAAAGTCAGATGTCTGCCAAAACCCAACTACAGTTACACACATCAGCCTCTGCAGATTACACCTGAGAGGGTAGAGCATGGGTTTCTTGCGTGCTGGTAGCACAGCACTCCAGTGTATCAGGGTTCACAGATTTAAAAATTAAATAGAACAGGGTATATCTGGTAGGTTATTATTTTGTCAGAGTTGTTAACAATCCTTTACATTTTAATTGCCCATAATTTCCTTTAAAAGTCCTGCAAAAACAACATTTAAAACTGTGGGTTATTGAAGAAGTAACGTATGTTAATTGAAAGTAAACTTTCAACCAAGAGGTTTTGGCAAAAAATCAGAACTATTGACCTTTTCCATAATTTTTTCTTTTTTTTTTAATTATAAAATATTTTAACAAAAAAAAAAAGCATAGCAGAGCTAGAAATCAAACTTTGCTCTGATTTTCAGCACCATCACAAACCACCTTCTAAGCATTCATGGTGACTGGGTTGCTTACGGGTGAAAAAATTGAGGATAAAATGATTCTCTCATTACTGAAATGGTGGTTGACATCAGGTGGGGTGTTAGCACCTGTGCACATGTTTCTGAAGGGAGAGAAGTTTGCATTCAGTAGTTTTATGGAAAGTCCCAAGGAATAAATCAATAACCCTTTCGCAATCTGGTACTGTAAACTCAGAGACCTTGCCAACACTTGAACAAAATGATCCCCCAGCTCACTTCTGGAGGACATTTAATCCTTGGAGTTAGCGAGGTGACAAAGGCAGTATCTGACTTTTTAGCTCCACATCCTCTGACTTAACTCCAAGCAGGACATGCTGCTTGGCATTGCTACCTGTCCATCAGCCTACACAGCAGCCATGTGAGGATCAGACGTGTCAGCCCATCCCTTTTGCTTTCTCCTCTCTCCTTCTCTAAAGAATCAGTCTCAGCTTATTTTACTTGATTTCTTTGTCACCAGAAAACAGCAAAGTGTGTGCACTCAGTCAGAGTGTGGGGTTGGTGCAGAGACTTCCAGCTGCAATGGTGAGGAGCACTTAATCTTACTCCCGACAGTGCAGCCTCCCTCATGCTGCACCCCTCTGCCCCCGTAATGCTACAATTACTGTACCATAGGCAGCTCTGACGAATGAAGGATGTAATTACAGTCATCCGAATGGGCAGAGGAGCTGAAGGGTGTGGGAGGTGAGGAGACGTGGGGATTTGCACTTGTGTGATGCTTGGTGGGTTGTTTTCCCCAATGCTGAAGGACAAGCCATCAGCAATGCTGAGATGCTGGTGCTGCAGATGGGCAGGATCACACCCCAAAGGATGAATGTATCCATGATAAATGGTTTTCTGGACATGTGGAAAATGTTTTGGCAGGAAATTTTGTACAATGCAAAGCTGCTTTTCAAGTCCTGTGGCACATACAGGTCCACCAGAGGAAATCCAAGTTTGCTTCCTTTTCAAGGAGGGTTTCCCAAACCCAACAATCAACATATTGTACAAATAAGCATTTATTTACATGGAAATACAAAAAGACTATCTGTATTTTACACAATTCCTACCTGTCATAACACAAAAAGTTGCATTTCATATGGCTCGAGGGCAGACAGGTGACAGACAACACACCTGGCCTCTGACTCATTTTAATTTCATACTGTCACTTTACGGTTTATGCTGGAATTGCTTAGCCATGAAGCCTTCAAATTCACTGAGGATCACCTGTGGATTTTCTATGACTATGTCTGCATTAGCAAGTAGGATCGACTAAGAGGAGCAGAGCCACGGACCAGGAAAACTTTTGCTGAGGACTTGACATTCACAGTAAATGCATTTCACTGTTGGATTGTTTTGGGGTTTTGTTGTATTTTTAGTTTTGTTTGGGTATGTATTTTATTATTTTCAATTTACGTGATCCACAGTCTGGTCCTAGGGGACTGATTTCCCAGTAGCGACTGGAATGGATTAAGGGAGGCCTATTCCAGATAAATTTCTTCCAAAGGGACACTAATTCAAGCATCCTTAAGATGGCACCACAGTGCAAACCAACTTTCTAAAGCGAGCTCATGAGCTGAACTGAAACACTAATACAGACACTCAGGTCTTCACAACTGTTTTAATTAATGGATCTGTAATCTCAATTCATATTTAGGAGGAAAAGTCACAGCAGTACTAAGAGTAAAAGATAAGGACTCAGTACTCCTCAAGTATTTGCATTATCTGGGATCACACCAGCTAAGGCATTACGGTTACTAAGGATATGAGATGAATAAGGTTTGCTCTGCCTTGATCTCCAAGGTTGTTGATTTGTAAGTTTTATCAACACTCCAGCCACACATAAAGCTAATATGAGAAACTTCCCATCTTGCTGAGTATGGGATGGGCCTATTTCTCTTTCTGTAAACCTCACCTGACCTGGGAGGGAGTGGAAAAAAAAAGGGGGGGGGAAGACTGAGAAAAAAAAAAAATAAAAATAAACAAGAAATTATACGTGGGATAAGATCAACACTACTATTCATTTGTCCTAAGTGTGCGAGATGAATTAAAGAATAGAGATCTCTATCTGGGCAAAATGTGCATCCATTACCCTTCTTCCCCTCCACTGAAGTAGGAAGTATGTAGTTTATGACCAGCTGCGACACTCTCTACTGAATGGCTTTGAGGCAATAAATCACAGAAGCTGGTTTGTCCACATTTCTTTCTTTTCTTCAGACTGTTTGGCTAAATCTCCCACAGAGAAAGTTCTGCCATGCAGGGGATTCAGCAAAACGCATGAAAAACGTACTCATGTCACCTACAAATTCTTCAGCTCTGGCCAGGGTCCAGTTGTGGTTTTAATACAAGACAATGCCTTACTGCTCTCCTTTCCTGAATCCTATGAGGGCAGCTGTTTAAACATTTATCATTAAATGTTTCAAAAAAGCAAGCTCACTGCAGTACAATGATGCTGTTTGAGCCCTCACTTTTTTTCCAGGACCTACAGAACATATGTGGGTTTGGGTGGGGTCATCCCATAGTTCCATGCATGCTAAATACCTTACTAATGTGTTATTTTTTTCTGTATGTTCCCGATTCTTCAAAAACTGGTTCAGCAAATCCAAAGCTGTGTCAAAGACTCAGCATGTTTGAAAAAGGCCTCCTTACAGCTGCATCAAGGAGAAATCAAGCCAGAATAGAGCTGTCTTTCCTTCTGCTGCTGCTTCCAACTGTTTCTCATATCCATTCTCTCCAATTCACTTCTAAGACTCACTTAGCCTATCCCTGTGTAAGGATGCTGTGGATAGCTACAAGCCTATATGAGGGCCAGGAAGACAGAGAAAATTCATGAAAGAAAAATGCATTGAGTTACTGAAGACAAAGAAACTTTCTGGCTCTGGCAGTTCCTGAGCAGAAAATAGTTGCATTAAGAAGAGTCATACATCCTTGCCAACTTCTCACATGTTTTAGTGTGCATTGCTTTTATCACTGCTAGAGACAGCCTATTGGTCTAGATGGACCTTCAGACTGAGGCAGTATGGCTGTTCTAACATTCACAGGAGATCGCATCTGTGGGGAACCAAGGTCCTTCTCCTGTGGACAGGCAAGCTCCTAAAGGCATAGCAGTCAGCTCATTTCACAGCAGGACACCAAGAACCACTGTCTGAATGACCTTCCAACCTGAACGAGGCACAAGTCAGTGACCAGTGCCCCATTCTCCAGAAGTGTTCAAGGCCAGGTTGTACAGGGCTAACCTGTCTAACCGAAACCATTCTATGATCTGAAAATATAAAACTTTGATTTCCACTTTCAGACATCCTATGGAACTGTGGATCTCCTCTGTGTTCTAGAAACATGATTTAAGAAAAGTTCTGTTACCCCCTGAGAAGGGGGATTATTAAATGCCAGTGAGGACTTCATGGTATGTTTTTGAAGGCTCCCGGGCTGCCTGTGCTGTTGTGGTGCAGCAGGAAACAACAGTATTATCAGCCAGCCTGTGCCCAGAGCTAATCTGAGCCTCTGTCTGCCTTTCAACAGCCAAATTTCTTCAGCCTGGGTAGCTGAAATGAGACAGCTAATGCTATACTTAATGACCTATTTAATGGCCCATTTTCCAGAAGTGATGAGAACTTAGTTACCCCCATGCTCAGTGTGAGCTGTGGCTGCTTAGCAATCAAAAAGTCCAGAGCAGGCATTCAGATGCCTAATTTTAAATGTAAAAAAATAAAATAAATTAAAATTGTTTCAGATCCTTGTTCTTCCTGTAGTAAGGTCAAATGTGGATACATCAAAATAAAACGCATTGTCCCATTGACTTTCGTGGGACTCCTAGAGTGGACTGGAAGAGTTGGTCTTTCCTAAAAGCAGAGTAGCTCTAGCCAGGGGCTCAGCAACTGCTGCATTCTCTGGCACCACACTGCATCACATGGGCATCATATGCTGCCCACAGATAGTTCACCAGTCTCTGCTGAGAGTGCCAAGTGGAGCTAGATGCCCACGGATGCAAATCTGCAATCCCATTATCTGGAAAGTCCTGACATTTACAACCTCCTTTCTGTTGTGACCATTACATGCACCATGTTCCTTTCAGGGATTTCATGGTAACAAAAGAAAAATCTCAGCTAAATAGTTCTATGTGGGATATTTGCACAACTCAAAAAGCAATTATCACTTCTCAGCAGCAAGGCCTGAGCACAGGCTTTGTTGATTTTAGCCTAGGGTTGGATATACCAATTTGCCCGAGGTGCCACTTGTGAGCTGATTCGCCATCTCAGGTTAAAGCCTTATGGACTGAAAAGCCTTTCCCATACAGGGAAAAATATACTGGCACTCTAGAAAGGGAAACCTTACTGCTCATGAAATCCCTTGTCAGATCAGGCTCTTCCCACCTGGAGCTCAATCCACCTCCATGGCACCAGGCATACCTGCCAACAGCCGAAGTGTTTCTGATACATAAGCTGGCTCAGTGACTTCACTTCCATGCGAGCAGGACTTACTAGGAGCAGAGCATGGAGCAGTGGAGACTCACTGCAGACATTGCCGTGAATCTTGGTACTCAAAAACCTCTAGACAAATTGATCAGGGAAAAAATAGAGAATTAAAAAAAAAAATGGGTTTTCAGGTCTGTGAAGAGTAACAAAAGGCTTTTTAAAACATTTCAGTAATAAATGGAACATTCTGGATTGGAGTTTCTTTTGGTCAGCAGATCTTGAAGTCTACCACTTATTTTAGAAATGCTTGGACATTTCTGCTCCTAATTTCAGGATATTCATCAAGATGCCAAGAATCAGGAAGTCCAGCAACACAAATCTAAAGTTTACAGAGTCAAGGCTGCTTGCTACCTAAGTACTCTCCAAAGGTATTTTAGTATCCACTAACATGAAAACAACTTGGGGACAGCATCAACAGTTTTTACCCCTACACACGAGATACTTAAGGCTTCATTGGCACCTTTTATTATCCTGGCTTAGGTGCACTTTCTCTATATGTTGAGGACACAGCCATGCGAATAAAAATGTGTTGCCCTGCAGTTGTCATCTCTAAATTTCATACTCTCAATGCCACCTTCTGCCTTCTCAGTCAATTTTTCCCTGGTTAGCTTCACAGTGGATTCAAGGGGTGGTTCCTGATCTACCACACAGGATGTATGACTTAATAAGTGCCAGAACCACTGCATACATTAGGGATTTTCACCCCAGGAGAAGGAGTGTGTGAAAATAAAAGTGAGAACATGGCAGAGCTACTAGAACTCACAGTGAGCTTGTCAAGGATGTAAAGTGGCTTCAGCTTGCTGCCTCTGGAATCAGCTTGGAGGGGCATGGTATGAAGCAGCCCAGCAGTGTGCTTGAGAGAGATAAAAGGAGGTATTTTTTCCTTGCAATGGCCAAATAAACTCTGGGCCTTCTGTGCAAGAGCACTGCAGATCCATAAGAGCTACTGGGATGCAAAAAACAATCAGAAATTCAAGAAAATTACATATTATCTACAAAGGTCTGAGCTCTGCATCTTGAGCTATGTGATCCACAGGTGACTGGAAGGATATTCTGGGTAAAACAGCCTAATGTATTTTTTTCCTTGGCATCCCCTAGCAGCAAGATGCATGACTGGATGGATTCTGGACTACAAAAACCCTGACCTTATAACACGTTTTTTTACAAGCAAAATAGTATCAAAGATTCCAACTCTGTGTTCCAAAAGCAGAACTACATGAGAACTGCTGTCTCTGGGCAAACTTAACTGTGTCCCAAACCTGGTAAATCAGCAATCAGGCTGGGACTGTCAGCTCTATTCCTGCAGACAGTACTCCACACCAGATCCTCAGGAGCCAAAGGCAAGAGCAAGGTAATCTCCCTTTGGGCTGCAGGATTGTTCTACAGAGACTTGCTTTGCCCCCTAGTGACTACTAAGCATAAAGCAAGGAATATTGCACTATCCCAATCAATAAAAATCCAGTCCTGCTATATCTGCTGGCTGGAAGACAAGCAGTGGGGTTGTTCTGACTGTGTTTGGCCTAATTGAGAATATCCCTCTCCTGGTCACCACTGTCTCAGAGGCATGTAGGATGGAGCAAGGGAAGGAGATGCTATTCTGAAAAGCTGAGAACAGACACCCTAAACTGGGGAATCAATGTCTGAGTGAATTGTAAAGGAAAATCCTCCCCAGGGCTGATGCTATTTCTAGTCTGCACATGCCTTGGAACTGAAAAGAGGCTATTTGGGGGAAAAAGAAATGGATGAATAATGGAAGCAAAAATAGTTGCTCCACATTCCTTTCTAAAGCTGTGTTGCCTACAAACTCTTTGGAAACAATCAACGATTCATCAGCATATGAGCTCATATTTTGTGATCTATGGCCTGTGTAAGTGACTATTAAAAGAGCTCTTAGTTGGAAAACTAATAACAACACAGGTCTTTGTTTAAACAGTAGCAAGGGAACAGAGATATCTAGATATTTGCAATTGCTGAGCTGTATGGAAAGCAAAACCTTTGAAAACACTATATAGTTTTATTCCTTTAAGCTTAAGAAAATATATTAATATCTTATAGTTCTAAAATGCTAGTCCATCTTTGCTAAATTTGAGAAACTTTTGCTAAAATCCAAGATAATCCAAGAAAGCAAATGGAGTTTAATTCCTTAGTATCACAGAAATGAAATCAAATTTCCATTTGGAAACTCTTAGATGGTCAACTGTTGTGGTCAGAAAATAGGGTTCTGATCAAGTGATAGAAAAATGTTTTTTTTCTGGTTTTATATATAAAATATTTTACAGAAACTCAAAATCCATCTAGATGGTTTGATAAGTAAGTATTAGCATTTTCTCAAGTACTCAGAAAAGAACATCAGGAAAGACACTTTGAATAGTAATGTTAACTAAAAAAATAATTTGGAACCATAAATGAATTTTAAAGGAAAACTGAAGCCTATAAATAGTCTTGAGCATCTGTGCAAAGATTAACAAAGAATGTTCCAGGCAGGCTGGAAGCCACTCGTTCACACCACTGAGTAGAATGAGTAAAAACCACAACACACAAAACAAACAAACAAAAATCCATCCCAACTGACTTGTGAAAAAGGTGAGACTGCATTAAAGGGCTTGCTCAGTTACTGATTTCAAAACCTATTTTATTTGGATATTCCAATGCCTACAACTGCATCTAAGAACTCAGTCTTAATTAGGATTTTCTTCAAATCGGTGTCATTACCTGGGATATTGTTGGTAGGGAGAGACAAGTTTGGCTCCGATTGTTAGATCACCTATACTTTCTGCAGAAGGATTTGGAAGAAACTGGGGAAGACATGAAGTTTGTAGCTATGTCTGAAACCGCTCTCTGGTTGCCAGCTCCATATCCATGCTGGATATCGAGTGTTTATTAGCAGCTGCTTTTTTTTTAAGGATGCTCCTTTTCTGTGGTTTTCTACACAAAATTCACTTTCAGAAATTGTTTCCTGCTGGGCTTTTCTCGGCTACAGCTCTCCAAACTCTGCTGGGCCATGTCTGTACTGGGCTCTTCCATGGATTCAGCGACTTGATGAAGAGCAGCAGATGATTAGGAGTGGTCTTACGTGATTTCTAACTTTATGACACCACGAATAACCATTACTCGCAGTGCGTGCATCGCAAAAGACTGGTTGCTGTATAAATTTTGTGCTTTTGTCTAAGAGCTCCTGGCCCCAGCAGCCACTAGAGATAGCATCCAGCAGTGTGAGACAGAGGCAGTTTGGCTTGAGCATGGCCCTGCTCTTGCTAGGTTAGTTTTAAAGACAGGTAGATACAACCATAAGGTATCTGCAAGACATGGGCTGCTCTTATATGGGCAAACTCCATTTACCTGCATTCACTGTCAATTACAGTGCATATGGATTTCTATCCACACTTGGCTTTACTATCCCAAGGACTGTAAACTAATGTAGACAATCCTTCCAAAATCAGATAAGCTAAAACTATGATTTTGAGGATTTTTAAAACATTTTCTTGTTTTTTTTTACCCTTTAGAGACATAGAAGCGGCTGTTCCATAACCAAGTGTTCAATGTCTTGCTTCTGATAATAACCAAGTGTTACTACTAGGCAGACCCAGCTATGCAGGGCTGCAGTGTAGGCTTGGTCACAGCTGGGGCAGCATGAGGCTACTTTGGCTCTTTGGTGGGAGTTCCACAAATGCTGCTGTCCTCAGCCTGGAGGACCCAGATAACACAGAGACAGGTTTGGCTGAGCACTGCTGTAATCTGCCCAAGGCAGATCTAACAGTACTAAAATTAGCAAATGTATAACAGGGCACAAGCTTCTTTCAGAGCTGTCCATCTGCACCCAAGTGCTGCTGATTAAGTCCCACAGTCCCATGAAGATTCTTCCAAGAGCAGGTGTTACCAGCATGTATATCCCACCTGATTCTCCATTCCTGAAGGTTTCTTTGTCCTTTTTTTTTTATAAGGAGTCCTGAGGAAGCAGCACTTTGGTTTGGCCATCCACAAGAAGGGAGGTGGAAGTGCAAGACGACAAAGAGGAACCGGCTGTGACAAAAGGTGTTACCAACATCTCAACATCTTAATGGGGAAAAGAAGCAAACAAGGAAAAAAAAAAAACCTTCAAAAAACCAAACATACAAACAAACAAAAATTAAAAAAAAAAAAGAAAGCAAACAAAAACATACACACAAAAACCCCACAAACAAACAAAAAAAAGCCCACAAGAAAAACCCCCAAAACCAAACATACCCACGATGACAAAGCTAAAGTACTCAAAATGAATATTTTTCACAAACAAGTAAATTCTAATAAGCAATTAAGATGGCTATCTGTATTAAGGGAATAGGTTACTCTGAAAGATCATAGTGGAAGAATGATTTACAGAAACATCCAGACTTAAAAAAAACATGTATTCCAGCTGTCAAGGGCTACTGCAATTCCCCTTAGAGTGTTCAAAGAATTAGCTGAACTAAATCTCTGAACCATTAGTGATTGCATTCCAGGAAGCGAAGACGACAGCAGAGTCTTAAAGGAGTGAAAAAGGACACAGTATCTTAAGAAGAGGGCAGAGAGATGCTCTGGGGACTAGCCTTTCCAGAAGCCAGGACATGCAAGGTATTACTGAGTATCCAGTCATTAGTACCAAACGTAATGAAATGATAAGGACCTGCCGCCAGGGATTTAATGAAAACAAGGATGTCAAACCAATCTGAATTCTTGGAGAAGGCAAGTAGCCTGATGAAGAAGGGGAAACCCATGTGCGCAATCCTAGCTTGAGATCAGTAAGGCTTTCAATGCTTTTCCCCCCTTCTGCCATCTCATAAGCAAACTGAGGAATTATGTTCTAACCACCACTGACTCATGAGCACTGGTACTGAGCATCTGGGAAGGGAAGTGCTAATATTCCTGCCATTCCTGTAGCACATTTGCATCCCACCAGTGTCATTACATTGAGAGCATCTTCTGCTTTCTTACCTGCATAAGCTCACTTCTTATGTCCTTGCCATAATAGGCAAAGCTGGAAACTTCAGTACAGACCTTTAAAGATCAGCACCCATGAGGCCGCTGAAGACCATAAATGTACTCAGAAGAGCTATATGAAGGTGGAGATGGTCCAGAACAAAAGGCTGGACCTCCCTTGCACTGAATTTTGAATAATTTTTTTCTTATAGATTTTTATAGACTCTCCATACCTTACTAGCTTGAGCCAAACACCATCTAGGTTAGATGTGACCTCTAGCAGTGAAGTGCATTTGTGATCCAAATCTGATTTCTGTGCCCAGCATCAGAGGAGGAGCAAGTCTCCTTCCCCTTCCACAGATTATTGCAGTGCTTTCTACAACATACAGATAAATAATTCTAACCTTGAGCTAAATTCCAGCTACGAATATGTGCTTTGCCTACCCCCAGCTTTCTGGGAGAAAAGTATCATGTCTTGGAGTAGTGCAATGTTTTCTGATCCTCTCTACTAGATTCCCCTCTGAATTGGGAGGCATGAGAAAGCAGCTTGGCAGAGCCTGCTTGGTGAGTTTTGACACCTAAATTGAATGTCCAGGCCCCAGATTCCTTGGTTTTGATTAAAAAGTCAGTAGGATTGCCTCTTGGTAACTTGTGGGCTGTAAAACTGGATGTGTGCTCCTCCAGATAAGGGCTTTTTTGTGTGACATTGTGTAACGGCTGCCACAGGGTTGATGTGGGCCAGGCCATAAATAACTTCTGCATAAATATTTTTAGCAAATACTTTTCACTCTTGAGATACACTGGACAGCTTGAAGTGTATGCATCTGCATGTGAAGTAGGTGGGGGAAGCTAGAAGAGCTCCCATCCTGAGCACAGAGTAAATATCACAGCACTCTTGAGATGCACATTAACACAATAGGAGCCGACGCCTCTATGCAGGAGCATCCAGGGCAAGCAAAACATCTCAAAAGAGCTGCCTTATTGAGATGGCAGTGTGTGTCATCCTGTGGCAGAGATGTGAATGAACCCAGTGCCCATGAGAGGTGAATGCCATCTCTCTGTACTCCAAGCAGGACAATCCACAGCCAAGCCGAATGCTGCCATACTACCTAAAGGGCCCCTACCAGCCATCTACTGATCTTCCTGGCATGTGCTTGATGCAGAGAGAAGTGCAAACTGCTGGTTGCATTTCCTATGAGGATAACCTGCCTTTTAGGCTGCACCTGAAGGGCACTGTGACTCCATCTACAGAAAACACCACTAGTCTCTGTAGATGATTGTCCAGCCTTGGAAACACAGCAAGAGTTAACAGGGATGCACAGTTGCTAGAAGGTTCCAACTAAAAGGGAAAAAAAGCCACAGAACCTTCACCCTCGTATATGAGGTCATCTATTGGAAGCCCAAGCATCTCTGAAAATACAGATCGGGACAAAATAGCCTACTCACATTGCTTACCTCCACCTTGCCCTCCTACACACACGCTCTCTACAGGCACTCCAGAAAGGTGTGATCCACTCCCGGTTTGTGAATCAGAGAGCTACAGCTGATTCCACACTGGGAAAGGTACAAACTGGTTATGGATGTCACATATTTATCATTACTGATTATCCAACTACTTCTACACAGAGCAAGTCATGAAAACAGTTTCAGGCATTTGTAAGATTCTGTGTTCATCTCTTCAAAACCAAATGGGCCAGCAGAGAAGCAGTGAACACTCAGGGAAAAAGAAAAAAAAAATAAAAGGAAAAAATATATAGCGTGGTTTGAAAAAGACTGAGATTGTTCAGAATAGCCTGCGCATTGCAACAGCTGGTCTAGGGGAGCTTCATATAAAAAGCCAACTTCACAAAAACATGGAAAGGGAGAACAAACATTAGAGACTACTGAGCTCACTAGTCAAAACATCCATTTGGCACATAACAGGACATGAAGATACACAGGAGAGAGCAGTCTCGTCTAGCCAGCTTTGCAAGTACTGGGAATCTGGATCCCAAAACCTAAAGGAGCTAATTTTGAACAGAGCAGAGAAGCAGCAACACATTTCCTTACAGTTTTTCCATAGAGACAATGCAAACCCTATATTTCAACTAAGCAGACTAAGCCTAATAGCAGCAAAATTTGGCTCTCTGCTCTGTAATGAAATCTCTATGTAACCAGAGGCAATTATCTAGAGTAAGGCATCTGGAAGCACTCAGATGCCCACTTCTCATTCTATTTCTTGAAGGAAGACAATAAGTCATACTTTACCATAGCAACCCACAGGAAAACTGATTTCTGGTGGCCTTCAACTTCTACTTCCAAAGCAAACATATGGTGATACCCTTCAAACAACCCTGCATCTCAATAATTTCTTTGAAGGCTTGCTTGCCTAGCTATATACCTCAGACACAGCTGATGTAATTATAAGCATTGCCTGATTAGTGACCCTTAAGGCAATTGCTTGAGGCAACAAAGGAGTTGCTTCAGGTGGGACTTACTGCAAGGTTTCTACCTACCTCCTGTTCACAATGCTACTCAATTATTTGGTGCTTTCTAACTTTCAGAAGTGAAGGAAAATTTTAGTGTAACTATTCTAGTATTAATCCTGTCTCTTCTGCTTTTGCAACCAGGGATGAGAGGTAGGAAGAGTTTCTGACTACCCCTAGTTAGGGGGAGGGAGGTTACAGTACCTGGTATTTAAAAAGAAAGGCCGAACACCAACCTGAGAGGAGAGAAATGAATATCAAGCAATGCAGTAGTTGCTCCAGTTGAGTGATAAAGGTGGCAGCAGCTAATGGTGAATGCTTCTAAGGTGTCAGCCAGGGAGCTGTGAATTCTCAACAATAGTCCTTGCTTTTGGACAAGTTTCTCTCTTATGTTAGTGTTTCTTAAAAGCATTGGCTAAAAAGAGAAAAAAAGGGTCTTTAGCCTGTGAAATGAGTGGCCACAGTTTCACTTTGTAGTACTATAATGGAGAGCTTCTATTTGCCTGCCAAGTACTGTATTCATCATGCCCTCAAGAAAAGTTAACTCTGTCATAAAATTCAATTGAAAATGCCAGGATGAATACTTTTTTTTATTGTAATCATGTCATCTATTTTCTCTGCCACATTTTTCCTTGTTCCATCTCCTTTCATAACATCACCTACTAGAGACTAAATATAAACTACCCACCAAACTGAAACAGTTGGTGACAAGAAGTGACACCCTGCAGGCTGCTCGGATCTAGATGCTCCAGCATTAATCTGGTAACTGGCAGGTGGGCATTTGTACACAGATTTGGACCATGCTTGTTGATGAAGCCACTGCTCAAAAGCATCTGTTGTGTTGACCCCTTCACTGTATGCAGGGCCAAACTGGGGAGACTTAGTATACCTTCAGGAGGTTTGCTGTCATGCTATGTATGGCATCCAGGATGATACAAAATAAGCATAGAGCCTCATTAGAGCAAAAGGTGTCTTCTGATATCTGTGTAGCACCTGGCACACACTTCCTTACCTGTGAAGATGGAAAGGAAGAATATGCTGGAAGTAGAGTTGTCCAGATACTGTCATGGCAGAGGGGTATAAGGACAGGAGGTAAGCTGCTGTATTTTTCAGTGACAGAAAGCAAGCAAGCAAGCAAGCAGGTAGGCTGGAGTACAGCTGGATGGTGAGCTCCAATCACCTGCTAAGTCTGTCTCCCGGTAATAAACAGGTGTGCAGAGCAGCTGGAAATACCTGGTTGCTGCTTGTGTGCATGACAATACACAGATACAGGCCAGCAAGAAAGAGGTGTATTTAAATTAGAAATTAGGATAGGAAGCTAAATCATCTTGATCTAGTTTACCTTGGGTCATTCATGTAAGAGGAATTGCAAGCAGTTGAGCCACACTGGGCAAAGCATTAAGTTTGAAGTAAGCTCTGGGCATCTTCCCAATGACATTTGTGTGTAAGAGTGAGAGGGAGCATGGGGGAGAGGTCTGGCTTACTGATAAGAGCAAAGCAAAACAGAAGTGCAAGGTGTCCCCAGGGAAAAGGTAATTTAGCCTAGTTACTTGGGTCTATTTCTATACATCCAAAAAAAAAGCTATAATAAATACTTAAAATTACGGTGATATGAATGGATTCTGCTGACATTATTGGCATTTATTAAACTATATCCTTAAGGACCTCAAGGGGGAAGGAAGCATGAAGTCAAGCAAGCAGAAAGGTAGCACCCAGTATTAATAGAGCAGCCCTATATGAGCTCTGATGGTTATTTGAGGAGCTGGGTGGTAACTAGATGTTAATATAACCCAGATGTCTTCATTTTTCCCTATTCAGGTCCAGCTTTGTGCCCAAATGATAGGCAAAAGCATTTACAGTTCTTTGGGTGAACTAGAACTCTGGCAGGATTGTGCTGGTGGAGTGGATGAAACCATTCAAAACAGATGTGGATATGAGGGGACAATAGGCAAATATTTGGTTTTGTGAGGTTTGGGATTTTCAGTTTTTGTTTTATGTGTGCCAGTCTGAAGGGTATAATGACTGAGTCTGAAATACTGTCTGACTCCATCAGGATGTTATATGCAGGTAAATGAACATGTGCCAGTGAGGCTGACACTGAATGGGAGCAAGCAGCTGCTCTCTTGCGCACCGCGAGTAGAGCAGATGCTTTCAAGGCAAAGATGTGAAACAAAATAATAGATGTTACTCTTGCCTGCCTCCAGAAAGGGGCATGCAATTAAAAAGGAAGCATGAATGGAGCAGAAATTTCTTTAACTGGCAACAGTGTGCATCAAAAGAGCATGAGAAAAGCAGAAGGCGGGGATTACTGTCTTCAGAGACATCTCCATTTGTGTTGGCAACATATAGGAGGAAAGAGGTAGTAAGGCATTATCCACAGCCAAGTTCTGGGTCCTGATACACAAACATGAGTGAGATTTGAGTTGCTGATGCGATCTGATATGCAAACATGTTGATTTTTTCCAGCTAGCTGTAAGAATACAGTTGGAGGCTTTTCAATTGCTAGAGGGCTGGTTGTGAAGCTCATGGTATCACTGACCTAATTCTTTAATAAATCTTAGAGGACTGGGAAACTGTAAATACTGAAAACTGAGAGTGCTGGGCTAATATGCAGAAACAGGCAAGCTTGATAACCAATTCAGATCTGATGGTGTGTTTAAAATGAAAGCTGCTTTTCAAAGGAAAACACTGTTTTCATTTAAGTTTAAATGTTTTAGAAGGGATTAGTCTTAACAAAGCATGCTGTAAGCAAAACAGAAGTGAAATACCAACATGTTTTTAACACTCTTGGCATAGCACATTTTTAGCTTTGTTTAAAAAAATTTTCAAAACATGTTTGAGTAAGTTATAGAAAATAGAAGCTAAAATGAGAATCAAACATTTTTCATTTGCTGTGGATATAGATTGCCAAGAAAATTTCATGGAAAATTCTGATGTCATCTTGTGCTCTTTGTGTTCTGTTTGATGAGAAGAGAGGAGAAAAAAACAAACAAAAAACCAAAACAAAATAGTGTGATTTCTTTTGAATGGGAAACTAAGGTTCTTTCTGCATCTGTATGTGTTACTGCAGGCTCATTTTCAGATGGGTCAATATGGAATTGCCTACATGTAGAACTTCAAAGTGCCAGTATAATTAATCGGTAGCCAGTCAACTTGATAGCTTGATGGGAGCAGATATTCCCAAATGACATTTTTCCATCAATAATAACTCTGGGTATTTAGATGTAGTAGAGTTTTGTAAGCACTCCATTGTGCACATCAGCAGCAAAGTTTTGGTTCTTCATTCATTAACCTGTAGATCTCAAAAGATGAGAACATGTCATTGAACATGTTTCTAGTGGGAGTCAGTGTCTTCATGGCTGATCTAGAGATAAATAAAACATCATTAGCTAACAACCGTGGCAGATGGCACAAAGATTGTCTGTTATCGCTATTTCCCGCTTCACCAAGCGTGCAACGTGATCTGGATTGCCTGATGAACTGGCCCCAAGCAGATACACTGCAGTGTAACAATATATTCGTCTCTAAGATTATGCCAGCAGAGTGCTGGGAGGCACCACAGCCATAGCACCTCCTTGGAAACGTGTTGGAATGGATGAGCAATGAAGTCTGGTTTCCCACTGAGGTGTGGTGGCATAAAGGAAAAAGTCAGTGGGAAGCAGTCAATAACCATGGGTCAGGGACTTCCCCTCCTTGTGCAGCCCAGGCAACAGGAGACATCTCTGGCACCCGTGGTCTGAAAATGACAGCAAAGGAAAAGAACCTTTTGGAAAACTTGAGAACAATCCTATCACAGGCAATGAATTGCCACATTAAAATACGTGAGAAGACTCTTTCCTGTAGCAGAGAAAGGTAGAACAAGAGCTCTGTTCGGAAGCAAAAGCCAGGCAAAAAAACAATCAGGCATGATATTAAGGATGAGGCTGATTATTCACTTGAACAAATAGTGATGAGTGGGAAACCACTTTGATGTTTCCAAGCCAAATAACTTTGTGGCAGATATGTTTTAGTAAGGTAAAAATCATTAGCCTAATTACAGGCAGATCAGTGTAAATGTTGTGTTGCCTGATGTCTGGCCATTACCGTGTCTGCTATTATGAAGAATTAAAGTCATATTACTCTAGAAACCATTCTGCAACATTTATATATCTCATTAACACCTTTGCAAAAGGGGCCTAAGTGATGCAGTTATTATGTTGTTTTAAAGCTGCAGCGTCTCCCTGGACTGATCAGTAACGGTATATAACATGAACAAGAATCCAGCCTTGCCTCTTTCACATGGATTTGAGTAGGCAGCTATGGGATCATTCACTGATGTTTCTCCTTACTCCTGCCGCAGTGGGTTAGCTCATGCATTTCCAGAACAGCAACACATTTTACTAGATGCCAGCTGAAGCCAAGTGGTGGTGAGCAGGCTTACGTCCCCCAGGCTGCAGCTCTGTGCTGTAGGTGTACCCTCTTGCGTACCCTTGCCTGTTTGACGTGGGTATCTGGGTAATACTCTTACACTGAGTCTGTCACGCTGGGCAGACACTATCCTAACTGGGCAGACACTATCCTAGCGGTGTTGCCTCCCTTCACAGGTATTATGCTGAATTGATCATGGGAGAAATAAATAAATAAATAAATAGATGTGGATCTAGGATTAAAGGTCTGAAACATTTTTCCCTATTTCTGGAATCTGTTGGTTTCTTCACAATCTTGTCATTATTTGGGAAAATGTATGTTATAAATACTCTTCAATCAGATGCTCTAAAATCAGCATCTAGTGTAATAGGGGAAAATAAAGATCTTGTTGATGTTAGGAAGAAAATTTTATTAAGTTCTTGCAGGTTAGTGATTCGTCCAACATTTAAGATGTGAGGAGCAGCCCATTATTAGCATGTCCAGTGGAACTTCCTAGGGAGACACCTCCTGGGTACCAGAGCTTTGCAGTCACTGAGGCAAAGAGAGGTCGATGTTGAGATGGACTAACTTGCCTGTGTTCCCTAACTGTTCAGTGTCTTCATTACACCACCAGCCTTTCACGGATTAAAACCATCTAGGTGACAGTGGAAATATTGCACAAATTGCTGTGCACATTATGACCTGCTTGTCTTGTACATGCCTTAAGCAGAATATACAAAGTTGCATGGGTATTTAGGGTATATTAGGGTAGAGTAGAATTTCTCCATATATACTATCTCTGCTCCCCTCTGAACAGTTCTCTAGAGAGGTATGGGTGGGGTGAAGGGGATTATAATATTGTTCTGACTGTTAACTTTGGAGATGATTGCATTTTTATTTATACAACTGACAAATACATGTATACCAGAGAAGAAAGCAGTAACTACAGTCCATCTCCACCAGCTAGTGTCAGATGAGACATGAACAAGTTGTAACTGATTTTCAGAGAACAGAATTCAAGTCTCTGAAGAGTTTGTTCTGGTCTTAAAGCAGGAGCTCATGCTGGCATTCGTAGATATTTCTAAGCAACATGCTTAGGATGAGAGACAAATAAAACGGAAGGTTTCTCATGTTTGGTCTGTGTGTTCTTGCTGCAACATCCCACCCAGTATGGTGTGCCTTTGGGCTCTGGGACATTGGCCTCAGGGGGCAAAGTCTCTGCACACACTGAAATCCACCATGTCTCAGTATTTGTTACAAGAGCAACCAAAGCTCTGGGTCCATCTGGTGTCTAGGAAAGGGGTAGTAAAATTGTACTAGCTATATTGAAGCAACAGGAGAAGCAAAGGTCCTTGCCAGTTTACATTTGCTCTTTCATGAAGAGATGACAGTTTGTGCCAAAAGGCTGGATTTGCGCATTCTGTATATCTGTTAGAAGCTCCAGCTGTTGCTTCCTGCATCTTTGGTTTGCTGTAGTTGACTGAGACAACAACACAGTCAAAGAAGGGCAAAGTCTGTAAATAAAAGCTGTTTAAATGCCAACAAATAACACATATGCTGACTCTGGAGGATGGCTGATTGCAAAGTATTTGTATTTTGTAGCTTGTGTTTTCAGCTCTACCAGAATGAGTATCGTGCCATGTCTAGTTGTAAGCAACAGGAACCATTTAACCGTTTAATGGTATTTATATTACTTCTCACAAAGCGTTCTACAATTCATCAGTTTACTTCCCAAATATCTCATTTCTGCTTCTCTTTGATCACTGAGACTGGCCACATACGGGCAAAATTTTCCTGAGCAATTTACAATCTGTCTGCTTGCGATTATGGAGAAATTCACTCCTGGAGAGTTCTCTGGAGTATAAATTTCTAATTCCTATGACATGGGGGGGGGGGGGTGGGGGTGGGGGGTGTTTACCCTTGTTTTATCTATATCAACCCAACAGTAGTGGTTTTGGTTCCTGTTTTCTTGGTCTGTTGCAGCATAGGAGAGCCATCAGCTGTACTTGATCTGAGAAGGTTCAAGAAAGTCTGGGCAATCCTAGGGAAGAGGGGCTGTTGTGGGAAGGAAAGCAATGTGTGAGTTATAACTGGGCTTCAGCAATATTAAAATGAGCAAGATGTCCAGCAGATTCACTTGGGCTGCACCTAAGGACATCAGATAAGGGTGTGTCCTGGAGGCCACAGACCTTGTACCCCAGGGCTCAGTTCATATTTCCAAGGCAGAAGTAAAATAATTACTTGCCAGCCTGAGAGGCAACAACTAGACTGAACAGAGTGGTGAAGGAGACCCTTTTTTTTGTCTCAGGAAAACAAATGCAGTGTACTGCCCTGTTTGGCATGTCTGAGCATCAATAAAGGCAAGTGGCTGACTCCCAGGATTAGCTCCCTTCCTTGGTGGGGAGAGAAGTCATTGTACAAAGCAGAATGAAGCAATGAAGTTTTCATTGCGGGTGAAGAGTGGCAAACACTGCAGACAGCCATCTCAATGGGCTGATGAAACAGCAGCCCCAGGGAGACTCTTCAAAGACTCTTTCTGGTTTTTAATGAAGTGTAGTTGAGTTTTGACCCCCTCAGCTTCAGCCCCTCAGGTTTTCTGTGAGCATTTGAGGTCTTGTTCCTATCCCTGAGCTCACTGACTACTTGGAGAATTTTTAAAATCCTATTTCCCTAGGTTTGTAATGGTTTTCTTTCTTGCTGCTTGAAAGGTCATGCAACTGACAGAACAAATTCATCATATGGTGAAGCTGGGAGAGGGACCGAGCCCAGGAGCCCACTGCAAGCACTGGGAACAGGAGGGGACCTCGGCCAGCTTGGGCAAACCACCTCCCCAGGCACTGCCTGATGAATATGGTTCCAACATTTACCAGTTCTGATGGTACTTGTAACAACAACAAGTTAAAGAAATCAGTTTTATTTAGAGAGAAGGGACTTGTCTTTAAACTTTTGACTAAGTTGTTTTAAACAACAGCGGATAACACACCATACTGCACAGTGCACTCCTGCCTTCATTAGCACAGTTTTATCCTTTGCAAAATGCAGGCTTGCACTCCCTTCTCCAGAGGTTACTTCCAGGAGCACAGCTTCTTTCACCTCCTCCTTTCTGACCCCTGATCTGGAGACCTGCCCTCCCACAGCTGACCCCAGCAGCAGTCCTGAGGCAAACACAACCACAGCTGGGAAAAGCAGTGCCAGAGAAACACATTTTCAGCTCCACTTTACAATTTAAATAAAGGAGAGGGACCTAGGCAGGCAGCCCGCAGCCACTGCTCTGTGTGGCTGCAGGTCCCTGGCTCAGATCACCAGCACTGGTGATATTGCTGCAGTCCTCATGCTGACATTGGTGGTGAAAAACACCATGTCATAAAATAATCTTAGCTGAGGCTGCAGTGAGTTCTTTTTGCTGCCCAGAACCTGCTGTGCCATCAGCCACTTGGCTAAAGTACATAGAAGTCATTGTTGTTTGACAGGTCACTGTAATGGCATAGGGCAAGACCAGGAGCCTGTGCTGATGGGGGGTCAGGTCGACTTCTGCCCTGAACCCCCTGTGCTGTGGGTCTGCCTGAACCCGACTTGCAGAGTTGAGTGTCCCACCTGTGCTCAGCCACAGCCCGATGCTTGCGCTTGAGTCTGCTGCCACCATTGCAATAGGTCCCACAACACCGGCACATCAAGAAGTGCTTGGCTCCATGTCTGGCCTTTGACTTGGGGGCTGTGGCTGTCCCTCCGGGAGCAAGAGTCACTGCTGTGGCACCCCGTGGGTTAGGCTGCCCTTTCAACCGGCTCCTTTTCCTCTGTATGGGGTCCAGGCTGATGTCCGACTGGGAGGAGCAGCTCTCATTCCAGCCGGTGCCGGCATTCAAGCTGCGCAGAGGCAGGGCAAGCCGTAATGCCTTCCAGAACTGGGAGCCAGATCGCTTGGACTTCTCTCCCTTCCAGGTGACAAAGGAGACGGACTCCTTCAGCTGGAGGATACTGGGGTGGGTGCACTGCAGTGGCCTGTATTCCACCACGATAAGCTTGGTGGCGATGGCATTCTGGCACATGATGCCCAGCTTGAACTCCAAAAGGCTGATGCTCTTCTCTGTCAAGTAATCGGGACTCAGGACCACGATCATCCTTCGGCTCCTCTGGATGAAGTCAAACACAGCTTCAGTGGTATCTAAAAGTGCAAGGGCAGAGGAATTGGGGTGCACAAGGGGGAAGGAGCAGGGAGAGAAAAGCTGAAGGAAAGTTTTTGTGGCATGCTTGCACAGATTCCCCCCTTCCCACAGAGGGGAAACCTGGCACAAGTCCAGTGACTTTCAACTCGTCCATGATCCTGCTGTCAGGAGCAATAAGCAGCATTTTTGCTTTGCAATGTGTTTTTGAGAAGGCTGCAGTGGTAAATAAGAAGCAAGGATGGTAGAATATGCCAAGACATACTCTTGACTTCTGCCGTGCACAGCATCACTCCTGACCAGGGAAGTGCAGGCATTTGATAAAGGGCAGGTCTTGTTCGGGAACCACCCGCCCACAGCTCTAGCAGCCCTTTGCATGGGGGGAAGCAAGTGAAGCAATCTAGTCATCATGCCAGTTTGCACTGCTGAGTCCCACCACTCTCCCTCTCGTGCTCTCTCATCTAGAAATGGAAGCCTCCAAGCTTACAAAGCAAAAGTCAGCTGTAAGTCTCTCCACCAGTTCCCCTAGCCATCATGGGGGGTGAAAATACCATCCTTCAAAAGCATGTCTTGGGATTAATTGCAGTTTGTAAAGCTCAGCAAGATGCTTAGTTGAAATGGTGCCAGGCAAGGGCAGCATCTCTTTTATTATGAATGTTGAAAAGCAGAAAACCTGAAGGATGACCTTGGACTTCTATCTATGGCTTGAGCTGCAGTGAGCATATTGAAGATGTTACAGCTAATGGATGAACACTGGAAAGGATGTGAATTAATAGGGTTGTGGGGCTCAGCAAATTAACTCAAGCTAATTAACAGAACTGTAAGAGCTTAAAAAACGCACCTACTTACTGAATGCTGGTGCCTACTAAGATGGAGGGGACCTGAGGACAAGGTGGTTCAAGCAAGACAGGGATCATCAGAATAAGAGCTCTTGCACACTCAGAGAGAAAAACCTCTCTGTAGAATGTCTTGCAAAAAGCTGTCCTGGGGAGAAGGGCTACCTGCTGCTTCCATTGCCTTTCACACTAAAAGCTAAAGCCTTGATTCCTCAATCTGGAGACTCATTTCCTTCCCTGCCAATGAAACACTGCTCTTTTGTATCAGTGAAAAATACTGCTCCCTTTCTACAATGGCAACGCCTCTTATTATTCCAGCACTTGACTGCCTTTTTCCTCATCTCACAGCAGAATGTGCACTGTGTTGCGGCTAGATGCATCTTATTTTAATATTATAAAGAGCAATATATTTTTTTTTTAAAAGGCATGTGACTAGCTGTAAAACTCACTGTCACTAGATTATTTGGGGATCAAGAACTTGGGATAGGAAAAATGACTGTACAGTAATATCCCCGGAGATGGATGGTGAGTGGCAGTGGAATAGAGCAAGTAAGGCACTGTTTGGCTCTTTAACATAATACTGGAAATTAAATCAAACTATTTGGAGCATTTTATCTTGTACACAAGACTTGGGCATATTTCCCCCACCACACGCATGAAAACACTGATTCATTGAAGCCAAAAGTAGAAGATAAAGTCAGTTCTGTCAGAATTGTCACTTAACATCGTGAATCATTCTTACCACTCTGCTTCAAAGGCACAAAGAATTGGCAGCAATCTCCTAATCTACTGAGTCCAGACCTCATTCAAAACTTTCTATAACTGGCTGAGATCTATTTTGAAATCAGCCAAGCTTCAACATTTTTTGAAAGAAAAAGGTTTTTCCTGGTTTGAAAGGTTCCTTTTTGAAACTGGAATCACAGAAATCACAGTGCAACGTAGTCAGGAGCAGCCCCTGGGAAGTCACCTATTGTACCTGCCTGCACAAAAAGCACAAGTTCAATTAATGCAAATGATCCCAACACTGCTGAAATGAAATGTTTTGATTGAGCTGACAGTGACAGTTTTCTTTCATCAATTTTAAATTTGCAACACTTTCTGAGATTTGACATTTTTTTGGCAGGGAAAACGCTCAAGTTCCCAAAGATAGATTTTATGTCTGAGAATGAGATGCATTTAGACTTGGCTGGCCAGAATAGCTTGAGATGTTCAGTTTTCAATGTAATTCCAGCTCATGTAAAATCCTGAGTGGCCACTTCACAGTGTGCAGGGAGGATGGTCCCTCCCAGTGACACCAACAGCACAAGATGGAACAGGTGGGGATTTGGGTACCAACAGAGCTTGGAATCTGATACTCTTGGGTATCTGCTTTATCCTGAAAAACTCCCATGTTTACTACATGGTTACAAAATCAGTGCATATTTTTGTCTGTTTATTTGTGTCTCGCCTAGTGCACCCCAGAGATCTAACACAAGATTGTAAGAGCTATACTTCTGTCCCAGCCCAATAAAAGCTAGGGACTCACAGGCCCCATATTCATACCCTGTAGACCCCAGATCCATAGATTGCCTCAAGTATTCATTTTGTTAGTGGTCTAGAAGTGTTAGGCTCTCTCCCAATGTACCTGCTAGCACATAAACAAGGAAAAATCTCAGAAAGTGGCTTTGATGAGAAAATACAAAGCTGAATGAACCTTTTCTACCCAACTGCCTGAAAGGTGGTGGGCAAAGCGATTGAAGAGCGAGTTTGATTTCTGTGGTTAGGGCAGTTTTCCAAGATTTCTGGTCAAAGTTTCTGGCTTGGTTTCCCAAGCAAAGGGATGGTGTTTCCTTCCCATCTTTCTATCTTGTGATTGCCACGGGAGCACTCTATGGGTCAGTGGCTTTTTGTGTGTGCATGTCCACTGTTGGGTGACAGTTGAATAATGTGTGTCATTGTGTTTCCACTTGTATGGCCTTGGTAGAAGTGGCGGTGCCTCAGGATATCTGCAGGCACACTATGAAACAGACAAGAAAATGCCCCATCACTAAGGAGGTGTCCCCAAATGATCCTGATGCTTGGACTACAGAGTCATCTTTCTTTAATGGCCTTTTGCAAACATAATGGGGAGGAAAATTATGAGAAATGCACAAGGAATGAAATGCAAAAGTGGAAATGTTTTATTGAAAAACAAAATAAAATATAAAAATAATAATAATAAAAAATTATGTATATTATATAAAATTATTATAAAGCAAAATAAAATAATAACAGTAAAGAGTGGTGTCCCTCAGGGATCGGTGATGGGACAGGTCTTGTTTAACATTTTTGTCGCTGACATGGACAGTGGGATTGAGTGCGCCCTCAGCAGGTTTGCTGATGACACCAAGCTGTGTGGTTTGGTTGATATGCTGGAGGGAAGGAATGCCATCCAGAGGGACCTTGACACGCTTGTGAGGTGGGCTGATGCCAACCTCATGAAGTTTAACTATGCCAAGTGCAAGGTCCTACACCTGGGTAGGAGCAATCCCAGGCACAGCTACAGGTTGGGCAGAGAAGAGATTCAGAGCAGCCCTGCGGAGAAGGACTTGGGGGTGGTGGTTGATGAGAAAATGAACATGAGCCAGCAGTGCGCGCTTGCATTGCAGCCCAGAAAGCCAACTGTATCCTGGGCTGCATCAAAAGGAGTGTGACCAGCAGATAGAAGGAGGTGATCCTGCCCCTTTACTCTGCTCTCATGAGACCTCACCTGGAGTATTGTGTGCAGTTCTGGTGTCCTCAACATAAAAGGGACGTGGAACTGTTCGAACAAGTCCAGAGGAGGGCCATGAGGATGATCAGGGGACTGGAGCACCTCCCATATGAAGACAGGCTGAGAAAGTTGGGGCTGTTCAGCCTGGAGAAGAGAAGACTGCGTGGAGACCTCATAGCAGCCTTCCAGTATCTGAAGGGGGGCTATAAGGATGCTGGGGAGGGACTCTTCATTAGGGACACAGGACAAGGGATAATGGGTTCAAACTTAAACAGGGGAAGTTTAGATTGGATATAAGGAAGAAATTCTTTCCTGTTAGGGTGGTGAGGCACTGGAATGGGTTGCTCAGGGACGTTGTGAATGCTCCATCCCTGGCGGTGTTCAAGACCAGGTTGCACGATGCCTTGCGTGGCATGCTTTATTGTGAGGTGTCCCTGCACGTGGCAGGGGGGCTGGAAGTAGATGATCTTGAGGTCCTTTCCAACCTTAACTGTTCTATGATTCTATAATACTGACACGTCAGAGACCAAATAACAAAAAGGCAAAAACATACAGAAATGGAATGGAAAACTCTGGAACATCTGTACAACATCAAATGGCATGGGGAAAGTATTTTTTGCAATTTATGCCACGCTGCTTCCCCATGAAATAACAATGAGGAACTTTGTATGAGCTGCATATTGATAAACGTTAGATTAGAGCACAGGAATTCGAATGAATCAACTGAAGTAAACATGCTGTGACAGAATCCCACAATGGAAACCATACATGGCATACAATGAAACGGCAAGCATATATGAGGTGCTTTGCAGATCTGCGTTACAGCTGGGACTGGGCTGTACCCTTGGCTTGACAGCTCCCAGAAAAGCCAGAGGTAAAGCTTCCAGGGAGCAGAGCCTGCTCCAGTGGTATTCCTTCTATGCTGCTCCCTCTGGACCTCTCAGGCTCCCTTAAGACCATCACACCTTTTGCCTTCTGGGTGCTCTTCTGATGCCTCTCAGTAATCCTGTTCTGGGGTTGCAATGGCACCAAGGACCAAAGCAACGTATGCTGGAGAAAATCCTGGTCTACTACTTATTTGGAAAATCCCTTGAATAAAATCAGCCAAACAAATGAGGTGGATTTAACTTCCTAAAATAATCAGACTTACTAAAACATCAGCAGTTCTCTTGGTAACTCAGCCACAAATGAGATGTGATGTGGTGAGGTCTGGGATGTTAATTGAATTCATGCGTATTTTTGTGACAATTTTTTAAAAATCAAATTGGAATCTAACACAGTTCTGCTTTAGCCTCAGGGCGTTCCCTCTGCCTGCAGACTGGGCAGCCGATCACAGAGATGCTGAAAACACAAAAAAGGGGAAGCTGGGCAAAATGACATGTTGCAAGGGATTCATAAAACTGAGCATGGTTTTGGGTGTTATCTAATACAAATGAAGCTTTCTGGAGTGTGGGAGGCATCTCTGTCCCTCCACAGACATAGTAGAAAAGCTTGTAACAGCAAAGCTTTCAAGCATCTCTGAGCAGATGAGAAGCTCCACTGCCTTCAGTGAAGCTAACTGCAATTTAACCTGCTTAAAGCAAAGCTTACTTGGGGTGGGGAGGATGAAGAAGGTGAGAAAGAAGCCCTATTTTTCCATATTTGTACAGTACTTGCCCAATGGCAGCTCCCTGGTGCCCTGGAATAACATTATAATCATAAGATGCTAAGAGCAAGAGGCTTCACTGATGTCAGGATCCAGCCCACACCTTTAAGACTGGGCTGTTTATGGGGATGCCCTCAAACCTTCCTGCTCAGCTGGGCGAATAACATGTAGATTGCAAATCATAGTGCTTTTTTAATGCCATTATGAATGGATATGCTTCACCTGACAGACACCAACAGAGTGAAAGCATGAGTCAGAGGTGACTCAGGAGCAATCATTATCAATAAAAAAAAAGCATGGACTTAGTGTGCGTAATACTAAATTCACAGTTAAGTGGGCAGGACCTTGCATTGGGAGCTGTAGGAGTATGGAGACACCCCCAGAGCTTATAGTTTTATGTGAAAACATTGTCAACAACAGTACCAGACAATGTCAGGATCCCGCTGTGCTTTGTCTGTCCTACAGGGGAAGGGACACTTCCTTCCTTGGTCTTGCAGGGTTAACTCACTAGATCCCCTCCTGTGCCTGCTGCCTCCCATTGAAGCAAGGACTGGTACTCAGTGACTTTCATATTTGTGTTTTGTGCAAAGATTAATGAAACTGAGATACATCCTCTATTCTGCTACTCTGGGCTTGAAATAGGATAGGTGGAGACTTACTTTGTAAAGCTAAGTATAGGTTAAACCTGAGCCCTGCATTAGGAATGGTGATGTTTTTCATATGCAGGCAGAGAACACCAAATCATCACAGAATCATAAAATAGTTTGGGTTGGAAGGGACTTTCAAAGGTTATCTAGTCCAACCACCCTACAATGAGCAGGGACAACTAGATCACTGCATTGCTTAGAGTCTCATCCAACCTAACCTTGAATGTTTCCAGGGATGAGGCAACTACCACCTCTCTGGACAACCTGTGCCAGTGTTTCACTACCCTCACTGTAAAATTTTCTTCCTTAAATCTAGTCTGAATCTCCTCTCTTTCAGTTTAAACCTCTACCCCTTGTCTTATTGGAACAGGCCCCACTAAAAAGTGTATGCCCATCTTTCTTATAAGCCCCATTTAAGTACTGAAAGACCACAATAAGGTCTCTGGACCTCTCCAGGCTGAACAACCCCAGCTCTCTCAGCTTTTCTTCATAGTCTTACCCAGCTGGATAGAGCTAGTGTAGTTTTTAGTAAGTTCAAATAAGTTTTTAGGGTCTCCTGGGGAGTTGGACACATACCAGTGCCATCCCAGAGGCCTTGGCAGCACCTTGCATGATGCTTTCCCCCAGCCAGCTGCACAGGGACAGTGGGCAAGTAGTAAATGGGAGTTCCTTACAGTGCCTGTGAAATCCCTGAGTTTACTCTACAAAGATGCACGCCTTAGACATGCTCCATGGTTTGTACTAACAAGAAATTTCCCCTGGATTCTGAGCATTACAGCTCTGAAAGATGTGAGATACTCGGGAGACTGCAGAGCCACAGAGACTGACCACTTACTAGTAGAAATGCTACAGTACAGAGCTTTTTTTTGGGTTTTGTTTTTTAAATGCATTTGTAACAGCCATTTCAGATTGCCAAACTATCTGAATGCACCTGCTCCTTCAGAAATGTGAGGAGCAAAGATAAGGAGCCTCAAGAGTCTGCAATCCTGCCACTGAAGTGGAACTGTGATCTCACAGTAATCAGGACTATATAGCTGGGACATGTATGAAAGGCTCTATACTGGAGCCACCTTTCAAACTGTTCTCCCTAGCCTCTGCAACAGGGACCAAAGACCAGGACAGAGTGAAGCCACTTCAGAGAAAAAAGGAGTTCTGTCCTGGAGGCTAATGAAGGTCCCATAGGATTTGGATCTAGGAGCACTGGCCTATACAAATACCATGCTGTCACAAGGTGCTGACTGCATCCCACCTGGACAGCCCAAATTTCAACCCTGAGCTGAGGGCTTTTGTGGTTAATGACAAGGACATGCATTTGCAGAGAGGAGGTGTATGTATCTTTGGTGTCTCTACTGTCAGGGCAGTAGAAGAGCTGCAGGGAGGCACAACTATCCTCTGAAATGCTTCGGGGCAGTCCTTTATGGGAAAAAGGCTGAGTTCCTTTGCACTCCCTGGCCTAACTTGTGGATTTCTGGGGTTTGTTTTGTTTTGATTTCTGATGGTGTCAAACATTTTTCAGGGGTACAGATGAGCCCATCAAGGCTCAGACTCCTGCTAATTTTTGTCACTGGCATTTCCACCCACAACTGATTCCAGAACCTGCCCTTTGGGAATTTGGATTTCTCGCCTTTCCATTTAATGACAGTCAAGGCTGCCATGGCCTTCTTCAGCTCCTTCACTTTGCTTTGCTTGATGGCTTTGTACTGCACTAGAATGACTTTGATGTTGCCCTTGGAGGCCATATTCTCTAGACCAGCTTTAAGCTCCAGCAGGGCCTGTGTTCCCTGCAAGACGTAGTTGGGGCTCAGGACAACAAGCAGACGTCGACTTTTCTGGATGAAGCTCAGGGTTTCATCTGTGACAACTGGGAGAAAGAAACATTGAGGTGGTTAGTGATGGATGAGAACATGCTGCTGAGCTGCTAGTGTCACCCCGGTTGTCTCTTGAAGACGAAAATCAAGTCCCTTGGAGGCACTCTCTAGATACTATACTGGTGTTTCCCAGCCCTGCAAGTGATTCCAGGTAGGGCCTCCTACACCATCACTGGTACCCACTGCCCCATACAGTGACATCTTCAACAACATCTTCTACTCCCAGCCCCAGGCTGCCTGCATATGTGTTTCTTTCCCCCCATGCCACACAGATGCCTGAGATAGAACAGTACCTTTTAGATGTAGCTATGCATCAATGACACTACCCAATGCTACAAGAATGCTATGGGGCCAAGAGGGCTGCTCTGGTAGGCTCAGATTTAGCTTCCTTGTAGTGAGAGTAGAAAAAGAGGTTCTGAAGCAAAACAGAAAAAATGCCAGCTGGAAAAGACTCGGCCTGAAGAGGCATCAGGAAGCCCAAATGCCTACTTATATCCTTCTCTGGCAGATGTCCAGAATGACTCTGGGTTCTCCCTTCACTCATCTTGCCTCGGTTTACCCACACCAAACTCTAAGTATTCACACCCTCCCTGAGTGCCCTCATGGGTTAATTTGCTTTGGAAATACTACCATCCTAACTCCTGCTACTCATCCAGCTGTTCCTGTTGCTATCACTGATGAACGCAGATTTGAGTGTTGCTAGAAGTGAGAAGTTGCTAGAAGCTCTGAGGACTGTTAATAAAGTGTCCCAAAAATGACACCGTTCAAGCTGGACACATGTCATGGTAACTGTGGATCCTCTTGGATTTTCTAACATCAGCAGGTAGACTGTCCTTAGGCACTTTTCCATAATTAATGTGAAAATCCCTTTCAAGTGCAAATCCTCTTTGCACTCTTTGCTGCAGGATCTCCCACACTTCATTGACAAGGGAACGCTCTTGACTGATTAGAAAATACAATGAAGAATAGAATAACGCTGACAGGCAACTTCATTTAGCTGTCAAGCAAGTTTGATTAGTTCCCATTAGCAAACTTGCAGGATAATCCATTTCCCACTGTTTCTTCATCAATGACAACATAGCTCTTCCTGTGACACAGATGCACACTCTGGAGGCATGACACCGGCTGCCAAAAGCTATTTATTTCCTGGCCACCATGCTTCCCCAAGAAAATGAGTCAAATCCTAGCTAAGAAGCAATGGGAAACCCCCAGCAGTGTTGCAAATGGCAGTGCAATGACAAGCCACCCCTGCAGTGCCCTGGAGGGCTGGTGCTGGATTGAGACTGGCAGTCACTGCCACTGATCAGGGGTGGGAGTCTCCAGGGGTGAGGCTGAAGGGCAGGGAACCCAGAAATGATGCACTGGGAGGAAAAGGAGACTCTACAAAGAGAGAAGGGAAGGATGGCAAGAAGTGGCAAAAAGAACAGGAGGGAGATGTATGACTTGAGGAGGAATTTGTGAGAACAGCTCACTGGCTCTGAGCCTGACCTTGGCATCAAGCAAATAGAGCCTGGAGGGTGCCCTGCCATGTCGTCCAGGCTCTCGCTAGAAGGAACACTACCAGGACTGCAGCTGTGTGCCTGTCCCCTGAGGCACATATATTTATTTTCCTTCAAACTTAGAGATGCTGTGTCCTGGCAACAGTCTAGGAGATAGATAACAGATCGCAGATCCCAGACTGATTCTGCTCCCTCTGTCACACAGCTGGGTTGGGACTCCCAGCAGTCCCCCTGTCCTACCCAAAAGGGACCCCAGTGAACTTTATCAGCACAGGTTGTCATCTGTGGGGACCTGACCCAAAGCACATGAATTCAAAGTAGGGCAGTCTGCACTGGCAAAAGCTCGGGTTTTGAATTTTTAGTAGGCATCAGGGATAATACAGTCAGGACACTGGAAACTGAGAGTCTTGGCTAGATTTGTGCCCTTTCTGTGTCACCTGTGTAACTGTATGCATATCTGGAGAGCTTCACAAACTTCCATTCTTGGTGATTCCCTGCACCCCTTGAGGAGATGCTGTGCCCAGAAGCTTGTACGATTTAGCTTGAAACAGTGAAAATCCTACATCTTAGTGAAGAGATGAATCTCACTACCTGCAAAGTACTCTTAATCATAGCAACTCAATTGTATGCCATGTCAAGATATAGACTCTCTAATGAAATTGAGTAGGAGGCCTTCTGGGAGGGCATTTTATCTTGCCACTGATGTTGGCAAGGTGCTTTCCACACCTTCCTGAAACAGACATTCCTGGGTTTTGCAGGCACTCTGTGAGCTACCAGTCTGGTCAGTATCACACATCCCCAGCCTCCTTTCTAGCTTTGACCTTATTCCCTTTTTTTAAGGCAGATCAGCGGTTTGCATGGTCAGTGGTCTGATCCCCTCATGCTGATAGATAAATCACTCCTGCACATCACTCCTGGGAAGAGCAACTAAAACAACTAACCACCACCACTTGCCCACCACAGCCTTTTTGGTGGTCTGGAGCATCTGCAACATTGTCACGTGAAGCAAACACATTAGAAGATATCAAAAAGAGATCATTAATAGAGATGGGGAAAAAAATAAAGAATAAAATTAATCTGGATAGGCCAGTTCCTATCAGTTTTCAGTACATCAAAGAACAATAAAGAGAGGGTGTGCATGGAGCACAGCTCCTGTGAAATACTCACTTCCCCCGGGGAGGCTGTCTCTGTCAAAGATACACAGCTTGTACCCAAACTCATTCTCCAAGACTCCCCGCAGTGTCAGCAGCACAAATTCCTCCTCCTCAGCATTGCGTGCGTAGGACACGTACACATCATACTCCTTCCCGTCTGAGCATTGGAAGTGCAGAGAAACACAAATAGCAGAAGATACACCTGTAATACTGCACATGCTGAGCCTTTGACTTGTTTCATGGGAAAAGCAGTAAAAACTCACTAAATATATGAAGGCTCACTTTAAGCCTGGGCACCTTACATTAAGACACATAGTTACAAGGCAGCAGCACTGCCTCTTTAACTACCCCCCATGAACATGCAGGTACTCAGACTCTGATGGGTCACTGAAGGCATGAGACCACAGCAAGATGACTAACACATTCTGTTCAGGGTCCTTTTGTCTTTTGACATCTCTGACATTGCTTTTTCTCACTGCTGTCTATCCACATGAGCAGTTCCATCAGACAGAGACTTGCACCCTGCCTACACCCTCCAAGCGCCCCCATGGCAGGTTCACACCCCAAGCTGCAAGGAATTGAACACCCTCCTTATCCTACAGAGTCAGAAATCTCAGCTCTGAGTCCTAAGAGATGAACTCCCAGCAACACAGGGAAGCTGTGGAAGAACTGAGGACAGAAAAGTTATTCCAGATCCATCCCTTTGGATGCCTTCTCACATTTTAAAGCAAATCCTGGATTTCAAAGAATCCTTTCATCAAAGAAACCAGGGACTTACTGAAACTTGTCAACTTATTTGATCAGATAGATCTAGATCAGATGAAACAGCTAGCCATCAGCAGGGCAGTGCCCCAGGGAGCCTGATACATCCATGCTTTACCACTGCAGGGAATACAGAGGACTTCTCTCTCCTTTCCCCTGACCCAAACCTGACTTCTCTTGCTCTAAAATGACCCACACAGATGAATACAGGTATAGAAATAGAAGGTCAAAATGTCATTATGCTGTGAAAAGGGTTAAAAATAGCTTATATGAACACTTCTTTATGAAAACAAAGGGTCTGGCCTGTAGCAGGGTAAAATAAATGCAAGCCCTTTAGCTCCTTACCTAGAATGGTTTCATCTGTTCCAAAATGAGCCCGATAGAAGAGGACCATTTCAAGCCAATAAACGTGATAGATGACTATAAGTACCACAATGAGCAGGATGGTTGCTCCCAGTCCACAGGCCAGCTCCACGGTGTACTTCGGTGCTACAGCTGGGTTCAAAAACAAATAGGAGGTATGGTTTACAGAGCAGGTTAGGCCTTCAGCTAAGCAGGAGAACGCTTGTGTCACATGTAGCCAAACACCACAGAGGAACAGACAGGAGTCAAGCTGGCCAAGCCAAGACTTTTCTGGCAGGACATAATGGACGGCAGTGTTGGAGTCCCCATTTGGGGTTACTAGGTCTGGTTGGCCTGGCAGAGCAAGGCAAAGCACAGGCTGGACTTCTGTCTCTGAGCAAGACCATGCGAGCAGCCAGATGGTAGAATGATCTGTTGATGGAAACCACTTGCATGGTCCAAAGCCAGTTGGTGAACATAACCTTCTCAGCAGTACATGCAAACCCCTGGGACAACACTACAGCACTTACTTATAGGACAGCCAGCCAAAGCTGACTTGCTGTAAAACGAAGGCAATGGCCACCATTTTCTTAGCCCATCAAAGCCATAAAGTTCTTGTAGCTTGTCTCAGACTGACAGCAAGGATGTAACTAGCTACAGTCTGATTGTTTTCTACCAGGAAAGATGAATCAGAGTTCATGACAGAAAAGCTGAAATATTTCAAAATAAATAGGAAAACCTGTGGACGTCAAGCCAGAACATTACAGGCCCCCCTTCAACTCATACAGTGTCTATTACACCACTGCTGCTTCTTTGTGTTAAGGACAGAAAACAACTCTTCTAACTGTATCCCTGGGCAACTCTGTTTTTATGGCAATTCAGATGGCAGCTGACATGCATACTGGCAAACTACATGATAAAAGAACAGCAGTGACTAGAAACCACCAAATTCCAAGATTTAATAAGTTTTGTTAGAAACTGGATTACAAGAAAGAAAATGGAAGAAATTTAGGAGGAAAGGAAGAAACTTTCAACAGGTGATGAGCAGCAGAAGTACATGAGAAAGAGGGAAGTTAATCCAGAAAAAGCAGGAAACTTATATAACCCAATTAATGAAGGAGTTGGAGCCAATCATAGAATCATAGAATAGTTAGGGTTGGAAAGGACCTCAAGATCATCTAGTTCCAACCCCCTGCCACAGGCAGGGACACCTCACACTAAACCATCTCACCCAAGGCTTCGTGCAACCTGGCCTTGAACACCGCCAGGGATGGAGCATTCACAACGTCCCTGGGCGACCCATTCCAGTGCCTCACCACCCTAACAGGAAAGAATTTCTTCCTTATATCCAATCTAAACTTTCCCTGTTTAAGTTTTAACCCATTATCCCTTGTCCTGTCAGTACAGTCCCTAATGAAGAGTCCATCCTCAGCATCCCTATAGCCCCCCTTCAGATACTGGAAGGCTGCTATGAGGTCTCCACGCAGTCTTCTCTTCTCCAGGCTGAACAGCCCCAACTTTCTCAGCCTGTCTTCATACGGGAGGTGCTCCAGTCCCCTGATCATCCTCATGGCCCTTCTCTGGACTTGTTCCAACAGTTCCACGTCCTTCTTATGTTGAGGACACCAGAACTGCACACAATACTCCAGGTGAGGTCTCACGAGAGCAGAGTAGAGAGGCAGGATCACCTCCTTCTATCTGCTGGTCACACTCCTTTTGATGCAGCCCAGGATACGGCTGGCTTTCTGGGCTGCAAGCGCACACTGCTGGCTCATGTTCATTTTCTCATCGACCAGCACCCCCAAGTCCTTCTCTGCAGTGCTGCTCTGAATCTCTTCTCTGCCCAACCTGTAGCTGTGCCTGGGATTGCTTCAACCCAGGTGCAGGACCTTGCACTTGGCATGGTTAAACTTCATGAGGTTGGCATCAGCCCACCTCACAAGTGTGTCAAGGTCCCTCTGGATGGCATTCCTTCCCTCCAGCGTATCAACCAAACCACACAGCTTGGTGTCATCAGCAAACCTGCTGAGGGCGCACTCAATCCCACTGTCCATGTCAGCGACAAAGATGTTGAACAAGACCGGTCCCAACACCAATCCCTGAAGGACACCACACATTACTGGTCTCCAGCTGGACATTGACCACAACTCTTTGCATGCGGCCATCCAGCCAGTTCTTTATCCACTGTGGTGGATAAAGTGGTCCACCTATCAAATTGATATCTCTCCAATTTAGAGACAAGGATGTTGTGTGGGACAGTGTCGAACGCTTTGCACAAGTCCAGATAGATGACATCAACTGCTCTACCCCTGTCCATCAGTTCTGTAGCCCTATCACAGAAGGCCACCAAATTGGTCAGGCAGGATTTCCCCTTAGTGAAGCCATGCTGGCTGTCACCAAGCACCTTGTTGTTTTTCATGTGCCTTAGCATGCCTTCCAAGAGAATCTGCTCCAAGATTTTGTCAGGCATGGAGGTGAGACTGACTAGTCTGTAATTTCCCAGGTCATCCATTTTCCTGTTCTTGTGTATGTATATATATATATATATATATATACAGAATATACTATAATATATACTATATAATATATATAGTTATATACAGAAAATATATACAGTTACTCACTAAAACCTGGAAGACAAGTGCTAAGGGGTTAGGTTCTGGCATGCTTGATGTTCTTGTGTACTGTGGGATGGTCTACAGTGAACTTAGTTTAAGGTTGCCCTGCCAGCAGTGGTTAGGGATTGTTCTTAGATTTTGCTGTAGAACAGAGCAGAAAGGAGGCATGGTGAGTAACCAGGTCTGCTCAGAGCAAACCCACTCGACAGTGGAAGAAGAGAGTACAGATCAGCCCACTAGAAAACAGCATTTAGGCAGTGGTGTATAGAGAAAGAATCTGAAGTTTTTAGATTCACTTCTGCTACATGCATAAACAACATCCCAGATTAATTACATTTGTAGGATGAATACACTGTCAGATGGTTTCAGACTCAGTTGTGTTTGTTCTGTTGTTCCTTGCTAATGATCCAGAAAAGTTTTGTATCAACAGAATGGGACTAAAAAGGAAGAAAGACAGGTACCAAGAAGGAAGAGAAAGATCTCTTTGTAAGCCTTCCCATGTTAATAAGGCAGAGTCAGGGGAAGAAGGTACACAAGGCAGGGCAACATCCCTTATGGGAGAGGGGAGGTTCAACCTACAGCAAGCAAGTATGGAAGCTCTGATGAGGTTGATAAGGAGGTAGAAGTATCCACCTTTATCAGGAAACCTCACATATCTATAGTGAAGACTCAGTTTTTATTACTGAGAAGTGGCCTGGGAAACAGGAACAAAATCTTTGATGAAAGATGTAGGGAAAACCCCACACTGAATCAGTCCACCTGTATCAGTCCATACCATCCATGCTGAGATGACAGTATCTAGACTGGAGCATCATCATGGCAAGGAGTAAAATCAGAGCATCATGGTTAGACAGTCTCACTCCCTGAGCAAAATCAATGGGTGCAGTCTGCCTTCTGGTGTTGTGTCACACAAAACCCTCACACAATCAAGTAACCCAAAATAATTTCAAGTAGCCTGTCCCCACAGATCTGCTTCAATTGTGGTACATGGACGGGATGAAACAGGTCTATCCACCCCTCTCTCTTCCCACGCACTTGACTGCATCAGGGTATATGTGACATGCATCCTTGGCTCCCTGCCTCCAAGAAGCGGTGCAGTATGACAGCAGTAAGACAGCAGCACATACAGAACAGTGTGCTGGGGAAAAAGGCCTCATGGAATTATTTGTTCCCCTGCTGTTTTGCAAGGTAAGGCTCAAGGCAGAACCAATGGCTTTTGAGCATGCCTCATTTCACACCCATGATCTGCATGTATTTTACCTTTCATGCGCACTATGGCCTGGCTGCGGTCCTCGCCTTTGGCATTTCTGGCATAACAAGTATAATTCCGTTTCAAGTCCTCTGGTGTGGCTTTTGCAACTGTTAGAGTCCTTATGATAGTTTTGTCTTCAAAATCTCTAGTAATTTCACTGTAAGAGAAAAACTGGAGCATTACATATGTGAAAGTGCAGCATGTTCTTAGTGACAAACACTCCTTTCCTTCAGGTAACCCAATTCTTTCTTTCAAAAACAAAAACAAACCAAAAAAAACCCCAAAACCACAAACCACCTAAACTGATACTTATGAACTGATACACACTTCAGATTTTAACAGAGCTGGGGCTGTTTCTTTATCTGATTTGCCTTAATATTTATTTTGCCCCTCAATTTTCTCATTGCAGCTGTGTCACGTTGCATTTTAGAGAAAGGAATTTCTTGCTTGCAAAGCAACAAGATCTTGTGAACTCAGGATTTAGAGCCCACATCACATTCCCTGTGCAATCCTGAATGAGTCAGTTTGTGTCTCTCTGCCTGAATTGTTCATCTGCAAGATGGGGATAATAGTATTTACTTTTGCCTTTCTTTTTTCTACATAGGTTTGCAAACCTGTTGGCGCAAAAACTGCCATCCACTTGTAATTCAGCACACAGCAAATGGGATTCTGAACCTCATATGAGTTCTTCATATAAATGAATCCCTATTCCTTCTAATCAATACTATCTATAATACTACATTTCTGTTTTCAGCCTCTGTTTTTTGAAACCTTTTTATAATTAAAGCTATTTGGGAACATTTCTCTAAATAAAATAGTGTCTGCTCCTGTTTTAGCAGTTCCACAATAGCACAAGCTGTTGGCACCACTACCAAGACCTGGACAAGGATGTGAATCGGTAAACAAAGTTCCCTCAAATTCTTCTGTAAGACATGACACTATCCAGGTCTGCAGGCCTCCTCCCTGGAGCTCCTGGCTCATCACGGCACAGTGCAAGCTCAAGGGTTTCTGATTAACAGGGAACTGGGGGACCCCATACTCCCTTGCAAGGGAAAATGGGACCGTCACATGTCTGTGTCCATTCCCCTTGGCAGGACCCAAGAGAGGTTTAGATACAAATGAAGGCTCACATTACTGTGTTACCTTTGTGTGACTTTTATCTTCGGGTCCGTGATGTCACCTGTGTTTTTCCCATCTATGGTCCACCACACCTCAGTCCGGGATTCCTTCAGGAAGGTGAAGAAGACCTCACAGGACAGAACAAGGTCATCTCCTGGGAAGAAAGGAAAACGGTGTGATATGGCAAAGCAGGAACAGCATCAAGCTGACTTTTGTGGTTTCCAATGGTCCTACCATCCTGAGCTCTGCCTCTCTTTATAGGGGAATGAGGGCAGCATCCACCTTCAGACATCTGATAAATCAACATGTACAGGGTGTTAAACTGTTAAATAAATAGGAGAAAATATTCTGCCTTCTCAAATGTGTTACAAATTCCTTGACAGCACCAAGTGACACATCTGAAGGGAGGTGCTCCATGCCAACCACTTCCTTCGAAAGCCAGGCAGTGTTAATCATCCCCACTGCACATGAGACAGATGCCATAAGGCAAAGGATCCAGCTCCACAAAAACATTTTGGTATGGGAACACTTGTTCAGCCATTTAACTTTACTTCAAGACCATGCCTGGGAGCATGAATATCTTTATGATCACCCCATAAGTGATTTTATCTTACACAATGCTACAGAAGAAGTCTGACCTAAGCAAAAAAAACCTGTGCTTTAAAGTGAAGAGTGCTGTTAACCATCATTGGCACCACATTTATTACAGCAGTGTAACGGGACACTGCTCCAAAGGGAATTGCTCCAAAGAGCTATCAGTATAAACTGATGGGGTGGGGGAAGTGGTGTGGTACCCCATTACACAATGCTGTGAGGCCAGCAAAAGGAGAGCTGTCATTAGTTGGGAAGTAATTGCCGAAGAGGGAGAGGAGATGAGCAAGATGTGGCCAGGATGCTGGAGCCACTGTGGGACTGAATGAGGGAGGATTGGAGCAAAGTACATCCAGGGACAGGGCTCAGAAATGCTCCTACAGGAATTTCTTTAAGCAGCTGAGGATCCCCATTTCATCCACCTCCAAAGCTGCAGTCCTGCATCTCCATGGCTGTTTATTTATTCTTGCAAAAAGAAACTTTTAAAGCTTTCCTATTCTGGCACCGAGAACTGGCACACCACCCTGTCTGTCAGGCATCTTTGTGGCAGTTCATGTGCCCTGCAAAGCAAAAGCACTGGGGATGCAGGGGAAGGACAGAGCTTCTGTGCCTGGCTGGGTCTTCCCATCCTGTCCCAGCAGGCAGGCTGCCAGAACAACAGCAGAAGGCAGCAAGCATTGTAATTTACCTGCTTCCAGTTCGTAGACAACTTTCTCATTTGGAGAGACAAATTGTGGTGGCAAAGCCTTGTTTGGAGATCCTGCAGGAGAGAACAGAGAGCCCTCCATGGGGAATCGGACTTCATGAGAACCTGGTGTCCTTGCAGCCTCACTCATGACGGCTTTGCACCCCACTCCACACGCTCCAATTCAGCCTGTGATATCATCCTGCTGCAGAGTTCTGTGCAAAGAGAAATCTAATCCTAGTCCCCAGACTTGGCCAGACCCAGATTTTGAGGCTCCACCAAATTTTAGGTAAGTCTATATACAAGTTTTTGTGCCTTTGACATCAGAAGAGCTCCACAACCATCTCATCTCCCATAAGGCACAACCTGTATTGGTTTCTTTTTACTGGTGCTTCTGAAAAACAGAATAAATTCATCACTTCCTGTTGCAAGTATTTAATTCAGCTATTAAAGGAGCAGTTGCCATGGGACTCAGCAGGTGCTCTACTGTTCCCTAGGTTTTTAAATTCTGTCTACAATTCCCTGGCAGGTTGGCTGAGCCCTTGTGCCTGGGATATGTCTGTCTAGACACTGGGCTGGGTAACTGGAGCCCTGCCTGGCCAATTTACAATCTCGGCCGCAGCACATAAAGCTTGGGGATTCCAAGAAAACCAAGGCAAGGTGGCTATAATGGAACAATCTCACAAATAATGATAAGAAAAGGGCACTGGAGACAAAAACTGAGCAAAAATGCCTGGGTTACGCATTCATATGCCAGCAGAGGGTACCCCTGGCCATCTCATGGGCTGTGTCTCACCAGCCTAAGCCTGGTCACAAGCTGTGTCTCTTGGGGCTTTAGACATGGTGGTGGGTAGGACCTCCAATGCAACATGCTATGGGCAGTAACACAAGGCTGACCCCAACAAGCAAAAATATACCAGGTCAGTTGGGTAATGCAGATTGAGCACAACTACAAATGGATCCTGTGACAGATTCTTCCAGCTGTTTTCACCACTTCTGCAGTTGTCCACCTGCATTTTACACATTATAAAAACATTCTTACCCACCACCTTCATGTTTATGGTTCTGGTGAGATTATAGGTTCTTCCGTGGTCCTTGAATGTCACAATACAAGTGTAATTCCCTCTATACACACTGCGGACAATGCCGATGACAAGCCTTGTCCCTTGAGGGTATCGCTCATAGAAGCCATCCACCAAGTTGCAGTTCTGGAGTCAGATAGAAAAATACTTGAGTTTTGGGATCCAAAAGTAAATATATTGGCTTAAACACTACTACAAAGATATTTTTTAAACTATGAATATGATACTTGGGATTGTGTTGTAGGTCAGACCTAAATACTTAGGCCTGTTGGAATACAAACTGGTATTCACCTTGAAAATGAGGTGAAGAAACAGATGACCCTAATAGTTTTATCCCACCTCAAATACAGACAATTTTATAAAAGACAGATCTCTGATTCAGAAGTACATTTGCAGTCAAGGTGAGCACCTCAGCAGAATGAAAGTAAGAAGAGAGTGGAAGAAAATGATGATGCATTCACAAATGGATACTAAGACTAAAGGACATGTCCCCTGTTGATGTCAGTCTTTCGGGACTAATCAAGCTACCCTGACTGACTTTAGCTGAGGATGAGGCCCCAAAATTGGCAACTGGCAAATGAGAATCTGTAGCACCAAAACTTTAATAACTCTTCTCTTTCTGTCAGGTGAGGCAACTGGCAAATGAGAATCTGTAGCACCAAAACTTTAATAACTCTTCTCTTTCTGTCAGGTGAGGCAGGAAACCTCTGCCAAATACCAAGCTAGAGATCTCTTTTCAGAAGGGATTACGTAGATGACATCTTGATTGTCGTAAAACCCAAAGATGTGCATATTTTATAAGAGATTATTTCTGAATGGTACATTTCTAAATCAGATACATCCTAATGGTGCAGTTTAAGACAGGGGTCATATACCATTTTTAATGATTTTTATTAGGCATGGGATGACTTGCTGCCTGAAAAATTACTTCCTTGGGGCTTTTTGTTTCATCCTGCTAATTGACTGCTGAGATGTGAATTTCACTGAATGGGACAAGTAAAGGATTTCAACTATTGGAGTGAAAGTGCTCCACTTGGATACAAAAGGAACTTTTTCTTGAAAGGTTTTAGAATTGTTTTTATTCTTTTGGGGTGGTTGGAGTTTTTTGTTTGGTTGGTTTGTTGTGTTTTGTTGTTGTTTTTGTTCGGCATTTTATCTGGTTTTTGTGTGTGTGTGTTTTGTTGGTTTGTTTTTTTTTCTAATCAGAAGATATACTTGTTGTCAACATCCTTTATAATTAAATCCACTCATAAAGAACCTTCTATCTAGAATTCCAGAAGCTCTTTAAAAGTGGATAGAGAATTGAGACCCATAACCCTCTGGCTGCACATCCCCTGAGAATTCTTATTCTCTCTTGACCAAAGGCATCCACCTAGAGAAAAATGCTGAAATCAAAATTTAATAACATTGAGCAGTGATTCTTTAGGCAAGAGTCTGAGGATGACTGGAGACAGCCTAATTACCAGAGCAGTACGGAGGGTGGGCCAGGAATGTCTCAATCTTCAGAAAAGAGGTTTGCTGAATTGTGTCAAATAGGCACTTATGGTCCTTGCAGCAGCCTGATGTACAAACTTCATTTCCTGACCTTGGAGATTTTGAAATTTTGGAAAGAATGCGATTTTCACTAGTTTTGTGTTTTTACAGAAGTGGGAATATGAATCACAGTGTCCTTTACAGGGATAGCCACTGGCTCATACAACAGGTTAGATATACTGCCCACAGCTGAACTGAGGTATCTAAATTCCTGCTATTCTCCACTTATTCATGCTGGTCAAAAAGGTTTCAGTGATAGCTCTCAACTCCCATCCAAGAGCAGTTTTACTCTTGAACTCAATAGAAAAAAAAAAAGTTCTTAAAATTACAAAGCTTCATTAACAGCTTTGTCACTGTGGAGGCTCTAAAACTTAGCTCTATAATCCTCATGACAGCCATTGCTTTTTCAGATGTAACTCTGCACTCCCCAACTGACCAAATAAGTCTTTCTTACCAAGTACCACTTGACAGTTGGTGTTACACTAGCGGGGTAAAACCCATCGATGTCTGGACATATGATCTCATTGGTATGCTCCAAGTAGAACATCTCCTCAATGGGTTTTATTGAATGGCTCACACAAGAGTTTTGGTCTTTCGGAACAACCTCCAAGGGAAATGCAACTTTGCTGCAGTAGGTTGTATTTCTAAGGACAGAGGAGAATAAATAGGGCTGATGATCAGCTAAAACTTGTTTATTCCTATAGCAGTTCAATGAACTAAAAATCACATCTGCAATAATGAGCATCATAGTGCTGATACGGTATATACAACTTCAGTTGACTCATTTATATATGGGAAAAAACGCCATCAGAGATGGCCACACAGCTCAGAAAAGCCTATAAAGATGACTAAGAAGCAACATCCACTCCCCTACTGGTAAAGCAGATAATAAGGTCAAAGATACAATGAACAAGAGACAACGTGACGAAGATCAAAAAGAGCTCTTATGCTCAGTTGCATAGCAGATGCTATGTTCGTCTTGTACCACACTTAGAGACACTTAATTTCCTAGAAGTCTGAACCTTATAAATCTTAGCCAAATTAGCATGCAGTCAAAACATTACCCCTGCATCTGAAGCTATTTTTACTCTAGACATACAGATCACTTCTTAATGGTGAGTGCCTGTGGAATTTGCCATGAGCTCAGCAATAATATTTTCACGGACACTTGCAGCTAGCAAGGAGAGGCATGCTCATTAGTGTTTGCAAAGCTCCAAGCATTATTACAAAGTAAATTGGCTCAACACTGAGTGGTCTCATAATTGTAACATTCTTTCCCCATTAATGCTTTTGTAAATGGTCTTCTCCCTGTAGAAAGATCTGGTGCTAACAGCATAATTTTCCTGCTTCCTTCAGTTACACTGGAGACTTATAGAAGCTGCACCATACAACCTACCTGAGCATGCATGTATAATTCCCAGTGTCATTGAGAAGAGCAGGCCAGAACCAAAGGGTGTCTTTCTCCTTACTTATGTGATTGTCTGGGAGACGAAAATTAATGGGCTCCTCCAGATCCCGGTCCTGTGCAATCCTGTACCAGATCAGGGTTAAGCCTGCAGAATGGGCTGTGCTGTAGTTGTACTTTAAGAAGGTCTCAAAAAGTGGGCATTTGATCTTGGCAGGTTCCCCTTCATAAATCTGGATCTGCTTCATGGTGTCCACACCCCAGTCATCACAGCGTTCTGCAGCCAGAAAGAAAAAGGTAACTTAGCCTGCAAGTCTGAAGGAGAAAATAAGTTCTGCTCTCCACAGCCCTTGGTCCTGCCTCCATTAAAATCAGAGGAAAAAACGTAGTTTTCAGTGGAAGCAAACTATAGTTTTATAAAGGAGGGCAAGAATTCTATATCCATTTCTAGAGAACCTGCAAACTTCTGCTTTCATTTGTATACCTTTTACATTTCTTCTAAGCTATTTATCTCCCATTAGGACAATAGGATATGATATTCCTGCACAACACCAGGCTTCCTAGAGAGCTCCAAGAAAATTCAACCCTCAAATCTTGTGTGGGAAGATAAAATTTGGATGAAAACACTGCTAGAGGTGCATGTGCATCCCCACACAGTGACAAGAAAGATAGAGGTGTCTAAATAAGAGATAAAAAAAGAAAACCAAAGCAAACATCAATCCTCCCTTAGAGCTACAGACTATTGACACTGCAAGAAGCAGCTGGACTGTGGGTTTTGGGAAGTGAGGACCGTCTTTGCTGTGATGGATTCATGTGTCGCCTGTGCAGAGGCATAATAACACAAAGAGCACAAGCAGTAATAATTGACACAGAGTGACTGTTTGCAGTGAAGTTGGGGAAGGAAGGCTGAGGGGCAGAACAGACAGTATGGAAGAAGTGGCAGCAGCAGCAGGTTCTCTTGGGGATCCCTGGGCAGCTCCCAGGCACAATTCCCAAGTACAGTCAACAGGCGCAGTGTGACTCACAGCACACCCAGGCTGACACAGAAACTGAGCTGTGTGGAAAAAGCTATGTGGTGCCTTGTGCTTTCTTTTTTATTATTATTATTTTTTTCTTGTCATTAGTGAATAGTTTCAGTACAAAGAGCACAGTTGAAACCTTCCTTCCGAGTGCTCCTTTCCACTCCATTCCTCCTACCATCAAAATGCCTAGTCATGAAGGGACTTGGTGCAAGCAAAACATGGTACCAGCATGTCAGCAAATGTAAGAGCAACCTGCATTTCCAGTGCCAGCTGAGACACACAGAGAAGCCACTGTCACTGCATCTCCTGTCTCCCCACACTGACAAGGCAGAGTGTGGCACAGCACGCTTCCCAGCACATCTCTTGTAGCTGCTGAGAGGCATTAGCTAGGGCAGCCTGATGTCCAAGAGCCCAAAATGGGTTGAACAGGAGAAGAATATACTGCCTGCAGCAGTGCCCAGGAGCAGTGTCTCAGCATATCACAGCACACCAGAGATGACACTGCAAAGCCTCTCCAGCCTGCAGATATTAAAACACTCAGAGAGGAAAAACAGGATACAGTATGTTCTTTGAGCCCTATTCTTCTGACCTGACTTCACAGGCCCAAAGCAGGATTTCTGGCATTTTATCTTTCTTAAATAGACAGTGGGATGTAGCTTGGCCCTGAACTCATACTTAATTAGAAAAAGCAAAGAAGTAAACCTTTGAGAAAATGGGCCCACAGCACTTAAAGGCAGCAATGCTAAATCCTGTGGTTCAGCAATACTCAGTCGCACTGAGGAGGAATCTGAACTGTTAAGAATAAAAAGGTTTTCTGGTGGATTTACACATAAATGCAAACACAAACTGCACTGCTCCTCCTGTGCTATGCCAAACACCCATATGAGAGTGCTACTTCTGGAGAAAGAGAATGAACTGGGTTAGGAAGAGGTAGTGAAGCTACACAGAGTACAAGTATTTGCTAGCGGGAACCCCAAATCTAAATGACTGGAGAATGTCATCACTTGACATCTAAGAAACACACAGATCCTTCTTTCAAGACTGCATCATCCAGTACAGTTGCTATTACAGCCAGCACCAAGACTCGTTTTGAAAGACCAAAATACTACTGGAAGCTTTGCACCATGGGAAGGTGCATAGATACCAGTCAGCACCATGGTCAAGGCCCACTGGGACAAGTATACTGCTGTAGGCTGGTGGGGTCAAGTTACCGGCATGGTCAAATTCCCATGGAGGGGTAAATGAGACAAATGAGCCTACCAGACACTACTTGCTATTTGCATGATAAAACATGGATTATTATTCATGACGGGTGGAGGCATTATTATTTTTTTATTTTTTTTAATGAAGAAAGGTTTTTCCTCTGGAAGAGCAGACCTGGTACTGTGAATCAGGACATCTGGGTTCTCTTCCCACCACCTGACTTTTCAGTCTCCTCTTGGGCTGCATAAAGGTGAACTGTCTTTATTACTTCAAATGGCAGGACTGAAGATGAAGAAAATTCTTCTGTAATAAAACACTGCAGTACTGAAATTCTTGGAGTCAAGATCAATTAAATTTGCCATCATAAACAGCTCTTGCATTTTGCAACAGCTCATAAATCAACACTAAAACTACTTACCCGTTCTACCTGAATGAGTTACTGAAAATAAATAAAACTATTTATTTTTTTTTCTTCCTAGATTAACCAAAAGCAATGTACAGATTTTGTCTTCTTGACCAGGGAAGAGATAACTGCTACTGTTTTTTTCACTATCTGTACATGGAGATTTTGTACCAGAGCTGGCTAATTCACCTGCCTTCAGGAACACTGTCACACTGAACAGCTAGTGCTAAGGTTCCCTATGTACAACATGTCTTGGGGTGCTGCGTGCTCTGAGCTGAACCCCAAACACAGCACATAACCATGCTGTGTAATGAGCAGCTACGCTGCAGGAGAAGCCATGCAGCTTGAGATCACAGGCTGTGCTTGCCACCCTGCTGGCAAAGACTCCTCTAGGCTTCCAGGGCAAAGCCAGCCCAGCATGGCTTCGAGGGCTCAAGGATCAAAGCCACAACCCATTGCTCACAGCAGAGACTACAGAAATGCCACAGGCCTGAGTGAGACCTCCTTTATGCATAAAACACTGAGGACAGAAGTTGTGGCGCTTCACACAACTTCCCTCCTCCCCATGCCATGGCGGTGTCTCATGCATGAGATAGGTGGTCTCTGCCTGACACAGAATGTGAGGGAACTTCAGGACAATACTCACACACACCTTTGTGAGCCTCTTCCTCCTTGGCTGTGATGTGGCTCTTGTCCCTGTGCCCTTTCAATGCAGACCCCAGCAGCTAGATCAAGCCCAGACAGCCAGCTGCACTCCCCATGTGTGTGTAAAGCAGAAGGGATACTCACATTATTATTGCTATAACTTTATTTGCATCCAACAGCTCCCTGCAACATTTTTGTGTTATTTCCAGTGTTTTAACCTTTACTAGATATTCAGAGCCTATTTGCTGCTAACAGCAGCATGCAACTACTTGGACATCAGTCTGAACTGGAGATAACCTGAAAAAGTGGCATGACTTCACAGTGAACCTCACTGGCATAAAGCAACTCCCACTATAAAAGAAAAAGTACACACGTATCTTGATATATCGTGACTCCAGCAACAGTATTTGAGGAAGCATCGCAGAAAGAAGATTTCAGGACCTAGTTCTAATTGTGAGAAACAGTGGTAATTTTGCTGTGTCCATTTGCAGCAAGTCACACTTGTTTTCACTGGCTAAGCCTAGGACGTGAGTTTCTTCTCTTGAAATGTTTCCTGCACAAAACAGCTGCTGGAGTTTAGAGCAGCTTCTGAATAAATTGAGTGGAATCAGTATTCATGCTCTGACTTCAGAGGTTCAGCAATAAATGGAAACCACCAAAGAGATGAGGAGCTATATGCAACTCCATTGTCCCTTCCATGCTACAGCAAAAGGAACAACACACACAACCAAAGTATACAATAAAAATCTCTAAAAATCCACCATTCCACAAATGCATCTTCCTAGAAATGCTTCTGCAAAACACTTTGAAATAATCCATCTTTTTCTCATAACAAAGGAGGCGCACTGTAAATGCCTCAATTGACCCCTCTTACTGCTACTCTGTAATCACACAGCAAGGCAATCTGCGACCCATAATACCTACCCATGACTGACAATGCAGGAAAAAGGCAAGAAACAGTCTTGTTTCTAGAGCCCTGCTTAGGAAAAGGGATTATACATGCTGGTGAGAGGCTGCATGGTAGAAGGAAGCACCCACCTCCAGCACTGGAAGAGAAAGCACAGACGGAAAGGTCAGGGTAAGGATGCCCATCTTGATTTCGTGTGCCTTGAGATAAAGATATGAGCGGGCTGCTGCCCTATTTCTCCTCCTTGGTGAACACTGGGAACTAAGTGGAGTGGCAAAGTCAACTCCAAATGTCTTCAGTGCTTGGACTGTATGTTGCAATCTGTTCACAGGGATATTTTCTACTGATACAAGGCACAGAAACATCTTCTGTTATACAAACAGGTCTCTTATTTCTGAATCTGGTGCTGCAATGCCCTTAAACACCAGGTACCCCAAACCAGACTCCTCAGAAGCCAAAGCAAGCTGAAAAAAGTGGCTTCCCTAGATGCAAAGTAGAAAATTAAATGAAAGGAAAGAATAAAATAGCTATGTGGTTGCCATGGTTTAAACCAAACCAGACAACTCGTTCACTCACTTCCCCCCCCCTTCTTGCCCTCCCCCTACTCCCAGAGGGACAGAGAGGAGAGTCAAAAAGAATGCAACTCCCACGGGTTGAGATAAGAACAGTTTAGTAACTAAGGTATAACACAAATCACTACTGCTACCACCAATAATAATAATGATAAAGGAAATAACAAGGGAAGAGAATACAACACCTCAGCACCAGACAACCAATAACTCGCCCCCCCCCAGCCTGACCAAGCACCGACCCATACCTCCTCCAACCCCGCAGTCTACCAGCCCTTCTGCCTAACTCCCAGTTACATCCTGGGCATGACGTGCTGTGGTATGGAATACCTCTTTGGCTAGCTTGGGTCAGGTGTCCTGTCTCTGCTTCCTCCCGGCTTTCCCTCCTCCCTGGCAGAGCATGAGGCTCACAAAGTCCTTGGCCAAACCAAAACATCCTTGTTATCAGCTCTGTTCCCAGGCCGAAAGTCAAAACACTGCACTGCACCAGCTACCAAGGAGGAGAAAAATGACTACTACTGCTGAACCCAGGACAGTGGTGCAGTTGCATAAAGGTGAAACCAGGCATTTCTGGAAACCTTTCCAAACCTTTCACTTCTTGCACTGATTTATGCCCTTTTGAAAAGAGCTCTGAATACACACATCTGTAATGCTCTTGAGATGCATCTGCAACACCCATTACAAACACCCACACAGCCAAAACAGAGATTAGATTGGTGCAATTATTTGCATTTTTCAAGAAGAGACAAACTGCTTAAACCATGGATCAAAAAAGAAAACTAGAGTAAGGCCACATCAAGAAATGCCATTCCATTTTGTCAACAGTTTGGCATTTCTACATAGCTATTTTAAATAACGCCATTTAAAAGAAAAATAATAATAATATCTCAAGTACCAGAACTCTACCAGCTCCGCACTGCCTCCAGCCCTTCCCTCCCCTGAGGCTACAAACAAAGGTTTCCCCTAGTTGAAATTTCTGTGAAGAAATAATGAAAAGTCATCCTTAGGAGAAGCCATCTGTCATGCTGGCACAAATTATCCCACCATTTGCAAATTGATGTGCCCTTCTCTATTGCCTCTAAATTTGGGAGGGGACCTGCCTTGCACACAGGCTGAGACCATGCAGACACAGGAGGACACAAAACCACCAATGCTGCAACTCAACCCTGAATGCTGGTTGAACGACATGGCAGACCCCTCTTCCCCATCCACTTTCAGCAGCAACATCAGATGGGGTTGCACAATCTCAACAGCTTCCTACTTTCTTCGGCCACCCCTGCTGCATTATCTTAAAGCAAAGCTGGTATGAGTCAGCCTCCACTCAGGGAGTGCAGACAGGCCAGTGGTTAGCTTGATGCAAGAATCGGCATCAATAAGGCAGAAAAAGCTGGTCACGCAAAGTGATTAAGTGAGAATTAATCATTACTACCTTAAAAAAAATTCCCCCCACTGTCTTTCAAGATCACAGCAGTCAGTGAGAAGGAAGCAGAGGAAGCCAGGCTGAATAGAGGAGTTGCACTGAGCATGGGAGGTACCAGCAGCCACACACAGATTCCCATTAATACCAGTTCCAGGAGCACCCACTCTTCCACTGTTTGTGCTGTCACATATGCACCTTGCACAAGACCACCCTGTGCTGTGAGGCTGTGTACTTTACTCAGCAGAGCAGGGCAGTGGTTCCCATGAAGTCTGTATCCCATCTGACTGTACAATACAGCAAAGGGAACATAGCATGGAATGAAACAAATGAGAACATCTTTCCTGAACTGGGAGAAGAGGCACAGATGCAAATGCACTGAAATTGGTGCAAATGACAGAGAACTTGGGTTAGCCCTAGCCAAGATAAGCTAGCTCTCACTATTTGCTATCTCTACAGCAGCAACAGTGGTCAGAGAATGCCTAAAAACTGGTTGTAGCCCATTGCTGTCTTGGAGGCTCAGTCTGGAAGCTGCATGAACTCTGCAGGAATTTATAATCTTACTTCCAGTGGAAATACATCAAAAAAACCCTGTCCTACCCTCATTGCTTTCCTCCCAATACAGCAAGTAAATTGAAGTGGTCCTGGGACAAACCTCCCTGTGACCAGCTCTGACATACAGCACACAGCCCAGTCCTATTCACGTGGCTCTGCTACAATGGCACTGGCAATGCGGTTTCACGCTTCTCCCAAGTCTCACCATATTCATCCTGTGTTGACACTGAGCTGTGATGCTTCCATGGAGGAGACCCACTAGTTACTGTACCTGAGGATGAAGTGTCTGTCTCACTCTCTTCAACTACTTTTGTCATTTAAATAGATAGAACAGCCAAGAAAGGAAGAAGGAAAAGGGCTTTCTGTTGCAGAACAGCTCATCATTTCCAGAAGCATTTACACACTGTGGTTGTGTAAGTTCAGATAATAAAAAGTCTAGTTTAAACAGGTGAGATGGTCTGCCTCTCTGCCAAATTCACAAAAAACAAGCTGACTGTGTAAACTTCTGTTGACTTCAGAAGCAGCAGCCAAGGCAAAACATCCAAAAACGATGACTCTGTAATGGAACCCATGTCTCCTGACTCCAAGTTTCATTATCTAATCGAGCACAGCCTGTAACATGGGAAAGGGTTTTTTAAAACTCCACAGTGAGCTCCATGCCTTCACTCTTTATCTGTGTGTAAAACTGTTTACTGTATGTGGCACAGAGCATTTTGGTACCCTCCAGCAACTGGGCCAAAAAAAAAAAGTTATCTGTTTTTCTCTATCAAGCTTGACATGTTTGCCTGGAGGTTGTTTGGGTTTTTTAGTTTTTTTTTGTTTGTTTTGTTTTTGGTTTTTTTGTTAAATTGAGATCAAAACAAAAAAGGTAGGGATAAAAACTGCTTCAAAGCCTGAAGGAGAAAAGGAGCAAGTAGCTGCTTTCTACCCCACTTCACCGAGGAAACTGCTGCATAAAGCAAAGCAGAGCAGCACAGGAGGAAGAGAGAGAGGGACAGAAAACAGAACAGCCTATTGCAAAATCATCTGTAGGAGAGGCAGCACGAAAAGGAGGTTCATCTGACTAGCACCAGCGCAGACCTGTTCTCAAGCTGGCAGGGCCTCTTCTGTGTGTCTAAGATATCACACTGGGACTTGAAAAGGTCCAGACTCAACTCTTGGCTCTGCCACAGGCTTGCTTAGTTAAAGCCATGCAGACCAGTTATTGTACTTAGCCAGGGTCTCTGTTGCCTGCTTTAAAATACAGTCAACAATTCTGCACTGCCCACCACAAGCATCCACAGGGATGTCTGCATACAAAAAAAAAAACCAAAAAAAGCCACAAACAAACAACAACAACAAAAAAAAAAAAACCACCAAAAAAAGCCAACCAAAACCCCAAACAAACACACAAACAAAAAAATACCCCAAGCACTGCAGCATTGTTGGATGAAGGCAGGAACTGAAAAAATAGAACAAGCAGTAAAATGCCCCATAAGGGTCTACAAGCCTGTAAGCCTGGCAGCAATCACTTGTATGCAATAAAACATACGAGACTTGAGCACACGACTGTGCAGCAGCAGGTGCAGCAATGAGACGTGATGGATAAGGAAGGTAGGAGACACACCTCCAGTGTCCCCTGACCCCCTATTTGATACACACAGAGGAGCAAAAGTGACCATCCAATAGCACATCAACAACATACTCAAAATGAGCTGCTTTCCTCCACATGTTTCTGCACTTCAGTACAGTTGGGTCACATCATATTGACACCTGCTCAAAACTCACCTCTCACAACCTATTTCCTCAGCTGACAAGAAGCAGACATGAGGTGTTATCACCTTAGTGGGCACAATTCTGGCTGGCACAGAGGGACACTGGTGGCTGCGGTTACACATCTGCACCCAGGCCAACTCTGCTCTGCTGGTTTTATCGCTATTTGCTTCAGGGTTACAAGCCTTTCAGCACCCTCAGTGTTGAGTAACTTCATGCCCACAAGCACCATAAACTTCTGCAACCACAGTAACTTACAGGGTAAGGATGGCTATGAAATCATGTCCTAAACTAGGACCTGAGATTGGAAGAGTAGGAGAAAGTCAGGAAATCCCAGAAGATGATGGGGGAGGGATTTAGTCTTTTCAGAAAACAATAATGCAGTTTAATCTATTTTTCTTTCCACTTTACACACTAAAATAAGCTTCTCAGCTTCTGGAGCTGTCACAAATCATAAGGAAAATAAGGCCACTGGAACCCCATCAGTAGAATAAGAGCTATACAGTAATAATCTTGAGGAGGTGTGCAGTGCTTTCCATCTTCAAAGTGTTTTACAGACAGTACTTTTTTAATCTGCAAATTTCCCCTGGCCATAAGCAAATGCTCTGCCTCTCTGCTAAGCACAAGACACGCAGCTCAGATCAGCACTTGGGGGTGCTGGCAGTAGCTCTGACCTCCAGAGCCAGACTTCAGTTTCTGACTCACTGCAGTCACTTTGTAGCTCCAGCCACCACCTGAATCCAGAAGCACTGGTGACATCCAGCACTCTGGAGCTGACTTCAAGGGGGACAACAGCAGTATCTGAAAGCCTCTGGTACAGGGGAGTGTAAGAGACATTCTCACAATCCAGCAAACAACAGCAAAGCCTGAAATAAAATCCCCAGGACAGAGGCTCCTGGGGGCCTTCCAGACACTGCCTGCCATGCTGGGGCGTCACTCTGGGCAGAAGCTGGCCCCAGTCCCAGGCTCATCATACCACACAGCCTGTCTGATAGCCCTCAAGGGAGCTGTCAGAGGAGTTTCCTATGCAAACATGATGCTGCCTCCCACCAAAGGGCTATTTATGCGCAGCAGTTACCTGTTCACACTAGGTGGGTCCTTCAGATAATCAGCATGAGGCTGCTCCTCCTCTCCTGGCAGCAATATCTTTCTGCTTTTCTAACTCCCTAAGACAGTACTCTTCCCAGCACTCACCCTTCAAAAGCTGGAAGCTCTTACACAAAGAGAGAGCAGCCTGATTAGCAGAAAGGGAAAAATGAAACAAGGTGCACAACTACAGCTACATCTTCTATGTAAGTCAGTATCTAACATAGGCCAGCTTTATTTGGAAACAAGATAACATTACGTTTGTGTTTTGGTGGGTTTTTTTTTGTCTAACTGGTTTTTAGTCTCTTTTGAGCCACTGTATATTTATATTACCTCAGCAGTGCCAATGAAATCATTTTAAGACCAAAACTGGATCTATCAGGCCTTGCTATCCTTCAATGGGTATCAGAACAGCTGGGTTGATTAAGCATCCTACAACACAAGTGCAGAGACCTAGGCTTTATTTTCCATCTTAAGGATGGCTTAGCTGAAGGAAGGAAAGCAGAAGACCCCAAGTATCATTGCAAACAAACTCCCAAAGGTCACAAGAAAGGCATTCAAACCCAGTACCTGCATATCACGTATACTCTCAAGACCAGAAAAGATTTGGCCTTGCATAAAACAGGAGTGAGTAGCAGACTCTGGCACAAATTCATTCTCAAGTCTCTTACTCTACACTACTCAGACCACATTTCTTTCCTCTTCCAGCTTGTGGCTCCCTTGCAGCAAATGACTTTCTTTCAGCACCAGCCTCCATAGACAGCAGAGCCCAAAGACCAGATGTTTACAACCACAGTGCTGTTGGCAAAATCTGCAGGGGGCAAATAAAGTTTGCAGATTTGTCTCTTCAGTAAGAAGAAATAGGGTGAAGTGCAATGCTGGAGCTTTCTGACACACTGCCAGGGAGATTGTCATACTGGCTGAACTGGACGGAAAGGCCATCTGCATTAGAGCCGGAGCAGTGCTGGTGTTTTATAGCTGGATTTTATCGAGTGTTGGCTCCTCATCCCCTCTGTAAACTCTGAGAGCTTGGGATTCAGCCAAGCCAGTACCCCTGGCTTGGGTGGTCCCTGGTCAGTGTTGCTGATCATGCTGCTGCCCTGGGAAGGGCTGCAGGGGCAGGCAGGAAAAGGGACAGCAAACCATGACAGGTCTCGTGCCTCTGGCTCCAGTCTTCCCCAGTCCCCTGCCAGCCTGGGCTGAAGAGAGAATTGGTCCTGACAATACAGCATTAGATGTCTCTAATAGCAAATCACAGAAAAAGACACAGCTGAAATGACAAATCCCTACCAAGTTACACATCTTAACTATCCCAGGAGCCAGGTTCCCTAGTGAGAGCTCCGCATACCCATTGCCTCACACATTGTCAGGAGATCACTGTGGCAGCTACAGACTGTGTATATTCACTCCAAATAACCTCTGTTGTGTTTCCTCCACCTTCACTCCCTGCTCCAAGAAGAAAAAGCAAGTTACGTTACAGGTGCTGTAACATTATCAGAGCATGTCCAGTCTCCCACACAGCTCTGTATTTACAACTTTGTAAGGGTGAAACAAGCTGCAGTTGCATTTTGGTACCAGTCTCAGGAAACCCTGCAGTGTAACAGAGGGCTGCACAGACGGTTGCCTCTCCATCCAAGTACAAACTAGCCATCCAAGTCTGTCATGAATAACAAAAGACATTTTGACAGTCCAAAGTGGTTTATGATGTCCATGGAACAAAAAAGGAGCTCTGAACTGAAAAGTGAGTCTGTTGCCTGTAGACCTGCAGAAATGAAATACATACACTAGAGTGGATTTGCAGAAGAAATGTACTTTAACTCACCAAATGTCCCATGTGCCACACTTTGACACTTACATTCTTGGGGCACTCTAGAAGGGCTCTAACCATAGAGAAGAACTCCCCTAAAGGATATTTTAAAAGCATTAAATACCTCACAGAAATGCATGGAGGGTTCTGCCTGATCAGCTGGCACAAGCCAGTGTGACCCAACCACCAGAGTTCCCTTTTCACAGCTCCCAGCTGACACACTCAGCTTTCAGAGTTGCTCTAACATTTCCCAGGCAATCCTGATTCAATTGCACCTACCTCCCATTTCTGAAGAAGTCCAAGATGACTGAAAGTGGGGTGTTGTAACGCTGCCTCAGCAGGAGGAGGATATTGCGTTGGTGGAGAGCGGAACAGCACATCCAGAGATACATGCAAAGCAGGGATTTTCCCAGTGATTAATGGCAAGAACTCCTACTACCTAGGGCTTAGTGAAGGAGACCTGGTCTTTGCTGCTTCCCCATTGTTCATCATTTCCACCAGGCCGCTTTCAGACGGGATGGGACATCCCCTACTGAACGCTACAGCCTACTGTGAATGCCTTGGGCATTCCACAGCCCTTGGGCATTCTGCAGCCCTTGGGCAACACAAGGAGAAAAGACTCCCAGGCTTGAGCCTCTGCAATGAGTCCTGCACTGAGATGAACCTTGCTGAAGTGCATGTTGTGAATCTGGCCCAAATATTCAGTGTGGTCCAAGAGATAATGATACAAGAGCTGTTCATCTGCTCAGGGTATTAAAACTGCTTGTTTGCCAGCACTGCAGAGGGGCAAAGGCTCATGGGGGAGCTTGTCAATCCCCTGCACAACCCTTATTTCGACATTTCCCCTTATAAAGCCTGTGTCTGTTCTTTCCTCCCTCCCCCTTTCCACTTGCCTCCTGTAAATCATGCTGTCTCTTTCCACCCCCAAATAGGAAGTCCAGAGCAGAGACGTGCACAATCTGCCTCTTTACAAGAGCTGGGCTGAACGTGTGCCAGAGGAGCTGCAAGCATGACAACATATTTCCTGTCAGGAAAGTGACTCAGTGAGATGGGTATGAGAGCTCGCCTTATGAGAAGTTCCTCTCTCCCCTTGCATGGCTGAGGCATGAGTCAGAATCAAGAGCTGGAATCTCAGTCCCCTCCAGATCCAAGCAGGAATAGCAGAGTTCAGGTTCAAGCCGCGGTCCTATTTGCAACTCAGTGACAAAGCAGCACCACCTGCTAAGCCCTGGTTTCACCCCTCACAGAAGGGGAATAACAACACTGACCAAGTGGGCAGCTTGAATTTGCAAAGTACTTTTAGGTTGAGGAGGTACTTACTGCTACTTGGTAACGTACCCATTTACACCATGCTTATATAGGTGAGCATTATACAAAACCCACACAGAATTAACATCATGTTCATGCATTCTGCTGAAGTGTTTTATACATGAACATTTCATCCAGGAATATTTTAAATGCTAAAATATCACTGTAGCCAGTTTTCTTTCTCTGGCCTCAGACCAGCTCTTCCCATGATAAGTGAGCAGACCCATTGCATGCCAGGTCCTTACCAGAACCGCTGCCAAAGGTGACCATCCACAGCCAGAGCACAACCAGCATGACACTGACCATCTTCATCCTGCTGAGACAAAGTACACAGCGTCAAATAACCAGAACCTCTATTATTTCATCACTGCAGACAGCTTTTTAATTTTGAGTTTATCTGTTTATTCCTCCACCCAGTAATCCTTTAATTCTTGTATGTTCTTTTTGTATTTCATTAATATTCCTTAAGAACAGCGTCTGTATGGCAGAGTCACTCTGCCTGCAGGCAGCTGCATGCACTCTACAGTCCTGGCAGGCAGTGGCTCCAAAAAGAACAAGTTAATTGACTTAAGTCACTGGAATAGCCTATATATCCATGAGCACAAGGAGTAAGGTAGATACTTGCAGGCTAGAAATCACAAGCTTTTACTTCCAAAACACCAAGGTCCTTTGCCAAGACCTCATTCTGCTGGTTTCTGAGAAGGAGTGCAGAAAGTATGCACAATGGCAAATGGCAGGGCAGCTGAAGAACATTTGCACTGAACACATATCTGACAGTTCAGCATGACAACCATGCTGGTACAGTCTGAATTTACAACGTCTGCTGCTGGTGACCTGCTGCCAGAGTCCTGATTGCTTCACCCCATACCTGCAGGCAGGACACGGCTCTTTCCAGGCAAACCCTCCTTCAAACAGCCACCTTACAGGAGTAAACTATCGCCAGATTTGTACGCTTTTTGGAAATGATCTGAATAAAAGTTTGTGCTTTCAAAGTGGCACTGATAGACAAACAACAATCCCAGACTTCCCTATGCTGACTACAGAGCACAGCTTTCTGAAATTCAGGATAAATGAACACTGCCAGAGTTTTACTCGCCATCCACTCTGGTACCTGGCATTCAGCTCTCACAGCCATTCACACACTGGAATTAAATTTTCCTGTGTTTCTAGATTTTCCAGGATGCAACTTATAAGCCAGTAGTCATGAAAGCTGACATTTACTAGATGGTGTCATTAATGGGGTGAAGGTTGCATTTCATATTCCTGGATGCTGTCAGAGATGGGAGAAGAGATGGTTAAAAGGCTGAACTTCATTAAAGCACCTTAGCTCTGACAGGCAGATGCAGTAACAAGCATGGTGATACTGTCAGGAGTGCACTCATGATGCTGCTATACAGACTCATGAGGGAATCTGCTCCACCAGGATGAGCTAAAATGGTGGGGAAAGAAGTAACAGAGCCCTCTTAATCATGTCCCTTATAAACCTGCCCATAACATATGCATTACATAGAAGGGCTTTGAGCATAAGCAGAGAGCACCTAAAATTGCAGAGATTAACAAGAATGGGAGATGTGAACTGCACTACTCAAAATCCCGCAGCGGATATTGAATCCTTCCTTTTCAATGCTTGCTTCTGAAAGGCCTTTGTATGATGCTTTCCCTCTGCTGGGCTCATCTCAAAGAGACAAAGGAAACCCGGAGCAAGCCTGTTCTTCTTTGCACAGGCCACACAAAGGGCTGCAGACTGCCGCAGAAGCCATCAGCCTTCAGAAATGGGCAAGAAACTAGGAAGAACACGAGTTTTCTTTCTGGGCTCCAGCTGAAAGGGCTGCTTGTCTCCTACCTCCTTCATCCAAACCAAAGTGCCAGCTGCTAACCAAACCTTTCTCTATTGCTATCTACAACCAGCTCTCAATATCACTGAAGAAGACTTCATAGGGAGGTAATAAAATTTGTTTGGTTTAGTACTCCTACACTCTGAAAATGCTGAAGATAGTTCTTTATGCCATCAGATCGGGTAGAGAGAACCAACACGCTACACTTTGGGTAAGAATTTAGGAACTTTTGAGAATTCAAATGCTAGAAGAGAAGGAGCGTAAGCATAAAAATCTGTCATGGGTCCCTCTCCATTTGTCATTAGATAAATGCACAGTATGTCCTAACTCGCCCTTATTTTCCAGTGATTCTCTCCTGCATTTTGCACAAATAGGAGTGAATTCAGCCCTGAAGCAAGCAGGAACAACTACTGACTTTGGATGAGTTTCTCTTGATTAGAGCAAGGCCATTTACATGGCCCCAGGCCAAAATAAACTACTATGCTTTACCCTGCGATACATGAACTCTGCAGTCAGCTAATATTTACAGCCATTAACTATGCTCATAGGAATATGCTTCTCTCAACTGTCTCAAAGAGCCACCAGGCTTCTCTTCCCACAAGGAAGGTATCCTAAAGTTCCATGCTTTGCCTGCTAGTAGGAATATTCTTGTTCCATGCTTTGCCTGCTAGTAGGAATATTCTTGTTTCTTGCTCTACCCAGCTATAAAATCAAAAGCTCTAAACAGTGTGATTCACTTCTGGTTCATTCCAGGCTCCCCAGAGATGTTTCCAGTGGAGCTAGGCAGGCACAGAGCCTGTCAGGTTACAGCAATTTCTCTGCTATAGGAATGGGACTCAGCTGACCACAGCTATACAAAATAAAAGGGGCCATGGAAGGCATGCTGCACAGAGTCAAGGGCTGGTCAAGGGGAGCCACCACAACCTCCTGGATGCCCTGACCATGCCAATATTTGCCAGGCAAGGTGAAGGAAGAGGATTTTCCCCTTGGGTAAAGAAATTGTGAGGTTGTACACACAATGAAGAAGATAAAGGGGACTGTAAGGCAGGATGGCTCCTGCAGGATGACTTCTGCATCCAGCTTTGTTCCTGTAGCACATGGTTATTCAAAAAACAAATCAATTACTTCCACAAGATCTGATGGTTTGTACTACTAACACAGCAGGGGGACCAATTCTTATGCACTAGTGCTGCTGCTACTAGGAAGCTTTGCTTTAAATGGCCCAAAAATCTGTGCTATATCCCCCAAAAGAAAGGTCTTTCCACAGAAGCCCTGTGGTCACATAATGTCATCATTTCTCCCAAGGAAGATTATGTGATTCTGCCAGTGACACCAGGTAAAGAGCATTGCATCCATTCAGCCACAGAGAGGTGGGGTGGGTTTTGCAATGCATGTAAGAACCTGATGCCACAAGACTACAGCCCACCCCAGTCTTGCCAGGAACAGAAGTTTTCTCAACCTTTTCCAGCAACCTGCTTCTTTGTCTGGGACATCAGAAAGCATTTTGTCTGTATATAATGCAATTCCAGTGGTGTCTGATTAACTTCCTGCACAAGTGAGTATCACTGCACTGAAACTCGAGTACCCCTAGCTGCAACCAAAGAGACTGCAAACCCCAATCTGCACTGGAGTGTTTCACACAGCTGCATCCACACAAAAAGGTCACAGACCTCACCTCTAGTACACAAGCAAATGAAATAAAAAGTAAACGCTAAAGGGAACCAGGAATAAAATCAAAGAGCAGAGGAGCATAACAGCTCAGAAATCCCACCATGTCTAAAAAGCAGGCAATCAGAGCAGCCAGAAGGCTGTGAGTGCTCCAATACATCCTCAGCACTCCAGAAACTTCTCACAAGACTAGTACGCTCCGAAGTGTTCTTAATGTCTCCATAAATTAACATTCCAACAATAATTCATAGAGCAGTTAGGGAAAACAATCCATCACTGGTGTTGTGCTGTTGCTAGAAATTTTTTAAGGAACTTATTTGAAATGGTTTTTGTTGTTAGTTTGGTGGTGGGGTTTTTTGGTGGTTATTTTTGGTTGGTTGGGTGGGTTTTTTTGGGGGGGGGAGGGTGTTGCTTTTTTGTTTGCTATCTTTTTCCTCAGATCAGAAATTCTTTCCTTTTCATTTCTGAGCATTTTATGCTTCAAACTTTCACCTTCTGTATATTGGGCAGCGAAGAAAAGCAGGGTGGAGGGAAACACAGCCATGGAAGTGTCTCATGCTCTTAAAAGCAGAGGCTGTGGAAAAGTTTGGGCTTTCATTTGATACTGGCCAGAAGTGGCCTTTATGTCAGAAAAGGTCATGAGCATTTTCATAAAAAACCATCTTTTAATAAGACACCCATCCCAAGCAGACCTAGGCAAGGAATTGTTCACTCCTGCCTTTAGCAGCATGGACCCCACAAAGCCTACGCACTTTCCAAGCAATTATAAAAACCAAGACAGATGCCAAATAAATAAGGAGGAGAGCTGCACTCAAAGTAACTCCTGTACACCTATTCTCAAAGTCACGGTACCAATTCTAGAGAACACAGCCGCATTTTCCAAGAAAATGCCTTTGTCCCTCCTAACCGCCAGCACCTAGGGAGAGCTGACAGGTTTTTTGCTTTTCAGTGAGAAGTCATGCTACAGCATGTAGAACAAAAGCCCCCTTCAAAACCTTGCCAGTAAGTACTCTGGCTGAAAGAACATTTAAAATAAAGCAGTTTCAGAAAGAGGAAAAAAATAACATCAGCCAGAGCTGGGTTTACATATAATTTTCTTTACGTAATTCTGTACCAAGCCCTCTGAGTCAAAAGCATTCAAGAGCACAGGACTGGCCTCAGGAAAAAGATGCAGACACAGGAAGGTTAGCAGAAACCTTAGCTTAAGAAATGCTTTGCTTCAATGCTGCATTGAAGGGCACTGAACAGAGCTGAAGGGCTGTAGAACAAGGCTGGTGTTCAGGAGAGGAGCACAGCTTCTCTACTCCCATACTGCTGCATGCCCATGAGCCCTGGGTTCCTGCATCATCACACAGCAGCACTGGAGAAAGCTGCTCTGCGAGTTTGCTGGGTTTTATTAAGGAGAAAATGCATGTACAGTCCAAGTAAATTCAAAGAATCCAAAAGGCAGACAAAGAGCAGCCTGCAAAAGTAGCTGCAGAAAAGTAATAGCAAAAACACTAATGGGAAGTGGGAAAAGGCCCTTCAGCCCTCCAGGAAACACTTTTGCTTTTCAGTATGTGCAGGAGTAATTCAGACAAAAGAAGGAATTACTGTAGCATAAACCATCTTGGTGGCACTTGGCCAGGATTTGCGCAGCATCTCTCTGACCTGCCTCTCCTCCAGAGGCTGTGTGGGTACCATGTGGCACTGCTTTTCACTGCAGCCTCAGCATTTCCACTTGCATCCCTGCCTGGAGCAGGGCCACTCCTGCTTTGAGCTGGCCAGTCCTGCAGACAGCCCTCCTGAGCAACACAGCGTTACACCAAAATCCCTGGAGACAGGGTAGAAAGGCAGGCGAGAAGTTTCAGCAGTCCAGCCTTTTCCCCCTAGGAGGAATTAGCACATTCATTAAAGATTTCCTTCCCAGGCAGCTTCCAGGAACAGAATGGGGTGGAAACCAATGACAATTTGATGATGAATGTCATAAGCAGCTCAGAGCACTTTCGTTGCCGTAGTGCACACTATGCCACGCTCACCACTTCAAACGCAGACATGCTGACCAAACAAGAGTCCCCAGCGCTGTCCTTGTTAAAACACTCGCATCTCTCCTAAGAGCAGGGAGCCCAATTTCTCTTGGCAGCAGCTTCATAACAGCCAGGCACATTTCATCAGGAATCAGCCAGGGCTGAAGCCTGGCCTGTAATCAGGGATATCACAGGAGCCATGAATGCCACGCAGTCAGCGCATCTAATGGAGACACAACCAAGGCACAAACCTGCAAGATGGATGGTCAGTCCTACTTTTGCCAGGGTGACTGCACTCATCAGGCTGTCTCATGCCCAATGACAGGAGGCCGAAAAGCTTTTGATCTGAAGCATCTCTATTATAAAAGTAATTTCTATAATCAGATTCAAAGGAAACATTTACATTTGAGCAAACTGAAACTTTTTCGCCATTTAGAATCACAGCATCTATTAAACACTTTCTTTTGTAGGGGGTGGAAATAACTAGTGGGAGTCAGATGGAGTCATCATTTAACACAAAGCACCTTCTGTCTTAATTTGCCAGAGCTTCCTTCTCCAGGCCACCATCACACAGGACCTGAAAGCGCTGGCTCCTAGCACTGGGGAGCTACAGCACTGGCATCCTTTTCGCTCAACAGATTTAACACTAACAATCAGAATTTAGAAGAAGCAGCTATTTTTTGCCCCTATCAAGAGAAAAGCAAAAAGCACCATATAGACATGTGGAAAGAAGAGGACGGGGGAGCTTGAAAATATATCTGAAGAAAGTCAGTATTCCCCCTCCTTCCCTTTGCAGTTCTCCTGCAGTCTTCTCGGGGCTTGGCAAAGCAGAAATGCTACAGATCTTGCACACTGCTCTGCTGGAGCCCAGTGTACTGCTGATTATACTCTGGCAGCAGGCAGAACATGCTGCATTTCATGCATTTAAAATACACTACCTCAATAATCTGTCACCTCTCCAAAATATATGCACACCTGGACAAGACAAATAAACCACTGGGACTGCCACCAAGAGATCTGTGAAGTGGGCTAAAGAGGGGCAGGTAGAGCCAGAGCTAAGAAATCAAACAGCACAGATTACAAATGCATACATGCTGGCCACCAAGCAGTTCAAACACCAGTCTACAAGAGCACTTCTGTGCTCAAGAAAAAGGTATCCAACCAAGACAGTCTATTTTTTAAGTCTGAATAAGCCAGGGAATGAAAAGCTTCCAACAGAGCTTCAAAGAGAGCTGAGACCTTCCACGAAGCCAAACACAATACTTCTATTTTGGACGGCAATGTTAGAGTGAAAGGAGAGCTCTGAGAAATACCCACATATTGTGCTACCGGGAAATAAACTGACAAACTAATCTTTGATTAGAAAAAAAAAAAGAAATCTGCAACCAACATGGCTCAAAAGACCTGAGGAGACTTAAGGAATCCAGAGTAAGATTCCTCCCTAGCTGGAAGAGTTCTGATTAGCTTTCATGGAGTCCCTGGAGACATCTGAGAACAAGCATTTAATTCATACACTCTGCCTCCCAACCTTAATAGCTTTTAGATGTAAGCAACTCTAATGCCCTCCCTATGAGGTTATTCCACTGTCTCTGTGGACATATCAGCACATCCACATTGTGCAACAGATTGCACAGCAGCAACCCCAGGCTAGATCAGCCCAAGTCACTAAATCCAGAGAATACAATGCAGACTCGAGCAGAGTTATCACCTGGGCTTACTGCCTTTCACAGGACTCACCTGAGACTCTTAACCCCAAGAGCAGCTTTCCCAGGAGAGGCATCTCTTCACAAGCCAAGCCTGGCACAGCCAGTGCTCTGCAGCCCCATTGCACATCCCTATTGCCACAAAGGCTGCACCCGGCCTTGCTGAGCACCAGCTGCTATAGGCTCTCAGTTCCAAGAGTTACTTTCCTTAAGTTCAAGCCGTTTCTGCCAGCTACATACCTGCTCTTTCACTTCATCTCCCCCCCTTTACAGCCCTCAGTGCTTGCAAACACGCTTCCCAGGGTGGCTGCTCTGTATTCAAACAACACCTTCTCCTTCTTCTTCCCCTAGAGAGGGACACAGCAGGAAAAAAAGCCTCCAAGCACAATTGTGCTCCAAAGCACAACACCACTGTCTTTCATTCCCCTTTCCAAGCATCTCTTTTACTGTGCCATTGCCACAAAATCCCCAGGCAGACTGCAATGTCTTCAGCACCGCTGGCAGGTTTACCCATGCTGCTGCCAAGTAATGAAAGCCTGATCCCCAACTCTCCTTGTGGCATAAGAGGAGGATTTCCTCAAGTGACTCCAGGTATCCTGGAATAAGCAACACATTCAGGGGTAAAAGCAAGTCAGTCAAGTTTTTTCCTTTTTCAAGTTAGGGCCACACAGTGTTTCCACACCTAACATTTTTATTAATCATGTTAATCTAATCACATTTAGCCTTATGAGAAAAAGTAAACAAGAATAAGATGTGAGGATGCTTCATTCCCCCTCCTCCAGCTGAGGCTGCTCTGTAAGTGTGCTTTACACATCAATCCACTGCAAAATTTAAAGCAATCAAAGAAGGAACAGCAAAGGCACTGAAAGCCCAGGACAACACGCCACCTACAAGCAGGTATCCAGAGGTCCTTTCAAACCCCCACATTCCTAACCTTGGTCCTACTGGTCACTATCAGAGCAATTTTCTGCATGCCTGCCCCTTCCTGGTCAGCACAGTACAGCTGTGGTCTGAAAAGGGAACTAGAAAAAGCTGGGTACAAACAGAGAAAAGGAAGAAAAGAGGAACAGAACAAGACAATCCTTCCCATGTCATGTGTATCGCATTTGCTCCCCACATCTCTAACATTTCCTTCTGCAAATATTAGGTTGCACCATGACAGGGAACTTGCTCAGGCTCTGCCTGCACTGATCCCATCACTGCAGCTCTAAATTCAACCTTTGAAAAATGGCACCCCGAATTTTCAAGCCCAGGAGCCTCCTACAAGAAGGTCTGCTCTGTGACCCACAGCACCTACACAGTGGTAAGCTTGAGAGAGAGCTGCAGGCAGCAGTATGCTGTGACTGTCATCAATATTAATTATTTGGGGAGAATAAGATTGATCTCATGAGGGCAATGAATTCCTTTCTTCAGCTGAATGACAAACAAAAGGCAATATATGCACTGCTGACATTTCCAAGGGCTACAAGGAGCAGCAACAGGAGGAAACCGCACTGTGGTAAAAACCTGCTACAAAGGGACAAAAATCTGAAAAGTCTCAAAAATTTCCATTTCTGAATACTTTCAGTGCCAGGAAGCAGAAGCCTTCATATTCTCAAATAGGCACTGACTCTAGCCTTCGGCTGGCTCACCTCTTTGCATTAAGAGGAAGCAATCACCAAGTGTCTTTAGAAAGGTGGGTTGAGTTTCCCTCTTGCTCTTTGAAACTTCTTGTCACCAACTACAGAGTCATTACACCTGCAGACAAGGGCCATGGAGGGGACCTTAGAAAGGGGAAAACATTGCCTTCCTGGGTAGCCACAAACCAGGGCTATTCAGCAGCCAAGAAATGCCTAGATGCACATTCCCTGTGCAATGTGAAGAGAATACAGTAAACCTCAAGAAAAGCTTTTTCACCTCTCCATGGGTTTAGGTCAAGGGTATCTGTGTGTGTGCAACAGAGCCTCCATAAAGTCCACATAGCAACATGAAAGAGAGCAACGGAAGGTGAAGAAAGGTAAATGCACTGAGGCTATGGCTATTTTTGCAGGAGAATGGATGAGGGTGAAAGACAACCCAGTCCATGGTGATGTTACTCCAGTGGAGTCCAAGTTTAGCAACATTCATCAATCACCTCAACACATCAGCCCTGTCCTGATCAAATGCAACCAGCACAGTTTGCTAGAGCAACACATTCTGAGATCCAGCAGCACATCTGTGCTCATTGAAACAGGTTGGATGCCTACAAGACCTTCACATCATGATGTTATTGCACTGGGCAGCAACACCTACATCCTCCTCCCGCTATCTGGATCCCTCCTTATAAACAAGGGCTGAGAGGTGTCTGTTCTTGAAGGAAGACGAGGGAGGCAGCTATTTCTTGAAGGGAGGCAGTTTTTCTCAACAGAACAAATCCAACTATTTGTATTACAGTGGATTTATAAGGATGTTACTGTCAGAATAAGTATTTTATAGATCACAGAGCTCCGGATCAACAGATTGCGGGTAAATCTATGTAGGTGGGGCCCTGGATGTTACTATGCTGGGACAGATCTAAGATTGTTTTACTTTTGGTTCCCTGTGGGATTTGCTTTTTACAACAAGGCTAACCTCTGCAAAAAAAAACAGCTAGAAATTTGGGCTCCTGCCACTGCCATTTACTATGTTCCTGTAAGTCTCTAAGGTTGAAGATTTTAAAACAGTCTAGTAGTTTAGGATAGCAACATGAGTTTCTGGTTAATCTACATGAAACCTACAGAGGCATCAATCACCAATGGTAGTGCATGAAAAACTGTAGTGCCTCGCTGATAATCAGGAGTCAGAGAGCTTATAAATGGCTGTCCCTTGAACTGAGAGCATTAGTACAGGTTTCTAAAATCTGTTTCCCCAGCCACACTTATAACAGCCTCTCTCCACCTCACACCACAGCTGTGCATCTTAATGTCTCTAAAGTGCTTGGAGATTCCAAGATGAAAGATAACATATGAGTGCAAAGTATAGATTAATTCCCTGAGCTCAGCAGTCACTGGAGCTGATGGGGCTAAATGTACCACACACCCACCACGCAGAACTTCGGCTTTGAGCCTGTCTTAAATAGTAACTACTTAAGCAGCAGTTTGCTCGGAACAAGTCATTTTTGGCCTGGTTGGCTGGGCACACGGAGCCCCAGTGGCAGGAAACACAGAAATGCAATAAACTACTATGAAAAATAGATGCTTTTCCATAATAAGGTCATAAACCTGTTCCTATAGAATCTGGTAATGGGATTTCAACTCATATCAGCAGGAATACGACAAAGCTGTTCAGGTTTTAGCAACCAGCACATTAAGAACGTGGCCAAACATAATTTGAAAAGCTATTTCCATTTCTGTTTGTTTTTTTAAATTATTGAAAATCCAGTTTAAATATTACCAAGGAAAACTTTAAATTGAGCAAGATAAGTTTTGGCTTCCTTCCAAGTAGAAGGCAAACCCCAAACGCTACTGCAAATGTAACAGATGGGAGTTATTTTTCACTCTAAAAGATTCACTCCTCTGCACTGAGATTAACTGTAATTTGCTCTTTATTTACTTTTAGGACAAAGGTAAAATGATAAAGAAAGGCAACTATAACCACAAATCACAGGCAGGAAAAGGCAAAAGGAAAAAAAAAAAAACCCAAACAAAAAAACAACCCCTCAGAGAGGAAAACGTCATGTCTTTCTCACCAAGCAGCATAACTGTTATAAATACATAGTTAAACAGCTCCACAGCATCCTGTCAGCACTAAGGATAAGCATTTAGGTCACACTTTCACAAGCTTTTATACACAAGTTGATCGAATAGATAAGAATTACATTCGGAACATCTGAAAATATCACATTGCTGGAAGTGGACAGCATCAGGCCTAAGAGAGTCAAGATGTTCCATTACACTTTAATTTCAGTCATGCAAGGGATTAAGCAAAACCAGGAGAGGAGAAAAGACCAAACAAACAAAAACCTCACACAGCAGCTTTTCTAGGTAAAGAGGCAGAGAGGTATTAACACTTACTTTTTCCTTTTTTAAAGTCTTCTAATTCTGATAACGCCTTGCCTCAGTAAAGCTGAAGAGGCTCCTTAAGTATTTGTGCAAGTGCATGATTCCTGTTGTATCTTTGCCTTTCAGTCACACAATAAAACTGCCCAAGGAGCTTCGTGCAAAGCTACCAGCATTTTACCGCGGTATTTCCAGGCTGCAATGCAGCTTGCACCCAGACAACCCGCTGCCCTGTGGCCACGCTGGCTGAAGCCAGATCCAAAGCTGCAAAGGTTAAACACTAAAGCTTGCCCAGTCCCATTTAAGCGAGCTGTTAGCAATAAAGAAGAGTAAATGGGCTTGAGGGCAATGTCAAATGCTTCTGAATCAACTAGACAGTCTCTCACACCAGCTCAGGGTTGCTAATACCCGTGATGGGCATGGGATGGGAGTGCATCTAGCTCTCCTTCCAGGCATGACAATATGATCTTCTTCTGTGGCCACCTAGAGATAGCTGGTAGCTCTTAATGACACTACTCTGGGTGGGATTTCCAGGGTAATGGTTCTCTGGCTGTTCGCAGGAGAAGCCACCTTCCACTCCCCTGACTCAGCTCAGAATTCACAGCAATCTCTTATTCCTTGCCCCACACAGAAATTTTAAGTTAACAATCCCTTTTTGTTAACACATGTAAATCTAAAAAGACTCCATTAGAATCAATAAAACTTTCTCATATAAATGTGGAGTCGGAATATAACAAAAGACAGAAAAGTAGAAAGAAAGAAAAAAGGAAAGCAAGAAAGTCCAAAGCCAACACCTGGGACCTTGATTCCACTCACTGCAAAAGTTAAGGACTGGTAAAATGCTCCTCATTTTAGTCTCTTATATGAGAAAGTGAAGCTCTCACTCTTTCACACTCCTTCCTTCTCTTTCCCCAACACTCTCAGAGAGTTCTATCTTTAGCCAGTTCTCTTTGCTGTAATTATCTTACAATTGTAATTGGATAATCATCCAGACTTGGGAGAAACTGGTGTCAAGAGGAATCCCTGGGGATAAAGCCCCCATCTAATGAAACTGAGAGTTGCTAAATTAACAAAGGACTGACTAAATACAATTCTTGGCTTGCAGTAGAAATCTTGTTTTACCAGCAACTATTTTTAGGAACCCTATAACAAAATACATACACTTGTATATTCAGGTTCCTCTATTTTATTTTCTGTTAAATAAGACTCTGAATTTATGAACATAATGATCTGTGCATGTGTCTCATTGGGACCTCCGAGGTTGAAGGTAGCAAGTGCACTGGCTAAGATAAAAATTCCCAAAAGCGTAGGCAGAATTTGAACTAATTTCCCCAAATCAGTTTCCATTTTACACTCTCTAAGGATACACATGGATCTGTCACATGCAAAAGCCCTGCATATAACACTGGGGCTGAGAAACGTGAGATAAGCCTGCTCCGTGAAAACATTGGGGTGTGGGGAGAAATCCTAAAATACCTCCCAGAAGAAGCAGTTTAGTTGCAGTTTAGCAGTTACCAGATCTCAGCCATACATTCTGCTGATGGTGGAACAGAACAAAGCAGTTACAAACCCTGGAGGGAAAGAAACCTGCCTGTGCATGGCCCCCAAGCTACACCCAGACTGCCAAGCTTGTGCAAGAACAGGGGGTCATTCAAGCGAGGCAAACATAACAGCCAGCTTGGCCTTCCTTCTGCCTCTACGTCTGGCCCACCTCAAGCAGCCGGAGGAGCACCACCTCTCGTACAGCAGGTACAGAGATGCTACCAGCCGGGCTGGATCAGCCTGGCACCACAGAGGAGACGGCTCTTGGCTTTGCTTATTTGGACAGTGACATCCATGAGCTGTGTCAAGAGAAAGGCAGGGGAGGAAGGAGGAGAGCCGGCAATATCTGAACTGTGAGCTTCACTGTGGAAAGCATTTCAGTTCCCAAATAATATGGCACTGTTCACAGATTTCAGCTTATATAGGCTTTTCCATATATCTATTTTTATTCTTGAAGCATTCCGCGTTGCTGTATGATGAAAACAAAGACTGGACAGCACGGATGCTCACAGATACATGAACACATTCACATTACAAAAGTGGTCATAATCTTCCTGCCTGTCCACCTTGCTAGTACAACTTGTGCTCTGAGAGCCAAGGTGAAACACCTCTCCCACACAGCCAGCTGCAAGGGTTATCTCTGTAGTGGGTTTTGGCAAGTCGGAGTCTTGCTGAAATGGGAGGACATTTAACAACAGTGGGGGACTCAGGACAGATGGGGAAATTAATATAAATAATGTGCCTACCAAAATAACCAATATAAAAATCCAAACATAAGTGAGAAAAAGAAATAAAGAACATGTTCTGGCCTCTTACTCTGAAGGAGTGAAATGCTTCTTCCTTAGTGCCAGCAGCTGGCACATGCAGGCCTCATGAAATAAAGCTGGGACAAACATTCCCTGGCTCGTCCTTCTCATACATGTACCTCAGAGCTTAAAATTACAGCACTGAGGGCAGCAAGGAGGTGTTTCCCATACCTCCATGTACCCAGGCACCATCTAACATGCTGCCACATCACTCTCTCAAACCTCTGAAGTCTCTTATTTATGTGTTCCTGCCAGGCACTTTGGAGTAGCACTACCTGACCCAGAGCATGAGCTTTCTCAAATCTGGACCATCTCAGTACTCATCCCTGATGCACACTAGCTAATACTCAGATGCAGGATACCTCTGCAGAGTGATGAAGGTCTGAAAGGAGAGATCCCATAGAAGTTCAGACCCAGCTTTCCTTCACGGACTCTGGAGGGACCAGGCATAGGCAGACTTGAGCAATCACAGTTCTTCCTAATTCATAACCACTTTAACTCAAGCTACATCCAGTGAGGGGAAGCTGTGTGCAGGTAGACCTGTCCTCTTCCTTACAAAGGGCATTGTGTTTGAAACACAACCTCCCACCCCACAGACCCCTGCTTCACCTCCATGCAGCAGCTCCCACCTTCCCAGCATGCCTTGCTATCCCATATCCTTAACTGCTCCAACAGAGAAGGTGTTCCCAGTGGCAGCAACAACTTCGTACCTACTTCCAAGGAAGGAGAGTGAGTGTTGGAGGTTAATCCCCTCTGCTTGCCCTCCCCTGCTCACCACAGGCAGGCAGTGGAGACAGAAAGCAGGACCCTTCCCAGCACCAAGCCCTCCCAACAGAAAGCCCCTGGGCTGGAGTGATGCTTTCCATGCAAATAGGAGAAGCTTTGCCTGCAAGGAACACAAGACAGCAAGTAAATCTCCTGGAGCTGCCAAAAGCATTATAAATGGCCTTCTAAGTTATGAGATATGGACTTGCCACAGTACAGTTAATAAATAATACCCCTAATCCTTCTGTGTATGGAAGTTTAAGTTTAGTGACAGTCCTGCTTACCCAAGAGGGCCACAGTTAAAAACGGAGTGTCAGGAAAATAGTACTTTTTAATTATATAGCAAATATTTTTTTTTACAAAAGGAGCTTGCTACAATCTCCAAAATGCAGGAATAAAAAGCCTTTCCTAGGAACACAGAACTAAATGCATGGAACAAAAGCATCATTTTACAAGAAAATAAGATCTGTACAGAAAACCAGAATTTTTATCCACACATTATAACCAGCTATTCACAAAGCAGAGGCTGGGATGGGAAGAGAGTGTGTGTGAGAGGGTGTATTTATAACCCAGTTTACAGAAACATCCTAAGGCCCCGAGATGAGGATCCTGTTGTGCCAAGCACTGCACAGACACACTCTGAGAAACAGCCTGGGCTGAGAAACAAGCAGTGCCACTGTAATGAAGGGAAGTGACACTGGCACAGAAAAGGGCCACCTGAAGCACTGGAGCTCTGGTGGTCTCTTTTCTGCCCTTCCCCCCACCTTTTTTTTTTTTTTTTTTTCCCCAGAAAAGCATTCCTACTGCCCAGTTTCCATCCAGATATCCCCCCCCGCCCCCCCCCCCCCAAAAAAAAATGCTTTGCATAAGGGGGCAGCTGTCCCCAACAAACACACTGCAAAAGGCATCTTGCTGCCAGCACCTAATCACTTTCAGCTTTTTTCTTGGATGCATCTCTTCCCATTTATTTTCTTGCTGTGGCTTAAGTCTGATCCCTTCCTCTCCCCTCTTCCATTTAAAAAACACGTTTAACAGGGGAAGAGAGCACGTATCAGAAGCTCACGAGCTTGCGATGCGGACGACAGTTAAAGTTGCATTCGTCAGTGCACGTAGCGCTCTAGCTCGGAGCATCCAAATCTCCCTAGCCCAAAGGAGAGAATTTAAGCAAACCGCTCCGCACCCCGGGTGCGGAGGCACGGCGCTGGCGGGGATGCTGCACAGGCGGCGAGACACGCATCCACGGCGCTGCGGCTCGCATCTGCCTTCACACCGGCCGCGTCCTTCACCGCACGGCTCCGGGAGCACGGGCGCCCGTCCCGGCTCTCGCTCCCAACACCCCCTGCCCGCAAGTTCTCTCTCACCTTGGAGCAGCGCCTCTCTCTCTGCCCGAGGACGCCGGGCTTCCCCAGGCTTCCTCCCGGCCGGCCGACGAGCGGAGGCTGCTGCCGGCTGTGCCCCGCCGGGATCGAACCTGCTGCCTCTGCCGCCAGAAACTTTACCTCTGCGTGAGGGGAAGTTCGCGGAGGGGAGCGGAGCGGGGCCCCCCGCTACCCCCGCCTACGGGTACACGCGTGTACCCCTCACCTGAGGGTGCAGGGACCTCCACGCTGTCCTCTTCTTCTTCTTCCTCCTCCTTCTTCTTCTTCTTCTTCTTCCTCGTCCCCCAGACTCCGCCCCACTCTCACCGGCCGCCCCTTATCCCCAGCGCAGGGAGGGGAGGCGGGGAGAGTTACTCCGGGGAACTGGTAGCAGCCGTGGCGGGGGGAGCCCCACTCGATGGGTGGCGAGCGCGGGCGGGCAGAGGCGGGTTTGCAACGCGGAAGGGCTGCCGCGGCCTCCCTCCCGCAGCTCGCGGTGTCCTGCCAGAGGAGGTGGGCTCCGAGCGCGGACCACGGCTCCCTCTCCTGGCCCGAGCTATCCTGCCGGCTCGAAGCCGCTGGTGCTGCGAGCGGGCCGGCGGACTGCTGCCTCAGGTCAGCGCGGCCGAGGGGCACCTGAGCCTTTGGAGCCTGACATTGTGCGTCAGTACGTACCACCATAACGCTGCTGCAGTCCCCGCGCTCTCCGGAGTCACTTGCCCCCCAGGAAAGCAAAGTTTCCCCTCCGCGATGGGTTGGGAAGGAAGGGCTCGTTGGCGAGAGCCCTGGCACCCACCGAGAGCCTGGGCACTGCGGTGCTGCCTCGTCACGAGCAAGTGACATCTTTTTGCTGCATCCTTGCCATGAATGCAGCCCGGATGAGGCTGATGGATGAGGAGTGAGCACCTGGAAACAGACTGTGAGGGAAGTGATAGTGAGGCTGAGGAGTGGAAGAAGAACCTGCATGAATGTGGGCTGGCACCTTCTCCTAGAGAGTGAGGCCAGGGAAAATCTGCACAGTCTCTGGTGTAGAAGTGCCCTTGCCCTTATCAGGGATAAAAGCTCTCTATCAGGTTGGGCAGGAGGCTCTTCCATCCTGGCAGTGAGTGACCTGGCCCTATTTGCACTTTTGCCACCTATTAGCAAAGTGATATGTCTGGACCCAAAGCCTCTAGTACCAGGGGAACTGTTGATTCAAAGTGCTGCAGCACTCCTTAGCACTACTGGCTACAACACTTGGACTGTGTTCAGTATGTCAGTCGCTATCCCCAGGAGATGGTTCCAGGATATCTAGCGGACCAAATTTCACTCCACCCCATGAAGCTCCTCTGCAACAAACCTGTCCTGGAGAGCAGGGCCTGGTCAGGCACCTGTCGCAACCCCTCAGAGCCACTGCTACCACACATCTCCCCATCTTCTCTGCAAGGCCATGGGAGGCACCACTGCACACACTGCTGCTGAGAAAAGGGGGTCTTAGCCCTCATCAGCCTACCCCAGATCATCAAAGCGGGCACACCTGAAGTTCTCCCAGACCCCAAGGAAGGGTGGCTTGTCTGTGCCACAGGCTGTGAAAGAGTTGCAGTGGGAGGCCAGCACTGTTCTGCTGGCTCCAGCAGGAACGGCTTTTCCTCCTGCACCTTCCCTTCCCGGGGACTCTGGCACAGCAAAATTAGGCAAAAAGTTTCTTAACTCAGCAGCTTTCATGTCCTGGTGGTAAATGCCCTTGAAAATCTGCCTACTTGGCTTGTGCTTATAGTCAGCTCTACTCAAGCCATCTCTAACCCAAATCCATTCAAATATTTAAGTAACTTGTCGAGGCAGAGCTCTGTGTAGGCTAATTTATCCCACTCTTGGGGCAGATGAGTCCATGTTTTGTCCATACTACCTGCACAGCTCTAGACCCAAGCTGTATTGTCTAGAGCTATATTAGGTATCTGTATACTTGGATGCATTACTGAATATAGGCAAAACTGAAATAGCAAGGCACATTTTGTGAGCTGCATTTTTCATCATACTTATGGAGAAGTGTGCACTTAAAATCTTCTATTGAAACACGACAGTTCAATTTTCTCATAGAAGATGAAATAATAAAAGGATTGCATAGTTTAGTCATGATATTTAATGCAACTGTGGGAGTAGCTCTGCCTCTCCAGTGATTGTTACAAGAATTTAATAATAATAATAATAATGATACCTTGTTCTATGTAATATCTGCCATCCATAGATACAGATCTGGGATAGGACATGTCATTGTTCTTGTTTGGGAGGATTCGGGCACTGTTGCAATACTGGAAATGCAGGTTAAGTCATTGACACATACACCTTGGAAAATCCATACTGTTCCTAAATCCTAGCCTGCCAGTGTAAATTGGGGTCTTTAGGCCACTGTCATTAATTTTCTCTGATTTTGAAGGAAAGCCAGAATTCAACTTTAGGCTTCATTGAAAGGCTTATGAATTAAGGTTGAAGACCAAGTTTCCAAAGATAATTTTAAGGCTACAGCTGACAGCAAAGCCCCAAACCACACCTGCTTATTGTGTTTTCATGGGAAAGGTTTCAAACTCCATTTGCTTACAGATGAAAAGAATCAGCAATTCCCTATTGTAAAATAAGGGTAATATTGCTCACTTGGGCTCAGTGCTGTCATAAGGATTATTTTTGTATAGCTATTTTTTATCCCATCCTCTCTCCACACTTGCATATGCTATTTCTGTGGAGGTTAAAATACAACACAGTTACACTCCAGAGTGAATTATACTACAGTTTGAAGATCAATTCAGTAAATAGGAAACATTTTTTAAGCACAAAAAAAAAAGCAGCATTGTGCCACAATTTTTGGGCAGGGAGCAAAGAGTAGCATTACTAAGTGAAACCACGGGGGGGACTTAAATAGCAGAGGAATACATTGGTGTTTAGCCAGGACGCTGGAGCTGTTGGCACTGCTACTGCTGCAAAAATATTCCACAGATCTCCAGTAATAAGTGGCCAAAGGCCTTGGTTTGCTGCTGTTCTATTCCAGTTAGGCAATTTAGAACTAGAAGCGCAGGAGGATCCTGGGTTACATAGCCCAGTTCGCTGCCATGTCACACACAATGTTGTTTATGGTTATTTTCATGAAAAGACTCCAACTTAAAACAAGGTTGTGTTTTCTGCCTGTTACTCCTTCTAGGAGAGTATTCCAGACTGTCCCTTACCCTGACAGTCAGGAACCTTCCTGTCATGCCCAGCATTAGTTTATTCCCACATACTCCGGCACCAGCATCGGCTTTCATTTCAGTAGCTGTTTTGCTCACTTCTCCTTACTCAAGTCTTTTTATGGAGCTGGTTCTTGTCTCCTTCCTTCCTCCCCGCAAGCTACACTGGACTGGCTTTTCAATCTTCTTTCCTAAATGACTCTCAATTCACCTCAGACCTCTTCCCTCCATCTCCTCTGGTTTCAATTAATCTTAAAGTGCATATGGATGACTGAAAGTAGTTATAATATTAAATGGGAAGAGGTCTCACTGATGCTTCATACAATGACATTAAAGTCCCCATTTCTCACTGAAATATCTCACCTGGTAATCCCAAGATTGCATTTATCTTTCTGCAAATAAGATGTAGGGGTAACTTCATATTTCTCCTCCATTTTTGCTTACAATGCTAAGTTCCCAGGCTGGATCAGAAATTTGTTAATATTTCTTTATCAGTTCCCAATTCTCTTGTATTTGTCCCAAAACTCAGCCTGTGGGCAGTTTTCTGATTTGTTTGTTCATAGCCAGTATTTCTGATACTGGGAAATCAAGGTGGTTTCATAACCTCTAAAAGATATCTTCCTGCTTGTTACTTTACTCACACCCACCTAACCCATTTTTCCTCCTTTCTAGTTCAGGAAACAAGCCCTAGACTACACATAATTATAGTCTGTGTAGTTATAAATGAACGTGCCTTCTGTGTTTTACACCTACGTTTTAAGTGGCATTGAGAAGAGCATAACCTAAGATACAGGACATAGAAGAAACGGGAGAATGACAGACATTTCTAACATAGAAGCACATGAACCTCCCATCTGCTTCTGCCAAGGAAGCTTACCCACACATGGGTGTAAGGGCTGAGTATTTTCTGCCCAGACCATTTTCCAGTGAGGAACCTATGCCTGTCTGAGCAGGCACGCATGGCTTTCAGACAGGTATGCACTGCTCATATACCAAAATGCATGAGGAGTTAACAACTGAATCTGTGTCAGATGAGTTTGACTAACACAGATCATATATTCTTTGCCATATTGACATACTGTGCCCAAACTAGGTCTCAAATCATCTCACTCCACAGTGAGCATGTTGTGTGAATCTCTACAAAAACCCTGCACAAGGAAGGATTGGAAGCACAGCTTCTCTGAGTTCATCTACATTTATTCTTGAGGATGTAACAAATAGCTGTTCCCCATGTTAATATGCCTCATTAGTGCCTCTTTCTCTGTGTTACAGTGGTGGTAGGACCTCTAATGCAAATGGTTTCTCAGAAGGAAACTTGACCTTACATGACTTGCACCTAAGTCCATTCAAATCTGTCACAAATGTTTTGATACAGCCTAAGGCTGGCGATATTTTCCAGTCTTATGAGTCTGTTTTCATACAAGCTAAAACTATTTCGAATCAACGATGGAGAGGAATATCTTCTCATCCTGCTAAAGGCTTCAACTTTTGGTAATTATCTGACCTACAAGTACATGTCGGACATGGTTCATATTTAGGATACCTGGACATCCTTCTGCACAACACATTCAAATATACCAAGTTGGTATTAATTGCCTGACCGTGGAGATTGCAGGGACACTTAAACTGGGTTGGCATTTCAGTTGGGCAAGACCAGCATCTGTCTAAAACAGTCTTTGAAGAAAGCATCTACCCTGAGCATTAATTAGCTGCAGCTTACCTCGCTTGCTCGCTGATGCCAGTGAGAAGTGGCAGGCTGTCAGCAAATGAATAAAGCTAGATAGTCTGAATACAGCCTTGGTTGTCTAGGCAATTCCCTGCTGCTGGGTATTTCTACACAGAGTGGTCTCTGGGGTTGTTTTCTGGCTTTTCTTTCTTCTTTCGCTTCTCTGGCTGATTTTTTGCTGACACCACTGCAAAGGGGAAAAGGCACTGAAGGTAGCACACTGTCTTTCCTGGGTAAATGGAGCTAATGAAAAGATCTTAATAATACAGGAAAAGCCTTAATACATCCTGTTTTTATCCTATCTAAATGTAAAAGCTCTTCCTGTATTGATATAAGTTTATGCAGGTGGTTTGATGCTTTAATAGTTTTTCAATAGTCTTTCTTTCTGAACTAAACCCAGCTTTTCTGAGTAACTGCAATGATGAACTGCAACGGTCATGGAAAAAAGAAAGCATCATGTCAGGTGAATGAAAAAAAAATCCATTAGCACATGCCAAAAGCTTGTTATTCTAATCAATAACAGTTTACTTTTCCTCCTAAAAATGAAATATTTTGCAGAATGGCCTTTTAAATCTTTGATTTCACTTCAGCAGTGATGAGGCAACATTGACTTTTAGACTCTTAGTGTATCTGTGCATAACTTAAGGATTTCTTAAAGAAAATAATCCTTTTGTGTAAGTCTTAGAAAGGTTAAAGAAGCAACAGAAAATTTTAGGAGCAAACTCGAGAAACTGCAGAAAACCTTACACAATCCTTGGAGAGGGCACCTGCAGATTAGCAAGGTTTTGATGTAGGGAGATGCTGTTACTTGCCAAGCTCAGGAATTCCTCTGTAACAGGCTGGCGTGTTTTAACCAAAGGGCAGGACCCTCTGCTCCCGTTAATCAGTACTACGCTGATGGAGCTGTCAGTTCACACTGGTGGAGGTTTTTGGCAACGTTTAGCACTGTCGTTAGGCAGAATACCCATCTGCACAAAAAGTAATTCCTGGCATCCTTGCAGCTCATTTCCCAGGTTAGTGTATTTCCAGGCATTTGAAAGTTCCTTTCTCTTAATAGCTGCTATCCATCATTATAAAAATTAGCATAACAGATGAAACAAAATGGCCAGTTTTGCTCTAACTCCATTGACCTCACTAGATTTACATTACAGAAGACTTTGGAGTAATAAATTTGTATTTGCACAATTACTAGGAACGTGCTGTAATTCCTTCCACCTCGACTGCTATTGATTTCCTGGGCGCCAGATCAGCTCAATGCAGTCCCGTGCAGCTGCAATGGATCAACGCCGCTGGCAGGAGCAGGGGGACAAGCTGGCTTTGCTGGCACTGTGTTGCAGCAATGGTGCTGCTTGGACATGGGTGGCTTCTGCTAAAGGCCCACCCTGCCCCTTTACCTTTACCTCCTGAGGCACCAAGGAGGAAAGTTTCTGGAGCAGCCTCCTTGCAGATGCAGGAAGGGTAAAGCAGGCTAACAGATTCACCAATCTTTAAATGGAAATCAGATGATTATAAATGTCATCATGAGCTCTGTGAAAGCAGAGTGCAGGACTCAGGGATGTTTCCGGTAACTTCTAGTCCTGGGTTTTCAAATCTATCTTCAAGGGAAAACCAAAAGCCTTTGAGACTATTTTCCTTCCTGTAGCAGGAAGAGGGATTGTGAGAAAATCAGCAAAGGTGCAAAAACGGTTGTTAGCTTCTTAGGGCATAACAAGCTTGGACAAAGGTTTTTGAAGGACTGGGTGAGCTGCAGGAATATTTAATTAATGCTGGATGGTATTCAGAGAACAGCTGTAAAGATCATCAGAGGAAGTATTCAATTTGTATGAAGAATGGTGAAAGGATGCTGCTTGTGTACAGCAGCCTACAGCTCTCACAGGAATGCTGGCACCTTGAGGAAAACATTTTGGTTAGGGCAGGTAGTTACTGCTATGTAATTTGACAAAAAGGCTGAATTAAGTCAATAGAAATTGTATAGATGTATAGGCAGCCTTAAGAGACATGCCATACTTGTGGAAACTTTTTTTTTTTTTTTTTAAGCAGATCACCCACCTGCCTCTTCCTTATGAGATGAAAGATCTTAAAGATCACTGAAGAGGAGGGAATCAAGAGCAATGCATTTGTTAGCAAGTCATAAATTTGCAGGGAGAAAGCGAGGGGAGCAGAAAAAGAATGAACTTGAATTTCACAAGGGCGAGAGGCATCCTCAAATCCCATCAGTTGCTGGGCTCATGGCAGGGAGCCATCAACTGTCGATGCAAAGTTGAAAAGCATCATCTGACAATGAAGTTCACAAGTCGTTAACCAGCAATGTAAAGATGTTCTCCACAGGCTGCAAGTTAAACTACCTCCAAGGTTTAACGCTTAGTCTGCATAACATGCCAGAGAAACTTCTGAAGAGAGTAATTGGCCAAAGGGAAATTAACAATAAACCCTCTGATGGAAGCCGATGATTCTGGGAAATTTTGTTTTGGTTTTTTGTTTTTTTTTTTTGTTGTTGTTTTGTTTTTTTGTTTGTTTGTTTTTTTGTTTTTTGTTTTTTTTTGTTGTTTTTTTTTCTGTTAGATTTCTTTATTATTATTTATCTGTGTATAGCATGCATGAAAGATCCTGGGTGAACTGAAGTCCTCTGCTCATCCTCAGAAGGCTGAAGTTAGAGGATGTTTCAAAGCAAGCTTGCTCATCCTGCGAAACATAAAATCTTCATCTGATCTGAAAGGAAATGTATACTTTCATGTTTAAGCCACTCAACTTTAATTTAAAACCATTTAAAATACTTTAAATTTGCTTTTTTTTTCTCTTAGATTTGACAGCTATTTCAAGCATATTAAAATTCTCTGCTCTGCTTCTTTTTTGTCAGAACTCTTCACTGAATCCTTTAGTTTATAAATAGTTTTGGTCCCTCTAAACCATCATTTTTATGGCTTTTATATTTCTTGAAAAAAGGCACTACTATTATTAGTCATCTACAAGATATTACTCCAAGTATTGTAGAACCACTTCTGTTCTACTATCACTGGGAAAGCACCCTATTAAATGGATGTTTTTTCTTTGACCTGTCCCTTCAGACAGGTTTCTCAACCCAGAGTTGTGCAATCAGTTAGCAAATTATTTTGAGGTTGAAAATACCCTTAGAGGAATTTTCTGGTTTGTTCTCACATGGTTGCATGCTCCCACCCACCTTTTTCTCTGCTGAGCCCAAATCACCATATTCAGGTTCACGAAGAATGGCCCCTGTTTATACAATGTGGGATACGCGTGAGATCCCACCCTAATGGACAAGTGTGTTGTGTTGGGCCATATTAAGTCAGGAAAATGTTGTGTACCTGGTGCTACAGTACAACACAGGGAATTTAATGTTTCTGATGCAAACATAGATTTATAGGGAGGGATCTGTTTGGACAGGAGCTGTGACTCCCCATCAATTTCCAGATGTACCTGTGCATAATGTCTGGCTGGTGCCTCATCTTATCTCCCCTTCTTGCTCTTGCCACACCTAAGGTATAATTACAACCTATGTCATCTTAGAGTATAATTTTTAGTACATTTAAGATCTAAATAAAAGTTCTCCATTGCAATGGGTGATAGCAGAAAAGGTAACAGAAAACAAGTGTCTCCTAGAAAGTTAAATAACTCACAATCTGGACTTCCTCATGAGGCTAAATATGGGAATGCAACTCTTCCCCACGAACACTCTGCTCTGGTGGTGAAAAGAGATTTCCTCAAACTTTTTATCCAGTGAAATCACCTAACCTATCATTTTCAAGCATGGAATTTTTCTGCTCACACATGCTGTCAGTTGTTCTGTGGGATTATTTCTCATGCAAACTGAAACAGTTCCTGATTTAAAATGTTCCTCAACCTGACTGTTCACATGATAAATGACATAATGGAGTCGCATTTGTTAGCACCAGAAACAAACTCCAAAATAGGACCAGACAGACAATTCCTAAACAAACATTCTGCAATTATCTTTTCTTTCCTGACCAGCTGAATGATGAAGAAAGCAACAATGTGTGGAGCTGTGATTAGAGCTGGTCATTTAGGCAAAAAAAAAAAAAATATTGGATTCAAGTGTATTTCATCAATCAGAGTGTGGAGAGAGCTGGTTTCAGCTGATGGGACCAATATTGTGGCGAATGTTGATTGTTTTCCCAGTGTTGGCTCCCACTGACTTCCCTTTTTATACTTTTAATTTGTGTCCTACATCACTTCATGCAGCCTTCTCTGGCTTATTTTCTTCTATCTCACATTAATAATTAATTTCACTGGTTTTGGCATGTCCTTGGCCTTCAGCCATTACCAACACCTTGATATAAATCTTTGGACATGTCACGCTATATGTTACGTTATGCGTGTTTGAATTCTACATGGAGGTGCTTGCAAGTATACCCTCCTAAGAGCTGCAGGGGTCTTTTACAAACCTTTGTTAGTCCTTCTATGGAGCTCATTAGTCCATTACCTGGCAACATAACAGTCTTATTCTGAGGCACACCATTATTTCAATTACAAAATCATCATAATTAGACTCTCTGCTCATTAGGACTTTATTGCTTAGCCTACAAATGGGAACCTGTATAAATCTTAATTAAAAGAGAAAAAAAAAAAAAGCTTGTTGTTTAAACATATGTTTAACCTTAAATACTATCCTACAAATTAAGGACAAGCTTAACTCCTCTTTTACATATAGTGAGAGAACACCTATTTGATTACTTGCCCAAGCAAAAGACACGTTCCAGATATTCAAGGCAAAACAGCCCGGAGATGTTGCATCTGCCTGTGAAAGAATTCATCTGGTTTGGACTCTGAGTGACTCTGGGCTGATGTACCTCAAGTCCAGCCCCCAAGGGCTGTGGCTATCTCAGCTGTTGACCATGAACCTATTTGTTGTTGATGATGAGGATGTTGAGGAGCGCATAGTGAGGAGGGCTCAGGGGATTTTCTGCATGAATGAGAGCAGCAAGGTCCCTTCTGCAGGCTGGTAAAGCTGGGACCTGCTTGGTGGTAGAGGGGTGGAGAGTTTGGTTTCTTAAAATGCCATTCTGGCAGATATTTCATTTGTTAGCAGAGAATCATTTTCTTTCAACGTGAAGCACAAATTATCACTGGGGAATATCCTGAAGGGAAGAGTTTAAAGTTTAAGAAGCATTTGTTCAAAATATTCAGTATTTATGTATTTACAAACAGGGAGATGCAGCCAACAGCTCAGCAACTGCAATGAAGAGTGATGTTTTGCCATTCCTGAAAGTACTCGTGACAGATACTGTCACTATTTTAACTCCTAATGAGCCCTAACAAGGGAGTATTTGCACCATTAATTTTTGTGGCTCTGAGGAACAGGGTCTCTGGAACAACCATTGCTCAAGTCCTCGCTGGGGCTTGTTCTAAATAGTGAAAAAACAAGCAAGGTGGATTGCTAGAGACTTGCCTAAAGTGGCACTGTGTGTACCCAGTAGTAAAGCTAGTGAATCACACAGGCCTCCAGTATGCCTCTCTGCAGAGCAAAGGAGCTATTCCATATCCACAGGGAGCAGCTCTCCATTTTTCTCTCCTGCTGTAGACAGAAGCTTGTACTTCTGGAAGTAGCTAGCTAAGTCTTTTGCATTTCAGTTATATATCCAAAGGGCATGTGCTTTTGTTATTGCTGGTAACATCTGTTATCTCTTCCTGAAACAACTCTCCAGGCGTGAGATAGATAAAATTTGGTGGCACTGTGGGTAAAATCAACTCCTGGAAGGTTCTGTAACAAAATAAGGAACACCCCAGCCTTGCATTTCAATACAAGAAACATTTCATATGTAAAGCAGTAATTCACAAGGCATCTGGTCTCCTCCTTCCATTAACCTATAAGATCAGCCTAGAGAAACGTGAAAGATAGCCTTTTTCTCCTCCCATCATTGTGCTTTGGTACAGTGTCTGGGGCTTTACTTGATAAAGTGCTTCAGGGCAAAGACAGCTCTATCTTATATTGCTTTGTAATAGGAGTGGATTAAAGATACAAGCACAGCTACTTCATCATTGTGACCTAATGACATCCAGTAAATACAAGTACTTTGAACTGGTTTGATTCCAAGAGCAAGGGGAACAATGATTGATCAAATCTTCAGTGTTTTAGATTAGAACTAAAGTCAAGGGGGTGCTACAAAAGGCCAAGAAAACTTCAGGGAACATTGATTGAAAGTCACTTCAAGTTTTAGGGAGCATCTCATCCTCCCAATACCTAGGGAAAACATTTAGTTTTTTAATAACTTTCATTTTCTGAAGTGAGTTATCATCAAACTAGTTCTGCTGGAAGACATTATTCTGGTCTTACCGATTTTCATATGCTCAAGAGGTTATGCAATATCAGATCAAATATTGTTGCTCAAGGATTTGTGCCTTGTGGTTTGAAGACGCAACACAAAAGTGGAAGTGCTGGGGCCAAAGTGGAACTGCCTGTGTCCACCACTGCCAGTGGTGAGAGCAAGGAATGGCAGGAGCAAACAGAGCTGCAGGCTCATGGCTTGCCTACCTGGTTGTCAGACACGAGTATGTCTAGGAGAACTGGGTCGTTATTGTCTTTGAAGATGAATCAAAAAAGTGGAAGCATTGGCCTAAGCCCACGGAAATTCAAATTTGGAGAGTTTTGCCTTTTTTCTGGTGGATACCTCGCAGCCCCATTTCCTTCTGGACCATTCCCAGTGCAATACACACTCAATTGTTTAGAAGCTTTATGCATGGGTTGAATTGGTAAGGTCTTGAGAATAGTGTAAAAAAATTAAAGCTTATGAAATTGCAAATATAAAAATCATTCAGCTTTTTTATTTTTTTACTGATTTTAAATAAATCATTTGCTAGTTTTTAGACATTATTGAGTATGTCCCATGTTCGTGTGGGTGTTTTTCCAAAAAGTATTGTCTTAGTATAAACCAGAAAATTCTATCTCTGCATACACGTAACTGTTTTCAGCTGTAATATTCTAACTCCCAAGGGAATTAATGAGTAAAGAAGAGCTCTTCATAATGTGTGTATATGTGTATGTTTGCATATTGATATTATAGTGTTTATTTATTTATTATTTATTATTTCTGTTGCAGGAGTTTATTCAAAACATTGCTCTTTTTCTTTAAAAATACTCATCTAGAAAAAGTACTGACCTGCATCTCTGTCTTGTCCCTTTCAGTGACAGCACAGGTCCCTTTTTGTGACCCCATGGTGGGCTTCAATGCAGTGCCCCAGCCTCTGCCATGCACAGGGCTGTCACAGCTGGAGGGCCTGATTCATTCTTATGGTTCCTATTGCTGGTACACCTGAGACTTGCTGTAAGACAGCAGATAACTTGTTCTATTCCTTGTGTCTCCTCCGGCTCTCCCCTGCAGAAATGGCAGTGAGGAGAGGCACTTCAACAAACATGGGATGCAGTCCATGGCCCCTGTGAAAGCAGACCTGCCTGCATGATGATCTGGCACTGTGCTGTCTCAAGGAAAACCTCCATTGCTTCCCAGTGAGCCAGGCTTTGAGACTGGAACATCTTGCTGGCATTGCCAGTCTTCTGAAGTAGCAAGACACAGCAGGCTCTTTTGATTAAAAATAGGTCAAAATTTAATTGAAATGAAGATACATCTTTGGATGTGCAGAAATTTGAACCAGCACTGAACCTCTTTCTCCCCTGCCCCCCATTTGATGCTTATTATTTGAAAGATGTGCAAAATTTCTGGAGTAGATGATGACCCAATAATGTAATAAATCTCTCCCCTCACTGCCCTCTCCCCCCAAAACTTCCTGAAGTTCTATTAATCATTTCACACATCACGAAGTAAACATTCCCCTTCCCGTCACTGGCCTGATGGAGACTTACTGCATTACTGTGTAAAGCAGAAGGATCATGATATGAAATGAAGAGGCACAGGCAATTTCAGTATCCTTGAGGTATCTCTGCCAGGAGCATGGAGAGCAGTTCAATTTCAAGCATAATGAGATAAATTTGCCAGTCATTTTTATTGAACCTTTTGTGATTTTGCTGTTCTCTCCAACAGTTACAAGTCTTGACTAATAGTGTTATATATAATAGGGAATATTTCCATGTGTCTGTGTTCTGGAGAGTAGACATCAGCTTGATTTTTTTAATATTTTCCGTTTAGATGACCAGACATTAGTGTTCAAACCTGTTTGGTGTAGGTTTCCAATCATGGATCCTTAGCAACTGAAGTAATGTTAAATTAAATTGATAAATGATGCTCTGAAAAAAAATGAAGAACTCCAGCAGAGAGATTAATTTGTGATGCCCTTTTAGGAATGATTTACGGGATGTGATGTGCATTTGCTATCTGCCAAGTGCAATTCTTCACCACCTGAGTACACAAGCTTTGCAAAACTGTTTTCTGATGAAGTGTAAACTTAGATCTGCTCACCCTTCCCAGGTGGTGAGGGAAGATCTACCCCTTTGTTAAAGCAATCCTCTCACCCTGACTGCAGCCCTGGGATGTTCTGGCTAGCCTGGGAGATGGCAAGGCTGTCACTGGAGGCACAGGACAGCCATCAGGCATTGGGATGTTGTGTCCCTGGCCCTGATGCTGTGGCAGCACTCTACAGTACCATTTTCTGCCATGCTGTTCCATTTCATTTGCAAGATACTGAACAAAACAAACCCACAACCTCCTGAACCCTGTTTTACCATTCCTCCTGTCCTTTCCTCCTCAGTTTAATTAAAGACACAGTTTGAATCCTCCATATGGAAGACGTTGAGACCAAGCCTATTCATTTTTTGGTGATGAGAGAGGACCTTATCTCTCCACTCAGAGGGCCAGACCATGTGCCCCTTCCTCCTATGAGCTGGTCCTCCATGTAGGCTTTCATGTCAGGCAATGCAGAGGTGCCTTTTCTGGGCTGAGCTCCCCAACCATTTCCATGGCTCATCCTCTGAACTGTCCTGACCTATGCCACTGCCCTGCCATGGCTTCCCACTGCTTCACAGTAAAGTCACTAGTAAAAAGCCACTGATTGCTTTATGTTGCAGACAGTCCTTCTGACATGTGACTTAATAAGTTTGTGACAGGAAGATGGGCCAACAAGTGAGCTCTGAATAAACATCAAGAGCCCAGAACTGGAAATAGGGATTGCTGTGCTGAGCACAGTTCTGGTGTCCTGGCTCCCACTATGGCCAGAGGAAAGTAAGAAAGTAATTACAAGTTATGTTTCTTCTGCACCTCTATTAGTGTGAATCTAGCTTATGCATCAAAATGGAAAGGCTTTCCAAAAAAATACTTCATCGTTCTGCAAATTCTCCTTTTCCAGGTTGCTGTCCAATTTATTTCTGAATTGTGCTTGGCTCTTGTCCTCAGTGATTTCCAGCAGCCTTGCATTTCATGGGCATTTATATGCTGGCTGTAAAATCTTTTGATGGGTTTTAAAAGGTTGAATTAAAAGATTTGACACCCATGAACTACCTGCCAGTTGGCTGCTGGTGCCTTCTAGTTTCATTTCCTTCTGTTGTTGCCATCAAGCAAATTCTTGCCCAGAGAATATTTCCAATTTGCCTTGGTGGTGATTCTCAACGTATATTCAGGCTCTTCATCTTTGATAAAGACTGAAACAACAATCTCAGGCTGGCCTCCATCAAATTAACACATCTGCTCTCATGGGATTGCACAGTCTTGAGCTATGCCCCAATCCTTTCCCCTGAAGCCACAGACATGAGAGATGGAAGCAGCCACCTCCAGGTTAGTTATTCTCCAGGTGAACTAGTACATCCTTAGGCTAATTGGTTCACCTGCTTTCCCATGCAAGATAGAACTGAACCTTACAGTATGTTCTCCACTCCCCTTCTTAACAGGTTTTGTAACAGGATTTATCTCTGCTTCTTATTCTTCAAGCGTAACCCATAGACTGATGAACAGGTCATTTGCTCCTGATAATCAAGTCTTGCCTCTCATGACAGTCCTCTACTCTTTCACTGCTATGAGCAATGACTTATATTTTCCAGTATCTGTGCCCAGTAATAGAGGTCTATGGAGTCCAGGCAGCCAAAACCTTCTTTCTGGTTTGAAAACACAGTCCTTCTAGCATTATTTGCCCCACAGCCTGCAAAGCACCAGATTATGGGCCATCAAAGAAGTACCGAAAGCCCAGCAAACCATTGATTTAGTGGAGTGGATCTGTTTTAGTGCACTGCTCCTACTGTTCTATTGATTTTTAGAAAATGACGTAAAAAAAATCCTAGACCTTTTGTAAGCCCCAAGAGAACAGGTGTTTTGCCATGGAGTTTGTGGCTCCCTCTTTTTTAATGTGAGCACCTGTTAATTCTGTTTGTAGTGCTTTGTATATAGCATTGGGTTTCCCTCACTCCATGCATTTCTCAAACTCTTCAGGCAGACAGCATCTTTATCACAACTGGGTGTGATGGTGGCCCTTACATTTCTTCAAGGAAGATGGTTTCCAAGTAAAAATATACTTGGAGTAATTTTAGATTTATTGAATCAAGTCTTTAACCTCAAGAGGTAACATGTGCTGCATTTTATATAGAAAACAATTTTCACTGCCAGATGAAATCTTAGGTCAGAGTGTCTCTTATTTTATAGAGCTGCTTGGGCATTTCTCTATCTTGGGATTAACGGTGATGGTGCAATTTAGATTCTGTAACAACTTGAGACAGATATACAGGGTTATCAGTCTAGCTACATTCAGGTGGCTTTGCTTTAATTTAATTTAGTGACTATGAAAGGAAGAACTTGATGAAAGTCTTTCTCCACCTGCTTTGAGAATAAAGGTCTAGCTGATGCAGGACCAGCACACTTGCCTTTATTGTCAGTATAGGCAGTAACCGCAAGTGGGATGGCAGAGGAGGTATGTCTGGGCATGCTGTCACAGGCTGTACAGAGCATGAGGGAGGTTTTCTGCCTTGTGATGCCCATCCCAAGGCTTGAGCTGAATGTCAAAGACTTGTGAAGCAGTCCAAGGAGAGAGTATAGCCCACCTGGAAAGTCCATAATGGAAGTGCATTTGTTTGCATCACCTAATCTCCTAGAGAAACAGGGCCATATGATCATACGACTGATGTTTATCCATCTTACTGCTGTTGACCATTTTTACTCTGATTTGAATCATCTCAAATCAATTTGAATGTAGTAAGTGACTTCCTACAAGTTTAGGAAAAATAGGTGACCAGTAGAAAAGAAAGAATTGTTAAGGCTCCCCTGAGGGAGTATTTATTTTATTGTATTTATGTCAAATACAATGATGTTGAGTCTGTGGCTGTCAAGCCGATACCTCAAGTGGGAAAGGACATCTCTCTAACCAGAACCAGCTTCTGAGCTTTACCTAGTGCAGCAGAAACGCCAATCTCCCTGCTGCCTCAAAGCGTGGCCACCCTCTCTTTTTTCTCACTGTGTTGGCAGGAGATTTGCAAGTACATCACCATGTGCCATTTCAAGCTTCATTTGAATAAGTGTCCTATATAATAGACTTTTATAGCTCTCTTTCTGTGAATTCTAAATTAACGTAACTAATTAAAATGTTCTAAAGTTTTATGTAAATAACTAATTAGCATTTGAGAAAGAATAGTAAATTCACAGATGGTTGTGCACCATTCAGGGCCTGCTCTGCTTGCTCTGGCTGTAGCCAATGCAGTGTTGGGCCCCTGCTGCAGCATCCTCCCTGGCAGGAGCCAGCTGCCTGAGTTTCACCCCAAGGATGACCCAGCACTATCCATCCTGCCTGCAGGCAGTGGAAACTGTCTTGCAGGACTAGTCCCATTTTTTCTGTCCCTGACACCAGGGCTTGCAAGATTGAGGAAGGCATGGGAGCATGGATGAGAATCTCAAGGAAGATGAATGAGGTCTGTGCACAGGGGAGGAGGTGGATGCCTGAGCTGTGATTTTCAATGTTCATACTTGGGTTGCTATGTTGCTCCAAGGATGTTCCTCTAGAACTCCTTGCTCAGGGATACCTCTTAGCTGTGCAAGCTATGATAACACTGTTGAACCTCAGCACTCCTGGGTCCCAGCCCCAGCACTGCCACCAAGACCCTGGGAGACTGTTCTCTCACTCAAACACTGCAGCCAAACATCTCAAGAGACAATGTAAAATTAATATTTTCTTTTTCTTTCATAGGATTGGGGTTAATTGATGTGGAAGTGAGAAGAATGTCACTTTTCTGACATCCAGACTATCTTATGTATCAGGAGTCTTACATTTATATAGCCCTTAGCACCTTGCACACATAAGTGCTATTACAGCATAAACAAAAAACCACAAAAAAAACCCTGTAAACAAAACAAAACAAAACAAAACCAGAAATGGGTTTACAGAAATGGCCTGTTGTTTACTCTAGAAGAAAAAGATTATCATCAGAGTAAATGTGGGGGAGAGATCACTTTCCCCTCCTATTAAATATGTCCTACACAATTACCCTCATGTGTTTTAAGGGCACCTCTGAATGTTCCAGAGATGCAAAAACCTGTGGGAGTTAGAAGGAATATAAAAACCTGCTTCAAGGTAAGGCTTTCTGGTAAATTAAAGCCAGGTCTCTAGGGAGGGGAGATGAGCTTGGGAAGGTTCATGTTGCTAGGACAATGCTGCTTGGCCATCCGGAAGTTGAGGGAGCAAGTGACAGTGAGGAAATCAAAGGATGAGTTTTTAGGGACAGGTTAAAGCCAGATGCATGCAGAATCTGGCTGTTTGAACATGTTGAATTTAAAAACATGAGTATGTTCTTCAGATATATTACTGGGGAAGATAAAGAACTGGGAGAGTAAGTGGAACAGTAAAGCTGGTGGAGGATTTGCAAAGTGAGGGGGAGAAAAGGCAATGCTAGGCATGGCTTTTGAGTGGTTTTATTTGCAGTCCCTGTCTGCCCTGGAAAAATACCAATCTCTCTCTGTTTATACATGCAGCAAGCTCCTGTAGAGCAGAGACAAAGATGCAACTCTCCATCTGGTCCACCAGCCAGCATTTCTCACCCTGGTACCAGCCTGGAGAAGAGGTGAGCTGAACTGGGTGGCTACTGGGCAGTCTGTTTGTGCTACAGGGGTCTGGAGATGATGTGGAGAGGGAGCAAACCTGGAGGAGCCTCATAGTCTCATCCTTACCCTGATCCAATCTACGCTGCTGCAGCATGCTTGGAGAGCACAAGTCAGGTGGGTACACAGCATCTCATCCTAAGCATCAACTCACCAGTTTCCCAGGCAGAGCATTTTACTTTTCACTTGTTGTGAAAGAGAGAGAGAGCAGCCTGCTGATGCTGTGTTTTTGAATCTGTAAGTGCCTTCCCTAATTATGGGTATGCAGGCGTTTGGCTGCAGCCTGTCCTGAGCTGACTCTGCCTGTGAGAAATGAGGGTCTGAAATCACTGCTCTTTCCTGCCTGCAGCCCAGTGCTTGGCAGGAACAGGCTTCTCCTGAGGCCCCCAACAATTCAAAATTAACCTGTAAAGGGCAGCTGGCAAGAATTCAAGATGCAAGGTAAAGCTGTAACCAGTCGACTATGGCAACAGTCAATAGGTATTTGGAAAATACCTTAGGCTAAAATGATAGAAACTGTCTTATGGTTACAGCACATTGTACCTCTGGTGCCTGGGGTCTGGGTCTTGCAGCAGGCACCAAGAGTGACCCTGTGCCCATGTGGCCCCTTTTGCAGACCCATGGGTTTCCTGGCAAAGTATCACATGTGGCAGCATGAAGTATTTCAGCATTCATTGCTAAGTGGTTCTGCCTGGAAAATTTACTTGAAAATGTGTTTCAGGATGTGCCAGATATTCTCATGCTAATTTCTCAGCCAAAACCTCCCATGTGGTGTCCAATGTGATATCAGTAACTCAAATACAAGGGAAAATGAAGCCTCTATCTGCTTTCAAGCAATTTATTCTCCTTTTATATTTTACATCCAGCAGCTAAGTAAATTACAGGGATTAAAATACAAAAGACATTTAATTTTTTTAACTGTAATTTCTTAGCTTCTGGCAACAGAGTAACAAAAAAAGATAAATCAAAAAGAATTAAAACCCAAATATAATTTCTAATGACTAAAACACAAATATAAATTTAACTGATTAAAAGTAAGAGGACCTGTTTGATCACAAGGAAATGGCAGCAGGCTTCAGGATTCAAGTACCTGTAATCAGCTTCAATTTCACATTAAAAAAAATAAAGGGGAAAATTTCTGCTGGTGATTACTTTGCTGGTATTTCTGGTATACTTCATCTTTTGCTTTATTCAAGCTGCTTTTAATTTTATCAACTTTATCCTTAATTCTGCTTTTCTGTTCCTCAAGTCTTGAGGGTTATCCAGCCCTTGGAACTGATTTCTGACATGCTCTGTGGGAGGTACAGTGCCTTTCTGTGGAGCTTGGGAGATGAAAGGTCTCTTACACTCTTTTTCCAGGTAGGCTGTAATGTTCATGACTATGTGAGAAGTCATCTGGGAATTATTGCAAGTCCTGATGTCCAAGCCAGAAATAAGAGAAGCCAAACAACAATTTACTCCTCAGGTGCAGCAGATCTTCAAATGCAATTCTGAGCTCTAAATTCTCCAGTAAAGCCAAACAACTGCCAAGCTTAGCCCTAATCCAGTTGTTTAGGCTTTTTTTTTTTTTTTTTGGCGGGGGGGAGGGGGTTCAACCCACTTTTTCAAAACAAACCTCAACAAAACACTGTATTTCAGCTTCCCATTGCTCCACCACAGCACAGCTCTTTGTAAAACACTGCACACTCTTTTCCGGTTTTAATGGGGAGTCGGCATCAGAGTTGTGGGCATACACAAGATGCTTGTTAGACCCATTTCTCAAAGTTTCTTCCCCCTGTGAATTCCAGAGCAAGAAGTCTCCTGCCTTAATATTTTCATGTTTGCTCAGTATTTCAGTTTCTGCAGTATCTATTTCAGGTGTTCACTATAGGGCTGGAACAGGGGTGTTTGGATAATTCACAACAATTTCTCACAACAGTTCAATGGGGTTTATACTTTGGACATTTTTGAAGTTTTGACTTCCCATGATCGTGTGTTTTAAGGACTTGAGGCTCCATGAACACGTGTGTATTAAAGACAGTTTTCTGCAGTTCTCAGTCCGGGATACGCACGAATATATAGGAGAAATCCCTTTTGCAATTAACTAACCTAAAAGAAGATTACTTTTCCTTTAGCTTTCTGCAAGGCAAAAGGCTTCACTGACCCCATTCTCTTCTGGATTTTCCCTACTGATAGACCAAGACAAACACTAGGGCTCTCTGGACCATCTGAAACAACAGAGATAGTTGCAGTTGCATCAGATCTGAGGGTGACCTGCAAAGCCTTGCTCCTGGGGAGGATGCAGCAGAACAATGTCATCCTTGTTTGCACTCATTTAAATCAGTGCCTGGAGTCTTTCCTTCCCCCTGTGCAGCACGTCCCCCGCACAGCCTCACAAAGGGCCGTATTCATCAGTGAGCAGCAACTAGTTATAATCCTTTTGAAAGACAACAGGCTGTGCCAGCTCTACTAAGGCTTATTTTAAAGAGTTCATCCTTCCTCACTCACACAAGCCCGAGGCTGTGCTGGCTGACTCTTGTGCATGCGGATGGGTTTAATGTCCAAGTCCGATGGTTTCCACGGGGTCAGAAAGGACCCCCTGGGTCAGCCAGCTCTGTTGAAGGAGTTACATCCCCTGTGGGAGCTTGATGCCTTCCATCCTGGGAGCCATTTGGTTTTGTGCCCACACTCCTCCCACGGACAAGCTGCTACACAACCTCACTGCTCTGGATGGTGTGAACCTTCTTTGCATATCCAGCCTCAATTTATTCATGGCCAGTTTGCTTCCATTTGTTCCCATGCCAGCACTGGCCATTATCTTAAATAGCACTCCTCTTGCTGGATTTATTCTTGTGTTTGCAGGGAGCAAGCAGCCCCTTGCAGCTTTCGTTTTGTGAGGATGAGACCAAAGGTTCTTTAGTTGTGTTGCAGAAAGTCAATCCTCAGTCCTTCCTGTTACCCTGCTCTTCTCTTGGGCTAAACTGAATTGACCTGCCTTGGGTCTTCCCAGGCCAGGCCAGAAGGGATAATTGCAGCCTGGCTGAGCCTAGGTGCTGAGGATGCAGCTGCAAAAGCAAAGACTGCACCAGCCATGGTGGTGAAGTTGTGTAGGGAGGGGCGAGCTCTCAGTGGACTTGGGCTGGAGGAAAAACTGATTGTGGTGGTGATGCAGAAACACTGCAACATAAAAAAGGCAACACATGCTTAATTAACTCTTGTCAGCTGACCTTAATGTAGAGAGCGGGGCTGCCCTGACTTTGCTTATCTCCCTTCCACACCACAACCCTGTGCATTCTCCCTTGCATCTCATGTCCTTCCCTGTGTCTGTCCTACCTCTCCTCCTGCTACCCTTCTTCCTTGCTTTCTGGAAAAGACTTTCACAGTCCCGTTCAGGACTGTATAGAGAAACTGGTCAGAGTTTAGCAAGGTGATTGCTTTCCCAAAAGTCATTCCCAGCAGTCAACAAATGCTCTGAAGGCATCTAAGGAAGAACCTTAAACAGGTTTAAACTGCTAACTGTGCTTATAAGCTGTTGGGGGCTCTGTGTGGGCTCCTGCTTGTTAGTGAATTCCTCACCACTTTCACCAAAATCCAGAGGTCTCCAGAGTATTCCCTAAAACCGTGGCTCAAACCAAAAGTATGACTGAAAATTATTGTATGGCAAGCAAAAGCCATCACTTCTAGCACACATATGTACAAGAACAAGATCGGTTTCTGAAATTCAGACTCCCAATCCAACCTCAGCCCTATCAGACTTAATAAGTTAAATCAGCTTCTCTCAAATTCTTCCTCTCTCCCAGTCTTGCGTCCCTTCTCATGAAGTCCAGCAAGAGCCAGCCCTCAGTAGAGATGGTTACTGTGGCAACTCTAAAAGTCACCCTTTTCATACTCCTAGAACTGCACATCTTCCTCCCACTGAAAGGAGCAGGCACTTTAAGCAAAAAGATAATGGACAGTCGTAAATTGCTGTATGTTGCAGTAGTCCCTGTTGCTGCCTGAGAGATGCATTTGTCACCTAGCAACGACATAAGGTGATGAGGAAATAACAGATTTTTAATCTAATGGCCAGGAGTTAACATCTATCAGAGAGCAGCCTCCCATGTCTGCTGATGAGGTGGGTATAGTTGATAGAGGAGGCAAGAGATATCTAACTTTACATCAGTAAATGCATGAAGAGGTGGGAGCAGGGGTTACCTTCATGTAGGTATATACATATGTATCTCTTTGTAGGGGAATGACAGAAAGCCTAGACTGGAGTTATTCCTTGGATGCAGAACTCCTCAGAAGATGTTTCTCTCAATATTACAGAAACCCAAAGGCAGCAGTGTCACAGTAGGCAGGGAGTGGGCAGGAAGAGTCACAGCCCTCCATAGGTTTCAATGCAGAGCTCCTCTGGGCTTTCAGTGTTAGGTTCTGGCTGCCTTAGAGCAAGTGCTGGGGCTCTTTATGACATTCATGTATTCAAGCTGCTCAGCAGATCATGGACAGGGAGAGTTTTCCTGCTGAAGCAGCAGCTCTTTTCAGTATCAGGATCATGCCTGAAGCAAAACACAGGGCAGTTTGTGGACCTCTCTTAGCCAACTCTCTCTCCCCTCAACATCAGCATTACAGAGAATACAAGAACTGGCTCCACAAATTGCCAGCACTACTTGAAACCTCTGTATGGGACCAACTGGCAGAAAACTTCAAAGCTTGTTTCAAAGCCAGACAAACAGCAGTGGCAGAATTCAATTTTTCCCCTTTTCTTCTAGAAACAGATCAAGAATAGACACTATGTGGTATTTTTCAGTACCAGGAGCTCATTGTGGTACCTGCTCCCTGAAATGCTGGGGATGATTCATCCAGTAGCTCTAAATTGCATGTACCCTGGGTGCTGGCATGAGGGAAGTAATCGTGAAAAGAAGAAATCTGAAATTAGTTCAATGATAAATGATCTCTTAGAAGCCTAAATTGTATGAGTCGCAAGGTTCTCAGCAAGGCTGTGCACATTTCTGTACTTCAGGAGCTTTTTCTTTTACGAAAACAGCTGAAAATTGTTTGGGCAATCTACTGTTGAACAAAATTGAAAATAATTGGTCTGAACCAGGACAAACAATGTGATCAGACCATTTATACTGTGTAGCGCACACACGCAGCACCATTATGAGAGATGCTTTCTCAGAGGGAATCATTTCAGAGGCTTGCCTTTAATTAGTAGTGAGCTAAAAGTAAACATTTGAGAACACCAGGGTTTGGACTGGGTTTATGCAAAACTTTAACAATAAATAGCAAACCTGGACTGAATATGTGTATCAGAGCTGGTTAGACTTCTTGACCTTTTAGTTGAAGCATAGCCACAGAGGAGTATCTTGAGAGAAGTTTAGCTTTGTCAATCATTACTGAAGTAATGGCATCGCAACATAATGCTTAACTTCTGGAGTGACAACTAAACGTATTCACAGCAACACCTTTGTGTTAAATCTGGAAGAACCATAGTTAATGGTGCATTTCAGCCACAGGCTGTAAACTTCAGCGACAATCTACTACTGACAGCCAAACAAACTGGCATCTTCCGTTCTGCAGTGATCAGAACTACGGAGCAAGCCATCTTCCACCCCTGTTTTACTATGTCATCTGGATGTATCCATTAGGATCAAAGTGGCTCTTATATTGTGCAATGAAATTTTGTATCCCTTATGAGAACCACTGGGGATGTGTGGTTTTTTGGAAGCATTTTCCTAGCAAACCAGCCTCTGGCAGCTGTGTAGCAGCAGCAGAGGTACTGGGTGGTGGTTGTCTTAGGCTGGGAAGAGTTTCCTTCATCCTTGTGCACGTGTTTGAAGTGGTAGTCATAGCGCAAAAGAGATGGTTGGAGGTAGCTCCGCTTTTTCTGTAATGCCAGAATCGCAGCCGAAGGCAGCTTGCAATGAAAGCATGGCCTCACAATATAGTCTCCAGTGATTATTTGTAGCAGGGCCTGTTAAATACAGCCGTGGGTTAATATAGAACTAAGCTTCAGCAACAGGATCTGTGAACAGCTATGAAAATACCAAAATAACTACAAGGTGCTGACCTTAAACTAGTGTTCCTTTAACTTCTAGCAGCTATTTGCGTGTGTCCATGCGAACCCAAATCCACGCCCTGGCTAGCAGTAATTTCTAAAGCGCAGGAACCCATTTGGTAGTGTGGTTTTTGGCTGAAGGCACAACATGCAAAGAAGTTTTAAAAGCTCCAAATTACAGAGGGTAAAACACTGCTGCAAACAAAGCTCTTCCCATGTTTCTCCTGCTAGTGATGCAAAGACCTGGAGCTTTGTGTCTCACTTCATGGATCACAGGAACTGGAGTTCTGTGTTTAAGCTTCTTGCAGGTAACCAAACCCTTCACTGGGACCAGGCTGATTTTAGGGATTTTGGGGTGGGGGAAAGACTTCAACTTTTATATAATTTAGTCATCAGCTCTTTATTTTTTGAGAAAGAATTCCCTGAGGACCTGACAGATCTGGGGAGGATTTAAAGCTCACAACAATTCCAGTTAATGAAAACGCAACTGCCTTAATCCTTTATTCTGTCTATGGCTATTGAAATGGAAGAGCATGAGCTTTCAGCAGCATGGGTAGGTGGTTTGCTGCATTGATAGATTACTACCTCAGAGCAGATGCACTTTGCTGCAATATAACTACTCTAAGGTAGCTCTGCTGAGGTAGTTTGAAGGATGATAAAGGAAAGTCCAGAGGTTGTCATTCAGCCATGAAGAATACTCAGGGTACATGTAATCACAGCAATCAGCTGTCTGGTTCTGACCTGTTATTCCAATAATCAGGTGAAGTGCAAAAATAAAATTAAAGTGTTCTGCATCAGGGTATATGTGTGACATGGCAAATTAGCTCAGTTTTAAAAGGACATGTCTGGAAGAGTTGAAGCTTCTATCCTTTTCTCTATTCCTCATTTGGGCTTCAATTGCTCATGAAATTTCACAGGTAATGCTTTATATGAAAGATTTACTATACCTAAAGACCTCTGGTGAAACTAGGGACAGAAAGGCAGTGTCTGCACAGGATCAGACACATTATAGAGGTTTGTGTGCTGATTTCTTCCTGCTTATAGTGACACAAGCTTTGGACAACAAAATCCTTACAAAGAAGTCCTGTTGATTAGAGATGTAATATGATAACTCTCAATTATATGTATTTGATACAAATTTCTAATACAGAACACAGCTTTCCAGTTTGGCTTAAAGAAAGTCAGAAATCTCTGCGTGCTTTGGATATATGCAGAAGCGAATCCAAAGTAATGATTTACAAATTATGTTCTAAAGTTTTCTCCAAGGAATAAAACTAAAATTTTCCATCTTGCTCATTCTGCTTGCCAGTATTATTGCAATTTTATATCTGATCAGAAGTTTTTTGTAGCAAAGTTGGGCAGGTGTTATAACACAAATAATGTGAGTCAGCCAAAAATTGCATTGGATTTGCTTGAATCATACTGATGAGCCTCTCCAGTTACTTTTTCCCCAAATAACCTGAAACTGAGGCAAAGATCAAGAAGGCTTGCAAAAAGAAGCTTGCTTGAGTGAATAGTACAAAATATACCTGAAAAACAAGCTTCAGGTTCACGTATTTGCAATACCTGAAACCTGACTCTGGGAATGATGCACCGCTACTATCTGAAAAAAGGAAAATGCTGGGTAGAGAACAAGTCTGGTCAAAACAGCTCCAATTTACAGCTACATGTACAATTAGCTACTGGAAAATGAGCCACAAGCCAAGAATTTGGTGACAGGACCTTTTGAACAGACATTTATGAATAACAAAGCCCAGTTCTGTAAACAGGTCTCTGACACCTGCTTGAGTCTCCCTGTTCTTGTTTCTCCCTCTTTCACATCAAAAGAAATGCTTTCCCCTTGTCCTAGCTTTCATCTGCAAACTACTGTATTTATCAAGCTCTCTATGAGGTTATCCACTGCTTTTGATGCAGGCTATCAGACCAGAGACAAGCAGAGGCACCTTTACGGCTTCTCCTCTCCAACTTCCCACTCTAAGATCAGTAATTATACTGTTTAATTATAAAGAACCCGACAAATATCTGCCCTTTCTGATTTACATGTGTGTTTTCAGTTAGCAGACTCTGCGTCGGACTGTGAGCTTGGTGAGAGGTGAGTGTGGCTCTCTGTTTTCTCACTCTCAGCTGCTCCCAAACTGAGCTCTTTCAGGGATGCTCCCGCCTGGCACACTGGCATGGCAGAGAAATGAGGGCTTCCAGGAAAAGGCCATTTACCTTGTCTTCCGAAAGAGGAAAAGAAAGCTGGCAACCCTTTGGGTTTCATTAAAAAGGTTGGTGGTGGGTGGTAATGTTGAAAGGCAAACTAGTTTCAGGCTGCTTCTTACTTCATGTGCATCTGCTTCCATCTACATGAAGAAACTTTTAACAGTGTTCCCCTGATGGAGGAAAACTTCTCAACCCTCTGCTTACCAATGATGCTTCTCTTTGTGTCAGTAGATGTGCATTGGAGCCATTACAGTCCCTTCACACTGGACTGAAAGTTTCTTTTATATTTCCCCTTTTTAGGTGCATCAGGCAAAGTGATGAAAACTTTAGCAGCTGGTATGTGTGGTAAGTTTCAGATCTGTTCTGGAAGGGAAAACTGGCAAATAATATTCTTTGATGGATATAGAAAGAGAAAGGCATTGAGAGAGACTGATAGCTAGAGAGCATTGCTCCTGGGCTGTCCCTGTGTTCTGTCTTTACTGACTAATAGAAATCATTTATCCATATCCTCCTCACTGTATGCTGACAACTGAGCTCCACAAAACCAATGAACGATTTTAGGGAGAAATGTTTGAATTTCCGGGCAGCACTCAGCGCTGAGCACTCAGCACTGAGACACTGGTTTCCAGGGACTTTGATCATGTCCAGTATGCTGGTGGGGAAACTGCAGCATTTAACAGCTATTTGCAAAAGGAGTTAATGAATATGTTAATTTGAAGACATGCAGCCATCTGTCGGTGCTGCCTGCAGATGGTGATGGTACTGTTCCTCCCTCCTGCCTCTGCCTCAGGTTCCTGATGTTGTTTTTCCTGGCCTTGCTTCTGTCTTGCGGGATCTGCTGCTGCCTGCAGTGCTGGCTGAAACGGCGGAGCTGCCTTCCCCACCGGCGCACCCAGGCTGTCTTCGCACTCAGCAGTTCAGATGCCTTTTGTGGTTAGTCCTGTCACTACCTGCTGCAAAGTCCCCCACTGGTCCCACTGGGGTTCCCCGGGGCCCATCCATAGCCCAGTGAGAGGCAGCCAGTGTTGAGTGGGAGCTGGGATGCAGCTGAGTGCTGTGTTTCTGGTGAGCAGTGGGATGCCCAGCTCGATCATCTTGTGGGGATGTTTGTGCACTGGAGGGCTTAAGCCAGCTACATCCACTTTGCCTGAGCTGTACGTTTGCTGAACTCAGTGCTGTTCCTGTGTGTCCCAAAGGTGCTAGTCAGGGCTTGGCCACACTAACTCTTGAAGCCTGTGGGACCTTCTCCTCAGTGTTTAGCAGCCAAAACATACACAGCCACAGGCACTGCCTGGGGGCAGACAGCCCTTTCCAACACATGACTTCCATTTCTCATTCAGGCAAAACTGCACCAGCCTACCTGAGCCACCAGCAGCACCCTGGGGTCTGTCAGAAAGTTGTGTTGGTGAGCACTGTTCATTGTGGTAGGCACCCTCAGCACTGCCCCAGAGCATCCAGACTTTTGAAGACTGGGCTACAATGACTATGTGTAGCACCCAGCACTGATCTGGAGTATTGCCAGTACATCAGCAGGCTGGGCCAAACAGTCCCTCCAAGAAGAACAAAGCTAATCCAGTCATTAGACTAAGTGTTTCCCAGAGAAGGTATTGCATGCTTTCTGGGTGGTTATGAATAGCGTCTCCACAGGGAGGACCCACCCCAAACCCACCCAAATTCCTCTGTTCTCACTTCTTGTATCTGGAGTTTGTGGTGAGCAGCTTTGTGATGCCATACTTAAAAAATTACATCCATGCCTTTCTTGTTTCGAAGCGGTTGGGCAGCTCCTCCCAGGCTCACCCCTTTCACCCAACACTTACTCTTCATGCCTGTCTGCTGTATGGTTATTGCTTTGCTTTTTCCCCAGCGAGTGAAGCACCTCAGTGTCCGTTCTCTGGATCTCTGAGCCCCTGCATGACCACAGAGATGTCCTCTTCTCCTGCCCCACGGTTCAGCCTTGGGGAAATTGAGTTGCCTCCATCCTATGAGGATATTATGAAGGAAAACAAGCTCTAGACACCACATGTTTGCTTTCTGTGATTCCACTTTTTCCATCAGAGATCTTCCATTATGCTATAGTAGTGTGAGATCAAATCAGCCCTTTCTGCAGGCTGGCCAAGAGACTGAAAGGCAGCACATACTTCTTCTAAACCTAAAACATAAGACTAAATGCAACAGAATAAATGCCAAAAGCATGTGTTGAATTTGTCACAGGAACTCAACCTGACATTTTGATGGGGCTCTGGGTTTCAAGAAGCTCCCTCAAAGGCTTGTCTGCATTCAGGGTTTCTGTCTCAGCCTCCAGATTTATCTCTGTAAGGTTGCTTGAGTTGGTGCAAACCTGTGCAGTTTAGGACCGAATGTTGATAAATGACTTGATAGTTCCTTCTCAGACTTGGGCTGCCTCTTTCATTCGGCAGGGTGCCAACAAACACCCTCTGGCAAAGTCATGTTGTTCTAATACATTGTAATGCAATCATGCCACTCTGTGATGAAGGATCCTTTGCCACATTTAAAAGATTTAGCACAACATATCAGATTTGCCTAGTGTGAAAAGCAGCAAATTTATAGCCAGGGAAGGGAAAACAAGAGATGGGAATTATGGAGAGAGCATCAGAAGCAAGAGGTGGTTAGAGAGCACAGAAAAAAAAGTGAGTTTGCTCATTTGAACTGTTCTTAATTTCATAGTGACTGTCTCCAGCTACTCTTGCCCTAGAACTGCAGACCTGCAGGGTTTAAATTGCCCAGGACCCATATGGCAGTTCCCCACAGACATAAATTATGGAGTTATGTATTTGGTGCTTAGCTACAGAAATTTATTGGGATAAAGAATGTAATTTTCTTTGAGATGACCACTGCAGGCTGGATGGAAAGAGATTTTAAGAAGCCATCCAGACTGCCTTATACTCAAGAAGGATCAGCACTGCATTCTTAGGAGGTATTAGCCTGCCCAGTTCTCAAATTGCTGGGGAAAGATGCTGAATTTCCCCCTGAACTGGATTCCAAATGAAAGTAAAGATGTCCTTTGTCATGGACAGGTCACTGAAGGCTGGATTCAGCCTGCCTGACCTCTCCACCTTTGATCTGATCTCTCAATGGCAAGGGCTGGAGGCTGCACTTAGATCTCTCTTGGTATAGAAGGTAAATATCACACCCAGTACCGTGCACCGCATGCCTGTAGAGCATGGGCTCACACTAAAGTGGGCAGCTGGGCTCATGTTAGGTACCACAGAAGACTAACGGAAGCCCACAGCCTGCCTTGTGGAGCAGCTCCCCACCTGTAGAGTGTGGTTAGTACCAGTTCCCCTGCTCAGGAAGGAAACTGGGAAGATAAATCCACTAAAGGTTATGAAGTGCTCACATATTTTCTTAATGAGGCTATATAAGTATCTTCACTAGATAAGGAATTACAGCTTATTTTGAGAGAGAAATTCTCTGCCAGCACCACCGCAAATTATGTCCATAAAATCTTATTTTAGAGGCAGCTTTACTGTTTGACTGTTGTGTGAAAGGAAATAAATGTTACTGTAGCAAACTGAATGTTTGTGCCAGCAGGCTAAAATATTACAGGATATATTAATAAGGAAAATTAGCAAGTATAGACTCAGCCAGCAGAGAAGCTGAACAATTCTTGAGTGTCCTTTCGCTGGCTGAGCTTACTAGGAATTGCAGGTAATCAGCACCTCTCAGGATCAGACCTTTTCTATACATAAGTGCTTCCAATACTCACCCCCTTCAATTTATGCCCTGAAGCATGAGATTTGATTATGTTTGTCACTTCAGCTTGCATAGCCTTTCTACTGGGCATTAAATCAGCCATTGCTTCCTTCTGTCCTATACACTGCATTTGCCTCAGTGACCCCCTCGGTGGAAGTTAACTCCACAGGTTGTCTGCATTATACGCTGCATAAAACATTACCGTCTCCCGCTTATTAATTGCTTGCTTCTAAATAAATTGCTGCCTGTAATTTCATTGAATGTCACCTTCTAATCAAACGGCTGGAGAGGCTAACAAGCAACTACTGCTCTAATTTCAATGCCTCCATCGCTCTTCATCCCTCTTTTACAAGCTCCAGGAAGTGGCACTCATTACAGAGGCAATAAATCCTTGCCCAGCAGAGGGCAAGCGAGGCTTTCAGCAACGCACCGAGGAGGCTTCTGCTCTTGCACAAACGTTCGTGGGAACAAGTTCTTGTTTCCCTGATACAAGTGTTCATTCAAGCGCATTCAGCTTCATGTTTTGGGTGCTTTAATTATTCACAAAAGGAATAAAATTATTCCGTCAAAACTGTATCAAGTGGCTTATAGTAAAGCAGGCTGATGGGTGTCACAAAATTAGGCTCCAGACAGAATCACCAGCATGGGAGAAGCTGTATACTGTGGTATTTGTGCAACATGATGGGAGGCATGGGTGCTTCCAAACCCTGCTGAAGACCTGAAGCCATCTAAAAAAAAAACCCCGAAGTTTGTGTAGGGTTGCTTAGAGGGGATAACCTGACCTTGCTGCTGCCTTGGGGTAGGGAAGGAGAGTACCCTGAGAGGGAGCACAGTGAGCACTGCCCTGGACCTTAGCTTCCTCCTCACTGAAATGGACAAAAGCATGGATTTCTTCCTTCATTCTACAAATGTGTTTGGGATAGTCTTGCCAATCTACTGTTGCCCTCAAAAGCTTGCCACCTGCTCCCAGGTGCTCCAGCAGAATGTACCAGGATACCCAAACCTCAGTTCCCATTCTTACAAAAGCAGAGATTTTGGCTGGTATGTTTTTCTAAGCACTCAGCCCTTAATGAAGGCAGTTAATGCAGTACGGCTGATGTTTTCTGAGTTATAAGTAAAGATGAACCATTTCTTTATAATTCATTTTAAGAATAGGGTGCACTTTGGAAAAACACTTGTTCTGCTGTGGCCTTCTGGCTGCCACTCAGCCTCTGACTTACACTTCCTTCTGACTTTGAGAAGAAGTGGCAAACTGCTTTAGGAGACCCCAGAAAACACTAGAAGGCTGATGTATTTGGGGATGGGAACTTGCCAGTAAGCCTTGAGAGGGGGAAACAGGAGGAGTGCAGAGGAGCTAATTGGTCAGTAACTATCTGAAAGCAAAAGACAAAGGGAATGTGGTGAGGTGCACAGTTGGACTTTCACCTCTGCACATCAAGAACAGAACAATAAAGTCATAAACTGGCTCCCAGGCAAAACAGAGCAAAACCATAGGCAGCTGAATCATAAAAGGGGATCAGTCAGAACTGCCAGGAGGGTTGCACATGAAAGGTGGGAAAATACTAGAAATGCTCATTAATCTGTTTTTTATTGCCATCTGAAGACTCTGGATTATGGCCTAAACCCTTTTGTGCTGGGAAGGGCTAATGACAGATACTCCCCTTCTTTGGGTCATAGGATGGCACAATTCTGGCTCTTGCTTTTCTCACTTAAAGGCATCTTACAGCAAGGACCCAAAAGCTACTGGGAGAAAATTGTTCTCTACTCCCAGTAGCAGTGCTCGGACAGAGTAATTTAGTCATTATTTTCTTGTCCACAATATTTAACAGATGCAGAAGAGCAAACTGGGGATGGGGCAGGGGAGGGGGAGGTCCAGCCCCAGCTGAGAGAGAAAAACTCACTTTATTGCTGGAATTTTACTTTTCTCACTTGGAAAGGTGATAAAATGACTATAAGTAGATGTGTTTAAACTGGGCATAAAGTCTACAGCTGTCAAAGGGCCATTGCTGCAGGTAGGCAGTGGGGCTTGAGGTCTGCAGCTACCAGCAAAGGTCTGGGTAGCCTCCAAAATCCCACCCCCCTGTCCCAATGGCCGGTCCTGTTTGTGCTACTGCCTCTTTTGTGTCCTTGCAGGAGAGCAGTGATTTCCCCCACAGGAGTCAGAGCAGGTCACCTGGCAAAGCACCTTTCTGGAGAAAACCTGGATATGGGTGAGAGAAACATGACGTTCAAAGGCAGGTGCATTTATTACATCTCACTAATGCTACAATATGTAAGGAAAACAGAATTCTTGAGTAGCATTCTTATCTACTGACAATAATTGTTCAGATCTACTGAATTCAGAACTAAATCATATTTCAATGTGTGTGAAAAGGTGAGAAATCTGTATTTTGGGAAATATTCATGCAGCTCCACTAGGAGATAGCCTAGTTCACAAGGTCAGAGTAAGAGTGAGTTCTAATTACAGGCAGAGTTATTAAGAGCCCCTGTGAGCAAGGCTGATTAAGGTAGTGAGAGGACAAAATACTGCATGCAGAAAAGGACAGCTATTTCAGATATTGTTTTATTATCTCTCTCACTTGCATGTATCAAAATGGGAAACCAATACCTATCCGTACAAAATGAAATCAACTTAACAAAGAGCTTACCTACAAGACTTTGCTCTTTTCCATAACATACAACCAGGCAGATCTCTGGCAGACTGCACCAATCTGTGTGTTGTCAGTGGCAAGGGGAATGAGGAGCCCCAAGTTCAAAGAGTAAGCACAGGGCAGATACAGCAGGGAGGAAACTTGAGAATCACAGCTCTCAGCTAAGTATCTGATCCTGCCTATACCCTGGGAAATGAAGCTACGAGGTCCCCATATGTACAAAAATACTCCTTGGAAGTCAGTGAAAATCTGGAGAAGCCTAAAGGGTGCTGGCACTGGAGGATTAAATGCTGGGCCTCAGCTGGAAATTGCAACTCAGCAAAGAGCTTTGGTAAGGCATCAATGGATATCAGAAGGCAAAGTCAATCTATTCTAATTCCAAGTGAGCTGCTTCTGAACTGCTTCTTCTTAGGTAGGTACTAAGGAAATACCTTAATATCTGAGCTCACCTGCAGCATCCTTAGTTTGTGATTTTGAAAGAAAAAGTAAGTCTTGCACACCTTCTGAGAGGTTTCTTGCTAATGAATAAACAACCAAACTAAAATAGATCTGCATTATGGCATGGTAATGAGCTAATGAGGAGTAAATACTGCAGTCATGAAATCAGAGTCAGAACTAAATCAGTGGATTAACAATTAAATATTAACAACTGATCAAAACATCAGATAGACTGTCAGCAGGATGTGAATAATAAGCAATGCATCATTGGACTGGCTGTTACAAAACATTAACCTGGAAAACCTAAGGGTTGTTGTGACCTTTCCCTAGTCCTCTTCTGCAGGAGATAGATCCTCAAAAGCTATCATAGAGTGTGGCTAAAGCAGGAGTATGGTTAAAGAATTAACCCTTATTCTACATAGATTCTGTAGAAGAGAAAGGATCACAAATGTTTATTCAATGTTCTTTGTATGCAAAGAATACTTGTATGTACGTTCTTCATATGCAAAGTGTATTTGAGGATGATGGACCCTGAGTTAAGGTAGTATTTGGGGTATGCATGTGCCCTATCTATGTAGCCCCAGGAAGAGCACAGAGCTGGAGGGATTAATGAGACCAGCCCTTTATATTCACCCCGATCCCAAAGTGCCCATTGAGCAAGTGCTTGGTGTGATCCAAGTGTTGCAAGTCACAAAACAGTCCCCAGCACCATAAAACAAACTGAAGACCTTTAGGACAAAGGCCCTCAAAAGTCTCCTCAACTACAGCATAAGGAAGGAAAACACCAGGAGAAATCAGTGATCTGAGATCTTCATTACATTCACATAACTAGATGATCTTCAAGGTCCCTTACAATGCAAACCATTCTCTATAACTCTATGATTAGCAGCTGATCCTAGACTACTTTTCACTTGCTAAACAAGAAATAAATCTTTCCAGCAAGAGATAATCTTCATGCCTCTGAAAAAGCTATAGAAAACAGAAACCAAGAGACTGCTCCTGAGTGTTAGTGGGGAGTATTAATGTGCTGGCTGCACAATGTGGGAATGATTTGATCCAGGATTTTGGTCCAGGTGATGATGTCTTTGCTTAGTACCTCCTACTGAAGAGCATCTCTGCACTGGGTGAGTTGGGCTGGGGCAGTCCCTGGCATTGCTTCTTCTCTCCTGCCTTGAGGAGGTTCCTCTCTGGGGAGGAACACTGCAAGTGGGCACTGGAGCAGATGCTAAATACAGCTCTGCCTCTGCAGTGGGTTCACCCTCCCTTCTCCTTCCTAGTGTATCCCTGAAAGAACAGGGAAGCAGGGCCACAGCCCAGGAGCCAGACTCAAAAACATCCACAGAGCTTTCCTGCCTTGGCACAGCTGTACCAGCACCAGCTCTTCTGCCCCAAAAGCCTGACAGCAAATATACAGTTCTAATGTCACTGAAAAAGTTAAAAGAGAAAAAAGCTTTGGATGCAGTTTCCTGCAATAGCAGGAAGAAATTTCTATCACCTACAGATCTCTTTGAGAGTTCTTGGTATAATCCATGGGTTCATTACATTGTTCATAACTCCTGTACTCTTGTCTCTCAGGAGTTTGTAAAAAAGCATTCATCACTTCTCCTACTGTGTTTACATCTGTTCAATATCGCTCATCTGCTGGCAAAAAGTTGCTTTCAGTTTGGCTAACATAAATGTCTGTCAATCGAAGCAGCATGAACTCTGCAGGCACGAAGCCTCCCTTGCCTGGGCAGCAGTGCTGCCATGAGGGCTCTTGCTGAGATGGGCTCATTATGGCCTGAGCCTTGTGGAGGTGCTTGAGCCCATGGCAAAGCCATATGGACCTGCTGTTGTCCTATCTGTCCCAGGGCCTGAATGTTATTTGATTAGGAGCCATGTCAGGATTGGGTTATGCTTTAACATTGCTGGTCAGTTCTGTGCTGCAGCACAAGATGCTGCATCTAGGATAACCTGTGAGAGGACTCAACCCCTCATCTTCCACTGTAGGGACTATCAGAGGTGCTGTCTGAGACTCAGCCCACTCCATCCACAGCCATCCCATCTCCTTCTGGCACTCATAACATAAGGCTTCACTTCAGTTTGCCTGGGGGAAGAACAGAAGTTTCTCCATCCAGTCTCCCCCTCAAGCAGTTAGTGGAGGAAGCCTACCTCTGGTGGTGCCTCAGTTCCCACAGCTGTGCACACCCTCCTGCAACTCCACTGTTGTTTCTCCACTGACCCCAGGCAGGTATATCTTTGTGCTGAGAGCCTTTCCCAACCCCTGGTCCCCATGACTATATAATGTGGTGCTCACAGTAGAAAGGACTGGATTTGAACAGTTCCTACCAACCCTAAGAAAATTATGTCTCGATTTCCATTAAAGGCATAGAAGAACTTTTGCATCCATCCTTATGGAACATGTTAAACCACACTGGGTTTTTTTCACCCATGCTAGTGAAGACACGGCTGATGCTCTAGCCTCATCCAGCCTATGGGAGCTTGGACTGTGGGAGGGGACAGCAGTCCTGAACTAGACTTAAATATTTGTTGATAGATCACTATCATTTATCCTAGTTTCTAGCTGGTATAGACATATTGCCATGCACAACATCAGATCTTGGATCTTCACTCACTTTGTCCAGGCAAAACTTTTACTAAGCATAAAGAAGCTAGCAATTTCCAGATCTGTGAGTCTAGAGCATCTGTAACATACATTTTGGCACATACTGAGAAGGACTGTAATGTGCACCTGAATTTACAGTGTTTCCTCAGTGCAGAGGTTCACAGGCCAAAGAGAGGGTCAGGCATTTAACACAGCTCTTTATCTTCTGCTGAACTCTCCAGCTGCCTGTAAGAGCCGCAGACCCCCATGCTGGGTACGCATGGTCCAGATGTTGGCTGGACGATCAGTCCCTCTCTTCACCTGTATTTTCTGCTTTGCACAGTCTGTTGACACATTGCAGACATGGAACACATCCATCTTACAGTTTGGGGATCTCCGTGCAGAACACTGGCATCTGATCCAGGAGCAGATGATTTATCTCACTCATACTGATATTGTTGAGACAAATGCTGAAAGACTTTGTGTTGGTTATTTCAGTCTGTGCTTACGCAAGTGGTCTTGGCACTCAAGACAATGGATTCCCTAAAACAAGACCTTCTCAGAGGTTACTTTCTTCAAGGATTTTTTTTCCGAAGCTCTCATAATGCAAATATTATAGCATACCGTACATCCTTAAAATTTAACTTCACATCTGTGTGGCAACCAGGAGCCTGGGTATCTGTGCAAGCCATACAAGTGCAAGTAGAGCTTGTTCTGGAGTGCTTACCTCCTCCTCATACTCTTGTGTCAACTGCATACATTTTGGCAGTAGCTGTTTGCGAGGATGGCAAATGCACACTTGTTACAATTGTCCCAGCTGAGGAATAGCCTTTCCTTAAGGAGTAAGCAGAGTGGAGTCTTCCAGAGCTGGTCTCTGTGAGGCATAGGGAGAGAAATAGGATCTGCTATTGAGTGCTCGGTGACTTTCAGCTGCAAAGCCTCAAAATGCAGAGAAAGCAGCACTCTAAGATATGACATAATAACACTTTTAACGTGACACTGACACCTCAGATCCCACCTGAAGACCTTGATGTGCCTTCTAGAGATGCTGAAATAAGACTTTTCCCATTTTACAGCTGAAGACATTGTTACTGGGGATGAGCAACCATCCGGAAGAATGTCTCCAAAGGACTTCCCCCACCCTGTGTGCCTGTAGCACACCCTGAGCACCTGTAGCACACCCTGAGCAGTGGCTCTATCTCTGAACTGTGTCTCAGCCCTGCCACAGTTCCTCACCTCTGAAAAGATACATGCAGCAGGTGAGCAGGGCCCCAGATAAGAAACAGCCAAGTGACCCCGCCATGCCAAGCCAACATGACCAGCCAAACTTGTACTGGATGCCCAGAAACACGTTGTGGAAGACCAGAGAGGAGCGTTCCACGTAGACATCAATGGCATACCACACCGAGCCAGTAATTCCTGGGAGACCTGCAGGACAGGAGGGAGGTACCACACAGAGCCCCCAGATGGACCACAAGATCACAAACAGAAAACCTGGAGCTACAGCCTGCTGTATGATGAGTCAGACTTTAGGATGCAAAGACCTTCCTTGGACAGCAGGTTTTGGTCCCTGTTCAGTCTCAGCCCAGTCACTTCCACGTGTTCACCCTGGCTCCTACTTGATACCAGGTGGAAAGCTGTCAGGCAGAAGCTGTACCTCACAGTACTCACAGACACCATCAGTGCCAGCTGGCAGCACTTAGGTTTCTGCAGTATAAGGCAGAAATCTCCCCCCTTCTCAGCTTATTTAACAACCTGTTGCAAAGTTGTTCCAAATTTGATTTTCTAATCTCTCTTGACTTGCAGAACTTTGACAGTGTTTTTCAGACAAACTTTGGGTGGTGAATGGAGGATTCTTAAACTCACAAGTTTTTTACATGTGCTCCCAGTGGCTGGGGTGAGTTATATGTGAAATCTGTTTACAACGAAAGAGGTGGATGCTCAATATTGGCATGAAGCTAAGTGAAATTACTTGGTACCTAGTTAGCTATTTATTTTTGCATTTAAAATTCTCCCACTGGCTGTAACAGCAAAGCACTTTAGTTGGGTAATTATCACCTAGGAGGACAGATGTGCTATTATCCTTTTATTAGAGATTGGCTGCAGAGATTTTGGGCTTAGTGACTTGCTCAAGGTCACACAGTCTGTGGCAGAGCCAGGAACTGAACCAGGATTCTGGGACATTGTAGTCCTTCTGCTATTAGATCCCTTTGCCTTGTCAACAACACTCACTTCTTCACAGTAAAATAGCAGTAAATGGAAGTCAGTCAACTCAGAGCCAGGTCACCTGGTCAACACATGAAATATAAGTGGATAAATATGTGCTGTTAGGGGCAGGCAGTGAACAGAGGCATTTGCACAAATAGAGCAAATAAGGATCCTTCTCCCATGTTTACCCTCTAGAAAATCACTGGCTCCTCTCCCCAAAATAAGAGAAGGCTTTAAAGCTTCCCTGCTTTCCCAAAGGCTGTCCTGCAAGATGCAGGCACAGCAGGGAAATACCTGCAATGAGCAACATAACTCCAGAGACTAAGCAGATGCGCAGCTTGATGAGTGGCTCATCAGGAAGGAATTTCACACAGTCCAGTCCCAGGACAAGGAAGAGAAATCCAAGTCCTGCCAGGATATCTGCTGTGATCATCATGGCTCGGGTCAGGACCAGCTTCACTGCAGGACAAAAGCAAATCCTTGTAGTGCACAAGAAATGGAAATGTGGTTGGGTAATGGGGACAGATCCTGTGGGAACATTTTTTTCCTGGAGTGCGGCTTTCTCCAGCTTCCCCTGGTAGTAACACCTCACTAAGAAAAGAAACACGGCTTTAACATGCATGCACACCAAATCATGTCTTACTGAGTAGAACAGATATTCTTTTTGTATACACTTGGGTATCCCCACCACTCGTAGAAACATCTTTGACTCTTACATACCAGGGTGCTCGGCGAAGATAGAGTCGTACTCATCACAAGTTTGGATCCCATCAAAAACGTTTGTGACACATTCCCACCATAGGCCACGGCATTTTGTACTCACCTGTGGGTTAAGAAGAGAAATAATACTGTAAGTTAATATGCCCACCAACACAGTGGGTGGTCGGCTAGGCCCTTCGACAGAAATCCTGGTCCCATTCTGTCGACGGCAAACCAGAGTTGTGAAGCTTGAAGAAGAAAAAAAGTAACAAGATGGAGAAAAAGCACAATTTTTTCTGTGTCGCTACTAATGGTTTTAAATTAGAGAAAAAGAAATTCAGACGAGACATTAGGAAAAGAAAAAAACCCACAACTTCCTATTGGTGAGGATAAAAATCCTAAAGGAAGTTGGTGGGTGGCTGACGGGAGAGATCTAAGAGCAGGTTTGATCACTCCTTGCCAAATGCTTGTCTAAGCTGAGCAGGGTAGGGCTATATACCAGATGACCTGAGGCTTTGCTGTCCATGCTCCCTCTACACCATCCTCCTGACAAGAAAGAGCAGCTCAGAAGGGAGTGTGACTGTCAAGGCAAGCATTGCACCTGCTATAGGAGGTGGCCCATGGCGTGGTGAAGGACAAATTTGCTGCTGAGCAGAAGTGTGGAAGTAGGCTCTTCTCCAGATGCATGTGCAGGGCTCCCCCTAAATGACTCAGCCATAAAGACTGGCTGGAAAATGAGAGGCAGCTGGTGTTGATCCTGGTCCTACGCCTCTGGGTGCTCTGCAGGCTACAGGACCACGTGTGCACGAGCCATGCTCACTGCTGAGACATCCAGGCTTGGGCAGACATTGCAGTAGCATCATGGCTAATTGTCTCCGCTGTCTTGAAGCATAGATATCATGCCCAGCCTTCCATAAATCACTTTATTATGGGAGGTATTTTCATTACCAATGCAAATATGACAACAAGCACCTCTAAAACATTCCTGGAATTGCTCATACAAGGAGCAGCGTTATTGTTGGTTCAGCTTTCAACTCCAGCCTGCCCTGTTGCTGCCAGCGACACCCACTGCAGTTAATGGAAGGAGAAACTCTACCAGGGAATTGTTTCGTGCTGGGGAAGGGGACCAGGCTTGCTTGGACAATGCAATAAGTTCATTTTTCTTGTACTGTGTAAATCAGAAAGCAGATAACATATCTCAACCTATCAATACAGTCTCATTCAAGATATTCTGAAGTCTATAGCCAACTGCAACACAGTTTTTCCACAATACAATGTCTCAGCCAAAGCGTACACCTTCCTCTGTGATACTGCACTGTGAACAAAAGGCAAGTAAAAATGACTTGCTACTTCACGCTGGTAAAAAAAAAAAAGATACTATTATGTTTAAATGAAAACAAGCTACACGTTTTGTTTCATTAAGATGAAAAGTACTTACAATTTCTGAGAATTTCAGTGCAGGTTTGATGACAGATACCAACAAGAAATTAGAAGCAGTGTTGGAAAACCTGGTTTCCTTGATTCTGTGTTTTTCAAGAGAACAGTTGTATGTAAAACAATTTGCCATTTTTGTACTAGATGTATGTTTCTACCATGACCTTCTTAATCCAGCCACAGCTCCTCTTCTGTCCTAACACTCCACCATTCAGGCTGTGTTTGAAATTAGCATATTTGTATTAAATTACATATTTTCCACTTGCATTTGTATCATTTAATGTTCTTTCCAAACCAGCACAGCCTTATTCATGCTACTCTGTATTCAGCTCACAGTCTCAGTTACTTCCTCACTTCTTTGAATTTGTGTTGTATTTTAAACCTTACAAGCAGCATCTTTGTCTAAATTATTTATAAAAGGACTAACAGGATTCCAGGCTTTGTCAGCCTTCAAGCAAAACAGAAGTCTTGCAATGCAACAGCTGTGATCATGACCTAGCTTGTGAAACACCCCCCTTTCCAGACTTGATAAATGTTTTGTGTTTCTTGGGATGTTTCAGTTATCACTTACTCCTGCTAGTGCTGAACAAGGGCAGAAGCAGGGATCAGCCCATCTCTGTGCAGCCCATGCACAGGCAGGGATAAGGGTCTCATTGCCTGCTGCAGAAGGGATGGGAACAAACATCAGAGAGGGGACCTGTAGTTGGCCAGGGCCACTGCTGAGCTATTCAGTTTTCTGTTATCTGCCTCTTCACCTCCTTGGCCATCCCACGTCTTTGTGCACCCTTTGCCCTTCAGGTTGTTAATATCTCCTCCCAAACCACCCTTGAGCATTTTACCTTGCACAGACAGCACAGACCTGCAGGCACATGGGAACTCACTGTTGTAAATGGGAGAGGGGAGAGAGGTGGCTGGGGTGTCACATAAGGACATGGATTTCTCCATCCCATGGCTGGTCTCAGGTTAGTAGCCCTAATTCACTATCACCTCTTTCTCCTCATAGCAAATTTACTCCAGCTTCACTGGGCACAGCCAAAGACTCCCTGAGAAGTGAAGCATCACAGCCAAACTCCTCATCCCCCACTTGGATTATGAAACACATTGCCACGACCTGCTTTCCCTAACACAAGTATGCATGTAAAACATAAACTGCATAATGACTGCAGTATATACAATTACATCCTATACATAATGTATAATTAATATTAAAATAATTCTAATACAAAAAAATGAGAGAACAAGCACACACTTCCCCTTCTGGGGAAAGCGGAGAAGACAAACATGTGAGCGATGTTAGTCACAGTGTTATATCGCACTATAAAAAGGTGCCAACCTACGATTATTACAAATCCAGCACAAGAGAAAGACAGGCAGCACTTAACAGTGGTAATATTTTTAATCTGCCTGCAACAGGGAGGGACTGTGTACACAACACAGCGTTTGTTGGGAAGGACATTATGTTTTTTTTCCCAGACAAACTAGCGTAAAAATTGATCCAGGCTTGTCTTGATGATCACATGGAACACACCAGCTTAAACCACTTTCTTCGCTGCTGCACGTGACCTGGTTCTATCTGAAGGGAAGGTGAGAGTTGTGAGAGTTGGCCGGGGTGCCTGCAACTTCTCCAAGGTTGCTGCTCCCACGACTACCTGGCTGCTTTGTCCTGAGCTGCTCCTCTCCAGCAGAACCGCAGTGAGGGCTTCACACCCTCCCAGCTGCTGGAGGCCAGGGTCAAAGCCAAGCGGCTTTGAGGGATCTCGTTAATGTATACAAATATCCCAAAGGCAGTGCCAGGAGGATGGTGCCAGACTCTTTCCAGTGGTGCCCAGTGACAGGACGAGGACCAATGGCCATAAACTAAAACACGAAAAGTTTCACCTCAAGATGAGGAAGAACTTCTTTGCGTGGAGGATGGCAGAGCACTGTAACAGGCTGCCCACAGGGGCTGTAGAGTCTTCTCTTTGGAGACATTCGAAACCCGCCTGGAAATATTCCTTTGTAACCTGCTCTAGGTGCTTGGCAGGGGAGATGATCTTCAGAGGTCCCTTCCAACCCTAACGATTCTGTGACTCTCTAATGCTGGAGAACAGAGTTCCTTTCTCTTGAAGTCGAAGCTGCCTGACTTATTCCAGCTGAAAACAGAAGTCATTGTGGACCCCAGACCTTTCTGGCCATGGACAGTTTACCTGCATTCCCCTGTTTAGAGAGGCAGTGAGTCATTAGGGCCATTAAGGAGATCAGTGGTCAGGTATTAAGGCTGGGGGCGGTTTTGCTTCATTGTTTAGTATTCACACTCAGAGCAGGAATGTGAGAGTAGTGGCTGCTAATTACCAAACTGGGTGTTAATGGAGCACTTCGCACAGCCCAGTGCAGGTGCCTTTGTGCCAAGAAGACAAGGTTACACAGCCTCAGGGTAACACACTGGTTCTTTCCTGGACTCATTCTGTTCAGGAGCTGGGTTTCCCTCTTGTTTTTCCCCACAGCCGGGGATACATTTGGCTTTTCTGAGTATACTGATATCTCCTGCTGATTACAGACAATCCATATCTTCCTGAAATGAATCTAAAATATCTTGTTAATTTAATATGATAAATGCAGAGTGATATCCCAGCCAGCATCAGTGGGTGCACGCTGTTCACTCTGCAAAGAAGCTGAGCAGACACACTGATCATCAGCAACCTCACTGCATTGGATCTATGACCACCTCAGTCATCTCCATCCACCTTCTAGGGCGGGACTGGCAATCAGATTGCCTGGATTTCTTGTGGCATAGAGAAAAAAAATGTATTTTTCTTACAATAATTTTTATCCTTCTTTCCTCAGATAATTCATTACTCGATGTGATGCAGCTTAACGTTGCATTGCAATCACAGACTACAGAGGAGCTCTTCTGGTTTCCTGTGCTGAATAGCAGATCAAAAGTTTCTTCCTGATACATTCAGCCAAACTCTCTGTCTTGGAAGGTGTTTCATCTTCACTGCATAAAATATCCTGTTTGCCAAAGAGCAGATGCCTACACTGCAGCCCCTAAATGTGCTGGCTGCTTTGGGAAGAAAAATACAAACTGAGTGATGGAGAAATGGTGATGGTTTGGGGGTCTGGAGTCTAGAGTACACCTGGCATGTAAGCAGCATTCTGCTTCCTTATTTGCAACTTATTTTTGCCAATACCTTTCTCTAACAGGAGAATACTATTGTTCGCACAAGTTCAAGAAGGTATTTTTGACTGCTGGATCTGATGCCAGTCCCCATGCATCCCATAAATTTCTGCTAACCTTATAGTTCAATGGCTGTTAAAAGAAAGACTTGAAGAATACAGGTGTACACACTGGACTTGTCCACCAGGTCTGACTTACAAAACTAGAAACATCTTCCAACCATCCGTGCAGGCTGGAGATGCAGGATAACTGTACTGAAATTCATGCACATTTAAACATAGAGCCTGTAGACCTTTCCTGAACTTACTAATTGAGAGCAGAGTCTGGATAATAGTCTGGTAGAGAGAGTTACACAAAATACCACTTATCCCCTTCTCTTGCCATAGTCATTCATTTCATTTTCATCCACCTTCATCCAGCACAACAGGGAAAAAGTGCATGGGAGTGGAGAAAAGATGTCAGGAACCATTTAGTCTCTCTAGGACACATTTATTTTGGTGATCAGGCTCTCCTCACCCCAATCTTACCTCCAGGGAATCATCAGCATTCACCATCCAGCAGTCTGTCCAGGTAGATGCTATCAAAAACCCAGTAGACAAGAAAGCAAAACAACAGCCCACATACTGGAGGAAAAACCTCATGCCAGCAGGTGCTCAGCACATCCAGGGGGCAAGAAAAGCAGTGTCCAGCCCTTGTTCTCACAGCTGAGGTAAAGGCAGAACCTTACTGTCCCAGGGCACTGCCAACCTCTTCCAGTGGCTGCGAACAGCAACTTGTCACTTCTGCAAATGCCATCCGTTAGTGATGGAGGCAGGAGCAATGCTAACCTGCAATGGGGAAGGGAGGAGGGTGAGGGCACCCTCAGGAGCCGTTGCAGCCAATCCGCCCTGCACAGTTAAAGCTCTTGTCATGCCTGGCTGAAGAGAAATGGGTTGTGCAGAAGTGGCATGCAAGTAACTGGAGTCCTGGACTTGCAAGGAAAACAGGTATCATTGCAGGTTTTGGCAATACAGGGATTAAAAAACAATCAAAACTTGTTCTCCAGGGCAGAAGTTCTGAGCAAGGGACATACAGAAGAGCTTTCATGTGCACGCACGTTTACTCCTGTACATCGGTTCATGGCCTAGCATTGAGCAACTATAAAGTATCTTGGTGTTGATCCCAGGCCTTTTGGATACCCTACTGGTCTCTGATGCAGTGATGATCTAGTTCAATGCAGGAATGTCACTAGAAAGGGAAGGGAAAAAGTAGCAATCATGGGCCTTCAGGGCCAACACCAACAACCATCCCAGCGCAGATATAGAGCTCTGTATTCTGCATTTAAACCAAACCTAGATAGTTTTCATGCTCTGGACTTCTATTTGTTCATGGCCTGAGCCTGGCTCAAAGAACTTTCCAAGGAAGTGCCAGTTTGGGGGGGGGGGGGTTGGTTGGATTTTACCTGATCGCTTACTGCCATTGCAACCTTCCAGTTTTCCGGCAGGACTCCCTGGACGAGCAGAGGTCACAAGGCTGCTGGGGACAGAAGGACACAGCCTCTGTAAGCAGTCTTCTCGCTCAGTGTCTCCTCTCACACAGTGCTGAGAAAGCCAGCAGGGCTCCAGGGTTTCCAGGAAAACCAAGGGGGAGTGAGATAGGAGACTAGAAATTCCTCCCATCCCAAAGATGCACAAAACCCATCACATCCTCAGTAATCTCTATTTTTTTTAAAGAAGAGCCTTAAAAACACTGGACGCCTGCCTGTAGTGGGCAAGTATTCAACACAGGGCTGAAGAACAGATTCTTGCTCTGCTTACAGCCTGCTTGCCGGAACGGATGGTGTCCGAAATACCAGCTGTCTCCTCCAGATGGAGCCAGTCGGTATTTTTGCAGAGTAGCTCAAAGCTTGTTTTCTCCTGCGAGATTTCTCTCCAAATACAATAGCAATAACAAGTTTATTATATAACCTGTACAATTCCTGTCATAACCTCATGAGGCAGTTTTACTGTCAGAGTTAACACTCTTTTGCCTTGATCCCGGGATCACTCTGTTTCTCAGAGTTCACACTGCAGAAGAGGTCCTTAACGCATGCTTTAGGAGACATTAGGTAGAGAACAAAAGTATCAGGTTCAAAAGGCCAGGGCATGCAGCAGTCCCTGCAGCTTTCATTTTTCTGCTCTCTGTTTTCTAATTCTATTCATAGACACTGACAAACGAGGAACTTCTTCTTTCTCTGCCAGATGCGTGTTTTAATATGGTTATGTGGGTATGATACTTTCTGCTGAGTCTTCTCACATCCACATGTAAGTGTAAGGGGAAAAAAAAAAACACCAAAAAAGAGACAAACACAAAACCCAAACCAAATCAAATCAAACAAAACCAACCAAACAAACAGAGCTCCCCAAAATAAACAAACATGATCTTCACTTTATGGCTTTCTGTAACAAGAGTAGAGTTGTATTTCCATTGGTTCTGACCCACAGTGACACTGGCCACATGTCCTATAAACAGGCCACATATATATAGATTGCATTGATATGAGTCAGATGCTAACAATATGCACCATCTTCCTGTACTTGTCCTGCATTGTATTAATGAACCTATGGCTGCACCAGTTTTCAAAACAAGGTATCCTAGATAGTTATTATTAGTAGTAACTTAGAAAAAGTGGTGCAGGGAGCTCAGAAAAGGCCTGGATAATCTGAATTAAGTCGTTAGAGGTGGCAAGAGCTAAATTTGATGGTATCAGAACCTGGATTAGCCAGGAAATGTATTATAACCATATGGACCTCCTTGTCTTCTCATTCTGTCCCACACCGAAATACAAGCCTCTTTGAGAGGATAAGACTAGGGAGACCTGGGGCCATTTTTCCTCACTTGGTTCACGGTGAAAGTGTGCCCAATACAAATATTACAGAGGTGGGAAGTGAAGAACTCCCAGGGGAACAGCAGGACCACAGTAACAGCCAAAGTGATGTTTCTAAGCTTTGGTAACAGGTCCATCATACTCTAAGTATATACTCCCACTTAGCCTTTCAAGTGTCCATGAATGGTCAGCCCAACGAGCAAACTCCACTAAGGGATGAAGACAGCATGTTGAGGTGCCAGTGCTGCCTGTGCTTTGCTCCATCTCTCCATAGCTATCACCCCAGTCCTGGAAAAGTCTTGTTTATTTTCCACATGACCAGCAATTCCTGTTGCTGTCCCAGCTCCATCCATTTCCGGGTGTTCACCCTGCAGGGCAGGGCAGGAGAGTGACCCTTCGTAGAGCAGGATGCCAGTGCTTCCCTGGCCATGAGTCACTGCGGGACGGGAAGTGGATTCACACTAGCCATTTGCATCTAGTTCTGGGCTCAAGAGCATCCTCACCTCAACAGCAGTGCAGGCCAGGATCCTCCAGTTTTCCCTGGTGTAAGACTGTTACAGAGCATGCAACACAATGAAGACGGTTTGTGATTTTCATCTGACAAAGTAGCCAGTTCAAAATCTAGTCCTTCTTTGGGTCCATGTCTCCAAACAGTCCCACGGAGACTTCTGGAATTATTAGAAAGAATACAATATTCTCATTCAGTAGAAACTGGCAAAGTACATATTAATACTCTTTATTTAAAACAAGTCAGCATCTTCGTGAACCAAAGCCTGCAGCCATTTCTCATCATACTCTTCTTTCCTAGTTTAGCACAACAGATGACCCTCCAGCTCTGGAAAACAGCTTTACCAAAATTACCTCTTTGTATAGCCTAAAACCTGGCTGACATGACTCCATATAGCTTTCAAATGGATTTGTAGGCTGTACTATATATTCTAACTATATCTTACTCTCTTGACTAACTTAACATATATAGCACTTTGACGCTAACAAAAGCATTAGGGTATCTTAAAACATAATTATCACAGCTTGGCCTTGAATGGCTCTTAAACTGTGTGGTATCAATGCAACATAACTTTGCTAATGTAACAGCCTTACCATCTTACCTACACACACTCCCAACTAAGAGATAAATGCAATACGGGTCGATTGCTTTTATTACTCATTAACACAAGGTGGTCTGTGCTTTTTGCTAAAGCCAAGCCATCATGGTGCAGAGAGCAATAGAAACTACTGCCAGTCCTGGGAGGATCATAGCTGGTTTCTGTCTGTTTACCTACAAAACCATTCTTGCAGCAATACCCCAATGAGGTCGCAGCCCCATGAGCAGAGCAGGGTTGTGTCCTCCCTTTACTCCCACAGCGTCTAATATACAGTGTAGCAGAGGGCCTTGAGCAAGAGGGAAGTGGTGCTGCTGCACATTAATGCATGAAATATGGACATAACTGCAAGGAAGCAAGCAGTCAGTGAGGTGACTGACGTGTCCAGGGCAGAGGCTTGTCCAAAGAGCATGGCTCAGGAGTCGGAAGTGATAGAGAGCTTTAGGAAGGGTTTCCCTAAGAGCTCTTTTGCTGCTATGGAAGACTCCATGGGCTTGACTGCCCAACCTTTCCCACTCTTCCATCCTGCCTGTACCCCACTCCATTTTCCTGTTTCATACATCATCCATCCATGGCCTCTGCATAAGCGTCTTTATGTCCAGAGCAGTGCTCCTGGGACATGGGATGCAACACAGATGAATTATGGAGCAGTGTGTGTCATCTGTAATGTACTACTCTAGCCATGCTCATATGGTCACAAACTCCTGGAATTTAGCTTGGAATTAGCTTTGTAACCCCAAGGAAAACAGTAAGACTCTGAGCAACCTATCATAGAATCATAGACTATCAGGTTGGAAGACTATAAAGGATCATCTGGTCCAACCTTTCTTGGCAAAACATGACCTAGAGTAGATGTCCCAGCACACTATCCAGATGAATCTTAAAAGTGTTCAACATTAAGGATTCCACCTGTGACTTTTCAAACAGGCAATATATAGGATTAAAAAAAATAAGAAAGCAAAGGGATTTTCTAGTAGATATGAGCTTGAAGGATTGGTAAGTAGAAACTGTGTTTATGTGTGTGTGTGTATATACTAGACACACAGGTATGATGCCTGCATACACTCCTTTAAAACATTGTTTTCAATTACTCCAATGCAATAAATAGTAAAATAAACATTTCATACAGTCTCTTTAGGCTCTTAAAGTAACATGCAACTTCTCTTCAGTACAATAAACTTTGTTTCATAGCTGCCTATGAAATCCCACACCTGAGAAACACAAACCTCAATGACGTATTATTAACCCTATTTTAGAGCCAGGGAAATCAAGACACTAAGCACCTTAAACTGAGAGTGTGGATTCACAGTCCCTCTCCTCATTACTACCGGGGCAGCACTCTCTCATGGGCGTGGTGAGATCCTTATCGGTGAAAACATGCATGACCACTCAGGTTTCCTGAAAGCAGTCACCAAGAACACACCGTGCTGTCGCTGCATACCAGCTTCACGCAGGCGTGTACAGGCGGAGGAGCTGGGCAGTGCATTAGACACACCTTTTCTCGGCATGTCAGTAGTTCCAGTGAATAGCCCTAGTCCCCAAGCACCCCGGGGGCTGTTGATGCCCTGCCACGTCCCTGTGGCGTCATCCTCATCCAAGGGTGTGTTTCCCAGTGTGAGCCGGAACTTTCTATTGCCCTGGTGCAAAGGTGATAAAGTGAGTGAAGCACAAGGTCTGTGCCACTAATGGCAGACGTGCAGGAAGGGAAGGGAGAGCAGGGTAAATATTTTGATCTTTCCACAGTACCAGAGAAAAGCAAACAAAGAAATGTGCCATGGAAGAAGGGGTTTGTATTGTATCTGTGCTCTGTTGGATGCTTCTCAGACACTCAGCTCACCTTAGCCTAAGTGAGGGAAGTGAGAGGGGTCATATGTGTGCTTCACCCCGAAGGCTCTGCTGGCTGAAATCCAGCCCCTCTTGTGACTCACTTCACAAGAAACATCCGCTTCAGACCTCTGTGCCCCTTGCTCCTGTTCACCAACCTGCTTATCGGAGAGTGATGAAAGCCTCACTAGGAGAGTCATCGAGAAGGGGATAAAAGTAACTACTGTGTTAGAAATGCAGCTGGTAACAGGATGTTTGATCTGCTATAAAAAGGCAAGGAGGACAAGAACTGAGGCTTGGAGAAAACAGTTGCTGCTGTGATTCACAGCCCCTGAGCATGGTACAGTTTTGGGATCTGGTTAGGTGAGTGTGGGTCAGGTTTGAGTATGGGATCTGCATGGGTTTTCCCTGAAGAGCTGCCACTCTCTTAAAATTAGTGTCTGCCCACCTGTCCATCACCAGTCTTTTACCATACACTCACTGTCCCCTCTGCTCATACCTAACATCCAAGCTGCACACTGAATGCTGCCCAGAGCTGCCCCCACCATGAGACACCGAAACTTCTGTGCATAGCCAGGCTCTGGCAAGGGGGAGAGCCAACTGCAAACACCCTGAAGACTCCCATGAGGCCACCCCCTTACTCCAGCCCTCTCCCTGCATGAGAAGACACAGGGCAAGGGTGACAGGCTGCTGAGCAAACTAACGGGAGCGGAGCTCCTCATCTCTCACAGACACCCCATCACCCTCTGCCTTCACCTTGCAGCCAATCTGTGCTGTAGGCTGAAGGACAAAACCATGGAGGAAGAGGAGAGAGGAAAGGCAAAGACAGCCTAATCCTTGTTGGAAACTCCCTGAGGAATGAGGAGACATGGGCAGAGCTGCAGTCCTAACTCTGGGACAGGAGACAACAGTGGGTGATGCCAGCCTCTGGTGCTCATCTCACCCAAGACATTTATATAAGGAGTGTCTTCAGAGGCCTCCTGTCCTCTCTCGTTGCCTATCCTCCCTCTCTAATCAGAGTCTCTCTGTGCAGGAGAGGAGAGAGAGCACAACATGTCCTTTCCTTCTTTCTCACATTCTGTCCCTATTCTGCCCTGGTAGTCGTGTTTCACACAGGGCTTGGCTTCCTTCTCTGTTCTTCATGGAGATGTGCTGTTCCTCATCTAAACTCTCCCAGAGGAGACCATCCCACCGCCTTCTCGCTTTGGCTTCATTTGCTCCTTCTTTGTCAACAGCACAGGGTGTGGCCCATCCAAGTGCTCCCAAATCATCCATCAGCAAAGCCTCTGTGTACTTGAGGCTTAAAGAAGAGTTTTCATGAGCAGAGAGACAGATGGGAGAGAAACGCCTCCAGCCAGATAACTAAGGTTTTAAACTCCCTTTAGGCACTGAAATATGACCTTGGGTCACCAATTTGCTCTTCCAGTCTTAAAGATAAAGGGTATGTTAGAAAGTCCAGGGGAGAAGCTACTTCCCTCCTCCTCTGCCTTGCACACATGTGCACGCATAAGCTCTACTTCCACTGCAGACAGGTCTTGGACTCAGCAAAGGATTTTTAGAAGTTTTCTTCCCATGTAGGCACTAGAATAACTGGCCACATTTGAAAACTTGTTTGATGCTGCTCCCCACTGGAAAATCCATCCATGTGTATCACAGCAGCAGCTACCAAGTGTTTCAAAAATACCTGGCTCTGATTTCAGTGTTCTAAAGGGGACTGAAGCATGTTGGATGTCAATACCTGAAAATCCCATCCTACTGCTCCTCTCACTTTCTAGAGATGACTTCTTGTTGGAAGTTGATTGTTCAGGGTTGGCATATCAGTAAGGATGCCATGCAACTGGTCACCAGTTCCGACCTGTCGGAAGATTTCCTACATCATGGTAATCTCTGTAACTTGGATTGTTCTAATATCTGTTAAGACATCCCAAATAGGTTAGGTCTTAGGGATCCTTAGAGGAATTTCTAGCAATATGTGGAAGGGACTAAGTTCAACAACACCCCAGATAAAAGACCTGAAACATCATCTCCTAGCCTTTACGTTGCCCCTGAAAAGTCTGATCTACAAATCTTGCAGCAGTTTATGGCAGAGCCTTTCTAGGAAGGACCCTGGATCCCTTTATCCTCCCACAGCTGATTACCTGGCATGTCATAAGGGCTGAGCAAGTGGATAGAGGTTGTGGTCCAAGCACAAAAGGTGAGACATAGCCATACCCTGGGATGGGAATCACTGAGTAATCTCTAAAATGCTGAATACAGCCTGGGCTTTCTCATGACATGAAAGTTGCCCCAAAACCAGATTCACAGGTACTTAAGCTTGATGGCTTCCTTCCTCAGTGGGTGAGCAATAAATGGTGGTACCTTTGGCTTCATGGAGGTAACTGTCTTCAGTACTGGCTGAACAGCAGTTCCTGTGGAAGACTTCAGATCTAGTCATTAGGGATCTTCTATTCTTCCTCCTTCTACCTGTTTGTTATATCATTCCATTCCAATGTGCCCTCCTTCCTTCATCTGATTTCAAGAACAACCTGAGGTTCTTCCAAAGAGGAAAATTTTTCAGTGGTGATCCTGAAGGTGATCAGAGTCTTGTCAGTCTCAGGAAATTCATTGCATAACTAGGACATCAAGCTCATACATGAGCACAGATGCTACCCATCACTGAGTCCCTGGTGAAGACTTAGGGAGATATAGGTAGAAATATGATCCCTGCTATAACTGGTCCTTGGAGGATCAGGGCCAAGACCTTGCAGGAATCAGGAACATGGTGAGAGCAAACAAGATGGGTATCAAAAGTTAGGTCTCCACAGCACCCATTTCCTGGAGTCTCTGAGAGATGTTTTCCTGATTGCACATAAAAAACTCTTCCATAGATGGTATCAGGGATGAATTTTATCTTGTCAGGACCTTGATGCACATCTCTTATGGCTGACACACTGAGTATGACACTCACATACATACACATCTGTCTGCCTGTCTGTAAGGCTTGAGTCTCACTTATCCTCTTTGCTCCCCCTCTCCTGCTCTGGGACTTGGACATCAAAAGCTGCTGTGCTCCAGCTGGCAGTAGTGGCACGTGGTGGGGAAAGTGGCACACTTTGGGGTTGACCCTTCCAACAAGATGCTGTCCACCAGACACTTCACTGCTGAGCCTCTTCACCACATGCCCCACCACAACTGTCCCATAATGTGACACAATGAGTAGTTTCACACATTTTGAGAAAGACTTTTGTTGATATGACATAGAGCTACCTTCTATTGACAGCATGCAGAAGCAAGGTTTTTTCCCACCATTACTTCTCTAAGACTGCGAAACTCATTGTTTCTCTTAATTTGAATGTCTGGCTTTTGTTTTATATCTGGCTTCTAGCACAGAATGTCCAGTGAAAGAACAATCCTAAAATAGAAAAATTTAAAGCAAAATAAATCCTACTATATGGGTCAAATCTGTTGGCCTCCATGGGATGGTTTTGTGCCATGGAATCTCTATCAGAGTTTTCAGTATCACTCTGTAAAACATCATGAATGGCCAGATGTAGGACCACTTTTATTTTTCAGCAGCTTGCTGCCTTGCACAGACAAGACTGGCAATCTGAGAGCTGCCGGTAGTGATGCTCACAGTGAAGCTTTATACATGCCAAACCCACTTGTTTACAGGCAGAAATGATTTTAGTGTTTTGGGGCATTCTCAGGGACAATCTTGGGTCTTGTGGTCATTTGTGGGTTGCTGATTCATGAGAGGATCAAAACCAAAGAGAACAGGTGAAAACCTAGGAGCCGTGGAGGAGGCACAATCCCTTCCAGAGCCCTCACTGACTCACTGAAGGGTAGTTTGGAGGAGAAGCCAGGAGTTCAGCCAGCCTCCAGGCTCACACAACTTCAGTGTGTTACATACAAGCACATTTTAACTAGAGCCATATGAAATCCATCATGTGAAGGGTAGAGTGAAACTATTCCCAAAACTGTAGCTTTATCACAAACAGTGAGGAAACATGAATGTTTGAAGGACTGCAAGAAGAGGGTTGATTATTAGCTTGGTTTATCTCCAACAGCTTAGGAATTCCAGGTCATGTCTGCTGACCAAACACAGAGAGGTTAATGGTGTTTAAGACCCCCAACATTAAAGAAGGAATAATTCATACAGCCCATTTGAAACCCAATTTTCACAATATATTCCCTGTGTATAATCAGTATCAAATAACCCCAGTCAGTCTCTCTAACTGATGCTTCCTTCACCAACCACAAGCTTCAATTCCAAATCTGAGCTTTCCTCCTGGAAATGGAGATTTCAATTTGTCTGTGCAGGAAAAAGCTCTGGTTTTTGTGTTATTCACTATCGTGTTCCCTTTTAGGCAATAAGAATCATTTGGAGGAGGTCTTCTCCGACAATGTTTCTCAAAACTTTGTACTGAATAGCAGTCCTGCAATGGAGAGCAGCTGATGAAGGGTTAAGCTTTATTTGTGCTCCTGTGCTCTGCAGCCCTGCAAGCTGTGATCTTTGGCTGCTTCAGCAGCTACCATGGTCAAACACAACGTCTGCTCCTCACTGCAGTCTGGGTTGGACACAATCCTGACTAATCCCAGGGAAGATTTGCAGCTGTCTTGAGATCTTCATGACATGTGGGTGCTGCCTACAAAACAGTGCTTGGAGCTAAGGCTCGGCAGGGGTGTTTCTCCTGGATGGATGAGGGAGTAAGTGAGAGAGAGAAGAAAAAGCAGCCTGCAGATAACCAACAAAGTCATTTTAAGTTTTTTTCTAGACAATGTAAACCAGAGCTAAATGCACGTGATCCCACCAGTCTGCCCTTTTCCCCCAGAACCTTGGAGACACCAAATGAAACAGCAAATCATAGGCTCCAACGAAGCAAGATCTTGTATTTTCCTGTGAAACACAGAGTAAACCTGCAAAACTCCTTGCTGCAGGATACTGCAGGTGCCAGAAGTCTATAAAAAACAAACAGCTGAATTTATGAAGAAAAATCGAGTGAGCAAAGTGAAAGTCAAATGTACTCCACTGGCTCAGGATATACTCAGACGTGTATCAGGGTGGGCTGTAACACATTTTGTGGTAGCATCAGTATGTGCTCTACAACTGGTTCTACAATGGGCTGTCACCAGAAACAGCAGACTGGGTTGATAGTGTATGGCTATTCCCATTTTCTGATCCAGATGTGGAGCTTGTGTCTTCACTCTGAAATCTGGATCATGAAGCTGTCCTTGCTCTGCACACCTGCCCGTAGTTATAATAACTTATATCAGAATGAGATGTTTCCCCCTAACACAACAGTTTTAGCTCAAGTATTAATTCAGGGCAGCCTAGGGACTGGTTTTAGGGGACACCAGGATCACATGTGGCCCCATGCTCTCCAAACACAGGCGTTGCACAGTGAAACCTTCCTCAAGAAATATCTGAGAGAAGAGGAAACCAGGATGCTCACCTGCAAGTCCTGGCAAGTATTAAATCTTGTTTTTGCCAGAAAAGGAAACAGGTATCATTTACTACTCACAGAGCACAAACCCCTGCCGAGTACGGAGGTGAGGCTGCTCGTCTGACTACCACCACCCAAAAGAGCGATATGACCAAGGTGTTAAGCATTTGCTCAGTGCAGCAAGGACTGTTGCACATGAGGAAAATCTCTTTGAACAATTAGAGGAGTCTGTCTACCTGCAGACTAAACCACCCCAGTCTGATTTCAGTAACTGTCTATATATACGCCTCTTCTCACTTGAACCTGCCTTTGTAAAGGGCAAAACATGAAGACTCACATGTTTACTTAAGAACAGGCCACTCACTAAGGACTGTCAGTACCTTTAGCCTACAGAATACAGAGGAGATTGCGACATTTTGGATAAACCCAGATCTTTCAGCTGAGATTAATGAGCTGAAGGAATGGTATTTCCCCAAAAGTAAGGTAGAAAAATAGGTGAAAATATTTGGAACTCCCAGCGAAAAAAGAATCTCAGGCAGAGGAGGAAAGGCAGTGATGATTAAGTAAAAAGATGGCTTACTTTGCCCATTGAACAAGTACAGAAAAAAATCTAAAGAAATATTTCATGTCTCAAAGAAAGAAAGTCCAGAAGAGGACTCTATGCTGTTAGGGATGCTGTAAAATTCACCACAAATTCCAGAGCACTGAGAACACTGATGAGTGATGATGGGAAAATGTGGAGTTTCAGTATTTACCTTGCTTTGTAAATTCCTTGTGATGTTCACAGAAAGAGTTGCTGGGTTTTGAAATTTCTCATGAAATGAGTAGTAAGTATCACTTTCATATTGTCACTGGAAAACACGATATAAATTGTGTGGTTATGAAGCTGGGACTGTGCACAAGGTGTTTACACAGGTTGTCAGAGGTGTTCAGGGGTCAGACATGAGCAACTTGTCTTCAAAGCAAGCTTCTGCAGGTACAGAACTTGTGCCTGTGAAGAGTGCACAGAGGCACAGGGAAGAGCCTGTGCTGCAGACTACGCAGACTATCAGAGGTCCAAGAGCACATGGGTGTATCTCAGTATTGCCTTTCAACAGCTTTGTTTGAGCCAAGGCTGCTCTGTTTTGCATACCCAGGAAGAGTGCCAGTGCAGCACCCAGCAGGGACAGAGGAGCAATGGGACAGCTGTACTGTGGCACAGCACCCACCTTATGGCAGCTGAAGGCTGTAATCCTACAGCCCCTTACAGAATAAGGGTTTCTTCAGTCTTAGCCCCATGGAAGGGGAAGAAACTGAGAACACATGTTGTTCTCCTGTATGTCTAAGCAGTCAGGCTCACACTGTGGACAGATTTGGCACAAACTGGCTCAGAGATGCCACCAGGACACACCCTAAGCCAAGTTTTCCCAGTTATAGGTAAGCATGGATTGCAGTCCTTCCAAGAGCCGCAGCATGGTTACTTTATACAGCACATGCCTGCATGCTGGCTACATGCATCTCAAGACCACTCTTGATGTCCCTCCCAGTGCAAGTGCAATCAGATCATTGCCATGGAGGACTCCTCCCTGTACTTTCCTAGAAGGTTCAGTAGAAAGCCCAAGTCCTTCCCACACAAAATGGCTGTTCCCCCTCCTGGCTGCTCCGAGCTTGTAGCCGGAAGGATTTAAACCTGCTAAAAGTGTCTTTTACCCCTGTCCACAGCTGACCTCTCTGCAGGAGTCAGTGAGGAGCTGTCTGATCTGTTTGGGGGGCTGGCAGGAGGGTCAGGGGAGGGGTGAGTCTGTTCATCACTCTGAAGCACCTGGGAACACTGCACATTCCTTTGCAGATGGACATTATCAGGCTGATATGACTACCCAGACATAATGATCAAATCCAGACACTCCTAACCCTGCTCTCTTCAAGTGCATATGGGTTTCTGCCCTGCCTCTTCATCAGGCAAGGAACTGTTCCTCCCAAGGATCAGCTCCAACAGCCAGCACCACGCTGGTCTCTCTGCTCCCTGTAGCAGAGCTCTTGATGAATAGGCAGAGATGTATCTACTTTGTTGTCCCTCCACTGCCAAAGAAAACTTTATTGCTTTACAATTTTTCACTCTCAAAGCTATAAAACGGGGGTCCACAGAGACCCAGGAAAACACCATTTCTTCAGCTCCAGGGTCACAGCTCCCTAATACATTCAAAAGTGAAAAAGGACATGGCTGGAAAAGTTTGCTACCAGGTAACTAGAATCAATTTCGTCACACCAGCGCTGCTGCCTGGACGTGGGGGAACGGCAGCAGCAAGTGTTTTCAGAGCAAACCAGCCTTGCTTTGTCTTTGCCCGGTGTGGCGAGATTGCAGTTGCTTTTCTCCCCTTTGACCCCCGGCATTGCGCAGGACCGGTCAGGTAATCACGAGTCTTGTTTGTTTGTCTGTTTGCAAATCTCAGGAAGCAGCTCCAGCAAAATCTCCTAAATCATCAGAACGCAGCAAACCACCCTGTCAAAACAATACAGCCCCATCCCTACCTCCAGCAGGATGTTTATCAGTAATTATCACCTGTTTATCTCAGAGCCTGGGATTACAGCAGGTCCAGGTTGAACGTCCCCTCCATCCAGCTCGTAGTGAAGGCAGGAGGCACCACCCAGACCACTCCGTGTGCTCCCCAGCCCCCTTGAAGGAGACAGTATTACCCCATTCTGCTCATTCTGGATCTGTCAATATTCAAATATTCACGGAGGAGAAAAGGCAACTATAGTAACTGGGCAAATACACACCCGAGAAAGAGGACACTCCTTCCTGGTCTGTAATCCCCTTGTTCAATAAACCTTAGCAAATCACCAAGGCATTCAGATATCGAAATTTCTCTTTTAAGAGAGAGCCGGTAATGCAAAGATGTACTGCACACAGTCCTTATTAAAATGGTACATTCAGAAATTTGGTTTTAGCGTCCTGGCAGCATTTGTACATGGATGATGATTGTTTGCTCAGCTGCCTCTCTGAAAGCTCTTTAAAATCATAGTACTGTTAATTTCCACGACTTCTCTATTGCTTCCTCTGGAGCAGTGTGTTCCCACGTGTGCTATGCGCCGGTGAGTCTGCCAGGTGGAAAATGCCCCTTGCCCTTGCCTTGCAGTTGTGGCCCTGACCAGGTGAAGGTGGGTCAGTCAGACAGCAGCGGGACAGGTCAGCCTACACCCAACTGGACAGGCCACTCGGTGAGGGAGGAGGTCTTCACTGGGAAGGGAATTTGATAAGCCCGGCTGGTAAAGCACAGTGATAAGCAGCAAGACCCAGGGAAGGTTAATGTGGGTTCTTGGTATCAGGCCCCCCAGCTCTAGACAGGGGGGAAGACCCAGGAGAGCACAGCCAGGGCACGTTTGGAGATGCCAAAGCACCACCGGCACGCCCCATGGGACAGGAGGGACAGTCCCACCAGCCGCTTCTCCAGAGGCAGCGAGGGGCAGGGCGAGCCCCGGGGGCTGTGGGTCGGGGCGAAGCCTAGAAGGAGGAGGGGTCCTTGCCGGTGAGAGGTAAGGTGGGTGGGGGTGGCTCCTGGCCTTCCCGAGGAAGAAGGTTGGGGGTGCGCTGGGCCGCGGAAAACCCCGCGGGGCGGGGCGGGACGCGCAGCCACCAGGGGGCGCGCTTTGCGCGGGTTTAAAAGGTGCGCGGGGAGGCGCGCGAGCGGCAGTGCGGTGCGCGGAGCTGGGCGCGCTTTCCCGCATCCCTCGCAGCCACCCGCCCCCCCCCTACGCGGCGCAGCTATGGCCAGCGGGGGACTGCAGCTCCTGGGCTTCGTGCTGGCCTTCCTGGGCTGGATCGGCATCATCATCAGCACCGCCATGCCCCAGTGGAAGATGGCATCCTACGCGGGGGACAACATCGTCACGGCCCAGGCGCTCTACGAGGGGCTGTGGATGTCGTGCGCCATGCAGAGCACCGGGCAGATCCAGTGCAAAGTCTACGACTCGCTGCTCAAATTGGAAAGTAAGTCGGGGCTGGGGAGTGCGCGTGTTGGGGTGCCGATCCCTTCGGGCCTCTCCTCTCCCGTGCCTCTCCGGTTGGGGCTGAGGATCACTACCACCACGCAGGTGCCAGTAGCGTCGGGGGTCGGGCTGAAGGACTGGGAGGGCTAGTCCTGTCGTGTATGTGTGTCCCTACAACAGTGCCTGCCCCGCCGTGGGTGCCGTCGCTGTCGGGTCGCTAGATCTCTGTTCCATTGGAGTCACGCCGTTTGTCCCTTCGGGATTGAAGGGCTCGGGGTCACCCATCTTTTTGCTTCTCATCCTGCCGCGGCTCGGATACGTTTCTCTTGGGGTTCCCCCGGTTTCTCTCCCCGCTGGGGCTGAGCGTGCCTCCCCGGTGCCGGTCGTTTAGGGCACCCGGAGCTCTGCTGAAGCGCACTCCGCGGCAGGACCCCGCCCCCCAGGGTGGTGGTGGGGGGGAAGAGACTCGCTACCGGGGGAAGAAGTCGGAGCCGTTCCGCGCTCTCTTTCCTATCCCCCCCTAAAAACATCATGGGAGTGCAAGTGTCAGATCCAATACGCATGTTCGCGAAAGCGCCGTGATTGCGAGCAAGAGCTTTTGGTTGTAGAACTTGATACAGAGCGTGGTCCGGTTAGAGGTGAATTTAAACAGTTCTGAAGTGGTCTTTTCGAGCACGGATCTTTTTTTGCGTTTGACTGGTTTGGTCTTTTGTTCTCTGGGAAAGTAGCTGCTGCTCCCGTGAGGCTTTTAAGCAAAGGGTAGGCAGGTGAGCTGGACTCCAGCCCAGGTAGCACTGCCTGTAGCTTTTAGGCAGACCAGTACATCAAGGCAATCTCTGGATCTCTTAACCCGTCCTGGCATGGCGAAACCACCTCGTACGCAGGAGCTATAGCCTGGCTTGTTGGGTATCACACCGAGCTAGAGCCCCGTAAGAGTTGTTTCTAGAGCGTTGGGCCATATAACAACGCTGACACCCAAAGGGGTTAAAAAATAATAAAATTGTCCTTTCTCGAGATCCCTTCCCTCATCCTGAGTCCAGTAGTGTCCTGGAACACCTTCATCCTTCCCCCTCCCTAATTAATAAAACAATAATTGCCGCTTTGGTCACTTTCTTTTTCCAAAAGGAATGAGCAGGGAGCTTCACATAAACCGAGGACCATGGGGAGTATCCCCGAGTGAGATTGTCACCAGCCCTTCCTGTGTATCACTCAGTGCAGCCGGACACCCCCGTTCCCACCTTCATTGACAACCCACATCAGTCACTCCTGTTCCCTTGTAGCGAATACCCGTGGGCTCTGCAGCTGGCAGAAGTGCAAATTACTCCCTTCAGGAGTGCGGTGCATGCATTTAGCACTAACAGGTTGTAGGGCTGTGGGTAATCGGGGCTAGGCTAAGCACACAGTTCGGGATAGTTTGAGTAGTAATTATGTATAAACTGAGCTTCAAGCCTCTTATCTCGCACTGGGGGTGGGGGGCAAAGATGTCAGCAGGGCTGTGGAATCTCCAGCTACCCCCTGGATGAGTTACGAAAGGTGAACTTGCCTCGGGGGCTGTATGGCTGCAGCCCATTGTGCTGTAAATGAGACCTGCCTGCGGAATCAGATGCGGAGCCTGGCTTGAGTGGACTCCTAAAAACCTGCCCCAGGCCGTCCAGAACTAGCCCATTGATGGCTGAGAGCTGAAAACCAGCTGCTTCCCTCATCTTTGTCCTACGGACAATAAGGGCTCTTCTCCTTTTTCAGGGCTACGGGGGAATGAGGTGCCAGAGACCTAGGCTAAGCTATCGGTGCCCTTTTGTGCTCTTGCTTGAGCCCCATGCCTTGCAAGGCACACTTGCCGGAAAGCTCCCTCGAAGACCAAGAAATACGGAAATCACAGGGGCTGTTTTCTCTGTTGGGAGTCGGTGAGGACTCCTAAGAAAGGATTCCTTGTTCTTTTGATACCCCAGCTTGTTTAGGGCGCGCCTTTCCCGCTTGAAAGCCGATCATGCTTGGGGATGTACACCTTATCCTTTTTTCCCCCCTGCCTGGTCTCTCAAGGTCTTACAGCCACCCAGGCTTGGACAGGAATCAGCAGTGCTGTTTTGGGTGGAGGTGCGAAAAAAAAAAACCCACTTAACTGCTGTACCCTGGGGTACCTGGAGCTATGCAGTAAGAGGAGCTCCCTCACTTATACCATGGTGAAGGTGGTACAGCAGTAGGGCAGGAAAGCTCCTGCCGGGACACTTTCCTGCCAGAGCTTCACATGCCCTGAGCTCTCTGAGCCATATGTGAAAGACTCGTGTTGGTGGGAGAGGTTCAGATTTGTAATTATTTGTCCCTGTAGAAAGGACCTGAGCCTCCTCACACCTACAGTAATTCAAGGTTGTGGGAATGCAGGGAAGCTTTGTCAGCAAGCTTTTAGGCATCTGGTAGCTATTGCTTTTCCTCTAGATGTGTCAGTGTTTGGCTGCTTGACCTGATGTTGCATATCAGAGATGGGATTGGCACAAGCTGGTGAGCACTGTTAGCCAACTCGGGGCCCTCCAGCTTCCCGGGTGGCCACGCTGCTGGAGTGCACCCATGCTGGCACTTGTCCCGCAGCTGCGTTCAGCTGAGGGCTTATGTCAGTGCTCCTATTCAGGCAACAGAAAGGCTGCGTTTTGCTGGCTTACATGAAAAGCGGTGCGTGGCCACACGCAGACATAGAGGCAACAAAAGCCACCTTTGCAACAAGGCTTTGTTGCACTGCCTCAGCATTGTTCTTGTAGCCCTCCAGCATCATCCATGGAGCTTAGCTCAGCTTTGTGTTCCTCCAGGGTCTCAGGAGAGATGGTCTCAGACAGCAGGGAGAAGGGCTCCTGGTACCTGTTTCTGGAAGCTTTAAGCCCCGCATATCCATGCTCTTCTGTTCACAGCAGAGGTTATTCTGAGTCCTGTGTTGGCTGCTTTGGCTGTTTTAGCTTAAGATACTAATCATCCTGTTTGGGTTTGCTGATAGAGTTTCTGTGCTTGAGACAAGCTGAGACTCATCTACCACTGCATCACCAAATGTAGTGCATCCAGAATAGGCCTTTGCGCCCTAGCACAGAAAATAAACACGGGTTTGGATGCCCTCTGGGTCAAACAGCATCACTGAAATATGAAATCTTCCCTCCTACATACTTGCCACTCCCAGCTGAGCTTGTTCCATGAGCTGGGGAAGGGGTGGTGGGAAGTTAAGGGTTCATGCTCAGGTTAATGCTGCTCTGTTGTGATTGTGGGGGAGTTATGAGGGTGGCCCAGAGAGGGACAAAGCTAGCATGAGGGACGAATGTGTTCTAATAGTTTGTCATCTCCCATCTTTGCATCTGGAGTAAGCAGGTAGAACCTGTTGGTATCTGTGCCTTCATGTGGGTAAGGGTTAATTTGCTCCCTTGTTTCTCAATCTCTGTTCCTTCGTATGAAAAATCATGATCAGGTGATGAAAGTTTCACATGCGCTGCCCTTTCAGAAGGTAGAGGGTTACATGGAATGCCACCAAGGCTGTTTCTGTGTGGTGGTGTGTCTGCAAGAAGGTATGGGAGCCTGTTGCAATCCGCTGGTTTTGTTGCTCTACAACCAGCTTCGGAGCAGTTTAGTAGCTACTATTACTATATGTTACTAAATCTCCTAATAAGGGAATTTCCACGTTTTGTGGGAAAACGGGCTGCTCAGTTATCTCCTGACCAGGGATCAAGAAATGGTGGTACTATGTATTGTGTGTCTTGCCAGCCAGCTTCATCTGCTGCTTGAGCGACTGCCAGAGGGTATTGAACCTTATTTACTTTGAGGTAGGCAGAGTACAAAGCCACTGCTACCTGTTGAAATTGTCTCTCTTGCATTGGAACATGCGGTGAGGACTTCCCAGCCTTCCCACCTCTGCAGACAACATGACCCTGTCTGAATCTATGTCCTGCTCAGATTCCTCTGTACAGTCTTCTAGACTTGTGGGGAGATGCTTTGAGGGGGTCCAGACTCCTAAGATCTGATGGTGATGGGTGTGCAGGGTCTGGTAAATGAATTGAAAGCCTACAAGCTATTGGTGGCTTTTGGGTGGAGCCAGAATGATGGCAAGGTGTAAAAGATGTTTGCTGGCTATTTCTAAAGCTGTTACTGCTTGCTTCATTCCTTCACCTGCTCCACAAAGGTAACTTTCACGCACTGGCAGAGCAGAACAGCAGGATGTCAGATCCCACTCCTTCCAGAAGTAAAGGCTTTAATGAAACCCCAGTGGGAAGGCTGCTGACTTCTACTGGAGGTGGGCAGTATATCATGCTTCCTACACTATAGGGGTGCTTGTAATTCCTGGGCAACTTCCCTTACAGAGATTAGAGGGATCTGCACAGCATCTCTTTCACCTGTATTCTGTCATCGCTTGGTTGTATGGAGGCCCATGGGAACGGAATGAAAAGTCATAATTTAAATACAAACAAGGCAGTCAGTGAGCATCCCTATCGGAAAATAATCTGCACACAGAGCTATTACAGCAATTTGGCATTACAAGCAGGCATTACAAAAATCCCATGGCACTTTCCCAGCAACTTTTCTATAATGTAGATGACATAAACAGAATAAATAAGGAAATGTGATGACAGAAAAATAACCTCAAACATATGCTGGTGAAGTCTTTTTTAATATATATAACTAAGCAGTTGCCAGAAATTACTTCTGTGTCAGGTAATAATAGTTGTGGGAAGGAAAAATGTCTTGTGATAAGCTGCATTGTGTAGTTCACATCCAAACCCACTAAGTCAGGTCTGTTAGCTTGTTAAAAAAAAAGTGGGCTTCATTATGTGAAAAGGATGCGAGCTACTGTGTCACTTTTGTGGATTTACATGGTATTCTGCACTTTCAGAATTCACGTTTTTTGTTAACCATTATCAGAAGTTTTAAGCCTCTGTCCGTCAGTACTTGCTGTCTTCTTGCTACAGGCTTTTCAGGACAGGTCTCTCACTGCTAATAAACAGTTAAAAGGCTTGGCTTCCGAGTCAGTAGTGGTTTCTGTATTGACAAAATACTGTTGCCATGTGACAGCAGTTGTTGGGTGCCAGGCCAGTTTGTCTTGGCCTGCCACCTTGTTACAGGACTTTCCTTTTCTTTTCCCACCTTGTTACAGGACTTTCCTTTTCTTTTCCCAAAGAACTCCTGAGAGAGTTGCAGCAGCAAGGAGTGTAGGGGAAATCCTGTTTCTCTAATGTGATAGATGTTGTAAAGGTGAATTGCTATGGAGTACTTCTATTTGTTGTTGGTAGCCAGTCCTGTTTAACAGGTTAAGACAATATCATATCATTTGGGATTCTTAAAACACCTGGGAAGGCCCATGTGAACAACAGAACTATTATTAAGCTAGCTTTCTCAGCTAGCTTTCTGGATGCGCAGCTTCCATTAACAACGTGGCTGTTAATGTGTACGTAATAACTAATAGCTAGTATGGTGATTAACCACAGTCAATGTACTGTGCACATTGCAAAAGTGGTGGAAGACAAAAGCTCCATCTGCTATGGGCAGCCACGCTGGGTGGAGGGAGGGTGGTTGGCTAATACAGTCATGTCACAGTAAAACTCCTTGGGATACAGGGACAGTCTGTTCTGCAAATGCTTCAACCTGTTTTTGTCCTACTGTGATCTTCCAAATGCTTGTCCTCATGCCATGTGTCAGGGAGGGTGAGGACGCCAGGAGATCTGCTGAAAGTGGGCAGCCCTGGGAAATGCTCACAATGCCGCTTTTTGATCAGCCGCTTCTGTAAAGCTGCTGTGGCATGCATGCAGTTAATATTTGTACATCTTGAGATCTTAGCAGGTTTTGTAGCTAGGTATTTTGAGGTCATAGAAACATTCAAGCATCTTCCTGTGTTTGTGTCGCAGTACCATGTTTGAAGGTGAGAGGTCTCTTCCCACCATTATAGATAGTTTTCTAGTTATTTCAGATAACATTTTCTATTTTCAGCTTCATGAAAGAACCCTTTCTGAACCCTCTTCTAATAACATAATTTTGTTTCTGCAGCAACCCTAAGCCACACTTACCATAGACTTAATGAAACTGATTTGGTACTTCTACCTTTCCCATGGAAAGTATGAACTAGTGTTCAGCCACTGGCCTCTCCAGAGCTGCTGCTGTAATATACCCTTAAATAAATACATTGAGTCTGAATTGGTTGCATGGGTGGTAACCTGTCAGCTGAACCTTCCTGAAAATTGGTGTAACTTCGATAGAAATTATTTTGAGTGTATCTCTGACACTGGAGATAAATCTATATCTAAAAAATGTGCTTGGATACTGCTGTTGTGATTTATGCTAAAGTGATAAATGGCTTTGTAAATTAATTTCTGTGATCAGTGCAGCAGATGGGTTTTGATTAACCCCTGGGTGGTGCAGAGGTGTGTCGCCTTTCCCCTTTGAAAGGATAGAGGACACTAGACAAGCTGACCAGGATTTTTCCCAAGAAAACTAAGACTCTTAAGGAAGTGTGTCACTTCCTATTGCTCTGAATATTGCTGCCTTATTGTAATATCTTTAACTGGTTTCATAATATATTTGCAGAACAGCAAGGTTGTGTGCGTAGAGGTAGATCCAGGGTCTGTTTTACAGCGGAACTAGAGCCTGGCAGGCTGTTGTTGGTGTGGGTCACGAGAATTTTCCTGCACAAGAAGTGCTGTGGGGCAAAGTGTCATGAGGCTGCTGAGGATAGGTGTGAGGCTGTGCTACCCTCCCGGCCAGTATTGGATTTGAGCTGCTGTCTGTGTTTCAAGTACAGCCAAAGAGCCCATTGTTGTAGCACAGGCTCCGGTGGGTTCACTGCAGCCCGTGCTGACTGATGAGTTTGCAGGTGCTCTGTTCTTGTAGGTTCAAATTTTGCAGCTGCAATTGTCCAAGCTTGAAGGTCTTTGCAGAGATCTTGCAGTACGCAGTCTGTGCTTTCTGAGGGGTGAGCTCCAGACCTGGGGACGGATTCTGGTGATGCTTTGCTAAAACTATACACGTGTCACTGTCAGATAACCCTTTGTGTCAGGGGATAATTTTCCCTTGGTTATTGCGTGTTCCTGGGAGTCTGTTCCTTTGATTAACCAGCCCTATTTGTTCCCAGATCTTTAACAGGACTGTATCTTACTACATGCTGTTCAAAGAAACTTGATTTGCCAAGCAGTTACGCTAGGGCTCTTTCACTTCTATTTTATTTTTTGTAATGACTTAATTTATATCATTATTTTATTTGCCCTTTGGTACAAAGAAAATATGAATTCAGTAGCTCACATACATAGGGTTAGTGTGTCTATGCCTTCAGATGAGTCAATATAAAAGTAGGTCTTGGATAAAAGGATAAAGTACATTGAGTCTGTCTGCTGAGAATGTAGACAAATACAACCCTCATCTATGGGAGGCATCACCCTATGCTCTTGTATAAAAGACAGGTTTTAGAGGTGTTAAGCAATAAAGAGGCCTTGCTGTCTGCTGTGGGACTATTCATATGTATGGTGCTATTCATATTAAAACGTGCCTAAATGCTTTGTCAAGGTAGAACCTAAATCTGAATGCTTCTTTTCATAAACAGATATGTCCTTCCAATTGGCATTCAAATGATCAAGGAACAAAAGATGTCCGAGGGCGATTCCCAGGTCATTTCCTGCAAAAAGCTGCATGCCTTCGTTTGCTATGCATTTTGGAAGAGGCTGAGAGTCCTCTGATCCTGATGCATGACAGTTTCTGAGAGCTTAAAGCTAAAAAAAGAGTGACTTGTTTGGCTGTATCTTGTGTAACAGGGAACAGAGTATTTTGATACATGATTACTGATCTCAGTAATTTGAATCTCTATTTGTCTCTTGAATTTTCTTTGTGGTAACACAAATACTAATGTCTTCTAGGCAGTCTGCAGGCCACTCGGGCTTTGATGGTGGCTGCAATACTCCTGGGCCTTGTTGCTATATTTGTTTCTGTGATTGGCATGAAATGCATGAAGTGCATGGAAGATGATCAGGTGAAGAAGATGCGGATGGCTGTCTTTGGTGGGGTGATCTTCATCGTTGCAGGTTGGTAACATACAGATGTTTCCGCATTATATGCGACACTTGTAAACAGTGTTTATCCTGCATAGGATGTGAGAGGATGGGGGAGGGCATGTTGCCATTGCTCCAAGAGCATTTTGGGCTGGAAATTCCTTAGTTGACTTTGGCATCGCAGCTGCCAATGCAGTTGGCACTAGCATTATACTTTCTATATGGACTGCATGCCTTCCCCCTGTATTAGCAGAGCTGAGTTTGACCTGTACACCCTGTTTCAGTGAAAGGCTGTCAGCAGTTCTGCTGTTGGTGCAGTGTAACTATAGGTAACACCAAATCCTTTCTTAAGGATTTCTAACAGCTCAGAACTTACCAGGGTGGCAGCAGCTCAGCATGACTCCAGATGCTGGTTCTGCTACATGCTTATTTTTTGCAGTGAGTTTGGTTTTGTTTTTTGTTGGCGTTTTCTTTTTTTTTCCTTAAGTCATGACATTGTTTCCTTCACATGTAGGTTTGGCAGCACTGGTGGCCACATCATGGTATGGCAACAGAGTGGCTCAAGCCTTTTATGACCCTTTCACCCCTGTCAACACCAGGTACCGATTTATTTGATAGAACACTATAATATAGCATGTCAAATGCTCATGAAGCTTGGTTTTGATTAGTAGTAGCTCAAAATAAGAGAATTTCCTGAGCTAGCTGCATTGGCTTCAAACTGTGCAGAAAGACTATTAGGTCTCATCATCCATGTGGCTCTTGGGTCTTGGCTTTGTTTTAATGCACCATTGCTGCCAGAGACCAAACTGATGTGACTTCTGTGATTTTTGTCCACTAAATTCTTAAGGCCTGGTTTACACAGAGCTTGGCCTTTCTGCAGCTGTGCAGGGTGACCTAAAAGAACGGGCTAACCCAATGTGCAACTAACACTGTCTTTCAGAGGTATTACTTGTATTCACTTTCTTCTTTCTCCCTCAGATTTGAGTTTGGATCAGCTCTCTTCATTGGTTGGGCAGCTGCTTCTCTGGCCATTCTGGGGGGGGCCTTCCTCTGCTGCTCCTGTCCCCGGAGAGAAACTTCATATCCACCCTCCAGAGGCTACCCAAAAAATGCCCCCTCCACAGGGAAGGATTACGTATAATGGAAGCAAAGGAGTCGCCAGCACTGCTAGTGAAAGCGTTTTGGAGAGGACACTACAATGCCACTGTCCTGAACACAGTTCAGACTCTAGGTTCTGCCTTCCTCTTCTCCCAAAAATGTGTATATTTTTATAACCCTCTTTGCTACTGGACATAACTTCTCCTTTCTCTCCCAGCCCATGGAGGAAGGCTAGCCTAGGTTCATAGGTGTTGCCACTGGAAAGATGAAACCTCCAAGCTTGGGTTAAGTTTAGTATTTGGGAGCAAAAGGGAAAATGATACTGTTTTTTAGATGGATGTTGGTGCTTTTTTTAGTTATGTTTTTTAATTAGATGGTAACAATTCAGTCCCATATCCCATTAAGTTAGAGCCCAGTGTGGTGTGTAGAAATTAAAGGAACATATATAATATACAAAGTGATGAAAGCAATAGCTTAAGGGGAAACATAATTTTGGGGAAAGATTTTACATGTAGGAATGTTTGAAGAGATCAAAAATGCTCTTGTACTCTTATTAGTATCATCTTCACCACCCTACTTTCTGTGCAGATTGGCATGACATAGGGTCAGACAATTAAATTGCTGTGGCTTACATTGGAATTTGTAACTGTCCATGCACATGCTGTTGGCCAGCAGAAGATGCGCAGCTTAAGGTGGCAACTGCAGAGGTTAACAGAGTCCCAGGGTGGATACAGGTTTCCCTGGTGCTGGGGAAGAGCCTGAGAAAAAACGATTGCCTTCTGTTTTCACTGGGTCTCTGGTGGGGCTGTTGCTGCTGTTCCTTAGACACTGGGTGTTGCAGGTGATTGGTTTTCCATGTTGCCATCCCAGTTCCTAACTGAGCTTGAAGCTTTATCCCCTTCGTGTTACAGGCCACCCTTTAACAGACACTCTCCTCTTTCCTTGAGTCTTTCTCATTTGGGCTCAGTTTGCTGGTCTGTTTGCCTTATGCAGCTAGATGTGTTGAACCAAACAGAATGCACTGCTGCTCCCTGATGCTTCCCCAAGGATACCTCACATGCTGCCATTTGATCCTGTCTTTTTTTTTTTTTCTTTTGTAAACATGTTCAGTGATTATATGAAGGCAAATTCCAAGGAAACTGATCCAAAGGTTATGGCATTTTATAGTAATTGAAGCTCACCAAAGAGGAAGAAACTAGCATTTTCAAGATAAAGCCATCCTTGCATATTAAGTTGTATATTAAAAAAAAAAATAAAAAAAAAGATGCAGCTCATCAGAAGTTCCCACCCCTTCCCCCGTTAGTGTTTGACTAACACTGGCTAAGGCTGTCTGGAGTTAAGTCTCAAATGCCTGGAAGGATGGTACTAGTTCTCCTAAGCTCTGCCTTGCTTTTCCTACAGAAGGAAACTGGTGGTTTCTGACCAGGCTTTATAATTGTGCATGTGTTCAGAGACATCCGATCTCTGTTTCTTTCTGTAGACAGGGAGAGCCTCTGGGGCTAAGCTATGTACAACCGTGGTGTTGGTGGTTTGTATAAGCCTTGTACCTCTGTTTGACCTGACTCTCTGCAACATAAAGTTACTAAAAGAAATCAGCCAGAGCATTGGCTTCAGGCTTGAGTTGATGTTGGCCTGTACTTGAAGCTGGGTCATGTGGCTTCCACTTCTTCATGGGGAATTGCCTGTGCACAGCAGCTGCCTCACAAGACCTCATCTTAGGAGGTGGCAGTTCAGGTCACATTAAAGAGTTGCTGAAGTCTGTGCTTTTGTATATGCATTAACCCTGAGCCAGGGAGCAGACGCTTGTATTGGGAACTTGTATAAAGTGTTTAAACAATTTCAATAAATGAACTTTTTTTTTTAAGGAAAATCGACTGTACTACTTAATTTCTTGGTTTTGAGCAGAACTTGGACAGCATGCGTAGAAGAAAAGAGTGGGACTTGAGGTTTTGGGAGCTTGCCTGCCAGTATGGAGCTTGTTTAGCTCTGTGTATCTACAGCAGACATAGGTGGGGACAGATCTTCTGCAGTGAGTCAGGCAGTTGTGGCCTCTGGCAGAAACTCAACCAGTAATCTGCTATGATTGCAGCTCAGGAACCTGAAGGTCTGCTCCTTGTTGCAAGCGGGCTGCACCCTGGGCGGAGCAGGAAGGGGTAGGGGGATGGCAGATGGTACAGGGGAGTGGGAGCTGCAGGAATGGGGAAGGGATGGGGTGTGGAGCCAAGGCTCTCCTGGGAGAAGTACTCTGTGTTTCAGCAGTGCTTTGCTCTCTCTAGCTCCAGAGCAGAAAGAGACCTATTTGTGTGTCTCAAAGCTTTATGTGTGAGGCCTCAAGATGAGCTAGGGGAGGTTTAGATGGAATATAAGGAAAAATTTCCTTACTGAAGAAATTTTTAAATGAATGAAGAAATTAAGTCAGGCATTGGAAAAAGCTTCCTAGGGAAGTGGTGGAATTGCTGTCCCTGGAAGTGTTCAAAAACTGTAGATAAGGCCCTCAGTGACATGGTTTAGTGGACTTGGCAGTCATGGGGTAATGGTTGGACTTTATAATCTTAAAGGTCTTTTCCATCCTAGTTGCTTCTATGATTCTATGATTTCTGGATTAGTAGGATCACAAAGAGATGGGCTGTGGGAGGATCCGTCTTGCTCTAAAGCTCCCTTGGGATGATATTGTACTTCTCCCAGCTATGGCAATGGGTCAGCCAGTTGGTATACCATTTTTGCAGGCTAGGTAGAAAATGGCTCCAACTGGGAGTGGTTTCTTCTAACCTGCACTGATACCTTCCTACAATAGCGAGGCTCTGTGCCCCTTGCTTCTACCTTGCCGAGACCTTTTTCCATTTACCTGGGCTCTTTTGCTCATCCCTTTCATATTTTCAAGTACATGTGATGAGAGGCAAACTTTATTTAAAACCTTCTCTTAAGCTCAGTCAAGGAGCTGCCTCCTCTGTTCCCTTGCTCTCCAAGGGCTGTTTGCTTTTGTAATTACAAATAAAAGGAATAGAACTAATTAGGCTGTGTAAAGCTGGCAGAGCAAAACAGCCAGGCATGCGGCTGGCTGAGTAAGCTTGCAGTGCCTGGAGCAGACTGGTTGCCTAGCATAGTTTGGGGTCCATGGTCATTCTTATTCCAACCTGTCAATTAATTGAGGATTTCCATTGAGATTAATTTTTTCCCATGTTTGCGTGCTCGCTCCCTCTCCAAAGACTTTTGCAAGTTCCACTCTGAAGTTTCCTGGGGAGAAGAACAAGAGAAGAAAGCAATCTCACCTATAAAATGATCAGTAGGACTTCCCAGCTTCTGGCAAAAATTGCAGGAGGTACACATCTCTCTGTGTGAGATGGGCACAGAGGAAGAAACCAGAGGCTAGTTTGTTTGTTTGCTAGATGTTTAACTTGACAAAATGCATACCCAAACATTCACTTGGTTTGTGGATTGCTGACAGGCTGGCTAGAAAGCTAGTGGTGAAGTTTGGGGGTCAATGTACTGTTATGTCTCATGATCCAAATTCCTGTCCGGTGGTGACAATGCACAATACCTCTTGGAGGGCTGATGTCTCACGAGTTGACCCCTACCCTGCTTGCGAGGGAGTTTTCCACGCCTTCCCCCCCCCCTTGCCTTTTTTGCAATACACTTGGCCATGTTTTCTACAGCTCATTGGCTCTCTCTGCTACAGGTTGCGGAGAAAAAGCGTAACATGGGTTGAAAGTTGGGGGGGGTTTCCCACTGGGTTTCAATCTTTGCATATGACTGACATTCCTGCTGCTAAAGCCATCCTGCAATGAAATAATGGTGTTTGTACAGACAATGGGAACGTTGTTTCTTGGCATCTTCTTCCACACCGTATTTATTATTTACATGGAGTCTATAGGGTATAATATGCAGAGAACGTCACTGTCAGTGGAATTATATGCTCATTTGTATTACTTAGATATTTCGAAGGACAAAGAGCTCAAGATGTTTTTGGAATAGCATCAGCTTTTGGGATTTCTTGGCTTCTCCACCTCAATAATTTTAAGAAACTCTTTATGCTGATCGTTTATCAGATACAGCATCTGATTTACCCCTGAGCTTCTTATAATAAATTTGCCTTTGGTTTTCTGTACTGCTCTGAGCACACAAAGTGTATTAAAGCACTGAGAATTCTGACAATGGAGATCTCAGAAATAACCAATGGAGCTGGTGGCAGCTGGTGACAAGAAATATTTGTGAAATACTCATACAAACTCAGTCTTTTTACAGAAATGATGGCATTGCTGAGTGAAAGAGGTTAATGCAGCACTTCTGCTCAAAAGCAGAAATGCCAGTAACTTCCTGAAGTTGCTCAAATATAGCAGATTTACAAATCTAAATGAGTAACCAGACTGGAAGAGCTTGAGCCTTTGTCCTGAGCATGGAGAATATGGGATAGCTGGGACAGCCAGTGAACTGACAATTGTAAAATTGTCTCGGTGTTTTAACAAAGGACATATAAAGGATGCCACCAGTAGAAGCATCTTCCATGGTTTTACCCCTGTGTCTACCTGAAGAGGCATTCTGCAGAGTTAGTTCTTTGCACAGTGACAGAGCTGCAGTCAGATCATAGAATCACAGAATATCAGGTTGGAAGGGACCTCAAGGATCATCTGGTCCAACTTTTCTAGGCAAAGCATAATCTGGACTCTGAAGAGGTCCCAGAGAAATAGGATTGCTCTGGTATAGGGGCACTAATTTTTCAGAGGGTGATGTGGTTTACCCCACCAGCCACAGGTGCACAACAACCACATTTCAGCCAGGGCTCTGAATCCAAGTGACAAGGGCAAGTGACCTGAGCTTTCCAAACTGGCCCTTTGGTTGCAATAAAAACAGCATTGCAAGACTTTCTTCATTATCCCCGTCATCAGACTCTTCATTTCTCCAATCCCACTGGTTCTTAAATTTGCCTGGTTGCTGTTTTCCTGCTTCTAGTAGTACAGCCTGTGACAAGAAGCTTGCTCTTCTACAGTACATTGCTGTAGTTCCCACAGAAGTCCTGCATGCTATGGCATCTGCATCGCTGAGCAGAAAGGGAAAAACACTCCTTTGTTGAGCCTCATGTGCTCAATTGGAAAACATCCCAACTCCTACAGCTTTTCCAGAAAAGCCCTGCCTGGATTCCTAGCATACTGCATCAGAGACTTGGTGTTTCTAGGGTCTACATTTCTTGCAGAGAACTGCTGCAGAGAGCAGGAGCCCCCGGTCATGGGAACCAGTAGGTGCTTCTGCTTTGCTGCCACAGGGACTGCAAGCAGCCACCATCTGGTGGGTCCTGCCCAGGCTAGGGCGTCAGCACTGGGCACCCCATGCAGCCAACCCATCCACCTGGTTTGCCCTGAGGGACAGAAACTGCTCTCTGCTGCTGTCTGGTTCCTCAGCCAGGCCCGGGGCCAGGTTTCATGTCAGAAACCTGAATTCTGATGGTGAGTGTCCCAGGTTTTTCTGTGTGTTCAGGTTTTGCCTTACTCTAAAAGTGGGTTCTGCTCACCTCCTGCCCTTCTTCTCTACAGTTGTCCAGGTCCTCCCTCCTCCTTGAGGAACGGTTTCCTCAAGTCCTTTCATCACCAGTCCCATCTAATCACACTAACCTGTACCTGACCAGTACAGCCAGGCTGGGTTAGATGAGCTGGTGGCACATTCTGGGACATTGCACCAAGTCCCCATTTTTACCATGGTATTTTTGTACTTCACCTACGACATCATAAAATGCCATATCTGCAAAAAGTACATCACTGGCTCTTGTCCAGGAAGGTGAAGGATGTGACTGACATAAGAGCTGCCTTTTCACATCAGGGCTGAGAACAAAACGGTCACAGTTAAGGACTTCCATCCGCACTGCCAACAGACTAAGGGGCATAAGGACAGCTTTGGCCAATGCCCTATGGTTTGCAGGTGGCTTTTACTCAAAAAAGAAACTAAACAAACATATAAACAGAAAAAAGGTGACAAGAGCTCTAGCATGCGGGAGGCAGGGAGGGAAGAAAAATATGGACTAGCTGGTGCCGTGCTTTCCTATTTCCCTGGCTTCTAGGAAAGACCAAGCTATGTGAGAAGAGCTTAATGCTAGTACCAGTGTTCTCCCCTGCCATGGATACACCTCCCACTGCAACCAAGGGCTTTGATTTTTAATCTGGGAACCACACAGTAACTTTCAGCAGGTGGGAGGGTGGGATGCTGCTACTGCCAGCCCTGTGCTCCTGGCTGCCTTCAGAGCCAGCTGCCCCAGCAGAAGAGCAGCAGGGAAGCTGTGAAAACAAGCTCAACCAAGGGGAAAAAGCAAGAAATAGAATTCGTATTACAAGGTAAACAGTATTAACTCCATCTTGGGGGAGTAGAAACATCACAGCAGCGATAGGGTTTTCTGTCCACAGGCTGTGGAAAGGGGGTGGAACGCACTCCACCCTCCCCTTGTGTAACACTTCCCACGCAGCAGCTGTAAATAATCATTTACCTATGTGTGCTGCTCTTTTGCTGCTCTTTTTAGGGCTTTTCTTCTTAAATGCAGCTCCTGGAGGGGTGGCTGTACTGAGATGAGTGTGGCACAGCCTTGGCACTGGAGCTGGCAGAGCAACTGCCACATGCAATTGGAGCTAGAGCTGGTGGCCCTGGGTTACTCCTGCAAGCAAAGCTGCCAGTTGTGGTAAGGGGGATGGGAGAATGTGGGCTGCATTTGTTGTTTTTCCAATGAAAACAGCTCAACAATTCATTTTAGTCATTGTTTTTCCCAGACCTGCAATAGCATTTCTCCACCCTTTGCAGTTGCCTAGAAAAGGTCTGGTAAAAGCACATTGACCAAAACCCATCTGTCAGTGAGCCAAGTCTGCTTGTCTACCTGACTCCAGGATTTCAGTGCAGGTGCTTTGGGGAATTGTTTGAACCTTTTCTGACTTCAGGTGCTCAGAAAGGGGAAGACATTTTTTTAATGGGTAAAAATGCCCTACCACTGATCCAGACCTATGGGCTGTCTCTTTTGTGGGGGGTTACTAGCCACTGGCATAGTGTAATGTGACATAAACATCCTCTGGGGAGTGCACATAAGATGGATGCTTGGGGAGCATGAGCAGAAATATGCCCATGCCCAAGCACACAGCTCTGTGCAGGGAGTAAGGGAAACTGAGAAGTAATGAAACGCTCTGTTGCTGCCTTCCTTAGGGGAGGGATGTGGCCTTGGCCCAGCAAACAGTCTGCACAAGAGGGAGTCTAATTTACAGTGCCCTGTAATTTGCTGATGCCGTAATATGTTTAGCTTGGGGAAAAGACTCTGTTGATGTTAATATGTTCACTCACATTGGAACGGCGGTATGTGCCATTGGCATGAAAAACAACACCACACTGGGCTGTGGTTGGACCATCCTTGTGAAAAAACTGGGGCTAAACTGTCAGGATAAACTGTCAGGAGCTGCCTCCTAGACCCTCCAGAGCCAGGTAGGATCTACTGCAGTAACACTTTTCATTAAGAACTAATGTCCAGGTTAATTAGACTTGAAGTGTCAGCACTGGATCAAGCAATATTTCCCTAAACCTTTTGAACTGACCCCATATCACTGATGACAATGTCAAAAAACAAAGCTCCACTCCTTATCTGCAACCTTTTGCCAGACTGCTGCTTTTTGAGCCCACACAATGATGGTGAGGGTGTTGTTACTACTGGTGATGATAACAGAAATAACATGAATTATCTCCAGGCACAGGCTGGGGTAGCAGGGTGATGCACCTTTTGGAGACACAGGACAGACAGACATGCATTGAAAGTGAATAACTACCACTCTATGATCTGGTTCTGCTTTGGGATACAACATTGACACAGCTCAAATATGCCTTCCAGTTTGCCTAGTAGATTTGTTATTAATAATTGTTTACACCTATGCAGCACTAGAGCTCATGGGACTGCTCCAGGCTGCTTTGTGTTTAAGGGTAAGTTTGCAGCGCTATGCCTTGCAGATAGAGAAAATACTTGTTAGAAATTCAAGCTAACTCCAGGGCAAGCATTTATCTCCATGGGACTTACATGGCTCTTTACAGTTTTATCTGCACACCTAAATTCTTCATCACACTCGGATCAGCCTAGTGGTTTAGGACAGTGTGTTCGTTCTGCTTAGCAGCAGGCAAAGTATAACCCTAAACCTTAAATCCCTGAAATCAAGGGAAGTGCCTACAGATCTATGAGGCTTTGAACTTGTGTCTCCTGTCAGCTGTGCTGGTGCTCTAATTTTCCTTCTTCACAATCCATCATGCACTTAGGGAGCTCTGTATGAGTTGGCTTGAGGCTGACCAGCTGGTATGAGTTATTTGGTTCAGGCTGCAGGCACAGGATAAAGATGGACCATTTTGTCCACAGGTTACCCTGGAAAGGCATGCTTGCTCCATCCTTGCTGGCCATGTGCTCTTGCCTCCTTTTTGCCAGCTCTGAAGCACGCTGAGCTGAGCCAGGTTTGTCACATGGGTGGTCAGACCAGCAGAAACCAGGGAGCATTCTGAGACCCTTCAGCTCAAGGGCAAGGAAGAAAGGCAGAGCAGTGGGGTAGGATCATGCTTTTGGCTCTGGCAAGCCCCGGGCACAGCAGGCCAGCGAAGCTCCCAGCCATTCTGCAGAATTGTTCAGAAGCTGGAGCAAGTAAGAGTCTTTCTGGTGTTTGATGCTGCAGAGAAATGACCAAGCTTTCCTTGCACACACCTAATGTGGCTGAAGGCATGAATTAGTCCTGATGCAGTGCAGCTCTTATCACCACAAGACCATACTTAAATAGGAATTTCCTTACAATTTTTCCCCAGAACCAAGCTCAGGCCAGCTTTGAAAGGTGATGACATCATGACCCAAGTTAGGAGCAGATGAAAACTTCCTTTACAGAATTGCACTTTGCATGAACTTTCTTCCAAAGAAGACGGATCAGATGTTTCAGATTGAGTTAAAGCCATTAATCACAGCCATAGCAGTAGTTAAAAATGTGGCAGGCCTTTTATAACTTGTTTGTTACCGTAGACCACAATGTCAATATTGCAAAAGTGTAGTTTGTTGCCACCATAATCAAGTTGTCTAGCACTGAATAATGGACCAGTGGAGGCTGCCTCTTTGTATCTTGGCATACACAGCGCTCAGCAGTGTGTGTCAATACTGAGAACACTTGAAGGATTGCATTGCTTTGTCTGCTTGGACCCAAAACCACAAGGGCTTTGGAGGGGATTCAAGCTGATTCGCAAAGTAACTGCTCTAAACCAGCTTACCCCCTCCTAACATTGGCAAACTTGCTTATCTATGTCTTGGCTTTCAGAAGTTAGCCCTCCCTTTCCTCCTATTATTCACCTGGATAATGAAATCCATGCTGTGTGAAAGGAGCAGTGATACACTGCATGTGAACGCATGTGAACTGGCAGAGTTCTGCCATGAGTGTGCTGCTAACCCCAATTATTCCAGTATTTATATAGATGGCATTGGTCCCAGCCCCTCTGAGCAGTGGCTTCAGTTTAGCTGTGCCAGGTGCTGTACAAACATCTCAAAGCTGGAAAAAATATATAATGTATTAAGGGTGGGTTAGAACCAAACATATACACTTAAATCAACTTGCTCATGCATGACCAAAGCACAGTAATCGTTCTGTTGAAGCAGGCAGTATTACGTTCAGTGTCCCTGAGCCTGCACTGGGAATAGCAATACTTGACTCCCCTTTGGGATGCAACTTGGCTGTTTCTATTGATTTTAAAGAAGGGATACCTATGGAAATGACAGGAGAAACAAAGCACAGAGGGTCCTGGGACTGACCACAGTCCCATCCCTGTTTTGGTCAGTAATGTATTTCTTACAGAATAGCTACAGATGACACATGAAGTGCAGGGCAGCTTCTGCTCCCTTCCTGCCAGAGGAGAGATGTGCAAGTAAAGCAGTGTGAGTATTTCCACAAACAAATTTAGAGAAAGGCTTGTTTGGAGCTTCCCTGTGACATGAGCAATTATGATTCACACTTCCTGGACAAATGGGAGCTAAAAGCAGTAATTACAACAACCATCACGTTCCTTGGGAGATTCTTTCAGTTTTTACTTTCATTCAGAACGGAAAGAAGTTCAGAAGGAATGCTGATAAAAGTTAAATAAACACTCTTCCTTCTGCCCCTGGAATTCATCTGCAAAACAACACACAATGCAGATATCGAGACCCAAAACGTTCCTCTCAGATTTGTGCATTTTCCTCTTAAGAGCAATTGAGGCGATTTCCTGCAAAAGGCTGTTTCTGCTCAGTGTCTGTAGCAGTGTTTTTCTTCTCTGGATAGGTGGCCACACATACTTGCCAAGATCACTGGTGCACTTGCTGCTGGATGTACTATAACAGTTTGGGATGAGAGAAGGTATCCCTCCCCACAAGCATGACACATGGGTCTGCTCCTAACACCAGGAATTCAGCAGCAGCTCTCTTCCTCTCTGTGCTCCTAGTCCCCTTGGCAGTGCAATCTCTTCCATGTCAGAGATTTTTTTTTCCTGGTGGATGTTTCCATGTGGATTTCATTCTGTTTGTGGAAGCTGCTGTGTGTACAAACTAGAGGAACAGGGTGGGAGCAGTGTCAGCTTCCCACACGTTATTGCTGGCTGTCCACAGCAGGTGGGGAAGGGAGGCTCTGGGCTCCATCGAGCCAAAAACCTGTGGGAAGGCTAAGGATGGTTACTATAATGATGGTATCTCCTTCCAGAGACAACCAGAAGAATGTGGTGGGTGCAATCTGGGACACATTCCCACACCCGCCTCTGTATACTTACACTCATTCAGCTTGAACCTCCAATTAAGCTTGATGGTAGCAATTAAAAACCCCAGCAGTATCTGTTCTTACTCATCTGTGAAAACCAGTTAACGAGACTCTGTTACAGATGATCAGTCAAATTTTAAGCTGACTGGTGATGTTAGTCTCTCAGGATAATTCTGTCTTTTGGAAATGCTGTGCATGTTTGTCAGTGTAACATAGCACAGCCCAACACAGGGAGCCTTCCAGCAGTGTGAAGTTTAATTACTCAGTAGAGTGGAGAATGGGTATCTGCTCTGATTAGGACCTGCAGGAGTAAAAGTGTGTTTGTGTGAATGTGTGCACACACATAGGTGACATACACACACCGGATTACCTTTGCAAGGGCAAGTTCCAGCATGTTAGACAGTCATGGTGTCTGCTTGAAAAAGGCTTCCAGTGACATCATAAGAGTAATGAAAGCTTGGGACTGCTGCCATTTGTGGGGCAAATTCTGTTATTTTTATATGGGGTTCCCGTTGGAAAAAAGCTAAGTCCATTTGTTTGCTGTAACAACACAGGAAGGGAAGAGGTTTTCCTTTTATCCTGCTGTTACAGCTACCTTTGTCATCATATCCCTTTTCTCATCAGGTTGTGGTTTGTATTCAAACTGGCAAAGGTCTTGTCCATAGGTACCATTCAGTAAACAGTATTAAGTTAGAGCCAGTTTTTATCTAGATGAAATTAAGCAAGCAGCAGATCAAAGATGTAACACATTTACCTTTCCTTATGCTAGAGCAGGAAGGGGTATATTGGACCCCATTATGAAAGGGTTTCTCTTGGTTCTGATAATAGAAACTCCCAACTGCAGCTGATCAAATAAAGCCCTTGAGGTCTGAGATAAAATGTCCTAAATGTAGTTGACAAGCTTCTGATAAAACTAGTTGTGAGCCCCTGCTTCATTTGGGTGCTCATGTCACTTCAAATCCAGAAATGAACCCAATCTTTCCAGACTATTAATGTTTGGAAATGCCATCACATTTTCAGATCTGGAAGTGCCCTGAGGCAGTCCTTGGCTACCAACTCTGGACTTTCATCAACCACCAAAACTTTGACTAAGCCCTTTCTCCTTTTGGATAAACAAACCACCCTTTGCCTCCCTGATCCCCATCCAACACCACAGTCACATCAGAAAATGAAAGCAATTTACTGATCTCAATGGCTCATTTCCCAACATAATATTCAATGCTGTGAGTCATCCGAAACGACCTTCCCTGTTTCCGTTAAGGTCAGAAGCAGTTTCAGTGGGGACAGGCAGGGCATCCTGCCTAGTCACAACACCTGCCATAGAGTGCAGGTGGAGGAAGGCTTCCAGCTTCTGCCTCTGCCACAGCTCCTTGATGGCACCACTCAGGGGAGTATATTCTTTGCATCAACAGATGTGGTTATCAGTTTACCTGCATTGTGGCAAGGTAGTTATAACTCCACCAGAATCAGATGCCGGAGGATCATAAATAAAATCCAAAGTCCTACCATAATCTGGGGTGAACAAGATCAGTAGCATTGCCGGAGCCTTCTTTTTAAATTACTCTTTTTGGATGCAAATAACTCAGTTTAATAAATGTAGATGCTGCCCCAGGACTCAACATAATCTGGGTGACAAATGAGGGATGGCTGGGAGGTAGGGAGTGTTACCTAACTTTAGAAACAGTTTAATCTCTTTCTTAGAGCTACAACAAGGAGGACTTTTCTTTGTGTTTCTGTCCTCAGACAAATTTCCTTTGTTCTGGTGCAGTTCTTCCTCCCCTGGAATTTGTTGTCCCAACTGCCTCACTAGGTCATGCTCAGGCTTGCTCCAACACCAGTGTCTTAGAAGTCTGACGAAACCTTAATGATGCCCTCTCCCCTTGTACATCAGTACCCAGCCATCCAAAGAGAAACCACAGAGCTTTGTCCTGAGACATTAACCCAGCAGCATCACATGGAGAGCAGGAATGGAGGGATCACACCTGCTGAAGCCCAGTGTTTGAGTACAAGTGCTGCGTGACTCAGATGTCCTGAGTGGTGGTTAACTTGCCAGAAGCACAGGAGTCTTGTCTGAGTCCCGTCTTTCTTGATGAGTGTTTTCACACCCAGGCACACCTTGAGCAGTGTGGAGGACTAGGAGCCACCCAACAGTCCAAGGCTAGGGCACTCCCTTGTGAGGATGCTTGCAGCATCCAAACTGACCAAAGCAGGAACGTGAATTCAATCTTCCACCTCTCACGTGGACATCCTGACTGCCAGCACCTGCACAGGCTGCCCTTGCTCAAGCCGGCCCTATTTTCGGCATTGAGCACGCCTGGGGCAGAGGCTGGGGAAATGCCTGTGAGTTTGTCTTTAAGGTGTCCAGTTTGAGATGCTCCTTTGCAGGAGCTCAGCTCTTGGGCACCTTGGCACAGTTTGGTGAAAGCTTGGGATCCTTCAGGGTACATGGACACCCCTGAGTGAGGAACTATGGCCCAGGAGCCTGGTCCACCCCGATCTGGGACAAGTCAATCAACAGTCTTGGTGTCTGACTCATCCCAGCTCTCCCATTTAACTTTACTGAGGAGCAACCTCTTAAATAATGGTGTGATTTTAGACTCGAGTGAATAAGACTTGATAAAGGTGTCACTCTAGGATTTATGGATTTAAGTGCAAGCTTAACTGCTGCTTTAGTCATTGTCTAAAGGGCAACAGCAAAATGCAAAGTCTAAGGCAGCAAGAGACCTGCTGCAAAAACCCTCTTCCATTTCATTGCTACTCACGGAGCTGCGCAGGCATTTCTCCATACTAAATCAGAGCAGTCTGAAATCTCCTGCATCATTATTAACCCTTAGCATGTTCCTCTACACATAGAAAGTCCTTTTGCAAGAGGTAGGATGAAGCCTAGAGAAAAAAGCCACCCTGTGTTCAGCAAGGGAATTCTCTCTTCTAATGTCAGAGCCTTGCTGCTCAGAGGGCTGGTGTGAGGCCAGTTTTTTCCACATGAGGTAGGAGCTGCCATCACTGGAGAGAGCAGAGATTCACCTGAGCTGCAGAAGTTGTTTCCATCAGTGCTGCCTGCACCTGCCTGTGGAAAACCCACTTTGAAGTTACAAGCAGGGAGAGCAGGAAGGAACCAAGCTCCATTTCTGGTAGAGTGTGTATCTACACCCTCGCCCTGCTGCTTGCTTTATTCTGCTTTGCATTTGTTCCTGTGCTTTGCAGGTGCAAAACTCAGGTTTCAGGAAGCATCTCATTACATTTCCCATATTTTGAAATGTAGTGACTCACTTCAACTGAGCCAGCCACTGCTTTGTCCTTGCCCTGTGTGCTAAAGCAAGCACATGGCTCCCCCCTACCCCATGACTGGCCCTTGGAGTCCAAGGAGCTGGGGTTCCAGTTAGCAGCCAATGCTCATCACCTTCCCCCTCAAAAAATGTCCCTTTGTGCCTTTTAGACACAAACATGAATGTACAGGAAAGGGCAGTGGGAGGGGGTTGTGCTGAATAATAAGCAGCAGACAAACAAGTCGAGCAGGTCTGTGGAAGCAATTCAAGGCAGGCAAGCCAAAAAGATCAGCAAGGTGAGATGTAATTATAATCCCTCTAAGCTGGGACACGAGGAGCCAACGGTTGCATGACACAAACATCAGCCGTGCAGCCCTGTTACACCAAGGGGAATTAGGCCCCAAGTAACAACATGTTTACAACTTCACATTTATCCCAGCCGAGCCAGCCCTGTGATAACGTAACTGTCAGCGTGTTGTACCTTGGCCAGGCTAAAATAGAATCATAGAATCATAAAACAGGGTTGGAAAGGACCTTAAGATCATCTAGTTCCAACCCCCCTGCCATGGGCAGGGACACCTCACATAAAATCTTTTTGTGTGCAAGATGAGGTGGGGAAGAGTGACGCAGGGACATAGGGCAACTTCTATTTAATTTTCCTTTCCTGTGTCCTGTCCTGAAAATATTGTACTGGAGAGCGATTTATTTAGGATTTTCCCCATTTTCCATTGTGTGTCATGTGCTTTACTGGTGTATTGATGATGAAGGGGGTGCAGAGTAACAGCTCACATCCAGCAAAAGTAAAATGAAGATTCAGAGACCAAGTGAACCAGTCCCCAAACCTCTACTACACTGTTGGATAACAGAGGCTGAAAGGTACTTCAGTTTTCACCAGAAAATAGCCTATGGAAGCATCCTGCTCATTAAGCTATCCCTTATTTGTTTTCTCTCTTTAGCTGTATGAAGTTTGCAATCTTCCCAACATGAAAGGATGAAAGGATCAAAGGTGGATATTGTGAGCCAATTGCCCAGCCAAAACCTACAAGGAAACCCTATGCTATACCCTAAGACAAAGCTTAACTAAATGAGCATCATCATCAGAGTGAAATAGTGAAAGAAAGTGGGAGACTTTCAAATTGTCCAGTCACTTCAGATAAGATCTGTCTTTCCACAGCTAAAAAAGGAAATCAAATCAAAGGGGAAGAAAAAAAAAAAAGAAAAAAAAAACGAAAAAAACCTGGGTAAATGCTGAAAGCTTTCGGGCTTTGTTCTTTCATCACAAGGAAGAAAAAACAGGGACACATTTGCCTCTTTATAAGTTGTATTTAAGAGCTAGACCCTTCTTCATTTTGAGCCAAAGGAATTGTTGCTTTTGAGCTTGAAAAAAAAAGCAGAATCAGGGTCATGATTTTAAAAAAGCTTAAATCCCAGGCATGTTTTAGAAACAGATTCAAAAGCACATGCTCACTGCAATTATCTACGCCTGCGGTGTTTTCGGACATGTGGACTTCAGGAAAACAATAGCCAGCCCTGTTATCAGCACAAAGGAGGATCAATTTGGAATTACTGTACCTGTAATGTCACAGCCATCAGCTCTGAGGGTTTCCATTCCCACTGTTGTTCAGCTGTGAATTTACTTACAACATTCCTGAAATTAAAAAAAAAAAAAAAAAAAAAAAAGAGAAAAAGGCATTCCTGACTGAAGTGTGGAGCTGGCACCGTCTAAATGGTAATTCTTAGCACAGCTCTTGCCTAAAACCAGGAGGATATTCTGCCAGTGGAAACTGATGGCTTTTGGATTAAGAAAGAAAATAAAGTCAATTGGAGAGGACATCTGAGGGTGCTTGAGCTTGAATCTTTGCAGTGCCCAAGGATGACAGACATGATGGCTAAGTCTCCATCTGCAATATTCCCATGACTGTTTCCTTCTGTTTAAAACACAGGACCATGATGAACCAGTGCAGCTCCAGAAGATGGATTAATAGAAAGTTTTGGAGATAATGGCAAATATCCTGATGCTACCTGGTGTGATCACTCATAAGGCACTCACATCTTGGGTAGCTGGGTTGGGCTGGTGAGGAAGTATCTCTTGGAAGCCCTGAGCTTGTTATTTAGGTTAACTATGTGTGACTCTTATATACTAGAGTTCAACACTCCCAAGGATAATATTGTTGAATCTCAGAAAGTTGGGTGGGACACAGCTAGGCATGGGCAGTCAAGCCTTAAGGATTGGGGGAGGGAGGGAAAGGTGCTGGTGGACATTTGGTGAAGTTTAGCAGGTTTTGCCTCCCCAGAGCAGGAGGCTCCATAGGAAGGGGTTCCTCTGTGCTGTTCGCACTGCAAACTACTCAGTGCAGGTGGTAACCTTGCTTAACCAAAGCGCCAGAAACCTCTTAAAAACACCTTTGAGATGTTGGGTCTCTGTTCCAAGGGCTGCAGATCCTCAGTGGCCCAGGCCTCTGTGTGTGATTGCTGCTGCAGAGCCGAGCACAGGGCAGATGGAGGGGGGGACAGGCACAACAGCTGTATCTGCAGCAGCCATCTCGGCTCCTTTCATAATCGATGGGGAAAAACTGGAAGGAAGGCACGATTCACCTGACCTGCCTGAGCACCACAGGGTCGTGGCCCTTCTGCCTGAAAGTTGCCCTGCCAGGCTCCGTTTCCACTGCTCTGCCTGTCCCACGGCATTGCCACTCCTGGCTTTGGCTGGTGGCCCCTGACACCCAGACCCAGGCAGGACAGTGCCGCATCCCTGCTGGCAGCTTGCGCTGTGACTGCTGCAATGGGACAGAAGCAGCAATGCAAGATAGCACCCCCAGACCAGCACCCTTCCTCCCACATGGGTGATCCCTTGGCACCTTGTCACCTTTATCCACACAATCTCAGCATGCATTTAATTTCTCTTATCTGACAGAGGAGGAGCTGAAATTTGCACCAGGTGTGATTCATGTGCCATCACGGTGGATAAGCCCCATGCTGGTGACAATTAACAGTCACTTACGTAAAACACTAGGTTTCTAGGGTATTGAGCACCCATGAACCCATAAATCACATGCAGAGTATTCAGGAGCTCCTAGACCCTGATCTCTAGCAGCGGCATCCATAGGCTTTCTATTGCCCCAGGCTAACCAAAACTGTGACATAGAGTGACAGACAGCTAAGGTAACAGTTCTGCCAGAGGGCTTTCCACTGTGTGTGGATAAGATACTCATACCTCCCTGTTATGCTTATTTCGAGAGAGAACTAAGCCAGTAACGCAGGACTTAGGGGTAGGGAGGAGTTGGGGGGACAGGGGTGTGTATGTGTGATCCTGGAAGGGAGGAGGCAGGACATACTGTACAGAAAAGGGGATGTGGAAAGAGGGAGTGCTTGGAGGCTTGGCTGGGGTGGAGAGGCTGGTGTAGGGTGAGAAGGTGACAGTGGAATGCAGGGACTGAGAGATCAGCCGCACTGGGCTGAGGAGATGGAGCTGGGGGAAGAGCCAGCAGAGGAAAGAAAACCTGTCAGGCAGTTTCCCAGCTTTCAGTCGCAAATAAGCAGAGGAGGGAGGAGCTCTGAAGACAGATATGCAGATCCACTAACTATCTAAAGTTAACCGTTCTCCAAAGACCTGCGGGAGCCAGCTCTGATGCTTCATCCTTTTGTGCCTGGTGGAAACACACTGCTCATTGCTAACTTAGCATGTGCAGAGACCAAGTGAATCCCCCTTCCAGTGGGAAGAGAGTGCCCGGTGCCAGGCTTATCGCCCTGCGGTTCCTGGCAGGGACCACATTGAGCTTTGATGAACCTGGTTAACAGGGTCCAGGTGAGCCAGTCCTGCAGGGAGCCCAGCAAAGCCAAAAAGCCAGCTTGTGCCTAGCAACTATGCCCTGGTTAAAGTCAGCTTAGTTCTCAGCCAGAAAAACCCCTCTGATAAGTAAATCAGCCAGCTTCATGTTTACCTTCCAAGGCCATCCAGCAGTGACATGCTTTGCAGAGCCAGGCCCAGCTCCAGTGAGAGGAGTGCCCGGGAATGCTGTGGTGGGGAAGCAGGAGGATTTATAGCTGTTTGCAATGGGGGTCGGGTGGGTCACCTGAGCGAAGGCCTCCCAGGTCCTTTTCTCCTTTGCCAAGAAAGGCGTTCCTTGTTTGGCCTCCCGGATAGTTGGATCCTGCAGCCCCCTCCCAGGGAGTGGGGTCATTTCAGAGCAGCTGAGCCTGGGAAATGGACCCATGGGTTGGGCTCGCATCTCACTGGAGGCAGGATCCTGGAGGCTGTAGGGAGCTCGACAGGGAAATAAGCCAGGTTCTGAATGAGTTCTGTACCACAGAGCATTTCTCTCTTGCCAGCTGATCATCTCTTTGCCGCACCTCCCCCCCTTTTCTGCCTGCTCTCACACTAAACAGCAAGAAAAAGAGACTTTTTTTTTCTGATGAAATGGGGCGGATGCCCAACCCGGGAGGGGTGCATAGGGATGGGCTATTTTCTGGGTGCAGTGGCTTAGAGAGACTGTTTTACCACCCAGCAGAGAGGATTCTGCAGGGACTGTATCACCCTGATGGTACCCTCCCCGGACTGATAATTAGATCATTCCCCACTTTTACTCATACCACTATCACACCTGCTCACTTATTGGTGTGGGGGTTTGTTTTGGCCTTTTTGTCTACCAAGAACGCGGGAACCTGCTGCTTCTGGACGGCTCAGATAAGTTTCCGCTTCAAGCACTCTCCCTTCTCTTGCTTTCAAATCAGAGCTGAGAGTGCAGCCAGTCGGGCGGCCCGAGAACTGCATTGCTCCAGAGAGGCTGCTGGAGCACCCCAGGGCCTGATGGCTGCCCTTGAGCCGGGAAAGGACGTGGAGATGGAAGGGGCAATATGCAGAGACTCCTGCATCCTTCTTGTTCTGTGCTATGGCTACAGGGAACCGGGGGACATTGCCCCAGCCACTGCTCCAGCGGAGGCTTTGTGATAGGAAAGAGCACATGGCAGCACTTTTCCACAAAACTGGAAAACTTTGCAGAATGTTTCATGGCAGTATGTGGCATTTAGGTTTTCCCTTGATAATACTCTGATGCTTTGGGAAGGTGTTTTTGTAGAAAGATAAAAACATGAGGAGGTTCTAGTAGGAACTTCTGCTGCCAGACCCTAGGGACAGGGTCAGTCTTTCTGCATCAGCAAGTACTGAATATTTGTGCTAAAGCCTGGCAAGGTGAAGGCTGCATCTACAGCTCCGTGTGGTGGTAGTACTACTCCCTGTCTTAAACTGCACAGAAGGCAAATTTTAGCCTGTTTCCTAAGCAAATGGCCTGACATTTGGGTTAGTGGCTGTTGATCTGGGTACTTCTGCTGTTGGCAGGGCTTTTTTTTTCACCCCATCTCTGTGATTTCTTGCCCTAGTTAGGAAACTGGTTGCAGATTGTCACTAGACTCCTCCAAACGTAAAGACTGTTTCCCAGCCTGCTGAGCCCCGACCTTTCCGTGCCAAAGTGTGTGGCCAGGTGAGGGTCTGTGCTCCCCTCCACCCCTGCCTTGCCGCCTGCCTCACCTCACCCAGCCGTTCTTTGCAGGCGGGAGATGGCTGGCTGCTGCTCCGCAGTTCTCGCAGCTCCACCTGCAGGTGCTCACCCAGCCTGTGCCTGCGCAGAGCTCGGCTCCCAGGAGCTTGGATTTCCAGCCAGGTTGCGTCTGTTTTCCCGGCTTTGCACAGCCCGTTGCTGTCTGGCCCTTTCCGTCAGGTTCCTGCCCTTGGTTGCGAAACCAGGGTGCCGCTCCTCCCGGCTGTCCTGATGTCAGCCCCACCGTGCCGTGCGTTCTCACACTTCAACCTCCAATTTCTTTGAACCAGTCTGCAAGATTCTTCTTATCCTCTTTCAGATCTTCCCTCGAGACAGGATTTCATAGGACACTGAGGAGAAATTCATTGTCTAGCTATGAGGAGAGGAAGGGTGGGTGGTGGTACCCTCAGCTCCTGTCCCTGGTGGGACTCCGGCTCCTGGGGTGATGTGAACCATTTGCTGACATCCACATTTTTAAACTCTCCAGCAGTTTTTCTCTTGCTAATGGGTTTCTCTGGAGAACAGAACCACAAAGTCTTGGGCAGCAAGTCCTGGGAAAGGTGGTCTAAGGAGTGTGCAGAGTGTCTGTCCCCATCTGCCCACATTACCTGCTGCCACATGTGGCTAACCCTGGAGGAGGCAGGAAGGTGTATTTGGCCTTGGTGCAAAGTCCAGCAGCAGTTAAACGCTAGCCTGGAACAATATTTCATCATCTGGTGTCCCTTTTCTTTGTGTGCTCTTCAGGACATGCAGGGGTTTGTGGCATCCTGCTCCCAGCTTCATACAGGGCTGTGGCTGGTTCCTCTGGACCATGGCAGTCTCCCTCTTCCAGAGAGCCCATATCATCCACAGACCATCCCATTGCTCCTTTGGTGGCTGCAACAGTTGTGACGGTGGTTCTTGCATACCTTTGAAACCATTGCCATAGGGATACTGCCTCGACTCAAATGGTGAATGCTCAGATTAGCACTCTACAAGGAGGATCTATGAGGATTCAGAAGACCTTAAACACTCTCATCTCCAGCTAAAATTGATATCCCGGGAGCCACCATGACTGAGGAGGTGCCTTCTTGTCTTGCATTATTAGTAACAGCAATGCAAGCTCATTAACAGCAATCTTACAAAACCTAGTGTGGGTCTTACATATGCCATTCAGGTCCTGTTTGCTGTGCTTTGTGAAAGGCACCTGCTCTGAGATGTCTGTTTACAGAGCTCAGCAAATTCTCCGCGGATGAGAATGTTCAGATACTGGAGCAGACTCTGGAAAACTGCCTGTGAAGAAAGAGACTCCTCAGCTCACAGCTGACTCACTGTCAGGTAAGGTTTCATGGTGTCTGCTGCTGTTGTACAAACTTACAAGAGAAATAGGAGCACTAGCCTTCAAGGCTTTTAACTTGACAATTTTCCTTGGCACATGAAAACAAAGCTGATAAAATGAGCCAGAGATGGTTGGTCCATCAGGCTTCCAGCTCTGTTTGAAGCAAAGTATTCAGGGTGGATTGCTCATGGGATATGTGTTGACCCTATTATCCTAAGAGAACATGAGCATGGTCCTTCCTGTCAGATAGATGAGCACTTTGCACCCTGTCTCTTGTGTCTACATGCACAGCCCTTGCTCATCCATCCCTGGGGAGAAGACGGCAGCAGGAACAATTAGACTGAGCACCAGCCCAGAGTCTGGGAACTGCTGGCTCTGAATTATAGGCTTGGAGAAATCTCACCACCTGTCATATATAAAATGGGGGATAATGATGCCTCAGCAAAGGTTGTTTAGAGCTGTTATGGGGATTAATTTGTTAATCCCTGCAAAGTGCTGTAGATATCTGAAATACAATGTTGATGTTACTGCCCTCCACAAAGGCAAACTCTCATATCTCTTCATTTGAGAGAACTTAAAGTAGATGACTCTCATTAAGACTCCCAGAAGAGGTTTAGAGGTTTTGCAACCTTTGTGTATGACCTTGTCAGGGCTGATGTGACCAGTCTGTGCGAAATAAACCCCTGTGATTGTTCACCTCTTTAGCAATCAAACATGGTTCTTTCATCAGCTCATTTGTGTGGTGCAGACCAACACATGAGATTTCAGGCCCCAGGACCAAGCCTGGCGCATTTTTTGGCACATCTGGGCTGCTGTTGACCTGGCTTCACCCACAGGTTTGCAAGCTTTCCATATGAAGTAAGCTGAGAAGAAGCACATAGGTAGCATCAATCCACTTGCACTTTCACAAATGGTAAGTCCAAGCAGTGCAGTCAGGAGTGGAGCATGCCTTGATTGCTTCAAAACTAAAAGAGGGCCATTAGGAAGGTACATGTGATGGGAAAACTGCTGTTGCACTCAGCTGGGAAAGCCAGCAGAATAAAGATGGTTTCTGTCTCTGAGAAACCCCAGGGGTGTGGAGCTGCTTACGATCCCTGGGTCAGCTCTGCAGTCGGTAGGGGGGCTCTGTTGGCACTGCCGCGGAGCCGGGAGGATGCATCTGGCAGCCCCAGAGGCTGGGCCGGGCTGCCGCAGCTGTGCGGCGAGGACAGGCCAGCAGATGGTGGTGTGACCCTGGCACCGCTTCCTACAGCGCTGCTGCAGCGAGGATGGATCGTGGCGAGGGGAGCCCGAGCTGTTGCCCGGATTACGGGGCTCTCAGCCCAAAGTCCTGCCATGCAGAGCCCTGTGCCCTCAGCTACAAGACACCCAGAGTTCCAAAAGTCAACCATACCCCAAACAACCCTGTGTGTGTTGCTTACAGCCTCTAGCAGAGTGACCATGTGGAGGAAGGAGGGAGGAATTCATCTATGAGCCAGCTGGTTCTGATCTTCCTACCATTGCCCCTTTCTCCCCTGCTTGATGCAGGGGTGGCTGCTTACTCGCCTTGCAGGGAATGAAAGGCAGGGGAGTGAACCAGAAGGAAGGCATTGTACCCTGCTTAATCCCTATGAGCCAACACTTGTCAAGAAAAGGCATGACTTTTTTCTCAAAATTTTATGCCTCCTCCATACAGCCAGGCAATTTTGTCCCCAGAATGCTGACTGGCCTCTTCACGAGGCTGCCAGCTATAGCTTCAGACGTCAAAACAGGACTCAAGTCCTTTCTGCCTCTCCTGTGCTATCGCTCCTCTTTTCCCTGGATTTTGTTTGCCTTATACAGCTTCTATCTCTGTTACACAAGAATTATGTGAACTTAATCCTTATCCTTCTACCAATTTAACTTTCCTTTTCCCATTTCCCTATTTAAGTGAGATGCTTCCTGGGTGTCATCTTCTTACTCGTCCAAGAGGAGATGAATTCAATGGTGAGGTATTGCTGTGTTCTGTGGGAGTGGATGAGATACCCGGGGGGGGGTGGTGGTGGGGTGGGGTGGAACGGGGGGTGTGTGTGCAAGGGGCAACAGAATGCCTCCTGGACATGATACTACTCTGGCAGGATGAGGCAGTGCTGAGTGGGACAAGTGCATGGGAAAAGAAAGAGTGGGACTTCCTACCACAGGCTGGTATTTTTCTATTTTGTATTTCAGAGGCTTGAATTCTCCCAGGATGGGAGCCTGGGCAAGCACTCCCACACCTAGGAGTGGGGAGGTCTCCCTCATGCTCATCTCCTACCTGTTTTTCTTCATCCCGCTCAGTTTGTCTGCGCCCAGCATGAACCTCACACCTTCCTCTTGACCATCTAGTCCCTTCTCTGCTCTGGCATCAGTTTTCAGCAATGCTCCCTAGTACCCCAGCCCCAGAGAAAGAGCCGGAGGGAGGACAACAGAGTCCTGAGACAAGGGCCTAGGGCAGGAGTTAAGGAAGAGAAAGACCAGGGAGACTGTATCTTCTCTCCAGGGGTTCATTCTCCTGCCGTTCCCCCCCCCTATCACTGCATCCCAAATTTATTCTGCAATACAGACCTCTTGCTTGCTTGCTACCCTCCACATCCTCCAGCAAGTCCCCAGATACTCCCTATAGGCTCCTGTATTCCTTCTATGACACTTTTACGTGTTCTTTCTTGACCTGCTTCCCAAGAAGGGAAGCCACCCTCAGTGCTCCAGTGTACAGGGTGCTGTATCTTCTTACCCCTGCACCCATCATAGCCAAGAAGTTGAGGACAAGGTGGGTGGGAAACATTCAAGCTCCCTGAGCAGCTATAGAAATCATAGTATGGAATAATACCCTACCATGCACCCCAAGCCAAGGGCTGCTTCTTTTGCATGCAGCATGCTAAAGAACCTGGCCTTAGTTTTCAGCACACTTGAAGCCAAATTCTGATTTGTTTATGGCAGTATTCCAATCAACTGGGGTAGACCAGGGCTTAGACCAAGACACACAATCTCACTAATGTTTCACATAGATGTACTTATTCTTGCAACATGATGGTCTTGTTAGTAGTTGGAAAGCTTCAGAAATGTGCAGAACAGATGCAGGTAATTTGGGGTTTCCAGTCTTGGGAATATTTTGTGCACATTGAAGTCGGTGGGAAAGCTACCGCCACATTCCAGTGGGTGCTGAAATGCCTCTGAGCTATTTGACAGAATTAATTTGACTGTCTTAATGAGTAAAGGAGGACTTTCCACTGCATAAAATAATCAGCAGTCGTGAGCTCCAGAAATGGTTGTATTACCACTATCACTAGGTGTCTTTCACGCAAAAAAAAAAAAAAATAAAGAAGAAAAAAGAAAAAATCCTGAATGCAGGAAAAATGACCAAAAAAAAACCAAACAACTTTTTCTTAAAAACTCTGGGCAGTTAGGGCACTGTGAGTCACCTTAGAGCAGTGATCAGTTTGGAAATCAGGGTGTTAACCCCAGCTTGTTACAAGAACATGCAGCTTGGGTCAGACAGATGCTGCTATTTGTGTTCTGAGCAAAGAGCTTACCTGGCAAATGAGCCAAACTCCCCACAAGGCCTGTGTTTATCCCACTGCTATGGCACAAGGTCCAAATCCCATTCTGTGGGCTCATGCAGCTGTGTATGCAGCAGAGCTCATTTCAGGAGGACCTTTGAGATTCTGATTTCTAGGAGCTCCTGTAGGGTGCTTCTGTCCCACGTCATGGATGTTTCCATGCGCCAGCTCATAGATTGGACTTATGGAGACTGTGTCTCCCCTCAATTACACAGGGAAGGCTGCAACATTAGAGTTGAAGGCTGAGATTCAAACCTTTGCTGCACCTTTTCTTCTTCTGGTCTCTTATGCCATGCTTTCCCTTCCTCCAACAAGGATGTTACTTTTTTCCCTCTTAAAATGGGTTGAGAAAAGGGAAGAAGAACCCCCCACGTAAAAGCCAAGCCTCTTGTGTGGCATGAGGCCAATTTTGCTGCCTCCTGTTACACTGATAGGTAACAAGGGTGTCACTTGCATGGAGGGGATGGATATTCCCAGGAGAGCTTAGGAATCTTGGGCTAGATACAGAGTATCTCAGTATGGAAATGTTACTCATTTATGAGATGTGAGAGGCTCTTTGAAGCGGTCCTGAAAGAAACAGCCCTTTGAGCCTGTTGCTTAGTTTCCTAACATGGGAACAGGTGATGGAGAAGCCCCCTTCCATTATCAAATCCTTATAACTGACCCTAGCCAGGGGGGTGTTTTTCGTGTAACATATTTTCCCTTTACATTGTGTTATTTCATTACTTTAATATCCCTTGCTTTTGTTTCCTCAGTTTACAGCCACAGAAAGTAACTTCAGCTGTAGCTATCCTGCAGCCAAACTGATGTGCCCCACACAGGAGGCAGTATGCTGTGAGTGACCTTACAATGACTTCCCTTAGTGCCTCACAGTAACCTATAGATACTGATGCTGTAAAAACGGTTTTGTGAGAGGAATAAATACAAACACCATGAGATCACATATTCCAAACTATAACTGAATGCAGACTCTTGGAAGAAAATTGACCCAAAGCCCTCCTGGAAAAAGCTGTCAAGCACAGCACACTTTGTAAATTTTTCCACAACCCCAAATGTACCACGCATCAAGCAGGCTTCTTTTAGAAAGAGGTTCCGTGGACCTCATGATTCCTGGACAGTAGAGTTAAATTACTTGTAGTCCATCCAGGATGGGGAAGGAGAAGAGCTATCTCCAGTCTTCTCTGCTCATGTCCTGAGATGTCCTCAGGGACATCCGTGGGAACATTGTGCAAGACCATCGGGAAGGAGTCAAGTGCTTGCCCTGCAAAAGGAGCCTGGTGGCTTCAATCTTGTGCCAGACAGTGGCTCCTCTTGCTTAGGGAATAATAACCAACCTGGCTGCTTGAGGGCAGCCCCAGCAGTTAAGCCATGACTGAGTAAATCATGAGATGGGCCCACCCAACCTGTTGTTGACCCTGGGTAACAAAGACACATACTCTTCAGAAAACTGTGCTGAGCCTCTGTCTTTCTGGACTCAAGTGCCACCAATGGATCCAGGACTCATACACATATCTTCCTGCCAGTTTAATTTTTGCTGTCTTTTCTCCATATTTCTAGGCAAGCTAGAGCAAGGGCAGCCCAAGCAGCTTATTACCCTTGCTCTGGAGCCCTCATCCTCTGGATTTCATTAGAGAAGATTAAACATTATTGGCAGATGCACCTGCTTGCAGTCAGAATAGCCAACATCTGTGCAAATGATTTAGTGGCAGTTTACCTGGCTGTAAAATTTACCACAGCAAGGACAATTATAGGATAGCCATGGGGATCTTGGAGCTCTTTACATTCCATCTCACACTTGTCTATTAGTGTGTGGTGATGTTGCACAAAAGCCTGGACTAAGCAATCAAAAAGTTATGAGTTTAATTAAAAACCGCCATGACCATTATAGGCATAATGATGCTATCTGACCTATTTCCCAGCACTCAAACACTTGCTATTTCAAATAAGCAAAACTGTCCAGAAGCTGTTTTACAGTTAGGGGGAAATGACACGTCCAGTCCTACATCCCCACTAAATCCACACCAAGGCCTCGGTCCAGCACAATCTTTTGTGCATTTGCCATCATACAGTAGCTGGGCATTCGGCCACCCTAACACAGCCCCTGCCAGGAGCAGTGGCCCCGGCTCAGCATGCTGCACACCAGCCTCTGCTACACTGCATTTTTTCCCCCTCTTTCCAGCAGTTGCTCTTTCATTATTCACTGGAGCAGGAACTGGATGCTGTGACAGCAAAGTTTGTGCCTCAATCCTGCAGAGTCCCTCCCGGACCAGTAAATAGTTGTTGATACTAAAAATAATCTGAGCTTCTGTTCAGCATCAGAGGAGGATACAGAGGCTATACAGGGCTTCCACTGCCACTTCGTATTCATCTTGCTTTTAGTGAGGTTTAATCACACTCATAAGGGCTCTGTCTCAGCAATGGGCAGCACTGTGGGGACATCTGGCTTGGGAGGGATGCCAGAGCTTAGCCTTCAGCAGTATTGCCTCTATAGGCACAATAGGCACAGAGCACAGGCTGGGTGCCCACCTGTACTTCTGGGCAGCACCTCCCAGCAGAAGACCTTCCTCTTTAGCTGTCAAAAACTCTGAACTAAAAAGGTTTCCATGTGCGAGTTTTTCTGCTTTCCCCAAATTGGCCAAGTTACAGGTGCCTGAAAACCTTCTGGTAGCACTTGCTCAGGGTGATGGTGCTTGCGGATGCCCACTGAAACGGCTGATGTCAATAGAAGTTGTGTCCTACATACACTAAATATGCTATACCCTGAAAAATCACCACATTGATGTCTCAGAAGCCGCACCAAAATTTGATGTTTCATTTCACCTTCGATTTGTGTAGATTAACTTTATACTGCTAACATGGAGGTAATAGTATTTGTTTCTTGTGCAAAGAAATTAATGAAAGGCAGAACTGCATTTAGCGACAGCATAAAACAATCCGAGAAGAGCTTAACATGAAGCTGTGTCCTCAGAGCAGTTTTTATACACTTGCACTGAGTAAGACCTGGAGCTGCATGCAGAAGAATGAGGAGAATACAGAACACGGAATTATTTCATAGGATATGAATGTCTGCTCTATGGTCTGAGCAAACCATGATGCTGTGGGGAAAGGTGGCAGGGAGAGTAATGAACAGTATGCCATGGAGGCCTCCTGTAGTACATTAATCTCATGGGTACAGCAGGAAGCAAAATAAAGCAGCCTTAGCTTTGATACCCCTAATTTCAGAGTGTTTGGCAGTACAACTGCCACATTCCCATAATATTTTCATTTTGTTCTTAATTCAGTGCATATAAACAGTCAATACTTTTTACTTATGCCTCCCAAAAATATTTGTTTGCTTGGCTTGAGATGTATAAACCCCATTATTCTTCTATTATTATATTCACCCTCAAAATCCACTCTAGATGACTGTCTGCAAAGTGGGGTCTCCATTCTGTTTCTCCTCTCCTCGTGAGGATCCTGACCATGTGTCACCCACAAAGAAACCACCTTTGCACAGCATTAAGCTAATTTTTATCATAAATTACTCCCAGGCTTTTGGATTAATGTGTGATGGAGAAAAATTGTCCTGCATTTTGCTTAGCTAATTTAGGAACAGAGAACTTCCTTGCATGACAGGATAAAGCCACTTATTTGTGGTTTGCCTTCAGTATCCCTCACTCTTTGACCTCCCTGGGCTTGCATTAATCCTGTGGATCTCTTGAGGTTCTATGGCTCTTTCAGAAACCTGGTCAGGCTCATCTTTGATGTCCCTTCAGATTTTTGGTACACTAGATGAATGCCAAAGAATTTAACTTCTATAACTCACTGTGGGTTCATTTCTCTCCCCCTAATCCAAGATGCCAGCTTGGGACCAAGGGGAGGGAGGGCAGCTGGAGGCTGGCACCTTTCTCATACCTTGGGACTGGGTGGTGTGATGGGAAGGAGGAGATTTCCCTTGGTTTGTTTTTTATTATGAACCCGTGACTCTGGATGGCAAACCATTAACCCACGCTCTCCACAGGCAGTTTATATTAAGCTCTCAAAGACCCTAGGTTGATCTATAGGTTAGTGTGGAAGTCACACAAACCCCTATGCTTTTTTTTTTGGTGCAAATGCAGGTAATACCATACCTATTAGCTTCAATTAGAAACAGCATTTAGCACATACCTAGCACCTCTATCCTTCAAACTGCAGCTGAAACATTACCAGAATCCTGGGAGCATGGTTCTAGAGAGGTAAGAGGCTCATGCAGAGACCTGGCCCTGAGTCTGCGCTCTCTGTCTGCCAGATCTGTCTCAGCTGCATGTAGCAGACTTTTCCATAGAACTACGATCTTCCTCTTCCCAGCTCATGCCAAATCACAGCAGGTGTGGCACAGCTGCTGTGAGCAGCAGCTTTCAGGTAACAGCCACTAATTACTTTTTGCAGTAGCTTTACTTTGTCCTTAGAGAGTCTGCAAGATCTTCATTTCCTTTTGTGGCAAAACCCTATGGAAAATCACTTATTTAAGACTTGACATCTGATGGCTGTACTAAATCAGGTCTCATCCTAAAAGTACTACTAAAAAGATGGGCCCCTAGTCTGTGCTTTTAAACAGCACCCTGAGACCAGTCCCTACACAATGTTCTCAACCAAAGTACCCACTTTCACCAGCTAATAGTTGTCCTGTGAAACTAAATGTGACTGCAGACACAAGGAAATAGGTGTCAATTAATGAGGTGAATAAATGAATGAATGATGATGGGTTTTTTAGGCATAATAAGGCAATATTTTTTGATCTACTTTGTACCTGGCTGCTTTCTGTTTTTATGTTGCAAGATCCTGAGAGGAGACTGGGGTTTTTTATTCTGCATTTGTACAGCACTTTGCACAAGCCCCGAGTGCTGCCATAATATTTATACATTCTAAAACTTCCTGTATATATAATAGGTTATGTGGCTTCCTAGTCTTATGATAAGACCATGAATCTAACACTTAGACCAGCTTATATACCAGCATAGCTGTCTGGTTCTTGTTCTGTGGTAGCAGGATTACTATATTTAACCTGACAGTCATTGAAATACCACATGTGGCCAGAGAGTTCTGTCTGAATTTTCTCACATGCACCTGTCACTGTGAGAGATCATTTGGTACTGGGTAGCACTGGTTATATATTAACCAACTCTCAGCCCTTCAGGGAGAAGTGGCTGCTCCAGGCACCTGACCTCAGCTCTGTGCTTCACAGACTGTGCTGGAAATCAGCAGAGATCCCTTGGAAATAAGCAGGTAGCACTGATACAGGGTAAAAATCTGGCTCAAAATGTGCTCAAGGGAGACATACCCTGATCTTTTATCTGCTAGTTGTTTGGATAAAGGAGAAGAACAAATCGGCTAAGACACGTATAAGGCGAATAGGATGGCTGGAGGAAGGGGGGGTAGATGAGGGCAGTCTGCATGCTTGAATGCCTGCCCAGGGACTTCCCCTTTGATATGAGGAGAAGCAGTACCTCAGTTCCCAAATGCAAGGATTTATTGTCTCACTGTCAGATTGCTGAATGTCACTGAAATGTCTCAGTCTCCAGTTTTGCTGTGCTAAGTGCAGCAGAAGTCTCTGTAGCCAAACCACTACAGAGAGACAAAGTACTCCTGACACCAGTAGCAGATTTCCTCGTACCTGGGGCTAACACAGCCCACTTCTGCATTAACCCTGCTCTGTGTTCAGAGCAGAACAACTCAGCCTTGACATAGCTTTTAGGCTGGGCACATGCAATCTTCAAGTAATGCTTTCTTTAGCTCAGAAGCTCACTCAGAAATGGCGTGCGTGCAAACCTGAGGGTGTAGTGTAGGGAAAAATGAATTGCTGTGAGGTTTTGTGATGAAAAAGCGGACACACAGTTAAAGAAAAAGGTCCCATTTTCTCCTTGCCAAGCCTTATTGGGGAAACTCCAACAAAATCAGTGATGCTTGGCCCAGAAAGTAAGCATGTTGGCATAAGCATAAAATGAAGCATCCAAACACTCACAGATGATATATGAGAATTCCTAATGCCTTTACTGCCATTTCCTCCAGCTGCTCAAACTCCTTCCACACCATCCTCCCATCTGGGAGCAGAAATTAGCTTCCTTTCTCCTAAATGCTAAATTTGGGGAAGACATCTGACTAGCAGGGCCTCTCTGCAAATGCCCATGGGGTTGGGTTCAAATATTAAAGGGTTTCTCTTAAAATAAACATGTTAGATGAAGCACCTCTAGAAAACCAAAGGCCTCCCTTGGTTCCTTTAATGGACAGGTTTTCTTCTTCAGAAGCACAAGGTCTGTGTGTAATGGATACAGCACCAGTTAGGGAAAATCTATCACCAGCTGATGTGCTGTGTGATTTGGTATTTCCCTTACTGTAACATGGGCAGTGTTGTTTTGCCTAGGGTTCTCTACTTTTTTGTTCATCTCTTCCTGTTGATGTGATGCTCAGTTTGTTCTGGAGCTAAAGTATGCTTTAAAAGCATACCTATATAACATAGGTCCTTCTTCAGTCTCATCTACATCTTCAGTTGTTAGGGCAGGTGGGCTCTGGGGCCTCTGCAAGCCATTGTCAATGCTCTGCAGAGACCTGCCACAATTTATGAATGAGAAGGAGGGTCACAGACCTTTGGTGTTCCTTTTAACCTGACCATCCTGAGCTTGAAAAATCAGTGCAGCCTCTCATTTCAGCTAGGGCACAGGGCTCTTGGTAGATCCTATTGACCCTTCATTTCTGGGGTGTGACACTCAGGACAGGCTTCTTTGCTTCCATGTAACCTCTGACGGGAGATAGGCTGTGCTGAGGACAGGAACCAAAGGTGGTGGCAGTTTTTAAGCAGCTGGGGTGTTGACTGTGACCCAGTCACAGGCCTAGTGACACTGACCCTGCTGTCAATGGCAGCCCTCAGCACTGTCAGTGCAGCTGGATTTTGCCATGCTCTCTTCTTAAGGCTCTGTTTCTAGCTGCTGTACTGTCGGTGAGCCATCCACCTGGCTTAGGGACTGACCTTTGCATCTCTACCAGCGTGCTGTTCTTTAGGGAGAAGGGGTTGAAGAAAAATCTGTGAGCACTTCCCCTCCTTGCACCACTGATATGCAGGATCCTAATCCACAAGCTGCTTTCAGGGCAGCCTGAAGCTCCACCTGGCAGCCAAGCTCTGGCCAATGCAGTGGGAGCTGTTTTGCTCATACAGTTAGTGAAGAGGGAGAAGTTTCCCAGGGATGACTCACAAATTCCTGGTGATGAATGTGCTGAGGTTTGTCTGAGATGAGGTCAGCTTTCACAAAGCATGCTGCAGAAGGGGGTTAGCTGTTGACTTGGTTTCCATTCCGTGTGCATACAAAGAGGCACCAGCAACAGCCCCAGAGCAGGGTCCAGCACTGGCACACAGCCCTCTCCAAGGGATGATCAAACACAAGAAACTCTGCCAGCCTTTCCTTTGCCATCTCTCCCTGCTGGATCTGTAAACTTACCTGGAAACAGAATATCAGCAGTTCTTTGGGATTTGCTCAGTGCCAGTCGGGCGTTAGCAATGTAGCATGCTTCTGAGCAGAGACAGAAGCAGAAAGAAAAACAAGGAAACACTGCTAACAGCAGACTTGTTTTTACTTTAGCTTTCAAGATGGTTCTCAGATTTAATTGTGTTCAGTAGTTAAAAAGCGCATTCATTTCTTCGTTACTCACAGTACATTGGATGTCCCTGTTCTTAAGTTTTGATTTCTAGGTATTTGAGAGTTTAATAAGGTTTTGTGTTTGTTTAAGGAATTATTGCCCACCCAATTGAAAGATAACAGGGCTCTGTAGCCTTGCCAAGTGTTTTTATGCTTCAATAAAACAACAAGCAATTTATACAAGGCAATAAAACAGTACCCTGCGTCCCAAATGGAGAGGCACAAATCAATGTTTGAAATGTCTAGCTCAGAAAATAAATCCACCCTTACTCAATGGAGTCCATAAAATTAACTAGGTACAAAATCTCACATACGCTCTGCTTTTCCCAGAAGTCTGGAAAATTAGCACAAGATGTGTTTGAAAATCCTGTAGTGTATCAGCATAAGTTGTCCCAAGTTCTGTTGCTGTCTGCAAAACAGCAGAGTGACTACTCATTCACACTTCCAAAGGGGCATAGGTTTGATCACATAGTCCATTATCCCTGATTTCTGTTTGGGCTCTGTCACTTTTAGAGCCTTGCTTGGTTGTGTGAAACACCAAAGGATCCCATCTAATGAAATGATTTGCCTCTTTACCTACTGTGCTGTGGGGCTCAAGCATTTGGTGGCATTTTCTACACTGGCATTCAGAAAATTTTGGAGGTTTTGCTGCCTTCTTCCCTCTTAATAGATCTTCTGCCACCTCTATACAAGGGCTGAGAGCATCCCTGAGCTTTCAGAGTGGCCTCTTGTTGCTTTGCCTGCTTCTTCCGTGGTGACAAAGGAGGATTTTGGAGTCTACCTATGTCACAGTAAGCACTCGCATCTGATGGGAAGTGGTGCTAGCATGGAAGTAAGAGCCCTGTTTCCCTCAGAAGTGGGCTGTCGTGTTTGGCCTCAATTTGAGTCTTGAGCTTCAAAAGCCTGCCTGGAGCAAGTGGGGCAACACTCTCCAGGGTTGTTTGTGTAGCATCCAGCTGTCTCCAAGGACCTTCTGGGATGCTTTCTAAGACTGCATCTCCATGTAACCAGCAGCTAATCCCTTGGAAATGCCCTACACCCTGCTTGGAAATGCTCTGCTGACCTTTGCTTTGGGGTGCCTGCCAGCCTCTTCAGCAGCAGCTGCTCAAAGTGACCCTCCTGACTTGAAACAACGTAGGCTGTTCTAAAGAAATAAATATACAGTCTGGCCAGTTGCAGAGCCAGGTTCACAGCAACCCTTCCTGACAGATAAGGTCAGAATTTCCTTAAACAGAAACACACCCTGGCACAAAGATTAAAGCTTTCGCATACCTCTTTTGCCATTTAAAATCCTACTTCTCATGAGAATCCTGCCTCCTCCTTTCATAAAGGATCCAGTTTATTTGAGCCACCCGCTTGTCAGAGTATGATGGATTAATGCAGCAAAGGTTGCTGAAGTTTTTAGCTCTCTTTCTCTGAGCATATACTTCAAACAGCACCATTGGCCTAGCATACTGAGCAAATCTCACTCCTAGTCCTGAAGGCTTGGCCAGGGGGATGCTTGTGAGACCAGATCACTGTTCTCCACAGAAATTATAGGGGTCAAAGAAGTAACCGCACTCTAATTTCTAACAGCTGAGACCTTTAGTGCAAGGAGTAGATACAAAAGCAGCACTGTCTGTGGCTTACTTATTTTCACTAAAAGCTGTATTACAGAAACCAGAAAATTAAGGAAAACCAGAGTCCTTGCTACTGTGTTCAGAGATCTCCCGTTGGCTACCCTCTTAAATCCTTTTTTGGACAAGTCCCAGAGGTAATGCAATCTAGGAGAGAGGGAGCAATGCACATTAGGGTCTATTTTTAGTGATTACAGTAAGGCTGAGACCTGCTCCCCCTCATTCCAAGTCCATCCTCAGCCAAAAAAGGCCCAGGAGAAACTGCTGAAGCTGTAGTGAACAGCTTTCATGAGTCACTGCCAGTGACACCCTCTCTGCTGGGGTGCTCGCCTGTGGTGTCTGACCAAGCAAAAGGTGTCCCCATGCCAGGTCTCAGAGAGGAGAGTCGGGGGAGCTGGTTCTTTAGTCCAGAGTGATTTCATGCTGCTTGCTCCCCTGCCTGGCTGTTGGGAATCTGCTCCCTCTGAAGCCTTCTCTTGCTCTCCTTGGAGAGACAAATGCTAACCACAGCAACATCAGCTTTCACAGAGCATTACACCACAGCGAACATACAGGCAATTTCCCTTCCCATTCTTCAGCAGTGTTTCTCTTCTGCAGTTTCTCTAATGATAGGTAACACTTCAATGAGACAGGATATTTGCTCCTCTCCACTTCATTATCACCATCTGGATTTGCTGCTCTTACCATATGCTCCCCAGCTGATGTTACAGTCACCCTCTGTAGTGCCACCACCAGATGCAGTGGCATCCCTAGTGCTTGGCATCCCATAGAAGTGAAAGAGAGGGTGACACAGGGGAGCTCGCAGCAGATACTGATCTCACAGGTTTCAGTGCTCATCTTGAGCAAGTCCCTCTTGTCTTGGAGTCCCTCTGTATTCTTACACTACTGTTCCACCACATCCCATGGTTTTGACACGCATTTTTTCTGTGACTGTTGTCATTTTCTCTCACCCATTTAGACCACTGTGAAATCAGAGTAAATATGCTGCTACAGAGGAATTCGTCCAGCTTTACTTCAGCTTTATAGAAACCTAAAAATTAGCCATGGAGGAAAAGAAGGAAAAAAAAAAAAAAAGAAGGAGATTAAGGGAACATGTCATTGCTTGGGTTGGCAGAATTGTTCCCAAACTGAATGTTTTCCTCTGGCCTGCAGCAGCTCTGCAAATAATGTTGTTACTCAGCCACCTCTTCCAGTCTTCTTTCCCCGCTCACCCCTTCTGGCCCTCAAAGAACTTTCTCCAGCAGGAGGAGCTCTGCGTAGCACTTGTGCAGCGTCCAGCTTTCCCCCTTACAGATACAGGTACAAAGGATGGGGTGAGGAGTGATGATGCTATCTCCTGCATGCCTTGGATGGCCACAGACCCTCATTCTCCAGATTCCTTTTGGTCAGGCTTCTCGGTTAGGGCTGATCAAGTATCAGAAAGTTTCTCAAGGTTTGGGAGCCAGGAGGTACCCACACTGCTACTATTACCAAGCTGGTACCAAGCAATGCAGAGTAGCTGCTATGGACCCATTCCCAAGTGAATCCATGCTTGACATGTTGCATGCTCCAGTGCAACTCTGAGGTCTTGGTGCATCATCTCATTTGCTCCAGGGCCACATAGTTGGCTTCAGTGCTCCACCTCCAGAATTACGTCAGGACACCCAGAGGTCTGTATATTACATAAAATGTTAAGAATTCAAGTTCTGCTTCCTTTCCCAGGAATAATTTCCCTTAAGACAGGATTTTGCTGAGATATGCTGGGTTGGTTATTCCCTTCCCACATCTGAGTGGGAAGCAGTGTGCCGGCAACCTGTCTGCCAGCAGCTGTAGTGAAGTGAGTTTTATGTGTATAGCATTAGTAGATCATTTTAGGATTCTGCAGCATGAAAACTAGTGCCATATAAACCTATCACCTTGCAGTAAAAATTATTCAGCCAAATGCACTTTGGAATATAGCTTTAAACACCTCTAGGCTTCTGTTTCTGCATGCACACTACCCCAACATCACTTCACCCTCATGAGGATTTTTGACTTTTAACCAGGGCAGGTCTTTGAGGAGATCAGGGAGCTACACTGATGTGCTTAACTGCACACCATTTCTTCCAGTTTCCTTGTGTTGCAGCCGATTGGGGTGTAGGTGTTGATTTACATCTCTTGATCAGATTAGTCAGAACTGCATTCATGTACAAGAAAGATGGGCTGTGAAAGGGGAGCCACAAGGAACGCGATGCTTGTGAAAGAAGTGAGCTCAATGTCTTTAATAGCCTCTCAGCCTCCCACTTTTTCACTCAATCATAAAAATTAAAACTGGGACAGACTGGCAACACAAGAGCCCCATGCTGCCTCTGCTGTGCCACCAGAGGCAAGAGCAGCTGATGTTTGCTGTGGTCCTGCTTGGGAAAGAAAGCGCTCCTGGTTATCACTATGCCTCTTCAAGGGAGCTCCTCTCCACAGTGCATGTCCTATCACTGCCAAATTTGTTTTCAATTTCCTCAGCAGACTTTTTCTGCCTCTTGGGCTTCCCCTGCAGCTCTCTCTCCTCCTCTGATTTCACATGCAGGACTCTGGGTTTCCCCCTGTGACAGCTCTCCGTTCTCTCCCATAGGGTTGCCCTTCTAGTGGGCCTCTTTCCCCTGCCTGACATTTCCTTCTTTCTTCCCACAGTAAGTTAGGATCTGGCTCACACCAAGAGCTCTGCAGGGAAAGGAAATATTTACTCTTGGAAACCCATTCTTTTACTGCTGGACAACATGGGGAGAAAAGTCTGTGGAGGAAACCTTGCTGTTTGCAAGTTATGTTTTGTGGTGGATTGTAGCATCTACCTGAGCTGGCTCAGCAGCCCCATGGCTTCCATGTAATCTTATTTTATAATGTCTTCTAAGTGCTGGACAATGTTTTGAGACCAGACAAGAACTGATAAAAGGAATGACAAAACCAGTAAATGCTTGGATTATGAGTTAATGCATAGGAAAAACAAGCATGACGTCATGCAGAGGAAAATATAGCCAAACTGGATTTAGGGGCAGTTGTATTGATTTTAATGGGCATTTATTTGACATTTCCACTAGAAGGTATAAACTGGTTCAGGTAGGTCTTGAGGGGCCCTTGAGTAATTTTGCTGTTGTCCCACTTGATGCCCACATCTTGCTTTCACAAGCTGTGCTTCTCCCATGTCACTCAACATCAACTCAGTCCTTACACTTTCAGCATGAACAGCCCTGTTGCAGGCAGCAGAGCTGCCAGCACATGGAAACCTGGGATCAAATCCACCAGATGTTTACTCCAGAGGTTTTCACAGTTATGGTTTTCATGAGAAACTCTTCTCTGGAGAGGTGGTGAGTCCTCAAACATCCATGCCAGCTATGTGGAAGCCGGGGTCACTCCATTCAGACACTCTCATCTGCATCAATCACCTCCCTTTGGACAGAAGAGGAAGTTTGCTATGTATAGCATGTCTCCACTATTCCCTGTCTTTCTTTTCCCTTCACACACCATCACAGGGTACCATAGTTACGTTGGATAGAAACATCACCTGTTGCTTTACCCCTCCTAGATAAATTTCATGTCCTTCAAACTTGACTCAAGCAGGCCACTTCAACAGCCTGTCTACTCCCATCCATTGATTATGTGAATGGTGAACCTAGACTTCCTAGATCTATAGCCAGACTCTGGCTATGAGTGCATATACTCTATACTTGACCTATCATTTTAGTCACCAACTTTGGTCCAATTACAGCAGTCATGAATTGGACCTTGTTCACCCTCTGAAACTGCCACATCTGAAGTTCAGACTGTTACACAATGAAACCATTCACACGTCTCATTAACTCTGGACTATGTGTTGAAAATAACTGTGTCATTTGAGTCTATGATTGTTTATATCATTTTTAGGTACATTCCTCTTCATAACAGCAAGCCTCTGTAGATATGTAAAACTTTTTGTGCTGTCAGTGTAGGAAAAGTGCTATACAGAGCACAATACAGTAATTCCCAAGTGTTATCAATTTTTGTCATCCTAAATAACATAGCCCATGGAGGTATTTTAAATCAAAGCAGAAAAGCACAGGCATGTGGCCAACCCCTCCAAAACACCAGTGCGCCTGTGGTTGTGTGTTTTGTACTTTTTGAACTTTAATTTTATTGATTTTTAATTTATAGCTGCAGTAGAGTCCAAGTTTCTGAGTAAGCAAAGTGTACAGGCACTTGGAATTCAGTAAGGTTATACTGTTGCCTACGCATGGGAAGACACAAGGATCTTCTGCTTATGTGATTTATGTGATTGTATTTCTCTGCTGAGTGCCAACAGCAAGCCTTGTGTTGTACTTGTCTGTGCTCTTGTATTAAGGTTCTTATTAACAGATCTAGCACAGGGGTTTCTGTGTATCACTGAGCGCTTGCAAACTAAAGCACATGTCCAAAGCCTTGAGAAGTGCAATGGAGGGATCACTGCAGAGATGGATTTGAGGAGCTAGTTTTGGTTTGTGCTGCAGTAGAGAATTGATGACAAATTCTAGATCACAAAACCGTGTCCAAAACAGGCAGATAGAGTAAGTCCCATGAACTGAAGCATAGAGTCAGGCCAGACCAGGACAAAGGAAAGAATGAGCTGTCAAAGTTGGCGTTAATAATGGAGTGTAGCAGAGAGAGATACGCACAAGCCTTGGCCAAGGCAACTTTACTGGATGCTGCAAAGGTTATGAGATGACCTTGACAGTGTGTTGAGGAAGGATACACAACAGCAACATTGTAAGCAAAGCTTTGCTGGCAGTCATTTTGTCCATCTGCAGAGGTAATGTCTCTGTGGATGTCAAGAGGAAGTCATAAAAAAAAAGGAGCTGTCATCAGCAAGATATGAGATGGACATGCTTTGGGGAAATGTCAGGGTGGAGGTCTGCTAGGACAGAGGACATCCTGGGCTCTTGTGGCTGTAGTTCATGAAGAAGAGCATACAGCATTTGATCACAGGTCAGATGTCTGTTTGGAAGAAAATGGTAAGAGTCAGCTGCTCCCAGGTCCTGAGCCTAGAATGAAGTAAAAATGAAAAGGCTTAGGAAGTAAAATTGAAGACCTTCAACTTACCTGTGCTGACCTCAAGTCATCAGTGACTCAGCAGAGCAATGTGTCAGAGACAGGTTCAAATGTACAGTGGAACAGCTGTGGGAATGCAGATTTGTAATTCAGCAGCAAAGAAACCAACACGTACATCCTGTAGCTGGTGCAGTGGCATTCCCATCATGCACTTTGTATTCTCTCCATCCACATCCTGCTCTGTTGCAATGTGCTACAATAAGAACAAAAATTTGCAAAGAAAATTCCTCCTTGGTCACTCATCCTTCTCCTCCCCCTGCCCCCAAACATAGACTAGTTTTAAGTGACTCTGTTGGTGGATTTTTCCTGTAAGGACAATCCTGAAAATGTGGTTCATGATTATTATTGCTTATGCCTGTTATTTGGTATTAATTTCCTGACATCTACTGACATTCACAGTGTCTCCCACACCTTCTTGGATAAAAAGAGGAGTTGGGCAGATGAAGGCATTCTACAAAATTCAGGTCTGGATCGGGTCTTAATCACTGGGTGTTGGACTAGATAACCTTTGAAGGTCCCTTCCAGGCCAAAGTGTTCTATGATTAAATACTTCATAATGGTTTTGATATATTCAATACACTTGTACTTTGATACATGAGGCAAGGACGAAAGCCCTTCAGTTAAGGTGTGCTGTACTTTTCCATCTGATTCAAAACTTTCTCTCACTAAGGTACATGGCTGAAGAGGTCACCTGTGTTTGATTTGGGAATTACAAAGTTTGTCCATGAATTAAGTACAGAGGCAAGTCTACAAATGAAACAGAGAGGGCTTGAAACTGAAGCCTGCTTGTGAAGTGCATGCTGAAAAGCCATTTTGAAAGGCATTCTAAAATTTGCTCTTATCTTGTTGCCAAATCATCAGTGGTTTGACCCATATATCGGAGTTTTCCTCAAGGAAAAAAAAAAGGTTCAGATGACTCTATTTACGTAGGAAAAGGTCTTTCAAAACAACTGCACGGGGGCCAGGATCAACATCTGAACACGGGCTGAGTTGTTACATTTTTAGAATTATTCCTTTCATTACAGGCATGAGGGATATCTCGGGCATCTTGGGGCCTGATTCAGAGTTGTAACATCCTAAACTAGCAATTGCTCTGCCGGGTGAAATCCTGCCTTTATATGTGCAAGGCTTCTAAAGCCAGCTCCTTTCCAGCTCCAAGAAGGCAAGCACACCATGCCTACAATGCTGCTGGTTCCAGCAACTGTATTGCTGGGTTGCTATAGTTCAGATCTTCTGCAAGAATGAGACCCCCAGTCAGGGGACCAGCCAACTTCAGTATAAAAATAAGGGTGGCTGTTCAAGCAAGGGCATTGAATGCCCCCGAGATAGCCTGAATTGGGTGCTTGTATATGCCGACCGGTTTTGAGCTCTTTGCTGCAATTAGGTAGCAGTGAAGCATCAAAGTGAGAAAAAGCACAAACTTTGTGAACAAAGAAAGCATGACCCTAAGCAGGAGGACTAGAAAGTGGGGGTAGTGGAACTGTGGTCCTAGTGGGTGCCTACAGAGAAGACTATAGAGGAGATGCAGCAGAATTGGGCTGCAGGATGTCAGAACTAAGAACCTTTCCTGCACTGTTTCAAAAAGGACTTAAAGAAGAAGCATCTGGATCAGACAATGCAGCAAACTGAAATAAAACATTTTGTTTTACTTCTTTCTCTCTCCAGAAAGTACTTTCTGAGTTCCTTCCTGTGCAGGCTGTCAACGTTATCACTGCATGTGCAGAGATGTTGCTGACTTAGAGGCAATATAGAATTACATACAGCACTTCTGCAAATAGATCATTTGAGGAGCATCCTTCAGAAAGTGCTCCTAAGGAGCCAGATGCTTTATCTCTGTGATGGGGGGCAGAGCTGACTGCCATTTTAAACTTGTGCAGTCACCAGTGGCATCTCTGTGACCTTTGAGAAGGCTGGAGTAGGCCCCTCATAACGTTGCCTCTGTTCCCCCAGAGTGCTAATAACTCTTCCCTTGCAGAAGTCTTTATCTGGATCTGAGAACTCATATTTCATAGGCAAGTGATTACACCACATACCTCTCCTGCTGGACACCTCCCTGCGGGGTGTTTGGTTCTCCTGTTGTGAGCACTCGCCCCAGCACACCAGTCTATCAGGGCAGAAGGATGGAGGGACACCCAAACCTTTAAAACATTTTGTGCCAGTTTATAAGAAAGCAATGGGGAAGATTGTTATGAAATCTTTGCCAGATGGGAAAGCTCTTCACCAACAATTCTAGTAAAGCTCTAGCCATGTGGAAAAAAACCTTCCCTTATGTGAAATCATTGTAAACCAGACTCCATAATCTGGTCACTTGCCCAAAGAGAGGGCGTTGGGCCCTGTTTTGGTCCTGGACACGGCAGTATAAACAAGGCACAATTCGATCAAAGCCACTAGAGATGCAGAGGGGAAAGCCTGGCATGACGGTGAGGAACATCTGGCTCAACACAATAACAAAATCTGGACCCAAATGGGTTTCAAGCATCTTCCAGTTGCAGCTATTTTAGTCTATGAAAAGATGGCTAGCATCTATAGAGATATTCATGAAATGTCTGAAATAAGGCCACGATCTCTTGTGAGAGACTACTGACCACAGTGCTGTACGCACAGGATTTGAAGTCCTCGAGTGAAGAGCAGCTTACAGTAAAAGAGCTACTGGGATTCAGGATTTGCCCATTCCCTCTCACACAGGAACAGCTGATTTCAGCCAAATGAATTGTATTGATATGAAAGAAAACCTTGCAGACAGGTGTTCAACACTGAGATTATTTGAAATGCCAACTAAGATAGTGTTATCATGTATCACTGGGCTGCATTGCCAAGTGTCTCATCACAAGAATGTCTTAAAGTACATGCAAAAAAAAAAAAAAAAACCAAACCAAAACCCACGAGTAACATTTTTGGCAGGACAAGGCTGTGCAGCATTGGAAGAAGAAACCTTGGAGGAAGCCAGACAAATACACTGCTGGAAGCTGAAAAGGCTTCACCAGCCACTCACTGTGCCCGTCCCAGATGATTTATTTGCAGGATTCCCAAACGCAGGATGCTGTCGGGACAAGAGGGGCTGAGGGTGGAGAACTCAGCGAAAAATGGCTCCGAGCAACAGCCTCGAGAAACTGGCTGTCCCCAGAGGGGGACAAATAAAGCATCCTGCGAACAACGACGCCAGCAGCGGGCACACGGGGAAGCAGGAGGAGGTGTGGGGCGCGGAAGGGAAAAGAGGGAGGGAAGGCTGCTACTGCCATTTAAATCACTCCGGGGAGATGTACATTCCACGACGTCATTTAAAAGCCCTGCACCGCGGGCGAGCCGGGCAGCGGGGATGCTCCGAGCGGCTCCCGCCCCGCGCCACCGCTCGCTGCTGGGGGGCCGGGCAGGGCCGGGCCGGTGGGGCGGTCCGGACTGCGGAGCGGGGCCCTTTAAGAGGTGCCGGCAGCGCGGGAGGGCGGCACAGGGCCGGGCGTGCATGGAGCCGTGCCGCGGCCCCGCCACTTCATAGGCAGACCCTCACCGGAGTCCCGCGCTCGGTCCCCGGACCTCGCTGCACTGAGAACCGCTGCACGGCGCCCCGCTCCCACTGTGCGGACCCCCGGACATCTTCGCACCGTGATCCATTGTGCGGGGTCCAGCTCCCGTCGCACGGACCCCACAGCGGCGGACTCCACTGCACGGACCCCCGGCCTCTACTGCCACGCCCCCGGTTGCAGCCCGCCTTCGGACCCTACCGCACCAAGCTCCGCTACCCGGTGCCCGCACCCCTCGTTGTACCGGATCCCGCTCCCCATGGCACGGCCCGCCGGTGCGGCGGGCATGGCATCCGGGAGCCGGCCCTGGGGGGCCCTGCTGCTGCTGCTGCTGCCGGCGGCGTGCCGGGCCGGCGGCGGGTGCGCGGGGGAAGGCGGCCCGCTGGAGCCCTTCGACGCGCTGTACGCCACCGGCGTGGAGGCGTACTACGGCGGAGACTTCGCGGGCGCGGCGCGGTGCCTGGAGCGGGCTCTGCGCAGCCGGCGGGAGCTGCGGGACACGCGGTTGCGGTGCCGGCGGCTGTGCCGCGGGCAGGTGCGGTTGGCGGCGCCGGGACCCGGTGCCGGTGGAGACCTGCCCTTCTTCAGCTCGGTGCTGCGGCGTGCCGGCTGCGTGCGGCGCTGCGAGGAGCCGCGCCTGGGAGCCGCCTCCCGCCACCGCGCCCCCGACGAGGTGCGCGCCGACTTCCAGCGCAGGGTGCCCTACAGCTACCTGCAGCGCGCGTACATCCAGGTAGGCACCTCCCGGCCCCGCGGCAGGGCTGTCTCCCTCACCGTCCCTCCTGACCTCCTCCTCCCAGAAGTTACCCGCTCTTCCATCCCAGGTGTGGTGCTCCCCTTCCATCTCTCTCAAGCTGCCCAGCTCTGGTCCGCTCTTCCGTTCAGTGGTCATGGCCTGTTCCCAAAAGAGAGCATCCCAGATGACAACTCGGACACTGTGCTGCCATGGCTTACCTGTGCTTTTCATAATCATAGAATGGTTTGGGTTGGAAAGGATGTTAAAGCTTATCCAGTTCCAACCCCCTGCCATGGGCAGGAACGCATTCCACTAGACCAGGTTGCTCAAAGCCCCATTCAACCTGGCCTTGAGCACTGCCAGGGATGGGGCAGCCACAGCTTCTCTGGGCAACCTGTGCCAGTGTCTTACCACCCTGACAGTGAAGAATTTTCCTGGTTGTTTTTTTTTTTTGTTTTGGGGAGGGATGGTTTTGTTTGTCTTTTAGCATAACATAATATAATTTGGAAAATGATCTGCTCTCAGTTTTCTGAAGGCCTCCAGAAGTCCCACAGTAACATCCTGATGCCTTCTGCCAGGGGTTCCTTTTCAAATAAACTCAACTTATGCTCTGTTGCAGGAGCTGGGAGTGTGTGCGAAGCTGAGAGCTATAGAATCTCTGCTGCTGAGTTCTGGTGGTCCTTATCCTGTTGTGCAATATGAAATGATTTGCATAACACAGTATAATCAGTATTTAGCAGCCACTGACATCTTGAATTTCAACCTCTTATCCCAATCTTCCTTGTAGCTGTTACCTTCCCTGAGGAAAATGGTGTTATTCTTTCAACTTCCTTGCCAAAAAGAATTAACACCCTGCCCCCAAAAACAACAACAAAATTTACCCCAAACCAGGATAGTTAATGGTATTTTTCTTTTAGTTCAAGATTTGTGCTCTGTCAAGCCAGGTACCTGTAGTTAGACTTCCTGTTCATGACTAGTAAGGACAGCTACTGTGGGACTTCTACTTCATGCCAAGATGGGTTTTTAAAATCTTTCTGGAACATTTCCCTCTGGGCTTGTGCTGTATTTGAGCACATTCATAACCTTTTAGTTGTTATAGGCAGCTTAATAGGTGAAGAGCTGCACAGCAGAGCAAGGGGAGGGCGTTTCTGCTGAAATCCATTTGTAGTTGGAGAAGGAAGCATCTGCCCTAGGCACTGCCAGTGGCTGTGGTGCAGTGACTACACAACAACAGATCAAGGAGGCAAATCATCAGCTACTACATTTTAAAACCTTTTGGAAAATTGTAGTGATGTTGCTTTTTCCTGTAATTCCATTTTCTGCTGCTGCCTTAATGTCATTTTTACAAACCAGGGACTAGAGCTGTATTGGCTTGAACTCTGATGCCCATGTGCCGCATAATTCCTGAAAGAGCTCCTGGAGTGAAATGGGACTATAATTTAGCTCATGTATGATCCCAGTGAAGCTGGCGGAATTTTCCGGCTGTCCTTTCCCTGAAAGATGCTCTATGTAATGCCACATCTGCGTACACAGGTGTACCATCTGCGGGAAGTGACACGAAATGTGTCATGCTAAAAAATAAAGTGATTTCTTCTCCTGAATTTAAAGCCTTCCCTGAGTCACAAAGGTTTGCTTATGCCAAGATTGTTAAAAAAAAAAACCAACCCTTTAAATTATGGTATGGGTTTTTGTTTCCCATTTCAGTAAAATCAATATATAAAAATGCAGATGATTTTGGGGTATTGTCTGTTTTTCCATTTCTGCTTCTACTGGGTCTGAGGAGTTTATTTTCCTCACTTAAAAATGCCTTGTAAACTTATCAAAGCAACATGCTGAAAGCAGTCTTTTTTCTTATATGTGACTCATCTTAATTTGCTTTTTGCAACATCTGGGGATTTTATATTCCTTCTAACACTTTGATTTTGCTGCTCTGTGATGAAGTAGCGGATGTTCTTGCTCTCCGCATGGATGCGCGGGTTTTGGGCACTGTAGCCAAGGGAAGATACTCTTTGAGTAGACTGTTTATGGTTTTAATACCTTTTTCTTTAATTCTTTATGATGCTTTTTGGGTTTTGTAAGCTGCACTTTGATTTGCTTTGTCCCACAGAGTAACCTGTTGTGGTTTGTCCACATCCTCTCCTTGCTGCTGCCTGTACACGAACTGTGTTCCCAGCATTGCTCTCTTGATCTGGCTCAACAAGTCTGTGCGTAGAAGAAAATGCCCCATGTCGGATTTGCCTGCACTTGTGCAAAACACAAGGTCTAATGTCTAGCAGTTACATACACTCAAATGTGAACCATTGTGCCAAGGCTGAATGCCAAAGCTTTGGCATGTTCCGCTAGGGCTGGGAGGCACTGGCATATGCAGCCTCCAGGGAGACCTTTGTCTGCAGCATCTGCTCTGTGCTTTGACAGAGAAGGGGAGCTGCAAAGCAGGGCTTGTGCGGAGCCCCCCTACCTTGCTGTGGGTGCATGGGCTGGCTGCATGGCTCCAGGGGTGGCTGTTTGACCCCCTGCCTACCTCACCCCCGTTTTGCTCCTTGAAACTAAAAAGGAAATGAGATGAGGTTTAACACCCTGCTGAGTATCCTGTCTGGATGCGTGAGGAGGCTGGGATGCTGCGCAGTTGTGCAAAGTGTCGGCAGGGCTGGACAGAGGGCAGGGTTTGGTGGCATTTGTGGTTTGAGAGAGGAGGAGCAGCCTGGAATGTGCTTCCCACCTCCCACTCACGCTGACCTTGTTCTTGTTTGTTTCTCAGGAGGAGAGAAACACATCCCTCCAGGAGGGAGTGACAGAACAAGGAGCAGATTAAAAAAATCGAAAGGTTTGGCTCTTGTGCAGTGCTTTGAAAGTTGGTGCTGAATATACATGAGCCAATCCTTGCAACACTCTGGTGGGATATGAAAAGCAAAGGCTTTTAGTCCTGCTGGATAGATGCACAGGCCAAATATTGGCCAGCACTGTGTGTGTCTCTGCTGCTTTTTAGGCAGCAGAGCCACGCCATGAGCCCTGGGAGCAGGCTGGGGTCTCCTGCTGCTGCTGGTCTCTCACTGCAGAGCAGGCACCAGCACAGTGTGACCCAGCTGTGGCAATATGAATTAGTCTCTGCAGTGAACTGGTGGAAAACTGGTGTTACAATAGGAGGTTTGGGACTTTCTTTGCTGTCTAGTGGACCATAGCAGCATCTGTGTTGCTCCTGCTTCTAAGCAGATGCTTGAAATACTCCTGCATGGAGCACAATGGGGCAGGGAGGTGATGATGTGAATAGGTGAAATACCAATGACATCCCTCTGTAAGAATATGTTCCATCAGCTCTTTAAAACCATGTCATCCTATCAGTTTCTTGAATCATTTCCTAATTTCTTTCTCTATATATTTCTTAAATAGAAACTGTGGTCTTATGAAGACCACCATTCTGTTTTAGAGGTGTGATCTGAGTGGTTTTAGTGACTCTATCATGATGTGAGGAAAGATTGTGGGGCACTGCAGGTCTGGGACAGCTTATAGATTTGGCTGGAGGTTTCTATGGACTTTGGGCCCTGGATCAGACCTCTGGGGTTAACTACAGGGACTAGACAAATTGTATTGAAAAAGCAGCCCAAGTCCAAATGTGTTTGCAAGTCTTTGCAGCTTCCACATATGTCCTGTAAGTAGGAAGACAACTCCTTTTCCTAGGATAGCTAATGTTTTCAGGCAATTCAGGAATGTATTTGGTACAGCTAGCTGAGGCAGTTAGAATGAGATGGATTTTGAGAAGATACGGAAACAGATAAGGTGATGAGAACATGTGATTTAACTCTTGTAGCGCATGTAGTGGGCTCTCCAGCCCCCAGAGAAAAGGTCCTTCAGTGAGTTTCTGATGTCATGTCCCATGGGCAGAAAGGCAGTTTGCCTTATGCTGATGGTTCTCTCCTGTGTGCTGCCTGGTTGGTTTTTGTGATTGAAGCACCCTCTAGGCTTGGCAGGTGGGTGTGGGGGGGATCTCTTTGCCCTCTAAATATTTTATTAATCATGCCTGCCTCACGTAAGTGCCTTAGTCATCTCCTTTCTGTTAAATACTGGCCTGCAGGCCATGATGTTTCAACCCCCCTTTTTTGAGGATTTTCTAGCTCTCAGAGAGCGTGGAGAAGAAGCAAATAATGTGTACCATGTTTGCTGGCTGCGAGCTGCTGACTCAGTAGCTGTGTTGGAGCTTGCTGTGGACAGTTTGCCACCAATCCCATTGACAGAGCATCACTTCCAGTCCCCATTTAGACTCCTGAAAGTCATTTGGTCCAAAAATAACAAGTAATCTGGAAAAGCTAATCATGGCATCAATTGCAAAACCAGGTCTTGCCTCTTTTGTACCCTATTAACCCTTGTCTCGAGGTTTTTCTCCCTAGTCTTATCTTGTTCCCAGCCACAGCATCCCCAGCCTGTTTGGTGAGTTGATTGTTATAGCCCATTTTCACTTTCTCTCTACATTGGTGCACTGTTATTGACCACTTGTTCCCATTTTGTAGATGCTGACTTGCAATGGTCTCATTTTCCCACTTGCCTGTGTGTCCCATTGCACACTGGTGAAGCATAGCAGGAATTGTACGTATGTGGTCTGTAACCACCAACTTTGGATCTGGATGAGGAAAAGTATTTTAGTCTATTCTTGGGTTAAAACAATAAATAAAACAAGTCTCCAGCACGTAAGGTATTGCTCCTCTCAGTAATGTTAGATTGTAGGTGGACCAAAAGGCTTATTCTGTTGTTGTCTTAAGTTCTCCCTTGCAGTGTCAGAGGTGTGCTTCAGTTCTGTTATCATCATGATTTCATGTACTGAAAGCATAAAACAAAAATGTTTAGGATTTTTGTGTTGTAGGAAAGACCGTTGATTTGTCCTTTAAATAAATGAAAAATAATCTTTTGCTGGTCACACAAACTTTATGCAAGCAGCTTAATCTTTCTAGGGGTCTTGTTTGGGCAAGACTTTGACTTTTTAGTGTTGTCTTCTCTGCTGGGTCTTCCACACTGGAGCTGATGGGGCAGTGATGGAGGCACTGCTGGGAGCATGTCCTTGGGTTGCGCTGTGCTGTCCTGCCCACACAGGGCACCAAGATTTCTGAAATGCAACACAGACACAATACTGCCTTGATAAGAGTCTATAGGAGGAAAATAAATAGGTAAGTTAAAAAAATAAAATAAAAAAAGCAATGTGGGAACCCAAACCTCATAAACTTTTGTGATGCAGATTATCACCCTACTCCAGTTCTGCCTTTGAAAACTCCCTGTTTATGAGAATCCAAGCTCAAGGGAGGACACTTGTGTGTGTAAAACCTCTAACTACTCCAGGCTGATCGTTCTGTCTTTTGCCAGGTCGCATAAGCACGGAAGCACATCGTTCTGTGCTTGTGTGAGCCTTACCACCAGCCGCGCTTGGGTGTCTGTCTGTGAGTGCTTGTAGCAAGCCCCGGGATGACAGTTAAGACATCTCCTTCTGAATTCTTTCCACCTTCAGTAACTACTCACTGCTGCCCATCTCTGTGCTGTTGCACTGGCCAGAGTCTTTTGTCTCCTTGACAGACATCTGAATGTGTCCCTAGACACCTAGGGGTCATGGAGTAATTTTGAATTCTCAGCAATGTAGTTGCTCTGGGAATTTGGTTTGTTTCACTGATATTTTCCATGAATATTTCGTTCTGTTTTTCTTCTGCATGGGTTTAAGCAGATAACAGGATGTCCTGGGGTGAGATACAGCCTTTGAGGGGAAGGTGGTGATTTCACTTACAGTGTTTCATGGGTAGTAAAATGAGAATAAAGTGTGAAATCCCACTACTTAAGAGTCTTTGTGGGAGCAGCCTACTGAGGCTATTTCTTGCCACAGCCACCAGCTGTCCTGAGGTCTGCCTGCTCAGCTGGTCTTGCTTTTGTCAGATTTATATGACACATCCCAGATAAAGACCTGTAGTAGAACCATCAGATAATGATTATTAATTAGGTTATTACTATTAATGGTGTTTGTTTATCTTTAATCTTGAGAATTGGTATTGCTCAGATAGATAGATCCCGGAACTAAGATCTTGGAATGTCTCTTTATTTAGATTTTCTGAGAGAGCATTCCTAGTCCTCACCAGAGGGTAAATGTTAGTGCTCAGGAAGTTAAAATCATGTAGACAAAAATAAACTCAGTTTATGGGATGGAAAACTCTGAGTCTTGATGGTTGGGTCTGGAACACTGACCCAACTGTCTCTGCCCCTGTTCTTGCTGCCCACTTCAATGAGATGTTTCAGAAATGTTTAATTTTGGGTTAAAAGTATTATCAGAGTGGAAAAGAGGTAACCCACTGGTTCAATATTGACAGTAGCAAACGTGGACTAGGCACACATTTTTGTCCTGAACGTGAGCTGGCATTTGAAACCAAGAGTTACAGTGGACATTTGCTGTCTTCATAAGAGATGTGGTTTTGACTTTTTGACCTTGACTTACACCTTACTCTAGATGGTTGTAGTGACTTCTGGTGTGTGGGTATTCTTCTTTTTAATTTGATTTTAATTTTTATTTTTGTATGTTTGTTTTTTTTTTGTTTTTGTTTTTTAATAGAGAAAATCCACAAACAAAACTATGGTGTCTGCAGATTTCTACATCATTTCAATTGATAGTAAATTAGCACAGCTGTGCTCAGCAGCACTGCAGATCAGGACACAAATGGCACTAACTGGTCTTAGACTCACTAAGCTCATTTCATACAGGCTAGGAATCAGAATTTGATGTCCATGACTACATTTTTTGTCTTGCCAAGTTCCTCTTTCTCACCTCATAGCTATGTGATCATGCCAGGGCTCCAAAATGTACTCATGGCAAGTCACAGCCTGCAAAGTTTCTCACTCTTTTAGAGAATGAAAGGTAAGCCTGGATTCCTCCTTATTTCTTGGCAATCCCTGGTGCCATGCCTTGCATGATGGTGAAGACAGTGGCGTGACTCACATGGTTGCACTGGGTGTTTCGAGGTCTTGATCTAAAGGCATCCCAGCTACTGAGCTAGGTTAACATCCCACCTTGAACAAAACTGGCCATCAGTAGTGCAGGAGAGACCATTTGCTTTGGAGAACAGATTCCTGATTATGTGCTGTAACCCAGCAACCTGCTCTTTCCCTGTTCTTTTATCTCCTTTGTTTCCTGTCGTTTTTTTGCACCTTGCTCTTCACTTGTCTCACACTGGCTTCCTCCACTGGCTGCTCCTTGGCAGAGCCTTGCAGCTGAACTGCCCTGTCTGTGTGCTGCGTTGCACTGGGATTTGTTAAATGGCTTTTTGCACTGCCTGTTCAATTTCATCCATACATCCTAGTGAGCTCTGCTCTGGCAACTGCTGAGTCCTTTTGTTGTCCTTGGCTACAGTGATAACTAATGGCAGTTGGTAATAAACTGCATGTGAATGAGCAGTTCAATTTAGCTCTGCTAAACAAACTAATGGCCAGTACTCACTAGCTGTGCCTGAGATTTCAACAAGAATTATTCCCATTTCCTTGTAGAACTGGCGATTTCATCATGGATGGCATGGGCAGTAATGAGAAACCATCCTGTCAGTAATTGAGCTGTTTGCTGCCAACCTCCTGAGCCTTGCAGGAACCTTCCTAGCAGGGCTTGAGGCTGTGCTTGACATCTGGAGCAAGGGAATCAAGGGTTATTTATCTTAGTATTTTCCTTCTGAGGGGGTATGTATTAGTCATTGTGATTGGGTTTGTTCCCGAGGAGTAGGGACCCCTGTACTCTGCACATGGCGTATTTCCATGTGTGTAGTCTGGACCGAGGCCAAGCTGAGTTTGGATAAATCAGTGTGAACCCAGAGTGACCCAGCTGGGGGCCATGGATTTTCTTATCCTTTACACTGGGGAAACTGAGCTCAGGATTTGGCCTATGCTTTTTAACAGTAACTGATGGCAGGAAGAAGGGTGCGAAGTTCCCTGGATGCTTTTGTTTCCAGCCAATGTATTGGCAATAAGGTATTGACATTTTTAGTTCTTGGCTGTGATCTGGTGGTGACTAACAGAGGCAGGGGGTCTGCCTGTGGGTGGGTTCAGGCAGCAAAGAGCTGTTCCCTGTCACCCTGTACCTCCCAACCAGTCCTTCTTTCCATGACAACTGGTCAGTTAAACAGACCCTCCAGAGCTGACATCAAGGGTCAGGGATTTGGTCACCAAATAATTACAGCAACAAAAATAGCATCCCCTCCCACCCCTTCCTTCCCACATACTCCTGCTGAATCCTGGCTTATAAATGTCTTTTTTTTTCTCCATTCTTGGATGCGAAACCAAGCCCACATGTATTAGCTGGAACGTATGGCAGAGTTTGGCTGCATCCCATCAGTCGTGAAGGCCAAATACTCGCCTGTAGCTTCTTATTCACTCAAAAAAAAGGAGGGAGAAAAACCACGTTCTTTCAGGATTGGATGAAAGGCTGAGTCTGTGCTGAAATAGGGTGTGGGACAGCATGCTGACCACGCTGTTGTGCTGAGGAACATGTTCCCTCACAGCACAGAGGTGACAGGCTGGCCATGGACAAGTAGGCTGATGGCAGCTGCCACCTCCATCTCCTCCCTGCCCTGATACTGATTCTCAGATCAGGTAGAATTTGCAGATGGGCTGCTTGGGAAAATGTCATTGGCACCAGGGGTGCAGGGCAGCCAGGAGGTTTTAAATATGGAATAGCCACGAGCAGGAGAAATTTCTGTCTCTGTAGCACTAAAGGTTTTATTAAGGTTTGGGGGAACATCTGGGAGGTGGCAGAGAACCCTGGCAGGAGAAGAAAATGAAATGATGTTGTCAGAAATGAACTCCGCACCACTAAAATGTACCTATGTCCCAAGAGTTTTACACTAAAGCACTAACAGCAGGTTTGTGAATGGTTTCCCTGAATGTGCTGAATTACAGTGGCTCCTATGGAAGATGCATTCATTGCTTGAAAACTGAGATTTACGTCCAAAGCCAGACTCATGTTTGTGCCTTAAAAAAATCTATAGCAAGCTGTGCCCTTGGGTTATGGACTTATAATTTGGTAGCAGATCAGAAGCACGTTTTGGGGGTGGTGGTGGTGGCTCCCAGAAGCAGCGCATGGTGCTCTCTCTGTCACTGGGTTTGTTCAGGGCAATATCTTTCTGTGTGCGGTTGTCTCCAGCCACATGCATGTCTGAGCTGTCTGCAGTATTGTATGGATTCCACGCAGTACGGGTGTGTAGGGGTTGGACATGACACGACCATCAAGAGTAGCTGTGGCTGCAGTAAATGGCAATTGAAGCTAACGTGGCTGCTTGCTGACCTGCATGATATTGGTGGGTTTCTGCCCTAGCAGAGCCAAACCTTTGCTTGCTGCCTTGCCAAGTGACATCACTCCTTCCTTTGCATGGAGACCCTTTAGCAGGTTCTCTGCACCTCTTCAGTGCAAAGCTTCCTTGGGTCTTGCACATACTCTTCTCCCTCCCAGCACACATGGATTTTGCAGTGGAATGGAAACAAAACAGAAGAAATCCCCTAAAAATCACAAAATGGCTGTTAAGGCACCAGCATGTTGCTTTTCACCATGTTTTTTCCAAGCCTGCTGCAGTGATGGCCTTGATCTTTCATGTGGCTAAAGAAAGACGAGCCTGAGACTATGCTATGTCCTGTCAAGGTCAGAGGCAGGAGCACTTGAATCTGGAAAGCCTTCTGCCTGCGATGAGTGCAGAGCCTTCTGCAAAACAAAAGGTGGGCAAATCCTGTGTGAGAGTATTGCAGGTAGGGCACTGCCTGAACCCACAGATCTTTGAGGATGGGGCTAGACTCCTGAGGGTGTGATGGGGAGATATGCCGAGGTTCATAGCCCAGGGCTGTGGGTGCAACTTCTTTTGAAGATGGAGCCAGCCGTATTCCTTCCCAGAAAAGATCAGTGTGGTACAGAGAGAAAGAACTTGGAAAATATCCTTCAAAATATTTGCTGAAGGTGTTGCTGTGACTAAAGCAAAGTCTGTTGGTTCCCTTGCTTAGAAAGCTCTGTTTTAAAAGAGGTTTTTGCCAAGGTACTGCCTGTTCTAAGGCTTATATATATATATTCTGGGGCATCTGTCCTGAGTTACTCTGTCTCTTTGGAAGCAGATGAGAAACTGCAGTTTCATTGAAATAGTCTGAAAGGAAGAGCATTGACTTGTGGTATGTTGCACTGCGCTGCTGCTGGAAAACACTTCTCCATCCAGGTTTGCCAGCCTCATCCAAAGGATCTGTAATTGAGTAAAATATTTGAGTGATGGGGAGGAAAATGCATTGTGCCTTATTCCAACTTTTCTTACTTACAGAATTGTGTAATAAGTGGATTTTTTTTTCTTTTTTTTTCCTATGTACTGGTATTCCTGAGGTGCTTCACTGAACAAAAGATTTTGCTCTTGAGAGTCTTTCTAGGGATAATCTTGGAGATATGTAGGTAGGTGATAAGGGTTTGCTCTTTTTTAAGGACTGTTAAACCTCATTCTATTGTAAGGAAGCTAGAATTAGTTAGACCCCATTATTTTGAGAGAGTTCACCTCACCCGTGTCCCGTTCAGATGTGTTGCAAAGCATCCTACCTGCCATGCTGGTGTTTGTGTCACAGGGGCTGAGAGCAGACAAGAGTTGTCTGACATGTGGGCCGCAGTGGTCGGGGTGGGGAGTGTTTGCAGGTTGTGAAGAGTTGTGAGATGCACTGATCTCTGGATGTGGGTGAGGGAAGATGGGCCTCCTGTCACTTTTGGGAAAGGCTTTTATTGCTTGGTGGTGTTCCTTGATCCTGCTGATCATTCCTGCTGAGAGCAGGAGGTTAGGGCAAGGTTTGCTGCAGCCTGAGTGAGTGGTGCATCCTGTGCTGTGAATTACTGTGGTGCAGAGAGATCACACTGTGCATAAGCATTTGAGGGTGTTGAAGTGACTGCAAATCCCTGTTGTGGGCTGCTGGAGAAGCCGATCTACAGCTTTGCAGGACTTCTCCAGCACTTCCATTCCTGGGGGAGGCAGAAGGTACCCTTTTCACACAGCTGCATGCAGCCGTGAAGCTGATTGACATGATGCAGAGTATTATGCCCCACCTGGGTTGTCTGCGAATGGGCTCAGCTGGGGGATAAGTGGACCAAAATGCTGCCCCCAGCACCAGCTTTGCTGGTGTCTGTGCAAACTGTGGTGCCTAACAGCCAGCACAGCCTCCTCAAACAGACAGCGTGGCACAAGTTGAATTGCTCTTGCGTTTGGTCACTTCTTTTCCTTTTGCTTTAAATACTAATGTCATTTGGCAGCTTGTAGTTCCCGTCATCCCTCGGTTGACAGTATTACTCTGTTTCCTTGCATCCTGGTGTCCAGATGCTGCTAGCTCTGCTGCTTCTCTGGAGTTGGTGCTCTGGGGTCAACCACAGACTTGCTGGCTGTGATTGCCCATTTGGATTTGTCTCTTCCTCCCAGCCAGATACCTTGGCTCACTGTTATTGCTGCTAATAAAACTTGATTTCAGACTGGATCCTTTTATAAGGCAGGCAAATCAAATAAAACAGCAGTGCACCGCTTTAGGAAGCAGTCAGCTTTAGGAAGCTGTCAGCTGTGTGTCCCTTCTGTACAGCCCAGGCTGTGCTGCAAGCTGCTGGTAGCTACCTGTGAGCATGTCCTGTGTGTTGAAAGGATGCAAAGGACTTCATGAAGTTCCAACCCCCTTTACATCAGGCAGTCATCTCCAGCACTGTCCATAAATCTTTGCCTCTCTGATTTGCCTGATTCTGAGCTGTATGAGCATCCTGCAGTCCTCTCTGCTTGGCTGCAGTGGCAGACAGCAGTGCCCTGTTTTATCTATGTGCATCCACTTGGCAGTTACTCAGCTCTAGGCAGCTAACTCTGTTTGCCACAGAGTTCCCCTCCCTCCCCAGGTAATGTCCATGTCTGGCCTGTAGCCTGCATCTGGTTTATTGCTGAAGCCTGTCTTGGGCAGGCTTCATGCAGCACATTTATCTGCATGGGGGAGTTGAAGGTGTTGCACCCTTAGCTCCCACTGGCTCTGGATTTACATCAGTTCTAATGGCTCAGGCTGATGCTAGGTGACTTACTAAAGCACAACTGCACTGTGTGTTGAACCACATATTTTGAATCCAGAGTGTTTTCATTCTGTACAGCACTTAGATGCGATCTGTCAGACCTCCTGCTTATATGTAGCAACCACCTGATGGTCCCAGCTGTGCTTTATCTGGGCCTGGCACCCGACAAGTGCTGCTGTGGCTACCAGCAACAGTTCCCGAGGCAGGACACAAATGGTTGGCTTTGGTCCAGCCTGGCACTCCATGCCCTCATATGCCCATCCGTGGAATGAGTTTGATGTGCAGTAATTATACACCAGGCACTCGGCATTGTAAGACATAACCGACATCACATGTTTGGAGAATGTCAGATGCGCTGCATGATGTCTATGCACTGTGAGTGAGCTCTGACTGGCATAGCGTGCATAAACAGTGGCAAATTAATTAAAGATGTCCTGTACTGCAAGAGAAAAGCCCAATTATGGCAGTGGTTTGCTCGGAGTCAATAGTGCTGCCTGGCTTACTAGCAGAGCGTAAGCTAACTGTACTCTCAGCAGAAACCAGTCATACAGTGGTATAAACAGTCACAGGTGTCCTACATATGTAAGAGGAGACATACATGACAGCCATGCAGGTCCAGAACAGGTCAGCTTCAGACATGAACCTTGGTTAGAGCTCCTTCACATGGAGCTGTGTGCAGCAGCACAGGACTCCATGCAGCAAACATTTGTGGTTAGGTATTATTACCTTTGCAGAGATCTTTCTGACTTCGGGACCTTCAGTATATTTTATTCCAGATGTTTTTTCCCTGAGCTGCTACTGCTGCTGTTTAAAGGGCCCTCAAAACCTGATGGCATCTGCGGGATCTGTGGGAAATGGAGCACCTCAGATGAGTGGGAGCCCTAAATTATTACCAAGATGAAGAATAATGGTTCTCCTTGTTTTGGCCTTCAAAGCCTGATAGGATCACTGCAGAAAATGTGACCCAAGGGGTTATTTTTTTGAGTGGTTCCCAAGTTACATACGCTTTCTGGCTGGGACCTGGGCTGAATCTGGAAACCCAGCTGCCTTGTCCAGGGGCAAGAGATTTCATTTCACAGAGAAGGACTCATCTGGCTGAAGATGGAAGGTGAAGTGGGAGTCCTCAGTGTCTTGAACCCAATCCTATCCCTCTGTCACATCACCACACCGTGTCATAAATCCTGTCCCATCATCACACCACAAATTCTCCTGAGAATCTGCTCTGAACACCTCTGTATTTCTTCCTGTTGAACCTCATCAGTAAAACCCTTAAAATCAGCACAAGCTATTGCAAGGAGTGTCAAACCCATCTTCATAGTCCAACCAGCCATGGGGCTAAGCAGGAGTGACAACTCATCCTGCCTGCAGCTGTGCTGCTTGAGGAGAGCTGCTGAGAGTGACTCTCCATTTGCAGCAAGACTTTATCTAGTTTTCAGATTGCTCTGATTTAAAAGAAAAATGAAATCACTGCTGGAAAAATAATTATTTCAACATCCATGTGAAGGCTTTCGGAAAGTCGATATTCTTCTTAATTTCAAATCCATGGAGTGAACTATAGTTTCAGCTGTGCAGCATGTTTCAGTTTGTCTTCCTCCCATGGGAGAGTTGAAAGAGAAACATAAGTGAGAAAACTGGTGCAGGGAACAGAAACGACAGAGGAATTGAGGGAAACAAGTGACAGTATCAAATGTGCTTGTGTGACAAACCAGAGGAGGAGGTCATGTGGATGCTGTCCTGTTGTGGGACACTCACCTGTAGAAGTTTTGAGGAGAATGAGTAGTGATGGGTTCAGTTTGTTTTGAAAGGAGGAGCTTGAAAAGAAGTTGTATTTGAACATCTTTGTGCAGAAAACTGGAGCAAGAATTTGTGTGGGAAGAGGGAGCTGATGGTAGTATCTCACAGGGTCTCGACGCTGCATAAAGCAAAGAGCTGTCTTTAACTTGTCAACTATCTTGTTTGCATCCTGGTTTTGAAGCCTGTGTAACTTCATTTCTACTCTGGCGCACTGTAAAGCCTGTCTACCAGCTGTTTGGCCTTCAGTGCTGTGACACGGGGGATTTGGTCCTCCCTCAGGACGAATGGGTCTTCCAGGCCAGGTAGCTGGAGATGTTTAACTAGGGCTGCTCTCAGGTAGTGTGCATCAGGTTTTCCCATCAATGAAGCATGTCCAAAATTATTATTATTTTTTTTTTTCCAGCTAGATCCTACGAGAAGGTTTCATATTCATAATATAAACTTTCTTTTGTAGGGCATTGGTCTTCAAGCACATACACATTTCTTTTCTGAAGTACAGCTACGTGTGTTGTTGCAGAAGAAAATTCACAATGGAGTTGATTGTTCTTTTGATGTCTCCCAGGTTAGCAGTTGGGAGCATCTTTGTTTGTAAATACCTTTTCTACTACAAAGTGAGGATTTCTGGGAGCTTTTAGCCTTTGTTTTAGCAAAAGGGATATGCTTACCTGGCATGTGGTGCAGTACCCCAAATCTGCTTTGAGATTGGAAATTGTAAGCAATTATACAAGAGTTAGTAAATTAAACTGCTCTGTAATGTCTTCTGCAGAGATGTGCAGGGCATCTTGTGGATTTGGGAGAGCTCAGAGCTTGCTTGTGCACATGCACGTGTGTGCACTCATAGATGCAGAGCTTTAAGATAGTAGCTGTATTCCTTGAATTCATCAGAGATCCCCACTGGAAAAAAACCTGGCAAAAATATGGCACCCTGAATTTGTAAATGTTTGCTTCTTTGTTCACATTTGCTCATACCCCTGGAGGAATGAAGTCATTTATTTTATTTGCCCTGCTGCTTCACACTCCTACATATGAATGGTAGAGAACAAGACTGGGAGTATGAATAGCTGGCCGCATGTGGTTTTGAAAGACGTGTTTGCTTGCACGTTAGTGTCTGAATAGAGTAACTGGCTCTGAAATCCTATCAGTAAGGCTTTTGAGTAACTTAAAACCTTTCTAGTAGATGCTTAGAATTTCTTCCACTCTGACATTGTGTGAGCCCCTGTTGAAGTTTCATTACCTCAGTAACCACAGAAAAGCAGCCAGCCTTTTCACTGAAACCTTCTCCACAAAGGTCTGGATTTATTTCTATTTTTTTTTTTTCCTTGAATGCAGAGCAGAGTTTATTGTAGTTTAAATACAGGGTAGAAGGCCAAAATCACATGTTGATCTGGGTGGCACTTGTGCTAAAGATGGAGTATGAATGCGTCCGGTCCTCCAGCTACATCTGTGCAACTCTGCACTAAATATGGAAATGAACTGTGTAATTTTCAACATAAGTAAGATATTCAGTGCTTTCTTTAGAGTAGCTTATAAAAGGCTGGTCCCAAACAGCTGCTGTTTCATGGGCAATTCTTGGTATTTTCCATACTTTAAATAACTTCAGAGCTTTGTGTCATGCTCTGGTGGGAGCGTTCCCTGCTGTCGTGGTTTAAACCCAGTCAGGTAACTTGTTCACTCACTCCCAGTGAGTGGTGCCAAGCTGACAACAATCAAGGTCCGTGTTCGTCTCCCCCCCCCTCCCTGCACCGGGGCTCTCCCCTTCCCCGCTCCCGGAGGAACGGGGAGGAGGATCGAGAGAGTGCAACTCCTACGGGTTGAGACAAGAACAGTCCAGCAACAAATCACCACCGCTACTATCAGCTAAAACAATGATAAGGGAAAATAACAAGGGAAGAGAATACGATACCACCGGCCAAGAAAACGAGTTCCACCCGGAAGCTCCTGTCCTTCCGGGTAACTCCCAGTTACCCCCCACCCCGGGCATGACGTGCTGTGGTATGGAATACCTCCCCGGCTAGCCCGGGTCAGGCGCCCCGTCTCTGCTTCCTCACAGCTTCCCCTCCTCCCTGGCAGAGCATGAGCCTCACAGAGTCCTTGGTCAGGGTAAACATCACTTAGCAACAACCGAAAACATCGGCTTCACCAACGCTGTTCTCAAAACTAGAAGTCAAAACACAGCACTGCACCAGCTAACACAAAGGAAAAAACATGACTGCTACTGCTGAACCCAGGACATTATCCACCCCTTATTCCATACCATTCACGTCGTGCTCAGATCCCACATTTTCAATACACCATCGCTCTCCCACATATATACATCCATATACATACAGACCAAGAGGAAAAAAATCATTTTCTTAGTGCATGGACCAATCCCTATAATGCTGCTGAGTCCATTCGGTCCATGATGTTCCAAGTTCATTCTCTGTTGGGATGATGGCTGGAGGGAAGTCAGGGCCAGTCGCTGGTGACCTGGAGACATCTAGTTGATGGGCTATAAAAGCATTACACAGCAGGCAACAGCATACAATTGAGTTCACTGGCTGTTTTCCCCTAAAATCAAATCCCCTTGAGGTATACATCGGACTTCCCCATCTTCCCGCATTACCCACCAAGTATATCCAGGTCCCTGAGCAAAAGCAATCCCACGAGTGGGTTTGCCTTTACCTGAAGCAGGAATAACCCAGACTGTCTTCCCCAGCAAATTCTTCATATGCACCACGGGAACTTTGTCCCCCTCTACAATATGTAAAAGTTCTGACTGGGCTGGGCCGGCCCTGTTGGCAGATCCTCTGGTGTTGACCAACCAGGTGGCCTTTGGTAAATGTGTATCCCAATGCTTGAAAGTTCCCCCACCCATCGCTCTCAGTGTAGTTTTTAACAGCCCATTGTACCGTTCGATTTTCCCAGAGGCTGGTGCATGGTAGGGGATGTGATATACCCACTCAATGCCATGCTCTTTGGCCCAAATATCTATAAGGTTATTCCGGAAATGAGTCCCATTGTCTGACTCAATTCTCTCTGGGGTGCCGTGTCGCCACAAAATCTGTTTCTCAAGGCCCAGGATGGTGTTCCGGGCAGTGGCATGGGGCACAGCGTATGTTTCCAGCCACCCGGTGGTTGCTTCCACCATGGTAAGCACATGGCGCTTGCCTTGGCGGGTTGGTGGCAGTGTGATATAGTCAATCTGCCAGGCCTCCCCATATTTATACTTCAACCATCGTCCTCCATACCAAAGAGGCTTTAACCGCTTGGCTTGTTTAATTGCAGCACATGTTTCACACTCATGAATAACCTGGGCAATAGTGTCCATTGTTAAGTCCACCCCTCGGTCACGGGCCCATCTGTATGTTGCATCTCTGCCCTGATGGCCTGAAGTGTCATGGGCCCACCGGGCCAGAAATAATTCACCTTTATGTTGCCAATCTAAGTCCATCTGAGCCACTTCAATCTTAGCCGCTTTATCCACTTGTTGGTTGTTCTGGTGTTCCTCAGTGGCCCGACTCTTGGGTACATGGGCATCTACATGACGTACCTTCACCACCAGGTTCTGCACCCGGGCAGCAATATCTTTCCACAGTGCAGCAGCCCAGATGGGTTTACCTCTGCGTTGCCAGTTGCTCTGCTTCCATTGCTTCAACCACCCCCACAGGGCATTTGCCACCATCCATGAGTCAGTATAGAGATAAAGTACTGGCCACTTTTCTCGTTCAGCAATGTCCAGGGCCAGCTGGATGGCTTTCACCTCGGCAAATTGACTCGATTCACCCTCTCCTTCAGCAGTTTCTGCAACTTGTCGTCCAGGACTCCATACAGCTGCCTTCCATCTCCGATGCTTTCCCACAATACGGCAAGAGCCATCAGTAAACAAGGCATACTGCTTTTCACTTTCTGACAGTTTATTATATGGTGGGGCCTCTTCAGCACGCACCACCTCCTCCTCTGGTGACATTCCGAAATCTTTGCCCTCTGGCCAGTCCATGATGACTTCTAGAATGCCTGGACGACTGGGATTTCCTATTCGAGTTCGTTGTGTAATTAGTGCAGCCCATTTACTCCATGTAGCATCAGTTGCATGATGTGTAGAGGAGACCCTGCCTTTGAACATCCAGCCCAGCACGGGCAGCCGGGGTGCCAGGAGGAGCTGTGCTTCAGTGCCAATCACTTCCGAAGCAGCTCGAACCCCTTCATAGGCTGCCAGTATCTCTTTCTCAGTTGGGGTATAGCTGGCCTCAGATCCTTTGTATCCCCGACTCCAAAAGCCGAGGGGTCGACCTCGAGTCTCCCCTGGAGCTTTCTGCCAGAGGCTCCAGGTAGGACCGTTCTCCCCAGCTGCAGTGTACAGCACATTTTTTACATCTGGTCCGGTTCGGACTGGTCCAAGGGCTACTGCGTGAACTATCTCGCGTTTAATTTGCTCAAAGGCTTGTTGCTGCTCAGGGCCCCATTTAAAATCATTCTTCTTCCGGGTCACATGATAGAGAGGGCTTACAATCGAACTGTAATTTGGGATGTGCATTCTCCAGAACCCCACTGCACCCAAGAAAGCTTGCGTTTCTTTCTTATTAGTTGGTGGAGACATTGCTGTTATCTTGTTGATCACATCTGTGGGGATCTGTCTACGTCCATCTTGCCATTTTATTCCCAAAAATTGTATCTCCTGTGCAGGTCCCTTGACCTTACTCCGTTTTATGGCAAAACCGGCTTTCAGCAGGATTTGGATTATTTTCCTCCCTTTCTCAAAGACTTCTTCCGCTGTATCGCCCCACACAATAATGTCATCAATGTATTGCAGGTGTTCTGGAGCTTGCCCCTGTTCCAGTGCAGTCTGGATCAGTCCATGGCAAATGGTAGGGCTGTGTTTCCACCCCTGGGGCAGTCGGTTCCAAGTGAACTGGACACCCCTCCAAGTAAAAGCAAACTGTGGCCTGCACTCTGCTGCCAAAGGAATTGAGAAAAATGCATTGGCAATATCAATCGTGGCATACCACTTGGCTGCTTTTGACTCTAGCTCATACTGAAGTTCTAGCATGTCCGGTACGGCAGCACTCAATGGTGGTGTGACTTCATTCAGGCCACGATAGTCTACTGTTAGTCTCCATTCTCCATTAGACTTTCGCACTGGCCATATGGGGCTATTGAAGGGTGAGCGGGTCCTGCTGATCACCCCCTGACTCTCCAGTCTACGGATCAGCTGATGGATGGGAATCAGGGAGTCTCGGTTGGTGCGATATTGCCGCCGGTGCACTGTTGTGGTCGCAATTGGCACTTGTTGTTCTTCAACTTTCAGCAACCCCACAGCAGAGGGATCTTCTGAGAGACCAGGCAAGGTGGACAGCTGCTCAATTTCCTCAGTCTCCAAAGCAGCAATACCAAAAGCCCACCGGTACCCTTTTGGGTCTTTGAAGTACCCTCTCTTGAGGTAGTCTATGCCGAGGATGCATGGAGCCTCTGGACCAGTCACAATAGGGTGCTTTTGCCACTCCCTCCCAGTCAGGCTGATTTCAGCCTCCAGCACAGTCAACTCTTGGGATCCTCCTGTTACTCCAGAAATATAGATGGGTTCCACCCCTTGACAGCTTGATGGCATCAGGGTACACTGTGCACCGGTATCTACTAGAGCCTTATACTTCTGTGGGACTGATGTGCCAGGCCATCTGATCCACACAGTCCAGTAAATCCGATTGTCCCCTACCTCCACCTGGCTGGAGGCAGGGCCCCTCTAATGGTCGTCACAGCATTGGACACTTAAGTCGTGTTGAAAGGGATTATTCTTCGTTATCACAGGAGCTGGAGTAAAATCAGCTCTTCCACTCCATCTGGGAAACTGCTCACCAGAAACTGAAGCCGTAGCTCTCATGGGACGATCAGTCTTGGCCCTTGCTCCCCTCTTCAGTTCACTCACCCGTTCCTCCAAAGCTGAAGTAGGTTTTCCATCCCACTTTGTCATGTCTTCTCCGTGATCCAGCAGGTAAAACCATAGGGTACCCCGTGGCGTATACCTTCTGTATCTCCTCTCTTGAACAATAGGACGTCTTTTGTTAATAGCTGAGACGCGTGTTGGTACACGTGAGGAGCTGGATAAATCAGATACATCGTCCCTCAATTTGTCGAGGTCCTGGGACAGTTTTTTCACAGCTGAGATGATGGAAGGAGTGAGATTGTCTTCGAACTCTCGGAGTTTATGAACCATTTCATCCACTGTTAGTGGTACTATGTCATTCCAGGTCACTGTTGCCAATGAATGGGCATATGATGACGGTGCATTCCGTGTAAGTTTTCGCCACATGGGTCGTGTACATTCAACTTCATCTGGATCTATAGGTGTATCCCCGTTATTCGGCTTGATGTGATAGATCATCTCTACGATGGCCGATTCCCTCAGAGACTGGATGCCTTTGTCTATAGTAGTCCACTTGGCCGAACGACTCGTAACATCGTCCTTGTACGGAAACCTTTCTTTCACAGCTGCCAAGAGCCTCCTCCAAAGGCTGAGGGACTTTTTCTCTCTTGCAATTGCTTTGTCAATTCCCCCTTCTCTAGCAAGTGATCCCAGCTGCTTGGCTTCTGTACCTTCTAGTTCGTGACCATCGGCCCCATTGTCCCAGCATCGGAGTAACCAGGTGATGATGTGCTCCCCTGGTTGACGGGTAAAATCTTTTCGCATATTCCGCAGCTCGGTTGAGGTCCGAGGTCGAGAAGTTACCTCTTCTTCTTCTTCTTCGTCATGTGAGGATGACTCCTGATCAGATTCTGGACCGGGTGGTGAATTCATTGGTTCTTCATCTCGCTTCACCCTTTTTGCCTCCTTTTTGCTTGTTCTCTTGCGTACAGGGGCAACCGATATTGGTACGAATTGGTCCTCTGGTTTGGCTGCAGTGATTATCACTGTGGTTTGAGTAGCGACTGTACTTGTTGCTGGGGGTGGTGTAGCTACCGTGCTTGGAGCTGGGGTAACCGCGCTGTCTGTTGCCGTTGAAGTTTGAGCAGCTGCTGTACTTGCCACTGGGGTAGCTGCGCAGTTCATTGCAGCCAAAGTTTGAGTAGCGACTGTCGCTTTGCCCTCAAATCCGCCGACATTCTTTTCCTTTTGAAGGTGCTGGATAGTGTTGAACAAGGCCCTGTAAGCATAGGCCAAGCCCCAGCACGTTGCCGTGATTTGTCCATCTCTGGTATGGCCAGAATGACCACACACCTCATTTAAGTGTTTTACTAATTCTTCCGGATTTTGCAGTTGTTCGGTAGTGAAATTCCAAAATACTGGGGGGGCCCACTGACCTAGATACTTGCCCATACTATCCCACACACCCTGCCACTCATGGCTGTCCAGCCTCTGGGAAAATCTCTCGGTCCTCCTACATCGTCGTTTGACCCCAGACAAGACCCAAACCTGAATCTGCTTAACTCTTGAAATCAGTAGTGGGCAAAACACACTCTGTATGCGTGTTAGCATGGTGATTCCCATCACCATCAGCAAACAAGTCTCAAGAGCATTAAAAGGCCATTTAAAAAATTCGAAACTCTCAAATGTAAATGGTCTGGGGGGACGACTAGGAGGGTAAAAGGATGTCTCCTTCACAGGTTGAGCACCTGAGAAGGAGAAAAAAGATGTGTAATTGCTAAGCACCTCCATCATATACCTCCCAAAGTATAAAGGTGGTGACCACACTGGGAACATAAGCCAGATCAGTTTCATGATCAATGATTCTATTGTATTACAAGTCATTACCATAAAGTACAATGGGATAAAAACCTTAGCCCAAGCCCCACACTTGAAAAACACTAATACAGCCAATACCGGATGGACGTAAGATATGGTATACTGAAACTGTGAGATCAAGAGGAAAAACCTTGAGAGCCAATAAATCAGCATTGTGACGAGTGACTATCAATCCAGTCAGATCTGTTCTTATCTCAACCCCTCGTGCCCCACGTTGGGCGCCAAAAAGAACTGTCGTGGTTTAAACCCAGTCAGGTAACTTGTTCACTCACTCCCAGTGAGTGGTGCCAAGCTGACAACAATCAAGGTCCGTGTTCGTCTCCCCCCCCCTCCCTGCACCGGGGCTCTCCCCTTCCCCGCTCCCGGAGGAACGGGGAGGAGGATCGAGAGAGTGCAACTCCTACGGGTTGAGACAAGAACAGTCCAGCAACAAATCACCACCGCTACTATCAGCTAAAACAATGATAAGGGAAAATAACAAGGGAAGAGAATACGATACCACCGGCCAAGAAAACGAGTTCCACCCGGAAGCTCCTGTCCTTCCGGGTAACTCCCAGTTACCCCCCACCCCGGGCATGACGTGCTGTGGTATGGAATACCTCCCCGGCTAGCCCGGGTCAGGCGCCCCGTCTCTGCTTCCTCACAGCTTCCCCTCCTCCCTGGCAGAGCATGAGCCTCACAGAGTCCTTGGTCAGGGTAAACATCACTTAGCAACAACCGAAAACATCAGCTTCACCAACGCTGTTCTCAAAACTAGAAGTCAAAACACAGCACTGCACCAGCTAACACAAAGGAAAAAACATGACTGCTACTGCTGAACCCAGGACACCTGCTTTCTCTCTAGAATTTGTTCCAGAGGCTCATGTGTTGCTTCAGTGATTCATCACTGGGTTAGGAAGGCACTGTGGCACGGGCAGTCATAAGATTTCTCTATTGCTCCTTCTCCTGAGTGCAGGTTTCCTGGCAAGGGGATTTCAGTCCTCCCCAGAATGGCACATACCTTCTTTGGCACAAGAGTCCTCTTCCCGCATTCACCACTGCGCGCTATCAAGGTTGCTTCCAACCTGACTCCTCCTGCTACTGGTAACGTAGACCAGAAGAATTACCCAGGAGCAGAGATGTATTTTTTTCCCAGCTTATTGTCCCATCTGATTTCACGTCAGAAAGCACTGATAGTGTATGCCACTGCTATGTAGAGAGCCTAAAATCTCATCTTTAAAGCTCTTTTTTGAGTGGACTAACCCCAAAAAACTGAACATCAAGGGTGAAGGTTTTTTGTTTGAACTCCTTGAACTCACAATTTACATTCAGTGAAGTTTTACTTGCCAACACTTGAAGAGAGGAAAAGGAAACCACCTTTTTAGACACTAGGCGATGCATAAAATGTGTCTCCTCAGACACTCTCATTTTCATTTTTATTTCTATTTTTTATTCAGACACGTATAAAATTAAGGGATTATTTTCTTTGGCACAAGATCATGACTATTTTCAGAAGCATCAAGAGCTGCTCCAAGTGCTGAAGTTAGTGCTGCTTGGGGAGATTGGTGCCAGGCAGCTGCTCTTCATTTTTAGGGGATTTTAAGAAAGTTCACAGTGCTTAGCTGGTGTTTTAAGTTTAGTAGAGCCTCTGTTTTCTCCCCTAGAGGTTCATTAATCATATTATTTGTTGCGTAAGCAGCAAGGTAGCAATCAGACAGGAATGATTGATGTTATTTGCTCACATCCTATACAAAGTTGTTGGAGTATGAATAAAAGATGAGACGACTTCTCAGTCTGGAGAAAGAAAAACTTTCTTCTGTCTGTGCTGTGGGGGGTCCAAGACAAGAAGCTTACCTTAGCTAAATAAGCATACAAACCTCATCTAATGGCTTTCCTCTTCATACTGGTAATGGCTCTTTTTTTTCCGCTCCAGCTTCTGATTTTTTCATGTGTAATCTGCACAGAGTCAATGGTTCTGCTCTGTGCAAGCAGATGGGATGCTCAGAGCTAGTAACAGGTATACAGCCTTCTGGAGTTGATGAACTTTCATCTCAAAGAGCCTGCAGTGCTTGCACTGATGTAGTAGATAAATTACCAAGAATGCACAAGTTCAGCAAGATTAAAGGAGGAATGAGAGTTTGCTGCTCTCAGTTTGTGACTGTGGGCAGAATCTTCCAGGCATCAGACACCCAACCACTCCAATAAAATGGCAGGGGGTTGGAACTAGGTGATCTTAAGATCCTTTCCAACCCTATTCTATGATTCTGTGATTCTAAGAGGCTAGGAGTCTGATCATGTGCTTTGCCACTGATCACACCATGACTTGTTAGAATTATTCAGCTGCGAAGACTGAAAGGCCCCAGTAAATTGCCTTCCATAGAAAATGTAAAAAAAAAACCCAGCCGAAAAGCAGCGTATGACAGAAGGGTAGCAATGGCAAGTGGGCCAGCAAGGCTGCTCTGTGCCCTGCTCCGAACAGCCTGGGTGTCTGATGACCTGAAGTCCATCCCTCATTCTCCATTTTAAAATTCATTTCAGTCATGTATGTATAGCTGTTCAAACTCATGTTCAGGTAGGAGGTTTGCTCTACACATTTTCACTGCAGATAACTGCAGAAGGAAGAAGGCTACACTGCGGTTTTGGGCTGAGTCATATGTGTTGGCAGGCAGACAAGAGTGATGTCTCCATTAGCAAGCTGTGAATGTTTGATCTAAACTTGTTGTGAGTCAGAAGGTGCGAATTGCTGCCTGTAATTCATGTTGCATTTCTTCTGGATCTCCTTCCCATGCCAGATGCTATCTGGTTCACCAGCATGGACGCTTTCTTCCACCCTGGGCTTCTGGACCTAACCAAATCCACATGTGAGGTGTAAGGGGGGGAAATACTCTTGGTCTTACTTTAATATTCCAAGGCAGAGGTTTGCCATGTCTTTCAGTGGATGCAGATGTACCATCGGGTACACTCTCTGGCTGTTTCAAGCATGATATGAAGTAGACAGAGCAGTGAAATCATTTTACTATAAAAGCTGTGATGCTAGGGCTGCTTCCCCAAGACAGCTGACGTTTCACACTCCCCACTGAGAAAGTCTTGCTGTAATCTGCTAGGTAAGGAAAGTATTTTTATTTCACCTCACTTTGAGCTCTGAATACACTGCTTGCTAAGAATCTGGCAGCGCAACAACTGCACTTTTTTGCAAAGAGGGGAGGAGGCTTTCAGTTACCACAGATGCCAATCTTACTCCCTCACAGCTTGCTGAGTCAAGTAGTTGCAGCCTAGAGATGATGTAGGCTGCATCTCAGACTTCCCAGGTTTTTCCACCCTTGCAGACCTCCCAGTTGCTCATTGTGGTTTCAGCTAAAAATAGAATGAAGGGACTTGATTCATCCTTCATGTCTTTTCCATGCAGGAAACATGGTTGATCCTACGGCTCCAGAAGCTCACCACCTGAAGACTTGAGAAGTATGGATTCTGGGAATTGCTCCCAATTCTTAGCCTCTTACTGGGATACGGGGATTGCTGTACTTGCACTGTGTCAACAGAAGCAACACAGAAATGCCAACATGGCTTTATTTGGAAAGTCACAGAATGGACCGCTGGCTCTCACTAAGAGCCATTTGGTTGCAACAGTTTGAAACCGGGAGTCTGCAGTTTGGTGTCTTGTTTTATAGGAGAGCAAGTAAGTAAGTTTCCAGAAGCTCCGAGTACTGACAGCTGCCACGAACAGTGAAGTTCCAGAAGCAAATATTGGCTTTGGCCTTTTGGAGAGCTGAATGCCTTCCTGCTTCAGCTCTGGGGAGTCAGGACACTTTCTGTCTGTGATGTTTTGGGCTATGATGTTGCCTGTTTGGCACCTGAAGCTAGCAAACCTTGATGGTCTGGGAAGTTACTGTAGTGATGATTTGGAAAGGCAGATGGGGAAGATGCTAGAAAATGCCTGTACTCTGACTTTTGTTTCAGAGAGATCATTTCCGGGAAGAGAGTTGCTATACTTTTTTCACAACTTCATTTATAAGCAACTAGCCTGGAATGGAGCCTGGAAAATGTAGAGAGTCATGGGCTTTTTCATTCTTGGTTGTACACAGCCTCTTCCCTTTGGCCTTTGAGAAAGAGCAGGGCTGGTTTATTTTCCATCTCACAGCAGACTTGTCTCATGGAAACTGGATCCTTACATAAAAAAAATTACTTTTGGGGTGTTGGTTTGTTTTCTTTGCCTTTTATCTTGCTAGAGAAGAGGACGTGAAGGGTTGGAAATGAGGCAGGTATATCATCCCCTCTGTAATGTGAGTTGTCTAGTGTGTTTTGGGATGAATCCCAATTTCCTTTGGTTGTTTTTACCCTAAAAGGTGTGAACTGCTCATCTGCATTTCATCAAGTGACTTGTTGATGCTTCTCATGCAATAGATGCTTCAGCTGAAATGTCCCAGCATGAGGAAACAATCAGAGGCTCCATGGGTGCTCTGGGGGAGAGCAGTAAATTAGGCTGAAGCTTGGGGTACCACCAGAGGAGAAGGCTAATAAGGCAGGGTGCACAAGTGGCTGCTGTGCCTGATGCACTGATCTTGCATGTCAGATTAATTTTCTGCTCCTGTGTTTTCAAAGTCAAGCATCTTTTTTTCATCTTCCTTTTTAATCAGGTCTATACCATTTGGTTCGGTAGGGTGCCAAAGAGCAGCACAAAATCAGAGGTGGCACATTGCCTGGCCAAACAGGAGTCTTTTAAATTCTGGTTTCAGGAGAAGGCAGCTTTGGAAGAGAAGCAGTTTACCACCTGAAATTTCCTGTTTGGGTGCTGGGAAGGTTGTTAGGGATTCCAATCTTAATTGGAAATTTTCTGTTTCAATTAAGATCCCTCGGAGATAAACTCAACCCCTATGCCAGATGTGTCATAAACCCTTCCCTGCAATTCTGCTCCTTTGAAGCTCTTTGCAATAACACACTATGGACATGCTTTGCAGAAACCACATTTGGATTTTCTACTGAGAAAACCTATTTGTCCCAGGCTTTTTTTTATTGCTGTTGTTATTCTTAGTAACATCGTGTGCACCAAAAACCAGATGATTAATGGTATGGTGGGAGGGGGAGGTTTGATTTTGCTTTTAGGCAACTGACAGAAGAGCAGCTGTATCCAGTTAGAATAAAGGGCCCTAAGAGTGGCCAGCCTCAGCCACTCAGGGAAAGAGAAGGGAAAATGTTGTGACACTTGCCTCAAATGTTCACCCAGCCTCCAGATCTGGTGGCTGTGGGGCAGCCTAGATCTGAGGTTGGTGTCTGTATATTTGTGAGAGCCTCCACTGGATTTTCTCTCTATGAATTTGTCTGGTTGCTTTTGAACTTTCACAAAGGTTTTGAATCCACTGTCCTGTCAAAGTGTAATGATGCTCTGCACAAAGACTTGCCTTTGGTCTGAAATAGTCACATCCTTCCTCTTGCTGCCCCTCATTGTAATGTATTTACTTACTGGTGACTCAGTCAACACCTTCAGAAGTCTAAAAATTCCTAAGAAAAGAAAACCCAACCCAGTATAAAAAAAAGGAGGCAGTGTCACTATGTAAGTGATGCTATTTACATTGTTGTTTCATGCAGATGACTGACATATAGACTTGTGTGCCTTATTAATAATGTGCATATATATTTGTGTGTGGGAAGGAGGCAGGATGGGGAGGCTGGTGAGTTGGAGGGGTCATAGGGGAATGTGGGAAAATCAGAATGCCAGGAGAAATCTCTTCAATACACATGGTAAACCTGCAACAGGGTCTGCTGGGACCTGGAACTGTGTGAGTTCAGAGCATGAATAGGACGCTCATTTTCAGTATTAACGGCAGTTAGTAATTGTGATGATTCATTAGGAACTTGTGTGTATCCTGGGAAATTTTGTGTCCTGGGAAATTTTCTGAACAAGAAGTGTTCAAGGTCTTTCAAAAACTGAATTTAATTCTGAAAAGTCACAGATTTGTGTGAATGTTGGGAGGCACTTAAAAACTTACCTAGTCCAAGGAGCTGCTATGACATAGGCACATTGTAGGTATTTATCAGAGGTGGCTTTTAAATTCTCCTGAGAAGGAGAATCCTGAATTCCCAAAGCAAAATGTCTTTGACGTTGGGAATTTTTTTCCTGATACCTAGATAAACATTTTTGTACACTACAAATGAAACCAGTGGGTACACTTTGGGTCTTCTTCACCTTTCTTCTTATGTATCAGCCTTTTATACATTTGAAGGCTGTTTTGAGCATCCCTCTCATTTTTTTTCAATTTTAGCTTGAAAAACTCCCCTACTTTCAGCCCTCCTTCCTGGACCTGAACTTGTAGAGCCATTTTGTCTCTCTCTTCCCTCCTGCTTCCGTCCCAACTCTGCTGGACTCTTGCTTAGCTTGTGATCACTTTTCCCAAAGCATAGGCTCATGTCCTGCAGTGGGACTGCTAAGACTCATGTTGTGAGATACGCTGTTTGCAAAAGCAGTACACATTCTTCAAGTTATTCCAGCACTTAAATTTCTGCAGATTATTTGTCATGCAGGTGTATCCTCTGTTTGTAAGTTCAAGGCTGGGTTGAAACTATGCAGGGCTAAAAGAGGTATTTTTTTTCCTGAACAAGAGTGCTTGTGGAAAGGGCTTTCCTACTGAGGGACCTGTCACACATACAGACCAAGTGGGGTGAAGCTTACTTGAGAATGCTAACAGCCTGTGTAAATGAGCAGATGTTTCAGAGGTGATAGGATGGACAAAGGCAGCATTTCCTGTCTGAGATGGGTAATTTGCTGAGGAAGCTGGATTCAGGGCCAAAAGAGCAAGAGCAGAAGGGTCCCATGGGTGGTTTCTTGTAGTATTTTTCCAGAGGAGATGCTGATTTAATACTTCCTGTTGTTCAGTGTTGCAGTGGGATTCTCCAGTTCCCAGGGCAAGAGAGTTCATGGTGCTAAGTCCTTGCTTAATGGTGTGCAGTGCAATGGCCACATGTGCTCTGCTGTGCCAGCAGATATGGGAGATGCTAGATGCTGCTGTCTGACATTTGTGTTGGAAAACACTGCTGAATTCATAAGGAGGGGTCTAGAGAGCAGGAATAGACCTGCAAAATATTGCTATGAAAGCAGATGGCATTCAGGGAGCCTCTTGCCTTGCTGGGAACTGGTTAATGGCATAAGGTTATAGGATGGGGTCTGAGCCAGCTATATAGCACCAGGAAGCTTCAACTGGTGTTCAAGACAATGAGTTGCTTAGTGTGTTACTGAATTGCCTGTGGTCACCCATATAAGCAAATTCCCATCCACTAGGTAACAAATTATCAGATCCAGACAGAGGAAGTCTCTCATCATTCTCCTCCTCTGAGGTAACTCAGATTCTTTGTAAATTAACTTGTTTTACAAAGTGGAAGCACAGGATACAAGAACAGTGGTTGAGAATCTCCTCCAAGTAGTACTCAAATGGATGGAAACTTAATCCAGTTCAGATTGCTATGCCAAATTCAACTATCCAAATTTGGTAGCTGGTTTTCTGCTTTCCTATATCCCTTTTCAGAGGTGAACATCAATAAACAGCTCAACCTATGTATCTCTATTACAGTAATGTCTGTGAATAAAGCGTCACAGAGTATGTGCTCCTTCAGGCTGAAGCTCTTAGATGAGCTCTCTTTAGAAAACGAAATGTGTTTTTCACCCTTCCCCCCTCACTCTGTTCTCTCCAACTCCAAAGACAGCTGATAACTTGTCTTCTCATCCTGGCTTCATAGTTGCTATAAACTGCTGGTAGATAATAGCAGACCAGTCCGCAAGTGTGCTGTCACTCGCAGCAGGGTTGTCATCCTTTGCCACTTCAAAAGAGCAAAAGTGACAGATGTCTGATAACATTTGCTCTAATACATCTACCTCCTTGTAGTATTGATTTCAAACAGCTTTACATATTCCCTTTTCATATTGTTTGCATTTGGTTTTACCAGAGTTAGAGTTCTAGTTAAAAAGTATAGAATTTTAACTCTCCCCTCCCTTCTCCTTCTTTCCTCTCCCTTTTTCTTCCTCCCCTTCCCTTCTCTCCTGTTGTAGAGTTAAAGTTAGTTTGTTTATGACTGACCATATTTTGTCAGTCTTCCAAGCAGCAAGTAGGGTTTGGCAGGGTGATGCTGAGACTGCATGGGCCAAAAATGATAAACACCTTGAAAGTAAGGTTGTATGCTCCCAATTTCAGTTTTTATAGAGGAAAAAGTACTGCTTCATATTACAAAAGGAAAGTGGAGGAAGTGGAGAAAATGAAATGCATCAAGCAAGGTTTTATCCAGGAAAGGAATCCAAACAAGTACTGTTAGCTTGCGGTCTCTATAGACAAAGACAATTCTGTAAGAGGATGTAAGCTCTGCAATGTGCTTCTGTGTCCGGAGACTTAGCTCTGCTGCTGCTGGAGTATAGGGAAAAGGGGCCAGTGATAAGTTGGAGATGTTGTCTCCAAAATGAGGAAGCGTTCTCACAAAGCCGGATTAGATGACAAGGGCCCTTCACACTGATTAGGTAAAGATTTAGGCAGGAATAAGTGTCCTGCATAGATGACCTCTGAGAGTGGTGACGAGTCACGGAGAGGAGGGTTCATGCAAAGAAGTCCAATCCAGAAAGTGTTTTTCCTGTACTTTCTGGATTACAATGAAACCTGGGTGGAGGAAGACATGTGTGTCTGTGACATTTACCCTGCAGAGTTTTGGGACACTCCAAGGTCATTCTGGACTGTTGACTACCTGGATTTATCCCTTACATGTAAATCACTGAAGTTCTCACCAAGTGCATGCCCATGCTCCGCTGTGTCTCTGTGCCTCATTTGTAAAATGAGGCTTGTAGCCATAGATAGATTCATTGTATTTCAAAAGTCTCAAAATGCATATATATTAAAAAAGCACAGATACAAATGTGCATAAAATTCTGGGTGAGAACTGTTGGAAAGAAATTTCAGTAGGAGACAAGCAGTGATTCAGGGGACAGATGACAGTAGGGATTATGGAAGAGTTGAACTGGTATGTTGCTATTTTGTTAACTGAAAAAAGATCATGGGGGAAAAAAAGAAATCCACAATAAGTTTCTGTCAGAAGCTGGACACCAATATTTAAATACCCACTTTCATCTTGTCCTGTGGTGTGAGACAGCAACCCCATTCAGCAATATGTTGTGATTAATGTGTCAGTTCCCTCCTCTGGAACACAGAGATCAAAGGTTTTTAGAAGATGCTTCCTTCCCACATGGAGGGCTATTCCTAGTATTATTTTTGGAACTGGGGTTGCCAGAGGTTTTCCAGGAAGAAAATTGCAAATCTTGGTGCTCCACAGGCCATCTGCTTAATTTCTTCCTTTTATACATGAGACACTTTGGAGCCTGTATGTAATCAGACAGTCGTGTTGACTGATTCTGGCGTGTCACTGAACAAACACCCTGTAGCCTGGACCAGATGTGGGGAGGCTAATGAAGTGTCTGTAACTGAAGTGTGAAAACCTGAAACTGCAGGAAAGGTTTGGAATTTCATACCTCTTGAGGTAATGGAAATTAGTGCTTTAGGCAGAAGTGAGTTTTCAGATTTGAGGAAAAGTGCAATTAAAGGCAATGAAGCAGTACATGAATTAGAAACAAGGGATGTTACATTGACAGTACAATACTGGCTAGAAAGAGAAGCACCTGGAGAAGCTTTCATGATGCTTCTTTATATTTGATTATTTTCTACTGAAGAGAAAACAGAGCTAGCAAACATGTAATTTAAATCCATAGTCTGCTTTCACCTGGAGCATGATTTCATATCTTGCAGCAAGAACCTGAGCAATGCTTGTGGGGATTATGATCTGAGTCTCTGCACAGGGTCTGGGACACAGGAGTGGATGCTGTTTATGGGCTGTGAATGGTGACACACAGACACTGCTTCCCATTGGTCACATGTAGGCAGAAATGGGGATAGTTAGAGAAAGAGACTCCTTTGGAAACTACCAATGGATGCTGGATTTTCTTCTGCCTTGGCAAAAGCAGGAAAACTCAACTTTCAATCTGTGTGCAGTCGCCTCAGACAACATTACTCATTTTGACATGCATTGTCCTCCACTCCCACAATTCTGAGCTGTCGGTGACTGTATTGTATTTTCACTTACCTTTTGACATCTCCCTTGGAGTGTGGTGGCCTGTTTGGGCAGCAAGGGCAGAATTAGCCATTCTCATAGCTGGAGATGTGGCTTTGCCTTCACCTCACTGATACTGGATCCTTGAAATACATGTGGTAGGGTACATCCCATCCATCTCTGGATAGCTGGAAATCTACATGCCATCCTCTCAGAGCTAAGGCTCTGTGGCAGTGCTCCACGCTGGTGGTACCAGATGGGGCAACCTGTGGAGCTCAGGACATGCCATTGTCCACACTGGTGGAACCAGGGTATGCTCGCATCCGGTGAGGCGATTTATAATCTGGAACTTGCTGTTTGGTGTTTCCGGTGATTTCAGGCTGCAAAGCCCTCTGCATTTCCTGGGGTGGATTCCTGCCCTGGCAGCTGTGCTGTCAGCATAACATGGGTGTTGTGGGCTGGACAGGGGAAAAGCCACTTGGGACTGTCCTGGGGTTTCCCTCAGATCTGCAAAACTACATTTAATCTTGAACACAGATTTTTTATGGTGGCATTTTCCTAAAATAGCAAAACAAAAGAAGTTTTCTCACCTCTTCAAAATATCAGGGAAAACCCACATAGCTTGGTGTATCTTGCTAACATCCAGGCATTGCATGTGTTACCACTATCTAGACAGATAGGAATAACTATTTTGAATCATCGTTTTTAGGTTAGGGCTTTTGCTTTCCTTTGGGACGGGGCTCTTCTTTTATCTTCCTTTGGGAAACTCCATATGTTTGTTTTCTTCTGGCCTGTTTGGCATGTTGAAGCAAAATGATGTGGTTGACCTTTAGGGTTACAGATAAAGCCTAGTTTCCTATTCTCATTAATTTAGGATAGCAGTAGGAAAATCTCAGAAGTACTATAGATATTATAGATTAAAGCAGAAGCTGAATGGCTTGAAGAGGTTCAGGACTTCGGAAATTTGTAAATATTCGGTCAAAATAGAAGTGGAGCATGTGCATGTGATTTACTGGGTGCTCTTGTCAACCTTCGCTCTCATTGAAGAGGGGGAAGAACAGTCATTTCCATCCCAGAGGAGGCAAAAGAAGCACAGAGTGGCAGTGCTGCCTGGGAACCCTTCCTAGTGTTGCTGCTTCCCAGTGGATCACAGCTGGAGCCGTGGTGCCTTGGACACTGTCTGCCAGGCATCGCTTACTTTGCAGCTGCTGAACACTGTCTGTGGGAGAGTTTCTCAGTGTTTTTCTCAGGGATTTTGGAATACGTTTTCAGCACCACGTGGATCACATGGTTTCCCTCTGGAGTGAGGAGGAAAACTGGGTGCAATTACCTGCCAGGGCAATGGAGTCCTCCCCTTCCCCCTGATCTGCTGGGTCCTTTCTGAGGAGAGGGCAGCAATCTCTGAATTCAGCTCCAAGGGACTAGAAGAAAACAGCATCTCTCCTATGCAATCTGCTGTAATAAACCTCAGTCCAGAGCCTGTGGGACAGAGGAGTAAATTCTCCAAGCCTGTGTTGAGAGGGATTGCTCCATTAACAGGCTTTTGATGGCTGCGTTTGTACAATACTAAGTATTCAGTGATGCTCTTCCTGTTATGTCTCCCAACTGTGGTTCAACCGTTAGATAAAACCCTGCTTCTTGCAGCATCCTTGCTTGCTTGCTTGCTTTCCCTGCCCCTGAGGAAGTTGAGGCTGAAAGCCAGGGCAATTCAGTGGAAAGCTTCGGGTAATTAGTGACAAGGTTGTTTACATATAAAGCTCCCTCTTCCTCACAAAGTGATTTGGCACTTTGAACACAGCTGCTGGTTTAATGCTGAAGCCAGCCTTTCCCCAAAGATCAGCAAGATCGGCTGCAAGAGAACTGCTTAAAAATGTGTTGCCTAATTGTTATTGCTTAATTAAAGGGAAGAGCATGCCTTCTCTGTGTTCTTGCTGAGCTAGGGAAGGGAGGCAAGCACTGCTGAGAGTGAAAACTTTGAGGAAGCCAGAAGCAAAGTGGTTTTGTGCAGGTCTTAATGGTCTGACAAATGGTGCTGAACTTTTTCACAGGGCTGCAAAAGCTGTTTGAAGCTTTTTTTTTTCTCCTGTCAGTTCTTTTCTTCCACACACAAAGCCAACTCTGAGAGCCAGCAGCTTGGTATGGTATAGATTGGAGGAGATAGTGTGGGGCTTAATAAGTCCTGGAGATTTGTTTCTAGCTATCCACCTGGTTGCTTTGGAAGTGTGGAAAGTGGGTGTCCTGTGATAGCCGGCATCTGGGCCAGCAAGTTAGCATGGAGCAGAGCTACCCGCACAGGTCTGGAAGGAGTATGGCTGCATTTGCATCCTGCTCTGCCCTCAGCTGAGAAAAACTCCAGGCAGAACTTAACTTGTTTCACCACAGCATCCTGGAAATGTGCTTATTTTGTTACAGCTGCGTTGTCCTGATCTCTGGACTGAGCAGTGTCACTGCTTCCAGGCCTGTGTGTGCTATGTACAGTCAGCTGTCTTTGCACCCATGGGGTGGACATGCCTGGTGCTTCATAATTCTGACTCTTTGTCTATATTTTTGTAGGACTTTGAGGTCTAGAGGTAAGAAAGGTTTACATAGTCTTGATCTCTTCACTGCCTGCAGAGGGGTCCTCTCCTGGAAAGCTGGAGGCTGAGCAGTGCTGGCCTGGCTATGCTCACTGGTGGGATGTACAGACAGGAAGGTGTTGATGTTCAGACTCAGTAGCCAGCTCATTTATGGCATTGACTTTCTGCTGCAATGGAAAGGCCATGTTCAAGCAGAATATCCATGTGTGGGTCTTGGATGACAGTGAAGTGAATGAGGTTTTGAATGAGTGTGTGTATGCTTTTGCTGCCTGGATATGAATAGGTGCAGCTCCTACCCTTGAGAGTTCAGAGAGCCGTTCAGATAAATCTGCAGAAATGTACTGAGCCTCTACAGTGGTTAAATGACTGCTTAGACTTGGAAGGAAGGACTAGAACATTAAGATCAAAGGTAGATGGATGAGGCTCTGGGTCTGCCATCTGCTAAACATATCACAGGTAGCAGGGCTGGCTGTGCTGTAACATTAAATTCCCAATGCCTATTGCAGAGGAGACTTCCCATTGCTTGCATTACATCGGAGCCCAAGTACGCAGGCTGTGCTGCAATGCAATAGGATTTAATTCTTTTTCCAGACCAACTTTTAATCCACTTATTTTCCAGAAGGCCTGTTTGAACATAAATGAATGTAATTAAATATGTGCTTCCCAGTTGCATGAAGGCAAGGTAGAGGAAGGCAGCTGGCCTGAAAGGAGGCACAAAGGCTTTGAAACAAGCTGCTGTGAGGTGTCCTGATGCTCTTTTTGGAGTTAATAACTATCCAGTGAGGAAGACACCAGGGAAAATGTGGCTTATACCCCTGAGAATTGCCTTGATCAGAATCCTCCTGTTTGTTCCGGAAGCATGTGGGACTCTGCAGGGGATGTGGTGAGAAAATTGTCTTTGGGATTTCAGTTATTGCTATTGCATGTACGTGGGGGCGTGTACTTGTCATGCTATTGCTGTAGACCTGTTGCAGTTGTATCACCTAATGATGTGTTGCTGAGCAAAGGGCTCTTAAGGTCAAGGGGTACTGGTGTCATTTAGCGTTTCACAGGATTTGACCCACATGAGTAAGCTAATGAGATACCTCATTGCACATGTGTTATCACTTCAGGACACTGTTCATGAAATATGATCACCAAACTGTTAAAGGACATTGCCAGGTCTCAGAGAGACAATGAGCTTAAAAAGACTAAGCCAGAAGTCTCAGTTTCTTCTCAATTATTTCCTCACCTCCTTTTTTGCAATTCCAGTTAAGCAACATCTGAGCTTTCAAATCAGAGGGTTATAATGGAGTCATGTTCTTTGGTGCATGCAAGAATGGGTCTGCACCTGCATCTGAGCACAAGGGAGAGGCATAGTCCCACCCTGTTCTTTTCCAAGAACCTAGCAGGTAGCAGATCTGCAGGACAGAGGAAAATCTGTCATGGCCAGAAATAATTCCTCCTCTGTGACCAGCCAGGAGCAGGTGTCTGGTGGCCATCACATCATCACTCATGCCGCTGTTTGGCTTGAAACCTGCGGGGTGGATGTGCTGTCAGGTGTTTTAAGGACACTTTTTGAAACAGGATGGTACTTTCTGTATCCTACCAGCGGGCTAAGCCTAAGCTGAACATCCCTTTACTTGCAATCTCCTTTAGGATGTGCCAGGGAATATGTCTTTTGGTAATGTAGAAGTTGCACACCATGCAAAGTCCTTCTTTATGTTTCCATAGGAGTTCTCAGGGATGTGAGAGGGAAGGAGCTGTGGTTATACCTTCCCAGGCAACGTGGCTTGGGTCTGTTCTGAGCTGCTGGCTGTTACAAAATAGTCAAATCTGCTTACCAACTGCTATTTGCCTTTGTGTGTGAGGATTGAAAAAACTGTAGGTAGGTTGCAAGTTTGTCAGTGTGAGATGTAGAAGGACCAGATCAAGATGTGAAAGGGAGCATCTAGGTATGAACACAGATCAGTCTGAATTCTCATGTTAGTGTGAAGGCAATTCTTCTTTTCTTATGGAAGGCTGGGGTAGGTTGAACAAGACCAGTGGCAATTCCCTCCAGTCCTTTGACTGATGTGACAGTAGAGCCTGGCACCTGCTTCTGGTCAGATACAAATTTGAAGCCTGATACATGGACCTAGGAAAAAGAGTCCCCCAACATCTGACCATGCAACTTGAGTTGCTTGAAAGTACCTCCTGGAACTGATTCTTTGGTTTACTTGCCCATTGTTTTGGGAGATGAAGTGAGATGTAGTTTCAGTGACTGAGCTTTGTGCTTTCAGAATAAGACTGTTGTCGTGGTTTAAACCCTAGCCAGACAGCTTGTTCACTCACTCCCAGTGAGTGGTGCCAGGCTGGAAGCAATTGAGGCCCCCCCCGGGGCTCTCCCCTTCCCCGCTCCCGGAGGGATGGGGAGGAGGATCGAAAGAGTGCAACTCCCATGGGTTGAGACAAGAGCAGTCCAGCAACCAATGTACAACACAAATCACCACTGCTACCACCACCACGAACAATGATAAGAGAAAATAACAAGGGAAGAGAATACAATACCACCCACCAAGAAAACGAGTCCAATCCAGAAGCCTGTGTCCTTCCGGATAACTCCCAGTTACACCACCACCCCCCCCCGCCCCTGGGCATGATGTGCTGTGGTATGGCGTACCTCTTTGGCCCAAATATCTATAAGGTTATTCCGGAAATGTGTCCCATTGTCTGACTCAATTCTCTCTGGGGTGCCGTGTCGCCACAAAATCTGCTTCTCAAGGCCCAGGACAGTGTTCTGGGCAGTGGCATGGGGCACAGCGTATATTTCCAGCCACCCGGTGGTTGCTTCCACCATGGTAAGCACATGGCGCTTGCCTTGGCAGGTTGCTGGCAGTGTGATATAGTCAATCTGCCAGGCCTCCCCATATTTATACTTCAACCATCGTCCTCCATACCAAAGAGGCTTTAACTGTTTGGCTTGTTTAATTGCAGCACATGTTTCACACTCATGAATAACCTGGGCAATAATGTCCATTGTTAAGTCTACCCATCGATCACGAGCCCATATATATGTTGCATCTCTGCCCTGATGGCCTGAAGTGTCATGGGCCCACCGGGCCAAAAATAATTCACCTTTATGTTGCCAATCTAAGTCCATCTGAGCCACTTCAATCTTAGCCGCTTTATCCACTTGTTGGTTGTTCTGGTGTTCCTCAGTGGCCCGACTCTTGAGTGCATGGGCATCTACATGACGTACCTTCACCACCAGGTTCTGCACCCGGGCAGCAATATCTTTCCACAGTGCAGCAGCCCAGATGGGTTTACCTCTGCGTTGCCAGCTGCTCTGCTTCCATTGCTTCAACCACCCCCACAGGGCATTTGTCACTATCCATGAGTCAGTATAGAGATAAAGTACTGGCCACTTTTCTCGTTCAGCAATGTCCAGGGCCAGCTGGATGGCTTTCACCTCAGCAAACTGACTCGATTCACCCTCTCCTTCAGCAGTTTCTGCAACTTGTCGTCCAGGACTCCATACAGCTGCCTTCCATCTCCGATGCTTTCCCACAATACGGCAAGAGCCATCAGTAAACAAGGCATACTGCTTTTCACTTTCTGACAGTTTATTATATGGTGGGGCCTCTTCAGCACGCACCACCTCCTCCTTTGGTGACATTCCAAAATCTTTGCCCTCTGGCCAGTCCATGATGACTTCTAGAATGCCTGGACGACTGAGATTTCCTATTCGGGTTCGTTGTGTAATTAATGCAGCCCATTTACTCCATGTAGCATCAGTTGCATGATGGGTAGAGGAGACCCTGCCTTTGAACATCCAGCCCAGCACGGGCAACCGGGGTGCCAGGAGGAGCTGTGCTTCAGTGCCAATCACTTCCGAAGCAGCTCGAACCCCTTCATACGCTGCCAGTATCTCTTTCTGAGTTGGGGTATAGCTGGCCTCAGATCCTTTGTATCCCCGACTCCAAAAGCCGAGGGGTCGACCTCGAGGCTCCAGGTAGGACCGTTCTCCCCAGCTGCAGTGTACAGTACATTTTTTACATCTGGCCCGGTCCGGACTGGTCCAAGGGCTACTGCATGAACTATCTCGCATTTCATTTGCCCAAAGGCTTGTTGTTGCTCAGGGCCCCATTTAAAATCATTCTTCTTCTGGGTCACATGATAGAGAGGGCTTGCAATCGAACTGTAATTTGGGATGTGCATTCTCCAGAACCCCACTGCACCCGCTACCAAGAAGGAGAAAAATTGACTGCTACTGCTAAACCCAGGACAACTCTGAAGATTTCTTTATTAAAATTCTCTGGAAGCTTTAGAGGAAAAAAGCCAAAATTCACCATTAGATCTTTACCCCTGAACTAGGTTCCTCTATGCAGCATTCTCTATGCTTCTTCTCAGGTTGGCACTAGATCAGTTTGACACTGGGGGTAACTCTGGATTTCTTTCTTTTCTCATAAAGCCAATGCTAAAACTTTCATGTACACTGAAGAAGCAGTGTTAGGGTCACTTCTCAGGCTGCAGAGGACCAGTTTTGTTTCAGCTGACAGCCAGCAGCTCCTAAGCTCTATAGCATCTTTCATCAGTGGGGCTGGGAGAAGGGGCAGTAGCAATGTGTTTGATTTTTCGGTGATGTGGGGTGTTGCTGGCTTGCTCTTTCTCTCCCTATAGCAGCTCAGTGGGGACAGAAGCTGCGCTCGAAGCAGTTTGCTCACCCCCATAGTGACAGCAGCAGCATGAGTGCTGTGTGTGAAGATGGAGCACAGCTGCTCTGAGTGGGTGAAAGATGAGAAAACTCCTGCCATGGCCTCCCCAGGCACAAATCCCGGAGCTGCTGCCCCAAAGCAGGAATGAGGGCAGGGGACTGGGGGTGCAGGGAAGCTGTGGGTCCATGAGCTGAAGTGGGGTGAGCTCAGAGCAGTCCAGTCCCTTCAGTGGGAGCAGCAGGGCAGAAAGAGGAGTTAATATTTCCAGCCTTGGCTATTATGCTTTGTTACTGCTGCTTTCAGCAGCCTTGTTTGGTGGGAGGAGCTGTGGGGGGGCTGCAAACAATGGCTGCTCACATTTTCCAGCTGTCAGATACTTAACGACACTGACTCCCCAGCCCCCTGGTTTTTATTTATTTATTTTTTTCTCTCTGGCGCAGGCAGTTGAAGTGCTGCCAGCAGTCAGCGCAACCCAAATCCTGGCTGCGATTGCTGGCCTTCACCTCCCAGGGGACCCCCCTCTGCCAGGCCAGCAGCAAAGGGGCTTCTTGCTCATAGGAAGGAAAGTGCCAAGCAGCTGAGGTGCAGTGGGGGTCTTTTCCTCCCCTTGAGGAGCTGTAAAAGTACAGCAATTAGATGGATGTGTGGGAGGGAAGTGTCTCCTTGAGAACAAGGAAGTAATTTGTTTTGTGTATGGAAAAGGCATCTGTTCTTTTCACAGACTACTGAAAGCAGCAAAAGCCATCCGGTCTTAGCATCCCAGAGAAGGAGGCTCAGTGGTTTGCCAACTCCATCATCCTGCTCACCCACAGCCAGGTGTAGTGTCCCTATCTTTAACCCTTTGTAGCCCCCTTCTTGCAAGGGCTGGCAGATTTGCAGTGCTCATGCACGGAGCCTTCTGTCATCATCCCAAGCCCTGTGCCAGTTGCTGGGTGACAGGTTCAATAGAGCTCTGAGCAGGCTGAGGTTTGAGCCTCACAACCTGGGAGTTGCCAGTTGCTTTCTTGAGCTCCACTGGTGCTAGTTTGGGGTTGAAGGGCAGCTGAACTCTGGAGTGTGCTAAGCCCTGCTGCAGACCACTTTGTTATTTCCGTGAATTAGCAGACAATTTACATTCAGCCTTTCCACCTAGCTTTGACTCCAGACATACAGTTTGCCCTTGTTATGATACATACATCATAGATAAGTGCATGTAGGTCTGTACAAACACTGTACACAGTTTGCATGCTGTCACAACATGCCTGCTGCTGTGTATGAGCATGCTTGAGTGTTTAGATGATAGCTGTAATGCTTTCAAGAAACTGCAGCCTGGGAACATCCTAAGGATTTACAGAACCTTTATCCCCCACTGTAGGGTACCTGCTAGTATGTGCTCCCATATGCATGCCATTTCCCTCCCATCACGTGCTCTGGCTTTTACACAGGATCTGCAGGGAAAAATAAAAGCTAATTTAGAAACACTCTAGAGAGTTCCAGTAAGTTGCTTCAAATAATTCTTTCATATTCCTGCCTTTATTTCTTTTTGTTGCTCCCATAGCAGTAGGGAGTCAGAAAAGGTCAGTGTTGATCAGTGTACAGTCATGTTACAAAACCCGTCCTGCCCCAGTGAGCCCAGGCTCTGAGCTATGGGGCAGGTGGGACGTGACGGACCCAGCGCAGGAAAGCCAAGGCACTGAAGAAAGTGCACTTTAATGGCTCTCGGAGGTAGAAAGTGAGGATGTCCTTCCTCCAGCACATCAGAGTGGGCGAGAGGACCATCCAACTCGTGTTTCCCAAGGGCTTGCTGTAGCTTGGAGGAGATACTTGTCAAGATACCAGCAATGCAAAGGCAGGAGTGTGGGAGGATTCCCATGGGCTGATGAGTAGGAGTTGATAGCTTGCACCTCACAGACCTCCCGACGTGCAAGCAAAAAACTTGAGTGTTAAGGGCACTTGAAGTCTGTCATTCCTGCAGACACCACATTATTCCAGTTTACTTCACCTGCGGCTTCTCCTTTTTGCACCGTTTCATTTTCTGCTTGACTACCAATTAAAGCAATACACTGTTTTGATATTATTAGTGGTAGAAAGCCCTAATCAGACCTTTTCTTTCCTTGACATCTGTCCTGCCTGTCTGGGAGCTGACCCACCCTGCCTGGCCAGTCATGCAACGGGATTTCCCAAGGGCTGTGGCACAACCTCCTCCTCCCTTTCCTGATGCTTGTCCTACTTGTCTGGTTGTAGGGAAAAAGTGAGCTTGACTTTGTCATCTTCCTTGCTCTGAACTGTCACCTCCCCGAGTTATTAACTTGGCTATCAAATCTCAGCCACAGGCTGAAACTTGACAAAAGCTTTTGCACAAAGTGTGTACAAAGTGGGGAGCTGGGTATCATGGGTTTTCTGTAGAAGCATCCTGGCTCTGGGACATAAGCATAGGAAGAAGGGTCAGGTTTGACTTGGTTGTAACTGTTCTGGGATGTGTATCCTGTGATGACTGTGAATCCCAAAAGCAGGGATCTGCTTAGTGCATCATGTCAGAGCAGGTCCAGGCCCCAGCGGCTGATTTAATCTAGTCATTTCTGCCACTGATGGCCATTTATTGAGGTGAGCAGCTCCAGAGAGGAGCCTTCAACCCCAGAGAGAGGGGAAGCCCCACATCTGGGAGCCCCAGTTCTGAGTAGTGAGAGCCGCCAAGGGAGCCTTGAGCCCTCTCCAGGCCTTGCCCAGGAGCCAGCAGCTCTGCTGAGGTGAGCAGGGACTCACAGGGGGTGGCGCCAGGAGGGATGGATTACGTGGAAGACAACTTCCTCTTGCAAGTAACAGAGGAGCCAACAAGGAGAGGTGCCATGCTTGACCTCGTGCTCACCAACAGGGAGCGGCTGGTTGGGAACGTGATGCTCCAGGGCAGACTTGGTTGTAGCAATCATGAGACAGTTGAGTTCGAGATCCTCAGGGCGGTGAGAAGAGCGTGCAGCAAGCTCACTGCCCTGGACTTCAAGAGAGCAGACTTTGGCCTCTTCAGGAACCTGCTTAGTAAGGTTCCATGGGATATAGCCCTAGAGGGCAGGGGGGGCCAAGACTCTTGGTTGATATTCAAGGATCACCTGCTACAAGCTCTGGAGTGTTGCATCCCGACTAGAAGGAAGTGCAGCAGGAGGGCCTGGAGACCTCCATGGATGGATAAGGAGCTGCTGAGGAAACTTAGAGGGAAAAAATAAGCTTATAAAAGGTGGAAGTGAGGACAGGAGGCCTGGGAAGAATACAGGGATGTTGTCCAGAAAGCTAGGGACCAGGTGAGGGAAGCTCTGTTAGAAATAAATCTGGCAAGGGATGTGAAAAATAACAGGAAGGGATTCTATAGGTATGTAGCAAACAAGAGACAGACTAGAGACAACGTAGGCCCTCTCCAGAAGCTATCAGGAGAGCTGGCTACCCTGGATTTGGAGAAGGCTGAGGTTCTTAATGACTTCTTTGCCTCAGTCTTCAGTGGCAAATGTGTGAATGTCCACATGTCCATGGGACCTGATGAAATCCATCCTCATGTCCTGAAAGAGCTGGCAAATGAAGTTGCTAAGCTACTGTCCATCATGTTTGAAAAGTCATGGCAGTCAGGTCAAGTTCCCGATGACAGGAAAAAGGGAAATATAACCCCCATTTTCAAGAAGGGGAAAATGGATGACCCAGGGAACTACAGACCAGTCAGTCTCACCTCTGTGCCTGGCAAAATCTTGGAGCAGATTCTCCTGGAAGGCATGCTAAAGCACATGAAAATCAACAAGGTGCTTGGTGACAGCCAGCATGGCTTCACTAAGGGGAAATCCTGCCTGACCAATTGGGTGGCCTTCTATGATGGGGCTACAGAACTGATGGCCAGGGGTAGAGCAGTTGAAGTCAGCTATGTGGACTTGTGCAAAGCGTTTGACACTGTCCCACACGACATCCTTGTCTCTAAATTGGAACGACATCAATTTGATGGATGGACCACTCAGTGGATAAGAATTGGCTGGATGGCTGCATGCAAAGAGCCCCAAATATGATGCCAGCCCACAGCAGCATAGCTGCGGTAAGTATGAATGATGCCAGGACACATGCTTGTAAGGGTTAGGAGCTCTTCTAGCAGGACTTGGTCACATCAGCTCAACACCAGCAAGAACAGTGTGTCGAGTAAACTCAGCCCTGGTCAGAGAAGTACTGCATCTCTTATGCTCCCAACATAAACCCAGATGTTACAACTCCAGCATTTGCCACTGTGACTTCTAGCTTAGCATGTAAAATAAATCACAACAATTAATAGCATATCTTTCATCAGCAGCCAGACTTTCCAGTACAGAACCTCTCCTGTTATTTCTCCCAGACATATTTTAATGTAAAAATCTGTTCTTGGGACTGCTGGGAAACGGAAACACATCACTTGGGTTGAGTCTGCAAGGTGAGGAAAAAGTGGGCAAACTTAGAAAGTTCCTCTATCCCCATCTGCAGATTTGATATAACTGCTTATTAAACTGTGGAATTAATGCCAGACCACAGAGGGCAGAAGGCGTGTAGGGACCCCTGTGACCCAGCCTGTCTATGGTGATCATCAGAGGCAGATGTGTCTTTCTTAGGAGTGTCCCTGTGGTGAAGAAGGGAGAAGTGTGAGCTGGAAGGGAGGATAGCTGTCAGCTGAACACCAACCTGTCTGCTTCTGTGCATCTGTGATTATGCTGCAGCAGGAGCACTAGTCCAGCTAGCGCAGCAGCTAGCTATGAGCCAGTATGTTACAAACAGCTAGTTGTGAATGCTCCATCCCTGGTGGTGTTCAAGGCCAGGCTGGACAGAGCCTTGGGTGACGTGGTTTAGTATGAGGTGTCCCTACCCATGGAAGGGGGGTTGGAACTAGATGGTCTTAAGGTCCTTTCTAACCCTAACTATTCTATGATTCTATGATTTAAATCTGTCAAACTGTGAGAGGGCTTGGGGAAAGGCCTTGAAGGGACAGGCAAACCTGGAGAATCTGGTTTTGGGCCACTTTGCTTGGCAGCACCCTACACAGCATATTGACATGCCCATACAGTGCATTGACTTGCATGCTGTATGCTGAATGGCAGCGTGGACACAGTCATTGCTCCCCTGGATCGGGTGAGGGAAAGCTGAAAAGGGTGGTAGAAGAAAAGCTGGTAGAAGAAAAGGGTGCTTGGCCAGAGCTCATCTCAGCATTGGTTCTGACACCTCTCATGCTTTGTACACCCATTCCCTTTTTTCCCTGCTGGACCCAAGCAAGGAGAGCTGAAGAGGATTTTCTTTCATTTTGTTTCACCAGCTTCCTAATTTAAGTCTCCTTGTCACTTCCCCACTCCAAAACTGCTTTGTTGGCAGGGCCAGGAGAGTGAGTCATGGCCATGGCCCAGGATCCTGCCTCCTGCTTTGGCCAGCAGTGCTGTGGCTGGTTCAGAGCAGATCTGCTGGTGATACGTATGCCTGCTTGCTGCAGGGTGTGAAGGCGTTAACTTGGAGCAGGTAGGAGGCTTTGCTGGGATGGGTAAATGAATAGGTTGACAAGCAAACTGATGTGTAAGCCCGGGCCATTTCCTAACATACTGCTATCCAAGGGGAGGGTTGTGTATGTTCACTTGGTAACTCCAGCAAACTTCTCCCAAAGGCAGGATCTTTCTGAAAAGCAAAACCACAGGGGAGATGCATCTACACGGAGGCTGTATCTAACATCATGGGTCAGAAAATGAGACCAGATTGTAAATGCAGATGTTCCTTAGAGACTGAATGGGTTTTGCAGGATTTGTGCTTAACAGGGGTAGCCTTTTCATAAGGCTCAGAAGAAACATGGATTTTATTCTTTCTGCTGATATATGAGTATGTGCCTTATGCCAAACTTGCTGCTGGAAGCAGCAATGCAGTTCCAGTTGGCAGTGCTGTGAAATCCAGGGTTTCCTACACCTGGATCAGAGCAATCCCAGGCACAGCTACAGGTTGGACAGAGAATAGATTCAGAGCAGCCCTGCAGAGAAGGACTTGGGGGTATTGGTTGATGAGAAAATGAACATGAGCCGGCAGTGTGCGCTTGCAGCCCAGAAAGCCAGCCGTATCCTGGGCTGCATCAAAAGGAGCGTGACCAGCAGGTCGAAGGAGGTGATCCTGCCCCTTTACTCTGCTCTTGTGAGACCTCACCTGCAGTATTGCGTGCAGTTCTGGTGTCGTCAGCATAAAAAGGACATGGAACTGTTGGAACAAGTCCAGAGAAGGGCCACGAGGATGATCAGGGGACTGGAGCACCTCCCGTATGAAGACAGGCTGAGAAAGTTGGGGCTGTTCAGCCTGGAGAAGAGAAGGCTGAGTAGAGACCTCATAGCAGCCTTCCAGTATCTGAAGGGGGCCTATAGGGATGCTGGGGAGGGACTCTTCATTAGGGACTGTAGTGATAGGACAGGGGGTAATGGGTTAAAACTTAAACAGGGGAAGTTTAGATTGGATATAAGGAAGAAATTCTTTCCTGTAAGGGTGGTGAGGCACTGGAACGGGCTGCCCAGGGAAGCTGTGAATGCTCCATCCCTGGTGGTGTTCAAGACCAGGTTGGACGAGGCCTTGGGTGCCATGGTTTAGTGTGAGGTGTCCCTGCCCATGGCAGGGGGGTTGGAACTAGATGATCTTAAGGTCCTTTCCAACCCTAACTAGTCTATGATTCTATGATTCTATCCCTCCTGGTGTCCAGCATGGCAGGACACTGTAGGTCAGTCCTCAAGGGTTTGGCTCCTGCACCCTACTGCTGAAAAAAAGCAGAGAAAGTAAATATGCAGACCTTTAGAATAACAGCCTGGTGATTTTGTCAGTGAAAATGCCAGTGGCTGCTTCCGATAAGAAAGGGGGAGAGCACCAGAAGGGAGGAATGTTTTGTTTCTAGTGCATAACGTTGAAAGCAAACAAAAAGCCCCTCTTAAGGATAAAGGAGACTCTCACAAGTACTGTAGCATGTTCGAGACATGCAGAACTTTGGCCACAACCTTGAAGACTTCCAGGCTAGCTTCAAAAATCACATATGCTGGTCAGACAACAACGAACCCTTTGAACACATTTTGGGTCAGAGTACTGTTATTTTGGAAGGGGAAAGGGAAAGGAGGCTGGTGCTTTTGTCTTGTATCAGCAGCTGTCTGTGGTGAGCCCCAGATGCCTTCCATGGATGGCAGGGCTGGCTGCAGCTCTTCTACACAGGCTGAGTCCTAAGGGACTGAGGTCTCCCTTAACAGCAGGTCTTCTGCAGAGCCATTTCTCTGCAAGGCTTTTGACGCTCCTGTGCCCCAGCTCTGCAGTTTTGAAGAAAGCTTTTAAAATAACTTGTGCATCCTTGAAATTACCCTGCTGTGATGTGTCAGCTGTTGACACAGCAACATGACAGTGTGTCATCACTAATTTCCTGCTTGAGGGATCATAAAGACCTTTTGCATGATTTGGGCCCATCTGCTTTCCAAAAGCTAAGCTTTATTGTATCCCTCTTATCCTCACTGCTCTCTGGCGCCTTCCTTTAACCTCATTCATGAGCTCTTTGGGGTGAGGGCATCTTAAAACCTTCAGCTGACTCAGGCATAGGAAGAGGAGTCTGCAGAAGCATTAGCCAGCTGGCTTAGAGGGCCCTGCTCTGAGCTGCCTCTTTGGACCACTGTCATCATGTACATAAGTAATAGTTTCTCTGTGGTAGGGCTGATGAAGAAGACTATTCATCTTTGCAGTAACGGGCATGTAAGTCCCTCTTTCCCTGCATAGCGTGGGACCAGAAGTGCTTGCAACCCAGCTGACCTGTTCAGCACAAGAGAAAAGCATGTGATATCGCATGCAAATGAGATGTGGCAATTGCCTGGCAACCCTCGTTTGAGGTGTCCAAGCACGGTAGGCAGCCCTCAGACCATAGAATCATTTAGGTTGGAAAAGACTTTCAAGATCATTGAGTTCAAGTGTTAACCCAGAACTGCCTGAAGGAGCTGCAGTGAGAAGCCCACCCTGTTCTGCCTGTATGCCCAGGCAAACTAAGGTCTGCAGCTATTGAAAAGCTTGGCCCTTCCTTGTGTTTCACTCAAAGTAACTCTTATATTTCCCAAAAGAGTTGAAAGCTGCTACTGCTGTTCTTGGTCTGGTGAAAATCTAGCCCAGGGTTGCTGGAAAATTGGGGGTTGGTGTTGACCCTCTTGACCTATCACAAGATAGTGCTTTTGCCACCAGTGCACCATAAATCATAGGCTTTTTACCTCGTCAGTGCAAGGACAATCTGTGCAACCAGGAATCAAATGTACAGACAGTCTCATAGTAAATCCTTTGGAGACCTACTGAAGAAGGAGCTTGGCTCAGGTCTCATGTCAAGTAGGATGAGGGAGGGAAATGTCTCCAGCTTGTTTGTGGTCTGGCAGCGAGAGAGTTTTCAGCTGCTGTCACTGGCAACCAGTTTTTCTTTGTATTTGTGTCATTCCTGGGATGGTTGCTGTGTGTGCCTGTGCCACAGCACAACAGTGTGAGCTGTGTTTGCTCTGCCAGTCCTTGAGGGCTTGCAGGTACAGCCCAGGGACCCCAAAACAGGTTCTGGACTGAGCCCTGCTGTGCCATGCTCTGCTGGGCTTTGCAATGCAACCAAGAGACCTGTGCCCTGTTCCCTGCTTCATGGGCTTGCAGAATGGCTTCCCTTTGCTGAGCCTTGCTTCCCTGTGTGGGGAGAGGCTCAGGAGCATCCTGCACCAGGGAAGTGCTCCCAAAAAGCAGGAGGAGAGGCATGCTGTTGTCATAGGAAACATCTATACATAATAACCCAGAGGGCTGAATGCAGTAGTGGTATTAGCTATGCAAGCCTGCCCCTGCCTCCTTTTGCCAACCAAGTCAGCATTTAGGTTGTGCAGATTTTATTGTATGGCCTAGATTTATTTTGGATAGAAAGCCACGTGTTTCCAGTGAAGTTACACCGGCAGTGGTTTATGTTTTGAATTAGCTTCAGCAACTACCAAAACACATTTGTCCAACGTTCTTCATATTTGTAATTTTTAAAGCATCTTTATTTATATTTTTTAAGCATCTTTATTTATTTTTTTTAGTTTGAGAAGTATGCTCTGCTTCTTAACAGTAGTCTGGGCTGGGAGCAGATGGGTGTTTTTCCAACAGCTTCTTGAAATGAACAGCTGTTGTGTAGTAAATAGAACAGAAGGACTATGGAAAGTAAGTCCAAAGTTTTTTGTTTGGTTGGGTTTTTGTTTGTTTGTTTGTTTGGGGGGTTGTTTGTTTTGTTGGTTTATTTAACAAAACTAAAATTAAATGTGATGTTATGGTTAGGTGCATGTGCCAGGAGGCTATAAGTAAATAAGACAATAGACTTGTGACTTGGCCTCCCCCTCATACTTAATCCATCGATAGCTGGCTATAAGTGTGTGTTCAGAGCAGCAATGTTGGACAGTGGTGCAGCTCCTGCACTCTGCAGCATGGTATGCTCTGAGATGTTGTTAGTGGTACATGGTTGTGTGTGGGACCTGAGAAACCCATCGTTTGCTGCATGGTCTGTGGTGCACCATTGCCTGCTGCAGACAGAACTCAGGTTTAGGGGTTTTTTTGGGAAGCCATGCCTACTGGTTAGACTCTAGGTTTTGTGGATTACTCAGGCTGAGCAAGTGTGCTTTGGGTCACATGAGAGATGAGATCTGAAGTTATAGACGACTTCCTAAGTGATGTCTTCTAAAGTTAGCACTGGAGTGACTCCTGAGCTGTTTCTAAGGGGCTGCTGTACTGAAGATGCTGTCTTTGGACTGGGATGCAAAATGCAAATCCTTCTTGTGGGTTTTGATGGGATTTCTCAGGGCTTGTGATTTCCACTCAGGTGTTTGGTGTGAGTCCATAGGACGTCATTACATTCTGGCTATCTCACTGCCTTCTGTGGCTTGTAATTTCAGTCTCTTCCCCTTGCAGTGCTAGCAAGTTAAAGGACCTCTGTGAATGAGATGATGATTAGGATCCTTACCAATAAAGTTTATTGTAGTTACACATATTTTCTCTTAAAAATCTGCATTTAGGTACCTGTTTCTTTACTCATTCTTTTCTCCATGCCAGGGAAAACCCACACTTGAGGGTCTGGAGAATAAGCCTTAAGAGGAATGGCTGAGGAAACTCGGATTGTTTAGTCTGGAGATGAGAGGGCTCAGGGTGGACCTTATATAACTACCTTATACAAATACCTTATACAACTACCTCATACAACTACCTCTACAACAATCTGAAAGGAGTTAGATGTAACATGAATGATATAACAAGAGATAACAGCTTCAAGCTGTACCAGGGGTGGTTTAAACTGATATTGGAACAGGCTGCCCAAGAAAGTGGTGAATCACCATCCTTGGAAGTGCTGAAAAACTGTGTAGATGAAGCCCTCAGTGACATGGTTTAGTGGTGGACCTGGCAGTGCTTGGGTAATGGTTGGACTTGGTGATCTTAAAGGTCTTTTCCAACCTAATTGATTCTATGAATCTAGGGTACCAGAGAGGGAAGAGAGTGACCGGTTTGCTTCTGCTGCTCCAGGCCACAGAGAAATTAGTAGCATGAAGTCTGCTGGATGGAAGAGTTCCTCTGCCTTCATCCACGTCATGTGCTGCCATTGGAGATGCTTCCAGGTTTTAATTAAAAAAAAAAATAAAAAAAATTGAGGGTTCCTGAGTTTGCAAATTGGGTTTTCAACAAAATGGAAACATTTGCAGAGAGAGAGCAAGGGTGAATCAACATCTGGCAATTTTTTCAGCCACCGCTTCTTTTTTTTCTTGTGGATAAATGCAAAAAAGAATTTAAGTGAAGTCTTTGTGCACATAAAACCCTCACTGTCCAAGCATGATTGATTAGGGACGCTATTTTCCTTTTACTTAATCTTGGCATCATCCACCTTTTCCGTCTCAGCTGTTTCCAGTGGAGATAAACCGTCTCATTGGGAAGGGGCAGGAGACACCCACCCACATCGGAGGCTCCTCAGACAGTCGGGCTGCTGTTCCCCGGTGGATCGCCGGGGGAGCGGGAAACCACCCCTCCCTGGCCGCAGCTCAGGGCAGCAAAGCAGTAGTGAGCCTGACCCTGTTTGACTTCTTTCTATATCTCGGTCTCTATAAACAGCCTTTCAAAGAGGAGCCAGGGTGTGGATGGGAACAGGGACAAAGAGCCACTTAAAAGGATTGAGTGAGCTCTCACAGGAGACATAATTTGAAGATCAACAGAAAAATCTTGCCATGTCTTAAGCCCTGAGACATCATCTGAGGTATTTAAATGCTGTCATTCAGCTTCCCTGTAGCCAGGGCCAAAACATTTGTGCTCCTGTTTAACAGGGAAACTGAGTCATGGAGATATGTAGTGACTGGTAGAAGAATTCCCAGTAACTCAGAACAGAGCCAAGAATTAGAAAACCAGACTCCCTTTGGAAGTGCTCAGAAAACACTGGCTTCTGGCAAGAGCATGACTTCAGACGTGTCCTCAGCAGGGCAGACAGCTTCTCATTTTTGCATATTAGAAAACAGTTTTGCCCCAGACAGCAGGTAGTGTTTCTCAGCCTGCCATGGTGACATCAGCTGTGGGGCTGCAGCTGGCAGCCAGGATGCAGAATGTGAGTAATAACAGCCTGTGCTTGGGGGGGATCCCTGCCAGCATCCCTGTGGGAGACACTACCGCCTGTGTGTGCCACTGCGTGATATTTGTGTCCGACTCCCCGCAGGCTCTGTGCTATTCATCCCACAGTTGCAGGCAGGGCTGCCTCTCCAGAGGCATCCTTCACTGGAGTTGCAGCAAACAGCTGCTTTCCCCATCCACCCCAGGCAGGCAAACTAAAGCAAACACTAATGGAATAAACACCTGTGTTGTGACTACAAGTGACACATGCATCCTTCAAGATGTTGTTTCCTGGTGCCACTGACAGCTGAGAAACGGAGGAGCCAGCACTTGGATAAGAGAACAGTGAAGAACATCCACCACCATGGAGACTCTTAAGCCCCTGATGTGAAGAAGGCTGTGGAGGAGTGTGTCTCTACAGGGTTTCCAGCAAGTGGGGCCATGAGGGTGTCAAAAGTTGGAGCTAAACACTATATTTTTGTTCATTGTGTACCTGGCATCCAGCCTGACTCTATCCATAACTGCCTTCAGTACGAGAATTCATGCAGACCAAGCATTTATCTATTCAGAGGTAGATATTGGTGTATTTTGTCTCTGTGCTTGTTTCAGTGGTAAACACAAGTCTCTTTTCTAAAGACCTGCTCTGCAAGCAGCTGTTGCAGGTGTTCCTGGCCTGAGCAGCAGTCTGTGTGGGACACTGTGTCGGGGCTTAGAAGCCTCCCTGCCCAAGGACTAAGCATTTTCCCCCACATTGCATCACTGGCAATGTATTTGTGACGGTAGGCCAGGGAGGATGGTGGTAGAAAAAAACTCAGCTCTGCCTCATTCGGGGTGTTTGGTGCTTCCAGTTTGGTGCTTGGTCAATGCTGGAGAGATAAATGGGAAGTATTTGCTCTAATGCATTGGCTTCCCTTCTGGTTTATCCCAGTTCCCAGGATTTCAGTCTGTGGACTGCTTTTGTCTAGGGTACTAGGATTGTGTCTTATTTCCAGCTTCTGGCTGTAGGAGGGAAAAAGATAACATTTTTTCACTCAACTCAGAGTGAAAAATGTGGGATGTGCTGCTGACCAGCCCTTTGCAGAGTGCACATCTCTTAATCTCTCTCTTGGAAAGACATGTACATCATGAAGAGATTCAGAGAAGCCCTGTAGAGAAGGACTTGGGGGTGTTGGTCAATGAGAAAATGAACATGAGCTGGCTGCAGCGTGCACTTGCAGCCCAGAAAGCCAACCGTATCCTGGGCTGCATCAAAAGGAGCGTGACCAGCAGGTCGAAGGAGGTGATCCTGCCCCTCTACTCTGCTCTCATGAGACCTCACCTGGAGTATTGTGTGCAGTTCTGGTGTCCTCCACATAAAAAGGACATGGAACTGTTGGAACAAGTCCAGAGAAGGGCCACGAGGATGATCAGGGGACTGGAGCACCTCCCGTATGAAGACAGGCTGAGAAAGTTGGGGCTGTTCAGCCTGGAGAAGAGAAGGCTGCGTGGAGACCTCATAGCAGCCTTCCAGTATCTGAAGGGGGCCTATAGGGATGCTGGGGAGGGACTCTTCATTAGGGACTGTAGTGACAGGACAAGGGGTAACAGGTTCAAACTTAAACAGGGGAAGTTTAGATTGGATATAAGGAAGAAATTCTTTCCTGTAAGGGTGGTGAGGCACTGGAATGGGTTGCCCAGGGAAGTTGTGAATGCTCCATCCCTGGCGGTGTTCAAGGCCAGGTTGGACAGAGCCTTGGGTGACATGGTTTAGTGTGAGGTATCCCTGCCCATGGCAGGGGGATTGGAACTAGATGATCTTAAGGTCCTTTCCAACCCTAACTATTCTATCATTTACTCTGTTCTATGATTCTATGTGCCCACTTCCTCCTGGATCACCCCTTGGTGATCATGCACTGGCCACACTGGAAGCTCACATATCCCATCCATGCCATTTCACCAATTCATGCAAAGGGAAAACTGCAGCACTAGAAGGGCCACAATTCTGCTCTTACTTTCTGTAGGCTTTGTCATGAGCAAGGATAATAGGAATAATGAGACTGTCTGGAAACCACAGTCAGAGGAAGCACAACCCCCTAGCACAAGTCTTCATTGCCTTTCTTGCCCAAGCAGGTTTGCTGTAGGTTGCTTCCATCAGATGTGGCACCACAACTGCTGCTTGGCTGCCCACTGGGACGGGCTGAGCAGCTCACAGGATAAAACTGATGCAACAGCAGATCTTGCGATTTGGCGCTACTGGCATTAAAACTCCATTACTGTGCATTTGTAGGGCTTTTTTCATACACTAATTAACCAACAGTTTGATTTGATGGCGATATTCTGAGCTCTATTACAAGCATGCAATTGTAGCTCGACATCCCAGCTGGTCCTGTGACACAAAGGAGGGTTTTGAAAGTGCTGTTCTTTGTGCAGCACATTTGGCAAAGGCTGCTTCATCCCACCACTGTATCAAATGTCCTGATAAAGAAATGGAGCTGCAGGAGCTTGTTTCACTCCTTCGAGGAATGGTGTTAGAAGCCGGCAACCCAGAGATCTGGTTCTGATTTGCCATGAAACACTGGACCCTTTACCTGCAAGCTGGGGAAAGTGATACCTCTTTGCAGGGGCCTTGCAAGGCTCAGCTAAGATCAATAAAGGATGGAGGGGAGATGTGACATTTTATTGTTATTATTAACGATGTAGAGTGAAGCCAGGGCATCTCTGTGAATAACCACTGCAGTTTGCCTTTTGAGATTTAGCTGCATTCCTCCTCCAAGCCCTATCCGCTACTAGTCAGACAGAAGTTTGATTTTGTAGGAGGAGGGCTCAGAAACCAGCATTTCTCAGTGTCTGAAGAAAAAGCAGAGTGTTTCCTGGTGTAATTAGGTCCAGGCTCTCAGGAAACGAAGGCCGTCTAGTTGATAAGTGTTTAGTAAAGATTACCAAGCTAAGGCTGGGGAAAGCGAGCAAAGTGTTTTCATTTCAGAAGCAGCAAATCCAGCTGAGACTTGTGGTGTGTGTCATGTATGGAGGCAATTGTCCAAGTGGTATGTGGCCATGCTCACTGAAGCGTGAGCCAAATTCATCCTGGTGTAACTCCACAGGAGATGCTGGAGCTGCACCAAGAGCCTGAGCAGCAGCTTACATCCCTGTTTTACTCATATGGGTTTGAGTTTTAGTGTAATGAACAAATGCTGGAGGAGCCTGAGGAAGTTTGCAGTGGTGCTGCAATGGCTCTTGCCTTCCAGGCATGTAAATGTGTTCGCAGGTGTATTTTGCAGCAACCCCACCTCTGCTGAAAACTCTAACACAGCCTAGTGGTAGGTCTTTCTCAGCCACGCATCTTCTCTGGGGAAAATAATATACTGATGTCTTAAAATCTCCTAAATCCCTTATTTATTGCAGCTTGTATAAATGTGTACCAGAAAGGATTACACAGCACCTTAGAGGATAGGTCCATCAGTGGCTTTTAAGCACAGTGGTCTGGAGTCAAATCCTGATTCAGGAAGCTTGTAAGCTGCTGCTTTCCCTGAAATACCCTGGGTGTGAGGGTCACTGTATACCTGCCATGCCCTTACTCTCTGCCCATGAGTGTCCACCCCTGGCCACTGCTGGGGAAAAGGTAGTACCCCTTGCAAGACTTTTCCTTTGCATTCCAGACCAGCTGAGATGATAGTGCAGAATAATTTTCACTTCCCTCCTTGTAGTTTCTCTCTTTCTCTACAAGCTTTGCTTCCAATGTGGCATCTTTGTGCTGGCCCAGTAGCGGTGAATCTACTAGATCAGCACAAAAGCCTCTTTTCAAAGAGGGCAGTTTTACCCAAGGTCACCTAAGGCATAAGCTCAGTTTGCTTTCGCTTGGTGTCTGTTAGTTCCTCTCATGGTGAGCAGAGCCCACCCCTGATCTGTAGATCTTCAGTCTTCACTAAATGCTAAAATGTTGAATTGGAATAGTGATCTGATGCTTTATCCAGTCAGGTCTGCAGTGCCCTACCATGACTACCATGATGGTTTCCAAACATTCAGCAGTTGCAAATTGTGATCCATTAGCTTATGACTTGAGCCCTAGAAAAGGAATTCCAGAAATACTGTGTCTGGAAAAAAAACATGGTAATTAAAGCCATTTCCTTGAAGACTGTCAAGGGTTTTGAGTTAAGGGAATAGCTACGAGTCTCTTTTCTCCTAGGGATTTATGGCTTGTTTGTTTCTCCCTTTGTTGTCCCATTGTGGCTCAGGGAACAGAGAGATAACCTCTTTCTCAGATAGCAGTCCTGTTTGCAGCCCACCCTCAGGGGTCTGCACTCTGCTTTTCAAACAGATGTTCTGTTGTTAGTCAAATAAACTCACCGAAATCACTATCAGTCAGTCAGTACCTTCTTCAGCAGATGAGCTTTCTATTGCTCGGGGGAAAAGTAGTGAGAGGCTTGGAACAGGGCTTAGCTAAGCTGTTTGAGAAAATTCTATTTACATCAGAGGAGCGCTGCCTAAAAGGAGTATCATTTTATCAGCAGTCATGCTCCAGAATGGTCACGAGTAATCTGTGCATCCTCTCTGAAAGGTGTTTTCTAGGGCACATATAACTGTATGGATGATACTGAATAACAGCAGACAAGCATATGCATTTTCACAGGAAACTTTGGCTCATGAAGGGCATTCAACAACTCATCATGTCTGACTCTTTTAAAAGGTGCTGAGCCATTGCTAACCTTTGAAAAGGGTGGAAAATTTCTGCTGTTTAGAATTTTTCTGCTTGCCTCTGATTTTTTCTGTTGGGCTTTTCTTAAGTGATTTAGTAATTATTTCTATAGAGATACCAGTGTGGAGACAGCTCAGGAGTCTGACTCAGTGCCTGATGTTATCAACCAGTGCAGCACTACCAGTTGCAATGTCCAGGGAGGCAGGATGCTAGAAAAAATTAACTGAACTGCAAAGATACTGTTTTATGGGTCTCAGAGAGGGAAGATGCAGGGAAAATGCAGAATCTGGGAAACAAAGAATATGTGACGGTTCTGCTAATTTTGGATCCAGTCTTTGATATGCTTTCTGCATCCTTGCAAACATACTGCACAAATGCCATCTGTCCGCTCCCAGGAGAAGTATTGATATCCAGAAGTTTGTCAGAATAAGCTGTGTTGCCTTATTCTTGTGGGTACATGCATGGCATCAACCTGTCATACACAGCTCTCAGATTATTCACCATCGCTTGTGTATTTGTTAATCAACTTAGTCACAAAAGTATAACTCTCATCCCCTCATTGGAAGAGGAGGTTATGTGTCACTTTGTTTAATGAAATGCTTTACTGATAGCAAGTCTTTTGATAAAGATGTGCTGCAGCGTACTTTGGCCTTCAACCTCCTTAGAATAAACACTGTTAAGTTTGTTTCTGTGTTGTGGATTATACTTGTGTTGGGATCTTAGACACTATAAAAAAGTGATCCTTTCCCAGGTGTTCTCCATTCCATGTCTGTGTCATCACTTTGCTTCAGTTATTTCATTAGAGATAAGTTTGTTCTTGGCCCAAATCAAATGCCTTTGGTTTCCTAAGGCTGGAAGAGTTTGTGGAAATGTAGAATATTGTTATGTACCTGTGGCACCTCTGCTGCTGGAGAGCATGCCCTGTCTGCTTCTTCCTGTGATTCAGGCTTACTTGATGCACCCCACAGCCCTTTTAATTGCCCGACAACTTTGGTTTGTTCTGTTTTTTCCCTAAAAGCATTCAATGGGTTTTAACTTAAATGAGATTGAAGCATTCCAGCCTCGACTTTCCTCCCTTCATGGGCAAAGGTCTCCCTCTCTCTTTGCCAGCAGTTTTAGTAAGATTCACCTCTTTCTTCCCAGGTACTTCCAAGACTCTCTGCAGGGGCCTGGTCAGGTCTCTCTGTCTGTTATCAGTCAATATATCAGATGAAAGCTCTTTATTTGTTGAACAGCCTGCAGCCCATGGGACTCTGGCTGGTGGTCTGTGAGAAGGGGATAGTCACGTAGAGCTTGTACCCAGCTGCTCCATTTCATTAGTTCAAAATGTATGGGCTTATCCTGGGTGTGCAATGACAGGGACTGCCGCGAGGATGCTATAACAACAGGAGGAAGGACACGGACAAGGAAACTTCTGCTCTGGAAATCCTGGCTGATTTTATACCCCACATCTTTTAGTACCTACCACTGCTTGTTGCCATTAGATTGAAAGTGTGTTGCTTCTCCCATGCTACTCATCTCCAAAGGCCACTGGCTTATCTCTAATTACCTGACCAAGGAGAACTCTGGGGTGTAGGAGCCTCATGGGTAACTATCTGCACAGACTCCTGAGCATTGAATACTTTCCACCTCTTCCAGTGAAAATTATAAGCTCTTGCTTAGCTTTCAAATCATGCTGACATCCTTAAAAATAGAGAAAGAGCCCATTTTTAGCCAGACACAGCTTTTGGAGGACCTGCTCAGAGCCAGGGGGTTTCGCACCACTGACTGTGGCATGGCCATTGTGTCTTGGCAGCGTGGTTTTATGTTTGCAGCTGGAGGGAAGGGGACAAATGGTCAGGTATCAGCTGATAGAAGTGACCTTTTTCTGTACAGAGTAGTGTACTGAAATCTATGTACTGCCAGCTCCTATCTGTGATCTTGCCTGTCACCTACTGGCACAGAAGGAAGAATCCCATCTACAAGAGATTTCTTGCCCAAGCTTTAAAATCTCAGTTGTAAGGGGTTTGGTTTTTGCCAGGAGAGCCCATGCTGCATGTTCTAGGAATTTTTACTTGTCTGCAAATACTGTTTCATAGGCAAATTAGCTGTCATCAGAGTATGTTGGAACTGAGTGCTTACACAGGACAAAATCTGTCTCAGTGTTTTCACAATCAGTCAGATCGAAGGTTCAGTAAACACAAACACACTTCCCACTGCCTGCTATGTGGATTTATGTGGGAAGGGTCTTTCCTGCTGGGAAGTGGTTTTGCAAGTCACTTGTGAGTAACGCGCTCCTCCGTGTGCAGTATTTGTTAGATTATGTATGCACTGAAGCACACAATGCACAGCCAGAAACGTGTGAAAATCTTCGTTCTTACCTGTTTGGAAACGGTTTAAGAGAAGCACATTGGAGAGGGAAAGAAGGAAGGAAGTGTCTCAGTCTAATTTGCTTTCTCAGTGCAAAATGTCCTTTTCAGGCGGGGTGGGGTGGGGTGATGTCATCAGTCTGCTGGGAACGTACACATGTATACTTATATAAAATACTGTCAGCATGGCTCAAGTGAGGGATTTGTTAGGAAATCTGATTTCTGTCCTTGGTTAATTGAAAAAATTCGTTTCATGAAGAATACTCAAGTGGTTTGTTTAGTTTGGTTTTAAATTCCTAATTATCTGCCATTTTCGAGAGACTAATTCAATGTTTAGTCAGCTCTTTTGACCAAATACCTACCATTCTGCATGTGTTTGTGTAGAGAAGAATCGCTTGTTGGAATAACGGAAAAACCCAAACCCTTCCTAATTTTCCTTTGTGATGAGAAGTTTTCCCTGTACTAATTCTCCAAATTTGTTCTGGTTTGGATCTGGGTCCTCCAGAGTGACTGGTGAGCAGCAGGGCACACTGGGCTGGTCTGAGAGGAAGTGTACAAAGCACACTGAAAGGAGGTTGCCTGCATTTTGGAAATGGAGAAGACCTCTGAAAAGATCCATGAGGAGCCTCCAGGAAAGCACCGCTATTGCTCCCTGTCACAGTAGCAGCAAGGACAGGGTCCAACCATATTTATCTTGAATTGGAAGACAAAAAACTAGTAAACTCTTTGGAGAGCAGGGGATGGTGTGCTAATGAACTCGAAGGCAGCTTCACATCTTTGTCACTTGGTACCTATTCCCTACACTTGAGTAAGGCTCTTTCTGGACATATGCTTGCCTTTCTCTCTGATTTTAGTGTTTTGCAGGGTCAGCGGCTGCTGTTGTGGGTGTCAGACTGCTCGAGCACATTTTGGTAAATGTGCAATCCCATCAGCAGAGGGAAAACTTCTCTGGAAACTTTATTCTTTCTCTAATTGCAATAGTAAAATAGTTGAGAGGAAGTCATATGCTATTTGTAGCCATCTCATTGGTACTTGCTTCTGCTTGCCCAGGCAGTAAACTCTCCATAGACTCAATGAGATTAATCCTTCGTGACACTGAGCCTTTTGTTTTCCTTGTTATCTATGTTTATCAAGTCCAGAGTGTTCCTCCTCTGCAGAGCACAGTGCACTAAACCTCTGATACAGCACAGCAGCAGTGGACCTATGGAAAAGTTTAAAAAAACAGTATCTGTTCAGCAAACCATTGAACAGTTGTTTGAGACTTTGGTTTCTAGGTCAGCCAAATAGTCTGAAATTTTTTCTCAGTCTCCATGCCAAGCTCAGGCACTCAGCAATTAACTGTGCAGGTAGGTCCAGTCTTGATGTGGCAAGAAATGCTGGGGTTTTGAGGTATCTGATGCATTTTTCAGTGTGTAAGCCTTTCTTCTCTTTTCCTCCCAGAAAAACGTCTTTTATCCTTGTTCTTGCCAAGAAAACTTCAAGGTAAACTGGGAGCACCTCAGTAACTGTAGATATTTTGGCTACAGCTTCTTCTGCCCATAAATGGCACTATGTCAGTGTGCAAGTGAAGTGGTGGTGGTTGCACAAGCAGACTGTAAAGCTGTCTAATGTTCATTTCATAGACCTGGTACACTGCCCATTCCACTTCATTATCCCCACTGCTAAGCATCAGAGAACAAACTTCAAGGGCTGCAAGTTTAGGGTCATTATAACTAAAACCACGGCGGTGGTGTGTGGCGTAGGGTTTATGCAACCTTTCTGAGCACCTGGTATGAGGTGGGCTTTAGTCGCAATTCATTCATCTGCACATAGTGAGGGCAAGTGTGAATTCGGAGCACATGCCTGCACGTGATGATGAGCCAGTCTGAGCTGTTTTCATGTGAGCATTAGTGATGAGATATATGCTCTATGTCTCTCTTTGAGGGATGCAGCTGCTGAGGTTACGATAAAATCAAACAGAAGGTTAGACATGTTCCAGTGAGACAGTTTATTTCCTAAGCATGGCAGGTTTGTGACGGTGGCATTACAGGTACAAATCAGATTGCTCAGCATGGAGTTTACTGGCTGACAGATAGATCCACAGTTACCAGAATGACAATAAGCTATTAAGGAACTGTTAACTCATGTTCCATCATACAGCCCGTGAAAGCTCCATTTTCTCAATGGTTATCAGTGAGACTTGGAGTCAATTGTATGGTGATGTTCAAAATGTTCATTCAAGGTCCTTTCCCCAGCCTATGGTTCTGTCTAATGTTCCAGTTAAAACAGCCTTCCTAATCCAAGCCACTACTGGAAATTGGAAGTTGCAGCCACATTGAAGTCCAGGCCAGCACTGTCCCAGATGTGAATGAAACCGAGCATTTGCAGTTTGCTGAAATTCCTTAATTTGAGGTTTTGCTGCTTAAAATAATTGTCCTCTTTTTCTGTGAAATGAAATAATCCTAACATTTGAACAAAGAAAAAAAATTCAGCATGAAAACCCAGAATTAGGGTGATTTCCCCTTCTTGTCTCTAGCCATTGTCATGGTAAGATCAAAATGGAGACAGAGTTCCTGGGGTTCTCTCAGTGCTGGTGTTGATTTTGTGTGTCATCTCTGGGCAAATTACATGGGGTTTAGTGCAAAGCTGCAGCTATAGCCCAGCAATATCATTTCAGTGGGGTGAACAAGCAGACCTTAGAGCACATACTAAGGTTGTGATTCTACAGTTGTCGTTTTCTCCTTGCAGATTTTCATTCAGCAGTGGTCGCACAACCATCAAAATCCCCTTGTGTTACATGCTTGCATATGCTTATGGTCCCTGAGTTGCTTGCCATCTAAATAAACAAAATGATTGCCCTGTAGGAAAAAATGCTATTATTTTTATTGTTATTCATTTAAAACAATGGAAAATCAGGCACAAAGAAAACAAAATGTTTTTTTCCGATGACTGCACAGTAAGATTGTGACAGGGCCAGGAACTGAGTCCAGGTGTCCTGAGTCCCAGCCCAGACCTTTAAAAACCAAAATATCCTGCTCCTTGTGAATTCAAAGTGTTTTGGCTAAAGTTTCCCCAGAGTGTTTCATAATTAATGTCAGTGCTTGACTCTGAATGTGTCTTACCAGTTAGGAATTCGCTTTTGTATACACACATCCACTGAAAATCTCCCCTAAATTTGGCAGCTGTTGGCTTCTTTCTGTTACTTGCATGTTTTTGAGACAAATATGGGACATGACACATTGAAAAGTGTTGAGGTGAAATGTTCTGCTTTGAGTCCACGTAGCAACCCTCAAAGGTCATCTTTGCTATGAAGAGTCAGGAGGACTATACACAGCATGAGCCTTTTTTGAAGGGTGGGAAAGACATTTTCTATTGTATCTAGAAATCAGACTCTTCCTATCTCACAGAAGTGGATGTTATCCAAGAAGAACTAAGCCCATCCTAGGATCTGTGAGAGTTTTTGTCAGCTTTCTGAAAAGGAGCTAGAACCAAAGGAAAATAGAACATCCCACAACAGGCAATTGCAGCTGTGTCTTCAGGGACCAGTCGCTTGCTGAGATGTATTTGGTCCCTTTTAAGTCTGCACAGACAGGATACTGCCTGTGAATAGACATCTGTGATGTGGCATGGAAGAATGCACTTCTCCTGAGCAGCTCAAATAGTGGCTTAATAGAAGTCCTCTGGATTAGGTCAGCAGCTCATGTGTCTCCAGCAAACTTGTTGCCCCATCTCAACCTTTCTAATTACCGGCGGCAGTGCCAGTCCCACCTACACTCAGCATGACCTGAAAATTCCCATCATGAGATGCTCTGGTCCATCCTTTATCCTATATCAGATGCTATCCAGCTGTGATGACCTTTTTTGGGATGGGATTACTATGAGACGAGCTTTTTCAAGACGGGATGCATGTTTCTGAATGGGAACGGCTCTTAAAAAAAAAAAATCCACATTGAAGAGGTTTGAGGTTTTTTTGTGTTGAGCTGAAAAAAAAAATTACTTACAGTCATTTTGCTTGCCTGGGAAGCCAGGAGGTTATTCTGAAGAGTGGTGTTCCTAGGAAAACTCCAAGAGAAGGACTGGAACCGATGTTGTTTTTGCAGTAAAAGCTGGCTTCCCTGCATGTGTTGCCAGCGCAGAGCTAATCCTGAAAAACTTCTGAAGTTTACACAAGGCAAATTTTTTGCATTTCTGTGGGCATTGCAGCACAGAGGTTCTTTGGTTTCAAAGGGCAGATCTGGGGAGTGGGCTGAGATGCTCTCTGACCAGAGCTTTCATCTTCCTTTTGGGGGTATTCATGTGTGCTTCTTTGGCCAGCTTTGACCTTGCCTTTTAGGGAACCGCACAAGTGATTTTGGCTCTGCTGGAGTGGATCTGGCCCTGCAGCAATGGCTGGGCTTTTCCTCCAGCAGGTCTTCGTGTATCCAGGCACCTGCTTTCAAAATGTCTCCATGCCCCAGCAAGCAATGTGAAAGCACGTCCAGAATGGCTCATCTGATATAAAAGTGCCAGTTTCACAACTCCCCTGGTAATAGTTGTGTGTCTAGTCCCATTCAGTGTCTCCCTAATCAGAATCACACAGGCATCCTGTCAAGCTCAGCCAGGGATTTCGAACAGCCGTGATGTCTCCAGTCACCACCATTTTGACTCATGGTAGCCCCCTTGTTTGTTCTGCAGACTGTGTTTGCACTTGTCCTAATCTAAACAGCCCAGATGAAAGCACTGGGCACTTCTCTGGGGGATACACTGAGTCCCAGGAGGCTAAATACATGTCCCGATGTGCTCTGCATCTTTCAAGCTTCCCTCAACTTTAAGTTGGGCTCCCAGTCACTGACATCAATTTTTATTTTTTTTTTTAATGGAAAAAAGTTGTTTTCAGCAGCTTGTTGCATTTCTAATTCCACCTTGTTTTGAGGAAAAGTCAAAGGAAACCCATTACAATAATTTTTTAATATGTGCCTTGGAAATTTTGTTTGAGAGTGGAGATTCAAAAGGCATCGGCTCCTTCCTTCACAGCCAAAACACACACACATCCTCCATGCTGCCCTAAGAGAAGGTTACCTTGCAAAAATAATGCATGTCTTCACCTGTTTTTCCCGAAGTCTTGCCAAGCTTTATGTGCAGTAGGAAAGGAGGCATCATTCTGCCACTTAAACAACTTGGGTATTTTATTAGTGCTGGCAGACAGCTCCGCTTTCCAAATAGGAGCAGATTTGCCGAGTGATTTGGTGTTGGCCTGGGGCTTTCAGGGGGACTCTCCTTTGTCCAGCCAAATCAAACCTGTTACTCTTGCCCCACTCCAGCCGTTCCTGCTCAGAGCAATGTTCAGCATAAAAAAGGAGGTTTTGCTATGCTGTTACTGCAGCCAAGTGCCCTGAGCAAATCCTTTGCATTTTTTCCCTTAGCACTTCATCACTTTCATAAGCCGCTCATGCAACATTGCTATAGGATATATATGTCAGGGCATCCCTCAAGGAGAAGGCCCTGTGATTTCACCCAGATGCCAATCCCACTTGGTTCAATGGGCATTAATGTGTAATTGGATGTGTATTTTAATTTTTAAAATGGTTGCAAACACTTCTGCTGAGGTAACAAGCCACCTGCTGAGGAGGTGGCTGCTCAGATGACTGACAGTTCAATCACATCTCTAAGGATAAACATAGGTCAGAGATTAAACTAGTTACTATATGCCTGGCTGGTTTTTCAGTTCTCATCATTTTGCCATTTGGGTTGTCTTATGGGTACACGTGCAGATTTCTGCATGTGAGCTGCTGTACTATGACAGCAGCATAGCATAAGTATGCCTAAGCTCACTGGCTCTCGTGCCTCAGGAGCCTAGAAGTAGTGGCACAGGGTTGAGGCTGAATTTTGCTATCAAGGAGTACTTGGACATAGCCTTGCCAAGGCTGGCATTAGCCTGATTCAGGCTAACAAGCTTGGGTGAGCCTGCTCAGACTGCAGACCGATCCCAGTGGCCTGACTGCATCTTGCTGATAGTCAGTGATGGTAGCTTCCTTTCAGGAACAAGTGCATTAACCATGGAAGCGGCCCCTCTCTCTCCTGATAAGTCATGCAGATGTTTCACCTGAACATCTGTCCTGCTCCTGTCCAGCAGCTGCTGTGGGTGTGTTTAGCCCTAGCATTTTTGTCTGTTTGTGAAGCTCTATCCAGGGTGAAACTGATTCTGTCTCAGTTCTGAACCTCTAAATCCAAAGTAACTTGATGCAGCTTCTGTATACAGGTTTTCATTGACTATCCCATTACTGCCCAGACCAGTGGTGTCAAAAGGGTGTCAGAGATAAAGGTGTCAGAAGGTGTGGCATAAACTGCTGTGTTCACTATCCTACATCACAGATTCACTTGATCTTTCTTATCTTGTTACAGCTGAACAAGCTCGAGGAGGCAGCAAATGCAGCTCACACCTTCTTCATGGCAAACCCTGAGCACATGGAGGTACAGCAGGACATTGAAAACTACAAGAGCACAGCAGGGAAGGTCAGCTTGATTGACCGGGAGGCCAAGCAGCACATGGTGAGTCTGAGCTAAAGAGGTGCCTGGGTTAAGTGTCAGGCAGCATGGAGAGAGGAGATGTAGGAGATTAAGAGAGCACCATCTTTGAATGGGGAGATTCTTACCAAGGTCCATATTACAATACAGGAAAACAAACTCTCCCTTTCCGAGCTCTCTTTAAGTCAAGCCAGCTCCTTCTTTTTCAAGGCACACTGTTCTGTTCCTCCCTTCAGGGAACTCCGTGGTCATCCATGGCTGTGGATCTTTTGAGCTGGGTTCTCCCACCTGGGCAGGATATGTGCTTGTGGCTTTGCTGGTGAGGGTGCAGGGTGTCAGGCAGGAGAGTGGCATCTATTTCCACCTCCCCAAAGTGAAAGCCCAGCACAAATGCCAGGGCTGCCCCCAGCTTTGTGATTTCTCACAACAGAAGGAAGCAGGAGTGGCTCTTTTTGTGTAATTAATGGAGGTGCTCTGTAGGGGCTATTCTAAGAGATGTGCCTGGGTCAAGATCAGTCTTTTCCTTTGGCATCCAGTGTGATTGCTGGGTAGGAGGATAAAAACTAAGAAATGTTTTTTCAAATAATGCATAATCTAGAGGTGGCACTGAGGTTTCCCTAAGTATGTAGGAGTTCAGAAGAGCATTTAGGCAGGTTAACAAGGTCCCACGGGTCCAAAAGTCCATTGATGGCTTAAACATGGTTTGGTGCAACCGCTTGTGTCTAGTACTTGGAGATTATTCTGTCTCTGCCTGCTTGTTTTGAGAAGCACCTGCAGTTGGCAAGGGCAGGATGCTGTGGTCCAAGCAGCATAGCCCACTCATGGTCTTGTCTTCTGCCTACCTACTTTGCAGGAAGACTACAGTGCTGGGGTAAAGCACTATGACAAAGAGGAGTATGAGCTGGCCATTGACTTCTTGGAGAGTGCATTGAAAGGGTACTACTCCGAGGACGAAGATTGCCAGATCATGTGTGAGGGACCACAGAGATTTGAGGAGCATGAGTACCTGGAATATAAGGCTGGCCTCTACGAAGCTATTGCAGGTGAGATCTTTTTGCATCTTTAGTGTTCTCAGCCTTGGCCCTGGAATATGTTTGAGTTTGGGCCTTTGGCTAGATTTGGTGAAGTGTCTTCCCTTCCATTACTGCTGCTGGTAAGTAATGCTGAAGGAGGCACTTGGAAAGCCAGAAAATGCAAATCCAGAGGACAGGGAACTAGAACATCTCATTTTGGTCCTGAATAAGAGCTGGGCCAGAAAAATTGCATTTCCAGATGTGTGGAGCACTTGCAGCTGTCCGTAAGAGCTGGAAGTATAGGTGCTTTAACATAAACTGCCTCCATTTCCCCTGTACACAGTCTCACATACCTCACTGAAATCTAGATATTGCTGGCCTCTGTTTTTATTTTCGCTGTTTTTCAATGCATATGAAGAGAGCAGCAGAATCTTCTTGGTCATACTCCAGATGACCAGGAAAGTTGCCAAAAAGACTCCCAACATAGATTTCCTCTCTATCCAAACGCATGGATTTGTCATTAGCGGAGGCCCACCTAATTATGATCATGACTGAATTCTCTGGAGAGAATTGAACATTGCTGTGTAATCTTCAGATTTGCATGTGTGGCTCTGAGCCAGAGGGGATTAAAACAGTTCATTCACAGCAGAAATGAGATTACATTTAATTAGTCGTAAGGAAAGAAGAGCAATAAATTAAAATTTGATGACAGGAATCTTATTTCTCTATCTGCTCATGGCCTTGGAGTTACATCAAGCTCTGCAGTTTTCCTTCTTGTGTGGAAAATAATTCATTTGTTTGCAAACTGTTTTTCAGCTTTGCCTAATTTTTGCTTGTGTCAAGGCAGGAAATCTAATTGAAACAATCAAGATGAGAAATCACCAACATACCGGATGGGAAGCTGCCTTTGTTGGGTTTACTTACCCATGCAGAAAATCTCAGAAGTGTTGTAAGGGTTGACCTGGTACCAGTGTATCTGGCAGCTGGTCATGCCTGCTTTTAAAGCCATAACCAGGACACCAAGTGCCATATCAAGCCTTCCAAGAGATCAGCCTTTATTGGCAAAGAAAACCCACCTTCCTTCTCACTGAAAGCTGCTGTTCATCAAACAGGTCTCTGTTAAATTGCTTCTGTGCTGTACAAGTCTGCTGCTCCAGTGCGCAGAGAAGATATTTCTGTGCCGGAGCACAGATACGGGCATGGTGTGGTGGTCATCAACCCAACACATTACTTGGGATAGAGAACAAGCCGGTTGGTCTCTGCAAGTGCTGTGTCTTGGTTTGGCCAAATATGCCTGGGAATAACAACTCCAAATCCCACGGCCATTAAGGCACCCAAAGAAGCAGGGAAGTGAGGGCACACAGAGGTACATAAGATACATAATGCAACTAAGTGGTTCTTTACAGGACAACATAATCCAGAGTTAACTCCTGGGTCCAGGGCAGTCAGACCCAGATGTTTCAGAAGGGAGTAGGAACACTAATACAACAAGAAAAGAGAGTGTAAGTTTCTTCAAAACTAATTTGTCTTTTCAATTCCAAGCTGATTTGCAGTGCTGCTGTGTGGGGTTCACCTCTCCACCATAGGGACTGCTGCATTTCAGTGAATTGATTCCTGTCTATATAGGCAGTTTCAAGGGCACCTTGACAGTACCAAGAAAAAGCAGTGCTTCTCAGTGATAGATTATTTCAGGTCTAGGATGCTTAAATAGGTTTAAATTACAACAACTTTATTTATGTCCTTTTCCTGCTTGCTTTTCCTAATGTAATACCCTGGATGTGTATGGTAAATCAGGTAACTTACCCAGACTACCCGCCCAGAGCAAATGGGGACTGTTCTGAATTGCCACTTGGTTTCATTGCAAATTCCTCAGGCTGTTTTCTTGGCTGCTTTGAGGAATGCTTTAGTAGCTGAGCACACTTCTTTTTTTTTTAAGCCCATGTTTGTTTCTTAAGGTTTTTAGTGGTGTACGAAGACAGAACAAGTAAAGTCCATTTGTAAGTATATTGCAGCAAAGACTCCAAACTGGAATCAGATGTCAGCATTGGCTTTGAAATTGTACAGCTGATACAATGCCTATATTGTGGACTCCCACCAATTAAGAAATTTTGGTAATGGCAGATGTTTAACACGTGTTTGTTTTTCCCTGGGAGATCTCTCATCTTTGAGAAACAGCAAAAGGGGATATTTACACCTTAGACCTTTCAGACTTGAGTTGCAAGTGCCTTGCTTTGCCATGCTTGAAAAGCTGAACCAACCCCTCTCATTTAAGCCTCCCTGTGCGCTTAGGAACTTTCTTGCTGCAGAAAGGAGACGATTAAAGATGAGCTGAAGTAAGGGAGAGTGAGGATGGCTTTCATGTGGCAGCACGTGTGTCCATCCTGTCCTCCTGTCTCTGCTTGCTCTGTGGGTGTCCTCACCTTTGGTTTGGCTTTTGGGGTTGAAGAGCTACCTGGCACCTGCACGTCCTTGCACCCATCCGTCTTTCCTGGGATGAAGCAGCAGCTCCTGGAACACAAAAGAGATGCTCAAGCTCCCTCTACAGTTGACAGAAGGAGAAAGACATTTCTCAAAGGGGGCAAAAGTGTGACTGCAACTCTCCGTTGGCTTTGGAAAAGAGCCTGAGCTCTTTAGGTGTGCAGTCACCTGCTGGACCAGAGCAGCGCAAGTTGCACGTCCTTCAGCCAGGGATATTTAACCTCTCTCTGTCCTCGTCTCGGCACCTTCACCATCCTTCTCACTTCAGTCTGTTTTCTCCCCCTTTTCTTGGCAGATCACTACATGCAAGTCCTGGCCTGCAAACATGACTGTGTCAGAGAACTCGCCACACGTTCTGGCCGAATCTCACCCATTGAAAATTTCCTTCCCCTCCATTATGACTACTTGCAGTTTGCCTATTACAGAGGTAAAGGCTGTCTTTCTGTTCCTCATAGTGCTTTCAGAGTTTTGTTACCTTTTATGCAAGTTTAAATTGTTTTATGGGGAAATCAGGGTATTACTACATGATGTTCAAATTACTGTGATGCAGTGGCATGGTCTGAAAGAGTCAGTAAGGAAAGGACATTGGAAATTTGCTCTTCAAATATCAGGTTGACTGAAATGCAATTAAGCATTTCTGTAAAAGTGTTTAAAGTCATCAGACAGGTTTTAAAAGTCCAACCTTTAATTTAAACATTCTTATTCTTTAAATAATGAATGCTTTTTTAGGGTTGTTTCATTTGCCTTTGACATTAAAGTTCTGGGGGTTTATATGTTTCACATTATCTGAAACCAACGGATGCATTTTCTAAGTTATTATATTTATAGATAGATACACAAGTTAGGACAAGCTTATTCCAAGATGCCAATTTTTACTGATTACCAAATATTTTAAGATTCACAGTAAAGCTGCAGGAGTTAGCTACATTGCAAATATCAGGAGCTGGCAGTGCTATAATATACTGCCAGCTGTGTGGTCCTGTATGGTGTTCTATTGTGTCCTGTTACATAGAAAAAAAAAAATTCAGCAGAATTCTGCTATCTCAGGCTTCTGCTAGGAGTTCTTTCCCGAAAAGGGCAGAATGAGTGAGGGGCAGAACTGCTACTTAAACATAAAGCTTCTTCATTCATCCATGCAATGGGAAGAAAGCTGGAGGAGTCAGAAGCATTTTGTGCGTGGTGTACAGGCTTTTTTATTCCTCTGCCCAGTTAGAGGTTTAATGTGGTGGGTAAACTGCCCCAGAGCCCTGAAAGATGCTGCACAGAAGAGAAGCAGTTTGCTGCTGGACAGCATCCACATTCTGCCTGTCCATTTGTATCCAATTTGGATCCCGTCTGACCTCTGCTTGACCACAGAGAAGTTGTGTGTCTGTACCTCAGTTTCCCTGCTGGTGAAATGGAGCAGTTAAGACAAATTTGCATCAAAAGAGTCTTGTAAAGCATGGGGCTCACCCTTCAGCTGATGGAGAGCTCAAGCTATGCCTTCCCTCTCTGCAGCTGCCCTCTTCAGCTCTGCCCTGCCATGCTCCTTGTGAGCCCCCAGCACTACTGGCAGGGCTGTTTCCTCCTCTGCCCCCCCGATAATGATTGTGTTGTCTCTCAGTTGGTGACTACATAAAAGCCCTGGAGTGTGCCAAGTCCTACCTCCTCTTCCACCCGGATGATGAAGATGTCTTGGAGAATGCAAGTTATTACGAGGGTCTCTTGGAAGGTACAATGGATCCAGACACTGTGAAACCCAGAAAGGTAAGAGTGAGTGTCACCTAGGAGCCTAGGTGGGAAGCTTTAACAAAAGCTTCAGTTGGAAATAAAAGCAGCTTGGCAGCTTTCCCAAAGTGGGACCACGTTGAAAAAGATGTGGAGATGCTGAACTAGCTGGCAAAGCTAATTGTCAGGATGTGAGTTCAGAGCCACTAGTGTAGGGGAGAAACTGGAGGGTAGGATCTTCTTTAAATGGGGACTTCAGCTCAGCAAAGCCCAAGCAAGGGCAGGGAGGGCGATGACCGAGTGCCTCAGAAACATAAACCCTCCTCTGGTTCAGTGCTCCAGGGGAGATGCAGAGGAGGAATGCAATGAAGCACTGAGCAGAGGGTAACCTTTGTTAAGAGAGGGATGAGAAATATTTTCCCAAGGGAAGGCTGGGATGTCAATGTTACTCTTAAGTCACTGAGGTTGGAGTTCAGCTCTCAGCCTGCTTTGTGGGAAGTAGCTTTGCTATTGCAGGGTTAGGCTGGGGTCAAATAACCAAACAGTATGTGTTCAGTCACCCAGTGGGACAGTCTTCTTGTGTCGGGGCAACCTTTATCTGTGGCCCTGGGGCTGCCTCTCTCACAATAAAGAAAAGGAGAAGTTCCTCCCATCCCATCACAGTTGTGAGGGGGCTCCTTCCCCTTATGCCATAAGCAGAGGGTAGGGAGGAATTGGATTTTCCATTCCCTTGCGAATTCCTTGATTTCCAGGAAAATCAAGGTGAATTTGGTAAAACACTAAAAAAGGAAAATGATGAAGAAGAAAACTAGAACAGTTACTGTTTCTTCTCACAAAGTGAGTCTAGGAAAAACCTAAACTTGACAAAAACATGTCATTGTTTTCAGTGCTCTGAAGTTTTCTGTTAAAAAAAAAAAAATTATCTGTTTTTTGCTTTCCAAAGTAATTTTCTAGGAGAAACCCGAGTGTTTTGTTTAGAACAATTTAATTCAAAAAAGAAGCCCTCTGATGGGTGCTTTTCAGCTGTTTGTGCTTTGTGGTCCCTGTGTGAGTACCCTGAGCCCACCCCAGGCTGTGATGCTGCAGTCCAACCACCACCAGGCTCTGCTGGCTGCTTCATGAGCTCTGCATCGCATGTGAAGAACTAAGGCACAGCCCAACCAGAGTCCCTGCTTTGCCATGTATTTTGGGGGTGCAAGCTTCCCAGATGAGCTGCTGAACACCTCCACTTGTGTAATGTAATGAGTGGCTCAGCTCTGTGTCTTTGGTTGCTTGAAAGCATGACCCAATCATCCCTCACCCCATAGGAATCTGCAGTGTTGCGTGAAAAACAAACCCCTCTTGAAGTATAGGTGTATTGTCTGTGTCTTGTGAAAGGACGTGGGCAAATACTCCTCTTTTCCTTTTCTTTTCAGGAAGCAAAAATGCTACTGAGGCGCCATAAGCTGGAGTCTCATCTTTTGCAAGTGGCTGCGGCCGGCCTTGGATACACCTACACAGAGCCGGTAATTCCTGGGTCTGCTATAGCGAGGACCTCCAGGAGTTCACAGCTATAGGACCACTTCCCCCCTCCCTTTTCTTAAAAAGCAAGTCCCGTGTAGGTGATTCAAGCTGGGTCTTGGCTTGGTTTGTTCCCTATGGGAAAATGTTGATAGCAAAGCAAGGAAGGCAACCATTCCCAGGATGAAGGAAATGCAGACACAGCCTAGTCTGGCTCTCAGTCACTGTCACGGTGGTTGGGTGGGATAGAGAAGGCTGGGCAAGCTGGGTTCCCTCTGCATTTGTTCATATGATTCCAGGTTGGGTTGGGGTTGCATTTTCAATCTGGTGACCCCAGGCAATTGCTCAAAGTTGTGTTAGATCTATACCAGAGAGGCTGGCTGATGTCAGGGAGACTGGGAGTGAGGCAGAGCAGGTAGCTGCCTGGCTTCATCTGGAGCATTAATTTAAGAAGCATGACCTCTCTTTTTTCCTGCAGAACTACTGGAACAGGTATGGCGCCCGCCAGGATGAGCACAGGTGAGCCACCACTTACCCCAGCTAAGCCTGTTGCTTCACCAGCCCCTGCAGTTGGGATGACCCACAGTAGGGTACAAGCCTGCCACTTAATGCGTGCTGCCCATCCAGCCCAGCACACCACCATGGCTGATAATTACAAACTTTCCACAAGCACCTTATTTTAGCTGAGTGCCTCCAAACCATTCTAGAGGGAACTTGGTCAATGAGTCAAGTGGTGCTGTTCATGTTTGTTAGTGTCTGTGCTTTACTGGTGGAAACTGTTGTTCCCATTACCAGAAAAACACTGTTTTTCATGGACAGGGTGAAAACTTCTACAGGTATGGTTGTGACATTTGCACAATGTACCGATTTGTCCAATTTTTTAACGTATTGGTTTCCAAAGGGTGCCAAACTGCAGTTCCCAGAAACTGGAGACCTCTGGCCCAAGTCATGATGTTCTTCATTTCTCTTGTTCCTCAGTGTCCCATCAAGTATTAGCAGTGAACCAGAGGAAAGGCCTAGGCTATTCCTGGCAAAGAAACCCATGCCAAAATCAGATCGAGAGTTGAAGGAGGGTAAGTCTGATGAATATGTTTCAACAAAATCAGAAGTTATTTTCCTGTTGGTGGAGACTGCAGACTGCAAAGGTTGGCTGCTGGGCAATGAGGGCAAATTCTGCCTGAGGGGGTTGAAATTTTATTTAAGACACAAAGAATTCCTCAATGATGCCACAGCATTTCTGGGTCTGTGGATCCCACCATCATTGCTCTGCTTTTGGACTTGCTTTTCCCACCTGCTGAGCTACTCGTTACAGAGCCCTCAGATGTGGAGCTGGGAGGCTGTGTCCTCCTCACTGTGGGGAAGGTGGCATCGGCAAACAGTATTTTTTCCTTTAGGTGTTTCTAAGATTAAAATGCTCCCTCTTATCCAGGCTGAAGAAGGACTGATGCTGGAGGCATTAAGTTTTGGGAAGTCTGGTCATGATGCTTTGCTGAATGTGCTGGATCAAAGCATATTAGCAACCATTTCTGTTTGCAGACTGGCTTGTGATGTCTTGGCTTACATCAAATCACTCGGTTTTAAGGGTTGTCAGCAGACGTTTCAACGAATTTCAGCACATTTTCAGGAACCACAGAAAATACCATAACAAGATTTCTCCCATAACAATTTTGAAAAATCATATTGTAGCCAAATACCAAAGAATGCTCCTCACTGCAAAACAATGGGTCTCCAGCCAGGAGGTGTCCTGTGTCTCTAGTGGGTTAGCTCCACAGAAGCAGGCAATTAAATCTCCCTATAATGCAATGGATGGTTGTGCTTTTTCTGGGGAATTTAACAGCTTTCCATGGCCCAAGTTATCTCCAGCTGCTGAGTGTCATGTTCAAAGTATCGTTATCCCTTCTTTAGCCATACATAAAATAGGCAAATATCACAGGAGCTGGTTGAGTTACATTTGGTTTTGGCCTGTTTGCCTTCCATAATGAAATAATTTCAGAGTGTGTCTTTCTCTGTTGTTTCTTCTCTCTATGCTTTTATTCTGGTTTAGCTGCAGAATGTTTTCAAGTTTGCAAAGAAAACTGAAACTATTTAAAACGAGAATGGTATTTTTGTTCATGCAGCTGCTTCCTTTCTCTCTTGTCTTTTTTTCTTTCTCTCTTTTCACTTGGAAAAAAGAAAAGGCCAAAAGAGAAAAAGAAAAGTCCATTTTAATGTTGTACTCCTCCTCTTCTGTGCTTCTCTCTTTCCTCCCCTTCCTCCTTTCTACCAATTCCTTTACTCCCAAAAGAGCAAAGAATTTCCTGGTTTCTTTGTGGTGTTTTCCACAGAGCTACACACAGGAAATAGGACTCTCTGCTGGTGCTTAGAGGCGGTGGAGATGTGGAAGGCAGCCAGGAGCACACTGCCGGTATGGGACAAGGGTTCAGTGTTCATGGCACAGGGCAACCCCTGCTAGTTCCCTGGGAGGAACAAAGGAGCTGGGGAAGTGGTGAGTGATGGCTTCCAGGTTCATCCCTCATGTGCCTACGGCTGAGGAAGAGCAACATCCGAGCTGGAAAACTCAGCCTGGGTTGGAGTGTGCCAGGAGTCTAGATTTCAGAGTCTTGTTTCTGATCCAGCTGCATTTATAATAAATGCTATTATTGAGCAACAAGAACAGCAAAGTGAACATGAGGAGACCTAACTCTTCAAAAATAAAGTCATGGGCTAGTGGCAGGGCTCTGCCCTCAGGGTTATATGTCCTCCATAGGCCAAGGAGACCTTCCAAAAACAGAGTGTGCCCCAACAGACAAAGAAAGTAGCAATTATAAAAGCAGCATAACAGAAGTTTCCTTGTGCCACATGGTGAGAGGAGATCTGTGATTCTGTTTCCTCTATTTTATTGTGGTTCTGTGACAAGAGAAAATTTTCCCCACAATTTAGATGCATTTCACCTTCCTCCTGGACAAACATCTGGTTTAGGTTTTTATTGTTGCCATCTCTTTCATTCTCTTTCTTTAAGGAGATCAGGGGCAGAGGCTTCAGAAGATGGTGATTTAGTGTCCTCACCATGTTTTTGTGATCAGGCAAATTTTAATGGGATGGATCCAAACTTCATATAAAAAGCTAATCTCTCTCTTGCCATGGCAGCTCCTTTGCAGAGAAAGATTGTCCTCAGGATCTTCCAGTTCACCCATTCCCAGCCCCTGTTTTGGTGGAGAGCAAGCGATACTTGCTGCAAGCTCAGCACCACACTAGCTTTCCTATGTGTGCAAAAGACAAAAAACCCACTGATGACAATTGCAGAAAGTGGTTTTGCATGCCAAGCTGGCAAGATCCACACAGCACAAATGCAATGGAAACAGCTTTCGTTGATGTTGGCTGCTGGCAGGTGAGCCAAGTTAGCTGATGTTCGTGTCTCTCATTGTGTCCCATCAGGTTTTGGCATTTTTAGGCCGTGGTCCTTGCATTTGCAAGGAAGGTAACGAGAAGGTGGAAAATGCTGATGCTCTTGCAGCAGATTGATTTCATCAGCAGGTGTTTCCATTGCTTCTATTTCTTTTTGTTGGTGATGTGAGGCCAAACTCTGCTCTCTGCTGTGAATTTCTTTCCCTGGCAGCACATCCAGGTGACTTCAGCTGGCCCTCAGCCACAGTACAAGGTGTCAATGAGGCCAGGGCATGTTCAGCAGCGTTGTTTTATATCTCTGTTTCCATCAGGGGGTCCACTTCTCTACAGCCATGTAAAGTTTGTCTACAACTCGCAGCAGCTGAATGGTACTCAGCGAGTTCTACTGGATAATGTCATCTCAGAGGAGCAGTGCCGAGAACTTCACAGGGTGGCCAGTGTGAGTAGGTGTTGTCCCTGGGGGGGACATGACTGTCACGTGGGCTGAGCGCCTGATGCTCTCCCCAGCATCTGACCTGTGAGGGCTAAATGTGTGATCAGCCACTGGAAAAGACCCAAGTTCATACCTTACTCTTTAGTGTTAGAACTGGTGCCAGGATGCCTGTGGAGAGCAGTCAGATGCTTGTCCCCATAACACATCCATGTAAGTGCATGGAAGCCACTTCTTTGGGCCATTCTTAGAAATATGCTGCAAGACAGACCCTGTGCAGAAATAGCTCTCTGACCCATGTTATATACAACCCCAAAGGATGTCCATCCACAAAGCCTGGTTGAGCCTTCTCATTCATCATTAGCTGAACCTGGGAAGGGACTGAGGGTGCCTGAATATCCCCAGCAGGGAGATGGTTGTCTATTTTCCAGTATCTCAGAACAGACCATGTTTATGGATAACTGCAGTGCCTTCCCACCTAACTCACCTGTCCTGATGAATGCAGCCTTGGGATATTCGGGGAAGAGAGTGCCAGTTGCTTCCATTGCAGCTCCTCCTCTTCCGGGGAACCAGTTCATGCCTCACCTGTGGTCGTGTCTTTCAGGGGATCATGTTGGCTGGAGATGGTTACAGGGGCAAAACCTCTCCCCACACCCCAAATGAGAGATTTGAAGGAGCCACAGTCCTCAAAGCCCTCAAGGTACAGCTCCGTCCTCCTACTCCTCTCCCATGCCCTCCCTCCCAGCTGGTGCATGACGTTGACCCTCTCTCACCCTTTCTCCTTGCTCAGTATGGCTACGAGGGCCGTGTCCCATTGAAAAGTGCCCGGCTCTTCTACGACATCAGCGAGAAGGCTCGCAGGATTGTCGAGTCCTACTTCATGCTGAACTCCACGCTCTACTTCTCCTACACCCACCTGGTGTGCCGCACTGCTCTCTCTGGTGAGGGTCTGGGAGGCCAGCAGGACAGCAGAGCTGGGGGGACAGGAGGGGGTCAGCTCCCCACAGGGGTTTACAAGTGAGGGCCCAACAACCCTGAGAGCAGCTTTGTTTTGCCTGGTGCTTAAACTGGTGGCCAAGGGCTGGGTAAAGTCACTGTCCCTGTAGCAGCAAAGGGTGGGCACTGCTGTCCCAAAGGAGGTAATTTCTGGGATGTCTCTTGTTTTTCATGTCTCCAACTCTTCCTCTTTTGTCTTCCCTCTTCTCTTGCCTCTTCTCATCATCTGTTTTCCTTTCCATCCCATGCCCAGCTCTCCATCTCACTTCCCCACAGTAAGGAACAAGCAGAGTTGTGCATATCTGAGTCCTCAGATGTTGCCTTTTCTCTCCAGCCTTTTCTCTCCTCTTCTCACCTGTGAACACCACCCAGAGTGGGGTAGGGGCAGGCTCCCACCCCATGATAGATCCCACAGAGCATGACATTTCCATCTCATCCACCCCTTCTCCTCCCTCCTTCCTCCACATGGTCCTGCCTAGGCCAGCAGGAGAGGAGGAACGACCTGAGCCACCCCATCCATGCTGACAACTGTCTCTTGGACCCTGAGGCCAATGAGTGCTGGAAAGAGCCTCCTGCTTACACCTTCCGGGATTACAGGTAGGAAGGAAGGGGAAGCTGCTCTCAAGGGCTCCCAGGGCCCCTCCCCATGGTAGGGCATCTTGCTTCACGGACCTAAAACTGGTACATCCCAACCATGGCAGAAGTAAGATCCAACAGGTAGTTTCTGGTGGCAGCAAGCATCATGGGTAAAGTTCAAGCTGAGTTTAACTGTTAACAGCTGTGATATTTTAGGGTTGGGAGATCCCACCTGTGGCCCACAGAACTGTGTCTCTGCCAGGTATATTTGGTGCAAAATGGGAGGGTGGGAGCTCGTGGGACCTAGGGGATATTGTGGGAATTGTTCCCTAGCCAAGGTGAGATCTGCTGTTTCTTAGCTCTGGCTCCAAAATGGGGGTAGCCCAGGTAGCCCCAACCAGCTCCTCAGTGGGACTGCTACCCATGTCTTGATGGAGCAGTATGGGATCTGCCCCAGAGGTGGGGGTCAGCCTTGAGCCCTCCCCACTGCTCCCCTCACAGGGTTCCCCCGCTTCCTTCCCCAGTGCCCTCCTGTACATGAATGCAGATTTTGAAGGAGGCGAGTTCATTTTCACTGAGATGGATGCCAAAACTGTGACGGTAAGTCAGTGCTGTGGAACAAATGCTTCTCCTCAGAAGCCCATGCTCAGGAGCTCTGGGCTTCCCTGGGTAGCCTATGGCTCCTACCTTGCAAAGAGTCTATACAAAATCCTGCTAGCAGAGATACCAGATCTTCTCTTCCCTTCCCAGAGGCTGCTTGAGCAGGAAACCTGAGATGAGGGGGTTGCACCACCCCTGCACAGGCAGAGGGATGGCTGATAGTTATCCCTGCCTGGAGGACTGCTGAGCCCCAGCCACATCTCATGGCCAAACGTGAGGTGATGCCCTCATACATACACAGTGACTGACTCTGGTCTCTTTCATAGGAGACACCCCCCTCCATTGTTAGATAGAGGGTCTGGGCACCATGCTGTGGCTCTGCAATTCAGTAGATGCCGGAGGGTAGATTGCATCTCCATATGCCTGAGGGTTGATTTGGTTGCACTTCTGCTCCTGAGGTCCTGCAGGTCACCTCTTGTGGATTCAGCAGAGGAAAAAAAAGAGGTGTTTCAAAGCCCTTGGCAGGGTTAGCCTGAACCTTTCTGGAGTTATGCCATGGACCTGTTTGCTGTAGGTGGTCACCTGTAGGCTTTGCAAGGACTCCATGCTACCATCTCCTTTCTGCACGATGTCTGTGCAGTAGGACTAAGCCTCACACCTCCCTGTTTACCCCAGCAGCAACTCACTGGGTTCTGGGGTGATGCAGAGATGCCCGGTAAGATCTCAGACCCTGGACCACTGCAAGCCCAGACATAGCCAGTGTGTGCAGCTGTGCTGCTCCTTGCTACACTGGTATTCCTTGTTTTCTCACAGGCCTCCATCAAGCCCAAGTGTGGGCGAATGATCAGCTTCTCATCAGGCGGTGAGAACCCCCATGGGGTGAAGGCAGTTACCAAAGGCCAGCGGTGTGCTGTGGCTCTCTGGTTCACTTTGGACCCACTTTACAGAGAGTTGGTGAGTACCTCCATCATGATTTAAGGGGAGCTGGGGGGTATTCAGCATCCCAAAGGAACCAGGGCTACCTTCAACCTCCAGTTCCAGCACATTGCACCCCCCACAGTAGCATTCCCATTCGCTGCACTATGGGGACATGAGCTGGTGGTACAGGAACCAAATGGTTTTCCCTGCTGGCCATGCTCTTGGGCACCTATCACCCTGATCCTGTGGGGTGCAGGGCTGGCCTGAGGTGCCGAGTGGAGTTCAGGATGGCTGTGTAGGGCTGGGCTGGACGTTTCTGACACCTAGTGGCAATAACTTGATGAACGGGGAAGTCCTCCACAGCCCTTCACAGCTCAGAGGCAGGGCTGATGGCTGCTGCCAGGTCCTCAAAGATAGTTTGGCAGCCTGTAGTCCATTGGACTGGGCATCCAGATGCCTTGGAAGATCTGGACTGTAGTGCCTTGCAGCAGGCAACCTCCAAATTCTTCCCCGAGCCACTGTGGCCCCTGGAGGAAGAAGGGTGATTGGATATTGAGGTGCAAAGCGATTTGATTAATTTTGTCCAGCAAATGCCTAGGCTGTTCCCTGCCCTCACAACTACACAGCTGGTCCTTGGATGAACTTCTTGCTGTGGGTCCTTCCAGCAGGCTGAGCAGTGCTGAATAAGCTGAGAGCAGACACTAAAATGCTGCTGCTATGGTTTCTTCCCCTCTTGCAGGAGCGAATTCAGGCAGATGAAGTGATCGCGATGTTGGACCAGGAGCATCTAGGACCCAGTGAAATGAACATCAACCCAAAGGATGAGCTATGAACTAGGCCAAAGACTTTTTATATTAAATATTTATTTAATATTGTTAATCTTATTAGAACCCTTCTATTTTTGTACAGAGATGCTGTATAAATTAACAGGTTAATATGATTGTGGAGTTTCAGGAATGCCTCTTCTGTGTTTAGCGCAGCTCTTGCTGAGACCTCTCATGCCTGTACCAGCATCTCCTGCTGGGGCTGGTTGCCTCCAGCATCCCATGTTCTTCTCTAGCACTTCTCAGGATTTATTCAACCCCACTGTATCCCTTTGGAGAACCTCTTTTTGGGGGGGAGGGGGTTTCTTTTTCCTTCCTCAATCAGAAATAGCTGCTTCTCTTCAGCTTCTGCTAGAGAAATGTCTCAGGTGTGCTAACTGACCAGTCTTCCTGCCCCTGCTAAGTGCTGGCTGAAGACCTGGGCAGTGCTGGGGCACAGGTTAGTTATGGTTGTCCTTTCCATCTTGGATCCCTTCACCATTTGAAATACGCTTTTTAGGGAAAAAAAAAAAAAACAAAGGAAAACCTAAGTCCTAGCAAAATGCATATCTCTCTGTAGCCATGCAATGCTGGTGTTTGGTATTAATTCTGAGCAAAGCTTCCAGAAAGCATCTGCGGGGCAGAGGCATAAGCTGTGCACAGGCATGAAGGGGTTTGACTTGCAGTGGACTCTGGTGGAATAGGGCCTGTTGCTTGTGTTCTCTCCCTTCTCTTGCTAATAGCCTGGGATGCATGAAAGGAACTCCCCTTTTCAAAACAGCCAGAGGAAGTCTGGGGGGAAGAATGGGAGGGCAGTTGGAGAACGGAGACACATTACATTGTGCCTCTGTCTGCACCATGCTATTGCATCCAAGGTTTGATTCCTACATGCTGCAAGTTCAGCATGAGTTTGTGCTGCCATCCCCTTACAACCATGTCTGCCCGAGTGCATCCTGCAGAGCTGTCCTTCCAAGCAGCGGGGTGCATCCCCTGCCCTCCTGGAGGCTGCAGGGATCCCACCAGCTGGTCCTCTGTCAGGAGGGAATGCCTTTTGTAATTGGTTTGCTGCTGTGGTGGTTAGCCAGGGCTGTGTCTAAATCCAGACGAAATAAACTAAACATGATGTCTGTGCCTGTCTTTGACTTTCTTTAGCCAAATATTAGAAGGGAAGAGCAGGGGGTGTGTGTTTTATCTCATGGTGGTGTCTCTCCTTTTAGGGTTTCCTGCCCCAGGCTCTAAAGCAAGACCCTGCATTTTGGAACAGGCACGGGGGGTAGCCTGGACAGGATCAAATTTGTGTGTGTACATTTGGCTGCCTGTCCATCCCCTTTGCTCTGTATCCAGTTACCTGTTAACTTAGGTACCATTGGCAAGCTTTGGGTAATTTGGAGAGCAGGAGGATGATGTTACAGCCCCTGTGTGCTGCTGGGATGTGCAGGAGGCTGGGGAGCAAAATGGGGTGCCAGCTGGCTTCTGGTGAAACAACAGCTTTGGTGGAGAACGGTGTCTTGTACCAGGCAAGGTGCTTAAACTGGTGGTCAAGAAGGAAAGGAGCCTCAGAAGGATGCAACATTTCACGACTCAGTTGCCAACTGTGTGCCCAAGAAGGCGAAAGATTCTGGGCTGCCTGGGCCATGTCACTCACTGCACTGCTCTGCCACTGAGACCTGACTGTGGTCCGTGCCAGGCTGAAGCCAGGAAACAGGAATGCAGAGAGTCAAAGGCAGTTTTCCTCTTTGTTGGTTCTTACAGCTCTCTGCTCTGGCAAAGCCTAGCTCAGAAGTGGGTTTGTGTTTCTGCTGCAACAGCAGAGGTGGATGCCAAGTTTATTGGCACACTGTAGCCTTGCAAGAGCAAGTTACAGAGCTCTCTGGGACATGGACCAAAACATAATCTAGGCTTTTAGGTCTCTTTTGTATCTGAATGGGATGGGTTGCCGCCAAGGTGGCCTGATCTCTGAGAAATGTGTTTTAACTTTAATATTTGATGTAGGGACCTGATATGTGCCAGAGTTGTCAGGGTCATATCCTGACTGCCCGCAGGGTACCCACATCCCTGAAAAAAAGAAAGCAAGCTAACAATAATACTGAATATATACACTCCTCCTTGGTCAAATACACCCCAGGGACAACCTGGTGCAGTAACATTTTTGCTTCCTGCTACATTGATTCATGTTGGTTATTCCCATTTTTGCCCTGCTAGTCTGGTAATTGCTGTTTCCCAAAGTCCCACCATGAAGCAGCTCCCCACAGAGGCAGTGTCTGAAGTCACACCACTAGAATAAAGCTGATGTGCATTTCAGAGCAAGTTGCATGGCTCCTGGGCCAGCTCCAAGCTCCTCTAGTCGATGCTTGGCTACTGAAGGGAGCCACAACCTAATTAGGTGGTGGCCATTTTGCTACGTATTCCCCAGTTGTGTCACTGGCAATATGACCTGGAGATGCTTGAATTGTGTCTCAGTTCCTTGTTAACTTTGCTGTGCCCCTCCTAACACTAATCATACGTGCAAGGTGGGATTAGCAGGGTTGATCTATGACAGTCAGTGAAGAAAAGAAAAAAAACAACAAAAGAAAACAACTCATAAAGGAAACAGAATAGGATTAAAAAGTAATTAAAGCAACAACTGAAGTGGCTCTGTGTGTGTGCACACATGTGCTTGTGTGTGGCTGCTGCTCTGGAAGCAAAGCCCTGCACAGCGTTACTCAATGCCAGGGGATCTTTACTAGAGAGGAGCTTTGGTTTTGTTTTGACATTCACATGGGCCCAAGCCAAGTTTGGTCACCCCTTGCACAAGGCTGCTGATAGGGGTTGCTGAGGGCTGGAGAAGCCAAATCTGTGCCACAAACATGCCTTAATGCAAGTGGCTGCTGAAAGTTTCTCTCCAGCCAAAAGCTCACCCCTGAAACCTCAATTTAAAATGAGACTTGTGGGTATTTACAAATTCCTGAATCCATAGTCAAGTCTGAAATATCTAAGGCTCTTTATGATATGTCCAGTGGCTACAGAGTCTAATAAAACCTGGGAATGTTCACAGCCTGCGATACCTTTTGAGGTGTTAACGGTAAGCTTAACTGTAAGCAACTGAACTCACCAAAATTGCTGTGGAGGCTTAGAGCCATGTGGATAAGTCAGTCTCCATCAACTCCACTGGATGATGAGTAATCCCCATTGATTCCAAGCCGCTGCATGATAAGCTTATAAAATATGGTGTACTTGAATCTTTTGACCCCTTTATTTTCCAGGATCTAGATTGACAGGCTGAAATACAGCAGCTTTGAGAGCAGCACCCTTGGAAAGCCAGCGACAAGCCCCACAAGCCACCAGCCTGGCTGAAGGCCCTCTTCCGCTGCCACTCTATCCCATCCTGCAGCTGCATCCCTCTGCTGTCTCCCTACCCTGCTGCTTGGTGTCAGCCCCAGCGATGGACAATTTGGGTGGCACCATCCCTGCTGACTGCTGCGCTAAGGTTAGCCAGTCCCTCTGCAAGGGTCTCCCCACCTTGGAGACACTGTGGTCATGGGTGGGAGCAGAGTCTGGACAGTTTGTTATCTTTGCATTACAATGGAGGGCTGCATGAGAGCTGCAGCAACTCAGCCAGGAAAAAGCTGTGAGTGAAAGGAGACAGGCTTCAGTGAGTACTGCTCATCCCTCCTGATTAAACCTGGGCAGAGCCAACCTGAGCACTGAGAGGCAGCTCAACATCTTCCCATGAAAAACTGTCATTAAAAATAAGGCTGTTTCCTCCTGTCCACACCCTTGCCCAGCCTGGGGGAAAAAAGAACAAAACAGCTGGCAGTGAGATAAAAATGGGCTAGTCCTGCTTTGGGGAAGAACTATATTAAAAAAGGAACAAGGCATGCATGTCTTTTGTTTCCACAACTACTCCTATGCCCACATCCCACGAGAAGATCCACTTTTTCCTGAGGAGAATGTTGCTGCTTGTCTGTGCATTTGGGTATGACCCTGGCCAGGTCCCATGATGCTGTGCTCTTCCCCAGTTGTGAATGGGCATATATTTATACACACACACACATATATATATATGTATATGTACTTCTCCTCCCACCACTCCATTTCAACAACAGGCACTCAGGCTCCATGTATATGATGCCTTGGTGCCCATGACAGCCCTGGCACCCAAAACCCAACAGAGTGCAGCTGTGCATAAGGCCAGATCCTGCACCTTTGTTCACCCCAGGTACAGCCCTGTCTTCATTTTGTGTCTGCGGGGCCCACATGAACAGGTAGAATGGGTGTCACTAAGAACAACAGCCCCCCCCCATATCCTCCTGGAGCACAGTGTAGTGTGTGTGGGTCACTTTCTGTTCCCAGAACACACACACTGCACCAGCAAACTTCTGTCTCCACAGGACTGGTGGATGCTGTGGCCAGCCCAGCATTACATTTATCTTGTTTTGAACACATGGTGAAAGCTGGCACTGAGTTTGTTTCCTTCTCATTTATCAAGACTTTGTTATGCAAAAGAAAAAAGGAATTAAAAAAAAATCACAAATGCCAACATGTCCCAACCCCCTGGCCACCAGCCAACCCTGCCAAATATCAGTCCAACACGATACAGGAACTTAAGAAATCAAAACAAGCAACTCGGAGAGCTGCCTAGCCACCCTCACCTTGTTTCTGGGTGAAAGCACTGGTGAGCTTCAGGGGAGCAGGGCTCAGCCTGGGTCCGGATGTGCATCAGCGGGCAGCATGCTAGGCCATGGAGAGAGAGCGCTGGTGCAGGCAACCACAGTGCGTGCCATGGCAGGAGCCGGGAACGCGAGGGCCCTGTGGGCAAATGGAGGCAGGCTGGCGAGTGGACATGCTTGGCAAAGGAGCAAGTCGGCTAATGATCATTTCCAGGGGTGGTTTGGATAATAAGAATGGCAGTTCTAGTAGGTGTTTCCTGAGGTTGAGCAGGGGGAATTAATATGAGTTTAGTTTAGCTCCTACCCCTCCTTTATTTGTAATGAGATTAACAGCAGAGTTGGTAGCAGCACCATCAGCCTGCTGCTGTGATGGGGTGAGCCAAGAGGCAGCTCCCACAATGCCTTGCATGCAAACCAATGGCTCCAGCACATGGGGAAAAACACCCCTTTTATCACACATGGCTTTTCTCAGCAGCCTTAGGATGGCTTTGCTCCCAGGCTCAGGGGAAACACATTGTATTGGACTGACTTGGCTCCTTCCGGCAGTGCCAGGAGCATGGGTGACCTCCTGGCATAGCTCAGCATCACCAGCTCCTCCTTGCAGTGCTTTTGCACCCAATGCTAGCTGAAAGAACCAGGGTAAAAGCTGGTCCTTGCTTGTCAGTGAGAAATGAAGCCACTGCTTGCTACCAATATGCTTTGGGCAGCTCCAGTGCAATAAATGAACCCAGTTGATTCGACTGCAATGAGGCAGAAGCTGGAAAGAAGTGTGAATGCCCCACAAGGCACCTCCCAACTGCTCTCGGTGCTTTAAGTGGACTGTAGCAAAGGTGGAGAAGAAACTCTCTTACAATCCCCCTTAAAGAGGGGAGAATGTGGGCCCCTTGGCAAATTTTGCAAAGATCTGTCAGACCTGTGACAAGGTCTGCTCATGGGAAACTTAGAGACACCTTGTATTGTACATAGCTCTTGTAGGGGAATTTTGGGTAGAAAACCACTGAAACAAAAGCCATGTATTTCAAAAACCTCATATTAGTTGCAGTAACCAGGTACATATGGGCCAAGTGCTGTGAGGCACCTTGGCACCAGGCCCTACAGGGCTCTCTGTAGTGGCTGGGTACAGCCAAGATGATGCCTATGCCTGACGTCCCCTCCACCACATTGTTAGTCACTGACCACATCGCCCCATGTCAGGATGCCCACAAAACCCAGCTGTGGTGACAAGCATTTCTACATAAAGGCATTCTTGTGGAGCCCCATCAACTTGCGCCCATGGCCCAGGGGTGGCCAAGTGCTGTGAAGGGCAGCTGCCCAGTGCCAGAGGGGATGTGGGAGGCTGCTCCCACCACCACACAGGAAACAAACAACCCACCAGCATCTTAAAACCAGTTTGCTGCCCCCAGGCATCAGGGGGTTGTTTGTTCATCTCTTTTTGTTTCGACACCTCATGTGAGAAGCTGGGAGCTGGCATCCACTGCTCCTGTGGTGCCAGCTCGAGATGGTTTTATTTGATTTGCTGTCCAAATTGGGTGGATGGGTGGAGGCTGAATATTCCCCTTTATTTTTGTTTTCAAAAAAAACCTTCTGGCCCTGGGTGAGGCAGAAGGAGCTGAGTAGTTTCATGTCTGTCTTCTATGTGACAGTTACTTGCCTACAGCAGTAGGGCCACAGCCCGGCTCCTCTGAGCAGAGGAACTGTTTTTCACTGGGGAAAGCCCTCAGACACCTCACACAGCAGTTTTTATGTCCCCCACCAAGGACACTGGAAAAAGCTCTAGCATGGGTCCATCCTTCCTTGCTCTGCCCAATGGGTCAAAGGAAAAACGAAGCCTTTAATATGGACAGTCAGTCCATGGCACAGGGAGAAGATAGGGCAGGCTGTGAGCTCCTCATCAGCAGTGGGGTGATTGCTGAAAGTCCTGGCCTTGTAGCCTGGACTTATTTTGTACAGCTGCAGGGAAGGGTTTTGTCACCGAAGGTCCCCAGGGAAAGCCCTGAGCCACATGCAGTTGACACCCTGAGGCTCTCTGATCAAACACTTTCAAAATTACTGTCCCCACATCAAAACGTGGCCCTGACAGCAACTTAGGGATAGGACAAAGCATACACAGACTTTCTGCCCAGCCCAGCCATGCCCTGTGCTTCCCCAGGTGACTCAAGCAAAGCAGCCCAGGAGGGTTTTCCCCATCTCACTCATGGCTGGGACTGATGGTGCTGGCTGGAGCTGCTAGCATCACTGCTTGGGGCCAAACCTACAAACTGTGTTTGCTCTGGGAGCATAACGAATCTTTAACAGTTCCCCTTGAGGTGGAAGATACCACATCCTTTCTCTCCTTTCAGACTAATTACCCTGAAACAAAAGGTGAGATGCACCATTCCAGGAATGTTACCAAGCCTGTGAGTCCTCCACCCAGCAGGATTAGGTAGGAGCTCCGGATGGCAGGAATAAGATGCCAGCAGCTGGCCTCCTGCTCTTCTTGCTCAACCACTGGCGCCACCAGACAAAAGATAACAAACATCTCTCCTGCTCTCATGATGGGCCTAGCAGCAAAAGAAATTTCCGGGTCAGAAGATACCGCTGGGTAGCCCAAGCTCCAGGCCATGAAGAAGAGTCTCCATCCCTGTCGTGGTTTAAACCCAGTCATGCAGCTTGTTCACTCACTCCCCCCCTTCTTTCCCTCCCCCTACTCCCGGAGGGACAGAGAGGAGAATCGAAAAGAATGCAACTCCCACGGGTTGAGGTAAGAACAGTTTAGTAACTAAGGTATAACACAGATCACTACTGCTACCACCAATAATAACAATGATAAAGGAAACAACAAGGGAAGAGAATACAACATCTCACCACCAGCTGACCGATAACTCGCCCCCCCCAGCCCAACCAAGCACCAACCCATCCCTCCTCCAACCCTGCAGACTCCCAGCCCTTCTGGGTAACTCCCAGTTACATCCTGGGCATGACGTGCTGTGGTATGGAATACCTCTTTGGTCAATTTGGGTCTGGTGTCCTGTCTCTGCTTCCTCCTGGCTTCCCCTCCTCCCTGGCAGAGCATGAGGCTCACAAAGTCCTTGGCCAAACCAAAACATCCTTGTTATCAGCTCTGTTCCCAGGCCAAAAGTCAAAACACTGCACCACACCAGCTACCAAGAAGGAGAAAAATGACTGCTACTGCTGAACCCAGGACAATCCCTCAGTGCCAATTTGCCCTAGCTGTAAACACTGTATACTACTGGCCTGTAAGTGAAACCCAAATGGTGCATACCCCAGGCATGACTTGGGTTCTCCCCTGCTGCTTTCAAACTCCATCTCACTTCCAGCACTTCCAAGTCTTCCCAAGGGATGACACAGCTGCTGCTGATTCCTCCTAAACACCTTGAAGTTTTCAAGAAAACCCCAACAGAACTCTTTGCTTTCCCCTCCCTTGGCAGCTCTACAAGTCATTAGTCGCCATGCTGCCAGGCCATGGAAGTCTGAAGTCTTGCAGACACACTTGATATAAACAGATATAAATGCACCAGGGGGATCATCCTGTTCTAATTTAGGAGGTGGAAAAGGGCATATTGCTGCCTGGAAACCCAGGCCAGCTGTGGAAGCATCACCCAGGGCTTCCTCCTCCTTACCACGCCTGGCCACCCCAGTCAGCATTGCTCTTCTTCCACATGCAACGGGGATACTCACAACCAGCTAAAGCAGCACAAGTGGGAAGAAAATCAGGCTTAGGAAATTTATCTGTATTAGTATAGATGTCTGTCTTGGGCACCCTTTTCTGCAGCCTCACTGGGTTTGATTTGGCTGCCTCAACTAGCTGAGAGCCTTCTCAAAGGTATTCCAGATGCCCTGGCCTAACCAGGCATGCAAGGGTTAACCAACGTGCTGTTTGGGTCCTGCTTCACCTCAGTTCAAATGGAGCAGAAGGAAGGCTCTACTCATTTGTCTTGAAGATGTGTAAAAGAGTCAAGTGCTGCAGTTTGTGGTCCATACCTTCCCAAGCCAGACTCTTGCTGGGTTTCATATCTTGTGAAATGCTGCAGTAACTCTGTGCTGCTTCCTTGCCATTGGGGCACCACTGAAAAAAACAACAGGAAATAAGTAAAAGTAATGAAATTTCAGTCAGTGCTCTCTGCTCCTGAGACTTCTCCAGGCAGCAGCGGGTCACAGCCTGCATGGGATACAGAGTGCCTTTGCCTTCACCTCCTCTCCTGCCCTTCATCGAGCTGCTAGCATCCCTGGCAGGGCTTTCCATCTTGTCCAATTTCCTCACCTCCAAGAAAAGGCTGAAACAATCTGAGGGAGATGCTGCCCATGGCCTGACTGTAATATGCTTACCTTTATGGTTACTTGCTAATATTCTATGCTTGGTGAAACGATAAGTTTCAGGTCCAGGTGGAACATGTTCAGCCATCGCTTCTTTGGGGCAGGCTGAGTCACTGCTGTTAGATACATGCAAATTGAGTTTGTGTGTGGTTTTGATGCATGTGTTTATACCGTAAGCCCTTACCCTTCAACGCACAGCACGATCACACCTGCTGATAGCTCCTAAACACTGACATCCTTCTGTTCAAGTCACTAATTAAGCAGCAGTAAAGGCTAGAATATAAACTTTAACAGAAGTAACTGTCTTGCTACCCATAGTGCTTCAAGCTGGAAGAAAACTTTTCTACAGAGAGAACAAACAGTGAGGTCTGTGTCTTCCAGCCCTCACCCTCAGTGGCAGGCTGCTCTCCTGGCAAATGGAAGCCTTGCTCAGGCCTTTCAGTGGGTGTTGTGGGTCTGAGGCTCAGGCCACAGCTAAACACCGTAAGGGAGGGCCCAACTCACCCATGCCAGTGCTCAGGGCTGGCTATTTGCTCAGCTCAGCATGGAGGAGCTCTGCATCAGCCTTCAGAGGGCCAAATCCTGCCATGGAGGAAGGGTGCTGGACACTGCTCTAGGGCCAGGCTTCATATAGATAGGCATTGCAGCACCTTCTAGGCACATTATGCTGAAGGTGACCCCTTACCTCCTGTTTCTGTGAAAGACATCTCCATGAAAATGCTCATGTTCAGCTTCAGGTTGGCAACTGCATCCAGGTTCAACAAGGGCTGCTTGACAGTGTCCTTGGAGTAAGAAATCAATACGTTTATCTCCCATTTCGCCATGGTGTGTGGATGATTTGATGCAACTGTTCAGCCACCCACGCCTTTAATTAATCAAAGAGCTTTTCACGCAGTACTGTGCAGTATTTTGTTTCCTAACATCCCTGCCACAGAGCACTAGGATCTGTTGTAACATTTCTTACCCAATTCCAGCACTGAGGGCTATGTAACCAAGAAGAAGATGGATCACATGTGTAAAGATCTTCAGCATTGTCTCCAGAGGCGATTTCCAATGAATCAGAAGCTGTATTAATCAGAAGCTCGCAGAAGGATTTGGGAAAACAAAACTAAACTAAAAAAGAACCATCCAAAACCCATAAACAACCTCAGGAAGAAAACTGGAAAAAGTCAGCAGATTCCCTGTGGTGCTCTTTAGGAAACTTAGGAAAAACTGGAGGAAATCAGAGCCTCTCCTAGAAAACATCTTACCAGAGTTTACTGCTGTAGGACAAAGCTGAAAATCCCTTCCAAAGGACCAAGGGGCCACCCCAACATACTCCACTTCAGACCTGCTTCTTTCCAGCTTCTTGTTGCATTTGCTGATGGGGGAAAGGGAACTGCAGGTAGAGACTGGGGATGGCCAAGTTGGAGAGTGCTTGGAAATGTTTGGGCTGAATTCTAAATAACTGAAGAGAAATGCCTGAGAAGTGCTTGTCCACCTCTGAGAACCAAGCACCCAGATCACTTCATCCTGTGCAAATGAGCAGTGTGGGCACCTTCCCCTCTCAGCTCCTTGCAGACCAGGGTGACCCAGGCAAGGAAAGCTAGGCAGGGGCCTGGAGGCCAGGGCAGGGGTGGGCAGAGCACGGCCATGGAGCCCAAATCCCACAGAAGCACTGCCCATAGCTGCCAGCACCGCATAGCCCTCCTCACCCCCCACCCAAGGCGGGTACCATCCTCTCCAGCTCCCAGCCATCTCCTTGGGAGCTGCAAACTGTCTCCATGGCACAGCCCTGAAGTGCAGCGGGTGCTTGCCCACTGCTGGGGCTACTGTCACATTTGGCCTTCCATGGGGCAGAGCCACTAAAACAGCAGGATGAGCTTTCAAAACACATACCACCAAACTGAGTTGGAGCCAGCCCACAGCCTCCAAGCAAGCAGCCCTGGGGAGCACATCCCTCTGTGTGCAGCACCCTATGGAGCCATGCAGGTGCACAGTGGGGAGCTTGGTGCCGCAGGCGGGTTGACGCTGGCAGGGTGCTAGGCTCCCCACCCAGACTGGCTGAGCTGGCTGCTGCAGCGGCAGTGTGGGAGCCTGGAGCCCCCCATCAGCACTCCAGCCAGGTGCTGCTGTGGGAGTTCCTGGCTGCCTCGTGTGCTCCCTGCAACATACCTGGTGGTATTTTCTCAGCTGGAAGAAGAGATGTGTATCGCTTTGGCAGGAGAACTTCTGCTGCCAAGACTCTGTGTGCGTGTGTGGAGGGAAGGTGGAGCACCTTTCATGCCCTTGGGCAAGCATGCATGGTGCTGGGAGCCTGGGGTGCTGCTGCATGATGGCTGTAGCTGCAAGGTGTTGCAGCACCAGGTAACTGCAGGGCTGCTTGCCTCCAGTGCACCTCCAACCAGTCTCCTGGCTCTGGAGACATCTCTGGTTCACCAGCCGAGGGCACAGCTTCAGGGTTTTTGCAGCCTGGGGTGAGAGCAGCAGTCTGCTGGCTTGGCAGGTGGTGGTTTTTCATCTTCCTCCTCTGAATTTCTCATTTGTGCTGGTGTTCGTTGGCATGGGCACAACCCTGGGGATTCCCTGGATGCACAGCAAAGGGCAAGAGAGCAGCAGCTTTCCCTGAGAAGCAACTACAGTAAAGTTTGCTCTGAAACACCACTAGATCACTTACTTACTCTACCCATGCAAAATAAGCAAACAAGAGCTGCTGCTGCAGCTCTTGCATGCGGGACGTGAGGGAAAAGGTATTGAAAAAGGCAGTTTTATAAAACCGATGCCCAGGAGCCATTTGAAGGGCTGAGAGGGAGCACGCTCTCAGTGATTAGGGTTGCACCCATCAAGGGACCACAGCGGCGGCAGGAGGAGGAGGGTTGGCGGCATGAGCCGCCAGCCACAGCCACCTCCAGCTGCAGCGAGTCCCTGTACCCCTGTTCCAGGCTGAGGGCGGCAGAGCAGGAGAGGTGCTCGGAGCGGGTCCCACTAGAGGGCAGTGGCTCCCCGGGCAGCGAGGCAGCCGCCCGTCCGGCTCGGCCCCGCTCCGCCGCTCGCGAACTGCGCATCGCCGCGGCCCTCCAAGCTGCTGTGCTCTTGCCTGTACGATGAAGGCAGCGTTGCAAATCCCCTTCACAGAGGAGCCAGCGCGGGTTGGAGATGATGTACTCGGAAGCGCATTGGCTCCAGTGCAGCCAGATCTCCCGTTGTCTCAATTTTGGTTTATTTTTTTTAATACCTGCCTGGGGAAGAGATGTTTCAGTTTTTCCCTATTTCTCTTCAGATCCTGCACCAGTTTCTTTGCCTCACGCAGCGCCCTTCAGCCAGTTACTCGCTGCTGGATTGTACATGGCTGTGCCATGAGAGTGCCTTTCGCAGTGAGCCACAAGCCTTAGGAACTTGGCAAAGCTGATTGCACGGACAGAGCCATCCCACTTAATGTCAACAAACAAGGTTAGTCTTCCCTTAGCCTTGACACAGGCAACAATGAGACCACATCTTCCAGGGCACGATTCAGAGTGGGAAGCTAATATGCTCTGAATGGCTCCCCAGGGACTTTCTTGCCACTGATGTGATGCAGGGAACCTAATCTCCTACCCTAGGCAGTTGGGAGAGACAATGTAAGCATCTCCCTTGCATGCTGTAATGGTTGATATCAGCCAATCTGCCTGAGTAATTGCTGAGCATGCCAGGAGGCACTTACCTCCTGTTGGAGCATGTTTCCCCATCGTCTGAGGAAGTGGCTCAGCCAAAAAAGCCGCTGGCTGCCATGCTCACATTATCACTGCATGCAAGGAGAGTGCACTGCAGCAGCAGTGAGGAAATCAACTGAATGATGCATGGAGACCCTTGCCAAACACTGAATCTTAGAGATACCAAGTTGAAATCCAGTTGCCCATGGGCCTGTGTCTGATGTTGCTGTGGGAACAGGGCAAGGTGTGGTACTGCTGTGACTGCAGCCACCAAAGCGGAAACACACTGGGTATTTGCAATGTTCGCTGCTGTGATCGGGACCCTTCCCCCTGGCTTCCATGCTGTAGGCACACAGTTATGGTACACCATCCCCAGGCATACCCCTTGGTGCTTGCCCATGTGCTGGGGCTGCAGCAGCAGCCCCCATGTCCCACCTCAAATCCTGCATATTCTGCCCCCCAATCTCACATAGCTTTTCCTTTACTCTCCACTGGTCCCAGGTGTCTGGCTCACTTCCTGAAGGCAGAGCTGATGTTTCCTAAGAACAAAACTTATGACACTGTAGGAATGTTTACAAGGAAGCAATTTTAATAAAACCAACTGATCCCCCCATCTCCCCAGGAAAAGACTTTGACCAGTTTGAGCTAAGGAAGAATGCAGCCACACTTACCTAGCAGCAGGGAATGACTGCAATGGGCAGCCCTGCAACATCCACAGGCAGATGGAGGGGGATTGCAGAGAGGCTCCAACTCCTCACTGAAAAGCACCTAATAATAGAAATGCACATACACACAAAATAAACCAGCTGGTTCCACAGCGCTGATGTTAAGGCCTTGTGCTGAAGGGATGGTAGATACAGTTGAGAGAAGCTGGGCATAAAGAAAAGGGGTCAGCCCGTGGGCCAGGATCAGGAGACCAAAGCTGTAGCAAAGAGAATTGTCATACACCTGTGTTAAATCTTGGCTTCTTGGTTTCAGGGAAGCAAGCTGGGAGAAAGCTGCAGCCAGTCCTTTCCAACAGAGCACAAAGAGTCTTTTCGTCCCAGTCCATTTAATGTTCATGACCAGTGTATTCAAACATCAACAGTAAGGCTCCAGAATTCCAACCTCTGCCCTTTGCTATAGGCTCAGGAAGACAATTTGCTGCTGTCATGGGTCACAGAGAGCCAAAATATCTCAGGACCCAGAAACCACTAGCTTGAGCCTGGCAGCCAGGGGAGATTATTTGCCAAATGGGGCTGTTGAAGGCTCAGCACAAGCACAGCCCATGCTCAGGTGGCCACGCTCCGTATCTCAGTAGTGGCTGTGCCCTGCTGTCCCTTGGAGCAGACCACGCAGGAGAACCCTGCGGGGCCTGGAGTAGCTGCTCACTGACTGTCACAGAGTTGATATAAGCTGCACATTTTACAGTTCAGTAAATCAGAAGGCCAAGTAGCCCAAGCTCCCACTGGGTGCTAGGGCTGGGATGCCCACACAGTTTTCCTACTGAGGAACTACTTGCAAAGAGGCAGAGTGGGAGGCCAGGTCCTGCACTCCTCCCTCCATAGCACAGGCAGGCTCTTTGCTGTCAGGAAAAAGTTTCTGCTAAGCCATGCAGGGCAGGAAGAATGTAATGAGCAAGACACCCTTTACAAGCTCCACTCAGAGGTTTGCCAAGTTTTCTTGTGTCTGGATAAGTTTCACTGCAGGGGACTGCTAGCTTCAGCACACTTAGAACTAGCAGCATAGAAGGGCATGCATGTCTTCAGAGGTCCACCCAGGCTTGCAAAACACAGCTGGAAGCTTGTAATGGATCCCTGCCCTGAAAACCTCATGCCTGCATATAAAGCATCCCAATATCCAAAGACAAAATTCCAATGCGTATGGGTGGAGGGCAAAAGGGAGAGCACCAGCTTGGGATTCCTCACTCCCGAAATCCTTGCTGTAACCTAAGGAACACAGAAGTTCCCTTCTCTGACAGTGGATCCCAGCAGACAGCAACTACAACCATTGGCAAATATATTTCAAGCTTACCTTGTTAACTGAACTAAAGTCCTATTTCACCTCATCCAATTTGCTCATCTAGAGGCAGAGTCTATCAGCTGAAACAGCAAGTTCTTGCAGCCACTGTAGTAGGACTTTCCTCTTTGAGGGCAAAATGCTAGTTTTTAACATCACATTCAAGCAATCCCTGACTGCCAGAGTGCAAACAGGCCTCTGGATATTGATATCCAGAGATAACTGCTTTCACCAGAATCTAAACTTTCTGCCAAAAGGGAGAAGAAACAGTGATCAGAACCAAATAAATCAGACAAGCATTCCCTACCCTAATGGTAAATGTGAAACTAACTCCTAAGGAAAGCCATGGACTTTCATTCTTCCGAGATCTTTGTGGGATTGTTTTTTGTTTTTTTTTTTTTGACTCATAATCAAGGAAATCTGTAAAAGACAGACATGGGCCCCATATAGAAACCACTGATGAAGCTGGGATGAGACCACTCCATCACTTTCAGGACAGCCATCCCACTGGCTCTGAGCTGCTCTTCTTTCAAATCCTTGAAAGAATTATTGAGATACCAAAGAAAAGGAAATTACTTTGGTAGGAGAGAGGATTCTCAGGGTGATGCACAAAGCTTTTGGCGTAAGTTACATAAGGAGGACAATCCTCCCCAAGCTCCACGGGGGGTGGTGGAGATGGCTGTGCAAGGCTGTTTCACAAGTGGGGAGGTAAGAAAGGGCAGCACAGACCCCGCTTGCTCCAAGTGTACCTTCCTTCCTCTCAACTAGGGCGCACAGACACCGCAGCTCCACTGTGTTTGAGCAGAACATTGAACACACTTGCCAGTGCCCTGCTCAAAGCCAGAAAGAAGAAACCTGATGAGAGGGCAAAAAAAAACAGAACCATGCAAACAATGCAAAAGCCAGAAGATTTCACAGTTCATCATGAGGCTTACCTCATGAGACCCATTGGATCTGCCAGAAAGAAGGCAGATGAGTGTGCAATGGCACCTTATGACACACCCTTGTGACATGGCTGGTGTGGGGATGAGAAAACTGCGCACGTGGGCAAAGGCAACACTGAGCCCCGACTGCTCAGAGGAGGAAGCAGCAGCAAAGACTCCTGCTAACTTCCAAGAAGGCGCACAGGTAACAAAAGAAATTGATTAGAAATTCAGTATCATTTTCACTTTGGCTTTTATTTTCACCGACTTCAACAACAAGGTGTTCCAAAGTACACACAGGTCTTGGTGCAGGCAACACTGTCATTGCTACAAGCATTGGCAGATTCTCAGCTCAATTAACCCATATGCTTTGATGTATCAAAAAAAAAAAAACAACAAACAAAAAAAAAAATCACAGCTCTACAGAGGAGGGTAAAAGCTACAGCAGTTCAAACTCACTTGAAGATTCCAGTTATACAGAAGTGGGCTCCATAGCGGTATACAGTAGAAAGGTTTTCACAGCATATATTTTAATCATTAGTGATGCAGCAGAAAAGCAGACTGCTGACCTTCTCACTGCTGAGTTGAAAGGCAGATACTGAAGTTCTTGCACCCAGACTCTGGGCACAGCCTTAACTGCATTAACCCTTATAGTCAGAAGCTTCCTAGTTCCTAAAATGACAGTATTTTCGCATCAATGTTGGTACAATATGAAGCAGCTCAGAAAGATTACACAATGGTAATGCAAAACCTTGGGAGGTGAGAAGGGCACAGCCCAATTCACCTCCAGGAATCTGCAAAGTATCCAACACTAACACTTTCCCTGCACTAACACTGCCCAGCTGAATTAATTCTTGCACCAAGTCAAGAGCAGGATGACTTGCTTCTTTTGTAGCATATAGGAAAACAACAACAAAAAAAAGACATAGTAAGTTTTCACACTGAGCATGTTAAATACTTTGAAATCTAGGACACTGCTCTTTGAAGTGTTACAAAATAAATGATAAAACAGGCTTCCAGTACCTGCTCCCCACCCCCTCAACTGCAAAGTAACACAGGAATCTCAGTATGAAAAATACAAATATATTTGTCCAGTGACGAGCCATTTGTTACAAGTTATACTGTAAGCGTTCTGCATAAAAATAATAATTAAAAAAAAACAAAAACAGAAAAACAAACAACATTTTATTGTGGTTCTGTCAGACCCGGTAGCCCAAGAAGAAATAAAAATTGGCATGTTATGCTGTAGGAAACAAATATTACACATACAAAAAAATATTTATATACACACTTTACAGGGTAACAATCTTGCAATACCATTTAAAGCTATCCAAAATAGGCTTGCACAGTTACTGAAAGGCAGTCTTTGAATGCAACATAGACCTGGCACAACAGACAGATGGAGCAGGATGCTAACAATATCAGGCTTATATGAAATACATGGCACATAGCAGGGCCCAGAAAAAAGCCACTGCATTGAAACGAGATGATTTGGTTATAGCAAGGTAGGATGACAAGTGATTTAAGCTGCTTTTTCATCTTTCCTCAGCTAAAAAGAAAAAAAACAACAAAAAGTCAGGCTTACTGTTAAAAAGAGCAGACCAACTTGAAAGCAGCCATGCTGAGCTCCTCCATTTAGGTTTGTTTTGTATATGTTAGAGTCTCACTACCTTGGCCAATATAAATGTGAAAACATGCTCTCTGTTCAGTTACTTGTCCACAGGATCACTGGCAGCCAGAGGAAATGCTTCAAAACACAGCTGCTGTCAAGCCAATAAAGAAATCACAAGAAACAAATCCAAAAAACAAAACCAAAAACCAACCACAGAGAAGAATCAATTTCTCATGTAAACATGACTTTCTGCAGTAGCAACACTCATATTACCAGGAACCCATCCTTGTTCCAAGGCAGTTGGAAATATCTTTCTTTTTTTACTCTCCACTTCTAGTTGCTCATCACTTAGTCTATAGTCACCAACAACAAACCACAACAGGCTCCAGTCTATTACAGATATATCTAAAGATGGTTATACTGTACTTGGCATGAAATCAATCTAGCATGGTCCAAGTAAAAGATTGTCTGGGTTTGGGATCACTGAAGCCCTACAAATCCGTGTGAGGCTCTCAGTTGGTTCTCTGTTCAACTGGAGGCTAGGCAGGCAAATCCTTATGCTAAACTACCCAGGCTGCATATGTGGCAAAGCCTAATTCTCTAGCTTAAATGTCAGTAGTAGTACAGAATGGCTAAAGTTTGGGTCGAGGGCAGAATTCAAGAGTGACCAATGGCTGTAATTGCATTTATATCCTGAAACAAACAAACCAGGACATAGATATGAATGTAAATTCAAAACAAGAAGAGACAGCAGGTTTTTTTTTTCCCAGAGAAGGCAAGGGAAAATGAAAACATGAGTTGCAGGTGGCTCTAAGCACTGGCCTGCCCAGCAAAGTGCATGTGCTGTCTCCGCTGGAGAATATTACACACGAACAGAGCACTCAGCTCCGTGGGAAGAGGCTGGTTAAGTGCAACGTTTAGCAGACCGATTCCCATTTATTTTTCAGATGAACTGCCAGTTCAGTTTGGTGGCTTTGGATTTTTTGCATTTGGTTTTGGGGTTGAAATGGGTTGTTGTTTTTTTTTTTTTTTTGCTTTTAAGAAAATTTTCACCTTCCTGCTTTTCAAAGCAAGATCACTGGATGAGAGAGGCAACTTTGCAGGTCAGGATGCCCACAAGGTGTGTGAGGATTCAAAAGTCAAGAAAAGAAACCCTCTTCCCAAAGGAAAACACAAAACAAGAACACCGCCTTCTTGAGAAGGTCAACAGCTTTCAAGGAAATACCACCCGCTCTTCCCCTTGCAAGAGCTGGGCTGGAGGTTGTGGTCCAGGAGTATGACCTAGACAGCATCAAGGGCATAACCCAGAATAAATGAGCAAGAAGGTCCCTCCGCCCTTCGTCCAGGGGTGCAGTACCAAGCAGAAGGAAGACAAGGGCTGAGCAGTTTGTGGCCGAGGCTGGGCGGTGCGGGGTCCATGGTGCTCACTCCCCTTCCTCCTTGATGCGTTGCTGTTTGTTGCGCCTGGCATCCATGTCAAAGTTGAAGTCATTCCACTCGTCGCGGGGAGGGAAGGAAATGGTCTGCCGGAGCGTGAAGCGGACCGCGTCGATAACCCGCTCCCCTCGCGTCTCGCTGGAGCCCACGCTGACCGTGGAGGCGCCGCTGGGGGTGCGCAGGAGGTGGGGAGGGGAGGAGAAGTCATGGAGCTGCCGGTGGTCCAGGATGCCCTTCCAGATGGCATGGCGGAACTGCTCCGGGATCTTGAGGCTCACCAGATCCTGGAAAGGCAAGGTGGAGTGCTTAACAGGGCGATACTTGGGCAGCCTGGGAGCTGGGAACAGAAGAAGCCTCTGGGCCACTCTGCAAATGCCTACTAACCAGCAACGCCGCTAAAATTGGCCATGATGCACTGTAGGAGACAAACCACTGCTCCTGAAGGTGGTAGTTCACTTTTTAACCAGAGTGTGCAGCCAAGAGGCAGCAAGAACACAAGGTCTGTTCTGTTACACAAAACACACATTCATGCAGGAGGTATGGTGACCTCAAGCTAGATGTTTAACTGGACTGCAAGACATCCAAGACAACCTCTGGGAGGTCTGCTGGTTGTCTATGGCAGGGGATGCTGGGCCGCAGAAATTCAATGGCTTTGAAAACTGTTGTGTTTATTTCAAAGCCTGCAAAAGGATTTTAGAATTCAAGTCTGACGCCCAATATTCAAAGCTCTGGGTCTGACCCTATAGGAACTGCCTTACTTACTTCAACATAACTAAAGTTTACGAACAGATATATAACCTTACAAAACGTTGAGGCCTCATCATCTCTGGTGCAGTACCTAAGGGAAGCATTACCTAGACTCTGGGAAATGTGGTATCAGCTTCTGAAAAAATTAGCAACCACCTTTGGTTAATTTGGGTCAGCTTTTCTAATTACAGCAGCAGCAGAAGGAAGGCAGCCCATGCTAGGAAGCAAAAGCACCACAGCTTTGCAAAACCTTGGGGCAAAAAAACAGGACAGCCAGCTCAGAGGAGAGCAATGGCACAGGAAAGGAGGCAGCAATCCTGCAGCAAGCACCATGCAAGAGAAAAAAAAAAAAATCAAAACCAAAACAGGGCTGAGACACCAGTGGCAAGGGAAGATCAAGGTAAGGCCAGAAAACAGAAGCAGGGAGGGAAAAACACAGACCACTTCTGGACAGCCTACTTGTCTGCAGGCGAGTGAGGTGTTTCAGAGCAGTGTAAACTGAAACCAAGCCTTGTAGAATTAACAGGCATGTGGGCTGGGGCCACTTCTGGGGCTAAAACAGAGAGTGGTGGGGAGGGGGAGACACACTTTGTGCCAGACAAGGCAGTTACAAAGCTGGCCCTAAGTCCAGCCACTTTTCACCTCACAATATGTCTTCTTTGGGTGCAACAGTCTTAAAGCAAACTAATCATATAAAATAAAAATACTGAGTCTGGATTTCTGACCCATTCCTAAAGCAGGGCCAAGAGTGCAAGCAAAGGAAATGGTGAGGAGTTACTTACATCCATGGAGTAATGCTCAATCTGATAGATGGTGGTCAGCCCCTGGGTCGTGAAATAATCCACACAGGATGAGCAGCCCAACCTCGCTAAGAAGCTGCAGAGGAGGAAGGAAGGAAGGAGAAAGAAAAAGGATCACCCTGGCTGCAACAGCCCAAACCACAGAAAAACCAAACACTCAGCCAACCTGCAGCAACAGGAAACAAAGCTTTCACCCTTGGCTTGACCTTCTCCAAGACATCCCAGGCCAGCAAGCCTCATTGCTGCCATATCAAACAAATGAGGGAGTCCTTCAGCTCAGCACCTAGCAAACAACCCTTGTGGCAGCACATTGCCTTAGTCAAGAGCCAGTGCTGCATAGCCTGGATCTTGGGGCAGGAAGGCTCACATGGGCCATCCTGCCAGGTCACTTCACCCAGAAGGTGGCTGAGCCCATGGCAGCCTGCTGCATGGATAGAGGGTTTCAGCAAGACAGTGGGTCTGAGGCTCAGACACATCATGCACACGAAGTACATCAGGTCAGCACATTCCTCCCTAATCGTAAAGGATTCCTCCTTTATGGGCAGCATCTTTCAACCTGTTTGACCTCATGGAGGGCAGAGGAGCTTCCGAACCCATCCATGGCTTGTCTCGGGTGGTCAAAGGGGGGGAAAAAGGAAAAAAAAAAAGAAAAAAAAATGTTTGCAAAGACTGCCTGGTACCCTCAGCTCCACCAGTCCAACGGATGCTGCATCGCTTGGCTTCTTGCAGTCCTCCTAATGTCCCTGTTTCTCTCAGCTGCTCAGAGGTGGGGATTGGTGCCTAGAGGGTGCCAGCCCCAGGACTGCCAAGACCCGCTGGGATCCAGTGCTCCAGGAGAACAGGTCAAGGGCCCTGGCAGGACCCTTCAAGACCCCTGACACGAGGCTTCCGCTCCCTGCGGGTGGGAAATGTGCGCTGGACAGCCTGCTCCCGCTCACCTGACGATGCTGCAGTCTGTGGGGTACGGAGGAGGGGGGGTGCAGTGGGACGTTGAAGGCATGGAGAGGGGAGGAGGCAGCGCCTGCGTGGGGCTGAGGCCATTCATGTCACCGGTCATGGCCATGTGGGTGCCCATCATGGGAACTGGAGGAGAGAAGTAGGAGCACATTGTTACCCAGGCATACCTGGACCCCCGCTTCACCCCCAGTACAGCACCCAAAGGACAGCACCCACTGACAAAGCAGCTTTAAATCTTCTGCAAAGCCCTGCATGGAGCAAGCTCAAGGGGAATTCCAAGCAGGGCTGCAATCTGCACAAGGACCAGATGACAGACAGTCCTTCAGGAGCTCTCCCCTCGCTGGAATAACTGTCAGCGGCAGCACTGCCGCATCACCTTCCCTTAGAAGCAGGCTCAGTAGAAACCTAAGCAACTAAGTGAGCCTCATCTCAGCTTTCCCTGCCGCAGGAGGGGAGTAGGACAGAGCCAGCAGTGTAACCCAATACAGAAGCCAAATAGCTTTGTTTTCAGAGGCACTGAGAGCAGCCGAAGGGGATCAGCAACAGGTGTGGGCAAGGGTCCAGTGCTTTTGAAATTAAAAAACAGGGGCACCAAAACTCAGCCCCCAGAACCATGTCTGTCATCCTGGATTTACAGGGCTGCTGGGCACTCTTCAGCAGCCAGGAGGAAGCAGGTTACAGAGCTGCGAGATGCAGATATTTCCTTTGAAACCAAGACGTGTCTTAATTGAACTGAGGGGAAAAAAATGTTTGCCAACATTTGCATCTCTGCTGGGAAAGGAAGAAAAAACAAGTCTTGAAAGACAGATGACAGTGCAGTCAGCCAGATGTGCAGCAAGAAGCAGCTCTGTTCATCTCTGTGAGGCTTACAGCAGGATGCTGCCCTGTGGCACAGCAGTGAGCAGTATTTGGCTCTGCATGTTTCCAGCAATCACGCCAGGCTCCCCAGCCTAACACTATCTGGTTGGAGATGCCAAGTCTCCTTGCCCAGACTAGTGGGGAGCACACATAAAACAGCAGAAGAAGCAGCAAGGGTTTCTTACTGTTGGTTCCCATGCCGTCAGGGATGGTTGTTGGAGTCAGGGCATTGCGCTGCTGGGGGTTAATTAGCTGGCTGACCGAGGGCAGCTTGTTCATGCTGTTCATTTTGCTCAGTGGTGGAGAGTTGGAACCATAGGATGACTGCGACTGCATGGAGGTCCTGCAAACCAAGGAGATGTTAGAACAGAAATCACAGCAGTTGGTTGTTAAGAGTACGCACCCAATGGGCTATGTTTGCTGTTTGTGACAGTGGTGACCTGCTAATGAAATCACTGACACTCTAGGAGCATCACAGATAAAGATCATTGGAGAGAGAGTAAACAGTAGTAAATAAGAAGTTTCCCAGATATGCTGGACATTTATAAAACAAATCATGAAATGCTGACAAAGGGAAGCTTCACTTCCAGTTCAAATTTTTTATTTAAGGAAAGGCTTCTAAGGCTTTCAGTTGAAAACAACATAAGCAAAGCCAGCAAACAGCTGTCAAAAACCAGAATGCTCATTTTTAAGTTAAGCTTTCCTTGTGGTCAGACTTTTTCATTAGAACAAGAACTGAGGAAGCCATCACAAACCATGGTAACTACACCTATAACCTGACTACAGAAACAATTTTCAGATTGGGTCACATTTATTACCTTGGTTTCTCCAAAATTCCTATTTATTCATGTAATCAGATTGTTATCAGGCATATGTGTAACTGCCAGAGGCTTTTTGCTCGACAAACTCCATACACCTTAGGGACCACTGCTGAGACGGCCAGAGCTGCCTAGGACACTAACATACAGCTTCTGCTGGTATTAAGGAGAACCTGGTATCCAAACCCTACAGGCTGCTTGCAAAGAGTATCAGATTCCAACCACTCGACAAAAGCAGTGGCCTTCCTCAAGTCCCGACAGCCCCAAACTCCATCCAGTATATCTGTGAACCGGGCTAAAGAGGATTGCTGGTGAGCTCCCCCCCTACCCAGCCCCAAGGGTCCCAGCTGCAATCCTGCCTTGTGAGTGATCCAGAGTGTGAAGACCAGACTGCTTCTGAACAGCAGCCCAAAAGATCAAGTTACGGCTGTGGCATCCCATCTGGAGTGGGGTCTTACTTGGGATATGCAGAAAATTATCATTAAAACGGGTCCAGTTGGCAGATCACCACCCTGCCACAAGAGAGCAGTTTTTTCTCTCTCTGACACCAGGGGCATTTGCAAGACTAGGCAAAGCTGCTGGGGAAGCAGGCATGCTTCCCACACACAATGTACCTACACAATCCATGCTTGTCCAGCAGAGCAGAGGTTGCCCAGCTCACGACGGAGCCTGGCACTTGTTCATGTGTATCGCCGTGACCCCCCAGAGAACGTGCAAGGGTGCATTCCCATCTTATTTCCCATTGGAAAACTTGTTTGTCTGGCTATAACTGGTTACACCAATTCCTGAGAACTGGCTTTCCTTCTATGCAAAGAGAATAGTTATTACTTCAAATAAGCAAAGTGTAAAAGGAAAGAAATAGCTTATGCCGAGATAATTTATTAAAACCTGCAGCACTCAAGGTCAAGTTTCATACAATTACATTGTCTCCAGCTTCCTGCACTTTTAAGACTTGCAGCATTAGGCGGAGAAAACATCTATGCTAACAGGCTAAAATATCTAAGGCCCTGAAGAAATGTTACCTAATTACACAATTACAGGAGGTACAGAAGGGTGTGAACTGTCCTTTGGCAGTGAAGATGCAGGACAAGATCCAGCAAACTTCATAGACTCAAGGAAGTGGAAAGCACAAGAAGGTTCACAAATTAATATTAATGATGGCAGCAACTCCCAAGGGGAAGTGAAACTGAGCCATGAAGTTCAGACCCAACTTTTCAGGGTAAAGAGAATGATTCAGATCTGAGGTTTCAATTCACCAATTATGAAAGCTGAGGCCAGCCATGAAATTCAAGTCAGGTTTGACACCACCCTTAACCTCAGAGGCTTCTGGATTAAGGACCAGAATGAGTACTTCTAATTTACAGGTTCAGGCACTTATCTTAACTGAGCTTCAGCTGAATTTAATACATATCTAAGTAGTCTCTTAGGGCAGAATCTGCACGATATGCAAGTGAGGTGAAATTCCAAATCAAAGACTTCCCAAAAAAGATTTAGTTGCACTGCTCAAGCTCAGGGCAGATTTTATTCAGAGAGCTCCTGACTAGAAACATTTTTTTTGCCAAGGATGCCTGTTGCTGAAACAAGATTCTCCAAGGAGGTCAGTAGTGGGCTTAACTTTGTCATCTCCACTAACACTGATCTCAGCAAAGCTAGTTAGAAGACTAGAACACACTTTGGGGATTTAAAATGAAAGGTCAAGCAAACACAAGCCAAACCAAAGCAATCTACACTATAGGAAACAAATGCATACTTTAACATACAGCTTAAGGACTCCACTCTTATTCACACTCATAAGAATAAAGATTAAGACAATCAAGTTCAAGTGAATAAAATGGGAAACAAAAGCATTTTTCTTCATATCCATGCTCATTTCAACTCAACTATTCCATCACATGAGCAGACATGTAAAAGGTCTGGAGAAAGCCATCTAGTCAAAGAAAAGTCCCAAGATAAACCAAGATGCAAAATTTTATTGAAAATGAATGTCACACATCAATATAGCAACAGCCTCAGAAACACAAGAAAATGGTTTGGTATTGAACACACAGACTACATGGTGTTTGAGGATTTTTTTTTTTTTCCTCCTTTTTTTAAAAAAAACAGGTATTATAAGAGCATCATGCACGGTGATTTTCATTAAAGTTATACTTACTATGTCTCAAGAAAGATTAGAAATAGGAGCATTAACATTTCTTTGATATCATTGCCAATGAAATGCATTTTAATATCAACGTATAAGGACTTCAATTAAGAGACTATTAAAACTTCTTGGAACAGTCTGATATGAAAGGCACTGAGTCACATTCTGCAACCGATATTTCTCCCTTCAAGAGGCTATGTAATTATTTAGCCAATAACATTTGTAGTTATGCAAGCTCATCTGAGGGCAGTCGCCTGTGATGCTTCAAGGCATATAGTGATCACCTCAAGAGGTAAGGAAGGAAATTCCTTTTCCCACATAAGAAGCACAGTTCAGGTGAGAAGCTACTTTATGTAATTCTGCACTTTCCCAGCTTACTGGATATCAGCCCTTCACCAGAGGTAGGAAACTACTTGGATAGACCAATTACCTGATTCAGTAGACAAGTCCCAGACTCCCCATTCACATTAGATGAGTACACCATCATGTAAGCAGCCTTAATGCAAATTAAGGTCCACTAAGAATAGGGCAGCTGAGGCTCAGAGCATTTAAGATTTCATCCAAGCCCTTGTGCTTACATCCCTGAAGACCTAGAGCTAGTCACAATGCAGAGAGACCCAAGTAGAATCAAAGCTGTCCAGTTCTGGGCTTGCCTTTCCTTACACTAGCCACAGAGGGAGCAGCAAGGATTACATCCCAAACTGACACATGGTCAACATGACCGTCCATAACATTTTTTTCATGTAAGGTTGCCCGCTAGGCTGCGTAACACTGGGATGTCACTGATGTGGCCTAGTAATGGCACACAAGTGACACAGATGAAGCTGAGTTGCACTTACCCGCTTTGAAGGCCCATGAAGTGAGACACTAAAAAGCAGAGCAATGCCCTTGCTCTCCACATCTCTAAGAGCTGCTATTCTAAAGCAAGCAATAGTGCATCTTTAAACCACGCAAGTGATTTGTAGACTTGGGACAAGCTATTGTGTAAATGGGATCATGGAAAGGAGGAGCACTGATGGTCACTAGGCACATAGTAAATACAGCACAGGGGCAAAGGTGGCAATAATGACTCCTCTTAGATTTCAGGTATGGGAATTTCCCATGGCAGGCAGTAGATGCAATCTGCTTTCCAGGAAATGGAGCTATAATACAGGGAGTGGATATGCATCAACTATGCGATATGATATAACCTCACTGAGTTAGTTATTATTCCACTCTATTACTCCTTGAAAAGAAAAGCTTTTCCAAAGGACCAGAGATGACAAAGAATTAATCAAAAGACAGCTGGGAAAAAGTTTTCTTCTTTTACCTGCAGAAGACCAACTATGAAGTAACTCCAATCACTTCCAGCTTCATGTTATTTGATGAAAAAATAAAGTACCTTCTAAGATAACCGCTTTGTAAGCTGGAGAGCACATTAAGTCGCCATTAAGACCAACTTCATTATCATCATCCTCTTATAGGTAGGGAGGACAAATTGGAAAGCCCTTTCAGAGAGCAGTAAGCTTCAAATAATTTAGATTCTTATTTGGTGGAAGTCTCAGGTGCTCTATTGCCCATCATGGTACAAAGATTTCCCAGAGGTCAGACCAGACGATGAACTGGAACATGAGCTAGAATCTCCCTGCAGTGGCTGTGGACATCTTGTACCTTTTGGTGGGCTGCCTCCTCAAAGTTGCTGGTGGACAGCCTGTGGAGCAGAGCTCTAGATACAGGTTAATGTGTGTTTGTTGCAATATTTCAGTTTTGCCATCCACAAGCAGAGACCCAAGATCCAGGAATAAGCCTTCATTGGAAGGACAGATTGACAATACCATAATCCTGCATCTGGGCTGCATTCGCAGTTCAGGTTCTCACCTCTCAGAAGAGGGAATAGCCTTTCTTCTCACGAATAAAAAAGCACAGAGCAATAGTTACCTGCTTTGTAATTTTAAAGTCCATCCTGGGGTTTCCAGGCAAAGTAGAGAGGTACTTGATTTGGTTAGCTTTACACAAGGAACAATGATAGAGCTGCAACTGTATGAAAAAAAAAAAAACACTACTAGTGCTTAACTAGTTATTATTTATACTAAATCACAATTCTGGGGGGTTTTCTCCATCAGCCCTCCCCCATACTTCTATGGTAGAACAAGTCTTGCTAAGACAATGAAGGAGATATCCAGAGATGTGATACAGCTCCCAGAGATGATGTTAGTACGAGTCATCACCTGCTCAGATCACAGCTCTGCTGCCTGGAAGCAGATGATGTGATGTTCAGAGATGAAAGTGTCCTCCCACTGTATCAGGCTTTTTTCATTGGTGGGTGGCCAGGGGGCTCACTCTGCATTTGGGAGGCACCTTCTCTTCAGGCTGTACCTAACCACAAGTGTATCAGAGCTGGGCACACACCTGCCCCAAATAAATCCAGTATCGATTCCACTGCAGGCACACAGGTTCTCATCAGTATCAACCTAGCCCCCTGTATTTCTCAGGGGCCTCTGATCACTGACATTTGTGACCAAGCTCTTATCTTCAAACATTGCTGATCTGGGTATACACAAGCTCACAGGGGATATCATTCCTGGTGTACCTTCAGTAAGTTCTTCACATTACTGTTTCCTGCGGCCATGAACACGAGGGTTCCTCAGGAGAGACGCTACTGGCTGAAAACGTGGGTTGAAAGACACTTCTTTTAAGGGCTATTGCTCATGCAAGGGTGTTTGAGCACCTCCCAGTGGGGAAAGCCCCAGCAGGCATCATTCCCACTCTCAAACAGCTCCTCCCCCATCACCAGTATCCACACCTAGATCCAGGTTAAGTCCATGGCATGTTCCTTGCATGTTGATCATTTCTCCTTTGTGCTAGTCTGAGCTTGACACAGAAATGAAGTTTCCAAATGGTTAAAATCCTCCTTGTTACGCTCCATACAAATGGTTTTCAGAGGTGAAGTCTGATACAAGCATTGCAAGGATTTACAAGTCCTTGCTGAAAAAGTCTTCTGTGCAGGAATTGCTAAGCGAGGATGCACTTCATGTACACAATAAGCAAAAGCCACTGGTTGCAGGATTAATGGAGAAGGTGGGCATGGCCTGAGGCATATGCTGGCACTGCTTTCCCTTTGCAGTATGAGGTTTGTAGTGATGGAGTAAAATGCAGTATGGTTGATGAAAACTCTAAGGCAACATCTAATAACTGCTGAACATCTGCAAGGAAAGGGTCAAGCTCAAACCTCTTTTCGCAGGTAGGGCAACAAGCAGTGTTTGACACTGCCCTTTACATCCTCATCTGCAAAAGGAGCAGGGACTCATGGATGTCATAACACGGAAAGACTTCAACCTCACACTCAACCTGTGCAGCTCAGCCCACTTAGATTGAGCCCACAGCATCAGGAAGGACTTTCCTAAACTCAGCAAAGCTGGATGACTGCTGGGGCTGCTGGCACAAAGTCAGTCACCCAGTCTTCCCTACAATTTTCATGTCAGAGTCAGACCCTTTAAGATTAGAAGTAAGGAGAAACAATTTGTGATGCCAAATTAGTGGGCATTTCTACAGAAAAAAAAAAACAACAAAAAAAATGGATTTCTTACCAGTGCCAATTCATATAATTATTACTTCCTGTCCAGCAGTACAAATACTTCAGCTACTTGTACTATTACTGCATGATTGGCATTAAAACAGGCCAAATTGACTATCACAGACTGTTTAAACAGCACCCCTCTTCTACCCCACACCCCCGCCCATAAACACATTTTTAAAAGTTAAACAAGACAAGAGGCATTTTAAAATTGAGACCTGCTCAGAGAAACACTGCTGAGTTTCACAAATACAGAAGAAGAAAGAGTATCAACACTTTACAAAAACAGGAAGAAAACATTACATCAGGACAGACGACAGTGTGGTTCCTGATCTCCCAATGCTTATGGGCTACAGCTAAAAGGTCTGTACAAACGTCTGTTGTTTTTGCAAATTTTGAGTCCCTTCAGAATATTGCTCTATTTACTCTGTTGCTGTCAGGTTGTGTATTTGCCCCACTGTTCCTAGTCCTGCCAGCTGGGCAAAGTGACCCCACCAGCTCAGTTTATGGATATACTGATGGGTTTGGGGGGCTGGAATGTTTTAGGATGGCATCGATCTGTTTGGGAGGGTCTCTCCTTGAGTCCATGAGTTCACTCCTGAAGCAGGCCGAAAGGAGACTGTAGAGAAGGAACCAGAGAAAAGAAAAAGATGAATGTACAGGACCTTTCACCAGCCACCAAGAGAGAAACAGTTTCCACCTTCATGATCACAGTATGAGCTTTGAAGGAAAGGAAAAGCAGATGCCTTAGCACCCACATTGAGGATATGTGACAGGGAGATTTAGAAAGCTGGAAAGCCCCAGGTACAAGTGAGTGCTTGGCAAGAAAAAAAAAAAAAGGAACTAGTTGATAGGGAAATCTGATTTCTGTGTCCCTGTCTCATGCTAGCTAATGGTGTCTTGATACAGTTCCCAGTAAAAAGTACAAAAGGCAAAAAAAAGCACTCAGCCAAAGGGGAAAAGGAGAGAAGTGGCTTCCACTGAGCCCACTTCAAACTTCAATTACTTAAAACCCAGAAGCTGGTGCTAGGGAGAAAGGATGGTGCTTTCTGTTAAAGGGCCATATCGATTACATCTCAAATACTCTCTTTTTCAAAGCTGAGGGACCCTCTGCACTAAAGCCAAGCGGTCCGTAGGGCTGCCAGCTGATGCAGAAGGCACTGCTCCCTCAGAGCCAGCAAAGCAAATGCAGCATGTCTTCATAAACCTAATACCCCACTTTTTCTTGCTTACTTTCATCTTTGCAATTCTCTAGTGAGAACACTATCTAAACGCCTGCAGTTCACAATGCATGCAAGCACAGCACTATAAAACCAATATAAAACCAAACCAAATCGTGCAAAAAATCCACTATTAGCTTCCACACCAAGAATGAGAATAACTAGGTGGAGGCATAAAGAACACCTTCCCCACCAGACCCCCTTCCTGTGACTGCAAATGTGAGGATCCTTGTAGCAACCATCTCACTGGAACACTCCAGGCTGAATAACTCAGCTATGTCATACCTCACACTCAGGAGGTTAATTCCTTCTCATTGAATAATGAGCTGTGCTACTCACTAGATTGAAAGGCAGACAGTGGGCTGATAGCTGCTGATAGAAGAGAAACATTTGCTGGGACATAAGATCCTACTTGGACATAAGAGCCCTCTTCTTGGGAGCCATTTGAAGACTTTGCAAAACCCCTTCAATCATGGGAGTTGGACTTGATGATCCTTATGCATACCTTACAACATGAAATTATTTATGATTTTATGCTATGACAAAGAATTGAAATAAAGACTGTCAACAGTGCTCAGAAGTGTGAAACCCACCAAGGAAATTTTGCTGTATATGAAAAAGCATCTTCCAGTGAAACCCTTAAAGGCTGTGCAGATACTCCCTGGGAATATTGATGGTAATCATATTTCACAGCAGTCTATCGAAGACGACTTTCATGCACAAGCCACCTCTGGTATCTCTGGCAGCAGGGATCTTCTGGCAAATAGATGTTTAAAACAAATGGAGGCAGACCATGAAAAGTCCAAATAAATGTGTGTGACGTTGTTCAAATATGGGCCCCAGGATTTGGGAGTGAAAATGGAAGAATAGAAACTGCAGCAAAAAAAAAAAAACAAACTTCCCACCTATGATCATGAAGGTATTCAGCATAACAGTAAATGCAAGAAAACCATGCACAAAGGAGCAAACAGAGAGAGGAGATGAGACAGAGAAAGATGTGAGGTCCAGCACAACATGGAGCATTACAGTATTTTGGTCATTTTGTGGGACACAGAGCTTTTAGGTTATTGCTAGGTTTGCCTTTTTTAGTCCAGAACAGTAAGACTATTGCATCTGCTGACCTGCCAAATGCAATGCTGGTCTGTATGTGCATGAAAGCAATTATACAGTTGCTTTCCAAATGACAGATTTATCTTTTTAAACCTACTTTCACCATGATTTCATCCTTACTTTTTCTATGTTTTTAAAAAGATAAATCTTTCCATGTTGTAGGAACAAAATGGAAACATTCCTCCATCAAGGCTTGAGTGTGGAGCACTGTAGTGCAGCTCCATTTTGAGAAGAAAGAGACACAGCAACTCGCAAACTTCCCATCCCCAGAGAGCTCTGCTAGTACCTACAGGTTCCTACACATTCAAACTTGGTCACTGCGTATTTACTTTCCTAGCTCCCAATTTTAACACATACTTTGAATGAAAGAAATCAAACTGAATTTTGAAAGTATATCCCTACTTACAAAGCGAAAGGCATTTTCTTTTAAAGCTAGAATAGACTTGCAAAGGCGTCACTGTGCTGCTGAGTTTTACTAGCTTGACAAGCAAGCAGTGGTAGTACATCTCCCAGCAACCTATTCACATTTAAGGTTGCTCTTACCCAAACCAGTTGCCACAAAATGTCTTCTCTCCCCATTCTCATGTTGAGACCTAAAGCTCATTTACAGTTTTTTTCTGGGGTGGAATTGTGTCTATGAGTCTTTTCAGCCTAAATGCCCCTTCGCCCTGAACACATTCCTTCAGAACTTATGTCAAACCATGGATTATAGAGGAAAAAGCACCAGAACCCAACTGCAGCTATGTAGTTATTGCCTGAACATGCATTGATGCTTGATGGCAAGCTGTCGGCAGTTACAACTGCAGCAGCTCTGGACAAACACTCAAAGTTATTTTCCTCCCCACTTCTGGTATCTTTAAGAGCTCTTAATCTTTCTCCCCAGTGTCTGAGCATACTCAGCAGCTGAGAAAAATGAGTATATAACTGGACAAGTGCCAGGAGACATGCCGAAAGAAGTTTCATTAAATTAAATGGGTGGACTTACACATGCTGGACTTAAAGATAATACAAATACCAACCTCAGTTGCCAGGAACCCATCCTATTGATATAGGAAGAATGAAAACAGTAATTATGGCAAAGCAACTGTCAGCACCAAGGGAAAGCAGTCATCTGCTGCCATCCATTTCTGCTTACAAAACCATTTCTCAACTGAGATGGCTGTAGCTCAGGTGGAGCTTTGAAGACACGCAGCCAGTGCACAAAGGCGGCAATGCCTAGGAGCTAGTAAATACAAGCTATTGTATAAACAAACAGTGCAGATGACTGATAAAAATAATGATAATTTTAAGTGCCCTGAAAATTATCCAGAGCCTCTGGACGCTCCAGCCATTTTGGCACAAGGCTTTTTTCACACCTCCACAAGACTCCAGCTGACACTAAATACACAGGTTGAAATGTGAACACATGCAGAGATCTGGCAGAAAGCCGTGGCATTGCAGAAGTCCTGAGACAAGGCCAAGGCACCAAAATAAATCCCTACAGGCTCAAGTGGGACTTATGTGGTGCCTTGGCCCCCTGCTAACCTCTGCAGAGAATGAGTTATACCCGCAGCCTCCTGACACGTGAGCTTACCAGCAGGAACGTGTGAGATCCTAAGCACTACCGCTGGCGGCTACCTACAGCCTGGGTGGCTATTTTCTGTCACCTGATATGGCAGGTGAAGCAATGCCCACAAGCGACACCACTTATAGTCTGTCTGGGAAGTCATTCTCTGACCCAGTGTCTGCAACTGCAAAGCTTTGGGAACAGAGGGGAAAATGGAAACCAGACACTTATTTGTCTCTTCTTCTTCTCCCCATCCTCCTGGCACTTACACCATCCAAAGCAATCCTGGCACAGCTCTACCAGCTGAGTTCAGATAGGGCCTATATCTGCCTGGGTGGAAAGTTTTCATGTGCAATGTGGAGAGTCACTGACAAAGTGCAATTTCTAAAAACACTATAAAACTGCACATATAGAGTCTTTCTTTGAAGATCCTACTGGTCACAAATGTATTATGTGTTTGGCTCCCAACTTTCAGCTTCCTGTTTTATAGCTGAGGAACCTACAGCATTTATATCCCACTGAGACACCAGCCTTCCAACAGCACCAGAGATACACAACAGCAGGGTTCAAGCACTCGGCCAAGCTGGTGCTCACACTCCCAGCTCCATGTGCTCCTGGCAAGATACCCAGATGGACACCCTGCAGAAGGCATAGGTATGGCTACACATTTGCTGCTGTTCCCGTGGACCAGACAAGAGAAGAGCACACCCCGTCTGTGCTCCCCAGCTCAGGTGTGCACAGGCAGCTGGTTTCTGTGTGCAGGTTGTTCAGTAGCACTGCCTTGCTGCACTGCACGGTAGGCTCTGGCTGGAAGTCAAGAACGAGGCACTAACCTACCATTCACCTTCCAAAGCCAAAAAGTGAGCTGCATGGGACAAGAGACTAGAGGGGGACCTTGAAAGCAGTCAGGACATGTGCCTGGGAAATGAGGTCTGCTTTGTCCTACTGCACAGGTCATGAAATCTGGATCTCAAACTCTGAGTCTCTCAAGTTCTGTACAGAAACTCGGCTTTGGCTAAACTGGCATCAAATTCTACCAGCTCTGACCACAGAATTAACAAGCAGCTATGCTGTTGGAAAAGATTTTGACAGTGTGGTACTATACTGCACTGCAGTAGAAGTGCTCAGCCCTCAGTTGAGCACCACATCCCTACCAGCAAGTGTGCAGAAGCCTTCTGTGTCTCTCTCCTCTCTCCCTCCTCCCCACCACCCTCACTGCAAGCACACTCATACTCACTGCTTCTGGAGCAAGTGCTGGTGCTGCTGCTGCTGCTGTTGGCGGTAGGTCTCAATCGTGTGCTGGGGAAGGTACTGCATAAGTTCCAGGGACTCTTTGATCTTTAGTAGCATTTCATAGGTCTCACGTCCCCTCACCTGGATCATGGGAAAAGGGGGGTGGGGAGAAAGCCTTAAAGGACTGCATCTATAGTTCTTAGTGACAGCCACCTTAGTGAGCTTTAGGTACAGTCAAGTAAACAGCCATTGCAGGATGAAAATACCCTGTTTATACACAATGATATACAACAAAACCTTGTTGCCACAATGATATGCAACAAAACCTTGTTGCTAAACCTTGTGCTAAAGGTAAAGCAGATAATGTTGAAGAGTGGCAATCTGACACTGAAGGTTAGTGAACATCTTGTGTTTGTCATCTGGCACAATATAAATCTATGCCAACCAAAAGCAATATTCTGATCCAATCCATTAGACAGAAAACATCTTTAGCTGTCTCAGATGTAAGCAGATCTTTTGCTGAATCTTACATGCATTGAGGAAAATGAGTACTTGAATTTGGGTGCTGGGTTTGGATCTCCCTTCTCCTGCAGGAACACCATGGTTGGTTGTGATTTACCCAACTAAATGTGGCTCATGGGAAAGCAGCTAAATGGACAATTACAGATGCTTCTTGCCCTTTCTGATCCTACACAATACAGCATATTTCACTTCTGTCACTACATTACAATGGCAATACATACAAAAGCCACAGAAGCATCCACCTTGGTCAGTAAGACAGCACCCATTATCTCTAGAGGAAGTGCCACAAATCCAGAAATGACAGAGGACGAAACCCAGTTAGGTCTCCAAGGCAATTTTTCCACCAGGACAGACAGATCCCTTGGGATATTCTCATATGCCTTGCACAAGCCACTGTCAGTCAGCAGCTACTGGAAGTTTTTGTATTTTTTGTTTGGAACATGTATTTGAAATAGATAGCTCAGAGGATTAAAAAAAAGTAATACAAAAATCTACATCCAATCCTCGGTTCTCTTTGAGGTCTAGGTAAGCCATTGACTTGCCTCAAGTCACAGAGGAAAATACTAAACAAAGTAAATGCAAAGACAGGGAGAACTCACTGGCAAGTATAAGAGCTCATCATCTGGGGAACGTCTTTTTTTGATAGATGTCATCTGTATGCCATGAGTTCCTTGTCGAAAAGCTGGAAGACAAACCCCAAAAGCATCCCATTAAAAAAGGGGGAAGGAAAGAAAAGAAAAAAAGGGGGGAGGGTTGTGTGTGGAGAAATAAAAATTAAAAAATTTAAAAAAATCATAAAAAAGGAGATACAAGAGAGACATAAAAGTCTCAGATCTGCAGTGCTCTGGAAAGATCTCTGCCCAAGACACTCCAGAACTCTTCTTGCAGCTTCTGGCTCCAAAAGGCAGACATGACTTTGTGGATGCTTGGGAAAACATCAGCCAAGGAGCACTGAATATATGGCAAAACCCCCAGAAAGCCATACATAGAACAAGCCCTGGCTCTTTGCAGGAAAGACTTCAAGCTTTGGCATAAGAGTGCTCAGGAGCTGTTTGGTGGATCAGTGATCCATGAAGACAAGACAACAGGCAGGGAGCATGCAGAATTCACTGCAAAAGCAAAGCCCCCTCTCCAATCTAGCCTCATTCAGCCTAGTACCTCGCTAAGCATATGCGGGAAACCAAAGATAGTGTTCCACATTGTGCTGTCTGATGAGTACATTGCACTCTTTAGAGCACAGAGAGAGGTCACTTGCCAGAGCACCTCCAATGCACAGGAAGGTTTATATGCAAGCTTAATCTAGATCCCTGTGGCTGGAAGACACATGCCACAGCATGAGACACTGGCTAGAAGGAGCAGAGAATGACAGTGCAGTCCCAAACAAGCAGTAAAAGTTCAAAAAGTGGTTACAGAATCCCAGCCATGAAACTTTAGGGTGGCAAATAAACACCCCATCCCTCCACTGCTGGCAAGTCTCATCTAACACAGGGAGTGCTGCAAGGGAGACCATAAACCCATCTTGTGAACACCAGCTCATTTTTCAGGTTGATTGACCCTGGGAGAACAGATGTCTAATGCCCTCCTGCCTCCAAGCCCATGCACAGCACCGCACATCCCCACAGCACAAGAGCCAAGGTCACACCTGCACCCACGATTTGCAATCTGCCCAGCTCTGCCAGCTACTTACGGCGCTTCGTACCATCACCATTCTTTGTGCTGTCAGAGACTTGCTGCTTGCGGATGCTGTCCTCATCTGCTTTGCGGTCTCTGCCTGGGCAAGCGCAAATGCGGGCTTCGAAACATCGGCGGCCCAAGACTTGCCCACTGGGAAGAGAGGTGAGAGGAAATGTCAGCTGGCAGCTTAGATGCAGGCCAGCAGCATCCCTTAACTTCACACCAGACTATGCACAGACAGACCCAAACCTTCCATTTCCCAGTCAGGATACCCCAGGTGCTGGGCAGAGAGTTGAAAACTATCCTACAGCCCTTTGCATCAAGCTGTCCCTAAGTATATGAAATGCTGCCCCAAACAGAAGAAGAGCCAGAAGGCCACCTGCAAAGCAAAGGTGATGCACTACTTACTCTCTGGTTTCCAGTGTCACAATGATGAGGATTGGGCGCCGGTTCATCCCTCCCACGCAGCTACTGTTACACATGAAGTTGTACAAGACTGTTGTGAACTCTGTACCAACCTGGATGAGACAAAGGAGATGAGCAGAAAAAATGGTGTATAGAAAACTCTGCTTTTTCCAGGTTCTCCTCTGGTACTTCCACAGCTGTGTTGCAGACTAGCATGAAATAGACCACACTGCAAGGATTTCTTAAAATAAGTTAAGAACTCCTACTCTGGAAGGATAGAGAGGGTGTTTGAAAGCTCATTTTTGACAAAGAGAAGGAAGAGATTCGTTGGGATGAGGAAAGCACAAGATCCTAACCCCTTCAACTCCCACCCCTTTGTATACTGGGATGCCACCACCCTGAGCTCACAACATACCTGGGGCGGCTCATAGGGGACCAGCACACTCTGCCTCCCAGTGATGGGGTCTTCTACATACTGGGCGTGGCTGTTCCCTTCCACCCTGATCAGGTGGCTGGGAGGCGCAATCTGCCCTGCAAAGGCAAGGAGGCAAAAAAAACAAGAGACACCATTGAGTGAAGCAAGATCACACACAGGGCAGCAAGATCTTCCACCAAAAGAAACCATCCATCTGTCAGAGAACACATGCCTCCCAATCCTTGAAGCATTCCTTCTCAAGGTCCCTGCTGCCAGACAACAAAAGCAACAGTCTTATCCCAGGCTCACACTGGATACCTGTGGGTAAATTCGAACATGAACTTTCATGATGCCAGACTAAGCAAGCCCAAATGTCAACTGAATGGCAGCTCACACCAACTCTTCCAGAAGATAACTCCATGTGGATTTTCACACCTGGTGAAAGCCTTTCTTTTCCTTCCCCAAACACGCAAACAAGGCAAATTCCTGCAAGTCTAAATTCCTACCTTTTTCTATAAATTGCTAGCCCTATTCTGTTGTCTCCTATCAGTCTTGATCCTAAGGAGCTAAAAAAAGATTCAAGTATCAAGATTTCAAAAAGATTTCAAGTATCAAGAGAAATATGCATTTAATTAATGGTCAACTTGAAAAAACCCGCTTGCTTACAGCAGCGGCAGAAGGGAACGTAATCTTTGTTTATAGGCCCCTTTCCAATAATTAAAAAAGCCTGCTTCCTGCAAATTTTCTTCAGTGTTTCTACAATGTATGACTAAATTCTGAGGAGAGAAGCCTATCACAGGTTCATCTCAAGAATTTGTTGTGTTAGTTTCAATTGTTTTGCTCATTTCTTAACCTAAACACATTGTATTTCTAGAGAAGTAATTATTTCAGAATAAAAATTTATAATTTTATTTTTTCTTCATAAAAATTCTATTACTGACCCAGGTATCAACCCTCAAAAAAATCCAGTTCTGTTAGAAAAGCACTTTTTAAAAATGAAAAACTGTTTGAAGAACTGTCCACTTCGCTCTGATTTTGTACTCTTAAGTCCTTGCTTATTTTTGTGCTTGTCTAGATGGCTGTTTTGCAATCAGCAAAGGGATCTGGGCTTCTAAGACATCCTGCTGACACCAACAAGGCTTTTTTTTACAGTAGGAGACAAATAATGCACATAGAATAAAACAGATGCTCATCTGAAGTTATGTGAACTTCAATGATCAAGGCAAAACAGAGCCCAGCCTATGAGTTTGCAGAAAACCCCAGGACATCTTTAAAACTGCTGATCCTTCACTAACACAAGCAACATCAAGTAAAAGATTAAAACATTAACACTGAACCAATAGCGTTAAATGTACAGGAAGGTTGCCTACAGTTGATGCTGGCACTTCGTGTTATTCTGCCAGAGATAAACAGCACCTCTGTCTTTGAGGCGTGGATTAAGGGCTGGAGATGATATTGCATCCTGTTACTAGATCCTTGTCCCAGCAACGTGGAAGCTCATTCCCGAACACAGAAACAGCTGCTTCTCATCGCGGGAGCAAAAACAGAGCAGGGAAAGGCTGCCAGAAAGGCATTGCCTGCCATGAGGACAGACATCAATCCAACCTGGGCAGGCGCGAGATTTATTTCAGTACTTTCTTCCCAAGGACGTGCTTGCACAGGGACAGCTAAAGTATAGTATGAAGCTTCCTGCTAAGCATGGGAAATAAAAAGCTGCACAAGATGATGTTGCAGGGCAGCCTGCTTCCAGCAGGTTTGCTGTAAAGCTGCCACCAAATCCCCACACTGGTCAGTCATCAGATGAGCAGCTTTGGAGAGGGACTGCCAACAATGCACTGCCTTCCTTACCTTCGTTGAACTCCCGGCTCAGCTCATGGTTCGGGCAGCGTTTGACCACTTCAGTGACATGTTCAGCTTTCTTGTAGACTGGCATAGCCCTGATAACAGCTCCCTGAGGTGGTGGGGTCATCACTTTGATCTGAATGGGACATGTCTTGGCAATCTGGCAGTACAGCTTTTTCAGTTCAGTGGAATACTGGATGAGGAAACAGAGCAAGAGAGAGTCAGAATGTCCAGCTAGGAATGAATGCATGACAGAAGGACTGAGATGGGTTTGCATATATCACTGAATGCATCAGCTGCTGCATCTGCATTGCATTTGGTCACGCAAAAGCCACATTTCCAGGCAAGTGGCAAAAGCTCTACACCTTTGCCTGGCTTAGAATAGCAGAATATAAATCTACATTTTAGTTTTCCTGAAGAGCATCACTTTTACATGAACAAATAGTCTTTATTACTCTTGGGCACACGTTCACTCTTACAAGAGACACACATTACCTTCCTAACAAAATGACTACTATTTTCACAGCACACTGTAATCCTGGAAGCCACGCACAAGGTGTTCCATCTTGTTTTGTAAGAAGCCTTCCTGCTTTTGTAGAGAGTTGAAATAAAAACATCAGCCTTCAAGTTGAACAGCACTTGAAAGCAAGACCCTGACCAACCTGGGAGTTGTACCAAATCTGACATTTTAGTCACCTCTTAAAAACATCTTGCACCTCTGCTTACTACTTCTGTAGCAAATCTCCACACTTCTAAACTCAAAATATTATGTCCACAAAAGGTAAATATTTTTTTTTTTAATAATCAAAAAAGGTGAACACTCCAAAGACCAGGTCCATGGCAAGACCCAGAGCACAACCCAGCAGTTGACTCCAAAAGGGAAGTTGTGACTGTGCAATGAACACCTGGAGCAGAACAAGATGCTCTTATTCACTGTGCTAACTTGAAGTATACCTCTTTTAAGACGTTAAACAATAACTGGTGCAGCTTTTTCCCCAAAGTGTGCTCATATCTGGAAGACTTTACTCAGCAAAACATCAAGGCATGGGCCAAAGTCATTGGTTTCTGTTCAAACACCCTCACTGAAATAAGGGCGTGTGCTTAGCAGGAATGATTTCCAAGGCAACCCTTATATAGTTCCATAATTCAAACCAATTTTTCTGGATGTCCCCCACAAAGGAGAGTCTCCAGTCTCCTCTGCTGTTCCAGAACACAGTATTTTTCATCAGTGCCCTGTTTCAAGAGGCGCTCAGTTTTCTCCAGGTGCTCACGCATTTGCGAGTACAGAACTCTTCCAGCAATTCTAACCACGTAACCCACAGGAATTGCTGGTATTTCCCCACTTCCATCTCTTCAGCTCTTGCACAGAAAAAAAAAAGTGAAAGCCCCAAGGTGGCTGTTTTCTTAAAAAACATCTCTAGCAGCCATGGCTGATACAGCCCCAGACCCAAGTGTTCAAGCACAGCACTGGCAGGTTCATACTGGTCTAGAGCAAGATGTGGCCATCCTCCCTGCTGGGATGAGAAGAGCCAGCGCATATATGGGTGGGTGATGTGGCAGCAGAAGGATTAGCTAGCAATATTCAGGGATTACTTGCATTTCAAAACATACATGTTGCTAACACAGGAAAAACCAAAGTTGGGAGAGACACCAGGGAGGAGAGAGAGATTAAAAATAAGCCAAGCCAATCCCTTCCTTCCTCACTCAACACCACCCGTTCATATGGCAGAGAGGATGCTACAGGTATTTAAGCTAAGGAAAAAATTATTTAAAAATGCAAAGGCAAAATTGTGCAATGTATTTTATGTGCCTCCAGGCTACAGATTAAACCCACAAAGGATTTACCCAGCCTGCGGAAATGGGGAACATGCCAAACAATTACAAAAATAAAAGTTGCGAAACAGATCTGGATGGTGATTTATATCGTACATCTTTTTACCTGAAATTCCTTATGTTTTTTTTAATTAAAAAGTAATTCCTTACTGATGGTAAGAGTGAACTCACTATGTTGTCTTTTCATCTCAAGAAGTAGGAAAAGAATCACTTAGGTTTAAAAGAAGAAAATTTAGAAAGGATTGTTTCCCTCAACACATCAGCTTGCTAATAGCATTGTGAAGGTTTCAAGGAAAGAAAGCCTTAAAAAAATCTCAAAAAGCCACCTAATCACTTGGATGCCTTAATATAATTGAAGTGTAAAGAAATTGGGCACCCAAAGGCCATGGGCTGAAAGGAAAGCATAAATATGGAAGTGCAGTGGCACAGGGAAGGCACAGCACATGCCAGGAACCAAAGTGTCCGGTGTCTGCAGGCATTCGGAGAATTGAACAAATGGAAGGAGATACACACCCCTTCGTCACATATCAGGGGTGTTGGTGTTGACTGTAGTTTTATGTATAACATCTTCAAAGACAAAAGATGGGGTTACAAGTTGGGGGAAGGGAAGTGTCAAAAAAAAAAAAAACAACAACACAACAAAACACCAAAAAAACCAACCCCAAAATTACTTTCAGAAGGACAGGAGCCCAACAGCAGCATGAATACTGAGAGTCCAGATCAAACAGTGTGGTCCCTCTGCCAGCAAAGGAAGCTCCCTGCTCCTTGTTCACCCTTTGTCACCCTGTCAAACTCCTTTTGCTACAACCACCTTGGAAGGCATCAGATCTGTAGCTTAAATTCACAGAAAGCAAGCAGCTAATGGCTTGTGATGAACAAGCCTGTCCAACAAAGAAATATCCATGTATATGTCTCCAAAACACAGGGCAGACTCAACAGCTTCAGTCTCTGGTCAACACACCTTGAACATGGCATGTCAGAAAAGGAGGGTGACCAGGAGCTCACTTCTGCTTTGGGACATGGTCAGGGCACAGGGAGGCAAGCAGCAGTACCCAGCACAGAGACAGACAAGACAGAAGGATGGCTTTGCTGCCTTTTTGTCACCTGATTGCAAGAGGAGTTCAAGCCTCACGGGCACGACACTGGCCTCAGGGACATGGCATACAGCCATGATTTCACATCTACCACAAGCACAGCCGCCTGCAAGCGTGTAAACACTGAGCAGCCGGTCATTTAACACCCGTGTAAATCCGTTCATGGTGTACCTGCTGTCAGACAGCAAGGGTCTTGAGTTTCCCACCCTGCCAACTTTGCTGCAACCACAGGTAACCCGACACCCAGCCATTTATTGGCACAAATAGATGCCAACAACTAGGTCATAGTGACTTGTACTGGATCGGTGATAATCGCTATATCCACGGCGCAAGACAGGATATTGTATATAGGTTTCAAAGCAAATAAGCTGCAGAAAAAAAAAAAAACCAAAACCAAACCCAAAGCCGAGGCAGGAACTGTCTGTGCATTCAGAGAGTGCCTGCAAGCAAGCGTTGCCTCTCTTGGCACAGGTGCCTCTCCACATTGGTCGCCTGTCCTGCAGGAGATGACAATCCCCCTGCCCACCATTTTGCTATGGGAATTGAGAGATGCTCATTGTCTAAGGGGCAAGAACACAAGATAAGTAATTCCCAGAAAACTGGAACATGACTGTAAATCAATGCACTTCTGTTACTTGCTTGGATAGGAAAACAAAAATACCAAAAATGAGCTTGACTCAATCAACAACCCTATAATTCAGCAAGATGACAATAGTCATTATAGGGCAGCAGGAACAAAACTTGTGCCAACAGCCTGAGAAGTGCAAACACCACTTCTACCAGATATAAAGACCAGAAGGCTCTTTAAAACAATAGAGTGGATATTGGCAACGTGTAACCATTCAAGAGGGAGAGGAAAGAGCTTTGGCTCAGACTTCTCTTGGGTGTTCAAGTACTGTATGTCATGCCCAAATAAGCAGACTTCAAGAGATTGTGAAGAACAGCAGTGAACTTAGCTTTTTTGCTTAATAGTATGTCTTAAAAGGAAAGAATGAAACATTCCAGTGCCTGCAGCTTTGCCCTCCCCACCTGCCTGTGCAGACATACTGTATTATCCACTGTTGGCACTCTGGCTGGTAATTCAGTATCACAATGCACACATGCCAGCTACCATCAGGCAACACCTGTCTGATTTCTCAGCAAGCCCCTTCTCCAGAAGGTGTGTCAACAAGGGGCTTAAAGAAGAAAGCAAACCACTGTTCACCTCTCAAAAGGAGAATTTTTGCTGGAAAGGACAGAAGCCTCCTGAAAGTAACTGCAAGGTTCATATCAAGCTGCAATGGCTTTTCACTGAGAATTCAATTTACCTGCAAAACTTTGATGCAGCAAAATCCCCAAAACTGTGCTTTGGAAATCTACCTCTAGTATCTGTTTTGCCATCTGGTCTAGCTGAGGGATTACAGCCCGTAAGTCTTTAAAAGGAGTGGGGTTTAGTCAGCTCTATGAATGCTGATGGATGTCAACTTGAAGGTGATCCCAGAGGTTGGCTTATGGCATGACAGCTCCCTGAGCCCCTTCTGCTTAGATCAACAGGTCTTTCAATCTTTTGCAAACTTCTTTCAAGTAGTCACGTTTTAGTTCAACTCAGTTAAACACTAGATTCATTTTACTTGATGTGTTTAAAGCCATCAGTTTGTTATGCTTTCTCCCCTATCAACTAACTCCAAGAGGGGGGAAAAAAGAACTAGTCAGAAGAGTGGGAAAACAACATTTACTTGCACCAAAATGGTCACAGATGGGAACAAGGAGAGTGACAAAGAAACAGAAAATCTCCTGCTTAAGGTTTACTCATTCAGGAGAAAACAGGTAGTGGGGAAAAAAAAAAGGAAGCTACCTACTAAGAATAAGACCTTAACACATTTACACATGAACCTTAAATGTTTTTGCTTTGATGAACAGTGATTTGCCTTTTCATTCACAAAGAAACTGTTGAGGGTATGGGAGGACACCAGATACCAGTGTCTGCACATGCACACACAGGCTTAGGAAGCGACTTGTACAGAAAGGACACTCAGCAGGGAAGCGCAAGAGCAGCTCTACCAGGAGTGCTACAGACACAGATGTCTCCTACCAGATTATGGCTCCGCACAACCTTAACCCACCACTTACTAGCCAATTTATTCTAACTCCAGTTTGAGGTGCTCTATCTTGTCAGGCTTCAGGAAAAAACCAATCAGTTTGCTGCTAGTGGACGTAGCAGATATTCAAACCACGGGCATGACTGACAGGTTCAGTGATCACCAGCCCCAACATGCCTACAGATCCACTACGTGTGACAACAACCCCCAGACTCACACACAGCCCACTGCACCAGCGAGCGGGACATGGCCTCTGAGCATCTCCTGCCTGAGCATTCCCTCTAAGCATCGCAGGAAAACCACGGTGCCATACCCGGGAGGATGCAGCCCCACCAGTGCTTTGCAGACATTTACCAAACTTTTCCACTCCGGGCAAAGGGAAAAAAAAAGCACCACGTCGTCCGTTTATCCCTTCTTGAGGAAGGGCAGCGATTCACCCAAGGGCGTCCTCCTCTGCAGAGACTTAAACTTCATTTTCGCGTTGAGCTCCACTGCCCCCGCGCCGCCCCTGCCGCCGCGCACGACCGGAGCTGAGAAGCTGTTAAAATCCTTCCTCCGAGCGCTTTTCCCCGGGAGCCGCAGCCAAAGGCCGCCTGTTGCCACCTGTCAGTCGCAGGGATTAATTACCTGCGCCGGCCTGGGAGCGGCACATTCCTGCCCGGCCTCACCCTCCGAGATATTGACATCAGGCAGGTGGGCCCCGCGTCCCCCGGCCGCCAGCGCGGATGGGGGGAACGCGACCCACGAGTGGCGTGGAGACGGGCAGCGCCGCGAAACCGCGGGGAAAAAGCGGGAAGCAGCGTTATGAGTGCCCCGGGGCGGGCGGCACTCCCGACACCGGACCGGGAGCTGCACCTCGGAAACCTTGGTGAAAAAAATAAATAAATAAATAAAAATAGATACGTGTGTGTGTGTGCGTGCGTTGCCCTGCTTAGGTAACCGGGAAGGGGAGGGGTGGCTGGGAGGAGAACGCAGAAACGTAGCCTGCGGCTACGGATTCAGCAGGACGGCGGCTGGTGCGCCGGATGCCCCCCTCGCCGCCTGCCGCGGGGCTCGGGGAAGCCTGAGCTCGGCTGGGCTGCCGCGGCTCACGGCGCGATGCGAAAGGAGGGAAAAGCAGTTTTTTCTCCCCTCTAGCAGACGCGGAGCTGCGTGCACAGTCACCTGCTCACCTTGGCAGAGAGTGCCAGCACTGTGTTCCTCTGCATTGCCTCCAGACCCCCATCACCACCCCGCCCCAGCCCTGCGCTCTGCCTCAGAAGAAGGGGTTGAAGCAGGCCGAGAAGACAGTGCTCAGGGATACACAAAAGTGGTCATGCTATAGGAGACCCCCTGAAATTCCCCCAAATTCTGAATTCAGAGCACTCGCTAGATTCTCCCTTCTTTAGGAAAATGAGATAACTCCTTCGTGCAACCATATTTCAGCATCTTGCTTGAGGGTCCCAGAGATGTGAATTTAAAACTAGCTTGATGTATATCTGCTTTAGGAATATTCCTGCCTAATGTTGCCTGCAAAGCCACAGTGATAAACAGAAATAACACTGTTTTCCCATACTATATTTGCACTGTGAAATAGTTTAAAATCTTACATTTGAGGGCATTTACGTTTCAGTTTCCAATATATAGACTTATTTCGTCAACAAATTAAGACGTCCTGAGGTCTGGCTCTAAAATATTTTTAAATGAACAAAACACAAAAAGAATTAACTGAAAAGTATCCTGTTTCAAGAGAAAAAAAAACCAACCCAAAACAACAAACTCTGGAAACCTTTGATTTTGTCAGTTAAGTTCTTTTCCTTTGCTAGCCATAGTTTTTTTAAGATCTTTTTGAAATTATTTTCCTTAAAAACCAAAACCATAAGACTCCTGCAGTTGAATAACCTTACCTTGCACACCCAACTCATACTCTGCTTGCGTATTGTATCCAGTTTCCAAACTGAAATTCTAGCAGTACCAAATGAGTTTCAGGTGCTAACGATGTCTGGTCATTTGCACTTCTGATAGACTACTTTGCACTGGAAATTCTGCAAATGAGGTGAAGGGACGAAAGAGAGTGAATGCGCTGAAAGCCAAAGCTGAGCCAATGCTGAAAACATCTTCCCCTTTGGGTTCCAGTAAGCTCCCACTGATAGCAGGATCCCACATTACAAAACAACATGGGAATCTTCACTGGATGAAGTAGCTTCCACAGTGAGCATGTATTTTATGTTATTACTCAAAGCCTGAGGTACACTTTCAGATAGCTTCTCACAGACTGAAGTTTACACACATACACAAAACACCCAAAAATTATCCCAGCTGTAGCATGGTCCCCTCTGATGCAATGTAACTGGCCAAAGCACATGTGCTTTGCAAGCACCATAGGCTCTGGACACTGTGCTGGTTTCCACAGTCTCCCAGCTCATGACTCTGCACATCCCTGTGATGTTATTTTCATAGGCTCTGTTGATTAACTGACATGAACATGATCAACTTACAGACCATAACTAAAACTGTGTGGTATCTCCTTCCTCAGAGGACTTTTCTTTAGGACGACTTTGCAAATAAAGCTTCCCATGGATGGGGTCTCATGCTGTATTGCTATACTTTAAGCATTAGGGATTTTTCTGTGTTTTGTTTTTTGCTTGGTGGGGGGAGGACTGGACACAGGCTCTTTTTATCCTGTTCAACTCAGCCTCTCAAACTGATATCTTGGGCTTCCAGTGACTTCTGTATTGCAAACGCACAACATAAGCCGCCAGTTTGACTGCTAAAAAAGATACAATACTAACAAGCATATGCTATAGGAAGTCCACTCTCATGCTACCCAAATTCACGTAAAGGCTATGAAGTGTTAAAATTTGGCAGAACAGTGAGGAGTAAAACAAGATAGGCTAAAACATTAGTTAAAATTGGATTTGAGAAACTTCTGCTTCAATTATTGAGCGTTAATAAAGGAGTCAAAAAAATTTGACAGCAAGATTTTTAGTCCTTACAGTGAATGTCGAAGAAGCTCCACTAATAACTCCACTGCATTTCTTCCCTCCTTTCTCAGCTCAACTCCACGCAGCTGTTTTAAATCCTCCAGTGTAAATGAGGTGCTACACTGAAGTTACAAGTATATGCACCTATATAAAATACACATACCTGCAGGGAAGCAGAGGGTTCATATAGTTTCATGTAAGCAAACACATGGGGTAAATAAGTTGATTAGTATGACCCCAAGCATCACATCAGCTAGATACTGTGACAGTGACATAACTAGCAATAGTCCTTCCAGACAATTCTAACTCATTACACCAGAACGTATACACCAGAGCTACAGGTAAAAACCTTCAAGACTTGAACCCCCAAAATGCCCTTCACCATATATTGAATTTTTGAGAGCACTGTTAACCACTGCCCCCTCAAGTCAGTGTGCCTCTGCATAAGGGCATTTGTGAAACCAAAGCTGGACTGAAGAAAGGTTTGATTCAACTTGTGTTTTAAAGGCAACCAGACTTTTCTTATAAAGGACTCCAGAAATGAACTGGAAAGAACATATTCAGGCTCCTGAGAGCAAATGTACCCCACCGCATATTACTTCAGACTCACGTGCCTCAGCCTTAGACATTGAGCACCAGAACCTGTTCTGCTCACAGACTGCTTTAAGCTCAAGTTGGCCACTTCAAACCTCCTCTTAGCTTGGCGTGGGGGATTAAACCTTCTTATAAGCATGCGTCTCAGGTTCAGCCAAAGAGGAAGGCTGTTGTTTGTTTCAGATTAGCCTCCCAGATCTCATTTGTTTCACGTCCACATGTTCCAGCATGCTCTATCCTACCAGCCCAACTCCAAAAAACCCTAACCAGCCAGAGGAAACATTGTCTGGAGTAATCAGACACCAAGTTCTAGTGCATCTCCCAGACACTTTTGTCCCCTGATGAAAGTCAAAGGGTGATGAACTCAACCATAAGAAGGAAAGAACAGCAGCACATAGAGGTTATCCCTACTGATTGTTTCTGTGCGTGCTCAATTAAGATAAGCAAATGGCAAGCAAAAATCCTAATGCTCTTCAAAATCAGCCTGCTCACACCAAATCCAACCTGGTTTCATCAACATGAGTCAGCTGTAGAGTCCCAGACAAGCAGGTCAAGCCTTGTAGCCCCCTATAGAGCAGACACAGGCTTTGGCTCAGCAATTTAGGATACAGTCATAGGCTCAGGTAGCTCCACACCAGCTGAAAATAAAGGGAAGGAAGTAGGATACAAGGAAATGCCAGATGTAAGACCTAACTCCAGAACTCTTTTTAGTTCCCTCTTTTGCAAATAAGGGGGTTTCATTAATATCTTAGAGGAAAGTAAAGTCATTAGTACAGTATCTGTTACAGCAGAGGGAAGCCAAGCTATGAAAGAAGACCCAACAAAATACCAACAAGCAAGCAAACAAACAAACCCTATAACAACAACAAAAAACAAAAAACCTAACCAAACAAAAAAAAACCATACCCAAACAACCAACCAAACAAAAAACACACAACATAAACCAAACACCCCCCAACCTCTCCCCCCAAAAACCCAAAACGCACACAATGAAATTTTTCTGCCAACATAGTCCTTTCTATCAGCAACATACCTCCCGAGCCTGGAATTTAGGAGCAAAGTCAGACCCAGAGGTGTCAGGCACACTTCCACAGAGTACACCACTCTAGAAAGCAGGACACTTTGCTAGATGGTGACAGATTTACACCCAAATTCTGGCTCATGCCAAAGGGCTGACCTAGTTGCAAAATGCCACAGGGTCAGCATATTGCAAAAGTAAGGGTATGTGTCAAATATTGGCCCATCTTCCTAGCTGGGCCACTGGCAAGCTCCAAGGAGAAGTAGGCTGGTCAGCTTTGCACACTCTCATTCTGATAGGCAGGAGAGAAAATTCAAGGTATTCAAAGCTAAAACCAGGTCTGGTGTCTTCAAACCTCCCATACTTAACACCTTTGCTCAAATACATGATCTCTCCTGTTCACTCTTTCTTGACTTAGGTTTTAGATTCTATGGAATCTAGTTAAAGGACAAACAATACCCAAAGATCATATAAAGATTATTCGAATTTTTTCTTCCCTTCCTAAAACACTACTGAATATGTAGTTGGCCTTCTGTTACATATTGAGCCTTGTGCACATGGCCATAAGAGATGCCTCTCTTGGTTCCCCATAAACCATGAGGATCAGCTTTTCTACTCTTTCCAGACAGCCCATGCTTAAGCAGTTTGAGCAGACTGATGACTCTGTGTGTATTTTCTTGGCTGGGCATGCCTATTTCAATGTTGTGCTGTGATTAAGTGTGGGACTACTCCCTGGCTGTCTTTTGAGTTGAGGACCAGCCACTGCACCACATGGAGCAGGGCTACTAGCTAACCAGGAGGCCAATGGTCTCAGCTGTGAACTTCAACACTATGATAACATAAGGGGCCACCAGCCAGGTCAGTCAATGAGCACTTTTCTGTATGTGTACTCTCAACAAAGACTGAGTGGCTCCAATGGAAAATGGTGATCCCCTTTCTCTCCTACTCATCTTCTTTCTCTCCCCTCCCCCCCATTTATTTCATCTGAGGGAAAGTACAGATACCTCTCCACTTCATCCTTCTAATGAAGTATTAATCACACCTATGGGAGGCGATGGAAGGAAAGACAGAAAGCATTAAATCTGACAGGCTCTCAAAGCGGCAATGCCAGTGAAATGCATCATTAAGGTGAGTAATTTTCCTGTTTACTTCATAGGCTGTGAGCCCCCCCCCCCCCCCCTTCCTCCCCGCCTAAGATGTGGGCAGGACCCATCAAGGCAAAGCTTTGGAAGCAAGCAGCAGCGTCCCCAATTTCTACATAAATGCTGCAGGCCAAAGAGCAAAGGCAAGTTCCAACTGAGCCCTTGACAGTAATCAAGCAGTGCGGCGCCTCTGGTCTTGTCTTGTGCATACCTTGCAAGTAGCATCATGTCTTCCTGCTGAGATTTCACTGGCAGTGCACACAAGTGCCTTGTTCCTTGGCTTCTATCTCAGAAAAAGAAAATCCTGAACACACGCATGCACACACACCCCTGCCTTTCTGCTCCAAAAGAGACCATTTCCCTCTAAATTGTCAGCATACTGTTAGCAGTCCTTTCAGAACAGATTTATGAAATCACAAGAAACCTATTGTTCCTGTGCATAAGGGTCAGCACCAGTCCCTTGCCAAAAGAGAGCTTTCTCTATTAACGTCCAGGAAACTTTCCTGAGTCAGACCTTACTACATTTGAAACAAAGTGCAGGTAGCAGCAAGTCTCTTCCATGATAACAGCCAGGGCCTGTCCCATTTCCTGATCACATTACACTCAGTTTCCAGAATTACATCTATGCAAATATTGTTCTCCTGCTTGCAGAGCATTTCATTGATACTTAAAGTGAAAAGTCAGCAAAGCTTTTCTGGCTAGGATAGTGAGCAAGACAACAAACACACAGACACTGAGCAAAACACAGATTTTCTTTCTCTCTATGAAGACCATCTGATAAGAGCCCTATCCTCCTCCTAGAAGATAGGAGGTCTAAACTGAACCAAACCTTTTCTGTAAATGTTAGCGACCCAACAGGGTACACTCTAGTTGTGAGTCACAGAGAAAACAAGATTAGGAAAGACAGAAATCACACCTGAGCAAGTTACAGTTTTACTGAAACAAAAATGTAGTAATTTGGATCTAAGCTAGATCAGTAAACCATGACAGCAGCTCTAGCATATTTAGGATGAATGGTGACTAAGTCAAACCTTTAAACCTTTTATTCATACAATTAAACTTTGGGAATGATTGGCAAGAAGGTCAGGCAACAGCACAGTCACTAGCTGTTACTGGCATTTGTAAGGTTCTGAGAATCTGTATTTCACCCAGATCCTCCTCTCTCTCAACCCTCTCCTTCCATCCTCAATGACCTGGCTAAGCACAGTCCTTGAGTCAAACTCTTGCGGTTTCTTCTGAGCCTACTTTCAAAGTCAAGACATGATTCAGCAAGGTGTTTAAGCAGATGCCTACCTTTAAGGATGGGAGCAGCCTTGCTGACTCCAACAGAATCCAATAGATTTCACAGGGAATATTCACGTGCTAGAGGTTATGCACTCAGTTGAATGCCTTGGTGAACTGAGACCTTGATTTTCTTACATACCGTGGGAAACAGCTTGTCAAGAACCACACTGAAGAACATAGCAGTGTCACTGCTGCAGCCATCAGGCCACTGAGATGTCTTCAACACTAGAATGCAGCACCTCACACCCAGGCAGCTAGTGAGGTCAATAATGTGGCATCTTTTCTGCTAGGAAGAGCAACAAGCCCATCCCAGGCTTAGGATATTCCTCCAGCTTTTCTCATGCTTTCCAGCAGCCCTGAAGCTACAGAACTGCAGCAGGCAAGGGAAGACAGACATTTGGCAGAGCAACACTTCGAAAGGGAGGAAAGCTTGCAATGATCTTGGGAAATGTTACAAGCAGTCCTAACTAACACTCTTACAGAAATCACAATCTTCAGTTTTGCATCTCCTACCCTTCAAGAGGAGAATGGAAAGCCACACCCCAGCTGACATGCAAGCTAAAGGAAGATGTGCAGCACCATATCGCATGAGAAATGGAAGGCTTGAACACAACATAGTCTATACCTGCTTTAGCCAATTCTTAGGTTGTTTTATAATTTCAGCAAGAACGCACAAGTGCATAAAGCAAACTTTCACGGACCCGGATGCACTTTACAAGCAAATCTGCAAGCCTGCTAGTAAACTCAACAGGAATAATTGCCCAAATGCTCCATGACATAGTTACAGGTCTCTAAATTACTGGAAACAGAATACAGCAAGTAATCAATACCTAGCAATTGATTCACTTATTAACTGAAAGATAATCATGTCAACTGCATGACCTAAACATAGCAAGAACGAATGCGGATTTAGATGCAAATCCTCATGACCACAATCAGAAGATGGCTCAGGACTGCTTTGTTTGCAAACTGCAGGTTCTGAGGACCCCAAGCCATGGATGCTTCGTGAGAAGACCTATCCCATTCAAAGCAAGACTGCTTTCCCAAACAAAAAGCACTCTTGTTACTGTATAACAATGAGAACAGGAATAGTTCCCTGGGAAACATAATTTTAAAGTCAGATTTCCCAACTAACCACACCCAATTAGTAAGTAATGCTATGTTTTTGAGTGATTATGGAATCCCAGCAGATTCTTCAGTTTCAATTTTGTGATTTCCTCCATATTCCCCAAAACAAAAACAACAAAACACCCTCCGCCCCCCCCAATCTTACTTGGGCTGAAGGTAACTAAAGACAAGCTCCATCCTCCACAAAAACAAGTAGAACAAAATGGAACAAAACAAGACAGAGTTGCAACATCAGAAGAAGTTACTGGCTTATACTGTCCGGCACTCCCGTTTTCCTTACAGCTCATACATGATGCATCAGAGAAAGGTGCGGAACCTCCATGGACATAATGTGCTGTTTTTCTGCATGATGCTGTGCAGATGGATCGCTGCTCTTGCAGGAAGCAAGCTTTGTCCCGAGATTGCTACTGTGAATCTTGTAAGTTTGCACCACTGCAAGTGTTATCAAGGGTAAGACTTAACTCTGAATTTGATGCAATCCATCAATTTTGATGGAATTTGATTAAAATAATTTGATGAATTTGATGAAACAAAAAGGAGGGAGGAGGGCTGGGATCAACTCTGGCAAGCTATTTGCAAGTGTAGCCCAATGAAGACAATCAGCTGGCACCAAAGAAAGCAAGGACTTGGAACTTGCAGAAGCTAACCACCCCTCCAGAATTTGATCAGCCACCACTATGTAGGGGAAAACACCATTAAACTGATGGCATAACCCAAAAGACTCTTTCCTTCACTCAGCTTCACAACAGAAAAGAGTCCACAGGGAAACAAGTGTTTCCAGCTGCAGACAGCAAAGCACCAGGATGCAAGAAAAACCCAAAACAACTAAACAGGATCAGAGATACGACAACACACACCACAAGGATGTGACCATGCTACTGCTGTAGCATGGGCAGCAGGATCATAATCGAGTAAGGTAGTGCACAAAACTCTAGGTGAGAAGAAGTAAGCCCCGTTTTGCAAAACATGAGGGCAACAGATTGAAACAATCCAGAGGTAAACACTTGGGAAGAAGCAAGCTGGTGGGGAAGGAGAAGCCCTAGTCACAGCACACCAGCTACCTGACCCTGGACGACAGCAAATGATAGAGGCCCAGCTAGACTGTAACTGTTGCCACATATTTCTTATTTAAATGCAATTTGTTTAATCTCAAGTTGGATTCAACCATCAAAGGCTCTCTTCTGTAGCACACTGACAGTTCACTCTAAATCTCAGCACCTTTAATCCTTTAATTAGCCAAGAAAAATGTGATCTCAACTCTTCCACCAACCTAAGCTAATTTTCTGCATGGAGCTTCCAACTCCTGTAGGTTACAGGTTTTAGCTGCTCATGTAGCCAAGGGGAGCAAAAACAAAATACATCCCCCATACCTCATTCCCACACAGGCTGATGAATGTTTCTCCATGTGCTGCCTCTCCAAAGAGCAAATTCCCTGAAAAGTCCTTGCAAAAGCAAGAGGGACCTATTTTCATAATGCAGGAGTGGGCTGGGAGGCATAAATACATCATGCAATTCAGAGAAAGAGCAAATGGAGATTTCTATGTATGATATAGGGGTGGCTGGAGGAACCGGGGAATAAGGCAATGTTTTCACAGGAGAGGGATAAAACCAGGGAGTTAAGCCAATGCTTGACTAAGACAGTGTCCTTTCCACAACATGGCTTTGGCCACCATCCTTGGTGATTTTGGGATGGAAGCTCCGAAGCATGCAAACAAAACACAACCATTTTGGAAATTCTCGCCAAAAGAAGATGTCTCCTGAGATGAGCTCTGCTGTTGCTCAAGAAGGTCCCAACAACACAGCTCTGAAGGCAGAAAAGGAAGATTGCATGAGTCACCAGCGCATCAGGACAGAGACCGTTCAAGCAGCTTGAATTACCATTAGGCTTTTTATGCAGCCTAGCAGAGCAAACTCAAGGAAAGATAAGAGGGCCATCTAAAGCCTTCATCTGAAGCCCTAAGCGTGGGTAGTGAGGTACAATCTGCACCTGAACTCAGCCCTGACTACCTCTCTAGGTCAGGATGCTCCTTGTAGGGCAAGGTAAAAGCAACCAGTGTTCTTGCTTAAGGCCTGCTAAAGGCATGCCCATAGTGCAGCTGCAGGCACTGCTATCTTGCCACATGCTCACCCAGTATGTGACATGTAGAAGAAAGGAGCTCAGACACTGCCAAGCCATCACTGCATAGACCCCAGACTGTCACACTCAAGTTGCAACGTGCTAGAGCTAACAAATGCTGCAGCATCTCGTAGCCACAACAGTTCTCTTTCTAGGCACAGCCCAACAAGCCCATACAGCATGGGATGGAGCCTTAGGCTATCCCAAGTGTGGGTGTCTGCCTGCTGAGCATGGACAAACTGTAGGATGCCTTCCTGGTAGCCAGCCAGGGAGCACAGGTGAACAGCAGCACTGAGAGTCAAAGGGACTTGACAAATGCATGAAAACACAGGAGTAAGAGTAACCTCATTCTGATGAGCAAACGCACAATGGAAGAGGTCCATCTACATCAAAGGCAGAGGACAGGCATTTTTGCATCTTGCAGTTCCTTAATTTGCTTGGGTGTTGGGACCTTGAAGAGCGTTAACATATGACTAGGGCTGCCTCGCTTAAACAAGCACTTCTGCTGAAGAAGTCACAGCAGGATTTGGTGTGAGGCAAGGGGAAGAAAAAAAAAAATATAGAAGTTGTAGCCTACTGGTTTGAAACACTGGCAAAATACTACCCATGCCATCTACATAGAACAGAGCACTTTGGATGCATGCTCCTTTCCTCTGGTAGGATTTTAGATATGTTCATATTCTCCACCTTATTCAGCCAGAATCAGTTCTCCCCACATCCCCAGCAAGGAATCCACCCCATAAGACAAGGAAAAAGATCTCGCCAACAGTTGCTACGCTCCACTGACAAGAGATCCCGGTCACGTGCAGTTTGCTCATTCAAAACTCACATTAGTTATATATGCAAACTAGAAATACAGCTGCATGTGCATCTCAGGAGTCAGCTTAAAAAAAAAAACAAACCCAAACAAAACCCAAAAGATGCAGAGCTCGGTATGATGATGAGAACTATCAGTATGATGGTATGAGAACCTCAATATGAGAGCCTCTATTAGCAACCTCACCACTTCAGCTGCTCCTGAGTCATATAACTGTTCTGCATTGCCACAGGCCTTGAGAAAGAGGCATTTCAAGTGCACGATTAAAGGCAAGCAAACAAGCTCTGCAAACTGCAGTTGCTAGATGTTCACTCTACATTCAGTTCTTACAGAACAAAGAGAATGGGAATAGTAGGCAAGGAACATTTGACGGGGAAGCTGCATTCTGGTGTCCAGGCAGTCAGCATGGTAACTGAATCTCTGCACACTCTTTGATCTATCTATTACAGAACACCCTTCCACCGACAGTCCTCAGGGTGGGTATGTAAAGGTAACAAATGGTTACCAGCTTTGCTCCAGGCCAGAAAGCAAACTCATTTAGCAGCACAAAGATCAGTAGGGTTTTTTCTCTGTTTTAAGAAAGAGAGAAAGAAAGAGAAAAAAAAAACACACAAAAATGAACCCAAACCCCAGGTTCTACAGTGCTCTGAAAGTAGCCAATGAAATTATTAAAGTACTTAAAAGTTTAATGAAGAAATCAAAGCTATTAAGCAAACATTCAGCTTGATGTCTCTTTCCCTTCTTACCCACCCTTCCTCAATGCATTCAAAACTCCTTTTTGCTGTGCAACATGTTTGAACAGGTACTGAGATACAAACAAGTCTTGGCCCCATCTCATATAGAATGGATTGGTTGCAGATGTTCTCCTGCAAGCTACATCTTGCCTCCTGCAAGAGCATTCATCTCCAAAACACATCATTTCACCTACTTTGCCTGAAGCCAAAACTCAAAGGTTATTTAATTTTTAATATTTTTTTTTATTAACTCTAACATACCTACAGCTGTGCAAGCAAAACCCCATCTGGTTTGTCAAGGCACAAAGAGGCAAGCGACTAAGCTTAGATAAATGTAACCAAGTTGGCGCAGTCATCTTTCTGTTCACCTCCACAGCAGCCAACAGCAATGTCAGGGGTGCAATAAAACAAAAACCTGCTATAGTTCAGAGAGGCCTGATATATTTCACTATCTTCCTAGGACAAGTCAGACATGAGCTCATACAGTGGCAGGTGAGTCAGTGACGAGTCAGACAAGAGCTCCTTAATTAAGCTTTAGGGGCAGATGATACCTTGAAGGTGTAATCAGATTGGTATGGCCAGTGGAAAAATAATAATAATAAAGAAAAAAGAATAAAATAATAGTAATAGAAAAAGCTTAGTGAACTGTTACACCCTTGCTGAGCCATGCCAGGCGGGCTGCAGGCAGCACGCTGCACATAGGTGGAGAGCCCCCAGCACTCAGGAATACCTGACCATCCTGCACCACTCCCTGGCAGTCAGTGCGTGCCTACGTGCTCAGCTGATTCTCTGGGGAGCAGAGAAATGCTGAATTCCCCAGTGAGCAGGTTATGCTGGGGTCACACTGTGGATGTGGCACCATCTGGGGGGTTCAGGGTAAGCTGCATCCCAGGACTTTGGCTTTCAGAGGCAATGGGTGGTTGGCAGCAGCTCAGACCTGCATGCGGAGAGGGAACGGGTCATGGGCGAGTTATTCCTTATCATTAACCAAGCCATGTACTTTATCAGTCCTTAAAATGCTACCAAGCCATCCCATTTAAGAGAAAGACCCTGTGAGTTCTGTGTTTAGGAAACTTTGCTGAAACAAGTTGCAAAACATGCATCAGAATATTAGTGTACTGAAACAAAACATTCACATTAAATAGATTGCGATGAGCACAGTGACTAACAGCATCAGAGCATTTTTGCGCTCACAACAGAAGACTTGCAGCACAGAAATGGTTTTCTTCCAGCACATGTCCCTGAAAATTCAATCCAGAACACAGCTCACCCATTGAGCTGCTCTTTTTCTAAATGCCAGCAGCACTACTCCGGCCCAGGCCTCCCTATCTTTATCTTGCACAGAAAGGAAGACTTCAACTTCTATTGCCCTTTTGAGGGGCATGGCAAAGGAAATGGGCAAAAGTTACTCATCCAAGAAGTCAGCAGACAAAAGGAATGCCAAATAAATGTCAAATTTATTAATTCCTTATAGAAACTGTATTGTAAAGCAATCAGTCCATATGCTTTGTTGTTGTCAAAACTTACAGGACTAACAATGACGCTTCTGAAGCTTTTCTTGGGGTCCTCACCTCTCTTCCCTTATGTGTGCCAGTACAGTGAGATTTTAGTAGGATACCAAGAAATGCACAGACTGTTTTTTGTTGGGGTCCCCTTTGTTCATACGCCCACAAGAATGCACCAAGGATGGGTCAAAATAAAAAAAAGACTGAGTACTATGAGCAGTTTGCAGCAGAAGAGATGGGAGACAAGGAACTCATCAGACAACCAGCCACCACCTCACTAATTAATGAACAGGTGTCATTCAGTGCCCAGCCACCCAACAAACATCCCACAGGAAGACTTTTTCTTTCCCACCCATGGCAATGCTGATGCTCAAATGAAAACACAGCAGCAGTGTGCTGCTTGCCCTGCACAGGCTCTGTGAGCACCCTCCAGGCTGGGCACTGACCTAGTGGCACCACTCCCATCCCTTCCCCTCAGGAATACTTTCCAGTGCTATATATTAAGGGAGGTCCAAGGAGCTCTGGCTGCAGGTTTGATAGCAAATCTGGGTTCTCTCTGCTCCTGTTGCAAGGTCAGGAGCAAGTCAGCTCCCAGCCACAGCTCATGTGTTTGAGCTAATAAGCCCCGACAAGTGGCAGGGCGAGTTTGCTGAGGCTCTCCACCACAGCTAACACAGCAGTGACGGTGCAGCATCATGCTCTGGCTACATAAAAGGAAGAGGCTTCCCTTCACTCTGTAGCCCTCTTCTCCACCAGATTTTCACATCTGGTGGGCCTGATGCTGATAAAGCTTGAGATCTCAAGCAGGAGACACAGTAACCCAACTGACACTTTGGGAGTTTCAAGCTTTAGCCTAAAGATATCTTGGTTCCTTCAAAAGTTAATTTGCAAAAACTGTTCTGCAAACAAGTCAAAATAAGGAGCCTGAAAGCTGAGGCTTGTGATATGTCTTACACAGCCAGCAGCAGTCCCCAGCTGTTCCTCCTCCAGGCATTTCATATGAGGGGTCTAAGTGTTTTACAACATGGGATCTAGGTGACACAGTCCCAAAGTAGACGGTGGCTGTGTGGAAAGGGGGAAGAGGAGGAATGGAGGCAGAGGGAATGGCTTGCACAACATTACCCAGATTACATCTAAATCACAGGGCAGGAGCACCTCTGAGGCTGGGCTTGGAGCCAAATCCGCTGCTCACCAGTGCTGCTCAGTAGCAGGGCATCTCCAGGCAGCGTGGCTTCTCTCCCTAGGAGGAAACTGTGGTGCACCCCAGGGCACAGAACAACTGGGGAGGAGAGCCCCAAGGCTGCATGGCCATCAACAGGGAAAACAGAGCCAGAAAATTTAGACCCAAGCCCTGTCCCACTTGTTCAGGTCAGCCTTTAAGTGCTGCTTTCTCTAGCACATTTTTCAGCTTTCAGTAAAGCTGAATTTAGATGAATTTCAGCAGATAACATGTATCAGCAGATAATAAAATGCTCCTTTTTTTATCAGACAAGGAATATTTTTCTCTCCTTAAAAACTCTACTCTCATAGAATGCATCTGAAAAAAAATGAGGGAAGAGTAGCACATTCCTCCTGTGGCTTCACCAAGTTTTGTTCCACTTATCTTTAACAACTGGAAATGATGAAGTTTGTATCAATACTCAGGTCTATTTGCAAGAGGATCTAAGCTCTTATTTGGGTAGTTACCCTACTATGTTTACATTAATAAAGTCTGACATGCCTGCACATAACAAAACCTCATGAAAAGATTTCCATTGCATAATAAAGTTCATGCTCTTTCTATGCAGAAGACATCCCTACCCAGGACACTTCTTTTAAAGCAGGAATTTCTTCATAGCACATGGTCTGCCAAGCACTGGAGCTGAACCCTCACCGTAGGGAGCACCACCAATGCAACACACACAAAATTAGGCTTGCTTCAGGACACCACCAAACTGCTGCTGGTTCTGTATCAAGTTGGCAGGGAAATAATATCTATGACAACTGTGATACTTCAGCTTATCTAAGGAAAGGAATGATCATCTCCAAGGGTGGTCTTTGCTAGGTGAGCAATACCCGTTTTGCCAGCCTACCTGAAAACCTTTACACAAAAGTAACTTGTTAAAAAGTCACTCAAATGTGTTTTTTTTTTTTCACAACCTTTTCTTGTAGGGTTGAAATATCTTCTAACAGTGCCCAGGTGATGCAGCTTAAATTATACAGCTCAATGGTATAGGGGAAACCGGCAACCTTTTAGGAAACCCTCCTTGCCCTGGAGCAGCCTGCCTCCCTTCTGGCCCAGCCTGCCATGACCTTTGGAAAGGTAAGGAGGCGACTCCACCAATGCCTCAATTTAAGCTGTGCTGGGCTGCTTTGCATGCTTAGCACTTGTGAAATGCAGGAGAGCTCAGCAGCTTTTACAAGCCAGCCTGGAGGCAGTCCCCATGCTGAACGCTACAAAAAAACTCAAAGCATTAAACAAAAAAAACCAAAAACAAACAAAAAAAAAAACCAACCCCAAACAAAAAACGAAACAACAAAACCTATTCCCCCCCCCCCCCCCCAAAAAAAAAAAACAACAAAACAACCAAAAAAGCATTAAAACAAACAAACCAACCAACCAGACAAACACCACAACTCCTAAAAGCTATTAGTCCAGAAGTTTTGTCTCCTATTCTGGTGCTTTGGTTTCCCTTCTTTAAAATGGCTACTACCCTACTGATTTGCCTACCAAGCAAAGGTGTTTGCTGATTAGGGAAGTAATATTTGTGCAGCACTTTGAAGATTTAAAGTACTACATTAATCCTACATGTTGTTCTTAGTAGAAGCCAATTTTTAACTAAGAGAAGAAAAAACAAAACAAAAAAAAGTGGTTTAAACAGGGACCCTCCCCTACTTCAAGACATTCACTCATCTCCCGGCATCAGTTATTCTTATCTGTAAATGTTTTTTTAACCCTTCCTTCTCACAGTTCTCTGAAACCACAATTCTCATTCAGGTTTTATTTGAAAAATGGCTTCTTTCCAGGCTGCGGCTGCTTCTTGTAAAGTTAATTCCTTCGGTAATACTGCTGGAGGCACATTGGTACTTTTGGTGTGTGTGTATATACACATATATATTTTCCCCCTTTTCACACGGTGTTGTTTTTATGTATGCACAGTGAAAGATATCTAATCCGGGATTACGATTCTCTTTATTCCTTTCTCATGAAAGTAGGTGGGGCTTTTTTGTGCAAGTTGCATTGATGAAAATTATGTTTAATTAACACTTTTTCCTCTCCACATAGACAAAAAAAAAATCTCATTGAGAAGCAAAACAAAAGCTTCTTGCACTTAATTCTCTCCCTCTGAATTTTTCTTCAAAATTAGCTAAAACCTTAAAACCAGTTTTCTGAAGGGGCAGGGGAAGGAATGCCAGTACAGTTTGAAATTGCTTGTGCAAAATAGCAGAGAGATCTTCTGCCCCTGGGGGACACGCAACCCTTTTCCCATGTCTACTCTCTCCATGCTCCTATGTTTCACCCTAATGTTTCGGGTTGTTTTTTGTTTTTGCTTGCAGATGCTGGGAGACCTGTGGCAAGCTCTAACTGCTCTCCTGTTACACTGGGAGAGAATCAGCCACAAACATAGCAACCAAGAGCTAAATCCTAGTTGAAAGAGAAGGATGTTCACACCATCTGAAGCCTGCTTTGTCTCAGCAGGTCAGGCATGCTCAGTGCCCAGCACTGACTGTGCTGTTTAAAGAGCAGAGCACATGCCATCACAAAGCAGGAGACTCACATTTTTTGTTCCCAGTGCTGGCAGATACTAATTCATATAATAAGTGAATAACTTCCCATTTCATCCTTCCTGTATGGGATACAGACTACCCCTGACGGCATGGTCTTACACCACAGCACAGCTCTACCATCACAGAGGATACTGGTCTAATAAAAAGCATATAGCAAAACTCCATGCCTTATGGGGAATTCACACAGGGAGTCTATAGTGCCTTGATAGGATTTAAGAAACAATCAGAGATACAAAAAGAAAAAAAAAACAAAAAACAAAACAAGACAGCTTATATCATAGAACATTTAGGACATTTTCTGGAAACTATTACATGGATCTGTACAGCTGCTTGTAAGAGATAACAGAAGAAGATGAATGTTGATAAAAACAAAATATATGTGACAAAGAAATTAGGGAGGAAAAAAAGCACAATTACATTCTAATGGAAACCTAATGCACTCAGATCTCCTTTCACTCAAGCATAAAAACCCAAACAGAAGCCAGCAGGCCTCTCCTGGCTGGTTCTCACAGGTGGGCTGGTTCTTCCCAGCTTTGCTAGCTTGAAAACACCTCCCTGCCGTGAGAAAGGCACCTCCTTCAAAGACAACAAGCTCTTCTCTTTCCAGGCAGATGACCTAGGCCAAGTTACATATGCATCAACAGCCTTAGCGTTAGGCCTTGTAATATCACACTGAGGGAAACACTTTGCAGTTATCTTCAAGCAGGAAAATGGGATCACCACCTCTCCCTGCACGAGACCTATGGTGGCAATCCACACCCTCCCTGCCTGCTCCCTGGGTACTGGAAACAGCCTCTTCAGGTGAGCACAGCTGCGGAGAGCTTGAGAAAGCCAAACCTTAACTACTTCTCATCCAACAAATGCCCACATATGGAAATGCTCCTGCTTCACTGGGATCAGGGAAGAGCCAAGCCCTTAGCTCACATCATTGCATCAGCTCTCACAGCCTGTGGCGTGTGTGTCTGAAGGCTGCAGCCCCATCTCCTCCTCTGCCACCTTCTCCTTCTAGATCAATTTTCTACCTTTAGATTACAGGCATCTTTTCCCTTCTTCATTCCTACTGCAACAAGTGGTGTTATCATCAGCATTGACTTTACTGGGCAACCAGAGAAAGCCTACATTTAAAGGCATGAAAGGATTAGCAGGTGACCAGTTTCAGTTCTTGGCAAGGTCTGCAGACCTTCTGAACAAATGAGTCTCCTACAAGGACCCTTCTCAGCCACCCAGTGCAAACAGTTAAAGGCTATACCACTGCTGACTAGGAGCCTCTGAGGACAAGGAAATTCAAAATCCTGTAACAAGACCACTTCCACTCCCTTTCTCCTGACAGCTTTAAAAATAACATTAAAGGGTGAAATTGAAAAGCTCAAATTGCACTGACCAGCATACCACCAGGGAATAACAAAGCTAAGATTTCACATGAACACTTAGCATGGCCCCAACATGTATGTTCACTGGGAGAGTCACCAGCCTTAAAAAAAACCCACCCAAAACAACAACAGAAAACAAAGGTTTAATGTATGATGCAGAGAGATAATCAGCAGCCAGGACAGTACTGGACATTACCAGTGTTACTGAAACAGTGCATTATTTGAACAGATTATGTAGAGAACACTGAACACATAATTAAGCACTGTTGAATCAAGGTGATGTGCACATCTAATTGCCCTCTCACCGCTTCACTGTGCTTGTACACAGTCCTCTAATTTCATTTATAGAGATGGGAGGGTGGGAGAAAATCAGTTTTACCAGGTGGTTCAGGACACAGAACACATTTAAAATTAAAATGAAATGGAACAATCTGAAATAAAAAGACTGAGATAGCCCAGCCAAGGAATCTGTACTCCCAACCACAAAAACCTGTTATTGCTCATGTGGCCTAATTTAAGTGCATTCCTTTCAGCTTTCTTAAAATGCAGCTTCTCCAAATACACTAACCCCATCCAGCACGATCCATTTACTTGCTTTCATGAATGTTGCACAAGCTGTTACTCAGCTTTGCTAGCAAAGAAAAGCCCAAAATCTGAGCATTTTCTTACAGCTGCAGGTACAACCGAGTTTACTCAGAGCAGGAGAAGCAGTGATCCTGACTGGAACACAGATTGCAGCTTTGTTATGAAATACAGAGCTCTGCAAAGCCGTGCAAGGACCAACCCAGCTCAGCTCCAACCTACTGCAGGGCATGAGAATAAACTGCTAAACTCAGGTATTGCCAACACCTGAATTATGCAAGTCTTGCAGGTCTGGATGTCTGTCTTCAGCAGAATCAAAAATTTGCAAATAAATTTCTCTTTTCATTTAAGAACTTAGAGCAATTTCTGTCTTCTCTTCCTTAAACCTCATGATGACCAAGAAAATGTTAAAAAAATTTAGTAGATGCACCCCCAAGGCTCAAAACCTGGGGGAGAATAAGAACCTGTTTGTCTTTTAAGAAGTGTCTCATGACTTATAAGGTGGTATCTTGCTTATGGGGATGGGTGGATCCGATTCATTTTTTGATAGCTCGTGTTTGGCAGTAACGTTAACTTTTATTTACCTTGACATACAACTTTAATTTTTACTTTCCTACTGCAATCGTGTTCTTCCCCATGTAACAGGTTCTGCTAGTGGCAGGTGATTGCCAAATCTTTTTTTAGGGGGAAAAGCCAGTGCACAGTTGCTTATTTATTTATTTGCACTCAGAGTGGGTGGGGAAGATCAGCACACAACTTACTTGAACAAAGGAAAGAAATCTGAGGAACAAACTTTTGAAATGCTTTGGTTTTCTTCTGCTGCAGAAACAGGAGAAGATATTGCAAGGCACAGGAATATGGGTATCCACAGAGGAAATATCCCACAATAAATGAGACACAGTTCTGCCTAAGGTTTTACTTCACCTAATTCATAGAGCTTCTCGCTCAACCTCAACAACCTACTCTCTATCTCAGTATTACAAATGATAATGGCTCTTTCCTTCACAGATTTTCAAGAAGGTTTTATTGTGCTATGAAAGAAACTTGTGAGAAACTTTGTTCAATTTAGCCTATTAAGGCTTTTGTTTCTAAACACTTCAGTAAAGTTTCAATTGTTAAAGATTTTCCTTCTGAAAAGACTGATTAACCTGCTTATATTCTTGTGTTCCCAGGTCATTAATTAAAAAAAAAAATAATAATCAAGGATGCTTATAAAGTCCTCTGCAATCCAATCTCAATTTGTCATCATTAATTAGCTCAACATTGCATACAAATGAAGATCTAACTTGATTAGACAGCATGTTTTACTGGAATTCCTACTTAAGGTCATGGAAGACTTCAGAGAGAAAATTTGTAATATTATCAAAGTGAGCTGCTCATACATATGAAATCACTCTCTCACCTAACTGCAGCTAGTGTTTCTCTCTGCAGTTTTTGGCCATTTCCCCCCCAACTAATCCCTAGTTAGGAGCCCATTACAAACCTGAGCAGAGAAGCAATCCTGATGTTACACTCATCTCCCTCAGCCTATCCTATACAAATACTGCTGACTTGGCAAAGGGTGCCTGTTGTCCTGGGACAATAAATCTGCCCCATAGAAGGAGTCTGCAGAACTTGGATGGGAATTAGGGAAAACAAATATTTCAGGACAATTTCTGGAGACATAACATGTACTCAGTGAGTATCCTGTCTGTTTTCCCCATCTCCAAAAGAAGCAGCCTTGGGATCTACACATGATTCCAGATTACCACCTCCAAAGCACACAGATCAGGAGCTAAATAGCTAAATGCACAAACTAGCTGAGAAATTTGAAGCATCTTCACAGGTCTCTAATCCTCCCATGAAAGCAGCTCTTGCTTTTTAGAGAAATAAACCAGCCCTTTTACCAAGCCCACAACCTTCACTCCCATGACCTAATCTGACATGACTCAGCCCAGAAGCTCAGAGGAGCTCCAGTGAAGCATGCTGTCAGCCAGGGCAGTAGATGCCCTGACAGTCACCACCAAACCTTCCCAGCGTGGCAAAGTCAGTCATCCTGGCTCATCCTCTCCCAAAAAGGGGAAAATACAATACAATGGATTCCTTTACTTAATACTGTTACCCTGGGGAATGGCAAGAGGGATTAAAAAAAAAAAGAGCCAAGAAACAAGGCTTTCAAGTTTTGGACTCTTAATAAGGGTGGGGCCATCAAGTAATTAAACTTTTAATAGGTCACTGCAATGGAAGAAACTCTTCCAGTTGGGTAAGTTCCTAATCCATCATTAAAAAAAGACGACAGGCATTAATCAAAGCATATGAAGTCACATGGGGGGGATGAGCAACTCTGAGAACTTGCTGTTGCCGAGAGGATGGGGAAATCACTCCTCCTTTCATCAACATTTCATGCATGTTTCCACATTTCTCAGACGGCAGCGGGAAAGAGAGCCTTCACGTCCTTCCCCACCCACCCCACTGATAAAGCTGTCGAACGCATATTACCAACTGCTCAAGAGCCCATGTGAAATGAGTTGGTGGATTAATTAGCAGAAGGGCAGAGCTCTGAAGAGAGAAAGATGCTCTACTGTGAAAGGCGTATTGATTGAAGGTCCCCAGCCACCACCACAAGACTGTCATCATCCACTGCCAACATATAGCACACTACCAGCTCCTGCATGAGCAGCTAAATCTAGGTCACTTAGCTCAGTGCAGGGACACCTGGACCATACTCACTCATCCCTAATCAGACAGCTGTTTGGGAGTCCATTCCTTTGGTAAAATACACAAATTTAAACCTAGACGGACTGCAACAGGCACAGGGAGCACACTATCTGCTGGTAGCATGGCCCACATCAGAAAAGGAGGGGAAGCAAAATGTGTTTTCCCCCAGGTTGCCCATGTTTGGCAACTGTAGTCACCAAGGAGCCATTTTATTTATTTTTCAAAGACAACATGTAATCTGATCTTTGACTACTACCTCTATCCCAGAAAACCATTATCACTGCAGTGAAACATCTGAAGTGCTTGCTTAACTTTAAGCCTGCAAGTAGTTCACTTGTCTTCAACTTCACTGGAACAGCCTACTACATACGTTCAAACCTCATTTCAAAAGACCGCTTTTAGTAGTTGAAAGGACAGCATCAAAAGCTCTGGTTCCCTGCAGCTGCGTTAGACAATTCTTTGTACCATATGCATCAAAAGAGAACAACTTTTCATATTTCCTTCAAAGGGCCTTCAGAACAGCCTGCAAAAATCCCAGGGCGGCATTTTCTTGCTCTGAGAAACAGCAAGTAGAGCTGACCAACATTTTCCTTACCTAAAGGTAAGCGAAAATACAGCATATAGTGCAAGGGGAGAAACCTGGACATGAAAAGAAGTGTGGACTATAGTGGGGTATCACTGCCAGTACAGATAACGAAAACGTATCATTTTAATCTCGCTTAAAAATGTTTCACCATTTGACATGTAAACAAACAAAAAAATTAGGTCTTGAGCAGACCTATCAAATTTTAGCCCCATTTAACACAATTTTCTGAACAAAGTTATTGTTACCAATTTTAGATAAATTTTACCAGAAAAGGCTTTTAAAGTATGCATAACTTGGTGATTTATTATTATGTGGCAGATTGGAGCACATGGGCTAGCTTATTTGCTAGCTGCAATACCAGCTAGCTTGTCTTTAAATTTGAGCTGAAAGTAGTTCCTCAGTTTAAAAAAAGAAAAAAAAAAAAATTAATGTCTTAGCTTTTGGTAGGAAGTGTATCTTTTCTGTTTAATAAAGTCTCTGAGTCCCTGCTTTTACTTAGGTGGCACAGGGTAAGACATTATTCACTGCACCTACTTCAAACGCCTGAAGGAGAGGAAGGCAAATACTGAACATTTTTAAGACAGCAATATTCTCCATCACAAACATCTCTAGACTAGAGCCATGAACTGCAAGAGCATGTTTGGCTCCAGACACACTGTGTCCTGGGTTGTGAAGTTTCTAGAGCTGGAACAACCAAGCTGGCTCCACCAAAAATCAGGAGCTGGGCTCCGTACTTTTTTTTTTTCGTAAGAAAGGTACTATTCTGACAGCAAGAGCAAAGCATTAAGAAAGAAATAAACATATATGCAAATAACCCAAATACCACAAGGCTGAGCAAACCTCAGCAAAGCTCACAGGGGCTCCTGCACCAGCTGCAAGAGGGAAGGATGTGGAGAAAAAGCCCTGCACTCCATGGGTCGGAGTAAGGAGCAGAACCTCCGTCCTTGCGGCACAGCCCACACACCCAACCTCATGCAAATCCATGGATGCTGAAGAAATCCAAGGCAAGTGCTGAAGCCATGCTTATGCCTACCTCATGTTTTACTCAGGCATACTTCCTAGACCCAAAAGGAGAGCCACTGTTTCATCACACATGGACTTTATGTGACTGTCATTTTGCAAGGCATTTTATTCACCTGGGATTTAGTGTTATTATTAAGGGTTAAATTCCCACCACACCCTCCCAGTTCAGCCAAGATAAATCTCTCTCTTGTGTGTGACATGTCATGCACTGAAGAGGACACAGGTCACTCTGTTCTTGCATAAGCCTGGCTATGTATCATATGAATAATGCCACCACTGGCATTGGAACTGAAGCCAGATAAGGAGCAAAGTGGTGCTACGTCCTTACCGTCCACGTTGCTGACTTTGCTGTGCTAGACTGTTGAAATGATACATCAAAGCTGTGAGGTCCTGGGTAGTCTGTGTTGGAAGGGATGGCTGGGGAAGGTGAGAGGGCATCAAAAGTCGAGCTGGGCTGGGCATAAGGCGAAGGGGCCGTGACGCTGTTCTGTGCATGCTCAGTGTTGTAGGGACTGGTGGAGGAAGAGCCGTTCTGGATCTGCTGGTCCATGCTGTTCAGGAGCCCCAGGTTCGTGTACTGCGGCTACAGGCAAAGAGATACACAGGAATGTTACAGAGGAAACATTAGCACAGGCTGGCAAGCTACAGGATGGCCTTCACAATGCAGCATGCACAGCATAATCTCAGCACCACCATATATGTGTCACACTAACAGAAAGGAGATTTGCAAAGGATATACACCTTTTTACACTGCCGACTGAAACAGAAAAAGTACAGCTTCTCACAGTCACACAGTGGATCAACAGCCAAACCGGGAAAAGAGCTTGCACATCACACGGATGTGATTCGCAGGGCAGCAAGTCATCTCAAGCAGATACAGTCCCTTTGTTTGGAAACACCCAGACTGAGAACTTTTTGGAGGGACCTGATAAAAATCACTGGTTCATTACAGTGCAACTGGCTCTAACTTGTACAAGGCTACATCTGACAGTCTTGCGCTCTACACAAAGATTGCTCCTCTTCTTGCGGATCTGGTCCTGCTATGCCCATAGACATTTAGGACCTCTGACTCAGGCAGTAACTGCACTGAATGCTCACTGGAGAAAAGGTTCATAGCACTTAACCAGATTGCACTATGCACTCCATTCCCAGTGACTGGTCACACAGTAGCAGGAAGGAACTAAAGGTCTCATCAAGTAGCATGGAAGCCCACAGCATGGAAGGCTTCTGCACGTACTTCAGAAGTAGCAGTTCCACTGTGTGTCTCACATAAACGAGCAGATATGGTTGTGCCCCAAAAGTAGCCTTCAGGTACAAAGAACATATGAAACAACTGAAGACATCAAAAACAAAGGCTAGGGAATAGAGCACAGAAAAGCAAAGGATAGATTAGGGAGAGGTTAGCAGAAAAACAACATGCCTAATGCCCTCAGTTCTATATGTAGCCTTGGTCCCCCACCTCAAAGAGATGAAGAGGGAGCAAAGTTCAGAAAAAGGTGGCAAGAATCAGCAAACCCCTTTAATGCCTTCCTGTAATACAGCAGTAGATTATGACTTTTCAGCCTGGAAAAGACAATTAAATGAGAGGTAGAACTTTATATTACAGAAGTGAGTAAATTTATAAATGATATGGGAAAAGGCAAATAGGAAATTCATTTTCATGATCTCCTAATAGAGGAGTTAGAGAACACGGAGACATCCTGAGCAGGATTTTGATTAAAACACGCACAGAGTTGTTCCTCACAAAGCCCACAAATGAACATGCATTTCCTGCCACAAAATGCTGCGGATACTAAGTCTACATACGTTCAAAAAGGCATTAGACAAGTTTTGCTTGAGAAAAATCTATCAAGTCAAGCATATCTGATTTTAAAATTCTGAACCACAAACAGCTGGAAGCTGGGAAAGTTCCCTGGGGAAAGAAAGTTACACAACTACCCTGCTTTTAGACCTCCTAAGTACCAGGCACTAGCCACTAAGACAGGGCAGCAGGAGAGCAGTACACATGGAGTTCAGCCAGGTACACTAGTCTCATTCTTGTGTGTGCCAAAGGGTGTAGTTTGTGCCCAGCTCAGGGAGAACAGCATCCAAAAGTTTGTGGTATCCATCCCCAACTGCTCTGGGATCAATCAGGAACGCACAGCAGTAAAACCTGGTTCTGCTGTTGGCTGCTGACATGGCAGAAGGGGCTCTGGTTCTTCCCCTTGCCTATGTACCTCATTTCCCTCCACATCCTACAGCTTCAATCCCACCCAGAGCCATCAAGCTCACATGTAGCTTAGTATTTCAGCCAGTTTCTCCTACTTCCCTCTTCTTTCCAACAGTTGCTTCATTTCCAGAGACAACTTGATATTATCAGCCAAGCAGCAAAGGTTTCTTGAGTCAGAGCACCAACCGCAAGACTTGTAACAAAAAGCTTTCCCAATACTGGGATTCCCACCAGCCCTGTGGAAGCTTTGAGAAGCACACCATCGCTCTTCCATGGCCCTGAAAAGAAATGGCAGAAGTGATAGGACAAGGGGTAAGGAGTTAAAACTTAAACGGGAAGTTTAGATTGGATATAAGAAGGAAATTCTTTCCTGTTAGGGTGGTGAGGCACTGGAATGGGTTGCCCAGGGAGGTTGTGAATGCTCCATCCCTAGCAATGTTCAAGACCAGGTTGGACGAGGCCTTGGGTGATATGATTTAGCGTAAGGTGTCCCTGCCCACGGCAGGGGGGTTGGAACTAGATGATCTTAAGGTCTTTTCCAACCCTAACTATTCTATGATTCTATCATCTGAGCTCCCCAGGGACTTTGGACAAGCCATTTAACACCCAGCTTTGTCAATCATTTCAGCCATGTAGGAAAACAGGCTGATCCCTGTGCAAGGATGAAGTGCCCTTCTTATGCTCAAATACTTTGTGATCTCAGCTGTCCTTCCGCAAAAGAAGGAAGTAGAGAAATTTAAACTCCAATTAGAGCTCTTCCTTAGGTTACTGTCTGTTTCATTTGTAGAGGCTGATATTTTATGGAGTTCTATTTAAAATCTCAAGGTGAGGCTGGGGCTCTGTGATCTTCAGTGAAGCACATAGGACCTTCCAAAGATGGATCAGCTTGCTCCTATAAGCTGTGCTGAGAAGGAGGAGGTCAGGTGGGTAACAGCACAGGGGACTTCATTTTGGAACCTGGGATGGTCTGCAGAGAAGCAAGAGCTGGTTCCCTCCCTTGATCTGGCAGCAACAGGCTGTGTCCTTGGGCAAGCCACCTCACCTCCCTCTCCACCCTCTACCTACTTCAGGCAGCAAAGTCTGCAGGGCAAGGATTGCTCCTTACTATGTAAAAAGTGCCCTGCTTAATGGGCCTCTGTTTTGTCTGAGGCCTTTAGGCAGCAGAGCAATAAAAGCAATTACATATTGAGTCCTAATCCTGGGTGAACCAGTGACTGTGTGTTGCCTCAGGTTAGTCATTTGTCCTCCCTGCCTCAGTTTCCCCATCTATAGCAGCAGGGATATTATTAATGCCCAGCATCCCTATTCGATGGGCATGCAAGCATCTGCAATTGGACTCAAAGTATGGTAAACAGTTGACACAGGAGAAAACAATCCAGACTGGTGGTTCTCCAAAAGAAGACTGCAGCTTTGGCAATGCAGATGACAGTTATGTCTCACCTCCTCTGCGGGCTATTCAGCCAGCCAAGACCTATTTAACGGACTTCTGGTATGTGTCTTCCCTTGAGGCTAATTCTGTACGGAAGGAGACAGAATGCTGATGTACTGCATGAGGAACAACCTTTTTCCAGCTCAATACTTTTGTATTTAATAAAAAAAATAATAATAAATCTCCCTGCCTTCCTGCCCCAGAATACTCTAATAAGACCTGAAGAGTTCTCAAAAATGTAAAAGTATCACTCAGTTGTTTCATTCCTCATGGAGATTGCTATCAGACACACTCCCTAACCAGCAAATGATGAAAAGGCAGCTGTGATGAAAACAGCCTCCTAAAACAGTTCAGAGAAACAGACAGCAGTGTTTCAGCTTTCACTTAAAAACTATTTCTTCTAATCCCAGGCTACTAAAGATGATGGAGAAAGATCATCAAATGGGCAGTTGGTGTTAACAGGACTGAACAGACTGGAAATGCTGAAGGTGCTGCCTGGAAGTAGAAACAAATAATTAAATAAATAAAAAAAAAATTGCCGCATTAAAATTTAAGCTATCCCTAAGAGAATCAAAGATCCTTTTCATTCCTTTCAGTCCAGGGACCATCTATCTAAATGTTACCAGTGGAGCAGCCATTCCACTGCATTTAATACACTCACATGCCACAGCCGAATGCCATGTCCCCATTTACTCTTTAAATAACTATTAATCTCCTTGCACTTATCCTCGCTCTGACATAAGCAGCTGTTGGACTCCCTTTCTCCCCCTCTAAGTCCCACCAGCCTGGCCTCTTGCTCCCCTCCCCAGGCAGGTGACAAAGCCAGCCGCCGGGTTTGCACACACACGAGCACTAACCCTCATCTCGAAGCTATGCCCCAAGGCAGGGGGAGAGTTGTTTGCGCTCAAGGGGTCAACATCTGAATTGCTTGCAAGGCTTTTGGAGGAATCAGATAAGGCTTTTGGAGGCACACGCCTTCTGACAACACAACAATTAGAGGGGCAGCAGGCCCGGCAAAGGCGTGCGCAGGAATTCGCCGGCTGCAATAAAACCCCTCGCCCCAGCCACACTGCGGATGGCGAGAACAAAGAGAACAAGGAGCTGCGGGCACGTCTGCAAGGCATTGCTCTCCAAGAGGGGTCTGCAGGGTGTGTGCACCCACAGCCTCCTTTCACCATTTGCAGAAAGAAACACAACAGTATTTAATTCAAAGTCAATTCTCAACAGGCTGGCAGCCCAGAATTTAGCACATGCTCATGTTCTGCTGTGGTGTTGTTTAAACAACTGCAGGATGTAATCCCACCACCAATTTCTGGCAGAAGGAAAACGCAATTTGGTGAAGAGAAATGCACGCAAAGCTGAGAGAAAAGACTATCTAATTTTCAGTGCCTTTGTTCTCACCATCAAGTTTCTGAAACTTGTTAGTATCATTGAGGCATTGCAGAAACCTTCAGGCAAGCTTAACTGCAAGTTATTAGAGAGCTACAATTAGATCGAAGACTATGTATTTTGGAACATTGTTTCAAAAAAAAAAAAAAGTCTATCTTGAGCTTTCAGTTTCTCTTCCTACATCTGATCAGCTTCACTTTCAGGTTTTCATACTAATTCACAATTCTAGATTGGGAAAATCATGGTTTCACTGGAGAGCCTGCTGAATTAAAACCCAGACTGAAAACTGCACAATTGTTCAATCATGGTTCTGCTGCTGGGAAGACAGATCTCCCTAACTAATGTGGTGGACAAGAAATCCTCCTGACCCCAGAGGCACTGGGTCATTTGCCACAAGAGGGCAATACAAATGCTCCATCATGCACGTAGGTTCTGATGTGCCAGGGAAGACTCCCCAACCCACTCAAGTTGGGGCCCTTCTTTTCCTGCCCTTTGGCAAAAGCTCAACCCAGTTCTTTGGTCACAGCCCGCTTTTAAAGCCACTGTGTTAATCAATAAGAAATCTGCAATGAGACACACACCCACCAGTATGAAAGCGCAAGGGAAGTAACACAAGTGAAGAAAAGTTCTCAAGGGGACTTCCATGCTAAAAATCCCCTAAAATACACAGCTCCTGCTTTTAACCACCCAGTTATCAACATTTCAAAGACAGTTTTGAGAGTTTCTCCACTTGAGAAAATAAAGGAAAAGTTACCATCTTCAGGTGTAGAACACTTAGATGCCTCCACCCCTACCAAAACTCTTCTCCATATCAACAAAAGAACTCACATCTGTGCTGTGCACCCAAACCAACAAAATCTCAATTTTCAGTGCTAGATCTATGTGGCTAAAAGCACTGTCCAGCTACTGAAAAAGCCTTGCAAAACATCACCACTGGTGCTTATTCTCTAAAGACAGGAGGAGATGAAACTAATAAACTCCCAAGGTTGTTACAAACAAGAAGATTTTGCAAGGCAGTTTGTTAATTCTGGGATTTGTCCTTAACTGTACCACAGCTGATGCACCAGGGCTAACAGCTGCAGGACTGTAGAGCTGGTGCACCAGTAAGAGCAATTTACACATTATTTCAGTGCTGGACCAAGTAGAGAATCAGATTCCTGCTGGGGAACAGCTCTCAAGAGCAGTAGGATGAATGCTTTCCAGAGTGCTCAATGCCTATCAAAATCAGAAGACAGATACCACAAATACATCAAGAAAAAATTTAAATCAACCTGTTTTTTCAGGCCTTCTTAGCAAAGGATTTTAGGGGGTGGAAATAAAGCACTTAAGCTCAACAGAAGTGCTTCTATCATAATTATCAATCAAAATATTGCTGACTGCAAGACTATGCATCTTTGTCAGTTGCTCAGAAGGCAGCTGATACAATACGCGATGTAGGCGCGCTGCTTGTGCCATTACAAAGAAGTGCCAAAAAAATAAAGGCCCCACCCATGCCCCTCAGCTAAGATCAGGGCTGAAGCCCAAAGAGATATCTAATTCACTCATCGCAATGAAAGATGTGATTTGGTTTGCATCTCTAGCCACTTTTCTCATCAAAAAAGCGAGACTGAAAAACTTTATGCGTCAGACTTTCCACTCAGCTCGCATACATCTGGACTGCACTCCTTTCAGGAGGAATAAGCTTACTTTGGACATTTCTCCAAGCCATGAGAAGAAGACATGCACAGGTATTTCTACATCAGCTCAAGCCCAGATCCCCAGAGAGAGCCAATAACAGGTCTCTTGGCCTCTGTGCTCTCCACAGCTCTATTTCTAAAATGGAAACAAATCCTGTAGATCTGTTTTGAAGAGGTTTTTCCCCAGAGCTACTGTACAGCTAAACACATCAAACATTTGGAAGCCCACAGATAAAACTACAGTGCGCACCATGTACTCAATGTGAAGACAGAGGGAGCAAATAACTTTGGTTGAACCAAAGTTATCAACAATTACCAAGATAGGCCCACAGGCACTATAGGTCCTAAGCTTTAATTACTATGTCTCATGACTTTTAACACTGTAACAGATCAGTCCGATTTGACTAATCTCACTGTTGTGTCATGGATTTTTCCAGGAAAAGATGAGACTATTTCACATCCCAGTAGCATTACAGGTTCCCAGCATGATGGAGTGCATGGTACTAGAAGAGGCCTTGGAGTCAGTAATCTTGTCCTGGCTATTAGACCTGTTGCAGCACAACCAAACATTTAATGTATCAGCTTAATCCCACCTGGGAGCACAAATATTTCTGCATACTGTCTCCTGTATTATTTAGGAGGGGATCTATTTGAGGTTTACAAAGCTGTGCAATAAGCACAACCACGATAATTTTAAGACACTAAATTCAAGAATAAAGAAAAAAAATATTCTTCTTCCAAAGGGGGCAAGTCTCCTGACAAAAAATAAATAAAGGAAAAAAAAAAGAAAAAAATAAAAGGAAGAAAAAATTAAGAGAGTGTGTATATCTCTCTTTCCACAACTGTCCTGCAAATGTATTTCATGTATACTGGGATTAGGGAGGAAAGTCTGGGCAATTTTTACTGGGATTAGCTATTTCAGTCTGCACGCCATACCTCATTTACACTCTTAAATTTACAAAACTGGCACAATTTTAAGAGCCATGTCCAGTAAGGCTGCAACCCATTTGTTTCCATTGAGACACTGTTCTGTTGAACTCAGCAGAACTTCCTGCTCAAGTTAAAGTCCACATATGCAGGTATTTTTAGGCTTGGAGAAGATGACAAATTAATGGAAAACAACATGAAGACAAGTTTCTGCCCACCCATAAGGTCTGTAAGCATTGGAGTTGTCTTGTTTCCCCCCAGCTGTAATTGTTTTCCTTTTCAGCTAAATCTTTTGAGTTTTGCCCCTTGGTTAATTCATTAAACTCAGCAAGAAGTGTTTTTCAGCCAGAAGCAGGGTTCCTTTTAAAACAAGCACAGCCCAAAGCAGGAATGCCTGTAATTCCTGACTTCTACCACCTGCCACAGGTTCATGTAAAAAAAGGTTGTCTAATTCGAGGACTGTCAGAATGACAGGGCTTTCCACTCCACACAAATATTAAATCTGGACATCCTGCATTGTGTAAATATTTCTACATCTTTTCCAATTAATACAAAACCAGTATCACTGACCTCCCTAGGCCTGTGGTTTAGGCTTTTTTTTTTAAAGCAACTCAAAAAAAAACCCACAAAAAAAAACCCACAAAAAAAAACCCACAAAACACCCCCCCCCCTCCCCGAATACTGAATTGGGTTCTTGAAAGAAAAGCTCTCCTTCTGTAGAAAACAATTTCATTTCTGAAAGCCAGACCTTTCATTTTAGTATCTAGGCTATGCTTAATTCTTTTGAAAATTCAGAGAATTTTAAACGGGAAAAGTCCAAGATCCAGACCTCTGCACACAGTCATTTCTTACTCTGAGCTTGTGCACAGCAGTTTATTTGACATGTAACTGGAAAACATACAAGCAAAAAGAGGTGGAAAAAAAGAAAAATCATATCGTATCATCTCAATGAAATGGAAGAAATCACGAGACATCAGAACTTCACGATCTTAGAGCAAATTGATTAAATAACCCAAACAGCTCCTAAAAATAAAATAGAGACTGAGGGTTTCCTATATTCTCTTGTTACCAGCTTGACAACACAATGTCAACAAAGATCTGAAGAGCTGTAAGTACAGACGATATGGAAAGGAACCCCCTCATGTTCCCAAGAGATGTAAACTTAACGGAAGACAAAGACCTACATCAGGAAAACTACAGACAGAGAGCAAGATTTCAGCAAGGCGCTTTTTTTTTCCTGATTTCAGTGTCTGAGAAGAACTGTGTAATCATTGCTTGTCCAGGTGTACAGAAATCCTCCTATGTGCCAAGTTTGTATGGAAATGCTGAAAAGCTGGAGAGAAAAAAAAAGTCTTTAAATGTAAGAAGAATCAATTAAAATACAAATGGGAAGGTGGGATGGAGAAACAGGGACTGCAGAGGAAAACTACAGTAGTTGATTAAAGCCGCCTTGTTTCTTGACCTGTTTACTGGACACTAACCATCGATGGTTATCAGTCATTTCAGACATGCAACATTTTATTGTGTTGAGAGGGCAGCATTAGGCTGGACAGAATATCTGTGTGTCATGAACAATGAAAGGCTGCAGACACTGTAACCACCAAAGTATGGCCATAGGGCACAAGGACAATAATCAGGGTCAGAATAGCACCGGGAGTTGAAGTTAGCTAGCTAGTTAGTTTTACCAAGGTAAAATACTCAACTTAGGTAGCATGTTAGTCAGAGCAAGAAATTCAGACTCCAGATCATCTGCAAATTAAATAAGTCAAGCAGTTAAGCATACACAAAAAAAAGAAAAAAAGGAAAAAAGAAAAAAAGCCACACACATAAACCCCCCACACCCACTCTTTGAAGCATGGTGTAACTGTGGAATATAAGAATTTGTAAGAAGAATTATAGGAGGGCAAAGGGCAAATTAAAACAAGTTAGAGCAAGTAAAGGAAAAGGGTTACACTGCAGCATGAGAGTCCCCATAGATTAAAAGGAAGACCTACTGCATTTTCTATTCTATTTGGCCATTCCATCTGTCCAAACCAGGTGAGAAAACTTCAGGATGATGCTCACAAAAGCCTGAGACACCAAACAGCAGACTGAGGATCTTTCAAGACTGAGTGGGGAGTCAAGAGGGCTGGCTGCCAAACTGATTATGCCCCAACTGTAGAGAATGAAAGGAGGCAGGGCTTTGCCTTCCAACACTTTCTTTTGTATTAAAACAGCTCCTGACCTGCATCAAGCTGGTGTTGCCTGCACCCAAGGATCTGTTGGGGTTCAGTACAGAAGGATGCATGAAATTGAGAGACCACCCTAACTACCCTTCCTCTGTGGTGCATGTCAGAAGCACAGCTACACACCACTGCTGCAACCTGCTTCTAAGACACGAGCAGGAGTTATGTGCATTTTCCAAAGATGTCAGGCTCTGCACACACCAGATCCAAAAGCTGATATCTAGATGGGGAGGGTATGTGTTAGACACATGTGCATGTAAAAACAGTAGTTCTTCCACAGTGACTTCACTCCATCAGACTTACAACCATCAAGAATATTTTCTCCAACCATCTATATCACATTACCACACCCAGGATTTCCACAAGGTTCTCTGATATGGGCCCTCTGGTGTCTAACAGCATAACCAAATCCACTTTTCAGTACCTCCCCATCCAATATTGCTGACTTCAACAAACATTAAAACACATGGTGCCACAGTCACTTACATAGGGCACAGCTTCAGAGATCTACATTTGAGGTGCTCAGCTGGACTGACAAAGGCTCATCTCAGCTGCTTTCCCACCTTAATATTCAAGTAGTAGTTTCCTGTTGCAAAAATATTAGATCACACCCAGCCAGTGCATGTTCTAGTTTCATTTTTATGTACTTCTTGCATACTTATCTGCTGCTGAAAGAGGGTGGAGGGAAATCCACTCATCTCTTTAGTTCTAGTCATTCACCACCAGTGCTCCTGAGAGTGTCAAGTCTTATGCTATGGATAAAACGCAGAGTAAAACAGCAGCAGTAAGAAATCACAGGAAAAGCTTGCAGAGGCTATTGAGGATCTCATGGATTCAACTTAAATCTGCAGAATCCAAATTTTACAGAGAAGTCAGTCAGAATTTTATTCTTTTCTTTCAGCAATCACGCCCCCAAGAAGTATTTGTAATGAACAAAAATACTGTGACATTACCTAAAAAACAACCCCCCTCCCCAAAACCAAGTAAAATTACTAAATAAGTCATTTCCCATGCAGCAGAGATCACTTGCTGACTTGACAATTTTGCTGGCAGCATGCTTAAGTCCTATAAGGTTACAGGCTTAGAGAGCGCATCCACCTATTCCTATTGTTCTGTTCACCTCCTCTCCTGAGGCATCATGCACCATCCCTGTGCATCAGGTCCCTTATGCAGCTGGACTTCAGCACAGGGATTTCTGCCTCAGTAGCAGTCAAAAAGCTCAGCGCTGCACCTCCTCCCCTCTGGCCCTTCCCAGAAGATTCGGCAAGATTCTCTGTATTTACTTCCTAGATGTGAATTAAAACAGAAAGATTCATATCTGCCGAGACACAATTCATCCCTTTCATTCCCAGACACTACCCCACCATAAAATATTTCCCCTTCCCTCCCTAAACTGGGCGTTTCCTCCCACTCTCTTGCCCTTGGTAAAAACATTCATCTTCTTGCCATCATGAGGAAGTTGGACTCATCTCAAATTTCACCAGGTCCCCTTGTATACCACTTCCCAAAATCCTTGGGGGGGAATTTTAATCCGGATCCAAACTCTGGAATCAATCCCAAGAGGCTGCTGGGCTTCCATCAATGCATTAATTTTCAGGCATGCCCAGCCTTGCCACTTGGGTCCACTTCCAAACAGAGAAGACAACTGAGCACAAGCCCAGAAATACATCACACCTTGAGCTATCTATTCTAGATACCAACACACACATCCTGGTTAAAGCATTGCTCCTTTAGTTGTACCATGAAGACTTCAGGTTAAATAGCAGTGTCAGGGGATTTGCAAAAAATACAAGATACCATTGACTGTTCTTGGATCAATTCCCAAATGGCTCAAAGATAGTACAAATAAAATAACAACAAAAAAAACCCCCCACACAACCACAAAGCCAGAAACCACACATCTCATGTTTGTTGTTTGCTTGTGGACAGAGCTCGTAACAGTGGTCAGTAATTTCGAACAAAATCATGAAGTTTAGATTCAAATTCCCAAAAAAGATTCAAGTTTACTTTGCCAAAGACAATAAACTAAAGCTTTCATGTGCCTTGTCCAAGACTTCCTGAACAGTCATTTGTTACTGATTTTGCTCCTTGTGTTAGAAACCTTACAGATATAAACCCCCAATTATCTTAAATCTCATGCTGCTCTATTTGCTCCTTGCTCAAGATAACTGCAAGCAGCTATGCTAAACCTTGAAAGCTTCTCATAGTTTCTTCCTTAGAAGAGTTGAGACTCTCACCTGGGAGCCAGTTTGTTTCTAAGAAATATGTTCACCCTATGTTTCACAGCACTTCCTTCTTAGTAGCTCACAGCCAAATCACAACCTGCAAACTATTGTTTGGCCTGGGCTGCTCTACTAAGGCTTTAATTTAGCCCATGGCTTGCCCCTAGTGGAAAGCAGTTCTTAAATCCCTCCAGCAGTTACAGCATCTCACACTACAGCAAACCTTGGATGGGAAGCTCCATTTGGGAGACTGAAAACTGGAATATTTCACAGAGACTGAAAACTGGAATATTTCACATAAATCATTTAAAACTATAACTGGAAAAAAAAAACAAAACACACCCAGGAAGTTTTTGAAGAACAGCAAGTTTATTCACTTGGAGAGACTCACCCACATGCATAACCATGGATAAGCTCACATACTACTCTAAAGATCATGGCTTTGGTTAGTTATCAAGGGACTCCATCCAAGGTGATCATGGCACCAACACAGCAGAGAGCCTAGGAAACACATGCAAGTAAAAAACCGAACGACCAATAAAACAACTTTGAGGTTAAACACCCTTAGAGAGAAATGATTTTCCTCTTAATTCCACTTGATACCAAAAGTGACTTGACACTAATCCAAGCCAAGGGGCACAAACAAAGAGCTTGAGCTCATTTCTCCACTGGAGAGGATAGATGGAGTGTTGATGATGGTATATGAGAAGCTCCTCTCATTTCTGATGATTTATGCAACCTTGCTTTAAAAGAGTTGCATTCATTTTATTGCCTACTCTGCACATTCTCAAGAGGCGTTGGAGGCAGTGCCAGAAAAATAACAGGGCTTAACAGTGTCTAGCGCAAATCCATCGGTGCAAGAGCTCCTTTCTGAAGCGTTTCCAGATTTTTTTTTTTAGTGGGAACATTTTGTAAATAGAATTTAAAATTTGCCTTGAGCCAGGCAACACCCACTTTTATTCAGCCCTTCATGATAATGAAATAAGTAGTTTCTTCACTAGTTATAGCCAACATCTTCCAGAGGATAGAAAGCGCAAAGCACACGATTTATACCCTCTCAAATCCCATATCCACAGCTTTCCTGTTGCAGATGCCATGTCTTCCTCATGGAGCTAGTGAAGTTTGTGTCTCACAGAAAACAGAGCCACAGATGGAAATAAACCCTTCCACCAGGCGTAGCTTGGCAGACACAACCCAAAAGGTTGCCGTCAGATGGGTTGAAACATACAAGGCAGACAAATTTTCTTTCCGTTGTTTCTCTACGCTCAGGGAGAAAAGAAAAGCAATTTCACTTGACTTAAAACCATTACTTTGTTATTAAAAAAAAGCAAAGTAAAAAGAAAGAATAACAGCTCCCGAGGGAGTTAAATGGTAGCATAACTGGGCCTGTGTCAGAAGAAATCTGAGAATTCAGGTGTTCGTGATACTGTGGAAGATTCAAGCCACCAGACTGATAAAAATAACCAGTCAAAACAGCAGTTCTTGTTTTCCACAAGGGATAATCCTGAACAGAAAGTATATGGATAATTTCATCCTGTCTCAACTGAGACCATTTTACAGCACACAAAAATGGATCCGTTACAACCACCAGTTCAAAACGTAAAACATCCTCACTCTACTGCAATGGAAGCTCTCTTCCATCTTTCACAGTGAAAACATTTTCATTCTAGAAATATCTAGCATTAGTTTTTTGCCAAATGAGGCAAGCTAACAATTTGCCAGCAACTGAGAAGATCCCCTGTCCCTAGTTTCATACTGCTTATTAACCCTCATTCCAAGTGCAGAAAATTGTAAAACGGAGATGCAATTTCCAATGTTGTTTAGTGTAATTGCATTACTGTGCAAACTACAAAACGTGTTACTGAGCAGTTATGACATTTTACACATGGCCAACTATCCCGATTTCTGCAGAAGTGTTTCATACTATACACTGAGAAGTTAATGCTATGCAGAAGGGCAGAACCTCATCAGGTTTCATTTTTGTAAAGGACACATTCATTCTTTCCACTCACAGGCAGGTTACAATCACTTATTTCTGAGCTACACTCACAGCCTTAGACTGCCAAAGGTCCAGTTCCTCCATCTAAAGCAGGGGGTGGACTTCTCCTGGTAACATCCTCAATTCACTGCTCAACATGGGGGACAGATTACCGCTACTGTCAATACTGACATCACCAGAATTTTTCGTTAACCTATTATGAAACAACAGATGACTATCCATGCATAGCAAGCTCACTCCAATAAGTGGCTGGACCCTCATCCGAAACATACTCAACTCTTACCCTTCCTTGTGTTTTTCCCCGAGAGTGGCCCTCTTATTTAAGTTGGGAGGGAAATGGGAGCACACGGCAAGAGGCAGGTCTTAGCTTCCCATTGCTTATCTCTCTAGACTACTTCAATCTCTTCATTGGCAGACACAAAAAGGGCAGTAGCACCCCGAGTCTTTTCAAACAACAGATACAGGCATATCTAACCTTTGGCTCTTCTATCTCAGGTTAGACCTTCGCAAATGAACTGCAGTTTTAAAACATATCACAGAAAAAGGTACTTGGTCATACAGGGCCTCTAAATCCTTGCAGAAGACTGTTGCAGCCCAAGAGTAAGACGCGTGCCTCACAAGCCTGTACAGAAGATGTCACATGACAAAAAACTTCAGCCCCTTAAATGCAATTACAGCAAAGCAAAGGATGGATACATATAAGTACAGCTGGAATTGCAGCTGAACACTGTCAAGGAGCACAACCCTGAATGTATCTCCCTATTTCTTGCTCCTAATAGAGAGACTGTGTCCAAACGTGCAGGGTGTTGATACCATTTCAAACAACAGAGGCCACTGAAAGGCACAGCACTCATACCTCAAACTGGTATAGCTCAGAGAGTTTTCCTCATGAGGATCAGGACTTATTGGCCTACTAGAAGCCAGCATAATCCTGAGACATTGTCACAAATAAGAGGAGGAAGAACCAGGAAAAAGGGTCAGGTTTAGCCAAAACCTACCTTGAGAAACTCACTAGGTTTCATATAGCATCTCTCCAAGTGCTTTCATCCTGGGATAGGATGAGCTGTGGGTTGTAGAGGGTATGGCACAATGAGCCTTTCTCCCTAGTATCTCCAGACTAGAGGAAGGGAGACTGCTTTCCTGGGGAGTGACCAGGCAGCATTCCTCAGAGACCTCTTCCTTTGCCCCAGGTTTGGCTGAAGGCCACAGAAAAAGGATGGCATGAGGAGAAGAGCCTTTGCCAAATGCAGTTGGGGTGACCAATGCCATGGGCCAAAAACAGCTGAGGAAAGCAGCACTAGAGTGGCTGTGGTTTTGTCCTCTTTGGTATTTCACAGCCAAATCCAGGCTGACAGCAATGATAATAAGCCTGTCACACATTCACTATATATTAATGAATCTGGTGCTCAAAAATTAGCTACAGCTCAATTCCCAGATTCCTTAACCTTAAATTAAGGTTTGCTGAACCAATGTTCAAGATAGATGCAAGAAATTTTCCTCTTACTGAGGAGGTCGAGCTCCCTCAAGACATCCTTGCAGGCCACCACCAGAGACACAAACATCTGCTCTGCAAAGAGGAAGGACTCGCATCCAGGGCACTACAGCTCAAATACACACTTGAATTATTGTAAAAGCTAAGAGGGAAAAGAAAAATAACCAAACCCACACCTTTCTAAACAGGCTATCCTAAACCTCAAAGATATTTTCATCAATCTGTATACAGTTTTTCTTAATTTCCAGTGTGAAGGAATGCTGCCAAAAAGCCATAAAGCAGAGCACAAAATGTTTTAGTCCAAAAGTAGTTTTCCTGCACTCCCCTCCCCAAACTGTGATAAACATCTTAACAGAAAGAGATTCCTTAATTTGTCTCTCTCCTACAAAGAGCAGGAAGATCTTTAAGAAGGTTGAAGGATATAATCAAAGTCACGGCACACATTTCTTATCAGTGTTAGAACAAGATGTGTTTATTCTTTTGGCAATGCTTTAATTTGATTTTAGCAAACACTCCAAACTCTGCATCAGCATCTCAGCCAAAGTGCAGAATCCAGAGTCTGCAAATGGAACCTATCTCTTGCATCCTCCCCTCCCAGCACACGGGAAACTTGGACAAGACTGGACAAATTTGCAGATACCCAATTCGCACCCAATTTTGTGCGTGCTCCTCCACAACCATTTGTGCACACCTAAAATTCCAGGTATGGAGATGAGATAGGAAGACACAATGAGATCCAAAGGGCTCTGTTCATCAGTACCTCATCACTCCATTATAACCACCTCAGTGCCTCTCTCCTTTTCACATCTCCTACTCATAAACACACAGGAATGGATCTCCAGGGTCATCAAGTCCAATGCTCTGCCAACAAAGAGCTTAGTTGTTCTTATAGTCAACCCAGATCAAATGCAGGGTTAGGTTAATGTGGAAAAGTGGTTGGGGCAGGTTCCACCTCCAGCCTTTCAGGGCTGTGATTCACTTCAACACCCTTCTCCCCTTTCACAGCTTTTTCTCAACCAGATTTTGCCCATTTGGGAAGAACTCGTCATCTCACCATGGCAGCCGGCACAGTGCTTGCGGGCATGGGCGCTGTAGGTGATGGTGCAAGCTCACCACCCTGACCCTGCAGCCTGCACAGGGGCTTGCACAAGGGCTGGTTCCCAGGCTGCAGGGTGGAACACACTGTACCACCACTGGGTGCAAAGGGTAGAGCTCAGCATTTGCAAGCAGGCAGTGAGCATCCCGAGGTGGCTGGGCAAAGCACCCAACACATGGGTTTCAGGTAGGAAGGGACTCCCTGCTCTCAATATTAAAACTTGATTCCAGGAACTTAAAAAGTACTTAAGTTATTTTGTCTGTTTTTAAACCCAAACTACAGTCTACACCAAGTTTTTAATGGTTTGCTATGGGTCCCATCTGCCCAGTCCAGTAACAGCTCCAAAGATCTAAATTCCAGCAAGCACCAGATGCAACAAATTGCTACTTCTATTTCCACACTGAGGCTTTTACTTATTTTTATTTTTTTTTTCTTTTTTAAGGAAACCATGCCAAAGCCTACATCTTGTTTTCAGGCTTAGAATGGGTGAGGTTCATCATCACCAATATATTTTAATTGAGCAATAACAAGTCTCCCTCTTTTGAGACGAGTCATTAGAATGGTTGCTCTTCCTCAGAAATAAAGCCAAGTCAACGTTGAGTTTTTCTTCCCCAGCATACAACAAACACTTCACTGGGTGAACAAAGTTGGTGCACCATGTTCAAATCCAGGATGTGAAAAGAGGCCTGGGGAGGGTTAAAATCAGAGTTAAAGCCTTTTAAAAACCCTCCTCCGACAGCAACAGTGATGAGCGGCATTTAAGTGGAGCGAGAATGCTCCTGAACACATCGCTTCTGACAGATGAGCCCAGCAAGTCAACCATAGGACTCCACAGCCCCACCGCTGCTATTCAGTGAAAGTTGATCAGATAGCAGCAGACAAATAACGCCAAGCAAACACTCCAAGAAGTGCTCTCTCCACATTTAAGAGTTTATAATTAACCACGAGTTAAAAAAATAGAAAAGGAGCAGCCAATTTGAGTCTTCCATACAGCAGAAACAGCAAGGGACCATATATACACTGGGAGTTTGTACTCTCTGCAGAAGGGGACAGGGAAAGCACAATGGTTTCAGTTTATCCCATGCTCTCCCCAAACTGCAAACCTGTGATCCCAGGCGTGCAAGCCCCAAGTGTACTTTTAACAGGCTTTTTCTCACCAGCTACCACATCACCTAGCCAGGCTTTCGGCCCTGCAATTCCTATTTTGTTTTCTTTTCCATGTGGCTGAGCTCCTGTATGCTTTGGGTCTCACACTCTATGCCCCCACTTGAAGCATTCTGACCAGGACTACACACACGCGCGTGCAATCACATTCACACAGGGGAGCTTTTGCTGCATTGCCATTCTGACGAGTGTCAACACAGCTGCTGTCTCCACTGGAATGTAAACCAATATTGTTGTTAGATCTCTCTCAACCCCAGGTAACTTCCTCAAAGATTTGCACAGTGTGTGGCAATTCTCTCCACTGTCACCTTACAATGCATCAACCCAGCAGGTTAAAGACAGTTAAACAAGAAAAACAAAACCCTCACAAAGAAAAAAAACAAAATCAAAGCTGCAACTGCAGTTTGCCTTCCACGGGTGCCCATGCAGTGCAAAGAGCAGTGGAAAGCAAAATGCATCCATTGTACACACATCCATCCTCATACAATATATGTTTAGACAAAACCCTATATAAAATCTCGCTGGCAAAGCATTAACAGCACTGAGTAAAACAGTTATTGGTGTGGAAGCTAATGCAACATTTGCAGCAGAGAACCTTGGTTTGCGTCTTATTTTACTTAAAAAGATAATCTAAGAAGGATTTATAATGCTTTTTTTTTTTGTTATTTCCTATATACCATCCACTTTAAACCACGAGCAGCAATTTTAACAATAAAAGAGCAGTAAATGAACTATGCTGTCATCACAGATACTGTTCTGACTGCTAGGGGAACACTATCTGTATGCTCTGCCCGTAAGTGACTGTTTAGTCTTGCTCCTCCAGTGAAGAGAATTATTTGGCTCATCAAGCTTCCCAAAACAAATTCACTGTCCCAAATGTGAAAGATCACTCTCATACAGGTACCTAGCCCAGCAAACTCCACTTCACATTGTAAAGTGTGAAAGTTTCAGAAAAGCAAGTGTGTATTCCACACCTAACTTCAGGGCTACAGGGGTGAAGAAATCGCACAAATTCACCAACCACAAAAATATAGTGAAGATATCATAACGCAAACCTAGAATCCTTACCTCGCTATACTGGGACTGGGCATTGTTTTCCAGGTACAACATGTTAGCAGTCAAATTGATCAATGCTGCTGTTCTTTCTTCTGGCTCCAGGATTTTGACAAACACCTCCCACCCCCTAGAAGACCCTAAAAATATGTGATGCTACTTGGAAGATAACAGGACTCAGAGTGTGCCTCTCCGCATAATTGAAGTTTCTCTTATATACCTAACTATAGGCAAGGAGGAGGAGGTGGGGCTCTCCTGCTTTACCTGTCCAATCTGTCAAAGTGCCACCTGGAGTCCTCCACTCCAATGGAGAGAGGCCTCTCCCAGCTCATTAAGTAGTTAGAATTCCTTATCACCAATCTCTAAAAAGCGAAGGGAAGGGAAGGGGGGGGGGGGAAATGACACACCAAAAAAAAGTAAAAGAAGGAAAAAGAGAGAGAAAAGAAACTATAACTTTCCCTTGTCACTTTTCTACGAATTTGGGAACTCAAAAGACAGCCATGGAGTTGCTCCAAAGGAGTCGCTTCAAGAAACTTCCAACTTACTTATTTTCTGAGAAGACTCCAGGGTTTGGTTTGTTTTCATGCATGGACTTTGCCGCTACCAAAACCCAAAGTGTTCGGGACAGGAGTAAGATGCAATGCTTGAGAAGGGCAGCGCAGTGACACACCCGAGTCTCTAGCTGCTGCAGCATTTAAAAAAAAAAAAGCAAAAACCAAACAAAACAAAAAAAAAAAGGGAAAAAGGCAACTGATCCAAAAGGACTCACAATTTTTAATTAATATATGGGAAGAGTTGTTCAGTATTGCTCAGTAAAAACTACCTGGACTCTGTGCCCATAGCAAACTGAAAGATAGGAGAAGGACTTAGCCGAGACTCGACCTGTGGGAGAACAGAATGAGCAGACAGGCAGAACAGAATGGCCTCACTGTGATTTTACTCTGAATGAGCAGACAAGATCCTCCACACTGTCCCGGCAGAGATGCCCGGACCGTGCCGGCAGTGCAAGGTCTGGGCTGTGCCAGCACCGGCCGCCCTCTCAGAGCAGAGCTGGCTCACCATGAGCCGCTCTGAACCGCCCCACTGGAAAGGGTCCACCGCCATCCCACTGAGCGAGCGAGATGCACGGCGAGAACAAAAGCCGGCTCGTTTTCGCCTGCTCCCAAAGAGCAGGGTAAGCGCCATCGAGCAAGGGGAAACAAAACACCTTTTAAGGGGTGGGGGGAAGAGAGGAAACAAAACATCCAGATCAGAGCATAGCCGCCTGCCCTCCCAGCCTAATGACAACGCTTCAGACTTTTATTTGAGGACCTGTCGTCAGGCAGACCGGTGCCTAGCTGCTGAGCACCCCCATGAACTGCAAGCGCTCACAGTCAACACCAAACCTCCCGCCGCGGTTAGTGAGCAACTGACCCACAGGTGCTTTGCAGGGGGGGGAGAGGGGTTCCGGTCAGGGCTGAAACCCACCCGTGGCTTCAACACTTCTGCAACTGAGCCTCTGCCCTGGAGCTGCTACTGCTCCTGCCACGCTGACTCCCTTGCCTTTGGGCATCATTTAACCCCAACTTTCCGGGCACAAAAGGGAGGGGACTCCAGGTTCACCGGAAGATGAAGGTAAGTGGGCTGTGCTGCTTAGGGTGCTAACGGCTCTCTAGGCTGCCTTCTTCAGCACAACGGCAGCAGAAGCCATCACTGACTTCTTACCAATCTGTGAATTAAAGAACACTGCAAGCTCACACCAGGCTGGAAACAGGCAAAAGATTGCCTCTGATAAAATGGGGCAAAACCATCCAGGCAGGAACCAACACAAGCACAAGCACAGAGCAGCACAACTGCAGTGCCCTCTCTACTCTGCAACAGCTCTTCGCCATGAGAAGCAGGGTAGATATCTCATTTAGCTCTAACACTGCAAGCACAGCTCAGCAAAGCACTGCTGGGCACAAGAGTAAAAGGTTGCAAGCTTTCCCAGTGCACCTTCCGAATGCCTTCTCACTGAGGACTATGCAAGGAGGTGCTTCAAAGAACAGGCTTCAGAGACGAATACTGAGCCCTCCCCAGCCCAGATAGAAACCTACCTACCACCACCAGCAACATCCCAGCTTGGGTCAGGGCCACACACACCTTCAGCATTCCTGAACTACCAGCAAAAGCATGGTGAGCACATAGCAGGTTTCCTACATCACAGCAACTCAGTAGGCCACTGCTTCAGACCCTTCCCCTCCTCTCCATCTTCTCTGCCACCACCTAACACCAGAGGCTATGCTTTGGGTGAGCCTAGGGTGAAATAAGGTAAGGCTGCATGCTTACCTGATCTCACCCAAGATGGGTACAAGCCAAAAAGCCACACAGGCACTAATCTGGAGATACAGGCAAGGTTTACTGGGAGCAGCCACAGTACCAACTGCCAAACTTTGCAGCACCACTGAAAAGTTTGCATGGAGCTGGAAATCACCTGTAGGTTTTCTGTTGTCTAATAGTGAGGAAAATATGCTGTGCTCAGAGGATCATTTTGACTCCAGATTTCTCTCAGGTTTTTGATACTGGCCCATGAGATCAAAAGCTATGGAGGGGAAGGAATGAGGAGGAGAAGGTACATACATAGATGCCCCAACCCCAGCTAGTCATTGCAAAAACCTCTTTCGTTAGCTGTGCTATGAAGCTCAGAAGATCCCCCTTTTCCAAGTCATTTATATAGCACTGTTGTGATAGGTAGCAGCCATCTTCTGTCCCACAGGTGGCTGGAGGTGGTTGTGGGTGAAGCAACACCCAGATACACAGAGATATGTGGAAGTTTATCCAAAGAGATCTGCATGTCAAACATGAGGAGAAGCGTATACAGCATGAATAAACTGACACGTCAGCACAAATCTCTGCCCTCTGTACACACAGCCCTGACCTGGCTCAGTGTTTTAGAGGCATTAGCCTGTGCGGTCATCTTGAAGTGAATGCTGGAAGAGAGTCTTTTTGCAAATCAGTCATTCACAAGTGACACAAAGGAGGCCACCACCACCCTACCAGGGGTGACAGGAGATAATAGAGCACACACAAGACACTGCACCCACCAATGCTGCTACAGTATAGGCACAAGTGTACCCTCTCATCACGGCAGGGCTGTAAAATTTCTTTCACTGGCTTCAGACTTAAATGCACCCCCTTCATAAGATGCTTCCCCCCATTCCATGTGCTGATGTCATGCCCTGAATTTTCACATTGGCACTGATGGTGCAAGAAAAGAGTAAGAGGCTTGATCACTTGCCTTTCTGCTTTACATAAGAAAGAAAAGTTCCTGGAGTCTCATTTGATTCTCTCCTTTTGCAGATGCCCAAAATTTCCCACAGATGAGTGTCCAACAACCTAATGGCAGTGAGGTAGCATCATTAGAGGCTTTCAGATGAAAACTTGACTCCCTGAAATAATGCATTCTTGAATGACTGAGTAACAATACCAAAGGGACCCCCACCTCCTCAAACTGAACACTCACTTCTCAGCAATGAGACAGTGACAGTTATTATTCATCTGAGCCTTCTGGACAGGTCTCCAAGGGAAACACCAGCACCAATCCTGTTGCAACTGTGATGGCTGAAAGTCATGGCAAGACAATCTTTGCAAACAGATTATACCTTGTTATACCAATTAGCCCAGTCAGAGAAAGTAAACAGATTCAGGCAAAGACCCTCTCACATGTAAAAATTAATTACTTTTTATTGAGGCCAGATGAACAAGTTTAACTCTGTTCTAGCCCAACTAGCTCTCCCTCACTCCGAACAGGAAAAGAACAAACTAGAAAATAAATAAATCAACCCAAAGCATCAGGAGCTGTGCAAAGCCTGGCACTTCACATTTCTGGTGTTCAGTTAGACTGAATCGAAGCAGAGCAGCTCAGCCTCAGGAAAGGAAACCTCTTTAAGACAATTTACCTCCAATACTGAAGTAAAAATAATAATTGCCAGTTAGGTTTGAAAGTTTCAGCAGCAACCCTCTCAGGTCTGACTCAGATATTCTCGAAAGCTTCTGGCAACACTTTGTGACTCCTGCTGGTATGCTGAAGAATGCAGTAATACACAAACAAGACCCCTAGGTTTCCAAAATGAGGCACCAGCCCAGTCAAACTGCTGATTCAGGTTCTTTGTTTGAATGCATTTTCCCCATGCTGCTACAGCTCGTCCCAGCCTCCCTCACTGGTACCTCACAAGTTCTCAGTAACCCTTCCTGGATGCAAGGCAAGTGCGCTAACTCATGATGATTAAAAATGTCATTGCCCCAACTGTACTGTTAATTGGGCATTGTGTAATTTCTATAGAAGGGCCGTGTGCGCGCATGCACCCGCCCACTTGTTGGGAGGCTCATGCAGAATTTCCTGCAGATCAAAGAAATAAAATCGTCTGCTCAGACCTCTCCACTCTTACAAAAATAGCATCTGGATGAACCGCGTCACCACGGAGTGTGACATTCATTCAGACATGTTTACAAATTAGGACTGAGATAACAGAAGGAGGAGGGAAAAAAATAGAATGTGGGGCTTGGTTTGGGTTTGGTTTTGGTTTTTTTTTTTTGTTTGTTACATCTGAATAACTGCTGAACGCTCAGAAAACAAGCCTCTGCCAACTGGCTTTGGGAGTCTCTCCAGTGAAGACTTCACAGGAACAGATGTGATAGACTGCAGTAACAGGTAACCAGGCTCGAGAGCAAGTAAAAAATGCTTTCAAAAAACACAAAAGTCACCCTCCCTTCTCAAAAACTCAGGCAAAGCTGGTCTTCACTGCTCAAACCATAGGGAAGAGGTGAAAGAGCCCAGCTCATACTGAAACAGGGACTTCCCCCTTAAAAAAAAAAAATCATATACGGCAAGATAAACTAAAAAAGAGATGCTGCTGGAAGGCAGCATCCTGCCAGCTGCTGACTGGATACAGCCTTCTGCGCACCCTGGGCAGGCTGCTCCATGCACTGCATGGGAAATGCAGATCATCCCTATGCAACAGAGGAACGGGCACCCCAGCTCCCACAGAGCTAACTGCTCTGCTGCATCCGCGAGCACAGATTCAGTGCCCTCCGGGCTTCTCCACCACTGGCTCGGGGTAGGTGTGATGCCCAGAACTTCCTTTGGAAAGCACTCAAGTGTCTGAAACGTCAAGGCAGAATCATGCCCTTGCTGCAACTGCTTGATACTGAGGATCAATCCCTTCTTCCAAGGAACTCAAATTACATTACTCGAGCCCCGCGCCCCCTCCCCCATTTTGAAAGTGCAGGGTAAACAGATGGATTCGCCAAGGGCAGGAGAGCCCCGCTCTGCCCACCGCACAGGTCGGCTTCTCCTTCTCCCCAGGGAGCATGCTCTCCCCAAGGCAATCGTCTGTCACAACAGCCCTGCCCTCCGACCCTGGGTAAACATCTGCGCACGCTGCTTATTTGAGCTCTTACAGTCTCGTTATCTCCCCCAGAACACCCCTAGGGCTAATTAGAGAGTTAATGGCATCATGTCAGGAGATAACGCTATAAGGGGTTATAAGCAGGGAGAGGGAAGGTGGAAAGGAATTGTGAAAGAAAACCAGTTCCCTTCACAACCACAGTGCAATATTGGTTTAGGAAGGGCACACACAGTCCCTGAGGACTCTGCCCTTCAGCTGCAGAGTTCCGTTTATTAAGAGAGCAAAACACTCTGCTGAAGAGATCCAGCTCTCCAGCCAAGGTGATGCAAGGTCTCCACACCTTCCCTGCCATCTTCACAACCGAACTCCCTCCAGCCCCATCAAGGGAGTCATTTCCACCCAAGTGGCAACACTTCCCACATTTACCATAAGACAGGATGGGCACAGAGCATACAGGTGATTTATCAGAAAGTGTTGTCTGTTTATTCCTGCTGCTCATTTTACACAATTTTTCGACTTTTATGTACACTAGTGACTCTTTAAAACAGTTGCTTTTACTAAAAAAGCTTAGAGATAAAAGGAACCAACTATCTGTACACAGATCTTTGCAAGGCAACTGATAAACCTGCAAAACCAGAGGTCAGCAGACACTTGAGCAGACAATTCTGCACTGATGACTGCAAAACCATGGGTCAGCAGACACTGGTGCATGGAGAAATGACCAGGGGATCTTAGGGGTTCAGGCCTCTGCTATCAACAGCTCTTTTGTTGGAGTAACAACCCTCGACATTCAAACTGAGTTTTTTCCCGATTAGGGTCTTGGAGCACGGCATGCTTGACCTGTGCCACTGCTGTCCCCACTCCATCCACTTCCCTATCCCCACCCCCGATACTTGTAAAAGTAAGGGAGAAGAAATTACATAAGAAAATTACAAAAATTGCTCCTGAGCAGCACGAACAGCCTCATCCCTCCAGCTAGAGGTGGGACAGGGTCATGGCACAAACCTGCATCCCAGAGACAGATTGTTCCAGGCAGGCAAAGGGAAAAACAGGAGATACTGACAGATTAGAGTCTTTGTTTTTAATTATGAGAGAGGAGCAACTGTTGACAGACTAGGATTGTTCTTGCATAAGCAGTTGAGGGGAAAGTGCTGTTCTTCCCTTATCTTGTATAAACTACAGATTGCTCTCAGGAAATGCACAACCGTTCATAAATGCACAATCACAGCAGCTCTTTCTAGCCAGCCTCTGTTATGCTGCCAAATCCCTCCCACCTTGTACAATAATCCAATATTTTTTTTTTAAAAGTTACCCATTTGCAATAATTTGAGAACAGTCTCTCAAACCTCTGGTTAAACCCTGACCCTGCAACTGATGGCTCCTCGTGTGAGCTTCGCACATGAGCTTCTCACATGAGCACATAGCCATTATCCTATGTTGCCCTGATGTGCTGGACCACAAGGTATAACCCAGTGCAACCAAGGATCCTCTTTGTTCCTTGTTTCCTATGCAGAAGTGTTGCATTTTACAGTGTTGGTCTTCATCTGGGTACCCTCAGCCCACCACCATATCCAATGACCACCATAGAGTGAACAGCCGTAGGGTTCAGTTATGTGGCCAGAGACCTTCCCCAGAAGATCAAACACTTTAGTTTCTGACTTGATTAATTTTAGTCTAGCCTGGACATCACCATGAGGTCCACTGTACCCATCCATGCCCTCAAAGAGAAGACTGCTTTAAGGTATCTTTTTCTTTGCTTTCTTTTTAAGCAGCCTGGAGATATGGTGCTTTTAGAGTGACATGCTTTTAGAGTGACAGTTACATTTGTTACTGAAAACTCCTTTGATCTTTCATTAATTTCTGAAAATTCAGACACTGATTAGCAAAGAGTTCATTCAGCAGTAAGCAAACTAACATAGACCACAAACCACTCCTTAATCTACACTTCACAGAGACTGATTTAATTTTCTGTGACTGCCTGACAATTCACCCCCTCATCAATTTCAATGCTATCAAATCAGTAACAGTGACATGGAAAGCAGATGGTAGAGACATTGAGAAGAAAATATTACTTTAAAGTCTCCTCTTGAAATACTGGAGGAAAAATAATAGTCATTAACAGGACTGTGGGCAGAACCACAAAGCAACATATATAGTGAGACTTTGGGTGCATAAGACTTTCTTCAAAGCAAGAATCCCAATTAATGCAAGAGAGGACTTTAAAAACAAAAGCTACACCACACAGCTCACTGCAGCACATTTGCTTTGGCTGTGTTGGGCAAGGAAGGAGAGCGGATGCTCCCAGGGCTGTGCTCCAGGTTTGTCTTAGCACAAAAGGAAATGTCCCATGTGCCTGGCCCCTCTCCTGGCACAGACAGCACTGCAGCTTGCAACAGCACTGCAAGATACTCTCCATCCATCTCACCTCACAAAGTGGAGTGCCACAAAGCTCAGCAAAGTTTTCATTTGGATGGATATGGGCAGCTCAATTTCGTCACCCTACTGCTAGCTAACAAGAGAAAAAGGCTTCATATTCCTTCTTCCATCAATTTGCTTAATAAAAACAAAAAAAAAAAACAAACCAACGCCAAACCCCATTTGCTGGGGTTTTGCTCAAAATGAACAAAATAATGAAGTCCACAAAGTCTAGAAGAAAGCAAATTTTTGGGATAGCCTCTCCACTTCTATTGATATTCAAGATGTGCTTCGTGGCTTGCTGAAACACCAGTTGCCCAAGGGGTTTATCACTTACAGGCTCTAACCCAATCAAAGTGTTCCCAACAAATATGGGAATTATGCTTATAGTTTGAGGAGGAGGGAAAAGAAAAAAAAAAAAAGAAAAGAAGGGGCTCCTATCATCTAGATAGAAACATAGAGTGAAGTTCCCATCAGACAGCATAAATTTGCTCCAGAGGCAAAAGTGCCTACAAGATCAAGATGCCTTTTAATTAAGTGTTTGTGCAGACCTTTTAAAGATGTAAAATAAGTGCTAATGCATTATTGCTCCATACTTAAGCAAGGAGCACGTGCAGCACCATGGAAGCCTTTGGAGGCAGGCCTAGCTGCTTGGGGAAGACATCTTCTGAAGCAACTGCTTCTTTTGTTTGGAAGCATTTGCGTGTAGGCAGATGACAGGTCTCGCAATTGCAACACTCTTCCACCTCAAGTGCTAGTAACAATATGAGTCGGGGAGTTAAAGCCAGACCTCCAGAGGAGCCAGGCCAGAATGAACACAAAGCACCCCATCTCACACATTGCTCTCTTCCAGAAGAGTCTGTGATTTTCAGCTTAAAATTAATTTATTCCTTACAAGATGAATGCAAAGCAAGATACTTGAAAGGGCAGAAATATTTAAAGGAATCTTATACACGCTTATATAGCATAGCACCCAGAACACCCGTTTGTTGTCTTCCAGTACTACTGAGAATTTAGGGAATTGGCATTAAAAATTAAACATTTGGTATAAAGATACTTGTCAAGTGACTGCGTTGATAGAGAAAGAAATTTAGCCAGCCCTGGTCTGCAGCCACAGCTAGGGCAAAACAGCACAGGAAAGGGAGCTAGTGAAAAATTACTTTAAAGAAACATAAATATGTCTTTAGAGCCCTACTACGCACAGAATGAGAGAAGTCTTCAGACTTTTGCTAAACAACGTACAAACGCATTCTCTAAGTGCACCTTTTATTTGAAAGAACTGACCATTTCTGGATGTAGATCTGCAAGCCTAAATGAGATGATTAGATCATTTGGAGAGACCTACGCTGCAGAAAATTAAACATTCAGCAGAATTACAAAGACAAGTCTAAATTAGGAGAGCTTATGAGTTCAACTGCAAACAAGAGAGGCGCTGGAGGGAAACTTCCAACAGAATAATGCATTTGCTCATTATGGAAATGCCTTTGCATAATCTCAACTTTCTTTGCACACTCTGGAACGAACAAATACCCACAAAGAAGAGAAACTTGGCAAGCTACAAACTCTCTCAAGCACAATCCAGACAGTAATAAAAGCTTTGATCACATCCCTGGGCTGTACAGAGCCCTTCCTTCCTTTCTACAGTCAAGCTGGGAATACTTAGACATGGAAATAGACGCCACACAACCCACTTTGCCATATCTACTTATCAAATCGTCCTTATCCTCCAGGTGCAAAACCATTTCCCAACATAACACAGGGCTGTGGCACCTGCCACAGACCTGGGAAGCACACACCAGCCATAGTCAGTCTGCATCACGACGCTCTTCCTGCACTGCTCAACCACACCACACATGCCACACCAACTCCTTGCTCTGCTGTCAGTACACAGGGATGCCCTCCCTGCCCTGCAGTCCCACCACCCCTTAACCAGCTGTCATCTGTTTCTTCAACCATCACCTTGCAGCAAATGGACTTCTCCTGACCCAGAAAAACACTTCCAAGAAAGCAACTAAAATTAATACTGAAGTGCAGGCTCTGATCTCTGTTAAAGCATTGGATTGGGCTCAATAGACATCCTTCTGGACAGTGGGTTGGGTTTTCTTATGCCTGTCCATCATATTATTGCACACCTGATCCTGACCACAATTCCCATGTGATGGGCTCCCAGGGACCCAGGAATTCAGTGTATGACCACTAAATGAACTGTTGAGCTGATTTACATGATGTGAAGGCTAAGAATATGCAGAGAGCTGCAGCCACTTTGGGACAAGGTAGCTCTGCAGAGTCCTCAGTCTCACTCCTCTCTAGCTCACTGCACTGCAGCATGGCGAATGTATTCTGTGCAGGTTGGCTGGAGTAGCTCTTCCACGGGCCTACAGCACGTTAAAACTGGGAAAGGTTTCTTTCCATTAGGAAGTATCAAATACCAACTCATTAGTGTGAGAGCTGAAGTGGAGAGCCTCAACACCTTCAGGTCCTAGATGGGCCACATCCAGTCTCTCCCTACAGCCTGTTTTTACCTCCATCTTTGTGTATAAAGGAGAACAGTGAAGTTACAGAGCTGAGGCTCTCACTTTTGAAAATATGAAACCAGGCTTGGGACATCCACAGCCAACAAAGCTGAAGACTCAAACCCCCCCAAAAAAAGGGCAAGGAATTCTATCTGCCTTTTATGGGGAGGGAAGGATCCAGGTTAAGAAAACACTGACCACACTGACTGTCTGGGGAAAAGGCATTCCACTGAACTGGTTAGGCAAGGGGCTGTGGGAGGACGGCTTGCTCAGGGGCATGAAAGGAAGATATGTACAGGGGGAGGGGGATGAGCTGCTCCATCACTGAGGACAGCACTCTTGCTCCCACCAGCAAGGTCGCCAGTGCCCTGGACATGCTTCTAGGATGGTGGCAGAAGACTTCTAGACTCTGCAAACCCCTCAAATAATGCTTTTATCAGCATGCTGCCTGATAAAGTCCTTAGCCCAAACAAGGTTTGTTTGGGTCCAAACTAGCATCTCTTAACATTAGTGAGCAATTTTAAGGACTTCTGGGAGATGGTGAAGGAAAAGAATTTTGCACCTGGTATGACAGGCTGACAGCACACAGAGAGGGCCTCCAGGGCAATGCAGGGGTTATTACACCAACATACAGCTCATTTCTAGAGATGTCTCCAGACTGCTCCTCCCTGTAGTTCCATGGTATTTAGTCAGTCAGGAAAAAAAAGCCAAATCAAACCAAAGAAACTCCTATAACACCCATGGTTGCTGGCTACATCCTTCGTCAGGGAATAGGCTAGGGACCACCCTTTTGGTTGGTCTAGCAAATACAGAGAGGTCCACAGGAATAGACATTCAACTTACCTTCCTGGCCATCTGCAGCTCCTTCCCACGCCAGGGCCATGGCAGAGACTAAATGCTCTCTGCACCCACAAGGACCACCAGCCCCTCACTCTAGTTATGCAAAAAGGCAGATCTATGCTGGGATTTCCCAGCCTGGCTGTGATCAACGCCATGGGAGAGGAAGGGGCACAGCCATCAGCCTCACAGATGTCCCAGGACATTGTGAAAGAGCCAGTCACAAGGCACACAGCTGGGGAGTTGCTGACTGTCTAATGTCACACCAGACCCACAAACCCTCTTCCTGTCCCATTTAGGTCTTTTCATCCCAAGGTAGAAAATGGTGATCAGCACCCTTACATCTTTCTTATATGGGGCACAGGAAGAATATTTCTTCCTTACAAACAAGAGTGTAAGAACTGTAAAGTCTTGGCTCAGCACGAGCCAAAGCTGTAACTCAGACGAGGTGTTTCCTTGTCACCCAACCTTCTTTTCCAGCTTTTTCCAGATAGTTGTATTTTCAAGGCAACAAACACAACCGATGGGTTCAGCAAGGCTGGACTTATGCTCAGTTTCCAGCCCACCAGTGGGACAAAATCTTCAGGTACTGCTCTGAGCACTGTAGCTCCTTCCCCACTGCCAGCTCTGCTGTGAACAAACAGCTGTACCCTACTAAAAATGAAATAATAAAGAAATAGTAGCTCTCTCACCAACACAACTCTTGGAATCAAGGGTGGACATCTTTCAAGTCTAAAAGCTTAATTTTCCAGCCATAAGTTGGAAGAAGGTGCAAAGCTTATTTTAAAGGCTGACAGAGATTGCCTTGAAGTCCTTTTAAGGACAATTGCTTTAAATAAACCAGTCCTAATTGCTTTGCACCTATTTCAGTCTCACATGGTGGTACATTATAGAGAAAAGCTGTCCTTGCTCTTTTCCCAAGACAATTTTGATAATAAAAAGCTCTCTGCCTTGATCTCACTGTGATCTTCCAGGGCCCCTCTGTTTCTGCTGCATTCCTTTGTGTTTATCTGCCCTCTTCAACTCTAACTGCGATCAGCTGCATGCAGCACCTCGTGCTTAGAAGTGACATGACTGGGGTTACAGGAGAGACAGGTGGAAAGGGAGCTCTTGCCCTGAAGCTATCCAAAGGAAAAGAGAAGCTGCAGGGGAAGAGGGTTGTAAGGTATTTCAGATTAAAGCAAACACCTTGCCCCAGGCTACACATTCTCTGCCAATGCAAGCTGCAGCGGCTGCGAGCCCCAGAAACAGCAAAGCAAACACGGACTTCTCTGCAAGGGGGAGTTGTCACCCGTCAGGGATGTTTGCAAATTTATAGGGAGGTGGTGGTGGTGGTAAGGGGAGTAAAAAGAGCTTTCCTCATTTTAAAAGACGGGCTGTTTGCACAGGTTTGCAGTGCATATTTTGCTTTGTAAAGGCTTTTGTCCAGCATTCAACTGAGTGAAGGTGCTGTCTTCCACCGAAGACAAACTGAAACATTTATTAATGTACATACTTTAATGTACTCTGAGCCACTGCCTTACAGTAAGGGTGAGGATGGGATGGAATTTCCCTGCTCCCCCCTTCAGCTTGTCATGTCAGTGAAAAACCCTTTTTAAAGAAGTCACCTGGCAGCTCAGCCTTTCCAGAAATACCTCCTGCAAGGCTGGGATCAAACCTACCATAAGCAAGAGGTAATTGCATAGCAAAAGTTGCCTGCCCTCCTCTCCTAGCCCCAGGGCTCACTTCAGCCATGCTCAGAGAGAGCAAGAGGAAGGGATTTTCCATTCATGTTTCACTGCACCACAGATAGGAAAAAGACTCTGAACAAGAGCTTCCAGTTAGCCCATCAGCTACCAGAGTGCTCTGCAGGCATTTCAGAGGAGCTGGAGATGGGGAGGTTTTGCTTGTACTCAATATAGCTAGTGCTAGAGCATGGAAGGAGAAAAAATTCAGCTGATAATGTTTAGATTGTCAAGGATTGTTTTTTAAGGAGACATAGTTCAAAGAGAACATTATCAGCAACTTTGAAAATCAGGAGTCCCTCTAAACATGAAGAACATTTTGGACTAGCTACTGGAAAGACACCATTTTACTGGGGCTGTGCCATGCTGTTGGGAAAAGCTGAGATCCAGATGCTGATTGAAGGCTTGTACACCACCTGCCTGTGCCCAATTTGAATGCAGAATCAAAAGATAACCTGACTTGTCAGTCACCTCTCCTTGTGCACTTGGATTAGCTCCACCACCTTAGCCAAGCACATACCCAACCTCAAAGTGGCCTTTTTACCCTTTGCGGCACCAGAAGGAAAGAGAAGAGCACTGCAGTCTCCCTGGCACACAAGGAGCAGCAGTACCAGGTCAAGGCTTCTGTCACTGGGGACTGCAATCAGCATGACCAGGGAGCAATTACTTTGCAGATGTGATATCCTCCAGGTTAGTAACTGCCAGGATGCAGGCTGCCAACAAGCCATTGTTTGCCACATGAAAAATAGTGGTCGGTTAGCCAGGGAATTAGTTGACACAGTTTCTCAGGATGGAAACATAGAGGTACAGGAAAACTTACACATGCCAACATAAATTTCAAACCAGACATGATTTTTACCCCAACATATACAAAACCCGTGAAGAACAAAAAGAGGACATGAAAAGCTCAAACTCCTGAACTACCTCCTGCTCCAGCCTGCAAGAACAGCTTCTGGTTTCTTCAAAGCTATTGCTAAGAAAAAGCTGGTCAGTTTGCGCCAAAGGCAATGAACCCACAATGAACCACCAGTGCCTCATCTACATTCTAGTCTCGAGCTATACTGGTGAGACACCCACAGCCAAGGCTGGCTACAAACACTCTCTAGGTTTGCCTATCTGGAGATATAGAATGAGAAAAAAGGGGAAAAAAAAAAAACAACAAAAAACCCACAGGAAAAAAAAATACAAAACCCAGCTATGCCCTGAAACCAAGTTTTCATTCCTATCTGACCTTCAAGAGAAGAAAACCCAGTAATAACCCCTGCCCTTGATCAGCAAAATTGCAGCTGTGCCCAGAATACCAATTATCTTAGCTACTTTATCCCTGAGGTCACATAAACTAGCTCTAAACAGGGAAAGAGCAATGACAGTTGAGCGACCAGGCAAGTGCAAGAGACTCCTCAGCTCTTCTGCCTGTTTAGCTGCTTCATCCCTCTCTCCCACCATTGCTGAAGCAGGAGAAAAGGAGCAGGTAAGGAGCCAGCCTGCTCCCCCTTGCAGCACTTGGGAGGCATGGAGGGGTGAAGCCTTTCCAGAGGCCACACACCGTCCATCTTAGCCACATGTACAGAACCTCTGCTCACCACCACCAGAGTCACTCCGCAAAGCCATGCTCCCAACCAGCTTCTGTGAGTGGGACACTACAGGCAAAGAAAGAAGGAACTTCCTGGGTCAAAGGCAGTGGCCACAGCTCCTCCATCAAGAGGGGAAAGATGACCCCAGGGCACTGCAGCGAGAATAGCTCCTGTAAACACTCTTCATCTGTCCCCAAAGGTTAAGGAAGTTCTCACTACTCACCCACATTGGGTCATTCAGCTCTGTGTCCTGCACCCGGACGCAGTCCATGCTGATCTCTATTTTGTTAGTAGGGCCATTTTCAGATGGGGTGTCAATGAAGTTTAAATCAATTGGCTGAACTGAGCATATTGGCCTGAAAAGAACAGAGTAACACAGTTAAAATTGGCCAAATTCCATTTTCCATTCCCCACCTTGTCCTTCATGCTAGGGTGTCACCCAGGACTCAGGCATGACCACAGACCAGTCTCAGGACAAAGTAAGTAATTACTAATGGACAACTATCTCATCACCTGCTACGCTAACAGCAGTTCCTGAACAGGACAGAGCCTGGAGGGACATTTCACTTGTCTGACCAGAAAAATGAGGTAGGAGCACAGGATTTAAATCACTGAAAGACAGAACTCGTGGAGGATTTATAGCAGTAACTGTCTCAGCATCAGTCATGGCAAGTCAGGAATGGGAAAAAAGTTGGTTTTATTTCCTTCAAAGGACCTGATTGGATGAACTCTGCACAATCTCCATCTCCTGTCCCTCCACGGCATCAGCAAGAGAGGAAAACATGCAGCTTGGACATAAGAGCAGTGAATCCATTTCCTTAGGGGAAAATGCCAACCACCAGAGATTTTCAAGACAGTCACTGTCGCTACTGATCTCTGCACCTGTTTCCCATAGCCTGGATGTAGAACCTCTGGAGAGCTCAAGAGTTGCCAGTCATCACAGACTCTTACCCACACCTTCTAACCAATAAGTGCAGAAGACTCCAAATACCCCAGCATCACTCCCTTGAGTAGCCTAATTATAGGGGCATCCTGTCCCAAAACGCTTTCTTCTACAGGTTCTGTGTAAGGGCTACTTACTGTTCCAGGAAGTCCCAGATATGCTGGAGCACCTCTGGACTGAGGAATTCCCTGGGCTGCGAGCTCTGGGACATGGCTGATCGGTAGTAACTTTCCTTCCAGGAGAAGTGGCTCGGAGTTTCTACAAACCTTAAAAAACAAAAGCAAAAAAAAAAAAAAAAGAAGAAAAAAAAGAGAAAAAAATGCACACACAAAGCTATGTTGAATGTGATGTGTGAGCCCAGATCAATGAAATCCCATAAATAGAAGCTATTGTGTGAAAGAGGAGACACACTGAATGCCTAGAACATTCACAGCTGTACACCACACATTCCACACTGCAGCAGATGCTGTATTTAGACAGGAGAAACTTCCCAATAAGTTAAATACCTCTTAGAGTTCACTGGGATGCTGTGTCATAAGAATCCCAGAGGAGAAAAAAAAAATAATAAAAAATGCTACCTTCTGTTTTACCCCCAAATAAGCAACTTTCCACACAAAGCGGGCAGCCTTTGCAGCAGGTGGAGCACCTCCATGCAATTTTACTGTCCCTAACTGGTTGCTTCTCTAGATTGCATGCCCTTGCATGATTTATCTGACTTTTCCTATACCCAGCCACTGCAGATGAGGTCTTGTACTAAAATAAGAGGGAGTTGGTTTTGGACAAATGAATAGTAACAACAACAACAATAATATCCCCCTTCTTTTTGCTTTATTTTCTACGGTAATAAGTTCCACCACATCAGACTATATCTGATGGCTTTTCTACTGCCTTCTTGCCTCCAATTATTTCCTAGTCCAGCCAGCTGATTTCTGCCAGATCTGCTAATTACCTTAGCCATTTTTATCCCCTTAAGCTCCCACAAGCCTCACAGAAATAGGTGGGCCCAAGAGGAGCAGTGACGAAGCTGGAGCACTCGTGCTTTCCACAGCTGCACATTCTCATCCCACTGGCCAATTTCTAAATTCACACTCAGCAGCTTTTACGCCCGTGTCAAAATACTCAATGGCTGCAGGGATGTTAGGGGTGGGGGGCGGGAGGAATTTCTTCAGTGTATTTACAGTTGGCAAAATCTCCGGGGTCGACTTAACTGGAGTAGGAGGCAGGTGACTGCCTTTTCTGCTACGAGGCCGGGGGCACCCTGTAAAACGTTCACACAAAAGAGTTGTTTTGGTGAACGGCCACGCTCCCTGATGGGGGAATGGCTGTGGCAGGAGCCAGGGCTATAAACTGTTTACAAAGAGAACTGGATTAACGTTTGGTTTGGCTCACTTTGGTGCTGTTCAGCACAATGGTCTAACCAGCTGCGTGGAAGACCCTAAATTATTAAGCTGCTAAAATTAAGAAAGGGTGTTGTAGAAGGAAGATCATACTACAGTTGTTCTTTTCCTCTACTCTCTCCTGAAGTATCTATTTCTGGCTGCTGTCAGAGAGGAATCTAGCTCTTTCTACTGAATTTGTATGGCCTCTTCTGTTTTGAGGATGTGTCTGGTTTACAAAAAGCATGGCTTTCCTCACCTACGCTGCCCACGGAATTGCAAGCCCTTGGAAAAGAGCAGTTTTCCTAAACTAACAAAAATCAAAGCTGTTTCAGCCCCCAGAGCCACAGCTGGGCATGCCTCAAAATAGGTGAGAGTATCAGTTCAGTTGCTTTTGTGATTAAGAAAAGGAACCCAACATCCTTTAAAAGTTCATGAACAGCCAGAGATAAAAATAAAATTCAGAAGTGGCATAGCTAATAGCTGTGCCTCACAGATGTGAGCACATACCCACACTACATATGAATAAATAATCACAAATCCTCTGAGAACAGCAGTTATCCCACAAAGTACCAGAAATTACTACTTTCAAACTTTCAGTCTGGTAAGGCACTTGCAAGAGTGCCATATTGAAACCCAGAAGAGCAGATCTCACCTAAGCAAATCAACACTACCACAAGCTCTAGAGGAGAGTAATAGGGAGTATATGCTCCAACCCACAGAGCCCAGGCACCACTCAATACCCTGCACTCAATCCTGACCTCCAAGGAATGGGCAGAGACGCCACCAAAGTGCTCATTATTTACCACTTATAACAACTGCCCGTGACTTAAACACTAGAATCACTTTTTCTGAATCCATTGCCAAGGTATCCACACAAGGCTCCTTGTGTGGAACCAGCCTCACCAAAACGACTTGTTACAAAACAGACCTCCCTCAGAGACCTTTCTTTCGGAAAGTCTCAGTGCCGTGACATGCTCAAATTTGGTTCACAGCTGCACAAAGTCCTAGGTCTCAAGAAGGCAAAGCTACCCAGTGTGGTCCTACTCAGCAGCAAAGCAGAAGTTGGTTATCATAAGCCTACTCCAAACAAGCACTCCCCACAGTGCCCACAGCCTGCAGCACAGGAGAGGAAGGAGGTATTAGCTGCATAGACTGATGTAGCCAGATTTGTAATTCTATGCCTCTGAAGCTAACAGAGCTATTGTAAAGAGTCACACCAGTTAAGGACACAACAATTTCATGCCTGTACTAAACACAGCCCCAGATTTCTCCAGAAAAAGGCATTTTCCAGCTGTGTCATCTTTATCCCTATACTCAACCAAGCTCCTGGCTTACCAAGAAAAGCATTACCAGATCCTACCCTATAGCCAAAAAAAGGTGTGTTTTTCTATACTACACAAAAGAAGTTCCCTGATTAATACTTTTACATAAGCAAAATCTGAGAGACTCCTTCAACACTATCTTCAACACCTTTACTACCCATACAGCTCTATTTTTAAAGGAGGCTGCAGGATCAGGTGCACCTATGAGAAGGATACAGTATTACAGAGGTAGAGAGAATTGCTTTTTACTGTTTGGTGCACCCTGCTCTCAGGTGGGAAAAAGCTGCCAAGTTGCAAGAAAACCAACTTTAGTTCAGCACAAAGCTTCACACAAGCTGAATTGTCTCCTTCCCTGTGATCTTAAAATCTAAATCTAGTGACATTTTTCTTAATAGCTTTCAACATAGAGTAGCCGCCTCTGTGTACTCCTCTACAGAATACCAAAGTGCCCAAATTTGCTCTTCCACAAGAACAGCTAAAGCCTAAGCAAGATCTATGCATGCATTTCACTACTTTAGTTGTCTTTTCCTATGTCAGCAAATACTCAGCTTCAGTAAAATAATCAGTGACTGACTAAAGCTAATCACAAGATATCAGGAGTTAGCATTGTTCAAATTGCTCCTACCAGCTGCTTTTTTATTTATTAAAAGACATTTAAATAACATCACTTTTACACACAACTCATCACAAAGCACATTGTGGGAGGCACTACCAAACATACGCTGTTACACTACTATGACAGAACAAAGCATATAGTGAATATGGTCTAGCTTGTCCTCCACTTTAAGTCTACAAGCTAATTTCCTGCATTAACTGCTGAAATAGTTAGCAAGCAGCTTGCCACAAGCAGAGAGCACTAACTGCACTAGTTTGGAACTGCAGAGGGATTTACAGCACCCTTGAAACTCCAAGCTGAATAGAACACTGCATCCACAACCGCTTCCTTTAAGAACCAGTAGGAGATTATGAATTAACAAAAATTGCAGGTTAAGTTTTCTCTGAAAACCAGCAGATCACCAAAATGACACTGTTTCCCTGAGCAGCGCTGGGACACTGCTCCTGAACCACTGAATCCCAGGACAGTTTTCAGTCAGCCATGCGCTCCCACTGAGGTCTAGTTCAGCTCCATCCTATTTGCTTTGCTGAAGTGAGAGCACCCCAGACTCCAGGTGAAAACACTTTTCAGATACACTTGGTGTGCTGGAGCCTTGGGCACTCTGTTTCCCTGCCTCTTGATCGTTTCCCCAGAAGAGCTGCATTACAGCCCATTGGAGTAGGGCTGCATCCCAGCTGATTCAATTTGTCATCACACTGCTCTGCAAAATATGGCAGGGAGAGCAACATGCCCCTACAGCTGCACCCACGCAGCACTCAACATCAGGCTTTCCTAGAAAGCTGGTAATGTTAACCTTCACCAAAAAAAAACAAACCAGAACCCAAACCAAAAACCTGAACCAAAGGCCACCCCAACAAAAGCCAACAGCCAAACAAAAAAACTCTAGCAAGAACATCATTTGCCTTTCATGAGCCTTAGCCCATCTATACTACTATTGCCTTTTTCTGGAGCCAAGTGTCCCAATGCGTGTGGGAACAAAGTCCTGACTGCTTGGCCCAGCATGACATAAACTGGTGGCAGACCAGAGAGAAAAGAAGACATTTCTGCTCCCACTATCTCACTGCAAGCACATGCTTCCACTCTTCACCACATTTTCCCCCTTCCTACCGTCACATCAAAGACATTAAAGAAAAGCAAGTAAACAAGCAAAAAAATCCAAAGCACTTTCCACACCAGAAAAGTGATAGCAAACAATTACATTCAACTGTTACAATGCAGCAACATTTCTCACCCCAAAAGCCACCTTTCATTGCAACCAACCATTCTTAGAAAGGGATAAACCCAAAACACCAAGGCTGGACTTACCACTGGGGGAAAGATACAAGGTCCTGAGGAAAGCAAGACCTAGGTTTCATACTGAGCATGCACAGCCCCTCCTCTGTAGCTTTAACCTTAAAGGCAGATGCCACCTGCTTTCACTGATACAGGGTTGTAGCTCAAGCACCACTGAGGTGCATGTGTGAGTCCAGCAAACTTCTTCCAAGGACACAAAAGACTGTCTCAACCAAAATATGGTATAGTTTTCTCAGTTTTTTCATCCAAAATAGGCTTGGAGCTTCAACACTCTGATCTGCCCCGGGTGAATAGTAGAGTTTGTGGTGAAAGCAGAAATAAGGTATCTCAGTAAAGCTGTTGTGTTGTGTTTCAAGAGATCCAAGCATCTCCAGCTCTCCTTAGCTTCCCTCAGAAGCTGGCACCCTGCGGTGGTTTGTGTTTCTCCCACATGATGTGCAAACTCTTGGAAACTAACAGTGTCTTTTATAGGTGCCAAACTTCATGGCTTGGTGTAAAGCCACAGTGTAAAATCTTGCAAGAAGATATCTTTCACAGTAGGGATGAGCAAAATAATTTGGAGGTTTTTTTGTTCTTGTTGCCAAAGTTACGGAATGTTGCTTTCTGCTTCTCCCCACCAAATGGCTACCAATAGTGTACAATTTTCTGTCACTTGCTCTGTAGTCCTTAGTCAGTGGACAAGCAGATGGGGGTCAAAGAAGCCCTTCTTTGTAAACTACAGATTTTGTGGGTGGTTTGTTTTGGGTTTTTTGTTTGTTTGTTTGTTGGGTTGGATTTTTTTCTATTTTTCCCACAAGACATATTCCTCTAAAGGATCTGCTTGTGAAGTATTTAGGAAAGCTTGATGCAAAAAGAACATCTACTCTTATAAAGAAAGCACTTCCACATTATACAAATGTACCCAAAGAATAATTTATAATGTCTAAATAATGATATCTAATATGGATCATTTTATTCATAGCTCTCAGAGTGCTCTACAAAGGAAGACAGTGTAATTTAGCTGTGGGAAAACTAAGGTACCAGGAGGTCATAGGATTACTCATGGCGACTCAGTAAGACAGTTGTGCAGCCGGAAATGCAACCTTGATCACTTGAGTCCCAGTCTGGTGTTGCTCTAAAAGGAGTTTGTGCTTGTCTAGATAGAGAAATTCAGAAAGACCTTAATTTCTTCAGGTAGAGTATGCACTGCACTTCCTAGAGCAAGAAATTCCCAAACCTAATTTATCTGCAGGGACCAAAATGCTGGTGCCTAGTAATGAAAATAAAGGCTGCAGAAATGCTGTGACCAGCTTTAAGCCACAGTCAGAATTCAGGGTGGAAGTAGAATTCAAACCCATATACCCAGACTAAAAACTAATCTTTCTTCCTGCATGCTTACAGAAGTTAACCCTTAGCAGACCTTAATACATGCATAGATTAATATATTAGCCTCAAACTCCAAGTGGTGTGGGCTGGATAGAGAAGTCATAGAGCAGAGAAGCTGGCAGCCTCAGCTCCAGCAGTCCTAATCCATGTGCTTTCTGCTTTCTCCAGTTAGACCTTGACATGCATCAGAAGCAATGGTAAACAAATGGTTTAAAGTTCATGACCATTACACTTAATTGCCTGAATCTTGGGGTTGTATTTTTAGTTGAGTAGGGAGTAGGCTCCTTTTCAGATTGTACCTTTAAAACTTGAGGAACTTGGCAACCCACATACTGCTAGAATTCCCCTTGCTCTGCATTTTAACACTGCAGTGATTTGTAGACATCGCTACCTAATGGAGCCCACAGCTGTGCAAGAGGAGAAGGAAGCAGGGTCTGGCAGCACAGGACAAGTGTGCGCCTTGCAGGCACTGTCATCTGGAATTCCCCAAAGTGTGGAGCACGCTTGTCCCCCACAGCTGTATCAGCCACCCTAGGCTGGTAAGGCACATCCTGGAAGCACCCATTAGAGACCTCTGGTAATCAAACAAGTTTATGGTTGCAAACCAGAAGCCAAAATGAAAGCCAAATGGGGAACAAGCAGGCTCTCAACCCTCTCAGAGAGGAGAGTGATGTTGAATTTCAGGGATCTGTATTGAACCCCAATCTATGCCTCTGTCTGTGTCTACTTCACCAATAAACAGTTCCCTTCCCTGCACTGTACTGCGTGTTTTCCTGTTTCTCTGCCAGATGCTATATTCATAGGTCTTGGCTCATGTGAACCCAGAAGAGACAGCAGGTCCTGCTGATCTGCACTCACAAGTACTTGTTCTAATCCTTTAGATTTCTAGCCCAGCTTTCAGATTTACTTTTTTAAAATTAGACTTCCAGCAACGTCTTTAAATTCTTCAGATTTTCCTACCCTATAACATTGTTTAATGTATTGGTCCTAGAAAATATCTCTGGAAGAAGACTGATGGATGCATGAGTTTGGAAGGGTGAATATAAAGAATAACAAACACCAACAGGATTTTTTTGAGACAGAACATAACTTTCAGCTATGGTTCAAATGTCCATTCTTTTTTACCAGATCCCATATTCCCAGATCTGATATCTCACTAAAAAGGATGTGAAGAGCAGCCTGGGTTATGGGGAGAGGCAGCTGAGAGAAAAGTGGTCCAGTAGCACATAGATGTGCATTAGAAAATGAAAGAAGCTAACTGCCCAAAGCCTAATCTCAGAAGTAGCCACCAACTAAGGAAATATAGGGAACACAGGAAGGAAGTCAGAGTGAGAGCAGCGAAGGGTTGTGACACCGATTGTGTCCTACAGCATCTGTTGAGGACAGTCTAAGCATGACTGTTGGCTTCTTCCTATTCTCTAGCCAAATGACACTTTTATTGAGCACACCCTGTTTCAGTTGTGAGATGTATGATATTTAGAGGAATTAAAGCAATTTTGTCTCAGAAAAATGCTGATTGTGTTGCTTACAAAATCTCTGTATTCTGCTAAAGTCTACTGTAAAAGTGGAACCTGATCTCTCTGTGACTTAAGATTTCCCTTTTGGAAACATGTGCATGAGCTGAATGGAAAGGGGTAGGAAGGGATGGCTCAGCTTTCTGGTTCCTCTTTATTCAAGCCTTCAGTGCATGGGCAAGACTGACCTATATCAAATAAAGTGAAACTGGCTGCATAGAATGATCCTCACAAATCACCACACTGAAAAACATGACGGGGATTTTCTTTCATTCATCACCTTCTTTCAGTTAGAGTCATCTTGAGTAAGACTATGCATCCGCCTAAGTGGATGCAGCATTTGCAGCTTTGCGGTGGCCCCTCAAAGCACATTATATCAGTGCAGCCTTGGGCCCCACACTAATGCCCTGCTCTAGTGTTGGCAGCAGAGCTCCTCTGGGAGAAAAAGGCTCCCTCTGCATCCCCTTTGCTACCATGCCGAGAGGTTCCCAGCTTGGCTACTGCATGGCCTGCTCCCTGCAAACTGCTGGGAATGGCTTCTGGAAGCAGGAATTCAGAGTACTATCAGTAACACTTAGAGCTCAGGAACCCACCACATCTCCTATCTATACCTCATCACATCTGTTATCTACATGTCATCATTATCAGCCAAACAACAGTGATCACTTCTACATGACAGAGGCATTTCTTTGTCCTCAGTGCTTCAGAGGCACCATCCCCTAATTGTTGGAGCATGTCACCCTTAATTCTCCTTTTTTCTCTCCAGTGATTCCTTCAGCATCTTACAAACTTTCCAAGACCTCTTTTATCTCCCACTCAACCTTAGACATCCTCTTCTCCACCTTCCCCTTCTCACTCATCCTTGGAAACTACCTCCTCACCCAGTCAGGAACATCTCCTCCCCTTCTTCTCAGCCCTTACACCCACTCTCTTTCTCAGCAGGGGCTGAGAGAGATGGAGCTTTGGCCAAGGTGAAAGCACTGACACAGCAATTCCTCCACCTGCCCGCTGCAATTGGTGCTTTCTGGTCTGGGGTACAGAGCCCTCATAACCTCCAGAAGACCACCCAGGAGCCTGAGCAACCTCTATTGGGAAGCCCAGAGTTAGAGTGCAAGCCTGATGGAGATCAGGACACCCTGAAGAGGCAGTGCCCCCAGTCCTTAAGTGACCTGTTCATCCTTGCCTTTCTGTTCCTGACATATAGCAGTGCCACCACCTTTGTAAAGCACACAGAGATCATCACCATTCCACCTCCAGGGAAACATGGTTGTCAGACTTTACAAATTTAAATAATAAAAGAAAATTTAAACTTCCATCCATTTTAATGAAACATTAAACCAAAAGCAGTCAATCCCTTCCCCAAAGCTATTTGCAGGGATGGATAAAAGCTGTGCCCATCTGGAGAGGGAGGAGTCAGTGCTGCTGGGCACAGGTGAGAGCCTTCACTGAAGTAACTGAGAAAGGCTTTTCAAAAACAACACAGTGGAAAATCCAGGCCTGGCCCTTGAAGTTCCGAGGTATTTTAAAGCCAAGTCCAAAAATAAGTACTGTAAGATAAACTTTGCAGGCAAATTATTCAGAGGCCACAAAACATTTTCAAGTCCACTAAAAAAATAAAAATCCCTTTAGTCTACATAATAGACATAATTTACTCAGTTTTAGACACCCAGCTGAGAACATGCATTTGGGTCTACCTTTCAAAGTTTATATAAGACTTTTTGCAGCCAGCTAGCCAGGCCTGATAGTTCTGTGGCAGGACAAATGGAGTGATACTTTGCCCCCTCTGCGCAGGAGAGGATGAGCACAAAATCTCTGCTGAGAGGTCTCCTGCTGGGTCACGGCTGCCACCAGCCCTGCTGCCACCAGCCAGCCTCTGCTGCCCAGCTGCAACTACAATTAAAGACAACAGAGACCACCTTTTGTGCCTCCCAAGGGGACTGCCTACACCAGAATCATCCCATTCTTGGTGCCTTGGTGCACTTCCACAAGCTGCCTGGGAAAAAGGAGACTCAGAGTTTTCTTCTGTTGCATTCCGCTGCACAGTATGGGGAGACCTCTCATCCTTCATGGGGGAGGAGGGGGAAAGGCAGGTGTTAAATACTCAAAGCAGCCTAAACCAGCTAACTGCATTCTTTCCAGTTATCCAGATCTCTGCAGCATCAGGGAATATTTAAAGAAAAGAAAGCAACAGCCCCGGAAATGAAAACAGGTGAGATCATTTTCAAGAGATGACAGTCATTATAGAAGACAGCTATTACAGGCCTTCATCACTACACTTCTCTAGTAATTTTAGGTATGTAATAAGGAAAACTGAAAAGTTCTGAAGAGGCAGTGGCCAGAAATACGACCTTCCTGAAGCTTGCTGAATAAAATTCCCCCATTTGAGCTTTGCTCGTCAGTTATTTTTCCTGTGAGCCCAGCATTTACCTAATAACATTATCTACAGCAGTTCACTGCTGTCTATTTTTTTTTACAAGGAACTTGCTTTCAGTATTTCCTACAGGAAATGAGGCTCTTAACTGTTGTCTGCTGAAATTTTGCAGTGTTGAGTGCAACTAGCATCTCTTGTTTCACTAGTCTACCTCCATCACACTAATACAGAGACCACAACACAGAATGGGAAATTACTTTATTACAGATGATAAAACAATTCAGCCAAGTGTATCAAAGCTTCAGAGAAGCAGTTGGGATGTCAGGAACTGGCTCTCATTAGATACTACAAGGCTCTGAAAAAGGCCAGAGCTAGTGGGAAAGAAAAGAACCAAACCCAGCAGAAAAGTTCCACTTGCAGCCAGGACAGCAAGGAAAGCCCTCAGCAACGCTTACACTGCCAGTCTGGCCCAGGTTCAAGATCAGGTTTGTGTATTACCTCTTATCTAAATGTAAGCACATTTTTCAGAAGTGAGCTCTGAAATCCTGAGCTCTGGATTGTCCAGAGATGAAATGACTGTGAACACTGCTGACTCCAACCTCTCGTTTTATGTAGCATGGACAAGTTAGGCATGATCCAGTTAGGCATGGTCCAGACTGAGCTTTCTACAGTCCAGTCCACCACCAAATATCCTGAGCTCATCTCTTCCTGAGGACTGTGTGCTATCAGAGCAAGCACCAGCCACAGGTAGCACGCTGACAAGCAAACCTGAAACACCCAAATCAAGGGTTTGCCATGAGCACGGCCAGTCCCTCACAACAGAGACATGCACTGTTGTGGGTAGGTACCAGGCAGATCTCTTTGGGTTCCTGACTGGATTGCTTCTTAACACAATAAAAATGAGATTACATAGTGCAAAGAGCAGCTGTTACAGGCTAGGGACCAGAGCCAGAGCAGCACTTCTCCCAGACAGTAACTGGGTTAACCTGAAAAAAAACACAAACCAAAGATCAGTTTGTGCCTCTTTTAAAACACAGAGTCATAACCCAGCAACACCTCACATGTGATGCTAATGCCTGCAGAGATGAAATCAGGCTCAGTGCTGCTCCCAGGGAGTGCAAGGATGAAGCATCATATGAGGAGCCCTCACAGTGCTGATTTACGTGTTCAAGACCATGGCATACAGATAGCACCCAGCTGAGCAGATAAGTCATTTCAAGCAGAGTATTCTCTATTTAGTGGCAGATGATACACATAAAAATGTAGTGTATGGGAACTGATGGGGTGACTCTGCTATTAGACACGATGCATTTGTGTGTAATCCTTCTGAGGCAGCTCCACAGAAGCTGTGACACTGTGGCATGCAGCCACTCCTGACCACGAGCTGTGTGTATCTCATTCAGCATGCTGCTTTGAGGCTTAGTGGGAAAAGAGGAAACTCTTGCAGCATGTGACCATGGACTTTGGAAAACCAGGTAAGCCCAGCTCAAATCTCCAGATGTCTGGCTTCCCTCCCTGTTTCTGGGGTGAAGATTACTAGGTGTAGATCTGTGGGTCAGGAGTGAGTTGTTCAGGAGGCTGTGCTCTCAGATCTGGTCTTGGTAATGGGCTAAATAGACCATCTGTCTTCTGCACTAAACACTGTGTTGTCTCCAGCCAGCAAGAGAAAGAGTAAGGGGCTTCTACCTCTTCTCTCTGGTAAGGAAGTTTAATTCCCTCCAAACCGTTCCCAAGCACTTCCGCCATCCAAAACACTCCAGAGGCAAACAAAATGAGAGATGCAGGATTCATCTCCTTCCCACCTCTGCTACACCTGCGTTCATGGAACCGAGTGTGCTTTTTCTGGACCAAGCAGACTGCAGTGTGGCAGAGGTGCATACAGCATCCCTTGGCTGTGCTTGCAGCCACGATTGCTCATGCTGTGGTTGCAGTCCTGCAACATGCTCTGAGCTCTGTTTAAAGCCTTGTTTCCTGCAAGCAGTCTTTTCCCTGCTTGTGCCATATCACCATCAGTAGCATTAATGGCTTATGATCCTCCAGGACACTAACACATTCTACCAAGAGCAGAGTTTCTTTTAAACCTACTGAGATTTCAACCTGTTTGATATGTGAAGGAATCAAATCCTCTTCCTGCCAGGGATGCCCCAACAACCTTTAGAGTTTGTTTGCCCAGGTGTTTGGTGTGCTGTAGCTATAACCCTGAGGAAGATGCTGGGCACCCCTGCAGGTTGAGCAGCTGGTGCTGAGCTGCTGCTCTCCCAGCTCATTTGGACAGGCATTCCTAAAATTTGGACAACATGAGGAGGCGACAGGAAGAGACTGGTGCAGGGACATCCTACACAGATCTCAACATGGGCCCCCAGCAGGATGAAGAAATATAAGAGAAATCATGAAGCCCATGCTGATTTTGAGCCCTGGGATACCATGCATAGCAGGGAATTTAGTCATATAAATATAGTCAGAGAGGAGAGGGACAGCTTCCCCAGCAGAGAATATGAAATATGTGGTTCTTTTTTAGGACAGGAAGGTCTCAGACTGTCTAATGCAAGAGACTTGTGACATTTTGAGTTGAGTTTAGGGCCTGTAGTGATAGGAAAAGGGGTAATGGGTTAAAACTTAAACAGGGGAAGTTTAGATTGGATATAAGGAGGAAGTTCTTTATTGTGAGGGTGGTGAAGCACTGGAATGGGTTGCCCAAAGAACTTGTGAATGCTCCATCCCTGGCGGTGTTCATGTCCAGGTTGGACAGAGCCTTGGGTGGCATGGTTTAGTGTGAGGTGTCCCTGCCCATGGCAGGGGGGCTGGAACTAGATGATCTTAAGGTCCTTTCCAACCCTAACTATTCTATGATTCTATAAGCCTGGTGAAACTCTTTGATCCCTAAGGCACCGACTGTTACGAAAGTTGCTTTAGTCTTTAGTTACACAAATACTTTTCTCTATGAACTACTCACAGGAACTAAATTCCCTCTCTCAAACTCTCCCCAGAAAGATGAATTTTATGAAAATCTTAAATAAATCATCATGATGATACAAAAAGTCCCCAGAACTCTTTAGAAACAGGAAACAATAAACAGCAACATCCTGTGTTTCAGTAAATAATTAAAATGCAAAACAGAAACGCCAGCAAAGCAGATGTTAGCTGCAGGTTCCTGTAATATGAATTCGGTTGAAGATCCTACTTGTTACCCCACAGGCAACCGGCTAAATCTCATGTGTTTTAGATGACAAACAACAACTTCCTTTCCTCACCCCTGACACTAGGGATACTCCTGTGGGAAAACGAAATCTTCTGCTATATACCATGCTGGCTGCATTTTTCAGTACGTAGCAACTCTGTAACAGGCCAGCTATTGTTAAGCCCTAGAGCAGAGAATCCTGTTAACAATAACAGCACTTGCAAAAACCTTTCTCTGTGTCACAAAATAGCTGCAAGACAGGGCAGATGAAGGACAAAGAATTAAGAGCAGATTATAGTCCTGGAAGACAGGAACAAGTGAACTGTTTATCAGAAACACTGCTGATGTGTAAGGGAACACTACCTGGGGTGTTCACAGGACCTTTACTTTTGCAACTGTGCCTGATGCTAAGAAATTACAGGGTTGGCTCCCTATAATTTCATCAATACATTGACACACCTAATGTGATTTATAATTTCTTCTTGTGATTATCTTAAAGCAGTAGCTCCTGGAGTGCTACGAATACATCAAAGTCTCCTGTTCTATCAAAACCAGAAGGTTGCAGCCTGCATATTTTAAGAGGAAAATTCACAAATATGATCAATCAAAATTGCAAGACAGTGTAAAGGAATTCTGTTAAGAGTTTTAATCCTGTAATATTTGACCACCTCATGTCCATTCTAGCTCTCAGAACCAGCTGAACTATAATTTCACAGCAGTCCCAACTACGTCATAAACCCCACTGAAAGCAGTCCCTACAATCCCACTGTTTTGCCCCACCAGCTCCGACTCTTACTTCTGAGTGTAGAGGCAGGCACAGCTGGCAATACACAGCTGAGCAGCTGCTGCTTGTAGCATCCAGCTCACCAGCATGCTACAAGCTTCTTTCCATGGATTTTGTCAGCATGCATTTTTCAGCATGATATGTACTTAGATACATATCAACATCACTAAACTAAGCAGACATTGAACCTCCCTGAGCAAGGTTTTGTAAGCAGACATTTTTTCATGCTGCAAAAAACCTATTGAACCTCCAATCACTTACTGCAGTTTCCCCCTCCTCATTCTTGGAGGTGGCTGTTCTCTTTATATTTCAATGCATTAACCGAATTCTCCTTGCTTACGTGCATCAGTATTTATCACATCAGGCCACTTGTGGCATTTAAAGACCTGACTGGAGAAGATTCTGCAGCAAAATCCTATGGGGGGATGGTCTCTTACTGCACAGTAGGAAGTGATTACGAACAGGCACCAAAAACTCCCAAGGAAGTCCCAGGAAGAGATACATCTGTTTTCATGAAGCTGAGTAGATGAAAGGATATTGTCTATCTATTATCAGCATACCTAGTCCAACAGACCTCAGAAATCTATTATAATGAGACATTTTCCTTCTGATTATTTCAGTTTTGATCGTGGGCTACAAAATTTTGAACTAAACAGAAATCAATATTTGCATGGCAGTGTAACCGTTGGCTCCCTCTACAATGCTCATGTTCACAAGAAGATTTCCACATAAGTGCAAAACTAGGTTAGAGCTAAGCACTAAATTAAAAGCCAAGTTTCCTTATTTTTTTCCTCATCCAAGACCCTCCTTCCTCCCCTATGACTTGTGGCACCTACAGATATTTTTTGTATGTGCTCAATACTCCCTTGGCCACTCATAGGATGTCAGAGGGTTTTACTTTCCCCAAAAATCAAAGCCGAGCATTTCTGCTCTATATCAAGCCAGAAATACTTGTGTTTGTTGAGAGGAGCCATTGCAAGCTAGCTTGTAGCAGAAGGTACCATGCAAAGCAGCAAGGGATTATAATTTATAACATGTACTATAAACACCCTGAAGATCTCTGAACAGATGAGCTACTGAGAACTTGCTTGTTTAATTCCTTCACTATTTTGGAAGTTGAGAAAGTTACTATGAATTAGATATCCTCTCCTTATAGCAGAAAGGACAGCATAAAAGACTTCACATATTCTCCTTACAGTCTTTGAGATCTGTTAAAAAATCTGATTTGGTTCCACTTTAATCCCATAAGCAGTACTAAAAACACCTGCAAGCAGACAAATGTTTTCTTATAATAACACTCTTGAGGGGTGTATACTGTTTGTGAAGAGGAAAAAAAAGTCCTGTCTTTGGCAGTGACTGTGAAGGGGTTGTGACATCCCCACCCAGCACAATGAAGTCTGACATAGAGCAAAGGGGTCCAGCGGGAACAAAATGGAGGAGAGCAGTGGGGACAAGCAAACTGTGGGGACTCTGCCCGGAAGAACTGAAGAGGGTTTAGAATGCTGCAAAGATCCTATCTTCTAATCCCATCTTCTGATAAGACTGCATTATAGAACAGGAAAGCAATCAAAGAACAGACCTCAAAGACGAGATAAATACCCTCCTCCCCTCCTTACCAGCAGCAGTGCACATCTCAGCAAGGTGCTGGGGGGAGCAGCTGAGAGGTCCCATGCTGACAGGAAGTCCTCACTGCAGAGCTGCTCCCACCCATTAGGCTACCCTGAAATAACTATATTTTTGGCACACCTCATGCTGTCCTCTTGTGTGCATCTGAGTCCTTCTGGGGACGCTACAGCCACGAAGGTGACCACCACCTCACAGGAGAGTTTACCAAGGCCAATTAAAAAAGCACCTCCCCATCTCTCCTCCACCTTTCCTTCCTACATGGAGCCAATTCTTCTCCTCCAAAAGTCACCGGCTGTTCTGAGCACACCACAAGCTGCTCAGAACAATTTCTGGCTCCTCTCTGTGTCTTTGGAAAGTACCTGCTTTATCACTGGCTGTTTCTGCAAATAGATCTATACCAAGTCATGTGGCTTTGCTTATTTGGCTTCAGGTTTTCTGCCTACACAGCAGATTTGGGCTCCCATCTCAAAGGTAAAGGCAGATGGTACTGTCCACCCTGTCATAGCAGGAGTTCAGTTATTCTTCAGCAAAGCATGGAAAAAGTGTGCAGTTTCCCAAATGCTAGGATTCTGCAGAGCCTGCACACAGGATGAAACACTCTTGTAAGGTATTACCCTATGATGCTTAAGCAAAGCTCTGTCACAATGTCACCCAACTAATATCCAAGTGAAAGGGGAGCTGCTTATGCCAGCATTGATTCATGACCAATGAAAGGGCATAGCATGCTGCTGCCTGTGATCAGGAAGTGTAGCCAGCAGGTTTTGCTTGTACATGCCCACTCCCAACCCAAAGGGAGGAAACCTGCTGTTTCATTATTGTCTATCAGTAATGACAAGCACTGGGCACAGTGAGTTTCCACCTTTGTGCTGCATTGCAAGCATTAACATTGGCGAGACTCCTATCTGATAATTGCAGTCCATTTACCAGCCCTGTTTGATACATGTGGAAGCCAATGAAGAAAGATGAAGTGACACATGCAGTGCTCCCAACAAAAGATCCCTTTAAAGCTAGGTGCTCTGGGTGGCTGGAACTAGACCCTGGTCACCGAAATCCAACCAGATACAGCACCCAGTAGATGATGCTGCCATGTCCCATGCTCTCCTCTCCCTTCCATGCCCCAACTCATTTCTGACAGTTTTCCTCATCCTCTTCTAAAAACAGGTATATGTTTTTCTACATAACCGGTTGCATTGTTTTGTTTGTTTGTTTGTTTTTTTTTAATTTCTTTTTTTTTCTGGCATCACCCCAAAACCCAGGACTATGTCTGAGGAACCAGGTTTCCAGCAGATACTGCAGAGACTAGAGGATTTCAAGGTTGTTCCTGAAGCCTCTGTTATCAGTGAGATTTGCAAGGCTGGGCCATACCACACTGTGCTGAGAATACAAAGCCAGAAATGAAAGAGGAAAGAACAGCTTGTGTGAGAAGCCTTTTACTCAAAAGGAGGGAGTGAGCCACAGTGAATGCCATCAACACATCAGTGTTGTGAAATCCTGAGGTCACCAATTATCCTGGCCATGGGGTAAGGGATGAGCAGAACAGGCAGGACCATAGTCTGGTGCACCTGCAGGTACGTTCCCAACTGCTCCAAAAGAAGAGAGCTCCTGGGTAAAACAGCCTAATGACCATTATTTCCAGGAACACAAGTAACTTATCTGTAAACATCACTCCCCCAAACAGGCATTAGTGTGTGTGGGGGGGGGGGGAAGGGGTCTTTGGAGAGACGGACTAATTATATAGCACTCAACAGCTGGACTTTGATCATAATTACAGTGCCTTCTTCATCTTACATTAGTGGCTTTCAGCTGTAGATAGGTGGGCACTTTGTGGAAGGTGGAAATCCTGTCAGTTTCAGAGAGCTAGCTCATTTTGTGACTCGGAGGTAGCACAGGATGAGCTCCCATGGTACTATCCAAACAAGTAACTCATGGGGGTCAGTGACTTTAACACTTCAGTATAGGTGCTTCTGTCCCTACAGCAGCACCTTCCCAGGCTCAGGAGCCAAAGCACTGAGCATACTTAAGCACTGATTTCAAGCATTTCATGCAAATCTCTTTATAGGAGAAGCAGAAGCAGAAAAACTTTGAGGGTTTTGCTCAACTCTGTTATTGCTGAATTTTAGCATCTCATCTCTCTCTGTTTAGGAAGAAAAGTGAGCACACTCAGGATATACCTGTCTAACCTCAGTTCTGACATTCACATACTACATTTGCATCCCTCACTTCTGCACAGGGATGTACATCCCTGTCAATGCCCAGTGCCCTTCTTCCAGCTGGGCTGCAGCTACAGCACTAAACTCCAGTGACCACAGTGACAAGCAGGGTTGTGAAGGAGGCTGCTGTCCTGTACCCCAGCTGAGTTGCTTGTACTTTTGTGTGATGCAGGGAGTCCTTTGCTTTGATACCAACATTTACAGAGAAATAAATAGACTAAATGGGAGCTGGGCTGATGAGACAGGCCAGAGTGGCATAAACAGTAATACACAGTACTGGGAGTCTGGGCACCCAGCTGGTTTTCCTCATTTGTATCACTGATTTACTGTGTTGTTTGGATAAATCCTAACAGTAGCACAGTTCCACTGCTGTGAAATGACAGGCAATAAGTATACAAGCATTATAACGGCATGTTAATTAACGCTCTTAAGCATGATCTGTATTCACCTCTTGACAGAGGAAATGTTTCAGCTGGCTCCCACATCATCTGCCTGCTGGACGCCCCAAAGTGAAGAGATTAACAGATGAAGCAATGACAAAGGGTAAATTTAAGCCACAAATCTTAGACCTAGCTGAGATTCATAATTTATTGCCCCTCCACACTGACCTACAGGGAAATCTGTGTGACACACCCACCCATTTTAACAGGGTTTCAAACACTTTTCACTATTGTTACTTTGCCAGCATGCCTCAGCTCAATGATACAATTTGCAGTTTAGATTATTACTACATGTAATTTTAGAGTTGCAAAGAAGCACCCTGGTATTAGCTAAATAAAGCACTTTGACCGCATCAAAGCTAAAGTGTTTCAAACTGTGTAAAATAAATGCAATTATAAAACTATTCAGTTTTGTTGAATCAGCCAGACAAATGTCACCCAGCACGTCATGAATATCTGACCAACAGAGCCTATAGCTGAAGACCATCTATATCTTCAGACTGAGTAAAGTATCTCAGCCACTGGACAAATGCCGCTCTCGGCTCATGTAAACAGACATGCATAACAGCTGAGACATATTACTCTGAGCTACATCTTGATCAGGTTTTATGACTGAAGGGTGTCACAAACTCTATCTGTCCCAAGCTGTCCTGAGGCTTCCCACACTGCAATAGTCACTTAAAAACTCATCACGCTGCCAAGGCATGTGGAAAGGAGCAGCATTTCTACTGAAAGGCCTGACTTGCTGGAGGATGCAGGTTTGAAGGGAGAGAGGCCCATTTAAGAAGTTCTACAGAATGCAGGCAAGGGATTATTTTTTTCTTTAATTCCTGCTTCAGATGGGTTTTATTTGCCTGAGCTGCAGCACCAGTTTCATGAACCTGTTCTTTAACATGGGATGGGATATGATTGGCAGGAGTTCACAGGGGCTGGGAAGCTGTCCCAGAGCTCAGCTACCCTTCCCAATGCATCTTTATGATTTATTTATTCTTTTATTTTTTTTTAATTTTATATTTGGGAATTCTCCTGGCTGTGGCTTCCAGCCACTGAAACTTATTTGTCTGCTAGAGACGCCACTGCTGCCAGCCCAAATCTGCCTTCCCAGGTGGGCATGGCTCTCATACTGCTCTTCTCCCAGACACATGCACATCCCCACAGGATCAGCGGGGCTGAGTGGATTTGCAGGAGATCAAAGCATGGCTGCATGTGCCTGGCCAGCCCTGGGGCTTGTGTTGTGGAAGGTCTTGCTGGGGAATCCAATATCCCCGGCTTCATGCCATATTCCTCTGCCACAGCAGCACAGCCAAGGACCGCGTCCTATTTCCCAGCTCCTCTCCTCTCGTTCCCCTTTGCTGGCCCCAAATATGGCCCCACCTCACTGTCAGGTCTCCAGACTCCTCCCCAGGATCTTCAGTGGTGGCACCAAGCATCCAGCAGACTGAGGGGGAACTAACACCCCAACAAACATTGCAACACATCGTGATATCATGGGGGGAAAAAGAGATCACAAAGCTGCCTGTAATGCTGTGGCCCTTTCTTCAACAGACAGCTATACAACACAAGCAGCCTTCCCCAGTACCCTGCAGACGATGCAGAGTTAATAGTTAACCCTTCCTGGAATCAGATGCCTTAGTGAGACACCAAGCAGGGCTTTTTCAAAATACAGCCAGAAACTAGCCTTAAAGTAGCTTGACAAGTGACTGTGTTCAGAGGATTTCACCTCTCTGAACTTTATGACTGGAAAAATACCATCTACATGTCATTTACATGTTTAAATATAGTATCTTCCATTGGGAGAAACAAACAAACTGACAATGTGATACTGTGATACCTCCTGCAGACATGCTCTTTTATCTGCTGGAAAGTTATAAAACTCAGCATAACAACAAAGCTAAAATAAGAGTGGTTGTCAGGCTCTGAGGTTGGCTGTTAGACAGAATGAAAAAATACTCTTGGAAAAGACTCCAGTTGTTTTCTTCTCCAAATCTTTTAAATGATTTATTTATTCTTTAAATTCCAAAATCTCAGAGTTTAATAGTTAAGCTCATATTCTTTCCAGGAGCTTTTTCATTTAAAGGAACAAATAAACACAGTACAGAAAGCTAAAGCAATTCCTGCACTACCCAAAGCAGAGTAACTGTCTGCTCCAAAACACGGGGAAAAGATACTATCAGCTTTCGTGTTATTTAGCTTGGGTATTTTTTTTCTCTAATGCCAAAGAGGAAAAGGGAGATATCTGAAACGGATGCCTATAATTAAACAGTAACCTGTTAGAAAGCCAAAAATAATAATAAGCTCCACTGAGCATGAAGAGAGCAGCACATTTTTTCTGCATGCAGCCCAGCTGCCACCGGATGATAGCAGAAAAGTTAACAATTACACAAGACACTCAGATCAAACCTGTGATAGGAGAGAGTTACGTCACACTCAGAAACTCACCGCTGGATGCAGGGATCAGGGTAGTACTGCAAGGTGGTGAAAGGTGGTGGTTCAAAATTCATTTCCTTCGAGCCCCTCTTTGGGCACAAACCAAAATAAAATAAATAAATAGATATAAAGCCAGCAGGCTAAATGCAATAAGGTCAAGTGGTACATGAGGTACAACTTTAGAGATTTATTTTACACTTGCGAATGGGTGGGATCTCCCAGGGGCTTGGCCAATGGGATTCATCAAGTGACCTGAGCATCACCACCAGTCCCTCCTCACCAGCTGGGCATCTTCTGCACAGATACTTTCCCCCCCTCTCAACATCCTTAATAAACTTTGTTGCACGCCAGCCACACTTGTTGTTGGGAGCTCATCTGGGGCATCTCTGAACTTCTGATCTCACCAGTCATTGGTTGCCTTCCTGCCTGACTTCACAGTTTAATTTTGGCAGCTCTTGCAATTTTACAAACTGCTGTGGCCGCTGGTCATCCTCGTCTCCAGATGGCTGGAGTTTCCTCTTCTGGGTGCAGCTCCTGTGCTGCATTTCATTGTGCTTTGAAAGCTTTCCTTGTCAGCTCTGTGGCTAGTACCTGCACAGAGTTGCCTGGGGAAATCCTCAGTTTCTCTCACACCATAGTTCAAACAGTCTGTTGTGGTCACAGTTTCAAAAGCTGAATGACAAAACATGGGGAAATTCCTCAATTAAAATTAACTCTGAACTTTTGCTCCTCTGCCTCCCCTTCCTGTCCTCCTCCCCCCAAGAAAACTTACAGTTGTCATTGTTAATGATATTCTCTATATCTTTTTCTTTTCAAAGAGAATCGAGACAATATAGAAATCTGTCATTGTTTTAGCGGTCTGTAAATAACATATACATTTTCCATATGAAAAGCAACAATATCTCAGTATCTTCAAATATCTTGAGAAAAATGTAAAAGTAAGAAGGAAATAGAAATCATATGTTTTTCAGGCCCCTAAACCTAAAGAAGCAAGAGTTAAGGGAAGCCCACCAAAATAAACTACCAAAGATGAAGACTGAATTTTCCTGAAAATAAAGGATAAAAACCAGGAAGAAAGTCTTCAGCTCCTGCCCTCCCACCCCTTTTTTTAAGTAACACAGAAAATTATTCAGGAAAGCAATCTGTTTTATCCCCGTTTTTCCCCCTGCATGGTTCATCCAAATAGTACAGGCTGTAAACCTATCCTGGTTTTGTGGGTTTGGAGAATGAATGAAATATGAATCAGGAGCTAAATTAAAATGGATTCCAGCAGGAAAAAAATAGCGTCCATGTATCTATGCACCAGTGGGTTTGCATCTTCAAGCAGATGTATGTGTTTGTGTCTACAAAGACAGGGGAAGAGGCTGCCCTACAGCTCACCTACAGTGCATCTTTCATGCCGGTGTCAGCACAAATGCCAACCTCCCAAGCAAAAGCCAGGAGCTGTCCGAGATGGCAGCAATTGCTTCTTGTTTCCCCCTCTCTGGGTTTTCCTTGTAGGAAATTTTGGTTTGAAGAATGTCATGTGGAAACATTTTCTTTGCTGCCTGTGCCAGGGTGGCAGGGGAGCTATTTCAGACTTGACATTCTCCACCCACACTCAGCCTGATAGTTCCCAACATCTGTGAATTGTGAATCCTGTAAACTCGCAGGGCTGATTCCTGGCCAAGTCCAAGCAGCTTTTGCTACAATAAGTGGCATTTGCCACGGAAGAGAGGCTGAGAGCGAAGTACGTATTTATTAACTGAAGTTCAGGTTTCTCTCACTGCTGGACACTGCTTCCCCTGCCTGGCCTGTGGAGGAGCAGTAATACGAAACACCTTCCTTCTCTTAGGCTGAGCCCTGGAGTAAACACCATGCCTTGTAGCCTGCATCATTGGAAAAGAAACGTGGAAATGTCCAAGACAGGCTGGGCTGCAGAGGGGAGAGGGGGAATCACACCAAGGCTTGTGTACAGACAATACAGCCCAGGGAACACAGCCGCAGAGCAGCTGCATCCCCTTCTGTTGCTGAGATCAGGACTGTGCTTAACCTTGTGCAGCCACCTCTCCTGAGGTGGCAAATATGTCCAGGGATTTGGCAAGGAGGGCCAGAGGCCATCGCAAACTTGTAGCCTACACTGCTAGTCTGGCTCTGGTCTAGGCTTTGGATATCCACCCTTAAGCAAAGACCCAGTGGGCATGTCCTCTCCCTGGACAAACCATTTGAGCAAGAACTTGGGTTCGTGCTCACTTGTTCCAGGACTCAGTTTCAATAGGCACCTGTGGGTATGAGTATAATCTGCTTGGCTGTGGAGATACGTGCAGGCACTAGGCTGAGCTGTGGGTACGCTGCTGAGACCTCATGTTTCCTTCTAGACACAAACCAGAAGTTTGTTGTATTTCTTCTACTATGCCCATGGTGGGACTAGCCATTACCTCTGCAGGCCTGTAGAACGGCCATTTATTCTGTGCTCTCCCAAAAGCCTGGGAGAGCTCATCTTTTCTGATGGATTTCAGCCGTAAAGGCATGAACCTCATGCAACAGAAATGCTGTGTGAAAATGGCTCTTCTTGTGAAATCCTGCTCTACCTACTTCTCCATGGAAGCTGGAGAAGGGTCTTTCCCAGCATTGCCAGAGTCCCCCAGCCAGCACATTGGAAGTAGGGGAAAGCTGGACAACTCCTATCCAGAGGCTCTTACCCACTCTCCTGCTTCCATTGTGTTGGCTCTGGCACTCTGGCTGGCCTTTACCTCCGACGGTGAGCCTGACCTCTGGTCTTCACTACCTGAGCTCTGCACAGTGTATGCTGAACACATCTAGCAACCCTGCAGTCAAAAAGAGGTAGTTAGTCTCCAGCTCACAATTCACACCAAAAGAAAAACTTCTCCTGAAAAAAAAAATGCAACTAAACCTAATTAATTTTAAAAAGAAGCACCACATAATTGTAATGAGAAATAATTGCTTGGAGCAGTGCTCTCACTCACAAGACACTGATGAGAAGGGGTGTCTAGCAAGGACATTTCCATAAAGCTTCAAAAGAAACTACCAACTGCCCAAGATCCTTAAGAGCCCTCATGCCTGGGGCTGGGCAAATGCAAATCTCTCACGGTTTGGCTCATTTTGGCAGTGCACAAAGCACCTGGCTGCTTTTCCCAGAGAGCTGGACATTTTCAGCCTCCCACAGAAATCTGGACATGCTCTGAAGTAGCTTAGAAGGCCTATGTTTTGCTTTTCCCAGCTGTAAAGCAGAGCCATGAAAACCCACTGGTGACAGTGCATTAAAACCACCTGCAAAAGCCAGCAAATCTTCTGATTTCTCTCCCCAGCCGCAGCTTCCTTCCTTCCCCATGTTCACAGCCACATTCAGCTGTGGGTTGATTCACCATAAATTTAGGCAGAAATATCTACCATTGCAGTTAGACCGTGTCAAACTCCTCTCAGCTGCAAGGCGCTCCTTTGCATAGCACAGGATGCAGTGGAAACACAAGCCACAGGGTGTGTGCGTGTGTGAATTGCCAGTACCCCATACATAGCTGGGAGGCTCTCAAGGCTCAGCAGTATTTGGCCAACCTCATTTGCACTGCCTTAAAGAAAATCTACTGGAAGATGGAGCCTGAGACACTCAAGAGCTGATGATCTCAGAAATGGTCTGAGTGGGTTCATGAGGACTAGCAAACTTTATCATGGCAGCCTGGGAGCACAAGCAAGGGGACTTCCAGTAGCAGACCTCAAGGTAGCCAACTCAAGAGGAAAAGGAGTGTGTGATATCCTCAGTGTCCACCACCCTTCCTAGGAGAGTTTCCTTGTTGGTAGCGAGGGTGATGCTAAATGGCAGCAGGCACGTGTCCTGCAGAAGCAGGGCGGAAGCCTGGGTGTCAGAGATCTGTCTGGCTAGCGGATTTACAGCCAAGCTTCTAGTGCTTGTGGTAAGCAGACGGCACGGGGATATGCAGAGGAAGCATGTGTGTAGGTGGGCAAGAATGCAGGGCATCGCTCTGCCACTGCTGCTTGCACGTCTGGGAGAGAAAAACAGCCAAAGAAACAGCTGTGGACTACTCTCCCATTACTCCTCCTTGCACCCTCTCTACAGCTTCCCCTGCAATGACCACGAGCTTATGTTTTAGCAGAGGCAAACATTTATACCCTCGGGAGGAGACTGTTGGCGATTGATAATGGTCTCACCACCACCACCACCCAAACCCAGTGCCAGTATGCGTGTGTGCCAGCCCATTCCTGAACAAGGGTGAAAGGGAAAGACAGCTTCCTGGCATTTATGTGGCTCCAGTTCTAATCTATGGGCCTGAGAACCTCTGAGCAGCTTGGAGCTGGGGAAGACAGGGAAAGGGAGATACCAGCTTTGCTCTGAGACACCTTTGCAACTGCTGGCTTCATGACTTGCCCGGATTCAGCCCCACCCTTTGCAGCAGGGGATGAAACATTTCATTCACAGCTTGGGGTTTCCAGGGGAGTGGTTGTGGTCGTTTTGGTTGGGGTTTTTTAAGTTAAAATGATTTTAAGAGCAAGAAGTCTGTGGGATATTTGGGGATTTTTTTTGTTAGAAAAAGATGATGAGAGGGAAATAATTTCCTCCCACCAGCAATAAAATGCCTTCAGCTTGGCTAACCAAGGGAACAGAAAGACACGATGTCAGTGTTCCATTGAGAACATTTTCCAATTGCAACTAAATATTACAGATGTTTGAAGATCTCAAATATATGAAGATTTTAGAAGTTTTGTGAACAGAAGAAAATAGAAGAAATAAAACTTTTCAGTAACTTCAGTGAAGGGAAAGAGGCAACAAGAGTACAACCCTCACAGGCTTTGGAAGATCTACTTGAATGCTGCAATGGTGGAAAAAGCTTCCATACCAATTCACATCTTGCTTCCAAGCAAGCCAGTCTCTGATCCCACTGCTCCAGAAGTGCCAGCTTTCTAGCTTTGGGCACATACAAGCTTTCCTCTGCCTCCCATACTGGGAAACAATGGACAGGGAAAATAGCAAACTGAAATAAATTAATAAATATAAATACCACAATTCTACACACAATCTTCCCTATTCCTCCAGCACCTTTTGTCCCTAGTGCAAGCAGAAGTCAGTAACAAATGTACTTATACCCCAGCCCCTCCATGCTGGCACTGCCAGGCATAGAGAGCTCAGGGCTGCTGGTGGGACACAAAGAGTTGCAGCTCTAGAATAGCATTGTGCAGATGAAGCTGCAATGTCTGCATCTCAGGGCATGCTTGGTCAACAGTGGCTAAGCATGGGCCCGGAACAAGTGACAACTCAGTGAGTGAACAGTCCAGCGCAATCCTAGGCACATCTAAAAAGAAGCTGACAAAGATGTTTCAATATACCACTCCCCACATCCTCCTCTTCCAGCTAAGTTTGAACATATCAGTGCTTACAACTGTGGACTTTAAAATACACACCAGATTCAATCTGCTGTCCACATGTGATACCATGCACCTCATCTTGGCCATCAGCTGTTATATAGAGCTAGAAAGAAACAAAAGGGATGTTCCAGCCCCATTCAACAGGACAACATGAACTACTTTCAGAGCTTTCTGGTTGCCTTTGGTATCTCCTCCATCATACTCGTAGTGATAGAGCATCATCCAGTCACAGTGAAGGACTGTATATCTTGATGTTTTCCTTTGTAAGTATAGTGAATAGTTTCACAAAGCACAAACCTCCTTGAGCATTTATCACCAGGATCTTGTCTCAACAAGGACTCAGATGACAGGGACTGTAAGACTGGCTACCCTACAGTGGAAAAGCTGAAGTTGTCCATGTCTGCCCCCTCACCATCACCTACTTTGTAGTCTTTGTCTGTCAGGACATGCCATAGTCCTCTGCTTGAGCAACCCTGAAAGTATTCATATTTCCAATTTATCCAGAACAGCTACAACATGGGCTTCCCACTGCTTCCCTTTTAATCCAACTCTGCAGCTTCCAGCAAAGCACTTTTTACTCTTCTCCAGTTCTCCCACATGTTTATGGAGAATTCCAGCTCCCACAGGATAGTCAGTGGCTTCCTTTGTTTGCTCCTGGCTTTTCCATTTCCCAGGTCCTAGGGCAGAGACTGGTGCTAGGAGCAAGCCCAGAACATCCATCTCAGAAGCCTAATTGTGACTGCACTCTAGGCCTCCCACAAGTGCCAACTCTGCATATTTCCTTGGGATCACTCTGAGCCAAAGAGCCTACCTGAGGCTGACTTAATTTCTAATGCACCTTTACATATCACTGACCCACCACAAGAGCCTCAGAGATGCAGTTTCCAGCATCACAGTCTGATGGTAAAACCTCAGTACAGCTATGGATGTCCCCTCTTCTGGAGACGTTCCCACCAGTGAGAACCACATTGGGTTATTTTTTGTTTGTTTGGTTGGCTTGGTTTTGGGTTTTGATTTTTTTTTTCCCAAAAGTAGGAGCAGTGGCAAGTTTTGCCCCTTGTTTTCATATAGCCAGGAGATGGTAGGGAGGCAGGCTTGAAACCGAACACACATTTTGGAAGCTGCAGTCCTCATCTTCTCACCCTTGAAGAGTTGGTCAAACAAAACTAACTGTAAGGGTAATATCGCAGGTGAAGAGCAGATGCAAACACTGGAGGGATTTCTCTTAGCTGTCACTAAACGGCAGGGCTTTTCTCTTTGTGAAGAGGGAGCAAAAGGAACCAGGCCTGAGACAAAGACCAAGACACCAACACTGCAGACTAGAACTTTGCTTGATCTCCCTGTCATACCACAGGAAAGGAAAACCCAAGCCTTATGGTATTCATGCACATGTGAAGAAAGTAAGACACAGAGAGCAGTGACTATAGTGATAAACCAGAAACAAGGCCAAAAGGAGGCTCCCCTCCCGCAGCCAGTTCCCCAGCAGTGCTCTGGCCCCAAGAGAGCCTGCCCTGTATTCGAGTGCTGGCAGGACACGGAGCAACTCCTACGGGAAACTCCTGCCACCCAAGGCAGCAGCGAGGGAGCAGGGACCTGCAGAGAGAGGGAATTTCCCTCCCCGACGTCAGTCCAGCTGCACCACCATCTCCAGGCGTTCCCGAGACACAGTGGGGCCACAGCCTGGGCTAAAGCTGGGCTGGAGGCTGAAGCGTCCCGGGACAGGTGGCAACACCCCGCTGTGGGGTCGGGATTGCATATCAAAGGGGTGGCAGGAGCTGTGTAGGTGGAAGGCTTGGCCTCCCTGTACAGCTGCCACATGACATGTCTGGCATTCTGGCGAGAACCACGCCACAAATACACACGGTGTCATCGCACCCTGCAGGGTCAAGCCCAGGTTGGGAGCAGAAACACTGGAGACCACATCCTCATGGGTGAAGGTCTGTCTCAGCTCTGCTGTGCAGGGGGGTGGGTGGTAACAGAGGGCAGGACCAGGAGCTCCCTGCAGTTTCCCATCAGTTTTCTAGCACGGTCTCACACTCGTCTTCTCACCACACACCCTTCCCAGAATGCTCTCACGCTCTGCTCTGTTCTCCCATGTTTTCACATCAGAAGCTTCAGGAGTTGATATATAGGCATTGAGGATATCAGCTTCTGAAGTGCTGGTGACAGCCAGCAGCACCAGACCAGAACTAAATGAAAGAAGAAGTTTATTTATGTGAAGCAAAGTGAAAGCTTTCAGCAAGCTGTCTGCCTGGAAAGATTCACCCAGAAAGTCACCAGGAAGGATGACATTTACTGTCAGCCTCAATGGAGGACACAATTGCAGCAGACTGAATACGGTTGCATCACTCATCTTTCACTCCCTATAACTTTTCCTTGTGAGTCAGAGCTGAGCTGAATCATATCAAGGTCTTGTTGCTGCTATCATCCCCTGCTGTTTTCTATCTCCTGCACACTCCACAGAAGCAGAAACCACTTTCCTTTTGGCAACTTCAGAAAATAAATCCTCCATGCAAAAGCATCGGTCTCAAAAGAATTTATTTCCAAACAGGATACAACAAAAACTCACTGCTTGGCTGGCAGAGCTCTAGTTCCCAGCATTGTCTCTCTTCCAATCTGAGGTGCAAGCACAGGTCCTGCAGGCATACCAGCACTAATGGGATTAAAGCCAGTTCAAGAAGCAGTGGCAATTAAAACAAAAATCCCCAAAGCATTAACCACTAGCGATAGAGGCACTGGTTTCAAAACCTGCACATCCTCTGCTGAAGCCTGCACTTCCACTCCTCCCCAGCCAGCAGTACCCAGATCACCATGAACGTGGGTGCGTGCACACCAGTAATAAGTGCCTTCCTGACTGTGTTGGAGATACAGCCTGAGAACACCTGCATTTGGGCACTGAGATGCTTTCCCAAGCTCACATCTTGAAAAATAGTAAGGACAGGACATGTTTAGTGCAGTCTGTTTCCCTCAGGATGGAGCACAAAATCCACTTACTCAGTGACAGCAAAGTACGTGGGCATAAAGTAAGGGTTTAGTGTCACTTAAGTAACGTGAAAGTTAATAAAACCTTTTTTATTTTGCCTTCTCAAAGTAAAGCTCAGGAAAAGCTGAAAAGCCAGTGTTACATGTTTTTATGGAGAAGATAATGACTTAAGGAGAGTTTCTTGCATTAGCCCCATCCATGTACTTTGATGTTAATAGCCCATATATGCATCCTTGAAATAAACCAAGACCTCATACGTGATATGATCAAAACTTTGCACCTCACTTTTTCCAAAGTGAAACAATTTTATGCTGTGACTCAGCCTAAGCATGTCATACATTGCACCCTTGAAGCAGGCAAAAGATTAACCCTCTGTCCCAAGCTCTTAACTCAGCTTTCAGCTTTTCAAACAAAGGCAATTTCCACGGGACAACAGATGCCAGCATGACAGTTCACTAGGAAGCAGACCTGCCAAAAGCGACATGCCATCTGGGTAACTGCGGCTACACAAGGTACCTAACACACAGGCCAGGCGACCCTACACTTTGAGTAACCCAGTGCCTCCTCCTGGGGGATCAAAACTGACCCAAGCAGCAGTGCTGGTACAATGTGCAGCACACAGAGGACAGACTGGCAACCAGTAGCTGATTTCCAGGAACCAACCTCTTTAAAACCTCAGCGATGTAAGACGTTTGGAGGCAGCGCACATCTGCCGTGCAGGAGAGCAAGTTTCTGCGAGTGTACGTAACAGTGCCATCTGGTGATCCCTGACGCAGTGTTATTGATGGCTGCCCAGTCGATGGCAGCCACCCAAACTTCCTTGTATTCGTGGGACCGGCTCTGAGGTGCTCAACAAAGCCTCACTGCCAAGTGCTGCTGCTATCTCATGAGGCAGCAGGTCAGAACCACTCAATGTGGGAGTAGGAAAAAGGGTGAGGAGGACTGCTTCCCCCCCACAACCTACCAGTCCTGCAAGCATGAGTTTTAGCGAAGCTGAGCTAGGTCCCTTTGGTACCATCAATCAGAAGGTTGAGTAAGCCAAATCCTGCTTTTTGCAGTGTCCCTGAAGCTCCCTGACTTTCCACATTCTTTTTCTGGGGCTGTTCCAAATTCACTTAGAGACCATGGTCTCTTGTGTGTGTGAAAGCAGAGGTCAGCTCTGTCTTGCAGGGGTGCACTAGCCCTGGAGAATGAGGAAATTTTAGTCCATAGACCCAAATTTGAGACATGTAGAGTTGGCAAGCATTAATGCCTTCTTTTTTTAAAGTCACCCTTCCTAAGAGTAGAGAGTCATATAAGTTCCTTGAACAGCATTAGTTTAGAAACCTTAACACTGCCTACCTCCAGCTCAAAGATTCCCAGGCATCATCCACAGTCTGCATTACCTCTACTAAATCAGCAGCTTTTGCAAGTTCTGTGGAGCCCACCTCCCATACACAAAACTCCTGCACCCAAATCCACTGCAGCTGAAGACAGCACCAGATGGACAACCAAAAGGCATGGAATGCTGTCACATATTAGCTACTGAGCAGTTCTGGGCTGGCTGGCTGGCTGCCTATAATCCACAATAAACATCAGGTAACTGGTAATTATATCAGGTAACAAAAAACCTCTATGTAAAAGTGCCACATGTGTCCTCCTGGGACAGGTCCTGAAAGAGCAGGGGCTACCCAAAGCTGATCTCAGCTGATCTCAGCTTTGAGGAAAGCCTGTCACTTAACACAGCTCTTTCCAGCCTACCAGAAGGGAAGGATGGGACAGCTGTGAAACCTCTCAGGCAGCTGTAGCCCTGGCAACTGCATCACTAATTTTCTAATGGATGTCCCAGCATCCCATCTAGATACCTGTGAATCTTCTCAGTAAGTCATCTGAGAAGACAGGGAAGGGGAATATTCATAATAGCATTTTCTCTTGCATCTTCTCAGTCTCCAGGAATGGTCCTGGACTGTTTATTCTCCTTCCAGCAGAGCTGGCATCTTGTACATTTGGCAGGCTGTACTACAGACCTCCCTTTGTAGACTACATTAGACTCTACTCTGTAGACTCTACATTAAGAGTAGGGAAAAAAAAAGCCCAACCCGAACTGAAAACACAGACACAAAAAAAAAACCAAACAAACAACAAAAAAAGCCCAACAAAAAAAAAAAAAAAACAAAAAAAACCAAAAACAAAACAAAAAAAAAACACTACCACACCAAACCATCAAAATCCCTAGACATTTGGGTCTGCAAAGATCACTGTAACACCTCTCTGTGTTAGCATCTTTGCCTGATGCTGACTCCTAGCACTGGCTCCTGGCTCCTAGGAAATGAAAAGCTTATTCAATGGCTTCCAGTCCTAATGTCATGAGGTCTCCAATATTCCATACTTGAAAGTGGTGTTAAATATGCATTAAGTGATACTACTGATAACACCATTTAAAAAAGTTTTATAAATAAAATGTGATCCCTCTAAGAGCACCTAATTCATGCCTCTTTCCAAATATCTTACCCTAAAATGTTAGCAATCAATTACTAGGCAGACAGGCTTCAAGAATTTCTCTTCTGAAACAGATTGCAACATGCAGATTCTGTGTCGTTAAAACCATTCACATGCCTTTTTCACACATGATTTCAAGTTACTAAGGTAAGCAAGACCACACAATATAACTTAATACATAGCAATCAAAAATTTCCACACAATCCTTTAATATAAAGCCATGTCCCTATGTAATAAGTGATGCAATAGACTTTCCCTGAAGTCCCAATTCCTGCAATTGAAGCTTAAGCCCAGCAAAGAAAGAATTAAAATTCTTTGGTTGCCGCTGAATCACTGGCTGCATTGGGTTATTTTACTGCGCATTAGACTTTAATTATAACTAAGCTCTAGCCATCTGTTCTACTCCCTAATTATAGATGCAAAGAATATTTCACAATTCCAACCGTTAAAGAGCTCTAAGAGAGCTGTCTATGGCATGCAAGGTTAGCTTCATTAGGACCCTTTGCACAAAGCATTGGGGAAGAAGAAAGAATATTCTGCACAGGAAAGAAGCCTGCTGTTGTTATTAATCCCAGGAGGCCTTTGCTGCATCAGCTTTTGCACTTCTTGGAAGGACTCCTAACTTCCCTCTGCTAGGGCACAGAGGGACACACTAGTGCTACCTTGCTGGTGGCCTCCAACCCAGATGTTGCTGGTACTAGCAATGAGAGGGATGAGCAATTCAGATCACCTGCTGAAGGCTCATACCCTAAAGCATCAGCAGTTACAACATTTGAAAGGACTCTGGCAAATAAAGTTCTGAGCTTTTTTGGCTGTGAAGGCTAAAGATGCTTCTACCCTTAGCTGTCCATCTGCTTCTCTTGCTGGGGTTTTTACTACATGACATGCATCCTACTAGGATGAGTCCCTGTAAGGGCCTCAGCTGTATCCCTCCATGGGCCAATGTCTCAATCACATGAAAAAAGGTGTGAGTCTTTAGACATCATATTGTGAACAGCAGCAGCTGAAGACAAAACCCTCTGTCACCTTCATGTCTGTTGCAGCAATAATCATCTCAGCATGATGGCCAGGCAGGGAGAAGTATCAAATGAGGATGTGATAGCACTTTAACCAGCCAGAGCTACCATGCAACGCAGCTTGCTTAGCATGAGCTTTGTTACCAGCTCCCCCTGCAGAGCTGGGGCTGGCTGCCCTTGGCCACAGACTGGTGGACAGCCCAAGAGGAGAAACTTGCTGCAGACTCTGGAGCCCCTCAGTCACCTTTTCAACAGCTCTGCCCACTGTTATGAGACACAGCTACAGCTGCCTAACTGTGCTGACACCACCACCTCCCTCCCCCATCCACAGCACTGCCCAGTTCAAAGCTTCAAGCACGCTTGTAGCTATAGGGTGTGCTTGTGCCTACACAAACCACCTGGACAACTGCCCAGTGTTTTGCAATTACACACACCACCACTGACCTAGGCAATCCCTTGACCAGGAATAGTCAGATGCCCGGTGAGCTCTAGAGCAGTTAGTCATCACAAACAGATTTTACTTCACGGTGGATGTCTGCAACTGCATATGTCCCCAGGTGCAGAGAGGAAGGCTCCTCCTTTTCAGGTACATGCCATGGGCTAGTTTTTGATCATGTCTCTGGGGAAAGCATGAAGAAACTGGACAGGAGAAAAAAATGTTGAATTCACAGAGCTGAAGTTTGAATGTTTATATTTGTTGGTGTACCAGGAAAAAACAGAGTTTTGTAGACAAAAGAGAAAGCTAAGAAAGGGTAGGCTAACCCTGAAACACATACTATCTCCATGGTGGGATTTCACATAGTTATATTTTAAAGTATCTCCTTCATCTACAGTAAGTTTGCAGATGAAGTAAAGTGGCTTCTTACCACAATCATATGTAAGACCCTCTTTACATTTCAGTCCATTTAGATATTTGCCCAGACTTTCACTCTGAATGTTAAAATGCAATGTTAAAATTAATTTTAAAAGGTAACCAACCAACGCTCTTCTAGCTGTGTTTTGACAAGGACCCAAAACCACCACGTTTCTTGTGGTTTTCTTCTAAAATCATTATGACAGGGTTGAGTGGAATCACAAGGCAGGTTTGCTGAGTGGTTTGGTTCTGACAATATAGAGTCCAGAGTCAAAGCATTTATCTCTGGCATCAGGGCAAGGGATCACAGTGTTTCTGTGGGTACTCATAACCATGTGCTTGCATGTTCTAGCCTCTGGGTGATTATGTATCACACAAGGTGATAACATGCACACTGAGAATAACTCTGCAGGAGACACCATGCATGAAAAGAAGTGACTCTCCATTATTTCCTTGAAGTAATGGAGAACTAAAGTAATGGAAAATCCCAGAATTAAAGCCAGAAAGTCCTGTTCTGTCATTCTAGTTCAACTTCAGCTCATACAGAAAGCAACAGCAGACTAGTATCGTTTGTTTTCACCTCAAGGAAGAAGCAGACCAAAGTCTCGAATTTTCCAAAGACTTCCTAAAGTTTTCCAGAACTATATACAGAGTCCTCCTTGTCCTCAGGCAAGCCACAGTCTTACTTACCTCTTCAAGGGCCCTGGAAACTGGTGGCTTTCCTTTCTGCCGCAGTTGCCAGTTTGGTTTAGACTTTGATGTTGCATTCATTAACCACCTGAGAAATGATCAGAGACAACTGCCACAAGAGCAGCTCATGGATGAGAGTGCAGCCTGAAGTTCAAATCTCAAATATAAGCATAGGTTCAAATGACACAAAAGCAATATTAACAGGATACACAGAATCCAGATCTGGGCTGAAACTGTCCTTATTCAAGTCACAACAGAATTCTCACTGACTTAAGGCTTTTGCCACTGGGATATTATTTATTCAGTTTAATTAACAGGCTACAGCTGTATCTTTCCCCTTTTGGCATTCTCCTACTTTTTATGCCCTGGAGAGTGCTCAACAACAACAAAAAAAAAGCCTGAGGAGCAGGTATGTAGAAATACCTTTTAGCAGAGGAGTTAGCATTGCGAGCAACTTTCACTGTGCTAAGAGGCTGAAATAGATACTGCCAGTAAATGCCTGTGAGGAAGATAGATTAGGGGATCTGCTTAAAGAGATTAAATAATTCACTTCAAGAGCTAAATTAAGAGGAAAACAATCTCTTCCTTTGAATGATTCCCCCCTTTATGTAAAAGGATAAAAACCTGCTTACTTTTCTTTCCACCAATGATCAATTTTATTCAATGATTTCTGTTTCCGATTTCCCTCTTTGCCACCCAGTCAGTTTCTGCATTCACCCAGAATCAACCAGATCAATACTGTAAGCTCAGAGAAAGGAGGGAAGCAGCACAATGAAAGACTGCTGGAGCTGTTTGCTTTGAGTCAGCACATCAGATGAGTGTTTTTACTGACAGAGGTAGTACAAATTCTGAATCAAAAGCCAGGATTTTCCCCACCCACCACTATATATTCACTGAACATCACCAAGTAATAAATTCAACATGTCACGCTGGGAGATTGTTATGCTCCCTGCATAGCAAGGACAGCTGCAACGTACTGAGGATACACTAACAATGTAGAATTTTATTGATTTTGGCTGGTCTCAACACTGTTGACCTCAAGACATGTGCTGCGAGATGAAGATGAAGATTAATGGTGAGGAATCAGGATGGGCTTGACTATGTTTCTGTAGACACATGTGGCATGCCTGTGGGTAAGTATGCTGAGACTCTCTACCCTATTCTTTTGAGCAGACATATAGCAAGCTCTGCCCTAATCAGATAAGATTCAGCTCAGGACCAAAAGCCATGCAGTTACTGAAGCCTGGCTGAAAACCCAGGCCTATACACACCAGCACCAACATAGCCATGGCCATACAGCTTAGACCAACACTGGCTTTTGCTCAAACCTGACAGGGGCTCACATCTGTCTGCAAGCACTGCATTGCCATTCTCTCCATCCAAAAAGATCTAATTGTGTAAGGGTCTGTGCTTAGGGTGTGCTTCATACCTCATGATGCACCCAGCATCATCTCAACTCGGACCATCTGTAAACTGCAGAACCTCTTGCATTTTACAGTGGACAAGAACTGTACTAACCAGACTTGAGAAAGGATCCAGCAGATTCAGGCTGTGCTTAGGTGATGCAGCTGACCTAAAGCAAGTGATTTGCAGGTGATTGGGTAGTAATAAACAAGTCATCCTGCCTGCAGGGGCAGAAAACATCACACATATGCAAGTTACAGTAACTTTCCAAAAAAGGAGAGAGAGAAATAAGTGAAGACCTGCTCTGAGATGAGTAACTAGATAGAGTCATCTGTCCTAACCACAGTGCACCTACTCACAGGCTCTCTTGCTCCATCCCTCAGCACCCTCACCTCTCCTTCTCCCCGCTGTCACATGAAGGTGAGAACAAAACACCTCTCCATGCTAGGGGCAGTTAAGAATTTCCAGTGGTGCAGGAGCATGAGCAAGAAGAGGGGCAGGACTGGGCCAGGGAGCTGGGAAGGTTAAGAGAAAGGGCAAAGAGCCCTGCAGTTGCTGCTTCTGTTGCCACATGGAATGGACCAAAGGGAGCAACAGCCCCTTTTTGAAAAGATCTCTTGCCCAGCAAGAGACATATGGACCAAGGTTTCCCCCAAGCAGTCACACAACTGGCGTGGCCAGCAGCACGGCTTTCCAGAACTCCAGCCACAATGAAACAGAGAACAAATCTTGCCGGGACTGCATTGCCATTTTGGCAGCCAGATAACATAGGCAACTGTCTGTGGTTAGAGGGAGCCCTAGAGACAAGAACACCAGAATGCCTCTTGCTAGGATTTTCTGAAGAAAATCAAAAGGATTTGGACTCTGAGAGGTGTAGAAATAGATGCACAAGAGTAGGAAAAGATTAATGACTCTGTCAGAGAATAGGAAGCCTGAAGCAACAAAAGATAGGAAGGCATGATTATAGCAGAGATTGCACCCAGCACAGACAGACCCCAGCAGAGGGGATAGGCTGGAGTCCCAGAATTAAGGCTGTAGGAGCTCTCTGAAGACATGTTTCAGCACAGGTCTCCTCCAAAGTTGACTATGTAGGTGTAGAGAGTGAGGCTGGCAGAAGTGGATCAGCAGTGCGTTCCCCATTTGTGCAACAGGTCTGAAACGTGCACTGCTCTACAACAGTCCCCTGAAAAGTTTTTGCTATCATCCTAGAAAGACATTAGAATGTGAGAATGGATCACCAAAGATATAAATAAGGAGAAAGAAAAAAAAGAAACAAAAAAATCAACCTAGGGGTGTGGCAGGGAAGTATCCTGATGGGGACACACTAACATTGCCCTAGCTTCTACCTCTTGTCAGCATAAACTATTCCTTTTCTTCCCAATAAGGTTGGGTCACATAAGAAGTTACAATTTTCATTCTTCCATATTAATAATACCAGTGAGGCAGGGCAAGTTGTGTTGTGCTGGAATTTTTAGTACATACTCCATATCAATGACTTAAACTGGTCGTACAACCATGATCTTGTATCAGCTCGTGACCTTCAAAGAATGAGCTTTTGCAACAGGTTTCACCACAGAAAGCACATGTACATGGATGAACAGTCTTGTAAAAGTCACATGGTTTCCTTACAGACTTATTATGGAAGCACTCACAGGTATACACAATGTACATAAATGTGCAGTGAGGGAGCAAAGAGAACCCACTAAATGTGCAAAACTAGGAATGTCCCAAGAAAGATCATGGAGAAATATCCTTTCAGCGGTGTGCTAACTCATATGCCAAGAACCATTAAGCTCTCTGTATTGAACTTCACAAATGAAAAGAATTCATCAGGAACATCTTAAGAAATGCTGGGCTCAGACACCAAGTTTGCTTTCTAATGGAAATCTCCTACTAGGTATTAAACATTGTGGGTTAATTGCTGGTGCCAATGAGGAACAAGTCACACAAGACTACTGCAGAAACATTGGAACTCAAAATATTAATCCATGGCTTGCAAATGAATGCCACTTCAACTAATGAGATGCTGGCTTGTGTTTGCAAATGTTGGCATTGCTGAGGCTTTTCTGGGAGTGAGGAACAAAACAGACAAGCTGTTCCTATCCAGCGCAGCACAGTGGTGCACACAGGGCTACTACAAGCACAATAAGAGCAGACAGAATCTCCTCCTCCCAGATACAGGCAGCTAAACATTGCCATGAAACCGTACTGCTTTGGCAGAGCAAAACGAGAATAAGCCACATGGAAGCTAACTTGTCTACTCTGGAAAACTTACTGGAGCTGGTATAGTGAAATGCTATCACCTGCCACTCTGCAGTGGCTCCCACTTGGGCACTCTGTTTCTGAGCACAAGTAGCTTTAGCTCAGAGAAGATCAAAGGGAATTTATCATCCCTGGGCATCTTGACTTCTGCGGTGTGGTCACAGGTACAAAACAGAGTGATTCTGGGCTGGTGAGTGTCCTCTGGTAGACAAAGCCCTGCTACTTTGACAAAGTCTGCTGTTCTAAAGCAATATAATTATACTCAACATCATTACTAACAAACCAATTAATTCCTAATTCCAAAGTGCTTATAGAAATAAGGCGGAGATAAGAGAGAACAAACCCTTTGCAAATGCAGTAGAGTACAGGGTGTCTGTGTACGCCTCACTTAATTACCTATTCAAATGGAACAAAGCCTCTTTCATACTGTGACTCCAAAAATTAATTAGTCTCAGTTCTCATTAAATAATGATCCAATTCAGCTCTAATTAAATTAGGCTGCCTTTAACAATCAGCTGCAGTCTGGCTATTGAGGGTAACTGGCTCATTTTCCCTGCATCTCTCCTGGGTGTCAGCAGTCAGGGATGCTGGCAATGTCCTGCAGCCCTGGCTCTGCCACAGAGCATAGAGTATGACCAGAATGCCCCCAGGCCCTGGGAGCAGCCAGCACGCAGGAAACCTCCTGGACTTCAGGTCTTCTGTTGCAAGAACTAATGCCTCAGGGAGAACTAACTTCTCTGCAGCAAGACTACATGTATTCAGCATTGTGTTTCAGCATGACCTGCTTTTTGTCACTGCTGTGTTCAGCCCTAGCTTTCACATACCCCTGCAAATGCTCCCTTTCTCTGGCTGCTGCAAGACACTCAGCCTGGCTCAGCATCTGTCTTCTTCAAGGTTTCTCAAGGACAAACAAAATCCCCTAGGCTCTGGGCTTCAGCTAGAGGATGAAGGACATGGAGGTTCTGCTCAGTCCTATACAGCTTCCACTTAACGATAGTGGAATCTCAATCACATCAATCTTTCCTGTGAGCTGGTGCCTTTCAAGCCTCATTATCCTGTATCTGAAACAGAACAATTCACCTACCACATTTTCTGTCTTTCATCTGATCCTGAACAGAAGCTCAAGGGAGAGGGACTAAGCACACCCTTGGGTTAAGGGAGGGTGTTACAGCACAGCCGATTCACCAGGTCCTGCCTGCAGGGCTTCACCAGGTGGTAATTTTTATCCAGCTCTGGGAGACCCCAAGAGATGTTAATGTTGCACTTAGTATCCCAGTCATATATCTTACCTAAATTTAAACTGTAAGAAGGTTTTTGTACTGGTAGCTTCCTCTGATCAGTTACACTGTATAACTTGCTCCCAGTGAGCCAAGAAGAGCAACTCAAGTAAGGGGAAAGAAAGTCTGAGTTTTAGACACTGTCTACTTCTATACTCTAGCTCCTGCAAGTGAGCATTAAGGATCTAAATAACCTTCTCCCTGCTACTCACTAGTTTGCTGACACCTAAAACACTTCCTCTCTCCCTCACTTTTTTGAGGCTGGAGTCCTGATCTGCTTAGCTGTTTCGTTTATGGGAACTGCTTTATGTTTTTCTCTTTTCTTTTCTTTCTTTTTCTTTCTTTGCTCATCCATTGATTCTTTTGAAGCTTGACAGATATAATCTCCCTGCCTCTATACCTGTTTATAGATCAGCAGTGTCAAACAACAGATAAGCATTTCACGGAGTGTGCATAATAATCTTTCTGTCAATGCATGCCAATAAAACGTGACTCAATAGTAACCTTGTAAAATAAAATCTAACTGTCTAGCAAATTACTGCATCAGCTTTCACAGACAGCATCACTATTCAGTCCTGTTTAAAATGGCACCTTTGCAAATAAGCACATACCCATCTCCTTGGAACACTTTCATCTTTATTTCTTCAAGGCAGCTGTTAGGTGCCAACCAATGTCCTTATTTATTCAGTAAATGCCTGCTCTAGAAGAAAGACAAATGGACCTGCTGCCTACCCCACACACTCATTTCCCAGGCAACACTGAAGCTCCAACAACCCCCCCCCCAAAAAAAAAAAAAAAACAACAAAAAAAACCCCCACCTCCATGCTCACATCTGTGGAAACTTGCAGTGTTCCAACAAGTTAAAATTACCTTTAACTCCCTGCAATCTGAGAGCACCCAAAGTGTCCCCACATTGAGGAGATTACACAAAAATGTGAAATGCTCAAGTCATTTGAAATTGCCATGTCATCAGCACAGAGCAAAGGGACATTACTAGACTTCTTTGAAGGGTTCCATACAGCCCTGTAGCTTGGGATTCAGGCAGCACTAGGAGATGTTTACACACCCCTTAAGAGGTATTAGAGAGGGAAAGTAGCAAAGAATAGCTGTAGCAGGGAGATACTTCGTGGCTCAGGTAAGGTCTATGGGCTAATTGCATCCATATGCTGAAGCTCTTCTTCCTTGATAAGGCCTGGGAATCAACGAATACAAATTCTGTGTAAGACATACATGCGGTGGTACCAAGTGTGAACATGAGGAACAGGACAGGGACTGTAAGCCACTGAAGAGAGACAGACCTGTAATATCTGAGCCATTTCCTCAAGAGCAAGAAAGAAGCATGTGTTCCCATTTGTATCCTTATAAGCACATGTAGGGAACCTCCAGAGCTCTGTTAAACTGCCTTTTACTGGAGGTCTGGTTCACTGTAACAGCATCTGAGTGCTGGGCTCCCATCTCTCCTTACAGAAGTTTCAGCAGGAGGTGGTAGTATCTTCGCAAGAAAGCTTTTAAAAGAAAATGACAGTGTGCTTTTCCTCCTCTCCCTCTACAGCATCCATAGTCTCCTTGCTTTTGGAATTGGCCAGTTCCCACTGCTGCTGATAGGTGTTTAGCAAAATACTCAATATTTTCCTAGGTATTTTATGCTGCCTGGTGGCCAGGTAGATAGAAAACACAAGTGCCCTGTTCTCCTTGAAGGGAAGGTTTCAAGAAGTAGTCTGGGTCTTAGCAGATTTCAGAAAACCTTAATGAGAACATTTATAAAACTAGGATGTAGGAGAAGTATCAGCAGGGGAGACTAGTTTATTAGACAGCACAGAATCCATTCCTTCATCAGGGGATCTCTCTGCTGTGGATTTATAATGCTTATTATTGCATTGCAGACTCAATATAATGCAGTAGGGGAAAGAAAGTTCTGCCAAAACAAACAAACAAACAAACCAACCCCAGCCCTGCATTAACCACCAGACAAAGCCTAGGAAATCTGATTTCTTTGTCTGCCAATCACACGACTCACTCGCTTGTTGTTAAAACTGAAAAAATTTCATGATCTGTCCCAGCAGAGAAGGAAGAGATCCTGGGAATACACTCATCTTACAAGCTTTTCTTTCCCACTTGCATGAGAGGAAAACAGCGCTGCTGGTTTTGCTGCAGAAGAAAGTAGCTCTGAGCTCACACCCCAGACCCCATGCTGCAAGGAAAGAGCTGGCCTGGTGACTCACAAAGCAGATGTGCATATGCAAGGGAAGCCCTCCAAAACCCAAGCAAGGTGTTTTCCAGGTGCTCTGCAGCAATGATTGCAGCCATTTGCATATCACTGCAATGAAACTACGTAACAGAGCCCAGGTTTTGGAGAGAGACACTTCTGAGTACGAGCTGAACATTGCACCATGCTCCAGGGAGTGGCCACAAGGATGTAACGCAAGGCCTCAGGGACATCCACCCTGTCACTGAAAAAAAGTCACCAGTGGGTTGTAGGATTAGTTGCTTTGGAGATGTAAACTTGGATGAGCTCCAGTATGGGTGTGTTATTTTGGATGCCAAATATCTTTTTAAGTTAGTATCATTTCTTAGTGTTCCATTAAAGCAAGAGGAGGCAGGGGAAGGAGGAGACAGAATTCCCCAGCTGAAGTAGAAATACAGTTTCTCAAACTGCAAACAGAAAGAGTGTGCAATAAGCAGATCCCAAATTCAGAGTGGTCTGGGGAACACTGATCCACACCGAAGGCTCCTGTTTGAGTGGGGTGGGAGATGCACCTGTGAGTGTGCTTCTGTCTTGGTCCATCAGTCAGAGAAAGATTATGCTGCCAAGTAAGCCAGCACACAGCAGAAACCTTTTCCCTAATAGCAGCTCTTGAATCCAAAGCTTTTTCAAAGCCAGTGAAAGAGGTACTAAGAGCTCACATTTATGCAGTGATGACAAACTGCAAGAGAAGGACTCCACTTCTTATATTGTACACATGAGGACTTCAAGGGCTTTTGACTTCGTCTAATCAAAACCCATTTTCACTACAACACTCCAAGACTTTGTGTGATAGTTTCTCTGCCAGATTTTCTCTGGGTAAACTACTGCTCCTCACGTGCCAAATTAGGTAAAAAGAGAGTAACAAGTTTTAACATTTTTCTCTGCTATTAGTCAGAGGGGAGAACTAAACCGCTGAAGCTTAAATTTTCCACAAAAAGTCAGTCAAATTAAAGAGAAAAAAGTGCATAGGAAATTTTACCAGAGTGCCTGGAAAGAGAGACAGAGGATAGAAAAGCTAAAACAACTCAAGCCAAACCAATGTCCTCTCCTCTGCTAGAGTAAGTTCTGTCTCTGTGATTGAGGTGTGGATTTTGCAGAAGTTCAGTCTGGGCTGCAGACTCTGCAAAGTTCCCACACAGTAGAAACAAAAGCAAGAATCTCTCACGCCACTTGTGAAGATTTCTGCAAGGCAGCGCCTCACCCAGTTCTTAACAGGAAGCTTTCCTTTAACTATAAGGGAAGGATGACGAATGAATGCTGAAACACTCTCCAAACCCATTCACTTCTAATTGTTTTATGGTATAAACTATGCTAGTCACACAAGTGTTTCAGGGAACTAGTATTCTGAATGTTAAAAATGAACCAAAATGGTTCTGTGGCATATCTTGTCCCTGCACTGTACTGCATGCTGCACAAACTTACTGGAAAATAACCATGGGACAGTGCTCTGGCTGGTGATTACAAACAGCATACCCAGTCACTGCATAAACTCAAGAACAGATATGCAGCCCATAGTCCCCCTTTTAATATAGCTTGTGTCAGGTATTGATAGAAGGGGGAAGTAATCAATCTTCTGTTTCACAGAGATGAATGCAAAGTCACATCTGACTAGCCCCCAAGAACAACCTTATGCTGAGGGGCTTGTAGGAATTTCCCACTGACCACCTGCACTTGAAACTGCAGGGGAAATCCCACATACTCTGGGATGAAGGGATTTTAGTTAAAAAAAGCCCTTAACGATTACAGCTGCAGATTACTTTTAATTGAATTCAGATGATGAATGTGAAATAGATGATTTCAAGCAAGATAAGCAGGGAGATTCTTAATCTTGTCAAGAAGAGCACACATTCTCCCATCCAGCTTAGAGAGGAACTTTTACACTACTGAAGAGAGAAGCTATGGGTCCAAACTACCAAAATCTTCAGTGCTCCAAATAGTCCTGGGATGAGTTAGCAGGAGGTGCTGATTCTTGTCTTTGGCCAGTTCCAGAGAGCCCTGAGAAGCTTTGCCCTTCAAGAACTGATTGCGGAGTTCACGCAGCTCTCCCTGTCACATCAACACCATGGCTGTTCTCAGCCCTGGAGAAGAGAGAGGGGGGATGCTCTCAGACTTTCTGCATTGCAGTTCAGAGCTGGCTGCAGACCCCTCACACAACTTCAGATGCAGTGCTGAAACCACCTGGGCAATTATTTTCCCAACAGAAAAAAACAGGGATGAAACTTCCTTTCTCCCACCATATTTTGTTCATCTAGACGATAAGATTTTACTTGTAAAAGATGCTGTGAAACAACAAGGCAGCTAGGGTTTTTGATAATGTGTGGGTACCAGAAACTCAACCATGAGTTTGGTCCTGTAATACTGCCAGCTGCTTTTCTCTTATTATTGTGCATTCAGATGGGTAACTGGATGCTGAAACAGAAGCTCTGTAGGCATAATGGATGCCTCACAGTATTGCCAGACAGTAAGAATAGGTTTGATAAGTTTGGGGTATTTTCCATGGAAGCTGACAAAAACATTCATTAAACTAGAAACACTGCATGTCAGGCAGAATACCAACAGAGCAACATGGACATGGGCACAAGCTACTAAATGGACATTTCCCCACACCACGTCTTTTATTTAAATTCTGGGCTCATTTTATCCATGCACATGGTGAAACTATTAAAAAAAAAAAACACAAACCAAAACACAACACCACCAACAAAAAAAACCACCCGAAACCCCAAAAATACAGAATAAAGGTTTTTTATGGTCTGTTGTTACATGGAAATACAAGTAAACTCACTCCAACAGAACTTGATCAACACTCACTTCTAACTTACTGAAAAGAGCACACATGCAGCTCCTCCCTTTCCCTCACCCCAGACCTTTGTGGAACATTATTTCCATTAGAAAAAATGAACTTCAAATGCATGTGTGCAAAGGAAAGGGATGAGCAGAACTGGAAAAAAAAATCATGCCTAAAAACATACACAGTGTTTCACAGAATAATTGCTGAACAAATATAAAGCAGTCAGATACACACAAGCAGCTTACACTACATTTTCTCAAGAGCAATGCCCATCTCAAGAGCATTTCAAGGCAAAGGGAAATGGAGTAGATAGATTTCTACTGAGCCATTTCCTGGTATCTCAAAGCTGACTAAAAATAAAATTTAGAGTAGAAGTACTACTGACTAGGTACAGGTCCTGCATATACTGTGTACATTCACTGTGAATGCTTGTATGCTTGGAGCAAGGCATAGGTCAGCACAAAATAAAACCCAACTAATTCTTAAACGCACTCCACAGCTGCCACATGACAAAAAAGCTGTTATGACTCAGCTAAGTGGGATTTAGGCTGGTAAGCCCCCTGCAAATACTTTCACAAACCTTCGCTACAGTCTGCCCTACCATTCTCTCTGTGTAAGGACATCCAAGTTAGCTGGATAAGTTTTATAAAATCACGTTAAGAGAAGGAAAGGAAATCCAGCAGTTACCTGCCACAGTTTAAAGGCAAAGCAAATTTCAGGAAGCCACTACAGGAAGAGACATCCTGAAATAGTGCATCCCATGGAATGACTCCCCCCAAGCCCAGCTTCTCTGTTGTGCAGGTGGTTCACCTGCCCAAAGGGAGCACAGCACCATTGTGCTCCACCCTGGCTTAGCCTTGGATCAAGCAGCTGATTGATCTTGGATCAAGCAGCTTCCCAAAAGCCTTTCAGAAGCAGCAGGCACTGCACTTATACTTGGAGTGTAGGCTGATTTGTTAACTAGCTATTGAAATTAGTAGTCCTCACAGTTGAGTCAACAGTCAGGCAGTTGCTTATATCTCCTTACAAGGAAAAAAATATTTACACTCTTATACTGTCAACAGATCTAGAAGTAGGCAAATACAGACACAGATAGAGTATTCAGATAACCTGCCAACCCCTGCCAATTGCAAGCAAAAATATAAACAGAAGGCTTTCTGCTTTATGAACATTTGCAGCAGGGCAGCAGCTACATGTGGAGCCCTGGAAGCATCTTCTGAGCTGAATTTAAGACCAGAGGAGCATTATTTTTGCTATCTCAAGGATTTTTCTGCTCAGAAGACCTGTTGATGTTACATGCTTGAGCAACTGGAAAGTAGTGCCTCTTTCCCCTTTGGCAGAAGAAGCAGAAGTTTACAGATTCATCTGCAGTTGCCAAGTAACCCAATAGGTGTGGAGCAATCTGGATATTAAGCCACTTTGAACCAAAATCTCTCATTGGATTTAAAAATCCCTCATTTGATTTAAAACAATTCTCTATGATGTCCTACTCATAATGGCTTACTGGCAAATTTGGCACAGTTATCCTCAGTCTAGAGCCCATCCCAGCTTTCAGGGACATAGTGCATATCCCTGCTCTTTATCACTCAGCGTTTTAACCCAAGGATGATAAGCATCAGAACATCCTGGGCCAGCAAATGCCTCAGATTATCCTGCCTGAAGCTTCTTCTCTCTTCTATACCTTTTATCACTTCTCTGTCCCCTGTAGCCGTTCCTTCCACATATATTCCAGAAGTCACCCTTCAGCTGCTTCCCCAAAGGGTCCTTTCCTTGGGCACAGATTTTATATATCAAGGGGCCATCCTATAGCTTCCCACGCCACATGACTTGGGAGGTATTGATGCTTTGACAAGTTATTCCTTTGGAAGGACCTCTCAGAAGGTTTTCCCTAAAAGGCAAAATGTCTCTTTACAAGATCAGGATAATTTCTCTTTCTCCTATGGCAGCTGGGACAAAGGCTGTGTGAGCAGCTGGTAACCCTTTCAAGCAATGGGTATGGCTAATACAACTGAAAATGGTAGAGCTCCTTGTTTATGGAGGTATAATTGCCAAGACTGCCTTATGAACAAAAATAACCCACCACCACCACCTCTACACTCAGCCCCTTGCTCTATTTTATCTGAGTCAACTCAGAGGAAGACTATTCAATTCCTTTCCTCCAACACAGGAGGAAAAAAAACCACACAGACTCTCCAACAATGACAAGTGGCTGCTTAGGCTAACCACATGCTTCCCCACAGCCCCTACTTTCTAATACACTCTTGGCAAAGCCAAAAGGACGCATTGGTTTGTGGTCCTGTGGGGAGTAAATCCTAACAGAGGCCTGAAGCCCATTAGCACACATGGAGTAAATACCAGCTGATGTGCAAATAATTAACCACAAGGGAGGGTAGAAGTGCGGATGTTCAGAGAAAGATTTTAAGATATCAGCCATACTTTTCACAGTACCAATGAAGGTTCAGCTCTGAGGACAGGCATGTTCCAGGTTTATGTCTGTGAGGTGTGCAAAAAGACAAAGTTTAGGTTCAGCCCATAAACAAATGGGCAAAGGTTCAGTGTGAGCTGCAGTTTCTTCCACCTGAACCAGTTTGCCCAACCCTGAAGATGCTACTCAAGATATTAGATTTGCTGAGCTTCCCACCTGACATCTTTCAAGGAGGGCAGAAGGGCTTAGAGAACTCCAACTCCACCTTGGCTTATAAACCTGTCAAACATGTTTCTTGGCAAGGTAGAAGAGTCATTTCCCCAAAGGCATGGTGGTTTTGCTGTCTTTTACCAGGTTCTAGCTCCGTGGTGCTAGTTGTTGTCAATGGGAGACAATCCTAACCAAGAAAGCAAAGCAGGGGGGAAAAAAAAAAAGTAAATAAATTTAAAAAACAAACAAACAAAAAAAAAAAAAACAACCAAAAAAGTTCAACACATTAAGACCACAACTACACGAAAAGGACACATTGTTGAGCAGACAAAAGCCAAGACGGGTGAAAAAAATGACTCACTTCTTTTCAGAAGTTTTTTGCTCGTTACAAAGTAAAAACAAATGATGGAACAAGTCATTTCCATTGTGTTTAGTTGCTCTCCCTGGTTTTCAACAGTAGCCACAATTGTCTGTGTTGGCTTAAGTATTATTTATAAGGTACAAGGAATGAGTTGTGGAAAAGTCAATCAGGGATTTGACAAGCTGCAAGGAGCTTGGAAGTTTTCCTGGTCTTCATTATGTCTGACACTCACCACCACTGGTCTCTTTCCCTTTTTGGCCCTTGAACACCTCTGGAGGAATATATCCAACACCACCAGTGACATGCACTCTTTCAGCAACCAGAAGGAGAACTCTGGCACCTCATTTAAGAAAACATTGGAAATAGAAAAGAAAATCAATTGATTCCCAAAGAGAAGACCTACAACCATCCAGGCAACAAGACTCATCCCCCTCCACCAAACATGATAGATACAGAGATTTGTCAATGCAGTAGATGCAGATACCCAAGCAGGCTCTGCACACAGCAGCCTTGGATTACCGTGATCAATGAGAACAGCACAGATACTTTTATACTGATGGCACACAACCATCTTGAGTCTGGAAAGGACCTGTCCCCATTTCCAGGCGCTGTTGTGCAAACCCACTTTGTTTCTGGAGAGGAGCAACATGCTGAAATGGCACTTTTCTAGCTGCACCTACTGGCTCATATCTCCAATTGACAGATCTAGATTTTATGCTGTACCATGGCAAAACCACCTGGTCTCCCTCTCCTCTCTCTTTCTCTTGCCTGTCTTGGCTCAAATATAATTTGAATTGAAATTTCTAAGAAAAGCAAAAATTTTATTTTTAAACCAGCTTTTGAGAACTGCTTAAAAATACTTAATACCTGCAGATACAGAAAAATGTTTTATTTCAAGCAAATATATTACAGAAGTTTTATTCAATATTTCCAGGTCAATGGACTGTTTTATTACAAAAAAGAAAAACAAAACAAAACAAAACAAAAACCAAAACCACAAAACAAACCAAAATACCAAAATAAAACAAAACCCAAATCCTCATTATTTCCTCAGTATCTTGACATAATTTCTCCCTCTTAGGATGAATGCAAACATATTGTAGAGATTCCCAAGGGACAGAAATGCTCTTTCCTCTCCAGTTTTGCTCTGTTAGCCACCAGAATACACTGTATACGTATTGAGGTCTGGAGTTGACTATTTACTGGGAAAGTAGACACAGTTACTAAAAGGTGCTTCTCGTTCGATAAGGCAGAACAGGATCAGAAGAAGCGAATCCAGACAATACCCTATATTATAAAAATGTTCTGAACCTGAGTATTAGAATATCACAGGCTTGTAGAGATTGTAGGAACCTGTTCTGGTTTTGATTAGCGCAAGGTGCTCCAGCTACTTCTTTTAACTCACCTTCTAACATATCGATTTTAGTCTCAAATCAGGGCAGAAGCCAAATACAGGCAGCGTGATTCATGTGTCTCTCACTTCAACCCACCCTCTTCTTCTTGGAAAATGAACTGTCGTTTGATTTGAAGTTATATTTCTCTCAAGGTAAATTTTATAGGAAATAAAACCTGCTTGCTGAGTTGTTTTGGCAGAAATTGTTCTATCACTGTGGTGATCTCACTACAGAATGCAGCAAGGTGGTAACAAGAAGAGCTTTCCTGCAGCGGGGCCATGTGGCCTTTTTGCATTCAACTCACTTAGACTTGTTTTATACACAGCACAATAACTGCACTGGCACACAAGCAGAATAGGGCCCCAAACTGTGGCAAGCTTTTGACCTATGCAGCCTTGTCTGCTGTAGAACGGTTGACTCTGGATGTTTTAAGACATGACTCTAGGCACTGCAAGCTTCAATAACCTCAGAGTAGTCCTTACCCTGTGTAAGAACTGCAGCTAATCTCATCTATTGTCAGTTAAAACAAAGAAGAGAAAAAGAGGTCCATCTCCAAAGAGAAGGAAATCTGGACTAGTTAAACACAGCAACTTGATCGATTTTGCATCTTGCTGTGTCCATACTGATCCCCTCCTAAGTTGTCTTGGCAAAATATCTCCAAGCCTCATTTTAAGTATGTCCTTCACTATTCTACCTTTCTAAAGCAAGATATCCTGCCCCAGGCTACCAGCCTCTGCGATTTGTCCTGGTCCATCATCAGAAGGTAGTAACTGTCATTGAAATCCCTGGCTCCCTCAAGCCAGCCCTTGGTACTGTAAATCTTTGACTTTTTGAAATTGCATATGAAATCTTCGTTGGCTCAGCCACTCTAAGGCATGATTAATAATCAAAATAATAAAATGTAAAAAGAAAAGTTAATTACACCCATGCTGGTAACTAAAGGGAATAGATCTCTTGCACACAAAACAAATCCCTGTACATTGACTTCCTCTGAGTCACGCCCCAATACACCCACGCCTCGCCTCACTAAGGTATTTCTCATGTCATCATAGCCTAAAGCAAACACCTACACTCACTCAGAGCCTGCAGAGGAGAGAACCCAACCTTGCAGCATTGGGATCAACAGTGCAAACACCACCATCTTCCCCAGGATGTCCTGCAGTTAGCAGGAGATAACATGGAGATGTTGGCTTGGCCTGAGGTCATTTTTCTCTAGGGGGAGAGAGCATGAAGGTTTCTGATGTAGCAATAAGTTCCAGACATTGGGCTAGGTGCAACAAAGGAAGACTCAACTGTGGCTTGATCCAGTGTGGCCCCTCTGAGGACCATGTTTTGGATGGAGTGAAATGGGGCTCTCACACAATGTGCTTGATTTCAGATTGGGACTTGCAGAGGTGCGTGGTCAAATGTGCATGGCTCTGCATTCAAAAAGAAGAGAAAAAGAGAAAGAGATTGAGAAATAGAGGACAGATGTAGTGGTAATAGAGGAACAAGGGAGAAGTAAAAAAAAAAAAAAGAACAAAAAAGATGAAGATGGAAGTGTTGGAAATGCTTTTAAGAAAACAGTCTCTTGTTCCTCTCTGGTCTGTTTTCCTATGTTTGCATTTGTGAGCACAGGCCCATCTGACAGCTTCAGTTTGCTGCTACAAAGCAACTCTGTGCTAATAGTTTTGCAGGGTCCCACTGCATGGGCAGGGTGTTTTACAAATGCAAAGTGACCTTCCACAAAGCACCCTTGCATCAAGTCTAACTCCTGAAGAGCAGTGTTTCCCACCAGACACAGAAAATGTAATAAGTATTCACGTTCTTGGTTTAAGAAGGGCAGGTCATGTTACGGTCATGCAGTGCCCTTAGCTTGCTGTGAACCAGCCTAGTTTGAAAGCCTCAGTAAATCTCAGCCACCACAAAGTGACCTCAGGTGCCTCTGGGCTGCAGCTGACTCTCCTCACTGCTATATCACACAGCCTCAGCTCCCAGGCGAGCCTCCTGTCCTCCTGCCAACGCTGCAACATCAGTTCCCAAATGGTGGAACGTTCAGTGCCCAAAGCTGACAGCAGAACCCTTGGTCTGAGCTACTACCTAGCACACCCTGTGGTTGCCCCATGCTGGCTGCAGCTCCACCAAGGAGGTTTATACACCCCAATAGCAAGTCCCCACACTGATATCTTCCAAATACTTACTGGAGACAAAGCAGAAGACACTGTGACTGTGTTCTCCCTGGGGGCACGAGGCTTTACTGAGTCAGTTGCACACCACCACCACCTTTGAGCTGCTGCAAACCCCTCACCCAGAGCTGGAGCTGACCCTCAGTTCTGACTTATACATGTGCTGCGGGTTAGATGGTGCTTGTCCTGGGCTATTTTTGACAGCCCAATCACTATTTACTCAGGGCAAGACTCTGGTAATGTCCAAGCTTAAAGCAACACCTTTCATGCCAGCAGGGTTAGCAGTATAACCAACTCCAGAAACATGGGCATTAGATATAGAAAGGACACTGAGTGATCAGTCTTCACGGCAAATGAAGGCTTTCCATCCTCAAAAGTTAGAAACAAAAGTTAAACCTGAGCTCAACAGGGTGAGTGAAGCAGTATTTTCTTGCCATGCACTACCTTCTCACAGCTGTGACCACCAAAGCAAAGGCTGGGGCCACTGAACTGGGTTTTCAACAATTGTTCCCTTGAGACAGACAAGGAGTTGGAATGACCTTCACCTCCTTCCCAGCCCACATGGACATCTACTGAATCCATGAATTTACAATGGCTGAAAATCTCAGGAGACTAAGAGAGGTGATGTGGGGAGCAGTTACACCCATGTCAGTAACTTGGCTAAAGTACTTCTGTACTTGTCCATGCCAGCAGTGTCCCTACCTTTCCTAATGGTATAGGAAAGGAACATAATTAGCAGCATGCAGCACGCTGTTGTGTTTCAAAATCTTTGCTGGAATACCAACACCCAGCCAAACAAACAGCAGAGCATGCTGCAACAAATATCTGCCCCATCTACAAATAAGAGCTCTCCTGATTTCAGTATTAGTAACCTGCAGTGAAGAATTCAGCTTGTGGACCTGCCAAGTCTATGCCAGGCAGACACACACCAGTTTCTCTGCAGCAATCAAACAGACAGAGACCCATGAAAAGGTGATAGTGATGGCAAAGTTGGATAGTCCCGAAATACCAGTTTCTCCATAAATACGCAAATCAATTAAAGGTTACGAAACACAGTAATTTTCTATGGGTGTAGCTACATGCTTCTGAATTTAATGAGCAAGTAAATGAAGTTGGGAGAGAGAAAGCAAAACACACTCTGGGCTTCTACCATTTTGTTCCTCAAAACCTATGAAACTTCACAAGCCTTAGATCACAGCTGGTGACCCTTACAGGACCTTCCAGTTCATGTCATCCCACAGACAGTCACCCCTGCTCATTATCCCCTTGGGCCTGATGATTCCTGGGAGGAGGGAGAAGCAGAATTGCCTGTCAGGCACAGAATATAAGGTGCTTGGATGAGATATAGTTCAACCAATTATACAGATGGTGTAGGGAAAAGAAAAGAGATAGAAAAAAATGTCAAAAAGCAAAGACCTGCAGAGAGCATTAGCACTGGAAATGCACTAAGTCCAATATTGCCCCATTTTCTGTCCTTTGAAAAAAGTTTTAACACCTTTCATTTTTCAAAGCCAGATAAGAGACCTTAAGCATCCAGAGAGGTTTTACATCTCCTGCAGGAGGAATACTCTAACCCTACAGATGACAGGCATCTGTGTATGCTCCTCTATCTCAAAAAGCAAGTTTCCCAGATGAATGTCAGGTGAACCCTTCATAATGCATTAGCTTTGCTTCTTAGCTTATGACCTGATCTACCCTGTATTCTATGTTTAAATAATTCTCTGGTGCTTTAGGTGCAAATATTCACATACACCTTTGAGTCTTTCAGTTTGTTTCTCTTGCTTCCTTTACACAATGAAAATTCAGAGCCATGACTGAGAACTTTGCCCTCATTTCATTCTCTGCTGTATTTTTGGGGGGTTTCATCCTTTGCAGAAGGCCATGTTTTATGAAGAAGTGATATAGTGAGTCATTCCACTGGCTTCCCAAGGCAGGGGGAACAATGAGGACTAGCCCATGCACAGGCAATAAGAGGCTTTCTGAATCATTCTGCAACAATTTCTTGGCATTGCACTTGGGAGATGAGATACACCTCCAGATTTCTCCACTCCTCAAAATAGAAGATACTGCCACTTGGGCACATTTAGTAATAGAAAATGTTGGAATTGTGCTGCTGTGCCATTAGAGCTGGTCATAAAGTTTCTGTATCTTAGTTCTAGGTGCACAATCCCATATTTGTTTGCAATTTGCATCTTGCAAATCCACTCCTGGGACCACATTTGTCATGTTACATGCTTTAGTCCTAAATGTTCCAGCCATGGCTGAGGGCTTTGTCTCAGATTCAGGAACTGATGCTTTTACATGTGACCAGATATCTGACATTCCTTCCAGGAGAGGGCAGCAGCTCTTGCTCAGCCGAAGGCCCAGAACTACTAAAATCACTGCTTTCCAGCCACCAGCAGCTTCGATAGTCAAAATAAGACATGTCTGCTGTGCTAGGATGCAGACAGAAGCACGTTTTCATTGAAGAGCAGAAACGGAAAGCAAATACTTCATTCCTGATTGAAATACTTTGGTTAACCAACGAGATGGCTTAAAAGATACAAAATATCAAACTCTACATGTAAACTAAAGCGAGAAGAAAATTGCAGGATTGAATGTTCTTTTAGCCAACCACCGGCAACTTCAGCCCCTTATCTATTACAAGCTTATTAATTTTACAGAATTAAAAATAAACAAAATAATTTAATAGAATTGAATGTCACAAACAAGAGAATCTGCAGTTTTTCATTAAAAAACAGAGGAAAATATTTTGCCTGGCTTTTCAATCATTAGAAGTATCTGGCTTCCAGCACTACTATGTCTGAACAGGGTGTTCGGCTAACAGATGCATCAGCAGGATTAATAGTGACAGTATTCAGTTCCTGGAATAATTCCTGTTTCACTTCAATTACAGAAGAGAGATTGTGAGTGTAATTGTCAGCACAAAACCGGTGCTCAGTAGTATTGTGCACTCCCAAACCAGGTCTCAGCTTCGTACATTGGATTCCTCCTGAGGTCAGCTTACTGCTGCACAACCATCCTGTTCTCAATGCAGTGGGGCAAGAAAAATTTGTTTTACCTCTAATGGAGAACCACACCACAACCCTTATTTTAAATTTGCATTACACAGAAACCTTTAAAAAGAAGGTGTCGTTAGGCCAGAGGAGCTGGCTCTGCAACATGCTTCTTTGGTAATAATATCTTTCTCATTCTGTAACTTCTGAAATATAGGTATGACATAAACCCTATGGAGGCTCATATCACCAAGATACTGCTAACTCAAGCCCTGCAGCTCTTCTCATTGGGTGCAGAGGGAAAACACTGCAGCCAACCACCCTTCCATAGTAAGCAAAGATGCTTGGATACTGTGCTCTGGAGTCACGTTCTGCCTCCAGTGGTAACCCTAGAAAGACTATCTTTTCAGTTTGCTCATTAGATAATTTACAAAAATATCCCATGCTGTGATCCCAGCACAAAGGGCACACAAGAGCATAGGTGGAGCTCCCTAGGGAGGATGCTAAGTTAAAACCAAAGTGCAGGTCAATGCTGTTAAGGGTAGCACAACAGCATTTGGCGTTCTGGATAGGGGTCCTGGTGTTTGGAGAACATTTATTGTCACTCTGGGAGACTTGAGCTCAGCTCCCTGCTTTGAGACAGGCTTCTTTTCAATCCAGGCATACGTATGTTGGTTTTGTGCTAGGGTGAAAAGTTTTGAGGAAAAATACCTTCAAGATATATTTTCAGCTACTGTGATGACACACGTCACACAAGGATGCCAGGAAATTAGATTGTCTACTTCCTGTCCCCCTCCCACACTGGTCAAGACAGGAATCTCTGGTGCGTGATGAAGTTGCCATTTCCTTATGAGCTATTGCACATCATCTGACATGGTGCTAGTGATTATGTCCTGGCCTTTGCCTGCAGCAAATGAAACTTGTCTCTCTTTCCTCACATATTAAATGTAATTCTCTGCAAACTAGGTGCTGTTATCATACAGCAACGAATATAGTTGAGCTTCTGTAACGTGCACAGTGCCTATGCCCTTCCTGGAACAAACAAAGGCAGGCTTGAACTCACAGAACACATAAGCACATGCTAGCTGAATATAGACTGTCCAGTTGAAGTCAATAAAACTGTTTTTGTGACCACATGTTTTGCTGGAACTTAGTCCCTGCATCAAGGGCATGAACATGAAAAGTGCTGGAACCTACATTTCCCTGGGCCAGGTAAGCTTTATGAGAAATACCACCTGGTGATCAATTCAGCAGGAGGCACTAGCCTTATGTACTGTGCAGTTTGTAAATAAATTCAGATTATGGAGGCAGCATAGTTTATTCTTTTATTTTTCTTTTCTTTCTCTTCTCTAATTCCAATTTATATTAGGTAAAGAGGTGAACTGGCTGAAAAAATATTTCTTGCTTTCCTAGGGAGCTACTGCTTTCCACAGTAAGTTTTTATTTAATTTCTTGAATGAAAACTCTGCAAAATGGTGTTGCTTGTAAAATAGGATGCATTTGGGAAAAAAAAAACAACAAAAGCAACCAACCAAAACAAACAAACAAAAAAAAGATAAGAAAAAACCAAACAAAACAGTGAACACTATGGGAAAATTAAAGCTTGAAAAGAGCAAAGATCACTGCACAGATTTGGGAAGGAAAGGTCCTGAAAATCCAAATAGCAATTAGCTAGAGATTTACTGACAACTGCTTGTATATTGAGAGTGCTTTTAAGTTAGATACCTGTGCCTTTCTGTGACTCAATCATGGGATTGTGTACCTAATGTCTAAAACTCAGCATTAGCAGCCAGGCTCATGGGCCATTGTTAACCCCAACTGAGCCAGTCCCTCATGATTTTGAGCAAAGAAATGCAATTCTACAAAGCATATGTAAGACTACACAGAAAACCAGTTGCAAAAAGCAGGACAGAAGATCAAGTTGTAATTCCCCAGAGACATTAAGCTCACAAACTCTTATCTTTTTGTTTACAAAATAGTCTAGCTACAAATTAAAATATGGACTAAATAGTATCTCAGAATTGGGCTGTCTTCCAGATTCCATCGTGTCTCCCAAGAGTCTGATTGACAAACCCCTGGTATTGCAGAACAAGAAATGTTTTAAGGTTGGTGCCTCTGAGTGCTCCTGTGAAACCTTAAATGCTTAAATACCTTCATCTGTGGTCTTGAATAACTGTTAAATTTCATGGAACAATTTTGCTTCAAGTGCATTTACTTCATGTACAACGGAGAACATTTTTCCTTACCAAAAAAAAAAAAAAAAAAGTGCATGTGTGTTTTCATTTTGGAAGGTCCTTGGAAGAAGACAAGGAAAGTCACAAATGCAAATGTTTGTGTGGGCATCATGAAAACATGGGATCCAGCTAGCTGGAAAGCGGCAGGTGACTGATGAGACAAGCACTCCTTGCAGTAGCTGATGACTACTGCATAGTCAGAACAATCATTGTGGTGAACAATGTCTGAATAATCAACAGGGTGGATACATGGCCAACAAACTTAGGATGAATAATTTCATGCATACAAATCTGTAAAACTGTCTGCTTGCCAACATGAGCTCACACTTCAGGGCAAAATTTGGTGAAATATTTTTTCTGTTGAGGTGAAAAGTGATGGTTGCACCGGATTTCAGAAGCAAAAGGAAACTGTAATAGTCACTTTCCTATTCAATGGCCCCCTTTTCCTCTGCTTAGACCCAACCTCACATACCTCAACCTCAGCTCAGTTCTGATTGCTGTTGGGATGGGAAGCAACATGGTCTGCCAGGTAAGAGCCATATTCCAGGGGCACATTGACTGCAGCAGGTCCTGAGAATATTGACTGCCATGGGTGCAGGTGACTACCTGAGTGTCACATCAGGAGAAAGCACACTTTAAATAGCCTGGGTAGTGCATGGGGAACTCCTCCCAACTAGAGCCAGACATCTGTGAGCTTTATGGAAGTTTTAGACCTTCACTCAAAGATCACAGATCATCTTTGTCTTGGAAAGGATCAAATCAAAATCACTTACACAATGCAAACTTGGTAGCCAGATTTAGGTGATTAGCTGTTATAGAATCTTGGACTCTGCTAGGCAGTAAATAAGCAGAGGAAAAAAAGTAACTGCTTATGAACTTAACCAAGGTGCAAGAGAAGCAATGGCTGGCCACAGGCAGCCAACAGGAGTAAGAGTCAGACAGCAAAGACTTCAGCATGAAGAAGTGACAGTCTTCAATGCTTTTAAAGCAGAATGTGTAAGCAGGAGGGAAGATCTCCTCCCTCCCCTCTTTTGTCCTATCAGATTACAAAAGAGGACATGCATGTGCAAAAGAGACTTCAATAATCTCCCCTCCAGAAGAACAGGTAGGTAGTGCAGCTTTGAATTCTGTGCTTGGGACAACTGCTCCTCTGATCTCTAGTGATGCCCATTTCCCACCTGTCTGACTCTGGGACTACAGAAAACCACACCATTTTTTCCCTCCTTGTCACATACTCTGTATACTCTTGAGAGGCAGATGTTACCTCTTTCCTGTGATTGGATACTAGTTGCAAATTTCTTTAAAACTCCTTGCCAAGCAGTTATTAGCTTGATTTCTTCCCCAGTATGAAAAGAATTCACCATCACCTTAGAAAAAGTAACCATCTTCTAGTCAAAAATAAAGAAAAATATAGCCTTTGGGAAACAAAAGTGTACAGAAAGACAAGAAAGCTCATTAAAAAATCCTCCTCTGATGTGTGTCAAGGAAGATATAAATGGAAGTTATCACCTGCTCACAAGCAGCAAGGAGGGAAAGAACATAGTGTCTCCAGTCTGTGAATGTGAACTAGCCCAGCAGTATGCTGTCTTCCAGCAAAACTGGCCACTACCTGAAAGGAGATCTATGGACTTTCTGTAAACACATGTAAACCTGCAGAACAAGGGTAGTGGCATGCATTAGGGACATCATAGCTGGCTCTGTGCCACAATGAAGGCTCCCGGCGTTACAAACCATGATACTCTTGACTGGGTAGCTTGGAAGGCGTGCAGATGAGATCTCATTGCATCTTCAGAGAAGCACAGAGAATGATGAACTGCAAATTCACATGCAGGGAAAACATCTTAATCCTATCGCCCAATAGCAGGAAAACACATTGTCTTGCCACTGAGGGACATCTGGAAGAGTAATGCAGCAGGAGACATCAATGCCATGCTTTTCTGGCAGCTCTGCACTAAACACATCAGTGCATTTTCTTGCTGATCAGTTTACCAGGCCCTTCACTGAGCTTGTCAAAAACCTCAAACCCACAAACAAGAATAAATTGTGAGTGTGGCAGGCCTCTGAGGGCCAGCAAGCCTGTTAACACCCCGAGGGACTGTAAGTGCCTTCACTAGCTTTTTTGCCAAGGCTGCTTCTGCAAAAGGTCATCTAGAGAGCAAAGGGAATGACAACATAGTGTGAAAGATGAGAGGGAAGGAGAGGAGGGTATGCAGAGGTGCTTGGGCACTGCTGCCATCCATCAGTCAAGTCAAGCAGCTGCCAGACCCCTGAGAGTAAAGGGAAAGGGACTTGGGTAGCCTATTTGCTTTGCTTTCACCATAGTCCCTACACAGGCTGTCATGGTCCTGTATTGCCATGGACCCTCATCCCTATGAGCTTATCCAGTACCCATTCCTGCAGGATGCAGCCACCCCCCTCCTTATGGTGACTGATTTAGGGTACTTACCATGGCAATGCAGCTACAAAAGAAAACCTCTGAGCCTGAGCGGCAGGGCCTGGGGGCACAGGAACAGGCATGCCCAGGAGGAGAAAATCCTTTCTGCCCGCAGAGGCCCTGACCTGTACTATGAGCTGGCCAGTTCCCATAGGACTCCAAGGCTCCAAATTCACCCTCAAAACATGGGTCCAGCCCTGGTACTCTTGACATGTAGGTAAGTTCAGTGCAGAAAACAGCACAAAGCTGTCCCATATACCCAGAATTGTTAGAGTGAGGCTTGCAGTCAGCCTAAACAGATTTAGAGTTCACCAAACACTTATTTGTGCAGAAAGCCCACATAGATGTATTTTAAAATCCCACATCATGTATAAGGACCTCCTGTGTCACACAGACACATATGTAAACCCTTCACATAGATACTGGCCTGAATTTTGAATCATAGAATCATAGAATCATAGAATAGTTAGGGTTGGAAAGGACCTTAAGATCATCTAGTTCCAACCCCCCTGCCATGGGCACGGACACCTCACACTAAACCATCTCACCCAAGGCTCTGTCCAACCTGGCCTTGAACACCACCAGGGATGGAGCATTCACAACCTCCCTGGGCAACCCATTCCAGTGCCTCACCACCCTTACAGGAAAGAACTTCTTCCTCATATCCAATCTAAACTTCCCCTGTTTAAGTTTTAACCCATTATCCCTTGTCCTGTCACTACAGTCCCTAATGAAGAGTCCCTCCCCAGCATCCCTATAGGCCCCCTTCAGATACCAGAAGGCTGCTATGAGGTCTCCACGCAGCCTTCTCCAGGCTGAACAGCCCCAACTTTCTCAGCCTGTCTTCATACGGGAGGTGCTCCAGTCCCCTGATCATCCTCGTGGCCCTTCTCTGGACTTGTTCCAACAGTTCCATGTCCTTTTTATGTTAAGGACACCAGAACTGCACACAATACTCCAAGTGAGGTCTCAAGAGAGCAGAGAAGATTTACCTTCTCTGTTTACATAAAAACACAGGGTTCCCCATTTTCATGCTTTAAGTAGTGATAGGTGCACAGCATTGGCACAACTCTCTTTACCATCTCTAGCTTCCACATGGAAGAAACACTAGAAACTCTGTAGGGAACTGGGGCACTTTGCTGGGACCAGAACAGAGCAGGATTTTTTTGTAAGATTGTATATTTTTCAGAATATTAACATTCTTCACCAAATGTAACACAAAATCCAACTTTCACAAAACTTCCCTTGTTTTGGGCAAGTTTCTATCATCCAGAGTGGGATTTCTGATAACTAGGGGAGGGAGAGTATTAGGCAAAAAGCAAGCAGGCTCCTGCTACACAAAGACAGCATGATCGTGTGCAACACTGGAAATCCAGTTAGGTCATTAAAAGCTTACATGAGTGGAAGAGGTGACTGAACACATTCATGGAATTTGCAGCTATTAAGTACCAAGAAAGTATCATGATGGTTTGGGAAAACACCTGGGGCAAGCAGACTACTTCACCTGTTTTCAGACATATTCCAAGCCATAAAAGGATACAAGCAGAGAAAGGGTTTGGGCTACATAAATCCTTAGCCAGCGTGGAAGTTTCTTAGTGGCTCTGTGGCCTCCTGGAGTTTTCCTCTTGGAAAAGCTTCACTTCCATATAAATGCCTGAATTTTCTTTAGATTAAAGTGCACACATTGGGTGTTACAGTTCACTGGTCAGGGCTGGCGGATGATATGGAAAACTTAAACACAAGTTCCCTTATTCTCTCTTGTGTTTCAGCGTGTGGAAGCTTCAGCTGTCATTGCAGTTAGAGACCAAATGACACAATCTTGAGAGCTCCCCAAAAATTCAGTTGCTTTCCCAGCAACTCCAATTCTATGAAAAGCTGAATTTGCAAAAGGTACTACAATATTATAAGCTGATGATATCACCGAAGACACTGGCAAATGGCTCAAAGGTCCCAAGCTCTGCTTGCTGGTAACCATGGCACTGCAAATTCTGTTTGCTAAATACTGACCCTGAAGGGGAAAGCAAAGGTGAGAAGCCTGCAGAAGGCAGGCTATGGTGCATGTTGCTAAGCCACTGAGCAATAACATGTTGTGTGTTTCATGGGTGTGATGGCATCAGTCAAACAGGCATGTGACTCAGCTCTACCAACATTGAATTGAAACTTGTAAAGCACATGGCTAAATTTCATTTCAGCCTCTTCTCATCTGTAGGGGATACCAGAAGAAGAAAATAAAATCCCAGCAAGAAAACCTTTTCAATTTAGGGCTGTTCACAGAAACTTCAAAACATTAAACTGCCAACCAGGCTAATTTTGAAAATGCTGGGTATTTTTTTGATGCAAGATAGCCAGGCCTTTTTGAATTCACTCCTCGATACTTAGTCAGTATGAGTACAATTAAGTTTCTGGTCACCAGAACCACCACCTTCAACCATCCTAAGCTTTAGTGATAAGCCTGATGTTTGATGTGAGAGTGAGTAGCAAGCTGGGTACTGAACCCTTGGTGTCTTAGGAGCCCAACTTCCACTAATGTCACACTGAGAAGCAAAGAGCTTTGCTATTTCTTAATAAAACTCAGCACAGAGATGTCAATGTTCGTGGAATAACCAACTACAAGTGGCCCAGTGAGGCTATGCCAGTACTGGAACATGGCCAACAGCATGATAGCTGGTTCAGTCTCCCTAAAACTCTGCACTGCTCAATGATGACTGTCCTTTGGCAAAAAAAAAAACGTGCCTTTGAAAATGTTACCTGTCTGTACTACAGACTAAACATCATTCAGGGAAAGAGGGGAAAGGAAAGCAAACAGGCATGGAGTGTTTCAGGGTAGGTATAAGCAGCCACTCTGCTGAGTCATTCCTATTCTGTCCAGCATGTTGATGTTTTAGGGCAGGATAAGGCTGTCTCTGTTCACCCTTCCTGACCACTCTATACAGGTGTTTCTTCAAGTATGATTGTTGAAGAGCCTCGAGTGCTTCTGCAGGCAGTAAACTGAATGTGGTTAGTCCAAGTCATAATTTACCAATACCAGCTGACTCCTGGGATAAGCAGAAACATGCTGGAGTCAGGATGTGTAAAATAACCGTATTAAACAATTTTTCCCTGGCTGCCTGTGCTCGTGAATGCAGTTTGCACATAACTCATGAAAGGAGCTGCGGCGAGAGCAGGTGAAAGAGAAGATGAGGTTCATGGTCCCCATGATTGCAGTGTGGCTAGTCTAGGAGGCACCATGGCAGGTCCTTAATTGCGGAGAAACTCCCTCAGTGATACTCAGATTGGAGGAGAAAGCTCACAACAGGAATCTTACTTCTGCTAGGAGGTTCTCTGCATTACAGCTGGCAACCTCAAAAGAGACAAGGTCAAGGATCACTGAGTGGATTGGGATGGAATAAAAGCAACCCCTATCACTCCCTTTCCCCAGCTCCCTGCAGCACACGCAGTTGTGCCTTGGAAAAATCTAAATTCACACTCTTTAATTCCCTTGATTCCTAAATGTGCCAGCTCTGTCCTTTATCACCATATCAAGAGCTCCAGAGACCTAATTGGTTTTGTCTGTGGGTTTGCTTTGGGTTTGTTTTTTTCCTTTCCAGAAAGTATGCTCTCACAGCATTTTCAGCTCAGTTTAGGGAACCAACACAACAGGTTCCTCTTCTTGTACCCAAAAGTATTAAATGCAAGTTTTCTACCTCACATCCGTGACAGTTTCATGGACAGGTCAGCACCAGCCTCTACTTTGGCAAATGGCCTTTTTCATAACGTATGGCTCAGACTCAAAGGCCTGTTGCGTACAGGATCAAAGTGATTTGGCCCCATTGTGTCAGTGGCAGTATTCTCATCATTCATAATAGCTCCCTGAGCCTTCAAATTCAAGTGTACCATCCACTGCATAAAAACTCTGTTTCAGAGACTCATTACACCTGTTATACACCAAACGTTTGAGGTGCACTTACTGAGTCTTCCATTGGCGAATGCTAGTAATGTGGGAGAGCACATGTACTGCTGTACATATGTGCACTATCCACAGCTTTTTAACTCCTATTTTTCATTTCAGTCTCTGCCTCAGAAGAGAAGTGGCCTTTACCGTCAATAAGTGAAGTGATGCCTGCAGTTCTCTGTACCTGATAGGTAATACAGTACTGAGCAGCATCTGGATGCCCTGAAGCAAGAAGTTACTTTGGACTAGAAATGTTTTTTTCAGAAGATTCTGTAATGAAGTTTAGATACAGCAAGAGGGATCCATGACCATTAAGAAGATGACAAATAGCTTTTCTCAGTGTCTGAGAAAGAGACCATTGGGCCTCTCACCACTCCACTGGCAGCATTTTCTGTGGCCACTGCTTGGGCACCACCTTGCACAGATCCACCTGATGAATTGACTGTTTGCAGAGGGAAGGGTAGTGCAAAAGGAAAGCCCACAGTCTTCCCTCCTAATTTATTTTCAGGACCCAGTTCAACTATAATGCTTGTTACGTTGGATTTTAGGGAGAGAAGAGTAATTGGCACAAATTCTGCATATTTTTTGTCTCTGAATCTTCTTCATGCTCCGCAGACTGCAGCCAGTGTCTGGATCTGTGCAGTCTTTGGAGAAGGACTTATTGCTCATGGTGGCAACTAGCAGACACCATCCCTGTAGTACTGTGCTATCAGTAACAGAATAAACCAGTGATTTTAAATGAAGACCTATTACAAACCTGCTTGGTTTTCCAGTGAGAGTTTCAGCAAATTAGGACTGCAGGATCCACTCCTGCAATGTATCTTAAATATAGCGTATCTCTCGCTAACCACACAAAGATCTTTTAAAATACAGTTGCTCTATGCTAAAAAGCCCTAATTAAGCACACAGCAGCAGAGGCAAGTTTGTTGTATTACCTTGTTGAAGGCACACTCAGTTAAGCCTTGTGGAAAGTCCCCTCCAGTCCCCTGAAGTCATTGTAACATACACACAAGTGTGCGTGCATGGGTAAAAATAAAAAAATGCATCATGGACCTCGGTCACCAAATCTGGCCTTATTTGTAAGTGCTCCTCTTGCCACAGCCTTTTCTAGCCTTGACTTGATGAGGAGGAGGAAGGAGTCACCTGTTGGTGTCCTTGACAGATGTAAGTGTGGGCACGTGAGGGGTGGCATTTTAGAAAGAGGGAAGGAGGGAAAACTGCTCTCAGCAGCAATGAAGGGTCCAGCAGAGCCTGCTTAAGAAAGGTTCTACACAGAACAAAAGCTGCTTGGAGTAAAAGGGAATTAGGGGCTGGAGAAAATGCAGAGCAGTGCCTCTCTGCTCTGGCAGAAATGGGGAGTGGTACTAATAGTAAAGCCTATCTGCATGCAAACTCAACCTCCATATAACCTGCTCAGTCTAGGGATGATGAGAGCTAGATAAAAAGTTTTTAAGAAAACATAAGAGAAATATGGTTTTTGGGACACATTCACGACAAAGCTGTCACACAATCGCCCCTGTCCTCCATGGAATGCATTTCTCATGTAAGCTGCAAGATCTGAGCTACCTTCTGGTAAAATTTTAAGATTCTATGGCAGTTTTGGGGTTTATAATTGTTTGTGCATTCCAAGGGAAAAAAAACCAAACCTGTTTGAATGTAGTGATTTTCCCTGAAAATTTGACAGAGACAGAAGAATTTGTCTCCTTGTTATGCCTGAAATTACTTAGAGGAAAAACATTTCCATATCATTTTGCAGATGCTGCTGTCCTCCTTCACCCATTTCACCATCTTATGTTCTCAGGCTTGCATACATGTGTAAGCTTCACTATATACAGCAGTGAGCATGGTCAGACCATCTTGCATTCTGGGCACTGCTGTAATGCAGCCACTAAGATTCTGCACAGTTCAGCATCTGGTGTATCATCTGTTCAGGACATCAGCAAAGGAATGGCTCCATGAGCTAATATATTAGTTATTTATCTTTGGCTCCTTAAATGAGGAGCAATTGTATCCTTGAAGCATGGTGAAAGAATATTTATTTAAAGTGTATCTTTATGCACTCATGTACACACACGCGTGCATGTGTACAGAGCCTCAAACAGAAGTGCAGTGAGGATGCACACAAACCCCATTCTCCCATGTGTTAGCAGTGCCAGAAGGCCAAAGGGAACAAAAAGCATTCTCTACTTAGCCAAGCGCTGAGAACCTGTATTTCAAGTAATTTCTGTTTGCAGAACTAAGCTGAACTCCCCTGCAACCCAGGTGGGAGGCAGAGCAGCTTTTGCTTGCGGCAGGTACGCCAGCTGCAGAGCTCCCCATAGCCCCCACGCACGCAGAGGACAGCTTGTAGCACAGCCAGTCCAGAGAAGAGGAAGCCTCCACAGCAGGACATGAACATGTGCCAGTTCCCCAAAAGCCTGACCTGCAAAACATCAGAAACAGCAGCTCTGCCAACCCTTGATGAGCTGAAGGTCAGGGAAACAGGACTTCGGGAAACTGCTGCTTAGGTACCAGAGAGCAGAGACAGGTCCTTCAACCTCCAATGCCCAGAGGCATGAGAAGTGCCCAGTACCTCATTGTTATTTCAGCAGCACTTGGGCAGCCCAGGATGTTCCAGCTTCAAGCAAGTTTGGACAGGAGATTGCAAGTGTTCCCAACATGAGGGATGCCCCATTTTCTACACAACCACACAGTTGCCATACCAGAACTGGGCAGAACTGGAAAATTATACCATATATTAGTGTGGCATGTGAGAGGGCTACGGTTTACTTTTTGTTCTTAGTTAATGAGAGGGTGGGAGAGGAGGGGGTTAAGGGAGGGGTGAGATCATGATAGATGAAGAGAACTTGCTTGGCTAACTCTCCATAGCCTGTAGCTACTGCAATATTTATGAAATGGAAGGTGCACCTTGGCAAGCTAACCTGCCTGAAATTGGAAAGTTTTAGATGAAAGGGAAACCCTATAAAGTAAAACTGAGCTGTGCTCGAGAAGAGCCTGATGGCAGAAAAAGAAAAGCTATCTCCTCACCAAGAGTTTCCATTTCTGAATGCTTTGCTTTGCCCCAGAAACACACAAAGGAAAGCAATCTGGCCAGGCCTGCCTGCTCCCAGGGCAGGGGAACCAAAGTGCCTACAAACATCAAACTCCCTCTTCTCCGTTTGCCAGAGGTCGCCTGGCAGGAGCCAACACTGCACAACTGCACTGCCCACATAAGTGGAAGGACCCCATCCTGACACTGACTGAGTGCTAATGCGTTTTGCTGAATTTTGAGGTTATTTGCACAAACAGTGCAGGGTTCTTGCATGTCCATTACAGGTCTGCTTTTTCAAGAGGAAAACCTTGAAGATGCTATCATTAATGGCATTTCCTGCTTCTTGTACAGTTCTTATTGACAAAAGGGCAAAAAGGAGAGGAAAAAAAAGGGGGGTGGGGCAAAAAAAGAAAAAAAAAGAGGCAAAAAAGAAGAAAATAATTTTCTATCAATGTTACCAAGATTTCTTATTTACCAACTAGTGCATCAGTACAGGACTTGGACTTTTTTAGAAGAAAAAGATATTATTTAGGTGAAAAAAGTATGACGGTGAAGAGCCTGCAAAATATTCTCTTGATGTCTTTTTAGCACAAGACATGGAAACAACTCTGAAAAATTTCAGAAAAATATGTGATATAATATAGATACATTTTAATTAAGATCTTGCCTGTGGGCAGACCCACAGCCCTGGCATCTCGACTCTTATCTACCAGCACAAGACACTCCCAGTATCCTGTGCTCCCATGGAAGAAGCAAGCTCTGTGCATGCAGGGATGGGTTTCTTTAGTTGCCAAACTGTTTCCTCCAGAGAAACAGCTCCAAAGAAAGGTAACAAGCCACTGCTGGAATTGAAGAAGGTTCATTTTTCTATTTGGACAAAAAAATCTAGATCTTTCTGATTCTCTCCTCCCACCAGAAAGAAGGGTTTCAACTAAGCTAGATGAGTGGCTGTGCTTTCATTTTTTAATTATAATCTCCCTAATTATGATCTCAACCTATCAGTAAAAACAAAAGAGCGGTCTGAAAGATTCAAACAAGAATGGTGTGATTTTTCCAGCAGTTTTTCTTATTGTCCCTTCCTTCCCACGCCAGCCCTGGCACACAGGGGCAGGGGAGGAGAGTCCTTGGCACTCTCAAGGTTCTCACACCCCTCTCCTGTCTAGACCAGGGCTACGTCTGATTTTCTATCACCCCAAGGGTACAATTTCCAGTTACAAAATATTAAATTCAAAACCATCTGCCCATCTTGTCTCCTTCTGAAAAGTCAAAACCCTTCAGAGGCCAAATTCCCACGTCTGGCATCAGAAACTCTCCGGTCCATTTTGTAGCTTTAACATCATTGTTTCTCAAACCATGACATCAAAGGCTCACACAATGTGCTTGGGTCAGGGATAGACATTTGTGCAAAGCAAGGATTTCGCAGAGGCATTGAGAAAAGAACAAATATAGCATGGTGCAATGGTGCTGGGAGCGGGGGAGGATTTAACCAATTTAGATTTACTTCTCATCTGACTCGTACTGCTGTCCTCTGACCTTTCGCTCCAGAGACCTTCAGCTCAAGCCTGCCTGCTGCCAACCAGACCTGGGTTTTGTTTGCAGCCCTAATTACAGGCAGCCCTCCCTGGTGCCTTGGTGGCAAGCTGGGGTCAGTGCTGGTGTACTGGAAGGGGAGGAGGAATAAGGCTAGTCAGTCAATCTGCTGCCTGGTGTCACAAATGATTTACAGCCTGCTTCAAACACAGCCATTGATCTGTTCTGCTTTCCCCAGCACGCTTGTCAGCATGTAATAAAGCCAGTGGGAATTCCTGTGTGTTGAGTCAAAGAACTTAAATATGCTCAGGTTTGCTTATTTAGAAAAACACACCTGAAGTCTCCGCATTTGGGAAGCGGCTCAAGATTTACAATCCTGTAGAAATTTGCAAGGGTAAGAACAAGAAATACAACCCCAACCAGCCCTTCAGGCAGCCAGCCAATTAATCTTTCCTTTGCTGTCTGCTGCTTGTTCACCTTTCTGCCTTCAGCAGTTTTGGAAGATCTAAGCCAGGCAGCGGTGGTGACTTCCTCCTGCCTGGCCTGCAGTGAACCCCAGAGAGCCGTCCTGGAGGTGAACCCAGCAAGTCCCTGGGCTGCATCTCCCATGAAGGCTGCTGTGGAAATCACCTGCCACTCTTGGCGCAGGCTACCCTCAAGGCCAGGCCAAACGCTGTCTGCTCTCTGATGAAGCACAGGGCTGCATAGCCACCTGCAGCTCACAAGCAAATATCCGCACAGCTTACGGATGGCTTGAACTCAAAGGACCACCAACCTCACCAGCCCTGGGATGTCGAGACTTTTATAAGAACAGGCCTCTTATCACCTGGGAGTGCTGCAAGGAGGGAGGAGGTACAAAGGTGAGCCAAATCACTCAAAACATATCTGCACCATTGGCCTTGCAGGATGGTGCATGCTAACGGACAGCGTGGAGCACTGATTTCTCTCCCCACTGCTCCCAGAAGGTTGCCTGAAGCAACCTACATGTGGGTTTGCATCCCTGCAATGTAGCCTGAAGGAGAGCATGGGCTCAAGGGCAGACAAGGTGCCTTGCCCAAAAGACAACACAAATGGTGCCACCAGCCACAAGGGGGTTAATATTGTTCTGTCCTTATAATTAAGGGTCTGACCTTAATTATAGCATCAGTGACTCCTGCCTTCCATGACCCATCAAGAAGGAAACAGTGCTCTACTGCTTAGCATGGGCTGTGCATTCAAAATACTGAAAAGGTAACACTTTCGTCCAGTATAATGAAGGAAGACACCTTATTCCCTTGTTTGCACTTGATTAAAAAACCCCACCCAAACCAAATAATAAAAAGTCCCAACAAAAGAAATCCAAATTTTCTCATGCAACGTTTTAAACCAAAAAATTTGCCTCTCAGATCAGAAATATGTTAGCAAACTCCCAAAATTCCACTTGTCCAGAGTAGTTTTTCTAAACATAGCATTTCCAATATATTATTCTTTTTCTAACCACAAAACCTTGACTAATGAAGCTAATCAGAAAGAAGTTGATAAGCCCCATCAATTTTTATTCTGACAAAATATTCACTTTCTCTGCAAAGAAAATTCCCATTAACAATTACTAGGTAGCAGAATAAATGAGATTGCAAAGCAGAGCTGTTCCACAGATCTCATTAAAACTGCTAACCCAGGAGCACAGCATGCTCCATTTCAGAGCACTCACAAATACTCGACTCCTCTGGAAAGTCAGGGGTGAGACATTCACATCAGGTATCCAAAAATCACAGAATTCTGATCAGTGTCCATTTAAATGTTGGCCCTGGTTCAATAGACTTTAAATTTCAGGTACTATACATGTCATAACAATTGAACTGCATAAAAAGAGACACAGAGAGCAGAGGTTCCTAAGAAATATTATTGCCAAGTCTGGTTGAGTAATGAAGGAAAATGCACACCTATGGGACTTTCCATAGTTCTTATCAGTTATCAAAAGCCCCCAAGAAACACACAACCTCCAGTCTCACTTTTTTCTCGGATGAACTTCCCAGCACTCTGGAGAGGGGGGAGAGTAGCAGGTGAAATACAGAATCCTTATTGAACAAAACACTGAAGTAAATGTGATTAAAACGTTGATACTTAAAATACCCTTTCACATATGGACAGCCTGGGAAGGTCTGCCTGCAGTGGTGCTGGACTCCCCAGTCCAGTGCATAAAACAGCTTCTAGTTTTGTCCAGCCAAGCACTACTTCCAATAAAGCCTGTCCTCATTATTGTATCTTCCCATTCTGACACACAAAGGGACAGGAAGAATGGGGAGGAGGTGAATACATAGGAAAAGAGGCCATTTTGTAGCCAAAATCGTAATTGCTAGGGCAGAAAAAGGGATTTTTTTGCTGTCTGTTCTTCAGTTTTTAATTGACTTCCCCATTCACAGCAGACCTGCCACGCCAAGAAGGACAGAGACATTGAGTACCCCAGCACTGGGATTGCCAGCTTCCCTTGTGTAGATTAGCACCACTAACCCATTCTCCCTTGTGGGGCAGCTTTTGTAGTTTTTCTTGTCCGGAGGCAAGTCCCAGAGTAATAAAAACAGCTACTTTGTGCTGTTAGCAACACAGACACTGCCTCATCTCTGTACGAGGGAAGCTTTTCCCCAACAGACCCTGCCTGGCTAAATCCTACTGTAGCAACCAGCTGCAGTCAGCATGTAAACAGTGCATGCATCCGAAAGCAGCTGGGCAGCTTCTGTAAATGCTGGCATTTGCAGTCAAGCACTTGGATCCCTGCCTCAGTGCAATCTGTGCAGTAGAAAGCTCTTAGCTTTGTGATCGAGACCAGGAGTTGTTTCCCTGAAAAATCCAGAGACCAGCACAGGTTAAAGTTGCTGCAAAGGAAGGATTTTCCTGGTACACTTTGGCACTGAATTAAGCGTTAACATCCTCCCAGCCAAGCAGGAATAGCTCAAGAAATGTGTGCCATCCCCTCAATGGGAAGACAGATTTATTGGGATCTGGGGACATTGGTTTCTGCTGGCTGAAAATCTAGCCCTAAACATCTTAGAAAATTTGGTAGAAAACTGTGCAGACCACTGCCAAGAGGAATGTTCATTCCAAAGCTTTAGAGAAAAGACAGAGGCAAATATGAACCTATGACTTCCCCAGAATCACCCAGTAGAGGCCCAGCAAGAGAAGTGCTTCATTTGAAACAGGCTTATGCAGTGCCAAACACTCCCTCACACTCTTCCAGATAAAGGGAGGAGAGTTGTTCTTCCACCTCCCAGATCAAGCCTTGAACAAGGCAATTAATTTGAAGAGGGCAATTTGATTAAACTCAAATTTGCCTGGGGTCAAAAAAATCCATTAACAAACACCAGTTTATGAGAAGGTGTTCAGTTTCCCCTGGGCTTCCAGTCTATGTCAATTGGGAGCATGCATTGTGATCAATTCATCAGAGCTAAAGGTGACAAATAGGTGATTAACACAAGACACTGTAAACTTTCTCTTTCAGACTACATGGAGGAAACAACCCCAGGATGCTTAGCTTTTCACAACACTGACAGCAAGAAAGGGTGAATGTGCAAATAACACATAGACACCTGCCTATGTCCCTGCCAGCCCAGACACTGCCCCAGAGCAGGAGCTGCCACACCAGCAAACCAAGTGGTGAAGTCGCCTCCAACAAACAGCAGCATAAAGCCATCAGTGGAATGTGCCGCATACTGCCACTGTGGGAGATGTTCCCATGATCAGGCCACAGCTAGCTTGTCTCACTGGCTCAAACACCCACAAATCCCACACCTCTACACTAAGGGATGACCTTATAGACAAAACTTCATTTTACCAGTTTGAATGTGGTTTGTTAAACCTATCTTATCACCAAATAACAACCCTTCCTGGAGGACCACACCAGGAAGTTACAGAAACACTCTGCAGATGCAGAGCCATCACTATTCTGGTGCTGTGCTTGCTCTCACTTGAGGATGCTGGGAAGTGCATAAGTTTCTTGCTCAGTGACTGTGTGTGCATTCTCACCCACTCATGTGGGCTCATTCACCACTCTGCAGTATTTTCTAGGCGCAACCTGATGATGAGCAGTCCACATTGCCACAGCCTGAGGTCCACTGCCACCAAGCACATGCATACACGTTTAATCTGGCACCAGAAACAGCAGTATCTCTTGAGATGTTCAATACAGAGTCACTAAGGGGAAGACCACCTACCCCAGTCACAGAAATGCCTTTGGGAGCATTTGTTAGTATTGTCATAGTATGGTATCTGCTGGTTCATGCATCAGCAGATCTGTTTAGCATTAATGGGTAACATTTGACCAGTCGTGTTGTTTGAACCAAGCTTGCAAAGGACAGCTATGTAACCTTGCTACACATTGCTCCCCTATTGGGCTTGAGCTCATAGCAGCCCTCTTGAAAAAACCTGGAATATCAGCTTATTGAGCAAATTTTAACAATAGCTTTTGTGCCCTGCCTTTGTGGTAATGGACTGTGTTTAAGCCATTGACAACACTGAGTTCCTTGAAGTTGCTAATGGGTTAAAGCTGGGACATCTGGTGAAACATTAGCCTCAGCTGTTCCTCAAATGACATCTTCTTGGGTCAAATTTATCTCTTCTTGCCAGTCCATCTGCTCGCAGCATGTCAATGGTAAACACTTGAGAGCCTCAGAGCGAGGTGGCATACAGCAGTGAAGGACAGCATCTTGGAGTCTAACTAGATAGCGATATGGGAGCAAAAATAGCTCCCGTGCTCTCCCCTCCCAGTCATCTTCCTCCCTCTGCACTCCAGGGTCAGGGTCAGGCCAGGGAAGCAGTGTGCCACTCTGAATACAGAGCCCAGACCAGGCCACCCAAGGGCTAACAAGAGACATGCTTGTTCCCTAAGGCAACAAGGAAAAAGCCACCATATACAACTCAACACACTACTGTACTTGCTTGTGTTTCAAATGCCACAGGGGAGTGGTTCATACCCATGCTGCCAGCTGGTGAATGTTCATTTCTTTGAGCAAGTCATTCCAGAGCCTTGTGGTCTTTGCTTGCCACCCCTGGGCAGTCCTGCCCACACAGACCAGCTCAGAGCAATGCAGTGGGAGGCAAAGGGGACATGGAGGCTACTAGGGAAGTCACAAAATAAATTTGCTTCTCACTTCCTGAAGAGTCTGTACATTCAAAGGCCATTGCCTCCTTGCCCGTGTCTCTAGGAAGGAGACCCTTTTTCAAGAAGGCAATGACCGCCACTTTAGATGACTATAACCCTGCACAGACACACACACTCCTCTCCAAAGCAAAACTTCAAGAGCCTCAGATCAGCTGGGGCAGCCTGTAAAAACTATAAGGTGGAAAACATACATGGCATTCCCTGTTCCTCCTAATAATGTGTCTGAGGGGGATGGTATAAAACCCATCCAAAAGATGAAGTATTGCAAGAATTCCTGGAGGTCAACTAGTGCACACATGGGCAGGGAGTCCCACAATTAGGGTAACCTGGGAAAAGCAGATTCATCTTCCAATGTCCTTGTCAGCTGACCAGCAACCACCTCTGAAGAGGCATTAACCCAATGGGTTATGGGTTATTAACCTGATCTGGGGAATAGATCTTTTGGTTGAAAATGGGCATACACAGCACAAAGGCCACAGTTTGTCCTATGGGTTACAAGGGCATATTCGTGGTTAAAAAAGCACTCTGTACTGTTCTGTCTTGCTACCACAGTGGTGATATCCTGCAACTAGTGAGGATCAGTTTCAAGCCAGCCCTTTTCTACGCAATGAGACATTTCTACCTTGAGTCACTCAGATTCTTTCACAGCAGTGTCATAACACTACACTGTGCTATCGCAGGACACCTGCTCGTGTCCCACTGCTGCCCAAAACGTGGCAAGGAAACATCATCATGACTCCCATGAAGCAACGAGGCTTCCTTGCATGCTGTGAATACCCCGAAGAGAAAAAGCTCTTTCACCCTGGCAGTATTTTGCAATTGCTCTAATGAGCCACATGACTGTAAGAAAAGCATTTGCCTTCTCCTTCACAGACTTCTTCATATCCCCAGTTAACTACATTAACATCATAACTATCCCCCATCCCTGGCACATGCTGGCAACTGGTAAAGCCCACGTTTCAAGACGTGCTTGATGCATTGTTGCACAGCGGATCAGGAGGCAGACATTCTAGTGTGCGTCAGACACCACATTTCTCCATCCTTGAAACTGATCCTGCCGGAGTGTGCTCTCTGCAGAGCCAGGACTTTAACCCGAGAGTGCAGCTGCATTTTTAAATATCATGTTAATACAGTGTGGTGGTGAGGATTTTGTTCAAGGGAGGATGGCTCTGCTCTGACCTTTGGCTCAAGAGGCATGCTTTAAAATTAAAACCTTGCTTCTTGTGCGACCCAGCACTGATTTCTCTCCATTCATACAATAGTGTGATTTTAAGAACTGATCACATTCTTGTCTGCTAGTGTGCATGGCACTCTGTATGTGCCAGCAGAGGCCAAGAGAAGGGCAGTATGTACTCTAGTATTCTTAACCCAAGAAGTCTTACACAGATGTGTTAACTCACAAAATGGGAAAAGACCTTGGTATTGTTCATCTGACCTGGTTGTACCCCAGACCTGAGCTTAGATTCAGAGCCACAACTCAAGAAATTACATTAAGCCAACAGCAGAGCTAAGTCAAAAGGCTCCCCTGGGATCCTGAACTCCGGTAAGGAGAGAGCAAGTAGGATGGTGGCCAGGAAGAGCAGAAGCAGCTTTGGGAGCCCTACTCCTGCTGCCACAAGCTCCTGCTTCACTGCGGCAAGCGCTTCCTCACCATGTGCTTGCTTCTGCTCCTGCACTGCCCCATCCATTCAGCAGCAGGTAGCCTGGAGGCACCGCATGTCCACAGGTCTGCAGAGGTCTGACCATCTGTGCTGCAAATCCCCCAGCACGGACAGTCTGACTTCCAGAAATGAAACTTCCTTATGCTTTTAATTGTGCTACCCTCTAGTGGCTAATTCCATCCCCTTGAAGCTCAGATCATCGCTCCTTACAGAGGAGAAGAGTTGGACTGCAAACCTTCAAGACCAGAAACCAGCTTGCTGCTGCGCAAGAATGACTTGCACATTTGAAAGGAGGCAGAGACCTAGCAAGGTCAAGTGCTAGACCAGGCAAACTGTGCTCCACCACCCTGTCTCTGCTTTGGTTTTAGGAAGGGAAAGATTGCCTTGCCCAGGCTAAGAGGTCTTGGCAAGAGCAGGGTGAAGCCAGCTCAATATCAGCTGCTTGCAACACGAAAACCACCACCAAATTTGGGCTCTAGGCAGCCTCTTCAATAGAACATGCTTCCTTCCACTTCCCTGCTTGCTTCCCCCAGTATCTCACACCAGGCACTCCAGCAGCTTAGATGTGAGCAGAAACATTCAACGTGTCAGTAAAAATGGGTTAGAATTCAAGTAACATCCTCGCAATTACTGAGATAATTGCCGCATTTCAGAACCAAACATTACTTAATGGTGCTCAATTATCTTGTGGCAGGACTTGCAATGGTAGCAACTAATTGCTTAACTAAAGGCTTTCTTCTTTCCACCCTGTCAACATGCACACATGCAATTAGGTCATTGATGCAGGGAGAAGAGATACCTGTTGTGAAAAGAGGGGTTAAGTAGCAGCCGAAGCCATGTTTTGAAGATCAGAAGACCGGTGTCTTGCCTCAGACGTTATAAGGATGTGAAGCAGAAATGGAAAAGCCCAGGAGGGAAGAAGGATACAGATTTTAACTTTCTGTGTCTCAGCAGTGAACTCCAATGACTGCACAATGTGACTAGTGCCACTCTTACAAGTCTATGTGCCCCCAGGCTCAGCTGCATGTTAGTAGCCTTTTCATAGTTTGTCAGTCTGGACAGTTCACAGATACTAGCAAAAAAAAAAAACCAAAAACCGAAAAAACAAACAAACAACAACAACAACAACAACAACAAAACAACAAAAAAATCAACTGCCTAAAGAGCTAGATTGAAGACTTTTAGACTTTTCTTTGGTTATTTTCAAGCTTGTTGAAAACCTGTTTGTTGTTCACCTCTTTGCAGAACATCTGATATGAAAGAAAAGGGAAGATAGATATACTTTTCTTGTTATTTGCAATTTCCTCACTTCTTCACAATCCACTTTACTGTCTCCATAACTCTCATAAGCAGAGTCTTTCACTCTGCTTTGACACAGAGCTACTCCCTGGCTTCCAAGCTCCCATCCCTTCTCCCTGGCTTTTTTCAGTATCTCCTCCATGTGAGGGAAAACAAGATCTCAGAACAGGCCATCGCCCTTGTGAAAACATCAGGTCTTAGTTTCTACCCCTCACTGCTCATGTTTGGGCTGTTCCTCTGACCAGACAGAGCTCACCGCAGAGCCAGCCCCAGGCCTTGTCCCTTGAACATTGGGTACCCTGGATCCAAAAGCTGTGCCTGTTCAGCTTTGCTTATCCTTTCCAGACTCATACTTCTCAGGCACAAATTCTCAAGGCTGCTTTGCTGTTCAATCACCAGCTCAGCTCCCTCCCTTTGAAACCCCTCTTAATAACAATGTTTTCTACAATTCATCACAGTTTCCACAGCACTAGTAAACAAACTAGAGTTGACTGTACAGCTCAGAGACCTCCTTGGAGGCCTTCAGCTTTATGGAAAACTGTCCTCATCCTGGTTTTGTAGTTCTGGCAGTTTCAAATTACAGCAATAATTTACTCTCATCCTTCAAGTTACTGAATTGCCCTGTAAAGATTTGAGACAAAGGCTTCAAGACTCCCAAATCGTATCTTTCAAATCTCCTTTTTCCTCTTTGTTACCTTAACAGCTCTCATGGACTAAAGAACATAGTTTCCTCTCCAGAATATCGTGGTAGTTTGTCCTCATTTCTATCATTTAAGCCCTGTGCATGGTCTTTAGACTCGCATTTCAGCTACAAAGGGGACAGGAGCCAGTGAGGTACTAAGGTTTTGTGGACTCAAACTGGTCACTCAGAAGAATCATAACTCAGCAAGGGAATAGTTACTATCCCCTAAAACTGAGGGCAGTTTTATAGCAGACACTTCAGTTTGCTAGCAATGCACGCTCTCCATTTTCACACGCACACACATGGGCTAATTGCTTCACAGTAGTAACCTCACCTGCAATTAACCACCGTTTCAAGTCTTTGATCTTTATAACTCTCCAGAGGACAGCAGAATTCCCACATAAAAGCCTTTTATCTTATTCCACATGTAGGAGTGACCCTATGCTCCTGTAGTTATTAAAAAAAAAAGGTTCTTCCCTGATCTCAGAGGTTCCTACTGAGCTGAATGAGGCTGTGGCAAGAGGAGAATAGCATTTTAAGGGATGGCTCTCCCAGGTGCTAAGGATAAGTGATTATAGACCTAACCTGACGGTCTTCACCTGCTCTCTGAACAAACTGCTGCTCTGCTGGCATTCTGAGCATCAAGCCCATCTTGGAGATGGACTTCTTTGAGATGTGCCTTGTCTTACTGATTAAATTCTAGGGGTCATTTTTATTTGTTTGAGCTATTGTCCATGTCCTGGTTTCAGCTGTTCACTGCAGCTAATGGAGCTCAGCTGCATGCCAAGGAGAAGACATCTACATTTACTCCCCTAGCTCACGCTAAAGCAGTAGGGTGCACATGGCTCCTGAAGAGCCAGTTGCTGGATTTTGCTTGGCTGTTTTTTCAGGGAAAGGGTTGAGGCAGAGCAGGTAGCTTGGAGGCCCAAGCCATAGGTCTGGTCCCAAAGAAAACAAATCATGAGGGCCTTAAGGCTCTTAATTAACTCTATTAGAGTGATAATCATGGCCTGCCCAACCCCAGGGGAATGGAAAAAGCCCTCCAGTGTGAGACACATAAAGGTACTGGACTGAAACATGAATACTTTTTACCTACTGTCAGTGGTTAGAAGGCAGTATGGAGTAGGGGGAAGGGGAAAAGGAAAGATCCTCAGCTCAAGGAGCTTCTACTTTGGCAGCAAGATGTAGGAAGCAACCTAGAAATCAAAGAGATTTCTTGTTAAGTGCTTTTGCTTTTCTGCTTTCAAAACATCTAAAATATTTAGCCTATATCCTTTACAGTTCATTAGTGCACAGTAAAATATGCCCTTAGCCACTTCCTTTTGTTGTTTTTCTGTTTGGTTTTTATTTTTTTTTTTAATTTATTAGGTTTTTCTTAAAAAGAAGTCTCTTCTGCATTTCTTTGTAAAGGGGCTGATGGGACAGCTTTAGGACAGCTTTAGGAGAGCCAGCATTGCTTCAATGCCTGTGTGAAGAGTTGATCTCCAATAATGACGCTGTTATCATCACACAGGGATATGCTTCCAGAGACTGGTTTGAGGGAGCTGTAGAGGCACCTGGTTCCTATAAGCTGCCAGAGTCCATCCAGTCACTGGTAGAGCAGCTTCGGACACCTTCCAGAAAATTCTCATAGGTACAGCCAGCTGGTGGAGCTGATTTGGCCCTGGGGAAGTAAAGCCATGCTGTCCTATGTTGCTTCCTGCTGAAGGAATGAGCAGAGGAGTTTTGTGTGTTCTGCAGCATAGCAGAGTGTCCCATGGGCCTCACAAGACTTCTTCCAGTGGCAGATAACAATTCTATCACTTGGGTGTCTCTTTCTCACTCTCTGGAGCCCTTCCAGCAGCCAGGGCAAAGCCACCCCATATGAGGAGCACTCTGGGACTGATGTGAAAGGACACAACATCTGGCAGGAGCTACTCATGCCACTGAAACTGTGTGGGTTTGGGGTATCAGAGGTAGTGCCAATGAAGATACATAATTTGAGAACCCCAGAAGCTACTTTAAATTATGAAATCAGCTTAATCTGTCTGCCCTCTTTGGAAGGAAAACTTTGCACTACCTTTCTCCTTTTAGTAGAATCAGCATAGCATTTTCCCCTGGCATGTGCAGTTGTGTATCTCTGGCACAAGCTGGATGTTTTAGAAGGCAGCCTGAAATGCAGTCAAGGTACATGCTGCCCTGCCTCTGCATTTGGTAGCAGCTCCTCTTCCCAGCTGCCCACAGGCACAGTGCTCTTGTGTTTAAGCAGATGGGTGTCAACAGATTTCAAAAATTCCTCACTCACTAGGCACACGGGTCTCAGCCCTGAGATCTCTCTTTCATCTTCTTTGGTTGTAAAACTTACAATATTAACTCATCATTTATAAAATACCTTGTATCACACAGTCTCTCTGAAGTAGAGTTTACCCCAGTTATAAAAGAAACCCAACAACAACAAAATCACAAATAATGTGTACCCAAAATCATCAGTTAAAATCATCAGCTAAAGGTTTCCTTTGCTTTCTGGTTTCTTCACTTTCAGTCAACACATCATTCCCCCTTTCAAAATTTCTTTTGCAAATCTGGGAACTAGAAATTCACTTTGAATCTTAATGAACACTGAGATGGGGACAGAGAAGTGCAAGTGACTTATTGGCTCCAGCTTAATGCATAGCCATTCCCCAGCTGAACCACAGGCTCACCACTCTCCCGCCCTGAGCATAACAGCTCAGTTTGGCTGATGGTGCAGGGGAACCATGTTAATCTGAGAGCCTGAACCCTCTGCCATGCTTCTGGAGCTGGCATACTATGGGGAGAAAAAAGGGAAAGGGCAAGTAACATGAATTTCCCAATTAAAAATCACTGAACTGTGACAGGGGAACTCAAATTCAGACTTTATGTTCAGCTTTAACCCCAAAAAACCACTTGCATGTGAGCCTTCCTGTGGCTTCATCTCACAGAGGGCAGACCTCATCAGCTGTTTCATCAGCTCTCTCCTTTCATCTCACAGGCCCCTTACCTCCACACACAACTGGAAAAAGACTGTATCAGCCAGAAAGCATAGTCTGTGCTGCCCTGGTACCTGCGGGTAGCGTTCAATAACAGGTGCTGCAAGCACAGGGCTGCTCTTGCCCCAACCCTTGTGCCAGAAGCCCGTCAAGCAGCTGCTCTGTCTAAACTGTAATCTGCTTAACAGAGCACAGTGCCTGCCTTTTTTTCTTTCTCCTCTGGGGGCTTATATTTCTCACCTCCTACTGTAACACTTATCAGAAAGTATATCCTTCACCTGTAGCCCAAGACTCCCCATCCCAGGGCTGGAAAGTCACTGATGATGGGGGTGGAGGATGGCAGCCTCTTCTCGGCTCATCAATCTATCACAAATCTCTGCACCAGGCTAGCTGGCTCCAACCCTCATTTATTTTCAAGCTCAGAGGATGTTTGTGTTTGATTGGAGATGCTGGATAAATGATTTCAAGCTGTGGAATTCATTTCATCACTAATCACAGACACAGGTTGAAATCCTATTCACCAAGTTGGCAGCTAAATCTCCATTGACCTCCCTGGTCACCCTGAAATAAATAATAACATAAATTAGATCAAAGGGTGCCACAGGAAGGGGATATGCAATAAGACATCATTCATATTATCTTTAACTTTACTCCTGGTCTGTGGATTCACATATGAAAGGGTTATTTGCTTTCCTGTGTTACTAGTAGCTGTAACACATTACTAAGGAGTTTAACAATTCCAGCTAAGATAAACCCCAGAAAACTCTAAACAAGTCCGAAAACACTCTTATAACATCAGTCAGACCTTTCAGCTTAGCAAATAGATTTGATACGCATATGGATAAGGGATGGCTCTCCTCGGGGAATGGAGAGGTCTCTGGCAGAAAGCCTTCCCACGAGGCTCCTGTTGTCCCACTGGAAGTGGCACTGCAGGGCTCAGTGCCACTTATTACTGCCTTCAGCACCATTCACTTTTCTTTTTACTCCGTAACAGCAGAGGAGATGACCTGGAATCCCTTTCCAAGGACATGAGGGGTCCCCTCTCCAAACTGGTAAATCATTCATGGCCTCAACATGGAGCTCCTCCCAGGAATCAGAAGCAACAGAGCCATTTCATTCCTTACCTTTTTTTTTTTCCTCCTTAAATGATACTGAAAACTATGTATGAATGTTTGCTCTTTTTTCACAAAGACCCCAAACCCCAAAGTCAGACCAAGGAAGTCAGTTATTAAAGCTTCTCTCTGTACTTCTACTATGTCCAAGGAGGCTAGACTGATAGTGTCCTGCATGAAATGAACCCAGCCCTGTAGTATAGCATCATCTTTGAATGGGCCGCTATACCAGGTATAACATCACAAAAGAGAGACTGGGGATAAAAAGCAAATGGAGGTAAATGGGTGACAGGAGGAATAGAGAAGACAGCACAACAAAAAGAGATCATGGGAGCAATACACATCTGCATTTTGCAGCTTGTAGCTTGTGCCCTGGAGTTGCTCCAAAGGCCCCCTCCCGATGCTGTGCCATGTCCTTCCCTGTGCACAACAGGGCTAAGGAGGGACCATTTAGTGAATAGCCACTCAGCATTAACAGTAACGCCCATACTCAGCAGGTCAACATGGGCATCACCTCCCTGTCTTGATGAGGAATGACATCAGCTGTGGGACCTCCACAAAAATGCACTTGTCCACATCTCTCCATGGCACCTCATCAGCCTCCAGAGCCATATTCCTGGAATAAGTTACTAGGGCAGAGGTTTTTAGTTTACAAAAGAAACAATGTGCTGGCGAGTGGCCAGAGGCTGAGGGTACACCAAGTGAGGGTGGGGTAATTTGGGGGGAAACTTTCTGCCTACAGGGAGAGCAGGATGCGCGAGAGCAGGTCTACAGCACTCAGATGGAGCAAAATTACCAGCAGATCATCAGCTTGATAGCAGGATTTAGTGCAGGGAGGGCCAGGCCAGGTGAGTCACTGTGCTTCTGCTGATGATGGCTGTGATATCCCAATGAACACAGAGTGGGTACCAGCAGGGAGATTGCCAGGTTAGTTTGGAGCCAGACACTGTCAAAGGTTGGCAGCTGCTGCCTCTGTCCCTCCACAGCACCAGGTACTGGGGAGGAAAGACTGCCAACATCCAAGACCTGCCAGCTTGTGCCCCTCTTTTCTCACATGTGTAGGGGCTGCAACCTACACATGATGTAGCCATTCCTCTCCCAGGAATGGGGGGAAGAAGTAGAGGTTGCCCCATGATGAGCTCCTCCTCTGGGGTGCACATGAGGAGCTGTGCCCAACCCCATGGGAACAGCTGAACTTTGCTCACTGAGCCATGGTCAAGCACTGCAGACCCAAGCCTGTGGCCAAGCTCATGGGCAAGCCCAGACCAAGGATCTAAAAGGACTAAAACAGAGAGAGAAAAACAAAATAAAAAGAAACCCAGCACGCCAAACCAAGAAACAGTCACTCTGGTCATCTTTAAGACCACCAGGCCCTCGTGGGACAGGCAAGTCTGGATTTTGCTGTCTCCAGTTCAATCCCTTACCAGCGCAGATGAATGAGTTCAGATACTTGCTTGTTACTTCAGACTTTGCATAACCAGTGCTCTGCTCACCCAAGCAGGTACTGTCATATCAGCTATCATTTCAGCACGGTAGTATCTTGCCCTTTCTCTGTGCAGGTCTAAATAGTACTGCGATGGATTTCCAAACAGTCAAGCTCAGTCTGTTAACTGGGGATCACGTCGCACCAGGAGGTGTGGAGAGGCCCTTGACGCCAAAATGTTTTGACAATCAAACAAACATCCCCAAGCAACTCTAGGCATTGAGCACAGCTGATGCATGGGTAGCCAAAGCAGCTTTGGACTGTCTAGCCATGCAGTCACATAACAGAGAGCTCAGCAAATCCTTCCTTAGAAACTAAACTCTTGGGTTACTGCTACACATGAAGCCAACTGTCATGTCTGCACACCCAGTGCTACCTATGCTAGCTAGTCTGATATTAGCACTGCTCTCTGCAAGCTGAAACCCTGATGCAGACCAGTGCTGCTACCTACATGGTTTTAAGGAATTGTACCCATGCTATAGAGTACAATAAAGCCATCACCCAGTGCATGCCCTTCCACATGGCCAGCACTGCACCCACCAGGCCTTCCCTGCAGCAAAGAGAAACACAGATAACAGATACATGCTTCTGAACAGCATCTGCAAGAATAAGGCTCCACAGGCTCACCAGTTTAACCAGTAGGAGACAGAGGATTCAGATTCTCCAGCTAACACTACTCTAACTCCTATTCAAAAACAGAGACACTTACCTCCCCTGCTTTGCAATCAGATTCTCTACCTCATGAATACGAACTAAGCCCAAACATATCATCCACTCATTGCTGGGGCTACCCCCTTCCCTTTGCTCCAGGTGGAGGTGGTGACTGGATGTGATGAGGTGCTAATTTGTACTAAAAAAAGAATCTTCAGATATTTCGATTTGGTGCTCAGGGGCTGCAGCTGAACTAGATTAAGTTAAACTGGGCTAACCAGAAGGATTTTTGCTGGATTTCTCCAGCATCATATTAACCACAAATCGTGAAGCAGCAAGAAGACCTAAGACAATGCTCGCATCTGAAATGCTTTCTCACCAAACAGGTCCAAAAAATATGAAGTCCCATGAGGTCAAAAGAGAAATGAAAAGTAATTGTTGGGGTCTGAATTTCTGCAATGCAGAGTAATGAAGTGACTCACCCTGCCATAGTTGAGCTACCAGATTTCCTGTTTGCTTTGCCCCAATCTTTGGGTGTTTTTCAGCAATTGGAACTGTGAATTAAACTCCTACCACAAAAAAACAGCTGGTGGCAATGGAGGTGGAGTAATTTCATGAGGTAACTGTGACACACCAATGTGAGAAGACTTGTAATCCGGTTTTGGTTTAAATTTGGAGACTAAAGTTCACCTCGGTCCTTATTCTGTCCAAATAGCTTATTCAGCTCAAGAACATATTTTGCATCCCTGTTTCCCCTGCTGCATGATGGAATATGATGCCAGGCACTCTGCTTGTCATAGCTCAGATCCTGTCTTAAATTTCTGTAATGCCTTCCATACTAGGGAGTCTTGGCATGTTTCACAAGCTGCTGTATACGTAGCCAGAATCAGACATGTGGCCACTTCTGGGGTGGAAGACTAATAACTGCATATGTTGCACTAGGAGGAATAAGATTCTGTCCCGGAAGAGATACTTTTGCATAACATGTCATTAACATCAGTCTCTGAACACCCAGTAAGCTGCTAGCTACAAGTTTAGCTGCATCTGAAGGACTAAAAATATTACTGCTGGGATGTGAACCTGTAGTTCCAGGCAACCAATTTTTCTTAACCTGCCAGGCTGTCAGTAGCTGTTTTCATCACTTAGGTACACTATAGACCAGTAACAGATAAATACAAATGTAGATCGCAACCTTCTGTGCCTTCTGGAGGGGATAATGCCTTCTCGAAGGATGCCTGTGAGAAAGGAACCAGCACTGGGTGGTAAAGGGGTCAAGTTGCCAGGAAAAAAGTCATCCTCTCCCTCCCACCTCTCATCACCTGTAGGTCTTTCTTACTGCCACAAAATGTGGGGCTGCAGTTGGCAGAAGAGGCAGCAATGCAAGAAGGAGGTGAGTCCTGCAGGTTGTGAGGACAAAGGCAGAGCTACAAGGAAGGAGGTCATGATCAGGGTTGTGATTTTCAATAAGTTGCATTAGCTGCAGAGATTGAAGCATGGATGGCAGTAAAGGTGTGATACAGACTCTGTCCTCCCAGTGCCTTCTGCAGCCCTCAGGTCCCCAGGTTGAAGAGACAGCAGTGTTAACACCTTAACTGACAATCACAGTGTAAGTTTGGTGCTTGGAGCTAGCATGTCCCCATTGAACACATGCTTTAATTCAGGCTCCCAATCCTACTTCCACATCAGATGCAGGACTGCAGGACTCCAGGTATCCTGCAGCTACCAGAATACCTACCTGGAGCCATTTACCACAGCCTGCCTATGCCTGTCTGTTCCCTCTCCCAGAAGCCTGGGTGACAGAAGCATGTCCTTCTGGGAGGTCTGAAGGAGAAGTTCTAGCAAGGTGCTCATTGAAGTACCTGCTAATTGCCTTGCAGCACTTGGCATCGTGCCAGGGAAAAGGCAGATGATTCTTAGTAGATAGGAAGTTAATCAAAGGCACCTGTGACCTGGTCACAGTGCTGCAATTTGCTCCTTTCTCAATTGGGCTTTAGTCGCTGTTCTGGTTTTTGAAAGACCTACAAACTGGCTATTCTTAGGGAAGGAGAAAGGGAGGAGGAAATCTCTTTCTCCATGCCAGCCATTCCTAACATCATTCTGGAGCTAAAGAGGGAAAAGTGATGCCCCTTTCTCCCACACCCTGAGAAGATACAGAGGAAAGAGCAGCTCCTGTGTCCCTGAGCATTGCCTGAGGCAGAAGCTGACAGTTGAAGACCTGCTTTCCAGCCACGCACCCAGCTGCTGGGGTGTGCACCCTACCTTAGCCTGAATTACAGCTGCTGGCGAGAGCAAGCAACCGGGTTTGCAGGGGAGCACTGCCTTCAGCTGCACTCAGCCCTTTTCACTCAGGAAACCACAGCCCTGGTTTAGTGGTGTAGCTATAATGTGGGTATTTGCGTTTTGGTGGGGTAGAGGATACAAAGGGATTGCCTAAAAAACAGGGTCTGGCATACTAAAAAAAAAAAAAAAAAAAAAAAAAATGAAGATAGCTACTGACACAAAATAGCTCTGAGCCTGTCAATCCATCCCTGGTTCCCAATGGCCATAACAGCCTCCCAGAGCAATCAGCTAACTGTTCTGCATGCAGTGCTGGGTACCACACAACCTTTGGACTTTGCTAGAATGTTAACTTATCTTCCTTGAGTACCTGTGCAGAAACAAAAAGCTGCTTAAAGAGAGCAGAACCTCTGAATAACCCCTTACAATAATTTCAAATGGACAATTTGAACTCATTGCCCTGCATGCTGAGCAACTCCTTATCACACACCCAGAGCTGGGAGAACTGGGCATTCTACACGTCCATCAGCACCTGATCCTGCAGGTTTGTTTCATGAAGCAGCATAAGCACCTGCACAACGTGGCCTCACCTGTAGCTGTTGGGCCCAGCACGGGATGGGCAACATGAAGAAGAGCCACTGCAGTTCTGTATCAGCAGCACAGCAGGGAATTTTGACCAAGTCTATTCATCCAGGCACTCTGCAAGTCCTCCTGGAAACACATAAAGTGTGTGTTACATCAATCAACACTGGTCAGCAGCAACCATCTGTTTTACTAGGCACTGGCTACTTAAAAGCTCGTCCTATTTCTCTACAACCCTAAATCATAGTCATACCCATTTCTTTACTAAGTTAAAGACTTCTGTTTTCACACCAAGACAAGGTTTGCACTGATGTCGTAATGAGTGGTCCACTGATGAGCCCATGTACTAGCCCATCTTTTATAGGATGCTGTGGCTGAACAGAGCTAAGGTCTCATCTCCACCAAAGCTGGTGTCTAGATACTGAGCTTTAAATCAGCAGAGAAACAGAAGAAATCAGACTCATTCCTGCCTCTGCTTTTCTTTGCCACCATGCACCATCCCAGCTGCTTCCTGTTCCTCAACAGCATCTTCCACCTTGCGACACTTACAGGGTTTCCCTTCATCTTACAAAGCAACATGTGGGGAAAGCAGAAAGACAGCAAAGCTGTTGCCTAACATCTCAGAGCCATGTATCTGCCTTGCACATTTCTGTGCAGTGCAAAAAAACATTGAGCGGGCAAGCCCTGGGATATACCCTGTCTTCAGCCCTGCCTCTTCTCCCTGATCACATGCAAACCCAGTGCTGGTTCAAGCCAGGGTGTTTGCTCCAGCCTCTAACAATGTCATTTCTTCCATCATCTGGACCTGTTGTTTTCAAAGGAGCAATGGAGCAAGGGATATATTTGTTGATGGTGTGTATATTGGTTACTACTAGGATTGGCAGTTTTAAGGATTTTCCATGTATCCCATGTTCCTCCATGTTGCAGTGCACTGACCCAGACACAACACTGACAGCTGCAGGGTAAATAAATAAAAACAGAGTATTTTGATCTTGGAGGGGAGGGAGTATTTTGGAGGGGAAGGGGGGACAGGGTGTCAGCCAGACAGAACAGGGTGGCCACAGCTGTGGTGGGAACAGATGCGGCACAGGGAGCGGGAGCAGGGAATAAAGTTCTACAAATGTAAGCAATGCTGGAAAGTCCTGAAGAATGGCATGCATATTTGGGACAGGTGGGAAGTGTTTACATTGAAATAAGAAGGATGATGGCCTGACAGAATGCTGGTCATGTTACCTGTGACCCAAACTGACCGACTGCAGCTCCCATGGGTTCAGAACATCCAAGACCACCATTTCTCTGTCGGAAGAGACAGAGAGCCCACTGAGTACACATAGTGACCTGCCCAGTGCTATGGGTGTCCAGTGCTCACAGGTGTTTTGTCCCTCTCACAAACAAGCTGACATTGGCTCTAAGATATCTTTCATCCCAGTCTAGCTTGTAGTAGGTTTCTGTAGTACCCCTGTGCAAGCCTTGAGCCAGGCAGGTATGAGGCAGTATGGAGAGCAGCTCACCTGAGCCAGCAAACCTGCCAGTGTGATCTGCAGCACAGAGGAAGCACAGCTGGCAGAACCCTAGGACACCTATCTGGCTGACCCAAAAAAACACTCCTGCCACGGCTGGGTCCCAAGCTGAGTACAGTGGTTTTAGGGTTTTTTGTTTGGTTTTGGGTTTGTTTGGGTTGTTTTTTTATTATTTTTTATATTCTTTAAAGTCTAGCAGAAGCTATTTCTCAACTGATGTTTAAATGATGAAACACTTTTGTAATTCTTGGGAGCAGCCCTACTGCTGGGAGGAGCTCAGCAAGGCTCTTGCAGGGTAAGTAACCTGTTACTAGTTGCTGGCTAACTGAGCTGGCATTTTGGTACAAAGCACTCGTGCTGTGCATTCTCTCTGCTGTTGGTCATTAAAGAGGTTGTGGGTCTTGTTGCCTCCATCCTAAGGACTCATGACAACTAGTGACATGAACAAAGTCCTTTTCTCCTGGCACGTTATACCTTTCCCATAAAACTTGAAGGGCTGGCTATTTCAAGAACCCTAGAGGCCCCTGTGTCCCCATTTAAAATTAATGGAGGGTTGGGAATGCATCTTCCTCAGGCGCTATTGTAAACCCAGCTAAATGAGTTGAGCTAACCCCAGCAAAGACATAGTGCAGCTCTGGCATAGCTGCGGGATGAATGGCTGTGTCACACTTACATTACCTGAGAGTGGCGAGGAAACTTGTCCAAGGGCATTTAATGCAGCAGCGGTGCACTGAAGAACAGAGATCATGGGCTCCACCTCCTAAGCCTCCAGTCTGCCTCCAAGTTTCCCTTTTGCTCCTGGCTGATTGCTGCCTCTTGTGACCCAAGAGAAAAAATCCTTAATATAATAAATATAATATAATATAATATAATATAATATAATATAATATAATATATATTTATATAATATAATATATAATAACTGCAGCTATTTCACCTGAGGATGCTCAAAGGCAGCTTGCAAGAAAGTTTGAGCATTTCTAATCAACTCGAAGGAAGGCTCACAAAGTCATGCTGAGAGACATTCTCTGCATTTATTCACACCCTAGCCCCTAGATAAAAATAGCTTTATATGTTAAGTTTAGGACCACAGAAAGCCCAGAGGATAGCAAGGGATTATCACAAAAGGGCAGCAAGGCAGTGAAAAAGAGCCTGGGGGACATCTTGTACAATTTCCATGAAGGGAATAATTAATTCAAACTGTATACAGACAGCTCTGGGAGTGTCCACTCTGGAGATGTTCAAAGAGTCCTTTGCTGCTTTGAGCTCACTTTAAATCAAGTGTCCTAAAAAAATACTTCAGCTATGCATTTCATTTCAGTTATACAGGGTGTTTAAATGCCAAGGGAGCAGGGAAAACTTTGTTATTAAAGAACTGCAAGATTTTAACAAGGTACACAGTCATTAGAAAGTTGTTGAGTCATGAAAATGTTCTCAATAATTTGAAATTAATGTTTAGTGTATGCTATACCATAAAATGCTTAGATGCTGTGGCCATGGATACTAAGGAAAAACCTTAAGGCCATGACTACAAGAGCAAGTTACCGCAAGGTAAGCTTGGGTGTAATTTTAGAGCACACCACTTACAATAAGGTAACTTCCTATTTGCCAGTTCTTGTCCTGGGACTAGGGGAGGCAGCTAAGTCTTTGCTGAACATGGCAGAGGCTGCCCTTTAAGGGCTGCTGGCTAAGGGCATGCATGTGGCTTGCTCCAACAGAACAGATAAGGTGTAGTAAGTCCATGCAATAACTGTCTTTTAGTAACTTTGCTCTCCAGCATAGATGCAAGGATGGATGGACTACATGTAACAGCCAATGCCATAGAAATGGACACAATTAGATAATCAAGAAGCTAAATGGAAAGGGCTAGAACCTAATGTGGAGATTCTATTTCATGTAAGAATAAATACTTAATAAATGCTTGCAAATAATAAGCAGGGCTCTAGCTTCACTATACCAATAGCTCTATTGAAGAGGAGTGGAAAAATTATAAACCACCAAGAGTTTACCTCTCTCCTCTCTTTTCATAGAATCACAACTATTTGAAGTCAGACTGCTTCCAGTGATCTGCCTTTTCTTTTCCATCTGTCAATTCATCAAGTTCTACCTGTGACTTTAATAAGACCAGAATTTCTTGCTGCAGTTGTTGTAGAGTGTGCTTCTGATAAAACCAGAACAACAGGGTTCCTATCCCAAATCAAGGATTCATCCCACAGCCTGTCCAATGCTAGGTGGAAAATCTCTGTCGAACCCCAGTGGCTAGGGTATCCTGGAGCCTGGAGATTTATTTTTTTTTCAACTCAATTATGATCATGGCAGGATTTTCTTTCTTTCCTCCCACTAGTTACTGCAATGAAGAGAGGGCTGTAAGCATATTTCCTCTCCAAATGTTGGAAACTGCTTATACCTCCTATGGTAAAAAGGGGAATAGGGCTTTGCCAAGAGAGCCCCACTACTGCTCAGGTGTGCAGGAGAAAGTTTCTGCCTCCTCCAGAACAGCCCTCTGGGACAGGTGAGCAATCCTAATGTTCAGGCCATCTCTACAGTCTTTTCCTCTATCCAGGCAGATGTTATAAACCTTCAGGGAATGAAAGAGACTACAAAGGAAACCATGATCCTGTTGAGTGCAGCAATCAACTTTCATTGTCTCCCACATGGTTAAGACTTCTTTAGAGAAGACTGCAGCTTCCTTTGGAAAGATGCATTATACTCTGCAATAACACCTATTCATCCTACACATCCCTTGTTTTAGGCTAAGAACTAATGATCCAGGCTTGACTCCTTCTCTTATGTAGGTCAAGGCTGCAGGACTCTCACTGGTTCATGAGCTCCTATATTTATAGCAAAACTATAAATATAACCTGCTTATATCTCCAAAATCAAGACATACCTAGAGTACTTTTGCATAGCCCAGCCTATGCTATGTAAGTTTTGCAGTCATTGCACACTTTATGCTTTCTAGGTAGGGAAAGTGGAAGATGATGAATGGAAAGAGGAAGAAAAAGTGGTTTTTTTCCCCGCATTGATTGTTTTCTTTCCTCATACTCCTACAACTCTCCCCCCACACCATCTCCAACATTTCAGAACACCATTTGACCTTTCAGAACAAGGGAAGAGGGATGTATTTTGGAGCCATCACACCTTATGCTACAGATGAGCATGCCATGGTCAGTGCTGCCCAGGATTCCTCATACTCCTTATGGAAGCAGGGAGCAGGATGCAGATTCCAGCCACCACACTGCCTGAAATCACAGAGAATTTAAACAGAAATTATTTTCCCTTTCTAGTAAAGAGTAACCCACACTTCTATTTTTGTTAAGCTCTACAATGAAGAAATACTGTTTTGATGGAGCACAACATACTCCAGGTGCCCACCATTGCTGCGGTTGTCTATAGGCATCTGTTTAGGTACTTGCTACATCAGTGTCTCAAGAGTTAAACTACCTGGAAGAAGGGGATTTTAGTAGAAGATCCAGGGCAGCAAACATTATTAACAGTGTTAATCTGTCACATCTTTCTTGGACTGTACATACCACGCTCCATCTCTCTGGCATGTCATGGCCTGCATTGTTACAGATGTACTGAAGTTGTAGCCAGCCATAGTTTGGCATCTCAGTGAACCTTCTGATCCAAGATAATACAGGAAGGAAGAAATAATAATGCCATTTTCAAAGAGAAAAAACCTTACACGAACCAACCCACCTCTATAAAAAGCAACCAAAACTAACCCCAACACTTCTAAGCAAGTACTAAAATTGAAATTTTCAAATACAGCTATAGAAAAAATCTGTGTGAATTAAAGGTGAGCTAGACTCTTAAATATACACCACTAAGGGATGCCAGGTGCCTCGAAACCTAGAGCTTTAATTTGTTATGTTTTTCTCATATTCAGACAAATACAAAGGGAAAAAAAATAATTTTAAAATGTGTTTTCCTGGTTCCTGTTTCCCGATTCTGTCAAGAGCCCAGCCAGAAGCCAGGCTGGCCTGAAAACATCTCATGTTATCTGAGCTTGGAACTGCAGCACACTCAAGCTGGACCTTGGAATCCTTGGAGTTGACACCACCTGAGTGCCCAGAGCTCACATCCTGAAGCAGACACTGGACTGCAGACATCAGATGCGAGGGAAGGCTCTTGGCTCTATTGTTGTTGTCAAGCTCCTGGAAAGGAGCTAGGGAGAGGAAAAATGTTTTGGGTAGGATAAAAAAAATCTCAAAGGAATGGATGATCTCACTTGTCCACACACACACGCCCAGATGTACAAATATATATAATTAACTGGAAAACACTGTGTGGTACAAAGGTTTCTTCAGCTTGGGTTCATCACAATGGGCTAGTCAAGGTTGGTACAGCCATAACAAAGAGTACTTCCCACATATCTTCTGCTAAGAGCCCTTCTACCACATCATAGCATTTTAATATGCATTATTTCTGTTGATAGGTACCTCTATGCTTTTCACCCACAGAAAACTAGACATGTGATACAGTCATTAAATGTATATGTAATAGCCTACATAGTCATCAGTAGAATATATGGGCTTTATGTACACGCAATGTTCTTATTGATTGACTCTTTTAAACTGTCATAAGGGTGTATAAGGGGCAGGAGATGAAAGGACTATACCATTCAATTACCATAAAGAAGACAACCCTAAAGAAAGAATAAAACCAAAAAACTGCTGGGGGCACTCCCTCCATCTGGTTTTGCCCCTGCGCAGGACATCTTTGGTTAAACAGACAGAGAGACATTGTAGTAGCCAGTGCTATGGGATTCAGGTGGTTCTAAAGTAGCAACGTGGTAACTTGGACAAAGTTGCAAAAAGCAGTCCAATTTATGGCCACAAATTACCAGTTTGAAAGGTATCAAAACATCTTCTGTATGCCTTTCCCCATTTCCTAGACAGTGCCTCCTATGGGACACAGCAAAGAAAGTGTTCCTCAGAGCACAGCTTAGACTCTTACCAGCAGGTCAAAGCAGCAAAGCCATTTCCATCATTGCTGTGATGCCATATTGCATGACAAACAAACCCTTGCTCCATTCTGTTCAAAAGAGATATTATTTTTTAATCTCCTTTTCCTTGCAAGAAGCCCTCACATCATCTTCAAAAATTTTGCAAAAGCCTGAACTGTCTTAATAAAACCAAGGAATGGGAGGGAGAAGAGCTGTGCTACTTCTGCTTAGATACCTCTAGAAGCCACTACATGCTTGTAGCATTAAATGGAAATAGCTCACTAGTTCCACTGTCCCACTAGAGTAGGAGCTGGTATGTTTTTTGTCTTGCACTGAAGTAAGCCAGTGTTTCTCAACAGGAAGGCTTGTCTGGATCCCAGACAAAGAGGGCTCAGGAACACCAGCCCTCAAATAACCTAAGCACTCGCTCATCCCGACCCTTTACACGTTCAAGGAAACTCACCACCACAGCTGCAGATTTGCATCCAGCTTCCCCACAAAACAGTTAACTTAATCCCTGAGCAGAGATACTAATGAGAGAAGCCAAGATTGGTTATTTTTTAGGTAAAAAGAATGTCCCAGATTTTACTGGCCTTACATGACTTTCAGCTTCTTATTCCAAGCTCCAGCTACTGAAAAGCTTGTCTGTTTTTTAAGACTCCAGGTCATTCCTTTCTTTGTGTCCAAGCTGTTCTTCCAATATCTTTTTAAATCGTGTGCTTGTTTCCAGTGAGTGCACTCTGAGCAACAGGAAAAACTCTGTAAGAGAGATTGTCTTCTTGCATATGAATCTTACTTTGAAAGGAGAATGGTGTATTTGGAATTCAAGGGCTGGGTTTTTTCACTGCAGTGTTTTTTTGTTCTGCCACTTATAGGAACCCTGTGTCTCTAGAAGGAAGATGCTTGTTCAACTCTCACCTGAAAAAAGAGACACAAGGTAAAAATTGCCTTTCCTAAACACATTTTCTAGCTGAAGGGGGTATTTTCTTTTAGTCTGTTCAGGCCTTTCTTCATTTGTTTACATCCAGGTGTACAGGATTTCTGACAGGGAATATGTTATCCCCAGAAATACAATACTGCACAAATTGGTATTTTTTGTCTTGATCTGTGCACTGCCTGCACCATGCTTCTCCTAATCATAAATCAGGAGCTATGGTACTCATACTACAGATAACTCAGAGATGCTTTGAGGTTCAGCTATGCCTTGACCAAAACCTTATTTATTACTGGTTACTCAACAACAGCAACAACAACCAATGTAAGCCTGCAAGAATGAGTTAGGAGTGTCAAAGGAAGAAAAGTTCTGCCCCAAAGGCCTATGCTTTATACAAACATGATGAAAGAACCAGAAGGAGCACAACACAATGAATTGAAGCTCAGAAAATGGCTTAACATCACAGGCAGTGAATGGGTTTCAGATGTGTGCAAACATACTCTCTAAAGCCAGCTCCTCACCCTTGATGACTTCCTGCATCCACCCCCTGTCTGTGAAACACTGCTGTAATGGACTGGATGGTAGAGCCTCTTCTTAATGTCTGTATCTATCACCAGGGTTTGGAAGTGGCACAATGCTGGAGAACAGCTAGCAGTCCCCTGCCCACATAATTAAAAGTCACTTAAAAATCCCTTCTGTGACTGAAGCCTGGTGTTGTGGGCTTTCATTCAGCATAGGACCCAGCATCCTCCCAACACAATAGTTTGTAGTATGGTCTCATGCTTGGGCAAGGGAAATATCAAGAGATTTGGGGATTTTGTGTATAACTGATGGTAGCTCTCAGTAGAGTATGACATCCTAGAACAAGGAAAGGCCTCAACACTGTGGTCAGCTGCTTGCACTAACCACTGAGGCACACCTCCAGCTGCCTAGTTCATTAGAGGGAGCTATAAAAATCCAAGGTGGGGCACTGGCTAATAGCTGGCTATTCCCTTCTCATACCCAGAAACAGCAAAAGACCTGGAAGACATGCACAAGGACAGAGCAAATCAGTAATGATTATATGGCCACAGTCAACAAGAGAACAGGCAGAGACAGCTTGCCTTACAATGCAGGTATCTCCATCCATAGCTGCTGGAGGAAATAGGCATACTTTTAGGGAAGATTATCCAGGCTTGTTTGGGCTCTCAGGTTAAAGTGACTCAGCCACTAGACACACCTCTTGCTCTCTGCTTGTTAGAAGGGTGTCTAGACAGGTGTAGGTGTTGCTGTGTCCACATTTGGTGGGACGAATCCCCCTTAGAGAGCAACAAGCTGTGCCAAGGATGCCCTCTGACATCACCCTGGTAAGTAGGGCAGAGTACTACAAACAGGGAAAGGGGGTCTAGACTCCCAAAGGATTTAGTGGCCTCACTCCTGGCTGATTTGCAAAGTCATGCATGACTGCATGAAAAAAACAGCACCCAAACACCAACTCTCTTCTGCTCCTGCTGTGTTTTGGTAATGCTGCTTCTTCCCTCTCGGAGCTCTGCAGAGACAACAAGGAGCCACGCAGCAAGGGGGGCAGGTGCTGACGAAGGTCCCAATTAACCTGCTTGATGGATAAGATACTCCCAGCAACTCTCACCATCTGGATGCAAACAGGCATGCTGCCCTTGCTGCTGTGAGGTCTCCAGGGCAACATCCATGGGTGTGTACATAACAGGACTGTCAGGTGGCTGCTTGTGTGCCACCAAACATCATCAAAACCTTTTATTCCTGGCAGAGAGCACAGAGAGATGAATGAGGCTGATACAAAAAACACCACCACCCTGCTGTAATGTGTCTAATTCTCCAGTGTCATGACTATGTATCTACTACATACGTTTATGCATAGACACACAAACACACCTCACTGCCCTTTATCATGATACCACTCAGTTGTATCAGCATTGCTTACCTTAAAAAGAGTTAAGAAAGCCCCAAAATCTGTATCTAACATATTCCGAGAAAGCATAATCTCTTCCCCCCGAGACTACTCATGGTCTAATCCTAGTGATGTCCATCTACAGCAAAGGGCAGGAACCATTATGTTTGTCTTTGGGAGTGGGCTCACATAGCTTTGGACTGAATAGTGGTAAGTGAGGAGTATTCATAAAAATGTCTAAATGCAAACAGAAATGCGTAGTCCAGTCCTGCTTCCATTTGCGGTGAACTTCTTGAGCAGACAGGTCCAAAGAGTAACTCTGGAGATACCTACAGTGAGAGAACAAGTGAGGTTTGGAAGATCCTGCAGGCATGTTGCCTACCCTCACTACAAGAAAGAACTCCAAAGAGAGGATTTACGGAATGAGATTTGCCACCTTGCACAGAGGGCATTCATGTGAAGAACTCTACTCTGTACAAAGCAGTTACAGCAATTCCACTGAGTGCCCTGTTACTCTTGTCTGATGGCTTGTAGGTTTCCATTTCTCCAAACCTTGGGGAAGCACTGTTAAACAGACTATTTTACTCTTGCTACACATATCAAAGTTCAAACAGCTGTACCTCTTTTGGTATCTGGGCCTGTGATGATGACCATTAACTTAACCAATCAAAGGTCTTTTCAACCTTCCTAGAAGCATGAAGAAAAGGTAGCCCTTGAAGTCAAGGGACAATGAATGCACTGACAAGCAGGTAGACAGGGATTTGTGCAGAAATATCTGTGTGTGCATGCGTGAGGGGAAGAGACAAGCCTTTCCTTAAGGCCATGTCTTCAATCCTTCAGACTGGCACGTGTCTCCTTTGTTTTCAATAATAGAGGTAATTATATCTGAAATGATACAACTGTAAATCCATCACACAATTAAGGGAATTCAAACTGCACATAACTATGGGAACATTTAAAGACGGATTATGGAGAGAGATTCTGAAAATCACACTCCACTTTTGCCATTGCTTGATTCAAAGCAGTCTACTGCTTTCCCCAGGGACTCTCTATATTCTCACCACAAGAGAAGAGAACCACATTCTATTCCAGTGAGAATCACTAGTGCGCTGTGGTGGAACTAAAAAGCCTTCAGAGAGGAGTTTCTGGTTTGGGCTTCCTTTAAGTTTTTTTTTTTACCCTTCTTATCACTAAATGAAAGCTCATGGTCTTTGGTAGATAATAAACAATTAAACTCTTATAAAACTACATGCTCAGAGAAAGCTAGTCTTATGCAAGTTGAATGAAGCTTTTTTCCCACTGTAATTATTATTGAAGAAATCTATCATTATGTTTTACAGGGAAACCTAAAATACAAAGCACTTTGTTAAAAATACAGATGAACCAGTGTACTTTCAAGTCTTCTCACCCTCTACCACCTATATCTGAAAACAGAAGAAGAGTAAGCTTGGACTTTCTGCTGCTGTGATGGGGCACAGCTGTGCAGAGCTGGCCTGAGCTGTCAGGCCAAAAGAGGGAAGACACCATGTTTTCCCCCTTGGGAAAGAGGCTGCCATTTCAGTACTTCCATATAGGAAAGGAAGAAGAGGGTGGTTTGAGCAGAGTCTCAGACATGGGCTTCACCACCAAAACAGAGGCAGAGATCAAGAACTAGAGATTGCTCAGATCCTGCTGGGTTTATCTGGTTCTTGGTTCATAGGTGAGCTGTATCTGACATAAAGAGCAGAGACACAAGTCATTTGTACCTTTCTTCCCAGCAGTTCTTTCCTAATGTGATTTTTTTTTTTTTTTTTGATGATCTTTGGGTAAGGAATGCTATTACTTGTACCAGAGTCACTTGGGATAATATTTATTACCGATAGCCTTTTGTGGGACAAGCTCAGGCAAGAAAGATCAAATAAGATCAAATCTTTGCTTCAGGGCATCCATTGACTTATAACTGTAGAAATGCCAACAACAAAAAAAGTCAAATGCAAAATGGAGTATGACTGCATGGGGTTGACTCAGAAACCATAAGGTTTGGTGAGGGATTTTTTGTGTTGGTTTTTTTTTTACTTCGGGGTGTTTTTGGGTACATCTCAAAGTGTGTACCCAAGTAAACATGTGTGTATATATTCTATGCAGAACTGTAAGGCTAGAAGCAATTTTTTTCTTTTCTTAGTAAGAACTTACTTTCTTAGATAATAACATTATTTTTTCCAAAAGCATCACACTGCAAAATGCAGGATAAAGTTATGAGAACTGTCTACATAGTAACTACTACTCCCACATCAACATGCAGCATTGCAAAAACATTAAGTTGATTAAAAACTAGACAACTTTCTTCCACTCACCACATTGGGATTGTTAAACAAACCAAATGTCTTCATATTTTGAGTATCATCTAATATTACTTGAAACCTTTTGACTGGCCTGGGTTTGTTTCCTTGCTGGAATGAGTGGAAGTACTCCACCCCCTTCTTTTAAATAGACTTAAGCTGTATCATTTAAATTACTTGGAACAGGGTACAGGGACCATCAGGAAAGGATCAACTGTAACAAAATCTTTGTGAGGTTAAAAACTGGACAAGCTGGCCATTTAAACTCTGTGATGGACCATTTGCCTGCAGCAAACCAACCTTCAAAAAACAACCTAATTACATGTGTCTGCTTTAAAGGTGTTGCATGAGGATTTCTGTTGTTACTGGAAGATGCCCCAGTGGAAATGCCTCCATAAAGCTTTTAAGAAGCCACCAACTCAGAGACAGTGAACAAGTGGACTACAGACTAGGATTTAATTAGTGAGAGGCGTGAAAAGCCAGCAATTCGGCCCAGCATTCCCTGGATTTCATCTCTGGCACAGGAAGGTTTGCATGTTTCCCGCCTGTGGCTTCTATTTTAGCCTGTATTCATTGCTGGGATGTTTTGACACAGCTGTGCTGGTTCATTAACTGCCCAACATGTCACTCAGACACAAATGGCTTTGGGGTAGTGTTTTCCAATGACTCGAGAGAAGGGTAGACCTCTGTGAGGGAAGGAAGGTCTTGGTCTAGGAGATACATGAGAATCTCATGAGACACATTAAAAATGAAGACTAGAGAAGAAGACTCAAGCAGGAGAAAGGCAGCTTCCCACAGAAAAAAAGGCTGGGACTCAAGTGAAGGTTTCAGGAATAATCCTCAGCCATTGAATCCCTACTGAGACACCAGTGACCAACAAATTAAGATCTCCCTTTGTATTACAGCTAACATTTCTAGTAGTGAACTTACTCTTCCTGTGGTTTTCCCTGGAGGCTCAAAAGTGAATATTTTGCAGGCACTAAATGGACACCAAGAATGAGGGATATGGATCCACAGCATCCCCACCTTCTTCTGCTCATTGCATCCTGCTCTCAGGCAAAAGCCATTCACAAAATTAGAGCACTCTCAAGCCTTGCCCTTGAATGCTTTGGTTAGGAAGGTGCCCTGCCCTATTCCAGAAGCTGCGTCAGAGACGTGCTGAGCTGTGCAGCTGCTAATTGGGCGCTGTTTCCAAAGGAACAAGGGTCCATATTGTGCCGCAAGTGACTCATGCTGAGATCATTCCACCCAGGAAGAGACAGAAGGAGGTCCCACCTCTTGCTCCAGGGAGGGCTCTCAGCACGGAGGAGCAAAGCAGGTACTGGAAGCAGGGAAGTTTGGAGCTTCCTGCTGCCTTGCTCCTTGGATTCCTTTCTGTAGAGGAGAAAGAACAGGCCATGAGGAAGATGCTGTCTGCCAGCCCACGCTATGGCATCCATCACACTGACAGTCCTTGGCCACACAGGCAACCTGGGTGGAGCATCCCTAGCACATAGCCCCAGCATGCTGGCATGCCTCCACCCCTCTCCCCAGAGCTTGCTGTAACCACTGTTCTGCCCCACCATAATGTAGTTGTCTTGCTCCTGCCTCATCATGTGCATTAATACAACCCCCTGTAGCTTCATCCTTCACATGGGTAGTCTCTGGAAGACCGCTATGGGCTGAGGTAGAGTAAGGGGCTGTGGATACTTGGCTCTAAAGGCAGGAGATCAGGAAATTCACATGGCACCATGACAAGTATGAAACCTCGTTGACCGTTGCCATGCTGCTACTCACCCTATCTCTGTAACCGGCCGGTGAGTCACTCATCCAAAATATTTTCCAAGACATCTAAATCTAGTTTAGAAAACATGAGTTTTAGTCTAAAAATCTGACTCAGGCTCAGGCAGTTCAGCAAGGATTGAGCACAGCAGCCCCAGAGTTGTCAGTCCAGCCCCCCATCGTGGCACAACATTGTTCAGCATGAACCATTGCCAGGTCTATCATTTATACACTTACCTGTACCTCTAGAAGCATGGCTGCTTAAGAAAATAAGGACTTTGTGATGTGGCTGCCCAATTCATCTTGGTCTGCTTGTCACTGGGCTGTTCTAGCGTTCTAGCCTTTGACCTGCTCCATTACAGTTCAACCAAATGAGTTCCCCTGGTAGTTGTCTTCCATGCACATGCATTCACACGTGTCTGCACCATGCAAGCTGCTTACGCCTGCTCTTCCAGGCAGTCATTGCTGTTCAAATTGCCCACTAGAAACCTAGCTTGGCGCAAAAACTAAAGAGATTGACAAAAACACATTCTGCTGCTCTTCCTGAAAAACTCTTGAACTCCTGAAAGTTGAACACATGAAAGCAATCCGAGGTTAGAGTGTAATACACAAACCACATAAAAGAGATAATTTAACATTAGACACATGTTACCAGAAGCAGGTTGAAACTAATAAAGGTTTTGCTTTCAGGTCATAAAATACAGGACTTATATTGTCTTGTGAGGCGTCCCTACTTAGTATGCCTTGATGGGGGAATAACTACAAGTGTTCTGGTGCCAATACAAGCTGAAAAAAAAAGATGACCCTTTTCCTTCACCCCTTCCTCCTCCATGAGAGAGATGCTCACATTTGCAGGACTGTCTCTGAATGGTGAAATGCAATTCAGGTGAAAGACAGGTCAAATATTTTTTTCTTATTTTCTATTCCTGTTCCAAATCTAACAAAAAGGCAGCACCAACAAGCTGAATACAAGCACTTCAGTAATCCTATAATACTGCACCAACATGATATGCCTTAAAAACCAGTGATCTAGTTGGAGCACTAGCAGGTAGAGTACATGGTCCCCAACACTGCCCACTAACTGTACCTCTTTCATGGAGGGATGAATGCAGATGCAATCTTCCCAGTAGTACCAAAGAACCTGTGTGAGATTTTCTCTTCTGATCCTGGGGGAAGCCACATGCAACCTAATGTTAGCAATTTCTGTTCAAGGTTGACTCCTGTAGGATTCAATCATGTTACGACTATTTTTACAGATCCCAAAGCTCAGCCTCTCACTGTAAGTCGGAAAAGACAACGAATTTGACATATTTCAAACAAGATGGAATGCTGAAATAGAGCTGAGTTGCACCTTTAAAAAGTATGTTGGCAGAGGAACTGGGTTTACTTTGAAAGTTTGGTATGAAAGATCTACACAGCAAAATGCTAAATCCCTTTAGAGAACAGAGTCAAATAAAAGCAGATATTTATTTTCCTAACACCTTGTCAGCAAAATTCTCCTTCTTGGGCAAGATTTTTTTTATTTTGCAAAATTATTGTGCTAGTTTGCCAACGATGCTTTTCTACCAACAACCGCCCAAACAACATATCTGCTGTCTCATCCTGCCTCTCCCAACACTTCAACACTCCCTCCTGCAGCCCAAGTAGAAAATTCTTTGCCTTGGGGCCCGCAATGAAACTCATACAAGTTACTGACAGAAAATACTCTAATGGTGTGGAACCCACTCCCCTCTTTCATCTGTCTTCATGCCTTTTCTATTTTTTATTTTTTAAGTTCCTGACCCTGATTTTAAACTTCTGTTCTAGCTCGAGTCTGAGAAATGGATTTTATTTGAGACATTTCGAGTGATGTGTTACAGATGCAAACAAATTTGTCAAGGGGCACTAAAAATAAAAAGATCTATCAAGTCAGAATTAGGCTGAAAAAAATTGCAGTGTGACCAATTGCCTAACTTCCCTCCTATTCTGAATGAGATGTTGAGTAAATACAAGAATTCTACTGATTTTGTGTTCTGCCTTCAACTTACTCAGCCTCTTAAGGAAAAACCTGGATGGAAATGTGAATATTAATCAAAACACACTATCACTGAGAATGTTTATAGGGCATTCTATAAACTGGGCTATCACCAAAGTTTACAGGAGAGGAGAGTCTGTGTCCTATTTTTAACTCTTTATTCACCAGCCAGGAATAGCTGGAAGAATAGCAAAGATATCACACGCTGACCTTAATTAAGATGGTGATTCACCTTCTGCTCTCTGAACACAAACAGAACAGCTTGGAGCTGGAAGGCTTACATACAAAGAGAGTTTGGGTGAAGAGGTAAAAATTACCTTGCAGGGCCTCTTTTGAGGGAGAATATGAGGTTCCTGAAAGACATATTATCCCAGAGAACAAGCACAGTCATTCATCTGGTTTTGTTGGAAACCTGGAGAAATACAAATAGAGAAGACATTGGGTTTGAAAGTCTGGAATTCCCAAGTTAACACATAACTTTACTCTGATCCTTCTAAAAACAAAGTCTTCATCAATCTGATCTTCATCAATCTACCATATATTTATTTAAAAAATAAATTACAACATCCAGAAAACAGAAACAATTTCTTTTATTCTTTCTCACCTCGTTTTCTTGTTCCAGGTGAAATGCCGTTCCAGAATATCTCCAGAAAGAATGTTTGTCTTTGAAGATTTATTATAATATATTTTAGTATTATTTTTGCTTTGATTGGTTCCTCACAAAGTTAATTTCAATAGCAATCTTTTTCTTGCCTAAGAAGACCCAGTATCGACAGTATATTGGGGAAGGGAAAATTTATTTCCAGTTTTATCACTGAGTTGTTCCAGAGATCTCCAACTGACCCAAAAGAAAGGCACTTCTTTAGGGATCAGGACATGTCTTAAAAGATATCATTAATGATATTTCTGCCACTGCTGCACAACTATGTTAAATGTAGTTATCATACAACCTATCTTGAATATCTATAAACCACTGATAAATAAAATATTTGGATCAGTTTACAGTCATGATAATAAATACCTTCAGATGAACTAACGAACTACATCTCTATCACATTCTTACAGAACCTTGGTTTAGTCATGAGCATTTCCTTACCATATTGCAAAGCTCCTGGATTCTGACTTTAAAATAGATTTCAAAACAAAAAGGACACACAAGGGGACATGGGTAATTTGGTGTACAGCCCAGTTTTTGCAATCCAAGAGCAAATGCCCTTACAATGGTGTAACAGCAATGGCATGGATGCCTGACAGTGGGGTAAAGCATTTAACACAAGCACAGAAACTACAAACACCAAGTTCACAGCTGAACCCCTCCAAAACTTCAGCACAGCACCTGCCCTAAGACAGCTTCCCCATCAGTCTGGGGTACTCTTTTGGACTAATTTCTCTGAAGAGAGGATGGAGCATTTACAGCTGAGTAATACTTACATGCATTAGGGATGAAAATCCCATGAAAAAATGTGCTTAAGAGAGTGAAATTCAACCTTGTCCAGAAAATCAGCAAGAAGACTTCACCATTGCTGTTGTACAGATGCTTCCCAAAACAGCCAAATGTATAACCTCAATGATGGAAAGGCTGTATGCTGCCTTGAAGAGGGGTGTGTTCCCTCCTTAAGCATTCACAGAGATGACACTATAATTAGGTTTTAGAGAGAAAAAGAACTATCCCTTAGAGTTCCCTTGGGGGTGGGATTTCAAAAGCACACATTTGCATGGACAGTTGAATAACCAGGCTTGTTCTGATTTCCCAAAAAGGCCTGTCATGGTGTCAGAATGGAGTGGCTGGAGCAGTACCACAACCAGCACAGCCAAGTACTGGGTCTTCGTTCTGGGATGCTTTCACAGCTTGAATGGAGAAAAAGAAAGGAAAGATAGTTCATCCAATAAAAATGTAGAAAACTTAGAGTCAACTTCAATCATAGCAGAGTATGAGTCTTATTAAGGAGCTTCTGAAGAAAGCATATTGACATGAAAGTAAGCAAAAAACAGCTTGAAATAAAATATTTCAGAACAAGACTTCAACAAAATTTCCTTGCTTCATATCACCCTGGTGACAATATCTTTCTGCAGAAGGAAGCAAAGTGGCCTCTTTTTGGTAAACTCAAGCCTCAGAAATCAAAGCAGCCCAGTAGGGAAGTGGCAAAATCCACAGTTCTGGTTTGAAGACTTTTAAGTGGTCCTAGAGAAGCAGATCAGAAAGCAGTGTTTCTAAAACAGAAAGAACCCAGATCCAAGGCTCAGAGGTTTGATCACATTAAAAAAAATATTTGGATTCAATCCCAATTCAGTGAGCTGTGCTATGTCCATTTTGTTTTTAAAGGCTGGGGAAGGCTTCAGTCATACTTTCTTCATGTGGGGCATGCACATGATGGGCAGCAGAAAGGCAGACTTTCTTGCTGTGCCATTGCCAGTGCCATTTCTGCCTAGTAGAAAACATTTCCTTAGAAAGGAAAGCAGAATAATGGCCAAGGCTATAGGCCACTGGACAGTCTCCTGACAGTTGAAACTGCAAGATGAGGCTTTGTTAAAGGGAACATCAGGGGTAGGACCTGGCATCAGATACATGGTGGTTCTCTTCCTTGCTCTCCTTGGTGCATTTCACAAATGTTGGTGGATCCTTATGACTTCAAGCCTTTGAGAAAATGAGCCTGATGCTAACTGTTAATTCAAAAACTCCTGCCCTGCCTCCTACCAAAGGCTGTGTGCTGATATGGGAATTAGACACATGAAGAAATGGTTTTAAAATTAGTATCTAGTCCCTAAGCCTTTCATATGATCAAACAAAATCTCACACACAAGTGCTTCCATAAATTCCTGCTTTTATGATCTAGTCCTACAATGAAGCTGGAAAATGGAGTTCAGGATCCAGATCAGACAGCAGAATTTGTATTTGAAGGATTTTGTATACCTATATCATGAACAATTTGAAGTGAGAACTCTGATCTATAAATTAACAAAGCCAGAGAGAACAATCATGGTCATCTAGGTTTGACTTTTAAAAGTATGGCAGCAGTAAGGCTGCTCTGAAGGAATACCCTGCATGAACCAGAGTGCAACTGGTAGAAAAAGCATCCAATCTATTCTGCCAATGGCAGAATAAATCACAGCCTTGACTTCTGCTCCAAGAATGGTTTCCGCTGTTAAAAGTTGAAGACTTATGGTATGAATCCATCCAGCTTCTGACTACCAATTCTTACTACACTATTGCCCAAAGCAGCTTCTGTTTCTGAATTTCTCTTCCTTATATAGCATACTTGAACCTGACTTCAGCTTTTCTTGACTTGCTGTTTGGTAAGCTAAGGAGATGGGCTCCACTGTAAGGCATGTTTTCCAATCCTTCAGTCATTCTTGTGGCTCTTCTCTGAAAGATATCCAGTTTTTCAACATCCTTCTTTAATTGTGGGTACCACAGCTGGATGGAGTGTTCCCAAAGCAGTTATACCAGCGCCAAACACAGCAGTAAAGTGATCCCTGGATATATAAGCAGGGAATATCAAGTAGGCGTTAGAAAGGATCCAAGGACTGTTTTAGACCCTTTGGCCACAGCACTGGAGTTAGAAATGACATTCAGCCAATTATCCATTCAAACCCTCAATCCTTTCCCAGATTCCTGTTTCTCAACACAGTTTATTCCATCTGCTACATAAATCTCAGAGTTTTAATTTCCTTTACCTGTAGCATCCTGAAAAGAAAAATTATTTGCTATTTCCATTCTATCAAGGGATCCAAACTATGCTAAACCAGCCTGTCATCTGCTAACATCAGCAGTATGGAGTTAACCTCTCCTTCCCATCACAGTCACAACCACACCACTAAACTCTAGAAACTCAACTATATTACACACTTACTTACACTTCAAACCTACTTACAAATCCCACTTTAAGATCTGTAACTGAAGCAGTTGTAATTCGTGTACCATTTCCTATTTTATACTGTACCATTTAAGTCTATGAATGAATATGCATGGGAGCAAGTTAAAGGCCTATAAGAAGTTCTTATATCAACATTAATATAATAATCAACCAGGTATCTTTTTTTTTAATCCAACTGAGGTTGACCAAAGTTATTTTCCAAAAAATCAATAGTAGAAGCCTGTTCATGTGTTACATTGCTTTAGTATGTAATTCATTGCATGATTATAATTGAAATTCCTTGAATTAATATTAATGTTTTTATTCATAATTATAGCAATCTATTTAAAACATTGATCTAAAATTATTTTTTTTGTCTTTACAACTTCCCCAGTGTTGTAGGGCTTATGAGATATCAAAATAAAAGACCTAGGGAGCTCTTCAGCTTTGTAACTCTAGAATTAGGAGTTAGAAAACAACAGCGATTTGCTTATGTGACTTTAGAACCCGATTATTAACATACTCCCAATTTCCAATGAAGTGAAAATTATTCCATTATCCAGAGAAAAAATTCATCCTTTGTCTATTCACAAGATACAAAGAAGGCTCTTTTTGTGCCACTATTGCAATTCTATCAAAACCAGTCAACCAATAGAACTCCGATGGATTATTCAGTTTAAACTCAATTATTTTCTTTATTTATCCAATTTTCCAAGTGACAATGCCCTAATCAGACTTTCTGTGGGGCACCAGAATTGAATCCTAATTCTACATTTGTGGGAAAAGGAGCAGAGGCACTTTTCACGCTCATTCAAGCAAGGAATCTAAGCACCCTGGAAAGATCTGGTGCACACTTTTTCCAGGCCACAATTCTGCTGTAAGCATTCCCATCTTTTCTTACTTCCTAAAATGTTGTAGGTCACCTTCTGCCTCACTTATGGCAGACTTGCTCTGCACTGGCTTGCCTGCTGCTTCCCTGATAACCTGGACTTCAGATGAACAGCAGGTAGCTGCTGAGGGACATGCTCTTTCAGAACTGTTAAGTCTGCTATTTTACTGAAGGTCATTTTCTACCCATCTGCAGGTGAGCACAGCCCAATTGGCTGGTGCATTAGAATAAACAGATGCTATCAGCACCAGCAACAAATTATCTTCTGAGGCTTTGTAATTTCTAGAGAGTAGCAGGTTGTGGCAAGTCGATTTACATTTAGGACGGAAAGGGAGTGAAACAGAAGTTACATTGGCATTAACGAGTAATTCAGCACAAAGGAAAAGGAACAATAAATTGAAGCTGGACAACTACACTGTGGAAGAAGCTATTATCTGTCCACCCCTACCACTCCCAGTTAGGTACACAGCAAAACATATGTGGACATATGGAAGTTTTGCACCTAAAAAGAATTTGCTTTCTATGCTTACACATTCTCTGGTAAAAACCCAGAGAGGGTAGGCACATATGCATGTAATGCTCTGGGAAATGCAACTACTCACATGAAAACATTTCCTTGCACCAGGACTTGGGGGTGTGCAGCAGTCAGCAGCTGGAGGGGAGAACCCACTGTTTGCTGTTTCCAAGAGAGCACTTTTCTACAGCTGAGATCCCAGTCCCAAAACCAGAGCAGTGGTATAACTGAATTCAGGAATCTTTTCACTATTTCTCTGCAAGAGTGCAAGAGCACACCTCCCTGTATATTTTCAGATGCACACATCTTTTATAGTATTATGCATATGTACCTGCACATAAACCAGCAGAATCAGCTGAAGGACACAGAACTTTGCTAATAAAATGAGGAATGGAGCCCCATGCTCCTAAACCCCAACTTGGGGTCCCAGTGAACAAGAATTACTTTGCTTCTTTGACCCAGGCCGTGTCTCTTGTACATTCAGACACAGTGCACACGCATGTTTGTGTGAGACCAGCCTATATTTCTGAAGTTTATGTGGCATACCTAGGCAAGGTACCCATTAAAAGCAAGTCTTCTACTTTTGCTTTTAGCCATTATGCCTCTCCACCTATTTCACTTTAGTTGCTAAAGTTGGCACTGCTTTTTCATAACATTTCCCTCAGTATTTTAAGAAGAATTCTTATTTCTGATTGGGACTGGGGAGCAATAAAACCATCTGCTGCAATCTTATTTGCAGAAGATACCAGATACCCATTTCAAATCTAGACTGGCTTTACTATCACGGTGAAATATGCTATTTCAGCATTCCTGTGTCAGAATGGAAAGACAGATTTTCCACATAACTGCATGCAGGCGGCTGTTTGTGTGCCCTGGGATCTACCACTCTTCCCATGCAGGCTGGCAAAAATGTTTGTACAAGCACTGTGGGGCTTTAGCCATGTCTTTTTCTACCGCTGTCAAGAAAATATCTGCAGATATTGATGAGTTTTGATGCTTCACTTACATCAGTCCAGAGCTGCCTACACAATCTGGCATTAGTTTTCATTTCCCCAGCCCAAAAAGGAAACTCAATCTTACCAGTCCTGAAAGACTTCAGTACAAATATGGGTGGGTAAGCCATGGATGCAACTCAAAGATATAGAAATTTCTTTAATTTTTCTATAACGTTACATACCATTTTTATTTCAGAGGAATACACAAGAGTTAGGCATCAGTGACCTTTGCAGACCCCATTAGAGACCAAAAAAATTTAGAAAACCCCAGCCATTTGCACAGCACTTTGAACATTACTCGGTGTTCCCTGCCTATTCTTCTCTTTTCTGATATAACTTTTGATCAGCCACATGACTGCAAGGTTCACAAGGAAGCTGTCTCAGTTGATCTTTGTCACAAACCCAAGAAATTTTACACATGAGGCAGCTCAGCAGCTCAGATTCAAGACAGAACCATTGTCTGTAGGTACCTATGGGTTTCCACTTGCTGTCCTGATTCAACATTTTCCTTACCTGCTGGAGTGTGCTGAAACTTCCACTGCAATCCTTTGCCTAGTGTTCAGTGAAAATATTTTAGAGGACGTCTTTTAGACCAAGGGTATCAATGGAGCAAGACTAATCCTTCCTACAAATGATTCAAGGGATTTCTTGTGCCTTTTCCTTTCCCCTACTAAATAGCCAATTAGAATAAAGAAATATATTCAATAGGATGACTCAAAACTAAGAGTTCTCAACCATTTCAAGTCAGTAGCCTTTCAAATTCTAGAGCAGCTATTCACATGCAGCTGAAAACAGTCAGTACAAATCTAGATTATTCTATGACAAGCCTGTTTGATGTCTCCTTTCCAAAGGTGACAGTACAGTTCTGTGTGAACTGTACAAGCAAAATCAGGTTGGTGATTCTACAATTTAAACATTCAATATTAGAAATAAAGGAATCCAGTCTCCTGTCTCATTTACATGCCTTTGGACTGCTATCAAACCTGGGTTGTAGCATCTCATCTTTTCAGAGTAATGTTTACAATATTCTGATATTCCTTTCTCAAGCACTGCTGAAGTTCCTTGATTTTCAAATCTGGCGCAGTACTTTTTCTTTCTTTCTCCTAATACCCGTTTATGCTTTCAGGATATCCAGGTGAAATGGCCTGCTTTCAAAGGGTGATGGACACAGATCTATAGATTTTATTATAGGCAAACCACTACATGTCTAAATATTTCAAATGATGAAAAAAAAAAAAGAAAAAAAAATCTCACCAGAGGAAGAGTCCAAATATTCTCCAAAAAAAAACCTGGGCTAGCACATTTAGAGCACAGAAGTTTCCATAGCCAAAACCATCCACATCTGGATGCTTTTAACATAGTCAGCATGGCCAGACACCCACTTGTATCTGGGTGTTGTGCAATTCCAGCATGAAACTCAAACTTACACCATGAATCCAGAAGAAGCAGCCTAACAGTTTGCCATCACACCCTTTCTTATAAATCTTGAGTCCTAGAGAACTGCTTCCAGCTCTAGGGTTTGGAATAACTTGCTTTCGGACCAAAGTTGTCATCTCCAAACCAAGTTCTGTATCCTGGCTGAGTTAGCTGGAGTTAAAGCAGCATAAAACTAAAATAGCACAATGGAAAGTCACGCCTACCGTTTAGTCATACTTCTATTTTTATCTGGCAAAGCACTTAAACATGTGGTTGAGATCCACAAAACTTAAGCATATGCTTAAAGTTAGTCCTGTGTTTGCATGCATTGTTACATCAGGGCTTATAAATCAACTGATTTTGTGAATCTGGCTGAATTTTGTGATTTTTTAAAAGAAAACACACAATGCTGATTATCACATATGGAAAGGGATCCGTAGGCTCAGGATGCAGAAAGCCGAAGATCAAGCAGGAAAAGCTGAGTACTTGCAGTTGGGTCAAAAGCTCACACAAACCTAGAAAAAGGAAAAAGAATATTTCAAAGAGAACTGAGAAATGGCACAAAGCAGGAAACATTATGGAGTTAAGCAGTTTCAACCTTAGTAGAAAAGGGATATAAAAATGGTGGTGAAGGTAAAACCAAGCTTTATATAGCCGGGCAGTTTAACTGCAACACTGTCCAAAAGCAGATATTTAACAGACACACAGTGCATGCCATGAAGAGAATGGTCACAGTTTTCCAGTTTCTGGACATCAACAACTTAAGAACTTGAGGCAACCTCCAAGCCCACACAGGCCATTGTGTTTAGTAGCTTCTGATGAATGAATCCTACAGGATTTTGGCTGAACCTATCTTAAGTTTATTTCATTTTGCCATTTTCAGTATCCATCATCACTTCCACAATATAATAATGAAAAAGTACTCCTTTTAGTCTATGCTACTATCTTTTTAGTTTCTTTAGAACCCCTAGTTCTTGTATCACGAGGAGAAAATAATCAGTTCCCATTCACCTCTTTCATATCAGTCATGATTTTGAGCCTCTTTCACATTCTTCTTCAGTTTTCAAGCCTGAGGAGCACTACTTTATTTAGACTTCTCCATTAAAAAAAAAAAAAAAAAAAGAGGGACATTTCACACTCTTGCTACTCTTACTGCTTTTTCTATGTTTTCTATGTCTTTTCTACTTCTAATACACCTTTTTGAAACGGAGTAAGCAGTCCTGCAGGCAGCAGCCAAGATGCAGGAACACTACAGGAAGATCAGCATCTCTGTCTCTCTCCTGTATAAACTGCAGTGCATAAGCTTTTATACTAATATTTTGTTAGCAGTTAATTCAAATAACTCCAAGAATTTCTCTTTGTCATTTACAGGACTTCCAATGTTGGTCTGATATTTCTGGAAAATCATCAACAATGACTGATTAATCATTTGCCTGAATATAGAAACCATGGTAAACATAACTACTTGGAGGAGTGAATGGTCAAGACTATTTTCCCCTGCATTATTTATGTTTTTCAACATTGACTTTTGTCTGCTACTGTACTGCATAGGCTCTCAAGACCCTTCTGCAAAAAAAACAAAAGGCTTTAGTTATCACTGTCACAGTGATTTTTTTTGGCAGAAACAAGCTCCCTCTCTGCCCCTTACTATTAAATCTTTTTTCCAGGTAGGACTGTAGATGAACACAGCTCCCCCTACCCCAGAAGCTCTATAAGGTGTGACACTCCCCCAGGGGATCACTATAAGCAGCATGAACGTTTTCCATTGTGAAAATTGGCTAATTATAGTTATCCTTGTCTTCGTACATTGGCGAGACCTTTTCAAAATCCATTCAAAACCTCAAGTACAGTATATTAAGTATCACATGCTTCTCTAGATGATTATTCATTCCTTTGAAGAAATCCAGGCTTTGCGGTGCATGCCTTTAATTTGCAAAGGCCGTGTTAACACATCCACAATATATTGTATTTATGTATACTGCCACTAAATCTGTTGCAATTTTCTCTCAGTTTTTCCTGGTACAAAAGCCAGACTTGAGTAGTCTGTAGGTTTTTTGTAATCCCTGCTGGGACCGTTTTTAAGATTGGTGTCACATTATTTACCTCTTCTGGGATCAAGGCTGACTGAACCCAAAACTTAAATGCCAGAGCAATTTAAAACATTCAAGTGAATATAATTTGTCCTGGTGATTAGTTATTGTTCATTTCATTGATCTGTTTTAAAAGCTTTTCTGTTAACAGTTCAATAAGAGGCTATTCCTTAAGCTTAAACCTTGGAGGACTTGCTATTTGCTATGCAGCCAGTGCCTTCTGCTATCTGCTGTGCAGGGGTCTTACTGACCTCGATTGCTCCATTCACACCTCAGTTATTTGCTGAACCCACCATTTGCAGGCAGACCGCCAGCTCCTGTTGCATTTGGAAAAGCTTTTGTTATTAGTTTTCATGTCTTCTGTGAGTCACTCCTCAAACTATTTTAGTTTGTGTTGTTATAGTTTAACATTTAACTTGTGAGAAATTATATTCCTCTTTGTTTTCCTTTTTAGGCATGATTTCCACCTTTTTATTTCTGATAATCCCCCTTACTCCACTGATTAATTGTAGTAACTTTTGAGGGGGTTAGTCATATTCTGGAAATTCATGGGATATGTTTTCTCCAATTTACACGGATGCTACTTACACTCTTAGCCCTTTTACTTGCTCTTTTAATGTTATTTAAACTGTTTTTTAACAAAAAATATTGTCGTGGTCTTTGGAATTTTCTTAATGTTATTATTCCTGCAAAAGTATTGAACTCAACTATGCAATGATCACTACAGGCAAACAACTCTTTAGTGCAACAGCTATAGATTAAACAAAGGCTTAGTTAAAAGTGCCTTTTCCTTTTTATTAGTCTGTTTTAAAATGTTGACTAATATTTGTTCTTTATATCCTAACTAGGACAAATCTTCTCCAATCTCTTTTCTAGTATACTTTCTATTGCCTCTGATCTTTCTTAGTAGTTCATGGATATTATCACTGCTATGGTCAGCTGTTAAAAAAGGGTAAACTTATAATGTTTTTCTTGATTTGGCATGGCAACTTGCAAACACAGAGAGTGGGTGGTAAATGATGATACAGATATAACTGATTTATCTTATTGGACTCTGATTTCCAACACACTATGAGTCACTCCTCCAACGGCAAAAACTATTCTTGTCATTTCTACACAAGTATCCTGATAGTGCAGCTTTGTACTGATTAGCTTCATTCAGTAAGATATCTGGGAGGCCAGTACATTAAAATTCACCCATCCTCACGTTGTATATATCTAGTATTTATAGAAAAGCACAGGTACTTCTGGTCTCGGTCCAGCTGCCTATCTGTGTGTGGCTTCTTTAACTGTGAGATTGCTTAGACTCTTCTGTTTTATTTACAAACTGAACCTTTACCGGTGGGTGTCGTATCCTGCCATGAGGGCACAGAGCTTTTTTGTGCTGGGGAACTTATCATCAGGGTGACTGTGGTGTTCTCCAGGTCCTCATCTCAAATAATTTTAAAAAATGCCCTAGTTTTCATCCCCAGTGCCAGTAGCCTGGTTGCCTCCATTTCAGAAGAGACTATCCCTCCCATTCATTCTTAGCTTCTCTCCTGTTTCTAAGAAGTCTTCTTCCCACATCACTTCTTCAGACACACATTGCATCTCTGCTTGTCCAGGACAAGTATTTCTCAAAAGCTGTAATGGAGCTCCTGTTCTTTACCATCCTCTCCTATCAAAACATTGTGCTTTGCCTCCTGCAGTTCCCCCTTACATTTTTTTCTTGGTGCTCATACAACCATGACCAGACATGATGCATGACAAAGGTCACCAGCTCCTTTCTAGTATCCTCTCAAAGGTTGCCCAGGCACCACAACATACAAAGACTCCAGAGCTTAAGCAAACAACCACATGCTCCTTCCTGGCCTTGTAGTCCCAGTTATCAATCCCACACAGCACCACAGCCCACCTCTCCCTACTCAGCGGGACTGTTGTACTTTCACCATGCGTCTTGCTTAAGTGGATACACAAAATCACCTTCCAGCAAGAGAGAGGGGTCACATGGACAGTATCCTCTGCACTCATGTTTACTCATTCAATCTGAAACACAATTTTATGATTTGCCTTATTGTCTCTTAATTCAAGCATCAACAGCAAATCAAGCCAACTCTCCCAATCAAATCTCTTCTAAAAGTTCATTGTACATTCAGCACCCAGAAAACAGCTTCTTTTACTGCATATCTAAAACCAGGACAAAACCAGGCGAACACATGTTTGCCAGAGAGAAAATTTGGTGCTTATACTTCCTATTAGCAGAGTCCTTATTCTCCTTGTCTTGGAAAGTTCTCTTCTATTTAGAAACCAATTTTTTGGGGAACACATTTGTAGTTTTCACATTTATTTTGTTTTCTAAAGACTGACCCTGGGTTTAATTTGCAGAGCCCACATGGTATAGGACAGATCAGGGAGTCTGGCACAGAGACAGACGGTACCTTCACCCCTTGGACAATTAAACATGAAATGTAAAACCTGGCAAGTCTTTCATTTAATCCTCTTTGCACCCCTTAGCCCCCTGCCAAAGACCAGAAATCCTTCCCCTCTTAAAAAGGATAAAGGATTTCAGAACACATCAACTCCTCCCTCCAGCCCTCAATACTGACAGTTTTATCTCCATACACAAAGCTTCTCCCCCCTTTCTCCAGCTTGGCAACAAAACCCAAGCTCAATGAATATTTTATATGTGTGTGGTTAATGGAGCATTCTGGCTCCAGTCCATTAGGAACCTTACACAACGGTGTATTAACTGCTTCTCAATGCAACATTTTGAGTCTGTCTAAAAGGTATGTGTTTGCCAGTTGAGCCAACACACTGTTATTGTCTTATCAGCCGAGTTCCGGTCTTCGGTTGAAGAGCAGGGTCCCCTGCCACAGCAATTTGCCACCATTGTGCTCCCAGCAGCAACCTGAGAAGATTAGCCCAGTTCTAAGATCTACTTTTCCCCTCTGTATTTTGAGGTCTGTATCCTGTATTGAGTGGGGAATGCTGCAGTCCTTCCCCTTCAAAGATATACACAGGGATAAGCAATCACATCACAGAATAACACAAGGTTAAATAGTTGAGTTCCCTAATTTTGTTGGAAACCAGGCTTCCATATTCTTCCATCAGCTCTGAAATTTTGGCCTTAAAATCCACTTGATTGAAAAATTGATAGCAGAATGATAACATTTGACAAAGTACTTATCACTTTCTCACTTCAAGAAACCTTCTCTGCTCATCTGGGCCATCACAGGCAGAACACCACCTCCATCAAAATCAGCACAGTCATCTCAACAGACTGCTGAGCACAGATCACATCCATAGTAAATGGTAAAAATGGTAAAAAAATACAAAACAAACAAACAAACAAAAACACCCCGCTGTTGGATTTCTCAGGTGAAGAGCCCTGTGAGAGTTAGGGGTCCAGATCTCAATGCTCACCTAAGACTCCTGAAGAGTTTATGGGTAGTGCAGGAGCTTCCAAGGCGTGAATCATCCCAAGGTAAGGCAGATGTCTAGAATGTGTAAGATGAATGGCATGGGATGTTTATCACTCCTCACCGATCAAAGAGAGAGCCTAGATGACAGTCTTAGACTTTATGTCTAAGTTTTAGATAACTAAAATCAGGCAAGATAATGCCCAGCCCCTAGGTTTGCAGACTCATTACCAAATGAGCCACAGACCCTGACAGACTCAGGGCAGAAAACAACAAGATAAAGAAAAGTGCTGATGTGGAACGACTGATCTCATTCCTTCCCTGCCCAAAAGCAGAGTTTGTCTCAGGTAAAGCTCATTCTTTGCTCTCACATCATTGCTCAAGCACAGTGGAAGAGATGGAATACTGTTGTTTCACTTTGCAGGACCCCACAATCCTTTCTACAACATCTGTATGAGGGACTTGGGTATTACAGGCCAGTAAGCAAGGCCCATAGGAAGCAGGGAGAGACTGTTGGCCAAAAATCTAGATGAGGGGAAGGCTTTCAATAGGTAGGGATCATGTGGGACAAACAGTGCCTTGTCACCTAGTAATGCCTGCACACCCATGACTTGCTCCAAATGGGCAGTTGTGGAACAGTCTGGAGCTGAAGGATGTGGGGAGGGGTCTCAAAGACACGATTAATGGAAGCTCTGCACAAACTTTGAGGGAATTTTCTATTGCTAAGATTTGGGAGAAGTCCTTGGAAGTTTCTCAAAGAGCACTGACAGGATCACCAGATCTCATATCACATTTGAGAAAGGACAGGCATTGCAGAAGTATAATCAAAAGCCATAAATCTGACTGACCAGAAGCTCAGCTGCTCTGAATGCAGCTCAGAAATCAGGTTGTTTCTTTGTCCTAGAGGCACATGCAGCAAATCAGTCATTCTACCAGTAGATAATCCAGTTACCAGCCCTCTTCTTCCTCGCAGATCCCTCAGCTTCCCTCAACATTCCACCCTCCCCTTCAGAGCTATCATCAATGGAAAGTTTTAAGAATTAGCCGAAAACAACCAAAGTGCCTAATTGACTGAAGAAGGGAAATGGCAACTTCCATCATCTCCAAAAGCTGCACCTTTCTCCTACTCATCTCAAAGCTGAATAAAGGAATTAAAAACATAGCCTGGGGCAGCCAGCCGAGATTTACAAGAGGCAGACATTAGTTCTCACTCTAAAGGCTGGGTGTGTTCCTGTGAGCCAGAAGCAGCAAACACAGAAAAAGGGAGCAGATTCATACAGAGTCTTTGCATTTGAAGAGGAGGAAGGAAAAAAAAAATCAACAACCTTTAAATCCTTCCTAATAAAACAAAGATCATCCTGGCAACATGAAATGCTACCCTACTTTGTTTATTTATCAACACAAAGAAAGAAGCAAGTTGGCACTTCAGAGGGTATTAAATGCTGGTTTTTTGCTGACTGAATGACCTCAGCTGAAATATTTTCCATGACAAGAGCCCAGAAGACGCTGGCACAGTGTCAGACAATAAGATTTTCAGAGTGTATTTACATTCTATCCATGGCCCCAGGCTGTTCCAAACCCATAGGCAGGTGCTGCCTTTATCTGTTCTTTGCTCACCTGGCTCCCTAGCAAAATGTTCTGAGGCCTGAGGCTCAGATACTTTAACTGTTTGCTGCCTGGTGCTTAGAAAGCTCCAGAGACATCTGGGATCCTGTCAAATTCAGCTGTCCCGCAAAGCTGACCAGTGTGAGTAAGGAGTCTTATCCAACAAGCAGAGGGGAAACAGTGGTGATGCAATGGTAAAAGACAACTAAAAGCCAGGTAAACTCATGCTGAGAAAAAATATACTTTTTAAAAGAGGGAGAAGGTGGTTCTTTCAGGGATACACTGCATTCTCTATCACTTGGGATCTTCAAGCTAAGTCTGGATACCTCTCTAAGAAGAAACACTGAAGATCCTGCAGAAGAGCAGAGGAGAAGGTCACAGTTACAACTTCCACCCTTGAAACCTGTGCAGGACAATATTCCATTGTTAAGCAGGGGATGCTCACTAACCCACATCCCTACAGCAGTGGACAGAAGGGAGGGAATAATTCTAAGCCACAAAAAACCACAGGGTTGTGTCTTCTAGCTCCATGTCACAAATTCCCTATATCACAGGCTTCCAGCTACATGTTCTCCCATAGACCAGCTCCTGACCTGGATTTCAGCAAAATGATCTGTTCCATCCCTGCGGTGGAAACAGCCTCCTCTTTGCTCAGTTTAATTTGGCTTCTAGCGCAAAACTCCTCTTTCTTGAGTAATAAGCCTCCAGGAGATGCTGTGAGAGGATACGCCCTTAATACCAAGCAACCAGGAAGAATGATAATTGCACTTTTAACAGCACTATGTACAAGGCAGCCACCAAAGCAGAGGAAGCATGAATTAAAGCAGGATGAAAAGGAGGGGCTTTACCATCTACCTAATAAGGTATTATTCATGCTTTTGGAAAGCTTCCTTGTACAGAGATAAAGAGAGACATAATGGGTAGTCAGAAGCAACTGCCTCTGGAAAAGGAAAGGCCTGCCTGCCATCTCACATCTCCATTGTCATGCTGGACTCACCTTCCCAGCCTTCAGCTCCCCTCCCTTTCCTATCTTCTTGCCATGTGTCCTTGCTTAACCCCTTTCATACCCAACTCAGCTCCCCCTGCTCATGTTCATGGCTCAGGTGTGGCCCACTCACGCATGCCTTCACACCAGTTGCCTTCAGTCCCACCATGTTCACTCAATAAAGGAAAACGTCTTTTTTCCTTTCTTCTTCACTTTATTTCATTCCTGTCTTCACTGCAAACTTCTTCAACTCAATTTCACTCCAGGCCTACTGTGTGCAAGTCATTTCCCCTTTCACATCCCTCCTCCAACCAATACCTATAAGACCATTAATGCCAGCCCTCATCAGATAACACACAGACATCTGCTAATTGTGATTGTAACTATATTTCTGTATTTGCCTGGCCTCACTTTTCACCTGGGAAACAAACATGTGACCTTGCCTTCCAACGAATTTATCATAATAAACTTTCACTCAGAAGCCCAAAACAATGTGAGTTTTAAACATCTTCCCAAGACTAAATAAACCACTGCTCACTCGCATAATCTGTCACTGTCCTTTTCAATCCTGTCCAATTGGGTATCATAATTTGTAAGTATCTTATAGCCTCTGCGACTTCTGAAGCTGTTTCTGTGCTTGACAATGGAGCTGTACCGGACTTGCCATGCTGGGAAGTGTGCCTCCAGGAAGCCTTTCCTGCCAGGCAGAAAAACAAACAAACAAAATCTCTATCCATCAAGATCATATTTCATAAAGCTTTTAGGTGCGTGCAGATGGACCCTTAGTGCGAATTTCAAAGGATCCTGATAAAGTTAGGTGATTCAGTCCCATGGAAGTTACAGCAATCTGGGTATCCAATGAGCTAAAGCTCTGTGAAAGCTCTGTATGCACCTTCAAGAAGGGACCCTAAAGATCACCTAGTTCCAGCCCCCCTACCATGGGCAAGAACACCTTCCAGTTGACCAGGTTGCTCAAAGCCCTGTCCAGTCTGACTTTGAACAACATTGAACATTTCCAAGGATGGGGCAGCCACGGCTTCTCTGGGCAACCTGTGCCAGTGCCTCATCACCCTCACAGTGAAAATTTTTTACTATTATCCAATCTAAATCTACCCTCTTTCAGTTTAATGCTATTCCCCTTGGCCTGCCCTCACATGCCTTTGTAAAAAGCCCCTCTCCACATTTCTTGTAGTTTCTCTTTAGGTACTGGAAAGCTGCTTTAAGGTCCCCCAGAAGCCTTATCTTCTCCAGGCTGAACAACCCCAACTCTCTCAGCCTGTCTTCATAGGAGAGGTACTCCAGCCCTCTGAGCATTTTTATGGCCATCCTCTGGACATGCTCCAACAGCTACACATCCTTCTTATTTTGGGGGCCCCGAAGCAGAACACAGCATTCCAGGTGGGGTGCTCATGAGAGCAGAGTGGAGGGGCAGGGTCACCCCCTTCGACCTGCTGGTCACGCTCCTTTTGATACAGCCCAGGATACAGTTGGCTTTCCAGGCTGCAAGCGCACAGTGCCTGCTCATGTTGAACTTCTCATCAAACAACACCCCCAATTTCTTCTCTCCAGGGCTGCTCTCAATGCATTCTCTTCCCAGCCCGTAGTTGCCCTTGGGATTGCTCTGACCCAGGTGCAAGACCTTGCATGTGGCCTTGTTGAACTTCATGAGGTTCGCCTGGGCACATCTCTCAGGCCAAAATGCATTTAGAAATTTGAACTAGGTGTTAAATATTTAGCCAGGTCTGCAGGCAGCTCTTTGGTCTCATCCCTAGATAAGATCAGATGCACACGTGCACTAAGACCACCACACAAGAAAATGTACAGAGAACACCTTTTTGAAGCTACCCCTTGCCTGGCTCTGCACTCCTAACCTAGCATCATTACAAACTGATTCTAAAAAAAAGACCAAAAAACCACCACCACCAAAACAAAACCACCCTCCGCCCCCCCCCCCCCCCCAACAACAACAACAACAACAACAACAAAAAAACACCAACAAAAAAAAACAAACCCCAAGACACACTCAATCTGTAGTCCTCCTGGGATGAAATACACATGAAAAGCTCCTCTAAACTGGAACAGTAAGGGTACTGCACGTTTTATCTGTCATATCCTACTCCCAAGCAGGAACTCTGAGTAATGCTTGCACACAGTGCTGCTGCTAGTGTCCAATCTAAAGACATCTTTTAAACAATGCCTCCCTGATAATCCTGTAAGGATTTTCAGCTCTGTCCTGTCTAGCATTTTAATTACTCACACTGTTTCAGAAGCTCAGTCATTCATGGAAGGTATTTTCATCCCTCTAATTGTATGTTTCCCAGAGGACTCAGTAGAGTATTTCATGTCCTCAGTATTATTAAATGCTTCAGGAAAGCATCCAGACTTCTAGACATTATTTTTTTGTGCGAGTACGGTTCTGGGGAGGAAAAGGGCAAATCAGGGAAAGGAAGATTTTTAGACCTTAAACAAAGAACAATTCAGACTGTCAACTTTCAGGAAAGAAATAAATTCAAAAAGACAGTATTTCAGATAATGTTATAACAGCCGTATCTAAGTCAGCAACATGTCTGAAACCTGCTATTTCTAAAGCTAATAGCATGCAGCTATACCGCTGCACAGGGAAAGGTAATTTCGTTAGTAGCTAAAGGTTATATCGGTATCACTAATGGCATCCACTCTAGGGAGCAATTCCTAGGCTCCCAGGACAGGTAGTACAGGACATCTCATGCCAGCACCACCCAAGGCTAGCTTGGCTCTAGAGCACACTGGCCATGCCCATAATCCATGGCACTTGGCCTTGTGGTCATAAGACATAACAGTTGCCTGTGTGTGTGCATGAAGTCAACATGCCTAAAATAATTGAAGAGTTGTGTGGTAGTCCACAAAGGCAACGTTTTTACAGCCTGATGCTGAAGGGCTGTGTTGCATGGCCTGAAGAAGTGATGGCAAGGTACAGCCACAAGCACAAGGTCTGAGGTGGCACGGAAGGTCTGCAAGGGGCAGCGGGAAGCCAAACCAGGCACAGTGCTGTGCTGCTTGCTGGAAGCAGTTCTGCAGGTCTTCTCAGTGGCATCTAGCTGGTTCACCCCAACACCAGACAAAAATGGGCTGTGAGGCTGAGATGTCTAGCAGTGTAGGTATATTTACTGCAGGCTGTCACCCCTCTGAGCAGGCAAACCATTAGGGAGTCAGAGACCCTTAGACTCAAAAATACATTAACTAGAGACATGTATTTTGGAGGAAGGAAACAATGGAGACTTTGAATTGTATCTGTCTAGTATATCTGAAAAAAAGGTAATTGTATGCTACTGCATTCCCTGAAGTGGTAGTAACATCATCCCTTCCTTCCATGCCAAGGAAATTTAGACACAGCACAAGAAAGAAACTGCAATTCTAGTGGAAAAAAGGCTGAAGCCTGCCAAGTCCCTGGAGCTTACAGTAATGGGAGGGGAGTGGAGATACAGGAGGAGGGGGATCTGTGGCCCAAAGGAGAGCCTCTTTTTCCAGCCCCTTCCTATTGGGTATAAAGTGCTCTAGAGTAAAGGTAACGTTCAGCCTTGTTTTCCATGATCCTGTAATGATGGAAAGACTCACAAGCGCTGCCCACAGATAAAGACACTTGCACACTAGCTAAGTAGTGATAACCCTCGGTATACATGCTTTTAGTTATGCAAAAGGTAGGTTTGGCACCTTAGCTTAAAACAGGGGCTGTGAGCGGATCAGCAGTAGATTATTAGATTGCTGAATTTCAACTATTACCTTTAGTCCTCAGGAAGAAATTCTTCATGAGTATGAACTCTGGACTGTCCTGGTGTGCAGGTTCCAGGAGGCAAGTCTGGTTTACTCCGGCTTTTACCAAACGAGAATCTTCATCATAAAACCCATTATCACAGTTGACATCAATCAGCATACATCTTGCTAATTATCTCTGAAAAAAACACCCAGTTGAAGTAGCCCGGGCAAGCCAGAAGTCCCCTACCTAAGTGAGAAATATCCATTCTGATGTGAATGGGCTGTTCACAACATGAGAACATGCAACAGCTCTGTCACTGCTGAAGAAGAGACTTCCTCCAGCAGCTCCTTTTGTAGCTCTTTATAAATGTGTTCCAATGACAATAAAAGGTGATGGGTCTTAGCACTGTCTGGGAATTCAACTGAGTTGAGCTTCACTAACCAAAAATAAAAATAACAAGAAGAACTTGTTTGGACTGTTTCTATTCAAAAGGATGACATGAATGGCAAGGATAGGACCACTAAACCAATTACCTGAAACAGTGACCTGTGGGTCCTGTCCTGACAGCAATTTTATTCTGAGACAATTCACTTACACTACTCACACTCTGCACCCAGCACTCTCACCTGGCATATCTGACTGGGGTGGACCAAGAAATATTCCAAAAATGGAACTTTTATATCCCCCACAGGGGTACAAAGCACAGAGAAAATGGCATGACTCAGATACTGCCTGGAACATATAATTAAGATATTAAAGTAGATCATCATTTTATAGGTTACTTTATTTCTAATTGGAAAAAAAAAAAAAAAGGAAAACACAGAAGCCAACCAACCAACCTACGTATTTGGCCTTCAGATGAATTTTTGGTTTTACATGACAGCTTTTTCCCCTACTTAAAAATTTGCATAAATACTGTCAAGACAGGACATGCATGGTGAAGAATATGCAAAAGCCAGAGCTAAGCCAGCTGCCTGTCTCTCCCACTGTGCTCTGCCAGGACAGCAAAGATCAGCTGGGGCTGGTACTGGGAGCAGTCCCCCCTTCTGCACGTCAGTAGGTCAGGGACTTGGTCCTGATGGCACACAGCCTTCCCTTTAGTGAGCCTTTCCTAACAGATCCTGAAGAGAGAACCTGGTTTCAGTTCACTCAGCCTTTTTCCTGCACAGTCACTGTGACAGTGGAGGAGGAGTTTGCTTATTTTCCTGTGGGAGCTGAGAAGAATAAGCTTCAATGTGACCTCCCCACCAGGAAGCTGATGCTGTTTTCCTGCCAAGAGGGGAGAGCAGGAGCAACGTGACAGGGAAAGACAAAGACAGTGGAAGGAAGGTGTCAAAATGAGGTTGTGTTTATCCACACAAGGACACCCTGCATGATTTCACGCAGGCTTAACTGAGCTGGTGCAAACTCCCATGCAGACACTTCCTTGGAGTTCAGGGAGGTTTATCTCTGCTAACAGGATTAGGAAAGGTTTAAACTAAACCAAAAGAGGAGAATGCACGCAAGCACTTTCACAGATTACAAAATAAACAAATACAAGGCAAATCTGCCTTTAGACATGGCCAAAGCAACCATGGCTCCCTTCCCAGCAGTACTCTTCACAGAGACATTTTATCTAGCACCATCCTCTCGGCTGCTTTTCCTGCTGTAACCCTACCTTACCACCCACTCAGCACAGAAAATTGTTGCACTTTACATCTACATACCACTAGAAAGCTTGCATCACTCCAGAATTTGGCCCAAGCCTCACTGGTGTATGAAAAAGTGTTCAAAACAGATAAACAAATGAGTTTTGTCCCTCTGCAGTGGGTAGCAGAGCATGCCTGCGCTGCGAGAGCCTGGCAGTGTGGAAAACACTTCCCTATCTGGTGAGGACAGATGCACATAGAAATTGAAAGGGGATTTGCTGCTTGCCCAGATAATACCGCTGCCATTGATACTGAGCTCTGAAGTGGTTCATCTGAAGGTACAATATGACACAGCAGTGAAAGCAAAGTTGACTGCATCCTCCTGAAAGGGCAGGGTGGATCTCCATCTGCAGGGTGTGGTTAGCTTGAGATGGAATTTGGTTGGACTCAGGGGTAATAGCAAGTCCTGTGATGTTCATTCTGGAGAGGTGAGGATGTTGGTTTTACATTTTTTTCCAAAAGGTTAGGAGTTGTGGTAAGCCCAATCATTCTTGCATGTCAGCCTGTGCTACCTAGGGGGAAGAGCACCACCTTCTGAATTACCAAGTCAAATAGGCTGTAGCGATCAACTTTTCCTTCTAAGTCCCTATCCAAAAACAAACAGTCCCAACCCTGCTTAACTTATGACATCATAGCCTCAGGCACTGTGGCTCTCTGGGATATAACTGCCTCACCCATCATCTACAAACATCAGTTGTGCAGGGATGGTACAGAACTCTCCCAAATTTTTAAATACACAAAGATCTCTGACCAATGGCATAAACCCACTAGAAAGTGCCTGCAGCACTTCTCCGAGGTAGGTAACCAGCAAAGTCATAAAATAAGGACAGAGCAGTGGAGTCATCAGGAACATGTACTGTACAGAGCTCTAACCTCTCCTGGCCACCTCCCAGTGAAAACCTCTTGCCCAAGCTGGCGCTTGTCATTCGAAGGCTGCCTTTTGTGAACCCCAGCATACCAAAGCTGTGCTGTTGCTCAGCTCCACTCTGAGTAGCATATTCATCTTCCCGTCATCACTTCAGGACCTATTTGCATTGTTAAATCACTAAAAGAAATTGTTTTTCCCCTGACATCTTCAAATCAAAGCTGCCTGAGCTTGAGGGTTTTGTGGGTTGAGTTTTGTTTTGTTTTTTGTTTGGTTTTTTTTGCCTTTTTTTTTTTTGTTTGTGTGTTTGTTTGTTTTTTAAAGCATGTTACTACCTTTAATTAATTAAATTAATTCATTCACACATACATATAACAAAACAGAGGTATGACAAGCTGTGGACATTCATGAAAGGTCAGGTTGTGACTAAGAGAAGGTCTGGAATTTGGGCCTAAGATAGCTCTTTAACCACTATCTACCACTTTTCATTAGGTGTTTTGCAACACAAAGAATCATGAAACACAAAAATAAAGGGATGAAAATGGCTATTAATCCTCTCCTAGGTAGGGTAAAAGTGCTGATGCCTGAAGCATGTAACTGGTACATCTGATGACCATTTTGTAAATCTCATCATCTTGGGCATTCTGCTTGACAGCCTTGTAGCTGGAAATTAGGTCCATTCAATAGTTTCTCAAACAAAATCAAATGAAATAATTCAGAATATGTATACTACTTCTGCAGAGAACAAAGGCAGGAAGAGCTGACATATATAGCAGAGGATCAGAAGTCAAAACAATCTTGATGATCTGGAAAAATTGGAGTAGGGAGGTTTAATTCAGTAAAAAACAGTGCAGGACACTATGCTTGGAGATACATTCTTCCTCCCTGCTCAACATGGGTAACATCTCATCTGGTGGATTGCCTGTAGCCTCAGACTCACCCTTTAAAAAAGACATATGGGCAGACCACAAAATCCAGAGAAAAGGAGGCTGGGAAACAATCTCCAGCAACTGCATGAGCTGGGGTGCTTAGGCAAGGGGAGAGTAGAGTAAAGGGAGAAAGAGTGGCACCTTCAATTATGCAAAAGGCCCTGCAGGAAATGGGCTGATATATCAGGGCTTCCAATCAACCCTCCTTCAGTGGCTGCATAATTTCACTTTTGATTCCTGGTGCCATTTTGGTAATAATTGAATGCTTTATGGCTGAAGAAAGAAACTTGAAATATAATTTAAGGGTAATCTAAAGGTTAAAAAAGTTGAAGTTAAAAAAAAAAAAAAAAAGGAGGAAAAAAAAGCTTGAAAAAAGTTTTTCTTATGTCATGATTTGGCTCATGCTCTATGAGAAGATCCAGAATTTTTGATCACCATTTGGCAATGCTTACTTGCTTCCCTAAGGGTTTTTTAAATGGCACCATCATTATATAAGGCATGCTAAGGCACATGAAAAACAACAAGGTGCTTGGTGACAGCCAGCATGGCTTCACTGAGGGGAAATCCTGCCTGACCAATTTGGTGGCCTTCTATGATGGGGCTATGGAACTGATGGACAGGGGTAGAGCAGTTGATGTCATCTACCTGGACTTGTGTAAAGCGTTCGACACTGTCCCACACGACATCCTTGTCTCTAAATTGGAGAGACATCAATTTGATGGATGGACCACTCCGTGGATAAAGAACTGGCTGGATGGCCGCACACAAAGAGTTGTGGTCAATGGCTCAATGTCCAGCTGGAGACCAGTAATGAGTGGTGTCCCTCAGGGATCGGTGTTGGGACCGGTCTTGTTCAACATCTTTGTCGCTGACATGGACAGTGGGATTGAGTGCGCCCTCAGCAAGTTTGCCGATGACACCAAGCTGTGTGGTTTGGTTGATACACTGGAGGGAAGGAATGCCATCCAGAGGGACCTTGACACGCTTGTGAGGTGGGCTGATGCCAACCTCATGAAGTTTAACCATGACAAGCGCAAGGTCCTACACCTGGGTCAGAGCAATCCCAGGCAGAGCTACAGGTTGGGCAGAGAAGAGATTCAGAGCAGCCCTGTGGAGAAGGACTTAGGGGTGTTGGTCGATGAGAAAATGAACATGAGCCAGCAGTGTGCGCTCACAGCCCAGAAAGCCAACCGTATCCTGGGCTGCATCAAAAGGAGTGTGACCAGCAGGTTGAAGGAGGTGATCCTGCCCCTTTACTCTGCTCTTGTGAGACCTCACCTGCAGTATTGTGTGCAGTTCTGGTGTCCTCAATATAAAAAGGACATGGAACTGTTGGAACAAGTCCAGAGGAGGGCCATGAGAATGATCAAGGGACTGGAGCACCTCCCGTATGAAGATAGGCTGAGAAAGTTGGGGCTGTTCAGCCTGGAGAAGAGAAGGCTGCGTGGAGACCTCACAGCAGCCTTCCAGTATCTGAAGGGGGCCTATAGGAGGGGAGGGCCTATGGGGAGGGACTCTTCATTAGGCGCTGTAGTGATAGGACAAGGGGTAATGGGTTCAAACTTAAACAGGGGAAGTTTAGACTGGATATAAGGAAGAAATTCTTTCCTGTTAGGGTGGTGAGGCACTGGAATAGGTTGCCCAGGGAGGTTGTGAATGCTCCATCCCTGGCAGTGTTCAAGACCAGGTTGGACGAAGGCTTGGGTGATATGGTTTAGTGTGAGGTGTCCCTGACCATGGCAAGGGGGTTGGAACTTGATGATCTTAAGGTCCTTTCCAACCCTAACTAGTCTATGATTCTATGATTCTATATCAACCATGTTACCTCCTCCCGTTGTCTATGATTTTACTGACCTGGGTATCTTGAGACTGATGCAGCCTTCCAAACCATCCAGACTGCACACTGTCATGAACGCCCTCTCTCTATCATATTGCAATTTAGCACCATACTATCCCTTATTTTCCTGCAGAACTTTCTAAATCTTAATTCAATTTGCTCTACACTGACCTGTGTAGATCTTGCAGCACCCTTCACCTCCCAGATTTCACTCTTTGTGCCCAGCAGGCATTAACATTCAGTGTATGTTTTCCTTCCAGATATGAGCTCGACTTTCTTTCAGAGCAGTCTCATTTTCCTACCTTCATGCACACTTGTATTTCCTTAAAGAGGTTGAACTCCCATTAAATAAGAGAGTCTAAATGACAAGTGTTAAAATCATTTTTTTAACCTGTTCTCATTTAGTATGCGCCCTACTTCCCTGCAGACTGGGCACTGTCTCCAGCTTACTCAAAAGGCTGTGCCTTTACTGACACCAGCATCTTATGTTTATCCTGATTTTCAGTTCCTTGTAGACAAACAGAAAAAATGGCAACTTGTGTGGATCCATCTAAAACCACGTGCATAAGTTCTAAGATAATTAGCCTTTTAGTCGTTAAATGCTGTGCAAAGCACACAGCTAAAATTGATTTTAATCTTTGCTTAATTCTTTTGCCAGAGTCCCGTTCATAGTGAGGCAGCTGTCTAAGTATCTCAGCCCCGTGGGGAGAGGAGACAAGGGAGTCTCTTGCAATGCTCTTGAGTGACCCCAGCTGGCTATTCCCCCAGCAGCACCCAAGAGCTGATTCCCGCTCATTTGGGGCAGAGGATGTCAGCAGGGCTAGACACCCAAAAGACCATTTTTCTATAAAGTACAAAAATTCTCTCTTTCTTCAGTTCAGGTAATTCTTCTTAAACTTGTATCAAAAAGTTGGGCAGCGAGAGTGGCAGGATTAACATGAAGTAATGGCCTTATTAGTAATTAGTGAGGAAGTTCATGGATTTACACCCCACTGCCTTCATGCTGGCTAGGCAAGAAATCATCAATCATTGCATCCTCTGCCCCATTTGCCAATTAACAATGTCTCTCCCCTTGGATCATAAAGGCCCTTAACAACCAGAGGGCAACTGCAAACAGCAGCACAGTCACACTATTGTTGCACTCAAAAGACTGATATTATTTTCTTTCATTCACCTTGGCTAAGCTTTGCCATGCTATGAGTGAGTGCTTGGAATTAAACTCCTTAAAAACAAATAAATAGGGTATTTTTTTCATCATCTGAAATGGACTTCTAGAGAATGTGATTAGATATTAGTGCTTTCTACAGCCAGGCAGTGTACGCACATCCACAGAAAGAGATGATTCAAGGACATAACAACAACAACAACAAGAGCAACAAAATTAATGAATCTGCTCTCTGCAACAGGCAATAGCCTACAGCAAGGTTTATTTACTCCAGTGTTTTAATATTCTCCAATATTTAGGAAACCAAGACATTACTGTGTAACCAGATGATTACCTCAGTATGCAGGATATGTACCAAGATGGGAAGAAGCTGAACTAAGGAATATGCCTGTGGTGTGATGAGAAAATACGCTTTCCTCCTTCTCAGAAAGGCTGGTGTACTCCTCAGCTGGAGACCAAGGCTGACTATAATTTCAGTATTAAAATGCTCATTATGTTTTTTCATTTTTGCTTGACTGGTTTCTCTCTTACTGGCCCTTAGGTTCTATAATATAAGGAGTGGCGTAAAAATTGCATTATCTCCAATGCATTTCTGACATTTATTCAAGCAAGACTTCCAGTTAAAACCGCTTACTAGTGCTTTCCTCCCTCAGACCCTAGGAGCTCAATGTCTTGCGTGAGAAACTGAGATGACAGCCGGGAAGCAAAGCTGGGAGAGGAAAGTACGCAGATTGCAAGAGACATTTGGAAAGCAAACAGCCAACACAAGACGACATTTTACTTTCAGGACCATGTTCAGTCATTCTAAATTGTCAAGCAGCCCCTCTGCCAAATATTTCACCTTGGGTGTCTCCCTGCTCAACACCATACTTCAGTCTCAGAACAAGTCCCCAGAGACATGGTGCCAATCAGGAGTACTAAAGGCTTAGGAGGAGCTCAAATGCACTTCAAATGGCAGGGATCTTTATTTACCTACTCATTTACCTAAGCTGTACAGTTAGCTAATAGCTTGAACAGCACTTTGAAGCGGGAAAGCTCTAGACAGAGGAGCATTAGAATTAGTCATATGAAGACTATCATGAAGAAAAGGCTCTTTTTAAATTTTCCACCAGGTTCCTATAAAGCCAGAATCTCCAGGTCTAAAAGAGTATTAGCTCACAAAGGAATGACAAAAGCCTAACCTTTAATAAAAAGCCAACAGGGCTCAAAAATCATACCTAAGAAATGATAGAAAGGCTTGCCTAGAAACAGAGATTTTAAAAGTAACAACAAATCCATTTGGGATCCTTCAGACTTGCCTGCAAGCCTTGCAGTCACATTCACAAGAGCTCACACCCACACTACAAGTATACAAGCCTTCCTCTCTTGCAAAATCAAGCAGAAAACGCAGTCTATCACAAGACAAGTAATAAAAACATGAGATTTAAAGCTTTACCCTCAACACTGCTAGTATTTCCAATATGAGATACCTTTTCCCAGCTTTATCATCCAGGAAATTCTACCCTTTCCTTCTTGTGTTAGGTTGATGGCTGCTGAGGACTTCCTACAGCTTACCAAAGGGCTCAGCACATGCAGGGTACAGCTTCGGATCAATGTTCTTGGCTGGGTGGATAAAGATACAAATAAATCAAGCCACAACCAAAAAAAAAAGCCTCTGGCAACCCAGTAGAAAGCTAATAGTCATTATATTCGTCTGTAGGATGTGAACTTTCCCTGTCCTTACTGATTTCTCTTATTAAGCAATCACCAAGAACTGATAGGAATTTTCTGCAGGAAATGGGAGTACAATGTGTTCATAAGAAAAACACCAATAGAGCAGGCAGTCAATGTAAGACACTCGACATTTCAGGAAATTAAGTTGTACTGTGGTCCCAGCTTATAAGTTCAGCAAGACCCATGAGGGAACTCTTTGGAGACCTGCTGTGCTTTCATTTCAAATGTGATGGCCACATGGGCTAATTGAGGGCAGTAGCCACGTGTGCTGTCACAGCCATCCTGCTGCCCTTCCTCTCTCCCAGCAGCTCTTACCCTTTTCAGAGGCTGCGGGTCTAGGCCAGCTTTGTCCTTTTGATGCTGAGCATGCTGTTCTGGGGGTGAGAGAAAAAAGAATTTGCAAGGTCAAAAAAAAACCAGTGAAAACAATAATAGAGTTTCAGAGAAAGCCTCAGACCTCTGTCAAACAGAGCTGAACATATATTTTGGGATGCAAAGTTCAAAGCCTGAAGCATCTCACCCAGGGATGATGGATCACTTTGGGATTGTAGGCATTGCAAGTATAAGCTGGGAAGCCAGGGTCAAGCAGTAAACAGATGTATAGGTTGCCTTCTCTACATCATTGCCAAGAGGGCAGAAAGGAGGAGGTTGAGCAACAGCTGTGTTTGGGCCAGCTGTATGGGAGATGGAGAGACAACAGTCCTGAAATTAAGGGAGCAGCCATCAAGGCTGGGGTTTGTTCTGCCATATTCCTGAAGGTGCTCCTGCTGATAGACACAGGGACAGGTGACAGTGAGACCACCTCATACATTCACCTGAGACAAGGTTGAATCCTGTTGGGGAAGCTGTGAGCTGCCACCCACAGGCTTGTGTTCCAGCAGGCTCTCACCTGCTAAGGCAACAACAGAAAGACAGCTATAGCAAAGAAAAGATCCCCTTCCTTTGTGAGGAGGACAGAGAGAAGAGGGAACTTTGGAAGATCCTGAGGACTGTACTCAGGCAGCCCATCTCTCAGTGGAGTTCCACGCACTGTCTGCTGGTCCCAATCTGCTTTGAGAGAGTAAGGGCTGCACAGGAACTGCACAGTTCAGGTCCCTAAGGCTTTTGGCTGCTCCCCATGTGTTCCCATCCAAAATGCTGGGTATCATCTACACTCTGGAAGAGTGCCACCAACATGGCAATCCACCCTTGCTTTGTCATCCACAAAGCAAAAGCCTAAGCTAAAAAGACCTGGTTGATATCACCCAGCTGGTCAAGAGAGGATGGAAAAGCAATCAGTGCTGCCTCGTCCCCATCCTCCAAGTAGAGTTCCTGTTCCTGAAAGAGGAACACTCAAAGACAAATCAAACCCAGCAAACTCCAGACAATGAAGCATTATGAGACTGTAAAACAATCTAGCTACAGACCAGCCTAACCAAGGAGTAGACCCTTTGGGAAAGGGGTACTGAGATCCCCATCATCTTCCATCCCGTGTAACATCTGCTCTATCATTTTCAATGGGCTTATACAGGGAAGTCACGCGAAGGTAAAACAATTAAGACACTAATGCTGCAAACATTCACCTCCACGTAGGCGTGGAAACCTTCAAGTTTCCTTTTTATTATACGGATGAGATCCTGCTTTTCACTGGCACAATAGAAAATAGCCACAAAAATTCCACACACACAGCATCAGACCCCACAACCAGCCCCGACACGCAGAGCGTCAGTAATAAAACACACCCCTACAGGGATTTAGCACTTTGGCTTGTGCTCAGCTGGGGGACTTGGGCAGGACTTTCACTCTTCAGATATTAAAAAAAAATATTAGTTATAATCAGTTCCATCATTATTTCAACCCCCGCAATTCTCCTTCCCTGTCAGCAAAGGGGAAGGGAGCCATGTGCTGTTGGGATCTTTGGTTTGCATTAACAAGATGGGGCCAACTGTCAAGTGTGTGTGTGTGTGTGTATGCATGTATTGCATCTGCCCTGGAAATCAAACAGCAGCTTTTGAAAGGGCATCCTGGGAAGGGCCCTCTGGTGCCAAAGGAGAAATTCAGGGAACTATTCTTTTATTAAAACAATTACAACAGCTGCTGCATGTACTTCCTTATGCACATATGCAGACATGTCCCCCTTCCTGTCCATTGCGCACATTCCCTCTGCCACAGACACTTTTGCACAACCAGGTGACAAAGTAGTTTTCAACTTAAATCTATGCGGGAGACACGCTCCTTCTCTTACCAATACACTACACATTCCTGATGCATTTGTTTCCCTCATACCTGCCATTTTCAATGAATGTCCTGCCCTGTTCAGTCCCACCAAAAGGAGTCTCCAAAGTGCACATGCAGCAGATGTTTTGTGCTGGCACCACAACAGGCGCTGAAGCCAAGAGTGCAGAGGGTCTGAAATAGCCAACCAAAGCACAGACTTCTCAGGGATTCCTGAAATGCTCTCCTTTATCATACATTCCCTTTTCCTCCCTTTCTGTCTCTTCCCCCAAACTGAAGTGGTGGTGTCCTGCAGTTCCCTCTAATCAATGTTTAAGTGAAAAGTAATGCACCAAATTTGAGACTTAACCCTCTGCCAAACATCCCTGTGCACATTCATATACACAGGAAAATAAAACAACAACAAAAAACTCCAACTCCCCATAAAAATTTGCAAAGCTGCTTCCACAATGCCTGAAAACCTTCTCCCCTAGGGTCCTGGTTAGACTAGTTGCAAGGTGCAATTCCTGATCTTCCACTACACCCTTCCATTGCATTTTCACTTTCTCCTTCTAGCTCTACTCCACCCACATGTCTGTGCTATCCCACTTTGGCATTTTATCTGGCTTCTAGTCTGCAAGCTTGACTGGGATGGTCTCCTTGTCAGCTGTAACATCCACCAAGACAAGGCAGTGATCCATATCTAAAGGGCATCTGTGAACCCACAAAACCAAGGGGACATGGAAGTATACTTACTGTCTTTTACTGAAAAGTGTGCAAAGAGGCAGGAAAATGAAGACACACTGGTTCCTACCTCCTCTTACACATGCTCCCCTCCTTCCAAGTTTACCTGCAATGCAAACAGAGTTTGGGAAGAGCTCAGGGCTCCAGACAGGACTATGAGCAGGCCAGGCCATCCCTGGACAAGCTGCATGGTAGCATATCTCTGTGCTTCCACAGGTGGCTGAAGGGCTTAATCTGCAAATTGATCCAGACAGACAATTACTAGAAAGATGAGGTTCTGATGCATGATGGAGGGAAGACTACAGATACACAGCACGGGAACCTAACAGAAAACCCGCAGCCTAAGACTGCTAGCTTCATTTTCACCTTCAGTGTTTCTGCTTACACTCACCTGATCCTGCACCCTGCCACAACTGAACAGGTACCAGATGCTGCTCTTCAGGTCTGTTAGCATGACACCTTTGCTATATGCACGTGTTGGCAACCGCACTTGCATGCAAAGCAGGACAAAATCCAGCCTAGGCTTGAGAGCACTCTTCCAAGGTTACCGAAGGCTACATTACAACTTGCAATGGGGCAATGGGCCCCCTGCAATGGGGCACTGTGGTGTTACAGCGTATGTGGCAAATGCCATCTTGCTCAAGAAACACACCTACTTTGTTATCCTCTGTAATTGGTCTGTCCATGAGAATGGTCTGCTTCTGCTACAGCCAACTCTTTGTTTATTTGGGGTGTGCTGGGAGGAACAAGAAGGCATGCTCCAGGTAATTGCCATTTGCCTTTGGGCAGGATGTCCTCTCCCTTCACACAGACACACTCAGTCCCTTCCAAGCAGGCTCTAGTACAAGAAACAGAGGGACGTTCCAATCAACACCCAGACTGAGTAACAAGAAATTTGGAGCTTAAGCACTTTTCTACTTAGACTTGCTTGGGAAAAACCTCTGTAATTCACTATGCCTCAACTTCTCCATACAGACACTGGAGAAATATAAGACTTATAAAGTTCAAAAAAAAAAAAAATATCTAAGAAGAACAAGGATTAAATGGTTGCTAGTAAACCTCCAGTAACTCTTCACTCTCCTCAGCAGCATCTGTCCACTTGCAACAGATATCCAACTAGCCCTCGTAAAAAGGCATCAATAAGCAGACAGAAAAACTTTTGACCAGCCATCATTCTGCCAGTGGAGGCTTGCAAAATGCTCAAACAGTTTCAACAACAGTGCTTCAGCTCTGAGACTTGAAGAAGAGTAAGAGCATCTAAAGTGGGCTTGCTTGTAGTGGGATTCACAAAGGTCTCTCAGAAACACGACACCTAGATGGGCAAAGCATTAATGTCTGTGAAATGTTCTGTAGGGGCAGAAAATTGGCTGAAGCTGTGACAGATCTAGCTCAGCAGCTCAGTCTATTGCCCAAAATAACAAGGTGGTGGCATCTGGGATCCTCCCCCACCAAGCCCACCAGCAAATGCCCCAGTGATCCCAGTGTGTGCTCACCCCTGTCATCATGCTTTGCTGGGCATTAGTGGTGGACAGCACCCCACCCTGAGAAAACATGGGGCATTCTTGGCACTTCTTCCTGAAGGCAAGGTCATCAGACATGATGATGAATTCTTTGCCTGCCATATCCACAGTGGTATGCAGGGGAACACAATCCTGCCCCAAATAAGAGCCAAGTTTGATTAGGGCTGATCACTCCAAGATCCTTCCTACAAGGATCTTGCAAAGAGGAAGTTACTGGCCACCCACAAAGAGCCCAGAGACCAGCACATGAAGTCTTGTGGGTAATTTGGCCAAGTCTCCCAAAGATACAAAGCAGAGTGGCACAACCCATGAGAACAGACACTATTTCTGTTTGGAAGTGCAGTGGAAAGTGGCACTTCTCCTAATACCCTACAACCCAGCATGCACAAGTCACCACAAATGGACATGGCAGAGCCTTTCAGGCATCCCTTCCAACTTGGCACTGACTTGGCCCTTGGAACAGAGAAATTCTGGCCCTTTCCAAAATGATCCGCCTGACACAAGGACCAAATACTTGGCTGAGCAGAGCTGGGATTCACCCTCATTCCCCTTCAGGCACCCTCTGTGGAACTTTAAATGGGTCCTGTCTTCTCTGCACTTCAGTTCTCCACTGGGGACAATGGCCCTTTCTCACCTCAAAAGAGATCTGTGCCTAAACTTATTAACACTGAGAGGACACTCTGGTAGCATGCTGATGGCCTCATCCCACCCAGACACTTATTGCAAGGATTTCTCTCCTTTTGCATAGCAATTCCATCACAGATGCCTTGCAGATCTGCTGAGGCCCATAGGGCTCTGGAGTAAGCAGGAAGTCAGAAGCCAGGCCAGCATGCAAGGCCTCTGTGGTGCTTCTGTACCTCCACTAGTCCTGGGAAGCGGGAGTCTCACTTCATCAAAGATACCCACAAAATGATGGTTCCTAGTCCAAATTGTATTTATTTTCAATGTGTGCAAAATGCATCTCAGCCTTATGTGTTGTCTTTCTCTCCCTGTGATAGAAACTCACCTGCTTCAGCTGGAGAACAACAAAGGAAACTACAGCGGCAGCGAACATTAAGAAAACCCTATCCTAAAGCCTCCTCTGAGATGCTTTTTCACTATTGCCATCTGTTTTGCAAATGCAACAGCCTAAACTAAACAACCCCCTGGTAGCTAAATTCCTTGCATCTCAGAAAGTACATGCACCCCTGTGCCAAAGTAAACAATCTCATGGCTAGTTTACATCAAAAAAGTGCACTGATTTCATTGTAAACAAAGCAACAACAAATTGGTCCGCAGCCTGCCACAGAACACTGTAGAAACATCCCCCTGTGAAAACAGGAGTATACCATACTGGGACCCTCAATGAACACTCAGCCTGGCATCCTTACCTTCAGAACAGTTTAGGAAGTACAAACCTGCTCTTCCTACAGCTGTCATGTAGATTACATGCCAATGAGCTTCCGTGCTATTGCTACAGGTTTAATGGTGGTTCAGTGCAAAAGGTAGCAAGGATCATTCGCTTAACAGAGGGAGAAGGAACTATATGGCCCTTTGGCTGGCTGCGCAGAAGAGCTGGTTATGAGCTGGTTGGGAGCTGCATCAGGCAGGATGCCACTGCAACACAGTATCTCTACACCCATTCCCAGCAATATGATGATGCAGTGATGAAATAATAAAAGGGAAAGGACTGTGCTTTCTTGCCTTTTTCCTCGGGTTCATGTGCAAGCACTGAATTCTGGGATGTGAGCAAGTGTCCAACAACTCAATCCAAAACTGATCAACTGATCCTCAGCCAGTGCAGACCACCACCACCCAGATAGTAGAAAGGGCCAGGTGGAAAGATGAGTCTCCCATTCTGACATAAGGCAGTGAGCTGGCCTGGTGTTGGCTCTGATGATTCCTGCACTGGGGAGCTATCTCCTTCAGGAACAGTCCTAGAGCCACAGCTCTAGGAGTCTCAGGTTTGGTTAGATGCAAGCTGAGGAAAACCCTTTTTAGATGGGGACAAGAGTCCCACCTGGAGCTTGGCTTCAAGGTCTCAGGATTTAAGGTCCACTCCTTCAGTACATCTGCTGAAATTCAAATCTTTATAAGGATACGCTTCAATGCATCCTAAGTGAAATCAGCTGAAAGCCCACCCTCACACTGAAGGAAGAATACTCAGATATTTTTCCACCAGTTGAGAAACAAACTCTAGTTAGACCTGTGCTATTTTCCTGAAGAGGCAGCAGTGTGCAGCTTGAACTCAGGAGCTCCTGCCAGAGCCCAAAGCTGGGGGATTTGTACAGGTCACTCATTAACTGGCTCTAGTGCCAACTTCTTTCAAGTTGTCTATGCTCATGGCATGTTTCAGTTACCAGAACCCATTTAAAAAAGAGGCTTTTTGATCAGGACTATAAAGAGCGGCAACCTAACTTCATGTCTCAGAGCACGAGCTCATCCGTATCGCTGCCAGGAAGAGTGTTAAGACCTGCCTTCCATGGAGCGGAAGCAGGCTGCTCGATGGCACTCCCCCTATGGATCAGTATGGTGCTTTGCAAAAGCTAAAAAACACCCCCCAGAGAAAAGAAAAAGCAAAACCCTCTCTATACTCACTTCAAAGTACATTGATTTGGTATCAAAATGCAGAGAACAGATTATTCTCACATGCCCCAGCTCCTGCAGAGACTCGTGTAAACCCACATGGCACCCCAGGGCTAGGTGCAGAGATTTGGGAGACAGTCTGAATCCCAGGGGCCTTGCTAAGTACCACAGACAATTCTCTCTGGTAACACTTACAAGCCAAGGAATCAGGAAAGATGACGTATTAAAAAAAGGCAAAAGAAAAAATATATTTTTTTTCCCCCTCTCATTACACACTCCTGGAGGTGGCATACTGTGGAGAGTAAATGAATTAAGCAAATCTAGTCCAGTGTTTTAGACACATTGATTATTTGATGGTCTCCTGTTAAATCAGTGGCTTAAAAACCCCTTATATGAAGGACGTAGCTGAAATAGATAGAGCTCATGTTTGGACATAGTCTGTGCTGGCATAAATCAAAACAAGTCCATGGGTAAGAACAGAATTAGAGTGGGTACAAAGAGTATGCAAAAAATACTCAGAACAGCTTACAGATTTAATGCATTCTGCTGATAGTGGTGTGTTGGGAGGTTATTGATTTAATTTAGAGAGTGGGCATACAGAAAAACAGAAGTAGGTAAGGCTAAACCAGATCCCACTGCAATTTGAGGAGGTTTGCCTATCAATTTCTATAGCTTGGAGCATTTGCTTCTGAAAGCAAAGTTCAAACGAATACAGCCCAGGTGGCACTGTACAGCACCCACTTTGCTAATCTTCATGCTGGAGCAGCCAACAAATTGGCAAAACTAGTTCAGAGGGCAGTCGGGAGGGATAGAAGCAGCACACGGTTGCCTTGGAGTTACCCAGAGTTATCTACACATCACGCTGTATGCTCCCTGCTTCTCATAATTAGAGTGTCTAGACAGGAGATGATGCTGGTGAAGCAGCAAGTAAAAAGGTTTTGCAGTTTTTCAGAGGAGCCCAGCTAAAGCAGTGATTACACCAGAGTGATAGACACAAGACTTGCAGAACCCAGCTGAGATTAGAGCCAATTTTGACCTGTGTAAAGGTCCTTTCATAACCCTTTACATCCCAAAAAAGCTGCTGAATCAGTAGTAGCACTCAGGAGAGCTCAGAGCTTTTGAACCAGCCTCAAACTGGAGGTTTCTGCAAAAATAATTGCAGCTGTGTCTCAGCTTTATCCAGATGCAGGCATTTAGCAGCCTCAACTTGTGTAAACCGGCTTCACTCCACTGAAGTCAACAACAATTGACACCAGCTGAGAATCTGGCTCTTGGTGTGGTTTAAATATAGTTTGAAGAAAGAGAACTTACAGAAGGATTGCCCAATTCCTCATGTCCATTTCCCCCTTGGGGTAAGGCTGAATAAGATGATTTTTTTTTTCTTTTTAATTTAGCTTCAGTTATTTTTAACAACAGTATTATGAGTTCACATTTATTATAGCACCTTCCATCCCCCAGGAGCTAGGCTGCCTTTCAGGCTTCACCTGGAGTCATGGAGAGAGACGGACATGGCACCGGAATGGAGCCACCTCTGGATGCAACACAGGGGATACTCAGCACACGCAGAAGCCTGGCCACAAGCACAACAAATCATTGAGGGGACTAAACCAATTCAGCTTCACCATTGTAAGAGCAAGCCTCAGACATTTGCACAAGGAAGCAATCCAAGCAGCAGTTTCAATTCCTCCCTTGAGCTGGCCAGGAGATGGACATGATGTTTTTACAGCCATGCAGGGTGTCACAATCACACACTGTGGCCCTACATGCGCAACACAAGGCCTGATTAACACACATACTGCTGGGAAAAGGCAAACATGAATGACCTTTGAGAAAGGAAGAGTAGCCAGATCACTCCTACTGTGACAAACCAGGGCTCTGTTGGCGTTCCCCCATCTCTTTAGTTCAAACATGCCTACAAAGCTAAGGAATATGGCTCTGAGGCCAGATATATAGCAATCTTCATGTGCAGCATTACAAGGCTGTGATTTTCCAAAACTTTAGCCACACTGCAGTGATACTTATACCAATATCTCACCAAGGCAGTGGGGTCATCAGTGCCAGTGGCAGCAGAGATTTACCTCAGAGGAGTTTCAGAAAGCTCAAAGGTCTGACATCTGTGCTTGGGAGCAGGTGGGATAGTTGCCAACTCTTTTTCAGTATGAGAGAGAAAGTGGGAAAGTATAACAGGAAAAATGGGTTGTCTCACGGGCTTACATCTGTGCAATTGTGCTAGAGGTAGAGTGACACCAACACCAAGGTTTTTAAGCACTGGTATTGTCCACTTTTTCTGTGCTCAGACTAGGAAACTAGAGCCCACTTAGATGCTACTATATGGAAACTGCTCAGAAACATCATCTTCCAGACAGTTCCCCTCAAGCCACCACAGAGCAATAGAAATCCAGCAAATAAAAGCTGTAGCCACCACCCAACTGCTCCATCAAAGACATAAACTCTGGCCTCTTAAAAAAAAAGGGGGGGGGGGGAGAAAAAGAAAACCAATACAAACAAAAAAACCCCAGCTCCATTAATGAAAAATAAAGCACAAGGCAAGGGGTGATGAAAACAAATAAAACTAAGGCTGTAAAATGCCTGGTATGTAAGATGTGTTGAAACTTGCTGCTGACAGCAGCTTGAGCAGACATTCACATGCAGCCATTCATAAGATGCACAGTAATTACCTTCTCTGGGAGGCTGTATTATGATGATTTCTTTAAGCAGAGCACAATATCTCTAGCAACAGGATATAATTACAGCAAAGGATATGCTTCTTAACCTCCTTCCACACACCCCCCCCAGCCAGCTCAGGGAAAGAGCTGGGAGCCGGGGGCTCTGTGGGGAGGGTGAAAGTAGTTTACCCTATGTTACTGCACTCATTACCTACAGCCAAGCACACTTTTGATGAGAGATTGCGGTGGCATTGCTCTCAAAGGAACGCAGCCTCTCTCCCCCTCAGCTTAGGATGGAAACACGCCCAATGCTGCAGGACTTTGACAGAGCTGGCAACAGCCACCAGGCCACCGGAGGAGTCCGGCACAGCCAGCCTGCTCTGGGCCGACACCTCAGTGGTAAAGAAATAAATACCAAAAATAAACAGGCAAGGGAATGACTCAGAACTGGAACGTGCTGGTAGTGCTGTGGGGCAGCAGGACTTCCCACCTCCAGAGTGGGACCTTGCTGGCCCCAAATACTCCACTGCAGAGCCCCTTTGGAGAGCCAGCACGCTCTAGAGGAAGAAGCAAAGCTCCCAGATAAGGACTGGCACCATGCCCAGCATGGGCCGTGGTGTCTCCAGGGGATTGATGCCACCTCCTGGTGATTACCTGGCCCACCTGCAGCAGCCACAATGCCACAGCTGGTCCTCCCAGCTCAGCTCCCTGGGGCTGGCTGTTCTGTTCTGCTTCCACAGCTAGGAAATCCTATTGCTGCAGCTGCTGGATTAATTTACATAGGGTCCAGAAGTAGAGAAAGATGCAGACAGTGACAAAACCCTAGGAGCTGTGCACTCAAGCCAAGGGCCTCTGTCTCTCACACTGCTTCTATCCATGCCTGGTACTCACTTTTCCAGATTTCTCTGGGATGGTGAAGTGGCCAACACAGTCAATAGTTGCCAGTGAGGTTTGTTGTACTGGGAAGTGGCTCAGTGAGGTGAAGTTCCATTTGCAGACCGGCAGATAGGGAGGCTGTGAGCATCATGACTTGCTCCTTCTAATTATTTCAATCATCAGTCCTGGGGGAAACAAAAAGGGTTAATCCCTGGCCCCATGTCTCTCCACCGCAAACCAAAAATGCAGTGCTGCATCTGACCCTAGGCTCTGTTGTTTCTAGCCCACACACTGATTATCTGAAAGTCAAAATGAGAGCTCAGCCTTCATTTTCCAAAATCCTCTGGAGTAGCAGTGCTCAGTGACTCAGGCTGTCCATGCCAGGCACTAAGAGCAGAGAGCCTGGGATATTTTCAGAACCAATTTTCAAGATTTCAGACAGGTTTACTTGCCATTCCAGGATAGACGATGTTTTTTTTTTTGCAGATGAGAGACTGGAAAGCTTGTCTAAGACGAAATAACTAAAATTAAAGAATAACCAACATTTTCCTCTCTAGTCTGGAAATTGCATTACAAGTGGGAGTCAGCTTGGTGCAAGTTTGCAAGCTGTGATATCAGTAGGAGAATTTCCCTTCCTGTTTACAAAAGGAAATGAATTTTGCATCCACCGGATGGCAGTGTAGGGAGAGTATTAGTCGTCGTATTATTATTTTCTTTTTAAGACTCTCAAAACTGATTGCAGACGCAGCAATTCATTGCTTATTAAGATCTCCCTGCATTACAACCAGGCAAAAAAAATCTAGGTCTCATTAATAAACCATCTTCTAGGATCTCCATAAGAAGACAAACTGTGATTAGCCAAGATTGTTCAATGAATGATTTGTCTTGTCTGACAAAAAGAAATGATTGTTTGGAAGGAAGTGTGCTTTAAATAGCTCACTCTTTATAATAAAACCAAAGACTTCAGATAGAAATACATACAGTAAGAAGGCAATATTTCTACTTCAGGAGGAGGTAACTTCATGCATCAGGCTAGCAGGTGCTAGCAGGTGCTTTTACCTTAGAGTTCAGACACTGCGGGACCGAATAATTTTGAGCCCGAAATGGCAATATTTTCTGCAGTTTCTGTTGTCAAAACATCTCGATGGGCAGAAAGTCTATTCGACTCCCAGACATGGCAGGAGATTAGTTATCAACGGCAGGGAACAAATTTTGTTTCCTGCACAGCATAAAGTTCTAAATAATAAGGCTGAATGTTAAAATCCAGGTAAACAATACTAGTGAGATCCATCGTATCAACAAGACGATTGGCCCAGAGTAATAAGCGCTGGAAAACCAGCAGAAAAAAAACCCTGGGGTGCCAAGCCACAGGCTGCCCTGTTGCCACTAGAGGGCAATAGCAATCAAGCGACAAAAACCTCTCGAGGTGAGGAGCTGTTAGCGAAGGGCTGGTCGAACACGGCCAAGCTGCGTTTCCCGCGGAGGCAGCCGCGGCTCCCCGCCGAGCTCTGGTGGCGGTCTGCGGAGCGGCTCTCCTCCGGCAGCCCCCTGGCCCTGCCGTCGGCGCGCTCGACCCCGTGCGGCAGGCAGGTAGCGCCTGCTGTCAGCCCCGGGGTTTGGTTCCCCTGGGTTAGCGAGTGGAAAATATTCACAGATGGTTTTGGTCTAGAAAAACAGCCACAAGTAAAAGAAGTACTTTTACCGGCATGCGTTTCAGCATCATCAAATAGGTGGTCAGATGCCGCTCTGAACAGATGATTGATCCAACATAACACATCATTCAATTCCAGATGTTGCAAAGAGTGAGAAAGGGAGATGGAAAGACTTTAGCAGCCTCATGTATTTGGCTTACTGCAGGGAAGGTTTGGAGGTGATTTGATCTAAATTAACGTTTCTCGGTGGGGGACTGTGGGAGATGCTAAAGGACTCCAAGAATCTAACAAAACTATAACTAGATCCAGAAGCTCAAAGTAAAAGCTGGATAAAATCAAACTGGAAATAATATGAGCACTTAAAAAATTAAAACTTGCAATAATGTCAGTAATTAATCACTTGAACAAATCACGTAGGGGAGAGTTTTATTCTCCACCCTTTGAGCTCTTAAAACAAGATTTGCTGTCTTCCTAAAATATGTGCTGTAGCTTAACAGTGAATTATTAGCCTTGATGCAGACATTACGGGTATAGGTCTCGTCTGAATGAGGCAGAAGGTGAGACTAGATTAGCAGAATGGTCTCTTCTTGTAATTACAGTCCACAAATACCAAGGTTCTTGTCATAGAGAATTGTCTTTCAGCTGTAGGGGATGACTCCCACCTTTGCAAACTCCACAGGCTGTGTCAAAGCAGCAGTAACAGCAGCCCCAAGGACTCTGTCACACAGAGAGCAGAGGTGGCCTTCAGCTAATGGGGTGCCTTCTATTGTCCAGTCATTAGCTGTCTCTTCAAACAAAAAGACCATGAGCATGAAGAAACTATTGTCTACACCCCAGACTGCCCAGGGCCAACAGTTGGGCCATTCTGTACCTCTGGTAGGGTACTGGTTCCTGGGCTGTGGCACCAGCTAAGAAGACACTCAGGGCAGGAACTGATATGCGAGATCCATGAAGATGTGGGACACTTTCAATGTTTTGAGACTCCAGAGTTGTTAGTAATGCAGAGGTCACGTAGCCCAGAACGTAATGTCTGCAGTGCCTGCCCTTTTCCTCCCCAGTCATGGGCCACAGGGAGATCTTTAATGAAGGAGAAGGAGTGGATACAGCTCCTTGGGAGTTGCATGTTGCACAGACAACACAGACTTGTGACTCAAGCATCCAAAAGCATCATACCACTGAAACACCCCCAGCCTCAGCCCAGCCCTTGTGCCCTGCAGAGCAGACAACACCAACATAAACAAAAGCTCAGTCTTTCCCACCAGAGACACAGATTACTGCTATAGCAGCTGTAAACTGTTTCCAACCTAACCAAATGTCAGTGCTTAACAAGGCTGGACAGTTATAAAACAGACAGAATGTGATGACAGCACACTGGCCCTTGCAATAACTTAGGGGTATTTCTCTGCAGAAGCAGCATGAGGTGGTACAGGAACAAAGCAGGTAGAGAGTAGAAGCACACAGCACTTGGTTCTCATGCTCCTCTTCAGAAGAAGGGCTTGCAGAGACTTTTGAGTGTTTTGTCAAGGCTGAAAAGTTCTGTCAGCAAGCAAGGAAGCTTACTGGGAAACAGCACAGACACGAAGGACGAGGCACACTGCACCAGGCTGGGGATGATGGGCCTGTGTTGAAATGGGAGTGCTGGCCCAGGTGACTACACCTGCCACAGGGAGGGGGAGCTCAGCATGCTGGGCTATTTGCTCTGTTTTCTGAATTGGAAAAAGGTAAAAATCCCACCAAATGAAGGCAAGAGGATTTGATGTGAAAAAGAAGGTGGCAAGAACATGTTTGAACATTGTACTGTTTTGTATCACTTGTGTGCTCACATGTGATCTCTAATGTCTGCAGCCTGCTCCTGATAAAGAAACCACATCTGAGGGGGATTCCTGTTTAGCCCAAGTGATAAGCTTGGGTCAAAACCCATCTCAGGATCAGCCTGCAACGCCTTTCTTGTGACGTGTAACTAGAGTGGTTCTACAAATCAACAAGTCACACTACTTTTCTGGGCAGGTCAACTCCAAAGCAGAAAGCCTGGAGTAACTGTGGCTCTCCCCATTTCCAGGGCCAACAGCATATGGGGTACACCTTTATGTATACTCACATATATACAAGCAAAGCAAGCACCATGACCTTAAAAGTAAATGCTGGAGCCAAAACCATGCTCCTACATGTTCCTGCTCAATTTGCAGAACAGGAGAGAGGAGGTTATGGGGCAGCAAGTCTGATACAGGCAGCAGTCAGATTGACACAGTGCTGGTGGATGTAGGAAAGTGAAAGAATCTAGGTGGGAGTGCACAGCCAAATTAGGGGTTGAAGGGTTAAGAGAAGAGAGCCCATTATTCCCCACTACCACTGTGTTCCAGGCATAAGAAACATTTGGAGCTAATTAGAGGGAGAGCAGAACAATGCACTAGAGAAAGCAACAATGCCCTGGTTCAACCCAGCAGATGAGCTTCGTGCTCAGAGCAAATTGGTCTAAAATGAGTATTGCTCTATCTCAAAACCAAAAAGGTGTGACCTACTCTCTGACCCTGGCATCAGCTGGCAGGAACAGAATTGACAGAATGGTTCTTCATCCCCATCATGTAGAGATTGAGCATATTCAATTCCATCTCAGAAATAAAAGCCATCAGCTCTTCCAGCTGATTTGAGGTAACCGATAATACAGAACTGCACTTATTAACTAAACTGGACTGTATTGTGAAGAGCTCCAAGGCAACAACTAAATGGACAGCCATGACAGGGGCTTTGTGACTTCGAAGCCTTAAGTAATAGCCTTAACATTTGCAAAAGTAAAGTATTTTAATTTTTTAAATTATCTTAATGGACTTTTTTGAAAATTTTGCTCCTGAATAGTAAAAATGTCCAAATCTGAGGCTACAGCACCTAAATGCTAGGCTCTACACAAGATCTGGGAAACTTCTGGAAGTTATTCTGGAGTAACTTCTGGAAGTTATTTCCCAAAGCAATTTAGAAGTTGCAGTGTCAAGCTAGCTTGATTTTATTGTGAGTTGATTATTTGGGTGTTGTCTTCTAGTGAAGTCACTCTCAGACACTCCGCTTGATGACAACAGGGCTCATGTTCTGAAGAAGAAATTAATACTTTAAGTTTTAATGTCTGGGGAAAGAGGCAAAATGTTGAAGGCTCAAAGGAACTTAATTATCATTGGACTAATGGGCTACAAGCAGGTATTTTTAGGTAGCCCAATCCCAGTATTTGTTATCGGAGAAATCTTTAAAGCTCCTAGGTCCCAGAGCACCTCACTGAAAGCTGCATGGGCACTACCTGTATTTGGTAGCTACTAAACAGGCATCTTTAAAAACTTCTGTCTGCAGGCAGAAATTAAGACATCAACATTTAACAAATGACAACTGCTCTTCGTAAGGGATGCCCAGCAAACATTTTCAAACCTTACACAAGCCACCACTTCATCTGAACCAGCTTGAAAGCCACTTTGACACATCTTCACAACATGCAACAAAACACAGGACCTGGAGCATGGCAGCAGGCCGTCCCAAAGGGAAAACTGCCATAGGAGCCAGCCTGACATCCGCAGTGACACAGCTAACCTTCACATAGGGAAGAGCAGGTCACACTGGTGGCCCTTTGCCACCCTTCTTTGCTAGGGCTATTTAAAAAATAAAGCAAATATGCATGATTGCCAGGACAGACAAGTGCTAACTTGAATATTGTTCCTAAAAGGAAGTATTACCTCCAGTGGTCCTGGGAGAATATGAATGGGTTGACAGCATCACGGGATCACAGCACCATTCCCTACCCTCAAGGGACCTGCACTTAACTGTTGTTTCCAGCTGGCTCTTAGCTTATCATTAGGCTAAGCAGCCTGCAATGTTTGATGTGTAATTACACTGCCATGGCAGTCTGCACCCAGCCATTACAGAATAATTTCAATGTGGTTACCAGGATTCTAGAGGCTTCAGTGTATGGATGACAGCCCTAGGGCTTCCACATGCCAGACCAAACATCACTATGACAGTGCAGAGTTACCACCTAATTACATCCTTAAAAAAGTTAACCTCCCCCCCACCCAGATCCCCTATAAAGAAGGACAAGAAGTGAAAGCAAGAGAAAAAAGTCAATGGCAAGGATATAATGCCAAGCAAGAGAGCAGAAAGCTAGGCACTGTGTATGGGGAACTCCACAGATCTGTATTCCCATCTTCTGCAAGAAATTCCCTGCATTTCAGAGCCTCTCTGGTACAGTGGCATAGATCCTGAGGAGCAGACAATTTAAGAGATGCCTGTATTGAGGATACTGCATTCCCAAAAGAAGGTGGAAGAAGCCTGTTGGCAGCGTATCTTCTTGCTGCCAAATGATCAAATCGGTTGTTGCAGGAATCTGGGTATATTTCCTATGCTGTCCACAACAATTGAATAATAGCAATGTTTTAAGGAGCAGATTCCTCTGTGCCTACGCCAGCTTAAAACTGGCTTTGGAAAAGGAGCTTTTTCCTCCCCATTTTGTCTGGTCTGTTCCAGTCACAAATTCTTTGGAGAAGGGAATGGCTGAGGTTCAGGGCGTGTTCGAACATCACCCAGCACTAGGAAATGCAGCATCAGTTTTTGCATCTTGTGGCCAAGACCACATAAAAGGCAGACTTGGCACCTTCAACCTGGGATTTAGCAACAAGAAGGTATTTCAGTGACATCTGGGAAAAAAAACACACGTAGTGATCACTGTCTGCTAGGTTGGAAGATCTTAATACCGTTTTAGCAAGACCAAGTTCTACAAGTGGGAAAGCCATTTACTCAATCTTCTGTGCTCTTTTCTGTCTTCACCTGCACTAAGATGAAGTGGTTAACACTGCTTCTTGCGTGAAGCGTCACTTCCTGCAAAAAGCAGAAAGTGAGTTTTGGTTATGGGCTTGGCCTGAGCAGCAAATCAGCCATGAAAGGAGTTGGTCCAGAGTTTAGATCCAGCCTTGGAGAACAGTGGGAAGTGTTCGCTACCACAACACTGTCATGGAAGTGGATGCCTTGCACTAATTCTAACCTAAGGTATCTCCTCCTTTTCACTGTCTTTTCAGGCACGTTGAATAACAATAGCATGGGATTGAGAGAGGATATCAATGCCAGTTCTCCATCAGTGATGCTGGCTCCTCCAGCAGCTATCCATTCTCTTACTGGTATAAATGCCCACCTTCCTTCCAGCCACATTAACCTCCACTAACACAAGATCAAGTAGGGACTTCTTTTATGCACCTCTTCAGGACAGCAAATTAAAACACAAGTTTTTCGGAAAGTATTAAGATGGGAAGCTCTATTTAAGACTTGGAAAAAAAAAGGCCTTCTCTCAAAAGATGACATTTTGTGGGTGATGTCTTGGGCTGATATACAGCCGTTTAGCAGAAAAATGGCTTTCCAAAGCACCTAAACCTGATCCTGCCAGCACCTACTTCTGCACTTTTCAAATGGCTTTAAGAGACCTCGGAATTGTCAAGAACAGCAATAGTTGTTATTCTTGTCTCCGCTAAATCTAGGATGCCACCTGCAAAGATTCTTAAGTACAGAACATTTACACTCTCAGGCAAGAGTGATGTGCCACCTATTAGAATGAAGACTTGTCATTTGCCAACTGCTAGGATTTTTTTAACTAGAAATAGGCACTGCAGAGAAGCACCAAGTTCCAGCAAAAAGAAAAGCTCTGGCATCAGCCATTATTGTTTCCTTTAAAGAAACAGCTAGCAGAGACCTTTAAATCAAAATCAATAATGATTCAAGTTCCCATCTCTCATTGCCTGCTCTGAGCAAATCAAGATTCACTGATGTTGACATGTCTGTTATTATTATCTTGTCTAAACAAAGAAAACAGTAACAACTCAAAAAAAAAAAAATGCATCCACAATTTGTAATCAGTAGGTTTCCAAGTACTTTTCAAAAAGGACAGTGTAACTATCTCAGTTTTATGGGTGACTATCTGCATTTTAATACTGGAATAACTAAGGCACAGGAAGAATTAACTTGCTCAGCTAGCCAATGAAATACCAAGGAATGGAGCCAGATATCTTGAATCCCTATCAAATGCCTTCCAGATAATACTCTAGGTAATATAATCAATTAGAAACATTACATATCATTCATCTTCAAAGAATTTCACAAACAGTGAACAGACATCATCAGTGTTAAACCACACTGTGCATCTCAATATCCCATTGCACCATCTGCTTTGATCATCTTTGCTCTATGCTTAGAATTCATGTAATTAATAGATCCCATTCTAAGAGGACTGAGATAAATGACTTATCTAGAAATCACTTCAGAAAGAATATAGACTAGAAATAGGTCTGCATTCTAAATATACACCTAACTGTAGATGCGCTAGGCCAAACACCAACTTCATGCTGAACAACACTAGCACCTAGTCCAGCACAACCCAATTAGCTTGGGCATTTGTCCTGTATCCACACACCTCACATGCACCGCTGTGCTGCAGCTCTTCCAGCCCTCCCATATCTTCTTTCCAACAACACATCACCCACACCATCACCACAGCCAAAACCCATATTTACATTCATGACCTCTCAGACAAAATCCAGAAGCTTGAGAAGTTTTCTCTGTACTTTTGGTGACATGGACCTTCTATGGCTTGGTCAAACACTCGTGGCTAAAATAAGAAAATGTTGTGAAAGAACAGTAAAATAAACCTGACAATAAAAGACCACAACTAAAATGTAACTACTTCTGCTTCATTTTCAGATCATCAGATCCATGTCAAATGTGTAGATGGTGCCTCCATAGAAAACCATTAACATTAGTTTGCTTTAGATCCTCTACTCCATAGTAGACAAGTCAAAATTACTTATCTAGTCCATTGCCTATTCTTTATATGGCAAAAAGCCCAAACAAAACAAAACCAAAAAGACAGTCATTCATGTCCCAACATTTCTCATGCAGATGGCAACAAGGCAGCCATGACACCATGACATTCTGACAGTCTGTCATAGGTTTCACCACAAGGGAAGACCTACTAGATCTGAGCAAGAAATATCTCAGTCACCAAAATGCTGAAAACTATCAAAGTGATCTCAAAGATCTTAAGCTGTTACAACAGAACCCAAGGCACAAGCACAGGGAGCCTCATGGGTTACTGCAATCATCTGTTGGTTTACAGAAGTTTCTAACATGTTTAAGAGGATTCTTTGTTGTACATGCGTTATTTCAGCAGCTTTCCTGAAAGTACATTAAACTTAGAGCAACGTTAAACATGGAAAGGGAAAAAAAGAATAGAAAAATCTAGCTGATTCTGTATGACACATTAGTATCAACAGCTGACATAAAAGGCAGAGCTGGAGGGGAAAAAGTATAGAGCTACTGGTAGTCTCTCCTGAGATATGAGAAGATGTGTAAGGAGATACAGTAAGAGTTGTGTGAAGTCCCCATACCTCACGCATTCATTTGCCTAGAAAGCTCACAAGCTTCAACATGAGTGGCTTTTTACATCAGTAGCAAAATGCAGAACAAGGAGCATTTTAGATGGTTTCAGCCTCCCCCACCTCCCTCTTGCCCTGATCATCTTTGCTCAGAGGACATAAAGCTATTTTCCACAAAGAAATGCAGGGCAAAAGGATTAGACAGAAATGACTGTAATTAACAAAGCCAGATTATTTTGTCTGCTAGAAAGTAAGATTCAGTTCTGCAAGTTACTGTCTATACCTTTAGCCCCCAAAGCACTTCTGATTTGCCTCCCAGAATTGGATTCAAAATTTGCCTCCCAGAATTGGATTCAAAGTCAGTAAATAATTACTTTCTCATATAATCATTGTACTTTGGGGTTTAACCACTTGAATATTAACCTCTAAAATGAAGGCTATTATGAGCGTGCTTACATGCTTGATTTCATACATTCATGTTATTTGACTCATACAGGCAGAGTCTTACATGACTGAAGTCTTCAGATTAGTTTTTGGGAGTATGTAGGAAGCCTGAATTGGCAAGTTCCAAACCTAAGCACAGGCAACTTGCCTATTTGGGTGCTAGTGCTCAAAGCACAGTGCAGCCTATGGCACAGCAACAAAGAGCCATTAATTAGACAGTAACAATCCCATGGGTTTAGCTCCCTTCCTCTATACATCACATGTTCTTAACTGTTGAATTTAGGAATAATTATTTGTGCCGCTCCCTTTTTCTTTGGGGTACAATAGCTCATGGACAGCCACTGATGGCAGTTAATAAATATCTCTGCTGATGAGTAAGGCTCTCTACAGGTGGCATTTTGGAACAGCATTCTCCAGGACAGAACTAGAGACCACATTCACACATGCGACAGATTAGTGGCTCTCTGCCCATCCCTTAGACTGGTACATAAACTAAGGACACAGCCTTGCAAGGTGTCAAGCAACTTCTCTGGAGTTTAAAGCACTTATAATTGAGCCTTTGCAATACACGATTGACACAATAAATGGCAGCAATCGACCATGCACACCCTGACACCATCTTTGTACATTCCCATATTAACATTTACCACCATGAAAGAAGGTGTTGCAGTTGGTCACTGCAAGGTAATTTCAGTCTCCTCTACTGTGTTCTGCTTCTTAAGCATTAGGGAATAAACCACCACCGATATAACAAATTAGACAGCAACATACATTAGGAATTTGCTGCAACTCCAGCCCTCCGTGGTTAGCACAGCTAGTGTAAACAAAGGCTGCAATTTGCACCGTTTACTCTGATTATAAGTCAGGGTTAGCTTTGCCAGTACAAATTATGTCTCCCTTTGTCTTCAAGAAAACTGGCCATAGACTAGAGGAACTGAGACTTTTTTTTGTATTAAATGAGTTGTCTGATTAGATAGATCCCTTTTTACCAGCTTTTATTTCTCCATCAGTGACCAGGAATTTTGCAGCATTTATATCTCTTGTCTTCCACCATTATTCAAGTATAGATTTAGCCTGTATCATCACTAGAAGTTACAGAGACAGAAATTCATCTGCTGGTGCAAATCACAGCTTGAACGCTAGTGAATAAAATCAAACTACTGGGCACTTCCTTGACCTGTAAATGTAAGTCATGAAACCCTAATTCAAATCCGGGGTCACTAAAACAGAGCGCTTATGATTTACTTGGCTATATAACAGCTGAGTATTCCAGATGAGACTCCCGCTCCCAAACAATTCCTAGCACGGATGGACTAGGGATCAGTGAAAATAAACCTTTACTGCCTTCGCTTACCCTGATAATGAAGAACTTCATGTAAGGGATGCTGCTTTGTACAAGAGCTTGCACAGAGAGTGGGTTTGGAAGTCACAGGTGAAGTCATGGGACTCCCAGTCAAGTGAGAATCTGAAGCTTTCCCATTACCATCTTTGTCACGTTTCTTTTCCACTTGCCCCATCTGGAACTCTTGCTTGCTTTTACCATCTGACATTTCAACAGCCTAAAACCAAGAAAAACAACTCTTTTAAACAACCAAAATGTTTGATCAGATCTTCTACATAAATGAAACAGCTAGTTTATGCCAGGCATCTGAACTTGGTAAAAATAAATGAGTGCTTCAAACCCACTATTGTTCTTAAGGTCTCTGACCTTCAAAACATCATTCTATTCTATTTGTAAACAACACAGACATGACAGAACATGTGAATACCACTTTACCCTTTGGTAGCAGCATCCATCCCAAGACCTCAAAGTGTTCTGCAAATATTAGCTAAGACTCTTATGCCTCTAAAGACTCCTATTCTTCCACAAATATTAGCTGAATCTCTCCCCATGCCACACCGCTCATAGGTGTTAGTGCTATTCTCCAAGTTCAGAAAGGTTGAATGCTCCAACTAAGGTTATTCAAGAGTTCTGTAAAAGACTCAGGCAATGTAACACACCACACAGTTACAGATCTGTGATGAACATTAGTAGAAAACACTTAGGTTTCAGGTAAACAGCAGTTTAGCACAACTGCACTGGTACAGCTAGACCAGTTGCTAGCCACTGATGTACTAACACAAAGATAAGGTAATGGTAACTTCTACACAGTAGTAGACTAAACTTCCTAGGAGGACTCATTGGAAGCAATTCATTTCCAAGGCATAGAAAACATGCCTGGATTTCCCTCACATCTGTCTTGCACCTTCTGTAAAATTGGTTGTGGACATTTATTTCATGGAAATTTTCAACATACCTTGAGATGGGACATCACTCCAAGCTCTCGCCAAGACTGCAGTTTATGTTGATTGTGGTTCCCCCTGGGCCTTTTGGATCCCTCGGATTCCATCAGAGGATAGGAACACCTTCCCCTTATGTTGTTTTGGGTCACCCACACTTCCCAAGCAGCCCATCTACTACAGGCTTACGCAAAAAACAAGTTTCCCAAGGGTGGAAGCCCAGAACCTGCACTTTGCAAAATCGAAATACAAAGCAAAGTTTCAAAATATGCATTTCTTGCCTGTAAATGACAGTTCATTTCTGTTAGGGAATCAGTTAAAATTATCTTCTTGAAGGAGTGATACTACTCTATATTAACATAAAATTGTACCAAGTTTAAGATGATAAATACTATGCCCAGTCTATAATTATAGATGATGTGTTAGGGTTCTTTTCCCCTGAGAATTTTCTCTCCGATATTTTATGCAGTCTTCAATCTGCATTGAACCTAAACTGAAAAAGCTGAATGATGTTGACACAGGAGAAAACAGCAATAGCAGTCAGTATGAGGTTAAGGTTCACCAAATGGTTACTTTATTGTTGGATACAAAGGGCAGTCCACACAGGTATTGGCTTTTGGCGTTTTTACAACATACTGTTGACTCTTGGAATGCACTGTGACCATTACACAACACTGATAATGAGCATTACCAGAGCCTTTGAAGCACTACAGGAGCAAAAAGAGAAGGTCAGTGGATAACTTCATGACAGCCCACAGGTACCATTGAGTTCCTTCAGCAAGGAAAACTACTTGTTACTACCGTGCACTTAAGGCTGCAGGTAAAATGCAGAGCAAAAAGTGAGAGCTAGGAGGCTGAGCCAGCCAGCCAAACTCAGCAGGAAAACAAAACCTGCACCATTAACTTGGGGTTGGGTAGGAAGGTCCAACGCAAGTTAAATGATGAATTGTTTCCCTGAATTTCTGCAGCTCAAGATTGGGTACCTGACTGGAGGTACAACAGAGGTCCCAGCTTTTGTGGAAGAGTAACCATGCAGATTTTGATGGCATAACTTACAAAGTTGATCAAACTAGAACAGCCAGTCTCATTCTTTCGTAGAGTGGTTCAAAGTGTGTGTGTGGGAGGGGGGGTGGGGTGCAGTGGGGAGAGAGGGAACAAAAACCAAGCATAAAAGAAGTCTGAAACCCAATTTCCTTATTCTCTGACTCAGACTCCTAGAGGCAAGAGAGAATTCTTCAATCAACAGAAGTGATTTTTCAATCATCAAAACTGATGCACAGGCCAAAAGTGGGAAACACTTCTGCTCTTCATAAGAAGCCTGGAGGACTGTCCTCAGAATTGCAGCCAGGTTCCTTTTTCCAAGAGGTCTGTTGGAGGTTATGCTTTGAGACTGGTAGTGTGCCCAGTTCTCAGCTACTTTGGCCATGCTCTTGGCTATTATGCACCATGATGATCCATGTCATCACCATCTCTCCCTTAAACCCAGGTGTGTAGTTAAACACTGTGCACCCCTGAACATGGTTACCAACCTTCATGTTCTCCAAAAGCCTGAAGTCCTTCTGAGGCAATACAGACAAGCTAAGTCCCAATCCTGGAGAGTTGCCTTTTCTCCAGAAGCAGGTTAGGAAAGCAAATCTGCCTTCTTTCTGAATTGGCTTCTTTAACTCCCTGGCTAAAGAGCTACTCTCAAACCTCCTCTTAGCTGTTATGACAGAAAGTCTTCATCTCCTTGTGTTGCCCTGCTGCAGATGGTGTAGAAAGGTTCTCAGCTGGAATGGCCCTGGCATGAGGCAAAGGGAGAAGAACAACCTTGCTGTATCACTCTCCCCTCACTGCTCAGAGCCCCAAAGGCTCCCTGTGTGGCTCTCTAAGCTGAACTGGCTCTGCGGGCTCCACACTTGCTGGGCAAGTGTCCTCAGCCTCCCATACCCATGGGTTACAATCAGCACTGCCAAGAGGCCTCAGTACCACAGGCAGGTTCCTGTTCTGCAGGATACTGTATCAATGCAAGCAAGCCAAGATGCTTCCTACCCTGAAACGCTTGATGTTTAAGCAGAAAAAAAAACCCAAAAGATAACAAAATAAAGGGGTGGCCTTAATGAGTGCACAAGGTTAATCCAAGAACCTGGGCTTTTGTTGCAGAGCAATACAAGGTTTACCACAGATGCTGCTGTTGGTCTTTCTAATAGACCAGTGGAGTCACAACACAGCTGGTGTGTCTGGTGCTTCCCACAGGCTGTGCACACAATCCAGGGAGTGCTTGAAGTTAGGTGACCTTGCCTTTGATGCTGGATGTCAGGATGAACAGAGGATGAATCTGTCTTCGGAGTGATATGTTCATACCTATCAACTTATGCCACACCACGGACTTCTTCTGAAGCAAGAGCAGCTGGCACAGCATTCTCATCTTTGCTTTCTTGCTGCCCCATGCATCCGTCCACAAGGAGGTCGCATCCCCTCTAACAACTTCTTTGCTTTGCAGCTTACTCCTGCTTATTTCAAAGTTGCTGCCAGCACTGCGTTGTTTCCATAGAACCCCAGGGAACTTCTAACCTCAAAGTTGAACAAAAACGAAGTCCTTTGAATATTTTCCAATTAACCTGAGATTGACACTAACATTTTTCTCTCAGTGTTCCCACTATTTGAACAATTAGATTTCTCCTGCATGCCCCACTTGCCTGGCCTTTTGCAGCATCAAAGATCTAAGTAATTCTTTTCCCAAAGATCGCTCTGGTTTTAAAGTAGAGAGATCCCCTTCTGCTAATTTCACTTCTACATTGCCCTTCTATGTTGTGTCATTTAGTGACAGAGATCAGAGAAGCCTTGCAGCAGCACAAATCCAGGAAAGATATCAAAGAAGAGACAGCGTGGCAGGTTTTTTATATACTAGCAATGAAAGCAAGTTACTACTCCTGAAAGCCTTCAGGGTTGCATTCTGCTCCCAGTCTCACAGCATAAGTATCCAGAGAAATGCCTTGCTGTCATGACAGAGGATTAGTCCAGAGCCAGCAGAGAACATAATTGCAATGCCATAAAAAGCGTCAACATTTATAATTTAAGCAAGAGGCTGGAGGTAGCAGACCCTGTCCCAGTCTGATGCTTGCAGAAGCATGCCGGCCTTCAAGAACCTGCAGGCACCGTGGCCCATTAGCCAAACTTTATTTGAGCTAATGGCAATGCTGGAATGCAGGAACCGTCTCCTGGCTAAAAAGGCAGTTCTGCCAGGAAAGTCGCAGGCAGATTCTGTGGAACCCAGAAGAAATGGAGGAGAAGGCTCCCAACACATAGCAAAATAGCAGCACTCCCTGCAGATACATAGACCACACACCACCTAGAGAGCAGCCAGCACATTAGAGACAACATGTTTGTATCATTTATCGCCCACTGTTGCTTAGGTAAGGCAAAACTATTGGGCAGATTGCCAATGTGTCCCAATTGCTGAGGTGGGGAGTTTCTGAGCACTTTCTGCCCATTAGCTTGCAAATGTCCCTCTGAAGAAGGTATGTATTGTCGCCCACACTTCACAGACAGGAAAAGGGAGGTACAGAGAGCCAAGTATCCCAGTTCTCCCTCCTTTCTTTCTGAACTATAAACAACAACAATAATCTTTCCCCAGGTTACTTAAGCCAAAGGCTCTACTGGAAAAGGGAAGCTGCCCCTTGCCTGGAATCAAGCATCCAAGAGTAGCTGGAGGTAGCAGCCTGAAACCTATGCAGTGTCTGACTTGGTCTTACGGTGAGACTTTTTCCTCCAGCATATCTCTGTGATCCTTGCTTGTGCTCAGGAAAACATGCTGTACTCTGTGTGCTCAAGAAGTTCACCTTCAATAAATAATCTGAACGAAGGGAGTCAATGCTGGCACAGTAGCACAGGTTGCTACAGGGAGAGTTTGCAGCAATGTCAAACTCACCTTTGCTGGTGGCTGCTGCTACTTGCTGGGAAGGAATCCAGCCCCCAAAGGGGAACACTTAGGAATATCAAAAGCCAAGAGCAATTTCATCCCCATTAGTTAATATCAAATATAAAGGACCTTTCCAGAACATAGCAAGCAGTTATTGTCTCCTTGAAAGACAGTTAAAAAAAGAACTGGGTTTTAGGATCCTTAAATGATAAGGCAGAAATACATAGATTTGTTTGTTTGTTTTGTTATTTTTTTAAGAATAATTGCAGGGTAGTATTGCTTAGTAAGCATCAGTAACACTCAGATTACTGCCTGGAAAAGTCCTGGGTCAGAGACATTATTGACCCAGTTCAGAGAACAAGCAGTGAGCCCCACGGGCAGTACTGTTCAAGATGTTGGGCAAAACAGCCAACAGCATCCTTTCTGGTTTTAATAAAATGAAGTGGCTTTCATTCTCCCTATCCTGTAAAAACAGAGGAAAAACAAAACAAAACCAAAACACCAACTACGGGTGACAGGTCATTCTGAAAGAAGGGCAGGATCCAGAATTAAACAATATCAAAGCGCTGCTGAAATTCCAAAAAGTAGTTAAGCAGACCCACACTATGAAACAGGACTATGCAGCTTTCAAGCTCAGGTCCCTCAGGGCACTTGGGGTCTCTTGCAGATACTTGCTAATATTGGTTCAGTGTACCAGCCTGAAGCTGGTCCAGAGAATGCTCTTTAGTCTACAGGTGTACAACATTAGGCTTCAGCAGCAAAGGTCGTCCTTCCCCACACTGAATTTAAGAGGTTGAAGCAAAAGATGCATTCACCTCATAGCCCTTGAGAGATGATTGCAGCCCTACAGAAACATGGTAAAAGGAGCATGAAACTTAATAAGGGTAATGAACATGGAGAAGAACAGTAATCAGCTTGTCTAGGAATGCAAATTTCCAGTCTGGCTAGCCCATAGCTGATGGTGAAGATCAGGATTATTGAAACAGGTTGGAGAAGAAAAGCTGGTGGAGTTGACATTCAAGGATGGTGGATGTTCACCGAGCAAGCACAAGGGATCCAGAAAATTTCTGTCTGACTTTGATTCTCTATAGATGCTCTGAGTAGCCTTTTGCTAAACAACATCTACCTTCCCTTCTTTCTCCATACTCTCCTCTGCAAAATCCTTTGTTTCTTTACCTGGCAAAACTCAGGAATAAAAGAACTTTCTCCTCTTTCATGAGTTAAATACAACAGTGAGAGCGAAGCATAGAACAGGAGTTACTATTGCCTAGAAGAAGATAAAGAAATTCTCCCTTAAGATCCCCACTATGACCATGCTCCTGCTAGTTTCCAAGCACAAGAATTCATGGCAAAACCTGCATCAGAAACCAACTTCACTGCTAAATAAGTGTTAGCAGAAATAGGCAAACAGCCTTGCACTCTGTCATACTCTCTGATAGACTGAGCATGCCAGCAAAGGCAGCACAGACTCTCAGAGTGGTAAATAACTAAGTAGGCAGAGCAAACAAACATTTGAAACTCCATATGGCATAAAACCTCTCTTTAGAAGGAGGAGGTGAAAACAGTTTTGTCAGAAAGGACAAAGTTTTCTCCCCTTCCCTTCTCCCCACTTCCCCAGCCCTCCCTTCTCTTATTTACTTTGTTTCCCTGTTTCTAGCCAAGTAAGAGAAAATCTAGTATTTGGGGAATCAGGCTTTTTCTGTTTAACTCCAGATGTGCCCACAGCCTGCATACTTGCTTGGTAAAATTTGCCCAGTCTAACAAGCCTGAAATAAAACCATAGTGATTTTTACACTACTAAAAGACCGGCCCTTGACAGGACTAACAATTACCTATGAGTTCCAAAGCAGCAGCTTGTTGCATGGCACAGCACCGTGTCTGGGGATGCAGAGGCTCTCTGTGTTTTTTGCTGTAGCTTTTCAGCCTCTTTTGCAATATGGCAGCACAGGGAGCTCTACAGCAAAAACAAACCCAGACAAATAAACAAACAAAAAAAACCCTCAGAAAAACAGCTCAGAAGGAATTTTACCTGTCACAGGCATGGGGTTAGAGGGACCATGCTGTTAGTTTCAGGTCAAGGATGAAGCAGCATCCAAATTCAGATAAAAGCTCTTGCCAGGAACACCAACCATGAGGCTTCTTAGGGTAGGTGGGCTCCTGCTGTGGTCCCCACCATATGGTAGCTGTACCACTTTCTTTATGGGGAATACCTGCATGCATAGACCCAGAGATAAAGAGGAAGGCAGTCGGTTTCCTTGTGTTTGATTTAGAAAGAGTGGCTGCTTTGGGATCTAACACCTAGCTCCTACCAGAGAGGGTCTGGGGCCTGTAACTGTGTTATCCAGTATCAGAAAGTCCCCTTGGGCAGGGACTGTGGGAACAGATGCTGACCTCAGCCAGGCAGCACGAAAACAAACCTCAGTACAAAAGGGCAGGACGCCATGAAATAAGAGTCCTTGGGAAAGAAAACAGGGAGAAACCAAAGCTCAAATCTTGATGCTTCTAGGAGATGTGGAGAGGCATAACTGAAAAGGATGAAATATGGCCAGCACAGGGTTGCACAAGGACAGGCTGAGGGTCTGAGCAGGGCCAGCAACCTGGGCCAGCTGGGGAAGGAGCAGCAACACCTCTGCTGCAACCAAGGGCTGCTTCCAGGGTGGCAAGCAAAACCTGTCAGTGCCAGCCACACTGCTGCTGTTTGCTTGCTGAGGTCTGGCAGACAGACTCGCCCTTCGATGTCTGCCTGGTCGGTGCCCAGCATAGCACCAAGAGCCTGTCCTGCTTGAAGGTTGAGAACAAACTTTTGCCCAGGATGAGGCAGGAATGAGGAAGGTAGGTGGCAACCTGTCTTGCTTTCATGTCTTTTCAGACTGAACATTTGGGAAGGAAAGTTTGCCTCGGACTGAACCTCTGTCTGGGATTAATTCAGCTCAAATTTGTAGTCACCGCAGGCAGCAGGGAAGCTGCAATAACTATTAGAGAACAAGCCAAAGAAGTAAAAGCAAGCAAGGACAAAGAGTAGCCCTTGCCCTCTCCTGAAAGCAGAAATGAGGCTTCAGGATCCAAATTAAAAAGCAAGGACTAGTCACCAGCACTAGCAAGTCACTGAACTGGCCAGCAGCACGGCAGCCGCCCCAGCCAGAGCCTGTCTGCCAGCAAGCAGCTCTGGCACAGTAACCATGGCACACCCTCCTCCGGCGTTCAAGCCCCAGATGAGGAGCCCGAAGCCGACGGGGAGCGGCTGCGAAATGCAGCGAGGGAAAAGAGGCAGTCCTACCCCTGCTCCCTGCTGCAGCCCTGCCGCAGGGGATGGAGAGGAGCGACCAGTGTGCCTCCTCCTGCAGTTGCTGCTGGCCAGGTGCCTCCAACATATTGGGGTGTTGGTCATTCTTTGGCTGGGGGTTCTGAGCTGCCAAGGTACCCAGAAAGAGCAAACTGCAAAAGGAAATGAGACCATTGCATGCTAGAGACAAGAAAAATATGAGACAGGTCAGTGGCTAGCAGTATCACCCAAGACACCTGGCATCCTCGCTGCCCTTGCTCACATAGGCACCACTCTCAAAGCTTCAAGGAGATGGCAGTTTCCTCCCTGAAGGCTGGAGGTGGTTTCCCATCAGCTCGCGTTGCCCCCCCCCGGCTTCCCGCAGGCAGCGGGCAGCTCCGGACCCTTGTGGTCAGGTGCCATCGCCTGCTTGGACAGGAGGTGGCAGCAGATGGCCGCCCATAACGCCCAGTCAGGCCCGGAGCATCTCCCGCGGGCACCTTGGTACCCAGGGGGGAAGCCCTCGCCGGCCCCCAGGGGACGGGGGAAAGATAGCAGGAGGTGCTCCCTGAGAGCACCCATCCTCCCCGGGGTGTGCCCTCTCCCATCCCTGCCCCGCTGGCTCTGTAGCTCCCATCCAATTCCACACTTGCCACACCCTTGGAAGAGCTTTGCCACAAACAGATTCTTAAAAACAGCCCTATCAAGAAAACAGACGGCAACAAAGAGGAAACTCTGATTATTATTGATTAATGCAGGATTAAATTGGCAATAGGAGATATTGGGTGGCAGCAGAAATTAACGCAGACATTACGAGTAGAAGGGAAGGAAAAAAAAACAACACGAAGAAAAATCATAAGGAAGGAGAGATGCATGCTGCCCAGGTCTCAGCATGTTCTCAACAATCAGGAATCATGCTCAAATAACATTATGATCTACAAATGTTTGTCCCTTCACCGGCATTCACCAGAATACATTTTTTTTTCTGCAAAGTGTGGGTTTTTTTTCGTTTTTTTGTTTTTTTGTTTTTTTTTTCTGGGGGGGGGAGGGGTGTTAAATAGTAACTGGAATTGTTTTCCAACATTTTGAAGTTTCCACTTCCATCTGCCAGCTTAGGAAATACCAATGGGCAATGAGACCAGCCCAGCTGAAACAGGGAGTCCCAGAAATCTGCTCCCTCCAGATCCCAATGGCTACCTTCCTCAGACTTCTAAAGCCTGAAAAAAATCCTGAATTTTAGAGTTCCTACAAGACAGTTCTCCAGAGTTGTAAAGGAAATTTGAGGGTTTGGTAATCGTGTACTGAAACAATGACACAAATGGGCATGGACACCAGTACAAGGAATGGAATGGGACACCTTGTTGGCCAACTCCTACCTTTCATCCCATCTCCGTAGTCTGGTGCTGTATCACATAGTCATCCTCCAGGCAGTGCACCACTAGCTTAGTTTGCTCCTGTAGCCCTGAGTGAGATTTGTTCTTTCAGGGAAAGCAGCCATGATGATTGAAGTTGCACATTCAAGCATCCTTTTCTATTTTCATGTGCTGGACCTCACCTCTCTCACATACTATCCATCCTTCCAACAGGAGAGGTTCACAACATTGGCAGTTCACAAAAGTGACATCAGACAGAAACCAACAAGCAGTTTTCGTATCTTTTTCCCAGAAAAAAAACCAGACCTGCTTCCTAGGAGAAACCCATAGGAAATAAAATGGATCATAGAATGCAGTACTGAACAGGAACTCAAAAAGTCACCAACACTGTCCCAGTGTCTTAAGACACAATAATCTCCACTTAAACAATTCCTGGTCTGGGCTTTGGGGGGCTGCTGGGTTTTCGTTTGTTTGTTTGGAGTGAGTGGATGAAGGGGCTGTGTGTTTGGTTTGGTTTTTTAAAATCTCCAGCAAGGAAAATTGTATAACCTTGGTCAGGAATTCATTAAAGATTAACTCCTCACACCCTTAGAAAATGCTGTCTCATGTCTAGGCTTGACCACATTTTCTGTTTCAAGGTAAGCCTAAGACTTCTGGCCCTGTCCACAGGCAATGTGAACGTTTCTTCCTCACAGTATCTGTTTATATGTTTGAAGACTATTCACAGTTCCCTGTCTCTTCACCTGCAGAAGAGCCCTTCAGGTACAGACCCCCTGATTTAACAGCAACTCACATCGGTTCAAATTTATTGAATTTCTTAGAACATTTCAAATATAACAAATAAGAGGAAGCGGAGAGGCAGATCTTGAAACCAGCAGCTCTTTAGTAGTAATGGAAGTTACATAATCCAAAAGCTTGTTTTGGTTTGGTTGGGTTTTGGAGGGGTTGTTTTTTGGTTTTTTGATTTTTTTTTTAAAGCATATGTACAACCTGTTTACCAAGACTGTATCAGAGTGGAAGATGCAGACTTGCTTGCTTTACAGGTTACTATGGAGACATCCTTCCCTTCATTATTCTGTAAACAGACCTTGTTACACAGAAGTGAGAAGTTCTTATTATTGGCCATTCAAAAACTGCCTGTGATTGAAGCTTTTCACATACTATGAACTAGTAAACATCTCTGGTTAATTGGTTTGTTTTATTGCAAGTTTGGCCAAGGGAAACTCGACCAAGGGATGATGAGCAAAGATACACATTTTCCAGCCTCACAATTCTTCTTTTGAAGTCCCATCAGAGAGCCAGTGGCTTCAAGTACTGCTAAATTCACAAAAACTTTGATATCTGTTCCCAAAATAACATAGGCAAATCCCATCAAGCTTGAATAATCATGCCCCCTTGTCCTCAAGCATGTTTCTAGAGAATTACTGTGAATTTGCATAGTGTCAGGGTAGGAGAACGAAGAATATAAAACATTTGGTATCAATAGCAATATCCATTGATTCCAAATGGCTTTCAGGTCATGACTACTACATCTTTTGCTTTAGATCATTGCAAGGAAGTTGTAATAAACACCATAACACCATTATCTTTGATCTATGGATCTCTAAAATATGCCTTCAACTTTCCCCTTTTTATTTCACCAGCACTTTCCAAAAGCCCAAGGTGCAGCACCCGTTACTCTTGGTGCTTAATACTGCTTCCTCTGTACCAACTTTTTGACAGTTCAATACAGTTTGCAGATACTACAAGCATTTTCATCTATTTCTATTGCCTGCCCTGCAGTTTTCTTCCTGTAAAGCTTGCCCAGAAATCAGAACTAGAGATAGGACAGTCAAAGCTGCAGTAATTGGTCAGAATACAAACCAAGTGAGAAACAGGTAGCAAGAGATGACCTAGGCCTAAGCAGAAGCAGAAAACACAACCCATCATGAAGGTGGCTCTTGGCAGGAAACTCTTGAGTCAACCAAAATCTGAGTCACAAGCCACATGCGCAGCATCCCTGTTAGACAACCTCCTTTTGGAGAGATGGCCACAAATAGTGCTTCCACATAACCAGAAGTTGCTCACATCAAAGGCACACAAAGCCCAAGCACTTTTGCTCATCAGAAGTGCTAAAATCACCAAGATGAACAGTAGTGTCAGGACAAACGAGGTCTCTGTCAGACACCGTGAGGACACTATGCCTCTGCAAACCAGACCTCTCACTTTTCAAGACAGGGATAGCATTTAGGGCAAGGATCAAAGTAATCTGAAATGAACTCTGCCAGGCTGAATCCACAAGCATTTTGAGGGCTGAGAGCTGTAGGTACTTTCCCCGCATACAGTGGTATTGGTGCCAAGAAAACATTGTGCAGAACCTCACACGCCTTCTCTCTCCTTGTCATGGGGCACCAAAGCACAGGAGCAAAGGGGAGTGCAGTGCATCTTTGCTTAAGGTCTCTGATGATGGAACCTGAGGATATAGGTTAAAAGCAAAGAAAACACTTTCTCAAAAACGTATCCTCCCCTCTTCCCATTCCAGATGCTGAGAGCTTCTGCTCAGTTATTTACTCTGTACAACCACAGTTATTTCAATGGTATTTTTTAATTTTTTTTTACATGGAAATATGGATGATTACCAGAAAAACAAATAATTGGGATGCAGCCCAGTTGGATATCACTGAGACAACTAAGTGAGTATCCCTTGTGGAGGAGGAAAAGAGAGAGTTACAGAGTTAGGAACTGTCGGTTGTCACATTTAGGATAAACATGACAAGAGCTGCTTGTTGCCCTCCTGCTACTGAGGACAAACTAACTACTCACAGTCAGGATAAAACTGACATCCACGTTTTCTCAGAAAGAGGTTTAAGAATCTGACTAAGCAAGCAACTTGGAAATACACCCTTTTCTACCCATATTCATATAAGTACATAAACATACATTTCTATTCTTAAATTCCATTCCATTTTTCAGAATTTAAACATGTACTAAAATTCATTCTTGACCTTCAATTTTATCTTCCTGGATTAAATTTGGATTAGTAACCTCCTGGGGGAGATGAGATGTCTCTTGATCGACTCAGTTCTCACAATGGATATTATCCTTGTTTTCACTAGCCACAACTGCAGTAGCCTAAAGCTCAAAAATGAGATCCTGCTAGGTCAATCCTCACATTTTTAATTGAAGTAAAGACAACAAAAATGAAGTTGCGTTGAAGCTGGGATGAGCACACCTATTTCTGTCTCCATGTAAAATACAGTTTCCTCTATGTGAACACATATGAAACACTCTGGCCATCTGGAACTGAGGAAGATCCAAAGTACCTCATCTTCTTTCTAGTCCAGGTCTTCTTCCTATCTACAACCATTTCCTGATGAATAAACTTCAACCAGCAAACTACTTGCTTCTATTTTTCTCACAAATCTGCCCATAGTTGTGCCATTCTAAGACTGCCATGGCATTATGGGTCAGGACACTAAAATATTCACAAAGTGATATTGCAGATATGAGAACCAATGGTAGAGCCAGAGTCCAACCTAGGCAATACACAGTTTCTTAGGTCTTAGCTCTACCAAGAGATATAGAGAAGTGTAATAAAGAAAGAAGGAGCTATATTCAACAGGCACATTATTCTTAAACAATACTGCCAGGAAGCACTTTGTGGTGCTAGTGTCACTCATATCTTCAACCATATATGGTTGAATCTTCCAGGATGGAAAAGTAGTCTTAGATCTGCTGCCACCTTTCCCTCTTATATCTCAGTACTCAAGGTTTTTGTAATCACACTCCTGAGCAACTGACGCTACCTTTGTCTTGAGCTCTTCAACAGCCAGATACAGGCCTATATTAAAAGACCTTCCACTCATAAGGAATTCTCAGAGAAGCATCTGGAAGAAAAAGCAGGCGTTAAGATCATCTGCAATAGTAACTTTTACTTCTGACATTAGCTCACAATCTTAACTCTGGGATTCTTCACACTTCAAAGGCTCATGGCACCAAACACAAATTGTTGGGTTTGCAAGTAACAAATAACATGAGTGTGCATGAGTAGAGCAGATGCTTGTGGTCCTCAGGGTGGGATTGACCAAAGAAAGCTAAGAATAAGCCAGCACTGCGAACTCATGACTCAGATGCCCAGGCCCCTGTTGGGCCACAGCAATTCTTAATTCTCTTCAGATACAGCTTGTATCCTTTTCACTAAGTCCAGAGCTCTGAGCGCCTCAGGGAAGATGATCTGAGGACATCCATCAGAGCAGACAGTGAGAAAACACTCTGAATTATTCATAACACTCAAGCAGCAAAATTAAAATTACCTTGCATGACAATGGGAGATATGCTAACACTGAAGAAATTCCAGTGCTTATGTGCTGTACAATGGGCTAAAGCTGCAATGGAATACTTCATGGCTAAAGGTTTGTCTGTTTGTTTTCTGTGTATATGGATATATTTCTTATTTTGCTTACATTTGTATCAAGTCTTTACATAACTGTCGGCTTCATACCCAAGGCTATCTTCCTGAATCAAAATCTCTCCCATACTGGTAGCAGAAGAACAGACTGATTCTTTTTAACATGTTAATAATGAACTTGCTCTTGTTTGATTCTCCTTGTCCTCTTCTCCCTATGCGATACCTGCCTTGGGAAGTACACGGCTTTTGCATCAGTGTTCACATCAGTTTTCTGTACTTGCTTCAATGGCTGTCAGGGATAGTTTTTGATGTACGGTCTCCCTTTGATAGTTCCAACAAGCTCTGCTAGAGGAGAGCCAGTTCCTGAAATGTATTTCTCTCACACTTGTTTTTCAGGATTCTTTACTCTGTAAAGACTGACAGTGTGGTAATGAGAGGCACTCCAGACTGGATTTAATGCTACCATATGTTAGACAGAATGAGAATCCATACTGCAGGAGAGCAGCCGGTACATTTCCACATTAACAGAAGCCTGATTGCAAATTGCATTTAGTCTCAACAGCTCAGTTCATTGCACACAGATGCCATGGGGGACTGTAAAGTTAGCAAGATGAGGAGTATGGCTGAATTTTTTAAAAAGAGCCTTGGCTGATCAGATGCCACAGACATTTGGAGCTGATGCCATGGAAGAAAGTTGTTGCTGCATTTGTTCTGCCAAAAATAAATAATAAGAATAATGTCATGAGCTGTTAGTCAAATTACAAACTCTTGCTAGGCTGGTGATTGCCGATACAAACAGCAGTATCTTCACTGTCAAATGATGCTCTTATAACTTGACAGCCAGCATGTAAATCGAGTCAGGGAAGAAGAGCTTACTCTTTCAAAATAGGTCAGTGTGAGATGAGATGGGTTTCTAGTGAGTATGCTGTGTCTCCCTGGGCTAGCTGCAAAGTGCACCTCTTTGCTCTTACAATAGACTTCACCCAACTAAAGGTTCAATGACACTAAACTACTCAGGCAGGTTTTTCTCTCAGTGCATGGAACTACTCATAGCTGACAGAGAACAAGAAGTCTTCTCTGCTTTCTTGTGCATGATCAACCAAATCAACTTGGTGGCCCTTGTCCAGGGCCGATGACACAAAAATACTCAGCTCAGCTCATTCTAATGGGCCTTTTGATGAGCAGGCTGAAGAGGGACTCTAAGGACTTTTCACTCCCTGCCTAACCCATTCAAACACAGATCCAGGAGAATGTAAAGATGCTTGGCAGTGTTTTGATGGGGGTGGTACAGAGGGTTTCACTATCCAAAGCTCCAAGTCCAGCACCAAAGCAAAGACAACTTGAGCATTTTGAAATAAGAAATGGAGCCATGGGTGCAGTAGTACTGCATGTAAACACAGCCCCTATGCTGCAGGATAAATGCTCCACATCAGTTGGGTGAGATCTCTTCCTCCCTCCTCTGCTCTCTCATTGGATAGCACCACACAGTTCAGCTGCTTAGGTCAGTGTTGGTAAATGAAGCAATCCCTCAAGGCCCCTTTTCCAACCTGACATCTCTGAAGTATTCCCACATTCCTGAAGAATAAGGAAAACCTTTCCCCACCCCCACTGTACCACCAGCCTGCGCAATTCGCTGCTACTGAAGGTCACCAAGTCAAACACTGCAGCTGGGTCATTTTATAGCCTTAATAATCCCTGTAGCTCAGAGAATAAAGATAAGAGTGATCTAAATCCTGCTCTTTAGAACATGAGCCAATCTTCCCCAAGGTCAGGAAGGAATTGTTCACACGCACACGTATCATATAAGGGATTGCACTGTCCACCAGCGACATAATGGGGTTCATTTCTCCCCTCTCTCTCCTACCATGTGTTACCAGAAACCACAGGGGCAGACAGGAGCATGCTCTGTACCACGCTTTTGGAGTTTCACAGATGAGTGACCACCAGCCAGAAAATCCACGGCTCCAGGTTGCTCAGACATGAAAGCCTTTGAATAATCTCCTAAAGCCCCATAGCAGCAAGGTGGCAAAAGCTCTGATGTGCTGCAAGCTGCCTCATGCAGTTTCAGGAATGTGCTATGGCTCAACAGTCCCTTGTGGCATTGGCTTTAAATTTCCAGGCAACAACTTCACTGCTAGGCAAAAGGCAGTTTTTCAGACTCTAAAGAATTCCCAGGAATGAGCATCCAAATGAAGAAAGGGAAGATCCAGTTTCCCAGAAGGTCTCTTAGTAAAGCCCAAAACAAAAGATCACAAAGGAGCTTGGGATTTCAGACAGAAATAGAGGAGCACTTTCCAGTTCTGCTTGCACCATAGGCGGAATGGGTACTACAGATATGCTGGCAGAGAACTCTGTGTCTAGGAAGCTAGGAGGTTTTCAGGAGGAGCAAGTATAGTCTACACAGGGCTACCAAACATCAAGCTTCTCCAAGAAAGGTCTCTTTTCCTGCCCCCAAAACATCTAAAGTGCATTAGTCGCTTGTCTAGGGATGTTCAAGAGACCATGATAAAGCTCCCAGTAAGAACTCAGCTCTCAATCGCAGACCCAAATATAGCAACAAATATTGCTGGGAGAAGACAGTCAAGTGCCCCAAGTTGTTTGAACAGTCAGAAAGAAGCTTTACATAAGAAGCAATCACATTTGAGCAGGTAGCTGCTAAGTTGGCTAGTAGTAAGTCATGGCTGCCTCTTGGGTGTCCATGCAGCTGAGCAAATCAACTTAGACCTGCAAGTAGATGTGAAAGTGGGATCTGCTTCCCAGCTGGAGCTGGATGCTCCCATGAAACTTATTCTGTGGCTCCAGGCATCTGTGCCTCATTCCACGAAGACAAGAAAATCCATGTGCTTTTATGCATTTCATTTTCCACTTAGGGTTTTCTTCCACTGCTTGGAGTTCTTTGTGAGGCAACTGACTCCTTTTTAGAATAATAGAATCATAGAATAGTTAGGGTTGGAAAGGACTTTAAGATCATCTAGATCCAACCCCCCTGCCATGGGCAGGGACACCTCAAACTAAACCATCTCACCCAAGGTCTCGTCCAACCTGGTCTTGAACACCGCCAGGGATGGAGCATTCACAACCTCCCTGGGCAACCCATTCCAGTGCCTCACCACCCTAACAGGAAAGAATTTCCTCCTTATATCCAATCTAAACTTCCCCTGTTTACGTTTGAACCCATTACCCCTTGTCCTATCACTACAGTCCTTAATGAACAATCCCTCCCCAGCATCCCTATAGGCCCCCTTCAGATACTGGAAGGCTGCTATGAGGTCTCCATGCAGCCTTCTCCTCTCCAGGCTGAACAGCCCCAACTTTCTCAGCCTGTCTTCATACGGGAAGTGCTCCAGTCCCCTGATCATCCTCGTGGCCCTTCTCTGGACTTGTTCAAACAGTTCCATGTCCTTTTTATGTTGAGGACACCAGAACTGCACACAATACTCCAGGTGAGGTCTCACAAGAGCAGAGTAGAGGGGCAGGATCACCTCCTTCAACCTGCTGGTCATGCTCCTTTTGATGCAGCCCAGGATACAGTTGGCTTTCTGGGCTGCAAGCGCACACTGCTGGCTCATGTTCATTTTCTCATCAACCACCACCCCAAGCCCTTCTCCACAGGGCTGCTCTGAATCTCTTCTCTGCCCAACCTGCAGCTGTGCCTGGGATTGCTCCAACCCAGGTGCAGGACCTTCACTTGTCATGGTTAAACTTCATGAGGTTGGCATCAGCCCACCTCACAAGCATGTCAAGGTCCCTCTGGATGGCATTCCTTCCCTGCAGCGTATCAACCAAACTACACAGCTTGGTGTCATCAGCAAACTTCCTGAGGGCGCACTCAATCCCACTGTCCATGTCAGCAACAAAGATGTTGAACAAGAGCGGTCCCAACACCGATCCCTGAGGGACACCCGTCGTTACTGGTCTCCATCTGGACACTGAGCCATTGACCACAACTCTTTGTGTGCGGCCATCCAGCCAGTTCTTTATCCACCGAGTGGTCCATCCATCAAATTGATGTCTCTCCAATTTAGAGACAAGGATGTCGTGTGGGACAAAGTCAAACGCTTTACACAAGTCCAGGTAGATGACATCAGCTGCTCTACCCCTGTCCATCAGTTCTGTAGCCCCATCATAGAAGGCCACCAAATCGGTCAGGCAGGATTTCCCCTTAGTGAAGCCATGCTGGCTGTCACCAAGCACCTTGTTGTTTTTCAGGTGTCTTAGCATGCCTTCCAGGCAAATCTGCTCCAAGATTTTGCCAGGCACAGAGGTGAGACTGACTGGTCTGTAATTTCCCAGGTCATCCATTTTCCCCTTCTTGAAAATGTGGGTTATATTTCCCTTTTTCCAGTTGTTGGGAACTTCACCTGACTGCCATGATTTTTCAAATATGATGGACATTTCAAATATGATGGAGAACATTGCACCCCAACATGATGGCTGTGTTGTGCTGTTGACGCATCATATTTTGTGTGCTGAGCAAGCCAAGGACTAGAATGATACAGATGCTAAGAGCACAGAAAACTGAGTTTAGCAGTCAACTCTCATCATCAACTTTTACCCCCAGTCACAACTCAATGTTCAATCTTAATCACAGCTATCAGAGCTCCAACAAGGCACCCAGAAATATTACTCTGAGGAATACCAGCATTTCCAAGAGTAAGCCCTTGTCCTGAATTCCAGAGGCATGAGGGGAAGGTAAGTGGATTCCTGAAATACATAAAAGAATTGTTGCTCCAAGCAGAGTCATGAATCTGCAATGAACTCTCAGAAAGAGTGCATAGTAACAGTTCTGTTATGACTTAAGCAGAGAAAACCAGGACTCTACTAGTATTGCCTGCAGTATGGATACCTCCTTTAACTCATACATTATTGGTGAATAAAGAAGCTAAGAAGTCTAATTCTAACCTCCATCGTGGAGACACTCCTAGTGATGGGATCCGTAATGACTTACCGCACTGAGCCATGCTGTATCTTCCATGCCCTATTTATCACTCTTACATTTTTATCAGTCTTCCTCAGTCTTTTCCTGCACAAGACCTCCAATTGTTCCTGTAGTTTTTACAGGTTTGGTCTGAGCAGCCAAACCAGGAAGAGGAGCCATCACCCTGAAGACTTCCCTGGTTGTACCAATACCAGCAGCATAACTCTTGTTCTGTCAGAATGAGAGCCTATGGAAAGGTTTTCCTTAGATTTAAGGAAGATGCATCTAAGATGATCATATGTGATTTTTTTAGTAATGCATGTACTAGAAAGATGAGAACTCTGTAGCCCACATTCAGTTTCTCCAAGGAAAATGTTAAAATATGGATTTTCCACACTTTGGAACAAGGCTCCAAAATCTAACTCAAGCACTATGCTTGAGAATGTCTGCCTGGTCCAAACAATGTTCATCTGATTGACGCTTCCCATTTCCTAGAATCTGGCCTTGCAAAAAAACCTCTTCAGCTGGGAGAAACAACACCAAAGACAAACCCACTCAGCTTCACCCATATTCCCATGCCAACAGAGGAAATATCAGGAGGATTTGTTGGCAAAACTGGGCACACTGAAATGCTTGGGGTTCCCCACCACCCTTTTCCATTTTTTGATAGAGAAAAGATGGCAATAAAAAAAAATTGGCAATACATGGCTTCCCATAGACATGTTATGCAAGGCACTGCCTTGACACCATGGGGACACCATGAACCCTTCGTCCTCTAAAGCCCCAGATCCTGCTTTAAAATATGGAACTCAAAGAGAACAATTCAGCTTATTTTGTTATTAGCAAACAATTTCCAGTCTTGTTCTCCAGAACAGCTGAACCACTTTAACTGGAACTTTCCAAAACACAAAGAAAGAAAACAAAACCAAGACCAAAATCAGAGGGAAGAACGACCTTTTGCACAGTAGGCATAAGCTGAAGCATAAGTAGGCATAAACTGCGTAGCATGTGAGCTTCTGAGAACAGTGGCTTCTGAAGAAAAAGCATTAACTTCATTGGTGATCCTATCATCTCTACCTGTAATGTGTATGCTGTAAAGACTGGCACTGCTTTCTGCCGAATGGTCTGCACAACAGGGGAGAATTACATACTCCTACTGCATAAAGGAAAAGTCCTGGGCCCACAGTTGGCTGCAGATGCAAGATTTGACTCAGATGAGAGCAATTCTGCTTCTGCCCTGGACAGGGTATGGACTGCATCTGGTCTACTTCACTGGCACATCACCCATTTCACATTGCACAGGAGAAAGTCACCCGAAAGATTACAGTATGAAAGGTCTGAATGCCAGACAAACTTCTTTGGCAAGAGACAGCTTAAATTCTTTTTTTTAAAATGCTGTAGTTGCTGCCACTGTAGAAATAACCTCCCTGTAACCCCATTACTGACCGGACAGCATGCAAGAGCCATGCCTCAGCTGCTCCTGAGCATTTGCTTGGCCTCTTCACCTGGTCTTTGAAATTCTTGGATACCAAAACTTTCCCTCTGAGTTGTACTCAAACTCAAAATGAAAAAAAACAAAACCAACACAGCAACCAAACCCAAACACTAGGCACCACGTGCAAAGCTCTTCTATCATCTAAAAAACAAACAATGTCTGCTTTGAGCTCTAGCTGTGTGGTACCTACAGACAGCAGCTGATTCTCCTTTGGCCTCCTGCCCTCTACACACAGACATACTGGTGGGTCATAGTTACAAAAAGCAGAGCACAAATGAGGAAGGACAAATAGTACCTGGATAGCTAGCAGAGATCAATTCAAACTGGATCTTTTCCATGACTTGAGGGTGATATGCCTGCCATGCTTTGAAGGGATAGCTACTTGACATCCATTCTGGGAGCTTTTTCCAGTATCAAGGATGCTGTGGGGGGAAAATAAACAAAAGCCCCACAATGCAGAAATCATTCTGTCGTGCCCTGACTTAGAGACTGAAAAGCTCAGTCCATTTTTCAGATTTTTAGTTCAGGTCCCATCTACGCGACTAGTAGGCCACACACTGTTCAACCTTCCCTTGGTGAGTTTGTGACCTAGGGCTTTGGTCTTAGCTTATTGCTGGCTGAGAAGACTACCAGGTACCACCTTGTCTTTTGGGGAGCACCAGGAACCATTTTCCTGCAGAAAACAGATTTCCTGTTGCTCTGTGAGTGATTTCCTGGTGAAGGTTCTCCCCTGTTATTTCTCTAATGTCTAATAACAAGCAAGCAAATGTTTCAGCCTTTTCCCCTCTTTGGAGCCCCTCAGTGTTTCCTTTTCCTCTGGCAACCCCTTTCTTTGAAAACTTGCAGGAATATAATACCTTGGTTTAAGGTTCAAGAGTTGTGCAATATGGGACTGGGAATGCTCTCCATCCTTCCAACCTTTCATATGAAAGGCAAGTGACTCCCACAAACATATGCTTTGCAAGGTGCAAGCTGTCTGATAACGCTCCCTCTCTAGAGCACGCTGTACAGAAAGTCACATGCCATCCTAGTAAAAAGCATAGCCCACATAGGAGATAAGAGCTCTAAGCTTACCTGGGAGTGGCAGAGAACATTCTTCCTGGGACAGTCTTTGGCAATAAACCAAGACAACAAATGTTTATGGCCTTTGCTGCAGGTTGGATTTATTGCAAGCCCTAGACACAAAAGCAACTAGTTGGAAATTCATTGTACAACAAAGAGTTAATCTGCACTTGTTTGATTGTCAAGCACCTGAGATATGACGACAACACATTGGCACAGTGTAATTGCAACATATTATTAAGTACCTTCAGTCCCCAAAGGCTAAGACACTTTAAAAAAAAAAATAATAAAGCTAATGCACATAATAGCCTGCGTCTTGTTATTTAAGAAACCTCTTCCCGGCATCGGACGTCAACAGTACGTGTAAATGCACTTTCTGCAATAACTATGCACAAGGAGCAGACTGATGGAGTGCCAGAAAGCACAATGACTGTTCTACCTTAGCAATGTACAGAAGATGACATGTTCCCTTCAGAACTAATTGCTTTATTCAAAAGAAGCCATTTAGTAAATCCTAGCCTGGTCTCTTCCCTTGATGGGCAATTTCAGACTCCACATTGGAGCTTTTGTTTGTTGTTAAAAGACAGGGACAGAAATGTGTTTTGTTAAGTCATTTTAATTCTCATATTTAATGGAAAAGAGTTCAGAAGGGTATTTTTCATTATATTATTTGAATATTTGCATTGTATATTCCATTGGGTCTTTCCTTATGTAACTCAAGGTTGAAAGCTCAGGCTGTCAAACAAAACCCTTTACATCAAATAAATTACCTTACACCAAGATCTAGTTGTAACTATTGCTACAGACCAAGCTGCACATCTGAAAGTCAGAAAATATTCTTAACTTTGTTATTATTGTTGTTCTGCATTCTCACATGCATAACATGAAACCATTTTCAGAACTGCTTCCAAAATTCACTGTATTAGTACTGTCAGACTGCTCCCTACATCCCCACGTTAAAAAAAAAAAAAAGAAAACAACAAACCAAAACAAGGAATTTCTCTTCTTGGGCCTTCAAGAAACAGCTGTAATGACTTCATACACAAATCAATGCCAGTTACAACAGAATTATTCCATTTATTTCTCCCTACTTCAAAAAATTAGAATAATTTCACAATGAGCCCTAGGGAGTAAGTTCATGAAAATGCACAGAGCAGATACATGAGGAAAAGTGTTTGGTTATACATTTCAGAAGGCAGCAAATGGGCTTATCTGCTGCTCTGTGAGCAGTGAGAATAATTGCGTATGCATTTGCTGCATCTCATAATCATCATCATCATCACACAGATGACATTTCATAGCTGAATTGGGAATCTGCCTTTCCCAAAATTATTTTTTGTTTGGAAGAAGAAATTATTCTAAATAATGTCTGGGGAGGATAGATATAGGAAAGCATAGATTGAAGAGTCAGACATTCTGAAGTCATAATCTTATCACCACTTCTCTAAATAATTCTATGATATTGTTAACTCCACATTTGCAAAATGGTAACACATCTCTCTGTGGCAGAGTCCCAGGCTACTGGGTATTTCTGAGAGATGTTATGAACTGGTGCATTCATGTGAGCTAGTCAAACTCTGTCTGCATGGTGGAACTCTTGTGGGCTTCATAAAACCTTGGCCAGATTTGGATGGTTAGGGGACTCTGTTGTTTTGTCCTAGTGAAAATGCTACAGGACCCAAGTCAATGCCTCATCACTGAATAGGTACTAAAGACAGGGAGCATCACGAAGAGTTGTGTTTATTAGGTGTACCTCTGCTTCCCACAGACAGCCAGATGAAAAGATCTCATCTCTTAGCTCAGTGATGAAGGACAGGACAGGAGGAAGAAAGACCAGCTTGAGGCACAGTGGGCTGAGTGAACATCACATAATTAGACCTGTACCAGTTCCTCCATGAGATAAACTGGATTGTCATGTAGGAGGAAGTCATGGTCATTTGTAATAATAAGACCTTAGGTAAATTATTTCACTCTTCTCCCTTCTCCTGGCAGTCATGGAATCTGGTTGCTCTCTTCAAGGGGAAAGAACTCAAAAAAATCTTTTAAAAGAAATGAGTTCCATTTTCACTGGTATGATAAGACAGGGGGGCCCTATTTTCAACACAGGTGCTAGAAGAGTTGAAAGAAACCTGAATGAAAATGAGACCCTCACCTCTTGAGGATCTGTACTGTCATATTAGGCAGGAGGACTTTATTAACAGGCACACTGCGTTAACATCGCGGCATTCCTTTGCCCAGTATTCTAGGGGGACTTCTTATCCACACCAGCTTTTTGTAGCCAAGAAGTTTGTACAGGATGACTGGACTGGTATGCAATAGCTTAAGACCAAACTGAACCCGGCTAAGTGCAGCATTTGTTTGAAAATTATTGCTTGGAATTATGTAGTGCCTAAATGTTAATGTTGAGAACAAGTATCTGAAAAAGTGGCAGTCATCAATGCTTCGAAGGCTCAAGCACTTTGCTAGCCATGAGCCTGCGTTTGCCTGCCTAATACACACAGATCAGCAATCCTTGTTTCTCTTCTACCTAAATATATAGCAACTACTTACAAATGCAAAGCATATTCTCCAGGTGTCCTGTACAGCACACACTGTGCAGAAAACTGCTACCAAAATTCAAGCCAGAACAAATTGCTGGCTGGACAAGAAAGCAACATTTACCCAACAATATGATGTCACTTATGCATATGTGGGAGGAAGAGAAAAATCTTGATTTGTTCTGGCCATAGATGAGGACACAGCTTGAAATTAATTGATCGTGGGTGCATTCAAAGTAACAGCTTGATCCAGTTCCAGCAAAATCCAATGACAAGACTCTGGTGCGCAACACTGAAAGTGCCAGACTTTCTTCTTGAAGACTTCAGCTCACACTTCACTGTGTAGAAGTGAACAGATTCTCTCTGTCACCTTTCTAGGGCAAGTTCTGATTAGGCATTCGGACCTGAGCTCTCTTGGGGTGAGGATTAGGAGGGGAAAGATAGGCTGATGTGTAAAATGTTTTCTTTGTTTTAAGAATATTTAAAGTAAAGAACCAAATTAATTAGGATGAAACTTTCATGAAGATACTTGAGTCAGGAATCCAGTCCACCATTTGTTCTTTCTACCCGTATGATCACCACTATCACAGCATGTCAGCATTTTACAACCTCACCTTCTAAGTATTCTTTGAGACAGGAAGATGTTTGCAGTGCCCTTTTGACAGATACATCTCTGCAGAATTAACGTAAGTGTCCTAACAGTGGCATTCTGTAGGATAACCCTTTCGTCTTGCATGTCCAGTCTTCATTTGCTTCAACACACTTTTTCCTTCTGTTTGCTTTTCCCCACTGATGCCTTACACTCAACTTTAAGAGCAAAGCTCAGCCAACCTGCTTTACTCCCATTTATAATTAATTTAACTTCCTGGCTCTGGGGCACCTTTTGCTGTGCTCAAGACCACTGTCACACAATTCTGCAAATCCAGAGTAATTTGCTGACATGGAAATTAAACCATTGCTCTTCTGATGCCAATAAACCCAAGTGCTGACAATTGAAACAATCATTCCAGCAAAATGGTCAGGAGCGTCCACGTTTGTCATGTCTTGACAACTCTAGATCAAGAGAGCTCAATTCATAAAAAGCCAAAAGATGAGTTCTCTAAGTACCAGTGTCAAAAAATTCATAACTCAGTGCGTTTTCTTAGAGCTACTTAATAGAGAGAATGTCTTTATTTAGCACCTGTCATTTCAAGTTCCCAAAAGGCTCTCTCAAAAAATTAAGTTTCCTCATAAGCTTCCTAGCCAGACATCAGGCTCCAATTTACAAGGGGTAAACTAGTTTAAGGTCACCCAGCATGGGAAAGAAGAGCTGGGAAGCAGCTCCAGGAATCCAGAGGACTACACCCATCAGTAGCCACTAGACCACACAACTGTCCCCATTTCACTCTAGTCATTATTAAGCAGGATAGAAGAACACTGTGGTTTTATGTTAGCTGAAATCTTGCATTAACGTTTTACTGTCCCACTGATGTTTTGCCTAGAACATTCTGTAATCCACAAATTAATATGTGAAGAACATCCAGTACAGTTTAAGGAATAAAAAAAATTACACAAATGGCAATGGAGTCTTGACTTCCAGCAGTTTCGTAAACCAAGAGTTGGAGAAAGAAGGTTCCTTATTTTATCACACATAGCGTTGTGTAATGCCAGCAAAACTGCTGTCCTTCCCAAAACCAAGCAGAAACCCTATTGTTGCGGCAAACCCCAGCTGGTCACATGGAAAACTTAAAACCTCATGGCATTCTGTTTTGCATGGACAGAGAGGCAGTTTTTCTTTTAACATGACAAGGGTCAAAAATAAATGTGCTTTACCTATGCATAGTATCTGAAGTACTTGTTGCCTGCTTTTACTCATCACTTCATGTTTTCTATGATCTTGCGTTTAGCTTCTGGCATAAATGTTTCTCTATCCTGCAAATCCTATCCCTGTTCTTGTTTTTGTTAAAGCACTTTGTTTAAGGATTCTTCTTAAAAGAGGCAGATTTGCTTCCATTTAGGACAGGTCCATGCTGCAGTCAACGCAATGAAACAGAAATCCAAGGCAAAACCCAATCCCCATTCAGAAAGTCCTTGAGCAAAGCAGCAGGAAACTTGCTTGGATCAGGCATAGGCCCTGCTTGCTCAGAGCACAGCTGGGAAGGATGTATTTGATCACAGAAGCATGCCCTGTCAAGAAAAGCCACCACTGTCAGAAACTGAATCCAATACTCCAGCCTGACTCAGAAACTCAGCATGGAGGTAGGCAGAGAATAAACCCTAACCTGAACAGAATTATTTAAAATCTGTTTAAGTAATGAGCCAACCTCTCTCATCGGATCAACACCGCCTGAAGCCGAGATCTCCACAGACCTGGTGCGAGCGCGCAGAGCTGCTGAGCCCTTGCTGGAGCTCTCGCAGTGCTGAAGGGCCTCTCTCCACAGCCAGGCTGTAGCAGAGAGTGATTAAGTATTAAGCCTCAGGGAAGCTGCAGAAAAAGTGCAACTACAGGGGTGAAATGAGACTTCGCAGGGTCAACTGACAATGAAGGAAAGGGAAACCCCAGCAGGGAACATCCATATTGCCAGCATGAAATGGGTGGAGGAAAACAGGACTATGCCACACGTTGAGGTTCTGAGAAAGTGCTTCCTTTCTACTCCCCAGCAGTTCCTACTTAGTAAGACTGTCCTCTCCCTTTGCCTCTCCTTGCAAACCTAAGAACAGATTCTCATGTTTATAACAGTTTAAGAGAAACAAAGCTAAGTTCCTCTGGTCATTAAAATTATTGCATCACTTTACTCAAAAGCAGGACTATTGTTAACCGTAGTGTCTTAAGCCAACTTCTAGCTTGGGTCATCAGAGTCTGTGCACCTAAATTCAACTCTCAGTTGAGAGGACAGAGAGGCTGTCCTGCTTTATCCCACTTTTATGCTGTGAGTTCGGATTTTGCCAGACTGTATGCCACTCCAGAATCAGTGTAGGTAAATACAGTAGCCAGAGGCTAATGTTGGCTTTGTTCTGCACAGAGTAAACATCAGAGTAGCAGTTATTTGTGTTGCTTTTATACTTAGGAGCCTGGAAAGCAAAAATCTGTGGAAATAAGTCTTAGCTCTCTTGGGCCTGTAACAGGATATCTGCTGTAGGAACACGAGAGTGTAAACTAGCATTAAATGGGATTTCACCTACAATCACTTCTCAAAATGGGAAATCTCATAATAGAAGCAATTTTAATAGGGCAAGAACACTACAGGCATCCCTATTGCATCTATGAAAATGTACACTTGGGGAAAGCCAAAATATGATGTGCACCACCTCTGGTAATTATGAGGTCTCAGAACATATGCAGCTACTCAAATTATTATGTATATCACTATTGTGCTTAGAGGCTGCACCTGATCTTAGTTGCTCTATAATTAGACTTGTCTGATACAATCAAACCTCTCCTGTGGGTGAAAGTTTTGGAGCTATTCTCCACCAAGTGATAAACTGTGACTGAGTATAGTAGAAGTAACATAGCTAACCTCTTTCTCAAAGGGCTTACAGTCTACATAGGCAAGAGACACAGAAATAAAGACAGATTGGCAGAACAAAGTACTCTGCAGGAACAGTTTTAAAGAAATGCAGTATAAGTGTGCTGATACTGTAAGCTGCTGGGGACAAGCAGTAAAGACCTACAAGGACATACCCTAAAGGAATCAGCACCAGGAGAGAATCAGCATTGTGGAAAATGTTACTACTGGGCATCACCACAACTCATCAAGATGGCAGAGGGGATCTGGCACCAAGGCAAAATGCAGTGCCAGGGACTTTGTCAGGACACAACACATTACCTAGATGAGCAATGACTGCTTTGCTTATGACAGTGGCAAAAGGAAGCTAGCACTAGCCATGCACATTAGAGAAAGTGAGCAAATACTATCTACTGCTTGTATAACAGCAGTGTCCAAAGGTTTGGCCCAGAAAACAGCTCCACTGCACTACACCCTGCAAACATTCAGCAAGGGCAGACTCTGATCCAAAGAGCTTGAGTTTCAAGTAAAGATAAATACAAGGTCAGAGACATGTTTAACGAGTTGCCTGTGGTCATGTGTGTCATTGGTAGCCTACTCAAAAATCCAGGTGATATCTCAAGCTCCAGTCTATCAATCTGTCCAAACACGCCACCTCCTCTAGCCAATACTTCCTTCTCTTAAAGCAGGCTACAGAGAAGACACTTTGAGCTACAGTACAGGTTTTGCACTGAAAGCGAGCACCATTAAAGAAGCTATGTTTCCCCATCTACTGTCAGCTAACTAATTTGCTGGTTTTTCTCCAAATATCTCTACCTACAAGTCAAACCCCTGAAAGTGCTGAAAATAACAGCACCTCCTTCTGCATACCAACATGTTCCTTACATGTGGGAGAAGATCTGTCTCCAACACAATGATGAAAAGCTACTTCTGTAGAAGCTCAAAATTACTATTCTTCCTGAATTTGGCAGTTGCAATCAGTAAGGTCACTGCACCATGAGCTCCTATTGAATGTCTAAAGCCATTCAATTAATCTTAGTTTGCTGAGAACTCAGAGAATTTAAGTAAGGTCAAAGAGTTAAAAAGAGATGAGGCAACCCTATACTCCTACTGACAGGATGCTTCCTGAAAAGCTGACACAGATACGTAAGTTATTCCACTGACAAGAGAACAGAGCTTTCTGTAATCAACACCCTAAGCATATACACATATACTTTGAAAGACAGCAAAACATCTGGAGAATCCAACTCTGCTTGCTGTCCCCATCATATAGTGGGAAGTTATCTTTCTGCAGGAAAAGGCTTTATTTCTTTTTTGTTTTACAGATAATTTTTTCTGTAGATATTATAGGGTTACCCAGACATGCTTATCTGCTTCCTCAGGTGAAAAAAAGACAGCTATGTATTGACTGCTCTAGTCCTGGAGACATCATCCCACAATATCTCCTTTTTGTCTGCTAGATGTGGGGTAGGGCTCTTGAAGAGCTGGGCACTGTTCTCACAGACCAGAAAGCAATTGATAAAGACACAAACAATAAGGCTGCAGAACATGACACTGAAAAAGTCATGTAAAGAGTTCTACGGCCACAGAAACAGCCATGCAAAGTGGACCTACAGATGCCATGCCACTGAACTCTGTCCAGTCACAGTAATAGACAAGAAGCCTGGTAAGTTTTCTACTTTATCTCTGCTCCTCAAGGAAGTCCACTAGTGTAACGCTTATCTGTCTGTACAAGGGAGAGTCCATAATGCTAAGGACCTGAAAAGAGTAGCACAGAAACTGGGCAGTCAGTACCAGGACAAGGATCCCCACAGGGAACACGTGAGAAAAAATAGGTGCCTCTTTGAGAAAGAACGATGGAAGTCATGGATTATGTCCAGACGCAGACAGAGAACAGGACATGAAAGTGACCTCAGCGATACAGCAAACCTAGGTGGCTCCAGAGACTCAATCACAACTGGCTCCTAGAGGCAAGCAATTCTCATCCGTGACAGCTATATGAACATGGTTCAGCATGTCCCTGAGCATGCATGTGCTCAAATCAAGTTCAAAGCTAGTGGATCTCACACTAGTACTAGGTACAACATTTGGGACAAAGGAAGGCTGATGATACCACCTTTTATGGTTGGCATCACACTGAAAGAAGCAGTGCTGGAACAGCCCAGCCAAGCACACCTGTCAACTAGCCCAGAGAGGGCTAGTAATGGTGCATGCAGAGATCCGCAGTCCACACCCAGGTCAAACCTCAGTTCCTAAGAGCTAAGCAGGACAGCATTCAGCCCAACTTAAGTCACCAAGGTCTAGCTAAAAGAATCTTGACAGTTTTCTATTAGTCTAGCTTTCATTAATGCTGCTTGGACTGTCTCCACCATTTGCTAATTCATAACAGATTAGAAGGTCTATCTATATATTATGAGATTCTTCCAGTGGGTGCAGGAATGAATTTCAGTAGTTATAAATGGCAGCCGCAGAAATCCAGTTTTTCTGATCATCTTACAATTGCATCCTTGTAAACAAGGAGGCAGATGTTGCTCTGATCATCAGCAATGGGAAAACAGCTTCTAAATTCCATGTCTAACACAAAGCTGTGCTTGTATCACCCCACAGTTGCATACATAGCAGGGGATTCCTGGCGGCTTCCCTAACAGAGAGGGCAAGCCAGGGCAAGGAAGAAAAGTGGCAGGACTAATTTTGCCGGTAATGTTAAGCCAAAGCAGCCTCCAGACAGCTCTAGGATGAACTAGGTTTGGCAAGCAAGGAGTCATGAAGCATAGTGAATCCTTGCTCCAACTTCTGTTTTCTCTCTCTTCAGCTGTGCAGAGTAGCTGGGTGAAAGACAAGACTGTCCTGCTCCAGGGAACAAATCAGGAAGACAACTGGGGAGCTAGTTACTCTACAGAGTGATGGGGAGAAATGTTAATCCTCCAAAATTAATGTACAAGGCATGTTTATAACACTGATTGCTACAAACAACATCCTCTCATGGTCTAAAAATGAACTATGTAGACAGGAAAGATGGAAGGTGATGGTAAGCAAAACGGCCCTGGCAAAACAGCCTACTGAAAATATTTACAAGGGAAAACATGCATAATTTTGAAGGCAGCCAGTGCTGCCAGCAGACCAACCAAAATGAATTCTTGCCATCAAGATGACTGCTAGGGTTTATAAGCCTTTTGTCAAGAGGTGCTAGCCTGTATATGTATGGATTCGCACAAGTTCACTCTTACAAATACAGAGTACTATGATGACCATCCCCATGTACCTACCTGCTCTTCTGGGATAGCTGATAGCTTCTCCAGCATCATTAGCCAGGCACTGTTCCTCTGCATGCCAATGTAGAGCCTGGAAGGAAACAAGGACAGCTTTATTCAGGAAAAAAGTGTGAAAACGAAGCACCATTTTTGGAAGACATAACAAAAATTTATCTACTTAAATGGTAAATGAAATACTTTCCCATGTAACTTTGGTAGCCACTCATCAGCAACATTCCACAGCCAAAAGTGATCCAATGGGCAAACATCCCTTTTCCACATTACCTCCCTCTCCCACCCACTAAACCCCACTCATGGTTTGGCAGCAGTGGGCAGCAGTGACCTAGCATAGCTAGGTCACTTAAGGAACATCTCTGTATGGCATCTTGCAGAGTATTTCTTGATTTGTTGTGAGAATTTACCACTGAACCCAACTACATGCCACAGCGTTGAAAAGGGACTCACTGGAATTGACTCTGCTCATTGCTCTGCAATCTTACCAAATTTCCATTCAGAGGGCTGCCTCTGCTTTGGCTTTTGTTGAAGACTGCCATCAGATGCAAATTGTTAAAAAGGAAAGAGTCAGTATTACACAACAGTAGAGGAGAGACCTTGCTGCAGAGAATCTATATTTTGCTAGAGATTAAAACCCTCTTCCCCACTCTGTAATTCAGCTCTCACCATGCAAACATACCTGTGCCATGCTACAGTGACTCCCAAGGCATCATTGGAAGATTTGTGAGCACCTTATCTGTATTCCTAATCTCCCAGAGCTTCTCTTTATAATATGTTATATGAAAAACTTCTGTGGAATAAGCAATTCTGTGCTCATCCTTCCTGCTAAAACTTGTTGCACCTTCTGTATCATCAGACTGACCACAACTGCATGGCTATGCTATCTTATGAAGGGTCAAAGACTGGATATGAGTTTGCCCATTGACCTTTATACCACTGATTTTAAACACCCTATGTTTTTCAAAGTATGTCCCAAACTGAAGAATCCCATTCATAATCTGTAAAGCCAACGTTTCTAATCCGCATCATACAGTCAGAGAAACTGAGTCATTAGTTGTTTAAGGAACTTCCACTTTCCCAAAAGAGGAACTGTCATTTAGAGAACCTTCCTCTCAAATCCACCCAAACACATGAGGTTGACATGGGCTGAGCCCTGGTATTACTACCAAGAGGGGAAAGCACATCTTTTATGCCAACCCTGTGCAAAGTCAGCGTTAAAGATACCTATGTTCATGGATGCTCCTTGAGATACTGCAAAGCAGCAATGTCTTGGAAATGTCAGGGCTGCAGTTCAAACATGAGATGGACGTTAAAGTTGACCTTACTGTCCATTTAACAAGAGAGCTCCAATTTGGCAGCCTGCTCAGAAAGGAAGGACTCCTGCGTGGCAGCCGTTTATGTAGCTCCCACGTTTCTTCCACTCTAGGCAGACTAAATCCCTAAAGACAAGTAGAAAAGCAGTTTCTCCCACCCCAAGCATAGAAAGCGGGCTTCTACATGAGACACCTGGACCTCCAGCCACCTGCCACAGAATTGCCAAGAGGCTCATGCAGGGCCTCAGCAGTACCCTGGGTTTCAGGAACACAGGTGCAGACCCTCATTCCCTTCCACACCATCCAGGCTTAGCAATAAACTTCCTGTTCCCCCATTAATAAGCCTATGCCACGTGTTTTGGTTTGGTGGGGGGTTTTGTTTATTTGGGGGGAAGAGGGGAAGGATGGGGGTTGTGTGTTTGGTTTTTGGGGGGGGGATCTTGAGGAGGGTTGGTCAGTTGTTTGGTGATGGCTTGGTTTGTGGTGGTTTTTTTAATAGCTCACCTCATTTCACACTTGCCATTTCAGCCTGAGGGTTGGGACCCTGTTGGCAAGAGCTGAATAAGTTCATACGAGTACATGCCTGACAAACAGGCCTCCCTTCTCTCATCCAAACAAACCAAGCTTAAGGCAATTCCCACCTTGCAGGCATCACACCCAAAGGACAACACAAATAGAAACAGCCTTGCAAGCAACAGCAAACATCCAGGATCGAAAGGAGTGTGACTTGGCTTTCTTCAGTAAAAGAAGTGTAACCTCCCCTGAGGTCAGATCCCACATGAACATGGGCTTATTATCAAGGAACCGAAAGAGGTGTTGAAGAAGCACCACTAGCCAACAAAAAAACTCTCATAGCCCAAACCACACTTACACTTGGCTCTGTGCATCTACCTGTCCCTAGCTCTTTACCCAGTCCCAACATTCCTATATGTCTAGAAGCACCACCAGCCTCCTGCCAGGCAGCTACCCCTTCCACGTTACAGGTGCTCTTTGTTTCAGGAAATAAGCAGTGGGTTATTTACATGGTTGATTCATTTGGTTTTTTTGCCTGATGGTTTTGGAAATAGCAGGCTTAGCTTGGCTTCTATCAAGTTCCACAAGAAATAAACCATGACACTAAGAAGGATCCTTGTACTTACTACATAGATTCAGAATTTTGCTCATGAGCTGTTCATACAGTGGCTATGGGGTGTCACACAACATCAGCATCAAGCTCCAGGATCATTTAAGCCTTGGATGAAGTTCTCCCCAAATCCTATGGTGTGTAAGTTAACATCACAGTAAGGCTTCCAGCTGGGAGAAATTTAATGGTACTGTTTTATACAGCACATCTCATTAACAATAAGTAATGCATTGGACAGAAGAAAAATATCTACCCTGTGTATACTGAGCTAACAAGGTCACACATTCAGATGTTAATATTTGTATAGTGTCATGCTGAGCTAGAAAACCTCCTGGAGAGTATTCTGTCCCTGCATTACACGGATTTGTAAGAAAGACAGCCAAAAGTTGAAGGACTCTATGTACAGCTTAGAGTCCAAACCAGAGTCTAATGAAGCTGTGAAAAGCTAGGATGTAAAAATAAGATAGCCAAATCAGGTAAAGAAATTAAGTACCCAGAAGTACTGGATCTGCAAGCCTAGGAATCAACAGAAAAATTTCTTTCAAGTTTGCCCTTCCCAAATGGGAACATCAGAATAAACGAGGTTACCTTTTTTTCCTGCTTTTGAGTCCCTTCAGATCCATTTACATTTTATCCCCAGCCATATGCACAAAAAATGCCATCATCAGCCTAAGTTCTGACCTCTGATTTTGAGTGACTGATTCAGGAGTATTTGGAGTTTTACAGCAATCTTTTTGATACATGTGTCTAGACCCTTGTTTAAACTTCTTTAGAGTTTGTTTGGGTGCATGCTCAGAAGTCAAGGCACTCCTGCAGTCCTGCTCCTTAGTTGCAATCTGGAAAGGACATACTGACAGCACAGTGGTATTGCCATACCAATAATCCAAAGAGTGTGCTTCCAAGTGTAGTGTTCTACAGGATAAAAAGGTTGGGGGAGTGGGGGGACAAAACAAAAATCCCCAAACCAACCAAAACCCAAACACTACAGCCAACTTTAAGCTATTCTCTGGAAAAAAAGAAAAATATTAAAAGTGGAGCCAGATCAGACCAGGCTGCATGCCTACTGCACCACTTAAAAAAAAACCACTCTTGGGAGCAAGGCTCTGGGCAAGTTCCTGAAGAGATATCTCTATAGGAAATGCAAAAGAATAGACATTGCTACCTTCTAAAGCAAAGAGGATTTGAAGACCTATAAGCCAATATGTAAGAAAAAGCACCATTCTTATTACACTGTTGCCTCTTATATGGCAGAGTAATGGAAGTAACTCCCTATATGCAGGTGTTAGACATGTCATACTGCCTTCTAACAGCAAAAGAGCAGGGAGTCAGCTGAGCTATAAGCACATAGCCAGAGCACCTGAGACTAATTGCTAGCTCACAGTTTTGTTATAGACTTTAACTACTAAACTTCCAAACACAGGTATTTATGTGCTTAAGTCTATTACTTTAGTATCACTGTCGCTAAATTGCATGCACAATATATCTGAAACACTGGCTTGAAACCAGAAAGCAGGAATAGAACTAGGTCCTACATCACTTCAGATCCTCCAGTAAGAGTATCTCAGCATTTCTCTTCCCAACTGTAAATCTTAAAATAAAATCAAACACAAGTACATGATAAATCAGTGACAAAATAGAAACTAAACCCAGTTCAGATGCCCTGACTGCATGGGACTTCTTGTCTTCTAAGTGTACAGAACCTTACATTTTCCAGCAATTTGTCCAATTCACTTCTAAATATTTCCCAGAGGGAAAAATATTTAGTGGTCTATTAAGCATTAGTGTTGGGAAAACCAGTTAATATTTCCCCCTGGGGTTAATCTGGACTAAACACCATGAGAATTGCATTTTGACTGAGTAATTCAGTTTCCTTTTACATGATTTCAAAGCACCCATCTCAGCTGAGGTCTCAGGCATCAGCTCCTCACGCATCTTTACCTGGCTTACTGTCTCTCCATTGTATCTGCAAATACAGTCCAAAAGTTACCGAAGTCAACAGAAGAGGTAGTTTAACTTAAAATAAATCTTTTTTTCTATTCTAAGGTTTTAGATTAGCAAAGGTAGTATGGATAAGTTTGCCATGACTCATAAATTTGAAGGATGCATTAGACAGCTATTAGAAAATGTCCTAGGCAGATTTTGATCACTTTTGGTAGCTGAGCATGAAGTATATTAGATTAGCCAAACTTGTTAAAAATAGCCTTAAAAGCCTCTAGTGACCAGGAACTCTATGACATTCCCAGATACTGGCACCACATCAATATCTTTACCACTAGAAGGTTTTCATAAGTGTCTACCATGGCTCTTCCTTCTTAATTCAAGTGCTTTATTTCTCATCCTATCTACATTGCTATGGAGAAAAGTATCTTTCCCCCCTTTCTGCATAAGTCTTGCTTATATACTTTTAAAATGCTGTTGTACTTGCTTTCCAATGTAGTCAGCTTTTTTCCACTCCTTGTTTTGGGGTTATGCTTTCGAGATCTACAATTGTTCTCCTTTGGCATCTCCTCATTGTCCATATATTCCCTGAAACGTACCCAATTGCAAACTGTGCTCCAGCTGTTTCCCCAGGACTTTGTAGAGTAAAGGAGTTATAGCTGACTCTCCTGACACTACATGAGTACTCCTGGTTCATAAATCTAATATTTGTTTATTCTCCTGCAGCTACATAGAAACTCCAGATATTATCTTCTGTTCTTCAAGATCTGGAGCAAGCGGATGAAGCTCTTCAAAACTACAGTAAGGGATGTTAAAAAGAATCACAATTTAAACAAGGGCTTAATTACAAGTCATGATTATCCTTTAAGGAAAAGAAAAAAGAAAACAAACCAAAAACAAAAAACAAACAAACCCCCCAGAACAACCAACCAGCCACGCTTCATCTTTTCATTAACTTATCTGTATTCTGTGTCAGGTCTGTTTTTAAGTACACTGAAGCCTGACAATACCATTGGAAGAGAAAAAGAAAAGAGCTATTCTCTGGAGGCACTATTATGAATAACATGTGTTCCTGGCTGTTTCCTCTGGGCCTATTTTATGAATCAGTCCCAAAAAGCAAACAAGTCATTCAACACTCTCACCACAGGGTCACTCATTGAGCACAGGTTTTTATTTTAGCACAACAGTAACAAACCTAAAAGTTCTAAGATACTCAAAATTTCAGCTTCACACTGGAACAGAGTGATGCTACTGAAACAGAGTTCTCTTCCATACTACAGAGGCAGCAGCATTGTTCTCTGCTTTGTACTGGAGTTGTTGACAGAGGAGCATCTCTCAGTAGTCATTACAGAGAATGAGAAGCCATTTGTTCTCTCCACACCAGCATAGAATTACTAGTCCCAGTGTCTTTCCAATGCTGATGAGGTACTATACACAGGTCCTGCATCACACTAGCAGGACAAAGCAATGGTGAAACTGTTTTGTGCATTTTTCCTCTAGACCATTGCTGTGCACTTCACAACGGCAAGAGTCAAAGCTGCTAATCAAAACAATCTGATGTGGGTTAAAATACAAAAGACAGGATATTAGGCAAAAAAATAAAAGAGGATTGTTTGCAACTTCTCCAAGGCATTTATTTCCACCTTCCTCCACCACTTTGGTTCCGCAAACTTGTGAAGACATGCTGTTGCCTCATAGGTGGTCGTGCTCTTTCTTTACAGGCTTCAATCACCTTTGAGGTGGCTCATAATAGATTTTGAACAGAAAAGGCTAGTACTGGACTACTGTTATTCAATAGAACAAGATAAAGCAAAATAAACTTCATAATTTTTGGTTGCAATGGCCAGAATTATGATCTAGATTCATCTAATTGCACTTGGATCCAGAGAATTAGTTCCACCCATTGTAACAAATGGAACCAATTGCAAAATTTGGATGTGAGTCAGTATTTAGAATCCAATCCAACAGTCAACAGCAGGCTTTGTCACAACTGCTAACATTTAAAGAGTAAGGGAAGAAATAAATGAGTAAAGAGCTGATTTAGCATAAGAACTCTCAGAAATGCTGAAACCCTGCATACCAAGATACCTTCTGATCACTGGGAACAGAAGATTAGAAATAAAAAGTGGCATCAGCCAATATTTTAAACATGTTTGATTAATAATTGAAGGTACTAGGAAGAACACTAAATCACAGTTCTTGCTCTTGGGTGAGCCCCTTTCAGTATCCTGATTGGATTTATAACCTTGGAAATAATTAGGGAGAGCCAATACAAAACCTAAAAACCTTTGCGCAAGCAGTATGACCACCACTTATGCTTTGATATAATTTCATCTATTGCTGGTTCCAAAGACTCCCCTCGCTCCACACACTACCCCAAATGCCATTTCCATCTCCCAGCCTCATGAGGGCATGCTCACATAACCATGCTGTGCTTCCAAATACTACAAGTTAAAAGTTGGGATATTTTGCTTGCCAAATACACTCACAGGTTCTGGAAACTCCAGGTGAGTTGGTGCATTTCAACAAAGTCCACTTTATGCTTCTCCTCCAAACTATTTTCCAAGCTCACACCTACTGTGTAGGAGAAGCAGCAGTAGCCTACATAGGTGAGCACCATGTGCTGATTCAGTTTCCTCTAATAAATCAGACTGGTAACTCAAGGACAAGCAGCGCCATTGTGAGGAGAGGCACAAAGTTCTCACATTCTTCAAGCATGGCAGCAGAAGCCAGGAACGCCAACACAGGGACGGAGATGGACAGCCACATCCCCTCACCTCTTGTGCCCTCTTTGCAGAAGCAAGAATAATCCTATTTACCAAACAGCATTCTAGGGTCATCATCGAGACTTGTTAAAGCCTGCACAGTATTCAAGACCTTTTAAAAGCACAGACTAAAGTTAGAATTTCAAGTCAGCCAGTTCAAACAGTAAACAGGACACTTAGTTTTAACAGGGAAAGGGTAATTGCTCTTTGGCACTGCTGATTGTATGAGATTCTCACTCCAAACAGGAGATCTTTCTACATGCCATGGTTCAGCTGAACCACCAGATACAAGCTGCCTGCAGGAGCATCTGGCTGCAAATCTCTGGCCTGTGCACATTAGTTAATGCCATCCTCCTGAACCCTGCTCTTTCTAGGCAAAGCTATTTTCAAACTAACCTTAAAATCTCTTCCACAGAGCCAGCAGCAGGAGAAAACCCCAGTTAGACTGGAGACTGCTGCTTCCCCCACTCACCAGCATTTCCAAGCATTCACAGAATTAAGTTGGCAGAGAAACAGGAAAAGATGGAGATTTAAAGAATCTTGTAGACACAATGTGACTTTAGCACTAGTTTCCATGCAGCTCAGGCAGCAGATGTTGACACTAGGAGGCTGCCCAATTCTGTTCCACCAGCCCTGTTTGTTACCTGGAAAGAGTGGAAAAAACAAGCTTTCTAAACTGACTATCTAGCTCCCCCAGCCCCTAGGCACAAGGGGAGGGTGGCTCCAAGTTGCTGAAGAGGCTTTTATAGTCAGAGAATGGAAGCTATGAGCAGGATTTAGATGTCAAATCTCCAGAGAAAACTTTGGGTTCCTGTGAACTGGACTACAAAAACCATCAAGCCCTCCAAATTCAAGAAGGACCCTCATTTCTAGGCTTTGACAGTTTCAGCCTTCCTTAAGCCAGAGTCACTTCCTCCCAGGGTGCTCCCACCCCAGTTCTATGTTTGGGAGTTTTGACCTGGTGAAGAGGCAAGTGCTTATGTCCTTGCTGCATGAGTTTTGAAGGACTGAGAGCCATGCAACATGTGTTGATCAAGTACAAATTCAAAGTGAATTTGTCTCGAGTGACAATAGCAATGCCAGAAGGAGGCTGGTGAAAACAAAACAATTACTGCGCCTACAGGAATACAGCAAGAAGATTAGCACCCAAAACTCTCTCAGCAGGCATTGCTTTGAAATGCTTTTGTCTTTTGAGGTTGCCCCCCACCTTTTTATTTTTTTAATGTGTTTAAATTCTAAATTAGGCAACAGCAGAGATCACCATCCACAACAAATTGTAAACAATCCCCCAAATTGAAGGTGTGCTAACAGGGATAAGCCATACTTCCAGACCTGAATCTGTCCTTGAACATGAATGGCTTGTAATCCTGCCTCAAGAGATAAGGCCAGGCTCGGGTCCCTCTTCCAAACATCTCTATTCCAGGCCAGTGAGTAACGCTGGGTGACAGTCAAAAGAGCTGGAGGGCATAATATCCCCTCCTTTTTCATATTAATCCTGCAAAAAATTAAAACACAAATGAAATAAACCATGGGACTCGTAAATCTATAAAATTCAGGGGGTAAAAAAGAAATTACTTGTAACCAAGGATTTTTGGACTGCTGAGAGTGATTTTCCATGCGTGTCTCATGCTTCCTGCATTGGCTGTATGGGCTGAACGAGGGGGAGATGGGGAAAAAACATGAAAAAACAACAGCAAAACACCACTGCTTTCAAGAGCAAGGAAAGCTGCTCAGAACGGGAGGAATGAGATTCACCTGCGCCAGGAGAGGGCGCATTGACCAGCCGCAGCGGCAGCAGGAGCCCCCAGCCCTGCGAGCTCCCATCTGCTGGGAGCGGGAAGGACGGGGGGCCCTGGGCGCCTCCACCTGCGCTTCCCAGGGCGCTCCCTCATCGATTCCTTCGTCCCTGTTTATCCCACACAGCTGGTCATTCATCTTCACTCAGACAGGGCTTTTTTTGCTCTGCTCTTCTGGCTCCATATTAACACCCGGCTGCCTTACGTGACACCATGACCTACTTTTTTCTTTTTCCTCTTCTCCCAGAGAATAGCAAATCACTGCTTCAGTGTGGCTTGCAAGGAGGAAAAGCAAAATTAAGGAGTACTGGCAGAGCAAGCCAGAGCCCTTTTCAAAAATTCATGGCTGTTTGTGAGATGTCAGGCAAAGAGAGGCAAGACCAGCCCAGGCTCCCCAAACTGCACAGCTGAAAAGGAGAAGATAACAGGAAAACTAAGAGAAGGGTCTTGTGTTTTGAGTGCCTGAAATAACTCTACCAAAACTGAAGCAATTTGCCACCTGGCTCCCATAAAGCTTAAATCAGCTGATTTAGGACAAGGGTAAGAAAACAGTGGCAGTGACTCAGGCAAGGGAAGACTGTGGCTCAGGAGACACCAGCTCTTTTCCATCCTTCCCTGCAGACATGATCTAAGGAAAATATTTAAACTCAGAGCCTCCAAGATAATCAATTACATGCCTATATACCAGAAAAAGTCAATCAGCTTAACCCTAACCTTAGGGAAATCCCACTATCTCCACCAGCTTCCAGTGTCAATTACAAATCTACTTTCCTTGAGGATGTGGTTTTTAGTCTGTATATGTCTAACCTCCCTGGTGTTTGAGAAGAGATATAATTTCTCTAATTCTGCAAGGTACTCTGTGCAGCAGACTGCTAGGCATGCCTAATAACTTAGCAAAGGGGTACCTAAAAGAGTAAATTGGAAATGTCTATGTTCTATGAGGCCAAATAATCCTTCAAGGATTTTTGATTCTCTCAGACATCCAGACCTTTTTAGTTCTTGAGCTTTCAAAAGCTTGTCTAACATGGTTTGAAAGGTATATTACTCTGACTTAACATGCCTTTTCTTGAAATACACAGATGGTTATCCTTGATAGCAAGCTCAGAGCATAACTGCAGCAAGGCAAGCAGTATTTGTCAGTACTCCAGCAAGACTGAAGTCAAGACAAGCTATTTCTAGGCTGATATTTACTTTCTTCATTGCTGGAGAGCTTGCAGGACAAACAGAGTATATTCCCTTGCTTGCAGGTCAGGTCCAAAAGGGTCCTCATGATTTTTGCCCTTTCATTTCAGGATCTGGTTTGTAATGGAACCAATGGTTTGAGGTGTCCTGGGTTCAGCAGTAGCAGTCCTGTTTCTCTTTCGTGGTAGCTGGTGCGGTGCTGTGTTTTGACTTCCAGCCTGGGAACAGTGCTGGTGGTACCGATGTTTTCGGTTGTTGCTAAGTGATGTTTACCCTGACCAAGGACTTTGTGAGGCTCATGCTCTGCCAGGGAGGAGGGGAACCCGTGAGGAAGCAGAGACGGGGCGCCTGACCCAGGCTAGCCAAAGAGGTATTCCATACCACAGCACGTCATGCCCAGGATGTAACTGGGAGTTAGCCGGATGGGCTGGTAGACTGCGGGGTTGGAGGAGGGATGGGTTGGTGCTTGGTCAGGCTGGGGGGCGAGTTATCGGTTGGCTGGTGGTGGGGTGATGTATTCTCTTCCCTTGTTATTTCCTTTATCATTATTATTATTGGTGGTAGCAGTAGTGATTTGTGTTATACCTTAGTTACTTAACTGTTCTTATCTCAACCCGTGGGAGTTGCATTCTTTTCGATTCTCCTCTCCATCCCTTCAGGAGTAGGGGGAGGGAAAGAAGGGGGGGAGTGAGTGAACAAGTTACCTGACTGGGTTTAAACCATGACAGTTCTTTTTGGAGAATACAATACCACCGGCCAAGAAACGAGTCTCACCCAGAAGCCCGTGTCGTTCCGGATAAATTGTGGGGGTGGTGTAGCTGCTGTGCTTGGAGCTGGGGTAACCACACTGTCTGTTGCAGTCGAAGTTTGAGCAGCTGCTGTACTAGCCACTGGGGTAGCTGCGCTGTTCATTGCAGCCAAAGTTTGAGTAGTGACTGTACTTGTCACCCCCCCCAGCCCGACCAAGCACCAACCCATCCCTCCTCCAACCCCGCAGTCTACCAGCCCATCCGGCTAACTCCCAGTTACATCCTGGGCATGACGTGCTGTGGTATGGAATATCTCTTTGGCTAGGCTGGGTCAGGCGCCCCGTCTCTGCTTCCTCACGGGTTCCCCTCCTCCCTGGCAGAGCATGAGCCTCACAAAGTCCTTGGTCAGGGTAAACATCACTTAGCAACAACCGAAAACATCGGTATCACCAGCACTGTTCCCAGGCTGGAGGTCAAAACACAGCACTGGACCAGCTACCACGAAAGAGAAACACGACTGCTACTGCTGAACCCAGGACAGCGGGAATGGCATGAATCCTGGCAGCAACTGGGTAGCATTCATGTGCATTGGGATAATGCTCACTGGGTCTCAGTAGCAGAAGTGCAACCCTGCACTAGGTTGTGAATGTCTGACCTAAGGAGTAACTCCCACCACCTGCAGCAGCTGCAGGCTTTTGTATCTTCACTCTCAGCACTTTAGTCATTACCGTGCCTGCTGGTAGGGAGGAGCAGAAGAGTTCCAAGGTGTACCACTAGGTTTAAGCTCTTATAGCCAGAGTTTAGGACCTGCTCCAGCTGGGTATACTCTGAAAGTCACTGCCACTGTATTTACCTTCCACTGCTGCAGAAGGGCTGAGCTACATCATTGCCATTCAGCAAAAAAAGCATCTTTTTTTCATTCAGAGCCAAGTATCCCCCTAGTGACTATTCTTGCTGAACATGCCAGTAGCTGGGGCAAGACATGCTGAAAGTCCAACATGTCCCACCTCACTTCAGTACAACACAGCACCAAGACCTCATCCATCTATGTCCCAGACACACCACTTACCCTGTGCTGTGCTCAGCTGCACTGACACACAGGGCTGGAGCACATGCTGCAGCTGGTTGTGTTTGAGTACCCAGACTCTCCTGGAGACCCAGCTGCAGACTGTAGCCCCTCTTTATCACATAACATCCATGTTTTTTTCATATATGACCCTGAATGGCTCTCATGAGAAAAAAAAATAATTAGAAAGTCAATACAGGATGCATTTGTGAATAGAAAACAGGCTCCAGGGCACAATGTCACTGCTGCTCCCAGCAGCTCCTAAAAATGCATCGCAAAAAAAAACTCCACATGAAACTGCCTGAGTACAGAAGACATTGTTCTCTTCTGCACATCTTTTCTTCCAGACCCCTCCTGGAACCCAGCTGCTCTGCTGAACCCCTAGCCAGGGACATGGCACAGCAGCCCAGCACAAGCTGCTCTCAGTTTTCCACTGCAATTAGCATAGGTGTTGTTTATACTATTTTAGAGTGACCTAGCTCATCTGGGAAAAGCCCTTGTCTCCAATTCACTCAGAAAGACATAGTAGTTGCTTCTCTGCTCTTGGCATGAAGTGACCTTGAACATGGTTGGGATGGATGAGTCCAGGATAAATGAGAATCACTACCACCTAGGCACTGAGTATGCATAGGCTTACCACTAAAGAGCTGGAATCCTCCCCCAGAGTCCACATATAAGTCTCAGTGGCCACGTCAAAGGCTCAAGGAGATGCTTTCAAAAAAAGCCACAGATTCCCCAGAGATTGCCCAAAACCTGTAGATGGAAATGTAAAACGATCTTCTGTCAACTGACCTACATGTAAAGAATAAACACTCAAGAGACAATCGGCAGGATCAAGGCACTCTGCACACTCTCAGCCCAAACACGTGCTCTTTGCTTTAAAGATATGCAGCCAGCATGCCCCAGGAGCTCCTTGCATCTTCAGACATATGTTAACATGCCTAGAGCATATCTACACAAGCATCTAAATTCAGATAAACAGAGTGCTTTAGAAATAGATCTCCCAGTTGTTCCCATTTGCTGCATTTTGTTTCACATCACAGAGTGATCCTGAAGATCAACTAGACTGGAGGAGGCAGAGCACACCAAATGCACTCCAATCACCAACATCCAATCCTAAATGCTGGTCCTCCAAAGCAGAGCTAATCTAAAGTGAAACCCCACTGGAAATGCAGATAGCACTGATGTTATATACTCACCCCCATCTGACCTATTCCACAGAGTGCCTCCAGTTCACACCTCAGTGACACCCTCAGTGCCACTCCAGCTACACTTTGCTTCCACCCATCTGACAGCTTTCACCTGTTTCTTTTGCCTGGTGCTTAGATGATCATCCTCAGAGACAATCCCTTAGCTTTTATTGCATGCAGTTGCAACAGCTATTCAGATAGGGCCCTTAGCTCTCTCTGCCTGAAATGTCTGAATAAAATGAAATTAATTCATTGCAGTTTTTACTGCTTCCAAACTTGCTTGCTGCAGATGTTTCCCCCATTTGACCAGGAACCATTATACTCCAGTCTCAGTTGCACAAACCATTAACCCATTATGAATGGGCAATATTGGCCTATTTTGAATAGGTGGTTCTAGCTCCTCTGCCACAATAAACAATAGCAGCAAAGCTGCTTGGCACTAGCCACCTTCTGAGGGGCTATTCATATTCTGGTGTTTGTGCACACTGCATGGTTTACAACAGTGATTTTGCATTGTTTATTTTCTGTTCCTCTGCAGACAGTGGCATTGTTAAACAGCATGTGTCCAAGAGAATCCACCCTTTTCATGGGATCCCCTCCCAGCTATTACAGCACTTCCCAGAAACCTACTGAGCTATGGAATAAACAAGTCTCAATGGGGGGAACTGAGCCCACACCCGAGAAGTAGAGTGCCATGAAGCCTCCATAGCAATGAAAGTAACTTGGCCTTGCATGAAACCTTCCTTTTGCCTAATGAAAACCCTGTGTTGTCACCCTTCTTAATGAGGCTTTCTTGTCCCTTGCAGGCAAAAGATGGAATAATGGACTTCCCCCTGACTTGTTCCAGTTGTGGTATGGGCCATGAAGGAAGATGTTTTTCTCCTTCTGACCTATGAGCTTGGGCAGCCAAAGCGTTTCACCTTGGACAGTTTCAACCTCCAGTGCAGATGAGCTAGCAGGGGCAGGAGGAAAGGCAGGATTCCTCCCAGCACTGAGAAGCCTCCATGTGCTCAGTTGATTTGTTTTTCCTCACCCATGCAAAGTTAGATGAATTGCCAGATTTGGGGGCAGGAAGGAATCTCCTCCTAACTCAGATTGCAGCAACCATTATGTAAATGACTTGTTTGTCTTTTTTTCCTTTTACCCCCTGCAGTCTGGGGTCTGGTACATCCTCAGTGTCATCCAGCCATTCTCTCCTGGCAAATACCCTCACAGCAGCACTGGGAAGCCTTTGCTGGCATTCTGCCCTGCATACATACACTCATCTTTTGTCATGGGATACAGAGAGATGCTCTGCAACATTTTATATTAGCAAAAGCCAGGAAGACCCTGCTGGTCTAAATATCCCATATGCAGTAAATCAAGATTACAGCAACTTTGATTCATTGATTCAGGCAGTGCATCTCATACTCACATTTCTAGTTTGTTTTTTTCTGTCTGGCAACAGATGTCCAACACTTCCACTGCACAAGCAAATCATTAGCAGTTAACGTGCAGGCTCTTTTTAGGACCTGTAGCTGGAAAACCACCTCTCTTCTGGGCCAGAACAGGTCTAGGCTGACAAGCAGTATCAATAATTATTCTCCCTATGGCATGACAGGCCAGTACTCTCAAGCCTTCTTTGAACAGGAGGAGAAACACTCAGTCCTACTATCTGACCTTAGATTTGCTCTATTTTTATCAGCTTTGAGCTACACTTACCCATCTATCTGGGTCTTTCAACAATGCCATGTTACAAGACATGCTCATTTCTCTCCTTTTCATAATTAATTCCTACTACAGACTAGCTCACATGCACAGTCAAAGCAGGAGCCCTTCAGAAGCACTAAACCCAATACTAGGTTGCATAAACATGATAACTCCCATATGTCCTTATGAACACCATGCCAAACTGTATTTGTACTGTATTTACATTGTGTTAACATCTACCAAATTACCAAGCCAGCAGGAGAACATACACCCATTAACAATTCTAAACAAGGCTTATAGTCTGGGTGAGCATTTAACTTTTTTTTTTTTTTAAAGAGGAACACATATGAGAAAAAAAAAAAAAAGAAAATCTTAGCATAATCTTGGCCTGCAGTTTCATGTTACTTGCCAGAACTAGAACATCTGCATCCTGTGGTATTAGACAACTTGGGGACTTTGTTAATTCAGAGGCAGCTTGAGTCTCAGATGGGATTACCCCCGGGAAAGCTTCCTGTTCTTCTGACATTCACATGGTTCAAAAGAAAAGAATTTAAGCTACCATGACTAAATTCTTTCTCTCCTTTACACTTGAGCTTATTTTCAAGTGCACAGTTCTCCAAAACATGGAACCAGGTCCATTAATACAAGTTGAGGATCTGAAACTATGCTCTGGAAAGTTCCTTTCCTATCCAGGGATATTTCCTGGCCAGCAGCCTTCTGATTTTCCTTGGCCTGGGCTTTCTTTATATTTAGTAGCTGACCAATCTTAAAGTTTGTAAAAAGAGACCCTCACTAGTTTTTCAGCTGAGAACCAAACCTGCAATTCTCTCTCTGTGGAGACTTAGGAAGCCAGAAGTGCCAAATAGGTCACAGCAATGATCTTTTAAACATGTCCCTCCCTAAAAGCAGCAGAAGAGAGGAAAAGTAAGTTTTAGACCTTCTGCCCAGGGTCGTGAAGCCTCTTCCTGTAGATTGGCTTTTTAGGCACTAAGCTGTGATCTTTCCTTTTAATCTGTTCAGGCAATAGTTCTCATTACTCATAGCTGTACACAGTAATCAGTAAGATTCATCGTAAGACCTCTGAGAGATCTATCCAATACTACAGCAAACCAAAACACCTAGCCCAGATTTCAAGCAGAGGCCAAAGTCAGGATACAGTAAGTTATCTGTCCTTTATCCTACTGTGCTGTAGGTTCAGGGGAATTATGGTTGCCTCTTCCAGTATAGAGACATTCAGTTGGATTTGAGCAGCAAAGTGCATCAGTGCCCAACTAGTCAGAGCTGAAAACTAGAGACCATAATGAGGAGCAAACCAGAGCCAGACCAGAAGCTGGGGACAAGGAATTCAGTGGGTCACCCTAGACCTTGTTGCACAGACAGCTTGCATAATCTCAGGGCACTGGTATACAAGAGGGCTTCACCATGGAAGCATTCAGTCAGGCTTTGATCAGAGACAATATTTCTTGCTGTTTACTCCTCAGTTATCACACCCTCCAGCTCACTGGACACGACAGCTTTCAGTCTGCTCTCTTCGGCTTGATCTCAATGGACAGGCAGAAGAGATAAAAGACCTTCTAAAGTGTTGCTCAGCTGTCCACTAAGCCTGTAACATGAGGGTGAATGAGTGGCCATATGCCTTGATTCCTGATGCACTGACTCTGTGTCATTGTGGACACATGAAAGTACAAATTCCAATTAATTTGCCATAGTTACGGCTATTATAGAAGGCAGAACACAGCGATGTTTAGAATTCATCACATATACCTTATGACTTTCTGCTTAATCTTCACGTTTGAAACATATCAGATCTAGAATAAAAGGAATACAGATCCCTATTTTCAGGCCAACAGAATTAGTGGAGATGATTTTCAGATACTTAAGTTTTGAGCTACACATGCATTTGGTAGACAATGCAAGTGAAAAGCTTTGTAGTTAGGAACTTGGGCATAAAACCCCAGGGAGTTTCTGGTGGTCACATCGAACTCTCCAGGCAGCCATATTTTACACAACATTTTGGATCATCTCTTCAGGCAAGTTCATGATCTTGGATTTCAAACAGGATTTTGTGATGGTGATACCAATATGCTCTAACTTTGCTCTTGTAGAAGCATGCACTGACTATGAAGGGTGAACTTAGGTTCTGGTTCAAGAAAGGATCTTGTGCATGAAGAAGGATTTAAACATGCCTTCAGTGTTGAAAAAAAAACAAACAAAACCCAACAAAAAAAAAACACCAAACAAACTATTTTGCCAGGAAACCTAATCTGCATCAAAACCTGTGGTTGTTTCATGCTGTATCAGGGTTGAACTGAAAAACAATATAAGAAGTTGCCCTTCACTTACCCCAGCACCCTTCTTCCCTGTTTCTGAGGAAATCAGAAACTGAGAGAAAAGGATTGCTACAGGAGGAGCCAGTAGGACACACGCATCCTGACAGCCCCTGCCATGCAGGATGGACCAGCTGCATTTCCAAACCAATTCACCCAGTCTGCAAGGGAGGAAGCAAGGAACAAGAATTTGCCTGTGGTCCACAACTTATTTATAGCCACAACTGCAGTTAGAATTCAGGTCTTCCTGGCCACTAGGAAAGCACAGTCAGAGCTCCAACCATCTGTTTGAGGGTTAGGCAACCTCAATTTCTGCCAGCTCCTAAACTTTAAAGAAAATAGGGTTGTTCTTTTTTTCTTCCCCTAAAACTCCTCTTGAGCCTAGATTTAAGTGCCTAACTCTAACATTTCCAAAATGCCTCAGTGATTTGGGAGCACAAGTCACAGTAATTTCATGCAGACACTGTGGTGAAGGCTGACCACTGACCAACTCCTAGTATGGAAAAATTTTGTCCACCATCATTCTGAAAGATGGTAAGGAAAGGTCAAATCTCCAGAGAGCCTCAGTACGGCCTTTGAAAAACATTTTAGTAATACTTTGTCATGCACAGCATCAATGCTGGAGTTGCTAGAACTCATTCCTCTGGGATATAAATTATTTTCCCCAAAGTGATATTTAAACCATATAGTCATTGTTTCTGAGCACAGTTCAAGACATTCCTTTTCCCTTAACATGTATGCCTGCTCAACCTAAAGTTAAGAGCTGTGAGAACTCTGATGGACTTTTGATAAATGAGCTGAACTGTATGTGAAAGAACATAATAAATTCATCTTGAAGTCAGGGAATGTCCACTACCTAAGAAGTTACCTGTGTCTTTTATGATGAACATATTAACATTGGAGCAAGTCCAGTTTTCTTAACATGTACCCTGTTGCCCTGAAGGGGCCTTTCCTACACTATCTGCCAAAAAGAAAAAAAGCAAACACTTTCTTCCCAGAGCATTGGTGGGATCTTTCAGCTGAAAGGGCCAAGAGGGGTTGTAAAATGCTGGCATTTAATTTCAGTGGAAGGAAAGAAGTCCCATCCCTCTACCTTCTACAAAAACTTTGGGAAACGCTTCAAGACCAGTATTTGCTGCTAGCAGAAGCCTTACTCCACATAACCTCCCGGGGAGGTCATACAAGAGAAAAGGTTGTCCAAGACAAAGATCTCTTCTAACCAGCTGGAAAACAACATAACTTCATTAATCTACTCAAAATACTGGGAATTTTGCTACAGATTTGTGCAATACCTCATATTACAGATCTCTGGTCTCCAAAGAAAATGTGAAAGAAGAGATAGGTGGGAGAAAAAGCCTGCAATGGAGACTTCTAATTGCTGATCTTGCATTTGGCTCTGTTAATTAGAGTAGCACAGAGGAGCTTGGGACTCCCCAGCATTATAGAACTACTGTCTCCAGGGATGAGTGAGCATCCAGCTGCTGGGTTTGTCACTGTCCATACACATCTCCTCTATTCAGAATGGTGAAGGTAAAAGTTCTTGTTACTCTCTCACTATTCATCACAGGCAGCATCTGCCAGCCCTAATCAGTCATTCTCAAGCACACAGAGGTGGGCCCTGCCCAAATCAGCTCACAGTCCCAATGACAGACAAAGGCAACTCGAGTTGCCCAGTGTCCCACACCAGTTCAAAGCCAAGAACAGAGCCCAGGATCCCTAGTTTGCAACCAAAGACCTCATCCCCTTCACACTTGCTATCACCAGCTGGGGGTGAAAATGGACTTGCATCTGAACAGGTTTGCACATCAAAACAGAGTTAACTTTTTCCTCCTTTGCACAATTCTTACCTAGACCCCTACTGAACAGAACAAACCCATGACCCCCAAGAACCATGGAAAAGAGAAGTCCTGCTAATGGGCTTTCTTTTCAGTAAAGAAAAGGCCTTAGCACCTCTGGGATGAAGAAAAAATGAGAGAAAAGGTGTGGAGCATAAAAATAAATGGTCACAGAAGACCGTCTTGGCAAGAACTCTGTGCCAGTTGAGAGCTCTCACATCTGGGAGCCATGAGTGCCTCTGATCACGGTCTCCCAGACATGCACTCAACACTATGAACAAAGCATAATGAAAAACGCAAGGTAGAGCAAGGCTGGATTTACTTGTTGGCAGTATCCAAACACAGGCTGACAGAGGAGGCCAGGGATCCAAGCCAGTTGGAGAGGACAGCCAGATAGAAGTAGGGGAGGTGTCATCATCAGTATTGCCTTTGTTGCAAAGTTGAACTTTGCCTTTGCCTATTCCTTGCTCTTCACCAAGAACATCCTAGAAACAGATGACTGAACAGACAGAGCCAGGACCTGAGTAAGAGAGGGCCTAGCACAGCCATGGGCCCTCTTGAAAGGCAGTGTTTAACCATCAGCAATAGAAACTATAGGTATTTTACTTTCCACGCGCAAAAACACCATGCTCGAAAATTCTCTGAAAAGAGAAAAGAAGTCCTCAGCTTTTTGCGCTCCATAAGAATGGCCAACATTTCCCAGTTAGGGAGAGTGGAGGGTTAGTAAAACACCAAAAACCCCCTAATAACTTGAATGACAGACACACGTTTGGGCACACAAGTTGCTTCTCCACACAGCTTCTGCAAGGACTAAGCAGCTTACGAAGCTTAGGGAGACCAAGAAAATTTCAAGTGGCAATAAACTATGCTGCTCTGAATAGGTCAAGCTTTTCTAACCTGGCTACCTTCATTATCCCTGACTTTGGCTTTGCCTGCAGCCTATCACTGGAACTTTCCATCACGCAGTTCATTTACCTGCAAAGGAAGATGTCTTTGTGATCAGATGCTAGCTTAGACTTCAGACAGACTGGGCTCAGCTCCCATCCCAGTCCACCACTTGCTTCCCATGGTCATCCCACACCTCCACTTGTATATGCAGGCAGTAAGTACATTAGCAATCTACACTGTTGTGGCTCAGTTATGTCAAGAGCCATTTATAAAAAGCTATCAGAGTCTGCGAATCTCTCCCTCCTCGTTCTGCCCTAGGCTTGTGTTTTGTTTTGTCTTTTTTCCCCCTCTTTCCTGGGAAATGTGATGAAGGAGGGTGGAGTGGCTCCGGCTATGTACAAATATTCAGACAGTCTCTTAGCAATAAATGGATCTCAGTCAGTTCTATTATCTGTCTGGCTGTGGCTCCTATTATCTGCTGTGAATTGTAGCAGCGATCTCTGGAACAGCATTCAGGCACCATCATTACTAACTTCCACACCCTCCAAAGACCACACTGTTAACAAGACATGCCGGATAATACTTGCCATTAGAAGAGGGAACATAAAGGATTCAAGCTATGACTAACACAGTAAAAGGCTCCACATGGGCATTACATTCATTTTTTTATTAAAGAAAATTTTAGGTCCAAACCCTAGACCTGCATTTTATACAGCATATCAGCTGATTTACACAAAAAGCTGATTTCATCCTTTTTGTGCTCTCACCCACCACCACAATCCTAAATCTTCATGGGTGACTGCAGCTGGAGAGCAGGGAAGGCACAGCACAGGTCTGCTTGCAGTTTACAATCTCCAAACAGGGACCATAAGCACAAAGCAAAGAGCTTCCCATGCCTGATAAAGAGCCTTGGAGCCCGCACTGTGCCGCAAATAGGGACGCTGCAGGGAGCATCTAGCAATTCAGGGCTGAAAGCCTCTGAAGCGGCACTCAGATGGCTCCTTGTTAGGAACAAGGACTTTGAGATCCAAACCCACATCTGACTTCTTTGCTTTTTTCACAAGCCCTCCAGTTTATTTGGGGCCCATCTGCAAAGCCTAGATTGAAATCTAATATCATTCCCCAGAGTAGGATGAGGGTTTTAAGAGAAAACTGCTTAGGTCTCTCTCCCATAGCCAGCAACACAAGGCCACAAATATTAACTCCACCAAAGCTCATCTTACAGGTTTCTACCTGGCAATGGTTTGGTTTTAGCCTCCCAGGCACAGAAGCCCTGAATGGAGGCTTTCCTAAAACTGGGACATTTCAGAAGCTTCCCTCTCCAGCACAGCTTCTCTGATGGTTTTCTTGCTTGGATACCTATTTCATAGCGGGTCTTAATATCCAACTATTACCATGCATTCAGCATGGCTGAAAACTTAGTCATCAACCTAAGAAGTTATTAGGAAACACTTGATACTATGATTGCTTTCCTGTGGAATGAAAGAAAGGGAAGATGTGGGGGAGGGAAGGTGGGTGAACCCTTGCACTCACAGTCAGGAAGGCTTTTCCAGCATGGCCCCAGGTCTCCTGGGGAAGCTCAGCCCCCAGGAGAGCACCCAACTTCCCAGCTTGACACAGCTGTTCCCACTGCTGATAGCCCAGAGGCAGCTGGCAGGGACTACCTTAAATAGAGCTGCTGCTCCCTGCAGCCATCTCCCCGGGCAGCACCACCCATGGCTAATGCAGTCCAGATGAAAGTCATTTCTCATCCGGCAATTGCTCACAAGCCTCAGCTGGGAAACACAGCCGGGTGCTTCTCCCCAGTCTGCCCATAGGTATTTTGGTGCAGGAGCAGGCCTGGCTTCCTGTGCAGGGCAGTATGGGGATGGGGTGAGCGCCAGCTCTCAAATGCGGTGCTACAGGCTGTAAAGCCTAAGGAAGGGTTGAGGGTGAGGGAAAGAGCACAAGGGTTGGGTGCCACAGGATCGACTTAGGTCAGGGACTTGCAGATGCTACCACCAGCAACATCTTTTATTATGTCTGTATGTCCCAGTGATGAGTTTCTTAGGGAAAGTGGCCCAATGCTGTTGTCCTGCATCCTCAGAGGGCTTCTGGCCACTCTAAACTGCTGCCACAGGCCACCCTCTGTTCTTGGCACCACTCTTATCCAGAATCCTGGGAGATCCTCAGCTCTGCAGACAGTGTGATATGCAAACATGGACTGGAGACAGTGAATGGCAGTGGAAGAAAGGAAGAGTTACAGTGGGAAGATATGAGGGGAAAGTGGAAGCTTTGAAAGGGACTGCACCACAAGAGATTGACCACAGTCACAAAAAGTGCGAACAGAGTATTACAGCTCTTCATGTCCATTTTCACACTATACGCAGTCCAACTCAAAAGCCAGGGTGGAGGCAGAAATAACCTGTTGATGAAAACCAAGAACCAACAGCCTGGAAAAACATGGCATCTCCTTAGGCAAGATTCTTTGTGAGATGGAGCACAGCCATTGTATCTACACACTCAACCCCACTGCCCTACAGCTGAAAAGGCATTTGCTGGGAAGGGGCTGCTGCTGGCTAATAGCTCTTATGCCCACAGCAGGGCTGGCTGTAGCTGGCAGTCTAAAAGCTGCATTTTAAGTGGCTTTCTGGCAGGCAGTGCCAAACATTTGCAGAAGATGTTTTGAGAAGAAAAAAACAAAGACTCCCCCCCCCCCCCCATTTTTATGGTAATAAAACCATATTTGATTTGTATACAGTTTATATGCTTCATAAAAATGCTAATTACTCTCCCGGAGCAGAAACAGAGCAATTTTTTCATTCTACCCTTCCCCCTGTACTACCCTTTATACTTTTATGACGCAGCATTTATTTAAGTCGGAATTGTGCCCAGCTCATTCTGCCTTTCGCACGGCTCATCCTCCCCTCTCTTCCCACTCATAAAAAAAAATAAATAATAACTTTAAAATTTATTTCAGTGGAAATTTGGAAAAAACATCATGAGGAAAAAAGGAAAGAAAAAGCCTCCAAACATAAAGCACACAAGGACTCCAACGCTGCCCGCCAGTTCCCTTCCACAACTTTTTCCTTTGGTGCATACATTTTTCCAAGGTCACCTCGGAGGCTTTTCCTAGTTGGCTATTAAAACAACAATAGCCAAAAGCCAAAAAAAAACCAACATGCCTTCCTCAAGAAGTGGATGAAGCCATCGCTGTGGCTTGGACTGCTTCCCTGTGTACGGATGCCACAGGAGAAGAAGCGGGGTGCGGGGGGAGCTGATATTTTTCCAAGACTTTTTCCCTCAGCAGAGGAGGAGGATAGAGATGGAGTGATGAGTGAGGTTCCATTTGTCCAGCAGCATGAGTCACTCAGCAGCAGTAGTTTCCATTACAGAATTTGGTGTCATTTATTCCTTCCTCCTCCTCAAGAAAAAGGGGGGGGGGGGGGGGGGGGGGGGGGGAAATCCTGCTACCGTTATGTCTAATTTATTCTGGGAACCTGTTTGAGGACCCACCAAACACGGTGGGGGAAGAATGATTTGAAACACAATCCAAAATATAATCGGCTCTGGAAGCTTTTAGCGAGACTCCTTTAAGGCTTTGCCAAACCTTAAAGAAGGAAAATACTTCCACTAAATCCCTCCCACCATGAATGGGATCCTGTATGTCTGAGGCTTTTTATTGGCCGGGTGGTTTTGGGTTGTTGGGGTTGTTTTTTTTTTCTTGGTTTTTATTTTTTTTTATAGCAAAGATGTTACTCCTTCAAACAGAGTCTGAGCTCTGCGGCTTTTCAGCAGGCAGCAAATTCTTGCTCCTCGGGCAAGCAGTGATCTGACACAGCCCTCCCCCACGCTGGGTCGGGTTCTCATGGTAAGATCTGGCTCCTGGAGCTTGAGTTGTTGTTTTTTTCTGGAAGCTGTTTTTTCCCCCCTTCACCCTTTAAAAATAAAACTAAACAGAACTAAGTCCTTAAAAAACAAACCAAAACAAACCAAACAAAAAAGACAAGCCTCACAGGGCCCAGAAACCCAGCCTGGCCTCCTTGCTCCTGAAATATCCCCATCATTCATAGGTAAAGGGTGGTGCTGCCTGCAGAACCTATAACAGCTCCATTCCAGCCAGCCAGTGCCAGGAGGTGAGGCAGGAGAAAGCTTCATCAGTGGGCAGAAGGCGTGCACAGGATGTCACTATCATAGTCAAGATGGCCCAACCAGTGGTTTTATGAGCAACATACGGATACACATGATCATGTAGCATATTATCTCCCCCAAAGTAACTCTGTTTGGTCATGCTCAAGGTCTCAAACTGAGCAAACCCAAGCTGTCCCTCTGCTCTGACTCACTGTGTACCTTCCAACAGAGTTGGACCAGGCTTTAACTGATGGCATTACCTATCCCAGTGCTAAACCGGTCCTCTGCATTGGGAGGGAGAAAGAATGATTGCAGGGTTCATCTATTTATTTATTTTGATGGAAGAGTATTTCAGGGAGCTCTGGATAATAAAACATTATATCCTATCTAGAGCAGGAGATCTTGCTGCCCTGTCTTTACTTCCAGCTGCACTTATATCCAGGTCTGGAAATGCATACCACTTTCTTGCACTGAATGGTATTAATTCAGCCTCACAGCCTGTGCAGTATTTTATCCTGATTGTTTATTCTTTCAGATGCCTCATTCAGCTTCTGCTCCTCTGTCCAAGCCTCAGTCTCAGCTCCACCAGTCCACTATGTGCAGAGAAGATAAACAGGAAAACTCAGCAGCAGGGAAAGGCAGCGTTCTAAGAGCAGCAGTCTCCTTCCTGAGTTCAAAAGACACAGGGAAAAGGCTGCAGGGAGAATGGCTGGAAGTTTGGTTTGTGTTAGAAGTTTTGTCTGAACCCAGGGATACACTGGAGCTAAGGAAGGGACCTTTCTCCATAAACTAGGAGGTCAGGGACCTTAAGGCATCCTGCCCACAGCAGCCTGATTCTTCACATCATGAGAAACTTCTCTTCTGCATTTCAACTTCTTCTCTCGTACACCCAAAACTGCTAAGGCCCATCCTTGTACCAGTGGCCCCTCTAATAGAGACTGGAAAGCCAGGCAGGAACACTAGCACCCTGATAGTGGTTTCTGTTTAATTAATATGCTTCTCATAAGGGACAGCTGCAGTTCAAATATTTTACTGCTGTTTCTCCTCCTTCCCCTGGAGGAGCATGTGCTCTTGGACAGCACTGGCAGCTATGTGCAAATGGCTGCAGCAGAAAGCAGCTGGCTGTAGCCAAACCTTTACTGTCTGGGTGCTGGGTGACTCTGGAGAGCACAGCCTTTCACCTGCCCGGCTCGCAGTAGCTCAGGCCACTGTATGTTGCCAGCAAGACTTTGTGCCATGTGCTGCGCCAACCACTAACTCGCTGTTTTCTGCTTGGCTTCCAACTGTTTTAACAGTTGGTTATTCTAGGCCCTAAAGCAATCTTGGAGACCCCACGAGAAATACTCCCCCTCAGTTCTGATTTCCTGTTTACAATGACGTTTTGGGATGTGCTTCCAAGTCAGTGTTTAATCCTTTTACTCTGCCACATTGATTTTGACTCATTCTAGTTTGTTACAAGTACCAAGACAATTACTTTTCATGAGTCTCAAACCACAAGTATCTTTATTGACCTTATTTTTAATTTCATCACAAATAATCCCAAGTTTAGCTTGACAGAATCCATCTTCCACAAGGTACCAGAGGCCTTCTCATTAAGAACCAGCCTCATGAAAGCAAACATTTAATGGGATTTCAAGACAGTGCTGACAGGAATAGGTTCAGACCTCCTACCCCACAGTAAAAAAGGCTCCAGGAACACAACACAAACTGTTCTGGAAGAAAACTGTGCTCATTCAAATTTACATTTCTTAGTCATTAGGTTTCAGTAGCTGCCAAAACATGATTGGCATTTCCCAACACACAAACATTATTTATTAAAGGAAATTGGAGTCCCCCCTCTGAACAGCCAGTGGGTCCTCAGTATACATAGAGCACAACACAAGTGAAATCCAGAGCATGGACGTACTGTGGACTCCAAGCACTACCACATCCACCTGCAGGTTTGTAGCTATTTGCAGCTTAAGACAAGTTCAGTGCAAACAGAATGGCCAGTTCTCTACACGCAAGAATACCATGGGGTTTTCTGTAAAGGCAGCTTGCAGCAGAAAGCTCAATGTATTTTTCTTCCCTAATTGATTCAAAGCTCCAGCATGACCCAGCAGAATGTTTTTTTTTTTTGAATCTGTGGAGGAACCCAATTTCAACATTGTAAGTTAAAGGGAAGAAAAAGAAGCCAACCCCACATCAGGTTTTGTGTGCCAAACCTCACCATATAGACATGTGCAATTATGGAACTTCCTGAAATATATTTTTGCTAGAAAGAGAAATGGATAAAGGTTACACAGGGCCCTGAAGAGCTTCATGAAAATATGCAAGATCATAACCAAATGAGCCACTGAGTGGGGAAAGAAAACCACAGTGCCCAGTTGCAGGTGGCAAAATCTGAGCTCTCAAATATGTATGATAAAGAAGGTATCCACACGCAATGTCTGCCACCATGGCTTTTTAATCACTGATTATACCTGGAGGCATCAGGGTACATGTGCCTTGCTGTAGATTTGGTGTTACCGGCATGAACCAGCTCTTTCACTCCCGGGGAAAAAAATAGATATATTTTACAGCAGTGTGCTCTAATCTTCCCCAGCCTCCTCCTAGAATGTCAGCACTTCTGGTCAACTGCTCAGTATCACCAAGAGAGAGCTGGAACCTCTCCCGGCTCAAGCACCCACATCTCACCTGCTGCAGGGCCCTGGGACAGGCAGAGTTTCTTCCGCCTTCATTACTTTCTGATGTGCTCACTCATACAGTTGTTTGTGACCTTTTTTAAGGACTTTTTTGTCCCCCCCTGATCCTCATGAACCCTAATTATGAATCCAAGGTCATTATCAGCGACGTCAATTATACAATGGCTGAGCAGCTGCTCCCCCTGTTGCTGGCCTAATAGTGCCATGTTGAAGTAGACAGCAGAATTTCTTGTGCCATTTAAAATTTGCTATATCATGAGTTTCCTTTCAATTGCAAAAGCAGAAAAACAGCTTGAGTACTTTTCCTCCTACATCTTTACTTCAAGCTGCTTTTACAGTCCTCAGTACATCTTTCAGCATCTCCTGCCTTAAATACATATCCCAAGGGGAATAAAGGGGAATTTAAAAAGAACAATTTTTCCCAGATGGTACTGAAAGTCATCTACAAACACAAAGATAGGAACTGCTTTAAAATAAACTCTATTGGAGCTTTTTGGCTGTTGGAGTATAGGGCATGTGGCCGTTCACATGTTATGAAGTGCTGTACTCGGTACTAAAATATAGCTACTTCAGGATGAGAACTCAGAGGCAGCTTACTAGCGCAGAGTACCAACAGATAGTTTGGGTACAGGAAACAGAGCAGTATTTAGCATGCAACTGAAATGAAAAGGGGCCTATCTTCACCTTGTTATATTTTGTAACTGTTTAGATAACTAGAGGGAGGTAGCCCCAACAACAAACTATCACAGTTATCAGTGATTTCCTCTTCTGTGTACAGGGTGAGGAATGTGGTGTGCCACATCCCACCATGTAGGAAGTGTTAACAAGCACTCATTTTTTTCATGGCAGGCATATAGCTAGCAAATATCAAGAGACCTAACTCTTTGCCTTTCGCATCTTTATTTTTTCCTTCTGTATCTCAAAAGATGAAAGAAGGTAGCTGAATTCACATGGGGTGACCTCCTCAGTGACTTCCCTTGTAAGGTGACAAACACCAGCACTGCTGGAAAACATCCATTTGCCAAATCTAAAGTCTGGCATCAGAAGAAATCTGTTTCAGTGCCTTTTTTATGCAAAACAATGTGTCCTGGGTTCAGACACAATGTTAACATGATGTCATACAGAGGAACACAGCTTTCTTTTAGTCGATACATCAAATGTTCATAAACGGATATCTCTTTTATTGAAGAGCTACTGGCCTCCTCTTCCCCTCAGCCTTATTTCCTATTCCCAGTTTCTACCTTGCAAAGTTCCTACTGGGGCTTGAGACTAAAGTTGGGCTCTTCCTCACTGAGTGTTATCCCCAGCAAGGAAATCCATGGGCCAACATATCATCTTGTTGATGCCTGCACAATCACTTGTTCTGTCCCTGTCTTTGCTGTGCCCCCTCTTACTGTACTAATGAGGCTAGAAAGCAAATTAAAAACCCTTGCCATTGTCAGTGCAGCCAGCAGCTATGACTCAGAATACAGAGAAGCTGCAGATCTGGTAAGATGGAGGATCTTCTCCCCACACACACCCTTCTTTTTTTTTTTTTTTTTAAATAAAAATAATCAGAGAGTAGAAAAACTTCAAAGAATTTTACTCTTTCTCAAAATGACTATATGATTAAGGATTTCTGCTGTAGCCACTTTTTCAGCTAACTCTAGTGACAGATGATGTTCTTCATACTGCCAGTTTTGCATGGTCTAAGCAGCTCCAGAAGCTTCAACACCTCCCCAGAGCTCTTAGGGTTGGCACATCTGGGCTTTAACCATGTGAGATCCAGAACTCTCAAAGTCTACAGACTTTGAGAACTTCCTGCTTAGGCCAGGGTTTTGCTGTCAAAATAGACTTCTTTATTGAGTGTCTCAGTGCTGCTTTCAGTCCTTGCCAGAAGCCAAGTAGAGAGGCATGAGGAAAACAAACAGAAGTTACTAAAGCATTTCAGAGTTTTCAGAGAAGTTTGGTTCAGCTTTAATTCCAGTAAAGCTCAGGGAAGGATGAAGAAGAAAAATATTTCCTAACCAAATTCCCCATGCAAAGGATCTTAGTAGACAAGCAAGTGTAAATTACACAACAGTTTTGCATTCCTTGTCAGGACCTGTGAGGTTCCACATATGGACGATGGGAAGGACAATGGACATGCAGAACACATGGAAAAACACCCTGTACCAGCTCAGGTTTTGCCCGCAGCAGTATTCCCACAGCCAACAGACTTCCCTGGAATTGCATAAGTATTTCAGAGCAAAATTTAGCCTTTTTTTCGTTGTTGTTTTTGAAGGAATATAATCACTTCATGGAAGAGTCTGGCAGACACCAAAGGCTGCACGCACACAAGCATGCTTGCTGGGAACTCTCCCCCAGGAATGTTCAGCTTGGATCCAGCCAGCTTTTCATATAAATCAAACAGTAGAATACCAGTTCTGAAAACAAAATACTCTAAATATACTTAAGTGTGAAAAACAAAGCGAAATTTGCCTAAAGTCAGAAAAAAAAGTTAAACCCCAGAAGTGATCGCAAAATACTTCTATGACAAAGCCCATCTTGGATTTGTATTCACTCACTCCTTTGTAGGTTGTTTGTGATTAACATCAGTTTGACACTGGGGAAAGGGAACCATCAGATATATCATCAGCTTCTTCCCTCCTGCTGCCCCAGGAAGTACCCAGAAAAAGTACCATAGCTCAAAGTAGGAGAGCAAAGCAAAAACACAGTCACACCCCGCCCCCCCCCCCCCCAAGCTTGTGATAATGCCACAGTGGAAAATAGTCTGACAAAAAATTTGATATGCCATGTAAAAAATTAATTTAACTTAATCTGGGCCAAACAACACTGAAATATCTTCTTCATGACAACACAGGCTTTTCGTAACATTGCTGAACAGCAGAGGGAAGCTCAAGCCCCTGAGAGTACTGCTACAATGGTATTATTTTAACTTTAACCTTTTAAATTTTCTTTTAAATATAACTGTCTACTTCATGGGGTTTGTGACGCAGTGATTTGCGGTAATTCAGCCAGCCTACTATTTATTTTTAAACCATGCATTTCATATACATGTACGTGCACGAAATAAAATCCACCTTAATGAGAATTCCCTAGTCTTTAAAATTACCAAGAAAGCTACACAACCGTACATGGAGCTCTGGCCTACAAACCCAGCACCTACAGCCACAGCTTATCCCATGGTCCAGACACGTTCTCAGCCCACCATCCTTCCATCAAGTCACCAACACCATAACATCACTTCACACACGCAGATGCAAGAGGAAGGCTGGTGGTAGCCCCTCCACAGATGCATCTAGATTAATAGCCTATCTGCAGACTCGTTAATACTAACAGACAGTAAACAGTGATAACATACCTTAATAGCAATCTGATGTCTTTCAACACAGCTATGCGCAGGGCTTTTCTGAATTTCAGCAGTACAGCAAATTTCAGGTGCTGTTTTGTTCCATCTTTACAGTTATTAAGAACAGAAGATGCTTTTATTTTCCCTCATAATTAAAAAAATTGAAAGTCTTCCATTATTCAAACTTAATGAAGCAACTTGCAAATTTTCTGGAAAACCCACATCACATGCAAAGTCCAAAGGTTACAAATTTAAGGACATCATTAGACTATCTATCTTCCTTACGCAGGACAGGAGGAGTTAACTCTGGCTTTTTACACAAAATAGAGCCTCTGATTCATCACTGCACCAACTGACTAGCACAGTAAGCCCAATTTAGGGAGTTTCTAAAAGACTACAAAACTCAAACCAAATACTCAACAGAATTAGAGCAAAAAACTTTGCTTCAGGTGGGGGCATTCTCACCCAGCCATGAAACAGTAATAGCAGGCTCTTCACTCAGTGTTTGGAAGGTCACACTCCCCTCATCAAACTTACTGGAGATCAGAAGACAACTTCAATGCATTCTCCCAGTTAAATAGCTCATTCGGATCTAATACGACGTTTATTGACTCCTGGGTCTGTATTGATTCTGAATAGGCTACAGCTAAGGTTTAGTAAATGCCTTGGAGATAAATAAGCATGCAGGTAATAAACTGCAGATCACATAAGCAAACATTACTTAATTATATTCCTATTAATATATTGAGTCTGTAATGAATTTTTGAGGCATTTAATTATCAATTTGACAAGATAATCTAGGGGTAGTTAATGATGGACCAGTAAATTGTTAAAAAAATACAGACACTTAATAAGTCTCCTAACTGACACTGAATTAACTTGCTTTAGCTGTCTGGTTAAATAGACAGCAGTTAATTACAGAGTGCTTAAACAGCCTCACAATTTTAATATATAACCCTCTTTGGTGTGCAGTAACCATACAGCAGGAGACACAGGGTTTTCCCCATGTATTTCCTTCAGATGGCTGAATTATTTGCTGTTGCAACCACTTTGTCTTCAGTAAGATTCAGCAGTTAGGCCTTTGTTATTTACAAATGCAATGGACCACATCCTCTCTTTAGTGATCAAAAATCGTTGTGTGTTTCAGTCCCTGCAGGATTAACAACAAAAGGGGAATTCTATTTCCAACAAAAGGGGTAATGGTTTGGAAAAGAAAGTGGTCACTGTGAAGCTCCAAGTGGTCCCTGGACAGGCAGAGATACCTGCTAGACATCCTGACTAGCGGGGGATGTCCGAATATTGCTGTCTAGATATTCATGTATATCCAAGAAATGCTTTACCCTGTGCCGAAGTGTAGCTCCTTATTTGGATAAAATCTGACACTTCACTGCAACAACTGGTTCAGCACTGACTCATACAAAGATGATCACTTGCCATAGTGTTTTGGGTGCATAAAAAAAAAAAAGGAAAAAAGGGCAAATGAGCCAGCAAAGGCAGCACCAGAGAAAAAGCATTAACAGCTTGTCCCAGAGGTTAACAAATAAGGGTAACAAATACTAATAGCTGTGACACCTTCTCTAGGAAAAGCCTCAGGCTGCAGGAAGTGCAGCTTCCTCGAGCTGGAGAAGTCTTGGCAGTAGTTGGTTTGAAATGTAAAACGCTGCTGATAATCCTGGGTTGTGCATGAATAAAACATTGTAGATCCTTAATCAGCTGAAGTAAAAGCATGCAGGTCCTTTAAGATAAAGATATTTCAGGAAGCAGAAGCAATGTTTTTTTGACTCCAGGAGTTCAGAGGCCCCAAGTCATCAGACTCTCCTATCATTAGCTTAAAGAGAAATTTTCAAGTGCTAGTTCTTTTAATTTATTTACTTTGGGGAGCCTTTAAGGATCAAGCATTTTTTTTTTTTCCCTCCTTTCATTATGCAGCCTAAAAGCCCTTTCTCCAAAAATAAATAAAAACATTCATGCAATAGCACAAATCCAGGAAGAAGGGCTTTAAAAAGCCACCAAATGTTATGAGAGTGAAAAAGTTAAGTGGAAACCTCAGGAACCCTTACTCAGCCAGGCGTTTGCATGACAGTGCAATGACACCAGTAACATCATTCTGCTCTTAGAGTCACTAGCAGCTGCAGTGGTGTTAAGTAGCAGAGTCCTTCCATTACAGCTTCCTTAAAGTACGAATGCAGGAGAGACAAATTCTCAGTCTGGGAAGGAAGAAGTCACCATGAAATCTGTGTCTGTAGCTGCTTTATTTAAGTCATACCATGTTTTTCAGAGCTAGGTCAAGAAAGACTGAACAGGGTTGCTGCAAGGCACAGTTCTCAAGTTATCATTCTCCAGCTTCATCTAAACGAGAGGAAAAGGTTTCTGCCACCTCTGGTTTGCTGGCTGGAAGCGGGCAGCTTGGACACCTGAGGAGGCTCTGGGGGCTGTTGAGGACAGCCCCACCTTCAGCTTGAGCAGAGCTGCTTAATTGTTCCTGCAGATCTCTTCTGTCTAAGAAAGGCCTGAAAAGCCACAAGGAATCCTTGCCACCTCCAAAGAACGGCTTGGTACATGTTTATCAGTGACACAGACGGAGGGAAAGGATCATGTATTTAAACCCAGCTGCTCCCAGGTCTTGTCCTCTTGTTCAACTCCGCCAGGAACAGCACTGATTTTTCATCCACTGAGCAATGACCTCCCTTCAGGAGGTACCTGGTCATTTTGGGGCAAATCATGGTAAGACAAACGTCTGCACTGATGTCTCCTCAGAGAGAGATTAGGAAAGCATGCACAGCTTTGCAGCTTGTTGTGGAGCTGAGACCATGGCTGATTCACAGACTATTTCCTCAACAAGGTAAAGAGGGGAAACAGCTCGGTTTAACCCCTTGCTTACTGAAAGAGAAGGCAGTGCTCTCTCTCTATCTCTGATACCAAGCCAGCCGAGGTCACTGGCAGGGCTGTGCTCTGCAGGATACTTGCTCATGCCCAGTTGTTTTGGGCATGTCATTAGAGAAAGCATTTTGCCAGACATGTCAGATTTACCACCAGCCCCACATGTAGAACTCAGCACATGCATCATCAATGTGTTGCAGTGTTTTTCAAAAGCCACTCTTGGTCCCAGCACCCCTTGGGTTGCCTAGAAGCAGGTTCTCACTGCAGACAAGAAAACACGAGTATGGCCTAGGATGTTTCTGGGCTGGCAGGTGATGGAGTTGTTGGTCATGGCAAACAGCCGTGATGTGGCCTGGGAGATCAGCTCACAGTGGTGGCCCTCTTAGGATCCTTGGCCAATGCCGCTGTGTTCCAAGGCCAACTGAAAGCCTGCTCTCCAAGACCTCTCCTATCCCCACAGTCTCCTTCTCTATGATTTCTGCTCAGAACGGGCAAGACTGTCCCATTGCCCCAGGGTGGGCAGCTGCCTTGCCCTGCCAGGACTGCAAAGTGGGCTGTGGTTGCCACCAGCCCTTCACCTCTTCTCCCCAGCACATATGAGTGCTCCAGCCTCTGCACATCCCTCCTCCTCCTGCCACAGATGGTTGCCGGGGTTTCTCTTTGGCTGCTGCTTTTGGGCCCAGCTGCAGGAGGGCTCTGCTCCAACACAGGCTCAGCTGGGCTAGCACAATGGGAAAACAAAGGCCCTCTTGCTGGGGATCTAAGCCTTTTCAGCCCCGTTTCCTTTTCCAATGCTTTCATTTCCTCTGAGTGAAATGCTGCTGAAAGGAGGACAGTGTCACTGTGGCTGCTGCATAGGCATGGAGGCTTGGATGTCACTAGCTGCTTCTTACAGCTGGGTCAGTGATTTCAAAGGGGCCTTCACACAGGTCCTCCCTTCAAGACAGTATTTCTTCTAAAGAGGCTTACACAGGCAGTCAGTAGAGACCTGAGATCACTCTACCTTAGAAGCAGTTGGCTTTGCCTGGCCTTACTCTTAAGCAAACCCCAGTAGAGGTGCTGGACATTCCAGAGATTGTGCAGGCAAGACAAAGCCTAGCAAGAGCTTCTTGATTTTTGGCATTTGATCTGCAGTTTTCGAGGCACCTAGCAAACCTAAGGAAGCATTTGAGGAAGTCGGGAGGAACATAATTGCTTTGGCATTTATGGCATGGGGTGGGAAAGGGAGGATGGAATGAATGTAGCTTGATGTAGGGTATAGCTTTACTGCTGCTGCCTTTGACACTGAGGGGCTAGGGGAACTTTCTGTATTGGAGAAGGGGAGGTTGCATTAATTTAGAAGTTTTTTTGGCAGGCAACAAAGTTATCCCTGCTGGGTAAAGGAGAAGGTGTTAATCTGCACACTTGCTAGGGAAGAAATTAATATTCCCTGACCTTAAAAGAACTTTTAAGTTAAACCAAACCAAACTGAACCACATACAGAAGATTTCCTAGAGGTAGGGATCCTCAATGACTGATACCTCCCCAAACAGACCTGCACAGCACTCCATCATGTCCTGAGGAGAGTGGCGATCCCCCAGAACGCTGCCGCCACCCCTTCACGCCCGACCCCAGCCTAGCGTGTCCCCCGCTCCATTGCTCCCCGCCACGTTTCCGGCTCCCCAGAGGCGTCGCTCCCAGGCAGGTCGATGCTGCGGCCGCCCCGGGCCCAGCCCGCTCCCCTCCGCCGGCCTGCGCCAGCCCGGGCTGGTCAGCAGAGGGCACTCGGGGAGAAGGATTGCTGTGAGAAGGGGCGGCCTGCCGGGGCCCGGGCGCTGCGGGGCGGCGCGGAGCCGTCCTGCAGATACGGGGCCGTGCTCTCTGGGGCCCAGCAGCAGTGCAGGCAGCCGAGATACCCGGTCTGTGAAGGGGTAAGGTTGCGGCTTCTGCCGTGCAGGTAAGACGCAAGGTGCTGCCATCAACCAGAGGTAGGCTGCTGGAGCCCCGCATCATCCTGGAATCACCCCACTCTTTCTCCAGGCTCCCCTTTCCAGGACATTGCTACCAGGACTTTGGTGTCACATGGATTTGCCATGATAGAGGAGGGAATTGCACCAAACGTCCTAAACACCAGGGCAGGGTACTGTCCTTTGACCAGTATGCTCCTGGGATGCAGCTCGTTTCCACTTTGGCCAACAAGGCTCACCTGGAGAGACCCAGCTTCTGAAAGCAATGCTCTCCCCTGTTTCTCCCTATCCCAGAAGTGCTACTGCTTCTTTTAAAGTGGGGAATGGATTAAGAGCAAAGGAAATGTGTGTTTGGTAAAAAAATCTCATGGGGGTCCCAACATAAAGCCACCAGGCACAGAAGTAAGCAGTGGGGTCCTTGGCCAGCCAAATTATATGGCTTCTAAGGATGGATCTCCTCCAGAGGAGGCGAGGGATGGAAACAAAGTACCTCTGACAATGTGATGCCTTTCTTCCCCTCTCCCATTACCTCCACTAGCCCCCACTCTGTGATCTGGTCACTGAACAGCCACCAAGGGTTGTGGGAGACAGGGATTTTTGGAGATGCAGCACACTCCGCCTGCCCCTTGGCTGCCTTTGGCCAGGACCCCTATTTTGGGAGGACCTAGCCCCTCCCAGCCTGCAGAGCCTTCACGGCCACTGGCAAACAGATTTGCTTTATTTCAAGTTGCACCAAGTTACGTGGGCTGCACCGTTTAGCTCAGGACCCTCCTTGGCCTCTCAGTTGCTGTTTTGTAGCACTGCATCCCTTCCCATGGAGGAGAACCAGCAAGCTCTGCCTGTTTCCAGTGCTTCAAACACAGGAAGGCAACCCATGGGAGATGGGATGGCAAGGAACATCATCTACAGCTATGCTGGAAATGGCAAAGGGGGGTACATAGGTCCATGGAGCAATAGCAGCACCTAGTTCCAACTTGTGCAAAGGTTGCAGGGGGCTGCAACGCTGCAAAAAGGAGCTTCCTTTGAGCCTCTCAACATGAATGACAGGAGCAGCATACTGCTGGAAGTGACTGGTTTGCTCCAGTAGCCTCTTTACAAGCACCAAGGGACAGCTGCTCAGGGACCTGGGTTTTTAAAAGGCCACTTATAAGCTTTAATACCGTGCTGAGGGAGAGGGTAAGGAGAAGGGGGGTCAGGGAGGGGTGGTTGCATTGACTGCTTAGGACTTCAAGCTGTAAACCTCTTCTTCCCTTGCTCATTGCCGGGACGTTTTTATTGGTGAGTTGAAGGGAGACAAAGCACAGCTCCACAACTTGCTCTTCTTCTAGAGGTTAATGACCCAGTTAGCAGCTCTTGGCTGCATTTCCCGACATTTTGCAGACATCAAGACCCTTCTCCCTGCCAAGTACATTCTGTTCCCTGGAGCTCAGCCAATGCATCTCAGATTACTATGTAATGCGACAAAGAGGGAGAGCTGGAGGTGAGGGAGGGGGCTGGAGGGGAGATACAGAAGCCGTTGGGAAGGGGGCAGGGAGAGGGTGGGAGAAGGGGAAGCACCATTTCTAAATTTAACACTAGAGATGGAAATAAAGCTCCCAAGGTGCTTATTTGCTGGATAAAAAAGTGAATCCCAGGATAAATTGGAGTGATGCTTCTGGGAAACAGATGCAATCAGCAAATAATTCACCCCTAGGGACTGTGCAGGCCTGCGCTTCCCGGATCTGCTAACAGTCAAGCTCCTGCTTCTGATGTCCTTCTGCCCAGGACAAATACTGCTAGGGAACTGGGACAGCTTTTCTGAATGAGAGTCCATTATCCCAAGAAGAACAGGAACTAAGACAGGAAAATGGGGAGTGAGGGGAGAGAAGAGGATGAAGTTCTTGCCTGGTCTTTTATTTATCTTTTTGCACACAGGGCAAAAGATGCTGCTTAGATGCACTGTGCTTGGCGAGCTTGACTACTCCAGATCTGATCACTTGCACAGTAAAGGGAGGAATGTCAGACCATAGGAAAGGCTCTGTCAACAGGGGTTAACATGGAGCTCACAGAGTGGCTGGGCTACGAAAGCTATTAGTAGCAGGTGACTGCCATTGCTACGGGCCAACAGGATCATACATTCCACATGTGTCCAAAAGCCCTTGCTCACTGAACAGTTTGGTGTCCTCTCCTGAGCCATGGGGGTCTTCCTTTGCAGCTCTGCTGAGATCCTTTGTCCATGACATGCACTGAGATGCCCTTGGCTGTTGCAAACCTTCCCTCCCAGGCATTCTGTGCCATGGTGCTGATAAAAATCACATTGCTTTTGAGGTGGTTCATTGAACCAGAGACCCTCACATGTTGGAAGCTTGGAGTCCTGACCTGAGAGGAACCTTTGCAACTTCTCCTCTCCCAGGCTGGCATCTCCATTACAGCTTTTCCATCCTACCTATGTGCAGTATCTCCTGCTAGTTCAGCTGTGGACCTTGCTCACAGCTGCTCTGCTTCAAGCCAGACCTGCAGCTCCCTGGGCTGCTTGCACTGCCCTGAAGATCTGCCACAGCCTTCCTCCGCTTGGGGCACAGTCTTTGGCACATGGTCATGCCATTTATCAGCCTCAATCCTTGCAAGGCCTGGGCTTCCTTCCTTCCTTCCCTCCTATATCTGTCAGCTCCACTTGGTCCCAGCATATTCCTCACAGACCTCCCAGCCTTGGACTCTTCTTCCCCAGCCCCACACTGCTATAGCAGCTCACCCAGGGCCATTCCTCCTCTGCTGCTGGTCTCAGATATAGCCATGCTTCTGCATCATATTCCCAATCTCAGCTCCTTCCCTTTCTTGTCCTACTTGTGCCCTATCTGCCTGCTCCCATGTTGCCTCTCCTGCTCCAGCCTGGCTTCTCCAGGGCACAGCCTGCTGTTGTAGGGCACCAAGATGGGGAGCTCTCTTCTCCTGCTGCCACCACACTTGTGGCTGGTCAATGGGACTGTTTATCTCTTGGGAGCAGAGCCCTCCCTCCTCTTCAGGAATTATTTCCTTGAAAGACATGAAACAGCACAAAACTGCCTCTTGCTCAGCTCCATCTGCCATGCAGGGGCTGGGTGCCGGGAGGCCACGATTGCTCACTGTGTTTGCCAGACATAGCATTAGGAGGATCCGTTACCAGCTGCAGCCTGAGAAAGAGATGAGTTGGGTTTACCTGCAATCAGGAGTTGCTCAGGGAAGTCCTGAAAAAAACCAAGTGTGTTTCTGTGGAGAGGAACTTCCTCAAAAACCACAGTAAATGCCGGCATCTAAAAATCTGGCACTGTGCTACTTCACTGCTAAGCATCTGTCCTCAAGGCCAGCCCCACAGAGAGAGTCATCAGGGGCCAAAGCATCCTCTAAAACATAAGCCTAGGCAAACCACAAACATGCAACCCTACCAGCATCTAAGCCACACATCAGCCTCCTCCAAAGGATGAGAAGGTCCAGACACAGTCCTGCAATATAGGACACCTGGGAGGAGGGCACAGGTTGCAGGAAGGAAGGAGCAGCTCCTCCACAGGAGTACCTCACAAGAGGAGCTGTGTGGAGGCATATGTGAAGTTTCAGTTTTCCAACAAAGTTAGCCTTACACTCGTTGTCTAGCTCAGATCCTCCCACAGCAGGTGCCTTGCTATGGAGATGAATCCACGTCACAGCGCACTGTGTTAGATGTTGCATGACCCAGCATGAAACGGGAGCCCTGGCCCAACACGCCTGCCATTTTGCTGCCCAGCAGAGCTTTTTGCAAGTGGAGCAACTTTCAGTCAGCAGGGAGGGCACAGATGACGATGGCGTGCAAATGGGGAAGAAATCGCCAGAGGCATCTCAGCATCTGGAATACTTAAGTTGGGACAATTACAATTTACGTATTGCTCCTATTACCAATGCCGGTACAAGCATTTGAGCACTTATGAAGATAAATAATAGCAGGTGGGTGACTGCTAAGTTCCTTCTACCTTCTCTTTCCCCATAGATCTGTGCTGGAGTAGAAACCACAGCCGTGAACAAGCATCAAGGCCAACACATATAAAGACAGAGAAATGTTCTAACCCTATTTATGGAGCAGGTCCAACCAGGCAAGCACCAGCTGGGTCCCTTGTGTGACTTGTCCTTAGTGAGGAACCTCATTCCAAAAGCTGAGAGTTTTTGTGGTTTTAGGGGGATAGTGAAGGCCTCGCTCGCATTACAGCTGTCTCCTGAATTTATCAACACACAGAGACTGTCAGGCAGTTTTTGTGCAATGACTACAGCCAGTCCAGACTCAGTTTCTCACTGTTCAACATCATCCCCAGATCCACCCGCCAGAGGAAGAAGTCATGCAGGTCAAGTACTGTTTATTTGTCCAGTGTGGGCAGGGCAGGAGAGAATAAGCTTAAAATGCATTAAGGAAGGTTTAACTCTGTCAGGATTTCTAAATGTCTCAACTAAAAAGCACTGTTAAGCACTGAAAAGATTGCCTAGGGAAACTGGGATGTCTGTATCTTCAAATGCTTTCAACAACAGGACAGAGGCAAACATCTGTCTGGGCTAGTTTGGGTCCAGCTGGGCCCATCCTGTGGCAGGGTATGAAGCAGGTGACCTCTTGCTATGCATCTGCCATTCCCATCCTGGTTTCAAGGCATGTTTGTTCAGCTTCCCTGTGTCACATGCAATCCCTTCCCTGTGTGCTCAGAGGATGCATGGCACTCTGCTGAACTTGATGCTGAGCAAATTGGTCTGACTTGTGAAATCATTTTTTCGTTTAAATTTGTATGAGTTTTGAGATATACATAAATGTATAGAATACCAGAGAATATTTATTAGAGTTGAAATTAACATTGATTGATTTGATTTTTGCTGATTAGGTAATTATGAGAACTAAAGGGGTAATCACCTTTTCAACGAGGAAATGAAACAATCATCCAGAATAGACAAGTCCTGGATTTCTAATTTGAGCAGGGGAAAAAAAACAACCGTACATGCAAAGACCGGAGAGCAGTATCTATGCCATGCTGTCTCTCACTCTCCAAGCAGATATGGGCTGCAACTCTTCCTGTCTTGGCTTTATGCATCTACACAGTGCCTTGTGAGACTGAGTGTGAAGAGATGAAAGGGTTAGTCCAGGGACTAAAGCAATGCTGCGAGCAGGTTTTGGCTTACTTCTTGCTTAGAGGAGGAAGAAGCCTTCCCTACAGCTCTCTGCCTCACCAGAAAGTATAGCCAGATCTGTCAAGTCACTGACAGCTGAACATGAGGTTCACACAAGCAAGTCCTGCCTTGCTCCCCTCTTTGGAGTTGTTTCTTGCACATCTGTAGTCCATCAGGGCTTCTCTCCCCCAGGGTGACCCTGCATGCCAGACTTGTTTGCTGAATGTTTGGGATATCCCCAGAGTTCACATCTGAGCACTCTGGGATTTCTTCTCCAGCTAGAAACACGGGAAGAGGCCACTGAGTGCAAACCTCAGCCTGATACCCCATTATGGGCAACTGCAACCCCTTGCTGGCCTGTGTACATCTTGGACACAAGTACAACACCATGACTCCTTTCCCCTGATCCCACCTGCACTGTAATGGAAACCAGGATGAATGGAGGCTCTGGAGAGCCAGCTACCATCAGTCCCTTAAAAGCAAAACAAACAAAGGCCTTTTCTCAGCTGTAGTGGCATGAACGGAGCTTAGTCCCCCTGGCCTCTCCAGGATGTGGCTGAGGTATATCAGGGAAGAGCAGCTGTCAGCATGGATGTGCCTAAAATTAGCTCAAAGAGAAGGTTTCCTCCATTTATTTATTTATTTGCTCCTTAAAAGGCCTCTTCTTATTAAATGCAAATTCAGCACATCTTCAAGTGAGTACAAAGGCACTGCTAATATTTTTCGATTACACTGAGGGGAGGTCACAGCACTTTGTGGTTGAACTTTTGCTTTGTTCTAGATGTTCTTATGATAGAGGCTATAGTAATGGGGTGGCTTTTGGGATGCTTGGCAGCAGGAATGTATTTGGAAGAGCTGTACCAGGAGCAGGAGTTTCAGCTGGTGAGTTGGTGGGCTGGAGGCCACTGTGACATCTATTTGGTGTTACAGGTACCCCAGGAAGGAATAATGGAAAATGGATCTCTGACCTTAATTTGTGTCCTTTTAGACATACATCCCACTCCAAAGAGTTTCTTATTATTAATGGCATTATCTGCTTTCATCTGTTTGCCAGCTTTTCCCTACCAGCCATCTTTCCCACCCTCTGATAACTTCAGGATTCCCTCACCAATTTCACTCCCTTGAACTAGAGGGAAAGGAATGAGGTGGATAGGTCTTAAAGATACTAGATTCCATCCTGGTTTTGTCAGAGAGAAATACCTCAGTAAGGCTTTTTGTAAGTAAAGTACTGGAGACTAAATTTGCTCCTTCTTAGCAAAGAATCTACATATGGCACAGATCCATAGAAAAGCAGCTCAATCACTTCTGCTGCTCAGGGGACCAGTTGTTAATTATAGAGCTCAAAAAACTTCATCGCATCTCCTTTGTTTGGCTCATGCCACAGGGGTTGAAATGGGAGTACCTGTACAGACGTTCAGAAGTACCAAAAAGTAAAAAAACCCAAACTCAAACCCAAACCCAGAAACTTACAGAAAAACCCCTCAAAGTTTATTTTAATGTACCTATTCCATCCCACATATCTATCTCCGAAAAATACCATAATATTTCTTTGTGCATCTCCTGGAACAGACCTAACAGGACACCAGCATCTGCCTTTGATTTCTTCCTGATATCTTGCTCTACAATAACCCACAGCCATTCAAGAGCTGGTTTCCTGAGGCTGCTGTTTTTGTGCTTACTTGCTGCTCTCCCAGCTGCCTGCTCTTGCTGCCTTTCATTTTCTACTCCGCTTATAATTTTTTTAGGTGAGGAGTTGTGGTTGCCATTACAGTAAAGCACTAGGCAAGACTGGGGCAGGTGGCTTATACTGCAACATGAAAAGGTAGTTAATGAAGTGGTCAGTACGTAGCAATAGCAACTACTATGGCTTGACAGCTGAAAATCACCCTTTCACAACATTATGCTATAATATAATAAGTAGAATAGATGTAATCTGGTCTAGCCTAGTCAAGTCGTGCAGTAGTCTTTGTCTACTGAGTCTACAAGTATTTGGAGAAGTATTTTTTCTTTGGACAAGCATAAGAGGCTATGCACTACAACTATGTTCTATCACAGCATAAATAAGAGTTGGGCTCTGGAGCACTGACTCTGACCAGACCCTTCCACCTAGAGCCAGTCTCAATAATGAGGGTACAGGAACAAAGTTTCCAGACTGCAGCCTCAATTTTTTTTCTGATCCACCAAGTCAACTGGATGCACACACAAGCTGGACCTTGAAGACCTTATGGCTTTTTAATGAGAAGATAAGAACTACTTATACTTTGCATAAGCTTTTCCCTTGAGACAGTAATCCTGGTCAGGGCTAAAGAACTGCTAGAGCTACCTGTCTCCCATACCTTTATCCTCTTCTCCAGGAAAGTACATCAGAAAACAGAAAGTCAAGAAGATCACAGTACAACTGGCTTAAAATAAAAACCAATTCCCCCCCCCCCCCCCCATATTGTTCATCCGTCTGCTCTGATGGCATCAGTGTTGCTCTGAACAGCACTGCAAGTAGTGCTGATTGCACAGCAGCAGCAGGAAGATGGGAATCATTAAAGAGACTCAGCCAAAGCCCTGTAATTAATTAGTTAGAAAAGCATCTTGGCATTATTAGAGAGGCCTCAGCAGAGGAAGCAGCATCTCCATTCTAAAAGACTCACCTTCCACCAGAGCTGCTGCTGCAAGGTTTGACATTGTGCTGGTGTAAACAGAAATTAGAAGTCAGTATGACAGGGAGAGGAGCTGCTGGCAGGCTCTGCCCTTGGCCAGTACTGCACGTTGTGCCAGGAGGTTTCCATGCTCTGCTTGTGGGCAGATATCAGATCCTGGAAATGGCTCAGGTAGGGATGATTGCTACTCAACCAGGAAGACCCTGATTTTTGCTGTGATTAAAAGTAAGCCCAGTTTTCCCAGGGTGATGAACAGAAAGCTGGTTATCCAGGTGTTTGTGATTATGAACAGCCAGTCATATACAAAAACGTCACCCAAGGCACCAGGAACTGCTGTCTCCTGGGATCTAGACTCATGCAGGATGCTGCTGTCCCTGGCAAACATGCACAGGCTGGCTGCACAGAGAACTGGGCCATGCTCACAGCCACATATTCATGGTATGCAAATGTTAAGTTACTTGCAAACCCCCACAGCTGTCATCAGCACACAGTACCATGGCCATGAGCCCCATAGATGGAATAATACCCCATAGGGAGCAGCAGGATGCTGCAATATCTGTGTGTTGCTGAAAATAAAGAACATCAAAAGGAAATGGAAACACAAGACTAAAATAGCCAGGATTGCTTTAAGGACTCTTAATTTCCTTTGGGGAAGGAGGCCAGGCAATGTGGCTAGTACATGGGGTAAGGAGGCAGGAGGCCTGGCTCTCCCACTGACCTGCCGTCATACCTTTGGCAACTCTCCTTTTTCCCATGTGCTAATTTTGCCCTTTCCCCACTTGGTACTGTCAGCCTCTAGGAATTCATGAGTCTTGAGCTAGGCCTCCAAACACCATGATTTTGGCTTAAAAATCAAGAGCTATAAGCATACACATATGAATTATGGGCCTTTTTGAATGGCCTTGTGGTTTCTGACTCTTCGGGGATCATATTTCCAATTGAGCGGGTCAGATTTTTTTTATTATGATTATTATTATTTTAAATGAAAGCCAAGAATTTCACATAAACACAGGGCTCTGGCAGCTTGAGTTGGCAGCACTGCCCGCTCTTCATGTGTCCTGCCTACTTAGACCGGGCTGTCACTGGCCATGTCTGCACAGCATCAAGCAAAACCTTCCCCATCTCAGTTGGCTTCCTGCACTTCCCCAGGACAACTGAAAACAAACAGCCACTCCCCCAGCTGTTTCCAATGAGGATGGTAAGCGTGATAACTCCCCTGAGTTTGCCCGGCATTAGAGAGCACAGGTGACCAACAGACTGGAAGTGATCTGAGAATAGGCTCCCCGGGAAGACCTTTTGTGCATCCTATTTTGGCCCTGCAGTTACAGCTTTGCCAAGATGTTTCAAGTGCTCTTCAAGGCAGCAGAGAAGTTAAAAACTGAGGACATGCATGTTTTTTGCTGTTCTCTCTGCTGAGTTTCCATTGAGGTCCTGATCATCCTCTGGGCAGAGGTTTGAGTGAAAGATTTTGTATAGTTGAACTGCCTTGCCCATTCCATGATTCTGAACAACTCAAATCCCCTGCATTTTACCTTGCGAATGTGTGGACATAACACGGGAAACTCCCTGCCTGAGGAGCTGTCACCAGCTCTGCAATGACAAGAAGCATGTCTTTGGCTTTCAGCTCTGAAGCTCATCTCTTTTAAGTTCTGAAGTGAAGACATTCTCTGAATAAATGAACAAGCTGAGATCTTCAGATGAGCAACACATTCTTCCTCAGGTCAACTTTGCCGAGAAAGCATTTATTTCAAGAGAATATGGTTACTGCTTATAGCCGTTTGGACCCAGCCTGCTAACTCCTCTGCAGTGGCTGTAAATCTGGGGGTGGTTCAGTTTAAGGACCTCACAGATGCTATTTCAGACCGATATAATGTACCATAAATGGGATTGAAAGCTCCCATCTTTAGCAGACAAAGCCTTTCTGGTTCATTCAAACACTGAGGAAACCAACTATTGTGTATATGCGCAGATGGGATTCATCCAAAACTGAGTGATAGCCAAAAGAATTTACACGTTCCTTGGCTGAGGAATGTGTTGATTTCAGAAAGCAGCAAAGGTAACACAAGGATACATGGAGACTCCCTTGCCTGGTATTTAGTATTTGAATCTCATCATTTTACTCACCTCAGACTCACTGTGAAAGAGCAGTCCCAGAAGGACAGAAGAGCTCTCCTATATATGATATTTCTGGTTTAGAGGTAACAAGGCATTTGATCTCCATGGGATGGCAAGCAAGTAGAAATTGTTCCCATAGCCTCAGGTGGAATTTTAGTGGGTGTCATCAAAATCAGCTTGTGGGATACATTTCTATAGAGCACTGTGGAGAACCAAGTGACTCCAAAAAGGTTGAGGGGTGCAATTCATCAGCTCTCGGTACAGGTAACAGCCACCATACCCACTGTATAACAATAAAGGTTAAAATCAAACAAGTACATCCAAAAGCGCACTATGGTGGGGTAAGCCTGCCTTCAAATTGTGAGACCATCTCCAATGAATGGGGGTCAAGGTGAGGTCCCCTGGGGCAGACTGCCACACCAGCAGTATGGTGGGTTACCCTTCTGGCATCAGTACCAGGCGGGCCGTGGAATGAGAGGGATCCTTAGTCTGATCCTGCCTGGCAGTTTCTGTGCAAAATGGGGCCAATTTGCTGGGAAGCTTCCCACCCCCACGGAGGGAAGAGGTGGGCCGAGAGTTTAACAAACATTTTGGTATTTGGAAGTCATTCCCAGCTCTCGTTTAACACACAGACTGCATTTCCCGTTGCTAACTGGCAGCAAAGAGCTCATCAACATTTAAATAAGAGGCTTGTTAATGCCAGCGTGAGGCAGGTTTGCATGCCAAGGCTGGCTAAGGTTTCGTGCCAAGGATTTTCTAAGAGAGAATTTCTCTAGGAAACTCCTTCAAAAGGAAAAATTCACTTCTGGTTAAAGAGAGTGAGGGCTTAATTTGAAGAGGTGTGGAGCTGGTTAAGTCAAATGGATGGCGCAAGAGCTGAAAGCTTGTGAAAATCAGACTTCAGCTTTTAAATCAATTAGCTGAAGAATGGCATGTGGTGTTTTGTAACTGATTATGCTTTCTGCAATGCAATAACTAAAAGGGAAAAAAAAAAGGCTATGCGTAAGTGCCACTGACTTGCCCATTGATGTTAAATGTGTTAAGGTGAGGCTTTAAATGCACCTGTAACCTGAGTGTGGGAATATTATTTTCTACAACTGGTTAAAAGCACCTTAGTACAGGGAGGATCTGCAGTACTTGGCTCTGTTTCTAGATCTAAAATAAGTCCTATAAATTACAAACAATTCTTATGCTGGGACTGTGTTTTGAGCTTTCCATGTGGAGACTGAGCCCCCATCTCAGAGCCAGTAGAAAGGAAGGGTTCTGGCTCTGGCAAAGCTAGAGAGTCTTGTACTATATGCCTCTATAGCATAGTTTATTGCCTTTCCTTGTTCTGTCATAGAACAGGAGTAATGTCCATGGTGTCAGAATATGTGCATGGTAATTGGCTTTTGCTGTAATTAAATGCTTCAGTGCCAGCGTTTAATCAGCTGCCAAAGCCGTTTATTGCCTCATATGCTGCTGCACCATGAGCATTACCCCTTAATTAGTTGCTGAAATAGTGATGATTTAGCAGCATCTTTATATTTATACTTTAAGGCAGCAGATTCAGTCCAACATCAACAATATTGCAAGATAAAAAAGCTGCCCATTCTGCTATGCAGTGATTTGGACATACTTATTTTTCCTTACCTTGTGGAAAACAGTGTCATCTCCCAGTGACACCTCAGTGGAGGTGCAGTTAGCACTCTGAAAGCAGTTGCTTTGTCTCTGCTCCTTTCCAGAACTGACCTGTATTTTAAGTGTATTCAGTATCAATAAAACACCATCCCCAAAACCTCTCAGCAGTAAGGTAGATGTAGGCTTCCCTCACTGTGACTCACTTTTACGAGTGCCTGGAGCTGGTACAGCGGACTAGAGAGGTCCCAGCCTTCATCCCAAAAGCGCCATGGGGAAGAGCTCTTCTGTGTCACTGGAGGAATCATACTTTGTCTTCCATGACTGTGGTAGGTTGTGACAGGTGACACTGACATCAGAAGCAATTCTCCTGACAGCCCCATTCAAACTCCTCTTCCCCCCTTTCCCTGCTTGTTTTTGAAGCAGAGGTGGTGCTGTGTTATGCAGCCACTTGCCATTTTGGGGGGAATAGAGTTGTGAAAGAGCCTGCTCATTGTGTCCATTTATTTTCTCCAATTTCAGCCATCTGAAAGCAAGAGGTCTGATCTATGCTTGTCTTTCAGAGACCCTTGACAGATAATGGAGGTAGAGAGGAATCTCCAGAAAACAGCTCATCCTCACATAAAAAGTTGTCTAAAAGACATCGGAGGAATGACCCTTTGGACATATCCATCTTTCACAGAGGGAGCCCTGCAGCTTGCTTACATTGGATTATTTTCTCCCAAACTATTAGAAACAGAAGTGATGAACCCTGCCCAGAAAACCAATGCTGCCTGCTATGACAGGCACTGGGGACAGATTCTCCAGCTTTCCAAGATTCTTTCCAGCTTTGAAAACCCCAGAGTAAGTTTACAAAGCCCCCAAAATCTTCTCAAAATTGACTTGAAAGGAAGTCATCCTTGCTCTGTAATAAAACTCCATTTGTGACGCAGAGATAGTCATACAGCAACTTAGCCTAGGTACATTCAAGATAAACACATAAACCCCAGCTTTGTTAAAAGCCATGTGGTTAAATCTACAGTAGCTGCAGTTGGAGATAGCCATTGCATCAGAACACAGCTGTACAACTGCTTCTTCATTTGACCAGAACACCACCAACAGAGCAACCTGAGGGGCTGCCAAATAGCCTCCACAGCCTCCATCCTGCCCTAAACCACCAGTACAGAGAGCCTTGGCACCTGGGGTTTAGATACACTTCACTCCCAAAGATTTCATTGTCTTCAAAGGATTCTCATTGCCTGTAATTGCAAGGAAAGGAGCGCCAAACTATCGAATTAATAGCTCCCCCACCCTTGGCCCTTGCCTCTGGCCCCTGGCCTGCTAATGTGTTTTGATGTGCAGGTGGACAACATATCCTTGGAACTTTTCCATTGTAACAAGTTTAGGAAAAAATACCTTATGCTATAAAGGAAGTAATATCAAGTCTGGAAAACAATATAGCAGCTTGAATGGACTTGAAAGCCTACATCATCACACTCCCTTTACTGCCAAGACAAAACCTGTCAGACTCCTGTGTCCTGTAGGAAAAAGCTGCAGAGTTCATTCTTTCCTGAGGGAGAACACAGGCCCTTTCTAAAATTCCATGGGAAAAGGGGGGAAGAGCTGGGATTGCACCTGTTGCTTATGCCTCTTTCCATGGCTATCAAAGCATCCCCTGACAATACATAACCTACTAAAGAAGTCCCTCAGGTTTACTGGAGGTGGGAAAAGAAGCACGAGATTCAGTTTGCAGCCAAGAATATTTAGTCTGGACAGTAGGAAAGACTGTCCAAGGGTAAAAACAATGCTGCCTAGGGAGGTTGTGGGATCTCCTTCTGAGGATGTCTTCAAGGGGACATTATATCAAATTCCATTGGTAGTGACAAATAAGGGATGGATTTAGCTGTACTGCATGCCTTTGAATCTTTCTACAACTCTGTGTAAAACAGTTTTAAGAAAACTACTTTTGGTGATATGGAGGACAGTGTTCATCTCATTTAACCCTTAAAGATACACAGAATCATAGAACAGTTAAGAGTTGGAAAGGACCTTATGATCATCTAGTTCCAACATCCCTGGTATGGGCAGGGACACCTTCCACTACACCATGTCACCCAAGACTCCGTCCAACGTGGCCTTGGACACTGCCAGGGAATATTGCTAGCACCCACATGGACCACAAGAAGTGCATAATAGTTAGCGGAACTTACTAGGCCAGGCAGCCTCTCAACAACATACCTGATCCGAGCCCCCAGTAGGCAAAACACCTCCCTCGAGACTGGGTCAGGCCGACAGGTGGGTGCCTCTGCGCCTTCCAAAGTAGAATCACCTACCACTTTGACCTGCCGCTTTCTCCTGAAGCACTAGCAGTGATCCTCTTTACTGGCGCATCAGCAGGATGTTCATTTGGCAAGGTTTGTGTTTCCTCGTTAGCCCCCTGAAAAAGCTGCAAAGCGGTTCTGGGTGGGGATGTCAGATTTTGGAAGAAGCCCCTTGCTTTTAATTGTCCTCTTCCTCCTTTTTTTTTTTTTTTTCTTTTTTTTGTTACTAGCCCCCAGCTTCCTGGATTAATGCTCTAGTGTTGAAGACATCCTCTCTGGAGCTACTTACCTCGGCAAATCAAACAAAACAAGCCTCTCTCAGATGCTCACCTAAATATGACAGAACTAGAGGGCCACCTTGGACAACAAAGCTGTCTTCCAGGCTGTTCAGTTCATTGAGATGAATCCCATCTTGAAGACAACCTGTGCAGCTCTGCACACATTTCTGATAGCAAAGGACTTTTAATAGAAAGGTCTAAGGATAGAGAGGGTAGAAAAACAGAGGCTATTAAGCAGGGTCAGATATTTAGCAGGTAAGAAATGGTAACTGTAAAAGATTACCAGGATACACTGGATTCCCCACCACTTGAAGCTTTTCAGTCAGAGAAGGTGTTTGGTGAGGGTTCGGTGCTGTGCCAGCTTCTCTGACTGGAGAGGTGAAGGTCAGGCTGTGTGGTGGTCAGTGGTATTTTTGAAGCAGATTGGACTGACAGAAACAATCCTGATTATTTACTGCAATGACAGCCTAAAAACAACTTCCTAGAAGAGATGGGCTTTGCAAACCACACTTCTCTGTACTCTCCCCGTAATAGTCTGAATAATGTTCCTCCTTTCAGCTGCAAAGCAAGGTGCTTGGCTCTGCTGTCACGTGGTCACAACTCAAATTTGAGAATACTTGCGGGCAACCTCCAGGTATAACCCACCTCTGCACATTACCTCATGGTTTTAAGGATGGAGGTCTCTCTCCTGCAAAGGCGCACATTTTTAAGAACAGCACAAAATTCATGAAGAGATGGCCAGTACAAGCAGGCATATCCTCTCTCCTGTGCCATATTTCTACCATCCTTGCTTCACCCAACAGTGAAGGAGGTTCTTGAATTACGTATGTTGAGGAGCCACATAGTGAAATTTTGAACCTGGGAGAGAGAGATGGAGGATATGAAGTACAGTTGCAGGTGGAGGTTGGGAGAAAGTAAATACCATTCAACTAAAAAAAATAATTTCACACGCTAGCAAACAAAAATGAAATTTATATGGAGTTTATTGGATTGGTAAAATGTAATAAAAAAGCATTTGTGATACTTCTTCTGCAAAGAAAAAAGGCATCTGGCGATTTTGCATATTTATTTTCCCTTACAAAACATTAGAAAAGCATAACTGAAAAAGGATAACAGCTGAAAGAGTAGAGCAAAGAGGAAAATACATCTCAATATAATTGGATAATGCGTAATAAAAATACAGAAAACACATGCTTAAAACAGCTTTCATTCTCTTACTGTAAAAAGTCATTTTATGTGTTGAATAAAAAATATATGCCGGTTGCTCTGAAAATTGTAGTTTAGAAGAGGTAACTAGCTGAGAACAAAATATATATCTCTATATATATTTATAAATATAGAAAATGTGTATATGCTGCATCTGTCCTCAGAATAAAGTGGAATAAATGGTTTTCAACTCATGCACACAAGTTACCAGAGAAAAAAAAAACTTCATATTTTACTCAGCGGACTGATCCCATAAGGTGCTGATTGCATTTCCTGAGTGCCCTCAAAGCCCGACAGAAGTAGTCAGTACGGAGACAAGCGGCCTGATGGGCTCAGTGACAAGCCAGGCTATTCAGCAGCTCACCAGAGGTGCATTCAGCAACTCGCAGGATTTGGGAAAACTCCATTGGCAGCAGGATTGGGCCCCTCACAGACTTGGGTAGTTCTTGTGCTCAGCAAGGGGTAAAACTCTGGTATCCCCAAGCTCTGACAGATAGGAGACCAGTACTAAAAGCTCAAGTAATGTTACTTCATTAGGATCTGAGAGCATGGATTGTGCAGCAGGAGGCATGCCTCGTGTAAGGAATGCCTCCTTGTGCCCCTTTCTTGCCCAGATACCGAGGCAAGTGATTCACATTTAAAAGGAAGAGGCTTCCCATGTCACCGAGAGCCTCTGTCTGCTGGTGCAGGGCAAGGAGAAGCGTGGACAGTCACACTCCCTCCCAACCGCAACAAAGGCAACAATGGAAACCTTCTCTTATCTCAAGGGCTAAACCAACAGCTACCATAAAACTGAAATACCACCTCAAACCTGGCCTAGTCATGTGCAGTGAATTACTGCACATCCAATAAACAATCACCGGTGAACCCAGAGCAGACAGATCTACAGCTGGCAGGGACAGGCCAAAGCATAGCAGCTACATAGGACAAATACATTCTTGGGGGCACTCCCTCCTTGCAGTTTCAAAGAGCTAAGCCAATCTCCCAGTCCTAGGGGGGTTCACCACTGGCATTTAGCCAATAGGAATTGTTATGGAATGACCCGTGTGTGATTCAGACCCCATTAATTACATCAGCCCACAAGTGAAGCTAGTGTTAGAGATTAAGCTCTAAAGTACAACAAACTTCTGCTCTTTGTTCTGAGTGGGAAAGCGCCCTTACCGAAACTGCAGAATAAGAACTCCTACTCAATCATTTGACTAACCGGAGGGAAGGCACTGGAGGAAGCCCTCCAGTCTCTCTGACAGTTCAAAACACAAGCCATGGCGTAGGAAACTAGGACCCTGAAGGAAGCTGAAGTCTCACCAAGGCAGATCCTGTCTAGCAAGATCATGAGAAAGTCCAAGCATACCTTTGCTTTGCCCATACCTCTGACAATACTCAGTCCTTACTCTCCAGAGGTAACAGCAGAGATCACAGTGGTGCAGTACTGAGCATTAAAACATCAAACCTCTACGTTTGCTGCATTTCCAATAAATCTTGCATTTCCTCTCTGACCACAGCAGGAAAAAGTTTCCTAAAACATGATTTTTGAGGATTGAAAGTGAGAGCACATTAGCCTTTTTAATAGAGTAGCACCAATGAAACATCCAGGCTTTGGTTAACCTTCAGATTTTCTCCTCTAACTTTATATAAAAAATGAGTAACAGAACTTATAAGAAATAATATTAAGTGAATAAAGTCTTCATATATGAATGACTTTGTACTTCTGGTAAGATAGACACTTGAGGGGACATGCCCAAGTACCTCCACTACTGAGCAGTTGACTACCAGACAACGAGATGGTTTAAGCAAGATGACAAGCAGTGCTGATGGGATAAGCCATTGCTTTGCTTATCTCAGTGGAGAACAGATGCTTAAAATTAACCTCTTGCTTCTCTTCTACAACATTCTCATAGTTCCTACCACTGCTTGGCACTAACACTATTTCTTTGCTGCCCATAAAGGAGCACCACAGGTCTCTGAAAAGGCACATAGTGAAGAAAGTGGAATACCACTTCTATAAAGGCAGTTCTGTTAATAGCCTACTCTTCACCTTGCTGGCTGCTCTGAGATGCTTGTCAGGTGCTTAGCTACTTAGGCATTAGGCACACTGGAAACACTACTTTTTAGGTGGATAAAGCAAAGAACAAATCAGGTTCAGGTAACAAGGCAAAAAATGTCCATTTGCCAAACCAAAATGGGTTTCCAACCCATACTGAACTGTCAGTAAAGCACTGGCAGATGTAAGGAAAGTGCCCCAGTTCTGTGTTTTCAATGGGTACCATCTCAACATAGTTGAAACGAAAACCACAACCTCCAGCTGTGCATTTCAGTGTGAACTGCTCTTATATCATACAGCCTTGAATGAAACATTAGCACAAAGGTAGCCTAATTGGATCTTCTCCTCCCTCCCTGCAAATCCTAATCATTGCACACAATCCCGTAGCTAATGGCAGAAAGAAAACACTCGTTTCTGGCAAAATACTTGAACTAGGAAGACAGGATCAAACCCTAGTCTGGACAGAAACTCACCACAGGGAACAGCTCTCACTACAGAGAGGATGAATTGGACCTTGCTTCATTAGCAGGCCTTCCTTGCTCCCATGTCACAGCAGTGTGGCAAGCTGCAGATGGAGCAAACATTTGCAGAGGAGGTGCTGGTCTCTGGCAACACTTCAGAGGGTGGCATTTTGTCTCCTTGGCCACCACCAAGGAAGACAATAAAAGCAACAAGAAAATATACTGAATGGCCATTCAAAAATTCAAATTTCAAATTCAAAGATTTCAGAATTTGGTTGGAAATTTGAGCACTTTCTCAAACAAAGGCATTCCTCCCATCTAGAATTTGTATTTGGAAAACCTCTCTATACCAGAACTAGAAAATATTCTGATTGCATTTGCTGGTTCTAAACTCTAGGTTATCTTTCCTAGACAGGGCTCCTAATACTCTTTTAATTCAGTGCTCCATACCTAAATGGTTCCATACCATATAGGGACCAAAACAAGACTAGGACACAACAAAAGATGAGCAAAAATAATGACACCATAGAAAGCACATGGTCCTGACTATCAGAAATGCTGAATAAGCAAAGGTTCTATGGAACTAAATAAGCACAAGACATAGGAACAGTAATTAAAAAAAAAAATAAAAATCAGAGCAATTATGTCCTTTATTTTTTGCCCTTTACTATTTTCACCTCTCTGTTCTCACAGATGAAGTGGGGCAGGCCAGTTTTTTTTCCTGTTCAAGTAGGCTTTGCTCTCTGGGCTGTCACACTCCTGGCACAGACCTGTGGAGACAGGACTTCCCGCACTTCAGGGGAATGCTGAAGTGGGGCTATTTTTTAAACATCAAACTATTCCTGTTCACTGTACATTCTGCTTCCAAAGATAAAAAAAAAGCATCTGAGTCTTTAAACAAGCGGACAGACCCTTTAAAGTTTCATAACAATGTTTTAAACCTGGGGTAGGAGGGATGGGAACATGAATACATTTTCCTGCTTATGGTAAATAATGAAACCCATGTTTCTGGATATGAAATGCTGGGTAATAGCAAATGAGAGGTCTGTTGCTGAGCCCGTTCTGCCAGCCAGCCCCTGTGAGAAAAAGTGAGAAAGGGGTTGCTGGCTTTTCCTTGCACTGATTAACTTAAAACGAAAGGAGGGGCAATACACGGGAAGGAAGAGGGTAGACATGTACATGGCATGGAAATGACTTGCCTGGAGCAACCACAGTAGCAGGCATATACAACCTGTCTCCTTATTCCCTTAGCCCTGTTCCCAAAACTAGTTTGGGGATGAACTGGGGGAAGGGAAGGAGGGAGCAGCAATTTGAACACGGCAGATGCTCCAGTTTAAGCCATATCTTCCCAAAGAGGAACTGAGGGTGGGGGCAGGGGAGATGGCTATTATTAATGTCCTTCCGTATATAGCAAAGCAGACATCCTGCATAATGGTACACAATACATCAATAATAGCCCAAGAATAGCTTCCTACCATTTTTTTTTCCCCCTGACAGTTAGAAACATAAAGAGAAAAATCAAGCTGCTGAGATAAATAGCTGAGTCTCCACCCCCACCTCAAATTGCCTTGGCATATTTTAAGAGATAAATGGTTCTATGAGAAATTTAAATAGCTTTCTCTTTTCTTTTTTGGCAGCTGCAGGAACTGGGTCAGGTGTAGAAATTATTAATTTCGAAGCCTGAAAAAAACATCCTTGAAACTAAGGGTTTTCTTCCTTTAAAGAATCAACTTTCTTAGAAGTATAGTTAGAAAAAAAATCAAAAATAATTGAGGTGTTTTTTTTTTTGAGAAGTCAGACCAAAAATAATTAAATAACAGTGCAAGATGCAGAAAAGGGACAATTTGCATGACAGTTTAATGGATATTAGAAGTATACATAATGGATTGTTAGTATTTCATTGCATAGAGTATAGTATTTGCACAATGGCTTTTGTTTCTCTTGATCAAACATAGCACTGAGAGTATGCCTTGAAGAAAAAGACCGTGGGGCACCATTCTGTACTTTCACCCTAACTTCCGAAGAGACGAGATTACTGTCAAGGTGACCAGCACCAAACACTTTCACAAGGTGCCCATTTACTTATTACCAGGTCTCAAGATTGACACCCTGGTGAGACGATCTGCTTAAGGCTGTGCTTGCTGGTGTGCAGAACTGGTGAACCTGGTACTGAACCACATGTAAATCACTGCCTTCTCCTTTCCACTCAAGTTACCCTTGCTTTACACACCAGTACTAGGATTTCTAGCCCAGCTTTTCTGCATGATGCCAAAAGCCATCTCCCTCCTCATGCCATATGTGGAAGGATCTCTTTGCAACCATAAACTGCTGAATCTTACAGAAAAGAAAAATCAAATCCTCCAGAAACTGCTGTGAACAAAGAAATGCTGATACATAAACTCCCTCACAGGATAGTACATTAGTTAAGACCTGTAAAAGGTTCAAATTTCCAGTCCTACAAAGACTCCAAGATCTTGAAAGATACCCAGCTGGCATGCAGCCTGCTCCCTCCACTGCACAGCTGGTAAACGCCCCCCATGTTCCTTGTGCTCTGTTCCATGTCCTAAATCAGGTGGATACCTGAGAAGGACTCCCTCGTTTAGACTCCCTGTACCTCCGCAGGGCTCATGCCTTGTGCTCTACTTCCCTTAGTGACTGATCAAAAATTTAAAAGATGACAAAGACACAGATGTAAACAGAACTGTGGTGCCTAGAAAGTCAGAGCACAGATAGGATCAGAAGACAGACTGTAATTACAGGCCCTGCTACTTATTACATAGGCTAGTTGGGCCACATGAGCCTTCAGTGGAAACTTCCTGTGTAATTAATAAAGGAGAAACAGAATACTTTTGCAATCACTTTTCTAGCTTTCACTGTGGGGGTCCAATCCTGCCATCCTGGATTAGCACTAATCACAGACAATCTTTCTCTGCATAAACTGAAGGCATCTGTTCTGTAAGACTGGAAAAAAAAAAAAAAGAAGAAGAAAAAAAAAGGATAAAACCCTCATTGCAAACCTACACCATGCAATCAAGAAGGAGAGGAAATTGATCCCGAAAACTCCCACTCAGATCGTAATCTGACAATGTTTTCAAGGCATCTGGCAAAAAGGAAGAAGAAAGAAGAATGCTATGAAATATTTAAAATCCTACTTCTGTCAGGAATCCATGAGAGGGGAAAGGTGGGTTTGAAAGGGCTGCATTATTTGTAAGCCAAAACCTGAAAGTACCACCTTTTGCACAGGAGCATGGGATGCCCTTGGCCCAAGCCAGAGGAGTCCTGAGAACAAGCACCAGGTGCCGATTCAACAGGGACTGGCATGGCAAAGTCAAGGCTGTGTGTGAGCAGGAACAAAGAAGCTGTCCTGCCCACCATGGTGTGTACCATGGGAAATCAAGGGTAAGGCAAACGAGAGAGCTAATGTTACAGTAAAATAGCTATGTGTTTGCAGCCCATAACTGATCCTCTTTATCTAAAGCCCTTGTCAGATTTTCAACAGCATGGGTAACAGGACACACTCAAACAAGGGCTTTCCTAATAACACTTCTCTTACTGCTCAGACTCTTACCAAAAAGGGACATCCATGGAAGGGAAAATTGCCCTCTGAGACCTGAGATGCACTAAAGGTCACATTGCTTTGCTCCTGCACCCAGGAGCTTGTCCTCTCCATTCTTACATCCCCACTAGTGTGGAGAACCTTTGCAGGAAGATCTCAGCCAGGCCTCACCACTGGGGTGATCCCAAACTGCATCACAGAGGGAAGCTGGACATACCCAGCTGCCATAAAAGGGGGAGCAATCAAGCAGACATTCAGGAGTTAATGATGCTCAGCTGTGCCTCTGCCTTGGTCACAACCATCTGCTTGCTATACAGTTCCAGTAGAAGATATAAAAGACTGCAGGACAAGCACTGGGCATACAAATGGGATCAAAATGGTCCTGAAATGCAGAAACAAAGGACACTTTGGAACAAAACTGGCACAGCCACAATCCCCACAACGGTTGCATAAGATATAAAGAAAGAATCCTTAGAATGTATTTATCAAAAGCCATTTTATGCAGATTTTTCCTTCTGAATATTTAAAGCATGGTGAATATTAAACTTCAGAGATTCTTAATGTGTTCCAAAGCCCCACGGACCTTTGAAATGCTAGCTCATCAATATGCAACATCTAATCTTGTGCAAAAAAAAAAGGAAAACGGGAGGACGGGAGGGGAGAAAACCTACTCATCCTGTACACATAGAGGTTACGGTGAGAACCCCAAGGAAAAAAAAACTTCCAGCATCTTATGCAATAGGTTAAATTTACTCTGGTCGGGAAAGTTTCACTTTCTGTAAGAGAGAAAGTGCCTGTACATGCATTGCTGCTGGAAGCTTCTGAAGTGTGAGGCTGAAACTGTGTAGCTGGATTACAGTAAGTAGTTTATTAAAAAAACCCAAGGCTTGCGGCTTTGCATCCTGTTCCAGCCCAATGTAGTCTCAGGATCCCCTCTCCAAAGGCCAGCAGACAGTGCGCCACCTAAAAATCCATTCTAGTCCAAAATGCTGTGGTTGAAATGGCTTTGCTTGTTTATAAAGTTTAGTGTTTCGTATCGCTTGCATCTGACCTTCAGCAGAAATAAAAGCTCAGTTAAACTGTGCAAATATGTACCAAATGGGAGCAAGGGAAAGCAGCCAAAAATGCTGCATGAGCTTTTGCAGGGTTGCAGCCTTTTAGGAGTACCAGTGAGATGAACTGGATGAGAGGCCAAATTGATTTAGGCTCCAGGCAGGAGCTTAAAACACCATGACATCCAAATTCACAAAGAAAATATTCTGTTACTGCAACCCCAAATTTCCTGCACATGAAAACACTGTTTTCTTTCATCTTCAGGAGATGCTTGTTCTCTAATCCGACATTTAAAAACGAACAAACAAACAGGAGTCAGCTGACAAAGGATTCTTGCTGGTGAATGGAAGTAGGTCACTGAGTATTTTGCCTTTTCAGTTTGGCTTAATATTAGTGTTGTACACAGAACAGTAACAAAACTGCACTGGAGACAGGGAAAGACTCTAATTTTGTCTTTTCTATGAAAATTAGCATTAACATTCTGAATTAATGTGAAATGCCGCCACAGTACCCAATATCTGGTTAATTAAAAAACCCCAGCAAAACAACAACCACTAAAGCAAAAAACACACTAAATTAAACAACAAAAAACCTTTACTGGTCAGCCTGCATTTAAAGACATCTAAGTATGGGCAGAGAGGAATTTTCCTGAAGGAACATAAAAGAAAATGAAAGCTCCACATACAAGACCAAATAAGATCTTCTGTCTCTCACGAATGCAAATTCTGGCTGCCCTTTTACACAAACATATTAAAGGAATAAAACTGGAGGAAAAAAAATAAAAGGGGTAAAACTAATAAATTCGGTTTTGGAGAAAAAAAAAAATTAAAACCAAACAAACTATCCTTCAAACCAATTTCTTCATGATAAATCCCTGCAATCATGTGGTTCTAAATTACATGGTTAAATATGACTGAAAAAGTAAGGCACAATTTCATAATTGTTTTAAAAGCAATAATTATAATCATTTTCTTTGCTATCCATGTGGCAGGCCACTGATACTATGGATGTACAAAACTACTTGATTAAAGATCTGGAAAAGTTTTTCCAACTCCTGGCTGAGATTCACAAGACCGCTGTTAAGTAAGGAACATACCATCTTCAGTGCAAAGACAACTGACTGCATGTTGAGCAAATGGAAAAAGGGGGAACAAGAGCTAGTTGCGGACAAAAGGAGGCAGAGGCAATAAAGTAGAGACACTCCAACTGCCATGTTCTCTATGGGGGACTCTAACCCCTGGAAAAGTAAAGGTAATGCCACCACCTGGGGCTTCTGTTTCCTTCCTCATTTTCTAAAATATCTCAATGTGATGAGAAATGTGGACAAACAGCAAAATTAAAACACAAGTGTGAACTGAATACTCTTGATACCAGTGATCAACCCCACTGCTTCCACATGTATCATGAAGCCAAAGGGAGCAGGAATGAAGCCCAGTGGGGTATACACAGCAGTGCTCAGTATCACAGCCTGTATTTCCACACAGTTGTAATCTCACAAGCACCTTGTGTGTGCATGTGAGTGTATGTGCCACAGTGGTCTGCAAGTGTTTGAGCTTTTTTTCAGATCAGAGAATTTCAGGCTGAAATGAGAGCTGTTCCACAGTATCCACCAGGAAACCTATCAAAGTTGCGGGTTTTCTCTTAGATTTTTAGGTGCTGGGTGAATGTTGTAATTTCACAAGTCTACACTCTCTCATTGCTCAAATGCCAGCTGGGCAATTGACTGTTGAAAATTCAAACGTGAAATGCTGAGGAAGCCAGGTAGTATTTCTAGAAATGTGTCAAGTCCAGAAGGGTATGTGGAGAGGAAGGTCAATCAGTATCTCTTGATCCTCACAGCAGTTGCCATAATGTGCTTATATTCTTCAGTAATTTCAGAGGGGAGAAACGTGAAGGCAGAAATTGCAATTGCCACAGAAAATGACCCTGGCACACCCCATAGCCAGCCAATCTATGGCTTTCAGGTGGGGAAGAAAAATGAACCCAATCGAAATAACACTGTTATTTTCAGAAGAGTCATATTATTCAGATTTTTCTAACAAAAAGCCCACTGCCTTCAAAATTAGCAAAACTCATTAAAAATAGGGAAAAAGATTTTGTTAAAAGCTTCAAGGTTGTTGTGTTGTTTTTTTTTTTTATTTCTCTAGGTGCAATATTGAACCATTTCCCAAGAATACATGTGGTTGTTTTTAAATAGAATTTTTATCCAAAGAAATTTTCAAAATTGTCACAGGAACTTTCATTTACCAGCAGAAGAAACCCAAGAACTACAAAATAAGACATGAGAAAGAAGACATGTTTTTTCTGAGAAATGAAAATAATTTGTTAACAATTCTGAATTTTTTTAGATAAAAAATCAATATGGTTTTAATTGTAATAGTAACCCCTTCCTTCCCCCAAGCCAAACCAAAACTTGTTTTGAATAACATTGCAAAATGAGAGAATTTCTTATTAAAAAAATAGCCCTTCTGACATCACAAAATTTAGTGTAAAAATTGTAACCAGCTCTACCTGGAAATAGTGTTCTCGCAGCTCACTCTTAGTTTGTACTGTACTAACCTGTAGACAGTACTAAGTATTCCTGCTATCTTTTGACAACAAGCCCTCAATTACCATCACTAGTGTTTTCTCATGGGAATTGCAGCACAGTGAGTCTCTTCAGCACATCTCTCTCTGACAGCCCTGACTTACAGTACTGAAGTTTATACAAGGTGTAGTCAACCTAACTCAATGAACAAATAGCGAATCAACATGATGAATCAACTGCAGGAACTAGATATCAAAAGGAAACAATTATAAACTCAAATCCTTTCTGAGCCATTCAGCTAAAGCACCAGGTGTCTAGCATTTATCTCTGATGCTGAAGGAAAGCAAAGATAGGATTTCTCTCAAGGACCATCTCTTGGGTCCTGTTATCGCTTGTTTGCTGGGTTTTCTCAAAATCAAAAGGAACTAGCATTTATCAAACCTATAGTAGGCTTGGATGACCACGCCAGGCAGCAACCGCAGCAGGCCCAAAGAGCTTTCAGTATGGCTTGTTGCATATTCTCTTCAACAATCACCATTTCTCTAAAAGACACTTTTTTTCTCATTCTTATCAGGCACATTTTGCTGATAGGCAGAAAATGAATTTAAGGCCTGTGTCTCATGAAAGTCTTGCTCCTGCTGTCAGGATGAACTGTATTATGTAGAGTTCACTATGATAAACACTTTGGTACTCCCACACCTCTATGATTGAGTCATTACCCAAGTGTTTCGCAGCCGTGACAAAAATCTAAGAATTAAAATATTAAAAAAACTCCACCAAAACAGAATTAAGGGTGCATTATCTGATAGACTAAGGCAATGAGTGTGGCTTTCTGTTTTTAAAAGCAATGTTCAGGCTGTGATTAAACTAAGTGACAATAAAACCATCATATTCACAAAATATTATTAGCCTTGGGGATATGCTTAAGGATTGGGTGGTAACCAAGGCAACCCAATCTTCTGGAGAAAGTTTAAGTAGACAGTTTTAAAGCCATGGTTCAAAGATCCAGTAAATCTGGCTGTAGGGCTACTTGCGACAACTGGAAAGTGCCACAGCCACCGAACACAAAGCACTGATCTTGTAATAATTCCTGTTGTCCAGATGTTACATCGGATCAGCTACCATGCGCCCTCCTGAAGTTGGCATAAGAGTGACACAGAAGCCATTTCATGCATTTTGGGTAATTTGACAGAAATTTGACTGTGCCTACATCCTACCAAGGTCAAATATGTCTGACTGGGTGATACAGAATCAGTCTGGTATTAATGGCTGTAGACCCATGGCTTATGTCACACCATGCAATGGCTTTAAGCCTGTGCTTAAACAAACGCCAGGGACTTAAATATTTTGCTAAATTAGAACCTGGCCCGTTTGGCCACACAAATCACGGGATCAGGCTCTACTTGCCCATAAATGCTAGACAAAGTTAAAGCAGCATGAGCAAAAACTGCAGACTTGAACAGAAATGTCTGTGTGATCTTCCAATTCTTTCTGAAAGGAACACTTCAGACATTACTACAGCCACAGATGATGAGAATTTTTATCATGGCTAAGAAGTTCACCTTAGTGAAGTAAGGTCTCTTTGGCAAAAGGACTCCTTCTTTGGAAAAGATAAAAGAGGATATATTATAAATACATGACAATTATTGTGATCAAGAAATATCCCAGTGGTTCTTAATTGCAGTGCAATTGAGATAAGTCCACCAACATTTTCCTAATTAAATCCTGAAGCATCAGAGGGGAGTTTTCCACACACATGTGGGTGGTGAGAGCCTCTGCGATGTACATACATTTATGCAATATCTTCCGAATATATTTATAACAATTTTAGAAGCCAAAACCACATGCACTACAGAAAATAAAGAGGAGTGTTTTGGACACTCCCTCCATCCAACAGGCAGATGGCTTTGGTGTTTCAGGGGTGAAAACAAAAGCACGATTATACCTTTGCCCAGATCCGTCAGGTCTAGAAATTAGCCGCAGTACCTCAAATATCAACACTGCTCAATCTTCGTCAAGCATCTTCCATCCATGAAGTATTTAATGCTTGAAAAATCTGGCTCTCACCTCCCTGCATGCCAGCCCAACTCACCTCAGCACCCTAATAATAGAGGATTCAGATCTAGATCTCCTGGCTAGCCCTTAGCTTTGAAATGGGCTGGAATCCCAAACCTACATACCAGCAAAGTTCTCTGGAAAGACAAGACAGAACTCCAAAAAATCAGTAGTTTGGGCCAATCTGTGATTAATTCCCATAACATCCCTGGGAAGTTGGAAAGAAGCCCTCTCATGCAGAGGGCAGAAGACAAGAAGCCATATGGCTTGCTCCTCCTAAGGCAGGGCCATAAAAAGCCCTGAGGCTCTGGACTTTGGTCTTCCTTAGTCTCAACCACATTCTGCAGAAAGGCACAATAGCTTGTTTCCGTCAGCTACTCCAGTGTTATTCAGGAGAGTCTCATCAGCCACTTGATTTAACACTAACAAGAGTAAGGAAGATCAGATCTACATTTGCTGCCTGATGAATAACTTATTCTGCACCAAAGAGCATCACGTCATACCCTGTGCTTGCAGAGATGAAAAATCCTCCCCAGGGATATATGACCTCCCATGGTTTTGTATGGTTAGTTAACACTGGGTTTGCTCAATAGTTGTGAGGTTTTTTTGATGGGTGTTGGTGCAGACTGCACATAAAGAAAGAAGTGAGCTCAGAAGTCCCTTACGTGCCATGGTTCAGGGAGCAGGAACCCAGATGGAACCTGGCAGGAGTCATGGTGCAAAAAAATTTGTTTACGTCTGAAGCAGTAAAACTGTTGAAGGCCACGTAGAAATGTAGTATAAAAAGGCAAAACTGCTTCAGCACAGCCACTGTGTTGGAAAACGATTTCTTTTTCTTAATGATGCCACCCTTCTACAAAGAAGGATTCATTCTGAGCTGGGAATTTTGGGAAACTTCCCTGACACTGGTGGAGTCTGCCAACATATAAACCATGTAAGAAGCAGAGGATTCAGGCTGGTATTTCTGTATTTGAATTTACTATTAAATTTCACAGTGCTCTAACATAAAGGTTAGTACTAAACTGAAAGGAAATGCACCATTTGCATGAGCTGCAGTGAGTACCTGAATTTTTCCCTTTGTTTCCAATCGGTCTGGCTCATCTAACTTTTCAGCATTGGTGAGTATAATCGCATAAGGCTTCTGTTATAGACAGCAAAGATAAAAGCACCACATTCTTATTTTCAGTGGATGCATGAAAAAACTTATAACTTACTCTTGAAAAGTGCCAGTTTGTCACCTATATGGTCAATCAGCCTGAAACTGTTTCAGTTCTGCTTCTTGATTTGTTAAGTGCAAAGAAAGGTATTTTCTTTGATTACATCTGCAAATAAGATTTTAATGTCAATTCAGTGATATGAAAATTACTCCCTCACTATGTAATTTGCACCTTAGTTATTATGGGTTTCATGAACAAGAATATTACAGCTGCTCAGAGTGCCGTGGATTTCTAATTTTTTTTAATTAAAAAAACAACCCCTCCAAAAAAACAACCACCCCAAAACCACCACCAACCCAACATGAGAAAAAAAGATCATGTGCGCCCAGCTTTACCTTGACTTATGTATTAATTCTGAAGATGAAAATGCTGCTGCTGGCCCAGCACGCTAATGCAATGACATCTCACCAGAGAGAAGTTACAAGTGGCTGGGAGGAAAATGAAAGAGGATAAAAAAAAAGCTTGCTTTTCGGAATGGCATAGAGAAGGTTTTAATACCTTCTTGAGCCTTTGTAACATAAAAACTAAACAACAGCATGTATTTAGGAGAATCTTTTTGTTGTTGTTGAAGTAAGATTCTTATTTTTTTTATAAGAACTCTAGATCATCTGTGTTAACATCAGAGAAATGTATATTCCAAGGCCTGATTCAATACCTGTTACAGTTGAAGGAAAATCTTCCCATTGCAATAAACAGGAGATGGAACAAGACTCTGTTGCTTAAATGTCTACCTAGAAACCAACACCACCAGTGGCCCCACTAGAATGGGGTGTGAGAGTGGCTGAAGATTTTTTTGAGCAAGGCTTTGCACTGCAATTCTATGTAGTCTTTTTTGGGGTTTGTGTTGTTTTTTTTTTTAAACCACTGGGAATTTAAAAATGTGTTTACACTCCACATCCTTAAAACACTTTCTTAACAGACATGATTGGCTTCCACCTCTGGTAAATTAAAAGCACATGGGGGGGGTGTATGTGTGTGGTGTGTGTGTGTGGTGTGTAGTGTGTGCAAGCTCACTTCTTTCTGTGATTGCTCATTCATAATGAATTGGAAGCATCATTACTGGATAAATTTATGCAATAGTAAAATATAATTTCATAAGAAAAAGAAAAAATCCTATGAAACTGGAAGGGAATGGAGACAAGTAAGGGCCTAAGAAAACAGATATAGGTAACAAATCTGTGTTCAAAGAATACAAGGTCACACCTGCACTCTTAGGTGCAGTACACTGAAGTTCCATTGTTTGTGTTGTGATGAGAGGAGTGCCAAGTTTGCTCTCGCATCTTCTAGGGCACAGGAGCTACTTCACTGGTGACCCAGATCCTATTAAAGTCAACCTGTGAATTCAATGACAACTAGTCAGGTTCTCAAATAACTTGGAAGAAAGAACTAGCTCAGCCATTTTTCACCTACCTTCACGTACTTAGGAGACAGGAATCAAATACAGAAATAAAGTTAGAACCATGTTCAGGCCTCCTTCAGGCAGATAACTTAGGTGCTATGACCACCTATCTCCACCAGCTGCAGAGACAGCAGGTGCTCTGACTCACTCCTGAAAAGTCATGTCTAAGTTAGGTGCCTGCCATGGGCAGTCTGAACATGGCCTCACAAACTGCCCTCTTGTTCCAAGGCCTTCCAGTTTTACTTTTTTTTTTTTTAAAACAGAGATTCAGACCCTAGGCTGGAAAGAAATCATGCAAAGCTTGTGCAATATCCCCTAACAGGCATCCTGGGGGAGGGTCACAGTTGATACTCAGAGATCAGTGCTGGCCTTGGCCGTCAGAGCCTGGATCCGAGCAGAGTTGCAGGTCTTGCAAAGGATGTGCCCATCCAGAGGATAACAGCCCTGATTGTCCCCTTCAGACAGAAGGCCACCACAGTCCTAGGACATAGGCAAACAAAGTAAAATAAGCAAAGTAAATAAGTAAGAAGAACAACATTAAGCAAGGAATCTATTAGTCAAAGGAAGTCTCTCCTCACTCTCTACCTTGTAAGAGATCTAGCCTGCGTCAGCGTAAAGCACGAAGCTGAGGTACGTGATGTCTTTCATGATTAAATCACTTTGTGATAAGAAAAAATGCTGCAGAGAAGATGGGTTCCCAAGGTCTCTTCTGAATTTAATACCATTGAAAATAAAAGGAGATTATTCCCTTCACATTGCTGAGGGAGGAAAAGTCTTTAGCATTGGAGAAAACATAAAACTTAAGCACATGTTTATTAATGCAAAAAAGGATAAAAAGAAGCATCACTGGGAACGAAGTTCAGTACCAACACCTGACTGCAGGTAATCTCCCCTGGAAGAGTTAATGCCATAAAGCTATAGCTTCTATTCCAGGTGTGACAGCTAAGCAAGCTCCCTGCCTGTCTTCCCTGCCAGAAGTGTCACCTGTGTTTGTATCGCAATTGTCCCAAAAAGTTGTGGCTGAAAGAAGGATGTCACTGAGACAGGGACATGGAAACCCCACTAAAAGGCCTAAAACCTGCTCCAGAGACCTCAGCCCCTAAGTACATAAGGCTAAGTATAGCTGGAAGGAAAGCTGGGAATTATCCCTCACTGTGTGATCAGGCAACCACTTGACCCAAGACTGCTGACAGTGCTGTGGTGACAGGATTATGGTTTGCTTAGAGGCCATACTTTTTCATCATAAACCTGTGTTTGTAAATTTACCTGGCAAGCAAGTGGTAGAAAGAGGAACAGCATTATTATTCCTTTTGAGATAGCTGAGGCATGTGGAGATCAAGACCAAGTGAGTGTATCCTGTGCTCTCCAGTGCATTTACTTCTGACATTCATTTGCACGAAGCCTAGGTATCTCAGCACCCAGCATAGGCACATGGTGTACCATGAATGAGGCTCTACAAAACTCAGTGTAGGAATGCCCTAGCACCATTAAAAAACTGGGCCTAAATAATGGGCTGTCACATAGCCAAGGTCAGACTAAGAAGTGAACCAGATGCCTTAAGTTTCACCCTGGACTTTTAAGCCTTGGTCCATCATTCTTTCTAGTTAGTTATTAAAACCTGCAACTGTCATAAGAAATACATTTGGTCTCATTTTCTCAGCCTGCCATCTGGCTGATGTATTATCCAACAAATAATACTTGCATTGAAGAATTCTTGAAGGTTCCCTAACACAGCTGTTCCCACATGTTAATTGCTTGAAGGTGATTTTTATTCTCAGTCTTCAGATTCTTACCATCAAAATTATATGAAGTGTGTAATGAAACTGAACAGGAAAGTAGCACGAAAAGCACTGCACAAAACAAGAATGATCATGTTTATGTGTCCATTAAAATTCTTCAAGCCAGAGCCATATGTTGAGTTTCCTGTACAATCTTGATCAAATTCTAACATGCATTAGCTTTCATTTTAAGAACTTAAACAAGAGCAACTTTTGTGTCCAAGCTATAATTTATGAAGTTCTCCAATATTAAGCCCTAATTACCTGAGTCACATTCTCTTGCTCTCCTAATGAACCTGCTATAAACAAGGGACCTGATTTTCTTCTCATTTGTGCTGATATAAATGACGAAAAATTCCTTGCATGCTGAAGTCAATGAAGTAATTTGATTGTAGAGCCAGTGTTACAATAGGGTATGCCTGTTGTGTGTATAATATGAGGCAGTGATGAAATTAAGCCAACCTTTGCTTTCTGTCCTTCACGTGATTAGAATACTAACCTCACATCGGTAGCACTGGACATGGAAGTCATGATCCAAGGCAACAATGCGTACAGTCTCCTCTTGTCCTGGGGCTGGCATGATGGGCTCCTTACACACTGAACACCTCGGTGCAAATTTCCTGAAGAAAGAAGGTAAGTCACAGTCATCCTCAGACTCAGAGCAGAAGTTTTTCTTAACTGCACCAGCAAGCCAGAAACATGTGCATTTGTAGAAACACACACACGTGTATAAACATACGTCAGTTTGTAGCTTTGCACAGCCGCCTATTTGGAAAGAAGATAGTAAGGACTCTTCTTAGCCACTTATGCATCCAGCAGCACACTCCTAGCTGTGCTCACCCTCAAACAAGAAGCACCAGGGCAATTCTGACTAGGTGCGTTTTCTAGATAAAACCAACTCTCAGATATCCATTAGTGGGTTGCCCAGGCTTTAAAGAGAGCAGGTCTGGGTGCAGAGACACCAACACTCTCTCTTCCACAGTCAGCGTGAGTCAGAGTTGTATAGTGACACTCACAGTGTGAAGGGACTACCTTGAATTGGGGTCAACTCAGAGATCAATGGGAGCACAGACTTTTCCCCCTTATACTGCCCACCATTTGACCTTCTGTGCAATTCACATATGTTCTGTATTAGCTGTGGTTTCGCTCTCCCCTCGGTTGCCCATGAGAAGTGGTCATCTCTGCTCCTAGGCAGGTGGGGATGCTTGGGAACATTTAGCCTGTGGCGAATTATTATCTTGCTGAAGACCTAAGGGTACCAACCCCTGACTGCAAATTCTGCTCTCATCACCTACAGAATCTGCTGCCATGTAATGAGTGCTGGGGTCATGGGCTATGGAGCAACAGAGGGTAGTGCTTATGGCAAACATCAGAACACAAGGAGATCAAAGGCTCTTCTCTTTTGAAATGCCTAGGCAAGATTGACACTGCCACCCAGCCTGTCACATGAACCACCTCAGAATTAACTAGCTTAGAAAAGAAAAAGAAAAAAAAAATCTATCTGTACTAGGAATAAAGAAAAATATTAATTTCCCTGGCAGCAGATGAAAGATGTCTGGGTAGCTGCGATCTAACGAAAAAATGAATTAAACAGTGGCTATAGCGAGCACTCTGAAAAATAACTTAAATGGATATATGACTGGAGCTGTAATAGCAGTTAATTATATGCTGCTTCATGCAGGTGCTTCCTTCTGCCATTTAGCTCAAATACGGTGCTTAAAAATGCTTCAACATTTCTTTGTCCAGGCCACTGCGGGTAATGATGAGCCAAATTCCCAGGACCCAGAGATGACTCCTGCAGATATCAGGAGATGTGGATGTGCTACTGTGGGGCCTTAGCTCAGCTAAGTGACAGTGTACGCTTCAGCTATAGTTTTGTTATCAAGAGGATGTACAAGATGTACAGCACCCAACCTCCAGACCAGGAGGATGTGTCATTCTTAATTGAAACTGGGCTGGATGAAGTACCACTAAACACGTGGCTGGCCAAAGACATTCTGAGTGTCAGATTAGGTCTTGTGCTATTCCCGTACCTTCCCTCAGTCTTTCACTCAATGATTTTGTGCTCTTTCCTTGGATTGACAGCCTCCTACTTCCCATTCTCAGAGCTCTGAGGTCCACATCCAGTCACTGCCAGAAGACTTCAACTGCTTCCAACCTGCATGTAAGCCCTCGGCCTGTGGGACTTGGGGAAGGAGCAGTCTCCCAGTTTTAAGAGGGTGTGAGGGAAATCTTTCAGGAGCCTGAGTGGCATGTAAACCTTCTGTTGGGCCTGTGCTCAGGATCAAATTTTACCTTATACACAACTGCTGGAACAGAAAAGAAGGCAACACAGCAACTGCCAATTAACCCAGCCTCTGTGAGCTACGGGGAATATCCTCATGTTGGATTTTAACATGCCAGTTGATTGTGGCTGCTTCCCTTTCTGTCAAGTCAGCCTGCTTCTTTGAGCTTTCAGGCCCCCACATTGATGTCATAAGGCTCTAATTAAATCTACCCCCTTAGAAATTAAGAGATAAATGGTTGCGATGTAAACTCACATTTGTCAGTATTGATTTCCTTTTTTAATTGAGGGGTGTAATGTGTCTGTCTTTTCCATACAGGGGAAACATTTGTGCTGATTATATCTACCTGTCTTCTCTAGATTAGTCGTGATGATGGGGGTGGTAGCATGGCAGTGACAGAAACTACTTGCAACTATACTGTTCAACTTACTTTAAATAACAGTTTCACCATAAATTATTGCCAGGGCTGTATTTTTAGCAGCTTAAAAAAGCTAATTATCAACTAGAAAGAAAAGGAGCTGTGAGCATCCTGTGGCCACCTAGATCCCTCTGGCCAGTAAGCAAACACCTGCAGAGTGCAACAGCACAGGACCTCTCTTAGTTGCTTGGTGGAAGAGGCAGGAAGACACCAGTGTGGAAATGCAGGTACAGGCAGTGAGGAGAAATGTGCACATGCTAAGGGCATGAGATGGCAGGGGGAATGCAGAGCAGTTGAAATGGAGGCACACAGAAGTTATCCAGAAATTTAGACCTTAGCAAAACAGAGATCAAGCAGCATCCCTAACCAATTAATCTTTTATGCCAATGGGGTGTGCCTGCTTGGAACAAAGCTCTGCCTACTCTTTAAGAGCCTTGGGATGAAGTGGCAGAGGGTTTAGATCTTTTTGGACACTTGGACTAAAAAAAGGAGGATTTTTAGGGAGAGAAAGACAATAAGCCATACTTATGGAAATCCTCGATGCAGTGGATGTTCCCACCGGCATCCACGGTGAAGGGAATCCCATCCAGGCTGCGATGGCACATCACACAGGTGAAGCAGTGGGGATGATAGGCCTTCCCAGTGGCTCGCAGAATCCTTTCCATGATGGGCTTTGCGCAGACGCTGCATCGCTCCAGTGTGTTCTGCAAACAAAATGTACACAGCAGACGTGAACACCACCTAAGCACGACATTTACAAAGGTCAGCTGGAGGTTGCTGCTGGTCTACCTGGAAGCTTTACGTACTTTGTTTTCATTTTTAAATAAGTGCAGTATAGTCGACAAAGAGTACGGTAACACCATGGTGCCTGGGTCAAACCTTAAGAATATTGTGAGAACAGAAATCAGAACCTTCTCTCAGCAGCTCTAATAACTGAGCAGAGATGGCCCATCAGGTATGTGTATGTAAGCCATTACAGCTTCTGTAGCCAAGAACCTGAAGGAGTTATGCAGCATGCACTCCTGGGTTTTTGCCTCAGGACTGCGCAGTCTGAATGACCTTTTGCAGCTGAGTTGACTAGAGACAACCTCCACAGTGCAAAGCTGCCAAACTCCTGGGGCTATGTGGAGACCCCCTAACTGCTCTGCCAATCCAGCTCCCATAAAGGATCCTTATCTGCCTTGTAAGAAAATCTTGATCTTCCTCTCCCACCACGGAGACTACCGTTGAGTCTGAGGAGAGAATAAAGCAGTGTCTGCAATGAAAGCATCACAAGGACAGGAGTCCAGGATGACCTAAACTGTTCATTTATCTCTGGGCCACTATGTTTCAGATAATGGCTGTGAAATGCCAGCTCTAAGGCCATGATACTTGCTGCACAGGTTTTACACACTGGCCTGCTCCTAGAGTGCTGAAGCCAAAAAACTCCACACCTTTCAAGTGGGATCCACTGAACGATTCATACAATTCCAAGCCTCACTCACCCTTGCAGTTAATTACAGAAACTCCAAGATAATTTTGCTTCAGATGGTTGTCTGTGAGCCACGCCAGCCCTTCTGACACCAGCTGTGCAATCTACCCTTTCAAACAAAGCACCTTAAAGCCACATTAAATGAATGGAGGGTGCAACCCACATAGATGCAAACAATAAATCTGTGGCCATGATTTCAGCCATTTCCCTGGACTTTAGGAAAGCAAACTCCACCTGCTACTCCTGCTTGATGCATCTGAAGTTATCAAATAATGTTATCAACCAGTGCTTGAATCTTTGGTGAGATAGAAAGTCCATGATTACAATATTGATTAAGATAGACAGAAATAAGGAGGGTGGAGGGAAGGAAAGGAAAAAAAATCTAATGGGCCAGAAATATAAAAAGCTGCTGGAAGGCAGCTCATGTTGACAAACACAGGAGGCTAAAGTTCTTCTGCTTCCTCATGCAACAAAATTCCCAGGGAAAGTAGTGCTTTGACTGACCGCATTGTTACTGCTTCTTTGAGCCAATATTCTCAGGGGCAAGATCCAGACCTTACATGTGCAGCCAGAATGTATTGTCAGGAGGTGAGTCACCAGGAGGTCGGAGAGGTTACTTCTACACTCGCATATTTGCTATCGGACATTATCTCTAGGCTGCAACTCACTAGTAAGATACAAACATAAAATACATAGGTTCATATCAGAAGATCAAAAGGACTGGTTTTGGAAAGGTCAGTATGAAAAGTCCTAAAATCAACCCATTTAAGAACTGCCTCACAGATTTGGAAAGAGAGCACAGATAGACTAGCACTGGTTTCAGACTGGATTTTGCTTTATGCCTTGTAATAATGGGCAGGAAAGAATTATTGCTGGCCTTTCTGTCTGGTTGCCGTCACCATCATCATCATTATAACAGTAGCTGGTATGCCAGGAAAAGCAAGGTCAATAATTTTCTCCTTGGAGAAATAACCTAGCAAATTTACCATTTTGCTTTGCATAAGCAGATCACATCACCTCAGTCTGCATCCATGCTGTTTTCTATATAGCCAAGGAAGAAACGCAGCATACTGGCAGATACTGACAGAAGATGGTGTGAGGCATTTGCTATTGACATCTTCTGAATATGTGTAGGTATGGAGCATTTGCCTCACCAAGTCACCACTTGCTTCATTTCCAACAGCTGCCAACAACAGAGGCCAAACTATGAGAACAGGATAAGCAAAACACAGCAATTCCTGAGGATATGCTTCCAGCCTCCAGCAATTTCTGGCTTAGGGACTTCCTGAGCCAGAACTTGGCTTCTCCATACTTAGCCTCAAGTTAATGTTTCTCCCATGAACTTTCTCAATTGCTTTTTGAATTCTAATAAACATTGAGCACCCTCAACATGGCCATGAGTTTCATGGCTTACCTGCATGTTGGGGGTGATCTGCTAAGCAGGTACCCCCTCCTACTGCAGCCCATGTATAACAGCGCTGCAGACAGTAATGCTGAGTACAGCCTACCTGGTGTCATGAACACAGCAGAGACCTGCAGCTGTAATCTACCCTGCAAAGGATTTGATACAACTCCTACTCACACATTTCAGACACACAGTTTAGGACCACAAGGAATCATGACAATCATCTTGTCTGATATCTTGTGTTAACGCTGACTTTGGTGGGAGTTTTGCCATGACCAGGAGAGCAGGTAATCATGCTTCTGGATTATGCCTTCAGAAAACATATGTCTTCTGCTCCCAAATCTCAGCTCAGCTGTACTGTTTGACATTCCTGCAACTGAGACAAGCATTTTAAATTAACCAACTACTGATTAAGCCTTCCATACAACCAGAAAATCAGACCTAAGAAATGTATTCTTTTCATCCTTCTAAGACTGTACCAGTGAAGAAAAACAAAGTCATTAGCTTCAGACTTCAGTTCACTCCCTGTCTGGGAGCATATTTGCTTAAGCCTCTTCCCCTGCTAGAGCCCTGGCTCAGACCCTTCAAGGTGTTACCAGAAGATGCCAAAGGGAAAGCTTCCTTGATTCACACCCATTTGACCTCAGGTTGCTCTAAGGCAGGATTTGGCCTGTGGAGCTAACAGGGTTTTCTTTGATACTCTAATCAGGTTATCCCACATGCCTAAGTGCTGCCCCAGCAGCTAACAATCTGCACAAAGGTATTTCTACACATTATGGGAATAGCATCCCTGTAGGATTATAAGTTTGGCTTCTTGATTTTGCTCTCTTTCACGTTTAGCTAACTCTCCTAGCACCTCCTGGATCTTTCAGACCTCCACAAAGCTGAACAAGATGAAGGAAAAAAACCCGAACAGCCCTATTTTAATTCTGTTCTCCTAAGTGCCACTGCCAGCCCTCTCTGTAATCAACAGGTAGAGCTGAGTGCATCTGATGAGTTACTTAGAGGACCAAAGCAAGGCACAGAGAAGAAAAATAAGAACCAGCTAGAAAACATCAGACTAAGGGGCTATGGTCAAATTCATGTCATAAGAATATGGACCACAAATCCAGCATGGGCACAGGAGAAAGTTCACCATCCCTTTCTCTTAGTTTTGGCTAAGAGGCAGGGAACGCCCTTCTCTTTTGGACACACTTGTATCTCCAAATCCAACTACTTTTTGAGGTTTGAAAAGAATGGGGAAGAAACCATCCATTTCTAAATGGAAGGTAGGCCCAATGATAAAGGCTGTCTGAGCCCCTTTCTCTTGAGGGCAAAACTGATTATCCATGGCAAAGAAAAAGAATCTAGCCTAGGCAGAAAAATACACCCTAATACCAGTAAGAAAAATAACCCCAAGCAAAGACACACTAAAACACAAGCAAATAACTGAAATGACTAGGACATCAAGCATCAGCTTGCAAAGGAGAACTAAGAAACACAAATGTGTACAGCACTATCAGCAGCAAAGTGGGAACTAGCTGCTTGAGAACAAGTATCTGGCACCAATTTGGTGGTGGGAGTTTTTGAGGACCTCCCTACAGCAATACTTGTCCCTTCAGAAACCACAGAAAGCCAAAGGGAGCTGCTCCGCAGATGTTAGGTTTAAATACAGGCCACAAAGTGAAAATCCAAACTGCTGGGAAAGACTTCTGGGATGCAAGAGCAATTGAAGACTGGAAGTGGGAAGTCTCTGAATCCTCTTCTGTAACTTCACAACGCAGATGGAAAGCTGGCAAATGGCTCTGAGGAGCAAAGCTGCAGTGACAGCCTGCAGGCTGCATCTCATCCTGCCTCCCTAATGCTGCGGATCGTAACTCCTCATAACCAGATTTTAGGTGACAGCAGTAACTCACAATACGGTGCAGCACAAGGACCCTCCCACAATGACCTAGCAATAGTCTCTGCACTGTGCAAAATGGGTGAAAGAAAAATGGTGGCATCTGATACGCAGTTTACACAATAAAACAACTAAAGTGGTAGACTTGGCAGTCCTGGGGTAATGGCTGGATTTGATGATCTTAAAGGCCTTTTCCAGCCAAGTTGATTCTATGATTCTATGATTAATGCAGAAGAAAAGCCACACAGAGATTAGTCATTGCTTCTTCTGTCCTGACAATTCATCCAGAGATCTAATGAACATAAATAACCTCTCCTGCACTCTGAGCAGACCAAGCTCATGCATGAGGACATGAGCATGGCATTGCTTATTTTGCTGGGAGAGGGGAGGGAAGCTGCGTGACCAGCAGGTCGAAGGAGGTGATCCTGCCCCTCTACTCTGCTCTCGTGAGACCTCACCTGGAGTATTGTGTGCAGTTCTGGTGTCCTCAACAGAAAAAGGACACGGAACTGTTGGAACAAGTCCAGAGAAGGGCCACGAGGATGATCAGGGGACTGGAGCACCTCCTGTTCAGCCTGGAGAAGAGAAGGCTGCATGGAGACTTCATAGCTTGGAGACTTCCAGTATCTGAAGTGGGCCTACAAGGATGCTGGGGAGGGACTCTTCATCAGGGACTGTGGTGATAGGACAAGGGGTAATGGGTTAAAACTTAAACAGGGGGAGTTTAGATTGGATATAAGGAAGAAGTTCTTTCCTGTTAGGGTGGTGAGGCACTGGAATGGGTTGCTCAAGGAAGCTGTGAATGCTCCATCCCTGGCGGTGTTCAAGGCCAGGTTGGACAGAGCCTTGGGTGCCATGGTTTAGTGTGAGGTGTCCTTGCCCATGGCAGGGGGGTTGGAACTAGATGATCTTGAGGTCCTTTCCAACCCTAATGATTCTATGATTCTATCAACAAAGGAAGAAATTACACTGGCAACTCATACACAGGGACATGAACTCACTTTCTGCGACCACCGCAGAAGAAATTTTTTGGAGTAACTGCACAGAGGAGATGGTATTAGCTGCGGAATCAAAAGTGACTGTTGTGCTAAAACCAGGCACATGGTCAACTACTGTAGCTGAACTGTAACTTAGTAAAGTGTGGTAAGTGAATTGCTTTAAATCTTGTGACTCCGTCGTTCATTTCCTCAAACTGAGGAGAGCAGTGCAGCAGACATTTTCCCCATTGTGGGATAATTTTTGAGGCTTGAAAATGTTTCCATACTTAAGACACAACACTTTAATCTCAAGAAGTCTGGTGAATTTATAAATCCCAAATTTGATCAGGTCAATTGAAACACTGCACTTCAAATAATTTCAAATGGTTTCATTTAAGTTTTGGGTCTGCAAATATAGTTGGATTATAAATTGAAGCAGACATTGGTGGAGGGTTTAAGTGTCAAGATGTAATTTCAAGACTTCTAAAACCTTTTTTTTTTTTTTTTGTTTGCCATTATTTCTAGCAAAAGAAAATGCAAGACCTGATTTCCCCCCAAAATCTTCAGCCAGCCCCAACTGCTATCTCCATAGATGGATAAATCTTGGAAAACACAACATTTAATTCACTAATGGCCAGCATAAAATTCCTTCCTCCATATTTGAAAAGAGAATTTGGGCATGTGTGAGTTAATCTTCCTCACTTAGCTTGACCAGCTGGACACATTATTAACAGTGGGTGACACTCCCCTTCCTGCTGCTCCCAGTGGGCTAGGTCCAGCAAGGGAGAGCCCTGTGTAATATCTTGGCTGATTCTCTGTTGTTTAGACCACATTGCCATAGTTGCACCAGTGTGTTGGGGGCAAGAGATGTGACCCCTGACAGCCCAAAACGCCCTGGCAAAATCTCCTAATTCAGACACAGCAGTAAACAGTGAGGATGCACTTTAGCTGGTATAGCTTGTTTTGCTGGGAAAGAAGCAAGCAGATACTGGAATAAATTACATTGGCAACCCTGCAACTTTACCAGCATGATACGGGTCTGAGCTGCACATACAGTTACCAGTTACATAGTGTAGACTCAGGCCCTAGAGGTTTCTGTATTCAACGGCCTTCAAATAGTTCTTCCATTCGGCTCAGCTTTTACTGGCTTTCCCAGCACAGTAGCAACACCATAGCTGGCATGCTTCCCCTCTGCTGGAATTTGCATTTCTTGTCAGGAAGACTGAATTCAGCTTTGTATTTCTGGACTCAGAGCAGCTGGAGGTGAATCTGGCAGAAAGTCCTCTCAGCATACAGGGTGAAGGAATCCCTTCCCCTTGCCCTGTAACTATTAGGGAAAAACTAGATGTATTTTATTGCTTATAGTAGCAAAAATGACAATGACATACAATTGAGTCCACAAGTGTGCAGTAACATAAGGGCCATGATGAAAATGGAACAGGGCTTGAGAAATGCTTCTCAAATGATGCGCAGATGTCAAAATATGCTCTACAGTGAGAAGAGGAAGGAGCTCCACTTCCTCCTCAAGATAGCTATCTTATCAATAAAAGGAATGGCTTTGCCATTGTCTGAGCATACCAGAGCCTGAGAGGAAACTCGGAGAAGGCTGCTGGATCTGGCAGGCACACAAGCTGGCCATGCTACCTGGACAAAGGTACATATTTTTAGTGCTTAACATAAGTAATGTTTGGAACAGCACAGGCAGTGGCAGGGTGACTTCTCTGTTGCTCAGTGCCAGTTTAGACAAGACCCATATATGTCCTTAGTACCACCTAGTTGAGAGTGATGAAGGAGCATAAGGGTTAAATGATCTGCTCTGCATTAGGCTCAACATCCAACCACAATCACATTGACTCCTTCCAGCTAAAAATCCACAAGAAGCCTGATGTTGGAAATTACTTAACTACTTTCTGGCACTCAAAGCTACCCATCTTCTGTACATTCCTTGCTCTGACAACACAGAGATCTTTGTCACTTTAGAACAGCAATGCTTACGAATGTAACAAATGAGGGAATAGTTCTCTAAACCGGTGGGCTGGAAGATAAAATGCCTGTATTTTGCGTCTGACTTTTCAACCAAATAACTATCAAAGGCAAAGCACTCCCATGCTCTGTGCCTCAGCTGGCCTGTAAATAAAATGGCTGTAGACATCACATATTCTGGTGAGAAACTGGATGCTGCTATGTTCAATAAATACCTGTCAAGTAGTTTGTGAGCCAAAATGGTTATTCATGGAAACAAAGTATTCTTAACAGCAAAACCTTTCTTTTTTTTTCTTTTTTTTATCTGTAATGATTGCACATACCTCAAAAGTCAACCAGGGCTGACCTGGGGAGGCATAGAACTGCGGAACAGCATCTGAAATGTTACTCAGAGTACTCCAATGTGACTACAGCAATTTGTGAGAGTAAAGTATTTTAATACTGAGGACATGTTTCTAACTCAGAGTTGACCTAAAAAAACAACCATGGAGAATAAAAAGCCTTATGAAATTTTTCAACAACAATAATTATAGCTGCATGCAATGTAGTAAGACAAGCAACTGAAAGCATCCTTAGCAACTATAATGTAAAAGAACATTGTTACATATCTTGGTAATCAGCTCCTGTTCCTTCAGCAATTTTCAGTCGGGTGCATTTCCAAACCTTCTCCCATCTTGTCTACTGCCACCAGAAAAGCTGCACATTCCTCACAAAACTGAAACAGGGAATTGTGCATGTTGGTGAGCACAGCTCATGCTTGCTGCTAGCACTGCTGACTAGGGTTAGGGGTATGAACCCTAGTGTAATGACATGAAGTTAGTCATTATACCAGGACTGCATATGGACCACAAAACATTTAACCACTAAGCTGGGGCAGGATTTTGGAGCCTGGAGAGATGAGCATAGATAAAGCACAGCAGCACTAGCAGAGCACAGGAGACAAGCCTGCCTTGGCAGGGAGGGATGATCTGGTAAGGCAGTTTCCATCCCTGATTTCTTCAATCCAAGTTGATCCTGAGCTCACAACCAGACCTTTGGCCCTCATTCCAAACCGTTGCATAATACAGTGCCTGGCGCAAGATGCTGATTTTCAAAGATTTGTAATTTGAAGGAAATCCCTCAAAATCCCTCCTAGAATGCCAAAGGTAAACAGTTTGTTCAAGGCTTCTGCAGCTCAGGCAAACTGGCACACAGCTGCCACTGAAAACCCTGGACCCTGTCACACAACAGCAGCCATATCTCATGATATTAGCATTGCTTCATACCACTGGGGTCATTACCTAGAGAGCAATAACATGCTGGCCAATGGGTTCAAGGATTTGTTAGGACTCTTTTTTCCACTGGAGTGAACTTTGGTAGATTTAAAATGTATGATATTCTATTAGCTTTGCTCCTGAGTGGCAGGGGGAACACATTGCAGGTTTTGATAGCCTGTGCTTTTACCTATTATTAACACCCACACATCAGGTAAGAGTACCTACAAACCATCATCATAACTCAGGGTTCTGTGATACAAAGTGCTTTGCAGAATAAAACAAAGCTGTTCCCTATGCCCAAGCACTTCCAGTCTTTCTGCTACAGATGTAGCACTGCTTGCCTTATATGTTCTCTCCATTAAATCCATCTCTTTTTCCTCCAAACATGATGTGCCTGACCTTGTATGCCACACTGGGAGTTTTGCCTAAATAAAGACCGAAGAAGAATTTGTCCTGTTGCAATTACTTTCTGCGCAGGCAGCAGAATTAACATGCAGCTGGGAGATGTGGCAAACGGCGAGCAGATACACCCTGCTCCTTGTTTAGATACAATTGTGGACAACACAGAGATTTCAAGCTTAATTAGCAACGCTGAGGAAGCTGTTGGAGAGACATTTCAAACTGCTTGCAGTCTAAACTGATTAGAACTTTATGAAAACAAAACAAAATTGTGTAGCAAATCATTAGGCTACAATTCAAGTCAAACTGAACTGCATCAAAGGAAATACAAAGAAGTGACTATCGGCAAGAAGTGGCCTTGCTTTCTTTTCTTTGGTAGAGAATTTAATTTCATAGCCTTTAATAAACCTGATGCTCCAATCCAAGCTTGCCACTCTGGCAAAGAGTTTAACCAAAATAACACTGGAACTCATAGCTGACAGACCAGAGAGACTATAAATTGGTGAAATCTGGGCACAATGCAAGAAAAAAAAAAACTAAAAAAATCCAAAATTCCATTCAATCTTCCTGTTTTAGAATTTTGATGCAACTGACTATTGACATGGAAATGTTATCTTGACCTTAACTGCTAAAGCTGACTTGTGGAGGAAAAAATTACTGACTCTGTGACATCTTGGTGGTTATTTATAGTTCCCCTCACCCTCCGCTTTCTTGGTATTTTTACGTTAGAAATGAATTCTCACTTTTTCCTGAAGGACTGTCTGAGCAGTGCAATAATTTGTGACAAAAACCAGCAAGAAAATGGTACCTTGTTGTTAACATGGAAACCAACTTTTAGTTGTGAACTTTGTCAGTAAACCAGCATTCAGCAAAGCTGAGCTTTTTTTTTTGGTTACAGATTGAACACCACCAGCCTTTTAACTACAACCTGTTTAAAGCTGGCTTGTATGTTTCCTGTGCTCCCCAAGAGAGTTATCCTGGAGAAACTAAGGGGAAAGACAGGGCTACTAGTTGAGAGCCCAGGTACTTCTGAAGTCTGTACAACAAAGGCAGCATCCTTTGCCTTCGCTCCTTCAGAATAAAACCATGCACCTCTATAAGTCACAAGGAAGAGCACAATATCAGTTTTCCCCTGGTTATTTCAAGTCATAGTTAAGGGCATCTCTAAGTTGCTTCTAATAGCTACCAAAGGTTAAACATTTCAGATGAATATCAGTTTAATAGCTCTCCTTTCCATGGAAATTGCTCAAGCAAAGAGAATGCAAAGCTTCTCCTGAATCTCTCTCACAAGTTCTAGAGAAAGTTGTGTTTTCTAGTGGCAGGGACACAGCACTGGAAACTAAGGGTGCTTGGCTTCTGTCCTTGGGTTCACCAGTGCCTCTGAGAGTCTCATTTCATTATTTTCCACTTCCGTGCTTCAGATTATCTGTGGAGTCAGTTTAGCAAACTATTGGGAGGCCTGTGATGCTCTGAGAGAAGTCATGTCCCTATTACGAACACCAAAGTTGGCATTAGCAACAAATAAGCAACTCCCCAAATCAAACCAAAGCAAAACCCAAGAAGGTAATGAGACAGAATGCACAGAATTTCATAGAGCTTTCATTGAAACACCTTTTCAGTGCAAGATAATAATTTTCCAATGTATATGGGTAAGTGGTGAAATACAGGTCATGGCAACAGTTCAGCATAAAAATAGCTGCTTTTAATAGAAAACATAATCCAGTAGAATGCTTTGGAAAAAAAATGAACTGACAGTGAAAATAAGATTCTCCCAAATCCCTGATGTGTTTGTTAAAGAGTTGCCAAATGTATGTAAGTCCCTGATTCGAAGAGAATATGTTGGAGCCTTTAGGGCAATGGGAGACTTATCTGTGCCTGGAATACAAGGGATCAACAGTTCATGGATGCTCTAAGGTCCTTCCCAAGGGAAGGAAAAAGGTAGTTTCTTATTTCCCAAAGAAACCCTCATGAGTGAAACGCGTATTTTTAAAGACTTTGGAAGAGTACCAAGCAGGCACCACAGGCAACTAGCACTGGCCACTTTCAACAATAACAGAAAGCAGGATTTATCACATCAGTGTAAGGCAAGAACTGTGTTTCTATACTCTTTCCCCTCTGCACTAAGACCCGGAATTTTATTTTTTTGGAGGCAGGATTTCTTCAGAGACTTGAACTGAGTTATCCCCTCGAGCAACATCCATATTCCTATCTAGAGTCAGACTCTAATTGGAAATAAATGCAGGCTGGTGAGTAAATCCAGGCCAGCTATATCATACCTAGCAGGTATTGGGATTATTTTTAGATGTAATGACATCCCTATTCTTTTCATTCAGATGACCTGCATGTTTGCTTCAGTCCCTGGTCTGCAGAAGTAAGTCTGAGCCACCTGCTGAGATAAGAGTGACAAAGAAGGAAGCAATACAAAAAGGGAAAATGGAGACAGCTATAGAAGTAGAAACCAGACAAGGCATGGCACAGATAAGGAACTTCTTTGGGAAGTCAAGTGAGATATAAGAAAAGTGAAAATCCATCTGCTTTTTAGCTGAAGACTAATGTTCCAGCCTGCAAACCAATCCATTGCCTCCCTTCCTTCACAGTGAGATGATCTCATCCACAGAAAAGACAGAGAAAATGATTTACATCAGCCCCTCTGCACCTCCAGCCCATCTCCGAAGGTGCTTCTGCTACAACTCAGCTCAACAGAGCTGGGAAAAAAAGGATGATGCATACTTCCTTCTAACCTTACAAACTGATACCCACACAATAGATCAGATCTTTCCTGGAATGATGTGTGAAGGTAAATCAGAAGCTTCGGCCTGCTCTTCTGTTGAAGACACTGGGGTGGGACTGTTGGGCTGGAGGCTCCTTGTAACACAATTGCTTATCTAGTTAATCTAAACTTCTTGGCACTGTTCTTTTGCTCTCAAAATAGAAAAAATTAAGGGTCCTTGTAAAAAAAAAAAAAATATTTTGGACAGACAACACGGAGACTTGGATATAGAGATCTTGATGGCAAAACCATGGGAATGCAAATGAAAATGGGCATGTCCGAGTAGGTGGTAATTCTTTGGTGTCAGCAGGATTAGTCAAGGATGTTCCGAGCAGTAAACCTGCACTCTAAAGTCATTTCTTTCCCTTTCATCACCACAAGAAATTTTGGATTAATTTGGAATATGAAGGACACTGGCCTGAGCTGTCGGGAAGGTTTATGTCAGAGCAGAGCAGACTGAAAATCAAGCTGACAGTTGGCATTTCTTTACCAGGTCTTTTACATCACTTGAGGAGGCTGCCCTAGATGTTATTAAAAGATGAAAAGCACAGGCACTGAACACTCTGCTAGTCAACTGTCAGTCCCTAACATATAGTAACCAGATTACTCCAGATTTTGTGAAAGCAACACCAAAGGCTTTCAGCCAAATATTACATTTAAAAAAAGAAAGAACAGTTGAGAAAAAACAGCAAATCCCAAACGTGAATGGGGCTTTTGAAAAGAAGAGATTCACTTGGGCACACACAGCAGTAACACAAACTCCAGTCTTGTGACAGCACTTGAGATTCAACAAGCAAAGTGGAGTAGCAACAGAAGGAGAAACCAGCTCGTCCAACCTCACTTGTTTAACTTGTTTTCCTAGTAACAAAGATACATATAAAATGTGCATTTATATAAACACACTGAATGTATAATAGGTATTAAATAACATGTCCATTCTCCGCTGGAGAATAACATCCTGTAAGTGTATGGACTCTCAGACTGACATCATAGTGGTTATGGAATACAGAGGAAAAAATAACATTATTCCAGGACCAGTCTGTTCTGTAACTGTTCCATTCTGTTAAGGGGATTTTCTTTCTGTAACAGTGGAAAAGACCATGCTCTGGTGCTTCATACAGTATTTTAAAAGGTCTGAGATCACCTGTACCAATGCTTGTTTCTCATTAATGTAACTGCTGAATTGCTCATCTCCATCCTAATACAAGTCACTTCCAACTTTCCTTTCTGAAGGCCAGAAATTGCCATTTCCCCAGCAAGACATCTGAACACCCAAAGCAATCTGACCCCCACCTTTTGCCAAGCAGCTCACACAAAGTAACTGAGCCACATCTTTCCAAGCTGACTTAATGGACCTACTAGGAACAACAGAAGGAAGGACCATTCTTCATCAGGCTCTATGGTCTAGGTCCAGGGTACAAAAGGACAAGACAGTATGGCAGTAACACATGGCTCATGTACCTGATGATCAAGCTAATGCAGGCAATATGGACAAATGCTGGTGGTCTCCTAATGGAAGAAACAGATTTTGTTGCTGGCACCATACTACCCCACTGTGCAAAGTGATCCTTCCCCACACACGCTGCTATACCAGCTTCCAAAGAGACAAGGGAGAAGGACAGAGGGATAGGGAGGGGCAATGAAGGGTGGGAAATGAGGAAAAAAATCTAGGGCTTTCTGAGTCTTTTTTTCCGGGTTTGCTGCTGGGGCAGCACAGTCCGACTCTGCCCTACCTGTAAGTTTTCCTATGGAAAAGTTAATGTTGGCTCTTTCACATGCAGAGCAAGTCCAGCAAGCATCCTCCTGCCAGTTCTGCAAGGACAGCTAAGGAGTCTTGCTGGAAATCTGGCCCCAGAGAGAAACAGCAGTGGAAAGCAGCCATTTCAGAAGCACATTATTAAGCCATCAGACCAGTAGCTACAGGATCCCCATGGAAAAGTTGATCCAGGCACTTTGTATAATTACTTGAGCCCTTCCCGAGTCATTTATTCCCCTTTGTGGTTGGCAGGGAAAGTCAGTATCTTCTGGAGATGCAAAGACATAGAGCTTTTTAAGAAGTCAGGTTTGTAGGTGAACACATTTCTCTTTGCAAAATCTTTGCTGGAGTACACTGTTCGGCAGCAATTCAGGCTTTTTGCAGAGCTAATGCAGCAAGCTCAAATGAGCATAGCACACAGGCAAGTTTAAGTGCTCCATTTGCTTTACCTACATATGTTTTAACACTCACATTTTTAGATGAAGAGGCATAAAAATAGCTTAATTGTGTATATTGCCTACAGTACTGCTGGACTCCACCTGTGGGAAGGAACTTGAGTTTAAATTTTATTAAAGTTGCACATGTTTCCAAAAGGTTACTAATTATCCTGTGTGTTTTATACAGTATTTTTGGCTCCAGGGTCTTTCTGTACTTTTCTGAAAGAAACCCAACACAAAAATATTTGAGCTGAGATCTGGAATGCGTGACTGAAAACCAGGCACTCACCCCAGGGTTCATCTGACCCCACATATCCTTGCTCTTACCAGGATTTGGAAAACGCTTTGAGATCTGCTGGTGAGAAAATACTGCCTGGATACCAAAGACCTGTCTTTCCAATTTAATTGTCCTGCTTCTATGCACTTTAAACTCCACTGTTTGTCTGGCATTCCTCAGACGAGAGCTGCATGTAGAGCTGATCTTTTGAGGGCCTCGTGTGTGAATTAATTCACTTTGGGTACAACCCTCCTTTAAACTACGAGCTGCTTACAGACATAGTGCAAAGTGTCCTCAGGGATGGGGTGTTCTATATTTTAGGGTGGTTAATTCAAACCGCCTTTTCTTAAAGACACTCCATGCCTGCAGCTTGAGTTGGGGTAAGTTCAGCATCTTGGAAAAACAGAAACAAAGCAGCCCATAGTCTCTCACAGAGAGGACAAACCACAAGATGGCTAGAAAGGAGGCCAAGTTTTGAAAACACAAGCCTTTACCTCTTCTGACCTAGATGGCTGACCATCCTATGCACCACTACTAAATGTTTTTCTTGTGCTCCCCGAACAAAGGCAGACAGATCTCCAGCAGCCCTAAATCATCATTCTTCAGTGGTATCAACTAGGTTTACTGACATCTGGACCTACCATGGCAGAGGCCTAACAGGAGGAACATGTTAGCCAGTGTCATGCATGGGACACAGGGATCTTGCCAGCATATGATATGATATGCATGTTTCCCATCTTCCTCCCATGCTTGGACTCTCACTCTCTTTTAGGAACGTGACAAAAAACAAAACAAGGCACCACTCCTTCTACCCCAAATCCAGTTTGTGAGGTCCTTGGCACTATCACAGCATTGTTTCTGTGCAGAATCCCTGGCAACTGATTCACTTACAATTTTTAGTGCTTTACAGGTTTGACTACATCAAGACTTCCATGACAGTGTCCAGCCATCATCTGAAGGCATCAAGAGATGCAGACTTTACGCTTACTAGTCTTTTGTTCCAGTAGTAACCAGTCATACTGTCAAACTGTTTGTCTCATTTCTATTGTGAGTGTTTGGCTACTGTTTCCACCATTGTTCTGCCTTTCGCCACTATGTAAGTTTGTTATTAGCCAGTATATCACCTTATACATCACATTACACCATCTTCGAGAAGCTGAACTGTCCAAACTCATTTTAAAGTATTTTTCTCTCACCTTTGGCTCTTTCCTCCATCTTCCAGCGTCCTTGTAGGAATGGAGAATAGATGAAGACTAGGAGACTAGACAGGGGATTCTACTCTCTCACCAACACTGGACTGGTAAGTCTTCAACTTAAGTCTTCCCCAGTCTTTACAAGGAGATCTAGGATTAACCCTTTTTACCACAATACTGGAAGGCTTACTTAGTTGGCTGTGCTGAAAGCTCTGCTCCTTCCTAAGGATGTCACTTTGCAGGGTGAGCCTCCAGCTGTAGAGCGGGTGTTCCAGAAGATGATGGCCTTGCTCCTGGACAGATAGATGGCCTCACAGTTGGGTGTATTAAGCCATTTTTTGTTCAAATGAGTCCAGCATGTTCATCTTACCAATCCACTAAGTTTATCAGCAGTTATTTTTTCCTTTGTTGCTAATAACACATTACAGATAAGAATCAAATACTCTTGTACGTAACAGCTCTGCAGTACCACACTAGAACTCTATTCCAGCCATGCCATTTGACATGGTTTCTCTTGTAGGGACAGTTTCACTAGTCCCAAAGATGTGGTTGAGGGACAGATGGCCTATCCCAGGCTGCCTGGTTACCATCACAGAGAGCCTTAAGCAAGCGCCATTAACAAGATGTTTGATTTAATGGCATTTCAGGGTTTGTATAATATGTGGTAGTTACCCCATATATCTATAGGAAATAAACACTTCAGTGTATAAAAGGTTTTCCAGAAAGACTGAAAAATTGCTTCAACAGGAGGAAAAAGTATTTTATCTTTCTACATGCAGAAAAAAAATAAAATTGCTAACCACTCTGACAAGCCCCTGGAAAGCAACAACCTGACTCCGGTTACTATTGTGTAGACAATAGTTGCATTTAGGCATGTCTGACTGACAACATTTTCAAAGCTACTGGTCAAGCCAACTTCTGCAACAAGGAAAGAGCACAAAAATTACCAGAGATGATGCTAGGACTGGAAGCATAGAGAGAGCTTGGAGACTGACAATCCCCCAGAAGAGAAAACTGCAGTATAAAAGAAAGTACATTCCCAATGCCAGACCTTTCACAAACAGAACCAGGAGAAAGAGACATAAGAAGAAACTGGGGAGCAACTGGAACAGCTGATACAGAGTGAGGGGAACCTCTGAAATTAATTTAAGGGAGTTTTATGCATCTAACTCAATTTCTGTATGCTGTGACTTTATAAAACTTCTTAATTATTCAGTGTCTTTTGGATGTTACACTTACTTGCTGTAACATTAACTCAGTTTCAATCAATGGTGAAGATACTACATTAAGGTAAAGTGGAATACCAAGAGCCTCTAATGATTCACTCTGGCAACAGTACACATCTGTAGAGAAGAAAACGCGTTTTCCCCAAGCTGCTCTGGCTAGTCTAGGGAATGGTAAGGTGTAGAAGAGAAATCCAGCTAGGATAAGCTCCCAGCACCCCAGGACTGTGGCCATCCAGTCAGCTAAGCCCTCTGAAGTCACGTCATGGAAGTCTCAATGAACAATTATCAACTCACTTCTGAGGGCACAGGGGCATAGTGAAGCAACTCAGGCTGAGCAAAACAAAAATAGACATAAGGCAGCAGAAGAATTCAGAATAGGAGGAAGGGCTGTGAGAAGTGGACCCATGACAGTGTTCAGATAAGTTAGCCCCAGCTACTTTAAGTTAACCAGGTTTCTCGTTTTCTTCCTCCTGCCTTAAGGCATTCTCAGCAATTTTGACACATTTGAGGCCAGCACACAGACCTACTGGATTATGGATCTAGGAGCTAAGGAAAGCACCAAGCGGAAGGAAGGCACCCACACAGACATAACAGTGCTCTGGGTAAAAGGAGGAAAAAGTCACTTCCCAGCTGGGTCCCAGAGCCCAGGAATTACAGAATACAAGTAACACCAGGAAAACATCTTGGGAGCATGTAGACAGAAAACCTTAGGGTTGAATGCAGCTCTTAGCAGCCTAACCATGCCACCCCAAATAGGTGGTGTCACAGAGGGGCATACGTGCCCCTACATACCCTATAAGGGGCAAAAGCAGCACAAGGCTACTTCCCCATGATGGGACCTCCTCTCTGTGAAACATCAGAAGTTCCGTCTTTCTGGCAGATAGGTGAATGGTTGGTTAGATTTTCCTCTCCCCTTCTGACAGGCACTGCATTTGGCACATACAGCTGACATATCAGCTACATGTGCATCTGAACTTTGTAAATCCTGTGTAGGTACATGCTAGCTCAGACATGCAAGATGAACCCACTGAATAACTGAAGAACAGTGACACATGTAGACCCCCATTTTTTAAATCTTTGGCAAGGATTCCAGAGGACAGGACAGTCTCTAGCCCCTGTTTTCATATGCCAGTATATTTTCCAAAATGGCTTGTGCTTTAGATCCTATTCAATTCTTAAAAAAAACCTGGTATTTTTTACCAAAACCTGCTGGAAAAGAAATCTATCAACAGAAAGGGGCAGTTACACCTTGAAGATAAGCACAGCTGAAGATCTTTTATGTAAGACTCCCCCTGACTGTGTGGAGAGCCGTTAAGATGTCAGATCATGGTTTGCTGCTCTCAGGGAGCCTGCTGCAGCACTCAGTCAGAACAAGTTTACGTCTTGGAGGAATTAATTTGTCTGAATAATGTCATCCTGGTTAAACAAAATGTTAGGGAAAACATTGCAGCATTCTGGTGCACCTCCCTGGACTGATGCCTATATATGGGGATTAGCCAGCGTGAAAGGGATCCTGCTGAGTCAAACTGGATTATAGCAGTATTATTTTCTGGAGACAGAAGAAAAGGGGAGGGAGGGAAGAGCTAGGGAAACCTTGCAAAAATATCAGCTGTTTGATATGTTAAAGAAACAGCATGGATGAGGAAGTGCTGCCCACTTATGTGAGTGCAGCAGAGCCAGGTCAGCTGACAGCAACAACCAAAAATAATTTTTTACCCCTTTTAGACTTTCAACAACCCAGCTCCCAGAAAGCAAGGTGGACACCAACTTTTTCTGGGGCATCAGGAGATGTGTTGGCTGTGTTCCCGTCAGGCATCAGCACCATGGCAGCACCCTGGTGGGGAGGATCCTCATGTTGGGAGGATGTACTGGGGAGCTTCACTAGGCCTGCCCAATTGCCCTAACAGCATGTAAGGGAGCGAATAATCTTGCAGACTCAGCTCTTGGAGCCCATGGGGAGCTGGTGCAGACTGCAGGAAGGGAAAACATGCAGGTTTTCAAATAAAGTCCCTGAGGCGCCTCCATTTTTCATCACCAGGCATTCACACAGCCATTTATGCAGTCATTGTTCAATGCTGGCTGGAGAATCAGGGCTGGTGGCAAGTCACAAATGAGACATGCCCTTGTACATCTTGTTTGCAGAGCTGGATCTGCAGTGTGTTTTAGAGTGTGCCTGGAGCTGGTGCCCTCTCTCCAGCAAACAGCTTGACCTTACAGTGATAGCATCAATTCCTTCACCTGTTTTCCTCTTGCCCAGCAAATATTTACCTACGCAAAGAAGAAATGCTTGCCTAGGAGAAAGCAAGGGATGCCTACACCAAACATCTGCACCCTGCAGTGCAGGGGGGGGAAGACTAGGAGCTGCCTTCCAACTCTCACTTCAAAATCAGCCCTAAATATCCTACATCTCAGGCCAGTGCTCTGATCAGTGGGACTGTGTGAAGGGCCTGAAGGTGGGTGAAGAAGACTTCCCCCTGTATGTTATTAAAGGACAGACCCTGGTTAAGCACAGAAGAGGAGCAAAATTCATGCAGGTGGTACTTTTTAGGCCAGAAACAGATGTCACAGTACAAGAGGCAAGGCCTATACCTCAATTTGCAGTATTTCTATTCAGTAATGCTGGTCTTGGTGTATCAAAACCCCTGTGCCTGCTCCTCCTGGGAAGTGTCAGAACCTGAGTGTGGTGAATTGTGCTAAAAGTTGTGCTTTGCAACACTGAGCTAAAGACTGCTGTGGTAGCAGTGGAAAAACACTCCTCTGTCCTCCACTGCCCAATCCCAGAATATCAAATGTAATGCTATGCAAGCCAGAGCTTACAAACACATGGTTCAAAGGGAAAAATTCAAATGGATTTGAGTCATGGGAGTATGAAAAAAAAAAATCTCAAAAAACAAACAGAACATATCAGTCATGTTGTTAACTTAGAAAGCCAAAATTTCCTCCCAAAGCCAGCAGTGGAACAGTTGCCAAGATTCCAGGATGCATCTCTGTCTGGAGTTAACATGGGCTCTTATTTTTTTAATCCAAGTTTCAAGCCCAGTAAAATCCATTTCTGACAATAAGAACCTCTCCTGGCCAGCCAGACAAATCATGCCACACCTCCACCCACTTTTTCCCCTCAGGTAGTATTGCAGCCCATGCAGCTACACCCCTACAGCATTGCCATGCCCCTTGTGGTGCCCACCACACATCCCCCATGGAGCAAGACCCTTTTCCACCCCCTTTTTGCAGTCAGCAATATTAACCCTGTGCTTTTCCAAGTGGGGAGTTGGAGCAGGTTGGGGAGCCCATGGTGAAAGGACAGGCACAGGCCTTACCCACACTTTCCTAATGAGCACTTCATGCCCTTCTCTCTGCACATCCCAGGGTATTTTCTGCATGCTGGTCTTAATTGGAGGTGCAACAAGACCTCTTGCAAAGCAGCCTCTCCACTCACGTCTCCCCTACACCTCAAGAAGAGGGCAGTTTTGCCCTCCAGTTGAAGAGGTTTCAGAGCCCAGGGTCACTTGTCTTCAGGGCCCATTTCCTAACCACATACGTTTCATAAAACAGTCTGGGCATACTACACCTCCACTTTCTTTTCCCGGCTGTGTCAAAGTAAACAGTCAGAACCACCTTTTCTGGTGAAGCCATCCCTGAACGAGAGTGAATTAGAGCATGACTAAACAAACAAGCCATGAGGGAGCCATAGGTGGAGGAAAACCTACTTTCTAGGTACTCAGATGTGGCTTGCCTTAAATATATTGAGCAAAAGTGACACCGACACTAAGGTGATTCCAAGAGAGTGGTAGGTAGGGCTGGTTAAAATATTCTTTCCTGAGAGGTACCACCAAGTCTCCACCATCACTCCCAAGAGACATGCGCATCAGACCAAGAACATGGCATGTAGCTAGATAAAGTTATCTGGGATGGATTCCACCACAAGCATCAGACACTCTTAACAGAAATCCAGTTGTCTCCAAATCAGACAAAAAAACCCCACAGTGCTCCCTTAAAGAAACAGCAGTGAAAAACAAACCACCCCCCCCCCCCAATACCCTGTGTGTAAGCATCAACAAAAACTAAGTAGTTTAATACATTTTGCAAAAGTAAAACCAGAATAAGTTCTTTGCTTCCAACACATAAGGAACATATTATTATCACATTGTCTTCTGTGATTATTCAAGCAATGCATTTAAACATTCAGGGAGAGAATGTTTGCTAAAATATTGTTATGTAACATGGGGAAAATTACCAATTCTGCCCGCCCTTGATCTTTTCATATTTTGGTCCAAGAAGGAGTCACTAGATCTTATTCTCTGGTGGAAGCAGCAGCATGTCCGAATTCTGACCCGATTCTTCCAGTGGCTTTTACAGTGGGCTGACCCTATCTCCTGCGGCTGAGTTATTCCAGATTTACTGAGCATAACTGTCTTCTGAATCAGTCCTTCAGAACTGCACATTTCCAAAGACAGGTGGAATAAACAGCACACATTCCTCCATGCTCCTTGCTGACAGAGGTCAGAAATCATTTACTTCCAGTTCCTCATGACTTGTGGAGTCTGAAGCCTTCCACATAAGCCAAGCAGGGCCAATGCTATCCTGCAGTTGCAAACATACTTTAGCAACTGCTCATTCATGGAGTGGGCTTGCTACATGAATTCCCCTCTTCTCCTCATAGCAGAAGTTATTGAAGATCTGTTCTGTGGGTATCCTTATTTCCAGTTCGTTTGCATCAAGAGTATACATAAAAGACAAGTAGATCTCTTCGTTCCTAGACACCTACTAGAAGCTGCCATTTTCCTACTCTAGTGTCGGGGGAGGGGACTTTCAATAGGCTTTCTCAAGCTGTGACTCAAATCAACCTGCATTGGAGTGAAACCTGTCCTACATACACAGAATGAAGGTGACACTAACTCTGGCTGGATGGCCTCACACAAAGAGTTGTGGTCAATGGCTCAATGTCCAGCTGGAGACCAGTAACGAGTGGTGTCCCTCAGGGATCGGTGTTGGGACCACTCTTGTTCAACATCTTTGCTGCTGACATGGACAGTGGGATTGAGTGCGCCCTCAGCAAGTTCGCCAATGACACCAAGCTGTGTGGTTCAGTTGATATGCTGCAGGGAAGGAATGCCATCCAGAGGGACCTTGACACGCTTGTGAGGTGGGCTGATGCCAATCTCATGAAGTTTAACCATGACAAGTGCAAGGTTCTACACCTGGGTCAGAGCAATGCCAGGCACAGCTACAGGTTGGGCAGAGAAGAGATTCAGAGCAGCCCTGCGGAGAAGGACTTGGGGGTGTTGGTCAATGAGAAAATGAACATGGGCCAGCAGTGTGCGCTCGCAACCCAGAAAGCCAACTGTATCCTGGGCTGCATCAAAAGGAGTGTGACCAGCAGGTCGAAGGAGGTGATCCTGCCCCTCTACCCTGCTCTTCTGAGACCTCACCTGGAGTACTGTGTGCAGTTCTGGTGTCCTCAACATAAAAAGGACATGGAACTGTTGGAACAAGTCCAGAGAAGGGCCACGAGGATGATCAGGGGACTGGAGCACCTCCCATATGAAGACAGGCTGAGAAAGTTGGGGCTGTTCAGCCTGGAGAGGAGAAGGCTGCGTGGAGACCTCATAACAGCCTTCCAGTATCTGAAGGGGGCCTATAGGGATGCTGGAGAGGGACTCTTCATTAGGGACTGTAGTGATAGGACAAGGGGTAATGGGCTAAAACTTAAACAGGGGAAGTTTAGATTGGATATAATAAGGAAATTCTTTCCTGTTAGGGTGGTGAGGCACTGGAATGGGTTGCCCAGGGAGGTTGTGAATGCATCATCCCTGGCAGTGTTCAAGAGCAGGTTGGACAAGGCCTTGGGTGATATGATTTAGTGTAAGGTGTCCCTGCCCACGGCAGGGGGGTTGGAACTAGATGGTCTTAAAGTCCTTTCCAACCCTAATTATTCTATGATTCTATGATTCTCTGAAAAGCTGTAGTTAGGACTGGTAAAAAAATATTTTGTTTAAAATTTCAGAAATGCCCCTGACTTCCCTTCCTAAAGGAAAGTTTCCATGGGAAATGTCTGATCCTCACACACTCTTGAGAAGCAGCTTTCTATTAGTGAGGAAAAAAAAAGAAAAATCTGTTCTTGGGATTTCCTTTCAAGGCTTTTAGTTTCCATCGTTCAAAATGTGATTAAGATTCTCCTTTTGGGAGATAACTGGGATGAAAACAGAAATTTCCAACCATCTTCAGCTGAAATTCATTTCTTGTAATATCGAGTACATATCTCTAAGTCATTGGAGAGGTAGTGATGGGTTTTAGCTCTCACAGGACTGTGTTGTCCCATCATACAACGCATCACAGCTCAGGTATCTGCAGTCTTCATCAGGCTGTGATTGTGTTTTTATCTTTCCTACAACCTCCAAAGTAAAAGCATAATGCTATGTATGATGTGGTGGGCTGGACAAGTCTAGGTCTTGCTTAGCTTGGAGTTATGAGGGACGACAGTTACTAAAATCAAGTGTTTGGGATTTACACAGATGTTCCCACAGACATAATCCAGCTCCTTGGAGCCAACCCTGTAACATTTTCCCTCTTTTCCTAAGGCTGAGGTTCAAAAGCACCCATGAAGCTCCCTCACTACTAACTTGTAGCAATGAGATTTACCTGGTCTGCCACAGAGGCCCTAATCATCACCCACTGAACCCTTGTTACAGCACTGCTTTTCTTTTTAATTAACAGCCAAAGTAAAATTACCAGCTCAGTCCTCAGTGAGTCTGACTTGAATCCATGCCCTCTCAGTAACAGTGAGGTCTGCTATAAGCAGAGGAAAATGCATCAATCTGCTAAGGGATAGCAAGTCAGAAAGCCCCTAACTATACCAGAAAGTTTCAGAAGGCAAACAAGACTCCTCCAGCTACAGCACCAGGGCTTCTTTTGCAATTAGGAAAGAGAAGATAAGGGACAAGTGAATTTCCTGCTGTGATGGGGCATTTGCAATAGAGTCTATAACTACATCTTGTTCCTAGCGGTACTAGTCTACACAGTGCTGGGTTATTATGTACTGTCTTGGACTGCTTGGAGGTAATAAGTATTCACTGAAAATGGACTGCTATTAGCCACCGGCAAAAGCTGATTATAATAGTGCCAGCACTGGAATATGTTTTCCACCCATCTACAAGAGGAGTAAAATAACAGGAGGAAAAAAAAAAAAGAAAAAGAGAAACCCACAACACATTTGCCAGTGTTTGGAGCGTAGTGTGCTCTACGTACAATTATTGAGAGAATGACAGGAAATTGACCCATTTACTCAGAAAAGTTCCTATCGTGTTCTGCACTATTCCATTTCATGCCCATTTGAGAACAAGTAATTTCTCTTCAGGGCAGAAGATAAATTGTCAGCTCGTACACACATCTCTTTTCATTGCCAGGCACAAAAATATCACAAAGAAACATTTCCCTGCCCTCTGCTTAATTTTCTTCTTCTTTTTCATCTTCTCTAATAAATGGTGCTAACTATAAAAGCCAACGGACTGTAAATAAACTCAATTCTATTCCTACCTTACCTTGTGATTGATTTTTGGACATAATGTATTCCACCCACAAGGTCTCTTGTCTGATTCAACCACTCTTCTTAGTACCAGAGGAAAAAATCAGATAACAATCTCTGCGGAATAGCTTCATGTAAAAACAGAAACATTTGGCAACTACAGTTTCTTAAATGCACATTGTAATACATGCTACACTGCATTACGGCTCAGCAGACAGACTTTGTGTTGGTACCGAGAGCATGTGTCCTGCGGTGGGAGTCTTCTGTGCAAGGCTTTGACTGTGCATTTAGGCAGAGATTCTGCCAGCGGTGCTGCTACAGAAAAAGCAGCATTAAATGGTTCTTAGGTTGTGTGGTATAGGGTACAGGGAAGCCTAGCCATCTTCCCAGCTCTGCCCTTGGACTTAACCTGTCATTTGACCCAGCCACTTTTCCTCTCACTCTGAATGTGCTTGACAGAGACGGCAAACACAGCAATTGGATCACAGTAATAGGAAATGCACACAAAAAGAAGGACCCAGAGACCTGAAGACAGCAAGGTCCAGGGGGAGAGACAACACATTTGGATAAGAAGAGAAACAGATGTGATGGAAATACTTCTATCTACATCCTGAGCTCAGGTTTCTAGAGAACTAAGCTTGCTGTCCCTGCTACTTTCAAGCGACAATATTCAGTCCTGGACTGAGGACTGCCCAAGGACATCAATGAGCACAGAATTAAATGGCATCCCCAACTGGCAGCAGTCGAGGTTTGCAAGCAGAACATAGGTAACCCCCATCATGTATGACTGGAGAACTGCTAATGTAAAGATGAACCTTGGGCATGGAAGGGTCAGCATGGCAGTAATTTTTTGTACTCTCCAGCTCCAGCCAGTATCCTTCAAACACCCTTCCAGTCCTCAGCCATTTTTTTTTTTCCCAGTTTCTTGAAATTTAAGTTAGAGCAGGCCAGCAAATCCTGAGCTCGCACAACCTTTCCTGCAGCTGGCGTGCTGTCCAGCACACCTCACCTTACCTTCACAGCCCTTGCTCTGCAAGGTATAACCTCCTGTTTTGTACGTCTGTAGTGCTGAACACACTGCTCATTTGCTCTAGGACTTCATATTCAATCTGGTCACTTGCCACAGGTTTTTCATCTGAATATTAGGTTCCCTGCCCTCTTCCACCCTGGAGGATCATTACTAGGAGTAAAAATTACCAACAATCTGGAGCAGGAAATGAAATGAAGAAAGGAGCCCAGAGTCAGCACCAGCCTCAGTGTCGTAAGTCTTCAATCCTAGACTGAGAGCAGCAAAACTCATTTTGGCAGGAACCAGTCAGAAGAAGCATTTTTCTGACCATAGTTTTGACTATGATGGAGCTACGCAGCATATGAGCTTGAGAAGTGTCTTGCAAAAGAAAGAAGAGCCCTTCTTCACAAACCAGCAACATATTCAAGGTTCTGCTAATTCACATCCAATTATTATTCCCCCACTCCCCTCCCAAAAAAACAAACCTCAAAAAATCAACAAAACAGAGTTACAAAAGGAAGAGTTTCCCAGTCAAGAATCATTCAGAAATTACAGCCAAAACCAAACTGTTAGGGGCTGCTCTTTATCCCGGGGAAATGCTGCTTGCTGCTGCTTAGTACAGAGCCTCTTATGCAGAAATCCAGTCTGCACATGCCTACAGGGAATGTGAAAAAGAGGGAGAGAGAAGAAAAACAGCTCCCTGCCTCTCAGTGACAGTTTTGTTTCTCTCTGGCTAACAGCATGGCCCTTTGGACATGTGCAAGAGAACAGCAGAGAGCATTACCTGATTGGGAACAGAAATGCTGTTCCCTGCTGTGAGGGCAGCCAGATTTGCTCAACTCCCCAGAAAAACAGTGAAAGCATTAAGGTACACTTTTACCTTCCCATCTTCATCAGCTGAAGAAAGAATTTCCTGTGGCTAATTACACATTTTAACACCAAGGCAGAGATTGTCCTCTAACGGGAAACAGTTGCCTCCAGCCTTGGGGTAGAGCCCAGCTCTGATCAGGGGACCTCGGGCACTGGCATCAGGCAATGGTGATTGGACAGGATGGTGGTCCCTCACCTCCTACCCTGTGATGCAGATGCAGTTAAGGAACGTGAACATTGCTGAAATGGGATTCATCAGGAGGTGCCAGCTGATGAATACGCAGCTTTCTGCTATGTGCCAGCCCCATCCAGTCCTCCTCCCAGCCACTCTCCCTGCCCACTTAAAGCCTACATGGGAGGCCTTTGGGTCTGCTAGCTACCAGGAGAAACTGAGATTTTCCCTTAGAGTCAGACTCAAAACCCACCAATCCACACATCTGTGGCAATTTTTCCAGTGATGGGATATGGCTCTAGCTTTTATCAGGTAACTTCTTGCTGCTTCTCCACAAGCTAGGCTCATTGGGCTTACTCCTGGTCCCTTAGAAGATAAGAAAATCTTCCTAACATTGAGAAAAAGAAGACAGGGCTCTTCAAATGCATACCCTACTCTTCCTCCTTGCTTCTCACTCCTTTGTTTATAAACGTTGTAGTATGAGCTAAACCTTGACTGCTGTCACAGTCCTGAAGTCATGCTGATTCCAGTACGAGGGTGAGAGCAGGAATATGACCCATCCACCATTTGTGCAGGAACAAACTCCCTTGCACACAAGGATATTTGTTTCCCAACTCCCTGCCTCACTTTATACACCGATGCTCACCTTCCCTCAGCACAAAGGAAAAAAAAAAAAGAAGGAAGAAAGGAAACAAATACCTTCCTCTGCCACCACATACAAGCATCCACATGCACAAATATTTTGGAAAAACTGAAGAATCCATAGGTGGAAGGGTTAGTGCCAGATTTAAAAAATTATTAAACATTATGTACAGAGAAAACATAATGAGCTCCTACGGGAAGTAGAAAAAATTCCCCATGAATGAGGGGAAAATGGATAACCACTCCTAGGATTGCCACTGGTGAATTATTCAATAATCACTCCCCAGCAGATGGAATATATTTATCCACCCCATTGGAGCACACTTTGCAATTTATTTACACTGCTTTAAAATATGATTATTTATTTAAAAAATAAACAAGGTAGCCACAAGGGAAAAGTGAAGGAAGCACAAGCTTAAAGGGTAGAAAAAAAGCATGGGTTTAGCTTTTCAGTTTATCTTACAGAATTTCCACTCAAATTCACTTGAATCCTCCTTGCTTATCTTCTGCTTTAAAATACATGAAGACTCTTTTAGTGAAGCAAGCCTGGATTCCTCACACAATCAAGAGGATCATTTTATAAGACGGAGTCTATACCTCTTATACTTTCATTAGCCACATTGTCTTGGGTACCAGAAGTCTGATTGAGCTCCCATTAGTATCACAGAAAACATTCAAATCAGGATCAGTGAGAGCAGCCCCATACGTTAAATTAATTTGATTTACAGGATCAGATTCCTTGGCTAATCTAGAGGGGACTCTACACCTGTGGCCCACCAAATAGCACTTAGCCTTGCCATTTAATTAGCTACTTATTCTAAAACACAAAGGGTGCCATTTAGCAAAAACTGAAAATGAAAAATGCAGCATTCAGTACCATGTAAGTGCATGAGTATATTGCCTGCTCCCAAAATCAAAACAGTAATTGCGAGCGAAAGGCTTTGCCCACTTAACTGCAAAGTGTGGTACTAGTAACTCCAGAGCAATTTGGACAAACCAGAGGAAAGGTCCATGAAAGGAAGAAATACCTTTTCCAGGCAAATGCCAAATCATTTCAGACCAAACTCAGGCTTCCAGATTCTTCCAGTGGAAGTCTGTGTGTATGTACAGATATATATTGGGCATGGAAGGCTGCACAAAACCCGTTACCTTTAGCCAATTGGGCACAGATGCTTTTAGGAGCCAGAAGCCATCTGGGAGAGGAGAGGTCAAGAAACAGGTCCCACAGCATAACACACATTTTCATACTTCTCCCATACAAAAGAAAAAAAAAACCAGCCCAAAACCACAGTCCCTTTACCAAAGAAAAGACTAGTCGTTATTAGTAAAACCTCTTCACAGTTAGCTTTTCAACAATCCATGGTGATTTTCTTTAAGAGAAAGTGAAATTTATTTATAGATATCAAACGTGTGAGAGGCCCATGGAGAAAGCAACATCAATGGCTACTGGAAAGGCAACTTTCAAGAGTGACTAAAGAATAAGATTACTTAGTAATAGGAGTTCAAGTCTCATTGTCAAGAGTAGGTTAGCAACCCAAAAATCATCAAGTTTCTCAGTCATGCGCTTTCGAAAACGTTTATTCAGGTCCATATTCAATATGTTATATAAACAAGGTGTATGTGTGCATATATATATACACACCTTGTTATATAAACAAGGTATATAATATATATCTTGTTTCCCTTCTCCAGATTAAGAAAATCTGCAATTAATATGGATCAAAGATATTTTACAAAAATATTTTGTAAAATCACAAAAAAAAACCAAACCCAAACCCAACCCAAAATTTGCTATACTAAAATCCAGCTGCAGGCATGGCTGTCAATACTTTACCAGGTAGCTAGTGCAGTAAAAGGGCTATTACATAAACGAACTGGTACAGTGAATGCTATACATCAGAATACTACTACTTAAAGAGTTCAGATTGAGGAGAGAAAATCAATGTGTTCTACTTGCTAGGAAAAGGCTCAAACATAAGCAAGTCCTCTCTTGAACTGGGAGGGCTTCACTTTCCAGTAAGAAAGCTAAACTGACCTCTAAAATCTCAACATTCTAAAAGAGTAAAAGCAAGTTCACTGTATATTATTCCTGGAAAGATAGATACCAGGTTTCAAAAACTGCTTCCCTCCCAGTAATTTAACACATGATTACAGACACAAGTACAGATGTGCACTTCTCAGCTGGGATATGGACATTACAGGCAAGGGAGTAAAATACTCCTCTAGCCCTCTTGAGAAGGCAAACTGGAAATGTCAAACACCTCATGTGGAGTTATGCACTCATTTATTTTAAAGACAGAAGGGATTAAATACATCTACATAAAGGAAAGAAAAAGTGTTTAAACAACAATAAAAAAAGATTTAGTGGTATTAATAAAGAACTCCCTTAAAGCAGCATGTCACCATTAAAGTAATTAATAGGGCATGCAAGATTTCAGTGGAAAGTGAGCAGTGCTCACATTAGAGCCTTTTAAGTTTTCATATGACCTCAAGACAGACTACAGCATTTCTGTACAAAACTACCCTCTAAACCAGAGATGGGGGCATTCAAGTCCATAAAAAAAGTGATTTTAAAATTTAACTGATATGGTCTAAGTCTAAAATGCAAAGGTTAAGGGAATATTAGAAGGGCAATAATTCTATCTGATTAAACTTTTATCCAAAGTGACAATAAAATGTCCAAAATGAATTAAGGATTTTATTAAGAGATGCAGAAGTTCTATAAAAGAGTTTGAAATCTAAGTAGCACAAAGAAGAGGTTTTATGATTTTTTATTTTTTTTTATTGTCTGGATGGAGGTGATATTGCTATAAAACTTTAATCTTACTGCCATGCCAAAGTGAAAGTAAACTTGTCAGAAGCACTAGAGGAAATCAGGACTGCTTTCTCTTCTTTCTATGTTGCAAGGGGCTCTTTCCAGCATAGAACTGACAATATGTACCTTCTGTGTATGGTTTTGATACTACAGATAACAGACACATGTGTACAGGTTATGTGCTGGTGATTCACCTGGACTTCTGCTGGTTGTGATAACACCAAGGCTGTAAATACAGGCAAGTTACACGGACTGTTCCAAATGAGTACTGAGCCAAAACTGGTGCTACGCCACCAGGCACTCGAAAACATTTCAACCTTTCCAAAATGGAATTAACTATTTCAGGACCGTTTCAGATATTTTAGTTGTTTATTAATACCTTTCTGTAATAAGAGGATTACAACAATTTCTGAGCCCTTGAACAAACGCATTTCACTACCTTAGAGTGACTAAGACAGCCATAATCTGTGGAAGAGGATGAAATACTTCTGTGAAATCTATTGCTAAAAGCAGAGCATATATTACTTAGAGCAGAGCTCAGCTCCATCAGGGCAGTTTAGGCTCAGTAGCATTTGCCAGCCATGACTTAGGCCATCACTAATTTTTCCTTCTGCCTCGCTGCCGCTAAATGCTGGCAACTTGGTTGCCTTGGTGATGGCTGCAGTGCCTGTGGCAGATGCACTGGAAGACATCTTGCAAAGTGGTTTGGCTTTTCTGGGAACTCTTGAGCCGTTTGCGCATTGGCAGGACTGTTGCAGTTGCCACAGTAGCTACTCCACGATCCTCCAACCCACCAATGCCAACAGCAGGGACAACCTGGCCCCCAACTGCCCCCCTCACACACTACATCCTCCATGCAAGGACCCAGGGCTCAGCCTCTCTCCCTCCGCACGAAGCCCCATCACGTATTACAGCTGCCACTACTTGCTGCTAAGAAGGGAGCCCAAAAGGCAGCTGCAGGGATGCCCATATCCCTCTTTTGCCTTACGCAACCCATGAGAAAAGCACAGCTCCTAAGAGGAGCAACCAACTGCGAATTGCCAGGGAGACTAGCATGTCAAACAAATATTTTTCTTTTCACAACAGAACATAAATATTTGGCAGCACATTTAATTTAAAAAGTCTAGAAGTTACTCAAATAGAGTGGAGAACATTGCTATAATGCTCATTTGCTTCCTAAAATATGACCAGTCACAGATGGCTTGCTGTAGGAAATATTAAATAAATTTCTAAAAGTGTTGTCTGGCTTTAACACAGACTGCATTTACACAGATACCTCACTTGGTGAAATGCCAAGATGGTGTATTGGTTCAAATACGTCCTTAAACAAAAAACTACGTTGTCAGGAACTAATGGAATATTCATACTTAAAATCCCAATCCCTGATAATATCTGGAAGTTAATTTACATTTCAACACTGTTTCCTTCCCCCCTTCCCCTATCTACATTACCCTTCACAAGCAAGGGAAAATATCCAGGTTTGGACAGTAGCAACTTTTAGGTTTTTGGGCACCATATCCGTTATTTGTTTAGATTTTCAGAGTAGTCTGAAAAAATACCTAAATGAAGAGCATTGGGTAACATGAGCCTCTGAAAACAACAGAAGGCCACTTAGCGCTAGACTCAAAAGCAACGATGTAAATACAATGAGCCACAGCATTTAACTGTCACATGTTAGCAGATTAACTTCAGCAAGACAATAAAAATCAAAGCTATATAAAGATCTTTTCCAGTCCTCAGCATCTGCAGAAGCAGATTCCTACAGTGCCTGAAGAAGCCTATTGAATTCCTGCTTTATACCTGAAATCAAAGATGTCACGAAGGTTCTTGGTTTGTTCCCCAACCCTCCCTCCCCCTAAAGCTCCATTTTTTACAATGACAAAAGCCTTTGGAAATATGGGCATGCAGCACAAAGATTGCCAGCAGTTTCTGATTCCCTGCACTTAGTGCACTGCCTCAGAGAGTTGCATGGTAAATCTGCTTTGAGAGTTATAGCATCAGGTTGCTGTGAGAAACTTACATGGTGCTTCTACATCAAACAATTGCCAGGAAACAGCAGCCAGGGAAAAGCCGGATGCTGTGCGAATCTCATCACTTATTTTAAACCACCCAGACATCCCTCCATCTCTAAGCTCGCCAGTGTGCATGGTGCCATCGCTGCCTCAACTGATACGGATGGTCCTCAGGGATGGGAGCAAACACAGGGACCACAGGTCTTGCTGGCAACATTAACCAACACGCTCTCTGCTCCTGTGAAAGCTGCTAGCTACCGGAGCACAATAATTTCTTGTTCCCGGCAAATGCTACAGTACCAGAGTTGAGCTATAATCTGGTTTTCCTTCTGCCCAGAATACCCCAGTGAATGATTTACATTTTCTGTCAATATTTTACTTGGCTCACAGCTTTATAATCAACACAGCTGAGAAAAAACAACATACTTGCAATTTGCTTTGACCCTCCATGAGCACCAAACACTCACCATACTCTTAGAATCAGTAAACGTTTTCTCCTGTCATCATTCATGCTTGTTGCACTTTCCCTAAACTGGCATGATTTTGTTTTTTCTCTGATCAGAAATCTACCAAGCCCAGTGAGGTTTGTGCGTGTGTGTGGTGGCAAGTTAAACAGTTTCCTCTACTGCAAACAAGTGCTGCAAGCAAACGGCTGTCCTGGAATGAAGAAACAGAGACAGGACGCTAGAGGGAGGATCGACTCACAGACAGCTTTTGCCAGATCGAATTCCTCGGAGTATGGTTTCACCAAGGAGACAGCTGAACCGGCGTGCTGCAAAAGCTCCCTGGCACTTGGGCTTGCAAATTGCTGTTTGGACGAAAGTAAGAGGGCATCTGGAATCACAGGGCGAGTGAGACAAGATTTTCTGTTCTCTGAAAGGCTGCTAAGGGCAAATGCTAAATTCAAACACACCCCTTCCAGGACAGATTCAACTCTGTTACTGACCTGTCTCATAGCTTGGCTGCAAGGCCTATCCTTTACCAGCAGTTCTGCTAGCATAGGAACAGCGGTGCAAAGTAATCAAACGGATTTGCTAAGAGTATTAACCCCATATTTACTTCAGGGAGATCTGATTTTTGCACCTCTGGACACTACGCAGCACTTTAATATCATTGCATTACAAAGGACAGAGAAAACTCAATAATATATGGATCTGGCAGAAACACACACCTAAATTACAGGCCCTGTTTCAAATAAATCAAAGCCTTCCTAAAATAATGGTCTTCAGCAGTCTGAATTGACAAATAACTATGCAGGGTTAACAAGCAAACAATAGGACTTCATGGAAGGGAACACTGTCATGGTACCTCCCAGCTTCCCAGGATATCCAAAAGTCCTCAGCTGTCAGGTGCTCTTCACGTTCATACCCAGTCCCTAAACAGCAGTGGTTCAAGGAAGGAAAGAAAAGTAAGGTAGCCCCTTCACTGAAGATCTTTGCAGGATAAGCTGCAACTAGGCAGAATACTGGGACATGGAAAATCTGAGCTGTACACTGCAGGCTGTTCGTGATCCTGGGCAGGTCACTTGAGCTCAGAAGAGGAGGAAGCAGGACTGGAAAAGATCCCTATAAATGCTCTGCCCTTGCTTACAGAAGGCTTGACTAGATCTTTACTGTTCTTCACAGATGTTTGCTCCACCTGTCCTTGAAGGCTTCCAGCAATGGAAATCCATGCCCTAAAACTGCATTTAATCATATTGGGGTCAGTTCTCTATCTGCAATATATGGAGGCAATGCCACTGCCTTTCTCCTCTACTTGCTGCCATCCACCAGGAAAGTTTTAGAGGCAGAGGCTATTGCCTGTCATTCACTGACACACCACAATAAGAATTTATTACAGTAGGATCTCTAGATCCTACTCAGGTAGCAAAGGCTGAAAGCAGCAAATGGTTTGCTGAGAAGGTGGTGAAGTACAATTGAAAGAAGAGCAGAAATGAATGGCTACAAACACTAGATGTGGCTTAGCATCTAATACTCATCTATACTTGACCACAAATTATGAAGATTTTCCAGCTGCTACAAAGATGCTGGTGCATAAAACTTCTTTCTTTCCTTGCAAGCTATTTCTGCTAGTTTTTAAGAGGCAGACAAGAGCTGGGCTACCTTCTAAAGGAAAATCTCAATGCACAGATTGATGTAATTGCTAAATGACTTCATCATCCCCTCTACTGTGGTGTGATGCATAAGCAGATATATAGCCAGGGCCCATAAAATCCAAGCTAAAATCCCACTGGTTCTGCAGAAAGGGAGACTATTTTCTACCCAAGAATATACAGTTGGTCAGTGGCATTCACCATCTGAGGCAAGAAATTCAGCTGATCCTTCACAATATCATCTTATTTGAGTTACACAAAGAATTCCCCCCCACAAAGTTTCCCATTGTACAGTTTTTCTAGATTATACATGTCAAATCAATGCTTCATATAATCAAATATGAAAAATGCATCTAATTATAAAAGTGCAAGGCAGAGACAAGACAATTCAACTTGTTATGGCTGCCAACACATGCAGGATGAAAAATCTGGATTCTAGCAAGCCATCACAAAAGCCTTGTGTATATCCAGGTGTGGAGGAGGAGTCTTCATTTAATAAGGACACATTCTTAGAGATGGACAATAGAGAGAAGTGGGAAATGATCCATCCATTCATCCCAAGCAAAATTTGCAAGCTACCAAGACATCCCTGAACTGATCAATCAGCAATTCATGCCCAATTTTCCAACACAGAAATACCTATTTAGATGCTGCCCACACTATAACAACCTTTCCAAAAACATCTCCCTCATAACACTATCATTGCAGCATCAAGATGCTTTACTTCCACAGTCCATAGCTGGTCTTCCTGTGAAGCAACACTCTGCTCAGCCTTCCAGAAAATCAGTTACACTGTGGCTTAATGCTCTGCCTATCTACTTCAACATCAATCAGCTGCATTCACAACAGTCAACACCATGAAGGCCAACAGCTACTGTAGATTGAAAATAGGGTGCCCTACACTTTAATTCCATCAAGTGACTTGTGCCAGTTAACCAAGCACATGCTGCTGTCCTGAGGAAAGCATAATTTCATCCTCAGCAGATGTGTGTGTGTGGCCTCAAAGAATCCTCTGTCAAGGTGAGTCCAGTGCAACTCTTGGCAGGGCTCACGCTTTCATGTCTTCAAAGCTGTAAGAGAAAAAAAATCCAGCTCTTTGGTTTGTAGACTTCTTGACCTGTCCTCATTGGACAGCAAGATGAATTGGCCTTGTCCTCTTTTAATATAAGCCTCTGAGTAGCCAAAGAGGAGTTCCAACATAGCATAGTTGATCATCTCATGGTATGCTTTCTCCCCTTTCTTTATAATTCCAGTATATAGAAAGGAGGTTATTGACCCCAGTCCCCCTGCAAAGGAACCTTTTCCTCCTGTCTAGTGACAAAATCGGAGGCATGACCCATCCCCTGTAACAGCTGGTAGGCCACTGAAGAAAAAAGATGCAGGCTTCAAGAGGGTCAGCTGAGTTCAGCATTCATCCCAGTTCTGACAGAAGCTGCTTCATTGACATATTCTCTCACACACACACACGTTTTTGTACGTCCTAGACTTGGACTCCTGGAAGTTCCAGGTGCAGCTTATGCAACAGCACCCCATCCTCCTCTGTTTTATCCCCTGATTGCACAAGACCATTTATCACTCAAAGCAGTAATGCTGAGCTTATGGCTACCACTCCTCTTCCAGCTTGCATCTGTATTTTTTGTATCAGCGGTTGCTGGGTGGTATTAATAGAAAGGGCTGTTACACTCTTAAGGGATTTATTCATTTTTTTCATAAGTTTTACCAGGAATGACAGGCTTTTTGCCATGATTTTTTTTTCCCTGAAGTTTCCTAGACTAGCAAAATTATCACAGCTAATAATGAATAGGATTAAAACATGCGTTTATCAAACCAAAATTCTGGACCTGTTTTGTGTCTGCTATGCCCACAGACATCTTCTGTTGTAGGTAAGAAATATTCAGGGTAGAAGCCTGCTGCTGCATCTCTCCACTACAGCAGTGGAGACTTAGTGCTTTTAGATCCATGGGTCACACAGGTTCAGCTCCCTGCTGCTGATGACTCATGCAGGAGCACCAAACTAAAACTAGCAACACCAGCTTTTTTCTAGGAGAGCACTGAGGAAGAACATTGATCTCAATGAAATATTTCGAGGGCAGAAAAATTCCACCACGTAAAGAGTGCGTGACTTCTCTTTAGTTTATTTTATATTTTTGTTCCAGTTGTCATTTTGAATTCAAACTCTTTGGAAAGGAGGCATAATAGTCTTAATGATCCCATTGAGCAGTTTAAATTCAAATTGTGGAACACTCACAATACCATGCTGGCAGCACTTTCCATAAATTACTCTCAAATTCAATACGTTGCTTGACAAAAACAAGAATAAAGGGCTTTTTACTTTAAAAAGAAGAAAACTTGTATCATAAAAAAAAAATCTTTAAATTACAGTTTCTCTTTTCTGGGCCAATTTAAGTTGTTACATGGTTGCTAAATTAGTGCTGTAATCTCTGCTTACAAATTGCAGAATTATTTTTAAAAATAGAAGTAATTTTACTGCAGGGATCAACCTTACACTTCAAACCATATGTGCTGGAGGTAGCTGCTCTTGCACAGCTTTCAAACAACCATGCTCCTGTGTGCACACGGGGTGAGGTTTACAGTACCAGTTGCAATGAAGCTGATAGCAGTTTTACCAGAGATTTCAATGAGAACAAATTGAGTTAACACCAACATTTCAGAATGATAGGAAATTTAAGCTTTCTGAGGGTGCACCATCTCTTAAAACACCAGCCTTTCTCTTGCATTCTGGTCTATCTTCTCCTATAGAACTACAGACTCTGATAGGCCAGAAAGTTAGAAGCTAGTCAAAGAGAGAAATCTTGAAGATCTGTTTGCTTTGTTTTTTTTTTTTTCTCACAAAACAAATCATAAGAGGGAAAAATATGGAGCACTATGACCCCAAATTTAAATCTGGGGAACAGCAGTGATCACGGCACAGTTCTTCCCCCTTGAAGCACTTCCACAGCTTTATTACTACGGAAAGATGAACCTTATCCTTCAAAGTCTTTGTGAGTAATCTTTGGGTTCATGTTCTCTGTATCTTGCAGTGTGCAGCAGAAAAAGGAAACCTCGATCCCTGGGTCTCCATAGGGCACTGCAGAGTATACCCACTATCTTCCCCCACTTTAGCTAGAGTGTTTCTTTCCTTTCTTTCAATTGCTCATCATTTCTAGCCCACCACTTCTCCCAGCTTGCCTTTCATCTGTCCCTGGCTATTTCTGCTTTGCTTGGTTAGTTATTTCTGCTTTCTCATCCCCTTCCCCGTCACACCATGGTCCTACCCTCAGGCCCAGAGGTGGATCACATCAATTTGGACAGGACAGAAGAAACCCTCAGAGGCCAGGATCTTGCTTTCTGCACTAACTGGTGATACTCGGCACCTATCAGCCCTCAGCTCAGGGAGTTTATCTCCAACCACCAGCCTGCCAGGAAAGGGGATAAAGAATGGAGGAAAATTTCCATGTCCCAGAGAAAGTCATCTGGACATCAAAGAACATCCCATTCACAAAACAGCAGCATCACTCTTGCCAGACTGGTGTGTCTGGTTAGCCTTGTGTTCAGTCCTTATGATAATACAGTATTTGGAAAGCAGACAGCTGGCACTGCTTTAACATCTTGCTCTTCAATCTTTCATAACAACAGTTCTACAGATATTACTCTTAACCTTTTCTCTGCACCGAGTTCAGCACTAAAATCTCTTTGACTACTTAGAGGAAGCAAATCAAATGTTTTTTTTGTCAGTAACTTGCCCTGTAAGGGTGGGGAAAAGTATACTGCTAACATACTGCAGACACAGCATTCATCACGTGTACAGCAGTACACTGGTTACACTGGAAACCCTATCATATTTATTTCAGATGTTACTTGACTGTCGTAATGACTAAGAGACATCTGTATCCTATTAACACTTTATTTTTTACAGTTGCTTTTAGTTCAGCAGAAGTGTCTTAATAGAGAAGACTGGTACTCTTTTAGAAATAACATCAATAATGAAAGAATCCTTGGATGCAGAGAAAAAACAGCAAACACACTGGCAAAAGAACTCACTGGATTCGTAAGTTGTAACAGGAAATGACAGTGACTAGCTTTTGGGTGAGGGGAATTTTGTGTGAAAGAAATTAACTCTGGTACTCAAATTCCCATTAGGAAATATGTGTGCGTATATATATATATATATATGAAAATATATATGAAATATATATGCATATTTAACCAGTGATTGATCTCCTTAAATGTTAATTCAGACTCTGGAGAATTTCATCTTAGCTGGGTAACTGATAAACCAGAAACAACCAAAAAAGCCCCCCCCCCCCCCCCCCCAAAAAAAAAAACAAAAACAAACCACAACCAAAAAACCCTTCTGCAGGCTATTTAGCCTTGGTATTGACTAACCAGTAATTAAATACAGCTCTTTGCAGTAATCTTAATTATGGCTTCACTCCACCACAGCTAAGAAGAGCCACATAATAAACTGAGAAGATTAGCCAATTCTAACTGTTGAAAAATGTGTACTTTTATTTTTGTGCATAGTTTTTCTGTGCATAAGAACACAAGTCTCACAAAGGAATCATAAAAAAAAATAAAATCAAAGTATTCATGAATTTATGTATGAATTTATGTCATGACCAGGCAAATACTATAGTTCATTTTCCTTACATAAAGGAAGCAGCTTGGCCTAATGGCTTGCATAATAGGTCAAGCATTTGGGACTTGGGGAAATGGGGATGTGTGCTAGAAATCAGTGTGAATTAGGTAGACCAGTAAACAAGCTTCATTAAATTACTCAGACTTATACCAGCTGACAATTCTGTTTTCTCAGCTGGCCACAGCCATGGATTAGCTGTGCAATCTTGGTCTAGTAACACAGGCTCCACCTTTCATGGGAATTCAGGTCCACAGGAATCTATGTCTGGTTTCTTCAGCCCCATTGATCTCCTACAGAACTAGGGCTTCAAGTGTACAAGTCACTTTCTGATAACGGGATTTGAGGAAGCTCAAAAAAAAGAAATAAAATTCAGAGGCCACAATTCAGCAAAATCCTTAAGCACAGGCTTGATTTTAAGCAGGTCATTAACTCTCATTGACTTCAGTATGACAGCATCACACATCTAAAGGCAAAAGCATTCTTATTGTGCCTCAGCAATTTAAGGGCCCCCAATCCACTTGCAAGCCTAGTTCAGGCCCTCAGCGTACTTCGGCTCTTATCATCCTACTGAAGCTAATGCAGACCTCATTTCTTCGAAAAATCAATGAGACATATGCTCTATGACACAAATTCCTCAGGCCTAAAGCCAATAGCATGGCAGATGCCTAGATCCCTTGTAGAGCTGGCTTTCGGCACAGCAGAGATCCTGAGCTTTCTGAAGGGTATTGAGACTTAGGATCCCAGTGCTTGTTTCTTCCACATTTAAGAGTTTAATGTATGCTTGGGTGGTGGTTTTGTTTTTTTATTGTTTTTTTTTTTTTTCTTCCCTTTGCTGCATGAGACTGCCAGATTCCTGCTCTCTATATCCCCTTCACAGTACCAGCTGTCCAGCTACACATGCATAGCCCCATCAGCATTGCCATCCTTTCCCCTGCATGTGCAGCAGCAGATGGATCCAGATGTGTTTTGAGTTAAGTCCATAACCGTAAGTTTTTTTTGTGGACTGCATGGATAAACATTTAAAGGCCCCTTCTGGTTATGTAAAAAGAAAGCTATTAAACATTTACTCTTTCCTCTGTACTTAGAGCTGCAAAGCCGTATCACAGAATGTACAAACGTGTATGCAACCAGGCAATTACCATTCCTTTATCCCTTAAATAGGTAGAAGATAAATTTGAAAGAAAACAAGGAACAGAATCCTTCTCCCTTTCCTTTTTGTATCCTTTTATCTTTCAGTGTAGGAAGTTTACTGAACCCTTGCCAACAATTCACTCAGGCTAATGAAGTGTATAAGTAATGGGATTAAATAATCTTAAACCATTAGTATAGTGGCTAATGCAGATGTTTTCTGAAACTAAAGCAGATGAGTGGTGAAGAATGCGTGCTTGATTTAGAAAAAGAGGAAAAGACACTATCAATCTGCAAGCAGACAAACTCAATTCCAGCCTCAAGTCAGTGAAATGTTTAATTCCAGTTATATACAGTTGCTCCAATCATACTATAAATGAACCTTCCTGAAGCCTGCAGTGCTTTGCACATGGTCCAACTTGCTACGAAATTAACCTTAAATTTTTTATAGTGCAATTATTTTAGTGCAAACAAAAATGGAACTGGTTTAAAAGGTACATATTCCATCAAAAGATCATTTAGTTTTTAAAAGCCAATTAACAAAGCCCATGTATCACTGCCATTGTACATATTTCATCAAAGGCTCTGCAGAAACAGAAGGAATAATGGGATATTGGTGGCATTTTCAGACATACCTATTATTGCTTTAGCTACTATCAGAATGACAGAAAAGTCAAGAAAGGCAGCAATTTTTATTTTCAGAAGTGCAAATCCAATTCTGGAACTGTCTCAGGCCCAGTGTTTATAAAAAGAACTGTGAATTGGAGATTTCGAGAGAGAGATATCAACACTTTAAGAATGTTTCAGTGCTTTTCTTATTCTAAGTTACAACTATTATCCCTATATACTGTATGCTAAGGTCACACCAAGGTAAGGCCTCAGGCACCTTATGTGATGTTTCTTTAATTTGCAACTCTGTGACTGGTTCCAACTAGCTCTTACGGGAGCCTCTTAAAAGGTGCAGCTCCTCAGAGCAACTGTTAATTGTTCACTTTAAAAGATTGTCATAGGCATGAAATGAAATTTGAGGGTAAGGTAAGCGTGAAAACATAGCAAATCCAAAGACCCTTAGTTCAGTAGAAAGACTTCCATCAAACAATGCGAAAGTCTTGATTTTTAGAAGTTTCAATGCTACCTTGCATCTCACCTCCTTAATATTAGTGGGCACCATAGTCTGTAAGCATTTTGGTTTCAGGTTTCCCAATACAGAAAGCTTCTGAAAACAACACTTATGCCTAAGATCACTATGTAGTCTGTTCCTTATTACAGAGCTCAAAGAATTACAAAAAGCACCTTTTTCCCCTGCTTTGGACACTTCATTCCTGAGATAGGTTAGACCAGGAAACAAAATTCACCCAGGGAACTGAAAAGATCAGTGTTCTTCTGAAGAGCATGGAAAAACTGATGCCAACGGTACTGCCATGGGATTGTCAGTTTTTAATGGTAAGGCAACTGTATGGCAGTAAAAGAAATCAATGTTTCCAATGTCTCTGTGTTAAAATCATGGTGCAAACAAGAATGGATACTTACAATATAGCAGGGTTCACAGTAGGCTTTCTTCTCCACTGCATAGAAAGGCTGACCTCTCAGCTTGCTGTTGCACTTCATGCAGGTGAAGCACTCCACGTGGAAGACCTGGTCCATGGCTGTACAGCCAGTCCCTTCTCCAACAACATTCTCCCCACAGCGGGCACAGCGGCCTGCCACCAAAGGAAAAGGACATAAGTCAAAACAAGCTCCTGGTCTCAGCTGCAGAAAAGGTACTCCCACATGCCTGTGCCACCCAATTGGTAAGTGGGACACAGAAGCTCAGTCAACAGAAGAGCAATTTGTACCACTGCTGGCAAAGATCCAGTGCTACTGAAGGTCACTCTGGTGCTGGACCACATGAAAAGATCTAGAAAGGCTTGAAACTGGCTCCCAAGCCTGCATTGATACCAGTTCTACTGCTGCTGCTAGCCAGTGATTATCATATGAAGTCTGAGCCCCAAATGCAAACCATTCAGCTATCATCTAACCAGGCTATCTAGTTGTCCTCAGCTCCTCAGATGGGATAAACCTGTGCCTAAAGCCTTGCCCCCACATGAAAGGATTTTGTGGTAGGATGCCTCATAAAGCTGCCTGGTGGCAGTGCAATTGTTACCATTTAAATAGTAGTTTTTGCTTGTACAGCTTAAACCAATTCTCTCAATGGAGCTAATTACTTTTTTTTTCTGTTTGAAGATTAATATGGATTAAGATATTTTGCCTATTTAAAGCACAGAAGCTATTTCTCAAGAAACCAATTTAACTGATTTGTGGCTACTTTATTCTTATCATCCTTCAAGAAAGGTGTATCAGAAAATACTAGTAAGGACTCTAAGTAAAGACAAGCCACAAGATCTCTGCCTGTTTTTGGAAAAGGTCCTTAATGTTGCACACAAATATTTAAGACACAAAAAAATCTGCATGCACACAAGACATACAAAAGGCTTGCTGCCTTGTTCAGATTGTTGTTGAAGATGTTATATGGCAGACAGATTTAAAGTGAAGACAGAGTTTCAGAGAAAGATGGTTTCTTAGATCATGGAAAAGCATTTTCTCAGGGAAGACTGTGGTGCAGACATGATGGAAGACTGTGGGTGGAAGGCACACCTTTGCCATTTTCCCATGCCATTCATCTGAGTTCTAGAAAATGGAGATAGCCCATACCCAGCAATCAGTGTTGAAAATAATTCATGCGCAGAGTCATGGGAGGTATGTAGGCCAACCTCAGCCACTCTATGCAGGAGAGCCCTACCAAAGGCAATAGAGCAACCACAGTCTGGGTCTTTGTCCCACTCAAACTGGTATTCTGCAGTTTGAGAATAATTGTGCTGCCCAAAGTCTTGGGACCTGGCACTTCTTTTTCCAGGTTCTGTGAGTGGAGTGGTGTGGTCACTAAGGGTGGGAAGGAGAGGAACGGAAGTGAGAGCTTCCTTCCTGCAAGCAGGAAGGCAGACTGAGTTCAAAGTAAGAATTACTTATAAACAGATATACACATAATAATTAAATAATCCAGCAACAATATGAGGCTCTCTCAATATCATGGTGTTTACTGGTTTTGTCAAATACTGCAAAACTTCCTAAAAGGACTTGGATATGTCTCATCATCTCAACAGCAGGGCTGCTGTCCTTGAGCAGTGTACCATTGATGTCCCTCCACTCACGACTTCTTCCCTGCCTGTCCCAGACTCCAATAGGCTATATCCAGGGAACAAAGCATATAAGCTACTTTTGGATCCCTCAGGATGTGGCAGGATGATATATATACGCATTTGAGATATATTAGGAAAGCTTGGAAAAGTACCCAGATCATTATGATTTGCTAGAACGGCATAACCGTAGTTGGCATTATACAGGACAGACAGTTCCTGACTCAAACAGTTCCCAGTCTGAGCAATGTGAAGGGAGAAATCACCAGATAAATCCACACGAGCCTGGAACCCCTCCCAGAGGAATGAATAATGTTGTATTTAAACTCAACTTTCTTTAGCATTTGTTATTAGCATTGTGATTGACAATGTTGCTCTTTAATAACTTGACTGAAACGCTTCTTGTGAGGACTCTTTTTTATGAGTCGAGAAGGAATGCAGGGTTCCCAGGATGGTGGTGAGGCTACAGAGCATGGGGGAAGAATGGAAAAACCATGAGGATTAGGAAGAAAACAACCAACCCACTGGAGAGAACCAGTAAGAGAGCAGTACTGCTTCGGGAAGGAGTGAGAGGAAACCTACTGTAGACTGTATACTGCATGTACAACAGGAGAGTACTGATCAGCCCTGTGTGTGGACAAGACAGAGTGTGCTCCAGGGCCTTCTTCAAACTGCTCTTGTAGCTGGGCTGTAATATGAAGAGATGTCTGGGGAGCAGTTAATATCTCTATATATAAAACATGAAATTGAAAGCCATTAGTGTATTACTTTACACAGTGTTTTTCCAGAGGGAATATTCCACTGAAGAATTTATTTTCCCTGGTGTGCTATTCTGTGATCATCCGGTATTATTTTTATGAGGCATTTGGACACAGAATAATGTAGTGTCTATGCAAACACTTCTCAGCTTTCTTTGTTAACATGTGAGAAGAACATGTGGGAATCTTTTCTTCCCCTCCTGCTCTTCTCACATTCATAATTTAGCCAGCTTTTGTATACTTCAACATTTATCCTCCTCTTTGACCAAGGCATCTCTCAATTTTTCTGGAGAAGCTATCTATATGTAGACTGTATTTCTGGTTGTACTTGCATCAGGAGACCTGGGTCTGTTTCTGAACTCAAATACATACTCTTGTAATCTCTGGCAAATCACTTAGGACCTTTGTAACTCCACCCTCCCTTTGAGCAAAGACTTCTCTGCCTTCCAAAGATGCCCTTAGGCTACATTCCTGCATGGCCTTGAGGTCAACTTCACTGCTGGTGGCCAGGTACAAACCAAAAAGCATCACAACAGAAGTCCTGGCCAACTTCTCCCCTTGAAGGTGGTGTTTCCTTAGGCTTCCCTTCCTCTTTCTGGGTTTTTCCACAGAAGGTTCCCATTTAGGCAGCAATAGACTTAACCTCTGTATATTTATGAGAAGTCCAAATTCTGCTATTATGTACACTGACAGAAATGCTCCTATAAACTCTTGCACAGGAAAGATTAAAGAAAGTTTCCTTTTGTATATTTATATGCAAATTATAACACTGTGGCTTTCAGCAAACCGTGTTTTTCATGAGACATGGCCATTCCAGTGAGGATTGAAACACATACTCTCTGCCAGCAACACCCCCAACTGACTCATTCACCTGAAGGGTAAAAGCAAGTAAGCCAAAATATGGAAATTTGGGAGCTTACAACTGTAAGCCACTGTAGATGGCTTGATGCATGCAAAGGCATGTGGGCAAATAGACAACTGATCTGACTTACAATGATGCAGCCCTTAAAGGCTCCACCTTCTGCAGATCTTGGTGCAACCTGGGAACTCACAAAACTGTGAAAGCTGGTCAATTCTCCCAGCACGTAACTCAAATTTGGTTGAAATAGGCAATTAGTTTCAAGAGTTGTTGGCGAGGAAGGAACTGACAAGCAGACAGACACATGCACAAAGCAGTGCAATTGCAGAAGCCTCATTTCCTTAGAAAACCAGAAAAAAACCCCACTAAAAACAATGTATCTATCATTATATCTGATAAAAACAGAACAAAGGTTTGCTTTTCCTGTGTGCCAGTTACCAATGGCGAAGGTATTTGTGGCTGGTCTCATCACAGTTAAGTGCCCACACATGTTCCCCATTTTAATATTTTCACACTAGTTGAAATAACCCAGTTTGTTGTGTGCAGAATACCCATGAGTGAATACAGAACAAGTTGCACTGCTTATTGGGAAAGAAGTAGCAAAGGCGAAGCTTGCAAGACTCAAGAACAAACAGATTGCACAAAAAAGATTACACAAATAATCTAAGAGAAAAATAGGCAGCGTATTACAGTAGAAACATAGAACAACATGACCCATTTGCTTCCCACAGAGACAAATAGCACTTAAAAGGCAGCTTAAAGACAAAAGACAAAATTAGTACTAAAATGCAAGAAGATGAAACTCATTTCAACATTCTTCTTTTGCCCCTTCAGCCCTTTTTAGGTCCTTTTCCAAGATCACTTCAGCAAAACTAGAAGGTGATACACTGGCAGGAAGCCTGGGAGATTGAGTCCTCTATTTTTGCATGGAAGAGGTTCATAACCTTGGCTGTGACCTTCCTTCAGCCTAGCCTGTCTGACACATGTTGGTCTTACCTTGGGGGGACATACAGGGGTGCCCACAGAGGCTTCCCTGCTAAAACTGCTGGAAATGTCATCATTACTGAGTGGATCACAAGGAAACACTTCAGCAGCCAAAAGGAAACATCAGCTACTATACTTTATTCTGAAACCTCATTTACTGTCTTCTGTTGTATAAAAAAATTGAAATATTGCAAATCTGAAGGAAGAGGGGGAAGGAAGGGGAGAAGCTCATATTGCACATGATGCCACATTCTAATTTTTCATTATTTTATTATTATTATTACATGGTATTTGCTTATACCATCACAGATCCTGGCTGCTCAGATTGCACAACAGCCCTGTTGTGCTGGGTACTGGAATTCACACAGAATTCAAAGAAGGGCCTGACTGCAGGAGCTCACAATCTAATACAAGCAATAACTGGGTATAGATAGAAAATACAAAGAAGCAATCAAACAAAACCAGTCAACAAGGAAAATTGTGGTCTCAGCACTCTAAATGTTTTATTATTGACAACAAGGCTCTAGACAGTCCAGCAAAGGAAACAGTTAAGGAAGAATTTGAAAGAGGATCCAGAGGGAGTTTGAGGGAAGTTTAACGGGATGCTTCTCATGAAAGCACAAAGACAGTACAAATGGGAATGCAAGTGCTTGAAGATTGAACATAGACACCTGCAGACAGGAAGGATGAGTTGTTATGTCACTAGAGAATACTAGAGGAAAAAAGGATGGGAACAGGTCATTACTGGCCATGCAAGTAAAGAAAGACGCTTCTGTTTGGTATGATGCAGAAATGAAACCAGAAGAGAGATTAAGAGACAGGAATGATCTGACCTTAGTTACAAGCAAGAGAGTGATTTCTGCAGCTGCAGTCTAGCTGAGCATGAACAGCGAGAAACTGCATTTTTACAAAAGGATGTTGCAGAGATTCAAGGTTACTGGAGCTTGGATGCAGGTTTTATCTGTGAAGATGAATAGGAAAGGCCATAATCTGATCTGTTACACAGCAAGATTCTTAAGACTTAGCCAGAGTCTGGGTGTGATCTGGAGATGAGGAATTAGATACAGGGTGTCCAAATTTATGTGGGACATGAGTCACTTTTAAATGTCAGATTAAGAAAGTGAGCCAATCAGACAAACATCCATACTAATGCTTATAGCATAATATTCTGATAGCAATCACAGTGGAGTCCAATACAGACATAATGTAACTCTATCCAGCTGGCTTGAGGTGCTCCTGTTTGTACATCCAAGGTCTGCATTAGACTTTTTTAGGCTACAACATTATTTGTCTGTCATACCTACTTAGACACTAAGCCATCGGGGTACCAACCATCTTTGCTATGTGACCTATAGTGCCTAACACAAACAATTCAGTCAACAACTAGAGATACTAAGAGCAAAGAAAGCAGAGAGAAAATGTGCAAACCTCTCTACAAAAGGTTTAAATTAATGAATTCAAAGCATGCATTCTATGTAAAGAGGAGATAGGGGATAATTTTCTGATAAAAGCATCAAAGTAGGAAGGTTCTGCATTTGCTGAAATGTGGGAAAAAAGCCCACACTGATATCTCAAAAACTTCTGCAGGATGGAAAAAAATGTTTTCCACCTAACTACTGTGAGAATATACCACAAGGTCATATCCTCAGTGCCTATCAATTACACAATTTCCCTGGATCAGCTCAGCTCACAATTTTCCTGGTTCTCACTGCAGCCCTGATATACTACGAAAGAAAGAAGTAAAGAAACACAGCAAACTGCCTTTACAAAACTGTACTAAGAGCATTTTCAAAATACATAAATACATTGAACATGGTATCTCACTAAAAGTTCTCCTGGCAGCCTCAAGACACCCAGTATTTCCGCTGCGTTATTTTTCTAATCATCTCTGTTTAGAGTTTGCCAGTGAATGCATTTTAGAGATTCATGACACACTCTGCTTTTGGATGGCTTTGAATCAGCTGGCAGTAAATGTGGAAAAATCATTATTCCTAATGAAGAAATATTGATGACAAAACAGCATTTCGAGGACAATGTTGACCATAAGTCAACAATGCAACAAGATTTTTCCCTCTCTCCCTCCTCTTTCCTAGTGACTTTTATCCAACAGTTTTCAAACATTTCCCAACCATGTGGGATTCCTCAGGGCACCTATATCAGACAGGCACAACTATTCCATTTTGAAGGGATACAGAAGCAGAAGTTAACACATTAGGAAGTTAACAGCATAACAGCAGACCTTAACTGCCAGTATACTTTAATCGAGTTAAGTTTCAATGGTAGAGATCCTGCAACTCACAAGAACCAAACAGGTCCTGGGTTCCTTCATTTGTCTGAAAAAAGAATAAAACAGGATCTCTAATTCACAAGAGAGGGTTTATTCCCTTTCTGTGAAGCATGGGAGGGTGTGTATCTGACTGCGATTATGTTAGGAAAAGATGCATTCATCATACTTGTGTTGGAGTTATTCCAACAGTTTGGCACTTAGAGCACTGCAATAATGGTACGAAGGGAAGCCCAAAGGTAGTCTGTGCATTTTGTAGGAAACTGTTATTTTTCTCATCTTATCCTTGCCTTCCTTACCGACCCTTTTTTTTTTGTTTTTGAACTCAGACTTCTCACTGAGTAGGAAGATCTTGTCAGTGACTTATTGTGCCAGGAGCCAAGCTTGAAGTTCCACCATTTGACAGTAGCAGGCTATACGCATCAGTTGTCTTACACTGCCTTTAGACATGAGACAGATGAATCTTAATTCCTCCTTCTTCAACAGCCTTCAGAAAACAGAGTCTTTCACAGTAAACAGAGATTCATGCTGCAATATGTGCCTGTAACACTTCATAAATTAAATCCCAGGCCCTGATTTAATGACTGTGTCCTGGATATTCTGCTTTAGCTGTGTTGCACTTGTACTCCAGATGTACATGTCCCTGCAGTGATCTCCTTGTCATTTGTACTGTGCTTGTCCAGCAGTAGCTGCAGTCTCATGTTGTTGCATACCTTTCCTCCGACCACAATACAACTTCGTATTTGCACTTCACTTGGCTGCAAACCTGACACATTCTCAGTATGCCCCAGAGGTCCCATTCCACTCCAGACAGCAAATGCACTGCAACTGTGCGGGCTCACGCTGCTAACAGTTTACTGTACCTTTTCAAACACTTCTCTGTGTTGCTCACCACAAGACTACTATCCCAGCCAGTTACTAGACCTCATGGTGAATGCTTCCAACACCCCAGCAAGGTAGAGGACTCTTAGGGCACCCAACATGCAGGTGGGGGACTTGAGACACACACACATTAAATAACTTTCCAAGGGTCACACAAGGAGTTTGTGACAGATCCAGGAACTGAAACCGCATCTTCCCAATCCCAGACTAGTCTCCTTAACCACAAGACCATCTCTGAAAACGCCTGATGGTGAGACAGGCTCCGCTGTAATCCCCTCCCCAGAAGGAATAGGCTCCCTGTGCAGGCCATGCCATCACTCTCTGGCAGCCTGGCTGAGCTATGTAGCCACTGAATATGAAGAGTTTTGTGCCTCTGCTACTATCCTCTGTTTAATGAGAGAGGAAGAAAGGCCTATGTTTCTTTCAACATCCATGTGGTGATGATCACATCTACATCACCCTTTCCTCAACTCCCTGGAACACAAGAGACAATTTAGCTTGTTTCTGATATAAAGCAGATTATGGTGAGTGCTTACCAACATGGTAGAGGTACCATCCTAAAATATTGCAACCATAATGCATCACTGCCATAAAACAAGAGTTCAGAGAGGGGCACTCCTATTTTCCCACAAAGCTATAAAAACTGAAGTTGAACAGGATCCCGAGAGGTCATGGAAACTATCTTACTGCCTTGAAGGCAGGATCAACTATCTCTACAACATTCTTGACAGATACTTGTTTAACTTGTTCCTAAGAACCTCCAGCAATGGAGGTTTCACCAACAATTTAGGCAAAAAAATTCAGTGAGTACCTAACCTTACCACTAGTAAGCTTTTCTTTCCATCCAACCAAAATGTCCTGCGCAGTAATCTAAATCCTTTTACTCTACTCATGATGGACATAAAGAACACATTTAAGCTTTGTTTGATCTACACCACTTGCATGGCGCCTAAGGCAAAGTTGTCCCTGATCCTTCCTCAGGCAAGGCACCTTGCAAGATAGGCACATGATCTGACCATGTGTCCAACACATCGATGAAGTGCCAGTCCCCAACTTGAGTGATCTGCAGTGAGTGTCCCAGCCCGGTGGGGGTCAGTGATGCTCTACAATATTTAAGGTCCCAGGTACTTTTTTGCAGCATGCTGTTGTGGTTTTTGTTGTTGTTGTTGTTGTTGCACCGTGTCAACTTTTGGCACATGTTTTACCATGTGCAAAGTAGTTGAAATACAGCCTCAATAAGATCTGGAGACAACAGAAAGAGGGTGAAAAAAAAGAGTGTGAGAGAGGAAACATTCCTCCTTTTGCTGATCGATCAAGGAAATGCAAGGGAGAGAGTAAAATTCACTGTATTTCCTTTATAAATTTTCATTTAATGCTGATGAAAGTTGCCAGATGACAGAGACCACAGTTGTATATCCACTGAAGAGCCCCACCTCGAGAAACAGAGAAATGAATTGTTTGCATGGCTTTGCCAGGAGCTTTTAGCTGTGGCACGGGATCTTGTCTCTAGAAGCAACAGCAATTCCTCCTCCAGCCCCTGCCTCTCCCTGGCTCTCCAACACTGCAGACAGAGTGCCACGTCCCCTGCTGCCTCCTGGGCACCCATTGCTACCTGCTTCTCTTCACTACTGCTTCTAGTCTGAGCTTAGCGCTAGGCATGGATATGACAAAGTAGTTTTAAGTTGCAATATAGTGTTGGATGGAAAGAAGTCACTTTTTTTCTTTTTCCTGATTAAAAATATATTTGTGCTTGGAGGCAAGACTTTCAAAGTACTGATCTGCACCAAAAATCCCAGCCAACAAACATTTAACTAAATAAGGAATACAATAATTTCATTTGATAGAAAAAAAAATGTTTAAAAAAATTCCTACTTTCACAAAAGTCCCCTACCTTCCTGTGCCATCACTCCTCTCCTTCAGGGGAAAATCATCACATATAGGAAGTTAAAAAAGCACAACACATTAAAACCTTTTTTGGTTTGTTTTTTTTTTTTTTTCCAAAATATATATGGGGAAAAATTTTTAAATCTGTGAGAAAGTGAGGCTTTCCCATGCTTTCAAAAGCTGAGAAATGTCTTCCTTTCTTTTATAGGAACATGAGAGTTTTTAAAACAAAGATGACCCTTCTCCTTGGAAAACATCACTAATGTTGAAATCTTACATTTAGTGACACGTAACCACTACATGGCACCCATGGAACAACCTCAACAGCTCTTCACTAAAACCCCAGTGAAAGTAAGGTTATCGGCTAAGTCCTAGTGAAGCAGGGAGGAAATCTCTCTTTGGCAACTTATCCCAAAGCTTATAGAGGCGTTTTGCCCCTCCTGAGAAAGACTTTAGTGAGGGAAACTGTTGCTAGCAGAGCTGTGCGTCAGACAAATTTTGGCAGTTCTGGTCATCCCAACAGCAACAATCACTAAGGCAGGCCTCTTTGTGCTTAGACTTGCAAAGACATCTTACATGATAAACCCTGGACAGTGGAAGTACCAGGTGAGCAACCATCCTTGTCTGAATCTCTTGCAAGGAAAGGAAGGCAAGGTAAGAGGCACAAATCACTCCTCCCACCCTCATCAGGGTGATAGGTGGAGGGGAATTTCCTGGGCCATCCCCTGGCCCACTGGGCTTGCTCTGTAATGCTGCACCAGATGTCAGAATCCTCTTTTGGAAAGCCACAAAAAAAAAGAACTTGCAATTACTCTGAGAGCCAGTGGTGGAAGCCCCAGTGAGCAGCTATGTGGTGGCACCTCTCCTGGGCCTGTCTGGGTCCCCTCACAGCTGCCTCTCTGAGTATGCTGTTCCAGCCCGCTCTGCATGACCCAGGAGATTAGACTTTCTGCTAGAGAGGTGGAGGGTAGTTTCAGGGGCTGCTGCACCCGACCCTGTACATAAGCAGTGGCTGCAAAACAAAGCAGATCTGGAGGCCAGACAAGCTGGTCTCTTCAGATGCTTGGTGTTCATTATGCCACGGTTTGTGCATCTTATCCCACCCACTCCTCCAGGTGGGGAAGACCAGCAACCAGCTGCCCACAGGCTCATGCTGATGCTCAGTGCAAGACTCAAACTCTCCTTAGCTCTTGCTTTCTGAAGAGCTGAACTGAGGGTACAGTCAGAAGGGACCAGCTAAGATTCATACTGATAGACAGCAGGTCAGAAAATTACTTGTCTCTTAATGCATTCCCAAAGTACTACAGTTAAGTTTGCCACTTTCAGCATGAAAGCATTCCCAAGGAACCCAAGCAATGGGTCAAGGCCCTTCGGTGTTAGGTGCTGAACAAAGACAGAGCAAACAATGCCCCCCTTCCCAATGACTTTCACCTCCAACTGCTTCCATGTTGGGCACTTCTGTCCCCTAGCCCAGCCAACCCATTTCATAAGCCCAGCACAGGCACCAGCCAAAAATCACATCCGTCGCTGGGCATGAATGACTCAATTCACTCTTCCATAGCCTGGCTGTAGTCCAGCTGGTATTCGGCAGCTTGTCTGCCTCACTGCATCACTGGGAGGGTAGTGGCATAACATGATTTTTACCAAAGGCCCTGTTCAGTGGAGAAGTTGAAAACACCTGAGTAATGGTGAACTTTTGAGTCAGAGATGTTTCCTGTGCCAATGGCTCTAGCCTACCAACCTGGCTTGCCTCCTGCATGCCTGCCTGGTGAAAAACGTCTGACAAAAACCAAGAAACAAGGAGAGAACCTGTCCTCCTCCTCCTGTTAAAAATGAAAACAAGAAAAAAAAAAAGGTGGAGAAAAGCTAGATCCCACAAAGAGTAGAGTCCCCAACAGCTTTGAGGTTTTGGGCTTTCAAAGCTGTCTCACTGCATTAGAAGATATCCCACCAAATTTCAAACAGCACCTCATTTATTTAAGGTCTTTGAAAAACTTGGCCTTTCACAATCAAGCACCAGCCCACCAGCCCAAAGCTTCCTTGCTGTTCTGAAACATGTGCTGTCTGTGTGTTTACAGCAACCCTCACATAAATCACCTCCATCAGGCGCTGGAAACTGCCTCACCTGTATGCTGATCATCCACTGTCCCTTGCACTGAATTCCAGCACTCCAACTGTCTCAGCAGATGGAATCAACTAACTGGTTTTATTCATTAAAGCGACCTACTGGACAGAGGTTTCCTTCCTTGCCCCAGAATCTGGGACCTTTCCAACCAGGTGTAAGGTCCAATATTTGTTTACTCTCTTGGACAAATAACAAGAGCTTTACAACCTAGAATGGAGAGGCACTCCCATTCTGAGGGGATGTGAAACATTTGTTTCTACTCAGGACGACCACACATGTCATAACCTTAAAATGTGACATGGGTATTGAGAACAAAAGTCCTTTTAAAATTATATTTGATGTTGGCGATAGCATATTAATTATATTAATGCAATTATGTAATAATTACAATTCTGCTCATCCTCTGGGTGAATGGACCTGCTTTACTGGCAACTTTTCTAAACTATTTTCAAAATTAACTCCCTGTGCTGCATATCTGGAGTTCATGATGGAGCAGGATGATATCAAGTATCCATTGTCACATTCTCAGAGCTTGATGGAAAAGGAGACAAAAGTTTTCTTGCTTCACCTCCATTAGAAGCAAATTAGTGTAAAATATGAGACATATTTATAAAAATTATTATTTTATTTAAAGTATGTGGAAAACCCATCTGCACAATTGCATGTGTCACTCTCACACGTCCTACACTTTTGATTCATAATTAGCAAGGTTTAGAAAATAATAAGTTAAAAAACCCACTAATGCCATAAAGCCAAGCTCTTCAGTGGCTCTCGGGCAGCTCTGTTTACTGTGGTTAAGGACTCTAGGCCCTGCTGACTGACAGTAGGAGAAATAGGAAATGTGGGTTCTGATCCATATTTATCATGATAGATTGTTCTGACATTTAACCTGAAGCCCTCCATGAGGAGGCTCTGATGTTGATCAGCGCCTACAAAGGCGCGTTCAAAGTATTACATTTCTAAGATGGAAGGTTCTTTCTAAATTGGCTTCCATACAAAGGGCACCAAACCCTGTCTCCTTAATTATTCACACAATTCTTGACCTGAGAATTTTGCACTGATGGAAACTGAAACCCCAAAAACCTTCTGCCTTCGTGACAGGGCTGAACCAATTGGAAAAGACCGATTTGATATCCAGAGGTCATGATGAGTACTGCCAGTCCAATGTCCTTGAGCAGTCATTAGAAAAAGCTATCATCAGCAAGGATTATAAGTGTTTGCCAAAAACTCAGTGTTGAAAAACATCTAGAACATCCCGAACCTGTGACGGCAACCTCCGTATGAAGAAAGTTGGCAAATCGTTGGGCTCTGAATTTTCAGAGTGCTCTTAACTGGTTTCCTACATGCATGGGAGTTCATTGTAAAGACGGTAAATATATTTAATCCTCATTAAGCACTTTGGTATGACAGTAGGGAAAACTGATGGACTTGTTTACATGCAGTAACAGAATCATTTGAAATCCACTAGACCTCCAAATTTAGACCTGAGGTATGTGTAGAGACACTCATTTCAGTTTATCCCAAGCCTGATTTAACTGATGTAACCTTAGTCAGCTTCAGGAGCTTTTGAATTTATATGACCACTCCCAGAAAGCCAACGCTAGTTTAAGGCAGTTGGCTTCCATCTGCACCTAAAATGATGCAACTTTGTTATGTTGACAAAGTCAGATATGATGGATAGAATGGGGAAGCTATTATTCATGCTGTAGCATAGGAAACCGTGTGGAAGATTTTTGTCCCAGTGAAAGGGACAGTGAAATGTTTGAAGACTCAAACATCTGCATTGGGTCTCACGTTGCCACACTTCTCTGTTTTGGATGCTTACTTTTGCAAAAGTGTTTGAGTCTTCAAGAATTTTGGAAATATCTTTCATTGTTTTGCAGTTCTCTGAGCATCCTCTTTGCAGCCTCTGCGCAGATGAGGACCTGTGAAATAACATGCAATTATGCAGCTCCTGGGAAGTATCCAGGCCATGTTCTAGACCAGATGGATCCAGAAACGTTTGAGTTAAGCTTCTGATCCATGTCCAAATATTAGAACACCTGTAAAAAGTCTGAATTCCAGTACTGCTTCACAAGAAAGTCAAAGCGACTCCTCTGTAACAAGTAAGAGATAGACTGGCATTTTGGAAACCACAGACTAAAGACCTAAGAACTTCTTTTTCGCAGATGATCCACATATGAGGTATGACTGGTCACCTCCCAGGTAAGAGGGACATAAAATTAGTAAAACTAATTATTTAGTTTAATAAATTTAGTTTAATAATTTAATAACAAAAATCTTGGGGAAATAATATGAATATCTAATTTCATGGTGTTACTTCTGCTACATATTTTGTTCTCCCCTGTCCCCAGAGCCCAAGCATGAAGCCACTGCACACACTGATCACCTGAGAAGTTAGTCTATATTTAGTCAGCCAGACCACCTAGCCAAGCTGATGTCTTGCATCTTCCGGTCAACACACACCTACTGAGATGAGACCCACCATGCGTCACGATTAGACCCACCATGCATCACGATTAGACCATGCTCTAAAACACAACCCTGTAAAACGCTACTTATTCTTCCAAAGAGCTGCAATTTTCCTAGGCCAGAAAAGCTGTGGTAATCAGACATTTGCTGGATGCATACCATTCCTACTTGCTGCTGAACAGCAGGACTTCATAATCCCAGGACTTCATTACTTTATATGAGACTCAAGGCCACAGGTCAGCCATCTTCCCTCCTAGATGAAAGAAAGTTGCTCTGAAAAGGGCAATAGGCAGTAAGACTGTGTGAACACCTTGCAATTGAGCAAAACAGAAGGAAACAGAGTCTGGCAGACCTGAAACAGCTTAGTTATGAGTCCTCACCCAATGGTCTGCTATAATCAGAGCAAAGATATAACAGAAAACCCACCAAGATCCCAAGACTAATTGGCTGTCTATGAAGTATTGGTTTTGTTTAAATGACCAAGCCACACTTAGATCAAAGCCCTTTACTCATGAACATAGTATGACCGGGACTAGCTCAAGGCACAGATCTGTAACCCCAGAATGGCAATGTCCATCTGCCCTAAGCTTGGAGGTGGCCTCTTTTTAGATGCCTGACTCTGATTCTCCTGCTGAGGCTCCTGAAACTTGTGTTACCTGCACAGTTTTTCACCTAAGCGCTCCAGACTCGAAAGTATCTGTCACTCTCTTGTGTGAGCAAACAGAGCAGTTTCCACTCTTCACTCCGCATAGACACAGAAGTGCAGAAAGAGACTGAAAGAGATTAAATGACAAGCTTTCACTTGGAGCTGGCCCTTCTTACTCTCCTCAGCTGCTCTTCTGAAGGATGGATGCCATAGAGATGGCAATGCACCAGCTGTGCACATCTGCAGTGCACATGCTCCACTTTCTTCACCTTTTGAATTATACCTGTGAAAAAACAGTGGAAATCATTTTGACCGTAAGCAACCTCCCTTCTTCCCTCCTCTTTCTGTTGCCTTGCATAGAAATTGAGTATACATACAAAAAAGAGGTTATGGTTGTTTCAGCATGAGTATTGGTCTAATGGAACACACTGAAGCCTGTGCTTTGACATTTACAGAAGCCAGTGTTTTTATATATATAAAGATAGATGATGGTAGATTTAAAAATTTCCTACTCAAACATCCCCTCTTACTGTAGCCATACCCACAACAGTCCTGTCCTCCCTCTACACCTTCCTTCCTGCTCTGAACATACACATCAGATTTGCGAATGCTGGAGACAGTCACACTTCACAAGACCATGTAGGCATTGTGAGCTGGATCAGCTCATGCAAGACGTTTAGATGGAGACTAGGAAAGAACAGAACGCTTCAGAATCCAGGATCCATGTAACATCCTGCACTGTGTATTTATTTGCACACTGACACATTCACACACGTATATATACTAATTTCAGCTATGGGACAGAAATGAGAAGCAGCTGCCCAGCTTGCGGAGATGACAACAAGTACACATGACCAGAAATAACTCCACATTGGCAGTGACGATCGCTAGGACTTTCCTGTCCTAAAGAGCTGACTGCACATGACAGTCTTCTGCAGAGTGTAAGTGACCCACATTAGAGTCCCTTCCAAATGTCTCCCTCCAGGAAAGCTCAGTCAGACGCAGTTCTTTAGTTCATGTGACCACGAACAATCCTTGCATTGAAAAGAGGTGTAAAGTCAGTATTGTCATGTCTCAGCCAATCATCCACTCATGAGAAAAGTCAAGGTAAAAGACCTCAGGCTTTCTGCAGATTTTCTGGAAGCTCACTTGCCTTTCAGTGCTAACAGATTTTAAAAGCTTAGGGTTTTTTTGAGAGTGCAATTTAAAGTGACAACAAAACTCACTAAACACCCCCTCCAGAAACTTCCCCTTCTTCAAACCTGCCCTCACACAAAATAATGCACATCTGCCTGGTCTGCCCCTGACAGCACAGACAAAATCAAAGCATGCACTTAGTAATTATTAACCTCTCAAGATACTGTCTGGAACCAGAATTTGTTGAGGAATTTGTATATTAAAGGTGAACACTTCTGCTAAGTGAATACAGCCTGATTTACAGCTTTTAAGAAATAGTTCAGTATGACTGGGGCAGTAATTTGAAGGTTCTACAAGACAAAATAATTCACATCTCAAGTCCAGCTGCCTGTCTTTACCAGTGGACAGGCACCCACACTCTAAGCTGTCTACAAACGGGCCTAATATTGCTAGGGTGTTTACTGAACCACTGTGCTCAATGTGGAGATTAATTTTATCAACTGCTAAAACCCACACACCTACTTGTGCTGTCCCCTTTAGACCCTGGTGCTGTGAACATAGTTTTTAGGCCCTCACTCTTGGTTCACAGTACCAGACGTAAGTATTTCTACATCTCTGTGTATGCTTCAGCAGACACACAAGAAAAAAAACAAACCCAAAACAGAAAATGAGACGTTCATAAATGAAAGCTGGTGACCAGGTATCAGATGTGGTCCCTTGTCTCCGGTTTGTACCCACATCGATCCTATTGCTCTTGAAGTTTTCCATTTCCCACAATGGGGCTGGCCCAGGCAGGGCCACAGGACAGGCATGATGCTTTTGGCACTCTCTCCTAATCAGCTGACAAAATCTGTGCTGGCACAGTTCAGGCAGGCGACATCTTAACAGCAAGTTTCACAAGTTGAAACAGGTTTAGTCTCAGCTGCTGGTAGCATCCCAAATGTCTGGCAGGGTTGGCTTCTCGTGATCTCTCTGCTAGTTTGGGATGACAGTCTCCTGACTTTTGAGCACCAGTTGTGACCTCGGGTTGCAGCCAGAGACGTGAAAACTGTGTATATGTCCAAGAGGACATGATGAACAGCGAGGTGCATTTGCAGACATGAAAACAGTGCAGCTCACTAAAAGCACCAGGAAAATCTGGCTACTTTTGATTCTTTTCATTCTTTCAATCTTCCCCTACCTCTCTGCACCGCCGAGAAACACTCTGTATTGCTTATGCTGACACTGACAGCAGAGCTGGATTTTTTGTTTTTTTTTCACATCTCAGATGAGGAAGTGGGTTATGATTCATCTCACACATTCTGAGTCAAAGTGATCCCTTAAAAAAAGAGGAAAAAAAAAAGAAAAAGAAAAGAAAAAAACCAAACAGTTTTGATGTGTTTCCATCAGAAGAGAACAGCCTGGAGATCACTCAGCAAATGAGACAGCCTGTTTAATTCTTTTTTTACCATATTTCACTCTCAGATAAAATATGGCCTTTCCCCCCAACTAAACTTCAAATAACACTCAAAATACCCCCAAAACTTACTGGCAAGAGACAAATCATTTTACCAAAAAAGACAGCATGAGACAGACAAATGACACTAGAAGAAATAACAAATGTCACACCATGCCCCCACTCCCATGGAACTGAGATTGATAGACTGGAAAGTAACAGATTACTATCGTGAATTATCAATTTTCTTAATAGACTTGAACTATCTAAATGCCAAAGTGGTGTAGCATTAGTGGGTACATTATATTAACAGCAGTTAAAATTACTAAGTGTGATCTTGGAGTGCTTTTTTCCTCCTTTCTTAGTTTCACAGCCATGTTATTAACCCTGGAAAATAGGACTTGTGATCTAAATGCTGGGAAGAGCCTTCAGACTGGTTGTGGCTTTCCCATCAGACAAGGCTCACAAGTCCATTTTGTTGACTTTCACATAAAATAGAGTGTGGCCACGGCTGTGGGTAAGGCACGGGACTTGAAGGAATTCTAGGCTCAATTCCCACTTGCTACTGTTTCTCTACATGTCTCTGGGTGAGTCATCTAAACTCTGCCAGTCAGCCCCTTGTTTGTAAATTAAGGACAATAATATTTTCCTGGTCCTTGCCATATAGAACCTAGCTGGATCTATTATTCTGTATTTTCAGCTTGGGAGCTCTGAGGGATGCATACTGTTTCCTACTTCTTGTTTAATTTGCACATAGTGCAGTGTGACCACAGTCTTGCTAGCAGGCCTTAGATGTTACTGCAGTACAAATAAGCCATAATGTAACACGGAAGCTATGGCAAATTTAATGAAACTAGCTTCAAACAATAGATCAGCTGTTTTCAGTTTTAAAGAGCAAAAAAGGGGCTCATTTATGCCAGGTCATGTGCATAACTAACTCAAAACAAAGAGAAATTAATCTCTTTTCATGTCACTGAGACAAAGATTTGTCCAGGACTGCACCGCTGGAAGTGTGGTTTCTAACTCCAGCTCCAAAACTGACTGCCTGCATCTCTCCACAGCTTAGCTATAAGTTATGACCAAGAAAGAATGTCTTGAGGCTTAAAACATTCCAAAGCTCTATCTGAAGTGAAAATTATTTCTTTAAATCTACAATCCAGAAAAAGAGTCTCACTCATTCATAGACACACATACATATATCCTATCTTAAAATACCTGTGCATGAGAACTTAGTGCTTATGAAATCCTGGATGGAAACTCCTGGTTTCACTTGTCTCCATAAAAAAAAGATCAAAAGGGGGAGAGGGAGAACAAGCCTTCCCCATCCCACATGCCCCTAACCAGACTAACAGTCTGTTTTGAGTTCCTGGCCTCCTCGAGTTGATTCCCAACCAGGGGTCCTTTGGGTACCACAACTGATGTTTTTTAACAAGGTGATGATGTACCACAGAGAACTCCCCTGACACCAGCCAACTCATTTCATGTGGGGCAGGAACCAGCCATAAGGTAGGTCACACGTTCACCTCCTAATGACCTGCAGCCAAAGACTTCATGGCTCTTTAGCAATTCTTTTGCCATTTCAGTCCACAGTTTACTTTGGGCACATAAGCAAACTGGATTCTCTTTGAGCTGCTTCTGAAGTAAAGGTAGAAAGACTTACTTTGTTTCCATGTAGGACTGGGGTGTGGGGGTTGGATAGTAGCCTCATCATTGTCCACATTCATGCATTTTTGTTTTCTGTGGATATGTTAATTTTTAAACATGCTGAAGAATTCTGTAGAATACAGCTGTACTTTAGAAAGACACATCCTAGATACTTCATTATCACATTTAACTTCCCTTAGAAGACAGCAGGAAATTGTCAGCTTTCATTTACCGACTGTGGGACAAACCTAATTCCGCTAATGGTCTGAAACCTACCTTTCTTTCACAGCACAGATAGAAATCCCTTTGCTAAAATGCTACCTTGGTATTCTGCACTTATTCTCTGTTAAATGACTTCTGCATCAAATCAGTTCTGTCTAAAAGTAAAAAGACGTCTAGGTTGACTGCCAGCAATTCAAGCTAAACCAGGGACTTAAAACCACCTAGGAAGTCGTGTTGCTTGCTATCTGTTCCAGCTGGCATTTTATCGTCTACAAAAGCAAAGGGTTATTTTAGGTTTGCTGCAAGAGTTAGATCATATCTGTGAAGCAGTATAGGTCTCTCAAGAGACTGTGCTTCACAAACACTCGTGACCCAACATCTCCTCCACTCCTGTATGGATAAGAACAGGCAAAAGGGAATGTGAGTCTCCTGCTTCCTGGCACATGTGGGTACCAGGTACTCAGGGCTTATAGGAGTGCAACCTCCCCTCAGTCCTAACTGCTCTGTCTGCTTGATCTTCATTAAGACATGTACACTCAAGACTTTATAAGACTAAGACTCCTGTCATAATAAGATATAGGAGCTTAGCTTCACTAAATATCTTTCCCACAATTACTGCAGAATAGAATGTGGGTCACATCAATAGCAGGAAGAATTGAATTTTTGCATGCCTTTACAGTCTTTGAAATGTTGAAAAGCAACTTAAACCAGCTCACAGCCTCTGCATCCCTGTTTTCTCTTGCCTTTCTGATGGCTGGAGATAAATGCATGTACACATGGTATATTTTGCTCTCCAACTAATCACTGGCCTCTCCATTTTCTTTTCCCACTTTAGAACTGTAGGCCAAAATTCACCCCGTATGTTGCATTGGGACTATATAAATCTGCTCTCCAAGCTCTACCTGCACTTGCTGCAAAAGGATAATGGCAGCCACAGACTCCGTGAAAGAAAGCTAGAAGGGGGTGGCAAGCACTGACAGAAGTGAGACTGAAGAAACAGGCTCTGAAAGCCATTTACCAGGGTAATTGAAGCCCCTGGGGAGCAGAGGGAGGATGACTCCCCTTGCGGCAGGCCACAAGAGGGCAGATGGATGTTGATGGTACTGCACTATGACCTCTCTGAATGCAGGCTGCTCCCAGCCTTTGTAGCCTGTGCACGAATGCCGGAATATACCTTGAACATAAAAAATTATAACTTGAAGTACAACGGAGAAAAGGGTCCCTATTATATGCCTGTTCTTCCTGCTTTTGTAAGCAATTACATAACAAAAAATGACGGTCGGCACATCTGTCGCTGAAAATCTAACCTACTATTTTCTGACCTAGATGTTGTTCAGATGAGGATGTACACTATCTTGCACCAAAAAAACTTGCCTTTAAACAAAAGGCATGATGACACATCATATGGGAAAATTATGATGCAATTATGCTTTTGCAATAATAATAATAATAATAATAATAATAATAAGCATCTTTTAATGATAACCTTTTCAGAAGAGACCTAGGAATACAGGCAAGATATGACAGCTTCCTTTTTCTGTTGATAATTTAGATGAAACTAAAAGACTACTTGAGCCACTTAGAGGCTGCAAAAAATGCCTGATGAAGACTGAAACACAATGCAGACCGTACTCAGTTTAGAGACAGCAGAACTGTTCAGTGCACAGACCCACGTCAAAGGAAACAAAGGCAACATGAGCTGAAGGAAGCTGTACCTGGACAATCTAGTGTGCCTCCTTATCTGAAGCTTCTGTGACTCTACAACACTGTCTCCCATATCTTACGTGGACTGCTATCTGCTAACTCATGTCCTGCCTCTCAAGAAGTAAAATTAGGGAACGCCTTCGACACTGTTTGGACACCAGGTCTCTGCACCTAGTGAAGGATCTTTAGCTTACAAATGGAAGCCGAACGCAGACACAAAACCAGTGAGTGGAAGGGTTGACAGAACCTTGACAGATTCAATACTGGTGCCACTTACCGTTCTTTAAACTGTGACACAGCATCTCAAAGAACTGTTGCAGAAGGTTTCTCTGTGGGGAGCACTCATGCAACTCTTATTGTTAATCAGCTCCTGTCTGAAGGACTATACAGATTAAGTAGCCTGCAAATAGGGTGAAAAGAGGAAAAAGGAAGTTTGGAAAGGTAAAATTATCTGCCACAGGTCTCACAAGAGGTCAGGATGAGAAGCAGAAAAGGAAGTCAAGCATCCTGCTTGTTGGTCTTGCTCCTCAGCATAATTCTGCACTGCTTTTCCCATTGCCCAAGTTAGGGCATACAGCAAATGCACATAAGAAAACTGTATTTCCTGAATTATCAGCTCTGAGACAAATCAATGTCTCTTTATCACACAAGCTGAGTATTTTCAACAAGATCATTTTAGTACCTCTATTCTCCCCATATGCATCCTGCTACAGTGTACTAGAACTACAAAAGGAGACCTCTAAGCTAACAAATAGCTGTGAAAGAAACTGGTGATTCCTTTGGTAGCCTTCAGTACTTATGGTAAAATAGCAGCAAAAGTTTCTTCTCACCAGTCAGGGAAACTCCTGTGCTGTGGAGAGTGACTCAGCTGGGACATAGTCCAGAAGGCAACAGGAGATGAGAGGCCCTGAAGGCACTTTTCCAATCTTAATCAGCACTGTCTGCATGGTGATAGAGACTGATAAGCTGCCAGAAGTAACTTCTTTCTATGGGTCTTGAAACAGTGGTCCACAAAGAACTGTTGTGATCTTTGTGTGTGTATTTTGCTGGGGATTTTGGTGTGGGTTTTCTTTTTCTTGGTTTTGGTTTTTTATTTTGGTTATTTTTTTTTAGTGAAAAATCAAGGGCTTTAGTTTCCCATCGTGGCCAACAATTTTGATAGTTTCATCCTAATCTCCTGTAAATACTAATTTCTCCTCTCCCATCCTTATCCAATTTCCACTCCACAAAGTATTCATATATTGGTTGTTTTTTTCCCAACAAATCAGACATGCTAAGGCCCTGTTAGAATTAAACTTGGCTAGGGATGTGAAAAATAACAGGAAGGTATTCTGTAGGTACATTGCAAATAAAAGACAGACTAGGGATAACATGGGCCCTCTCCAGAAGCTACCAGGAGAACTGGTTACCCTGGATTTGGAGAAGGCTGAGGTTCTTAATGACTTCTTTGCCTCAGCCTTCACTGGCAAATGCTCTGACCACACCACCCAAGTCTTGTAAGGCAGATGCAGTGACTGTGAGAATTAAGACCTTAGGCCCACTGCAGGGGAGGATATGGTTCAAGACCATCTTAAGAACTTGAACAAGCACAAGTCCATGGGTCCTGATGAAATCCATCCTCATGTCCTGAAGGAGCTGGTGAACAAAGTTGCTAAGCCACTGTCCGTCATATTTGAAAAATCATGGCAGTCAGGTGAAGTTCCCAACGACTGGAAAAAGGGAAATATAACACCCATTTTCAAGAAGGGGAAAATGGATGACTCAGGGAACTACAGACCAGTCAGTCTCACCTCTGTGCCTGGCAAAATCTTGGAGCAGATTCTCCTGGAAGGCATGCTAAGGCACAAGAAAAACCAACAAGGTGCTTGGTGACAGCCAGCATGGCTTCACTAAGGGGAAATCCTGCCTGACCAATTTGGTGGCCTTCTATGATGGGGCTACAGAACTGATGGACAGGGGTAGAGCAGTTGAAGTCAGCTACCTGGACTCGTGCAAAGCGTTTGACACTGTCTCACACGACATCCTTGTCTCTAAATTGGAGTGACATCAATTGACAGATGGACCACTTGGTGGATAAAGAGCTAGCTTGATGGCCACATGCAAAGTTGTGGTCAATGGCTCAATGTCCAGCTGGAGACCAGTAACGAGTGGTGTCCCTCAGGGATCGGTGTTGGGACCGGTCTTGTTCAACATCTTTGTCGCTGACACGGACAGTGGGATTGAGTGCGCGCTCAGCAAGTTTGTCGATGACACCAATCTGTGTGGTTCGGTTGATATGCTGCAGGGAAGGAATGCCATCCAGAGGGACCTTGACACACTTGCGAGGTGGGCTGATGCCAACCTCATGAAGTTTAACCATGACAAGTGCAAGGTCCTACACCTGGGTGGGAGAAATCCCAGGCAGAGCTACAGGTTGGGCAGAGAAGAGATTCAGAGCAGCCCTGCAGAGAAGGACTTGGGGGTGCTGGTCGATGAGAAAATGAACATGGGTTGGCAGTGTGTGCTCACAGCCCAGAAAGCCAAAAGTATCCTGGGCTGCATCAAAAGGAGCATGACCAGCAGGTCGAAGGAGGTGATCCTGCCCCTCTACTCTGCTCTTGTGAGACCTCACCTGGAGTATTGTATGCAGTTCTGGCATCCTCAACATAAAAAGGACATGGAACTGTTGGAACAAGTCCAGAGAAGGGCCACGAGGATGATCAGGGGACTGGAGCAACTCCCGTACGAAGACACACTGAGAAAGTTGGGGCTGTTCAGCCTGGAGAAGAGAAGGCTGCGTGGAGACCTCATAACAGCCTTCTAGCATCTGAAGGGGGCCTACAATGATGCTGGGGATGGACTCTTCCTCAGGGACTGTAGTGACAGGACAAGGGGTAATGGGTTAAAACTTAAACAGGGGAAGTTTAGATTGGATATAAGGAAGAAGTTCTTTACTGTAAGGGTGGTGAGGCACTGGAATGGGTTGCCCAGGGAAGCTGTGAATGCTCCATCCCTGGCTGTGCTCAAGGCCAGGCTGGACAGAGCCTTGGGTGACATGGTTTAGTGTGAGGTGTCCTTGCCCATGTCTGGGGGGTTGGAACTGCATAATCTTGAGATCCTTTCCAACCCTAACTATTTTATGATTTTATGATTCTACGCCTATCTACAATAGCACATTTATCAACAGGGAGGGTCATGACAGAGAGAAACCATCCCTACTGCACAGTGCATAACACATTTGGGAATCCTTTCTAATAAAAGGGGATTTGATTAAGACCGGCCAAGTACCACAGATCAGCAACTGAACCAGCAGTAAAGAAGGAAGAGTAGCTTAGACTTAAGAGACTTCAATTTGCTGAGCTACCAGGCACTTTTCAGGAGAAGCTACTCCATAAGTCACTCCATGCCCTACAGGAGGGTAGGAAGGGACATACACCAAAAATCAGGGTGCGTAGACTTAGTTTGGTAATGTGGCCTTACCACAAAACTCTAGTCAGGCAGAATACCCAACAGGTATGTTTAACTTCTAAACATTCACAGTGGGTTTTTTGGTTTTTCTTTGTTTTTTGTTATCATAATTATTATCACTATTATTATATTTATTGATATTTCCATGCTTAAGCACTGCCTTGCCAAAGGCCCCTAGAGGATTTCCCAGTGACTGGATCACGCTGCTGTGGCAAGTCCAAGCAACAAACATCTGCAAACCGTGATCTTGCTGCTCCAAAGTGTATCTCCAGGATGCTGCTCCTTGCTCTTACCATGCATCCAGGCTTCCCAGGAACACAGTATGAACCATGCCATGCTGCCAGCTCTGTGTGCTTGCATGGGCTATCACTGGCTAGAAGAGTTCCCGGACTCTGAAACCACCATCAGTAATTTCCACCCAGGGAAGCCGGAGGGGGGTGCAGTGAGCACTTGATGGAAGTGCTGGCTGACCTGCTCCTGAACTCAGTTCACTTGGCGTCATGTTTTAACCTCACTACACTTGGTCTGCCAGCAGTACCAGCTGGCATTTACAGGGCAAAGAGACAACTTCAGTGGTTCCTACTCCTCTTCCTTCCCTAGGAACCTCAGCTGTGCCCACACTGACTCCAGAATCAAGATGGTTTGACTGAAAACCAGAGATACGGCAAGTGAAATTACACAAGGAAGATGGTTACAGGAAAGACCCCAGAGTGCTGGTGGGCCATGTAAAATGACCTTTCTCCAGCCTGACAGTGCAAATGTAATTATTCCAACAAATTATTTTCATGACTTCATATAGCGCCTTGCAGCTTTCTAGCAAGGTTAATTAGATTCCTCAATTCAAAACCTATCTGCTCTTAACCAGCTTTTAATATGCTGAAATCCAGTTTTCTAAATTCAAAGTAATAAAAATGATTAGCTGACAGCTATCTGGTGTAGTACAATTACAATGGCATTTAGACCTCAGGCAGAAGATACTTAAAGCAAATCTGAGTCAATGTCTCTGCCCATTTGTTCTTTTTCTGATTTTTTTGATCAATGTGCCATATGAATCTTGTACAATCCATGCTACCATGCTAAACAAATAAAGAACAAAGGCAGAGATATTGATTGAGACAGTTAACCAAAGTTGAAAGACACTTTTTTTCCTTCCACACTTAATTTGTTCTTTCCCTATGAGCATGAAGTTACTGAAAGGTACTAGCTGACAGCTCAACTGGATGGGTATTTAGCTCTGACATAGGCAGAATTAGGACAAAATTCCTGGCCGGCACTGCCATATCAAAAAACTGCATCCACTGTGACTCCAGAGACCATCTTCCCCTGGGAGTAGCTTGGGCTAGAGCAGACCTAGGAGGGTGAGGGCAGCCCACCTCTTTGATTTTATCCAACCATAAAAAGCAGTTGTGCTCCAGAACTGCTGGGTTTATGTTTTCTTTGGTAGGTATATAATTAGTTGTGGCCATGTCTCCCAAATGGCAGCACGGGGCACAGCATGCTTAGATTGCTGAGGAGGAGTTCAGCCCAAAATGTTTCTTCAGCACATCAAGAATGCCAAGGCTGAACACCTCTTCAGAGATGACCTGCAGTGACACAGACTCAATGCAATTAGAAGATCAATCAGGTGCAGCTTGTAATTAAATATTACCTGCCCAAGGTAGGACTAGGCTTGCTGTTTGGTTTTCATCTTTCAGCTTGCATCATGCATGATTATTCTATCTTTGATCATGGTACCACTTATATACACAAAACTGGCAAAATTTTTGAATGCTCTGGAGCCTCATTTCCATTTTCTTGTCTCCTACTAAATTAAGAACTACTGGCATGGCACTGCTCTGACCTTCCATCAGATAGCCACATTGATGACCTAACGCTGATAGACTTTATGTCCCAACCCTTTAAGCTATGCATCCCTTTGGATGAAAAACTTTGATCTACCACACTCTAAAACGGAGCAGAACCATCTTAGTGATACAGTATTATTTTGTAAAACCTGAAGATTTCAGCTCCACAAATACAAGTGCTAAACAGAACTAAAGCTTCACTGCAGGAAGCAATTTCTGAGCTGTGAGGAAAATTAATCACTAGAACATCTTATCAGGGTAGGTGGTTGACTCACCATTGCTTGAAGTCTTTAAAATGAGATTAGTATTTTTTTTTTTAGTCATGATTCAATCATGTTTCTAGCAGAAACTGAGAGTAGGACATTAGGCAGTATAATGGCAAGGTCCTTTCTGACCTTGGAGCCTGTGAATCTCCAAGTTCTTTGTTCACCTGCCTACTTTCTCAGGCTATGAGGAGAACTGGGTGGGTTTTGGTTCATCAAGCAGCTCCTGCCACTCAGAGCTCTGCATTAAGAAAATGACTGTAAACAAACCTCATGCTTCAGGGCTTCAGCCATTTGTCTGAAAGGAATGGGGAAAAAGTTCCTCCCTCTTGTCCGCCCACACTAATGGCTAAATACCTGTCACATTTGTCTGGCTGTTACTTTGCTTTTAAAACACTGAAGTGTTAACACAAATGGACACAGGCAGAGATGAAGTCAAATGCAGCAGCACAGAAAATGCTCTCTGGTTAGCCTCTCTTCAGTCATTCTTGCTCACACCTCAGATCTGTGCTAGTCATCAACTCTGAAGACCATCAACATTTATAGACAAGACGTTTCATCTGTTAGGGTGGAGATGGTAGAAGGTAAGGTACTGATGGAGAATGAGGACTGATATCAACCCCATCTACAAGGGCAATGTTTGTTTGATGAGAATATCTTGAACTTCTCATGTAATCAGATGCGTGTTTATTAATGAAATCTTGGTCCCACCCACTTTCCAATTAAATGAAACCACAAAAGTTTCTTTAAGCCAGAAAAGTTTTGGTATAACCAAAATCTATTGCTAACAGACCTAGGGGACAATATTTTATTTTATTTTATTTTTCCCTGGAAATTATGAAGTAAAGGAAGACAAAGAACACAAATGAATTGCCTACCCCAGTCTTTAACTCTGCAAACTGTAGTAGTTTGTTTCCTTTGTTTCCTAACCACACTATCACTCAAGCCTGTAGGAAAATAAGCATACACACAAGATGAATCACGTGTGCCCATGGCCCCTTGACTTTAATGTAGAGTTCACAGGCCATATCACCTGTGTTTTATATAAAGGAAAAATACATACTTAGACCTATAGATGCCTAATTCTGTTGTATACCACTTAAGAAGAAAATTTGCTTATCTTTTTTTCCAGGCAAATAAGATAACATGGTTATAAGCCAATCATTTCAGATTTGTCTTCCTTGTACTTGTTAGACCCAGTTCTGGGCTAACAGGTCCTCATGTAAAACCAGCCTGCTTGACTCAAAATGGATTTCCTTTTAATCTATGACAGCATACAGAAAGTGAAAATTGATGCCTTAGGAGCAGAACATATTTATACTGCCAGATTTTTTGCAGCTGCAATGAGAAGGGATAGGGCAGGTGGGCAAGACAGGATACTACACCTGAATTCAGCCTGGTAACCTGGGGACAGATGGTGTGAAACTGAACCAGACACTGAAAGATTCACTTCATAACCAGAAAAACTATAAACATACAGCAAGTGAGCATGGGATTTATGCTGGAATTACAGAGGAATTCCCATAGACGATTACACTTCCAGGCCAGGCATGGAAAGCAAATCCATCAATATGAATGCCACTACATTAACAGTGCAGCTGTCAGGCCTCTTTGCTACCAAACCTGGTAAATTCAGAAAGGGGCTATGGCACTGCTCACCAAAGTAGTCATCAGAAGGAGGATTCTCCATGTCATACAGCATTTTCTTGGTCAGATGCTCCAGCTCATCTTCAGGCCTGAAGACAGGAGTGCTTGATGCAGGTCCAGAGCTTGGGTACCCACTCTGAAAAAAAAAAGTACAGTCTGAGATGTGGTATAAAAGCATGGTACCAGGATCTATTGGCTGTTCAATACTGAACTTCATTCTTTGTCTTACTTTTGCTTTTTTTTTTTTTAAACTCAAGCAATTCATGCAAGTAAACATCTTGTTTAATGTAATGACAACTGACTTCTAAAAACATCCAGTGAAGTGCTATATGTCCTCCTAGAATAAGAAGCATTCTGTGACTCATAATTAGATGTCTACTAGGTAGCACATAGTAATAAACAAAGGAGAAAATTATTCCAAGGATAACCTGATACAAACATTTTCCAACACTGAAAAAGGCTTTGGAAGCATTCCAGTTTGGATTTGGCAAAAGCTTCCATCACTTAACAACGTAATATAAAAAATTCTAGAACAATCATCACTACAGTGTTGGAGTATATGGACAAAGACAGATAATCCCAATCTGCTAGTTCTGTTCTCTTCTTGTTTCATAGAATCATAGAATCATAGAATAGTTAGGGTTGGAAAGGACCTTAAGATCATCTAGTTCCAACCCCCCTGCTGTGGGCAGGGACACCTTATGCTAAATCATATCATCCAATACAAATCCTGCTGTTAACATTAGTGAGAGTGGGAGCTGGTCCACAGATTTTTAGTACTAGGGATACAAAGGTTTTAATATGCGCTTAGAAACTGAGACCTCTTGGCCTTCATATGCTAACAGCTGGCATACAGTGTTTACAGTCTGTCACAGTAAGCCTCCTCCCTGGAAAACAGCAGAAGTATGGGCATATTTTGAGAAGCACAGAAATAGTCTCATGCCTAGAAGTTTCTTAAATGAAGCTAAGTTTGGTGTCCAGAATTAGAAAATCAGTCATTTAGAGATCAAAACATGCTGACATCAGCTTTCCATGTGTGCACTGCTTTCCTGAAAATTAACTTATGAAATGCAACATTTCAGTAAAGCAAGTGATTTCATTGATTAATTGCTGCCTTCAGCAATGACTGGACCTTAGGTATGAAACTTATAAGCCTTAGTCTACAAGGAAACATTTTCCCATGCTCCATACCTACTTAAATGGGAAGAAAATGTAAAGTTCCCGAGGAAACAATACACTGGCCACTTCTATCTGGCTTATAGGGACTACATCTGACATGATGAATTTTTATTGAGACATTTATGTTCAACAGAGAATGGCATTTTTAAAGCACTGAAAGAGAATTAGCTAAATGCTTTTATGCTTTCTTCTTTCAGGCAAGGAGATTTCAAATAAGACATCAATCAGTGTAGAGAAGGTCTCAGAATGGTGCTTAGCAATAATACTTCAATCATCTACTCCCAGAAACCAAACACTTGGATGTTCCTGATCTTGTCATATTTTTTTTTCTAGGGCCTATTCTAAACTGTACACCATCACCTCTGCACTTGCTGACCTGCTCTATCTCACAGGCATTGCACCCGTGAGTGCAGCAGATTACTATATCCCTTGGAAGTGCTGGATTTGCCATGCACACACAATACAGAAATTTCACCTGCTGCCTGCCCACCAACTGCTCTCTAAGAGTAGCAGCAGTGCACAAGGGAAATGGGTGGCCCAGTCCCTGGAAGAAAAGGCACCTGAAAGAAGCTGTGGGCTGGATGAATTTCCCTGGAGGGCCATGCGAGGTCTATTTGCAGTAGATTCAACCTTCCTGATTGAGAATACAGATTGGACCTACCGTACATTCAGGTTTCCCCAGAGCTGTTTTCTTTTTCTGCTCAGTTTCTTTTTTTTCTCCTCAGCAATAGTCAAGGATTTTGTGCATTTGTCCAGGATTTCTAAATGCCTAGTAGTTGTTCTGAGGAAGCTGTTGAACATCTGGAAATCCTGAATGTCAATACACAGCTCAGTAAACTCTACTGTACAAATGCAACCATGTTGATGTGTTTGGGTTACCACAACTTAGTTTTTCATGTGGGAAAACAAGCCTGCATGGTGCACAGAACTTGCATTTGCTTTCTATGTCATGTAAGTGCCATCTGTGTAGGATATATCATTTTGGTGAGGATAAGGCCATTCGTATGACTAGGAGTTTCAGAGCCAGGTACTTGACCCAGCACACCCAGACACCCTTGGCAAGTGCTTAGTGGCTCTTTTTAGAAGGCTAGTTGACTACTATTTCATTAGAAATAATAAATACCAGAACCCTGAAAAAAGGTTTATTAATAAGCTAATTAAAGGTGCCAAATGTAAGGCATTTAATCTTGGAACAACCTATTTTTCCCTTTGCTCACTTGTTCCTAAGAGCCAATCATGAATCTTGCCTGAATGTATATTTTAACGCAGCAAGTGCAGTCAAGGATTTATTAGCTTGAGAAATCAATATGGCAACTGAGCCTCTTAAAATATTATTCCATCTATTGTACTTATTTCAGTTTCCATGCAGAAAGGAATGACCATTGCCACCTCATCGACTTTCCTAGACTTTGTACTGAGAAAATAGTATGGTGTGAAGCTGCTGATGGTCCCCATGCCCGTATTTCCCCCCATTAGCAATCACCAGTGTGGTACAAATGCATGGATATGCCATGATCTAGCCTGTTCTGTGAGGCTCTCTCAACACATAATCTGAAACACTGCTTTTACTGTTGGGCCTTATAATATTAATGAACCAAAACTGAAGGCATGAGCTGCTCTATGGTCACAGAAAAGGGAAGCAAGATACATGGAACTGAAGCAATTTGCCCATCATCACACATGGGCTCTAAGGCAAAGACAAAACCTGCATGCAGGCTGCTAACCCTACCCATGTCCTCAGCCTGGCACACCATCCACCAGGTCTGGACTCAGCATTACAGACCTACACTGGCAACTCTCTGACACAAAGCCATCACACCTGCAGACTACCACCAGCCAGGCTTTGGCAGGACACCCTGGGGAGATGGTGTGGGAAGCCTCTCCCTTTCTTTCATGCCAGCTTCCCACACCTCCTGACTGGGAGGCCTGCTCATGCCTGCTTCAGCAAGGGCTTGGGCTGTGACACTTAAAATGAAAGACCAAAATCTGCAGGTTTTAAGTTCTGTCTGACTCTCTTTTGTTTTGGAGGCCACATTGCCTCATACACACAATAAACAGTCAGCTTTCATATTTTATCTACATTGCACTTTTTCCAAACCAGGCAGATTTCTTATCCAGTACTCAAAGTTAGCAAAAATAACAAATGCCAACCACAACATTATGAGACATTTTAACTATTTTGACTAAAATGCTGTGCCTTTTTGACCAACATTTCAGCAGTGCTAGGCACATCTTCTTCCTCTTCACATGACACACGATGACTATGTGCCTCCAGGAAAATGCACTTCATGCATATGAACATGCTGTTGAGTTTGCTGGGACATGCACACACACAAACAGAGAGAAAAGTGTATCCTTAGTTCAATCTAAAATGCTTGTTTCAGCAAACCAGTTTCCTTCCTCCTCCTTTGTTAGGTCAGGGTAAAAATATAACTCTGGCTTTTCTCACAAAACAGAATTGTGTTGTTACTGTTTATTAAACTTCCTCTATTTTTTTCCTGATCTCTACAATGATCAAGGCTGTCTAGAAATCCAATCTGCTGTCTAATCTATCACAGTTATCTTCATGCATTCTCTTTTCTCCATGATGCCTCAATGTACACAAACATATACTCCCTTATCTAGACGTAGCCCAAAAGCTGGGTCTGTGCCAAATTGTAACATGGCCTCCCAAATTCCCTGAGCACCACTCTGTCTGGCTAACCACAGCAACACCAGGGATGAGAAACTAACTCATGAAAATAGAAAAAAGCCTTGGTCACCAAAAACCCAGCAGGAAGGACCATGCTTTGGGAGCATGAGCACATGAATCCAACCTTGGCTACTATCAACAAAAACCGAGCAAAAACCAAGGGAAGAGCATGACTGCACTCACATATGCAGATGCAAATGCATTCATGAAAAAACACCGTCCTGCATGCTTAATTAATAGGATGTTTAAGAAAATACAGGTATTCCCAGGGTTAAACCCTGTGATAGAAAATATCTTCATGCTACAAATGAAAGGAAGTATGTTAATTGTTTGTGACAATCTCAAAGCACTGCAACAACATCTGGCCGTCTTCCTCATTAAAGTTCAGTTCCTAAAAAGCCAGGTCAAAAGAAGTAGTCTTGTGGAATCACTGCATAACTATTTTGGTACATGAAGTTGATACTTGTTTCAGGGCTTCTATGGCACATGTTTTCTACTCTGGACCTCACTGGTAGTCAGCTGTCTCAGATGTAATGGCTGCCCAGAAAAGGGAGATCTGCAGTTGATGCAGTGCATTCACCAACATGAATCTTCCCCATCCACATATAAATATTTACCCAAATGGCTAAAAACCTCAGCCCAAAATCTACAGTGACATCTAAAATGATGCTGTGATGAATGCGCTGTGATTCAGAGTGCACTGCATGTGGTCATTTTTCTTGCCCATTTGCAAATGTTGTAGAAGAAAATGCTTCTCTCTGAGAGAAAACAACTTCAATTACATGTTCCCTATTACAGAAAGGTGGAAATTATCTTCTTTTCAGAAGGTAGAATTAGCCCAATTTGAAATTGAAAAGCAGCCAGAAACATCTTTCACTGATACTTACTTTCCCTTTCATTTTTTATTTCTTGTTCATCTCCAGAAAGTTAGCACATTCCTTTCACTTCACTCACCAAAACTGATCATCAGTTAAATAGCAGTACAGCACATTTCTTATTCAAAAGCCTCACAAGGACCATACTTTTTCATTCAAGTTATTGACTGTCCAAAAACATCACAAACTTTCAGACCAAAAAATCCAGTGCGGTGCCACATAGGATCATAGCATCAACTAGGTTGGAAAAGACCTTTAAGATCATCAAGTCCAGACACCTCTCATAAGTCACTCTCCCAAGAAATACCAAGATTGCCTGTAGCTGTAATTCAGTTTATAATTAAGGCCAACTGATCTCTCTTACAGAGGAGAGGCACCGGAAAAAAAAAATTATTTCTTGATTTATTTCTGCCTGCGAAAAACTACAGCTGCCAGAGTACATACAGATTCCTGAAAAGACGATTCTGCATGGATTCCATGTGACACACACATTCCTGGGTTTACTCCTGGTTAGAGAATAATTCATTGAGATCCTTTGAAAAAGCTGCCCTGCATGAGGAGATACTCACTGACAGCCAGTGACTTCTTGCCCATGCCAGCAGTTCAAAATCACAAAATTTTGGGTAGGCAGGAGTGAGATCTCCTCTGGGACACGGCAGAGGGGGACAAGACACTGGTTCCCTTGCTACGTAGCTGCCCTCCCACCACTTCCTGCAGCAAACCAGCAATCCAGAATAGTCAGTTCTGGCAGCAGAGCCTTCATTTGTTAAACACTGGCTTGCTTTGAAATAGGACAGCTCTGTAACGACTTCAAAGCTCTAGAGGATATTTTTCTTTATTTTTAGACTTCATTATTGCAACCGTATCCTTACTTAGCTATCCATGCACATTCCCTGTCCTATTCTAATCCTGCTAAGCTCTTAGTTTCAACAATCTCTTGTGTCATTAAGTTTCATGGAACCTGAATAATAACAATAAAATTATTTTTCTTTGTTTTAACTTCACAGCCTGAAACTTTGCCCAAACGTCTCTTTTTCTTACACTGTGAAACTGGGATGCAGACAGGTGGAAGGGGAGGTATTTTGTTGATAGTTTAAAAACCAAGGCAATAGAGCCAGAATGCAAGATCATTAAATAGTTGGGAACTTCCATATCATAGAGATGTTTATTTTGACTCTACAGAGCACAGCTTTTAGCTTATAGTCATGAAACCAAAATCTTAGTCTCTGTGTATTGACAGCGAATTCAATACGATCACCATACATGCACTCTTAATTACTCTCTAAAATGGGTTTAACAATATTTCTCTCTTTATTAATCAGAACCTGCAAATCTACCCAAGCTTCTGCAATGCAAGTGACTACAGAGACTGTTTTATTAATCATCAAGCACAGTAACAAATGAGCATGACTGTTTTGTCCTTGGATTGTTTGTATGCTATTATATGCAAACAGACTAAGCAGCTTTTCTTGCTATTCTTCACGTTCTCACTAATGTTTCGAATCTGGAAGGGCTGATTATTTTTGCTAGGTATTACAGAAGTTGGATAATCTGTAAACACTGCTATCTGCTGCTTGCTTCTGCATTGAACCCAGCTGGGTTAAATGACAGCTTCCACTTCTAATATGGAGAGCTGACGTTTTTGCTGCAGACTGTGGTTTGTTTATATATTCAGAGTTAAGAGGAGATGAGCTAGATTTTTATGGAGCAACACTGGCCATTTCTCAAACAGATCTCCAAGTAATAAATCGCTTACATGTTATCTCAGGAAGCAGTAGATTCAAACTGTATTTCAGATAAGAACACCTATAAAATACTACATTTTAATGTCCCATTGGTCTTAAATGTATATACAGAAACAACTGCAGCAGTGTCTGATCCTGCCTGGGGCCTCTTGGCCTTGTCGTTACACAAAAACGCTTTACTTGACTAGGCTTATCTCATATGAAAAGGGGACCAGTCTGTTTTGTTTTATATTTTCCTATTAACCCCACTTACTTTGGTAACAGGTATTTTAGGCACTATTTAAAAAAGTCAGGAATGCAATGCACAGGCTGGATGGTACTACTGAAGGGAGAATGAGGTATCACCATTATATCAATATATGGATGAAGAGATTGGATCATTTTAGAGCTATGATTTTGGATGGAAGAGCTTGGTCTGCTTCATAAAATAACATCAGGAGGTCCTATGCTCATTTGTCTGTTTATTTCAGGATTGAAGGCTTTATTCTGTTTAAAGCTGCTTGCCTTGCCACATCTTTCTGGGCTTAGAGTCAAGCACTCTCTTACTCCCATGTATCATCAACAGCAGTAAAAGCCCTATAAACCCTTATCAACACCCCTCCTCTTTATGTCGTAAAACAGCAGGCTTCCAGGACTCCCTTCAAAGCGTTAATTAATTAAGAAGTATATTTACTGCTATCAGCAGGTCAAAATCTGCATTTCAGAGTACGAGCCATAAGCATCTATAGGACACCAGAGTCTCAAAGTTTAGTCGCAAGTTTCACAGGGAAATGCTGCAGAAGGTTTTGAATTTGCTTCTTGTCACCTTGGCTCTGCATCCTGGGGTACATAGTGCCATCTAGGGCTTCTTGCCTGGGGAGACAATGAGCCTCAAGACCTGTACAGAGCTCCCTTGTGTAAATCCAAGGTAGCACTTCTGAATGACATTGAGCCACAGGGGACTCTGGTCACAGCAAGTAGCATTCCAAAGCGGGACTCCATTGCCCCACCGACCAAGCCATACCCCCATCTTACAGGACAAGCACACAGGCACACCTAATAAAAATGGGAATGCTCCGGCATTCATATTGATGAAAAGAGGTGTTTTTGCTGACACAGTACACAATTAGCCCAGAAGATTCTTTGCCACAATGAAATGATCTAAAAAATGTACCCTACTTCCAAAACCTGCCCTTCCAGAAGTAGCCCCAAACCACAAGCAAATAATTGAGCTTTGTCCTTCCTTAAGGTCTTCATTTGCAAAGCACTTCATAAAGGCAGAATGCAACCGTTCTTTTTAGACAATGAAAAATGACACTACACAATGGGCTTATACACATCTCTGGTGTAGTGCTTTCTCTGTGGACCACAGCGATGAGGGAGCTCACTGCCATTCACCATGCGGTGCTGCGGGTTTGACTGGGTGTTTGTGCAACGTGCACCACCTGCCCTGTGGTTCAGGTTTATCGCCTGTTGAAAAAATAGGCTGTCCCAGCTGCAGCCCCTTGTCAGGTAACAAAAACAGAAGTGCTGGGGCATCACTTGTTTCAAAAGCAAAATAAACCTCACAATTTTAATGGCACTAATTTTGCATCTGAAACTTGCATTCATACTTATTAACAGTTTAAATGCAGCTTTCTTGCCAGATGCCTGAATATGCTAAAAAAGATACTTAAAACATGCAAATTTGGTTTCTGTTTTAATACACAAAGAAACTTAAAATCATATCACTTTCCATCACCAATACAGGTTTCAATCTAAGCTTTTTCATGTGAAAATTGTAACAGCAAACAAATGGTTAACCAAATGTGTTTAACCCACTATCAATAGTTTCACTTTTAGTCAGCTGTGACATGGGCCATTACACTTCCCAGGACACCAGTGACTTAAATGAAGACTACATATTTTGCTTAGCACTAAAAGATTATATAAATAATTTACTGAAGGAAAAGCTTCTTAGGCTGGAGTGGGTGCTTGCTTCAACATCCATAGCATTGGAGGGCAGGATTCCTGAGTTTTATTCTAAGCAGTATTCTTAGCCAGTCTGATCCTGCACCCTGCTGTTATAAATGGTGTTCATAATGCTTGTCTGTCTCAAGAGAGTTTGAGAGTCTCAATGAACTCTTGATTACAAAATGCTTTGAGATCCTGGCATCAAAGATGCTGAATGAGTACAAATTATGACTATTATTAATTATCTTTAGTAGCCAGAAGTCTGCCTCCTTCCACTCACTTGTGCCTACATTTTGTCTTCTAAGATTATAAAATCTTCAAAACAAACACATGCCCCTTTAAGGTCTTGTTGTATAACTAAAAGTGATTAAGAATAATATATGCAAGAACAGTAGTGCTGCAAAAGGAAATTATATTCCTGCTGGACTCAGAATTTTTTTCCTTATCTCAGGACTGGAAGATTTCTCCATTTTACTCATGTTCTGATCCCAGAATCACCTTTCTCTATTTTTCATGTGTAGCTGCTTTCACTGTAAGAGCTTTGCTGTTTTTCTTTTCGCTTTGCACAAGCCATGTTTCTTGAAGTGGTTACTGGAGGGTCCCAACCCCTTTTAACATAATGAGTACAAGTTCCTTTGGAAAGTGGATGGGGAGCTCCGAACACATCAGAGAGTATAAATGCTGAGTACGGTCCTTCACTTGACTTTCAGTGTCTCAGGTGGCTGAGTCAGGGGAAAGGAGGCAGAAACTTAACAAACAATCCAGATACCTGTATTCTGCCCAGGCCATCTACTGTGCTCACCCCTTAGCCAACGTATGCTTCAAGTCTGACAAAAACTATTCAAAATGACACTTTCTCTAGTGATGCAAAAGAAAAGAGAATTTGCAAATAATAATGAGAAGATTGCTACTCTTCAGAGGGAGAGCTCATTTGCTTGCACGTGAAGGACTTGCGAAAGATTGCAGAGAAAACTATTAAAAGGGTACTTACACAGCTCAAGACAACATGTAAGCAGTAAAGATCAAAGTTCATCCTCTAATTTCTGCCTCAATTACAGCATCTCTCCATTTTATACCATCTATATAGATGCAGATTGTAGAGCAGTTGAAGTCAGCAACCTGGACTTGTGCAAAGCGTTTTGACACTGTCCCACACGACATCCTTGTCTCTAAATTGGAAAGACATCAATTTGACAGATGGACCACTCGGTGGATAAAGAACTGGCTGGATGGCCTCACACAAAGAGTTGTGGTCAGTGGCTTAATGTCCAGCTGGAGACCAGTAACGAGTGGTGTCCCTCAGGGATCGGTGTTGGGACCGCTCTTGTTCAACATCTTTGTCGCTGACATGGACAGTGGGATTGAGCGTGCCCTCAGCAAGCTTGCCAATGACACCAAGCTGTGTGGTTCAGCTGATACCCTGGAGGGAAGGAATGCCATCCAGAGGGACCTTGACATGCTTGTGAGGTGAGCAGGTGCTAACCTCATGAAGTTTAACCATGCCAAGTGCAAGGTCCTACACCTGGGTCGCAGCAATCCCAGGCACAGCTACAGGTTGGGCAGAGAAGAGATTCAGAGCAGCCCTGCAGAGAAGGACTTGGGGGTGGTGGTTGATGAGAAAATGAACATGGGTTGGCAGTGTGCGCTCACAGCCAAGAAAGCCAGCTGTATCCTGGGCTGCATCAAAAGGAGCGTGACCAGCAGGTCGAAGGAGGTGATCCTGCCCCTCTACTCTGCTCTCGTGAGACCTCACCTGGAGTATTGTGTGCAGTTCTGGTGTCCTCAACATAAGAAGGACGTGGAACTGTTGGAACAAGTCCAGAGAAGGGCCACGAGGATGATCAGGGGACTGGAGCACCTCCTGTTCAGCCTGGAGAAGAGAAGGCTGAGTGGAGACCTCATAACAGCCTTCCAGTATCTGAAGGGGGCCTATAAGGATGGTGGGGAGGGACTCTTCATTAGGGACTGTAGTGACAGGACAAGGGGTAATGGGTTAAAACTTAAACAGGGGAAGTTTAGACTGGATATAAGGAAGAATTTCTTTACTGTAAGGGTGGTGAGGCACTGGAATGGGTTGCCCAGGGAAGCTGTGAATGCTCCATCCCTGGCTGTGTTCAAGGCCAGGCTGGACATAGCCTTGGGTGACATGGTTTAGTGTGAGGTGTCCCTGCCCATGGCAGGGGGGTTGGAACTAGATGATCTTAAGGTCCTTTCCAACCCTAACAATTCTATGATTCTATCTATGTGGGTGGTTTTGTTGACGAATCGCTTTATTCACCTTTAAGAGACTGAAGCTTTACTGCATTTAAAACAACTAATTCTCCTCATGAAAAGTCCTCTGCAGGTATCCCTAGGTCACCTGAATTTCTGCTCAGCCATCTAACATCATGTCAAGTACCATTTGCCAAGACATGTTATTTCATTCCTGAGGAGCACTCTTCCAGACCATCAGTGTTGAGCCTCACAGCAGCTCACATATACCACTCATAGCAGCAAGCTCTGCATCTCTGCTCTCCATCCCAAGCGAGAACAATTGCCTCCTCACAAAATTACTGGACTGGAGTTGATTGTAACAACTCATGATTAAAAACACAGAGATCCCTCTCACATTTTGTCAAGTGAAACTGTCCACCAAAAGCGGGCAGTTTGCTTTGCAGACCTAATTCTACTTGCCCGTATTAGAGTCTGGGAAAATGTTTTGCAGCAAGCTCACAGTGCAGCCAGCATCCACAAGGCATTACCTGCACTTGGTGCTTCTGTGATGCTGAGCACTATCAGGCAGAGTATAAGACACACTGGCAGTAAGGAAAAAGGTGGTGAAATTAAGCAGTGCCATCAGGACCAGAGGGTATAATACACAAGAGAAGAAGGAGGAGAGAGTGAAGGGCTGCAGCCACCAGTGAACGTCATCTTGATAGCCTAAGCACTGCTGCTTTAGAAGAAACTTGCACGTGTTTCACTATCCATTACCTCTGGATAATCGGAAATAATATTTTCAGAACAAAGCACTGCCAAATTCTATACTGCACTTGGGGGAAAAATGCCAGGGAAAACACCTGTCATCTAGATTATCATTTATTTCACCCAATGTACTTACGAAAATGATCTCTCATTTGGCTTAGAGCAATAGAAATTTCTCAACAAAGTCATAATTCTCCTGTAATACAGTCCAGGGCAGTTAAGTATTAGCCAGATAAAAGCTCCAAGTCTCCCTTGAAACACTGTTTCTGCTCAGGAATTTCCCACAATCAGGGAGGTGAGAGCTGAGAAAAGGGCAGGAAGAAATGAGGAATGATTTTCCCTCATAGAGAACCACAGGCTGAGGACCCAGAAGGTCTCACCTGGTGGAGATGTCATGGCAAGGATGCAAAGAAGCAGGGACTATGGGCTACTGAAAACTGCTACAGGAAGTTTCACCATGGCTATTCAATATTCAAAGGGCCTCGACCTTATTCTTGCAATCTGCTGGAACAGGAGTGAAGATCTAAGTAAGCTTGCTGTGCTAATCATGGCTGTTACGGATGCTACTCATCCTGCTTGCGGAGAGGGCAGGAGGTAGCCCTTGGAGGGGAAGAGCCACAGGAGAAGAGAGGTCAAGGTCAGATCTGGAATGAGAGCTCTGGCAACATAGGGAAAGAACCAAGGGAAAGAGCAAATTAGCCTTTTGCAACACAAATATAACAATTAAAAAAAGGCAGAACTACAAAGGCAAGAGAGAAGTGCCAGCATAGGAGAGACAAATGTGCAAAGGAGTTGGATGAAATGGAAGGATGGACTAACAGCATCCTCAGAGCAGGAAGAAAGCAGGAAAGCAAAAGCAAATGAGAGGTATCAGCATCAGCTGATTTTACTGAATCAGTTTCCTTGTATAAGAACTATCCAACGTTATCCAAACCCCACTAATTTCAGACTATGAGATTAGTCAGATGCTTCGAGACACATTTGCATCTGTGTTTTTACTGGGGCATCAGGGAGGGTGGGCATCCAGATCACAGCACTAACGCCCTCAGTCTCACTTGATTCCCACATAGAAGCATTATATAGGGCTCAAACATCACATGCTCCTCCTCTCTACTTCCCTTGCTGCATTTAGGGCATAGTCCCACATCTGTCTGGGATGCTTTCCAGCCAAACAGAAAACTACTTTGTTGTCACGATGCTCCAGGTGGTAAGCACATAGGTGCTTGTTCTGTGGAGACTGTGCTTTGTACTGCAGAACTTCCTATGGTCTCCAAGCCAGATCAGGTTAGGAATAAAGAGCAAGAAGAAATTCCCTGTTTGGCACTGAAGCCAGAAGGGGATGAAGGGCTGCCTGGATTCAGAGCCATTCTACTGCGTTTCCTTGTCCTCTGCTTTGCCACTAGCCTCTTAAAAAGCCCCAAGATCTTGGCAACCAAACCACACTGTGCACTAAGAAAGGGAATCTGAATTTCCCCAGCTGCAGCCTCCTGGGGAGCATGCCTCCCAGCATGGGGGCACAGGCGCTGCACTGACATACAGACCTAATGATTTGTGCTGTTCAAGGAATTAAATGCTTGAAGAAACTCACCCTGCTCAGAAGGCCACATTCAAGCTGAATTTCTGCGTTGTCTTTTGTATGAGGCTAGGATTGACTTTGGGGAGGTCAGGAAGAGTCTGATGGCTCAATAAATAAGAGACACTTGGGAGAGTTAGCAGAACTGGCAGCTCAACAAGATCCATGTTTAGCTGTCAAAACATTCCTCTATGTACAGAGACACAGCAAAGAAGGCTGTCCACATATCTCCTGGGCTAGAGACGAACTTATCTCGCTAATTGGTCAAGCGGTGCTTTGTGGAGAATGGAGCAAACTGAAAGAGGCAGTGGCATGTGCAATTATTACTGAGGAGGCTGGGGGCTATGGCAGGACATAACAATGCACCTGGACCACTTTGATGTATTAAAACGATTGCTTTGTCCATGAAACATTTTTGTGTCCTCTTCAATCACAACAGCAGCAGCTCCCTTCTGTTTTTTAATGATTAAGCATCTCACAGGTTGACTGAGCAAAGGCTGACGGGGAAAAACAGAGAGATATATATAATTCTGCTTGCAGAATTTACTTGAAAAGGATGGGCTAGACATTCAGATGGTGCAAATCAGAGTCGCTCCAGGGAACTCACTGATTTACACAGCAGCAGAGGATCTAGCTCAGTGTCCCAAAGTGAGCTATGTACTCAGGTGTACATCGGCTGGTTGAGAGGCACTAGTTGAGTCAACAAAGCTGTTCAAGCTTGGCCAGACTAACTGCAGCCCCTTGAGCCCTCAGCTGCATTTGCCTTCCACAGGAATATATGACACAGAGAGAAAACCAACTACCAGGCTGCCAGACCAAGAGTGAACACTGCAGACAGAGACCCCACTCTCTCGGGATACAGGTGATTGCATCCTGCTTCCTTGCAGGTGACACTTTAAGTAAGCCCTAGATAGCTTACTTGATTAAAATCACTGTCCCTAACTATGGGGCCTCTCTCAGTCTGACTTTCATGGACTCCTGCTACTACCTCTCAGCTCAAACTAACCTGTTTCCCAGGGCCTCCTTTCTCCTTGCTCCTTTTGTGGAGCTGACTTCCTTTTGGAGGGGAACTCAGAGTAAACATGCCTCCTCCACCACCCTTCTCATCTACCCTTGCTCCTAAGAGCCAAGCAAATTTCAAAAGCACACCTAGAAAAAGGTTGTGAGCATCAAACACTTTACAGACCCCTTCCTCTTCTTTTCCTGAAGACTTCTGCTCTCCATGCTTCCTTTCTGCCCCTCTGCATTAGTTTTACACTGCAAAATAGGGGGCTCAGGCCCCCTCCATGTGTAGGGCATACATCTCAATCACTCACACACTTTAGAGGGTTTGCTACATGGAGGAGGCCATCAAAGTGCTGGAAGAGATTGCCTGAGGAAGTGACTGTGATTTCCATCACTGAGGCTTTTCAGAGTAGGAACAAACAAATATTTGTGAAGAATGGCTTAGGCAGAGTTGATCCTCTCTCTGAGCAGCAGACAGATCCTCAAGTCTGTTCCAGACTTCTTGTTTATGCTTCTGTGATTGTTGTAGCAGTTGTGACATATTCTGCCACAGAGTTGAGCAAAGCCAGCTGAAGGCTCTATGGATCAACTTCACGGCTGAAGCTGCTTACAGAAAAGGAAGCTCCTGTACAGTATTAAGTTACTTTACGGTTTTGTTCCAAATGTTAAATCAAAGAAACTTTGCTCAGAAATGGTATGACAAAGAAGCCAGGTCCTAAACCAGGCACAGCGGCTGTCCCTTTACTGTGTCCAAGATGCTGTATCTCCAGCTTAGGCTTCAGGTGCATGAGGTAGCTCACACTCAGAGAACCCACTGTATGGGCTGTAAATATCTGTGTTAGACAAATAGAGGGCTTCTCCTGTCCTGGTCTACAGGAATGTCCATCCAGCACTCACTAAAACCTCCCAGAAGCGAGACAGGATGCAGTGAGTCTGGCCAGAGCAGGTAAATGGCAGGCAAGGAAGCATTCAGACAATCAGCATAGGTGCTCCAGACAGTAAAATGCTTCACATGTCTGCTGTACAAAGACCCACGTGTGTTTGCAGTGGATGGAAGGAAAGAATTTACTCCAGAAACACTGACGCAAGTCCTTCATGCAATACCACCTTATGGGGAAAACAAATGGTAGGGGAGCTATCTAATCTACTCATCACAAAGTCTTTGAGCCACAAGACGGTATTTACTAGCTGGTACCAGACAACATTCAAGCAAGAACAGAAAGTTACTTTCCCAACCCTCCTTGTAAATTGCTCCCATCTGTGCAAGAGAGCAATCCAAAGTCCTTATGCCGGTGACAGTACTGCAATCACACAGTTTGGTTTTTAAACCTAAAATAGTGTGAGCCAGACCACGGCAAGGCTAGTACATCACATGCAGCTGCACTGATAAAGAGGAGACATTGCAAGCGGCTCTCCAGGGTGCAGGTTGCTAGGGAACGTGGTGAAGCCACCGCAGATTTTGCTGCTCCTTGCCAGCTCTTTCCTCTCTTCCCACCTCGCTCGCGCTGTGCCAGCTTCTTGCCCCAAGAGTGCTGTTCTTCCTGTCTGAAGTGTGCAAAAACAAATCTGCCAGCAACAATGGAGCACGATTGCTTGGCATGTGTTCCCAAGGAAAGAACTCTCCCTAGCCTTTGATTTTTAAACGCAGCCAGCTAATGGGTTGGGGAAAAAAAAAACACTCCTGCAATTTTCTCCATGTCTGTGTGTTACTTCATTCAACCTGTGCTACAATTCAGGGTGGGTGGCAAGACCAGGTGATACAGCTCAACAGGTTCACTTTGTGGGTGCTGTGCTGGCTTGAAGATGGCAAGACACAGTGCCCTGAATGTCATGCTGTGCCCTCTGGAGCCCTCCTCTTGCCCTGACGTGCTTTTCTTTGGGAGGTTGTTGCACGAGCCAGCACGGCTTTGCAAACATGATGGGCACTGCATGGTGTTCCCACCACTCCAGTGGGCAGCAGGGCACACAAGCAAGGGAAGGGGTGCTGAAGAACTGCTAGGGAAGGAAAAGAAAACTTCTGCCTTCTCAAGAAAGAGCTGGGGTAAGGAGAGACCAGTGACCAAGGTGAAAACAAGAGGCTTTCCAGTATTAATCAATCGCTAAACAATTTGACTGAATGATTAGGAAATGCAATTCTCCCTACTGAGGTATCAGAAACTTATATTTAGATGTTGAGTATTTTTTTACACGCTATGTTATTTTTAGCTAGTTGATGCTAGGCTCGTGGTAGCTGCTGTCAGATCAATAAGGCTCTCCCATGATGGCAGCTGAGTGAGAAATGGCAATCGGAAGTAGTATCTCATATACTCCAGAATGTTGCCTATTGCTGGAGCCCCTTGCAGCATAATGAGACAGTGTAAAAGTGGAGTAGTGGCTGATTCTCCAGATCTGTAATCACACACTGAGACTTTGGGCCTGGTCAAATGTCCTTCAGAACCAACAAGGCCTTAACCAAACTCTAAAAATGGTAGAAAGGAGACACCTAACAGGCCCGCATAACTCTAAGAAATAACATGGGAAAACAGATTTGGAAGTGATTTTCAGAGTTCACTTAATAAACATCCTTATCTCACGAAGGAGGAAAATAAAGTATGTGCTTGAGGACCTACTAGACACAATAGCTCAGGAGAGCATTTCATTGTCTTAGTCATAGCACAACACAAATCTGGGGTGTCCAAAGTGCCTGTAGTCACAATGCTCTCTAGACAAGGGGAAACTCATGTAATCTCCAGGGCAGACCAGATCTGCAGTTTCTACCCACTGCAGGGTCCTGTCTTCAAGAAAAAACATTACCTGAAGTGGTAACGCATACAAGAAGCACTAACCAATAAAACGCTTAAATAGTATGTCAAAAGACTAATCCCTCCTTAACTCCAAGTAATTCGTAATTAGACTGCTTTGAGGTAAGATGATTTCTTCTCAAAAACAGAGACTCTTACACAGTGTGACAACATGCATTCTTATCTCATGACAAGCCAGGCAAGGGTGGTCAAGGTCTCATCTGGAACTTCACTCAGCAGCAGCACACCAATATGCAAATACCTTCCATGGATTTGTGTTATGTATCATATATTAACCTCTACACAAAAAAGGGTGATTCTTATTTTAGAACAGAATACAGAATGTTGAATGCAAGTGTACACCAGTACATCAGTATTCCTATACAGAACTTGCCCTCCACCACTGTGTCATCCTCCAGTAACCCTGTGGCATGACCTTAAAACTGAGAAATAGTGGCAGCATCTCCTAGAGCAATTGTGTGGACAGCACTAGCCCACCTTCATTTGCCCTTTAATCTCCATTTTAAAGATTATATTCATCTACAGAGACATGCTGGGTTGATACAGGCCAGGCCCACTTTATTCCTCAGTTCAAGCCATATGGTTCTAATAATAGTGACTAATAAAGGAAGAGTATGTTTTCACCTGCAATTTTTCAAATCCCATCAAAAAGTGGTGCAACACAGAACACTGCAGACTGCAGCAAAGCACATGTGCTCAGTCACATTTTGCACCACTGTGTACTTCCTCTGCAAATGGCCCTTAATTAATATGCACAACCAACTCAGCATCAAGGGCAAAGAAAAAGCAGTACAACTATAGTTTACAGAAATGGTACTTCAAATTAAAACAAAGCACTTGGAAATTTACTGAAAGTGCATTTGGGATCAGAGCCCTGTAGCAGACTTTGGACATAACCAGGAACAGAAGACATCAAGTTATCTAATGGGTTTTTGGCAATCATTTTACTTCAGAAATAAATCTTCCTGTAGTATGGAGCTAAATGTTCAAGGCCAACCTTGACATCTTGGTCTTGGCATGTCTCAATAACCTTTGTAGTTAAAATCATGCACTGGGCACTTCCAGGAAAGACAACCAGTAGATTTCTCACAGAGGAAAATCAGCAAGTAGCAACATAGATAATTCAAGAAAGCTTAATGGAAAGGAAACAAGGGCTATGACTGGTATTAACACCCTGGTCTAGAGCTAGGGTACTTCCACCTAATTTATTATGAAAAAAAAGTATCATTCACAAAGTCATCCATAGAATACATACATATTGCAACACCGTGTTTAATATAATAGCCTGGCATCATCTGACTCAGACGAAAAAGTTAAGAGGATATATTTATACTGCACATGACTCTAGCCTCCAAGAATGCACCTCAAGGCAGCAGCAATGTGGTATTTATGTGGTGTTCTTAGCCCGACACTACTGTGCTGATCTGCCACAAAAGCATAGGTGTATGCAGCCAGGCTTGCTGAGGGGAGGTTGGAGTATGGTTAGCAGTCCAGGAAGCTTTGTTCCATTGAGAAGCTCACTTATCTTTCAGCTGCCTTCCACAAGTCTGAATGAGCCTGAGGGCCAAGCAAAATCTTCAAGGTGACTTTTTGCTTATGGAAGAGAAACCCAACAAGCCATAGAAAGGCTGAGCTGGCAGCTGCACAATGAGCTGCAGCAGATAGTTGCCCTTGGAGATTCCAGCAATATGGACATAGCCAGAGACGATGCAGACTCAAGTTTCACAGCTTACCCCCAAGCTGAGCTAAAACCGTGTTCTCTGATTTCAACAAGTCCAACAGTGAAGAAAGGCTTACTCCAATGGTCTGAGGTGAGGCACAAGGCCATCTCAATGACACACTTTTCATGTAAAAGCTGAGACGTCAAGCTTACACTCTGCATTAAGAGAGAGCTTAGTCTAGGGTAACTCTGGGACTGCAAGTCTTCAGTGAGGGCCATGTCATGTGTCTAAACTGACTGTATACAAACCCACTTGAAGAGACAGTCCTTTTCTCTAAGGAGTGCATAATAAATAGGATGAAACTCAAATTTCATATTACTTACATGTCTAATTGTTCAAGGTGTCACAGCATTCAGTGCAGCACCTAAACAGAAACTCCCACCTTACTGCCATGTTTATTAGTTCAGCTCTTTAAGAGTCTATTATTTTTCACCTCATGGGTAAAGAGACCAAAAGTGGCAAGGGAAAGAATAAGACAGACATTTACCTTCTCAAACAACTGAAAATTGTCTCCTATCATTCACAGAATCATAGAACAGTTAGGGTTGGAAAGGACCTTAAGATCATCTAGTTCCAATCCCTCTGCCATGGGCAGAGACACCACACACTAGATCATGTCACACATGACTGCCCAACCTGGCCTTGAACACTGCCAGGGATTTAGCATTCAGGGGATCCAGCTGTTTACTGTACAAATATATTCTTTTAAATCCAGAAAAGTTTCTTTCTACAGCAGAGAGATTTTGCACCCAAAGTAAATGCCAGTAGCTTACATTCCTCTTTCAGGGGTCATGTCTCTTGATACACCACCCCTACTGAAAAGCATCCAACTGGGGACACTTCTTGGTAACATCATGGAAAGAATTGTCATTAAAAAGCCAAGCTCTCCAGAAGGGGGAAAGAAAGAGGGGAGGTAAGGGGAGGGGGAAGAAAAATCATATTGCTAATAATCCAAGCACCTCATTTCAAACTGTATTTTCAGACCAAGATCGACTTTTCTCTTATCAGCAGCCTTTGGGTTTTCAGGCTAGATCCCTGCCAACACCTGCTCTCTCTGCTCAGTGAGTACTAGTGCTAGCATGCTAGTACTAACTCTAGTATAAGAACTAGCTGATGCACAGTTCCAGGCTGCCTTCACTTTGCATCCCATGCACTTCCCAAAGCTAGCTGCTGCATTTTCAGCGACCTGAGAAGAAATACTTGTTCCCTTCATAATTAGATTCACAGTAAATGCGGGAAGTGAAGCAAAAAGAACACAATGTTCAAAGCTGCCACTCATGGTTAAATAATTAGTCAATATTACGCTCAAATGCTGCCTCCAGTGTTCATGCCAATCTGTACAGAGAGGCATTTGTCCTTACGTTACTTCGGTGCCTCGTTTCAGTAATTTCTATAAACTGGCAGTCTGGCCTTCAGCAGAGAATGGGTCACACCACTGCTAATTCAGAGGGATTACTAAATACAAATAAGAATTGTGAGAGATTAAAGGTGATGAGGTGTTAACAAACCTTTGGTAAGTAATACATGCAAGAAATCCTTTCACCTGATTTTTATGAAGTAGGCCTTGTCCAAAAAACAAGGGGCTAATTAGCTGATAGTTAATGCAGAACCATAATCCTGTTTGGTCTACATGCCTGCTATAGTTATACATACAGAAGTGCTCTCAGTTCCTAATGAGAGGTATTCAGTTGGTTCATACTACATAGGAACCCGCTCCTTTTGCCCAACAGTCAGTAATACGGCGGGTCCTGGTAGATCCTGAAACGCTTCCCCAGTCTGGAAACAGCAGTTCACTGAGGCACTGTTTGAGCTAGATATTTATGTCACTCCTCCCAGTTCAACACTTACTGTGTCTGTATCTTTCCCCCTAGCATTTGTGCACGCTAGAAGGGTTTCCTGACAGAAGGAGTCATGATGGCTTATAGCTGATAGCTGATGGCTTATAGCTGATTCCTTTCAAGTGCTAGGTGATGCCCGAATGGATGCTGTTGCTTATCTAAATAAACTAACTTAGAAGCACAAAACATTTTATAAGCAACATGAACAAGTACAGACTAACTCCTATGACATTCCTGTACCACCTGCACAGCCTTTCTAAAATACTTCCATCAAAGGAATGAAGAGTATGTCAACATTTAGCTTAATCACCTAGCAGCTGCATGGCTGCCTGGCTCACACCTAGTTAGGCTGTAGAAGTTTCACTTCTACTTCATGCCACCCAAAGGCAGGAGTACTACAGACTTAAGTTTCCCTGTTGTAAAACAGAAGCAGAAAGAAAAGCTGTCTCTGGCATATAGCACCCCTTCCAGCTCTGCTGGACTACAAACCCCTGCCTGGAAGCTGTCCACAAGGAACAACATCATGGTCTTGGGAAAAATTTGCTTCCAATGCATTTCACCAAGACTGAACTTAGTAAGGGTCAATAAAACAGCCACACACCACAGATGCAACAACAAATGGTAAGGTGCAGCATGAAGAAGCCCAGCCAAATATCAACTTCTTTTTGTACCATTGCTTGCTCCTGAAAAAGAGCCATTTCCCCCTGGTCTTTGTCTGGTGCAGATACTACTCTAACTTGGGCTACTAAGAGCTCTGCTGCTAAACCCAAGAGCGTGTCTCACAAGCAGGTCCTCAAATGCATCCAACTAGTTAAATACAATTCTAATTTAGAGCACCTGCTGGGTATGGAGACTAAGCAGCACTGAGGTAGTGGCTGTGTGCCTGAGCACCCTGCCCAACCTTCCATCATGTGAAAGAGCATGGAGAGGAGAAACACTGATAAGAGAACTCTGAAATGATTCATTTTGTCCGAGTTTTACTATGCATGCCTGACAGTGACTTATTAATCAGATAGTTTACATCTGGGTAGCAACCCTCCCCTGGCTGCTTCATCCATCCACACAGCTTGGAGGAGGAAAAGAGAGAGAGATAGGATCCAAATTAGAAACTATTTATGAAAATTAATTTGCTTTTCTTCCCCTTCTCCCCCCATTCTGAAACACCCCTCCCAGGGAAATTTGTGCTGAGAAGTCCTTGTGAACAAACACATGGAGAGTAACAGAACATAGTCCATATGTACTAGCAACCAAAAATAAACTGAAGTCTGAAATGTACACAGTCAAGTAGATTTATAATGACTATCTCTATGCCATGGTAACAGTTGGTCAGTGAACTGTTACAAGACGACCAAGACTAGTTAAACAGATGGGGAGTATTATTTTTATGCTGGTTTATAAGTGAATATTTAAGTTTCCACTAGGTTATCTGAATTACCATCAAAGGAGTATGCTCCTGTAGTTGCCATCCAGCCAAAACCAAGCTTCATGAAAGTTTTTACTCAAGAAAGCTACTGAGAATTCTTCTTATTGCCTTTCACTGGTCCTACTAGCACCTGCAGCAAAACCCTCTCAGACTTCAGCAAGGATGGCCCAACACTGCATGCCTCCAGAAGTCCTGCTTCTGCCTACAGCAGCCTGGCACGTTTGCTTTCCCTTGCTGCACCGCAGAGCTCTGTCCAATGCTGAAACAGCCTCAGCAGTGGTGGTGTGAGAGCCACAGGGCTCCTTGGACTGCACCCCCTCGTCTTTCTTCCTTCAGCAGGTTTTGTCCCTGTTACTAACTCACAAAGCAGAAAGGATCTAAACAGCTGGAGCTCAACTCAGAGGCTGAATGGACAGAGGTGGCTAGCAGGAACCTTTACGGGGGGGGGAAGGGAAATGGGGCATATCAGAAAAGACATGCATTTAAAGACTTGTCCATGTTGAAATAATGCATGAGAAAGACCAAAGACACAGCAGACACTTCTCCATTTTTGCAGTTTGCACTATTGTTTTTGCAAGTCTCTTGCCTACAGACACACTGGTCAGGTTCACTTCCCCCCCCCCAGGCCTTTACGCAGAACACTGGGGTTCACAAGAAGGCAGGACAGACTAAAAAATAATTACCAGCTCACAGTACCTTAAATCACATACAAAAACCTAAACCAACATTTGCTGAAGACACTGACACATGTGGCTGCCTGACATCTCAAAAGAACTGTGCTTTTTAAAAAACTACTGAACGCCCTTAGACAACCAGAGCAGCACTCTGTTTCCAAGGCAGGCAGTAGAATACTGGACACAACCACATTCACTTAATTGCAAGAGGGAAAAGTTCTGTAAGTGCCCATAAACTGAAAGATTCTTCTGCCTGCAAGATTCCTGGTTCACATCTGCCCTACACCTTTTTAGCAACTCCTGCAGAGGGCAGATAGCGATCAGTTAACCCCCAACTAAATCTTTTAACAATCAGAGGGATTCACGAAGTCTTCAAGTGCAACTGTGAATCAGGCCTCCCTTCAGTATGACTGTTGCAGCCAGATGTGGTCACAGTTGTTGGAATGGTGCTTGGTTTTGAAATCCCACTATTCAAATCCATTTCTTACCTTTCAGAGTGACCATTGTCTTCTCACTGTTTGAAATACTGATACTTCTGTGAAGCTGCAGCAGTTTGCCTGCAAGCCTCAGAAGAGCTTGTACTTGTACTTCTTTATAAAGGAATTCTACTTCATGGTTGCATTATCTGTCCAGCTGACATCAGAAAACAGTGCTAAAGAAAAATGAACCTCTCTTTGCAAGTATTTATTCCTAATTTACTTAGGCTAACAGTATCCAGTGACAAACCCAAAAAGTTCTCCTTGAAATATTTCATTTACCTAACAGCTTGAAATCTTCAGGCTGAAGATTATATGTGCACACACACACCTTTGTGCTAAGTCTTCAATTAAAGAGAATATAAAAGCTTTGCAGTTTAGCACTGGGAGACTTCTAAGCATTCTCAGCCTCATTTCTTAGCACATGAAATGTTAATGGGGCAACCATGCACGGCTGGCTTCACAGATAATGGTTCAGATAACAATAGCATTCTGATACCTATCACTGGGTTTCAGAGGTGAGGAGGCCTGCCTCGCTTCATAGTTGATGATACCTTGTCAGCACGCCACGTTCTCCAAGTCAGTTCAGAGGTTCATTACATCTAGATAACACCCTTTTTGCCCTCTGTCTCATGTTTATTAATGCCATGCACAACTCAGTTATTCATCAGTGAAGATGGAGTAGTGTTCTGCATCAGGCAGACAGGCTCCAGTTGATCCACTGCCCTGGTTGGAGTTCACCACAGGGCTTTTAATTTCATGAATGCATTTATTACAATTCCTGAAAGTCCGACACTGTTACGGAACAAACTCATAACTGCACCTGACAAAGGTTCAGAGCTTGTCAAAAGTGGTCTAATTTGTATGTTGTGCAAACAACATTAAAAGTTTGGAAGTTTAGCATTAAGCCTTCAGTTATTAAAATGGCATTTTAAAATATGCATGACTAGAGAGATATTTGCAGAACACATTGTTAGCATGGCTGATAGCCAGCACAGGCAAGTAGTCTGCACTGTGCTACTCTGTTCTGTTTCACATACGGGGCAGCAACCTATTGATGCTCTCTTAGGCCAAGTGTCATAGTTGAACACACTCTGCTGTGGAAATTAATTTTCTGAGACCCTCTAGCAATTACACAGAAAAAGCCTTGTAGTTTCACTTGGTAGATTAAAATAAACCCAACTGAGGAACTGGCAATACCAAAACCACTTGCAAAACCTAGTACAGGCTAGGTTGCACAAGAGATCAATGTTTTGAAATCCTCTGCATTAAACCTACATTGTTTTTACTTCTTTCACTTAGGCATGCTTTGACATCCCATTTCCACTCCCTCAGCCTCAGTCTTTTTAACATACCCTTTCCATGCTCTGCTTTGGGTACCAGCAGAAAAGAGTTGCTGGGAAAACAAGAGCAAGATTTTTCAAGAATATAATCCCAAGTATATAGTATAAATGTGTATAATACATACAATATATACACATAGCCAACAGTATAGTTATATAAGCACACAGTCATCTATAAAGCATCTAAATAATGAATATGGGCAGCTCAGTGAAGCAAGCAGAAGTGCTACCAGAACAGCATTTAGAACATCGAGTCACTTGTCTTTGTTCCTGATACAGACGAAGGAAATTTCACCTTTGGGTCCGTGTTTCTAAACTCATCTCAGAAGACAACAGCATCCAGCCACTGAAGCTGTGATCCTCTGATACAGCAAGGCAAAAGAGAAAGCATGGCTCCGCACTCTACACCAAGACACAGGACACCCTTGTGCTGCTACTTGCTTGATGTACTGCATGCATGTTTTATAGTGGCTCTGGTCAAGTATGAGAATGCAATTTACAGTAAGATTGAAAAATACAAGGACACTTAAAGGGTCTTTCATGTGACTCAATTTCACTTAAGGGAAAAAAATTGGTGCTTACTATATCATAGGTGAAAGTTTGGCTCAGCCAGTTTAGCCAAAGGCCAGGTTCTCAAAGTGTAATTTCTCTTCAGAGGTTAGCACAATCTAGTATTGCATTTATTCTCACAGTCTGATTTTACCTCTGGAGAATGGGGCTTTTTCTGGGAGAAACACAAAAGTGACCATTCCACTGCATGAATATACAACATACATAAGATAACTATTGTTTAAATATACTATCACAGAACCACTGTGCCACACTTTTCAGAAACATCAGACAGCTGAAGCTTGGAGGATGAGCAAGTCCTTGCTTTTCAAGAAAAAAGGAATGATACCTAAATTAACAGCTAAACCCAGCTAAAATCCATTCGTCTCTGTTAAATAGAGGTTTATTCCTGAAATGCACTTTTTAGACACTTTATTTGCAATCTAATTTGGAGTTTTATGGACCAACCTGGTGTTATGGTGGTTGCTAGAGCAGTTAGACTAGTTGTTACAATTATATCTTCCTTCCAAAGCCATAAACTTTCCCACTTGTTGCATAATACTGCAATTACTCCATAAACTCTGCTAGTCAGTTCATTGACTGCAAAATAAGTAAGTGCCAATGAGAGCCATTGGCCTGCACAAAGAATGAGGATATAAATGGCAACCAAGGGATTCACCAAACAGATTTATGGAAGAGAGTTTATTGGCTGTTATCAAAACATCCACAAGATTCAAACTTTCCTCAGCAAATAAAATTTGCAATTGTAAAACAACAACATTGCAATGCAACTTCCCACTGCAGGATGTAAAAAGGGAGAGAAAGAAACACTGCTGTGCTCAGGGAGGTCATGCCTCCCGCCACTGCCACCCTCTGGGCCTTAATTTCCCTTCTCTAACCTCCAGGGTTACAAACATTCCCTTGCTGTATGTGCTGGTTGGCCTCTATAGGGCTGGAAATGCTCAGATTCTCTCAGTGGTTTGAAGAGAAGCTCTCGCTCTGAGTAGGAAGGATGAATATGGATAAAATGCCAGCAAGTTGTTTTTTTATCTTCAATTTCTTGGACTACTGCACACTATCAAAAGCCTTTTGCTTCTTCAAACCCTGCAGTTCCTCTTCAGCTGATCTGTAAAGTTGTTTCATCAACAAACTCCATATAAACTCTCAATGACAAGCCTGGAAGATTTATGATGTTTGTCATCTTTAAGTAGCCATTTTTAGAAAAATAGAAAATTGGCAAGTTGCTGAATTCATTTGCTGGGAATTGACACTGATGGCTGCTAAGGGGTAATGTGGTGACCTGCTATAATAACGGCCAGATAAGAGCTGGCAATAAACTGCAAAGGGAAACGTATTTTAGGTCAAACATTTTCAAATTCACATGCCTTAAGTTAAGCTTTGAAATGCATCTGTAAACACTAAATCAGAGGTCAGCTTTTCTGAACTGCTGCATCCCTGCAGCCTCTACCGAAGTCAAATGCATTGTGCTATGAAAAATCATACCTCGGGCTGCTTCTTTCATAGCCAAATATAGATGTATTTGTCTAATGCTGGGTGCCAGAGAGAAAAAAATGGCCTTAAAGAAAAAGAGAAGAGAGATTGCAATGTGTTACAGCTGCAGTATCACTCACGCATTGCACAGTTATCTGTAATGAAAAAGATCAGCTTCTAACTTGTGTTTGCAAAACTAGGCCTTGATTTTACATTATCGGAAAAAAACAACATTTGGAAACAGAACTACAGATGTCCTTCTTTTTAAGAACAGAGACAGGGCAGCACTGGTTTCAAACCCTCCTAAATCTAGTCCTAAAAGCACCACAGCTCACCACCCCCATGGCAGGCCCACATCTATACTGATATCGGTCTTGCAGAGAGGAAACATCTTGACAGGGTGGGCTTGACAAATGTATGTTAGGAGGGCCTGGGTGGCACTCACACCAGGAGGAACTCAGGTCAGGAACCCAGTGTATATTTGGTAAAAACAGCGGAATTCCCAACCAGATGTAGCCTTTGCCAAGAGAAGCGTCTGGGAGTTACTTCCTGGGATATACTTAATCTTGTTTTGCTGATGGGTATAAGATGACACAGTCTCCATCCCTCCAGCCTTTACATTTCTGGGAGTCAATGAAATGATGCACCTTGGGTGACACCAAAGCATCTGGCTCTTTCCTCAAGAATGTACATTTTTGACAGAGAGATGTCCAAATTGTTCCTCTCCATCAGCAGGAAAGATTTTTGGCATTCCCTGTTGCTCTCCATGCTGCAAATCAAGAGAAAAAGTGTAGCCGGAAAGGGAAGAGTGCTACAGGGACCTATTAGTTACATTCCACTGTCACTGGGGTGCTTCCCTGCTCCTTCTCCCTGTCTCTTTCCACACAGTCACTAGGTGCCCCCTACTTCCCTTATAAGTGTTGGTCACCCATTTGTTCCATGCTCCCCATTGCTGCATGATGTGGCATGTAGGAAATGATTCTCCACAGCACTCACATATTTCAGCTTGAGCAACCTGGCCAGCTGCAAATCCTGCAGGACAAAATGTGGCTCTTAATTAACAGATTGAATATTGAGAAACCTGAGTGTGAGGCGAGTGCCAGAACCCACAGCCAGTGAAAGTTGTTATGCACCAGAGGACATGCCCAGACCAGGACATGGCCAGATGAGGCTTTGAGCTTGAAATGACTGTAATGGGAGTAGCATGTTTTCTCTGTTTAATGCATTACTGTTTCCTGGACTGTGTGGTTACAACAGTGCAGGTGACAGTGCAGCTCAACGGTGACAACCACATACCACAAAGACTAATTTCTCATAGCTCTTTTTGGGGCTGAAGAGGTGGAATCTGACCATGGCTTTCATCTGATCAGTCTTAGTAAATTCAACAGGGTTGCTAAACGAGATGCAGAAATAACAAAAGGATGGTCTCTCACTTGAAAATGCTGCAGTCTCTTGAGCTCAGGGCTGGGCTCTAGTAACCAAACCAAAGTGCAAACCTCATGTCTGTAAAAACTGTTCCACAGGCAATAGGAAATTATGCTTCATTAAACAGCAACTCAGCACCTTGCACGTTGTGCTGTGTTTTGTAGTGTAACAGATTTAGGAATAGCAATGGCTCAGGCTGACACGATAAACTTGGAAAAGACAAAGATGGGAAGATTTTTCAAAGCTTTTGACAAGGGGGTTTGCAGTCATTTCTCTGGGGTTTCTTGGGTCTCTCACACTTAGCAGAGGAGTCACAAGCTAGAGCTCTGTCAAAACCCTTCAGTCAGTCTAGCCTAATTTCAAGCAATGGGGCACCTATCTGTTATCCTATGCAACAGCTGTTTGTGGTAGACATGAATCCTTACTGTCCTGCATTCTCTGGGTCTTCCATTGTTCAGTTTTGGTTTCCTTTGGGGGGAACAGGGCTTCTATGTTTTTTCAGTGCTTGTTCCTCCCCTTTGGTCAGAGTTTCTGCGTTTTCCTGCTAAAACTTTCTGCCTTTTCTTCTTTATATAGGAAATGTTATCAATGGTTCAGAGGGCAACATATTCAGCTCTAGAATGACTGTCAAACCAAGATCTTGCTGCCCTGTTAACATACCTACATTTCTGACTCTGGCTCAGGCTAACAGAAAACTGGAAATGTGCAGACTCTTCTATAAGCAAGATCCCTCTGCCTTTTATTTGCATTTTAGGTGCTGTAAGGAAATAAGGAAGACAGTATTTCTTTTGTTCTTCTAAATGCTGCAGGTTTTGCAAGATCTGTCTCATAGCCAGCCCCACAGATGGCAGAAAATGCTGTTCATATATGCAGCTAGCTCTGGAGAAACTGTGTTTAGCAATGCATCTCTGAGAGCAGATTTTTCACAGAAGATGCAAAACAAAGTACTTGATCCCTTTGTGATTACTGCCGCCAATACGTCCTAATATTACCCTCTGCACCAAATCACAATTGTTAGCATTCAAGCAGAAGGTGCTATCTCCTAAGCACTGGGCATCCCAAAACCGGTAAGAGCAGCTGGGTGCTCTTCTTCTGAAAAGCAGGTGCACAGGCACGTCTTCTGAGTGCTGCAAGTATGTAAGAGAAAAATAACATTCCCTTTCTTGGGAACTTATTTTGGGTGGTTGAACGTTTCACAAAGAGAAACTGTTAGTGCAAACACTCGAAAGGTCAATCCCTAAATAAACAGAGACAGAGTGATGAAAGGGGTTAGCTGTTATTAATGAAGCTGAGATGATCACAAGTCAAAAAAACCAAAACAGCAATGAAGAGAGAGAGCTACAAGCATGCTAGAAACTTTGGCAGGATCACATGTGAAGATAAAAAAAGCAAAGTAATATTCCCTAGCCTGAGACGGAACATGCCCCCCAGAAATCCTTCTTTACTTTTCCTTGGGATTTTCAGCTACTATCACTCAGTTAAGGAGGATCAACAACTGCTTTTGCACTAGAAACCAGCATCACCTATCCCCACATACTCATACTAAGACAAAGGCTGAAACCAAACTTTATTTGCACCTACTACACAAACCTTGTTTTATTTTCATGCCTGAACAGGATTTCCTTCCAAATCATAGGCACATTTCTCCCTGATACATAATACCAGTAAAGCATGGTATGCAGCTCACATTAAAAGAAATCTGTACAGTTAATTAAGAAAAACAATAAATCAATGAACAAACAAGATGATGACAACATTAGACAAATGATAATAATTGAAAATATGTAGGGAAACTTTGATGATGTAAATAAAGCTTTCCTATGTTTATCAGTCATGGCAGTGTTACACTGACTCTAAATACACACTCTACACAAAATGCACAACTGTGGATGTTACAGATCAGTTCTTGGCTCTCAGTTGAAACTTTAATCTGATTATGTATCACAGTTAAAGACTGGCCTCCTTATAATGAGCTAAGCCCCAAATATCAGCAGAGTCAAAATCTGGCTCTATAGCTTGTAGCTTGACCCTAGGTAAACTTTAAACAGAACCATTTGTGGTTCAAACCAAACAAACAAAAAAAACCTCCTTGATGTTTCTGAGTCATCATTTTGCATTAGTTCAATTTTCAAAGGTGGATTTGTCTCAGTTGGTCAGAGAGCTGCAGGTGCAATCATAAGTACTTCGTGGCTTAAAGGTGATTTGGGCATCAAGGACACCACTTGTATGGAGGGAGACCTATGTGAAAACAGCCATATGTTCACATCACACAGAGCCTCATGTGCAAGGTTGTGAGTGGCTATTTGCAACTGCTCAGAGCCAGGCCCTAGCTCACGGAGAACAATAGCACTTTGGACATTCTGTGAATTTTAAACATTTGCTAAATGGGCAGGATGAGGTCTTCTCTTGCATGAGTAAAGCCTCTCCATGCCATCTCGCACTGTACTGTATATCGTGTCCTCCTCCTGGCACCCATCCAGGACAGTGTAATTAGAGGACACATGGCACGACAAGAGCAAACAATATGGCAAATAAGCACAGCCCTAGCTGTGCAAGTGTCAGTGTCCCACCAGAACAAAGGTGCGCAAGAAAAGCCAGCAGCTCCCTAGATACTAAATGACAGCGGGAAACTCCTAAGCAAAGACCAGGACCAAAACAGCTCACACACTGATGGGAAAATTAACAGGTCTTCCAAGCTGCTAATTATACACGTGTATATGTGGCACCAGCAGATTCGCAACTGACCCAGATAAAGACAGCAACGGATGCACACAATGGCCTTCCACAACATAGGACTGCAGGAAATGAGGAGTCTAAAAACTTCTTGGGTTAGGGAAAAAGCTGTGAAAAAAGAATGGACTACTGCTATTACAGATCATGCTGCTGAGGAAGCAGGAAAGGACATAGCAATGAACTGCTGGAACTCACTGCTCCAAGAAATAAGCAGGGCAAACACTGCTGGGTCAACAGAGCATCAAACACTATGGAAATCTGGCCATGGTCTTGACGTGTCGCCTCTAGGTTAAAATGTTCACATTAAAACAAGAACAGCAAAGTGCCCGATGCTTTCAACGGAAGCTAGCCAGCTGCACAAATTCCTTCTCATATGTTAGAAGAGTCTAGAGACAGAGAGAGAGAGAATGGGGAGAAGGAAATACTTCTATGAATCAGCAGGTACTAATGTGTGTTGTGGTGGCAAAAGAGTGAGAACAGGGAGAGACCAAACAAGCATGGCTGACTATGCCTTAAGCTACATTCAAAGCCCTTCTTGAGGTTTGCTCTTTCAGTGTCATCCACAGGAGGAATTCTGGGCTTGCTCCATCGTCACACTGCCCTACTCTTTGTATTAAGACAAGGTAACTGATAAATTTACATGCTTTGCTATCCCCTAATAAACAACACTAGCAAGCTATCAATAGAGGTTTTACTAAAGGCAGCTGGTAACTGCTGCCTGTCCCCTTTCCCTCATGCACTGAAACAAGCAGACAAGACAGTGCACTCTGATGTGCACGCACACACAAACCCATCCGTGTTTGCTTTTCTCACTGCCCCACTCTTGTGCACCCCAGCCAGTGAAGCAATGTCATTCTTTAGCATCACTTGAAAAACATCACAACTCCAGCTCCTCGCTAGCCTCACCGGTGGTGCTCAGCAGCTGCCAGGAGGACATTCAGACATGACTCGTTCCCTCGGTGCTTCTCTAACAACCCACTGCAGCAGGAACAAAGGAAAACCTGAAAGACTCACTGAAACTTGGATTTGGCAGTTTGGATGGCCTCATACAACAACCCTCAGACCTGGCAGGTGCCATCACAACTTCTCCTTTTAGGAGGAAGCACAGGCCACTGCATGTCAAAACCTCTGGGTTCACTTCCCCACTTCAGCACCAACTTGGACTTGGGCAAGTTAATAAACCCAAGCAAGGTTTGGTTTCCCCACCTTCGTGATGAGTGCCAGGTCTTCAGAGGCATCCTTATGATACTTCACTGGTTGCATACACAAGTCCCATGCTTCTTCCCTTGCAGGCAGATTTAGAGATCCCACCAGTAAAAAGAATGGGCCACCTGAACAGCACATGCCTTGGGCAAGCAGGGTTATGCAGGAAACCAGCGTGGAACAGCTCATCCACTATAATCCCCAGGGGAAAGGAAGATAATACAGAGCCCAAGCCATCAAACCAAGCTGGCAAATTCTTTGATCAGAGTGTGCTAAGGGCTGACATTAGGTCATTTAAACTAAACTACATTTTGGTTGACAGCATGTCATTGCCCACGTTCAGCTGAAGGCTGTAAGTTGCAGTCCTCAGGATTAATACTTTGAACTTTCTGGATAGAAGGCATGAGAAGAGCAGAAAAACAGCCAAAACCAAGAACATGGGTAGAGCTCTGCAAGTGCAGTTACCCTGCTAATACTTGCCTGCATACACGTGCATGCATGTGGGTGTTAACATCCCACAGCAAACCCCAGACTCAACATATGTCAGGCAGTTTGCCAGGTTGCTTCCTTTTGTCAGGTAGGCTTTTATATTAATTCTTGTAGTTTCCTAATTGATGAGTCCTCATGGTTTTCCCAGCACTCAAATCTCTTGGGATTGTGCCAATATAAATCTATCCAGTGGTGATCACACGGGTCTGAGGAAAGCTGCACACCTTTGCTGAGGAATCAGTCTCCTGTAATTCAAGTGAAAAATCAGTGCTGGGGAAGAAAGGCATCTGCAGAACAGCTGAGACAGATATGAGCTGGTATGAAACCATCAGCAATAAACTCTCATCAGCAAAAGCTCAGTGTAGCTGCCTTGCTTACTGTCATCATAGTGCTCTGGACCTTGTATATTGAACTTTGCATGCAGAACTTGTATATATTCATCACTGAGGAGGAGTAAACAGCCGCCTCCTGTGCAGAGTGTTAAGAGAAGCAGGTAAAAACTTCAAGAAAAACAGGATGTGAGATACAAAGAAATCCTTCTGGGAAAAATCAGGAGTAGGGAGCTTAGAAAGAAAGCTTAGGAAGAAACACATTATCTATAAAAGTGGCCCAAGTTCTCAATATTATTTCTGCTTTGCACCTTGTGAGGATGCACGTTCACAACCAAGCCACCCTGACACCTACCTTTGCTCTCTACCTATATTGCCAACAGTCGTTTCTCACCAGACCCACATCACTGGTGGTGTCTGCACACAAACAACCCCAATCAGTCACATTCCACTCTAAAAGCTACAGCAAATCTTCCCACAAATGGATAGGTATCCACTGCTGGGTGTCACTCACTTGAACTGTTCTGTTACTACATTGCTCTTCCTGCTTCTTTACAAGAACTCACATATGGATACCTTGTCATATGGGAAGCAAATTCTGTTTGCTCAGAATCGATGTCTCATGAAAGAAAGTATCAAAAAACATTAAGGCTAGTATACCCTACCCCAAGCTCACCTACCCATCAGCAAGTACAATGTGTTCATTCCCATAGAGCTAACTATAAAGTCACTGTAACACTAGAGTTAGGTTCAATATGTAATTGTTTTAGGCACACAGGGAGTAACAGAACAGAAGAGGCTACTCTGTAATTTACTCAGCCTTCTAGCTGTAGCTTGAGAACCCCAGATGATAAACACTGTTAAGTCTCTGATCTATACTCCAAGCTGTTATTAAGTCAACATAGTTGCTCCAAAGTTAATATAGTTACACCAACATGACTTTGGTCCAATATACATACCACAAAGCGGTGACATGTACGCCACAATTTAAGTGTCTTCATAGCATAGATCAAACACACTGCTAAAATATGATTCTATGCCTATTCTGTATATGGCCTTCATGTATGTGGTGTCGTATCTGTTGCAGCTTTTTGGGATGTTTGCGTGTTTCCATTCCTGGCTTCTTGTCTCATAAACTTGCAACAGCTGGAATTACTGTACAGAGATAGCCTGGCTCCAGCTGCAAAACAGCTCCCTTTCATAAATTTGTTTTACAGCCTTCTAAGGCCAAATGGAGCATAACGTGGCCACCAAATGTCTGATGAGCCATCCCAGATTTGAACACCAAAGGAAACTGGTTGAACAATCCTGAACACTGAACAACAACATTTATCTTCTTCCTCATTTCCCACATTCTTTGCATCTGGTTCACCATAAAACATGCAGATGCTTCAGTAACAGAAAAACCCAGGATGCTAGTAGTCATGCCTGATCTCGCTGGCCTTTCCCCATACTTGGCAACAAAATAAAGGTTACTTACACCACGGCAAGACACTGTGTATTCCTGCTCTAAGCACACACTCCACAGATGAGAGAGTGGGCCCTGTTCATCCTAAATCCCACCAAAGTCCTCAGATCCAGACAAGGTCAGAATGCTGCTTTGTTCCTCAGGCTAGGAGGTATATACCTCACTGTCCTAAAGCTAACTCATCCTTAAAACCATATGACTTAGTTAATTAATTCATTCTTCACCTCTGAGGCAACATTTTTATCTCTTCAGCACAGATGCCTAGCTATCCCTTTGTCACTGCATCAAGACACAGACTGATGGAGGAGAAAGCCACGTGGCTGCTATCCATGTGATTCCGGCTCAGTTACTTTCACCATTTGTGAATAGGGGGAAATGACCATAAAAGCAGGATATTGCCATGCACCTTTAAGAGGCTTTATGAAGAATTCAGTTAAGATTCATCAGAGGCCTCTGAAAATATAAACCACTATGTAAATGCTAAAAGTTAACCATTTTTAATAGCCACAGATTTAAGAGGTCTTTTCTTCATTTCCATGCAAAGGTGCAGAAACATTCTTCATTGCAAACAACCACTGTGCCTGCTGTGAGAGGCTCTGCACATGATTTCAATTGCCTTACACATAGAAAATAGGAATAATACTTTGCATTTACAGACTTTAAAACTACTTTGCAGACAATCAAGTCTCAAAACCCCCACTGTGATACAGGAGGCAAACATTATACCTGTTTTACAGAGGAAACTAAGAGGGAAAAAGGTTAAACTACCTAGCTGAGAGCCAGAAAGGAGACATTTGAGAAATCAGGCATGCTAGCAAGGCCTATCTAGACCCACACTTGCTCACTTGCTCTTCCTAATAAACAGTTAACTCTTCTGCTCCCAAACTTCTATACAGCAGGGTGTATATAATACTTGGTGTGGCCATAGATTTTATCTGTATTACCAGCATATTCAATCTTCTGTAGATGCTTCTGTTGACCACAGACAGTGCCTGGAATTTCATGAGGCCACTTATTCCATTTTCTAGCATGTGGGGCAATAGAAAAGTTGTTGACAACTAAAAGTTAACCAAACATTTATTTTTAGAACCTAAGTCTGACGTTACAGTGTCTGGACTCATAACTACCCATTTCTTTGACATTAAGCTGAGCTACCACATGAGAAAAATGCTAGAATGATAACATTTCCAGGGCATACTGAGTCACTGTCCAACATCTAAAATGGGAAATAAAATAATTTCTCAGCAACTGTCAGTACAGTGGGAGGCAAAGTCTGCAGGAAGTCAGCTTGTGTAGAAAAATTCAGGTTCCTACTCTTGAAACAGGTCCCTCAGCACTAAATACGCTTTCTTTTTTTCTAATTTCCCAATGACAGAAAAACAATTAGGTCCCAAGGTATTGAGTTCTTTGCATTATCTTATATTTAGAACAATTATTAAGTAGCACTAGCAAAATTATAACAGTGACAACCAGGGAGCAGCAGCAGCAGCAGCATTGTGCAGACTCAGAAGCATGTGTCATTTTTTGCTTTGATCAGTTCAATCCCAGTGATGTGCCATGACTCCCTGCCTGGAGGATTTCTGCCCAGTCCCAGGAGAAAGATGCTCATGAACCTTGTCCCCACCTACAGCAGGAATTCCCAGCCCCTCACGTGAGACCACCTTGACTTATCTCCTCAGTGGGCCATGGAGAATACTAATGTGAAAGAGTAGGAAAGTCCCTAGGACAGTGGTTTCCTGTCTCTTTAATTTGCATACCATATTTTTTTCCCCCCTCCCTTGGACCTGCAGGCCCCCACATAATGAACTTAAGCTTTTAACAACAGGCTTTCATAGATCAGAGGGAAGTACAGCTCAGTAGTAATTTGCTGATGCTTGGGATTTGCAAGGTGAAAGCCACCAATCCAAGGTGAAAGCCACCAATCTACTGTGCAGGATAGCCTGTCCTCAAGAGAAGCAACTGCTCACAGTCCCAGATAATTATTAACTCCTAAATGGAAGCAGAATAGTTGATGAGGGTTTATGACTGTATGTCTTTGCATTCTTTTTAAAGGGAGAAACAGATGTTTCCAACCACCACAAATCTCCATTTCCACAAGTCTCTTGCTCTGGCTGTTACCTTGGGGCAGTGACTTCCAAAAGCTGAATGAAAAAACGAACAAATTAATTGTTCTGCTGGAAGGTTCAGAAAAGAGCCAGAGGTTGAACATGTTCCTTCACACAGCAGCATGTCTCCTGCCGGCTCAGACAGCAAGAGACAGCATGGGAAAATCCTGTTCTAACACTACATTTTCTGCTAGTAAGCAGGGTCTTCAAGACTGCCAGTTCAACTGGAGAAGAGCCCTGGAAAGTCTTCTGCTTCGTCTGCAGGAGACATCTTTTTCTGTGACATAGTCTCAAGTATAAACTCTGTCTCATCTGTCAAAGTACATAGTCTAAATGCTTCAGCTAGCATTAATTTATATTTCTAAACAAACACCAGACCCTAACAATTTGTGTAATGGTGAAGAAGTTAATTTTATCTGAGATATTTGTGTCCTCTCCTACTTTAAACTGATGTCATCTTGATTTTTTTAAAACAAGGGGAGGGAGGGATTTTTGAGCGCTGCCTGCAGATACGCATTTGTATGCATTTTTCATCTTTTAACTAACACACAGGAGGGAAAAAAAAAGTTATTTTTGCTAGCAGCCTGCTGTGATATAAATAAAAATAATAGGTACATTCACAGATTCGGAACTTTTTACAGCCACTGTGCAAAAAAGCAATTTTAATTTATAACCACAGAGTCTTGCAAAACATATAACGAAGACATAATAAAATGGAATGTTTATCCTGTGGCTCCCATTAGACCTCTTCCGTTCAATGGTAGTAACTAATGACTTGTTTTTCCACTTTTGTATTGGAAGCCTTATTATTGGGCTGCACAGAGCATACCTTATTTGATTTCCCTAGCAATGCCTGCACCTCTTGCTGAAGCCTGCAATTAGATGTTCATGAAATAATAATAAAACGCTGCATAATCTCGTCTGTGGTCAAAATCTAAAAAAAAAAAAAAAGTGAAAAATGAAAAGCCAGCAACAAACCAGCCCTGTTTGTACAATATTATACTGAGTACAATAGACTAATGTTCACTCCAGTGCATGTGTCCTTTTGACTAACCACTTCTGTCTGACAACCTTTTTTTGGCAACAGAACACATTGTACTTTTTGGATAATTGACTGTGGAATATAATGCTGTTTATTCAAAAGCAGGTCACACAGAAATGAGCTTCCAGTTTTCTTTATCCTTTTACCTTTCTTATCTTCATGCTGTTTAAATTTATACTGAATGTCTTTTAATTACACATATGGTTTTAATTGCTGTACTGTATTTATTCACACGAAGGTGACCTGATGGTGAAAGGGTAAAGAAAGGTGGGTGGGAAGCTCAATTCAGATTTGAAAACTATATTTGGACATAATTATTAGTGTGCAATCTCACAGAGAAACAAACACAAGCACATGCATTTCCAGCATGCTCTGTTATCTACAGGGCCAAATTTGCCGGCAATACAGCTGCGATACTTCTTTGTACTTAAAATCTATTAGAAAGATACACCCACCACTTGCTCAGTTATCTGGAAATTCAACAGTAGCAAACCCCCCAACTTTATGCTTAAGATGGGACAAGCACCTTCAGGGAAAATGATGTGGAAACATGTGAAATTGTGAAAAATCTAGATTATGGGAAATGCAGTTAATGACATGGGTTCAGGAGAAAGTTTTAACTGAAATATTCAAGTGAGGCCATGGAAGAGTTGATGTATTTCTAAAGCAGGTTCTTGGGATGCAGCCTGGCGGAAGAGAGGTCACAAATTAAGCATTCTTTAACAGGAGGGAGAAAAGACTTTGATGGGACAAAGATAAAAGAAGAGCCCTCTTCTAACACAAGCTGGGGAAGGCAGTGCAGGGCACCTCTCTGATGCTGTTCATCAGACCAGGGTAACACTGTAGTCACCTGGAACTTTAGCTCTGCAAGATACTCATGAAACTGAGGTTTACAAATGTTGCAGGACACTTCACATAGATTTCTTCTGTCCTCCAACTTAGGCTGAAAAATAAAATACACTGGGCTTCTTGGTGACAGCCTAGAAGGAATCCAACAGTGGCATATACCCAGCAGGAGCTTCCTTGGCCACTTTGCCATTTTTTTTTTATTTTCCCAGAAAAGTAATGAATTTTCACTTCAAGCTCTCTTACAGCAACAACAGAAAAGAAGGTGAGTGATTTAACCAGTGATCAGCTCTCAAAAAGCTGGAGGAACCTCCAGGAAAAAATATCCCTCAGGTATTAGTAAAATAGAGTCTAACTAGGCAATAACTAGGTGAAAATTATTATAGATAACCTGTTGCTCAGGTGTGGCTCCATTTTACTGATGACTAAAGTAATCCTAACATGTCAGTTTAAATTACTGCCAATTCATTTGAGGAAATTCTGTTTGTTTGTTTAGAAAAAGATTTAATTGGGGAGGATGAGTGAATCTGTCAGCAATAATAATGCATCTGTCTGTCCTCCTGCAAAACCACACCATGGAAAATCCTTGCTAATGCTAGATTGATCAGCTAACACATAGCAGCTCCGCTATTCTAATTTGTTTTATGTAGCTGACTTTAGGCAGCACATTTCAACCTGGACTATTTTGAGGATACATATAAAACTAAGTCACTGCCCTTTTAGTGTGGATGAAGAGCATATGAATACTACTCTGCTACAAGAAACACACAGTTCATCTGATATATTTTCCAGCAAAGAGAATACACTGCATCTGGAACAAAGAAGAAAATGTGATTGGAAAGTTTAGAGCCCTTAAATTAATTCCCCAGACAAAAAGTTGAGGCACCATATTCATAATACCACATTATGTAACTTGCTCTGGAGCCAGGCAGCTAAGTGAAATAGTATGAGCTGTAAAAACAAAATATTGTTGTGAAAACAATTTTATAGCTTTATAATTCACTATTATTTTCATTTAAGAACAAAACTGTCAGTATAATTGTAGATTCTCTTTGCCTTGCAGGAGTTCTTTCAGCTTGTGATAGGAAAGTTCCTTGTTTTTAAAATTTTCCCTCCCTGTCCCAAAGGCTACTATTTAATTTCCTATATTGTGTTTCTTTATAGTTATTCAGAAGTAAATCTTATCAGGAAGACCATTATGTGGTAGCCTAAGTTAGTTTAGTACCAGAACATTTATGATCAGTAAATGTAACCATATATTGCTAACTATTTCTTACCACTACTCTTGCAGGAAAAAAGTATCAGCAGCCGTTATAGACTACTTTTGACTCTTTATAACTGAATATTCATTTTAGGTGGGATCCTGCACGGCTTGCACTGCTCACTATACACCATCATAATTTTCTAACTTGCCTGCTCAATGAAGTACTAGGCTCAGGAGTCTAGTTGTAGACAACCATACCTACCAATGGAGAAATGAGTCATCTTGTGAACTGTGCACAGCTTCCTACACAAAGTGGTGCTTTAGTAACGAACTATTACTATAATATGTGCACATGTGCCATTAAGAACCAGATTAGGACCACAAATATGTTTTACAGAGGTCAGCGGGAAAATTCCCCAAACATAGGATGATCCACTCCAAATTACATGAACAAAATATCACATCACTTAAAGCATCGCTATGATGTGCGGAGTTTCTTATCAACACTGGCACTACCACTGGGTCATAAGCCCAAAGAGTTTCACACCAACTGGGCAGCCAGAGCCCTTCTCACCTTAAACAGAGAAGCCATCCAGTGACACCAAGATGCTCCATGTCTCCTCATTCTCCCCAGCTCTCCTAATCAAACTTGCCTAAGCTTGGGCAAGTTTCCCTACCTATTTATGTCCTACCCTCATTGCAATAAACTTGACAATAACATAGAGGTTATCTGGTAAAAGAACAGCTTCACCACATGCTCTGGTGCCTTGGCTTTGGAAGAATTATGATGTGGTTGGACTCTGCTGTATTTTAAAAGGGAAGAAACAGTTCCTCCAGCAATAAGCAGCACCATCACACACAACAGCTAGGGTATGCCTGTGAATTAGGTGTCACTGACTTTTATGGGTGCTGCTTTTTGAACTGAAAGCTGTAAAACAGTAGTAAGGCCAACCATCCTTGCCTCACTGTGCTACAGATGAGGCTGTCCATTAGAGACTTGAGCTTAGCTGGCCCCAGGGCTCAGGCAAGCACCATTGCTCAAAATCCAGACAGCCTCCCCATCAGGTATTCCTTCCCACCTATAGGTAAATATATGCTGCCTACATTTTATGGCCTCAGATACCAAGTCCTCATTTGTAACATGATCTGGAAGTATCTGCCAAGGTAGACACTTGGTTATCAAGAGTTAACAGCACAGAAACAGAGCCCTTAATTAACTTAAAGGCTGCCCCATGCCTTACCATGTATGCAGACATTGTCCTCAGCTTATTTTAAGAAGGAGCAAGAAAGAACATCCAGGTATTATGCCAAAAGCCTCTTTCTCAATTATTCCTGTTATATTACTAACCCATTGTAGCTGACTAAAGGCTAAAGCTGCAAAAGCTGCAAAAGCTGAAGCCATGTATTTAAGTTGGTTTCTCAGTATATGCTGACCTGACTTACTCCTGCAACTACAGGCTCCCTATTATCTTTAACTTCCAGGTAATTGTTTGGCAACTTGCTGTTTCTCTATTTCAGGAAAGCAACTCAAATGTATGACTCCTAAGAGACAAATCTGATAAATTGTTCTGTCTTCAGCTGGTTCCTGCTAGTATATGGAGTACTGAAATAATAAAAATATAATACAAAGAACAAACAGTAAAGTTTTGAAATGAAAATGTTAAACATGCTACAAGCCAGAAATTGGGCTTTTTCAAAAGTTTAGGGTATAAACCAGATTGTGTCAAATTCCTGCTGCCGGGATAAGCACGCTGTTCTGAAAACTTCTTTGCGCCTCTTGGCAGCATCTTTTCACCTGAAAGTCCTGAAGAAATCTAAAGATTTTGATGCAAAGTTTTGTAATACCTTGAGAAGGAAAACATGATTCTCAATACAACGCAGTGTTACCAAGTCCTAACTCTGAGCTTCTCATCTCATTGTTACACACTACTACTTGTCTTCTTTCCCTTCTCCTTGTTTTAACAGAAGCAACGGTATTTAATTTAATCCACCCAGAAGCAATGACAGAGTCAGCGGCTGATATGCAGCTAGTGCTGGTTAGAACTTGGAATTACTGTTTTGTGAAGAATGTCAACATTCTGACATTTGTTGCTATTCTCAGAGTAGAAAGGAACTGCATATTCATCTGGAAATTTTGAAATGTCATGTTGAAATCGCAAATTCAACTCTGAATCTTGGAATTTCACCTTTTATTTCATTTTACATTGGCTTTATGTATTTTTTAATTCATTAAATGCCAAAGTAGAATATTTCAGGTAACTCTTTTTCATTTTATTTGGGTTTGCTTTATTTTCGTATTTTAAAAGTAGGGGAAGCTACTGTCTCACAGTGATAGAAAACCAACTTCAACCATCATTTTACAAAGTCTCTGAATCCCATACAGTGGAAATTTTCAATAAGTGACTTTTGGGAAGAGGACACTTGGGTGGAGATATGAGATTTTTGGGGAGAATACACACAAAGGGAGACAGTGCACAGCAAGTTGCCTGCCTTTCCCCACAAGCAAAAAGCAATGCTAAGAAAAAATATATCCCTGTGACAGCAGGAGGGAATCTGGCATATTGCATTTATTCATCTGCAGAGAACAGTCGCTAGATTAACAGCAAACAGCAAGAGCATTAGTCTCAGTTCAAACGCAAGTGCCAAAGGTATCTACTTTATGTGAGAGATGGTAGGCTGTAAAAATTATTAAACCAGTACAAGAGAAGTGCATCAGTCATAGCAAAGGACACTGGTGAGCAGATGTTGGTGAGGCAAAAATGAAACTTCCAAGCGAATGCCTCCATCACAGGTATTAAATCAGTGGAAAAGCTGACAAAAGCTGTGTAAAATGAGAAAAAAGTAAGTTGTCACAGTCCCCTCTTGGACACTGCAAGTTTCACGAGACCATGCTAATGCTGGTGGCAGCAGGCTGCAAAGAAACACCACCTCCAGCAGTGGTTGAGGTCTGCTAATCATGAGTGGCCACCACCACCTAAATCATGCCAAATGCATAAGCTGTCTTGTTAATTTTACCTCCTAATTTCCAGCTGTCTTCCTACTTTATTGCCTCAGCCCTTAACAGTACACAACACTGAAGGGCTCATGCTCCATATGCACCAATACTTGTGTATGTGTAAATGGCAACAATGTGACTCATGGCTGGTGTGAACTAAGAGGGACAGGGAATGTGACTTGTACCATGTCAGTAAGAACAGACACAGCTACCAAAGGGACACTGCTCCCTTGTTCCTTCCAGCAAATCCGCAGCAAAGGAGCATGGATTTGGATGCTGCAGTAAATCAGAGCTACAAGAAATTTTTGCTCTTCCCAAATCTGCAGATTGCTCTCAAGAGATGAGTGGTTTCATTAAGATTTCCACCATTCTGGACCAAACCCACAAGCTATCTCAAGTGATTTCAATGGCATCCAGTCTGGATGCTGAAAATGTGCAGGTCCCTTTACAAAGGAATGTGGTTCCCCAGGCCTTTTAGTACATTCAGAAAGAGGAAGGAGAATACAGAGGATCTGAGATCTAGGAAGAAGAGACCTCCCAGCTGTCTACAGTGGCCACCCCTCAAATATACCAGGAGACACATGAGTTCCCTGAAAGGTCCACAAAGCCACCTGGGGTACACACAATAGTGTCTCAAAAACACTCAAACATGACCAAGAACAGTGAAAGTACCTAGACCTCTTTAGAGATATGAGAGTTTGACAAGGATGTTTGGCATCTTAAGCAGTCCAGCACAGAAAGACTTGATGATAGCTGAGCTGGTCAGTGGTGGGAATTTTGTCAACTCTATTTTAGCCACAGGGCAAACTTGCAGGCATTCTCCATGTCAGAAACTGGCTTTGCCATTTTGTTTTTCCTGCTGTGGACATCCTGGTGCCAGAAATCAGTGTACCTAATGAGTCACCATGGTCTTATGCCCTCTGGCCTTTGGGAGGGGCTTCAGATTTTGACTTGGTCTGAACTGGCACAGCATCGCTGGCAAAAAGTATGAGAGCACCCAGTCACGCCACATGTTTCTGTGATGGTCTCATGACAAATCTGCTGCTGCTCCTACAGAAATCCCCACCACCTACCACCCAGAGGAGACAGCTCCTGAGGTTTTTGGTCAGGAATGCCCTTGAGGCACATGAAGGTTTAAATAAGGACATGCATTCCACCAGTTAATTTCCTAAGTGGGACTTGGGAATTAATGCTAGACAGGGTGATACAAAAGGCTAAAATGCACAGAGATTTCACATGCATGACTCTCACATCCATAACTGGCTCAAGACCAGAATACAACACAGCACTATGTATGAGTAAAACTCATTGTTCTCAGCGAGCTTTAAGAACCAGTACAGATTATTTGCTGTTCCCATACCAATCCAGATTTATTTTGGATCAGCAGCGACTTCAACATGATTAGTAAGAAGCAAAAAACACAGAGCCACAGTACCATGAACCAATTCCTAGCCAAAAATGCAAAATATAGACTATTTCCTTTTTTCCTTTTTTTTTATTTTTTTTTACCCTTTAAAAGCCCTAAATAAATTTAATGAAAAATTTTACCTCTCACAGTGATGGATCATGCATTAGAATTAAGGACCACGAACTTCTAATCTGAGATGGATTTGTTACAACATCCTTAGTATTTTGCACACAGAATACATTCAAAAGTAAGAATGCACTTTTCTGAACACAATTAGAAATTGTTTTATATTTCGAGACCATTCCCTTGCAAAAAGAAAGATTCCTAAAGGTCTTCTTGCATTTTACGTGATATGCATTAATGCCCACTTCTCACCCTGGCTCTCAAGTCAATTTCCTTAACTGAAAGGCCTCAAACCAACCTTGAAAAGGCAAAACACAATGAAATGCAGAAGCCAGTATGTAGGAAACACGTTAAAGTCCACATTGTAGCCAACAAGTCAAATTATACTGACAATTCTCCCTATCAGGTATCTGTTCTAACATAAACTTCCTTCTTTTTCTCCTTTAAATAAAGTATTTCCAAAAAGTTGATTTTATGAATGAGTTACTCTGCAAAAAAAAAGAGCATGTGGTAAAAATGGACAACACTGCTTCACTAGCAAAATATACAGTGTTTTATTATCGAGCATCTCCTGTTAAGATCAACTTCAATTCTTCACCAGTTACACTACATATGTTACAAAGCAGAGATTAAGCAGAGTCTGCCACCAGTATGTTAGAGAAGAGCTGTAAGTTCAAAAGCGAAATAGGTAATAATGCAGATATTTAGCAAGCTGGTAGGGAATGAAAGGGAGTCTGGTTTGCAGAAAAAATGAAATTATTTTTATAGAGATACGTAAGAAGTACTTCTGCATGGTATTTCCAAATGCCACGTGCACACATACAAACAGATATATCTATATATACATATAGATATAAATATATATATGCACACATGAAACCCCAAACTTGAGCTAAATTAAATTGTCCTTCCAACTTTGTAATGCAAATGAGACTAACAGGCTTGCGCTGTTTGTGGTTCGAGATGATTTGTGTTTCCATAGAGATGCTGAGTGAACTAAAGTTTTTCAATTTTTTTTATATATAAGCCTACTTGTATCTATAAAAGCCTAAATATGGGTCTGCTGTACCTCAGCATTTCCTGAGTGACTCCACTGGAACCACAGCAATTACACCAGTTAAGGCTATGTGCAGATTTCTTACCTTTCACTACTTCCCAATCTAAGATCTATACCAAATACCTGCACAGCCGAGAGTTTATTACTTCTCTTCCCACTCCTAGCTCCTTGGTAAGGAAGGGGAAGAAAAGATAAAAAGCAGTTTCTTAGCTGCTAGTAGATAATATTTCAAAGACTTCCGTAACGTACTGCCCTCTCTAAACTGCTTGAAGAAACGTCTTTGCCTTCAAAAGTTCCCACTGTCAGGAAATCTCAAATTTAGGGAAAACAGTCTGTGTGCTGCTAGTGAAGAAAATGCCAAAAGGACACACATTTTGCTATGTGTCAGAAGCTTTTCCGCCCTCCCCTGTGAGCACCCACAATCTGATGAGCCGCTGAGATGAGCCAGGGTGGGCCTGAGCAGTGATGGGTTCACTGCCTTCCTGCCTGGGCTTGGCTGTCCTCACCCTTTGGTGGAGCCCAAGCTCATCATACACTGTGAGGTTCCCACAAAGCTAAAGCACTGTGTGTCCCCAGGGCCATGACGGGGACAGCCACCAACAAAAGTGACAAAAGCCAGCCAGCATCAGTTTGGGCAGAGAAACCAGGCTGACCAGTTTAGCTTTCTATTTCAGTTGGCTTCTCTTTATAAGGATCAGGTACCGGTTCAAGTGGATAGAGGCCACCTCAGCGTACCATCACTTGAGAGGAAAATCAGAGCTGAGCTCTGTGGGAACTTATTTCCATGTGGTTTCAGCGATAAGTGATTTTTGAACAGCAACACACTAGAGGTCAACCTCTGCAATCGCTCTGAACCACAATCAAAACCAGCCTCTGCATACCTCCTATCTGCCTAAGAAAAGGAAGGATTTGTCTGGTGAACAGAGCTGTCCACAAGCACATGGAGTTCCCAGTCTCTCATCTGATCTTGGGTATGACTGGAAGGAAGGACCCAAGTGTAACAATGCCATACGGAGGTATGGCCAGTGAACTCTGATGGTAACAGCATGTCAGAGGGATGAAACCTCGCTTCTGCCCGCCAGGTGATGCCACACCCCCGCACGTGATGCCCTGCACAAGGCTGGCAGTGTTTCCATGTCCCCACAAAAGCCTCATTTCAAAGCAGACAAGAGTTCCCTGTTTCCAGCTTTTAAGAAGCCATGCAGAGGGAGACCTACCCAAGCCTTTGCAGGGGCCCCTGAACCCCGCCAGGCTGCCTTTCAGGGAGGGTCCCAGGGCATGTTCAGCCCTGTGGCTCTCCACTCCTCCAGGAAGTCTGGTGAACACTCACATCTCCTACCTTTTGCTGCAGCGCAGGTGGCTGTGGGGCCAGCACAGGGTCGGTGATGTAGGTCTTCTTCGTGCCGGTTGGCTGGTAGAGCCCAGGAGGACCCTGACCCACGGTGTTACTAGCAGGATACGCTGGCTCAGCCTTCCAGGAGCTCTGTGGCATGTAGGGTGCTTCGGAGCCGTTCCTCCCCCCATACCCCCCATAGTAGGGGTCTTGGTAGCGGCCCTGTGGAGGTGCATAGCCATAGGGAGGCTCCGAGGGCCGGGCAGGCGGTGGGGCATAGCCATAGTCAGGCCCGTGGGGCTGTGGAGCGCCATACTGCGGGGTGCTGGGCAGGCGGGCCGGCGGGGGAGTGTAGGACTGGCTGGGCCCCAGGCTGCCATAGTGCACAGGCTGCGGGGCAGGTGGTTGGTAGTGCGGGCTGGGCTGCGCTGTCCTCACCTGGACATTGAAGGCCGGGCGGCTGGGGGTAGAGGCTGTGGCATAGGGGGCCGGCACTGGTTGTGGTTTCAGGGTGCCAACAGGAGTGACCGGGATGGGTGCTGGCTGCCCCGGGCCCTTGGCGGTGGATTTCTTGGTGGCCGTGAGGGGAGGCTGGTTGGGGATGATCATCCGCTTGTGGCCAGTGACAGGGGTGGACACAGATGGAGGGGTGGCAGCGGAGCTGCTCGAGGTGCCAGAGCCCTAGGGAGCAAGAAAAGAGAGCCACAGCGTCAGCAGGAGGGGCGTCAGGTCAAGCAGTGAGGAGTTAAGTGGAAATGGGGTTTTACAGTAACATCTGTGCAGTGACTCAAACTGCTTAGGAAAGCAGGAATGCACCTGCGACCACACATTATAAAATGGTAATAGGAACCTTTTCCTTCTCTGATAAAACAGGGACGGCGCCATGGCAGCCCAGCAGAACTGCCGTGCACAGCGTTTCGTTTCTCCTTGGAGTTTTCTCCTCTGCCTCCAAACAAGCAAACTAAATCCCAACACATGCAAGAAAAAGGGAGACTCACTGGAGAACAACTAGGGGAAAACCCATCCATTCCTGCGAAAATGAGAGTATTTTGAACAAGACAGAAAATGAGATTACGGTCTCTACAGGGACATGAAAATCACTGCCTCTCTAGAGCACTTGTAGGGTATGGCCCTCAATACCAGAGCTTCTTTAACAATGCAGGAGGCAGCAGACTGGGATGGCCTAAAACCAGATTCCAAAACTTAAGAATTAACACAGATCAAAGCAAAATATGGAGATGTCCCTGTCCCTGCTCTAAGCACTGCTGGTTGAAAGCCTGGAGTGACCCCAGAGAAGGCAAATGTTTCACACAGCTCCTTAAAGGGAAAAAAGTGGGTAAGGATTCCTGAGAGCTTCAGAAGTCAGCTCCCACCACAGCAGCTACACAACCCTGTACCAGCACACCAGGCACATCAGCCAGAGAAGAGGCTAACAACAAGTGCCACCACTTCCTGTGATTTGGCCACCAAATAAAGATTTAGCGCAGTGACACTGTCCTAATAGGTATTGTACATACTTCTGTGTAATGTACTTGTTTGTCTGTCTTGCCCCTTACCTAAAATCCACCTCCAAAAACACCAGCATGAAAGGACACCTTTGTTAAAGAGCTAACAATGTGAAATAGTTCCTGAAGAACACTGAAGATGACATTTAAGTCTATTCAGTAAATCAAAGAAGAGCAAATTCAAATTTTTGAAGTTCAGGATTAGATAAAATTTATTGCTTCTCTACTTTCCTTTATTCTGAAAGAGTACCTGAATTTCCTGCCTTCCTATCCAGAGATCCATTAAAGTGAAGACAGTTTGACAGTATTTCTTTGCTGTTTTACTTAGTGACATAGTTATACGAGGTTATCTATCATTGAAAATTCCTGGGCTTGATCTCACCCATGATAATCCATAGCACCCAAAGTTTGATAATCTATAAGCAGCCCAAAGTCAGACCAGCTCAGCCCCCACCAGTGGTTGTCACATTTACCTAGATGACTGATCTTGCATTTGCTCCCAAGCGTTCCTGCTTTACGCAAGTACCCTGACCTCTCCCTACATCCCCATCACCCTCTTGCTGGGATCGCTGGACAGGGGAGAGATAGAGGCTCATTGGGACACCCTCAAGCACAAGCTCTACCAGCACCAGAGAAATCCTTTGCCTGGTCAGCAGGTGGCGGCAATAAATTGCTGCCAAACCAACCCGTGCCAGTGGCTGGAAAGGGACTTCAACCACCCATTTCTCTGGGCCTCCAAGGGTACCAAATTCACCTTCCACCGAAGGTGGGATAAAGGCAGACGCCCCCACCCATTTGGCAATCACCACATATGAAGAAAAGGGAGGTAAGTGCAAGTCACTCAACTTCTAATCCACAGCCCACAAGCAAGTCTAGCAAAGGAATAGCAAAGCTCTGTTACCCATTTGGTAGCTCTTCCCACTAATGTCCAAATACATTTTAGCTGATGCATTGTTAGAGACCTTACCCCTGCAATTACACCTTCAGGGCAAACCTTCCGTGAGAGTAAACCTTCCACAAAGAGTCACTATAAATGAGAAAAAAAAAACCAAAACAAACCGAACCCTAGGCAAGTAAGAGCATCAGTCTGTTTTGAGAGATGAACAAGGTGTGTACACAGAGGTGGGGAACAATAAGGCAGCAAACTTTTGCTGGAGAATAAAACATCTCAATGTGTTAAAATCCTGACCTTGCCAACAGATCCAGTAGTACAGAACAGTACATGGACAGACTGAAGAGATTTTGAAACTGAGAACAAGGAAGAGCTGAAGCGTGTCTCAGTTGAACTGCACAGACAGAGACAAGTTAAAGGTCTGTAGCCCTCCATTAATACTGTCTGATTCTTCTATTTCTGAAACACCTGGTAAGGAACAAGAAATTGTCTATTCCTCTGTCCGTGCACAACTGCAGCAGCACTCATTGCTAGCAAGAGAATTTGCTTTCTGTCAGAATTATTCTCACGTATCAGTTTAGCATTTATGCCTGGGAGTGCGAGAAACTTTCCCATTTCCTCACCTATTTCATTCCTGTAAATGAGAGTAGTTTGTCCACTTATTGTAATGGGATGAAAGGTCCACAATGCGGCACTGTGTAATTACCACCAGAAAAGCATTTTTCTTTTCCATGTGAAGAGGGAGAAGGTAGATAATGTTTTAAAGACAATGGGCTATCAGGGATGAGGGAGGAAAATCCAAACCAAAACAACATAAATGAGCCCTATTTATCACATATTATGTTTCTGAACACAGACCGTGGAAGCAGGTGACAGACCACTAGTAAAGCTCTTGTAATGGAAGTCACTTCACCTAATGTGTTGATGCCAGTCTCCTGCCTGGACTGGAACACACCTTAAGAATGAATGATAACTGCTTTCTCAAAAACCTGCCTGCCTATTGACTGGCACTCTGAAAGGCTCTGAGCAGCTCCTATGTTTGACGCTACAAAGAGAATGAGCTGAGAGTCTCCTCTCCTGCACCAGTGAAGGAAGAACAAGCTGCAGGTGCCTGGGCCAGAGACCAAGCTTTGCCATCAACTTTACAGAAAAGGCTCAAGCTAACAAGTACCGGCTGCATTGTGGCATTCAAACCACAGGCTGCCTTGAGGAGGAGGAAGTTTGCATCGGTAGGAGTCCCCAGAGGCACCCTTTGTGACTCATTCTCAATTCCTCTGAGGGTGCTGGGCAAGAGTGTGATGAAATCTGGGCTTCAGGGGGAGGAAGACCATGCAAGGCTAGTTAACGTGGTGTAGCAGAGAAATGGGACAGGTCAGAGGGAATTTGACACTACTGGAGCACTTATGATTTATGGGGACACAACCTGGCTGCAGCTCCTGACCAAGGGCACAGGTGAAGTATCACCATAAATCCGCTGCCCTATTGCCTGCAAGAGAGAAGGATGGCCACAGTCCAGCCTTCTGTAGGTCCAGCCATGCACTCAAGTATCACCCCAGGCTTAAACCTCTAGATTATTAATGGATTAAGGAAAGACTTTATAAACGCACATGAACTATGGACAAGATTCCTCCTCTGAGGACAAGCATGTGTGGAAGGTTGAGAAAAGGGTACTTAGATACCACAGGGAAGAGTGATTTCAACAGATGTCTGGAAGGCACTAGGAGGATAGGAGGGACAGTTGAGGCTATAAAGATGCCTGGTAGATAGAGAGGGAGTAATGAAGATAAAGCTGGGAAGGGCTACCTGTATCACTGTGTGCAGTCCTAGCAAAATAGATGACTGTCACAGATGTTTCATCCGAATGAGTCCACAGAACTTGTACTAGCGTAGTGAAGTAGACGCATCCAAAAGCACTTCAAAGTGATAGCCCAGAAGTATGAAAACAAGTAGAAATAGGCGAAAGAAAGAAGAGGAGTGGATTCATAGGAGTACAGGCAACCATTACTCCAGCAGCTCCTGGACAGCTCATTTCAAAACTATTGCATTTGCAAGTGACTATTGCAGCCAAACACACTCTCTGACACACTCTAAGGGCTGTTTTCAGAGGAAGACTGGCTTTCCTCTGCTCACCATGCACTACAGGAAACTGTCTGACACACTTCACAAGTGTAAATTAGAACCACGCTACTTACCATCAACCCCTTCTTGCAAATTAATATTTGCAAAGAGAGTAAACTAGAAACCCCAGGTGCTGATAATGCAGAGTTGTTAAGAGAAACTAGAGTAGGAAGGAGTTAAATTCAGAACCTGATCTACCACAAGCATTGTAATACAAATTTATTTTTATTTTTTTTTTTAAATGGGGAAAGCACAAGAGCCTTGTTTAAACACCGATGGAAGTACCTAAACGTACTGCCTCTTCTACAAATGAATTACCCAGCAGTTCAAATAAAGGTGAACTAATACTGACAAAATCAAGTAAAACTCAATCAATGTGGGAGTTAAAAAAAACCAAAAGAATTCTCCTTAAAAAAGTTACCATGTGTAACCATCAGGGGAATCATTTTGCTTGGTAACTCCTGCCCTGCCTTCTTACTTGCACTGGAAGATTATAAACATTTGCATGAGTTTCTTGTATGAGAAATCCAGGGTTTTGTGATAAACCTGTGCTATCCTAGGGATCTGACTGTCAAAGCTGAGTGTCTGGATTCAGAGTTACCCTGGGTGGGAAAACCCAAAATCCTGACTGTGTGATTCTGCACTCTGTAGAAATTATTTATAAGATCTTAAATTAAATGCAGTGTATACGACTAAAAAGTCATCACATACATACTATGGATTAAAGCTGTTCTTCTACAGAAATTCACCTGTAATTTTAGTTGTTGGTTAATATTCAAGGATCACCTACTGCAAGCTCAGGAGCATTGTGTCCCAACTAGAAGGAAGTGCAGCAGGAGGGCTAGGAGACCTCCTTGGATGGATAAGGAGCCGCTGAGGAAAATTCAAAGGAAAAAAGAGGCTTATAAAAGGTGGAAGCAAGGACAGGCGGCCTGGGAAGAATACAGGGATGTTGTCCAGGAAGCTAGGGACCAGGTTAGGAAAGCTAAGGCCCAGTTAGAATTAAACTTGGCTAGGGATGTGAAAAATAACAGGAAGGGATTCTATAGGTATGTAGTGAATAAAAAAACTAGGGACGGTGAGAATGGTGATCCTAGGCCCACTGTAGGAGAGGATATGGTTCGAGACCATCTTAAGAACCTGAAAGCACACAAGTCCATGGGACCTGATGAAATCCATCCTCATGGCATGAAGGAGCTGGTGAATGAAATTGCTAAGCCACTGTCCATCATATTTGAAAAGTCATGGCACTGAGGTGAAGTTCCCAACGACTGGAAGAAGGGAAATATAACCCCCATTTTCAAGAAGGGGAAAATGGATGACCCAGGGAATTGCACACCAGTCAGTCTCACCTCTGTGCCTGGCAAAATCTTGGAGCAGATTCTCTTGGAAGGCATGCTAAGGCACATGAAAAACAACAAGGTGCTTGGTGACAGCCAGCATGGCTTCACTAAGGGGAAATCCTGCCTGACCAATTTGGTGGCCTTCTATGATGGGGCTACGGAACTGATGGACAGGGGTAGAGCAGTTGATGTCATCTACCTGGACTTGTGCAAAGAGCTCGACACTGTCCCACACAACATCCTTGTCTCTAAATTGGAGAGACATCAATTTGATGGATGGACCACTCGGTGGATAAAGAACTGGCTGGATGGCCGCACACAGAGTTGTGGTCAGTGGCTCAATGTCCGGCTGGAGACCAGTAACGAGTGGTGTCCCTCAGGGATCGGTGTTGGGACCGGTCTTGTTCAACATCTTTGTCGCTGACATGGACAGTGGGATTGAGCGCGCCCTCAGCAAGTTTGCCAATGACACCAAGCTGTGTGGCTCAGCTGATACACTGGAGGGAAGAAATGCCATCCAGAGGGACCTTGACACGCTTGTGAGGTGGGCTGATGCCTACCTCATGAAGTTTAACCATGACAAGTGCAAGGTCCTGCACCTGGGTCGGAGCAATCCCAGGCACAGCTACAGGTTGGGCAGAGAAGAGATTCAGAGCAGCCCTGTGGAGAAGGACTTGGGGATGTTGGTTGATGAGAAAATGAACACAAGCAGGCAGTGTGCGCTTGCAGCCCAGAAAGCCAGCAGTATCCTGGGCTGCATCAAAAGGAGTGTGACCAGCAGGTCGAAGGAGGTGATCCTGCCCCTTTACTCTGCTCTTGTGAGACCTCACCTGGAGTATTGTGTGCAGTTCTGGCATCCTGAACATAAAAAGGACGTGGAACTGTTGGAACAAGTCCAGAGGAGGGCCACGAGGATGATCAGGGGACTGGAGCACCTCCGGTATGAAGACACACTGAGAAAGTTGGGGCTGTTCAGCCTGGAGAAGAGAAGGCTGCGTGGAGACCTCATAGCAGCCTTCCAGTATCTGAAGAGGGGCCTATAAGGATGCTGGGGAGGGACTCTTCATTAGGGACTGCAGTGACAGGACAAGGGGTAACGGGTTAAAACTTGAACAGGGGATGTTTAGACTGGGTATAAGGAAGAAATTCTTTCCTGTGAGGATGGTGAGGCACTGGAATGGGTTGCCCAGGGAAGCTGTGAATGCTCCATCCCTGGCGGTGTTCAAGGCCAGGTTGGACAAAGCCTTGGGTGACACGGTTTAGTGTGAGGTGTCACTGCCCATGGCAGGGGGGTTGGAACTAGATGATCTTAAGGTCCTTTCCAAACCTAACTGTTCTATGATTCTACCTTTTGTCAGAGTTAAATCTTAAGGAAAAAAAAGCACACAATAACTATAATCTACAGCATAAGCATGATTCTATAAGATCAGCTGGAACTCTTATGAAAATTACTTCATTCTCCTTTTATTTTGTGCATTTGTAGAGTATTTTCTATAGAATCCCTTCAGTTACTCAGTTTCACAGACTGGATCAAAAATGCCAACATGAAGTTTATCACATTCTATTCAATTCTCCAGGCATTTTTCATAAAGGTACAGCTGAATAGCTTTAGCCCTTTAGCTGTCAAATTACCACATATAAAGACACATTACTCCAACTCAGTGGTTTTCAACCTTTATGCTCGGCAGCCCCCAACTGTTTTTCAGGAGAGACAAACTCCTTTACAGAGAGTGTTAATCTACTGACAATAAACACGGGTTTTTAAGTTACCTTTCACAGAATTCTTCTTTGTTACCTTAGGAGTGATCATGGACTGTCAGGGTTTGCAGAGCAGAGGTTTAGAACCATGGCTCTATCTACAGCTGCCTTTTTCAAGCATTTCAGTCACTATTTACCTCAGGATAGGAGTGAAACAACCCTTCTTCCTCGAAAGGCAGAAAGCTAGCAACTACTGGCAGATGGAACGCAGGGTGCAGCATTCTCAGGGGGCTGCCACTTCACAGTGCCAGTGCAGCACCTCTCTTCACAACTTGGCCACTCTTCTTCATGGTCCACAGACACAAGCCTGACTAAAACACAGGGGAGCTCAGGCGTGTGCCAGCTGAAAACTTTTAAGTATCAGTGCTGGTGGTGGTTGGAAGCCTGGGTGGCTTTGAAAGGTGGAAAATTAACTTGGCTTCTCCTAACACAGCGGATTGGCACTCACCTTGACTAGCTGGAGGTGCTTAAAGCTCTCTCTGTGAAATATTTCTCTACAGGGTCATTTATCCCATTCTAATATTGAAACCTAAAATAGGGAAGATGAATCATCCACTGGAGGAATCTACTTCACTCCACTGACTGTAAAAGAAGCATAAAAACAGCCAAGAGAAGTCATTGAATATTTAGACAGCACAAGTTAGTGGAGACAAATTCCACAATAAGCAGGTAATTTTGATGTGACTGTAAGAAGCACAGATATCTTTTCCGTGCATTAAGTGCACTGCCACTCAAGCTCAGCTAGTGATATGCACCAAGGAGACTCCTGAGTGCCAGTAGCTCAGATGATCAGTCAGGACCCTGCCACACCATGCAGCCGATGCACGACCCAGAAGCTAGGCTGCAAATGCACTTCTCACGTATGAAGGGGGGGTGACATGGGTGGGCTGCCCTTCCACACCTCCTTTTCCGCCTCTGTGCTGAACAGTGACTCCTGCTGGAACTGAAGCTGCTGCCTTGCCAGGAGTAGCAGCTGGGCTGATCCTCCTTCCTGCCTGAGATCCCAGCTCCCCCTCAATTTGGGAAGGATAACCTCAGAGAAGAATCAAATACTGTGCTTTGAAACTTGGGCCTTTAGGTACCTGCAAATGTAAACAGGCATTTTATGGAGTTTCTTGATGCGCAGACACATCTAACTCCTGCTGACTTCAAATTCTGTATTTGAACAAGCTGCCTTGCTAGTGATAATGTATGGCCAGGTTCCCCTGAACATATCCTCTTTTTCAGTCTGAATTAATATCTAGGTGAAAAAGAGAAATCTGGCTTTTCATTTGGGACTTGCAGACGTCTGGAGTCCTTGCAGAGCTCCAGCTGGGTTGCTGAATGTCCAGAGATTCTGGACAGATGCACTTCTCCTGTTCAGCATACCTGATGCATTTTCAATATTCAGGATTTTCTGGCCTTTATTATAATGTCCAGATAGTAGGCAAAACACACTGAGGACACGTCAGTCCACTTTGCACTTGCTGCGAAGCAGGGCACACAGCTCAGTTACAAACACAGATTTCTTTAGGTGTCAAAATGCCCTTAGAAGCTGGTCCAAAATCTTGAAGTCAGCTCCAAAGCCTTACAACCCTCAGTTAAAACATGCTTATAATCAGGTGAAGCTTTTCTTTATAGTTTCATAATTTTCTCTTTTCTAGCTTACAGCTGACAAATGTACGTCACAGAGGCATGGGCTACGCATGGATCAGCAGTCATACTCATACTTCCCAGACGTGTTTATATGGCATTCAGCTTGCTGGCTTGATCACCAGAAGCTATCAAGGTATTCAAATGGATTGCTCCTAAGCATTATACCAAAAGAAGAGAAGAAATCTAATAAAGTGTTCATCTCTGGCTCTCAGATGAAGAGAATACCTTACAGATGCCATAAAGCATTACAAGAACACAACTGCTTCTGAGCTTTGATCTGTTTTTCAGCTGCTACCGCAGGTGGAAAAGGAGTCAACAGAGTTGTTAACATTTCTGTTCACAACCTCTTCTGTACTCCTTGTGATGGCCCAGCTTGAAACATAAGGGAGAAGGTGGTGCACAAAAGAAAAGGTGATAAAAACTTGCCCTCTAATATTTTCTTCGGGAAAACTTTTCCTTTTAGAAGTGATGTGTGCAGTTATAGACACACACCTTGGTTCAGCATTCAGTATGGGTGTCAAGTGTTTTAGGCAATCTGGGTTTCCACTTTCCAACACTCCATTAATTCCAAAGAGCCTGAACACATCTGAAAAGTTTGGTCTCCAAAACACAACAGTGTTATGCCAGGGAAGAATTTTGCTTTTCCTTTCCAGTTTTATATTTAATGTTTTATTTGTTTACCCCAATACTATCACTACGATGACCGCTATGAACTTTTTTATGCGTTTTTCCCTTTCTGCTGAGTGATCATCGTATTTATGAGGAGGATTATGTGAGAGACCGGTTTTAAAAGACGTGCAAACAATTTACCTGAATACTTCAAGCTCTGTTGGACAGTCAAAGGCCACCATTTTAGCTTAGTTCATTGAAAGGGCTAGCTATGATTAAAATTCTCCTATTTAAGCAATTCCACTTGACCAGTTCAAATGCCATAGCAACTTCATCTACAAGAATATCGGCTATCAGCACAAGAAATAGCTGTCAAAAATTCCAGAAGATGCCAGTCATGAGAAGTTAAATGTTTTCTGACATTTAAACCCAATTCATCTTGGGATATTTCTGTAATTTCCCACTCTCATCACTAAAATAACAAATTTGCACCAGTCTGGACCTCAGGAACATGCAATGGCAGCCCCTTGCACTAGCTGAATCAGTGGCACATCAACTCTAGCAATAAATTACGTGAGGAGCTGTGTGCCACAGCCATTTGGTTACATCAAAACGCAGAACTACTGAATACGGTCCTGGAACAGAAGACCACAAAAAGGGTAGAGCAGAACCATGTGAAGACAAGTCACTATGTGCATGGAGCAGGGAAACTGAGCTCCTTAATGATCATCTTCTCTAAGGCTTAGCTTCACAGGAATGTCCAAAGCATTTCCATTCAGCAAACTGGGCCTTCTAACAGCCTGAACAAGTCTCCTTGCTTAATTTAGGCAAAATGTTGCCCTGTCTGACAATGGGGAAGCCCCCACTACACCTATAAATAAGAACATTGGGTAAGCCAAGTATTTTTATGACTTTTGCTATTACTAAGCTAGTGAAGCTTGAAGTATCATAATTACACTGTCCACAGACTTAAAAACATTTTTTCCTTCCCTTTATAAATTGCTATTTGTAATGAAAAAGAAGCTCACATGCATAATAAATATGGGCAGGTTAGAGGGTTATGTAGATTGTGCCGCTATCCATGCATGTACATCATGATTATAAAAAAATGGATTTAAAAGGTATAATGGAAGACGTGTGAGGGGAAGGGATGTGCACCTGCGAGTGACAGGACAAAGAACATGTATTCATGGAGTCCTCTGGATAAGTCTTTTGCTACCTACAAGGAAAAGTTATCATTTTCTATTGTGTGCTGAACAACGGATTTAAAGAACAGTCCAAAAACTCTATAAAAGCTTCTCATTTCCTACTAAATTGCAAAGGAGTTTTAGAGTGTTTACAGAGTATGCAAGCTTTCTTCCTTTATTAATTCTAGAGAACATAAAAAGTGTGCATATGCACAAATAAAATAATATGAAATACATATGCACTCAGACACGACTTGGTTTAGTTTCTGTTACTTGTAATTTGTTTACAATTACAATTATTTGCTGCATTGCTTGCATTTATAACCTATTTATCTTTCCAAATTCCAAAACTCTATCAAACCCAATTTAAAAAATTCTTCTTCCAGAGGGCATTAACATTTTCAAATGTTAGTATTGTCTCTATTTCCTGTGAAAGCCATGTGTTTTTATTCTTTTTTTCCCCACATTTTAAAGCTTCTGCAAACAGTCATACAGAAGAGCAGAAGCATCAGCGAACAATTCTGTGTTCATACAACATCTGCTTTCTTACGGTTCACTTGAGGTCCAGAACCCACCGTCATCTGCCAATATTTTTAGTGGGCTCCAAAATGATTCAAGTTAGTAACTTGAGTGGTTAGCAGCAGAGAAAAACTATACAGCCTCACCAAAAAAGATTACAGCTCAACCAAAAAAACCCACAAAAGACAGGCAGATGTGACAGAGAGGTTATTTTCCTATTAGGTCCGATGTACACCTTTCCAAAAGGCTGACAAGCTCCAACAACAGGTCAAATTTAACTGTTTTCCCAGACGACTCCTTCTGGGAAATGGAGTGGAACATTCCCTCATTTACCCGTCTGCCTGGGTTATCACTGCTGACTGAAATACCTTAGTCTTTCCACAATATTGCAGACTCCAAGTATGATGTTGAGAAACCTGATTGGAAAAGTTTTCTTTCACCTGCTGTGGCTTTTAAATATTATTATATAGGTATATAAACACATACATAAAGATACACAGAACATACCCACTGCAACATGTCTTGTCAAAACACCAAGGCAGTACTGTAACAAGTCATGAAAGGGAAAGAATGCACATTAATTTATAGCACAAGAAAAAATGCCATCTGTACCACAGAAATACTCAAGTATAAAACAATACAGAAAGAGTATTTTTAAATTAAAGTATTAATTCAGAATAATCAGTTTCATCACTATTTTCCTCTCTTCATAGAGAACATATCATTATATTAAATGTATGGTTAATAAAGTATTTACTCAAAAGACACACTGATAAAAATTTATAATCATTAACAGTATTGCCCTAAAAAGACTGTGTAAAGCAATGCCAAATGTATGGCCTCCCCAGGCTTGTTCTGTTGCAAATGGCATCATAAATTAATCCAGTTTTCATAAATATGCCTTGAGGAAACAAACCCACAAATAGCCATTTTAAGTTTAAATATAAAAACCACAAAAAAAAAACAAACACCAAAGAACAAAAATATCTTCTCTTCATTCTTAACCAGAACACAAGACTGTGTTTTTAATGACTGATACTGCTGAATAGGTCATCAAGTACTACCTAATGAGTCTGATTACCTTATGATTTATAATTTTCCTCATTTACGCTGTTCTTAGACCAAACATTTACCTGATTAGGTTGAGGTTATCACAGTCACAGAATATGCTTTAATACTTCTTGCTGCCTGAATTACATTTTTTAAAAAGTGCCTTATATCAAGCCAGATTCTGATCTCAGTGATACTGGTGCCAGCTTCAGCACATCTGTTAACTCCAGCAGATTTACTCCAAACACTCTAGCTATTGCAGATCAGGATTTGGCCTACAACTGTCTCTGAATTTGGAGGGGTTTTCTCCCCACTGGGAATACAGCAGAGGGTTTCTATGCAAACTGTAACAAATCCTGCAGATCTAACCTGCTCCAGGCAATAATCATTTGCTTTGCAAAAAACTCAACATCTAAGATCTTGGCAATTCATACTGCTGCAACCTGAACAAAAGCAAATGAAATTTATAATCGAGGCTTAATATAACTTGCATTGGACTAAACCTTAGCGCCTCGAGGCACTCAGCTCGGCACATAACAGCAACAGCATCGACCAGCCCAGCTCTTAAGCCAGCCATGCATCTTGACCTGTGCACCCGTCCACAAACACTTTTGCATTAGGAATTAAAAACAAGCATGCTAATTGAAAACAAACAGAGGTATCCTCCCTCTCTCTTCACTTCCTTCCTTGTGGTGGATGTATAAATGCATACTGATGGCTACTGGGATTTATAGCCTAACTGATTTTGACATTTTTAACTTCAGAATTTGAAACAGTGACTTTCTAACCCTGGGGCAGGAGTGCTAAATGCTAAAAACCCTTGGACTAGGGAGTATTAATTTAGTCCTTCTGAGCAGCTTGGATTCAACAACATTCTAACAAGAGCTCAGCGCTCTCCAAAACTCAGCAGTGGACGCCCAAAAAACTGCAAGGAATTTTGGATCCAAAACAGAGTGTCGTGGCTTTCATTCTTGTTTGTCACAGGTCAAATTAAGTTTCAGACCTGAACTTGAGGGGAGTGGGGAGAATTCAGGTCTGGGTATGAATTTATGGCAGGATTAAATCGTATTTCATTTGTAGCCTGCAATGCATCTTTTTTTTTTTTCTTTTTTTTCCCCTTGTGGTTCATGACGTATTCATATTTTAAGACAAAAACAAACATTCACAGAGCAAACGTTCTGGCATCACAAGTCATCAATAAATCTCTTTTCCACAACAACCCACAAGAATTCACTGCAGGACCCAATTGTTAAAACACAAAGCAATGACATTCTATAAGCTTTCAGAAGTATCATTCTAGCCCTTGTGGACTTGCTGAATTCTCTAAATGAGTCACTGGCCTCTCAACAGAATTATCTAAACTTAGGTTAAGCCAGGTTAATTCCCTTCCCCCTTTAATTTAGAAGTCCAGCTGCAGCACGTGGCTTTCCAGCGAAAAGATCTAAATGCAGAGCCCATTCACCCCAAACAGGAAATCTCACGGGACCCAAAGCTCATTTTTTCCTAAAAGCTAGAGATAAACCACACTAACGGGAAAAAAAAATGTGGTTTCCAAAGCCTCATGGGCCATGTGATATAAAAATCAATATTCGTCTTACATGGTACAAATCACTCTCTGCTGAAGGCCAAAGGACCATAGTTGAAGCGACTATAGCTGGGAGAGGCAAAAGGGCAGCTGCAAAAAATGGGAGATGAGGAGAGCAGACATTTTGACTAGAGCAGGGACAAGGGAGATGCCAAAACCACCCTTCTAACCAAAGCAAGCAAGCAGACATGACATTTGGGGTTGGGCTGAAGGTTTCAACTCGAGAGGACATCCCTTCTGCCCTGCATGCTCTCCTTGGAAGGTGAGATGATGAGCACTCATTTTCTCAATCCAAGGGTACTTGCAACAACTACAGCTTGCAGCACAGCATCCTGCTTTAGCTACCTTGCCTCTAACTAACCACACAGTATCAGCTACACTGTAAGCTCCCCAAAAAGCGTTTGCTGGGCAGACACAGAATATCATAATCTTCATAAAGGGAACCACTATGCAGAAAGTAGCTCAAGTTTTTGTACTCCCACCCATACACTGCTGTAAGATCATTTGAACACACTACTGCCTAGTTTCTTAGGAAAAAAACCTAAATTTCCAGGCTAAATATTTCATGTCCAGTTTGACTTTAGGAATGGGTACAACAAACAAAAATCACAGCGGATCGTGCTGTTGATATTGATGGTCTATACAAATTTGGTTGAACCAAGTAAACTCTCTTTAACCTTCCAACAGCGCTACAGTTTTCACCACTGGGTATATAAAACTAAGTAGTAAAGGTTTTGCTTCAGCTGTAATAGATTCTATTTTTAATAATAAAAGAAAAAACTACCTTTTTTTTTTAAAGGAAAAGTTAAAAAAAACTAAAGAAGGAAAAGGGAAGAAATAAAGAAAAAAGAAATAACTTATCCTACTAGTGCTGCAGAGAAGTATTTAATTAAGGATTTTGGACTTCAATTTTAAAAAAGAGTAGGTTTGAAGACTGTAGAAAAAGCACAAAACATGATAAAAGCTAAACAGCCTGATGAAAAACTAAGAAGCAACTGAAATAAGGTTTTTTTAAAAGATGAAATACAAACTATTTTAAACTGATCCCATGATATTTTTAACAGCTGGAATCGATAATGCTGAACTCAGCCATAATTCTACTGTATTTAGTTTTGTATCTATCAAAGTCCACACGACATTTCCATGAGACATACAGATAGATATATAGGCTGATAGACAGATGGATAGGTACATAAAAAGAAAAATGAAAAATATCATTATGAAAGGGAACATTTTCTTGTCTGCTCTTTCAGTGCACTTTTTTTTTAAAATTTCAATTTCTACCTTATTATTTCCTATAAGTAGAAACAGATTTCTCTTTCTTTCAAAAATTCTTAAACAGAAAGCCTCCTTTGACAGTTTCAGCAGCAGATTAATCACTTTTGCAACCCACAAAAAAAAACTTTTCTGGAAAGCATAACTGTCTGTAAATGTAAGTGACAGAATTACTCTCTCTTATGCTAAGACGCCTACACATTCTCTCACTTCTATGACTCAGCACCAGATAAAAGTTTGCGAGATAATAAGCAACTTTCCTTTAGAACAATAAAAATAGTAATAAAAATGGTTAAAAAAACAACCCTTGTTTCCCCCACAAAAAAATAAAAATAAATCCCTATGGTGCTAAACCAAATTCTGCCAATGGATTCCCCCTGCCACTGGAATAAGATACAAATATCCCAAGGACTTCAAAGAGGAGAGGGGCCAAGCTCAAGCAGCATCAAAATCAAAACACATGCAAACACAGGAGGCTTTACTTTTTCTCCAAATGAGCAAGAACGGGTCTGTTTCAACAAAGAGGGATTTTATTACTGTTCATCCCCTGCCTTGCTCTAATTTGGTAGACAAATGAGTTGAAATTTTGCTCACCTATAATGAAAATTTCCAGACACTCTAAGGCAACACACTCAAGGCAAAAAATCACAGAAACTTGTGAGGAAGGGAAGGGAATTTCAGTGGGACTTTCCCTCCTGCACTGTGGTTGTTATCTGACTTGAGCTCATTAGAGCCAGACTAACTTCTCCTTCAGCAAACCAGGTCAGTGACAGACCCTTCAGACCAGAATCTAACTCTAATTTTTGACAAATATTAAAAAAAAATAAAAATAAAACCACCCAGAAACCAAAAAAAAAATAAAGCTGAAAAGGAGGGACTCAGACCACAGCTAAGCTCTTATGATGGCCCTGAAATGAACAGGCACAGTCCTGATACAGAAACATCACTAGTCTGCTTGTAAATGCTGATGGAACAGAAGACAGCCACCTCCTGTCCATACGCTCTTGCGAGCTCCAGCATGCAGATTAAAGTAACCAAAGGATGGTAACTATAAGATGGCCGATTATTTACTTAAGTAGACATGCCATGGACCTGAGGAGGAAAGTGGTGATTTCCCAAGCCCCAGGGTCCCCCTTGCCAACTGATGGACACTTCTGCTAAGAGCTTCCATCACCTCATGGGTGGGTCACCAGAGTCCATGTCCCTCAGAGGCAGCTTACTCTACCAGAAGCTGAAAATTATCTAGGTAAATAAAGCAACAGAATGCTGCTTGTGCACGTCACCTCTGCAAGAAGCAGAGTCCAGCCAAGGAGTACCACATCCACTCCTGAATAGGCTGCTGCTGGTGGCTTTTACATTTTTTTTTACACTGGAAATTGTAAATCAATGGAATTAGGTATTGCATTTTAAATTTAAAGGAAAGCCTCAGGGTAAGGTGTCCCTGGTCATGGGTGAGGGACTTCTTGTTGGGGGGATGCTTTGGACTGAGTCAGAGGTAGAATCAAACCCTTCAAAATGCCTTCACTAATAAAGTGCACGTGCTCTGGCTGGAGGCTGGTGAGCAGAACCCGTGTCTCAGCACGGTGCTGACAAGGCCCCGGCTGGAGCACATGTGCATCCTGCACAGACCAAGGAGCAGGCAGGAGCAGCCCCATCCCAGCTGCTCCCCATCACTGCATAGGGAGCACTGAGCAAACAGCAGTGTCCAGATGCTCCAACTCAGCTGGCTGCCAGGTGAATTCGGTACCACTCACCTTTATAGAGCAATGTCTTGACATTTTGGGCAGGGACCCCTGTGTGCTGAATACTTCCAAAAGAGAGTGACCAGAGCTGGGAAAGGGCTCCCATGCACCCAGACACCATCCCTTTTCCCAAGGAAAAGCCCTGCAAGCTCTAGACGAGAATTTACAGGCCCAGATAATGATACTACTGGCCCATTTGCATTTGTGTCTCAAAACTATGCTCTTTATTTCACAAATAACAGATTTCCATGCCTAAATCTGACTAAAAGCAGGTGTACCTCCAGTGGTTTCTGTGCAGCTACATCTGCTCACATGCCAGGGCAAACGCCAAACTATTTATTGCGACTTAAAATTTATTGCTTTTTTAGTTCTCCATCCCAAACCCATTTTTGTTCAAAAATTCCTTTTAAATCCTTCTATGCTGACTGGATAAATCAAATTTGACAATTAAAATGGTAAATTGTTCAGAACCTCAGAGTTTCCACCTGAGGATCTCCAAATAGTTTTGGAACTTAAATGCACTTAATTATTCCCATACCCCTTCCAAAAAGGAAACAAAAAGAAACATCCTTTTTAATTATTTTTTTCACAGATAAAAACTTAAGTCCTGAGAGCCCAGAACAGCCCACTAGGAAGCTGTTTGCTCCAAAGACTGCTTATCCAGTAAATCAGATGAAGGGCTGGGAAGGGAAGCCAGGAGTTTCAGCAACTCTCAGTCCTCTTGTTCTCACCACTTCATCAAATAACAGGCACAGCTATGTGATCATGCAGTTGTCAGTGTTTTCCCTCAAGGGAGCTGGACAGAAGATGCTGAAAGCATTTGATCTACATGGTATTAAATGCTAGCACTGAACATTATTGTTCAATGATGAAAATTCAGACATAAATAACTGGCTTGTTTCAAATAAGTAAAAGGATGTCTGTGTTTGCAGGAAACTCACAAGAGGGAGTAAAGAACCAGGGTGCTCCTTTTCTTTCATTATTCCCCTTTTTATTTCTTTTGTAGCTGTGTCTGGAAATAAACTATCAGACAGAAGAGCTGCTCCTGCTGTTGCTGTGGCAGATGGCAAGCAGAACTCAAGGCCGGGGCTTTGCTTCGGCCGGGCTGCGTGGGGAATTCTGCTGCAGGAGGAAACAAGGCAAAATGTGCAGGCTGCTGTCTGCATTCAGATAAAGCACTGTCTGTTGCTAGCAGCACAAGTTGTTCTGAAAACAAGAGTCAATCATCTGTAGCCTTATTTCTGTACATTTCCTGCAGGGGTCTCATGAAATAAATGAGAATAAATGTAAGGGCGAGAGTTCTTATTAGGAGCAGCCTCGTCAGCATCACCCAGCCAAGCATTTACGTCATCAGCATACTAATTTAATCAGACCTGAGCAGTGATGCTATAAATGGATTACCATTCCAGCTAGTGTGGTTACCGAGGTAACTCAGCCCTTTGTGCCACAGATACAATCGGCTTAATGATAATAAAAACCTCAGCACAAATGAAACAGAAGGAAAAGCCTGACAGGGCTGACGCATACACGACCCTTTCTCTCCTCTTCCCCCTCCCTTTCCCAACCTCAGCCGCTTACTGCAATAAAATTAAGTGCTGCTGTGATCTGTATGCACAGCATTCCCATAGGGAACATGCAAGTAAATAGAACCCGCGGAAATAATTAATACAGGCCAACAACTAATGCCGTCAGCACTACTTAGTCATTCCACCAACCCTGAATGGGAGAGGGACACATAGACAGAAATGCCACACGGGCACACGCCAAAGAGCCTGCAAAGGGCTTCAGACAAGTAGTTGCTCACCACCACGTAGCATAATTTTACCAGCTGATTGCTTGGCCCAAGAGCTGACTGCAGTAGTGAGTTTAGTCACTGCCTACCCCTGCCAGGAGGGGGGCATTTCCATATGATCTCCTGCTCATTTGAAACTGGAGGTGACTTAAGAGTGGGCAGCCCAAAGGCCAGGGAGCAACTCAACTGCAAGGTCAGCAATCCAGATGTGGAGGTGACTTGGTCCTTTGCAGGGAGGGCTGAAATGGGGCTCTGGGCTTTCCTGCATTCAGACAGCATTCAAAAACAGCAGCCTACTCACCTCCCAGCTTAGCCTGGGAAAGCAAACAGCCTGCAAAGCAATAGCCTCAATGGGCTAAAAGGCAGCGATATCCCTGCCTTAAAATGGACAGAAGATGATACTCTTCAGCTCCTCTAACTATGCCCAATTGAGAGCAGAGCTCCATATGGATACTGAATGCCACACAATTTCCTTACTTGGATGCCAAAGACAAAATTTCGCATACATTTTAAGATTTAATTTTCTTTTCCTCCTTCCCAAAATGTAGGCAATTATGAGCTCAAACACAAACATCTAATCTCCCAGCTGCCAGAGCAGCTCAGGCATTTCACCTGCCCTTACTGCAAGTCACCATCTCCTCACCTACCAATGCTTCATCTGAAAACACCAAACACTACAACCGGATCAGGAGCAGGAATTCATACCGTAACCTCAGGCTCATCAGGCTCCTGGTGGGTATTGCTTGATTGTAAGGGATTAGCATGAGACCAATAACTTTTGATGGATTCACCAGGAGTGCAATGAATTCTGCATTGCGTGTCACATAAACACAGGCATCAATCTTGTTGCTTTGCAAATGCCAAAACATAGCTCACACAGCCTTTGGAAAAAATCCACAGAGACTTCCCAATGTTTACAACCGGACATGTACAGAAACAGCTCTACCTTTCCTTTCACAACATTTGTATGTTTTTGGTGGGATTGCCTGAGGGCAGCTTGTTCCACTTACGGAGACCATATCAGCAAGGCAACCCAGCACTTTTTCACTGAGCAGAGGTACTCAAGTGTTTGGACCCAAAACAAGCATTAGTGAGACCAGCCGCTCCAGAAAAGAAAATCCTTTCTGAAGTGGCAGAACACCAGCAAAGCCAAAGCTGCTTCTATGCACTTTTGCATGCCCCTGCAATGAGCAATAATAGCAGATTTGTCTGTAGACTAGACACATTCAGGCTCATCTCTTGAGAAATCTCACTAAGCACTTTCTCACTCCTCCACCACACAGAAAAGCACCAGTCCTCCTGGGAAATTTATTACATACTTCTAGAAAAATAGTTAAATAGCTCCTTTAGGAGCCCTTTTAGATCAGATTACAGGAGTACACTCTTCCCTGGAAGGGAGAGAATCCTATGCAAATGACACCAATTATGAAAAGTTACGCTCTTGGTTGGAAACACCCAACCGGCTGAAAGTAGAGTTGTGTGTCCTGATCTAACCATGTCCTCATGGCAGCCAGGCAGGTGAGCCGCAAATAACCCCAGGAAAGGAGGTGGGGTGATAAAAATCAATCCTCAAACTAAAAGGCAGACGGCAGAGCGCCAGAACATACAGCTCTGGAAATGGCGCGACTGTTGATGTGAAAAGGAAGCCATCACCTTTGCTTCAATTTAAAAGTCATCATGACAGCTTGAGAGATTGTAACATTTAAGTGACACAGTGACAGCTTGATCCAGTCCAACAATCACAATTCACAGACGTGCTTTAAACACAAACCCTGCTTCTCCGGGTGCAAAGCTGCTTCTTGCTTAGGAAAGGCACATAGCAGGAGAGATGTAACATTAGAAATATTCCTCCAGGGTGGCCACTCAGCTGGTTATTCTGCATATACTCTGCTTGTGAGAATGGACTGGACCTCTCCCCATCCTTGTGGCAAAGGGCCTGAGCAAAGACCAATGGACGGAAAGAAAAGGAGAAGAAATGGCATCAATGTTGAGTGTTCCATTAATTTCAAGGGGAGCTACAGGTGTACAGCACTTCAGAGAAAGCCCTTAAGTATCTTCACTGCCACAATCAAACAAAAACTGAGCCATGCCGCCTCCGTTTTTACCTTTAGAACTTGGTCCTCCTGCCAGGCAGGTGGGCCTTGAGGTCCATACAGAAACGCACAGCAGTGCTCAACAGCCCCATCCAACTGCATGTGTACCAGCCACATTAAAAAGATAATTAGGTGTTTATTAAAATTTATAGTACGCTTCTAACCTCCTTATAGTTACGTGCTTGTTCTCTGGGCCATGAAGTTATACCTAATGGTATGCTGGGCCTAATAATGGCTCATTTTGGGGAGTTTTTTTTTTTGCCTGCCCGATTTCCTGCTCCCACAATTTAGAGCTGTGGAACAATGCCACAGTAACAACCCAAGGAACCATTGTCGTCCTCAGCAGACACAGAGCAGCCACTGCTGGCATTTCTTTCCCTAAGGTGGCTAAGTTTAGGTCCCTACAGCACATCTGTGAGGCATGCTCTGAGCCTCTCTGGTCAGTCTCACCTCCGTGCCTAGCAAAATCTTGGAGCAGATTCCCTTGGAAGGCATGCTAAGGAACATGAAAAACAACAAGGTGCTTGGTGACAGCCAGCATGGCTTCACTGAGGGGAAATCCTGCCTGACCAATTTGGTGGCCTTCTATGATGGGGCTACAGAACTGATGGACAGGGGTAGAGCAGTTGATGTTATCTACCCGGACTTGTGCAAAGCGTTCGACACTGTCCTGCACGACATCCTTGTCTCTAAATTGGAGAGACATCAATTTGATGGATGGACCACTCGGTGGATAAAGAACTGGCTGGATGGCCTCACACAAAGAGTTGTGGTCAGTGGCTCAATGTCCGGCTGAAGACCAGTAACGAGTGGTGCCCCTCAGGGATCGGTGTTGGGACCAGTCTTGTTCAACATCTTTGTCACTGACATGGACAGTGGGATTGAGCACGCCCTCAGCAAGTTTGCCAATGACACCAAGCTGTGTGGTTCGGTTGATACTCTGGATGGAAGGAATGCCATCCAGAGGGACCTTGACACGCTTGTGAGGTGGGCTGATGCCAACTTCATGAAGTTTAACCATGACAAGTGCAAGGTCCTACACCTGGGTCGCAGCAATCCCAGGCACAGCTGCAGGTTGGGCAGAGAAGAGATTCAGAGCAGCCCTGCAGAGAAGGACTTGGGGGTGGTGGTTGATGAGAAAATGAACATGAGCCTGCAGTGTGCGCTTGTAGCCCAGAAAGCCAACTGTATCCTGGGCTACATCAAAAGGAGCGTGACCAGCAGGTCGAAGGAGGTGATCCTGCCCCTCTGCTCTGCTCTCGTGAGACCTCACCTGGAGTATTGTGTGCAGTTCTGATGTCCTCAACATAAAAAGGACATGGAACTGTTGGAACAAGTCCAGAGGAGGGCCACGAGGATGATCAGGGGCCTGGAGCACCTCCCATATGAAGAGAGGCTGAGAAAGTTGGGGCTGTTCAGCCTGGAGAAGAGAAGGCTGCATGGAAACCTCATAGCAGCCTTCCAGTATCTGAAGGGCACCTATAAGGATGCTGAGGAGGGACTCTTCATTAGGGACTGTAATGACAGGACAAGGGATAATGGGTTAAAACTTAAACAGGGGATGTTTAGACTGTATATAAGGAGGAAGTTCTTTACTGTGAGGGTGGTGAGGCCCTGGAATGGGTTGCCCAGGGAGGTTGTGAGTGCTCCATCCCTGGCAGTGTTCAAGGCCAGGTTGGACGAAGCCTTGGGTGAGATGGTTTATTGTGGGGTGTCCCTGCCCATCCTGGGGGGGTTGGAGCTAGATGATCTTAAGGTCCTTTCCAACCGTAACTATTTTATGATTCTGTGATTCTAACATAGTAAGATTTCTGGCCATTTGCAAGTGGGTGCTAATCTGAGTGCCAGTTAAATCAACAACCAAAAAGGAAATACTGGAGAATTTGTCCATGAAAAAAGAGTCAATAAGCCAAATATTTATTTAATCCCTTATAACTAATGCTAAAGCAGTACTGTGTTCCTCTTCCTGCTGCCCAAAGGCCTTGTCATCCACAGGCAACATCACAAGCATGATTTTGTTGTTGTCATTAGTAACATGACTTTTTCAGTGACCTACAAAGGTAGAGCAACACAATACACACTTGCCAATGGTCATCACTCAACATGTAGTCTAATGCCTTTACAAAACAAGTCTGCTCTCTGCTCTCTGCACACTTTTCAATGTTTCAAGTTGTCTCAAAACCAAATAAATAAATGTAATATATTTTCACCACTGTTGAGCTTCCTAAATTCATATTACATGCTTAAGAAACATTAAGACAGTGACCATCCTGAACAGAGAATCCAGGGGCTACAGAACTCACTGCTTTGGAATATCTGTGCTGATTTGCAAGTCCCTTGGATTGCAAAGAAGTCAGAAAATGAAACCTTTGGTAATGGCTCATTTCCAAGCCTTTACGGACAGATCAGTGGCAGCACACAGAATTATTCTTGGAGAGAAAGCAGGGCATCCTTAGTTGTTCCCTGTGCACAAAGGAAGTCAGTGATTGTAAGGCAGCTGGAGACTTGCAGGTCCCAGACATGCTGGGGGAGACCACACGCTGCCCCTGCCTGAGCACACCTGAGACTTCAACTCCCTCAGGGAATGGGAGCTGATCAAAGGCACCCCTCTGATGATGTAGTATGGCCTCACTTTATTTAGGCAAATCTTACAGGTTGAAAAAGACCTCAGGAGTTTTTTCAGCACAGTCCTCTTCCTTAAGCTAGGACCGACCCTGCCTAAACTGTTCTTGACAGATGTTTGCACAACCTGGCCCAAAGCCCCTCCAGTAAAATCAAGGACCTACCATTTCTTAGTGACATCTTTTTCTGGGGTTACCTATCCCTCCTATAGCAATTTTACCCTAATGGCTAATCTAAATCTCTTCAGCTGGATTTTAAGTCCCAGACATTGCACTTTCTAAAACAGATGTGCAGAACCATTCATTCCCCTTTTCTTTGCAACTGGAGGTAGACAGACCCTGAACAATTAGGAGGCAAGAAAACCCATGGGGAAAAGCTTATTTACATAAACAGGATCACAATATGTGCGTGTTTATGTATTTATTAGTTACAAAAAGAAATTCACAATCTCTTTTCTTTCCTAATTAAAACACCCAGTTTGCCCTGCTGCACAATTGCTATGCAGATTTAAAATGGGGACTTCTGTAGCTATTTTATGGCTAATCAAATGAGTAAATATAGTGATCTGCTCCAGTTCCCATTCTGATTACACAGTGTAGCTATTTCATTCCTTCAATAAGATCCTTGCACCCAAAAAGAACAGTTTAACGAGCTTCAGAGCAGAATGTTAGGCTCAATTTCTCTAAAGGGTAATAGAGTGGGAGTGTCTGTATAATTAAGCTTTGTTGGGCTCCTCCCTCACTTTACAATACTTTCTATACAGAGCTTTCACTGTCTCTACAGGTCCCCATGTTAAAGCAGCAAAAAAATGCAGAGCACATTAAATTCATACTGGTTGTGCAGAGGAGTTTTGGAAGACACAAAAAGCTGGAGAAATGCTAGTTATTTCAGCCCAAAAGGGCCCAAGTTTTAATTTAGCTTTAGCAGTAAAAGCACACACGTACATATCTTATTCATCTATAATGTATTGGACTCTTAGACATTTAAGATTAGAAACACTACTAACACTGATCAAATCACAGTATAAAACACTAAAGTAAACTCTACATTTTCTTCTCTGCATAGAATTTGGGATTAAATTAACAGCACACAGTCTATAATGAGAAACATTATCTAACACATTTGGAAATGTGTTGAATTCCCTTACAGAAAATAAAAGTATTTAAGATACTGATTTTTCACTGGAAGAAACAATTTTTTTACATAAGCCAGCAAAACCATAGTATTTTGTGCTTGCAGAAGAATTTTCAGCTGAAGGTCTGAAAATCCTTTCTGAAGTCAGATAGCCAGGTGGGATATGTGATTATTACCAACTCTGTTTTACAGATAAGTTATTAAGATAACTTAATGCTAGAACACTTCAAAATGTTACTGAAAATACACGGACATGTCGGGGAGAGGAAAGGGAAAACATTAGATCCCATTTGGTTCCAAAGCACTGTGACTGCATCAGACCTCTTCCAAATCAGTCATCTTGTGTATCTCCTATCACTTTGTATTTGCATCGAAGTGACTATGGATTCTGTCTTTGGAAACTATCATACAAAAACCTTGGCCAAGAGGTCAAAAACTAGTTAAATTGTTCAATTCTGCAACAACTGAAAAAATAGGGCACTAGGGAAGTTACTCTGAAAAGAAAGTCCCACAGCCAAATCACAAGCTTCACTTCTAATCAGTAAAATCCATTACTTCAGAGTAAGTCATCAGCAAATAACAAAGAAACTAAGACGGGTCCAGGAGCAACTTCCATTTTTTGGCATTGAAACTCACCAGCTTGCAATGAGACAGAAATACCTGATCAGAAACAAATGGATACTGCACTGTATTGCACTCCTTTGCCACAGGATGCTTTACATTCCAGAGATCCATTTGAGTTCGTAAAGCAACTGGATGATCTGATGGAGGAAAAATCCCTGACTGTTATGGAAGACATCATTTTTATCAAGCCAATCCCTGTGAACACCAAATTCTTAGATAAAGGGAAATATTCTGGGGGACTATTTATATGAATTTGCAGTACTCTTGTCTTCTTCCTTTGGTATTTACTGGGAAGCACACTGAGGTGGAGTGACCATCTGAGGAAGGATGGACAACCTTAGGTTCTTAATTTCAGGCCTATCTTCACCAACACTTGCTAGCAAGATACTGAAAAGGCAAGGCTTACATGCCAGTTCCTGATCCAAGCAGGTTTTTGTTGTTTTGTTTGGTTTGGTGGTTGGGTTGTTTTTTGGTTTTGTTTTGTTTGGTAGTGGTTGTTTGGGTTTTTTTTTGGTTGGGGTGGTTTTTTTGTTGTTGTTGGGTTGTTTTTTTTTTTGTTGGTTTTTTTTTGTGTTATTTTGTTTTTTCTTCCTAGAAACCAGGCTTATTCTACTTCTGCCTATAAAAAAAAACAAACAGGAGTAGACCAACACTATAATGATAGGAGCTGGGACAAAAGGTACTTGACTGAGTACAAGACGTGACTTCCCTCCAAGCTCAACTGCAGGACTACAAGGTCCTACAACATTAAAAAAGCATTTATCTGAGTCTAGGAAGCAGGATACCAATGCTTTCATCAAACAAGCCAAGCTAGAGCTGGCTTTACAACAGCCAGCATTTAAGATACTCAAGAAAACTTGGCAGATAAATAAGATATTAAAAATTCCCCAGGGGATAGCCTTCCAACAGAGTGAAAGTGCTGCTTCTTCTTCATGTGAGAAGACCTATTACTGGAAGACCAGCCAACAGCATGTGATGGAGCTAGTGCTGGATACACTGGCACAGTGTGTATGCAAGGGAGATGGCAATCTGAGCATGAAGTCTTACTGCTTCCCTTATACCATACTGCATCTATCCACAGGAAAAGTTCTCAGCTGTTATTGGGCACAACGTCCCACTTGGAAAGCCAGCTCAAGCATTTTTACAGAACAAGAGGATCTCCTTCACATTTCCTTGAGTTATGAGCTTACCACTCCTCGGAGGTGCATTAGCTGATTGAGGGATCTGATCCGGATGTATATGGCATTTTTTAGCTGCTCAAGCAAAAAACTAACTTGAAAATGGCAAACAGTACCTTGGCAAGTAATTCAAAGACAAGCAGACACCTGCTTTGGTGTTGGCTGTGCTAGCTTAGCCACACAGAAAAGTCAAACAGCTGAACAAATTTGTAGTGTTCAACATAAGCCTTGAAGAGAGGCAATTTATCCCAATCCACCCAGGCTGCAGCCACAGAAGAGTGGAAGAAAGCCACAGGGGTCCAGTAGCAAATACTACAGGTCACAAATAGCACAACATGACCTACACATCCTCACTACACCAGGTACTGAATACTCATCCAAACACCTTACATTGGGCAGGCGAGCAAAGAAATGGGTTTAACCCTATTCAACAAAAGTGGTGCAGCCCAGAGAAACCAGATGGCTCAGCCAAGACTACAAAACAGCAGGCGAGAGGGCTGGGAGTCTCAGGGACACATTTACAACACAGGTACGAGAACCCACCTCAGGTTCAGGGCGGAACTACATTAAAAGAAAGACCAGATCAGTGATAGATGCTTCAGAGTGAGTATTTATTTCCTTCCCCCTCTTTCAGTATAGCCTTACTATCTTTAGTAAGCTTAGAGGCACAATTACAAAAGCTAATGCCACACAGTCAAACCTGACCTTTCTCAGGGCCAAAGCCATGAATTCCTACCTGGCAAAGCTCTGATGTATGCATCTGAGAGTCCCATAAAGTGCAGCAAGGAAAGCCCCTTCAGGGTTCAAGCTGCTGTTTTACAAGAGACATTTTTAGCCTATAATTTTATCTCTTCCATCTTTCCAAGTTGCTTGAAATTAAAATAAACATGGACAAGGGCCTAGGATTTTATCTGTCACATATTGCTATCATTAAACACACTCGAAACAAGTGGGTTTAGTTCAAATAAAACTGTCTCTTCCCTCTCCCTTTCTCAGCTCAACAAACATCAAATGGGAAACTGCACTCCAATACATTCAAAAGCAATACACGTTACACCATGAGTAGATGATCCATCTGGCAGGCTGACACAGTAATAAGTTTGCTTAATTGTCAAGTCAGGCATATTACAGACCCAGTCTGTCAGTCCTTTTATTACAGCTTTGTACCAGGAAATTTCAACTGCTTTGTACTTTACATGTGAAGACGTGGTATGCATCCACACAGTAGTAGCACACATGCACAGGCACATATATGAAGGGTCACTGAGAACAAGGAGATTAAATTAAGCAAGGAAATGCTCAAGTCAAATAGCTCTTAGCAGCTGTATACGTTTCAGTATGGAATAACCACCCAAAGAAAGCAATGAGATATTTACATTTAATTTATCTGAAACTGGACTGGTGAAAACACTTGATTATAGGGGATAATCCAGCACTGGCTCATAAGCTAAAGAGCCAGAGATCCTAAAATGTTTCTTCCATTTATATTTTCTAAGCAATCAGCCCAATATTTCATTTTTGGCTCCACACAGTTCCTATCATACAGCCAGTCTCCTGAGATTGTCCGTATATTCTCCTGACAAATCACTGAGTACACCCAGCAAATGATCGAATTCATCAAATGGTTGTTTTGCCTTTAAAAACCCCACAAAACAAAGAAGAAAAAAAAACCCAAACCCAACCCCCTTTTTCCTCCTTTGCTTTTGTACCTTACCTCATCTCCTCCTCTTCATTAATAAGCTCAAATGATGTTATTTACAGGAAGAATTTGAGGTCTTCCAAAACACAATTTGTAGGAAAGATGCCAAATATAAATTGTATTCTCTAGACCGCATACATTTGTGATTTTTACATGAGCACATACACACATGTTCAATATAGAAACAGCAGGTGTTCCCTAAAGTTTTATTGCCATTAGTTAGAAATGACCACGTTACTCAACAGTGTCAAAGCCAAGTTTTGTCAAAGGCAAGTCTTGCCAAAAAGCTAAAAAGCCTGATGATTTCCAGTAGTATACAGCTCTGCTTTGGGGTGCTAGCTCTTGCAGATACCTCCAAGACCTAACAGTGATCTACATTTACCCTAAAGAAGCATTTAATGATTGCATCCTCTGTATGGTATCTCCACAGCTGCAAAGTACAGAGTGCTCTTGAGCACAGTAGCAGCTCTTTGTCACTGGGGCCTCATAAAACACTGTGACCTTCACGGCCACCCCGTTCAACAGCCAGATACCCCATCTTTGTACTTTGGACATTAGCCGCTGATGTGGACTTCAGTCAAAATGTTTCCAGAAAAAGATTAAACAGAGTTCAATATAGTATTTGTACTATCTCCCTCCTGGACCACACAATGCTCAAAAAATCCCAGCTGAATAACAGGGGTTTATCCACCACTTTTTAAGACTACAAAAACAGTCCTAACTGCACACATCTCTCATGTAATGCACAGCTGATCTTTCTGCAAACCAGCACAGTAATCAACCCCAAAACCTTATCTTTCCCCTTGACAATCACAGCTTGAAACTGCATGTGCCTCCTTGGCTTTGTGCTGGACGGAAACAGAACTGTACCTCCCATCCTTCTTGAACTTTCCTTGCATCATGAGTTAATGGTTTTCAAAGAGGGAATCAAAATTGCCTGAGCCCCCAAGACAACTGGAACAATTTCTGGTATGAAAGCTGGTGATGCCTCATGGCTTCTTGGGACAGCAGCAGGCTCTCATCAGCTTCTTACCAATCACTCTAGTCTCTCATCAACCCTGAGATAAACAGCAGTACAGTACAGTATGACAAGATATTGAAGTCTCTGACCTGGGTTATGCTAATAACCAGGTGAAATGATTGCAACAATTTTATCTGTCTCTACACATAATGCCAAAAAAACTGTACAGCCTGCCCTTCCGCTCGCTATACTTATGCACATGGAAATACTTCTTTTGAGGCAAAGGATTCATTGTAAGGCTTAGAATATTTTGCTTGGGCAGGGAGGAATCAGTCTCAGGCTGCATACATTGGGAGAAATAAGTTATAACAATGGCACCAAAATTGCATTTTTCTGGCCAGGTCCATTTTTTTTTTTTTTTTTTTCGTTTTGTTTGATTGTTTGTTTTTAAATCTGTAGGAGAAGACAGTAATACTAATTGGACCGACACATTATTGATTTCCCAGAGAAAGAGCAGTTCATTAGAGTGCTCACTTTCAGCTGTGAAGCAACATGTTACGTTTATCTTGCTGTAATATTTTTTCCATTTCATCCTCTTTTAGTTACTCATAGAAGTTTCCTATTCATTATTGAAACACCATATGGCGATAATATATGCTAACACAGGCACAGTGACACAGTCCACAAGCCTGCTATTGAGCAAAAGTTGACAACATAAGGCTGAGAGAATTGCAAGTGCTTCCAAGCCACAATATGTACGTCACCTAATTGCATTTCACTGTGATGCAAAGAAGTCTGAGTAAAGGAAGGAACTTCCTTACAATGAAACTGTAACAGCCTGGAGTAATTTACAGTTATTTGAAGAGCTGTAGCAAGTATCTATCAATTCATAGCTTTGAAATATGGGCTGGGTGTGGGCTGGGGTTTTTTTTAGCCTAGGCAGCTTTAACATACAGAAAGAGACAACGCATCTCAGCATCACAGTCATCTCTCAAAAGACTCCAGACAGGAAGGCAAAAGGCAATCAATTTAATCTTACTTTAATGGTTAGCAGTTTTGAACTAGGAACATCTTGCAACAATCCCAGGATATGCTCAGGCTATAAATGTATCACGTTTATTTATGCAGTGCTAGCAGGGTGTAATGCAGAAACTGCACGGCCAGCTCTCATTTTTCTGTAGGGCACTAGATTCTTCCAGGCAACCCTACCTGAAATGGGGCTGGGAACAGATCTGCTCTGCCTTTCTGCTGTCCACAAAGGCCTCTAGGGAGGGGTCCCCTCTTCCTGGTAGGACAGATCCTTGTAAAAACTGACCATGAAAGACAGGACACACCAGGGAACGACAACACCATCCCAGAACATCCCCACTGTGGGTCCAAAGCCCTGTTTCAGAGCAAGCTACACAGTTTCTCTGTCTCTCAGCTCTCCATCTGCAAAACAAAAGAATAAAACTCCTCCTTCCTCAGGGCATTACAAGTATAAACACATGAAAAGCTAGAAGCTTCAACCAAACAGTCATCAAGTAAGTAACCACAAGAAATTTTTAAATGATGGGGCTTCCTAGCATGTTTTAGCCTTCATCTTTCAAATGTATTTAGAAACTGTAACTGAAGAAGTTAGTTGCCCTCCTCTTTTAAAGAGCACAACTCAACAGCAGCTCATGTCAGCAGGATCTATGCCTGCACTTCAATGGTCTCTGGATAGATTAGAGGCAATTCAAAAGCATATCAAGGCAACACTCTCCTTGCTGTGAGTGTAATGCACAAATAACAAAGTCATCATTCCTACTTTGATGGAAAGGCTTGGGGAAGATGTCCAGCACAGGCCACAGTGGGAACAAAGTGCCAAGTGATGCACTGCCGTGCAGGTGTTTCTCTAAGCTGCTGTGCTGTTCCCTTGGCTCTGAACTATTTCCTTTCTCTAACAGGGAGGGAAACACAGCTGGTTCCTAGCGCGTACAGAAGAAAAATGCTCAACACAAAAGGAACGAGAAAGCATAAAGAGCAGAGTAAAGGAAGCCTGATTTCCTGCGGACTTGTATCTTGCATCTTGAGCAGACTCTGACCCTTCCTGTTCTCTGCCATTACCTCTCCTGACCGCCGCTCCTGCTTCCCTTCTCCCCTTGTATTAGCCTTGGCATTTGTCTGTGTATGTCAGCCAAACAATCCATGTTTCAGGTCAGAGATCCCGGTTACAGCACAGTCTGGAAGAGCAAAAGTTCAGGTTGCCTGCAAGACACACAGCAGGCTTGGAGCTTTCTGTGTACATGTGCAGATGAGTCAGCCCACGGGCCATGGCGTGTACTGCCAGCATCATGTTGCAGCTCCCTGAGAGACATGGGTCTGGGTCCCTCCTCCCCAGCCACTGAGTTTTGGACACATATACCCCTTTCCTAGAATCACTTAAAAGCAGCCACTGAAAAAACATGTGGAGAGCAGCTAACTGCTGGACACCACTGGGTGCTGGGTGAGAAGAAGGAATCAAGTAGGCTCTCATTTAAAAATAAACCAGCTATTTCCTTGGTGAGCACTGTGCAGGGGAGTGGCTGCCATAACATGGGAAAATCACCACTTTGTGCCAGAGGACTAAGTTCAATTTCCAGCCATATGCAGGTGGTAAAACAACTTCCCAGTTCCAGACTGCTGGGTAGACCAGAGCAATGATACAGGTCCAGAACACCACAACTTTCTGGGCCTGAGGGTTTGAATCCTCCAGGGTTTACTGTCAAGGCATCAAAAAATCTGCTGGCTGTAAATCACCAAACTGTATCTGAGTATCAAGCAACACCTTCCCACAGAAGAAAAGTAAGTTCTCTTATTTCCTCTTCTTGGATCACACACTCCAAGATAGAAGGGGATGCATCTCCCCACACCTGAGACCTCTCCAAATCCTTTTGATAGTGGACGTTCTCATGTACATTCTGCTCATCCATTCACATGTGCTACTGGAGGAGCATAAATCCATGACAGGGTTCCCACGTTCTGGCCTCAGCTTTGCTGGTGACCCATACACATCTCAAGTCACCTAATCTCCCAGTGCCTCAGTTCTTCTCTCGCCCATGAAATAGCAAGCATACTTCCGTATTTCACAGGGTTGCTGTCACGGTGGTAAAGCTAATGCTGCTGAAGCACTCAGATGCATCGACCCGTGCAAGGATGCAAGTAGAGTCTGCATCTCAATGAAACACAAGTCTCTGCCCTAGAGGTGGCTGCTTTTTGCTGGCTGGACACATGGATAGTTCGTGAAGTGCGCTGGGTCCCATTGAGATGAGTGCCAAACCACAGAGAGTGCCAAAAACCAAGGATGGGGAAATGATGACAGGCTTCCTGAAATAACGGTATATAGCAGTTTGGTCCCATTGCAGGGAAAAAGATGGAAAACAAAACATAACAATAGGTAGAAGGCCTTGAACAGCTTTAGCGAGAAAGAGCCCTACTCTCAACCAGTCACAACAAAACAATTACAAGCGCAGAATGAAAAAAAGACCAAATTGTGAGGTACTATTTGCTTTTTATCACTGTTCCCAAAGTAAATGTTTATCTTTATCCATACACAAATTTGAGATGCCTGCAGAGATTTTAAAGTCCAATATATCCTGCACTAGTCGTCATCTCAGACTGTAGCCAAGCACGTAGGCAGAAAACCCAAATGAATGCAAAAATGAGTAAGGAGAATGGGGAAAAGTAAACCTTCCTGAGATTTCTGTGAACTTGATTATATATCAGAAAAAAGAGACAGCAGGAGTAGTGCTGCTTTATTTTCACTCTGATGATAATACAAGAGGAAGAAATAATACCCTGCAAAGGTCACTCTTATCTTGTTCATCTGTGACAAGCTGATAATCTGGGATCGCAGAAAACTTTCTTTAAAAATCTGCATGGACACGCTCTTATCAAAAGGATTAAGATTTAATACATACTAGCAGATGCAACCAATTCAAGCATCTGCTAATCAGTGTCAGTTTGCCACACACACCAGCTGGGGCTGATGAGTGCAAGAAAGTTTCCCCTTGTAGAGAAATCCACACATACATGAAATCATGTTGGCTGTGCCTCCCAATTCACATGTATGTGGCTGAACATCTCTGCCCTGTGCACGCTCCTCAGCCAGCAGGAGTGCCAGGGATGGCGTGACAGATGTGTGCTGCTCGCAGCCAGCATGCCCGCAGTGGCACTCCTAGAAAGCTTCAACCTTGCAACCATCTCAACCACCACCCCCACAGGGTGGGTATGTCACTCTGCCTTTGGAGAGGGGAACCACAGGAGTAAGAGTTTCCTGGACATTGAGGCTTTGCTTCTTGAGTGCTGGGAGTAACCCACTGAAATTCCTCCAGATGGGATGCTTCCTTTTCTACTTTAAGTAATTCACCTGGATTTTCCAAACAGCATAAAGCCAGCATACTGCAGCCAGACGTGGGAGCACAGCTCTCAGAGGTAACCTCGACTTTAAAACAGCCTGTGCAATTGCTGATATCTGTGACTACGGCAAAACTGTCACGGCCTGCTGAGAACAGCCCTCACCATCAGCCTTGTGGTGAGCCTGCAGGCGCCCTCCTGTGCTGCTACAAGTGTTGGAGCTCATCGGCTTGGGCACACCTCTGAGATACTGTTGACCCTCTGTGTCCATGTGAGCCATTCAAGTCAGTGAGGGTATGGTGGCAACTCACAGCCTGCATGAAAAGCACTGTGTAGCTACATGTGTAGGGCATGTAGCTCTGGAGTAGCAGGACAGTCCTACTAAAAGGTCATCACCACTTTATGATGGACAGGGGATGCTTTCTGGTTTCAGCAGATAGACTTACTCTCAATGAGCCTTTCCGCCCCACAACCAAAGGAATTAAAAAGTGCACAAAACCCAAAATGCTAAGACATCAAGTGAACAAATACAGAGAGCCCCTTGCCATTGGGAAAGTGCTGCCTGGCTACCGTGCTGTGCTGCTGGACTCAGAAGCCTCTTTGGCAAAGCTGCACAGATGTCCACAGTTTAAATGTGCTCAGACCATCAGAAAGAGGCCTGGGCATTTTTATTTACTTCAAATATCATCTCTGAAGACAGCAGAAGCTAAGCTATCAATTTCAGCCCAAATTTCATTAAAAAAGACTCAGCACCATTCTGAACACCTGAAACAGCCAAATTCCACTGAGTCCCATAACTAAGGCACCGCAAACTCTTAAACACTACAGGAGTGAGGAATTAATTCAGAACCCACTGATCTTAATTTGCTTGTACCCCTAAACATTCTTTCTTAAAAGAAAGAAAAACATTCCCGACAAAAAAACAGGATGCTAGCAAATACTCCAGGGACTGTGCTTGAAAAATCCTTTTGGTGCATACCAACCTAAGAAACCAGGCTCAGGAATAAAAGGAACAAGGAAACCATACTCTGAGCCTGGACTAGCAAATTTGCATGGATTGTTTTGAACACAGATTCAGCAGTCCGCTTTTTGCAGCGCCCGTATGTCAGTTCCACAGCTCAGACCAAAAGCAATCATAAAGCTCTTTTTCAGTGTTAGAGGAATGCACTGCTCTTTGCTGAGCAGAAGGCCTTATTCATGGTTGGAGATACAGCTATGTGTAAACAAAGATAAAACACCTGAACTCTTAGTCATGCATTCCTGGTGCATCTATAAGTGGGGCACTATAATTAGAAATGCACATGGAAGAGCACTCCTAGGGGTCTTCAGCACTCAATATTTCGCCTTGTTTCTTATTTGCCATCCCACAGCTGAAACTGTTCAATCCTGTCCCATCGCTTCGCAAGAAAATTTGTCCATTGCCTTTTCACTGCTTTTGTTATCCCCAAATGGTTGTCAAAAGAAGTGATGGAATAACAACCAACACTGTCAAACATTTAAATCCTTTTTAAATTCCAGTCACTAGAAGACATTACTTCCCAGTATGTTTGGAATTTAATGAAAATGTATCACTTTTTAAAATTTAATTTTCTTTACTCCTTTATTGTTCTGCAGCTCACAGTGAGAATGAGCTTCTTTTCCTTGAAAATATTGCTGACTTAGGCTGAGAGTGTTGCATAGTAGCAGATGTCTAGTACTGGGGGTAATGATACAGAGGCAGGAACATAAGTGTGAATCCCTAGATACCTCACCTAACTTTGCCTTCATTTTCCCCACCTGTTAGATAAAAGATAAAATTTATTTCTCTTTTTCATTATCTGTACAACCACGTTACCTAAAGGCCTTCAATCCAGACCAAGATTCCAAGTTCCTAGATGCCATACATGGGTAGTAAGTGGCAAATCACACTGAAGAGGTTGCCAAGCTACAAGGACAGAAGAGATTTTGAGAGGAAGCAGAGTAGAAATGCTACATTCAAGGTCGTTTAGCAAAGTGGTGGTAGCTGGGAATGAAACAGGTCTCCCGTGTGCCAGCCCAGCCCAGCCAGTCCCCTCTGGATCAAGCTGCCTCTGAGAGCTGTACCCAAGCAGATTTGATCTTGACCATCAAATCATGGGCTTTTTGCTTCTTAAATACTCCATAAATTTGGGCCACCCACTATTTGCTTTTAAAAAAAAGACCAATTACCCTTGGACCAGGTGTATCTTGTACACTTCCCACAAAGTCCTGGTACACCTCCCACAAAGTCCTCTTTTACTGAACAGACAATCTGCAGTGAAAAAAAAAAACCTGAGTTTTTGTATGCTGCTATTTCCAGTATTTCATTTTCACAGCCTCTGCTGGAAGCCCCCTCTCCAGAGTCACAAAGTTTTCTTGTTTTTCAAAAAGGTGCAAACATTTATCTCATGGGCTTAAGGCCTTGCTGCACACATTTCTTAAGCAAGGATTTAAGCAGAATGGGTACAAATTTAGGAAAATACCCCTTAACAGAGGAGCCAGATGACCACAGCATTCACCAGCTCCCCTAGTCGGAGTTCACCCTGCTCCCATCCATGGAAATTATGCATCTAAATGCCTTGTCTATACGGTCTCCTTTTATTAGTGAAAGGCATAGTGGGTTCTCTTCCTCTGAACTTTCCAATGAGTTCAAGATCAGGTAATGTTTGGTATTTTCTAAACCTTCAGCTACTGCTGAATTTCTTTAATTCAGTCTCCCCTACATCACCTCACATGACAGAAAGCACCCTTAGATGCTGTTGTGTTGCAGTAAAAGATGACTTAGTTTTGTAATTTTCTGCTCTTTCTGATCGGTGCAATTTTGAAAGAAAAACACCTAGCATCTTAATCACTTGTGACTTCTCCTATGATTTAGTCAAAGAGACTTTCACTTGCAAGTCATGGGCTCAGCCCAGGGTTGAGGTGATGGTGATTGAAAGCTGCTTCTGACCCACATATTGCTGATAGTGAATATGAAGTAAACTACCAATGCCTAGAAAATGTCTGCTCAGGGTACTCTCAACAACTGCCCCAAGACAGAGACAAAAACTAACCAGGAATGAAGCCCGAGAGAATTTTCACTTTGAGGTTCAGCAACACTGTGGTTGACTCATATTGGGGTACCACATTCCCAGAAGGACCTCCTCCCATCAAACCTGCCGCTATGAGGAGAAAAGATCTGTTCTCCTTCATAAAGGATCTATGCTGCAAAAATGCTTTTCAAACTCATCACTTTAGAGGAGAGGGAAACAGCTCTGCAGGACAGCTTCCTACCACCTCTGCCCAGGCAATGGGAAGCAGCCAGCAGGACTTTGATGCTATCTCTACCTTCATTTTCCAGCTCAGCTGACTTGAATTAGGCAGAACCACTGAGTGCAAGGAGGGTGCTGCTGACCACAGGTGTCAAAACTCTCTCTCCTTTCCCTCTATTAATGGCAGTCATTTTTACTTCATTACAATGTCCTTGTCACCTGCCTGGCACATAAAAATATATTACCAGAGTGATGCCAGGGTAAGCAATGCATGGATGGTGCAGAGATTCATACTCATCCATGTCCTCAACAGCAGGTCTGCTGGCCAAGGAGAATTGTCTGGGGTTGACACTGGCACACCCAGTCTGAGAATTATTCTTTTCAAACCTTCTGCAGAGGGTACAAATCTCTGTGCTTCAGAGGCACCTCGTGGTGCAGTGTGTCTCATTGCAATCCTGAACTCATACCAAGGATCAAAAGAGCTTTCTTCCCTGTGAGTTTATGCCAGTGTGTAGGGTATGTTAGATAAACTGCTTGCCATTATCCTGCTATCACTCCTACTTCAGTGAAAGAGGACTATGTTACAGTTTAGTTTATATTGCTTTAAAAGTATCGTGAAGATAATATACAAAAAAGAAACCTAACATAAAATTTTTCTTATTGCAGAATAGGAGTACCCCCAAGGGCAAGGTATACCTATAAAATTATTATAATGCTTTAACTGCATAAGCACAACTGGAAACATCTTCTCTGAAAACAACTCATAACTCTATTTTCCTACCTGCAGCCATTATCCTGATAAATTTGGGAAGGTCATCTAAGGTGTAATCCAATAAACATGCTGATGTTCTGAGTAAGTACCTCACAATTTGCAGCCTAATCTATTAGCCTACTATAAGACTATCAAATGACTCACCAGTTTTAATACTTAGTACATATCAAACAAAGGAAAATATCAAAGCTTTACATTCTAGTTCAACCTTTCAAGGACTTGAGTAGTCTTTAATTACAGCAGATGATACATTCAACTCCAGCATTTTCTTTCTCTAACAGCTATACTTAGAAGTTGCTGTAGCTGTACTTCTCACAGGACATCATTACATTAACCCATAAATCCTGAAAAGTCTGATAAACTGAACAAAGAAAGTAGGGATTTTAGTAGAAAATCTCAGAAATGAAATTCAGCTTCTTCTGCCCACTGGATCGCACACAGTGATTGTGATGCACCAAGGAGCAGCAGCATCACTCCTGGGTAGGAGGACAAGTCTTCAGTACCCCCACCTAAACTGTGGGCAAGAAGCCATGGGAACAAGCATGTGCGCTGAGCAGCACACATCATCTTCAAGGCTGATGAACTTAAACAGTCAGATCAAGTCCAAAACTCGGTATATGCCTTCCAATCCTCCAGAAAATGAAGCACACCTGCAGAACTATTTGAACGCTATGATTTTTTTTTTTTTTAATGTTACAGGTACAGAATAAAAGTTAAGAAAAACAACCTATTCACAGAATATCTGATCCCAAAGGAAGAAGCACCAGGAGACTGTCAGCAGTACTGTCCTCAAACTGCAAACGCTCAGCAAAGTGGTTACAGAAGGTTACAGAAGTTACATGCTGGAGCTGACCTCCGGCATTGACAAGGAGAACGGTAAGTAAAAATCTCTTCCAGTGTTTTGACACAATAAAGTCTTTCTCAGTAACAGTATGCATTCTTATGTGTCTGGCCCACGCAAACAGAATGAACATGGGTTATTTGACATTGTGCCTGAGCACTATCACTGTTACAACTGTCTCATTTATCACAACAAAAACCCACTGGGAAAAGGACTAAATTGTATCTGGTTTACACTGTTGCTCTTTTTGACTGGCTGACCCAGATCAGACTGTTCTTCAAGGACAAGTCTGTAAGTTTATGCAAGAACTGTGCACATGCTGCTAGGATAAAAGAAGAGTTTATCAGGAGGTCCCCGCAGAAGGGATGGAAACCACACAGGTCACCATGCCAGAGCCTCTGTGTGCAGATGGATGCTTTCAAAAGTGCACAAATATGATTTAACTCTGCTTTTGCTAAGCTCACACGCTTAAACAGAGCAAATCTAAACAAACTAAAAGCTACTTTAGTTCTGTTCCAAAGGTACTGGTTCTCAAGTGCTTAAAAGAAATGCAACAACAAAAAGAACCAAAAAAAACCACTAACCAAAGAGAAGGCCTGTTTTGGTAATGGGTGTGACCGCATCACTCAGCTACCCTTTGGTACTTTTGATTTCTGAGATTTTATTCAGGGCTGACATCGGTAAGACAAACACAACATAACATATAGCTGCACACATACCTACATACCCATACACAAGTAAGAAATTAGGCCAGTCCTGAGATTAGGAAGCAAAGGCAGGGTACAACTGGGCACAAGTACATCTGGGATGATTTTACAAGATCTCAAGAACCGCCCTTTTTAAAGTGCCACTGGGGTGTCATACTTCCTCTGATAAATAGATCACATCTCACCAGAACTTAAATAGCTCCACTTAAGCACTACCTAGATGAGTGACAAAAACTAGCTGAGCTGCTGTCACCCCTGCAGTCCTTGTCTAGACACAGCAGAGTAAGTGCGAATTCCAGTCTGCCTTGCTGGGCTACAGCCACCCTGACAGCTGAGCTACAATCCAAGCCACTTCATCGCCACTGATTAGATGACAAAAACAAAAGAAAACAGCTTGAGACATGGATATCTGGGTCTTTCTGGCAGTGTGACACATAAAAAGTTAACAAAACAGAAAAACAACAAGGGAAAAAAAGCCGAACAGTACTTGTGAACAGAGCAGGTTTTAATTCACAAGCTATTGTTGGTGGAAAGTCAAGGCAAATGAAATACCATTTTTTGCAAGTATTTTGGCAATCTAGCAATCAGGATCAGAGGCCCTTCACTCAGAGGTATGGCAGCTTTTGAGCCAGTGCCCCCTTCAGAGTGACTGCGCCCTTCTCTCCATTGACAGCCACATCTGGATGCTATCACGAGGAACTGGCATGCCTGTTTGCAGCAAATACCAAGCGGTTAACAAATTGACTCCAGCAGTCAATGCTGGCCACTTTCCCACTCTCTGTTTATGCAATGTGCCACTAACCTGTTGAGTCCGAGGTTTGTAAGGAGAGCTGCTCTCTAGGTCAGCCAGGATGCTCGTTAGAGAGTCGATTTCTGCATCTAAACTGGACCGCCTCTCCTCAAGTGTCTTGCCACCAGGATTCACCTGAAAGAAGAAAGCAGAGTTCCAGTTATTTTAAACAGCTTGGCCTGCCACTTGGTTTCGTATTGTCCTAATAGAGCTTCTACCATGCCCAGCAATAACTCTTGGGTTGCAGGGAGAAACATGCTGAAATGTTGTAGCTGTCCCCCAGAACCAGCAGCTAGCCTCAATCTAACAAGGATTTAGGCTACTTTGGGTTTTTTCTTAATGTTATTCCCACAATGGTCCTATTGTGTTAAATTGACTTGGAGGATTATGCAACTCAGTGTGCAATCTGCTGCCAAGGTGAAGAGGCAGGACAGTCTCCACTCCCACAGATGGAGAAGATGTATTTTAGAAAGATGCCTGGCTGGGCAGCCAAAGATGGGGACAGACCTGAAGCACCAGGATTCTGAGAGCCTCTCTTCTGCCATGTCGCCATCCCAGGCAAAGCAAAAACAGCAGAGCTGCAAGCCACAGTGGCCAGCACCTGGCCAACTGCACCTATTATTATTTCATATCAATTTGTGGTGGCTGTACCTGCATGATTCAAAACTTCTTCACAATTTTCATCTAAAAAATGAGCTCCTCCAAGGAGGAATGAAAAAGTTCAATTCATTTCTAGCAGATTCAAGGTGAGTGGCATGATTTGTGATAAGCAATCACAAAGTAACATAAATAAGGTCCTTGTGAAAAAGGCTATTAGTCAGGAAAGCCCATGCCCAGAACAAGTATGAACATACAGGCAGGACCCTTTCTGATTCAAAACATCTTGCTTTCTTTCTGTTTTCAAAACAGCACAGCCCCACTTGTGCTCAAGATAGGGATGCTCTCTTGGAAGGGAAAACCAAAGTTCTTGAGACAAGTGAAATACTACACACTGGAAGTCTTTTCTAATCCTGAGTAATTTTTCTTTTGTCCTTCCATTTCTGACTTACCTGCAAATTCCCTAGACAGAGTCTCTCTGGTATACATGCAACCACAGAGTTTAGTGCAGAAGATCTCATTCACAGCTTGACTGCTACAATAGCAAAAACACTAAAGATTTACCTAACAGCTCACCTAACTTCAGCTGGAAAGCCTGTTCAGACCATAATAGCACCTCCACAGAAACAACCCAGCTCTGTTTGCCTTCACTCTCAACCAAGTTACTTCTATTTTCCAAGCCAAAAATTTACCTTCTCCTTTGTCTCACTAGTTCACACATAGTTTTTATTTAAATTTCATTTCAGAACCATTCAATCATTATCTGTTTTACGAACTCCCCAGTCATCAATCCAACACATAAATGGCAGGCTGGTCAAAGAGAGACCGACTATGCAAAGCAAGCAGGCTCTGATCTGCCAAGCTTATACGTGCTGAGGCATTCATTAGTTCCTAATGATTACTAAATCTTATTGCATTACAATAAATTTGTCTTGACTAACAAGAAAGTGGAAGCTCCAATGTGCTTTATGCAAGAACACATCACTTAAAAGGCTGAGAGTCAGGTTAGAAACTACTTACAAACTCAACTTCTTGCCTATTTTTATTATAGAGCCAAGATTTTCCATCCAAGCTGTTGCTCAAAAAAAGAAATACTTTTCACAGGAATTATCCCAGACCATTATTCCTGGATAGCTGTAGTCACCTGGATTTTTTAATCTGCAAGATTACAGTTTCCTTTCCACTATTAGTGCAGTTCATGGCTCTTTCTTGGTTCTTCTTCACCTTCCAGTTTCCGGCCTATAATTACACAGCAGCCACAGGCTTCCAAGACACAAAACCTAAGATTGCTCCACTTCAGAGAATTTTTAAGACAAGCAGCCAAAAGCCAGCCTGGAGAAGGGTGGGAGATGCGAAGGGCACCCAAGGCCCTAACATTTGAGGTGATACATCAAGTCAAAGGCAGGCCCACAAATAGAACCAGAGTCCGCACATGGCCTGTTCAGCATTCTGATCCTGGAGAGTAGGGATAGTGGCAGATGAGAAGATCAGCCAATTTCATTTCTGCCTCTTAGCATTTCTGGGCCATATTATTCCCTGGTTCTCATTCCCCAGAACAATTATGCAACAGCTGACTAGCAAATGCTGCAGAACAAGTTGTAAGATTGTAAAAGTTAAATGTCCTTTGGAAGCCTGGAAAAATAAAATAGCATGGAAACATCTCTATTGCTTCTGCATTCTGTAAAAGATTTAGTTATTCAATTAAAACATAATCAACATAGATTAAGAGTCCAGTTCTACAAATGCTGGAGCACAAGGCAGTATGACAGTCCAACGAATAACACTACTAATGTGTGTAAGGGCTTTTTTGACTGGACTTTAAGTACATTTAATAAAAGGTAATCCTCACAAAGACAGGTTTCTGCTTGCTCTCTCTTCCTCATCTCCACAAATCTTTTTCTCCCCACATTGCTCCAGATCTAACCAAGGGATTTGTTGCACATAGAAACAAGAGTAAAATTTGCAAAGCTAACTTTAGCAAGAGGGTGAAGCTACTTCTCTTCTCATGCTCTTCATCATGACATTGCTATAAAAATTTTATGATATTGCTCTGGAACAAACCCCAAGCACCAGGTCCCAAGGCACAACAGGTTCGCACAGGCATGGCTCTGCTCTGAAGAACACAGACTGGTTAAGCTCATGACCTCACAGATACAAACATCAGAACCAGAAAGAACTCCTAATTCTACTTCTCTCTGGATTTATGGCATTGTTGCAGACATGTTGCTTGTGCTCCCTCCCTTTCAGTGAGCAGAATATGGAAAAACTGGTTTAAAAAGAAAAAGGATGCTATCCTTGGCCTGGCCAATGCAAGTTCAACAAAAAGCAAACATAAGCCAACCCAGTCCAACAAATTACACATGCCAGAGACTATCCACACACGTGAACTTCTGCAACACCTACACTCCTATCCCTTGGCTCAGTTCCTGCTGTGAGACAAAAGAGAGAAAAACAGCAGAGAGCTTCACTGCTTGGCTTGTTTGCCCACTCCTGAATTCCTGGTGTGCAGTCAGAGCAGCTGTGATGGTAATCCACTCCTGAGCCCTGTCAATCCACTCTGTTCTGATGAAAACTGGCTTTAATTTTGCTAGTCCTGCCACCCAATACTAGTCATTGCCACAGGTCCCCCCACAAAACCTCAAGGGGCATCATTACAGAACATGCAGCGTAGACGGCAATGCATGGCCTCAAAGTTTGCCTCACTGGGCTAGGAAAGGACGTAAGATTGCTCACCAAGCTAGAAGTCATGAAAAGCACAATAATTTCCCTAGATGCCACCTTTTTCTACAACCTAGATCACCTACTCTTATCACATTTTGCAGGTCACAGCGAGGAAATAAAAATGCTTCTCTTTTGCCTAAGCCAGCTCCTTGCAATGTGCTCAAAGAGAAGAATCTGGCTCCCAGATGTCCTTTCTAGCTCCTGCTCCAAATTCCTTTCCCTACCCACACCCAGCTGCCTCTCTTTTATCCTCCATTTTCCCCTCTCTCCATTCCCTGTTTGTTGCCATACAGTGCTGCAGCTTGGGACAGTCATTAGCCTCTGGGATGAGAGATGAGAGGTGGGCTGCCAGGCTGGCTCTCAGCCTTTACAGGAAATCGTATTGATACCCATCACGTTGCTGTGCCAGGAAAAGATGAAGGGTGGCTTTTCAGCAGCAACTGCCTGACTTACATGGACAGCAGAGTAAAAGTAACTCCATAGTCCCAGCGTATATTTTCTGCTAACACAAGACAATGACCAAACTCCTGAACGCTTTCAGGGAATCAGGACTTTGCTCACTACACTGCAACTTTCCAGCACCAAAATCCACCTTCTCCCCATCCACCTTAGCCTTGCTCATGTCTTCTCTAAAGTAGGTTGAGCTGAGCGCATTTCATTAGCATTGTGGCCAGCTCATCCTCTGACAGCTCCCAGGAACGTGAGCTGTCATTACTGGGAAATGCAGTGCTGTTAGATATGTACAGACACGTTCAAGACAGCAGAGCTACAGCTAGACACACAACCTTCCTTGTAGCATCAGCTTGCTCTGCCCATCCTGCTATCACAAGTCACTGATAACCTCCTAACTCACAAGTGGAAGAATGGAGATGAACACCATGGATATTAAGAAAGGTCATAGCTAATCACTCAAAACAAATGGGCTGGGGGCCTCCAGTGCCCTCTGATCCTGGTACATTGTTTTTACTAGGAGCCTGAGGTGCTTGGGGAGCTCTCTATGGGTTGTGACAAGTCAACACAGTCTGCATTTTTACATCCAAGGAGGAAAAGCAGCAAAGGCAGTCATGGAAAGGAAGGGTGAAAGTAACAGAAGCAAGGAAGAGGAAATTTAGGCAAAATCAGGGGTTGTGAACAGATATATAGTAAATAAGGACTTTTGCCTTGAAAGAATTTATTGTCTTTTCCTCCAGTAAATTTGACTGAACTACAGACAAAGATGCACCCACAGTAGCCACCTGCCATGCTCTGCAGGCTGTCAAAATCCTCGAGTAGGCACTGAGGAGGCAGGAAGAGTAAATGAAACAGCTTTCCAAACGGTGAGTTAGCATCTCTTTCTACTGCATGGCCTCAGGTGCTGGGCTTAGCCAGAGCCACAGACAAAGAAGGATGGGGCTCTTATTTTCTGTTTTAGCTAGGGGTGGGCTGGGAAGAGGAGGGAAAGATGTTTGATTTTTATGGTATCCACTGTACATACAACAAGAGATTGTGAGAAATGTTAACCAGGAAGAAGAAAAGAAGTGATTCACTCTTGATATACTTCAGGCTGGAGTTTGTGTTTAATCCCCACACACACACACACTTTCTCTGCCCTTTTTCCAACAACGCCACTGCCAGAGGCAAGATCCTTCTCGGACACACACCTTTGCCACCCCATCTCTCTTCCTGTAAATTTCCCAATGAATTATTTCCAGGGTCACAAAAGCTGTCTAAAACCCCAAAAGGCACTACAGCGGCAAAAAGATGCATCCCCTATCAGGAAAATGAGGCACCCTGAAGATGAGCTGCTCTGTCTATTTCTCCCCTGAGCCTAAAGACAAGTGCAAACATTTTCTTTCAAATCCCCTAATGTAAATTAAAACAGTCCCAAGAGGCTACCCCACCAAGCATGCACATGGAGGCAAGAGCTGACTGAAGCATTCAGGGCAAGGGGGGTCTAAAGTTGACCGATTCCTAACCACTGTTCCAGGCACCAAGGAGGGACTGGAAAACTAGCTGTGCCCTTTAAAAACAGAAAGATTGAGTCTTTTGAAACAAATCCGAAATGATGGAAGATTTCAGCAGATGTAACCACAGTGATTTCACCAGACATTATTGTATCAAGGATCTAATAGAAAAGAACTTCCCTGCTGTTCCATCAGGCTGAAGCCAGGCCTGAAATATCCTTTTCAGTCTTTTGATGACATCAAGGATAAAAGCCAAAGGGAAGTTAGGTTTTGATTTATTTTTTTCCCCTGCCCTTTCCTGTTTTCAGGCACGGAATAGCTTTACCTGGTTTGTGTTGCTGAATATTAACAGGACCAAAGGAAAACACTTCAAAAGTTTTAAGTGTTCAAAGGCATCATTTGGTGTCTCTGAAACACCACTGTCATTTAACTGAGCAACATTTCTACAACTCTGGACACTTTTGAAGATCTCCTGGTAAGGAAGCAGGTGAGCCTACCTGGAACAGGACTTAAATTGGGTGGAAAGCAATCTACTAAACACCAGCCTACCTTACTGCTCCCAAAAGGGCCAATAAATGTGCCAAATACATTCTCTCAGAGAAGTTCACACCAGCAGCTGTGCCACTTCAAACCACAAGAAACACAGCAGGGTAAAGGGGACTGTGCTTCTGAGGTCCAAGCTCAACCTGGTCATAGACCCATGGCATAGGTCTGGGGTAGCCACAGTCCCATATTCAGTTTCTCCACTCACAGAAAATGAAAATAGCACTGGGAATCCTAAAGATTAACTGATCTTATCTCTGAAGCAACTGGTGTTGCAAAGACCTGCATAGGCTGACAGCTGGGGCAGATGAACAAGCAGCTGAAGAAAAGTTATTTGCTAAGCACTGCTAGGAGACATCTTGCAAAACCTTAATAACGAATTTATAAACTCACTGTGGCATAGGAGGCTTATAAAAAGGACAAATAATAGAAATACTTAGCCTCCCCTCCTCCCCCCAAAAAAGGACCCAACCAACCATGCAACTAGAAGGCATCGGTCTCAGAACAATAAAAAAAGGGTGTGTTTTTCATCACACAACATGCTATTAAAGCTGCAGAGCTACTTCTGCTACATGACACTGTGGTTGCTATGAATTCACATGGATTTCAAAAGCATCTGGAGAAACATGTGGAATAAAACTCCACCAAGATACTTAATAAATAAAAAATGTCCTGTGCTTCTCCTTTTACATTTTCCTCTGGAAGCTCACTACTGACCATTTGTGATCTGATTTGGCTTTCCATAAACATTTACATGAAGCCTCCACTTGTGCTTTCTATTTGCCAGCTGGCACCATTCAGGAGTCACTTCTGCTAGTGGGTACATGTCAGTCTATCCAGGTTAGTAACTGCAAGTTGCCTTAGTGCCAGAGCTTGGACCAACACTGGAAACCCACTTCTCTCCTTCTAGCTGAGTCAACAGAAATTACATTGAATTGCACTCAGCCTCCTGGGACACATATAAAAGACAGCAAAGACTTTGTTGTAGTTATGAATCTGTATAACAATAAGGATTTATATTTCCCTAGAGATCAGTGTGACAGGCACTGCTCACATACAGTGGTTTGGAAAGATCCTCATCCCAAGGAGCTCATTGTCAATTGGATACCAGCCCCAGGAAGAGAAAGCAGGTAGAAGGGTAAGAGTGAAGTGCTGCGACTCAGGGACACAACCAAGCTCCTCCTGGCCACCAGATGAAGACAGCAACCCACCAGACCAACTCAGCTCCTTAACGGACATTTCATTCTTTGCATGTGCTGTCACAGCCCTGACAAAACATGCCAGAAGACAGCAAACTGCTGTCCAAGCCATCCAAGCTCCAGCTGCAATTTCACTGCAGGATGGCCCCAATTTCACATAATTAGAGGCTTGGATCCAAGCCATGGCCATGCTGACCACTGGCCTGTGGAACAGTGGCCCTTGTTCCATCTCTGTTTAATAAGCCATTGCCCTCTGCACATCCAGAGAGGAGCCCCAAACCCAAAACCAGCACCTTGGCTCTGTTCAGGGGCCTGAATGCCACCAGTGTAGATGGGCAGCGATAATGCCAGGGCAGAGCCTAGGACTGTGTTCCCTTCCAAACATCTCCTGCCCCTAACACTGGAGAGAAGCTTTTGCCACGAACACCCATGGTTTCTTCAGTCTTCTCAAGACCACAGAAGAGGGTTTGTCCCTGAATATTAGCTGAGTGAGCAGAAACAAGAATGAAGCTGCGTCACAGAAGTTTAGCCAACAGGCTCCGTGGCCCGAGGCATGCTATGCTGAAGCACTGGGTACAAGGTCAGCAGCAGATGACCTCAGTGGCTGTGATGGGACATGAACAATAGCCCAAAAGAGATTTGCAACAATCCCTGTCCCATTGCCACACTTGAGGACAACAGAAGGCAATTATGTGACAGGAGTAAAGAGGATGCAGAAAATAATTAATGCACTCATTAATTAATTTTCAGCCCAGGGGTCCACTTTCAGGGGTGCCCTGAAATTGGAGATGCCAACACAGAGGGCCTGTGTTGTCTCATCCCCTTAACCCCATCTGCTCTACCTCAGGATGGTATTTTATCCAGGTCCCTGCTCCCCACATCACAGACTGACACATTTACCTTGGACATGCCAACACAGAGGGCCTGTGTTGTCTCGTCCCCTTAACCCCATCTGCTCTACCTCAGGATGGTGTTTTATCCAGGTCCCTGCTCTCCACATCACAGACTGACACATTTACCTTGGACATTCAAACCTGCATGCATCTTTTTCATGCTTCTGACTGCTGCATTTTGCTCATGGAGGGAAGTCCAGGTTGGCTAAGTGGAGCTTTTGAAACTGTTGAAAATGAGCAAACTGACAAATGCCATTTAGTTGACTGGAGGATCTTCACAGTGTGGAACAGCTAGTACACGGGGAAGAGGCACCATGATCCTCAAGCACATGAAAGCAAAAGAATGGATTTGATAAGGAACAGTCAGGATATGAAGAAAGAGGAGGAGTCCCATGAGCTGACATCTGCTAGAGCAGCAGACCTGATGGTCCTGATAGTTTACTTAACATGTCTGATCAAAAGCTTTGGGAGTCTTGTCTGTGTTAAGTGCTACCAGATGCAAAATCTGCAGCAAGATGAGAAGTGTAATAATAAACTAAGGAGGCACATAAAGTTATTTGAAATCTGAATGGGGAAGATGGGGAAAGAAGGGGGAGAATAAAACCAGCTTATTTTTCCATTAAGGCAGTTTAATATTCTCCAGGTGGAGTTACAATCACTCATCTTTGGGAATTAAAATGAATTAGTGAAACATTCTTGTTCATCAGCAGAACATACAATATAAAGTGGATTATATCAATTTTTTTTCTATATGCCTTCTACAAGACAACACTACCTCTCTATTCATGGGGCAGGAAGAGCTGGCCATTAAATCATTCTGACCCAGCCTTTCACTGACTTTAACTAACTTTACAGCAGCAGGGAATATATCCTTTTTCTTTTAATTAATGCAATTACATTAGGAGTCCTTATTGATAATTATGGTGACTGTTAAAAGTTTCCCCTTTTTTTGCCCACTCCCCACCAACTTAAAATCTGCTCCAATATCGTCACAAATTAATGCTTAATTAGCCATCAAGCAGAGCTGATGTTCCCCACAGAGTATTGCTGTTTGCAGAAAAAAGCAAGAACTAAGAGGAGATATTGGATATTTCATCATCTGCCTCCAAGGGGAACCATAACTGAAGAGTAACCAATTACTCCAATAGAGTTGCAAAGTTTAATCAATATAGAAACTAAATAGCTCATTAAGTGTCCACTGTATTAAAGGAAGACCTTCCCACTGACTCACACAACATGGACGTTACACTTCTAAAAGATCTCATGGTGATGTCCGAGACCAAAGACTCCCTTCATCTCCACATCCTGGCCAAATTATGATCTTCCTCTTTCCTTTTCTGGCATAAGGGAAAAGGGAAGAGGAGGATGGCTCCAACGGCATAGGAAGTGTCTGACAAGACATGAATTATACACGCCTACACAGAGGGTATGCTGTCATACCCAGCCCCCCCGGACCCTGGATTTATATTCTATATGGGAAAACCACACCAAACACCAGCTCCTGCCCAGTGCTGCGCCATCCTGGAGCATGGAAAGCACAGAGGTGAAGGTGATTTTACTCCTTTCAACAACTCTGATGAGTCTGGCACTGAAATACCATGCCCAGTATGGAAGGCAGAGTTCTAAAACTTGAGAGACGACCCAGAAAAGCAGAAACAGCTGACAGGGGAGACATGTCGAGAGCTCACTTGGTTTCACTTATGAAGGAGATTGAGTAGCTTGATAGCAATAACTAAACAGCTTCACAGAATAAAAACGTCAAATACCACAAGACTGTCCAATCCAGCAAAATAAAAAAGCATGCAGCAGCTGGGAAGCCAAAGGCAGGGAAATTCTATTTTAAAATAGCAGAGATATTCACTTATGTGTCATACTGCAAGTAATTACATGCTAGAACAAACTTCCGAGATTTCTCCATCACTTCATGTCTGTGGATCAAGGCTGGATGCGTTTGGTCTCTCTGGGTGATCAGGTAAAACTTTATGACCTGCAATACCCAGAAGGGCACAGCTGACAATTTAATGGCTCTGCCTGGTCCCCACATTGACAGAGGTGAGAAAGCAACAGCACTGCTGCATTCATAAAGATGTACTGAAATCACTTCATGTTTGTACCACTTTAACTGGAAATTAAATTTGCATGAACAAACTCTTTCCCACACAAGACTGTATATTGTGACAGCTAAATGAAGAGCTTTTTAAAAGGGACATGTCTCAGGCAATTTTAATCAAAAAAGATAGGTTTTGTTAAAGCTACCAATTTCAGAAAATTAAGGTTGACTAAAACTGTTTTTAAAAACTCCTTTTGGAATTTAATCACATGTTGGAAACCCATATGCAGCTGCTTGTGTCACCTGCAAAACGGCTCTATAAAACATAAGCATATGCTTAATTTTACACGTGCACTTAAGTTCTACCAACTTTAATGAAGTTTAAGCATACAGTCAAGCTTCTCTGAATCTGAGAAAGCATTCCTGAACATGGGTCGTGAAGCTATTAGGAAACCACCACCGAAAAAGAAAAGTAGAATTAAGATTGGCCAGTTGATCTTCACAGCCTGAATAAGCTCCAAGTCCAGAAGTTAAACATATAACATACTTCTGAATTTGTTTGCTTGTTTTGCTGTAACAGGAAGGGGTGCCCGCCAAAACATTTGCAAGGATTCAAGAATCTTCAAGGGAGCCTGGCAAAATGTCAGCAAAATGAATGTATAAAACTACATGAAAGTCAACAGCTTGGGTTTGGCTCCTGTAGAAATGAGTCACGTTAAAAATCTACTATATGTCTCTCAAAGCTGATGAAAATCTGGACTCTGCTTCAGTCCACACATTCTTGGGGTGGTTGATGGCTGCAGTCCACAGGCTGCAAGACAGCTGGGCAGACCATGCAGTTCTGATTCACCGAGGAAGGTCTTTGCCTTCAAGAAGTTTGCAATCTCATTTTCCAAACCATTAGGCCCACTTTTACCTTCCCTTCAAGGCTGCCAGATGTGTGTCTGGTACTTGATTTGGTTGGATGATCATGGGTTTTCTTCCTTTTTTAACAACCACCTCCTCATTTGGATATCTTACCTTCTACATGTTTCCTAAATGAGAACCTCAGCTGAAGAAAAAGGACCTGAATTACACAGAAAGCTGAACAACAAATAACTTGTGCTAGCCAGAGACTGCTGCAAAACCTTGCAGAGAGAATCCCCAGCATACAGATCCCTCCTGGGTGGGCTCCAAGGTTTATTTTTATACCGAGTATATGCAGATAAATGAATGTAAGTAGTTGTTTTTCAGTAAGAATTCACACATCAGAAGATGTAGCGTCCCAGTACACAACAGAACTCAGGGAAATATCTTTTAATTGTATTTTTGCTTGGGGTCAGCATAGCCACAGAAGCCAAATGGCATTTACTTCTGCACAGAAAGTATATTCCTTACCTAAATGTCTTTAAAATGCTCACCTGACCTTCATGCAGACCAAACACTGTTTGCAGAGGGTAGCCCTACTGCTCCCTGTGGGAGATGCTGATGCCCAAATGCCTGCACAGACCTCAGCAGTGGCATTTTTGGGGAACACATAAAGGGGCATTGCAGGGCAGAACCATGGGAATTTACAGAAACAGAAACAGGGGGAGGATGGGGAGAGTGACTGAGGAGTGAGTGTAGTAACAGAGCTGAAGAGGAAGGCTAGACCTGGGACGTGACAAGACAAGAGGCTGTTTCCATGGCAAAAGAGATGCGGAAATGAGGGGGTGGAGAGGAAAGGAGCTGCAGCTTGTTGAATGAGAGGAGCTTGTACAGCACCTCAGGCAGAGATGTCACTGGCTTCACCAACAGTTGGAATTGCTTCAGCTTTCCCAAACATTTCTATTTTACTTCTCACACCACTAAAACCAACACTAAAAATGTCATATGATGTTTTCCAGTTACTCTTTCTTACCTGTTCTTTGTGTGTTAATCTTTGTGTGTGTCCTGCATTTGCATCAGCAAATCAAAACTAAAAAATACAATTGTGGGAATGGTCCTGCAAAGATAAGAGTTCAATGGCAGCACATACTTAAAATCATTCCTGCACTGATGTCCTGGAAAAAATTCTTCTGGCTATAAAAACATTTTTCATTTGTATTTCTACCACCTTTCCAGCTTGCTCGGTCACTGTGCCACATGCTTTTTACAGAGATGACATTTTCTAACAACAAAACCACCATCATGGCAGGTGAATCTGTTTTTCACCAGTGATGGAAACTAAAAAACAGATACAGGAACCTGCATTTCAGCCACTTCCATTCTTGGAAATCAGACGCTCTCGCAACTTCTCCATATCCATGTCCTTTTACCACCAAGCAAAATTTGCATCAAAAATAGGATGAAGTTTGCCCTATTCTTTGAACTACTCGAGGGCTGTAAAACTTAATTTACCCAGACAGCTGGATTCTCCCATCTCTATAGCTGTGTTTGCTTTCATCTTGCTTGACCAAAGCTTATTTCTGCCCCACACAGCATCACAGTACTTGAAGCACCAAAACCAAGGTGGGAATCTAACTCATTTGCTCTGTCATGTTCCAGCCTACCACCGTGCCCAAGCTGCATGGAAAGACTCTGACTTTCTATATCACCATCTACCAATTCCGGCCAGGTTCATGGCAAAAGCGTAATAATTTGTCTGCTGTAACTTTTAGAATTCCTTCTTGCTACTGACAGTCTGCCTTCATCTCACCACTGCATTACAGTTCCTTAATGCAACACAGGCTACCCAGGATTTGACACAAGAACAACTGATCCTGCAAGAGATCTTTCCTAGGACCTGCTAATCCAACAGAAGATTTCAATAGCACTCAGAAATTACAAGAGTAGAATTTCTTCAGTACTGATCATGTTATCTCACATTCTTCCATCACTCAGCTCATCTGCTTTGACGGGAGAATTCCTACATCTTCATTATCTTTTTATTTTCCCTCTGCTTAAATAATTCTATCTTAGATACAATGATGGTTTTGCATCCTTTCTGTCACAGGCTGATACTAGCTCTGATAGAATAAAATTGCCTGCTGCTTCTGCTTGCTTTCCATGACTCCCATTCATTATTACTTCCCACATTCATGTCTGTTATCCATAGATGGATAATCCAGGTTACAGATTAACCTCTCTTCAGGTGCCAGCAGTGAACCCAACTCCAGCACTGGCAGTGTGAGTGTCCCACAGAGATGTAACCACATGAGCCAGGAGGTGCCCACCAGGGCTTGTAACCTCAGGCACAGCATTGCGGGACCACAGCCCACTGTTTGGACCCAAGCCCATGCATGTGCATAATACTTCCCTGTGTCTTAACCGGAGATGGTTTTAGCTTCATGATCTTTCAACATCACAATCAGCAACATCTTTGACCTTTTTGTTTCCTCTCATAACTTTTTAGATAGTTACCCTTATTTACATATGATCTGTATTAGGCTTTTTGCTTTCTTCTGCTCCCTCACCTCATCACCAGCTGCATGGTAGATTATCAAAAGCCATGCTGTTCCGTCTCTGAAAGCACATCCCAGCCTCAGTCACAACCTTCCTCCCAAAGAAGGCACAAGTGTGCACCACTGCAGGTCCTGGCACATCCTGTGTGCTGTGTTACTATATTAAACAATAACATAACAAATACATTAAATAACACAGTAATAAGCATGATGAAAATAATGAGCACAGTTAACTGTTTGGATCCTTGCTTCCTTTGTAGTGCTTGCCGAGAGTTTAGCTATTAAAGGCTGCACTGCATTATAACGCTGCCAAGATATTAATAGCCAGGCAGCGAGATGAATGGCAGGCTTGCATCGTACAATTAAAACTTTTCCAGTTTACCCTTTCAGTAAAATTTGTGGTTTATAATAAGCATCTTTGTCTATTCTGAAGAGAGTAAGGACTGGAAAGTTACATAGATGGGAACAGAGATTCATTAAAGATTTAAAATAGAATGTGGTTTGGCATTGTAAAACAAACACGCGTATAAGATGGGTTGCATCAAGAGCTGCCTGAAAGAAGTGCTCAGTGTTCCTTTTCTCGTGTGATCCTGGATCTACTGGTCATGCTATCCACAGAAAGAGATAAAAAAGCAGTAGGGAGGAAAGAAGTCTGCTCTATATCCCCACTCATTATGCATTTCTCATAGATACATATAGTGTTCATTTATATGTGTGTACAAGAAAAACATGCATTTAGTCTATTATGCATCTAGATATTCATCAACATATACAGACATTGTATTACTGATTTTGCTCATTAGAACCTAGAAAGCCCTATAATAAACAGATATTGACCTGTAGACACCCAGTGAGCATTTAAACATGCAGAGAGCATACATGTTATTGCTCGAGTCTAATTCAGAAAGCAGCACATTCCTGTTTCTCAAATACATAAGGAAGGCAGAAGAAGGGAGACAGATCAAAAGCATTCCTGCAAAGTCAAGGTTTGAATAAAAGGGTTAACATTACCAGGTAATTTATTTAAACTGTTGGACACGGCTTCAATTCAGATAAAAGGCAGTTGCTTATCACATGGATGTTAATAAACTAGGTTAGGAGTCCCAGAAATCTGCAAAAGCTGGATCTCGAATCGCAAGCGATGCACACAGACTATGGCTTTATTTACAGAGTCACTGGGAGCTACTGCTGCTTGCCTGGAGCCAGGCAGCCCTGCTGGCAGCTAGAGCTGCGCTCTTTTACCGATGTTCCTCCTCAGCAAGCATGTACACCCAGGCCAATAATCCTGATGATTAACAAAATCTAGCACTAGAGGGAGGCTGAACACATGTTCTGCTCTCTTTGGCCTTTTCTTCTTCTCCAAACATGAAAAGGCAGGCAATTTAAAGGAAACCTAGCACCCAAGGCAGACCCCAGTTGCCATACTGTTGAGAAGCAGATGTGTTATTTAAGGCAGCACCCCTGTAGACAAAAATCAATCTCTTTCCTCCCCAACTATTTGTCAATATGCACACCCAAAATTTAAAATAAAAAGAAATAAAAAGAAATTAAACTCCTCCATTCTGGCTGTTTCCTTAGGCGGTGAGTCACAGCCCACAGAGAGGCACGACCGCTGCCACTCGCCAGGAGGGAGCCTGGCAACCTCCTCCATAACAAGGATGAGGCACTCACTGCTTGCATCTATCAACACGTCCCCACCTTCTCCCAGGCATGAACACTGGGTAGAAGTGAGCCAGGTCTCCTTTGAACAGCCTTGCAGAGAATGGTGCATTACTTCTTCAGGCCATGTTTCAGCATTTCAACTTCCAAAATTCCTTGGCAACAGGAATTTGAGCCCTTCAGCTGATTTTCTGCATATTGCAAGAGGACAATACAACCAGTGAATCCAGTAGGTCTCAACACGGGAATAGTACCCTGCCCACAGTACTGCAGCCCCTCTATGCATAGGTGGCTCTAACAAGAACTGTTATCCTGAACTTTTTTATATTTCGTTTCATGCAAATGTTCAAAATTTCCATTGTCTCTTCACTCTAACCCCCATCCTAAACTACTTCTGCACATACTCTTTGGTATATCCCAAATTCTTTCTCATTCATTTACAGTTCTTAATGTAGCAGACAGAATTGCTCTGGGACACAGGAGATGTAGGTCCTATTTTTAACCTACCACTTGTCAGCCTGGTGACCTAGGCAAAGCGCTTTCTCTGCTTCAGCTTCCTTATCAAGGAGAGACTGGTAATTCTTTTGTAAAGGGTTTTGTGGCCTGTCAATAAAAAACACACTGATAACAGCCAGGGGTTGCTGGGAAAGAAGTGATCCCCTCGCTGAATACAATCCTCTCCCTTCCGTGTTGCAGCAGTATCTAGGGTCCCAAATGAAAATCAGACCCCTATTGCTGATGAAGCAATAGTTACAGGTGATTAGTAAATGCATATTTTTGCCAGGTGGCCCTTGGCAGGTCTGCAGCTGAGGATCATATCTGCTGGCTACATCTGCTCCAAGCCACCCAGGTCCTGCACCAACATAAAAGCCTGGGCTCTGAACCACTCCTTTAAGGAGAACTGGTTGTTTCAAAGCCAGGGGACATCTAATCCCTGGTGATAAGGCTTATTGAGATGCTCCCATAGGAGGCGTGGCTCCAGAGGCAGCCTTCCCAGGGATGGGATGAGAGGTAGGGACCAGCTTTCCACACCACTGTGCACAGTCTTCATCCCTGAGCAACCCTGCTTGGCAAGGAAGGAAGAAATTGCCAGTGCCATGAGCAAGGGTCCCTCTCTGCGAGCAAACAGGGCACTCAAGAGGTTGTTTATGAGAGATTTTTCACTTTTCCTTTCCTGGCCTGGGCAGAATGCCTGTTTTGAAACTAGAAGGTAAAAAAAAAAAACATAATAAACCCTGCCCCCCTCCCAGATCTGTCTATTTCCCTTTGACAAACAGTGATTTCATTTTTCTTCCCGTCCAGGACTTTTTTTTTTTTTTCCTCTTTTAAACTGAGCCCAAGCCAACGTGGCAAAAGGCTCTTTGCTCATGTCCTTATTTGTCAAACACGCCATCACCGCACCCTCACCACCATTCTGGGAACAAGCCCTTGCCTTCGCCTGCTGACTTCAGCCGAAGAGAACTTCCCAACACAACTCTACCCCAAACCTAGTGGACTCTTTTTTAAAATAAACATTTCCTTTTCTCTTTCTTTTTAAAGCAGTTGATAAGAAAAGAGCTTAAATTTCCTTCTGTTTTCCTCCCAAGCCCTGCAGTGAATCAGAATATGATGGATCTTGATGGGAAAACAGAAATCACAAGAAACTGCCAGATCTGCTGCAAAGGTATTTCACGACCTAGTCTTCTGATTTCCATCAGAGCATAAACACCTCAAGGGAAGTCAGATACCGAAGTACTTTTTTGGATCTGATCCTAAGTGGCCAGTTCCACTGTCCAAATAGATTTAAAGAAATAAACAGGTCTATGAAAACTAGGTATTATTACTTTAACTGCTGCTCTTAAGCTACAACTTAAACTGTAATAATCTGTGCAGTTTTTAGCTGTCTGCTAACAGTAATGCACAAAATGATAATAAACTAAACATATATATTCTGCTTCCCTTACCAACTCAACACCTAGTATAAAAAGCTTTACATGGAACCACAGCACAGGTATTGCATAAGGTATCATTAGGACTCTGCCAGACAGAGACAAATTTCTGTTGTAAAGGGCTGATTTTCTGGAGCAGATGAATTTCAAACTCTGGAGTAAATCTGGAGGACTTGCCCCAGGTCTGCAGGGGGAGAACTGCTCCAGGCAGCAGCCTCAGATCCAGTCCGTGCCAAGGAGAGGGGTCATCTCCTCTAGCACTTAGATTTAGCAACAGAGAAACTGAGGCATGTAAATTAAATGGCCTGGCATTGGAAAGCAGAATCAGGCAAGGCTTTAGTTTGTTGGAGTCAGATCCAACACATGCTCATGAGATCTCTGCCTTCAAGGCAACCAAGGGCTGGGAAAGGATTTACAGCAGAAGAAACACAGCCACCATTCATTCTGCTCCTTCAGCATGGGAACCTCTGTCTGGAGTTGTGAAAATGATGTGTTCGATGCACAAAGACATCAAGCAGCTTTCCCCACCACCACCTGCCTTTTCCCCTTATGTCTTGGGCCCTTTATTTTGTGACTTTTGTTGCTCCTGCAAGATAAGGAGCTGATTTTGCAACATGAGACCCAGCTGACTCCTGACTTAGCCCTGGCTGTTGTCTACTCCTGATCTCCTTCAGAGGATGGAAGGGAAAAGAAAAGGGAAAAAGGTGACAAGAGAGCACAGCTTAAAGGAGGGAATGTGTTTGCTGCAGGGAGTACATCTGGGCATAGTGACAGGCAGGAGTGCTGGGGTACAACTGGCAGGCTCACTTTCGTCTGAACAGCATTGCCATGTGAAGGAATCTCTCTCTACCCAAACTCCTGCCAAAGCTCCATGCTGCGAACACAGCTCCAGCCCCAGCTTCCCAAAGCCAGAGAAAAAGGGTGTGACAAAAAGCAATTTCATGAGCTCAACGGCGAAGAGCCATCCTATACAGTGGTTCTACCATGAGGCACATCCCAATGACAGCCCCAAGTGTCTCAGGCACATCTTTGGACCCACTGCAGGAGGGAGGCATGAGGAGCTGAAGACACGAGCCCCTTCCAATAAACACCGCGAGGTCCCTTCCTTGGGCAATCCAGCAAGGGGGAAGCCTGACCCGGGAGAAGTCCGTGAAGTGCCATGACCCCTTCCCGCTGCCCAGGCTTCTGCACAGGGAGCCATGCAGGCTGCGCCCTGCCCTTGCCAGAAGCCTGCTGCTCCACTGCTTCCCAGGGCAGTCTTGAAGCTCCCTTGCTCCCAAAGGGTCCACTCTTCTCAGAGAGATAAAAGACAGAACAACACTTGCTGAAGAATTACTTCATTTCCCCAAGGCTGGGAAAAGCCATGCTCCACACTTGGCTGATGTCCCTGACGGCTGCAGCCTTTCCTGGCAAGGGAGAATGATCCTCATTAACCCCTTCCCTCTCAAAGGCTGCTTATAGCACTGAGCCCACTGCAGGAACAGCTGAGACTTTGTGACAGCATCTGAACATCTTGCCACAGGCAAGAGATCACAAGAAGCCCATGAAGGAGGGAAATGTTTTCATTCTATAGAGGCACAATGTTGATGAATTGACTCTAGACCTTATGATGGGGCCAAGAACTAAGCCAGGTCTCTTGAATCCTGTTTAATGTCTGTTCACTAGCCTATTCTCAGGTTCAAATCCATCCAGGGACACAGGACTGCCACAGCCTTGCAGGGTCACCAAGGGCAGCCGTATGGCTGTGGGTATGTGGTTACACAACAACTCTCACCAGCCTCAACAGTAGATCAAACTTGCTTTGCTCTCACTACTCCTCCCAGAAGACTCTTACAGACCTTTGCAATCTCAGTGCTTAGAAACTTTCTAAACACCAGTATGAAGGTACTCCTGGCAAGCTTAAACTCTCCTGCTGCTGCACCAACACTCACACAGAGCTGAGATAATTGTTCTTCTCTGGTACTTACTCCCCAGATGTATTTCAAATTTGCATCCATGTCCCCTTCTCAGCCTTCCTTTTGCTCAGCTAACAAGCTAAACTCTTCTGGTCTCCACTGGCAAAATAAGCTCCTCACTCCTTGATCACCTTGACAGCCTGTCCCTGCAGTCTGAATACATCTCTCCTGAATGTGCCTGAACTAACTCAACAGTACCCAGCACTACAGGCAAGCCAGTGACGTCTGCATAAAGATGTTCATAACTTTTAAAGGTGTTCAAGGTATGTCCCTATCCACACAGAACATGCCATCATCACCTGATGCATCTTAAAAGTTGCACTTTCATTCAGATGGCAAATCTAGAGGATCCAAGCCAGCAAAAAGGGAGTGAAAAGGGTCTTGGTGACATCACTAGAGCCTGGGCCAGGGCTTATTTGCTTCACTTAATTTTAGGCAGCTAAACAAAGCACTTTTAGGATCAGATTACTGCCCTAAAGTCTCTCCACAGTCCATGGAAGGAGATGGCCCTTCCAGAAAATAATTCATTCTGGGAAGGTTTCACTCCCATCCACCATCACAAGGACATAAGGCAATTAGTCTTCTAATTCAAGCCGGATGGGAAAGATCCTTTAATAGCTCAGTAAATTTTGAATGGAAATATTCCTTAGTTGGGAAACACAGCTTGCTAAAGCTGACTTGGTTGTTCCTGACACATGATTTCTAACCACAGCACTTTGCCACCTCATTTTATTATCATCCATTCATTTCCACAATTTTTGGATCAGTTCTGCACAAACAATAAAATTCTTGCTCTTTTACCTGCACATTGAAAGTAACATCATCCAGAGGGGGTGGGGGAGGGAAGGCACCTTGTGATGATGTGATGTTCCCGAGGTCATCCACAGGAGGTGGGGGTGGAGGAAGGAAGTCCCCTAAGAGAGAGAATGAGAGAATGTCAACTCACCAGTTTTAACTCACATCATGATGAACATCTCCATGCAGTGCCACACTGCCTTCCACGTACAGGCCCTGAGCACTGTCCCCAAACACCACCATGTTCAGAGAAGTGCTGAGCCAAACCCCAGTGACCTGCAGTCCTCTGGACCACCCGTGCCCAGGTTCAAAGCCCCTGGCTCAGCCCAGCCCAGGCACAGGTGCCAGCTAGACACCTACATGGTGCCTACTGCCAACAAGGCACCTTCATGCTATTTGCTGTGGGAAGCAGTTGGGTATGAAGCCCTGGAAAGCTTTCCTGTTAGAATCCAAATCAGATGAAATACAATACAGAGTACAAAGAAAATAAATTTTCTGAAATAAATACTTTGGTGTTTAGTTCTAAAAATACTAGGATGTTTGAGTGCAACATAAACTTTTCTCCTTTGCTGTGAAAATGACCCTCCAACCAACCAACACAATTTTGCAATGAATTCAACTCCAGCAGACATACTTCCCAAAGAATAAACAGGTGATGCATCTCCCTGCACACCACATTAGTCAGGCACTACTGCTTTATTACAACCCTTCAGAATACCTTAGCAAAATCAAGGTACAGAAACGTGTTGAAGGGGATGAGACAGGGAAAGGGACAGGGCTTGTACATAAACAGAGGGGAAAAGTTGCAATTGCTGTAACAGAAGGGGAAAACAAGGATTGCTAGAACAAACAAAACAAACACCGCTTTGCCTCTCTGGAAGATCCGTTCCTCCCAAAAGAAAAAAAAACATTGGCCAAGATTTTTCAGGAAAGAAGCAAAGGACAGAAAAAGAGAAGAGCCATTTTCTGGTGTTTGGAAGAAAATACTTTTCTTTGCAGTAGGAGACAGCTGGCTTTACCACATCCCAGCCCAGCTCTGCTAACTCTGTCCTCTGTGTCAGATAAGCTGTTGGCTCCACTCTCCCCACAAATGGGAAGGCTTTTAGATCGGGAAGCGGAGAGCAGATGCCTGATGAACTGGGGGGACCCTGCAGATGTTTGGCCTTTTCCTGGTCCTCTGCAAACAGATGGACTTTCCTCCTTCACAGCTTTAGTTATTTATTCTGCCACTGCACTTTCCTCTTTCCCACACACAGCCACAGGACCTGATGCTGTTCCCACTGCACTCACGGGAGATTATTCCCTCGGATGCAGGACGGAAAGCTGTTACTCGATTATTATTATTGGCATTGCTGGAAGTCTTCTTCCAGCAGAGAGGAAAGCAGGCAAAGACTGTAAAATCTGTGTCCTGAGCAGTGTACAGGTTTAGATCGACATTTGAGAGAGCAAAGGAGGATAAAAAGCTGAAAGCAAGCAGGATCTCCCTAAAATGCACCTCAGGGACCTTCACTCACCCCCAAAGCTTTGCAAGCCAGACAGATTTCACTTGCTTAGAGCTGGGCAAGCCGTGGGAGGAGGCAGGAAAGTCCTCGTGAAGGTGGAGTGTATCAATACCATCCACTGCTGAGCATCTCCAGTGCCAGCCAGCTACATGGGGAAGCATCTGGGGAAGGGACCATCCTTTGGTCTGCATGAATGCACCAGTGGCCATGAGGAAAATGGGTCTCTGGGGTTACCAGAGTTAACCATGGGTTGGTGGAAGACACACCACACCCTAAGTGCTCACAGTCTCCTGACTGATTTAACTCTGCTGCCTTCCATGAATAAGTGATAAGATGGGCAAAAGGCCTATTAGTATTGATCTCTAATCAGCACCAAGACTGACATTTTGGTTGATACTCATCTGGCATTAGGGCGAACGCTTGGAGATACTTAAGTTATGAGAGTGACTACACTCAGCTCCACCAACAGAAAGACATCAGGCACCTCCAGAAGGCAATTTATACCTCAAAGCAGGTGAAATCACCTTCCAACAGCAAGTATCCCCACAGAGGCAGCCTCAAGCAGGCACATTCACAGGCAGGAAACTGCATCGTGCCCCTTCTCATACCGCAGCACAGTCTGCCTTCAGCTCTTGCAATGAGAAATCACTACCCATAACCATACGTTTAAAGGAGCTAAATATCTCCTCATTGCACCAGCTAGTCATTTTTTCTTCTTACAGCTGTGAAGACCATGACTCAACCTTCAAAGGGACTGCGCAGTGCGACACATGCACCAGCTGAGTTACTTTAGATAGGATGGCACAACTTGCTGGGAAACCATAGCCCTGAACTCATCTCTCAGCACTCATGCCCACTGCTGTCCTGGAGCATCAGTCAGTGCAACCACGAGAGATGACACCATGACCCCAGTAACGTTTTCCCCCATATTTTACATACAAGTAGATAGAAATTTAGCCACTTTATCATGGCTATGTCAGAAAACTACAGCAGAACAGTAAGCAGAAGCAGTGCCCCCAAGCCCCAACCCAATTTTTAGCTCCAACCGCATCTGTGCCATGCAGATGCATTTGCAAGGTTTTACCCCTCTCCTCCCCAAATTACCCCCTCTTACTCTTTCCAAAGAGATTTAGGAATTTAATTATTACATTTTTCAAATGTACAAATAAATTTTTTTTCAAAGCCTTAGCAGACATCTACATCAGCATGAGCTTGTCAGGCTGAACAGAAACTCATAATATTTTTGCTATTGGCTGCGTGATGCCTTCTGGGTACAAGCACAAGCTGAGAAAAACATCCTGTCTCATGCAACAAGCACGTTTCTCACAGTCTAATCTTTAAATTTTTAAGTGCACTTCAGTTTTTTTGCAGGATCAGGCTGGTGTCTCAAGCCTTTGTTTTGAAGAAGATATATCTGCCAGTCAACAAATGAATTGCAGCACAGTAATTGCCTCCCCCCTTGACTGACACAGTTGTTTAGACATGAAGATTTGCAGCTTTGAAACTTCTAGACATGAAGAAAATCTCACATGTTCAGTAAGAAAAGACTGTTTGGGGGAAAAGCCCTCGGAAACACAAAAAAGCAAACCACCATATTTTTCCCTGAAACAATAACTTAATGAAATCTAACAACCAACAAAACAGGGTTCACACTGGTCTTTCCAAATTACTGGCAGACATCTGAAGACTATATGCCCAGATGGTTTTAATTTTTCTCCTTCCAAACAAAAATAACCCTTTCTCATCATCATCTTGATAATTTCTAGCTCTGAAAATGGGTCAGAATCAGTTTGAATCAACTGAAAATTACAGCTCTCCCTGGGCTCAGAGACTAGACTAAGGACAGTGATGGAGCACCTGATGTGTTTCCGTTCTGGTCCAAACAGACTTCGTCTGGCAAAGTACTGTGCCAATATAGACATTTCCCATTGCCCAGTCAAGTATTTACCTTCTACTGCAGAAAGTCAAAGTTTGCAATTTGAGGGCGATCTACACTGAAACAACTAAGATTTACCTTAATTTGTTTAGCACTAGGCTAAAACCCTTTTGACTGAGCCTGGATACTTCAATAACCACTGCAAAAAGCTGCAAAATATTGCAATGTTACTAAGTGGTCTGGAAAACTTCATACTGCCAAAGTGACACCACAGAATTTTTATAGAAACCTTCCGCTAGAGAAGACTTGGTGACTCTTAGGTGTGAACACACATCCTACTAAGTTTCCCAAAGTGAGTATTTTCCTGTATTTAACACACATCACCGGACAACGAAAGCATATGATTAAAATCATGTTTTATATCAGTGCATCGCTGGTCAAAACCATGCCATGAGGGGTCACTGGCACCATGCCAGCGTGGGGCAAACCATCACACGACTACACACCAGCTCCACAATCTACCTAAATATACCGCGTTGGCCTGTGATTCCTAAAATGAAGCAGCTCCACCAACCCAAGGCACTGTTTAAATTACTACTCTCTTACCAATCACTAATCCTGCCATTTGAACTACTTTTGCTAATCAGCTACTGTATTAATAAGCAGGAGGGAGAAAAAAACAAACCACCAAAACAAAACCCCACAATGGCTAATTTCATACTCAGTATTTAAAAAAGGAATACTGAGTCTGTCAGGTAGTTGCACTGAAAATTTACTTCACCACCTGCTAGCTGGAATATTGCTTTTATGGATTTATATTGTATTAAAAGGTCACTGGCTGTTTAAGTCTTAAATAGTTTTAATCATTCTAAAAGTCTCTTAACAGTAAGAAAAGGAAGCTCAGAACAAACAGCAGCAGGGATTCTAATTAAAAGGGCCAATTCATCTAATTTTATTTGGGGTTAATTATTCAGGATTCACTCTCTGATGTGTAAGGAATAGCAATTAGTAATTTTAGTGATTTGAGGAACATTGGAGGTGTAATCAGTTAAAATGAGTGAGTGTTTACAACACAAGATGTTGAATTAGTTTCTCCCAGCTGGAGAACAGGAACATTAGTCCCCTACAGTTCAGTACTATGAATCGCAGTCCTGCGTAAAATATTCTCTTCAAACAGAAGAAAACACATGCTAACAATCATCTGGTAATTTTGTTTACTACATGGAAAGTCAATAGCCAACACATACCATAGCAGCTTATGCATCCTTACCTCCACCTTCATCCCACCATCCAACCACCCAAACCCCTGGGATTCATTGGAAAGAATTCCCATCATTTTTCCTATCAGTACAACTTCAGCCAGACTGCCACCCTCCTGCCATGCCGCCTTTAACCACAGCTAGCTGAGATAATGAAAGAAGCAGCTTGTGAAACTTTCAAATGTGAATTAATTTTGGTGGTTAAATATACAGAGGAAAAATGACTGTGCGATTAATTTAAAACCTCTAGGTACAATTCCTCCTGCAAACGCAAATCCAAAATAGCTCTACTGGAATCGTTCTGGATCTCTTCCAGTGTTACTAGAGCCAGAATAAGGTACTAAAGCTTTCAGGAGTAGCAGATGAGACTCTGATGGGGACAGAGGAGCTGCGTGGGGGAGTGCCAATGAGGAGATCCAAAACTAGTTGCTTTGACATTTGGGTCTGAGCTGAGGCAGCAGCTCAAAAGCCATTTTTTTCCCATGTCTCACGAGGTAACTGAGTTTTACCACCATGTAGGCATAGCCAGGTGCTTCAGTGGAACTGGAGCTGGACCCCTTGCATTGCCTACATGCTTGTGACTGTTAAAAGGAGAGGCATTGGCACACCAAGCCAAGGCTCATTTCAAGTGATGCAGCTTTTATTGAGCAACTTGATTTAGCAGAGATGCTATCTTTAGTGTTCCATAGACAGACCTTTCACTCTAGCTCTTGTCACTAGGATGGAAAATCCCACCCACCTCTGGTTCACGTCAGAACTCACTGACCTCCCTCTCAAAACAACCCCAAGGCAGTAATTAGCACAAGAGTAGGAAACAAGGGCTCAGTCCCCTAAATTATGCAAAATCTCAGCTGCTTCGTCACAGTGGATGCACCTCATTGTGCAAACAGTGCTTTTATTTTTTTTATGAGACTGTGGGTTTATTCAGCTGGTGTCTGTAGGCACCTAGCCATGCCATCCTTCCCAGCAAAACATAACCAATGTTCCTGCAGCCCCAGTAGCAGCAAGGTAGGGGAAGGCTTGCTTCCCCCTATGCACATCAGCTGAACGTCCTATACATCATAAGTTTACGATACACGCCGCTAAGTACAAAGGAATCAATACAAGACTTCATTTTTGACTCTTCAACTTACTTTTCCATATGACTGTATGGTAAAGCTAATGTCCCACACCCTCCTCTATGCAATAGCGAAGACTTATTTCGCTCACCTCAACATGTTTTGTCAACATGATGCAAATAAGACAGTTCCGCTCCTGCTCACATAACGATTATTTCCATAACCATGATACTTGCTTAGAGGAGAGGTCTGCTAGTATCAGAACTCAGCTCTATGGAAAATAAATCAGTTCTTTACTAAAACTTAGTGAAGGGCTAAACTTAAGCCAATCTAAGAAACAGCCCTGTAAAACTTCCATTAAAATCTGTAAGGATTTACAGATTAGCAGATTAACAGAAAAGCTCTAAATACCATTCCTTGTCACAGACTTCTTTTAGGACTCTGGAGATGTCACCTAGCCCTACTGTGCCTCAGTCCATGGGCACAGAAAGCCTTCCTTTGCCTTCTCTCCTGTGTTCATTTGTAGATGTAAGCAGAGAGGTAGATGTGAGATGTAGATGTAAGACAGAGCCCATCTTACTTGGTCTGTGCAGCAACTAGTAGGATGAAATCTCACTTTCAGTTATGGCTGCTCAGGTCCAGTAATGAGGACAAAAGTAGTTCCAAGTGATGGTTAAAAAAAAAAAAAAGACGACAGAAAACAGCCTGCTGAGATGGAAAGATTTCAACACAAACATATGGAAATATGCTGGAAATCAGGACATCTTAAGTCAGAAGAGTAAACCTCATCCTCAAAGGGGAAACATGGGCTGCATTCCCACACACCATCCCTCTCCTCTGCAGAGCAAAAGGTCCATGAAATAACTCACTGAGGGAAACACTGCCTCACCTGGAACAAAACCGAAACAGGTTATCTATTTGTTTATTAGACTATGGTGTTCAACTCTGTTCATTGCTAAGAGCTCCTGACAAGAGTTGACACATGCATTAATTTACTAAATAGGACGGTTCTGAAGGAGTCGAAAAAAATGAGCTACGCCACTGGATTAAGACTTCATTCTCTGTGTCTACTGTTGTGTAGCACAATCAAAATTAATCTGGTTTTTCAGCTTTCACCCCCGAAGAGGCAGCCAGGGATTATGGGGATCATGTCCTTTGGATACATCCTTTCTTATCTCCAACCAAACCCTCTTTGTGTCTAGTGATGAAATATAAAACACTGCACAGATCACAAAAAAACCATCTCCCAGAGCTCTTCACTATCAAGGGACTTCGTCAAGTTTTAGAAGCTGCAGCCAACAGTTTTTAAGCAATCTCGGACTTAACTTGGCCCATAACTGGTTTTGTGTTGTTTTCCCACTTTCGGGGTGAATTGCAATCTGAGCAGTCAGAGGAAACACGATGTGCTGCAGAACATCTGGAAGCACTGGATCCATTCTGCTTGCCCAGCATGCAAAGGAGATGAACAACAAAAACAATTGCCATAACTAGATCACTTCCCTGCATGATGGGCTCAACCTTCCTGCATGGTGCCCTCTTCACAAAGTCTTTTGCTTTCGGCTGGAGAGACTGGAGCAAAAATACTAAGTGGGAAATGCATGGGAAATAGCAACCTTCCAGTAACAAAGGGGACCTACAAGAAATCTGAAGATGTACTATTTACAAGGGCAAGAAGGGATGGGACAAGAGAGGATGGCTTTAAGGTCAAAGAGGGTAGATTTAGATTAGGTATTAGTAAAAAAGTCTTCATTATGATGGTGGTGAGACACTGGGACAGGTTGCCCAGACAAGTTGTGGCTTCCCCATCCCTGGTAGTGTTCAAGACCAGGTTGGATGGGGCTTTGAGCAACGTCGTGTAGTGAGAGGTATCCCTGCCTTTGGCAGGGGGGTTGGAACTGGATGAGCTTTAAGGCCCCTTCCAGCCCAAACCATTCTGTTATTCTATGATGCAGCGCTCTCAGATGCATCAAGCAAAGCCCCATAAACTGATTTTCAAAATGGCTCATTTTTTCCCTCCCATCCTCTTCCTCACACCTCCCTATGTACCACTTATGAACATTCAAACTTGGAAAGATTAAAGCAAAATGTGTGTCTTTATCAGATATGTCTTAGTTCACTGTTTTCACCAATACAAGCAGCACTGGCTTTCTTCCTTTTATTGCAATAGTCAGTGCTACTACTGGGGAGCACAGAAATCAGCTACATTTTATTCATGCTATAAGATTAATCACTTTATTATTCACTAGTGTAACAGTTTAATAATAAATTACATCCTTAGCCCCTGAACATAATTTAAGATCAAATTAAATTTTGGATAAATCGAATTTACCTCTATCTTCTTTCAAAATAAATAACTAATGCTCCATATCCCTGTTGTAGGGAGCAGTTTAGTGGTGGACCCGGCAGTTGGACTCAATGACCTTAAAGTTCTTTTCCAACCTAAACAACTTTAATTCTATCTCCATGTATAAATTTACATAAATATATATGGAGTGGTGGTGGGTGGTTTTGTGAACAGAGTTTGGCTGCTTACACTGGTACCTATTAGAAATGTCACACATGATCTGGCTAGACCATGGAAGAGAAACAGGATTATAATCTAAAGGGGGTAAAAAAAGGGAGGGAAGGATATCTTCCCTGGGTAGATTCTACCTGGAGGTGCTTCTAGATAATGCAGAAAGCAGAGGAGAAAAAAAAAGAAATAAATTATGCAAACTTTCTCTTTCTGAAATTAATTTTACCCTAGAACACCAATGCTTTTTGTACCAACAATCACTGCCCAACACCTCAAAGTTACTATGCACACTTACATGTTATTGTCATATTTTGAGCAGAAATGCTTTAAAAATTACACTTTTGCATAATTCAACAATATAACTGGTTAGGAAACAACAAGCTAAACTGATTATTTTAGATAAATATCTGTATTTATGTTTTCCATATTCCACAAAATCCCCTACCAAGAATGCCCCATCCTTCTCCTTGCTGGTCAGAGCCCAGAGCACCATGATGGGAAAAACAAGATGAGAGAGAGCACTTCCCATCAGAAGCATCCTAAAATAGGCAAAGAAGAGGTGAATGACAGAGGCATGAAAAGGACTTCCCAAGGATGGGAATAATATGCCCATTCATGACACTGATGATATGAAAATTTGTTCCCTAAACTGACCCAGGCAGACTGCCTATTCTCAGCATAGAAACAGCAATAAATGGTGGCTGCGTGGTACCTGTGCTGTTTTTAGGGACATGTGGCTCTCATTTTGCACTCATAAAAGGAAAGAGCAAGACAGAAGCTCAATACAATCCACCCTTTACTGTAAGGGTGGTGAGGCACTGGAATGGGTTGCCCAGGGAAGCTGTGAATGCTCCATCCCTGGTGGTGTTCAAGTCCAGGTTGGACAGAGCCTTGGGTGCCATGGTTTAGTGTGAGGTGTCCGTGCTCATGGCAGGGGGGCTGGAATGAGATGATCTTAAGGTCCTTTCCAACCCTAACTAGTCTATGATTCTATGATTGTAGTTATCCAAGCACATATTTCCAGCTTTTGACCATTCTGAGAAAGCAGTCCAACAAATTAACAGTTTTGCTGTAACCCTGCTCAGCATATGGTGCTGCCCTTCCAGAAAAGAAGTCTAAGGGTCTGGCACCATTCCAGGATAACTGAGAGGGTGCCCTTGCAGTAAAACATGACACATCAAAAGCAGGGTCAATTATTTGGTGTAGGAAAACCTGGGTGCGATCTCTTATAGACTGAATTAAAACTTTTCTATTTAAAAATAGAAAATTAATTACTGAAATATTTGTGGATATTGTTAAAAGGAAAAATGCGGAAGAAAATAAAAATCTTCTGCGAAGATTGTGGTTTTGTTTGAAAAGCTGGAGACTTAATTCTTGAAATAAAATGTCATGGAGAAACAAAAAAGGTAACAAATTGTAGTACATACAGCTACAGTTTCTAGGCTGGACTGCTGAAATCCTCACTCAGAGGTTTGGTTTTTCCTCAGAGCTGTCACTTGGACAATTTTAGGCCAAGAAAAAAAAAAAAAAAAAAGAAAGAAAAACCCCAAAAAAACCCAGCTGGTTAGGTGGGGAATCTCTCTTGATTTTCTTTCATCCTCACTTCCTTTCCAGCCTTAGCTGCTGGAAACTGCAAATCCATTCTTCTCAGATTAATGATTGATCCTCATCCTAAATCTCCACTTCAATATTAATAACCTCTCAGAAAACAATTAAAATTGATATATTGTTTGAGTGTGTGCTCAGGGAGAAAGAGAACAGGATAAATCTTCTATGAGCACAAAAAAAACCCCAACTCTATCATACTTTGAGGCCTGCTGATGCCTGCAGTAACATACAAAGGCCCTCCACAGTAACATATGCATCTCCCCATGCTTGCACAAGCATATGACTGGAGCAGTGAATGGGAAGGAGATAGGGCTTAGCAGCACAGAGGGAGAGTGGATAGTCCATCTCACCTTCGAACAAAAATCCTTCCATCACTGAGAGAGGGGACCTTTTCGTCAATTAGATAGAAGATCCTGCAGGAAGGAGAACAATTTCTAGCTTGACATTACCAGCAAGTGCAAACAGGCAGAGAGACCCCAGGCAGGTTTTCTGCTCAGAAACTATTTTTAATGCACAGAGGTGCCTGATGTGCTGAGGCTTTATGATGAATCATGAAGCCACATCATTCAGAATTGCTTATGTACCCAGTCAGTCTCCCTGAGAATTTTGCAGCCAATGTCTCTACTTTCTTCATGAATTATGGCAAGTAAAGAAGTTGTAAATGGAGACCAGTGACAAGTGGAGTTCCTCAGGGGTCAGTATCAGGACTGGTGCTGTTCAACATCTTTGTCAGTGACATGGAGAGTGGGATAGAGCACCCTAAGCAAGTTTGGTGACAACACCAAACTGTGTGGTGAGGTTGACACACTGGAGGGAAAGGATGGGATCCAGAGGTATCCTAACAGGCTGGAGAGGTGGTCCCATGTGAACCCCGTGAAATTCAACATGGCCAAGTGCAAGGTCCTACACCTGGGCTGAGGCAATCCCAAGCACAACTGCAGGCTGGGCAGAGACTGGCTTGAGAGCAGCCCTGAGGAGAAAGACGTGGGGCTGTTGGCTGACAAAACGCTATCTGCCCTGGTACATGTGTACATATTGATATTTAAGGATGCAGGTTTTTTAGAGAACCATCTCTGGCACACCGAGACAAACTTGAGAGTCATGCCTAGAGAAGAAGAGAACCATCCTTCTTTGGAGATAACTGACCAGCTTTTCCTAAATGAAACCAAACAACAGCAGGGCTTGAAAACTCACTTCAATTTTGCAGTGCACGACTTGCTGCATGCAGTCATGCAAGGGGATTGCTTTATGCAAAAGCAAAGCTCATTCCTAGAGGATTTAAACAATCACAGATTTCCTGGATGAAAGACACTCAACTGAATAACAACCTTATTTAAAGAGAAAACATGGCATGTTTGAGTACCTGAGCTGTCAACAAAACAAGAAGTAATCAAGAAGACACATGAAAATGATCTGAAATTAGCCACTGTTTATCTTTCTACAAAAAGGGAGAATTTTAAATCTAAAAATACAGACATAACCTAGCTTTAAAATCCAGTACCACACCCAGGGAAAACCTCAGTATGGATGTTGAACATCATTTAAAGAATGGGATTCTCTGCTTTCAAGAGACTGGGAGATTTACTCTATATCCTTATCAGGGCATACATATCATATCATGTCATGGTGATTAGCATCTTGCTTGATTAAAATCTTTAATTCCACTAGATTTAAAAGGGTAACTTGAGAGCCACTCAGACAAGAGCCCAAGGCTAGAGCTGATCACAAGCACAGAACAGCATGGTGCAGTTGCAGCACTTGTATCTGCTCCCCTCATTCTTCAGCATGTTGCAGCTAAATCATCTAGCCAAAATAGGTAAACAAGGGTGTGTGTCAGGTCAGCCAGCAAAATCTTTCAAGGCAATGGCTCTGCACTCATCATGGGAAAGAAGATAAAAACCCACTTTGGCTCTCCTTGACTATATAACATTTGGAAGTGAAAAATCAGTTGACTGCTTAAAACCTGGGATGATGCACACCATCTCAAACTATTCTTGAGCAAAATGTTTAATGTTTCATGTGGTTTGGAAATGGCTTAAATTCCCTGCTGAATTTTTCATGCCCATACACAATTTTGCCTTTATCCAAAAAAATCCCCTTTAATTATGTACTCTGCAGAAAATGCAGAAATTCGTCAGAAGGATTCCAGCCACATTTTCCCCCTCTTTTGTTTGTTGTTTTTCAGTTTGCTAGGGTCTCCATAAATTACCCTTACTTGGATATGCCCACCAAAGTTATCTGGACTTCACTGCTTGGGCTACTCATAGAAAATCAGCTCCACTTTTTCCCCCTCTTTCTCTCAATGTCTTTATTTTAATTGAGGAGAATGGGAAGAGACAATAGCACTGGGGAGGAGCTAAAAGGTTGAAAACTTTTGGACATACCCTGCTTTTCACCCTGATACATAATAGAGAGATGTTAATCTCCAGCAGCAGGGCTGCCATGGAGCAAACCCACTAGGCGAGCAGCCGTGAAGTAGTAAAGCCTGCAGAAGGCCAGTTCCCAGTGCAGGAGATACAACCGGAAAACAAGCATAATTAGAGCACAACAATGTGCCAGCTATTCTCGGAGGCAGAAAAGCCTCTCAGGAGCTATTGCAGGAGAGTGAAGCTAGGACAGCCCTCAGACCACTCTAATCCACATCACAGGCATCCCCAGGAACATAAAGCCATCCTCCTACATTCTGTCCTGCCGAGCAGCTCAGCCTAAAGATACTGTTCTCTGCTTTTGTTCTCTGAACACCTTCATTGTGCTGAGCATACATCTCCTAAGGTTTCAGGAACATTAACATAATCCACACACAAATATTATTCTAAAGAAGTGATTCCAATAGTTCTCCTATTTTTGGAGACACATCTTAGAAAAGCTTCCCTAATATACTGGAATGGGACCTATATTATTTCTTCATAAAAGGAATCCAACTTCTAGACTTCTAAATTCATTGCTAAGCAGTTCAGACTTCCTTTTATGCTGTAAGATTTCCTTCCCATAAGATGCAAGATATATTGCCTCAAGGGAAAAGCAGCTTTATGAAGAGGAAGCTATGTGTGCCAGAATTGTTCTCTTCCATTACTGGCAACATCCTTTCTCCCTCCCATTGTTTTAATAGAGCTGGTCACCAGAAGAACCTGTAGCAAAAATACCGATACCCTCAGCAGATCATCTACCGGCCAAGAGCCCCAAACAACATCTGCTCTTCTGCAGAGCCTTCTCGATGTCAGGAAAACATGTTTTCTGCGCATGCCCCATATGGAGTTCAGACAGAAACATGACTTTACTAATAGATTTACTTTCTGCTGTTCCCACCATAACAACATTTGAGGAATGGCTCACCAGTAATCTTCCACCTACATATTTTTGTATAACTTCACTGAATACAAGGATGAAGGAGGAAAAGGAAGAGAATACACATTCAGTAGCGATCAGCATTACAGGGAGGAAAAAAAAGTATTTAAAAAAAATCTGGTGACTGATGTTCCTACACGTGATCCCGAGAAATGTTCTCCACGTGCATACACATGCTTGCGTGTAGCCCAGACTCAGTTACACGCTTAAGTTCAAGTGCATGCTTAAATACTACATCCCACGGGCCTTCGGAAAGCATGTATCAAATTAGGCATTTGTTGAAATGCTTTGCTAAGCAAAAGGATCAGTTTATGTACTTTTCCCAAATACTCTGCTGAAATGAGGCTAATGGTTGCAGTGGTACCTCCCAGGAGGTCCCCAATTCTTCCCCGAAGCATTCATTTACCAGGATTTCACTCTTGCACATTCAGCTTTGGGGAATCAGTATGGGAAACTGGGACCAGAGAATGTGCAACACTAGAAATGACAGTATTACCAGAGGTAGCTAATGTAACCACAGATCCCTCCTACTGATTCAGATCTCACACACACCACCATGGCCACTAGCATCACTTCAATCTCTTAAAATCTCCTCTAAGGGGCACAACCTCCCCAAATTCAAGCAGAGGGAAATCCAGGGTTCCCCCAGATTAGAAACTACTTGATTTGGGACAAAAGGAATCTGCTGCCAGGAGGACTGAATGGAGTTACTGAAAATAAGAAAATATTCCTAGTGTTTCTGCACTCCTATCCCTGAAGTGATATGATCAAGAGGATTAATTTTAGACTATACAGTTTTAATGTGAAAAAAAATCTCACCAAACCCGAAGTTGCATCTTAGCTTTTAAGCAAAGACCAGATGGAAAGTCTATCATTAGAAATGCCAAAGGGAGAATACACTCAAAGTTCGCTCCAGGATGGAAAGGTCATTTCTAGTCATGCTTGTTTTAAATGTTCTCAGAAGCACTCAAGCTTTTTGTAATAAGATGGTTTTCTTTCAGTTTATCAACTTGACTTCCTCCAAAATAAAATAAAAAAAAACCTCCAAAACAAAACAAAAGTCACCAACAATACAAGACAGAAACTTTAAAGGCAGGCGCCAGCTCTCTTCTTCCTCTCCAGAGCAAAAGAGTCATTAAATTTTTAATGAATTATTGCTTAGATGACAAGAAATGCCACAAAAATGATCTGTTGATTCCACCCAGGGGTGTTTACTTAGAGCTTTATAGGGAGATTTATGAGACAACAGGCAACAGACAATGTGTCAATGAAGTCTGAGAAGCAATGCTTCACTTATCAGGTACTGATGTCGATGAAGAACACGTCAAGCTGATGAGAAATGCATCAGGCATCCCTACTGTGTTCCAAGCAATGTCCCAAACCCCCAGTGAAGACCATATGCCAGCTGATTGGTACAAATCCACCAACCCATTTGCACTACCATACAACTGGTTGTAAGATTTAGGAAGCTCACTCAGTAAGAGCCTCCCAGGGGCTAAATATGCCTTCTTAACTCTAGTAGCTCACATATGATGGCTAGGAGGCAGCAAAATTGACCAGTGATTTTCACCAGTTATTAGAGTACCCCAAGATAACACAGTGTTTACAGCTTCACTCCACTTGCTAACTCACAAGAGCTATAAACACACAGCTTCAACTGAGATTTCACAAGCCCCTAGTCTCCATGTGCCAGGAAGCCCCCTCCCCTTTAAGGTAAGCCCACATCTGAACTACAGTAAGTGAATAAGCCTGATGGGAAACAACCTACAAACCCTAACAGGAAAATATTTAATCAAAGACAGAAATCTCCATTCTCTTATTTTCCAACAAATGTAAAAAAGGCACACAGATATGACGATATAAAATTGGCATTTTCACAGTAAACACATCTGCATCCAGTTAGAGATTATTCCCAATAAGAACTGGAGCTACTGGCTGAAGCTGAAAGTGTTTTTTTCCTTGCAGGCTGTGCCTTTTGTCAGCTCAACTAGGCCAGTCCTTACAAGAAATATCTGGCTTCAGGTCTTCCTTGTGCATAAATAACAAACATATTTGCAAGGTCCAGACAGCTGTATTTATGTAAATCTGCTCAGAGGAACCATCGCTGACTTAATTTAGCGGCAATGGGTTGCACAAGTGTCAGAGGGAAACGTGACCTGCAGCACCGCTCAATGAGGGACAACCAAACAAAATCAAGATTTCACTCTCAAACAGAATGCTAAAACACTGGGATCAACAAACAAATGCTTTTTTGTTTCTTGGCCACTTGCAGATGGTGATTATTCCACATGAAATAATTAACAAACAAGGACAGAATCTTCCAAGCATTCTTTAGAAATCTTCCTTTCAAAACACACCCTTATTTTAATAATTTATCATTTGCAATAAAAAAGAAGAAAAACCAAGAAGGTAAGATATTTGAGACAGTCAAACCTTTTTTAGTCCCCACAAATAAGACATTTGCTTCCTTCCAACAGACTTGACTAATCGTTTTTCTAATCAATTTTTTTAATTGCAAAAAAAGATTTCACAATTAAATGCTTATAGAAGTAAGTCACATCTTCATGCTCCTTCTGATGCCTCATGAATTTTCCGGCTCCTCTCATACAAAGCTTTCATTACTCTGGGCATGACAGAGCCAGAACAGCTACAAGAGAAAGCTCCCATTTCAGCTCCATCCCAGTCACCGACCAAATGCTTAGAAACTTCTTTATCACTCTTAGATCACAGGGAAAAAGAATAAACAAGAAAAAATGAGTTTGAATCTTAAGATCACAACCACATTTGCTGGATAGGTTTGTTAGAAAAAAACAAACTCTGGACTTTGTGTAAACTAAGTGTATTTGGTCAGGAGATCAAACAGATAGGGAGCCTCACAACTCCTTTCCTGCAGCCTCACATTTGTAGTGACAACTGCACTTTCCACTGATGAAAAGTGACCTTTAGGCCCTGACATTTAGGCCCAGATTTCCCAACTTGTGTTACCTCTGCCTCCAGTTTCACAGGTGGAATTCATAGCGCTTTGAGTTTTAAATACTTGGCGACATCCATCAAACATGAGCCCATGTCGTACCCAACAGATTCTTAAAATGGAATATTCCCCCTCCAGAGACCCATGCCATGCTTGATGGTCAACTTACACAAGGTACTGGACGTGCCATATCTCTTGGGAAAATTAACATGCCAAGCGAAAGCTCATCTCTCAAAATAGTTACCCTGCTACCTTATTTCTCTTTTATTTGTTTCCCTACCGCAGTTACACAACACATTCTTGCTGGGGCAAAAGGGATCATTAGCAAAAGCACTTCTGGACACACACAAACAGGCAGTGCTAAATGTGCACCAGAAACAGGAAGATTAATAGTCTTCCCACATAAGAAGGCATAACAAGGCAAATGGATCCTCCATTAGCTTGTCTCAGTAATATCTCAGGAAAGCACCATATACTCAGAATGGAAACAGGGTGGTTCAGCAATAATTTGTTTAAAAAGTCCAAGTATGATTGTAGAGAAAGAGCTCAGCTGTGATGATGCATCACCTCTCTTGTCTTGCTAAATTTAAATTGACTTGCTAAATTTGAAGTATTTTCTGTCTGGCCAACAAGAGCAATTTACTGGCATGGAGAAATGTTTAAATATCAAGAGTCTTCAGGCTCAGTCAAACCAATCATTCCTGCAGCCCTCTCAAAGACTCTTGTCCCTACTGAGGGAAGTGAACGATTGAACAAAACACAGAGATCTGGCAGCTGGAGATCCAACAGCCCAATTCCCTCTGACTGCCACAAGGTCACCTCTCCTTCCTGAGGGCCTATGTCCCATTTTTTTCTGCACACAGGCTGAACACTTGGTGCACCAAGAGAAGTTGGTCAAGTATTCTCATGTTACAAACCCAACTGCCTTTTCTGCTGTAGGTAAAGGGTTACAGGCTCAAATTCTGAAGGACCACTGCTGGCAGGGACAGGTTAATAACAAAACTTCCATTCGGAGTTTAATCCAAATCTAAGGCATTGAATGGACTAAGCAGAAGATGAGGATTATACTGCAACACTTCATATATTACTGGTTACGACTGTGTGGTCTCAAGTCCATGCTGATACCAGAGGAAATGCAGGCCAGCTGTGATTTTACCCAGCTAACACTTCTTTCATGTGTTGCCTCATCTTTATAAATTCATTTTTACTTAAGACAGCTGTGTCAGACCTGAGCTCCCAGTGCAATCTTCCTTCTACACTTGCAGAATGAATTCAGTCAGCTAGGTCCCTTTTATGCTTGGTTATCACACGAGGTTACAAATGGCTCTGTTTGTACCCAGTTGATACAAAAAGTGATGTCAAAAATGTAACAGGAAGGAGGAAAGGAGCCAATTACAAAAGCAAGACGTGTGAGATAATCTTGGTCCCAGGACAATGAAGGCTGGCAATAAGGAACATCTCATCTATCTGTCAGCTGGGGTCATTCGAGGAGCATGCTGCTGAGAAGAAAGGTAACACCTTGAAAGACCAATGACAACTTTCCAGACCCGAACTATGCATCAGCCTCCCCTGCCCCTGCGCCTTCATTTCTAACATGACAGGAAGGTAAGACTGAACAACAGGAATTCAGTTTTCAAGAAGGCGCCTAATTGTACTGTAATTTAACAACCAATTAATGGTTTTGCAGAAGCTGCATGCTCCACCCGGGGGCCTGCCTGACAGTGTTGAGGAAGTGCATGGTGTTGACTTCCCAAACTGAATCACTTTTGTAAGCCCTGGGGTGATATTTGTAGAGTTTGGGGAAAATTTCCAGGAAACATCACTTACTGGCACTCACAAAAATACCAAGGAAACTCTTCAATTACTAAACTTTTAAGGAAGAAAGTCTTTCTTCTTTCTGAGAGGACAATAAAGCAGCAGTCTCTATGATTTGCTTGGAAGTAGTCACAATTAATACTGTTCTTTATCTCACTTTTCCCTGACAGTGGTAGATGTTGCTCCTAAGCTTTTAATTCTGTACAGCTGCAAGGCTAAGTTTGGTTTTTGTTGTTTTGTTTTTTTTTTCTCTCAACTGTCTTCTACTGATTATTTCCAGGATAAGACGCTGAAGTTAGCCTTATCTCTGAAAAATTTTGGTTTTAACACAGGTTGAACCCAAGCTCATGCTCACAGAGATTCCAGGTACAAGCAAACTAACCCAGGTACAAACAACAGCTCAACCACAGCAGCCCAGAGCTCAGCCTGAACCCCTTTACCCAACTGTCCAGTATCCTGATTTGGGAGAATGATTGCAGCCTTCATTAAACCACATGAATCTGCAAGTAAGTTTATTACTGGAAGTCAAGCTATCCCATGCAGAGGTGAGCCTAGTCCCTCTGCACAACCTGGACATGCCCTGGCATCACAGAGCAGACAAATGCAGATGAAGGGCACAAATTAGTAGCTGGATCATCCATTAAAAGCATCTGCTCCCCTCCACAGTTTCCTTTTGCAACAGTTGCAACACTTTCTTTTTGTCTCCTCAGAGCCAGGGACCAAACCAGGCTTTCAGAAACATTTCGTCCCTGCAATAGTTCTAAGGATGCAAGCACAAATCTGGGGGTGGCTCAAGCATTCTGGAGTATGTGCCTTTCCACTAAACACACATTTCTTTCTTGCTTAGGGAGGGTGGGCAGACTATTCCAGACATGGTCCCCTTCCCCTAAGCAGCATCGGGAAGGATGTAGACCTGCTGACCACAGAAGTGCATCTTACCGGAATAAAAAAAAAATAAAAATCTTTAAGAAGCACAAGACAGGACAGCACAAGCTTGTCCCCATCTCGCATACAAAGTGCAAATGAACAGCTTCCAGACTGCCCCCACCCCACCCCCCGAGCCCTGGGGCCAGTGTTGGCCAAAGTCTTTGAGAAGGCCTCAGAGATGTCCCCCTACATGTCTTACACAAACCAGAAGCTTGGAAGAGGACACAAAACGGAGGCAATGAGAGAAAGGCTGCTGGCACAGACTTGACCAGTACCTGCCCCATATGACCTCTTAGCTGGGCTGGCCCGGCACGGCTGCTAGGAGGGCACATCAGGTCCAGCTCTCTGTCAAGCTGTCAATCAGCATGGCACAAGTTCCATGACACTCATGGGACGTGACACCCCGTGCAATGCAGTGGAGACCCAACAAGTTTGTTTTGTACATGCCACTGCAGCATCGGCTGATACAGCAACGTGCTTTGGCTAGTACTGACATGGGAAGCATTCAAAGCACTCGTGCAGAGATAAGAGGCTCTCCTCATCTCTTGCCTGTGACATGCTGACCTTCGCTCCCTCCCTTCTTGCTAGCATTGTTAAAGGTAATACAAAAATCTGCCCCTTATTTTTTAAAATGTCTCTGTTTCAGAGGATTCCTCCTCTCCCCCCCCCCTCCACTTTTCTGAGGCCAATTAAAAAATAAAAGTTTACCAGGAAGACATCAAGAAAATAAAAAGTGTCTGATATCACTGGATGCAGCCTATAAGGATCTCGCACATAAAAGAGTTATGTCCCTGAGCACTTTCCAACAGACTTTCAGAAAATTTCATCTTTCTACTTCCCTGACTGGATAGTCTGTTTGAGTAATTCTCTCTTTCTCCTGGGGCTGGTTGCTAAGAGACGCGCTATTACTTCTCCCTCTCTTATGACCCGATTACTGTGATCAGCAAAGACAGCGTGCAGACAACAGCCTGACACGGCTCATACAAGAACATCGGGCTCGTTACAAAATGATGGACTGTATTAACACTCCACAGCCCATTCACTCGCTGTGGCCTTTGCAGAGTCTCCTGGCACAACTGGGGGCTTTTACTTCCCCAGCTTCTGAAGTGCACGCTCAAACATTTTAAATCGTAGGACTGGGAAAGGAGAAGAATGGACTTTTACCTCCTGTGTTTCACTGCCTGCCAGCCGGAGCAATGTTAATGGATCCTCATCGAGAAAACCTCTTTTCCTTACCCTTCCCGAGAAGTGGCCCAGGAACTATGACTATCCCTTTTCACACTCCTGCAAAAAACTTTGCAAATATATAACATGCTTCAGGTTAGCACATTCCCTTGAAGAGTATAGTAACACATTGTAAAGGTGATCTTGACAATTCAGGGGCTGAGAGGTAACCTGATCCTGTGAAGACCTGAGCTGGACTGCTCTGGATGAGGGAAGTGGATGGAAATGCACCCAGCTGCAGAGCATGGTGGTCTCAAGGAAGCCACTGGAATGCCCAATGTACTGGGTCCCTGGCAGAAGAGCTCTAGGTGATGGGGCCAGTAGGGAAGTCGGGAAACTTTGAGCTCAGATTGTAAGCCTGCACTGAGGAGTACCCAGGGCAAAAAGTTAATGTAACTTTATTTTGTTGATGCTGTTACCAAAAAGCAGGTCTCCTGCCAGCTGGTATAGCTCAGGATGGGGTGAGTCACCAGTCACAGAGACCATCAGCTTCCACTTCATAAGAATTGAACCCTTATTACACGTTCACTCTTTAAAACATAAATTTCAAACTTCTATAATTTCCAATATTAAGCCTACTTTTAAAAGATTGTGCTTACTAATACTGTTTTAGTACTGTTTTCCTACTCTTGAGGGCTCCCTCTCCTCCCATCAGCTTGCTCAGGGGCATCTCCGATGGCAGGAACCCCAGGCAGACCATCACATGACAGGTGCTCAGACTACACAAAGCCCAATGCCATTGCAGAATATCTAGAAAAGCCAGTTGCTAAACCTTTTCAAATGGATCTTGTAACAGAGGTGACCCAGATGCACGGGTCCTTCATCTTATTCCTCACCTCCATGGCATTTCCCATAAACTCAGTGCTTTGCAAAACAAATGCCAGTTCTCATGTCAGTGTGATTTCTACCAGCCAGCCCTTTATGTCAAGCTTAATGGTTTGGTCATATCTAGACTAAACCAAAATCTTTCCTTAGTCATTGTCATCACAGGAATTAAGAGTTGGAAGAGACTTCTAAGTCTTTTGCACTTCATAGGTCCTCAGACAGTTTGGGTAAATCCCCAGTGAAGCTCCTAGAGCATGCTTGCATGTTCTGCCATGGCTATGACTTTTCAGTGTGCGTGCTAGTTAAAGAAGATGACAGAAGGGGAATTTTTAGATAATGATGTCTGCTTATTAGGAATTAGACCTGATCCCTGCTCATCCCCTTCTGCATAAGCACCCTCCCCAGGACAGCCAGAATCACATGACTGTCAGTCCTACTCACAGACCCTCAGCTCATGCACTCAGTCCATCCCAAGACACTTTGCTTAGCAACAAGTATTTTGGGCCTTGTGTGTTTAGTCCAATTTGTAATTGTGTAGTGTTCGCTGCCAGAAATGCCTTCTCTTTGGCCACAAGTACAGTTTCTATGGCTTCAAGAATTGCTCATTCATTCTTCTAGCCTTTTATTAGACCAACCTGTAATAGAATTCAAAAGACATTTATTGGTTGCTCTGACTTAGCAACACTCTGGCAGAGTGAAAAAGCTTTAGGCAGAGAAAAGGAAAAATACACTTATAATCCTTTATTATAACAGTTAGTTTTCAGGGTGTAGAAGAGCCACATTGTTTGAACATGGGCAAAAAAAAATATTACTCGACTGTTAACTGTCATATAACAATTGTTATTATTTAACAAACTAGCATCTGGAGGATGTTAACATTTCAGATTAAAATAAAAGGGACAAGTGCTGCCTGCTTGAATTCAAGCTATTTCTGCATGAACATTGCTCTCTCGCTTTGACTGGGTACCACAGACTTTTAAAACTATATAGAGGACAAACAATGTTTTTTTGAAAGTAGTTTTGATCTAGTCGATGACAGATATTTGAAATTCGAGTTATAAAAAGATGGATTCTTTCCAAGCAAGTGTATGTCAGAACCGTCTTTTTTCTTTTTTCTCTTTTGCCCTTCACCTTTTTTTTTTTTCTTTTTGCCCTTTTTCTTTATTCTACCCAAACTGTTGTGGTTCACAGCACAGGCCAGTGCAAAGATGAATCACTATTCAATGTCTGAAATAATGAAGTGGAAAAATTAAATATAGTATCTCGGAAGAGCAGGCAGAGAGGAGGAAAAGAAAATGAGAAAAAATAGCATGGCAGAAAACCAAACCAAAAGCCCCCACCTGCTGGGAAGTGCAACGTTTGCTTTATCATACCAAATAACAGAGAAAATAGGAGCTCGCTCATCGAAATGAAAAACAAGGCTAAGCACTACTTCAAGTAGTTCCCAAATAAGAGACAATGTGTTCCAGAGCCTATGAAAGTTTAATATTTGTAATTCTAACAAAACATGGTCAGAATCGCTAATAAAACTTAGTGGCCTGACTTGACATTTTGCGAACTACAGATAAGTATACTGGTTCAACAATAATTTTTAGGCACCTGTTTTATGTGCATTTTTCCTGGTGCCATTATCTCAGGTGGTATTTCAAAAAAGAAAATGTTCATTCTGAGAGCAAAGCCAAGAGCAGAGTCCTACATATTTATTTCTATCAAGAAAAGAAGATGCGGACACTATTATCCAGGACAAGCAGTAAGAACTTTTGCGATGACTGCATTCAAAACAGAAGGACCTGCCCAGAGCCAGTTTATTTACACTGGTGAGAATGACAAGTGCTGATACTGGCCACTGGTCTGTGGACAACTGGGCAAAACTCCATGTCCACATGACTGATAAACTATCAAGTAGAGGGATGCTGCCCAGGCATAAAAGCACCAGTTTGGTCTCATGCTTCTTCAATACAGCTCGGCTTGCTTGGGGCAGTTTAAATCTGCTATTATAAAAATGAGAACCACCACTAATTTCCAACTGGTTTCATTTGGTTCTTAACCAACAGAGAAGAGGATGTCATTAGAGAGAAATCAATGGAGACTTCCGAAAGGCTGCTCCAAACTGGTTTGCAGCTACCCCTTAATGAGGGACCCCTGCCTTCCCGTTTGTTCTGCAGCATTTGGGGGCTTTGTTTGTGCTTTAAATGCTCTTGTGTAGAAGGTAGCAAAGCCACCACAAAGAGGCCTGGAGCTTCAAGTTCATTTTCACTGGCTGTAGTTTGTAAGAGCCTGTGGATGATGCAGTTCTGACACTAATGAATAAAGTATTGCTTCAACTGCTCAATTTCTTGTGCTCCATTCAGTGCAAGAAACGCATGAAGAATGGGAACAAGGATTAAGAAGACTTTAAAAGTTTATAATGTGTGCTTTAAAAAAGCTTTCTCTAAAAAACATCACTAACATGGGGACTGTGCTGAGGCAAGTCAGGATTATTTGCAACAGTAAAGTTATCTCCTTCTTCCCACTACATTTCTGATCTCCACAAGCTCAATCCTTAGAGGGATGGGACCACAGCATCCATGGCAATGATGGGATTAGAAAAGTCTCAGAGGACTCAGCCTTTTTTTTTTTTTTTTTTTTGCCCCATCACTTACACACTGATGCCTCTTCTGCAGAGCATCAATGATTTTCTTCAGCTGGTGGAGCAAGGCAGGAGGCAGAGACCAGCAGATCCCATTGGAAATACTTCGGTACTCCCAGGACTCAATTCAGCATCAAAATGACTGAATAACAAGATATTCCCATGCCTCATCTAGGCTACAGCAACAGTTTACGTGTATAACTCACAGCACATGCAAGAGAGTGAGCCACGATAAAAGACTAAAACGCATTATCTCATGTTAACATTGAACAAGGTGCACACAAACCACCACTGGAGTGTGGCTGAGACAGCTCGCTGCTCCTGCAGCCACCTTCCAACAATGAGCACAACACTGCAGAAGCTCACAAGAAGCCCCAAGGAGCAGGTATGCCAACTCTCTGCCTCTCAATCAACACACCTCCCATCAGCAAGGATTCCTTTTGCTTTGGTGCAGACCCAGCACAGACAACCACAAAAAACAAAAACAAACAAACAAAACCCCAAAACAAATCAAAACAAAAAAGACAAAAAAAATCCCCAAACCAATCAACCAGTCAGAAAAATACAAACCCGCAGAATCTCCCAAGTCAGCCTGAATTTATTCTTTCAGGGCTCTCGTCCAAGTAATGAATAGACTCTGGACCTGGTTAGCTTCTCTGAACTGTCAAAGACTGTAGAGCAGGGAACAGCAGAGCTAAAACACAGAGTGTCTAGTCCAATAAATCCATACCCAGGTTTTGAAAATTAGACTGAGCTACTGATAGCAGCTGCTGTAAACAAAACCCACTAGGTATATCTGCCTATAAAGAGAACAACAAACAGCCCGACCGTTCACAATCCTAGTCCCCTACAGACATAGCAGAATATAATTCATTAGTGCTCAAGAGCCTCCACACACAGGAAGAGGAGGAGCACATAGGGATAGCCAAGCCCTGGGAAACCTGGATCAGGTGGGTTCAAGCATTCACATTGATGTCAACCATGTAGCCTCACCCTGGAGCTGGTCCTGCTGTTATGCCTTGTCTCGTGAGTCACTTGCTTTGTCCTCCAACCAAAGTAAATGGAAAGAGATGGGTTTAAAAAGAATCCAAACAACAAAAAAACAACATTGTGAAAACCTCAAAGGCCTTCACATGAGCCTTGTTGTTCACCGTATCTGAAAGCCACCAAAGGAAAGGAAGGAGAAAGCAAGAACTTGCTTTGATTCCTGTCCTTTCATTTAGTTTCCATTATTAAATCCATATTAACTGCTGCTGCAGGTATTATGGTCATCAAGCAATGTCTGGCATTTCTCAGTAAGTGAGGATAGACTTGCTCCTCACCCTGCCACCCTTCAAATGATCACACATGATGGCAGAGGAGGCATATTCAACCTGCAGGGAGCTGCGGCAGAGCCCGTGAATGCTGGACTGGAAAGCCCAATCCTGCAACTCAGGGGACTTTGGGCAGCAGCCTCCCAGGGCTCACTAGTTGGGCTCCACCTGCATCAGCACAGTGTGTTTTCTCCTGGACTTGCACTGCTTCGTATCTGAGGAATTCCATTTGGAGGGGAAGGGGAAAGGCAAGGGGAAAAGAGGTTTTGAAGCTCTGAAAACTAGCTCAAAATTAAAAGTATCCAAACACTGCAAAGCTTGCCACTCACTATGCTCAAGCCATCTGATGGTCTAAAGGGCCCTAACTCAGGCTTTTCTAAGCAGCTCAGGCAGGGCATCACCCCCGGCACCATCCCAGTGCATATACCCCGCACTCCATCCCAGCTGCCCTGCCCCAGCAGCATTTGTTTCACAGCTGCCAGTTGTCCTCCGAGTGACACAGAGCCTGCAAACTCACACCAGCCCCATCACCACCAGACCCATGGCAGCATGCACAAAGTCAGTGGATCAACCATCACCAATCTCATTCTGTACCAGATGCCTCCTTAGTCTGCCCTGGAGGGTGAGACCCTGTTTTCCAGGACTAGGGGAAAAGAAGAAAAGGAAATCTGCTTCATCTGTAAGCCGTAAATCCTCTCCACCTTCCTGAGGCCAGCAGAGATGGGAACAGCCGTGTGGCAACACTTTCCCAAGGCCCCAGTTCTGTTGAAGATGTTGAAAGACCAATTTAAATGTCAAAGCTAGAGAGCCAGAGAGGAATATGTGGCAGGGAAAGGAGGTAGGGCATCCATAGAATCACAAAAAATTTGGAAGGGACTTTCAAAGATCACCTAATCCAATGCCCATGCCATTGTCAGGGACATCTGTCGCTAGATCAGGTTGATCAAAGCCTGTCTACCCTGACCTTTGGGGCATCCCATGATTTTAAAGAAAATGAAATTAATACTGTCTCCCCAGAAAAAGGTATTAATTTGCTTAAAAGATTTTCTGCTCAGTGAGTACAGAGAACAAGACCACACTTTCAGAGAGAGTCTGCTGAGGAACAGAGGGAGGAGGCAGGTAGCACCAAACACGTGAACATAGAGAAAGAAGCCAACTATAAGAAATAGACTGTCAGGACCCATGGCTGGATGATGTAACATATATATCAGGACCCTTCTCCTTCCAGCACAAAGAGAAGATGCTCTCAAACTCCAAATACATCCAGCTCCAACCGAGGATCATCCCTGGCCCCAGTTCTACACTTCCAGAGCCACTGCTCAAATGTCTGGACATCTAATTTTGATTTCCAGCCTAATTCACTAGCAGCTACACTTCCTTCCCATGCACACTTGTTTGTCTTGTAGAAAACCATCTTCCCCAAGCATAAACAGCTCTCCTCCCTCTGTGTGATGAATACAGAGCTGTGTAAGATGTCAGAAACCAGCATGTCCTGGGGACTGCAGTGTTCATGCCTCCTGGGATCAGGCAAGGTTAATCCCCCAGAAACTGTCACAGTGGGGAATGCTAACTGTAAATCCTCCAGAAACCCAGCCCAGACAACAGCACGTGGACGTCTGGTCCAGTGTTTGTAGGACCTATAAAAACACAGCTGTGCCTGCCTCTTCAGCTAGCTGAATGGCAGAGACCTGTGCAGAATGTTAATCAGAGCTGTGGTCTTACTGATCATTATTATTATTATTATTATCATTACTACTACTACTGCAGTCATACCTGGGGCCCTCCAAACAGAGCCTTGCAACAGCAAGACGGAATCTCTGCTTTGATAAGTTGAGAAATCTAGTTTGAAACAAGTTGCAGCAAGTCACCATGGCAAATAGCAAAGAGAGGGGCTCACAGCACTATGAAAATTGCTCATTTAGCTGGTCTAAACCATGCATGCCTTGAGTGCTTCCAGTCATAATAAAATGCTGCTGGTTTATAAACTGTTGGCTGCTGCAATTTCACCTTTTTTCATTCATTTAACCATTTCTTTTAAAGTTCCATTGAGTACCTTTTAATCAACACCTTCTGGCTGATTTCTGTGCAGATGTTAGAGGAAAAAAAATAATAAAATCAAAGTCAAGGTGAGACCAAAGAAATGCCTTTGGTGGGAGGCAGGAGGAGAGGGGTGTGCAGCCAATTCTCCACTGTACACAGAGTCTGCTCCACAGCCTGTAACTCCAGTGTGCTTTCAATGTGATCAAGAAATAAAACCACAAAATGTGATCAGCTGGGCAGATCTGCTACGTGCTAGCAACATACCTACAAAAAAAAAAAAAATAAAAATAATAATAACAAAAAGAAGAAGAAGAACAGAAATGCAAGGCCAGAGGATGCATTTTCCCAAACATTAAAAGCAATGAGCTGAAGAAATTAACGGGAAAGGAATTTGCTGACCTCCCAGAGAGATACCAAACACCATTCCTGCAGCCTCTGGTAGCAATGAACCAACTCCAGCGACATGGCTGGGGCAGGCAAGGCTGTGCCAGGCTCTGATATGCACAGATGCTTTCTGCCCCATTGCAGCCCTGGGACAGCACTTCCCAGGAGCAGTGCTGCTGCTTGCACTCATCTCTGGCAGAAGGATGCTGCACTGTGTGCTACCCACATGCTGGGCGGAAAGCCCACATGCCTCCAGTGAAGCAGCTCTGGTGGGACAGGAGGGATGAAAACACACCGAGGCAGAAGGGGATGCTGCAGCTCTTCCACCTACAGACTCACAGATAACCAGATGGGAAAGACCTGTGACCAACAGAGAACAAATTTAGGTAAAATGACTCACAGTGCCCCTTTATGCAGGGAACCAGTGGGGCATGGAGCTGTCTCTTAGGCTGAATTATTACTGCAAAAACAATGGAGGTAATGGGACAAAAAACCCAAACAATTAGGGAGCCTGGAGGAGAGAAGGGAGCCTTAGAAAGTGAATGAAGCATGGTGGACTAAATATTTTCTCACTGTCCCCTTCTTGCCTGCCAGATCCCAGAAGCTTCATATTCTCAGGGTTATATATGGCTGGGCTAATGGCTTTGCACCAGCTGCTGACACCTACCAGCAGCGTGTCACCTTGTGAAAGTGGATTAGCTTAAGCTGCAGGCAGGCTGTCGCATCACTAAGCCAGTCCCTGACCAGGTCTTGGCCAACCCTTAGCTCTTCCAGTCCTGTCAGATAACGATGGAATCTCCAAAAGCCCAGCATCAGACAAGGCAAGGGATTAGCACTGAAAAAGTCTCCCTGCGAGCTTCTAATGTCTTCTGTTTTATAAAAGACCTGGCAATGCTCTGCTGCTTGCAGGACCAGGTAGTCAGGGTTGCATGAGAAATATATGTGTGCCACATCTCCCCTTCTCAGCCTGCAGTCCCTGCTCTGTTCTTAAGGACAGCCTCCTTCCCCAAATGCCAAGAAACTAAGAATTTTTTAGATGGTGATAATGTTCCTAAGTCACATATAATCAGATCTACAATCATCAAAGCAGTGACAACTAACGCATACTGACATCTTTCATCAAAAAAAAAAAGCGGCTGATCAACAACGGTTTTCCTAGGACAACAAACCAACCCTAATGTCATTTTTCATTATTATTTTAAATTTTAAGAGAATTAGAAGAATAAGAAATTCTAATTAACTTGATGGTGACATTTTCACTGCACTTCAGAAATGGATTTTCTACTTTTTTAATTCCAAATGTCTTTCTCTTCCTCTTACTCGCTAAGTTTGTTACTGAAGGCAACAGAACAGGTGCATACGACTTCGCTTTTCCCTCCAACACATTTTCTTTTTTCGTTCTGAATTCTCCAAAGTTAGAGCTGCAGAGGAAAGAACTCGTCAGACTTTTCCAACTTTCCTACAAAATGTCCTTAACATTAGAAAATTGCTCAAGTTTGAGATTTAATATGCTCGTTTATTGTTCTTTCTCCTTTTCATAACTCTGTAATCTTCCTGAAAATGCATATGCTTTAAAAGGGGGAAAAAAAAAAACAAAACCACAAAAAAACAGATTATCTTACTGCACTCTACACTAAATAGGGAAAAGTGGTGATGGAATGAAGCAGAGCATCCAAAACCAAAAATCAAAAGGTTTGCCTGTTTTCTTGAATACAACCAAGATTTCATTTGTGGAGGGAGAGCAGAAGAGAGAAAGTTTTCCACCGATTTCTAACCACAGTAAATGACCAAGAAAAGGAAAGCGGCCACTCTGCTAAGACAGATACTACTATCCTAAAACCCTTGTCTTTCACCGTTTTGCTGCAGGAAGGTCCCATCACACACTCTCCACATTCAGCTAGGGGCATTCAACTGTCAGGTTTCGAGCTGCAAACCCCAGAGGCATCCCCAGCTGTGCTCCCTCCCTCCATATGTACATAAGCCAAGAACCCAACACCCACACTTGTTGCTTATGTGAAGAGAGGAGGACTTCTATAGCAGGGGGTCAAGGAAAGCTGAGACATGGTGGTTGTTCTCTTGACCTAACCACTCCAAAGGCTTTTGTGATGGCTACATAAACATCCTCAGCATTATTTCATATTCAAGAGTGTTCCATAGTAGAGGGAAAAGGTTAAAAAAAAACCTGAATCAAACCAGTAGGCTCCCACAAACAGATCAACAAAGAACACGTCAAGAACAGCCTATGTTAGCAGTCAGAATCAAACTGCTGTGGTTCCTTCCTAAAAATAATAAATACATACCATCACCTCCTGGTTGCTTGTATGGATTGTACTTTGGCTTGGGGGCAACGACAGGAGCAAACTTCTTTGGTGTCTGCTGGGTAGACACCGAGATGCTGGGAGTCCCAAAGGTGTGTGTGGTCTCCATCCTTGCAGTAATGTGACCAACAGGCTCGTTGGTACTCTTGGGTGGCAGCCAGGACGGGTGGGACATGGTTCAGATCTGAGAGAAGAGATGATGAGAGTCACAAGTATATTAGAAATTTAGGATGGGGAAATACAGTTGCAAACCTACTACTTTGCAGGTTTATAAAATCAAATCTATAAAACCCTTTAACATATTTAACTTGCACGCACTTCTCTTTAAACATATTGGTCCTAATGTATAGAAATTAAAATATAAACTTGTATTTTCTTCCCCAGTAGGTCAGAATTCCTGATCAGGTTATTGGTGATACCTGCAAAACCATTGCTATTTTCATCCTCAAACCAAAATGGATACAGGCTGATACCCTGGAGAAGCCCATCAATCCTACCATCCATTCAGAACAGTAGTGATACATTTCCCTTTCACTGTTCAGCTTTTGTGAGTACATTAATATATAATAGTGCAGATGCTCTGGGGACAAGTGTAGTCACAGATAGGCACTTCCAAAATACACCTTTAGTACTTTTTAACATGTAATTTAGAATGAAAATCATAGCGATTTTCATTCAAACTTTTAAGAAACAGGTTTTCAAAAGCAGCTAATCATTCTTGATGCCTCCATTTCTGAATGCCCAGCTTAAGATATTTTAAAAGCATGTCAATTCTGAAAAAATGCCAGAATTCCACAACTGCTGACAACCAGGCTCCTTTTAGACATCTCAACTTGTGTAACAGAAAAGGGAGGCAGCCCAAATCATTACTTATTTATGAAAATCTTGGCTTTGGTCTCTTAAAAGCCTACATCACTTTTGAGAACTGGACTCAGATGCCACTGAAAATGTAACTCATAAAAAAACAAACCACCCTGTTCATTGCAATAAACATGTGCTTTTCTCTGCACACAAACCACACTTGCTGGGTAGCAGTGATGATGGTCCTACAGTACTATCAAGATGGTCCTACAGAGCTGGATTTGAGATGCGATGAAGAAATGAAGACACCACACAGGCAAAAGCCAATGCTTTTGAGCCCTCTGTCCCAGAATGGTTTGTGTTGGAAGGGACCTTAAAGCTTACCTAGTTCCAAACCCCTGCCACAGACAGGGACAGCTTCTACTAGACCAGGTTGCTCAAAGCCCCGTCCAGCCTTGAACACTGCAAGGGATGGGGCAGCCACAACTGCTCTGGACAACCTGTTCCAGTGTCTCACCACCCTCATAGTGAGGAACTTCTTCCTAGTATCTAATCTAAATCTCCCCTCTTTGAGCTTAAAGCCATTGCCCCTTGTCCTGTCAGTTTTGTCCATGCTCTGCTTTGGTGTTAGGACTCCTCAAGGCCATCGAAAACAGCAGGCACCTATGACCCAATCAGGAAAGATTTGTTTTGATCATGGAAAAGGATCAGTGCAAGCGACAGAACCAGGTCATGTAGCAGAGTGCCATTGCAGAAAAGCCCTTCCATCTGGGAACAACGGGACAATGCAGAGAGGCAACTGGATTTGCAAAGAGGTGGTCTGTAACTGCAGCAAGTGCAATATACCAGGGATGAGATGCAAGAGAGAGCTGTAGCTCTGCTGAGCATGGCAGCTAAGGGCTGTATTAGCTTGTGTGAACAATTTTCTGAGAAGAGGGGGAAGAGGAAAGGGGACAGAAGAAAGGTGAAGACCACCTTGGAGTGAAATCATTACCAAAGTCCACAATCCTACAACACTCTAACTATTCTGACACATCTCTGTGGTCACGCATGCAACCTTCTATTTGAATTGCTTCCAAAGCTGAGAAGTGCAGCCACATACAGTTCATTGAACGAGGCAGGAACGCAGCCACAGGCTCACTCCTAGTCTACCTGGGCATATTCTTGGTGCCGCACAGCTAAGACTTCTGTGTACACATGCTTCTCAGAGAAACAAACAACGAGCTCTTCAACCAGACCCCAGGATTATATGGAACACTTAGGCAAGAAGGCAGCATATCTGATAGCCTACCTACCTGATAGTCTAGACTGTCTGTCTAGAGAAAACAAAACAGAAATCACACTTCATTTCCCTTTTCTCCTAAGTTGGGCTCACAGATCACCAGAAAAGCTTACAAGAGTAAGCTGTTGGGACTTAGGAGCAGAGCTGTTTTGCCAGCTCATCCTGACTGGCAAAACATCTGCATCTTACATGCTTCATGGTGGAGCAAATTCAGTAAGTCCTTTATCAAAGAAGCAAATGAAATCTCTTGGGTATAAACCAGAAAAAGTAGTCCTGTGGGTTCCTGCATTTATAACCTTGTCCTAGCTATTTGCTGTTAGCAATGCTGAGTCAGTCTTGGGGAAAGGAGCAAGGTCTCCACATGGAATGTGCGGACAGTACCTCCAGCTAACAGCAATGACTGTTAAAACTGATGTATATGTATGTCTGCTTATTCCAGCCCAGTAAGTTCACTTCAGGTAACAGATTTCCTACTTGAGTCATTTCTACTTAAAGTCCCAATGTCTGACCCAAAACTAGCAGATAGACAACCTGCGGTCATCTTATACCTCCATCACTTCTTGTGTGGGAGAGGAACCAGTAAGTGCCAAACATTGGTTCTAACACTTGTGGCTCTTCCTCACTGTGCAGTCTGATCACTCAGTGTGCACACAGCACTTTAGCGATTCCTACCACTGGAAGGTGAGCCTGTTGCGCTAGACAGCTGATACCAGTGAAAGCTATCATGACTGGCTTTTAATGAGGCAAATGGGAGCATGGCAGAAGCACCCTGAAGATGGACAAGCATCCAGGACTGAGCTGCAATGACACGACTTTCTTCCCCTATATGACTGACGCCTGACCTTACATTAACACTGCTGAGCGTCATTCTGAAAGCAAGAAGTGAAATGCAGGTCTTCTCCACAGGGCTGGAGAGGAAACCAGCCACAACGGGTGAGGGCAAAAGGTACGCAAACCATGCTCCCACCACCTTGTGCTTCCCTCACCCACACCAGCCCTGATGGACCTAGAAAACACTGCCACTCGAGCAGCAAGATTCACCTACACTGCTGCCTCCTCCTCCCATGTCCTTCAGAAATGTAAAACACAGCAATAAAACTTAGGCAGCTATCTAGGTTTTAGGAGCAGAAAGCAATGAGGGCACTGAGCCTTAAGAGCTAAATATGACAACTCTGCACTCTGCAGAGTTATTACATTCAAAGATGACTATACCTTACCCATTGCTAAAAGCATCCTGGAGCTTTATTCTGACATGTTTTTTAGCCGCTGGCTTGACATCTCATATGAAAGAGCATCCTGCTGCATGAAACACCATCAGACCCTGGACATCACCTCCATATTAATTCAAAGCAAAATAAAAAACCTGGTATGGACCAGATTATTATCATTCCTGTCCTGGAAGCTCCCTAGTTGTTGCTTAAGCTCCCAGGTAACATGCCTTGGTCCCACTCAGCTCTCATGGTCTGTCAGGTTTATGGCAAGGATGGACTGAGTGACACACAAACCAAGAATATCTGCTTCAGTAGCCACGTTGCCCAGTGCTGGTGACAGCTGAAGATGATGTGAATCTCAAGGAATAAGTTTAAAAAGCAGACTCTTCTTATGGGCAGTTTGGGAGCATGAAGACCACACTACCATAGCTCAATTGCTTAATTGCTCACTATAATCTGGCACATAGGTCCTTCTCAGCTACCCTCTAATGCATTTGTTTTCATGGTGGTAGTATTTTCTAATTGTTTCCCCATTAGCCTTTTCTCTTTCTCATTCTCCTCCTCTCGTTTTCTGTTACGCATTTGCTGCCACTCGTTTTTGCTATCTGTGCCTTGACAATGTTTTCAGCAAGTTCCCTTTTCCTCATCTGTTCCAGCCCTATCTCTCTAGCCTCAATTAAATTTAGCCTAACTCCTTTGTGAGATCATAAAAAAAAAAGAAAATTAATCTCTTTTTAACAGCTGAAGCTAAACTTCTGGGTTTGCTGTTATTTCCTCCTTTCTTTCCCACCCCCATTTTTTTAACCTGTCAAAAGGCTAAGAGTAAGGCAAAATATAAAGGGCAGTGGCTTGTAGATGGGCACAGTGCCCCACTCTCTGCAAACCTGTCTATGGTGGAGCACCCTGGCTAATTCAGAGAAAGCCATTTGTGGTCCCTCATCACTCTTTGCAATATTGCCTGGTTTTCAATCAGAAGCTCCTTTGGAGAAAAACAGATGAACATTTTGTGATGCGAACAAGTAATCAAAACAGCACAGGGAAACTTGGGCTTATAACCAATCCTCTTACTCTAAAATTACTCTTACATATGGCACCGCCTCTGCATCATTGTGGTTCCTGCATTTGGATGAGAAACTTCAATAGGTAAAGGCTGTCCTTTTCTGGCTAGCCAGGAAACATGATCATCAAATGCATGTTTCACTTCTGTCTTTGAGGTGTTTCCTTCCAAAAAAAAACCTTATTTCTGCTGGTTATACAGCAAACAGTAATGTTTTTCAGAAGTTTCTAAGTACATGTGGGATGCGAGATTGCAGAAGTCAGTGGTCATAAGGATAAAGTCACTGGGAAACTGAGAGGAGAAAAAGAACAAACTGTATTGGATGATGCAGGCTTTAGCGAACCAAGGAATGGGTAAAACACAACAAAAGGAGCATCAAGATGGATGTGCTGGGGGAACACAAGAAGCAGGACAAAAAAAAACACCCCAGGAGCCTGCACACTGGCAGGGGCAATATGGTGAAGTGCATCTGCTCGCCTTGGCTGTTAGGGATGGAGCTGTTAGAATAGCTGCATTATCCACTTCTAAGGGTGACTATAGCAAGCTCCTCCTTGAAGGGTAATAGCAGATGGAGTGAAAACCATCAAACCCAATTTGATCACTTTGGTCTTCAAAAGCAATCCCCCTCCATTGAGGAATAGTGAGTTTCACCCACTTTTTACTGGACAAGCCACTTGTCCAGCAAAAGTAGCTCACTGCTCCTTGGATGCCAAATTCATAGGGCCTGATCCCTCTGCTGCTCAACCCAATGGCTAGACCACAGAGCTCTCACTGAGAAGTTAAACTGTAGGTGGAATCTACAGTGGCTCCCACATTTCTGCTCCAAGCAAATAATTCACCAGGCACGCTTTGCATACAGTGAGCCCTTCCTAGCAAACATGAATAAATCTAGCCACCCAACATTTAACACAGCCAGGCTGGAACAACCTTTGTCATCAGAACGTGTGTCCCTAGGAACCCTCCCAGAGGGACAGCAACCTCTTGCTTCTCACTCAGTGCTGCATCTCCCTCTGTGTCTTGGCTGAAGCCACCTGCATTTCTTTCTGCTACTCTTACACAGCCATCCTCCTTGGTCACCAGTAACTCAACAGCTCCATTCCTGATCTGGCTGTTACAATTTTCTCCTGTGACTCTTTACTCACTGACCATTCTGGCAATATCCCTTTTCCCAAATATAATGCCCCACCCCAAATAAAACTATCGTAAATCTTCCTTATGTCGTTGCTTTGAAAGCTCTTCTCATTGACCATCTCATCTAGCCCTTCTGCACTGTGCAAGGCACGGAAATCTACCCAACTAATATACCACAAAGCTTATGTTGCGCTAAAGAATATTTCTTATGAAGTACATGTAGCCTCAACTGAAAGAATGTAAGTATTGGAGAATCCACCACAACACTAGGTAAATTGTTTGAGCAAGCAATTAAGCACCATAATTACAGCTTCTCCTTTGTGTCTGGCTTTAAATTATCTAGCTCTCCTTCTAACCACTGGATTCTGTTATGCTCTGTCATCTGCATTATAGACCTGCCTCTCTTCCTTACGCAGATCCTTTCAGAACAAAGCCAGGCCATTGGTTAAATTAAATCAAAGCATTTAAATTAAGTATCAATTAAACTCACCGTGAAGAGCAGAGTTCTCTCAATTCATTCATGTATATTTACTCTGAACTCTATTCAATTTTTCAGCTACCTTTTATGAAATGGTGGATGCTAAGCTAGCATAAGATCATTTTTTTCAAGAACACTAACTTAAAATGGAAGAGGTAAAATGATGAATAATATGAAAGCCAAAAAAAAGACTGAAATCAGCTGTGGCTGCCCGAGGTTCTGTTATCCTTCCTTCCTTGGAAGCATTAGTCATCACCTACTTTTGGAGGCAGAGGATAAGACCAGACTAACCATGATAAATAACATTAAGAGCAAAGACTGAAATCCCACTGCATAAATAAGGAAAACAATGTGCTCTGGTTCTATCATTAGGACAATCTTAATGCTGCAAGTTCAGAAAATTCTAACCATGAAAGAATACACCTCAGCAGAGGAACTGGAATCCACGAATCCCAAGATGAGACTGCACTATCTAAAACTGTCAGACCAGGAATATCGATAGAAGATAACACCAGGCAGTAACAAAAGCTTGACAAGGGTTTTTTTTTTTTTGTTGCTTTTTTTTTTTCTTCCTTTTTTTTTTTTTAAATGTGTGGCAATAAGTGTTTTGTTTTTTTCTTTTAATTACAGGATGTCATTCACCTTTGAGAAGCAAAGGTAAAACAAGGAGGGTTCCAAGCCAATTTAGCCTCACATCAGATAAGCAATGGAAGAGTAGAGTACCAATTTGTCTACTCTTGAAATTGTTAGTACATTCATCTCTGAGACAAGCTGGCTCTTCTGTGATTAGACTGTACCCAAATAAATCTTCATTTCATTTTCATATTTATAACATGGAGCAAATACTCCTTGGATGTTGATGGACTTTGCCAAGACAGAAGAATTTGTCCCTGAGTTAATTAAGCTAATGCTTCACAGAGGGTAGCAACAGTGTTCAACAAAAAACGAGCAACAACAGTCTATGCTTCCAGACAGTCTGCTCTGTCTTCCATCCCACTCCTTCCTAAATCCACTGGCTTGATGTAGGTCCATGATGTTCTATCTTAGCACCACCCATGCACAGTTAACCATCACTGCTAAGGCCAAGTGACTGACCAGATACAGCGAATCAGGACCTTGTTTGCTCACAGTAATGCAACTGGAAGCCCTTTTGTGGCTTCTCTCTGATGCTATTCAGGAACACGATCGAGACGCCCCTTTCCTGGATAACAAAGTCTTACATGAGCCATATGTAGAAAGGCAGACTGCATGCTCCCCACTCTTCCTTCTCTTCCATCCATGTAGAAAACTCAAAAGAGAAAACTTTTGACATTACTTCACCTTCCAACTGTGTTTTAAAGATCAGCTCTAGCACTGAACCAAGGGGACACCCTTCACGATGCAAAATCATACCACACATTGCCCCTTTCAGCTAGAGGTGCAATATACGAAAGACTGGATGTTTGTACTCTAAGCTTATTTGTTGTTTTTTTTTTTTTTGCTTGAAATTCCCAAAAGCACAAACCCCAATGCCCTGCTAAAATGTAGTTCTTTGCATCATCTCCACTCCACTAATTAGCCAAAAGCAGTAACTGAGGCTGACCAGAGAGATCTGCTTTTTACAAACTCCCAAAGCTGCTTGTTTCTTTTGGCACTGTTCCCCTTTGAAAGTTAAATGAATTTATTTCTCCATTTATGGCTGATGATCTTTAGCCATGAAGCTTTCCTGCTTCTTGTGGCCTCCAAAAGAGGATATAATGTCAAAATTCTGGTCTCATTAGAGGTCTTTAACCAAACATAAGAAGTGCCATAGGTATTTACAAACTTAGCCCAAGCTCTCCTGGGATGTCTTTCCCATATGGTAGTACTTACCCTCATCAGTTTTACATCATATGTGAAATTATGTGATTTGGGTAATTGGGATTCCTTTTGAACTCCCTTAATCGTTGCTGATCTGCACAACATCTCCCCAAATTTAAGTCCTGTAATATTAACCAGTCCAAAGAAGCTCCTCCCACAGACCCTCCCACCAGCAAATTGATTCTGGCTCTTCATGCTCTTCAAACTTCACATCAGCAACCAGGAGAACCAAAAAGCTTCAGGGACAATTCTAAGCACTGGGAATCCTGTGTGTGAGGCTGTGTGACCATCATCACCAGAGCGAGGAGAGCTAGCAAGGATCAACTGAGCTGCCACATGACTCTGAGACATGATGAAGAAGAACACAACATGTTGTCACCCTCCAGTGACTGCTTTCATGAACATATGCAAAATTGTTGCACATGGTCTCCAGCTCCTTGTGGCATATCTCTCCCTCAGACCAGGTTTCTTTGCTTGCACCCATTTTATGCTGTTTATGGACATTTCTTGATGCTTTGCTTTAGTCTTCCACAGCAGATACCAGCTGGAGCAAGTTTAACTCTCTCTCTCCCCTAAGGTTTCTTCCAGTTGCCTGGATAAGGCAGAATTTTGTATCTTCAGCTCAATTCCCTCAAAATAAAATAAATAAATACAATCTAAGTCATTTCTTCAGTTTAACAGGGCCAAAAGCATTCACCAGTTTCCTGCTGTGGGACATCACCAGTGTAATTACAGGAATTAAAGGAGAAAGAAACCTAGTTAGAGTACTGCTTGTGCTGAATTATTACTCAAAGCATATAATCTAGTATCATCCCTCTCTGACTTTAACAGTTTCAAATTTCCATGGGATCCTCCGGAAGACCTGATTTAAATTCAAAGTTTGCCCTGAAAACAGGGCTGGCCCAGATGACCTCTAGACATCCCTTCCAAAAATCAATTATTTCATGACTCTTAAACCCAGACTTCCAGCTGTGACTTTATCTGCACTCAAAAACGTTTGCAGCAATACAACTATATCCCGCTCAATATATGCCGGCATCTACTGGCAATACAACATTATATTCCTTATTCTCTAGTTGCAATGTTTCTCAAATGAACGCAGCATGTTCTCATTCTTTTAACTAAATAACCAATAACTGGAAAATCGTCCCCTCCCCACCCCTGGCATGGCTGCACCCACACTTCATTATTTTGCTAGCAGATCCACACCAGTTTGGAATGGGACTTTTTTTTAATGTACAGTTTGAGTACAGTATTACTCAGGCACAACAGGAAAACATGAAGTCCATAGTGGAGATTCTAACGACATGATCATAAAGAACCATCTTCTCTCTGCTACAAAGATGCTTCACAGGTTAATGTCACCATGAATATTGTTCACCAGATACCAACCCCATATCACATTAATTCTTATACCAAAACTCTGCTGCTGGGACAACGTTGGTATCAACCAAAAAAATTACCCTTTCTTAAGTTTCATTCTTAGCTTATTTCTCTTGCATCAGCTTCGACAGTGAAAAGGTAGAAGGGCAAACTAAACATAAAACTTCTTTTCTCTCCCAGTATAATTGCATTAGTAGTTTTGGGATTAGATGCAGGCTACTTGAATTTGACTGCTGCTGCATAAAAGCTGGCAAACAAAATCTTCTTTTTACAGCCATATCACATCCTGGTGTTGGATGACAAACTAGGCTTTAAAATCCCAATAAGTTGAACTTGACTGGCCCATGTGCATTGAAATAAAGACGTAATACTGGCTTCCTGGAGATGGATGGATCTATCTAATCTAATAAAACTCTAATGACCACATTACAATTTTACCAGAGAGCAGCCCAATTCTTGACTTCTGTGATAAGAGACAATCCTCAGCCACTCCAAATATGATCATATGGGATAAAACATTAATCCAAGGCTTCAACTACTCGTGGTTACAACAAACTCTAGGGCAACAGAGCAGGTAGACCTGGTGGCCAGCCCAAAATGCTTACTCAAATACAGCAAAGTCTGCGGTTGAACCTTGAGAGCTGAGCCAGCAGGCAGCTCTGAGCCAGACGAAGCTCTTCCAATTCTTAAAGCTTCTTCTCCTGATAACTTGACATACAAGTTTTTGAGGGTGATGTTGCACCACAAAGAAAAGTTTGAGAAGGATGTTTCAGAATTTTGTGTATAAAATGAGAGAGGAAATATAATAATAAGGACAGCAAAAGAACAGGCAGAATGATGCAGAAATCTTATTTTAGGATTCTCAGACCTAAAGCTCCATTACACAAACACTGTTTTCCTGCACACAATTTATTTTCAAGGTCCCTCTGCAAAAAAAAAAAAAAAAAGCTGCCTTTATTCTTTTGTGTCTATATTCACTGTCTTGCCTGTGCCACAGCTCAGTACTTGGCTTCCTACTTCAGTAAGGCACTGCCAAGCAACACAGAGCTTACCCATCAAATAAAATGATTAAGGGACTGGAGTTCTCAGCTGCTGGAGACATACCGGAATCAGGCTGATCAAGACAGTTCCACATATGACAAAGGAAATCAAGACAACAAGGGATTAGAAGGGTACAGGTGTTAAAGCAAGAACAGGCTGTTTGGATGCTGATGCTGGCTGTAAACAAGAAGGAACCATGCAGAACTAACGTTCAGCTCAGCAGTTAGGTATCAACAAGACCCTAGTGAGACCAAATGGGACCATGGCAGCATATTGACACATGGATAATTGTATTAGCTTTGCAGAGTGTTGTGTGTGTATGTTTCAGCCTGGGGAGAAACAGCAGGGATCTGAGCTCAGTGGGAAACTGATACAGAGTGAACAAGGAAACAGTGCAGAGCTTGAGGTCGTACTCAGTGAGGCTAGGATGGGTGTAGGTGGGTTTATTTACAATGGGTTCCCTGCATTCCACTTCTCTTCTAAAATACCTGTGGTTGCAGGAAGAGCCAGCTGCCATCACCCCTGGAAGAAAACATACCTGCTACTGGCAGTCTGAACCCCAAGCTATTGAGAGGGTTTCTGTGAATAGAAAAGCAAGCTGCAGCCCAGAATACAGGCATAGCATGGGCCCCACTCAAGGACATGAGCATGGTCTTGTGACACCTCAAGGGGCTGGCAGTATGAACCAGACTTTGAAACTGTGATAACTAAAAGGCCAGCAATTAATGGGAAGGAACTGTGTCTAGGATCAAAATCATTAATCCCTGATTCTTTTCCTCCAACCTGATCTACTTAACTTTTTCTCCCTCAGATCCCAAGCCATCCTAGAAATCAGAGTCTCAAGTATGACAAATCCCTAGATGATTTCTTCTCCTTCCTGAGCACTGCACCAACTGGTGCTTTTTGTGGCAGCTCAGCCCATGGCACCTTGCAAATAATCAGGGGAAACAGCCTTTTTCCTATGATAAAACCTATATCCTAACACACAGAAGAGTGATATTGCTGCCAGATGGCTGGGAACTGATGCTGCAGAGAGACTGCTAATGGAAGCAAGATATTTGAGTGTATTAAAACTGTACAAAAGGAAGTACACAGACCCCTAACTATAAACAGTCAGGAACACTTGAGTTTCACAACAACAGGTGATTTGACATCATCAAGACATGAGCACCCCAATGTATTCTTGTTTCGCTTTTGCAAAACAAAGCAAAAATAAATCTTTAGAGTGCTTCCTCCTTAAAGAAGCTAAAAGCCTTCAGTACTGTCAAGAAAGAGAAGAGGATCTCTGTAGATTACCAAATCCTGCTTTTAGCAGGAGACTGGACTATCATCAGCACTGGGTAAGGCTTGCTGTGCTTTTGTCCTTGAAAACATCCAAAATGGAGAACCCCCTGCTATCCAGTGACTTGTTTAAGTGCTGCACTATTTCCCAATGAAAACAATTTTCCAGTGCTCCAGCTGAACCTCCCAATCCACTATGTATGTCCATGGCACTTTATTTTGCTACCTGTAGAGAAGCATTTGGCTCTGTCATCAGCTACCCCTGGCAGTAGTCACAGGCTGCCACTTATCACTCCTTTGTCTCCTCTCCATTAGATACAGGAAGCAAAGCTCCTCCAGCCTCTTCTTGTAGGCCATGTGTTCTAAGGTTCTTGATTGCCCATCTTCTGGACCCTCTCCAGCTCTTCCATATCCTAGTTCAGCTGGAGAACTCAGGATTGAATAACAGCCTCTCCGGCACAAAGTAAATATGAAAAATAACTAATTTCAGTCTACTGTCCAGGCATCTCCTGAAGCAACCCCATATCTAGCTTGCTTTGTTGGCAATGACAGCACACACTTGATTCATATGTGACCTAGTGTTTACTGCCTACTCCAGGTCCTTCCCTCAAGCAATAAATAAGAACAGAAGACATATTTTGAGACGGTGTCTAAGTTGGGAATGCTCCAGAATGTCCATGGCCACATGGACTCAACAAGACAACTTATAGCTCATTGAGAAGACAACTGTTAAAAGAGGGGTGTTCTGGAAGCATAGAGAAATGGGTGAAGAAGAATTATTAAGAGCAAAGGCAAGCATGACATGACACTCTGGAGCATATCAAGATAAAGCTCCATTTAGTAACTGTTGGGCATTAGTTCTGCTCCAAATAGAAACGTGTGACTGAAGACAAGTGCTTGAGATTTGATTTTCAATTCTTCTTTGAAACTCCTAAAACCACCACGCACCAGCTAGGAAACTGTTGTGCTTCCCTTCTACCAGTGTCCATTCATTCAGGAACAGTGGTACTCAAAGCTCTGGGAGAAAATTCCTCAGCTGGCACAAACCACAATGCCAGCAATGAAATTAACCCAGTCAGGCATCCATTCAGGTCTTGCAATTTTGCTCATTATATTAAAAAGCTAACTCCAGTTGCTCCACCACTATCACACTGGTGTCTTCTGTTTCTGACTACCCAAGTTAATCCTTTATTCCCCTTCCCAGAAATCAGTATGAAGTTTTGTTATGACAAAAGTTTCCATACTAGACTGGCCACATCAGTTCCCTAGATGTGAAACGGCTCAAATCTGACAGTATCCAGGAAGACATTACAGTGCTCATCTATCTTCACTGCACCTTCTCAAAAGAATATGTGGGGACGTGGAAGAGAGGAAACAAATCATCAGCAGAGGGAATTTTTGGAGTGAAGGAAGAACCAAATTCTTAATGTATCTAGAGACAGTGACACTGATGCATTTTAGCCACTGCTGGCAAACACTTGCATTCTGCTTTTGAACTACACTAGGGCAGCTGGGCCATAGAGCTGGTAACTGCACAAGCAGCTCTGTTTATCAAATCCCCTCTAATAGTTGCTACCACTATTTCACAACTCTAAGGCAAAGCATGTCCCCACACAGAACTAAGCCTCTGATAGGCATTTCAGCATGCCTTTGCTATGCAGTGCACATATTTTTCTTTCAAAGTAACACAGCTGCCAGCACCTTAATCATTCAATGGGGGCCTTCAGTCCCTCATCCCCTTAAGTGCTTCATTACCTCCAGTGCACTCCTGCAGAGCTCACATCCCAGGTAAGCTGTGTGAGCACAGCTCTCTGTCAGCTAAAGAAGGCAGACTGAACTGCAGGAGATCAGAACCTGTGCAAACCAGGTCTATTTACCATAACTCTTCGTTCCCACAAGTTTAGCCTCATTTATTGCAAAATATCTAGGACAAAAGGCAAGACGGCAACAAGAAACCACCTTTGAGACTGAAATTATTGCATGTTTCTTTTCATGAGATCCTGTGGGAGAGAAGATGCTTGCTCCTCTGCATGGACTCTCTAAGGGGCTATGGAGACCAGCCAAATAACATTAACTGAGGCACCTGAGTTGTGTGTACATCCCCAAAGCTTTCTTGTTTTTAAGTTAGAAACTGCTGCCTTAAGTCATAAAAATACTATGTTTTGAAATTGTATTATGTTCTTGGCACAGAAAAAAAAAAAAAATTGCAAATGCAACCAATACAGAAACTTGAGCTGCCCTTTGTTTCTGCAGGACTTAAAAGACTAAAGGGAAAATCTAAGCAACAAATTAAACTGATCCATGGAAAAATGGAGTCTGTTAGGACTAGTATGCAAATACCTGTTTTGAAACTAGCTTGCACACATGAAGGCACAACCTACCCTTTGAAGTTTCTAGGTTGCTCCCATCAGGTTCCTTGAGATGACACTGCTGGAGACGTCATCCTGAGAATCAGTTCCAAGGCAAGTCCCTTTTTAATGCAAGCTACATCAGGGCCATTTTTTGTGAAGCAACACCACAAGGGAACAGCTTCACCTGCTCTCTTCATGCCAGCTGTGCCCTCCCTGCTATGCAACCCCCTCTACAATCCATTGCCTTTCCAACTGAAGCTATGATCTAACGGCTTATAATGATGCAGAAAGGCTATTTAATCATGCAAGGAATACAAACATATACACATATGTATGCGTACACATGTGCACATCCCTGCTTTTTCAATTCTACATAATTTGCTCAGGAAACTGGTGGAGGGAAAGAATAAGGAGAGGAACCAACAGCTGCTCACATGAATCAACACTTCCAGGCTCTCTCTTTTGCAGCTCATCTCACTCATACTTGTGGTTTCAACATGTGATTCACATTAGGCCCCTCTGCCCACCATTTGATGGTTCTGCTAAACAGATGTGAATTTATTTAGTTACAGAGCCTGCTCTTTACACTGCCTCTTTGTAGAACAGATGGGTTTTTCTTGTTTTCCTGCTCAACAATATTCAGATAACAATCGTACTCAGCACATAGGTTTGCCTGATGATTTCATATGAAAAAGAACAACACATGAATGCAGGCATGATCTCACAGGAGCTCTTCAGCAGCTAGGACACACCATGAGAGGTGATTGTACTGATGGAGAATGCCAAACTGCAACACCAGCAGCACTGAAAGAAGCTCAAGACCTCTAGGATTCCTGAGGCCAGACCCATAACTTCAGGCAAATGAGAGATGCATGCTGCACCTAGCAGGGTATAGAAGATACAACTTCACCAACTGCCCATCACAAAGCACGCTTCCTCACACAAGAACTATGGAAGAGCGAGCAGAAGGGCAAGCTCCTGCAACAGTCATGGGGACATGAAACTATGTGCATCTCCAGGGACTCCTCAGCATGATGAAATAGCCTGGAAAAGCTATTTGCTCCCTGTGTGGGCATTCTTCTTTTTGCACTGAGAGTGCCTTTGGCAATGGATGAAGCAGAACTGCACAAAGGCCCTCTCAGAGCAGAATAAGACTGCCCACATGAGAAGTATGCTCAGAACAACTATTGCACTTCAAATTCACACCCTGACTTTGTTTCACAATACTCTCCCTGTGCAGAAAGGCCCTAGGCTTCAGATTCAATTTCTGCCCATATTATCAATAGCTGAGCACTGCTCTCATCTGAGGGTAGGGCCTATACAAAAGGCCAAAGTACAATCTGTGAGAAGAAAGATGAGCTTCACGCTTACTTTGCACTATCCTGTATATGGAGGTACCTCTATATTGCTTTTATAACTGAACACTGATGACTTCATCCCAGCAAATGGCCCTGCTATGTGAGTAAATCATCTCTGCTTTACCACAGAAACCATGCACAGGATATGTGTACATGGTGCACATGAATGTCATGCCCACTCCTGTGCAAGGATCTAATCCCTTACGAAAAAATGCAGCCCCTCAGTCACAGCTTCACCCTCTACGCATTGCCCACCTGTTATAAAAATGACCTCAGTTTTTAGGATAATCTACTCAGGACTTTCATTAACTGACCAGGAAAAGAAAAGTTACATATGTACACAAACACTTTAAATGTGGTTACATTAAAATCTGGTTATCTGGAGAATGAGACTCCAAGTTTCAGAAGGGAAGCAAAAGTAGAATTCTCTGCTTAAAAGGCACCCCGGGACATGGCCATTAACATCTCTCCCTAAGGACCCTAAAGGTGAAATGCTAAAAAATGTGTGGCTTTCTTTTGGGCATATGTGCATACAATTAAGTAATATTAAAAAGCCAGTAGGCATTAGGCAGGTTTTTTTTTTACTGCCTAACAGAATAAAATAAGAATAGAATAATAAGTGGGACTGAAAAGGACAGATGAGTTCTTGCAGGGTGACAGGCACTTCCAGCTACAAAGCACCTCGTGTCTTCTAAGAGTTTTTTCTTTCTTTTTTTCTTGATAAGCTCTGAGCTACCACAATGTAATTTTAATTCCTATTAATGACCATGCTATCCAAATATCTGTGTATAGACCACACACCAGAACTTCACTTTTTTGTACATCTTAAGAAGCAGCAAAGCAAATCACTGTGAAAGAGAGACTTTCATAAGCATAAAGTGAATTTACATGCCCAATTCCCAAATGCTGGATGCCTAACCTTCGGTGTCAGCCTTCAGTAACTTTCTCCCAGCAGCCAAACAATGTGCTTGCTTTCATTCATGTAAGTAAAATGAAATTCCTTCCCACTTCATCCTACCTGCTCTGCAAACCTGGTGGGGTTGGTGCGTCTGCTGGGGCAGGACTAAACAGAACACAGGATCAAAGAACAGGGCTCCCCTGCCGTATCTCTGGGTTATGTAGGAGATCTTTCCAGGTATCACTCTCCATCTGCATCCTCCCTTCCATGTCGCCTCCATCCAGGTTCTGGGGACAACATTAAGGCCCTTCTTTACAATACTTTGAGCTCAGGGACAAAAAGTGCTCTGTCAGGGCTATCCCACTGCACAGTGCACAGGGCTGAAAGACATCCAAAATGCAAAGTACAGATATATGGATTTCAGTGGAGGGCTAAAACTGAGGGGTAGTTGGAGCTGTCTCAGTTGGCAAATGCTCATGACGGATGGCAGTGAGCTGTTCAGTAGAAAATTAAGCAAACATTTTGAATGCCCTCCTAAAAAGGAACAAATAGGTCCAACACTCCAACAGAAGGGGATTTTTTGCATCTCTGAATGATAGTGACTCGCTTTTATGGCCTGCGGCTGCTTGGGAAATTCAAAGCTATTACTCTAAAGAATTCATTTGGACAAGCTTTATGGCTTTGATTAGTTAACTATTTTTTAATGCTAATCCACTCCTGTGATATTTGTCCTCCTTTTCCCCATGTGCACAGAAGCACAGACACAGACAAATACTACACAAAAGCAAACATTAGCTAGATGAACAGCCAGGAACAATGACATCCAGAGCCCATAACCAAACACCAACTTCATTTTGTTACGTTACATTCTTTTCTATTCTAGCAGCTCAAGATCCTTTGGCCCAGGATGACCTGCTAATGGAAATCAAGGAATCAAATTTCAATGCCCAGCAGGTACAAAGCTTACACAGTGATTTGGCCACAACTATTCTCACTCAAGTAAAAAAATCTAAATAATTTCCCCTAAAAGTTGCAATAAATTATGTGGCTGAAAGACCTTATCTGAAACTTGATACAAACCGCTGCAAGTAGCCCAACTGCTATCTTGTCCTCCAGATGAGCAAAAAAAGGTGCAGAAACAGTGATTTGCAAAGACTAAAGATGTGTCAAGAATATAGCTGAAGTTACTGGGCACCCATCATCTTACTGGAACTGCTCTCCAGTAAGATGGAGAGCAATTCCAGGCTTATAAATTGAGCACAACACTAAGCAAATCTCCATTTACAATCTCAGCATAAAAACTTGTGTCCTTGTTTAGGGCGTGAAAGTCTAACTGTGTACCAGAAACACACTAAGTATCTAGGCCAATAGTCAATTACTTGTCATGGTGGTGGCACCACTGTGGCATTCTATGACATACATAACAGTCAATACACAAAGACACAACCCAAGTAAGGGACAATCCCTGTTCTGCAGATCGTTTGGTATTCAGGCTGCTACCTAAACTTTGTTGGCTGCCTCTGGGTAACAGATTCAGGCAGTATTTCCTGTGGCAGAGAATTACACAGGCTGGTTACCCTCTGAGGAAAAATGAAGAAATCCTGGAAGCAATTTTCTGTCTCAATTGTTCCCAGAGCACAGGAACAATCTTTTAGCCCTCTTCCTATTTTCTGCTCAATACCATCCAGGCTCAGTGGGCAGAATCCATCACAACAACACCTTGGTCTGGGTCCTGGAAACACCCACGTGAAACTTTACACGAGTAGCCCTACTAACTTCAAATATTGTTAGACTTGCACTTGGCCACAAAGTTTTAGAGGACAAAACCGGATCAGAACAAAGTAGGTGACAAAGTCAAAGTACCTGGGAAATGTTCAGTCCTAGGTAGGACCAGGCTTCTCTCAACAGCATAACACAGATAAACAGTGTTTCTGATGCACATTTCTTAACCTAGCTCTTTCAAAATTCATTTCCAGATTTTTCAAGGAGATTAGGAAACAGCAGCTGTACCTGAGAATTGTGCATCACAGGTAGAGCTCATAAAACAACAGATCATTTTCTCAAACTAAAAATTCCATTACTGGGGAGGAGGGGTGGTGTAGGAAAAAGCACAGATACTTTCTACAGGAGAAAAAAAAACAACACCACTCCATTTTTAAGAGAAAAATCTAAATGCCAATGGCTTTCTACCAGAGCCTGACAGCATTCCCATGCAAAATTACCACCCCAGCACTGACAGCATTTGAGGTGTGAAAAGCTGGTTTCTGTTTCCTGGAGTGCCCATGCAGACCACACCTAAGAGGCACCACCATCCCAGTGCACTAGGGACTCCCAAGCTGTATAGACTGGAGATGTGGTTTGGCTGTAAGACTGACCCAAGAGGGGGAAAGGACTGGGTACTGCATACCAAACCCCACCACTCTACTTATGTGGCAGCAGTGACTCCAAATAGAAATTTTTTCAGCATTTTGACAACAAATACTTTTCACCCAGGGAGACACCCACACTCAGAATTATTCAATCAGAACCTTATTTTCCATCCAAGAGAGTTTTGATAGAAAATGTTGCATTTGCCCTAATCAATGGGGCTTAAGCATCAGTCAAAATATTTTCTTGAACTGAAACCTTCAGTACCAGAGTGGGAGAACAAGCTCTTTAGATAATCTGTCTCCAAAGGCAGGTACTGACCTTTTTTTAATAAAGGTAACATTTAAAATACTGTTACTTTTCACCCAATGCTGCTGGGACAGAGGGAGGGAAGGGGGCTGCACGCCTGCTGCAGACTCGCGTGGCCAATCTTAGTATCGCTTAATTTTCAAATGAGGAATTTGATAATAAACAACCTTTCCCTTGTACGCAAACATTTCTAATTTCATGCCCTGCTAATCATACATCTGTTAGAGCTCCTTTTCTATCCGCTGCAGTAACAATAACAAAAGAAAAATCAACGCACTAACAATGTGGTTTGTCTAAAATGAAAATTGAATAATAATCAATTGTCCTCTGCAGCACGAGGGAATGCAGCAAGCAGCAACACTCACTCGATGGAGGTGACAACCACATGGTTTTAAAAGTGACAACTTCACTCTGTCTTGCCACTGGCCCTTGCTGCTGGCAGCCCCTCTGTCATCAGTCCTGTTGGTATAAGAGACTTTTTGGGATTGGCTTCACCAGATGGCATCTCTCATGCTTCCTGGTGGTCCACACCAGGCCCCACCACCAGCAGAGTCTCTCATGCCACCATTGCCCTACCCACCAGCCACATCCTTCCCCCTTCGCTTCCCCTCTTTATTTTTTCATCTCCTCCTCTATCATCAGGATATTACTTGTGAGAGATGCGACAGCAATGACTCTGCCTTCCCAAATCTTTTACCACTGGTGAGACCCTGTGGGCCTCAGTGTACCAAATTTCAAACACATTCAGCTCCCTTGTCTGTGCCTTCCACATACAAGAGTTTCGAACTAAACAGCTACTCAAAAGTGCACTTAAATATGTGATTACACCCCTGAAATCAAGTTCTGATCCCTTCAATAATGTTAGCAGAAGGGTTGAGGCTATTATTTAATAGACATGCCCATCTGAAACACCAAGTTAATCAGGCTCCAAGAAACACGCACAATCAAGAAGACCATCTGATTTGACTTAAGGAAGAAAGTTTTTAAGATGACACACCAGAACAGGTTGTCCAGAGAAGCTGCGGATGCCCCATTACTGGAAGTGTTCAAAGCCAGGCTGGACGGGGCTTTGAGCAACCTCCTCTAGTGAAAGATGTCCCTTCCTATGGCAGAGGGGTTGGACTAGATGATCTTTAAAGTCCCTTCCAACCGAAACCATTCTCTGATTTTATGATTCTAAGATTTTGTGTCTTGCATTGCCCATACTCTTCTTTTTTGGACTGCTGATACACACCTTTTGCCTTTTTAGACTCTTCCCATTCCCATAGCTGTGCTGGGCCAACTCCAAATCAGAAATACTGCACTTGTAAGACCTACAAAACAGTAACTCTGCAAGTTTTAATAAGCAGAACCCATCTGAAGGCCCAAGCAAGGTAGCACAAAGATGTTACGGGCAGAGGTACATGGCTCTGCTACACCTTAGATTCCCTTCTGGCCTCCAAGTCTTCATGTGAGCACACCAAACCCTTTCCTTCCAGAGGTGTTTTCTGAAGCCTAGAGGTTTTCTAAACCTACATAAGCTCTCCCTTGTCTTCATCATGAAGAGCAGTTGTTTGAGTAATCGGCTTTAGGGAGACTTGAGAGTTTTACTAATATCAATTAATTACTTCCATTTTGCAGATAAGCCAACAAAAGAATAAAAAAAAAGGGGGGGAATATTCTGGTCTAAATTCACAGAGGGGGTTCAGAGAACAAGCACACTCATTGACCTGGGTCCAGGGTAAGCCAAGCCACTGGGGAAGCCACTTGACATCCCCAGCCCCTTGCTTCCTCCTCCAGGAGCAACACCAACCCTGTCGTGCACAGCAACCCCTTCAGCTCACTAAGGATGCACAAGCGTCCTTTGCCTGGAGTTCTTTATTTTACTTGTCCCTTCATGGTAAAGCTACAGGGATTAGCAATGTTACTGTACAAGCCAGCTTTTATTACTAAAGAGACAGTTTTACCCCAGCTGCCCTAAATGTGGAGTTATACCTAGAGGCATCAGTGCTGCTTAGTCAGGGCTCATATCCACCAGTGCTGCTGCCTGAGCCCCAGCACACAGCAGACTTGGGGCAAACACTGGGAACACAAGGTAAAGGTGATCCAAACCAGGCTATACCTAAGACCAGGTGACCACAGTCAGCACAAACACAGGTAGTGATACATCCCATCTGTCAATATACAAAAGCATTCAGCTCTGCATCCTTCCAACCTCTAATCAAAGTGCATTCAGTCAAACAACCCTACCAGACTCTACAGTGAAAAGGGAGGGGGAAAGAATAAAAAAAGACTTTGTTGAGCGAAAGTACCGAGACACATTTGATGTAATAGTCATATGATTAAAAAACTGTCATATCAAAGTTTTCTGCAAAGTAGGAACACTCTGACAGTTCATATTTTAAAAACTGACATTTTGATTCATTACTGTAAATAGCACTCTGTATTAAATATTGTGACAAGGCATACAGTGTATTTTTTGAGCTCTATAACATTTAGGAAGTACTGGGGTTTTTTTTATTTTTTTTTTAAAGCATGTATAATATCAAAAGCAGCTAAAGCAGAACTCCAAGAAAGCTTCTAGAGGAGAGAATCATTATTTCTGAAATAACCTACTTCCCTGCCATCATCTCAAGCACTGCTGGGAACTTAGGCCCACAAGGATCTTAATGTACTGTTTGCATAATAAAATAGGGAACTGTCTCATGGAACAAAAGAGCTATAAGGAAAGTGGCTACATTAAATAATGTAAAATTACTCACTACCAAATCATCCTGAGTTGGCATAAGAGGAAGAACACTAAAAGGTGCTGAATTACCACTCAGAGTATCTGAGAGTCCAGGTTCATAACCAAGATAAACAATGCGACGTCCAAATGACTGCCCAAATGTACATCTTGCTTATCTCTTCAGTCTTTAGCCACGTGTTTTGCCCCCTCCGCTGCCTCACAACTCATGCTTATGTCTATAAAGGATAAAATTGACTTTATGGCCAAAACAAGGGTTGGGTACACACAGGCAGCGGGACCACCTCTTCTAGCAATGGTACAAACTCTGACTGATTGAACCCGCTCATGAAATCATTCCTGAGTTCAGTTGTTGCCTGTCTTTCCTGACACTCGGAGACCGTAACATCTTTCTCAGCACAGCTCTGTTTTGTCTATTTAGACCATGAGCTCTTATTGACAGGAGGTAATGTGCATGTCTGTGCAACGAGACCTTAGCCAGTCCCCTAAGACCTTCCAAACCTAAACATGGGCAGAGAGCTGCTACAAACCCCTGCAACCCACCACAGCCGTGCCCATTGCAGGCAGAGATAGGGCAGGCAGCACTCCCTCACCGCGAGGGCAACCAGTAAGGGATGTCTAGATGGAGTTGTCAAAGACTTCTTCTTGCACAGGTGTCCACAGCAGCGCAACTCAAACTGTAGGGATGCTGACAGCCACCAAAACAGACGTACCAACCAAGGCCACTTAATCCCCTTACCATTCCCAAGCTCTTACCAGCTTGTGGATCCCTTTCTCTGGATCACCAGTATCAAAGCAAACAGGACTACGCCCATAAGTAGTAATGAAAATGTTTTGCATCTTCTCAAAAGCAGCCGCAAAACAGAGAAATTAAATATAATAGCTCCAGCTGACACAAAAAAAAAACCTTGACGGAGCAGCAGAGGTAAAACAGAGGCTGCCTAGCCTGTTTTCAAGATGCTCAGGTGTTATTAGGACTTCAGTCCAGGGCTTTAGAAAGAAAAATGGTTACCATTATCATTATTTGCAGTCAGCTGCAAGTGAAGCTCTGGGCTCAGTCTACTGAAAGAATGGATATGCTGCCATAAACACAAGCCTGGAGCCTAGTCCGGGACATGGCGAAGCAGTCACACACAACAAAGATGGATCACAACACTGTTTTAACAGGGGTCTGATCCAGCACAGCCAGCAGTTCCCCAGAAGCAGCTACACACCACTCACATGCTGGAAATCTTGTGGATGTGTCTGCATGCCAGCAAGTGTGGCAGTAGTAGTGGTCTAGCCAGACACCCAAAACATATTGGCACCACTATAATCTGTCCATTCACCAATATGTTTTCCTAAAAACACCCATATGCTTTTCCTGCAGTTCCCATATGCTTTTGCAAAGAGAAACAAAAACATTTTGTTAGTTGTGAGCAATTGATCGCCACATATTTCACAGAAGTCAAGTAGAAGAACAACAACAAAAAAAGCAGTCAGCTGCTTCCCCCTCCCTTTCCTCTCTGTTCATGGAGGGAGCTGTGAAGAGCAGGAAAAAAATTCAGCCCACAGCAAAATACACACAGAGCTCATTTTTTGCACTGAAAGATATTCTAGGAATTACAGGAGGAATCTTCATTAAAAACAGGCTATCAAAGAGCTGGCAGCCACTGGCATACCAGACAGTAATTCAGTGTTGGGTGTTTAACTCTGTGCTCAGCACTAGCTCGAGTCCTCACCATGGGTAGGGCAGCCCACAGGAATTCGGGCTCCTGGAGGAGCACGTTAAACAAGCCTGCGGTGGGGCGGACAGTGTAATAAAGAGGTTACAGCATTTCCGATTCACAAGACAGCTCACTTGATGCCATATCTATCTATGCTTGGAGTTATAAAGCCCCCACTCGTGTATAGGGCTTCCCAGGAAGATACTACCTTGCTAATGCAAATCCCAAAGCAGTGAGCATGCAAGGGGAGCAGGCAGGCTGCTCAGTTCAATGGAGCAGGCACGTGGGTGTACAAGTATGCATGTGTCAAGGCTGGAGCATGTAGGAACCATAGCTGTTCAGTTAGAGACTCATTAAGAAATGCGACAGACCCGAGGCCAGCGTTCAAAGAGGAGAAGTGTAAAATATTTCTCTGGAGAAAGATTTGTCCATGTTCTTCTTTCCACAAATAAAATTAAAGAGGGAATCATAATATAGACGAATCAATTAACTTTTGAAAAGCCAAGGGCACTGCATGCAAGAACAGTTGAGAGGGGCAGAGCTTTGTTACAGGACACTTGAAACTGTGTGTAGCCTTTCTTCTGTGGAAAAGATATTCAGCTACTGCTACGTGAAGTTCTGATATCAGCCCTGTCTTCATCATGCTCACTGTTACGGGCACACAGTTGCTTCCTTCCCAAAATGGTCATACATGTACCTGCATATTGCTATAACCCTATGCATGAAGGACTTGGGGTCATCTTTGTGAAGACTACCAAAAATACACTGAGGGCATATGCCAAGGACTACTGCAGTGCTTGACTTGGAAGGTACAGCCTTAAGGTAGGTGTTTGAGGCTGACTGTCTATGTCAGAACAGCATGCGTCCTACTACCAGAACAGCATGTGCCCTACTACCAGAATATAGATTTTCTCTGTTCCACTGTTCTTCCACAAATTTAATGTGGAATTTAAATTTTGTAAAGTTAGTGTTCTGTTACAGTGATCTAATCTCACACAAGTGTAATGAGAGGCCAGATGTAACAGGTCTAGAGGCCAGTTTTCCACAGAAACAAAGCTGAGAACTCAGTCAAGAGACGAGAAATCAACCTCTTGCACAGGACCCTGAGTATGAAACAATTTGTCAGAGACAGCTTGCTTGAGAAGATAACATTTTATGACACATTTTTGTCCTGAGAAGAGTTGTAAGCACCTGAACGTCTGACTTCACAACTCACAAATATATTGATGTTATTGCTTAAGTTTTGAATAGAACGCAAAATTAACACTGTCCCACCTAGTTAACAGTCTGTAAGGATGGGCTCCTTCCTAGATTTCATATTTACAGCAACCCACTGAAACAGTTTATTAGACTTAGCCAGAAAAGCTGCTGCAGAAAGAGTGAGACTAACAGAAAAGCTGCTATTAATCTTCCATAACCCAGCAACTGGGAAGACCAGGCCTTGAACCAAATTGTCCCCTCTCGCTATTAATCTCCTGTCCTCTGTTCATTAATCCCTTGTCTGTCTTTGTCCTTCAACATTTATTAATGTTCCCACCTGTTTGCAGTGAACAGTGGGCTGAAACCTCATCTAGCCATATACTACACATTAAAAAAAAACAACAAAACACACCAACAACCAAAAAAAAAAAAAAAAACAAACCCCAAACAACTAAAGCAAAACACACCCACCCCACCCCCCCACTCCCCCCCAAAAAATTATAAACTTATGTGGCCTCCAGCACTTGTACCACACATGGCCTTCTGGTGCTGCCACTTGGTGCAAGGAACCATCACCACAGCAAAGACTTCCCAGATCCACCACACCCTACCAAAGCACATCTCCTACAGACCGTCATCACAGCCACTGAGCTGTTCTAAACCAGCTACCAGCAATCCCTGTTCATTTGTTCTACACTTCCCAACAAGCTCACTGCTTTCTTCCCCCAGTTGACTTTGTAGCATCTCTTTTGCCTCCTGGGATGGCACACCTGAGAGAGGCTTGACGACAAACATACTGCTCTGACACTGCTCCCTTTTTGCAGCCTCACCCTTTCTGCAACTGAATCATCCTATCATGGGATAGGCACAAAGCACAATGCATGTCATAAACATAATATGGCAAGGGACTCCTACAAGAGTTTGGGGTAGTTTATCAGGATGATCCTTACAGTCACAGTTAAATATCTCCAAGTGAATTTGATGGAACTGGCAATTCTAAAGAATGAATTAATTTGCTCCTCGCATAATTTGCTATTCAGGTTATTCTTAATAGGCTTATATCCTTTCTTGCTTTTGTCCACTGAAGCATGGTTAGATTAAAGCTTGTAATACAGCCAACTCTCCATCACCAGCTGGGAGCATATCCAGGATGCAGAGCATCCATGGATGCAATGTGAATTCAGGTCCACAAGTAGGAAAGTCTCATTCAAAAAGTAGTCAAAATAATACAGTTCACAGGACCATGCAATCATTCCCATGCAACATGCCCATTCCCAAGAGGGCCTGCATGTTTGCTGCTTCCAGACCTGGACCCAGAAATAGTAAAATCACCTCAAGCCTCCTGTTTAGGCTGGCCTCCCACCACCCTGAGCTTTGGTGAAATGACTATCACTTGCTGAATGACCGAACACGGTCTCAGGATCTTTCCACTCCCTCTACATTCAGCAGTTGGCAAAAGCCCCATGACCTGATCCATTCCGCACCTGGAAGCAAGGTGGCCTTGTCAGGCACTCAGGCAGAAGTACGACAAGCTTTTCCAAGGGACCTCTGTGGGTGCAAACAGAAAGATCAGAATCAATGTTTTGTTCATTGTAAAAGCAGAAAGTGAATCAAGCTGGCTGTAACACCTCACCAAGAAAAGAGCCCCAAAATGGCCCTTAATGCCAGTTACCCTCCTGTATAGAGCAGAGCATAGCTTTTTTCCCCCCTCTGATACAACCCATGTGTCAGTCTGTCCCTTTTTTGACCCATGTAAGTGTTTTTCACTCATTTGCAGTTTATATCAGAACAAGCAGAGAAACTGAAGTTTATTTGGGAGAGAAGCTACTTGTTTCAAATCACTGTAGAGCTTGTGAAAGGTTCTGACCTAAGGGCTGCAGGTAACAAAGTCTCTTTCAAAGCCTGACCAAACACCCTTTCTGCTTCTCATGCTTAAAGGGCCTCTAAGAAGAGGCCTCCTCCACTGCTCAGGCCAATGGTGAGTCATGCCCACAGTGCTGGCTTTGCCACACGAGCACCAAGAAAAACTGAAGCTGAGAAGGGATGCATTAAACATGCAGCAACTGTGGAAAAAGCAGTAGGGTAAGACAGCTTCAGCCCTTGCTTCCTTTTGGGTGCCTCCAAGGATGCCCAGCTAAAAACAAAAACACATTTTTCTGTTACCACATGCTGCTTTCAACCAGCAGCCTTTCTTACTTCCAGCTTATTGATATCTAGCCTACCCTGGTGTTATCTGTTTCCCTTCATCTCAGTCCTGAAGAAGAAATAAACAAGCTTAAAAAATACTAGCAATAATTAGTGGAAAGTCCAGTTCACCCCCACCTGCTCCAGTTCTTCCAGCCCACCATGTTTCTGGCTATCCCAGGCCCACAAGCTCCTCCTAACTGCACATGCAACCGTATTTTCCTAAAGTCTAATTATCTCTTAACAAGCATGGCTCAGATTAGCCAAGGAGTTAAACATCACTGAAGAGGAGGAGAAACATATCTAGCCAGTCACATACATCAGTTTTTAAGGAAACCAGGCTGAAACCGACTAGCCCAACCATCAACAGTCTTTGCTCAGGAGAACCGGGTCTGGCAGGGCAGCATCTTCACCCTCCCGGTCCACAGCGGAGGAAGGGGAGCAGAGAGAACTGCAGCAGTTGCTTCAGATCCGCACCAAAGCCCAAGAAGCACAGAGAAATTTGTTGAGGACCTGCCCACACACACTGGGTATTCCTTTCATATCTGCCGTGACAAAAAAGTCACGTTAACATTTTTGCAAGCACTGGAAGCCGTTATCAAGTAACAGCAAAAAGGCAGACAGGTGTCCTGACCAGAGGAGACAGCATATGCTAACAGTTTGGAATTTATTATTATTGTTAATTTTTAAAGGGGAAACAAATCCCAGAGATTTTTTGTGTGCATGATACATTTTCTGCTCCCTGTTTGATGTTGCTTTCAGACTTAAGACTTCAAATAGCTAACACTAACCTCAAGCCTGGTTTAAACTAATGCCCCTTATGTGACCAGGAATGAATGCATGGTGAATCACTTATGCCACACACAGTGGGGGTGATGAGCGGTGGCCCATGTCTCCCAGTTGCTGTGTGAACACAAGTACACTGGGGGAAAGGAGATTCCAGCTCTCTCTGCATCACAGCCTGATAATTCTGGAAAGCACAATCTTCAGGCCAACAGCCCAGCCACAAGCAGTCAGAGAGGACAATGTAGCTACTGGCATCTTTTGCAAAATATGTGTGTGTGTATATATATATATATATATATATATATATATAATCTGCATAGGCTGCACTTCCATCCTCTCTGCCTGCCTTTGGGAGATGCTTAAGAGAAGCTGCATTTTAATTACTAGCCCAAATCGAGGGAATCTGATTTTGACAGCAAGTGAAAGAGAGCAACTCAAAGTTACAGACTACAGGGTATGTGGGTCCCTGGTCTTCACTATTTTGCTAACATTACTGCTTCCAGAAATTAAGTCAAAACCCCACTTAACTTCAGAGAGGTTGTAATTTGCATCTAAAGTGCTGCCTAAGCCTCAGTTATAATAAACAGATACAGCTCCACTGAAATCAAAAGCATTATTCTGATTTTGTCTGGTTACAGATCTACAGACCCATAAACATTACAGCTCATCCAACCTCCAGCTAAATATCTTCTAATACAAGACCATTATCTTTGTCAGATTGATTGGGATAACTTGTTTAAAGTACTCTTGAAGACTCATTAGCATCATTGGGTTTTGGTGGTTGTATTTTAAGAATAAATCCCAGTAGCTATTAAACACTTGAAAAAGACATGTTAACAATTTACAAACAAAGCTCAAGTAGAGATATAACTATGGTTTTCAATTTTCATTTTGAAATTGGTAAAATAGAAGGAGCAAAGAAAACAGAAAAATGAAACTGAGCTCTGCACACACACTGAAAAATCACCCACATTATTTGACAGATAATGAATTAAAAAGAAATACAGAGATAAGGGAAGCAAAATCATGCTAGAAAAAAACAATCCTCCCCTCTTTTTGAGCCTTACTAAATTATATTTCAGGTACAGCAGATAGACAAGATGACTTCAGGAAATACACTTCATCAGACATCACTTGCCAAAACAGCTGATGTCAGGTAGGGCTCCTCTCCCTTGAGCCTTCCTCACTCTCCTGTAATAGAGCATCCCAGAGACAAGTTTGTGCTGACTATGCTCCCCAGCAGCAGAGCAATGCTATTGACTAGTTTTACAGCTTGCTACCCAGGGATGGATGCTACTGACCATCACAACATCCATACCACAGAATCATGGCTGTCATCTTTAAACTATCTCACCAAATGAAGTGGTTCCCTTAGGCAAATAGCAGATGGGGAGGCCTTTTGCTATAACCAAGCTCCTGTTCAGATTGTTGTGTTGCCACAGCTTTGTTGATAAAAGAGAATCTTGGTTTATTTGTTTTTTTCACAGCTGTCCTGCCCAAATCATACTGCCAAGCATCAATTATAAGTCAAACCTTGGACAAGGAATGGTGGAAGAGCTGCTTGACATTTTGCAGAAAATCCACAAGCATCCCAGGGCCTGCCACGGGGTTCAGGTGCTGATTAGGAAGGGCCACTAACACCCCTCCACAAAGAAGGCTTTTTTAGCAGCTCCTCAACCTGTGAGCCTTCCAAAGGGGCTGCCCCGACCAGCATCACAACCTTGGTCAGGCAGATGGAGGAATGGTAGTGAACTGTTCTGTTTCCTCGCCTGATTTCCATTTCATTCATTGGTCACTCAAGCCAGGGAAATACTCCAAGATCCTTGTGCTTGGGTGTCTCTTGCTTCAGAAGCAACTTTGCAAGCCATCGCATTAAGCAAGGGGCTAGCACTGACAGATCCTCTGCTAGGAGCATAATGAAGGCACTGTGGTGCCAGCCTGTATCTCTTAGCCTTCAGGCTGTAGGATTGCAGTAGATGGGAGCAATACATCCCAGCTGTTCCTTAGGGCTGGCACATCACTACACTTAGAGGTATGGCTGGGATACCACAAAGGTGCCTACACTGACCACAGCTCTCTGCTGGCTCAAAAGGAAAAGGGCAGAGAGCAGCACAGCCACACAACACATACCAACCATCACTGTGGGTGATGGGGGACAGGGACATTTACAGCTCCCACAAGATGCACTCTATTTTAATTCACTTCTGCTCTTCCAGCCCTGGATGCAACCCTAAAAATCCAAACTAGCCCACATGTTGCTATCCCAGCTCAATGAGGAGAGGATGAGCTCAATTCTTCCAGTCAAATGGGAGGGGACAAAAGAAACAGTAGTAGTGGTGGTAGTAGTTTTTTGTTAGTAGTAGTAGTATTTTTGTTAAAATCCAACAAAAATGTCCCCAGGAAATCAAAGGCAAAACAGGGGAAGGGATACAGAGAAGAAGTCTCTGTTACTGCTTCAGTGGAAGAGAGATATTGCTAGTTGCAGCCAAAGGTAACTCAGGTGCAGGAAGAAAGATGTCACAGTCTACCAGTGTCATGCTCCATGGTACTGTCTTCCCATACCAAAGCACTACAGAACTGCGAGAGCAGCTCATCTAGGAGAGGATGCTCAGACACACTGCTCACTGCTCCCCAGCACCAGAGGTGGATCTGCAGGAACAGCAGATGTGAGACAATGATCACACACATTCCTCTCACACTGCGAATCAGCAGCCAAACCACAAGCACCCAGGTGTACAGGGCACCATAAGTACCCAGAGGTACAGGACTCTTGGTGCCCAGGTATGCAGGGGCTACCAGGCCTTCACCCAAGCCCCTGCCATGCAAAGTATCTCCAATAAACAGGGGGCAGGTTTGCTCCCTACCTGACAAGGGCCTTCTTTCCACCAGCTGAGTCTTCCCACTGCTATGTAGGAGCTTCCCAAAGAGACCAAAGCAAAAGTCAGGCACAGCTCAAATAAGCACCTGGATCTACAAAAAAACAGATTAAATTCTCAAGCTACAAAACTATGTTTTAGCAAAAGTGCAATTGAACTTCATGTACTTGTTACATTTCTAAATATACTCTGGTTGTCAAGACAACAAAGAGACTGATAGATCTCTAAAGTGTACTGTATCTATTTAATTGTCAGCATTTCAAACCGACTCGAGGAGGGAAAAAAATGCCGTGTGGTAAGTCTAATCGTCATGGTTACCACTGGCTAACCCCATAATAAAAAAATATATATATATTCTAGCTAAATGTGCCAAGCCATGTGATGAGCAGATGGGAGACATTCTCATTACTGCGACAGCCTCCACGGGAAAACTAAACTTGAGGAAGGACGCGAGAGACTTTACAGAGATCTCAGACACAACAGACATCGTGGGCTGCATCATCCCAGTCATTTGGCAGCAGCCGCTCAGGCTTTTCCACAGTGCTCATTCGCCCTATGTGTGCTGGGACAACCCATGGGGCTGGAGCTTCCTAACTTGCAAGTATTCCTGTTTGGGGATCTCACCCCTCACCCAAAATAGCCTGAGATGTGAGTTGTTATTCCTTAAAAGCCTCTGACGGAATCTAATGTGTAACCATCTTGGATTTGCACTCCCACTCTAGCTCACTGGTTCTCCTCCCTCTAGGCAGCCCATGGGCATTGCTTCAGCAGGAGGATGCTATGGCCTGGCCCTTCTGCTCTCATATTGTTAAGAGCTACAGCAAGGGCTATGTCCAGCCTCGGAGAACAGAAACAAGTGGAAAGAAACAGCCAGCCACTTCTGCAAATATACCAGCCTAAGGCTGAAATGGGAAACACCATGCACCCCCAGCCAGCCTCTGCACCTTGTTTGACAAGTGACATGAAGAGCTCTGCTATTCATATGAGGTCCCTCCCGAAAGAGACGCTTTCCAAAAAAAAGCCAAAACATTGGCTTTTTACATAGAAGACGTCCACAACAATATCTGAGATACCTATCTCTGTATAAAACAATTGTGGCTCTCCTTCACTGACCAGAACTCATCCACCTATGCTCAGTTCTCACTTCTCTTTCATTAAACCAAAATTTAAGTTGCAGGAGAAAGCCACAAGTTTCCTCCAGGTATGAAAAAGCAGTGGAAGACAACTCATGTTCACCTGGTGAGCACTGATGTCAATAAATGGTCAAGTTTCCAATTAGTCTGAAGCTTCCCAATGTTTCTGACAGAAACCAAATCAAAGTCAAATCACCCTTAGAAATCTCCCTGGAGCTGTTTCACTCCTTCATAAAGATAAAAGCTTTCTCTTTCTGCTGTCATATGCTTTCATGGAAACCATAAGGCATTGCCTAAGACCATCTCCACGAGAGCCACAAAGTAAAATTCGATCTGGTTGGAAAACACTACTTAAGAGAAACACCACCTTCCAGGCACCTCAAGCAACACGTTTGAGTTCATGATATTTTCCCTGGAGCTTGCCCCTGCTTATCACCAAGATGAACAATTTCTGAATTCCAAATATGAGATTCTCAGTGATGTAAAAAGAGCTTTCATGCCTACCAACACAGTCACTGTGTGGTCCACCCTTGCATACTGCTTCACAGAACGGTCTGTGCATGGAGATAGGGAGCAAACACCAAAACAGAAGTAGCATACAAGTGTTATTTTTGGTATTTGTGTGACAATTATTTCAGATACTGCTATGGTCAGGAGCTAAAACGGAGTCTTGGGCACAAAGAAGCCTATGTCTCAAAGTCAAAGGGACTTAAAGACAACTGTTTTTTTTTACAAGTATTTGGGTACACCCAAAGTGAAGCATCATCAACATTTTGTCCCTAGATACCTAATTAATTTTAAAACTAAGCATTACCCATGAGGAACTTTAAAAAGATTACACCCCTTCTGAAAGCTGTATCCAGAACTTAACTGAGCTGAAATCCCAAACAAGTGAAAGCTTAAAATCAGGCTCCAAAGTGTGTATTTCAACATCATACAGGTACAGGAACCTAACTTTGGTTTTCCTGTTACTGAAAGTGCTCGCCTAGGGCACCAGGCTCTTACAGTTATGGCTGTGGGACAACTATTACATTTTGTTCTAATAAAGCACGTGCTCTCTGAAGCAAACTCCCCAGGATGACTCCATTGCTTTGGCACAAACGGACTCATTTGGTTGAGATAAAAGGATGCTCCCTTGCATCATTATTATTTGATTTTTTTTTTTTGTAAGATAGAGAAACAGTTAATTTTGCTAAATGAATGTTCTGTTGCCATGACTTCACTGCAGACAAACACAAAGCCATCAAGCTCCTTTTCCTTGGGGATTGTTGCTTTTTTTTAAACAGGTATTTGCTCGTCTTGATTGTCTTGCTTCTTTTCCCAGCATCTGCATTTCCAGCATTATCCCACAGTCAGACAGATACGTAATAGCTATAGCTACTCTCTAAATTAGAGAGATATTTCTGTGCATATTCATCCCCTCATTATCTACCTCTGCCAGCTATGCCAATGCACCTTCTGTGACTCCAATACACAGGACAGTTCTACTTGCAACAGAAGCAAATCAGCAAATCTCTCCAAAGGAAACCCTAAATTCATGGAATTAGTCCCTGAAAGTCAGAATTCCCATGCTCCTGCCAAGAACGAAAGGACTTCTCCATCCTGCCCACTGTGAAACCAGGCTGTTGCCCAGGAATTTGCCCTAGTATAGAGCCAGAAACATAAATTAAAAGCCTTTCCATTGCCTCAGTTTCTCAGGCAGATGAAGAAGGCTGTGCATACATGTTGTCTGCCTCCGTGGGGTGTTGCAACATTGGCCAAGCTAATATTCATGAAGCAAACTGGAGATTAAGAGTGTTATAGACTTTACGGGGGGGGGGGGCTTTTTTCTTTTTTAATATTTGCATTGAATAAGTAGAAACATCATTTGTACCCTGCAGCCATTATATCCTAGTAAATGGCTTATTACAGCATGCAGCCTACCAGCTCACCTCCATCCTGTCTCACTTAAATGCATGTAGGTGGAAGTGCTGCTCATTCCAGAGAACTTTATTTTTCACTGTCTGATGGAGGCTCTTGATAGCTGGGCTCACAAGACAGGGCTTAGGATATAAATACTTCAGCATGAGCTTGTTGTTTGGTACCTATTTATGACAATCATAGAACAATTAATTACTTCCCGTCTACAACTAATTCCTGTCTCTTCCAAAAAGACATAAGAGAGGGTGAGTTTCATCTCAAGACTTTCGATTTCCTGATGAGTCACAGCAGACCCACTACAACAAGCTTAATACTTCAATCAGACTGTTTCTTATTCAGGTATATTCAATACATTACTAAGATGTGGAGTGTGCTATTTTAAGGGCTAATTTCAAGCACTGCATGCACAATGCCTTCTCATCTGAACAGTCACTCTCTCCTGGACGAGACAGATGTACCTCCTACACTACCATCCCCTTCTCCTCCCTGCAAATCATATAGATAAATAAACACTACAAGAGCAAAAAGTGAAGGGCTGTACACTTGGTACACTGATTTTCACAAACACAGTCCCCTCTCCCACTTCACTAGTTCATTCCCTGCCCTTTGGCAATAAAATTACTTATGTGACAGTAGCATCTTGACAAGGAGAAAACATTCACAGACTGCACAGGCTGCAACAAGTCCACAGTGTCTTGTTTTCTTCGTTATAGGGCCAAGAATCATAGATTTATTTTTCTGCCCCAAGGAGCAACTCTGCATCCCAGTACAAATTCTCAATTGTCCCCAGTTCCCACGCCACCCACTCACAAGCTCCCAGGCTCCACCAAGGAGGCAGGAGACACCTTGCCCAACCTCTGAGCAGCAACACAGGTTATGGGGAACAGCAGGTGCTCTCTGGTCCTCATCATTTACTTAATTTAGTAAGTTCTTAGATTGTGTCAATTGGGCAATAGATCCCAGATGGATCATTTGAGTCTAGGACAGGTTGCACTCTGCATCAGCCTGACCACAGTCAGCTGCAGTGAAAACAGCCTCATCCGAGAAGACTGTGAAAAGTAGAGCAATGGCTACATCTCTCTGGACCATGTACATGCCAGGTTCTCGTAAGCAATGCAATTAAAAGCTCCCAGACACCAACAGCTGCCTAAAAAAATATGTGGCTGCGATGATAAATATGTTAAAGACCATAACATTTAGGTGAGACATACAAGGTACAGGAGACAGACAGCTATGTTCTTGCTTTCAGAGTTGCTACAGTGCCATCAAGGACATCAGCTACTGTAAAAGCAGTAACTCCACAGACACACTCAAGACTATACTTGTGCTACTTGCTAATAGCAGTTTTCCCCATGGCACAACTGGACTATGCAGATAGTTTCTATGAAAACAGCAGCAGTGCCAGTTTCTGCCAAGCCCATGCTAATTACAAGTGATTCCAGCTCAAATGCTCTTAAGTCAGAAAGTGTTTAGGTGACATGAAACCAAAATCTCACATTTGTCTCACCAGCTCTCTAGTAGTGAAGTAACCTACAATCAACTATAAAGACCTGTCCATGTCTCTTTTCTTTATTCCTCCTTGGAAAAACTTTCATATAAATTCTAATTTTATGCCAGCAAAAATACATAACTTTTTTGATCCACGCCAGTGCCCTCAGCTTGTTGGTGTAATTGAACTGTCAAAGCAACACAAAGGATATGGCCACTGATATTCCATTAAAGTCAACAGATCCTCCAAGGCTTAGTGGCTCCTCAGGTGCTACGTTGAAAGTGTCAATGTCTCTTCATGTATCACATTTACCTGAAACACTCAAGGCACCTTAAAAATAATTCAATCAGTTTCACAGAGTCTGTGGGAACAAAAAGGGCAAGTGGTGAAAGATCATTTCAGATAGCCAAGTCAAATTTGGAAGGAACAAGGAAGCAAACAGACTGAGCTGTAAATTTACAACATGGCAAATCTCCTCTTGAATAGGCTCAATCAGTTAAGGTCACTTTAATTAAGGTGGGGATACACAAATTTTATAGATTTCCATGAAATACACTATTATCTCAGTCTGGCTGTTTACGGGACAGGTAGTAGGCTCCACAAGATCTACAGTGACAATCAGTTTGAGCTGCATGTGACAGAGCAACCCAGCTCTGAATACAAAACCCCAGCTGGAATCTCAGCATCTGTTCTCTCTAGTTCAGAGTACCTGTGATAAAGTTTCTTGAGCAAGTTTGGGCTGGACTAGCCAGCATCCACTTCCAACAAGATCAGACTGAGCAGCTCTCCTCTTCTGCAGATGACAACCAGCTCCTCTGTATAAAGTATCAGGCAGCAGCTGATGAACTTAACTGTGCTGTAGAAAGTGCCTACAGAGTCACTGCCTCGAGTCAAGTGCAAGAAACTTTCTTGAAAAACAGTGTTATGAATAAGAAGAAAATATAGGACCACATTAAAAAAGATAAAAAAGAAAAAAGAAATAACAAAAAAGAAACACATCATCAACAAAGATCCCCAACAACTTAAAAGGGACTGTAAATTGCAATTTCTCTTTTTTTTGGACAACACTGCTAGTAGCGTATGGGTCTGCAGCCTAAACAGACAAATTATGAGATACAGTCTCATCTCATGCTCTTAAAACATGCAAGACCAGGATTTTCCCATGCCAGACAGTTAAATTCATGTGCCTTCCTAAAAAGCCATTTGGAAAGTTTCTAAATGCAGTAGGAGATAAATAACCCTGCTCCGTCCATGCCTGCATCTCCCTCTCCTCCCATTAGCACACAGGGAGAAAGTTGGCTTAGAGCAATACAGCATTTCAATCTGAATATGAATCACTCCTCTGGTGAGAAAACAAAACAGAAGCCAATTTCTTATGAGCCTTATCTGAAGATATAATGAAAAACAACACATCTAACAGGAGCAATGGAAGTAAAGCACGGTGAAAATACTGGCTCAGACAAACAAACAACAATACTTTCCATCCTAGAGGATCCTGAAGTGCTTTACAAACTCAGACAGGCAGAAATAATTTCATCTGCTACTGAAACACGGTCAATCTCTGGGTACTCAGCTCAGCACCATGCCGCAATTCATGATGAAGGAAGAACATTAGAAACTGTGAGAGTTTAGGAAGGCATTATCCCTTTAGTGGGAGCTCGGTCACTCTCCTGGAAAGTGGAAGTTTAATTTTTACTCATATGATTCAAAATGTCATTATGTGAGGTGAGCACCTGAACAGCAGGTGCACACGATGTTGTACTTAAATGTGACCTGCTGTAAAACGGATGGAAATCAAACTCACACATGCTCTCCAAAGGCTTCTAGTTCCAAAGGCTACAGAAAATGGTGGCAAGGATTAAAGTTTCTGAACCTGCCTGGGATTACAAATGAATTTCTTATCATGCACAGGACTGAGGGATCAGGATTTCCTGCCCCTGGTTCTGCTGCCATCTCCATATGGAGTTTAAGGTAAATCACTTCTCCTACGCCCAGCTGCCATCCAGAAGTCACAGTGATATTATTAGGAATACACTATTAGGAATAGTCTGGAAGAAAGCAAAGCATTATTACTCGACAATGCTACTGAAAGCGAGTCTTGCCTATCAGCAGCTTTTATGCAACATTGACAGAAGCACCATTTTCCTCCTCTCTCTTTGCCCCTTCACTCTTCCCACACATCTGTTGTGCCTCCTGTCACCTCACTGGAAATATTCATCACCCGTTGTTACAGTGTTGGTCAACGGAGACCATACAAACTCAGTCATTTCACATGCTACCGAAATACCAACAAACAGTAAATACAGAAACCCCTCAAGGAAGAGGCTCTGAGCAAGTGATCTGCAATTTCCAGAACTAAATGTTTACTCTTCCTCCTGGCAGCATCTGGAAGCTTGCAAACCATTTACTTGCACCTTGGAAACAGCTACTTAATTCTCCAAAGACATCAACAATTCACCTTGACTCAAAGAATGGTTTTCTGAGCTCTGAGGAAACAATGAGCAAAATCATCATATTTTTCTTATTTTTTTGGCAAATGTCTGGTAAAGCTTTCTGAAAGGAGCTTACTTAATCTTTTCCCACATTATATTCTATATACAGCTGCAATTCCAGAGACAAAGTAAAACAAAACTTGGTGTACAAATGCAAACAAATCAGTGTTTGGCCTCATCTGCCTAAATCAAAAGCCAACTTCCTCTCTTCTTGGCTCAGCAACAGAGATCCAAAGCCAGTAAGTTCCTAGCATTTCTGAGAGGCTGACTCTTGGATGGGTTTGTGTGAGTTTGTCTTCAGTGCCTTGGGTCTGTGTGACATTTCAAGGGAAAATGCCCTTAGAAGGAATATGGAGGGTAAAACATGGGTTTGGACAACTACTACCAAGCCATTTCTCTGAAGAAGTGACCTCTCTCCAACCATGCAGCCATGCTCTTGCCAGTTGGACACTCACCCTCATCCTGGTTTGAACAGAGCTAATTAATTTGGTTTTCCCGTGGGAGTAATTAACAAATCAATAAACAAGAAAGGAAAGTTACAAAGAACTGAACACGATTTACAGGTAAAGTGCCAGGGGATTCAGGCAAAAAATCATTGTTGATTCATCACACAAGTCATTGAAATGCCTAAAGAAGAAGCTATCAAGAGAAGTCACTCTTCTTCTCAGTCTCTTATTATTAGTTACTGCTGGAAGTGACCTTTTCTGCAAATCTCTAAGACCATTTTGAAGTGAACACCATTATGAAGTGAAAATTATTTCTCAAAATGAACTAAACCGCTTCAAAAGCATTTTATTAAAGGTTGCATCTTGCTTCTCTCTCACCTTTAGACATTTAGGATGAACTACCTACTACAAGAAAACATCCACTGTGCAGTTCTACCTGAGAGTCCCAAATTCGGTGATACAGCTGCTTGTGAAGTTATAGAAGCCAACAGAGAGGAAATTTACTGAAACCAAGGGAGAGAGAAGGTGCTTGATGCCACTAGAACAAGCCAGTAGCAAAACCTAAGGAGAAACCAAGGAGCCCCATCCCTCAGCTCTACCTGCAGCCTTGGGAAGTGCTTAGGCAGGGAGCTGACATTGCCTGCAGCCAGCACAGACAGCATGCCTAACTCCAGAATCTTCTCAGCCTGGCAGAAGAGTAGGAGGTGCAATTGCTGGCAGAAGCAGGCAGAGCAGCAAAACTGGTGGAGATCATAAATGGAAGAGTGTTGTAAAACATGGAGGTGAGCACAGACTGACACTCACCTTCACAGTTCCCCCACAGAAAAGCATGCCTCACTAGACTCTCAAGTCGTTGAAACACATCCAGCCTTTGCTGCTTCAATCCAGGAACCTCATTTGTATGCATGTTTGTTCTCACACGCAAACATGGCAAGGTTTTAACCGCACACATTTTGTACATGTCCCACAGGCCCAAACTTATAGGTTACTCAGGAAACTTGGTCTAAAACAGGATTGTAAACCAAAGGAAAGAGATTACAGATAAAGGCAATGGCCACAAAGAACTGCAGAGCAATTTGGATTGGAAGTGAGCTTTAGAGGAACCCAACACACAGGTTCCCCAAAACACCCTATCTTCAGGACCTTTTTCTTAAAGCATGACTTACTTAAAAGATAGCACTGACTGATCTTCCAAAACTGATTAGTCACAGGACAATATGGGCTAGGCTCTCCGCATTCAATATCACTCCCGAGTGGAAAGTTCTCATCAAAGCTATAATATATTCTGTTCCAGAAGAACAATTAGGTGACATTAGACAGGTAGTCATAACTCTCAGAATTAAATAGCCTTGCTATTTATCAGTATGTGCTGTGCCTTTAAAAGTTTCCAAAAGTAATGGTCTCTTTTTTACGCATGCTGGAATATTCAAAAGCGTTTCATATTTATTCTCATATCAAGAAAAGAGCAATTAGATCAATAATGAAACAGGAGTGCTCCCTTTTACTTTCTGTGGTTTGCAAAGAGGTTCATGTTTCTGTGTGAGTACAGCTCTCGTTTTAGTGATGTGAAAGTGTGTGGTTTGTGTGATACCCAGTTTCTTCTAATATTTGAGTTTCTGTTGTTACCTACCTACAATTTACAGTAAAGCACTTTTGTATTCTCACACCTCTCAATCTCAAAATTAGACCAATTTTCCCAACAACAAGATTTTATGACCCCCTTTTCTCTCCCCTGCCCTCCACACCCCCCAGCCCCCCCACCCCCCCCCAGTGTTTTACAAATACTGGAAACCTTGCTGATGACATCCTCCTCACTAATGCAACATGAAATCACGTAAGACTGTATTAGTGTTACCAAATCTACCTATACATGCGTCTGTGTATACAGACGCATGAAGCAGCAGACACAAGCTTTTCTTTAGGGAAAAGAACCAGTTTTGTGTTTGGAAAAGCAACTAGAATTCAATGGCAATCTGAGGGTCCCCAGGGGCTACTGAGCAACATTTGAACCACTGTTTACACATCACTATCGTGCTATTCATTGCGATTAGATTATTATTATTTACAAAAGCATTCAAAATATTTAGAACTCTTCCCCCCACCTCCCTACTGCGGAGCATGAATCTAATTCTAGCAAAAATCTCTTCAGAACCCTCCAAACAGGAAGCACACAGTGAAACTACTGCGGATGGGTAATCTGCTGGCTGCAGCATAGAATCATAGAATGGTTTGGGTTGGAAGGGACCTTAAAGACAATCTCATTCCAACCTTCCTGCCACAGGTAGGGACACCTTTCACTAGATGAGGTTGCCCTAAGCCCTGTCCAACCTGGCCTTGAACTCCCACGGATGGGACAGCTACAGCTTCCCTGGGCAACCTGTGCCAGTGTCTTCTCACCCTCACAGTGAAGAACATCTTCCAAATATCTGAACTAAATCTACCCTTTTTTTCAGTTTAAAGCTGTTACTCCTTGTCCTATCACTACATGCCCTTGAAAAAAGTTTCTCTCCAAATTTTCGTTTTGTAGGCCCCCTTTAGGCACTGGAAGCTGCTCTAAGATCCCTCTGGTGCCTTATCTTCTCCAGGCTGAATAAACCCAACTCTCTCAGACTGTCTTCATAGGAGAGGTGCTCCAGTATCCTGAGCATCAAACCAAACCATGGCATTTATAGCACTGTGACCCTCTCCACAACCAACAAGAGCACTGACATTTTAGCCAGAAATGTGTCCATGCGCCCTACTCCAGAATTCTTGACTATGCTGACTATGCTATCTCAGTGACCTTCAGAGGAATTCATCTTTGTCAAATATGCTGAAGGCCCCAAAGTGAGAATTCACCTGCTGCTACAACACAAACATCAATCCAACAATAAAAATCGCAGAACAACCAGAATACTAAATATTTCTGAAGAAGACAATCACCAACAGCAAGGTTTTCAATTCCCTGGCGAGTCATCTAGTTAGCTCTGGAATCTGAACCTACTCGGTGTGCACATTAAGGACTCTCTACTTCTCAGTGATTCCTCTGTCCTGCACATCTCTGGACCAGCACAAATAGTCTAAGGGCATGGCAGTTTTATGCCTGTTATCTCACACTAATTTAACAGCTATGGCATAACACTGCATTGCCTAGTCATCCAGCTGCTTTGACTAATATTAATTCAGGCAAGTCAGGACACAAATGTTCAAACCCCTTGATGTATCTTGCACCCACCCAGGGAGGATGTGGCTTTCAGTCACTCTACATAAACCCTGGTGGGATTATCCTTTATGGGATAAGTAAGGAGGTCAAGCGCTGCGATCTATAAAAAGGACATGACGGGAGTACATAATCCCCCACAAGGCACATCCCTCCACCTTTTACAGCCAACAACAAGGATGACTAAGGGCACACAGCAAAAAACATGATAACCGAGGCCACAGAAATGAAATTGACAAATGTACCATTTACCTTGTCATCTTAACATGAAGTGAATTTATCTGATTTTAGCATCAAACATGCCAAAAAGGACATGTTTGGAAGAGATGCACAGACAGAACTGTGAGAACATTGCTTCCTGGGTTCTAGCTGGAGAAGAACTGCTGAAACTTTCTGGTTTCATTCCCCTGGATTCCCTGCAGATAGCCCTTATGCCATCAGGAGATGGCAAAAGCTAAATCTAGACTAACGCAAGGCTTTAAAGCATCCTCTCAACCATTTGGGCAGTGCTCAATGAAACTGGCATATAACACACTCTGCTATAGAAGCACGAGATTTAGGTGCTGCCACTGAGGGCAGCTGTAGGTCAGAAAGTGCTGTTTAACAAAATGTTTAAATTAAGGGTGGGTGCTAAACTGAAAATACTCTTCTAAATCAACATCACAGTAGATCACAGTGACCATGGAGCTCAAGTGTGCCAAATTTCAATGGCAGTTGGTTTTCCTGCTGCTATCTCCATGCAGGAGACCTGACCACCCTCTGCGTCTAAGCCCCTCCAGGACCATTTACTTCTCAAAGTTTGATGACACTGTGAGATCTTCCTTTGCAATAGAGGCAAAAACATACTTGCTACAACAAACAGGCCATGGGAACAGCTCTGTTTATTTTAACATAAACTTCTTACACACCTTAGGAGAGCCACTGGCTGGCTTATCCTTCACCAAAACACCACAAAGGAGCTCACGCTGGGAATGCTGGGAATGGCTCCAGATATCTCTTTGGAAACTAGCATGATAATAAAACTTCTGCTGAAGTCATATGGTTCTGAAGCAACCCAAGATGGGCTATCAGGAAGTGGGCCACATCTGAAACCAACCACAAGCTCCCCGGCAACAGAGATTCCCAGCAGCAGCACAGCAGTAGCCATTGCCCTCATCTGGGCACCTAGCCATTAGAAAATGTTGCAAAAGCCTCTTCGTTTTTGCTCCTCCCTCAGAGAAGCTCACTAACCACCACCACTGGATGCCAACTGCCTTCCCTCACCAGTAACCTAAGCAGGATTTGGACTACTCTACATGAGTTGAAAACTTTTCTCCCCATCCTCCAGACGAGCTTGCACAGCCTCTCCTCATCCCAATGTTAACAGAGTTTGTCATCAGCTCCAAGTGGCCTTGGAGGGAACAATAACTCTCATCTCTCTTAGCAAGAATTTGGAAAACCAGATTTTACTGGACAGGTATGTCTGGCTGAGATATGTGACCAGATGCAATGCAAGGTACAGTGTGTGACCTGGAGAAATATTACCATCGGCTACCAACAGCACAAATTTCTTTCTTCCCTGTCCTTCATTAGCCTCAGAAGCTGGCCTTGCCAGAGGCAGTAATGCAAGCTGAGACAACAAAGCACATTAATGATGGGCCTCGTCATGTTCCATATTAATTACTGTAGCTAGTGGTAAACTGTTGGTTATAAATTATATTTTGATAAACTGCCCTTTCTTTGACAAGCCAGCTCCGATGTTTAATGCTGCACTTAATCCTCAGATAATACCCCAGGAGTCCTCAATGTGCCCAGCAATAAATCAAAGCAACCTTCAAAAGGCTGGCACTGCTCCCCTTTTCCTACGTACCCTGACCTGAAACTATCCCATTGCATCAGCTTTGTTATAGGGCAGTTCCAAAGGCTGAGTTGCCAAAACCAGCAGTGCACTCAGTTACCAAGGGTCCTACAGAGGTGCCCAGTGCTTCCTTTTGCATAGGAGCAAGGCAAAAGCCAGCACGGAACATAAGCATGTTTGTTCACATCATAACAGTTTTCCAGAAATGCTGCAGCATTACAATGTTCTGCAAGGTAGAACAGCAGGGTAGCAATTCCCAGAATAGCTCAACATTCAGAAGAGAGGAGGATTTCTTCTACCTGGAATCAAAACAGTCAACTAGAATCTTTATCTAAAACCTTAATATTCTTATTTTTGTTTCTTTTTAATTCAGTAACATTTAGCTAGCAGAACAGCTGTTAGCAAAGGTCTAGGAGAGGTGGAATCCCATTTTCTATATAAAGAAAAACGTTTTGCAGGAAACTGCAATTTGACAAAAATACCTGCTTAGCAAAGTACATTTTAAAAAGTGGAAAAATATGTTTTCTTTCTTCTAAGGTAGCAAAAGATCCACCACAGCTCATGAAACGGATCCCAAGTCCGAGGGACAAAGGTATAAAATAATTTTGCAATGCACATGTAAGAAACTAAGGAGGAGGGATGTGCCCTTTAAGAAGCAGCACAGGGACAGACACTCCATCTCAGGCAGACGTGCCCATCACCTCCAACCATCATCTAAACATGTGAAAAAAAATTGCCAGTCTTCCCAAAGAGCAGGTCCAGCTCTCATTAGTGACAACCATGACTTTGCAGCTGGCTTTAGATGGACCTGCGTCAAGCCTGGCACAGTCAATGCTCTCCTTTATTTTACTCTAAAAGCACAAGTCATCACACTCAGCAACAACAAAATGTTGCATATGGGATTTACAGTGCTAAAAGCCCAAAAGCTCAGGTTAAGGTCCAGCAGTGGCAACCAAGAATCCCATCCTCTCTTCCACAAAAGGATGTGAAGCCCTTTGGCATTGCTGCAAGTTGCAAATTAAACTGCTTACAGCAGACCAGGGTTCAGTGTTGTTCTTCCACCACTGGTGGCAGATGGTGCGTGCTATTATTAAATCTTGATTTTCAGCTTATAATAGTAATTGTATGAAAACTTCTGCACTTGGACAACAACTCACTATATTTTGGGAAAAAGCAGAAGTTTTGCAGTTAAATAAATCTCTTATTTTAACAATTAAAAATATATACATAATCTAACATACTTCTAATTGGAAACACACAGAAAATAGGATATGGCCATATTAGTTAAAGGTCAATGCATATTTACCCACCTCTTTCGAAACTGACAGTATTCTCGTGACAACCATAAAAGCTGCTTTAAATTTTAGTTCCCTAGAAAGTAAATATATGGAATCCAAAGGCATAACCACAAGTGCCACAACTCTTAACACTGATGTCATATTCAGCTTAATGTGTGCTGCAGAAGTCTAGATGCTAAAGCTTCAAAATCATCTCATCTATGGTATATGGGAAGAAAACAGTAATTATCCCCCAGCCCATCGCCCCGGGCATGTACCACAATGCCATCATTTGATGCAGCATTAACAGCAGGATGTGTTTTATTTCCAAGCATTTAGCATGGGGCACTGTGGGGCTGGTGGGACCGTTTAAGGGGTCTGTTGCAGCCAAGTATCTCACGCTACCATATGTTTTATTCTAGTTTGCAACTGTTCCTTCCAATTCCAACTACCAAACAAAATGCTCTCTTTTTTTTTAGGAACAAGTTGATATTCATTCATGCCAATTTGCTTCTGTATCAATTAGTCAGGGCAAAGGGGGTTGCCTTTCAGACCCTTTTCTGGTACGTTAGATGTAAGGGGACAGTGTAATTAATAGATGTCAGGCACAGTCCCCCCCGATCCATTGATTTCTTCCTACTTAGGAAACACTTGGGGAGAACACAATCACCCCTGACTATCAGGGGTCTTCGTAAAATCCATAGGCCTGGATTTACAGAAACTGCTAATCATTTTGGATGCTGAGAAAGGGGAAAGCAGAGTCTGATTTTAGAAAGCAGAGGAAATCTCTTATTAACCGTAACACCTCAGTGTACTTCAAAGAGAGCTTACAGGAACACAGAACTGGACAGTCAGAAGACTTCCAGCGCAAGAGGCAACTAGGGAAAAATGTTTCAATCCCAAGCCACGCTGAAGGAGATGTGAACACCTTCTCTGAGCTCAGAACATCTGCATTGCTGAGGCGCACAGGCCAGGGATCACTGTAGCCAGACAGGCTTGCTCCCCAGCTCGGCCACTGTCATACCCTATCACAGTCATCACCCTTCCACCACAGACAATTAGGATTTCATCAAGCCATCTTTATATAAAGTTGAAATTCTAGGGGAAAAAAAAAAGCAATTTTATTACTGTACTTGTTGGTTATTTCCTTTTAAGGTTTATTTTTTCCACATCTTACATACAGCCCTCCAAAATCAGCTCAAGTTATTTGATTATTTTCATCATCCCACAGTTCTGCCCATGGGTGCACAGCTGAAAAACCATGCAAGACCAGTACTTGTGCAAAGGTAGTTAAAATATCCTCATTCTGCACACAATAAACCTCCCAACACACATCACACAAATAAAAGGCACAGAAAGACTATAGTCCACAGGAACAGCAGATATTCTTGCTGAATATTACCCTTAGCTTTGCACAGCAAAAAGGCATTTTTCACCGTACATAAAGGCTAAGACCAAAAATGTCTACCCAGAACTGCTCACTCATACCCACCCCACAAGGCACATGAGACCAATCTTAGTTTTAATGAAAAATCTCCTTTCTTTGATTTCCTGAGTCTCTCTGGAGGAATAACAGCACTTTGGCCTGGCAGAGTGTTTTAATGAGATGACAGAGGGAAGAAAGGTTCTCCAAGAAAGGAAATGTCAGTGCCATGCAGCCAGCATGATTGCATACCTCGTATTTCAAATCAATATGAATGGAAAATTGTTACATCTCTCTTTCTAGAAGCCAAGAACCACCCCTCTTCGGAGATTAACTTAAAAATACTGCCCTATGTAGGCATCTAGACAATCTGGTATATGACAGAGAGATATATAATGAAGGAAGGAGTAAAGTGTGGTCTGAAACAATACCATATGCACATGGTTCTGCACCACCACCCACACCAAAGTGTACATCTACTAACAGCTCAGCTTCTGTAGCCTGCAACTGCCGAATACCTTTCCCACTGGAAACCTTTCTGCAATGATCATCTACTATAGAAGGAAAATCACTAGAGAAGGACACCCAATAGCTTCCAGGCAGAACACAACTCGCCTTCAGCAAGAACTTTGATTTTCACAGGCACACACTGAAGTTGTTCTTCACAACAAAGAACAGCCTGTCTGTTGCATAACTAACCTTAGGCTGTGTTAGATAAACCATGCCTTCTCACAGATCAACTGACCTTAAATAATGTCCCCAGTATATTCAGAGCCAATAGGTTTCTCTTCTAGAGCTCAACTGACAGGTCTTCTCCTTCCAGCTATTTCTTCAGAAAGGCACACAAAGAAGGTTTCAAGAGAAATTTCATGCTTACTGTTCCAAGAGCAGCTTTCCAGGCCAGAAATGAAGCACAAGACCTCAGCTCCAGAGTCGCACCTCCCTTTGAAGGCTTCTTCAGCACTTTCTTGCAAAAGAGCTACTGAGAGGCTTTGCAGGACAGAAGGCGGACTGAAGCAGACAGCTGGAAAACCCAGTATACCTCAGGAAAGTTTGCTGCAGTTCTACCACGAGTCAAACCCAAAGGAAAACTGCCAGCCATGCCGATAAAGCACTGCTTTGTATTCTGGATGGGGCAAAACAAAGGTCTGGTGATGAGGAGCTCTTGTGTATCATGCAGGGGTCAGCAGCAAAGGCAAATTCCACCATGGCATTTCCGTTCTGTCGCCCAACCCATTGCCAAGACTGGATACAGCAGGATTTTTCATCGCTTATCCAAAAATGCCATTTAATATAGCTCTGCAGCATCACCCCGTTGCCACATTCCACTCTAGAGGTGGGATATCAATCCCCACACAGAGCTCAAGCAACAGGGCAGATGAGCTGTTTTTACATCATTTTCCCCCATTTTAGGAATGAGATGATGTAGGAGCTCTGCAGCAGCCCAGGAGGTGGAAATGCTCAGGAAGATACAGAGTGACAGTAAGCAAGTCTCTGCACCACTCCTGGTAGATCATTTCACTGTCCATGCACATGTGCTTGTGGTCCCTGGTGGTGGGAGCAACATTTTAGAAGGAAAATGCTCTGCAAAGCAGGTCTGTACCCCTTTGGGAACACAAGTACCAAAACAATCACCCAGTGAACCTGAGGCAAAGGCACTAAAAGCCTGGCTATTTTCTGACACCAGCTTAGCTGTCACACAACCTTCACTTAAGCACCAATTTCCCTACTTAAAAATGAAGGGTAACAGGGCTTTCCATCTTCCTACACGTTGTTCCACTCATCCAACTGCTGCTTGATGAGAGTTTTGATACAAGGACATATGTAACACACACATCCAGCAACTCCCTGTCCTCTTCCAATGGAGCACATTAGGGCAGAAGTCCTGCCACACCTCTTACAATTGGCCAAACAAGGATTCATCAGTAAGGCTTTGCCATACAAAAGAACCACGTTATTTCATGTACAAGCCATCACCACCTCTCGCTATAACTGTAAGAGCCCAGACTTGTGAGGGTGGCTCATGCCAGAGGAGGCCCACAGCCACTGAGGAGCTTTCTAGTAAACCAAGCCCTGATTGCAAAGCAAAGCACTTGCAGAGCTGAGTTACTGGAATCTATTACTCCTGCATTAGTCAGCACATATGAATACATCCTCTTGCTTCATTAAACTTTAACTGGACTACATGTGAATAGGTTTTGCTGGTTACTTAATCAAATGGAATCCAAATACAAGGTGTTCACATAAAAAGCTAGAAAGCAACATCCTTTCTAGTTTGCTTTTGGATTTTTTAAGCATCCATTGTCAATTTCTTCAGGTCAGTTGACATTATGGGGTTGCTGCAAAGAACCACGAAGAGCAGCCACAAAGTGCAAATAAAGCAAGCACTTTGGAGGGAAAACGGACACAGATCATTAACCCTGCATTCCTCATTATTATCCAGACAAATATTATATGCAAAATCCCAGAGTAGCTGTTGCATTAGCTAGCTGATTGGTAGCGCTAAATACGATTGCTTTGCTGCTGTGTGTCATGCATGTTTGGGCTGGACTGTCTGGAGTTTCGCTATTTTAAGTGTCCTTAGGTACTCTGAAACCACAGCAGATTTGAACCTATAAAAAAAATAAATCCCACTTGTAAACTTGGATTTCCTCAGTAATAGCCTTCTCTTGTACTGCAACACAGACGCTTATTTGTTCACACGCACTTTCCTTGAGCTTAGAGAAACTTTGCATGTACTTTCTTGCCTGCCTTAGAACAGGACAACCATCTCCAGAACTCCTTCCTTAGTACAACTGAGAGGTGTGTGACTGGATTCTCAGCTTCCATAAAACCCCTACAGTTAGCTTGAAACAGCTTGAAACAACTTCTAGCAGTTTACACCGGCTGAAAAATCTACCAGTAGAGCAACTCCAATCTGCAAGAGGCACAGCTGGGAATGGGAGCTTGGTGCATAGCTGCGTGAGAAACAAAAAGCAGCTATGTTGTTCTGCACAGCACTCACTGTTCGCTAAGTGAAACAAACAAACAAAAAAAGAAATTAAAAAACTGCAGCAATTTAAAACCACAACAAAGAACTTAATGGACTGCTCCTGCACACTTGCTCAGAAACGCATATATTCTGTACAGTGATATGTTCTGACAGCCTGGGGCTCTGACACACTTTCTATGGCAATGTCCTAATATTAGAAAAATTTGGTCATCAGCTAAAAATGTAACAGAAATAGCATAGGATCATAAGTTACCAGTTGAGTCAGAACTCGATCTGCTACATGAATTTTATGCAATTTTACTCTTTACCAAGAAAAAAAAAAAAGTCAACCACACATCACACTGGGTTTGCTTCTGTCATCACTTATGAAGACAAATGAGCCTTTGCAGGGGGCAAAAAAGTCACTCAAAATGGCAAAATTCATAGAATCATAGAATCATTTGGGTTGGAAAGGACCTTAAGATCACCTAGTTCCAACCCCCTGCCATGGGAAGGGACACCTTCCACTAGACCAGGTTGCTCAAAGCCCTGTCCAACCCGGCCTTGAACACTGCTAGGGATCCAGCATTTCCTACTTCCTTGGGCAGCCTGTTCCCGTGCCTCATCACCCTCACAGTACAGAACTTCTTCCTTATAGCTAATCTGAACTTCCTCTTTCTAACCCATTAGCCCTTGTCCTATTGCTACAGTCCCTGATGAAGAGTCCCTCTCCGGCATCCTTGTAGGCCCCCTTCAAATCAATCTGTAAGGAAAGAAAGGACACAGATCCCCTCACAGACCACAGTTGTGTGTGTAGCAAGCCCTTCACTAACATCACAGCCCCTCTGCCTATGAGCTCCGGTGGAGTCCTCTATCAGCAGCCCAGGAATGATGATGGGACAGCACCTGGTAGCATAGCAGCAGAATTCCCAGGAATCTGAGGTGTGCAATGCAGTCTTCAGCATAAACACATTTGTAGTCTGTACTTGTAAATCATTTGTAAATAATTAACAGACAGCATAAGCATGTAACAGAACAGAGTCGCAGGTGTTAGCAAAGGAAAACTGCTATAAATGGATACGTCATGGTAATAAGCCGCCTGTTCACCTGTTGGGCGCTGTAGAAATTAATTAAACAATTTAGTTTTCCTAAATTAACCCCTGACACCCAGAACCTAACTAGAAAGCACAGCTGTATTCCTTCTCTGTTACTTATGACCATGAGTTTTCCTCCTTGCACACCTTGGGCATTCTTTAAACGAAGTAACCACAAATTGCCCCAGACTCCTGCTTGCTGGGTAGAGCCCCAGGGCAATGCATGGGGCAGATTCATGCACCCAGTGGAGGGAAGGGACATGTAAGTGAAAAGCCTTGTCCCAGCATCCTGCTGAGAGCTGCTGGACTCCCTGCCTGCAGCAGCAGAAAAGGATTTCTTCAGTATGAACATACAAAAGTAGCAGAGAAGGCAGAGGAGCAGAAATCCTCCTGCCAGGCATCACACTGCCAGGAAGCCAGCCCTGCGATCGAAGCTCACCATGCTCCTTGAAACACCAGAGATACTTGGCATCACAACATCTTAGCCACAAACATGCAGCTGCTTGAAGGGCAACAAGCAGAAGCCTGCTAAAATGACGAGGAAAGAGGAAAGGATGAGTCCTCGGAGAAAAGTGGATGACTAAAAGGTTATTCAATCCAAAGCCGGGCACCAAGTAAAGCAAATTGTCAGCATCTTGCAATTGTTCACTGGATGCTCCTCAGAAAACATACAGATCCTGGCTCGTCTGCACCTCTGCCTGGAAACAAAATCCAAAATGGCCTTTTTCTGACAACCTCAAAATGTCTAAAGCTCATTTTTTGTTTTGGTTTTGAACACAGTAATACACAAGCAATGAATTCTTGGTTTTGTTTGTTTTTTTTTTTTAAAGTACAGCTCCCATAAGCTTAAAAGTAAATGGGAGCACTTTGCTTCCTGGGGTATGTTACTGGAACATTTTTCTAGCACCTAATAAAACATTGTTTGGTTGATACTAACCACTAAAATATGCGTTTCAACTCATGTAATGTTCCCTGTGAAATTTGCCTTTTTGCTCCATGAAAAAAAGGGCACTGAAAGGAATCCTGCAGCCATAAGGATCTCACTTATTTCATGGAAGTATCATTTTAAAAGCCTCACAACATGATCAAAGCACTGTTGAGAACAGATGTTGCAGCCTTTACAAATTCCAGCATAAGTATTTTTATGACATTTATCACTGCTAAATTCTTTCAATCAATTTTTTTTCCATGCAAGAAGCATGCAGGCACTTTCCTCCTTGACGAAGATGTGTTCGCACATGGACTCAGCTCCAGCCACTGACCCTCTCCTCCCATCATGCCTCCCCATCCACCATGAACAAGAGCTGTGTGGTTTCCCCAGCAGCTGTAGTGGCAGCCAGCCCCAAGCAGTGCCGGTCCTGCAGAGCTGGACATGGTGCTCCCCACTTCACATGAAGAATTCAGTGTAGGACCTCCTGCGTCATGTAGTAGTCAGACACTCGCTCTCAGCTGACTGTTCATACAGAACCTTTCCCAGAAACCTCATTTTAGCTCTACTAGCTCGTGCCTGCTTTGACACGAGACTACACCCTCCAAAGCCTTCTATAAGGTTTCTTCTTCTTGACCAAGGCACACACCATCACCATCCCTCTAGATCACACCAACCCACCATTGCCATGGCAAACCCTGAGCAACATCCCCCAACCCTGCTTTGAGTGGGGATTGCATAAGACACCTGCAAGGTCCTTTCTACCTAAACTGTTGGAGAATGATAAATCTCAGGTGGGAGCCATATGGAAATGCCCTCAATCACATCAACACCCAATAAGGCACCTTCCCTGGTCTCCCAGCTCCTCCTATGGATTTGGGAACCATCTGCCTGCGCACTGGACCTAGAATGGTATTTCCCTGGCAGGAGAAGACGCTCCTGACTACCTAGCTATAAGGCCAGATGTAAGCAGAAGATGCTCAGGTAGCTAATGCATTGAACACTACTAAAGCCAGACAAACAGTGCCATGAGGACCAATAGTGGGGACCTGCAGGACTGCAAAGGAACCTGCTTGCTCTTGGAAGAGCAGCAACCAGTCCCCATTCCTGGAGGTAACTACAGAGGGAGAGAGCACATATTTCAACTGCAATTCAAATCATAGCCATATTTCCACTGAGCAAAGTTTCTGGGAAGTTTAGCTCTCCACAGCCATTTTCTGTGTATTCATCTCCACAGAAGTATCACCAAACTCTCTGGTTGACAAAGTATAAATACTGTGCAATACTAGGCAATTTCATGAGTGAGCTGTGCATTAATGCAATAATCACAACTACCCAAGAATCTGAAACATCGAGTTTATCTCTGAAGAATAACATAGGGTTTTTTATCCCCCAAAAATAGGATCTGAAACAACCAGCTAATTTCAAATTTCATATATTCACAGAAGAGGGTGTTTGTGAGAAGGACCCCACAATCACATCACTTCTCTAATACATGCCCAGTTTAGTTTCACCTGTTTCCATGCCTCCCTTCCCAATTCCTACAACCTGCTTGCACATCCTGTTTCACTATGAACACAAGCTTCACTTCTCCTCATGGGGTGAGCTTAGATAACAATCAAAATGGGAGCAAAACAACCAGACAAGTTTACCCCTCTTGCTCATTCAGGCTTGATCCCAAACAAGGTATTTTCAGGACTGTGGCAGCTCCTCACCATGGGTACTTGGTACCACCAAAATGGCAGAGCGATAGGTCCACCATGAGTCATCCATCAAGAAGATGGGAGAGTGACCTCTAAAAAAGCAGCACAAGGCAGAGAAGGTCTCCTAGAACAATGAAGGACAAGGAAAACATGTAAGAGGAGAGATTTCCGGTGATGTGGAGATGAATAGGGATGCTGGAGGTGAGCACAGGTCTGAGGAACAAGAATAACCAAAGGTAACAATCTGAAGAACATAAGCAGAAGTGGAAGGGTTTGGAGGAGCAAACTCAGGTGGAGGTGAGAGGTCTGAAAAAAGCCTCCACCAGCAAAGGAATCACAAGCAGTCACAGCAACAGGTCTTCCTCTCACTAAATGCTTGTGCTTTTCCCGATGGACCTCTTAGTCTGAGGACTTCTTATGTTGTTTAAAACTCATTTAATTCTTCATTTACAAAGTACAACTTCGTATTTTAAATGCACATTAAGAAATTGCCTTCAGAATGCAGTTTGCTGAAAAGTAATACACACACCTGAAATCTTGCCATGCTGGCAACAGGAACTTTCAGTTGTGTGTGCACACATGCATGTATGTGCACAAGCAGGTGCATGTGCACAAACACACCTGCATTCATGTCTACACTACAACTTTTCTGGAAAATGACTGTTCCCCTAAGTGTCCCCAAAGGAAGAGCAGAAACAGAGCATGCAGCACTATCACACAGGCACGCCACGCTCTTCTTCTATAACCTCAGAAACAACCAGCAACAACACAAAAGTCCTGCAGATCCCATCCGGCCCCTCTCCTTGTCTGTGGGCACACCATCCCCAAGGCACATAGAGCTGCATCACCTGCTGGGCTGGAGCCACCACTGGGACACAAGGCTGGGCCACTCCTACCTTTGCACTGGTGGATGACAGTGCCATTGCTTAGGAGGAGGACAGTGTCTTTGGAGCCTGTAATGCAATGAGGGGATTTTAAAAGGGTGCTCAAGACAGCATCAGGACTTATCAAAATTGCTCTGCTGAGTTATTATGATCACAACCCTGCTCCAGACCGGAGATGTTTCATTATCTCATCTTCCCACTCCGAGTGAATTTGCTGAGTGATTTTAAGAAACAGCAAAAGGCTGTGACCAATTTTCAGGCCTTCTGCTTTAGCCATTAAAACAAGACAAAAAAAAAAAAAAAAAGCTACAACATTTCAGTCTTGTTTTTCTAAATAAAAATAATGTATAGTCCTAACTTGCTAATAAATATGCTCAAAAGCTGTCCTTAAGTAAAAGCTTTTGATAACAAATTGCCTGCGCTAACTGCTATTTTACTGTTGAATTTTTTATTGTTGCTTAAGCACTGCAATTATGCTAATAAGCCTGAGAGGATGGTACACTAAAGCATTGAATGTGACAGATATAATACTCAATAAAATGTTAATCTTACCTGAAAATTGGAATCTAACAGCCTTATTAGTATTTATGGATATGGCATCTCCAACATGTTTCTTAAGAGGAATATATATATGCAATAGATATTTCGAAATATACCCTGCTATTTTTCATGCCTCCATACAATTTAATTCAAGGTGGCGATTACCCCTGCTGCTAATTGCCATTCCCTTTTGGAATAAGAAAAACGAACATCAGCATCTGGGCCATGCAAAAATTCCTGCATGTTGGAGGGCTTTTCCCCTTGGCATCTAAAGGATGGCAGCTATTCATAGAGATGAGGACACCTCTCCCCAACCCATGGCAGGGCCACTAGGCGTGACAGGGTGCAACAGCACACAGTGAAGGCACTGCTGTGCCACCCTCAGCCATCTTTTTTCTTTTTTACATGCAAGCCAGTACAACCAGCATAGACTTAAGTTATTCACAGGTGCTGGAGAAATGGCTTTTAGACTTCAAGATGGGACCAAACACTAATTTATTTTACTTTGAAAGTTTTTGGCTGATGCTAACAAATAACCAGATCCATCTGTTTCACTGCAAGTTACAGCACTGCAGGGTTGGATTCGGAGCCGCTGGGCTGTTGCAGTGGATCAGTCACTGAGGTGCTGCACAACTTTCCACAAGTCACATTGCATTTTGCACTGTTATTCCACCACCCAGTCCCACTCTGCTTTCTCAATTGATAATTTTTTTTTTTTTTTTTTTTTTCCAGGAAACAATCCACCTTTCACCACATTTAGGTTTTAGGGATTTTTTTTGCCAAACCTATGGGTCTCAGACCTAACCTCAGGGTTCCACTGCTATGCACTTTCCTGTGGGTAAAGCAAGTGGTCTTCAACACCTTTACTTTGTCATCTATGAAAGGAGGAAAAAAAAAGCCCCAAAACTCAGAAGAGCCACATGCTCGTGACAAACTACATTTACATCCATGACCAGGCACTGCAGAAAGACCATTTCTACACAAGATGTGTTATTCTACACATTTTTACCAATTTGTAGAAATTCTACAATTCTACCAATTGTATAATTACTAAACAAGACTGATGTGGGTTTAAAACATTGTAGATTAATGCTTAAAGAGCAGCTACTGGCACCCAGCTTCACTCCTCATGCTGCCCTCACCCACAGAAGTCAATTCTGCTGACAGGATGGTAGAAACATCGATAATCAGCATTATACTTTCACAGACAAGGAAGATTCTTGCCACATTGGATGCTGCAAGCTTCCTTGGTGGCAAACATTAGGTGGGAGACATCTAGGAACTGTTCCGATGAACAATCACAGCACGGAAAACTGAGCCATAAATGTGGGATTCTCAAAGCACCTATAAGATCACAAAAAGCAACCCAAGGGTACTGCTCACAATGAACCATGATGCAGTAGGACTTTCTTAAGTAATGTGTCCCAATGCATGCTGGCTTACTCTCAGAGTGCAAGGATGGAAACAGGACTGCTTTGCAGGACACAAAGAATACTGCCAATTGGCTGAGCTTGCACCTCAGAGAGCCAGCAGATGCACCAGGGACTCCAAGCTAGTTCCAGCACAAGATGCCAGATGCCAAACCTTCAGGTGCAGCCAGCAACTCTCATGAAGGTGGCAGGACTCATCTCTACCATGTTAAGTAATTCTTGTCATTATTTTCAATCCTGCAGGGAAATCTAAATTGACCTTTGGCATATGGTTTTCTTTTGCTAAATAGCAATGCTTGAATGTTTATACCGACAAGTTATTTATGGGTATTCTTTGGAAACAATCTTACCCTGACCAGTCCAAAAGGTCAGAATCATGAAAAATAACAGTAAAAAAAGCACAAGGCTGGAAAACCATCACTGCCATTGGCACTATACCTCGACTTATTAACCGTCCTTGCAACGAGGTGAACTGCAAGGTTTTGGGTTTATTTGATTGATTGAGATCAAAAGATCGGGGGCACACAGTAAATTGTATCTTTCCATGAACATATTCTGCTTTCAAGATTTGAGCAGATACTTGCAGGAAAGAAAACCACACATAAACACGTACAAAAGTGACTTCAAAAAGGCATCCCCTTAATTCTCTCTTGACACCATCTGCATTTCCTAAAGCTATTTGAAAGTTTCTTCCATGTTCTTGTACCCCTGGGACACAACAGTTTATCTCTGCTAAACAGAAGATGACCGTGAACAAGAAGACACTAGCATAACTCCAGGGGAGACACCAATATCTGCTGACATTAAGGATGAAAGGTAAATATTAGGGAAACCAAACGAATCTCAAAGTCCAACAGGAGGTTGAAGAACTTCCCATTGAATTGCAGGTGTCTCACTATCCTTCTTAGTTGGACCACAGAAGATGAAGCATCTGAACCCTGTTTCTCTCATGATGACGGCTCAGAAGCTGCCTGAGCCCAAGATAGGTTTGTCATCTGCAGCACCCAGGAGAGTGAGGGAGAAGCAAGGGAAATAAATGAGCAGACATCTTCAGGACATAATTTCAAGACCCATCTGGTGAGACAGCATTTTTGAACACAGAAAAATCCTGCTGTGTTTGCTGTCAAGACAGGACAAAGAAACACAATGGAGAGCAGGAACAGAAAAAAAGAAAAAGAAAAGAAAAAAGAAAAACAGAACTTCCATTTTACTGCCCCCAGGAAACAGAGAGGAAAAATAATCATTTGCTTCTTTTCTGTGTTCCATGTTATCTGCATTTTGGTCAGGATACCTGTATCAGTAGCACTATGTTCTCATGTCATAATAAAGTAGATGGAGTTACCCACCTGAGAGTAACAGTAAAGCCCTTACATGAACCACAGAAAAGACAAAAACTCCCAGGAACTTGTTACAAAGGATCCAGAACTGATACAACCTCCTGCTTTTATCACAAGTTTACATTACTGTGGTGGGCTGACCCCGGCTAAACACCAGGTGCTCACCAAAGTTGCTCTATCACTCCCCTCCTCAGCTAGATAGGGGAGAGAAAATATAACAAAAGGCTCATAGGTTGACATAAGGACAGGGAGAGATCACTCAGCAATTACTGTCATGGGCAAAACAGACTCAACTTGGGCAAATCAGTTTATTACCAATCAAATCAGAGTAGGATAATGAGAAATAAAACCAAATCTGAAAAACACCTTTCATCCATCCAACCATCCCTTCTTCCAAGGCTCAGCTTTACACCTGATGTTCTCTGCCTCCTCCCCATCAGAAGTACAGGAGGACAGGGAATGATGGTTGCAATCAGCTCATCGCATATTGTCACTGCCGCTCCTTCCTCCTCAGGGTTGGACTCCTCACACTCTTCCCCTACACAGAGGGGGGCCTCTCCCATAGCAGACAGCTCTTTACAAGCTTCTCCAATATGAGTCCTTCCCATGGGCTGTAGTTCTTTACAACCTGCTCCAGTGTGGGCTCCTCTCTCAATGAGGCCACAGGTCCTGCCAGGACCCTGGTCCAGCACAGGTTTCCCACAGGGTCACAGCCTCCTTCAGGCATCCCCCTGCACCATCTTGGGGTCCTCCATCATCTGCAGGTGGATATCTGCTCCCCTGTGGACCTTCATGGGCTGCAGGGGCACAGCCTGCCTCACAATGGGCTTCAGAGGAATCTCTGCTCTGGCACTTGGAGTACATCCCTTCCTCCTTCCCTCACCTTGGTTTCTCTTATCCCTCCAGCTGTAATTACTCCCACACTGTAACTTTTTCCCCCTTCTTAAAGATATTATTCCAGAGGCACTACCACCATCACTGATGGGCTCAGTCTTGGCCAGCAGCAGGGCCATCTTGGAGCAAGCTGACATTGGATCCATCAGACACAGAGGAAACTTCCAGCAGCTTCTCACACAAGCTGTGAGAAGAGGCCCTGTAGTGCTCGTGAGAAGAGGCCCTGTAGTGCCCCTGCTACCAAAACCTTGCCATGTAAACCCAATACAGTTACATGCCAGCAGCTGTGAATTAACCTCCTCTTCTATGAGCTTACACTTCCCTCCAGAGAGCATCACCTTTCAGGTAATAAAGACACTAAACCCCAACATTAACTGCTGTTGCATCAGGCCATCATCAGACCAGGCAGCTCCTTCTGCACAAACACACTGAGCTTTACCTTTTACCTTATCAGTTTTGAAGAAGGTTGAGATAAGAATTTCATGTGCTCCCATTTCTAACCATTGATGAGTTAAGGAGGACTCTCCAGAAGTCATCGAGTCCTTTGCCACACTGAGGGATTGGTTCTCCTAAAAGCATGTCTGCTGGAGTTTTTCCATCTTGTTTATAAACCTTTCCAATGACTGAAACTGCCTAAGATCTTCAGGCAATCCACTATTTTTAATAATGCTCAGCTATTTTTAATGCAGAATTTAATTTACTAATGTCTCTTCTAAGTTTTTCTTCCTCAAACTTAAGCTCATAATTTGTCTTATTTAGAGTGGGCACATTTACAGTTTATTCCCTCTCTCCATGACAAGCTCACTATTTCCAAAATTTACAAGCTGAGGCACCAGTGTGGTTTCCTCTCTCTATGCCATGCTGCTTCTGCTCAAAGCATGTTCTTAATCTTGTCTCTCTGCATGTGTATTTCTTTTCTTACCCTGACAGAACAGGCAGTTAGGATATCACAAGGCTGTTTCAAGAAAAGACGTTCACATCCAAAGGCTGATGCATTCAGGCACACCCAGTAATAAAGTACTCTGAAACAAGAAGAAGATTTGTCTTTAGGATGGTAAGCAGAGGATCCAGTAGTAAAGAAACCCCAACAACACTGAAGTGCAATTTCTTCCACACCATTATTTAACATTTAAACAGATCTTCAAAAGTAACATGAATGACTGTAAGACACATTACGCACCACCACTCAAACTTGGCCACAATCTCTTTGACAACCACCATAAGGGTTTGATAAATCTGTGGTTTATGAATCAAGGTGCTCACTAACTTCAAAGAATGTTCTGCCAAGTTATAAGAAATACCCAGCGCATATCAAAATCAGATGGCCCTGGCTCCAAAGCTTATTGACTGAGACAGAGGACAAATCTTAATGTTACTACTGATGACTTCATTTACAGTGTCACTGAAACTAACAGAGGCAAGACTTCTAGTCTACTGTGAAATTTGTGTGTGTGTAATTATAGGATAGACCCAGAGGAGAAATGTCAGTCTGATGAAAGACTGAGTAACCTTTGTGTTCACAACACAGGCCTTTACCTCCTGGTCTTCAGGATGTTTTATCCATCAAAAAGAACTCTTTCTCCCAAAACCAAGGGGATCACCAAGGGTTTGGTGATAGTGGGGAAAGAATAAAGAAAGGATTTACATGAACAGTGTTTGGAAACACAGAGAAGAGCTCTAAGCAACAAACATACCCAAATTTCATGAGAGAGAACAAGCAACACGGAAGAAAAGCAATAACACATTTGCCATCCTACTTTTGGAGGCTCTCAGAAAAACAGAACTAGATGGTAACAGGCATTTTGCCACAACAGCATCTTTCACCAGTGGATCACCTTTTGCATCACCATATCCTCTAAATTCCTATCTCTCCTTGGCAGAGGCTGCTGCTAGCCCCAAAGCATCAAGTGGCTTTGTTACAAATATGCCTTTTCCAAGGATTGAAGCCAAGAAACACTCAACTTGCCCCTTGCTATGAAAACAAGACGCATGTTGCACATCTAAGGCTACGCCAATGCAACAACTCAGGGTCTTCTCTTCTGCTGTTTTTTAAACTTTGCAATCCTCACGTGCCCTGGGCTTTTGCTTTCCTTGGTCTTTTTCACTTTTACCAATGCTAACACAGCCAGCCCAGCTGCTGTCAGCACAGGAAGGTGACATGCTCCTATTTACAACAGACTTGATAACAGAAGTGCTGTTTCAAGGCTAACGAGGAATACCTGCACCAATAATGTCCCTACAGCAGCACACAATAGCTGAGGAGACTGAGCAATAAATGCCTGTTACTGAAGATTAAGAACTTAAAAGTAATCTCAAAATGTATGATGGCTAACTAATAAAAAAGTTCAAATGTATGCCCATCTTGGAGAGTGAAAGTAGCTCCAAGGACTTCTGCAAGATTATTTGCAGCATCAGACATGCTACCTCTTAAAATACTAGAGAGATAAGGATGTTTAGCAAGGGATAGAGATATAAGGAGTGCTTCCACCAAGAAAACACACCCGTTTTTTCTATCTGAATTAAGACAGCTGTTGAAAACCATGGAGTAGCATTGAATGGCAGCCCAGAACAGGGAGCCAGGACAACTACCACATGCAACTGAAACTGCCAAGGGATTAAGTTAGGTCAACAGTAATTACACAAACTGGAACCTGGCCAGGGTACTGGTTGGTTTAAGAAAATTAAAAGAGGTGTTCAAAAGTTTCAGAGATGGAGTCCTCCTCCTGTTAATTATTTGGTGAGTCAGTCACTGAAGTCTCAGCATTCTGGGAGGCTGCCTGAAAAAGGGGAAAAAATGAGGCATAAACTTGAAAGGCATTAGAAGCGATTAGCAAAAGCCTTTGTTCTCCATGGCAATCCTCACTGCACTAGTGCGTGAAAGCCTTTCATGTTCATGCTGAAAAATGGCCTTAGTCCCTTTGATACTTCTGGGAGGAAGCATTTAAATTTACAAATATCCCACTGTCAGAAGTTACAGCCAACAGTCAAAGAACTTCTACATCTCCCAGCCAGGTTGTACCTAGCTCTAAACCCAGCTCTCAAGCAGGCAGAGCTCCTGCTAAAGGAAGGAATGCAAACAAGGACACATGGAAGCTCACTGCGACCTAGAGCAGTACCTACTCTACTTGCTACTGATTTATGAAAGCCAGGTCATGCAGAAAAGGACCTTGCAACCATATGGGTCCATGTCCTCCTCAGCTTCATTCAGTTTTCAGAAGATGGGGAGCATGAAAGGCAGGCAATGGCAAGGAGGCCAGAAAGGATGCTTCATGGTCTAGTAGCTGTCACTCTGATTAAAGATTAGGTCCTGTTCATGCTTCTGCCATAAACCGCCTGAGCAATAAGAGGAAAGTCACATACATCAATTTTTTCAATATATTTATTGCTGTGCCTTTTCTGGCTAACTAAAAACACAGAAAGACCATGTCCAGAAGAGAAAAGAACTAGCTGTAATGAACTGAGATTCTCCGTTCAATCTCTAATTGCAACTTGTACTATAACCACGTATAGCACTACAAAACACAAACTGTTATGAAAACATAGGCCTTGTAAGTCTCAGTTTTGGCACCTGAAAGTAGTAGATGCCTTTGCTACATCTGCATCTGAAAATCATCATTAGAGGTGCACTCATTACTGTCTTTGAAGCAGTTGGATGCAACAATAAAAGCAGTACTGAATTGGAGATTAAACTTTTTGGGTACCAGCCAGATGTTCAGATGATGGTTTATTTAATGCACCTTAAATCAATTTTTGACTGATGTGGAAAAAAAAAACAAACAAAAAACCAACCAACAAAAAAAAAACAAAACACCCCCCCCCCAAAAAAAACAAAAACAAAAACACAACAAAACCCAGAAACCCATCAAGCACACTGCGTGATGTGGTTTCCTCTCAGCGCAACAGCAGGTGAACACACACTGAAGCCTCTGCCATATTGACTTAATGCACTTTTTTTTTTCCTTTTCAGAAAACAAGCCAGGGAAAGGCAGACATCTCACAGCACAGACTGGTGCAATTTGTGCTAATGGCCTAAGTGTAGATGCAAGCAGCAGCTTGTTTCTCTTCATGTGGAACAGTCAAGGGGGACAAGTTCTGGTGGGACAACTGCTACCATGGCACACCTTGCCCCCGCCCAGCAACATCTCCCTCAGTGGCTCTGTAATGAATGGGCAAGAACTAAGAGCATAGCAGAAAGCCTGCGCTGTCATTCAATGATGTGCAAAAACCAGGGGCAAGTAACTACGGGAAAAGGTTATGTTCTCTGCTGACGATACACAAGCTATTGCTCTTCCAAAATGGAGTCAAATGCTCTTCCAGACAGCAAAACTACAAACACCCTAAATCCTTCATCCCTGGCACTCCTCTGACATGGCGAGTCACTTCCTTAGAGTCCTCAGGCACCACAGAGACAGCAAGGACAAAGACTTCTTTTATGAACAGAAGCAAAATGGTACTGCAGTTCTTCCCATTCTTTCCAAACACCTTCTAACCAAGCCTCCTCTGAAGCAGGTCCACTGCTTTAACCGGAAAGACCTGCAAAAAGAGGTTTTGATGGAAGCAGAGACCTAGCCATGGGAAAACAGAGCCAAACCGGTACAAGTCAGAGAACACCATAAGTAGCAGTATTATAATGTTTTTTGAGTTTAAAATATTCAGCAAGGTCAACACACTTATCTCCAGGCCTGCAAACGACTCATCAACAGCATCATGCCAAAGGCAGCCACCTCACCTGTGCTGGGACTCTCCGGCAGAGCCACCAGCACTGCCAGCCCCAAGCACCCTAATTAGCAAAAGGTAGAGAGGGTGCTTAAACAGCAATGTCAATGCCCTTAACAGTGGCATTAGGATGAAAAGCTGTGCAGTGTATCACCAGGGCCAGAAGCACTCTCCTGGCTCCTCAATGCACACCATCACTGTACCTCATGCGAGCACTGTTGCAAGTAAGGAGAAAGGTACAGGACTGATGCTACGGAGACCACAAAGAATATATTTTTCAGCATGCCCACCCACACTAGGCCAACCCAGCAGAGGCTGGGGAGAGCAGGACAGCCTAAAGGGTTTCATGTCACAGAGGGACCCACTGCTAAGAAAAAAGGCAGCCAAGGTAGCCAGACTGTACAGGGGGAGGTCTCCCTGCAGTGGCAGCAGTGATTAACTATTACTAATAATGGCATGTAGTGCTTGAAACGGAGCACAAGGAAATGGCATGGAAAGGACTAACGCCAAGCAATAATAAGAGGGAGTCAGGGCTGTTGCTCAAGTAAGAAGGTTTTTTCACCTAGGCTACTTGTTAGGACAAAAAAAAAAAAAAAAGAAAAAGGAAGTTTCCATATGCAGGGACATCCTGTTCACTGTATTAAACTAAAGAGATGGCTCAAGAGGGAACAGCTTTCGGTAGGCAAGGGGGGGAAATCAATTTCAGGTTGCTACGGACTACTAGGCTGTCTCCTGTAAACTAAATCAGATTCACTTCTATGAACCTGAATGCTAAACATTTCCTGAAATACAACACACACACTCTCCAAATAAATGAATACCATAAAATACAGACTTGTGTCATGTTCCAGCTTTTTTGCTGATCTAAGGACGTGATCAAACCTGCAAATTATTGCAAAATACAGGACTAGAGTTTTGGCTCAGCAGTGGCATTCTGTCAGTTCAACACTGACTACTGCCTTTCAGGGAAAAGATATTTAATGGCAGGGTGGCATTTGGCAAAAGGAACCAGAGCAGTGCCCAGATTCACTTCGCTCTGGGCCCTTTCATGTGCTCTAGGCTTGCTGCAGGACCTAAAAATTGTTCTGCTGATCCAGGCTCAGTTAGCAAGGGCCAGAGAAAGCTAGCAAGGGCCTAGGGATTTCAAGCACATCCTGTCCTAGCTTTGTCAAGTATGTTGTAGATAGTCCTTCACCGTGAGGGTGATGAGGCACTGTCACAGGTTGCCCAGAGAAGCTGTGGTTGCCCTGTGTCTAGCAGTGTTCAAGGCCAGGTTGGACAGGGCCTTGAGCAACCTGGTCTAGTGGAAGGTGTCCCGGTTCATGGCAGAGGGGTTGGAGCTGGATGATCTTTAAGGTCCCCTCCAACCCAAACCTTTCTGTGATTCTATGATAATGGATGCAGGCAGTGCAACCTGTCTCGTCCTTGAATAGTCTGAATAGAAACAACATCCTCCAGCTGAGCAGCTGACCTGTAGTCACAGCAGCCAAGCAGGAACCTTATATAGACACTGGGGACAACACAGTGGCCATGGTTCAACAGCTGTCCTCTCCCCATACCTCACCACTGGAATAATTTCTAACAGATTTTAAGCACTATCTCCACTTTCTGCAGCAAGTAAAGACGTACGGGCACAGAGCTGCATCACTTCCACACACCTGTGGGATGTTCTCCTCCAGCACACCCTTCATCAGTAGCCTTGAGCAGAGATCCCCTCAGCAAAACAGAAATCCCTCAGTTCTCAGACTCCCCAGAGTGAGAAGAGCAGGGAGCAATGGCAGCCCTGGGAGCCTCACCACTTCTCTGTCCTGGGCATGTTAATCCCTGTAGTCCTCAGGAGCCAGAGGAACTGGGATCTTAGGAGAGACATTTAAGAAAGCAGAACTACCATTTGGCAAAGATCACAGCCACTGGCCAGGAGCTGCATCAGGCTTTTCACAGGTTGGAAATAAGAAAATGAAATCAAGGCTAGGAGAAGCTGATCCCCCATGCAATACAGAAATCAGGCAAGGGATGACTGTGCTCCCTGTGTGCTAGCACTCTCTGTGGCACGGCCTCCGGCATGATACTGGGCTGGAGCTGCACAGTTAGTTATGATCCTATCATCACATTTAGCTCAGCACCAGCCATGCAGCATCCTTCTGCACTATGGGTGGACCCAGGTGACAGACATCATGGCAGCCCACTGAGAAAACAAATGGTAAGAGCTGCATGCTGAACTCCAAACCTCTGGAGAAGAGGAGATGAGGCACCTGACTCTATACCATTCTCCAATAGCTGTTAAGCAATCAAATAAATCCATCTAGATCAATCTCTTCATGAAGACAACAGGAAACATTACCATCCCACGATCATGTAAGTCTTAATTTTATGGAGCAGTTGATGTTTTTCCAATGAAATGTACCATTAAAATGTAAGATTTTATTAGCAGAATCAATGATGTGCGCAGAGACAGTCCCTCATGGCTTTAAAAAAAAAAAATCTATGAATAATTATAAAACTGATAGCAATAGAGAACATTGTGCAATTATTACAGCCGTTTTACAGGATTCTCTACTAATGATGGCCCCTACTTCTGGTAAGGCACCTTAAGGCAGTACCACAAAAAAGAAAATAAGGAAAAAAACAACAGAAGCACAGCATTCCCCTGCACTTAGAGGGTGCAAACATGACACCTGTTTTGTGTTTACTGAATTATCTGCCCCTCCACCCTAAGCAATAATTCTGGAAACAGAAACACCACAACATTTACAAAAATATTTACCAGTCACTTGTCTCTTTCTCCTTGTTCACCAGTTAAGAGTGTTTTGTTGCTATCAGGAGAGATTTACCGCCATTTAAACCTAGCAGAAATGGAAGCAAAAGAGGAAGGCTTGAAATTCATGATGGCCCTTAACCATGCGCACAGATCAGGTATATGCAGCGTCCAAAAACCCTCTGGAAGTAATACACGCACTGGAGACAGGAGTGGAGTCCTGAGACTCATTTCTTCCACAAGGCTCACTGGTTTCCAATGATAAGCAGCCACAACACCCAACCTGCAGCCAGGGCTTTGTGGCCAGCTGAGTGTAGCTGCCCTCCAGCATTCCATCCAGCACTAGCTATGGAGCTGGGGTGGTTGGGATGCTTTCAGTAACCCAACTGCAAGTCCAGTACCTCAAGCACTCACTATCCTCACCTTCCACAGGATGCTATGAGCATACATAATCCTTCCATTTACCAGTATCCTGCTCTCAACTGGCAGCCATCCCCCACATCAATGCCATCATAAAGAGCTCAGTCAAAACATCAACGCACCCTAAATCCAATGCTTCCCAATCCCACTGTCCAACTTCTCAGGGAGCTCTGGCTAATGTGCAAGGAGAACCATTAAGTCTTATTTATTGCAAAGTGTTAAAAGAACACACACAAACTGGTGCCAAAAAATCCAACACCTGCCAGTTCTATCCCAAATATTTTGCCTAGCATCCATACCTATCTATTCACAAGATTATAAGGTCCACTCACAGGGAAAAATGTCTACTCCACCTAGCCTTAAACATCCTCTGGATATGTGTGGGGATGGATGATGGAGGGTAACAAGAATACTCAACAGATGTTTTCATTAGCATAGATTTGCCATTCATTTCTCTCTCTTCCACCTTCAAACTCCTCTATTATCCTCAATGGATAATTTACAGCGCTTGTTGTAAAGTACAGTCTCCAAGAACAGAGACAGCACACACTTGATAATGCAGAAGTTCAAAGAGCTGAGCCACGCATGACCTGTAAGCAGATTGTTGCTATTTCCTCACATGTTTAAAAGGGCTTTGCCTTCATGCAGTACTGGAACTTGTCATCATGAAACAACCTCCTATTACAACATGGCCTAGAGGAGCTACTATTTCGGGTCCTAATAACGTACTTGGTTTTACAGGAAAGCAAGACGGCAAGTAACACGGAACAACCCAGCTGTCAAGTAGAGAAACAGATGGGATCCTCACAAAGCTACACAGATTGCCTTAGTCAAGTGCTGTCACAGCCTATCCTTGAGATGGGAAAGCACGGTGCAGGAGGTAGATGAAAGGAGCTTGTGAAATTAAGTAGCATCATCACCTCCATAAGGCCTGTGAAGAGACAATAGAGAACTGCTTTCCAGGCACTCTGATCCCAGGGCAATAAAACATGACTCAAAGTTGTTAGGTTGTTTTTTTCCCTATTTGCCTTTTGGCTGAGTGACAATTGTCCAAAATCTCCCACCTGTTTGGCCCCCACAAAACACAGAGATCATCATGGAAAGATGCTCCAGGAAGCACAGGTCACATCTGTGGTCTAAAGCTCTCAATTAAGGAGTGAGCGCAAACAATGGGAGGTGTCCCTGTTAGCACAGCCACGCTGGCAGGCAGGATGCCCATGTGTGGGCAGCACCATGGCTTCCAGTCCATAATTTGGCTTCCAAACAGTCTAGGAACCCACAACACCTGCCATGGTGGTTCAGTTCCTATGTCATTGAAGGAGGTGCCTTTTCACACCATGAGTCAGTGGCAAACCAGGAGATTGTGATGGACTGGTTTGACCTTCCTCATTCAAACTCTCTAATAAAGGATGCTAAACCAAAGCTAACAAGTCAGTGCTTCGGAAACCCTGGCACACCTGGAGATATCAGGGCCCATATCTAACAAATACAAGTCCTATACTTTGTACCTACAGTTAGAGCAGCTCTGAGCACAGCCAACCATTCATGCCCGTAGTTATTCAACCAACGAAGGCTGCACACAGAGGGAAGGCTGGAGCCAGATTATGAATGAAGAACTAGGATCAATTCCCTTATCTACCCTCCACCTCCCACTAACTGGCAGATGCTATTCAGGGAAAACAGAATTTAAAGGCAGAGGCTAATGATGCAGCAGATTGATTTTTAGGACAAGAAAATAGATGTAATGCCAGTCTACCTGCTTGCAGCTTGTCAAGTCATAGCAAGGTTCAGGACAACCTGGCCTGTCTCCCCTTCCACATCCCAGCCCCTTTTCCTCCTCTGTCCCCACTAAACAAAGAAAGAAAAAACCCTCACAGAAAAGAAATGCTTTACACAAGGCAATTAAGTGCTGCCCAGAGCCAGCTCAATGTTGGCTTCCCTCTCTCTCTCAAACAGAGCCTGAATTAATGGATGTGCAGAGGGTCCATTTTCTGGGGAAAAAGCAGATTCTGAGCTCACAGCTGGGAGGAATGCATCGTATGTCTGGTATTCACACTGTGCCCTCTCTTCCTCTTCCTTCTTTTGGCCATATAAGGAGCTGAGCACAGCAGGCCAGGCTGGGGAGGGCAGTGCTGCATGCTCAGCACCGTCAGACTTCTTTGTTTGTCTTTACTGGAAATCCAATCAATGCACCTAGGAAAAAGGCTACTGCATACAGCACAGAGCATCAGGCTCAGACATCACGCTCCTGAGATGCAGGACAAAAAGAGGAGCAAGCTGAACTAGACCAGCCCAGCAAGTGCTCCTGCAGAGATGCAAGCACGTGAGATACAAGCACATATGAAGAGGCAATAGTTTTCTTAGTTACATTGGAGAAAAGGGGGGTGCTAACCTAAAAGCTTGAGGCTATTGCACCTACAGCCCCAAAGGGTTGTTTCGCAGGTTAGCAGCACTCAAGTCATATCTTCACAGGAAATAAAAGGCAACATGACCTTCACTGAATTCACTTAGGGCCAGGAGGATTATGTCCCCTCAGCCGCAGAGAAATACATCCTCTCTAACATGCACAGGTTACAAACAATGTGGGACTACGCTTCAGAGAAGCCTGTCATTGGAAATTTTTCCTAAAGTCCTCACAATCGTCAAGTTCAAGTGTACTGCAGCCATTTCAACAGACTGGGATTTCCATACCTCCCAATGCAATTAAAATATTACAATCTAAAAAATCAAACATTTTTGCTATTGCTGCTTCTTCTCTAAACAAAAGACTATTCCTGCAGGTACCCAGGACTTTTCAGGAGCAAAAAGGAAAAGAGAAAGACACACACTTTTACCAAAGGCTGGAAATTCTGGATCATCAATACCCAGGAAGATTCTACATCAACTCCCCCTTTTCAGCCCTGTTTGGCATCAGTAAAGCAGTTCTCATTTCATCTCACAGGAAAGTGGTGGAGAGCTGGACAACAGCTACAGGGACAGGGAAACAACGATAGTGAGATGAAACACCATCAGAGCACCGCAAACAGCCCCAGGAAAGAAGGAAGCCCATAGACACACTGCCAATGTCCAGACTGTCTCCAGTTCAGTCCTGGCTTTTCCTCCCATAGAGAAGACATGAAAAGATCTGCACATCTATGGTGTTCCTAACCCTCAATTACATTAGAGAAATGTGCTGCTTGTCTGCTTTCCTCAGCCAGGCATCAGAGTCCCAAGCAAGGCCATGATAGAGCTGGCCAGGAAGATGGGGAAACTTAGAGAAAGCAGCAACTTGGCCCACTTCCCCAAGGGTGCTGCCTTTGACCCAGGCTGGTTCTCAATGCCCTGAAGGATGATGGAAATCCTCCGTAACAGGCAGGTCTGCAGTCTTCTGCCCCAGATACCATCTCATTCCCATGTCTAAAATATAAAGATTTACTTGATCCTGAAGGTTTAGTCTTGCTCCAAATTTTACTTTGTTCTTTTGCCAGTAGTTGTTGGCACTTAAATAATTCTTCACACACACAGAAGCATCCAGTCTGCCTTGGATCTTAGGTCACTGGCCTCAAGAGTCCCCTCTAGTAAGAAGCCCCATTCTCTGAATTACCAGCCATCAGAACCCCTCATGCTTAGCTCCAGGACCACAGCAGCGGGCAGCATCTCATGAGCAACCACACTGCCCTGTCCTCCCAACTCTGCCAAGATGTCAAGTTCCATCACCACCCCAGCACCTCTGGGCTGCAGTTCCCCAATGCTGCTTTCTTCCTGGAGGTCCAGTTCCACCTCCTGCCACTGCCTGCTCCCTGTGCAGAGTTCTCTGCATCAGAAAACAGGAAGGATAGTGGCCAAAAATCTCTTCACAACATCCAAATAGTCTTCAGCCTTCACCTGTTGTATTCAGATGGAGTCAGGGATGTTCTGAAGCACCCAGTGAAGTGACATGGAGAAACACAGTTGAAACTCAGCTGGGAGAGGGGAAGATTTCTAGCCTCATTAATAACAGCCTGAAATTAAAAGCAGAGCTTATAGTACAGCTGCAATTCCAGCTACCCCGCTGCTTGTGTTAACAGTGTGGCTTTATTATGGTCAGGGATTAAAAACAGCTCCAACAATTAAGGAGAAAAGGAAGAAAAAAAAAAAGAATGAACCAATAGCAACAAAAATTAGTAAAATAAAAAATTCCTGCGGGCTGGAATGATTAGGAAAAAAAAAGAGTTGTGTGGCATGAGGAGCAAGAGTGAATGCTTCCTTTCCTACTGCCAACAGGGCCATGTATGCCCCCTGCCAAGTGTCCCCTACCCGCAGGAAGCCACCTTGTGCCCAGCAGCTCAGCACCAGCCAACATCAGTCACTCATGGGATGTCACCTCCTGCCCCAGGGTAGGTGCTCTGCAACTACCTTGCTCCAAATAGATGGATTGGAAACTTTCCTCACTCCCACTGCCTGAATGCTACAGCAATAAGGAGGGGGGAAAAAAAGGAAAACAGTCCTGCAATAAATAACTAATATGCCTGGAACTTCTCAGGAGGCACCAGTCCTTGCCAAGCAGCCAGAGGAGGTAGAGAGGTGAGAGGTGGGAGGGATCAGCAGGCCCATGTGGCTGCTCACAAGAACAGAGCAAAAGCATGCCTGCATTTCTTGGAGGTGAGCTGGTTACCCATCAGCTCCCAAAAAGCAAATCTACCTTGTGTGGCCCCAGCACCTGCCCAGAGGTGCTCTCAGTCAGGATGAGGACAAGATGATGAGCTAATGGGAAGCCTTGGTTTGTAGTGTCGCTATACAAAAGTCATTGCCTTTTGAGGGCTTGGTCAGTAATACCAAGATTTGAAACCACTTTCTCCTCCTTGTGAGAATTAAAAGCAATAAATTCATAAGAAAGAAGAAAACTGTCTCCCTTCTTTTTCCCTCCTTCCTGAAACAGAACATGTCCCTCTTTCTTTTCTTTGAAGCACTCGCAGCTCACCAACAGGGACAAATCTCTGCAGCCAAACCACTGACTAGGGTCAGGTTTGGCAATCAGCTGGGCTGTAAGCCCAGTCCTTCCCAAAGGGAGCAACCCTCAGACCTCCACAGGGAACACGAGGACCAGGGGCTATGCAGGGACCTCAAAAGCCCTGGGAAGCAGTTTGCAAAATTTCTGTGTGAGCAGGAGAGAAAACGAAATTAAAAGCAAAGAACCACCTCTATGCACACACATGAGTCGAGAAATGGAATGAGCAGGCAAAGTAGACACTTGAAGATCATTCTCAAGCCTTCAAGGATGAGGGATTCTTCAAGCTCAATATTCCTGAGAGGAAGCAGCTCCCAGGTGGGGCCATGAGGAGCAGCCCACCCTGATGTCCATGCAGGACCTCCCACCGTCTCAGCACACACAGCAGGACTCGCTGCTCCCCTCTGGTTTTGGGACCACAGAGGCAGGAAGTCCATATTCAGCAAGAAAGTGATGATCTTTCACTCTGCTTACCATGACTGCCATGGAAATTGCCATGGTTTTAAGCCCGACACCTTTCATCTCCATCTAGATGGGAAAAACAACTAAAGGTGATGTTTCCAGGGAAATCTCCTATGTTCACTGCAAAGCCACTGAGGACCACAAGTCCCTAAAGGGCCAAAAATATTACACATGAGGCTAGCCCTTGCATTTTCTCAACAGTGTTTTTCTGTTCTGCCCTCAAAGATTTGTAGCCCAGAAACTTTGGAGTTTGGGATTTCTTTTATTTCAGTTGCTTTTGTCTTCAAACAACAAAAGAAAGCAAGAGCAGCCACAGCACTGCTGGAAGGCAGGAGTTTCCTCTCAGCCAAACAGCCACACCTACAGCATTTCAACCACTGCAGAAGGCTTGACCTTCAAAATCAACCCAAACCTGGGCCATCAACCAAAACCACCTTCTTTGCACTATATGGATATAAACACAAGGACCAGAACACATCAGTAGAGACAGGCTGAGCAACACATTCCTGCAGCTATCCCAGAGCTGCAATGCTCCCGAGACAACCTCCAGAGACAACAGTGGTCATCTGCACCCAAGAAAAGAGACCCAGACTGCTCCAGTGTTTCCCATGAGGACACACAGGACAAATTTGGTCCTCACGGCTGCAGCTCCTCAGCAGCAAAAGCAACACTGGGATCACCCAACATATCTGAGCCCCTTTCTTGTTCTGGGAGGGATGCAGAATCATTTTCCATAAGGGATCAAAGTGCCTTTAATAGGGATGTAACTGTTAGTTGACAGAAAAAGTCTTTGCCATTTCTGGAGACAGAACAGTGGATTCAGGTAAATTCTTGCTGCTTTAATGAAGGATGATAATGCCCGACCCAAATGAAGAAGATCCATCGTTATATGACGATGCATGTGTCTAGACAGCTGCTCTCGAAAGCCTGCCAAAAACATTTCACACTGCTCGTTTTCGTAAGCTCAGAAACTCCAAGCCAGGCTGTGCAAGCCCTTTATAAATCCCTTCACTGTAGGGCTATGAAGGGCTTCAATAGAATTGTACTTGAAGCCGTGTCTGCAAAAATATCACAGCTAAGGTGGCAAATCCCCAGCAACCACACAGCTGTCTGCACCATGTCCAGGGCTGGCTTGATAGTATAAGAAAACCAAAACCTCCTTATTTTTTCCCAGCACAAGCCTCTGGTATTTCAAAAACATTTAAATTAAAACTAATAAACCCCACAATACACTTTCTTTCTCAGACACCAGAGCACTTTCTAAATACCAAGGTGACTGTGACCAAAAGTCACCATAGCTTAAGAAATTTGGGTGAAGTGACTTCTCAGTGGTTTCAGCTAAAGGGCTTTGCCTCACATTTGCAGCAGACAAGGAGCACACACGGTCACCACAACTTGGCCAACATTCAGCTGTGATGACAAACCACCTCCCTGCAGCCTCACAGCCCATCAAGTGAAGCATTATCCCCATTTTGCAGACAGGACAAATGGAAGCTCAAGAACAAACCACACACACACAAAAACCCAAAACCACCCAACCAGAGAGAGGCAATTCGGAGCTGTGCTGCCCCATTACACTCCTGGGTAGGAAAAGGGGATGTTTGAAGGATGAGAGATGATGGCAGCACCAGGTACAACCTGGCAGGAGGTAAACGGGCTGGGGCTTAGGGAAAGCACGTGGAACCAAGAGGAGCTTAGCAAACGCCAGCCAGCAAGGAAGATGCTGGAGACATAAGACAAAAAAAAAGGGCAAAAAATTGGACAATTCAGATTCTGTAATTACAAAGAGATGCTACAGTCTTTATCCTACATAAGACAACTGCACCGAGAAAGACTGCCCCTCTTGCCCCAGAATTTGTGACTGTCTATGTCACAGTTTTTTGGATGCAAGTAATGTCCATCCCTGCACAGGCAGATGGGGATGAATGCTACGGCTGGTATCAAGCTGGGCTGACCCTTCTCTTATAAAACTGTTTCCAACTCTAGTAGAAGAACCTCCATGAGCTCAGACACCCCAAATGGCAAAAATCAGGCAAGTGCCAAGTACTGCCTTCCTTAGAGGCTCCACCAACACACATCTTAGGGAAATAACGATGGGCCACCTTCATATAATCGTCCAAAAATGTATTTGGTTCAAACCTGCTCCTCCCTGATCTCCTCTGACATAAGTCGATATTTCTCCATTAATAGCTGAGGTGCTATTGACACCCTGTGAAGGAGGGTGTTCTCCTCTCAGAGTGTATCTCCTTCCAGAGCTTCAAAGTCTCAGTGAAATAACCAGCTGCAGCTCAGGGTAGAAATCAACACCAGGACCAGTAGCTCTCATGAACTACAATAGCACTAGAATTTCCCTTAGTGTTATTGGAATTTATAGGGTTAGACATGGTAAGATATCCAACCCACCAAGGACTGAAACTTTGTACCTATACAGTGCAAGAATATGTTCGCTGCAAATGTCACAACACATGTAAAATAAATTATTACTGAATTTTCAGAGAAGGAAATCAAGGCACGTATAGCAGCAGAAAATTATCAGAGAACCAACATACTACATTCAAATAAAAACAACTCTGGCTTGCCCCATTTTACAGCCTATCACAGACACATGCTCCCAAGAACCCAAGTCTTTCCTTACTAACTGAGGAATCAACCACCCTTCTGGGGTAACACCTCAATCTTTGGGTTTTGCTCCCATTTTAGCATGTCTTCAACACTGAAGAGAGTACCTGATCAGAAAAGCACCCAACATCTTTGCTGGTCTTGCAAGGTTGGATTTACTACAGCAAGGACTAGGAAAGAGGATCTGCCTAGTCTGGAGGCCAGAGGTCCAAAAGGCAAGCCAAAAAGTAACTCATTCCCTTTCCTAACAAACTGTGTTTTCAGCTAGAAGTTGCTTGGCAGCCTTCCTACCAGAGGATGTGGCAGGTCAAGACAAGGGTTCATTCCCGGTCAGGCCAAGCAGGGACATGAAACACAAGAACAGACACACTTTGCAAACATAGGCTGAAGCACCAGGAGGACTGCATCTGCTGGGCTGTCCTCGGACAGCAAGGGATGCTGCTGGCCAGGGCTGCCAGGCTCCAGGAAGCACCAACCCACAGTAGAACAAGGAGAAGTACTGAGGCACAGAGAAAAGTAGCCAAGGCAAGTCTTCAGGCACTCAGCTGCACTGCACCTGCCTCGTGAATACCTTTGGTTTCTTGTTTCTGTGAAAATCAAATACGGTGGCATTCTATAAGAAAAATGTCACTTAAACTCATTATTAAGGGTAATTTCCTCTCCCACCCCTTTTCATTAGCAACACTCAAGCATTCATCAAATGATCCCGCTATTTCCAGGCAAAACGTTAGTCTTCTTATGAAGAACCTATATATTAGCACCGTCTATTGTTATAAATGTAACAAGTTCTACCGAAAAATCAATTCAGAAGCAGTGTACCATCCACCTGAATAGAAATTTACCTTAAATAAACCTCACACACAGGGAAACCCCGTAAGTGCTTGAGGAAAAATGTTCACATGGGGAAAAGATGCAGCAGCAGCCACATTACCTTTACCTTCAAGGCAGCAGCTTTCCACTTAAATACTATACAATGCACCTGCTTATTATTCTTATTACACAATATCACATTTACATCCATGCTGTAAGCATCCCACTCACTGCAAAAAGACTTCAGGAAGGGGATTAAAAACAACAACCCAACCGAACAACAAAAAACATTAAAGGAAAGTCATCTATAGTCGCACATTGCACCAGACCAATTTCAAGCAGGCTGTCATTCTGATCACATCAGATGGCATTTTGACTCCAACAGTATCCTTCAGTGAAACATCCTTTTTACAGCATTATTCTTTCTATGTTGAGCCCTTTAGAAATGAATGGTACAAATTCTCATAGTCATTTCAAAAGGACTGTGTTGCTCATAGCACTTTAACTTTTCACATCATCTTTTCCAATAACTTGCAAAGCAGCAAGGCCAAAACAGGCCATCTTTAAGGAAGGAATTCAAAATAAATAAATCATCACCTGCCTTGGGAAGGAACTACAGAACAGGGCTGTGAATCCCAACTCAAGGGAGCCTTACGTTCCATTCCAGATCCAGGCCAACTCAGAAAATCACTTAAGTACCTGATTAACTTTAATATGCGCTTAAGTTGCTTTGACTTCTGCAGGACTTAAGCCTATGCTTACGTGCTTTCCTGTACAGAAATACTCTCTTAAACCAGATCCTGTTTTGTAGGCAAGCTGCATACACACACATGCAGCTCATGCCCTCAGGAAAGCCCTGGCTCCCCAGCCTAGCTGTAAACTAGGCTGCCTTAACTTTTTGGTCCATAGGTGGGCACAGTGTTTCACTCAGAGCTTTAAATAACCACCTGAGTTTTGGAATTGCTTAAACTGGAACAGAGACTTTATGAAGGGTCAGCTCTAGGTTTTAGACTTGGTAAGTGATGCAAAGGCTGATGAGAGACACTACAACACAACTGAGTTGCAGATATGCCCAAGAAGAGAACAGCTCCCTGGGCTCAGTTGCATCTGCTCTGGAACTCACTGTGGACCAGCCCTGGGCTGTGCACACAGCAGGTACCAGAAGGACTCTCCACTGGTGCCTTCTGAGCCACCATTTTGCCTGGAGGGGTATGGGCTACAGCTCACAACACCACAGGGTTTTGTACAAGCCCACAGCCAAAAAGCTCTCGGCTTCAAAAGGGACACCACATTTCAACACCTCTCCATGTTATTCATGAGGAAGGAAACCATTTCCTCCCAGTCTTCCACCACAGAAAAACACTATACAAGGACCCCGCTGGCATCCCTTTCCTTCCAGGATGCTCCATGCCAAACCCAGCAAGCTCTAGGATTCCCAGGCCAGATGTTCCCAATTCACTGAGCCACAGAGTAGAAGGGTTATGGTGTGGTGCTGCAGCCAACTGCTCACAAAGGACCACGGTTACCGGCCCACATTACGTTTGCAGCCACCACCATGCAACCCAATATATCTCCTAGTGCTGCTACTGCAGCACTGTCTCATGCGTGCAACCACAGAGCCAAGAGCAAGGAAGGATGCAACAATGACAGAAAGCACTCTTTAGTCTTGCCCAGCAAGGTGAGCTGATGGATTACAGGAATAATCAAAAGGCATCTGAACCAGCCTTATCATCAAGGAGCTCTCATGTTTCAAAATAGAACCTCAGCCAAAAAAAGCCCCTTTGCCCAACCCCTCCCCTCACCAGATAAACTATTGCTATTACAGTCAATTGCAAGCACATTGTTCCTACAACTTATCTGATAGAAAAGAAATCCTACTAAGTAGGAGCTTGGTTTTTCCCATTTTGCCCATTCTCAAGGCAGTGCAATAAATTATTATTATATATGTTGGCTTTGCAGACAACTAAAGCACCCATGCTGAGTGCCTGCGCAGAGGCATGCTGTTTCTCAGTGTGATCCGAAATAGCCAAGATATTAAAATCCCACAAAGAAATGAGTTTCTAATGGAAAAATTGATGGGCCAGATGTTGACATTGATGATAATTTGATAATTTTGCCAGCTGGGGGCAGAGTCCAAACCCCTCTAGGTTAGAGGGCCTCGCCCTTTCCCATTCCTCAATGACCCACCTTACAGTCTACTTGCTCCCACTTCCACCCACCCCTCAGGTTACTCACCCAGAAGAGTGATACACAGTATCCTTTCCAAGCCCTGGCCCTTCCCCTGCATTAATCATCACTCCCAAAGCACATGGATAAGGGTGATAAACCCTTCAGAGCTGAAGCTGGCATGGGAGAAGTAACACTTCACAGTAAGACATCAAATGCTGCATCAAGGTTTTGTATTCCATTGACTCAAAGGCTCCCCACAGCCCTCCATTTTGGGAAGCCCCAGCTGAAAAAAAAAAAAACAACTCTACTTCAACACTCTATTCAGTAGTGCAAGATGACTTCGTTTTACCTCTTGAAATCCCTCTCTTTCATTTGGATGCCACCCAGTGAAAATATTATAAGAAATCTCTGTGGATTCAAGATCTCAAGGTCTTAAGACTGAGTCCTTTGCCAGGCAGCAGGAAAGCATCAGGACAGCAAAGCACGCACTCCCAGTGGACCTACAACTTCACTGTGCCTGGGATTGGTGTCAGATTTAAACCCACACTGGCTGTTTTAAACTGCTTGTCTCCACAAGGCAAAAAAGGCTCCAGGAGCAATGCCTGATCCATCAGCTCTGTGCCCAAAGGCAAGACCAAAAGTGCTGGTTGTCAGGGCTGCTCCGTGGAGGGCACCAAGCAACATCATTCCCTGCTGCAACACAAATTTCAGGGCCTTTTCTCCCCACCCTGTCCTTCACCCTGTGCAATGGGATCCTGCATCTCCTGTAGCAATGGGGCTTGCAGAGCCTGAGTGAAGTCTCAACCTGCACTCCCACACAGAGGGGCAAGTGAATTTGAACTGCAGGGTCACTGTGCAAGTTTGTATTGAATACGAAATGTACAGTGATGTCAAGCCTTGTTCCAACTGAAGGCTAAATGCCTGACTTCCCTTCAAAACACACAGATGCCAAAATATCTGCTGATAAGACAAATTACAGAAGCTATTAGAGACCATATAGTGACTGCAGGAGGAAGGATGGCTATTGCTGCTAGCCTGCCCCAGGGAAGTGCAGCATCCCAACATGCCTCACATAAGAATAAAACCAAGCACCATCCAAAAGTGAAAAGAAAATAGAAAAGTTTACTACCTGTGTCATTTAAATACAGATTTCTCTACAGAAACACATAAGGCGCCTGCCTACCTCCCTCTTCCCCTGCACAGAAACACATCTTCCTTCAAAGGTGCCAACAGAGCAAATAAGATCAGGAGTGACAAAATGGCAGGAGAAGGGGAGTAGCAGGGTGCTGCAACTTTGCATTTCAAAGAAACACTCTTTCTACTACCAAGTTTAATTGAGTACCAATAAAGGGTAAGACTTCAGAAAAATGCAGGTAGTTTCAGGACCTACGCTTCTGCAGAGTCCCTTGCCCACCTTTTGGTATGTTAAAAAACAAATCAAAATTAAAAAAGAAGTGGTTTTGAATAGTTTCTTTCTCTCCTGGTTGCTGTGGGAAAGTCTTGCACAAACCATGGCAGAAGCTACTCTGAGATGCAAACATGAAGCAAAACCAAAAAACCATGGTTTTCTCCAAATTATAGTGTGAAATTTCAATAGAAGGGAATGTATTTTCTTTGAAGACAGCACCATCTTTTCAAACTGTGCTTCAGTTGCCTGAATCACATGCCCAAGACCACCAACATGATGCAATTTCCATCTCTAAAGCTTTGGTCTTGTAGGATTTACTTGTTTAAGCTGCAAGAGAGGGAAGCGCATTACATACTGCTGACAGCATTCATTTGCGTGTGTGAACAGAGATGAGGATGAGGTGAGATTAGGACATGCCTGCAGGGAATTAGCCCTGTGGGTTATTTATTCCATGACACCACACATTAAAAGGGCTGACTGTCCCTTTGGCCTTATGAGGGCTCGTGAGTTATCAAGCACGTTTTATATTGGAGAGAAGGGGAGGAGATATTATCATCCAGGTAAATACAACAATAAACAAATGGTGCATACAATGAATACCACTTTGCATGTGATTATCATGACAGTTCCCAGGATGCCAGAATGCCTTACATCTTGGCTGGGTGGGCTGGATCAGTCCCAGCTGACAGACAGATATATTGAGTCAAAGAGCCCAACTCCCCAGCCCATCATCTCAGGGTCCTCAGACAGGACCAGCCTTGACCAGTATGCTCCAGCTCATATCATCCACAATCAAAGCCTCACAGTCCCACCCCAGTGCAGACAAGTGCCCTGCTCATGCCCTGCTCTTCTGGACCAGACTTCACTGAGGATCTCGAGGGATTTACTAGTGGAAACCAGGTGGCCTCATTCCTCCTGAGCCATTCTCACCATAACATATTTCTCATTTCCGAGTGACTGGCTGCTCTCTCTTGGTTCTGGTTAATATTATTTGTGTTTTAATGCTTTCTAGGAACCATTCCAGCTTTACATCACAACAAATACCACTGGGTAGGGGAAACACTTAATCTGCCTGGCTGTGCTTTGAGTACTTCACTTTGGGAACTGGTACAGGCAGTCAGATAAACAGGACTGCCTACCCCATGGCCAGAGTTCTCTCCACAAACACTCAGCCCCACTGGGGAAGTGGCCCAGAGGTCTGAAGGTGGCTTTCCCCAAGGTTGAATTCTGGAACTCCTCCAGAAATCTGTGAGCAAGCAAAATAAAGAGGAAACCCACAAAAGCTTGAGATCAAAGGACTCTTTGTGCTCCTTTTCTTTGCAGACACATGCGGTATTTCCAATTTTCTTCCTCTTGGTCTCATGGGCAGCTGGTCTTTCCACAGCCATCATTGCCACAGTATATGTCTGTCTGAGGCTGAGCTACTGTTGTATAACACTGAGGAGGAGGTTTCCACAGCACCACTTACCAAAAGGGGAAACTGATGCATGGAGAAGCAGGAGAGGCGCTGTTCCAAAATTCAAGAATCAATTCACTTGAGACTACTGATTCTCATACTAACCTTGAGCCTGGCCTGTTTAACTTACCAATTTCCACGTGGACCTCACCAGAACACAACAGGCCTTCTAGGAATCAGTGAAGGGGCTCAAAATTACAGAAGGAATCTGTGACAGAGCTGAAAATAGCAATACTGGATTTTGTGGGCTCACAACCCAACCTATAAAATATTTCTCCATCTCTCAAGGGCATCTGTTTTGTAGGATTCCCAGGATTTTAGAAAGTGGCACCCAGGTCAAACAAAAAAACAAAAAAACAAAAGCCCTTGGCTGAAGCCAAGTACAGGTACTAATGGTTTGGTGCCCCAGGAGAGACAGCACAGGGTACAAAGTTCAGTCCTAGTAAAACTTACAAATTTTCATCTCTTCTCCTATCCCTCAACCTCAAAAAAGAGCAGGAAAGATAGCAAGAAAGGGGCCCAGCTTTGTACGAAAACAGCAGGCCTCTGGGTAGGAGAGCTCCTGGGCAGGATAGACCAAGCCCTGTACAGACCATGCTCCATGTCCAGCTCCCATCCTGAGACCACACAGGATCCCAGCAATGCTGCTGCAGCAGCATCACATCTCCTCACTTCCCCAGGGTCCCTACATACAGACTCTGACCTGTGCACATCACTTCACAGACTGACAGAATGCCTAAAATCAGAGCACTGGTAGAGCTGTTTGTCGAGCCCATGGTATACCTTTGTTTTTAAGCAAGAAGCTGTTTGCTGAGCAGGGACGTAACCAGATCAACTTCTAAATCAGCTCCTCATCTACAATTCCACCTCTCATTTGCAGTTTCTGCATTATTTACTCTCACAAAGAAGAGGCAAAAGAAAATGAAAGAGAGAAAACCCAGTGAAGAAGATCTGCTCTTTGGGACAAGCTTAAAAGGGGAATATTCACTGTCACCAGTAAATCCAAGGGAGGGGGAGGAGAGGAGAGGGGAGGATACAGGCGCTCAGTGTTATGACACATTAATTATTTACCCACAGGTTTTCTCAGGAACTTGTAATCCACGCCCAGCATCTCAAGAGCACGTCCACAGGGTGCTGGCAGTGAGGAAATCAGGGAGGAAGAAGTGGAGGAGATACCTCAAATCAGCAGGAAAGAATTAAGAATTTGAGGCCAGGGATTATCAACCAGAGAGAATTCCCCAGTTACGTAGCTAAGAGGAGGAGGAGGGTGAATATCCCAAGGAAGGATGAACACTCCTAGGTTCCAAAATACAGAGAGCACAGACAACAGGAACAATGGACCAAGGGCATTACATTAAACACGGTTTTTAGAACATCCACCAGCATAAAAAAAAAATCCTCAGAAGCTTTATCTACCTCTTCCCAGCAAATCCACAGTGCCATGCTGCAGCAGAGCTCTGAGCAGCACGTAAAGGTCTCCCATCAATTTATTCACCAGAAGAATTGTGCTTATCTCCCACCATCAAGTAAAAACAGTTATGCATGATTTTTACTCAATTTTAGTGTTTTGGAGGAGAGGGAGCTTTGTGTCATACTGTTTTTCTTAAACCAAAGAGGAACTACAAAGCTTGAAAAAGAGATTCGGGAGAGGACTGTGGGTTTTATCGGGGGAAGGTGTTTAAGAGTTATTTTTTGTCAAAAACAGGATGTGCTTTTTCCTGTTTCTTTCTAATTTACACAGACACACATGCAAACACACTTCCCATTTTCCACCCAAGCACTAGTTTTGAAACCTCCACAGCAGTAATCTCTGTTCCAGAAGCCTTCCAGTATCTGAAGGGGGCCTATAAGGATGCTGGGGAGGGACTCTTCATTAGGGACTGTAGCAATAGGACAAGGGGTAATGGGTTCAAACTTAAACAGGGGAAGTTTAGATTGGATATAAGGAAGAAATTCTTTACTGTGAGGGTGGTGAGGCACTGGAATGGGTTGCCCAGGGAGGTTGTGAATGTTCCATCCCTGGCAGTGTCCAGGTTGGACAGAGCCTTCGGTGACATGGTTTAGTGTGAGGTGTCCCTGCCCATGGCAGGGGGGTTGGAACTAGATGATGTTTAAGGTCCTTTCCAACACTAACTATTCTATGATTCTGATTCCACCACTGATAGGGGGAGCACCCTGGCAGGCCTGCACTATCCCAGCATCTGCAATGCCCTCCTTCCAAACTCTAAATTAAATCCCCTTTTCATGTGAACAATATTTTTTTCTCCATCAAATTAACCATTTCTCCTCCTCTTTATATATTACTAACTAGCAGTCTGAATCAACATACCTCAATTTTGGGAGGAACAACCATTTAAACCACCTTACTTTCACACCAGAACCACTGACTGTGCCATACCCAGCCCAGCAGGATGCTCTCCTCCACATCCTCCTGGAACAATCCAGCTCCCAAGCACTGTTTTTGTGAAGGTCCTACAAACACACCCACTAGACAATGTATTAACTGCTTGCTTAGACTTTTTGGTTGGTTGGTTTGGTTTTGTTTTTTTCGTTAACCAAGTGACATTTTTCAACCCAGATAACTTTTTCCACTTCAAATGTTAACAAGAGAGTGTGGGGGGGGAAATGGTAAGAAACTAACCAGTTCATCTTTCTCTTCTAGTTTGATGCAACACTGGCCTTTCTCTCTCATGTAGTAGCAGCACTTTTCAAATATATTTCTTTCACCAGAATGTTTAAATGTTTCTGAGAAATTATCTACTAAGATGACTGGCCTATACATTCTCTCTTTCCTATCACTTTTCAATCAGCATTGATGAATGCATTAGAAATAGCTGTTTTGTTGTGTCTTTCACCAAGCTCCTTCAGTTCATATACAATGTCCCTCCTGCTTTTAAATGCTACAAGGTGCAGAGCAGCTCAGGCATCAAGAACACACGCCACACAAACCCTCTAAATCCACTCCAGGCTAATACACAGGAATCAGGAGTGCAAGGTTTAGGACTAAAGTTTTTAACTTCTAAAGTCCCACTTGTCAACAAAAGTCAGCCACAAATCCAAAAGGGTAGCAGCACTTGGAGATTATTGGCTGAAGCTGTCAGAACAACCTCAGGAGAACAAGGGTAGATCCTCCCACACCCCCAGTTTCAAAGCTGTTCTTTGTGATTACATTTAGCTCAAGTCTAAAATGTGAGACTTACTTAGAATAGGAAAAGAACATGGTAGGATTAGACCACAAGAAGTCACAAGCATTCACCAAGAGCCTCACCAGTTTCCACTCCAACTTTCTTTTTCTCTAAATCCTTCCCCAACACAATTTTCCATTCATCTTCTCCCCTCCTGCTGCCTCCTCTCCCTTCCACCCCCTCTCAAAAAATCAACCTGGGATCCAGCCTAAATTTTCTCCCTATATGATCTGTCCAAAGTCTACAAAATACTGACCTGTGGTCACTATAGAATCATAGAATCATTTAGGTTGGAAAAGACCTTTAAGACCAGAGTCCAGCCAGTACTGCCATGTCCCTCAGTGCCACATCTGCACATAATTTAAATACCTGCACAGATGGTGACTCTACCATGTCCCTGTGCAGCCTGCTCCAATGCTTGATAACGATTTTGGTGAAGAAATTTTTTCTAATATCCAATATAAATCTCCCCTGGTACAACTCAAGGCTGTTTCCTCTTGTCCTATTGCTTCTTACCCGAGAGAATAGACAAACCCCCACCTCGCTACAACCTCCTTTCAGGTAGTTATAAGGACTGATAAGGTCTCCCTTGAGCCTCCTCCAGTCTAAAGAACCCATGTTCCCTCAGCCATTACTTATAAGGCTTGTGCTCCAGACCCTTCAACAGCTTCACTGGACACACTCAATGCCTGTCTTGTAGGGACAGGCCCAAAACTGGAAACAATATTCAAGGTCAATTACATAAAGAGGGAAGTAAAACCTTACCTTGCCTCATAGCAATTTGTCATGATGGTCAATCTAGAGTGGAAACCCAACCTCCATGTTTCTGTTACTGTTTAACCAGCACCTTGCCCTCTAGAGCAAGGTCCAGTCCCCAAAAGCAAGGATTTGCTGTCACTTCTGTTCCAGCAAATGCTTTTTCATAAAGGAAAGGAACAAGGAGGAGAGAGATGGCAAGGAAAGCCACCAGATCTCCATCAGTGGACCCTACTATGGTCACTGGGCTTCCAGGAACAGGAAACGGATAAGCAGTTGACATTGGGCACCACGGAAATTCATCTTTGCCTTTCCCCTTCAGCCCTGCTCCATCCTTAACAAAAAAAAAAAAAGGCATTTAAGAAAAAAAAAAGAAAGAAAGAAGCAGGGGGGAGTGGAGCACACTAAAGGACTGAAGGTGCCACAATGCTTATGCAAGATGAGAGACAAGCCCTGCCGCAGCACCCACGTGTGGTGAAGGGAACAGGAAGCTTTGCCAGTTGGGGACCTCATGCCATGCAGCTCCGTTTTCTCCTGGGAAATGTGAAATGGGGAGAATGCAAGCATGTTACCAAAGAAGCAGTAGCAGTTGGGTAACACCTCACTAAATGTGAGGCTGGAGGGGTTACACAGCACTGTGGGAAAGCAAAACTCAATCTCAACATCCCCCACTGCCCCAGCAGCCTGTAGGGATGGGCCATTTCAAAAGCCTAGGCTCTGCTGAAAAGCACCAGCCAGGACTCCAGCACCACCTGCTCCCCTGGCCACCAACTCCACAAGGGTTTCCTCACTGCCCAAGAGGCCCATGACCGCTCGCAATGTCACACTGCCCACCCAGAAAGGCAACACTGAAATCTACTCCTGTTTTCCATGAGCTAAGCGAAACAGCTTAAATATTACCCAGCGTTGCCAGCCCTTGTGATGGGTAAATGCTTTCGCGATCAGAGAGACATCTTTATTTAAATGGCATCTGTACGGCAGGTGGAACATCAGCTTTATCACCCAATTCATTTGTGTCAACCCCTTATGCAACCGAGTGCAAGTATGCTCTGTCACTCACCAAGCCTGCTCATACAAAAGGACAATGTGCCAAGCTGGGGCATGGAAGGCAAGCATGCTGACCCCTCTATTAAAATCAGCATCATCCAGCTTTTTATAGAAAACAGCTGATCTCCTAAAGACTCCCTGTTACCATAAAATTAATTGCAAAATATTTAGGGCCAGCCACATGGTACCACCATCCACGTATGTAGTGACTTCAAAATACAAAAAGCTTACAGAAAAGATGCCCAGTGCAGATCACCTTATTTCAGGAAGAACAGGGCTTTTTTCCTCCATGTTTTAGCTTACTCCACCTTCCAAAACAGCCTGAACTAAGAGTCAAAAAAGGCATGTTCATTTTGGAATGAAACAGCATGCATATGAACAGCTCTCATAAGAGCTGTGGCAGAACAACTTGTTCTTCAACAGTTATTCTGAACCACAGCTCAGTAACAAACCCAGAGTACGTCTCCATAAACGAGACACTGTGTTGATCTGACAACCCAGTTAAAGTGGTGGGTAGAAGCTTAAAGCCTTCACAAAAGTATAAGGTCTCACTGACAACTCCCTTGAACTAAGGGCACACTGACCCAGGAAAAATGAGACATTATTCACTTCTTTTCTAGAGACCTGATTCCCAACTTCAAAAACCATCAGTCCAGCCTCAAAGTTGGTAAGTCTGGCTTAAAAACTAACACAATAAAAATTAATGTGTTTAAAGTTTTCCCTTTGTTGGCACTCTAGATAGAAAGCCCTTTTCCCAAAGCTTTCCTACACAACCATGAGACCTAGAAACTTTAGTTTATTTTAAATGAAAAATCAGATATTAAAAGAAATTACAGACTTAAGGGAGTAGGGTTTATAAAAGACTTGATAAAGGGCAGAGCTTACAACAAGATCAAAATCAATAGAAATCACTGAACATCTTGAACACTGAAGGTAAGACATTGAACATCTCAAATTAAAACTCTCGTTTGCTTGTTACTATTACTTGTGATTGCAAGGTCCCAGATCAAGAAGTACTTCAGAAGAATGACCTTTACTCTCACTGCCTTCACGCAGGCTGAAAACTGCCTTCCTGAAGGGAGGCTATTTGTTGAAATATAGTGTTAGTATTTTTCTCCTCTCCTTCAAAATTTCACTTAGCACTACAATCACTAGTTAATGCAATGCCTTTCTGCATGTCCTGTTTCCCTGTCAGGCTCTCAGTATCCAGGTCTTCAGCACTGTGGGAAAATCTTTAGGAAGCAACATTTAAACAAAATAAACTGCAGAAATTTCTCCCTAAAAAAAAAAAAAAATGGTTTTATATAATAGCTTGGTTTAGGCAGGCTTTATATAATAGCTTGTTTTTTAAAACCGTATACTCAGGATCCAGTGCAAATTGGCTTCTTGCTACAGCCACCCTAAAACATGCACTTACTTCCTTTTCAGCAATGTGAATTTGCTCACAGTGGCCAACTCATACCATATCCATGTATTAGATAAATATGCATATATATGTATACATAGAGGCACATGCTGTCTCAGCTGGAGGTAACTATGACCGACACAAGGCTTATTCAGCCAGAAGAAGGGTTACTAAAGTGTTATCTGCACTCAAAGCGGTTTAGTGTTACTGGGCTGAAAGGAAACAGAGAGACATCCTGTTTACTGGCTGTAGAGCCCCAATGGATAAACAAGTGCACCTCAGTTAAAAGTAGAGGGGGAGGGTGGGGGAAGCAGGAGGAGAGACTGTGGATATCAGGATAGTGAAATACTAGCTAAACTGGATGCCTGGCAGCACAACCCAAGGCTGCTGGTCGGCCCCACGTGCTGCGGAGCTGCAGAATGTACAGAATGTGCCACCACGCTGGGGCCGCCAGCTCCACCGATCTCACCACGGCTGGACCCTGCTCATCTTTCACACTGATGCTGGGCTGCTTCCTGGCACCCGGTGACGTGACACCGGAGCTGGTTTTCCACCCCCCCACCCCCGTCTGTTCTCCCAACACACACCCACACTGCCAAAGCTTTCTATGTATGTTGTTTTTCATCTGCCGGCAGGGCCGTGCTGTGGATGCTCAGGAATTTTGCACGGTCATAGCAGTAAGGGCGTTGTACAAGGTCAGGTCTCACTGCAGCCAAGTCTTCTCTGCTAGCAATGCAGGAAAGCTGATAGCCTTCCCTTGGCATCAACTGCCCAGCCACAGGCAGAGGTGGACACTGAGCTGGATGGAGGTGGTCTGAACTGATCCGATGTCCCTGCCATAAGCCCAACTTCCAGCTACAGCAGGGAGGAGACAGCCCCAACACATGTCCCTGCCACTTCTCTCTTGTCAGTAAAACACTGAAGGTCCATCTCCAGGTTCGAGGAAGGTACAGGCTTAATCTCATTTGAATTATCACTTGCATACCCTTGCCTGGCAACAGTAAGTGGGTCCAGGCCAGAACTGCAGGGTGCCAGAAATGGGAGACCTATATGAAAACCCTGCAAACATCCATCTGCTTCTGACATTAACAATGGACTGAAAGTGATAGAAAAACTTGAGGTTTTACTTTGGTACAGATCCAACAGTCCCTGGTACCTTCTGTGAGCATAAACCCACAACACTCTTCTGCTCCTGGACTGCCCCTGAACAGGAAGCAAAAACCCTCTGCCCATTCAACACCTCCCCAGGCAGCAATGTCATGGCACTGGACACTCACTGGGCCAATTCCGTGATGCCACAGGCTGCCTCCAGTCCCTACAGCAAAACCTCCCCCAATACCACCACAATTCTGCAAAGAGCTGGCAGACAAGGACACCTGGGCAGTGTGGACAACACCCTACCAAGCCACAGGCAAACCTGCCAGGCTCAGACAAGTAACAAGCCCCAAAGACACTCTTCCTACCTGGTCAATCTTTCTAAGAAGTGACTTCTTCTAATCCCACTTTATACATATTTGCTGCTCCAGTGATCATTTTTTTCCCTCCTTACCAGTGAAACGGGTGATGGATTCACATCCAAAGCCTACATCCTCACCCAGTTTAGACTACCCTGCTTTCAGTTACAGGACAAGCATCCCACCCCAGCACAAAGAAGAGGATTTGAACATAGCACTGATAACCTCACAGGATAACCTGAAACAAGAGACCCAGGTCAAGGTTTCAGTGTGACTTTTCCCATCTCTGTTGCCTTTTCGGTTTTCACTGCCTTGCCTTCTTTATAAGCCCAAGAACTCTCTGCAACTGAGGTAAAACCCCCAACATGTTCTACAGCCCTTCTGAAAGACTCCACCCGAACCCAGCCCAAAGTATGAGCAATGGAGAATTAGCCCTGCGTGTACAAGCAGAGCTTGCTAGTGATGCCAGAGTTCACCCTTTGAACACTTCCACCATAATGTGGCTGGCACAGGCAGTACTTCACAACCACAACAAAAAAAAACACAGTTCTGCAAGGACGCGCAAAAATGGGACCTGCCCACACTCCAACAGGCCCTGGTGATGAGGCAGCACTGCCAGGTCCTCAGCCGATGAACTGAGAGCCAGGGAACCTGAGAGCTACTCCCAAAAGAAGGTAATTTCTCATTTGTTTCCTATCCTACTCTGTCTCGTGCAACCGAGACTGGTCTGACTCATAACAGGTTTCCACAGGGCATGACACAACAGGTTGACTTGCCTTGAAATAAAACACCAGCACATGAGGTGACTGTGTTTTGGCCAAGAAGCACCCAAATTCAAGACAGCCCTCAGAGGCACAACTCCAAGATCAGTAATTGCTAATGAACATCTTGCTCATCAGCTCCATGTAGTCCTGCAGCCTTTATTTTGCCTTCCTTCCAGCTGGAAAGAAAGTTCATTGAGAATGAAAGCTAGTGACTCGCAGGGAGGAGTGACAGATGCTGCCTGCCTGCATGTGTGAAAAACTCTGACAGGCAGAAATAACACACCTCACATGTCTTATGGTGGCAGCGAAGAAATAAATAATCTAATAGACTACTAAGGCTCATAGTAATAATATTGTGCTCCCTTTTCGGAAGCCACTCCCCATGCCGGATGACATCTGCTATGGTATAGATGTTCATGGAACAGGGAGATATTTTTAAATCTCCCAATGTGGCACAAAACTGTGAGTGCATCAGCCAAAATACCAGCCACCATAGCATTTATATATAGCCTTGCACATACTGTCTATAGATGGGAATGTAGACAGATACATGGTATCTAGCAGCATTACCAACAGACATTCTGCTGCTGGCCTTAAAGTACTTCAGAGAAGAAATTTCCCAGCCAGCAGCCCCATGCATCTCTCCATCGGCTCTTGCTCCTCAAGTATTTTAAGTCCTGCATCTAAATTCACAAGGATCATTGAATTCTGCCCCATGCGTCTCCTCTGTTACAAGGCACTGCAGTGCCAGTGATAGCGTTTCCCCACACCCTGAGTACTCACCTTCTGAACCAGAACCATGGCCCCAAAACTTCCTCCCTCCTTGCTGACACAGGTCCTAAGAAAGGCTGAGATGATCTTCAAGGCAGTCTAATTTACTCAGGGACACTTCCGTCTGACACATGCAAACTCTAGGTATGATTCCTACTGGAGGCAGGAACAAACAGCTGCTCCTAAGTACAGAAAAGGACTTGCAAGCTCAAAACTAGCAATACTTCCCTGTGGAGCACCTGTAACTGCTTACCAGGAACTCTACTGGCACCCAAGTTACTGTAGGGGAAGAAGGAATAAAACTGTTCTGCAAAAAAGTGGCTTCAGATAGTACAATACATTTTCTCACTAGCATCAAACATACATCAGCATTTCAAACAGGACCACAGCCTTCAGAACCAGGTTGATGCTAAAGCTCTTTATACAGTTATCTGCCTAGTAATAATAATCCCAAACAGCACTCCTTGCCTGGCTGTCTGCCAGACCACATGCAGCCTCTCTGCCTTTTTTTTTTCTTTTAGTTTTTTTAAACCTTTTCAGACATGGAAATGGAAATGTTGACTTTAAGAAACACAGCCTTTTCTGTGAAACAGAATGGCACTAGCTGAGACTTCTTTTTTGTTGTTGAGGAAACCATGATTCAGGGGCCAGGGAGGGGAGACAAAGGGGAAAACTCCTGTATTTTGCTCTCACATGTGCTTTATTTTGTCCTCTGACAGGAAACACTGAGAAAGGGTCTGACCTAGTTGCTGTCAGCTGCAATGGAAGTGATTGTATTAGCTCCATCTGCTTAATGTGGGCATTATTCAAGACTGCAAGGACAATGATTTGGAGACAAATCAGAAGTGACTGGTGGGTTCTCGAGGGACAAACAGAACACACTTGTGCACGACACAAGCAATCCACAATAGCGGGATAGTCTCAAGGCTGGAGGGAGGAAGGAAAGAAAGGGAGGGCTGAACATTTCCACCTGTTTTTCTAGGGACAAAAAGATATACAAGGAGAGTGCAGCTTGCTCAAACAGTTCAGAGTTTGCTCCACATTTATTCCAGTATACAGAAGCAACAAAAGACCTGCGCAGAGTGATCCAGCAGCTACAGCTCATGTCAGCTTTCAAAGCCTTACAACTGCAAAGAGTTCAACATGGTTCCTTTATATTCAGAGGAGGGCCTTGACAAAGCAGGCTGGAGGTACCACACTTCGCCATTCACACCTGCTATGGATCCGTCCCCATGCACCACTGAGCCACACATGGGGTAGCTGTACTGAAGCAGGTCCTGCAGGCCATTCTTTATAGCTAGTCCTCTTGTGAAAGTACTATCAAAATAACAAAGAAGCTTCTGACAAGCATGTGGGAATCAGTACAGGGTGAAAAAACTGCTGCAGAAGTACCGCAGAGGCACTTAAGTTGTGTTTAAAAAAAAAAAAAAAAGATTAATTGAAAAAGGGGAAAGGGGGGAAAGTGTATGTTTGCAAGTTCCAGCACAAGCAGAAAGCCACAGGTCACTGGTGTAGCTAACTAGGAGGGCAATGGAGGTGTTTGCTGTGCTCTTCTAAACAAAGCAATGCTGTTTCTGAGCGGGTGCCTGCTATCACTGCTCAGCATAGTGATCTGAAACACCCTTATGCCTCTCTTTTTTTAATCAAATTAATTATACACAAAAGGCATTGTGCCCACAGCAGGCTGCTGGTATATCAATACCAGTAAGACCCTGTGAGGTTTTAATAGGCAAGTCATACCAGCAAAGGTTTTATCACCACCTGTTCTGCCTCCACCTCTGTATCCCATTTTCCAGCAGTTTTCCCTCCGACAACTTCACTGGCTTTCAGCTGAATAGCTGCTCAGAGACAGCAGCCTGCTTGCAGACATAGCATGTACAGCACAAATGGAAGAGCAGACCTTCAGCCCATGCTGCAGCTTATTCCTCTGGGATTAGAGTAAATAACATCTTGATATCTCGTCCAAAGATCTGAGAAATACCAGTGTCTATACCTGTCCCTTTCAACTGCTTTACATTTGTAAACATATGTAGCCATATACATACACAGTGATGCCAAATTATACCCAACCAAAACAAATTACATCAGGCATCGGACCTTCGTGACCCAAATGGGTAAATGTTCCTATGAATTTACCACTTTTATCCCTACACAATCAGGGACGTGGAAGCAAGCCAGGAACAAAGGCAGGCATCGCCCTCTGCAAACACCTAATGAACTAACTGGAAACACTAAGCCCCACACCTTTGGAGACATCCCCCTCCACACCCAAATGGGGCAGGCAGTTAGAGATGAAAAAGACTCTCCAGGAAAGCTCTTCTGTAGAAGCTGATATTTCAGCTATTAAAGAAGTTTCTGTTTAAACAGATATTAATTGCACATGCTCAGGAATTTCTCAGTTTTATCGCTTAAAAAACACCCAAAGCCACTTTGAGCCTTTTTCTTTTTTCTCTCCCTCCTTTATTTGCTCTGTAAACACATTTGTGTGCACCCTGGAACCTATAATGTTCGGGTTTTGTGACAGCAGCTTTGAAGCAGAGCAGCAGCTACTCAGACAGCTCGCTGGGGATGGCAAACCATCCTGGATCCTGCCCCTGCCATCAAGGCACACCACAGTGCAGAACCCCACATTGTCCAGCTCCTTTCAAGACCTTCTCCCAGTGCAGGATGAAGTGGAAGATGTAGTTGGTGCCGTCTGTTCTAGCAGATGACATTACCAGGAGTGCATGCCCATGAACTCGGCCCCGTCCCTTGCAAGTTGAATTTCTCTCACCAAAACCCTACCTATTAGCAGTGGAGTTTATTTATTAAAGCAGCATAGCAAGTTTACCGGCAGATCAAGGTCTCAACTGCAGCAGGTGGAAGATGTGCTATAACCACAAATACTTTGCAGCCTTTTGAAGGCTGCATATCACTGACGTCGGCTCAGTGATATGAGCCCAGTGGTATCTCCCACCCCATTCCCAGGCACGCGTCACTTGCCATGCCATGCAAGAGCAGCAGATGGGTACCACCTGACGGAAAGAGCCCCAGGAGAGCACTCTCCTGTGCACTGATACAATTATGGCTAGCTGCTACAATAGGGCTGCCTAAAACGATGGCCCTGAAGATAGCAGGAAGGACAGGATAAAGGAAGTCAGGAAACTTGGACTAATTCCATACATACACATGCCTACCTACACGCTTATATACATCTGTGCCCATCAGTGTAGCTTTGGACAAGTCCCTTAGCCTCCCTTCCTTACTGATTGGTAAATGAAGGGTAGTATCACTGCCCTAACCATAGTTTAAAACCCAAGGACTGTGTAAACATCACAGGTAAGAAAAAGCCCAGTTTCTCCATGTCCACCCATAACTGTAAATAGCAAAAAACTTCATCCAGGACACACCACTGAAATGTCTTGTCAGCCCAAGGGAGCAATCAATGGCACTATCCCAAAGGGACTGCTGGCAAATATCCCACGATACTTTCTATTATATCCCTTTATACTGCCTTATGCCTTGCACATCCATTGGCCTTCCTCCCAAACCACTGGCCTTCCTCCCAAAGAGGAAGGCTGGGAGTGACTCCTATCATCAAACAGGTCTGCTTCTTCAGTGACATGAAGTTACCTGACAGCAGCCAGGAATCTCTTCCCCCTCTGAAAACAGGTCATCTCCACCAAGTTCAACTTCAGTCCACCCAGAATGTAAGGTCTGAACCAAAACTGAGACACCTTTTTGCTGGGCTGGCTATGCCACCAACCTGCACACACAAAGAGACATCACCACTAGGGCTAGTAAGCATCTGCAACACCTCAAAGGAGGGGGGAGTGGGAGAGGAGAGTCATTTTTGGCAATGAAAATGTAATGGAACATTCTGTATTGATCTATTGTGGAATGAGTCATTTTTAGAGTGACTCGCCTCCTCTTCCCCTTGTTTCCCCACCCTCAAATTACAGACTGCAAGAAATGAGCCGAGATAATGGGCAATTTCAGATGTTCTAAACTCAGGCTCTTCTCCTGCTGGAACAGTATGCCATGACAGTAGATGGACTGAGCTCAGGAAATGTCCTTCATTTTCACATGCCTTTTACTGGCTACAAAAGAGTTGTGTCTAACTAACAGACAATTAGGAAAGGACTAGAAGGATGAGGGACTACTTTGGAGAGTAAATGAGTAATCGGAAGAAAGATCTGGAAAGCATCAACAGTGAAAGGAGACCCAGAAGAACTGATTGGGATCAGATATGAGCCCCCATAAAAAATAAGCAAACTGGAGGGGGATCAGACTGGGGAGAGAAAAGGTCTGGGTGAAGCTACCACTGCTGCTTCAGGAGAACTCTGTGGACTTTCCAGTCTACAGGCACTTGCCAGCGTATAAATACCAAACATCAAGGATAAATACTTCCAAAGAGATGAGGGAAAAACCAAACCAAAACAAAAAAAGCAATACAGAGAAGGGGAAATATAGCTGGCAACAGTAAATTCTCCCTTCATTCCTTCAGTCCTTGAGGATGAAACAAAGCCTCTCAGGAAGCTGTGGAAGTCCAAGTATCTCTTTAAGAAACTGAAAGATGCATATATAGGAACTAAATGACCAGTGAGTTTTCCAGCTCAGTTCCATGGAAGTTAGTGTAAAGATTTTTTTACTGGGGGATGGGTATGGCAAAACATAAACAACTGATTCCACCCATATCCCATCAGATGTCACTGAAGCGCAACCTGCTGCACTCAAAAACCTACCCATGTGATGTATATCAATATTAAATATATACCTGTGTATACACACACAAGTCAATCCCTGATTTACTGTGTAAGTCTCTAGAAGACCCACTTTGATGGCATTAAGCGGAAAGTGGCAAGTTACTTATGCACTTGCCTATTAAAGTTTAGCAATAGCGCACACACAGGATTGCATAAAGCATAACCACCCAGCACCCCACCAGCCACACGGAAGATCTGAGCCCCTCCAAAAGCTCTTCCAGTGCTGGACTTCAGCTAGGATCAATATTCTCCATTCAGAGGAGAAACTGGTACTTCATACACTGGGAGGTGACTCATCATAGTAGCTGAGTTACAACATAGCGTTAAGGTCATCTCTACTCTCATCTACAGCATCCCACAGTATCCCCTCCCACAGATGACTTGCTGCTCTTTTTTTCCCTCCTACTTCTTTTCTCAATTTCTACTCTCCTCTTCAACCTCCCTTCCTTTCAGGTCTTCTCACCTTCTTCCATACCCAATTACCTTCCTCTGTCTATCTGCTCCTTAAAAACCCTTCTCATAACCAGCAACTCCCATCTCAGAAGTCCTTTTCTTCTAGGAATCTGCTTTATCTGGAGTTTAATCTCCAGCCATTACCCATGCCCTTCCTCCCCCAGCCCTCAAGAGCATATCTGTCTGCCTTGAATTGCAAACTCGTTAGGAAAAGGATTGTCTTCTTCCCCACTTGAAAAGCACAACATACATTTACAGGGCAGGTAAATGACAAATAAGCGGTCTCTGTGTTACCAGCGTGGGCTCCCTCCACCAAGCTCCCTTGGTGTTTCTCTTCCCTCTGCTGCAAACTAATCTACCCATAAAACTTTTTCTTCCTTCTCTCTCAGTTACAAGGTTATCACGGATATTCATCAGCGTTGGTTCAAAAACAGTTAAAGGAGGTGGGGAAACCAAGGGCATTTCCCAACCCTGGTCTCCCATAAGCTGAAACCCCAAGATGTAGAGAAATTTGTGAGAACACCACAAGGGGAGAACATGGACAGACATTACTCACTGGGATTATTTCAAATGCTGCATGCCTCATTTCTATTCAGTTTTCAGTGGGTTTCTGGGCAAGCAAACACACACAGCTGTTCGCTGGGTGAGCATCTACAACAGCTTCCACCAGCTGAGTGTGCATCTGCCATTGGAAGAAGGTTGGAAAAAAGGCAAGTGGGCTGTTGAAATAGAAAAGCGGGGTAAGAAAAAGTCACCCACAACACACAGAGCATCAAGAGGTGACTAAGAGGCAGCCCATGCTCCAAAGACAAAAAAAACCAACAGGGAATCCACCCCCCCACCATCCATATCAGAGCTGAGCCAATGCATCAAACCTGCTGGTTGCCCATATGCAAGGGGGGATTTGCATAGCAGGAGTAGCAGTTCTCGGGGATCAATGTGATTAAAAATGCTCATTCAAACAAAGAGGGCAAGAGTCCTTGCTAGACAGTTCACAGAGTTGACCCTATCAGCTAGTTTCTTATCTCAGGAGAACCTGAGTTGTCTGGGGTTTCCCAACAGCTCAAGTTGCTGCTCTCTGCCCCCCTGCATTCCTCCACCATGTGAACTTCACCCCCCACCTCCCCCTACACACCAGCCCCTCACCTACATGAAGACACTGCCTCTGTCACCTGGAAACACCCATCTCCAGTGCTTTCTCAGCTTTCATGAATTCTTCCCTGGGAACATGCTCAAAAGCTTCGTCCTTCTCCCCTAAAGTCTTAACAACCTCTACGAGATTATCTGATGTAGCTTTCTTACACTTATACATCTCAGTGGAGAATTAGCTGATAACTAACAAAGCACTGCAGGTAGCACATACATCAGAAAGTATAAGTGAGAACACCATGACGCTATGAGAAACCTTATCCAGACCCTTAGGAAAAAGTAGGTTTTGTTACCGGTTTCATCTGAACTCACCAGCTATCCTCAGACTACACAGCAAACAGGAATACCTTTAAGTAAATGATTGGGGGTGGGGGGGAACATTCCAACCATGCTGTGACTAGAGACAGTCACCCAGTCAGAAACAAGACAGGCACAATGAAAATCCAGAACAAAAGTTGAGGATAAAGCAATAGCCTAGAAAACAACAGGAGATCGGGTAAGACCAATCAAACCAACAAGTATCCCCTCCTACACACTGAATGCACTTTTCTGCATAGCAGCATTTCACAAGATAGAGATTGAAGAGCTGCTGCTTAACGCTGCCCCTGGAGAGTTGCCCAGAAGTTTTTACATTGCTTAGCACCCTGTGCATAAAAGGGCAGCAGTGGTGACACTCCTGGTGAACTCCTGCTGGCCAAGCTGTCTGGCAGGTATAGCTAAAAAAGCCATTTTTGGAAAATAGTGCCTTTTTATAGCTTATCTCAGTGCTGACAGCTGCCTCATGTCTCTAGAAATAGCAGGATGTAACAGCCATGTTTGCAGGGACAGATTTTAAAGGTTCCATCTTCTAAGAAACAACCTACACATCCAGAAACAGAAGGCCAGATTTGTTTTGATACTGGAACCCCCTTCCATATGCTAAGCATGCCCACGGATTTGCAAAAACCTTGCTCTGAAAATGGGATGTTCATTCAGCAACAGGCAACAAGTAACTTGCGTCTGCCTTCCTATAGAGTCTGTTCCCAGCATAACCGGCAGCAAAATAGCACACAATTAGGCTGATACTGCCTTTTGCCGAAAATCATTGGCATTTTCTAAGAAAAACAGTGGTGGAGGAGAGCATTAAACACTGGGAAAACAAGTAAAAATACCCTGCAGCTTCAGCTGATCAACATCTCTCCGTTGTTCCTCTTCAGCTGGAGTGAGACAGAGATCCCAAAGCATTGTTATGAATCATTCGAGGTGACAGAGACACAAGCCACAGGCTGTGTTCCAGGTCAGTCCCACTGCTACAAACCCCAACCACATGAGCCTGGAGGAGCCTCTCCAACCACCCTGCCTCCATCGTGTTCATGAGTATGACAGGGATAATGTTATTTTCCTGCCTTTTAGCAATAACAAGCTTTTTTAGGTAAAAAGAGCCCAACTCCCAAGAATTTAGCACTGGAAGAGATAATGCTAAGGATGTAAATGGCTTAGATTGTAACAGGACCTTGCAAATTTTCCACAGTACCACCTTTTACCAGCAACAGTTGGACCAATTGTCTGCAGCATCTTCCTCATTACGAGACCTTTTTTTATTTTTTAACTGAATGAAGGGGTACTAAAGACAACGACCTGCTGTGAAATGACCAAAATTCCCATGCAAACAACCCATTAGCAGTGTTCAAATGCAATTTAAATTACTAGTTGCTAAAGTGCCCCTCAATTTCATGGTAAGTTTCCAAGGAAAATTACATGCTATGTACTATTTAATTGATTGTTTTCTACTTCTTAACATCCATTTATTCTCTCCTCCTGTCTTTTCCTTAATTTCAAGGGATGGTAATGACTTTTTGGGGAGGAAAGGGGAACAACTAATGGAGTTGGAGAGGGATTTACCTGAAGAACAAGGATGTAGGAGGGAAGTGACTGCCAAAATCAGGCAGCTTCACTGGAACTTGTCCTTGTGATATTTTTCACAGCAGGGGTGTGAGACAGCACAGCACAAGGACTCTTTCCTCCCCACCACAGGCAGCCCGGCTTTCAAAAGCTGATGTTTCTTTAAAACGAAGTCAAGCAATAAGCACAGTTAACTATTAGAAGACAGCAGTAAAGAAACAAGAGCAACTTCTTTCCTCCTCCTGGGCACGCTAGTCCTTGAACCGACACACTCACTGGAGACAAACAAGTTTCTCTCATTTGGGAGATCTCATCCCAAATGCAAATACCTAGTTCTCAGGGGCAAACTCCCCCGTAAGTTGACTGAAGAATTAGTCTGCAAGTGAGACCTCCTGCTGCTTGCAACAGCTGGTACAGGAGAATGTGTATTATAAAGCTAATAACAACAGACCTGTCTTAAAAGCCTACACTCTATTCAGATCCGAGGAAGAAGCAGCAGTACAATTAGGTGAGGTACCATCTGGAAAGGATGGTGATACATGTTGGGATCATGTCACACACTAGCAACATCTATCAACTTTATGAAATACCCAATACAACTTTGTTTTCCTTTAAGCAACAGACTCAGAAATATTTTGTGTTCAGAGAAGTATGACTTTATTAGAGTAAGAGAGATGGGTTTAACAGCACCACTTGGCTTGAGGCTGTGAAGTGCGCACCTGTCTGTGGGAGCTGAGCATGAACAGTCGTATGGAACCAAAAGATTTGCACTTTTCCCAAGTTTGCCACATGGTGCCTCAGTTTCCACGCCTGCACACCAGGATAATAAAGCTTTCCCCAGCCTGTGGGCACGGTTTAGCGTTTAAAGGGTCTGAAAGCTTTGCCTACAGAAATAGGAAGTATCAGATGTCTAGAGCCATCTAAGCTCACAACCTTGTCTCGCCTTCATCCCTTCCATGCCTCTGTGCGCTGCACATAACTGCATCAGCTTCTCTTACAGGCTGCAGGGCATGTACACCCAGCCCTCAAGTGAATTCCTGAAAGCACCAGAGACACACAGTGACAGTGCCACCAATTTGCCACATCCCGTACAGTGCCAGCCTTGGATCAATTGGTGCAACAGCTGGGATGAAGGATGGGCTGAGAACCAATCCTCCTTACATGGAAGCTAAAGCAAATCCTCTGTATTTAATACATCATTAGAAGTAATTGAGAGTAGCTTAAAAAAGGAAGGCATGGAGCACACCTGAGGTCCAGTGCCATGGAAGGTTTCTCAGACTTGAGCATTTACCAGGTGCCAGGCTGCAGGAGGGAAAAATCTTTAGATAGCTGTATTAATTTACAGGTCAGCCCTTAATGGCTGTGTTCCTGGAGCAGAAGAAAATACACTGTGAACCCTGGTTAGCATCAGTGATCATCACTGGATCTGCCCAGGTCCTCGAGAAATACCAGATGGAAAGCCTTGGCAGCCTGCAGTCCCAGCCGTGGACATCCTCCATCCTCCAACAGCCCTCCCAGCCCTGCCTGCACCCATTGAGGGGACACATAGGCAGCACGTGGGAGCTCATCCTTCACAGTCCATTCAGCTCTCAAGTCACGTCCTTGCAGCAATGAGATGTTGCACAGAGAAAGACCGGCACGTGAAGATTAATGGCCCCAGTGTGCTTCCCCGGGCATGCCAGATGAGCACTGCCCAGAGCCCTGTGTTACAGCACTCAGGCACTGCTCATCCTTGTCTTCCAACAGTCTGTCCTGGCAGGCAGGAAAGAGGGAAAACTGAAAGGGGAACAGAACATCACCATTTCCAGTCCCACCATGCTGCCTCCGAAACACCAAGCTCAGCCACAAGCAGCTGGCGAAGCCTGGATGCACCACATCCATGCACCACCAGAAGCAGGGGCTGATCCAGGGCTCAACCAAGCACGGGAAGTGCTGCGCAAGGACAAGGTATCGCCGTCCTGTGGGGCCATGTGTACACACACAAAAGCAAAGCTCAGCACACAAGGAGTGACACAGATTGCCAGCTCACTGCCTGTTACAGCTTGGCACCACCACACATGACACAGAATGGGCTGCTCCCTGGCAAGTCGCTGGGCTGAGGCTTCAGGTGTTGCAACATCTCCGTATGTCTCCCCAGCATCCTGTTTTCCAGCCCATCACCTTCACTGTCTGTTCAGGCCATATACTCTTTAGGACAGCAGCTCTTTCCTTTGCGCCAGTATCAAGCCCATTCCAGTGGGGCCCTGATCCCAAAAGCTGCAGTAATCTGAGTAGCTTGTTGAAACGGCAAGGATTAAAACGCAGCTAAAGCCTACAAGCTCCCAACATGTCCCACCTGCAGGAACAGGCTCCAGCAGTCCCTTCATCATCTTTTGGGGCCCAGTACTTTTCAGCTCACACCCCATCCTTGTGCAAACTAAGACAAGTATCTATCCCTGCCCAGAACAATTAAGCCAGTTTTGCTCCTCAAGGAGCTGCTGCAAATTCACATCTCTGGAAAATCAAACCTCAAACCAAGTATTAATCCCTGTTTAAAAGGGCAAAAGAAAAACAACAAAAGATTTAACTAACAAAGGTCTTAAATTTAAAACAAGGAGAGTATGATAACAGGTTTGAATCAGACTAAAAATACAAGTTAGTTGAGAAGATACAAGTATAACCAGCAATAGGAACTATAAAGCATTTTTCATCAACACCCCTTCCCAAGTAAAAGGACAAAGTGCAGTACTTTCTGTCCGAGCCACAGGACTGGCTGCTGTGCACCCCCTTGAGCAGTGTTAAAAGCACTCTACATGTTACATGCTCCAAATGACAAGAGGAATGTGGGATGGTGGATCTCCACTCCAGATTCCCCAGTCTGGTTTTAGCTGCCATGAATAAAACAGGAAGCAGAGAATCTTCCAGGTTCCCCCGACACCCCTGACTGCCTGGATAAGCTGCAGTTTCCTTTCAGGAAAAAGAAAGGAAAGGAGGGGGGGGGGAAATAAGAGAAGCAGCCAGCTGCAATACTAGAGAGATTAAAAACTTCACACTAAGGAAAAATAACGAGTAACAGGAAAAAAGACCCTGAACCTTCATCCAGTTACAGCAGCTAAACTGCTTCAGGTCCCTAACAAAACAGTTAAATATTAACATTTGAGAGAAATATATCTATGCATTATGCAGCCTTTTCAACACACACTCTGGCTTAAGAGACAGAAGCCATATTTAACCTATATTTCACTTGCTGACCATACGCATATATACTCATTTAACTCTACACTGCTCTGCTGCCTTGCTGCATAAACCACTGAAAATAAAAGAAAGAGCATGACTGAATGAGAGCTGGCTTAAATTATCTTTACACCTAGGCCTGAAGAAACATTTTGCCTTTGAGATCAATCCACTAAACCAACTTTCCCTGCTACAGAAGGTTTCATAGGGTCCCTTGATGTTGACTGGAGATTCACATGCCTACCTCCACCCTCAATGCACACACTTCAATGCAATCCATCTGGCTAAACAAAACAAAAAATCCCAAGCTGCTTGCTAAAGCAGCAATGATGCACTTACCAGCATCCAGGCAAGCTCCTTCGCTAACACACTTCCCTCCTGAGCAGATCAAATTTGGAACAAGGTCCAGGAGCAGGAGAGAACTAAGAACTGACCACAACAAGCTTCCAAAACAAGAAAGGGCGGGGGGGTATGGGGGGGGAGAACCTTACTACAGGAATTCAAATCCTGCTTCCACCAGACCCTGAGTCACCTCCCCTCCCTTGCAATAGATCAGAGCAATGGGTAAACATTTCCAAATATGGAGATCAAAACTCCAAAGGATGTCAAAAAAAATCATCCTTCTCTCCCTGGCTTTGGCACAGGGAGGACTTGCCCCTCTGGAGCCTGAGCTGAGCACATCGCTGTTACTGACCTACACACAGCCTGGACATGGGACTACATGTCACCTTCTTCACCTGTGCGTTGGAGGCTCCTGGATCTATGGGTGACACTGCATCTCTGTCTCATCCATGGGATGCCCGGTGACATGCAACAGGGGCAGCTCCAGGAGATATCACCCCTTGCCCACCACAAACCATCCTTTCATCCCTCACTCATCCACAGAAAACCTCCTAGAACTATTTTTTGGAGTACCCTTTGAAGGCACACAGGCACATTCAGGCTGTGTTTATCATGATACCAGCTTGGCAGCAGAGAGGGCAAGGCTCAGCCGTCAGTGCCACTGGAGAGGTCCTCGATCTCTGCTGGGACACACAACACAGCATCCCATGGCAGGCAGGAACAGGAGAGCACTCAGCCTCCCCATCCCTAGGAGAGGGGCTTGATGGTCAATGCTTAAGCCCATACGGGAAATTTAGGAGGCAGAACAGTTAAGCTCAGAGGGCACAACTGTCCCTGCAGAGCCTGCCTGCGCACAGAAGCAATATATCTATGCCACCACTCCCGACCTGCAGGCAGCAGGAAGGTGACTGCTATGCCTGCCAGCATGAGATGACAGCCTCCTCGTAGCTGAAGCCATGGCTCCAGGAGCAGGCAGCCTCTCAGGAATGTGCAAATCAGGACATTTTCAAGGGGAACAGGCTGCTGAGGCGATCCAACCAGACCAGAGTGATTCCCCAGCACCACCCACAAGATGCTATTGAATTTATAGGGAAGGAATTCCAGAGCTGACTCTGCCCATGTATGGCCAAAACAAACTGTAAAAAAGCAACATTATAGTACATCTGGCTTTCGCTGGTACTGAAGCACAGGCTTTGGGAGGAGCCAAAATCCTCCAGTGATAGAGGCTGTACAATTACATCCAGTGACTACGCAGAGGTCAGCGGCCCATGGCAGCATCAGTTTAGCACCCAGTATCACAGGTGATAGACAAACATGTAAATGCTTGCTTTAGAAGAAGAAAATAACCCACCAAATATAAACAAACAAAACCCCCACACTTTTATGCTTTTTAGAATAAGAACCACATTTAACTTTGTGATCCATCATTATCACTGTAAAAAACAAACCTTGCCAGGAAGCACCAGCACATGTCCATTGCACTGACAGTTAAAAAGGTGGTTATAAAAGCTTTAAAGAGCAAACAGCCCAGGTGGCACTAAGTGGTACACCAGGACAACATCAATGCAATGGAGGCTGGGACCAGCTCTCAGTGGGCAGTTAATCAGTTATTTTTCTAAAAACCCACTAAAACCTCCCTTGGAGCCATGTACCCCAAACTGCCTGCAGGGCTACCAGATGCATTCTCTGTGGTCAGAAATGGGAGATATTCTAAGCACTGTAGTCACCCTGGTAGAAGATGCTCCAACACCAAGGTAAGAAGGGTCAGGTAGGTGCAGGTTTTACAAACTCCGACTCAGCTTTCCAGCCCCTTGCAGAAAAAAATTACCAAGGTATTGCTTGGTAATTTGCAAGGACAAACAGCGGGATGAAACAGGGAATAATGCAAGTCAAGAGAGGGAACTAAAACATGGAGGACAAACACCTAGAACAGCAGAAACCCAATCCTAGGCATGCACCAGCCCTTACTACTCTGAGGTTCTGCAGTATGAACAGATCAAGCTTCTCCTTAACAGTTAAATGCCACTACCTTGCCTGCCCTGCCAGCATGGGAAATATTAGCTGTGTCAGCTTGAGAGGCAAAGGGCTTACCAAACAGGAGAGGAATGCAGGCTGCAGTGGCATATGCAGTGGGGATGTGAAAACTAAACCCAGCGGAACGTGTGCGGATCTCAATGCTTCTGCCTTTGCACAGGGGTCAGGCAGGATACGTTTTACAGCTCTTGGGGTTGAAACCTGGGAATAATGTCTTTGTAACCTTAGAGGGACTCCTGTGCCAGAAACTAATGTAGTTGCTAGAGCGGCTGGGAGCTCAGGGGCCTGAGCACATGAGGACAAGCCATTTCTCAGCTCCTGGCAGACAGCCCAGCACTGCTTTTGAATAAGTGCACGTTGTACCCATCAGGCAGGGAAGCATGTGTCTCCTCTGAGCAGCATTTGGTGATGGGAGACCCTTAACACAGCTATTTCCCCAGCTTCATGTTCCCCAAGAAAGCATTAAGATCTCCCCTCAGTTTCCAAGCTGAAATGCCATTATACGGCTAAGCATGACCTGGCATTCAATGCCTCTCGTTTAAAGCACCTTCTACCCCAAATGACACAGAGGAAAGAAACCAGAGGGATAGACACATCCGTGTCCAGCCACATGCAGCCTAATCAGGAGCTCCCTGCTACATGGCATGACAAGTCCCTGTCCTTGCCACAGTCCTCACCTGGGAATGTAAAAACCTGGGGGCCTAGGAATCCTAGTCAAGCCTCCTGCAGAGCACTACAGATTGTTATCAATCAGGCACCAGCTCAGGCTTGGCTAATTCCACTTAAATGACATTATATAAGCAGGGTGACTGAGAATATTTGATTCATAAAAATGTCTTGAAGGGGCAGAAAGCACTACCTGCATGGCATACAGAATAGAGAGACCGCTGCAGTATCACAGGAACACAGACCATGTAATGCAGACAGTGAGGACCAGGGATGCTCATATGCACGCATGCACAACTACACACACATATGCCTCCTCCCCCGGTGTACACAGGAGCAGACTTGGGACTTGCAAGCTGAAGTCCTATGCAGCCAAAAGTTAACACAAATGTTTGTGACAGTTCCAATTTGCAGGCAAAGACAAAAACCGGGTGCAGAGAAATAAATATAGAAAGAAGTCAGGCAGGCAAAGCAGGTGCTGGCTTGCAAAATCTTGGCCAGAAAGGCTCCCCAGGAGGTTGAATCTGGTAGTTTTGCAACAGCTCCTCAGCAATACAGAAGAGACAGAAAAAGAAAAAAAAAAGAAAAAGAAAAAAAGAGAAAATGAATGCATATGCATTCTTTTATCGCCATATATAGTATATACAGACATTTGGTACATACACCCCCAAGCTCTCATATGCCACCATATAATATATACTGTATATGCACATCTTTGTTTCCATGTGCCTAGATTTGTACAGCGTGTGTGTGTATATATATATATAAAATGTATGTACGTGCATGTGATTACTCCCCAGATCACCTACCCATGTGTGGTACCACACGTCACTCGACAGAGCATGTCTAAAGCCTCAGCACCACAGTCTGGGGTGACTTCTGAAGACTTGCAGCTTCTCGCTGCTCAGCTATCCCCCAACAAAGCCTGTAGGTGCAAGCATCACCCAAGAACCACCAGTTTGTCTTGTATTTTCCAGTGATCCCAATCCACCCAGACCCCTCCACCCTCACTTAGGAGAGGACTTTTCATTTTGGCAGAGAACCATGAACAAGGTGCCACCACCAGAAAAGCCACAGATCCTTCTGGGAAGTTGCCCCTCACACCTGTGAAACACATTTACGTACCGGTTCTCACGCCTTGCTGGTGGGATGAACTCAGAGCAGGGCTTTTGGAGACATGCAGGGCTCCACAGGAGTCACGACGATGGGTTTCTTTCCCAGCCCTGCAAAGAGAGAGATACCCATGTGATGCACACTGGATGGGCCTCCTGACGGCTTGTCTCCAGAACTTGCAGTTTAACCCACACAGCTTCTGGGCATTGCAGCATTTTCCTCTCCAACTTTCTTATACAGAAGCCTCCATACTCCTGAAGTCCTTGCACTCACCAAAAGCAAGCATCACCACCTCAATCTGGGCCAACAACCAGCACCAGATATCACAGCCCAGCCAACAACTTGCATTTCATCAAGCCCATCCCTCCTTTACTGATCTTAAAGCCCCTGAGAATGAAGAAATAAAAGGAAATGTAAAATGAGGCTTAAAACAAGAGAGCACGGTGAATCCATTGCTCATCTCTGACCTTGGGCACAGAGAGGGAGCTAGGAGGCATCGTTTAATTCATTTTGCGGGTTTACCACTACACCACAATCCAGTTCACCAGCACTACACTTCAGCATAGCCTTTTCTCTGAGGAACTCTGCCCTATTTCCATTGGGGACTGTCACACTCTTTCCTGTAGCTGCAAAGCAGGCATGACCCTTTCCTGAAGTGACTGACTTGGTGTTGTTTTTCCCCTCTGCAGAAGATGAAGGTAGAGCAGAGGGGACAGTCACGCCATGCAACTGCTGTCTTTGCGCATGGCATGCTACCGAGATAGGCAGCATCTGAATCACACACTCCTTCCTGCCCCTGCTGGCCCACGGCTAGCATTCCGTCCCAGCCACTTCCTGGTCACTCTGACAGCCCTATCTCTGCTCATGACAGGCACAGGCTTGCCTTGTCATCACCACTAAGCAGAGAAAGTAACTGCTGTTTGCTGCTGTAATGATGGAAATGGGTCAGTTCAAACTTGTGTATACTGCGCCTGGGCTGCTCATGAGCATGTATGTGAGCCCACAGAACCAACATGCAGCAAAATGCAGAATGCTGGTGGCTCAGCTCACAGTCCAGATCCCTCCTCTTTGTCACACCCTGAGGTGGCGGCTTCCTGCCCCTGCCAGCATCACTTGCCCCCCACACCATGCCTGATGCTACAGTAGCCAGGACAGAAGGAGGGCTCTCACCTCTCCCAAGCAGTGGTAGATCTCCTTTGCACCAACACTGTATGAGCAGAATGAGGTCCACCCTGACCCAGGCAGCACTTTCCCAGCTCAGTCCCATGGTTCCTGTGATAGCACCTAGCCCTGATTCCTCACAGGGCTGGGCAGGTATAAAAGTTCCCACACATCAATGCTTCCCTCAGGTGTGATAAGGACAAATTCAACCAGAGATTACAATGGCCTCTCCTGTTCACTGCAAGCTTGGGATAAAGATGAGTAACTGTGGGGTTTTATTGCTGGTGAACTCAGCCAAAGAACAATTTCTCTCCATTCGTCAAAGAGGAGACAAGTACAAGCAAATATTATGGTTGTGCATGTTTACTTTTCATTTTAAATTGATGTAGAGTTATATACAATTTAGATCCTTAAGGCTCCTGGCAAAATGCCCTTCAGTCTTATCTGCAAAGGCAGAAGACAAAAACATTCCCCTCTGGTTCCAACACCATTTCAATTCAACTCACAACATCAACGCCAGGACCTCCAGGTAAGACAGCAATTCTTGGGACTCAAACCGTGTTTACAAGATCTTGGCTTAGGCTTGTCTTTCACCAGGTTCAACTCACAGAACGTTTACAAGATCAGTTACAGGACCTGGCAGACTTGGCTAGTTGAACCGCATCTTCCTGGCTTCACTTTCCACATCCCTGTCCCCATCACCTTGTGACTGGGGTTTCTGCAGCAAGTCAACCAGGACCCCACATGTCCTCCTTGAGCACTCAGCTTTAGCCTGCTGTGAAACCACCCACCTCAGCAGCAAGCGGTGCCCAGCATGGTCCCAGATGGGCAGCAACCCCCTGATGCCCAAGCAATGCACTCCTTCCCAGCCACACATTCACAGCTGGGCAGGACAGGGACAGCCTGTCTGGTCACAGCAATATCCACCTCAACTGGTCTATCAAACCACTCTATTTACAACCCTGTATCTTTTTCAGAAGGCTGCAAAAGTCAGTCTGTGTCTTTAAGAGCAGAAATCCCCAGAAGACACATGTAGAGGACAGACCCAAGGTACCAGAAGAGCTGCTCTTCATAAGCTCATTATGATGAGCTGCTGCTCATCATAAGCCATCAAGCCATGATGCCACCACCAAATCAGACTTCTTCAAGACATAATCTCAACAAGCATTTCCCATTGGAGAACATTTCTTGAGATTTAGACCCCCCAAACCTCAAGATCAGCAGAGCTCCTCTCTCAAAAGTCACTCATCTCAGTTGCCTGTACACATCCCTCAACAAGCAGCACCTGAGAGCCTCACACCAGAGAGCTACACAGAGGATTAGAACAGTGATACTTGAACCGCACCAGCTCTGCTGAGCAAGCAGGCAAAAGATACAGATCTTGAGAGACAACAGCAAGTCCCAGAAAAGGGTCTGTCCCTCAGAGTCATGTTCATTCCTGCTCTGGCTCAGGTAGGGAAAGATACACGAGTGCACAGTACAGGTATACCCAAATCACTGCCATCAACTCCAGCGTTAAGTCTTTCCCCCACTGGAGTCCCCAGAGAAATACACGCAGACTGTCCCTAAGCAGTCACACCTCTGGGTTTCATACATCCCCCAAGAACCCTTATGGGGAATATTCAGGTGCTTTTACAACAGAAATAGTAACAGCAGGCATGTTTTTAGCTCTACAGAACTGAGGTCCTCCTAGTTTAGAGCCACCACAACAGATGCTTAGTAGTCTGTGCACAGCTAATTCTGATCTTCATCTTGCAACAAGAAATCCCAGCTTTCTATCACAGTCCTGCAGGAGAATTGCAGGAAAGTCTCTTTGGTAACACAGCTTTACACTGCCAAGCTCCTGTCTGGCATAACTCAATATGACTCTTGTGCCTTCCAATCACCAGCTACAGCAGCCAAGACTTCTGAGCCCGTATACACACCTATGTGTAGACATCTGCATCTTCATTTTTATGCCTAGCACAATACAGACCACTTATTTTAATGCACCATTTCAACAGGCAATTTATCATTTACAAGTAATTTAAAGCAAGTGTCCAAACAGCAGGAATCAGCTATCACAGTCAAAGCATTAAGTAAATTCTCAGAACAAAGTACCAGAACCAGAATTTACTGAAAGAGTACATCTTTCACAGAAGATTTTCTACATTTATTTCCTCCAACTAGTTTAATTTAATACACAGATCACAAAAAGCTGAGAAAGTGATCAGAAGTTAAAAATGCCATCCCAAGCTGAAAGGTATATAAGATGAGAGACTGAGAGCTACAAACTCTAAAATCCTTAAAGACATGGCAATCAGAAACAATCTGTTTATTCATTGGCTGATAATACTGACCCTGTATTACCAACAGTATTTAACAAACAACTAGAGTATGGAAAACAAAGTTTCCTGCTTACAGATTTAAATCTAAACGCAGTAGTTTAACATACCTGAATTTAAACATCAGTGCTCCGTTATGGTTTAAGCTTTCTTATATTGCTCAGATTTTTCAGAAATGGACAGTTTAAAACCTCTGCAAGAGCTCCAAGTTTCAAAGAAGCACAGTCAGCACTTTTATTAAAACAGGCAGCCCTAGCATAACTTTACAGCGGTCACTTAGAAATTGAAACAGCCAGACTCCCCAGTCCCTTTAAAAGAAAATCTTACCTATGAAAATAATATTGTCAAGTGCTAATTACACTTCTCACATAACAGCCTGGCTGAAAGGCATCTGCTTTTCTGACTACTCGAAAGTTGCATTCACTTTGAAATCTCCTTTACACTCAAAAGTGTTACCAGTACTCAGAGCTTAACTTTTTTAACTTCTTTTTTAATTAGTATGGCTTTACTTGTAGAAACCCAAGCGTGAATACCAGTTAAACAGGGATAAAGCAGCCTCACACTGGGATTCTTCATACCCATTCCTTTGTGGAGCAGATGGCCTAGCCTGACTGCCACAAGGAAACTTGTCATTTTAACTGTTCCAGTCACCAATTTTTAAGCGCAGACAAGCTCCCAGCAAGTCAGCTATCAGCATGAACTGACACAGGTCCCCCCCCATATGATTGGCAGGTGCACATACAGGTCCCCAGATGACAACCCCATTCAATCTGACCTTTTCATTTTAAATGAAAAACACTTAAAAGCCTGCCCTGTTCTGACATGCATTTTTGTGTCTTTCCCACACTATGCCAATGAGCGAGGAGGTGGCTGATCTCTTTCCCCAAGCAACAAGTGATAGGACAAGAGGAAACGGCCCCAAGCTGTGCAAGGGGAAGTTTACATTGGATATCAGGAAAAATTTCTTCATCGAAAGGGTAGTCAGGCATTGGAACAGGCTACCGAGGGAAACAATGGAATCACCATTCCTGGTATTGTTCAAAAGCCACGTAGATGAGGCCCTTCGCGACATGGTGTAGTGATGGCCTTGGATGATCTTAAAGGTCTTTTCCAACCTAGCTGACTCTATGATTCTACGAAAATCTGTTTTTTGCTGGTCAAAGTCCCCAACTCAGAAATTTCACATTATCTCCTCCGCTTCAAGAGCCCTGATCCTCAGCAGTTCTGGCCACCACCAGAACTGTGGGAGCTTCTGAGATTTCAACATCCTTACACATTGGAAAAATCAGATGTTTTATATGCAAACCACAGCTCAGAGGCCAACTCTGACTTAGAGTTCAGGTTATATGCATGGATAGCTTTACACTTGAACACAGCCACCCAGACACATGTTTGCATCTTCCTATCCCACAGCACTGATACATGCAGGATCTGGCCCTGACTAACAGCTTTCTGTGTTTGCTTCTGTGCTTCTCAGGTTTTATTTATTGAAATTAAACTACTCAATTCAAAAGTATGCCACTGAAGTTATTCAATAAAAAGATCACACTAGATAACAAAAGCTGGAGACGCATTTCCTCCACTTTGCTGCCAGCAGCAGCACCTGCTCAGAAAGCCATCAATACACAGCAACAGCTAATACACACGTCTATACTGCCTTTTGGGGTAAATCAGCAACTATGCAAATGCCGAGTTCTGATCTGCAAAGAAGCACACACCCCTCCTGTATCGTACTCAGCATGGAGCCACTTCCAAATCCGCCACAACCCCATGTGTCAAAATTAGCTGTAATGGGACTTATCACTTCCGAACTCCTGGTCCAGCGCTCACATCGGACAAAGGCTGATGCTGGCTGTGGCATGGACTGTCAACTCCAACAGGGAAAATCAGCTCCCATAAAAGAGCAAACTCACTGGCAGCCCCTGCACACTGCAGGGAGCAGAGCCTGGCATTAAAGCATTGCCATACGTGAGCCCCAGGGTCCTGCAGCACTGGCACATCTGGTGTGAGGGCCACAGCTCTAATTTTTATCTTTGCTGTCACACTCGATTTTCAGGTTTGTCCTGGGGTTCATAAAATGAGACTAAAATAAGACGGAAGGTAACACAGCAGGACAGCAGGGGGAAGAAAGGAGGAGAGACCACTCCATGGGCACAGGAGCACCAAAGGGATGGGATCTAGCTTTCCCAGATGGAGACTGCTATAACATAACAAACGAAAAAATTATTTGGGGCAGGAAAGATTTAAGCAGTGGCAGAGGAAGCTGTGACACAGTCCTACCTACAGCATCCCAGCAGCCACCCCACTGACTGCCAGCTAGAGCCACTGGGCAATGGCTGAAGACCAACCCATAAGCAGGACCAGTCATGTCACACCCCTGTTAACTTTAAATGCACAAAAACAGCTAGATAAGAAAGGTGGCTAATGGAATGAGAAGAATCAGCACATCTATGCCAGAAAGCCCACGGGTCCCCTGCTGGAGCAACTTTTCAGCAGCTCCCCATTGCTGCCAGCAGCGCTGCCTGTGATTTATGTGCTTGAAACTGACACCAGGATTGGACCCTGTATTTTCAAGCACAGATTACCAGCCTCACACTATTCACACTCCCTCAGTTTACTGGAAATGGAAGATTTTCACAATAGCCTCACTGATTTTAATTTTTAACTTCCCCCCACCGGTTGCTGTCTGTGTTTCACTGAGCCTGGCTGGAGACAGACCTTGAGCAAGAAGGGGGCAGTTTCACTTTCTCACTCGAATGCACCCCAGCTTCTTGATCAAAGAAGGATAACTGATTTCATTATCAAGTTCTCACCCAGAATCGGAGCCCGGGTTTCAAACAAAGAATAATGTTTTGTAATCCAAAACCAAGCTACCACTACACCACCCCAGCTCCTCGTCACCTCCCAGGGAACCATCCTCACCAGGCAGCTCCAGCAGAATGCTGCCTGAACACACCTCCCATGTCTTCAGGTGCTTGGGCAAGAAAAACAGACCAACAGTGACCAAGAGCACAATGAAGCACATGAAATCTCCTAGGGCAGAGAAAGCATTTTTTCTGTGTGCTTCTGTTGTTTTCTAAAGTTCTATTGTAAAAGGACGATGTTCTTATAACTATTTTGGTCTTAAATGGCCAAAACTTGAACGCAAAGGACTCCTTCCCCCAGGCTTGCTTGGGTGTCACCACAATGAAATACTTGGCACCATGGCAGGCTCTCTTACCACTCTTCTTAAAACCAGATGTAAATGAAACCTTTAGAACTTCGAGCCTACATAACCAGACAATCTCTGTGTTCAAGGCTTCTGTTTTATCCAGGTTTGGCCAGATCATTTTATCCAGGTTTGGCCAGATCATTTGAAAGTAGCAACAAATAACTGGTAGTCAACCAGATTCCCCACTCCCGTGCCCACTCTGTCAAGTTTGGTATTTTTGAAAGCATTGTAATCCATCATGATATTTAAAACAGCACAACTGGCCAGGACCAGTATATCTCTCTGGTTTAAAAATGTCTGTCCCCTACCTCCCCATCACCTCCAAGGATGACCAAGCATTAACGATCTTCTTCATTTTTATACATTAACAGCAAACTGCCCCAGTTTCAGCCTTGGAACAAATACCTTCAGGTGGGATGAGCATTTATTAAAAAAAGTAAAGTTTCTCAGTGCTCCTCTTTCCAAACAGCTGGAAACAGCTTCCAAACAGAGCCTGAGGAAACATATCCATTAAAAAACAAACCAAAAACACCACAAAAAACAAACAACACCCTCCTCCCCCCCCAACATTTGTACCAAATATAGAAAAAAATCTGGAGCAATTACGACAAGCCTTAATAACTGCTCTTGCTACATTTCAAAACAAGGAGAACCACAGATGCCTGTGGATGTGGCTGTCTTTTGAACAAGAAAGTACCATTACTGCCATCATAGACAGATACCAAAACATACAGAAAATACATTAAAAAGCTGGTTTAGTTCCTAAATTACCCAACTTCAGCTGGAAGCCAGGCTCCTCATTGAATCTGAGTCTTATCACCAAGGGAATAATTAAAAAACAAACAAACCAAACACACAAAAAATAAACACATACAAAAAAAACAAACCAAACAACACAGCAGAGGCAGTGTTTCAGGTCACACTTTACACTTCTCCTCCCTATGCTGGGAAAACTGGCTCACCACCATGGAACCCCCGATCCTGGGCAGGAATGACAGCGAGGGTGCTCTGTGCTGCCCTTGCTCCGCTGTGAGATAACGCACACATGCTGCACCATTACACGAAGCCACTAGACCTTCACTGCAGACAAAGCCACTGCCCTTCTTCTCCCCCAGAGGACACCTTAACATCACCATCACCACCCCTGGGGTGTGTAAGCCTCAGCCTGGCACTAATAGCTAGAGAAAAGGGGACAGCAAGGGTCTCCAGTGTACATGACAATGGGAAGAAAAGGCAAACCTCTCCTTAAAAATTAAGGATAAAAAGGCTTTAACCCCTCCATGCCATTTTATCTTGACCTGGATAAATACTTATGCTAGACGTGCACTACGTTTCCTTTATTATTTGCCTACAGCACCAACGATGACTCTAAAATTGCACCCCTGGACCTGTATGATTTGGTTCACTTTGACTGCGCTCCCATTTCTCAGTGGAAAGAAAGAGGCTTTTGGTCTGCAGAATGGCAAAGTTGTCAATGACACATCTCTCGGCGCCCTCACTGGATCTCATCAGTACTCACAGGGAGAGATCACGCTTCTTCCCATGTACTTGATGGTGTCTCAGCACAAGGTTTACTTGGCTGCTCTTCCAAGAGTTTGCCACATGATATCCTCCAACCTGCTGCACCCAAGTGCTGTATTTTGGAATGGTACATACCTATTCATTTGAAACTTTAGCTACAATGTGTTTGTGCAACACCACACCAAGGCTACAAAACACATGTGGCCAAGAAAGGCCTCTTCAACCTTCTTCCATCTTTCTGGTGTGATTCACACAAGTACCTAACAGCATAACACCATCATCATACCTGTCCTCACCTACTCCTACCCCACCATACTAAGCTTGTCAGCAGGAATTTTGCCACCAGCGCTGAAGCCAGCATTTATGTTACCAAGTCAAGTGTTTTTATTTTTTCACTTAGTGATGGGGAAAACAAAAAGGAACTGCAAAAGCTTTCAGAGACAAAGATCTCTTCGGGACTTGCCAGCTGATATTTTCAAAGACTGATTTGGCACAGTAACAAGGAAGCCAGCATCCAACATACAAGCAGGCAAGACCAGCTCCAAAGCCAGCCATCAGCCAGGCTCAAGGAGAGTTAGTGACTGCAGTCAGGAAGATGAAAGGGAGAGGAGGAGACAGAAGCCAGACTAGTACCACAGCTATCACAAGAGGTACAGCCACATGCCTGGTCACCACCCGAGAAGAAAACAGACAACAAAATGAGAAGGGACCTCTGTGAGCAAACGCAACATCGCAGACAGCAGTGGCCAGGTGGAAGTCAGCGCTGGCCAAGACTGAGCAGGCAGTGCTGCGTGAGATACCGCACTTGGCCTTCAGTCTAGAAACAGGAGACTTGCATGGGAGGCTGCGTGGGAAAAGCTGGCAAGTGAAGACTATGTCCTGTCAAGCCTGCAAATCTGCACATTGCACACAGAGGCTCACAGCAGCCTCACATAAGCCATTCGCCTGTAGCCACGCAGGTATCTAGTTACTACACAGCTGACTTGATCACCAGGCCTTCACCAACATTCACAGACCAGAGAAGATCAAGAGAGCCATCACCCAGGAACTGAGGACAAGCACAGTGAGCTCAAGGAGAACTTGACAGGCCAAGAATGACTGCAGTCATGGAGGACAGAGGAGAGCTTGCTTGCATCGCCCTCTTTTTCTGAGGCTGTCAAAGATGACAAAACCTTGACCTCTGATTAAACCACGCTACTCTCAGAAGAGGAGGCAGCTTAGGGGCTCAGGGACTCAATAAGGAACTGTTTATCTCAAGGTCATGGGTTCATAACCTCTTCAAGTTCTTTTTTCTTAGTCAATTAAAAACGGGACTTGATGTGCATTAAAAAAAAAACCTGTTACTAAGGGCATAACCTGATACTGGCTCATGAAAGAGGCAGATTAAGAAAATACAGCCCTTTTGCTGCTCCTTGCAAGACCTGCAGCAGAGCACAGCAACTGTGGGAATGCTCCCTGTGCAAAGCAAACTCAACCTGCTTTCACACCCATGATAGCAAAGCAAAGGAAGAGATTACAGGTGAGCAGGCACAGCTGCCATGACCTCCCTCCAGTTGCAGGCTAGGCTCATCCCTGGATGGAACTGATCCTGCCCCAGCCTCTGAACCTGGTCCTGGAAGTCTTCTGTCTATCCCTGTCTATCCTTCTCATTTCTTTGATAAGAGGCATGGTCAGCCTGTGACCACTGCCACTACACTAGCTGGTACTCAGAGGCCAAAACCCCACCATACTAGGTCATGCTAGAGATAAGGAGCAAGGCAGGAGTCACTTAGGACCAGCAGAAAGGAGGAAACCCTTTGTTCTCCTCTAGCTCCATGCCCAGCCCCAATAGTGACAGAAATGTGCCAAACGCAGATGTCAAGCAAACAGGGAGAAGACACCTTCCACTGTCAGAACAGCACACAAATCAAAGTAAATGTGTATCTGAAACCAATTACTGATAGACACCAAGATATCCAAGAACTCCAGCTGCTGCATTCAGGGTTCCCAGCAGTGTAGCCAAAACCTTTTTTTGTTGGTGGTGGTTTTTAGCCCATAGAAAGTCAAGATGAAAACATGCTCCTGCATGTGGGGTGCCCACGCCCACTTCAGTCACCTTTAAGTGTCTTCCCACTGAGAAAACACATCCTCCCCCCAAATGCAACTATTAGGTTTCATAAAATTTTTCATTACTCCATGCTTTTCTTATATTTCCCTTTTGGTACAAAAGCAGAGAAGGGATTTCAGCACAAACTACCCATGCACCAGGATGGAGCTGCTGGCACTGCTGAGGCCCTCCTGTACACTGTGCCCAGGTCAAGGGTAGTACAGCAAAACAGAGGGGTTTGGAAACAAACGGGAAACAAGTAGAGTTTTCTTCCATTCATTGAAGATGGTAATTATTTTGGAGAGGACTGCGTATTCTTTTGCCTTTTAATTAGTGGCAAAGCAAGTCAACCTCAGCTCATATGAGTGAGAAACTACTACAGGCTACAGATCTGCAGCCAAGGAAAACAAATCTGTACCAGTCCTTCACCCCCAGAATAACTTCTGATTGTCAAGCACCATTACCAGGGGAATGAATAGCTTCTCCTGCAAGCTTCTCACTCAATTAAACTAGCACAGACAAAAAGGCCAGCCAGCAGCACAGGCAAAGTCAGATGCACGCAGTAGGTGCACGCAGGGCGACCACAGCAGGTTCAAAGTGATGAGGGAGAGGAGAAGTGGTCCACAGCCTGCATCATTGCTTGACATGCTGAATGGCAAAACAATGGTGGGATCTGTGCCCTGTGGAGACTTCAAGAAGCTTTAACTGAGAAGGCCGAAGCACCCCCCGGTACCTGTAACTGTCATCCATATTTTATGAAAGCTGACAAAGATCTGAGTGAGGAAACACCTAGAAAAGTCCTTGATTTATTAGTAACCCAGAACTAATCTGCTGCTGCCTCTCCTTCCACTCAGGAGCCTTATAAACTCTACCTGAAAAATCAGAACAGCCATCAAGCCAGAGCACAAAATAGATGCCAGGAGAAACAAGCACAATCCTCAGCCCTTCTGGAACAAGAAAGCCACCAAAGGAAAGAAAAAAAAAAATATATAGATGCAGCAGGAGCTTGGTTTTGGTCACAGTTGCTCTTTGCAAACCAGGTGTCTAGACACTAATGATACATATGAAGAGAACTGGTTCCCAGGTTTTTCCCCACATTGCACAGTTGAATTTCATCGAAAGGATTAATACAGACCTTAAAGGGTACAGTGACATAGATAGGCCTTTCTTCCTCTTCACTCTTCTTTGATGCGCATCAGCTTCAATTTCTCTATGGAAAGTTAGCCAAATAGCAAAGCTTTGACCCGTGCAGCACTGAGAAAACTTCTCCCAGTAAAAAAGGCTGCAACATACTCATTACCCAAGATCTCTGAATACTCTGTACAGGCAAAGTTATTTCCATTTCCTTGGTCCTCAGTGTTTTCTTTGGCAGCTGGCTGGGGCTACACTCCATGGTGGGATGCAGCAGGAACAGCCAGGACAGGAACTGCAAAATGCAGAGTCTAAAGACAACTCCAAGTTAAAGTGCTACTTCAGCAACACACATCCAAGTAACTTGCTTGACCTCAGATGTTATCATGGAGCTTGCAACTAAATGTTCAGTTTAGGGAAAGAGAATGAAGGAGGCAAGCAAAGGATTCAGGCCAGGCAGGAGTATCATGCCTTTCCTCAACAAAGATGTGAGCACGTCAGCATGCGGACAAAGGCAAGCAGCAAGCAAAATCCACAGCTCCCTCCTTTCAATTGAATTTTAATAAAGTGTGAGCATGCAAACACAGCTAAATCCCTTTTCCCCTCAAAAACTAAAGGAAATTGTGTCTCTGATTTCAATAAAAACACAGCCTGGCCCTTGCATAGCTGAAGGCAGCATGAGCCACTCTTGTCAGACCAGCCCAGTGTAGTGGCAGCGAGTGCTCCTCAGAACTGGGCCCACACAGCCATGAACATCCACCAGCACAGATGGGCTCTTTCAGCAGGTGTTATCCAAATCCTGGGCATCTCCCTAGCAAAGGGCAATGATATTTAACTTCCTTGTGGGCACAGGAGGCTGCCAAACATCTGCTGGGATTAGCCGGTTCATGTTTGTGAAGTCCACATAAATGCTATCATAAGGAAGGGGCTGACCTATTTATGGATGTGAATGCTGGACTAAGACCCAAACCCACATACTGTATTTGCACATATGGCTGTATCTCCCCCGCCAGATTTTACTGTGTGAAGCTAGGACAGAAGAACAAGGTGTCACCTATAGCTTACAGCCCACTTCTGGTCACTGTTAATTTAAGTGAGTCATACCTCTCCCCTCCTTCGCTTTACCCCATTCAACCGCACAACTGAGCCTTGTTAACAAGCTGTGCTACTTTGACTGTGCTGGGAGCCCCCATATGCCACATGGGCTGATTTGTGGGAGAAACCCACCATCTCTCAAGCCTCCATCCTACTCCCTGGAGCCCCACCAGGGCTGCAGGTCACAGACTCTCAACCCACAGATCTTAGGCAGGCTCCCAGATGACAAGCTGCAGCAGATCAGCCACCCAAATTCTTTGTGGCAAGGGACTTTGCATCAAGTTTCACATTTCTCTTGGGTGTCCCTCCCTCCCACACAGGCCTCCTGTGAGTAAGGGCTGAGGAATGAGACTGTGAACATGCACAGCTCAGAAACAAGTGAAACTCCCCAGGAAAGACAGGGAAGAGCCCAAGTAGGTTTCAGATGGAACCAAGCACCTTTGCTAAAGGGATTATAGGTGGAAATGGCTTGTGATGGCAGGGCCACAGGAACCGTATGTTCCCATGACTCAGAACTGCTTTGCACCAAGTTGCAAGTCCTAGACATAGAGTTTTGCTCTGCTAGAAGCTCCCCTTTCCTCTGCAGGCACATTCCAATACTTATCAGGTCTTCACCTTAGTCACATTCTGCTGACACACACACTTTACATCCTTTTCATCTTCCCTTATAATCAGCCTCTATGTCCCCAAGTCAATTGCTCTGCTCTTCTTTTGCCATTCTCTGCTTTATCTTCATCTCCTGAGGCAGGAGCAACTCATACTCAGATGCTGCTTCACAGGTGCAGCCTCCACTCTCTGCTCAGGTTCACAGGACTTCAACATACATGGTATGGCATACTCACTGCTCTCCTTTGGGTAGCGGAACAAGTGGCAGGCTCAGCCCATGATGCTACAGGTCAAATATAGAGATATGGACAACACAAGAAAACGTCCATGGGATATGGAAGCAAAAACAAAAAGAGAAAGACAAGTAGGAGCCCAGGAGCATACCAATACCATACCCAGACTTCCTTAGATAGATAGGCCTCATCTTGTTCTAGAGATCAAAAGCATCCAAAACCAATTCCACTACACATCAGGTAGAATGTGTGTAACTAAAACATCTACCAAGACACCTGGAACTAAACCACATGAACCAGTGTTGGACTTTCTGGTAACACACAGCTATCTTTGTACATCCAGCTCCACCTGTGAAACTGGGCACACCCTTAATCAGGTATGAATCAAATCATATGAGACATGAGAAATTTATCAAGAGCCACTGCAAAAAAACCATAAGGTTGCTTGTACCTCACTGCACCTTCACAGGCAGATAGCTGCCCTGAACACAACAAACCTGGAGCTTTCACCAGGACTTCTTGCAAATGACCATGTGACACAAGACCTAAAACATCACCTCATGCACACAAATGCATGCAGAATGGAGGCCTGGACTATGGCATCCAGGGAACCAGGGTATTACGAATATGTGTATGACAGCCCAGTGAGGGCCCTGACCCTAGACAGAGTGCTGCTCTACCAGCACAGATAATCATTCATTTACATAGCATGAATCCTCTCTTTTTCACTCCATGGTACATCACAGCAGGGCAATACACCAGGAGGTGCAAAGGTGCCAACCCATTTGCCCTGCGTCCTCAGAAAGATCTGATACCCACCTGTAAAACCAGTAACCACAAAACACTCCCCTTCGGTCATGTATGCAATGAGGGGATGGGAGCTAACTTCATGCAAAATAACTTACAAATGAACCTACCCTTCAGGGATAACTGTGTGTAGTAAGGGAAACAGCTCTGCTCTTGTAGCCCTTTCTCCTCCCTCTCTACGATGCAATCCTTAAAAACTTCTCCGCTGAATTCCCCAGCCTCCGCACACCTCGATTTCACAGCTCTCCCACACAGCAGAGCAAAACACACTATGCCAAGCTATGGAAGGAGAAGCACAGGCACTCTGTAAGCTACCATCCTTTCACCCAGACTCTTTGAGTACCTGGGTGGCTGGAGTGCCTTGGAAAGCCATATTCATTTATATTGTTTTAAGTTCACCTGCTGCTCTGGCCTCATTCCCAAATCTCATATGCAGAGGGAGACACTCGAAGAGGCACTACATGCCAGGAACACTGCATTCATCCCACAGCAACATAAAGGTCCAAGGCATTATTCCTAACATTTAAATATGCTTCTGCCCCATAGTTCATCAATTAATGGACCTGTTAAAGGCTTGCAACTTGTCTGCTTCACCCACAGTATGATCTTCTGCACTGTATGAGGCTGACTCTTCACTGCAGCAGTCACTGTGCATGCTACAGCACTGTTCCAGAAGAAAAAAAGCCAGACATCTTCCCAGGTAACTTTAACATTTTTGCCTATAATTTTTTCCCCATCTGTCTACCTTGGGAGCAAATCAGGATTTAGGTACAGGACAGCACTTAAAATACTTGCTTATCTTTAGGGCACAAGGAGCTGCAGACAGTTCAGCTGGATTACTCATACGCTTATGCAGAAGGTTCACCAAGCCCTCCTTAAATGGCAAAGATGCAGTGCTGTGTTTTCCAAGCTCGGCTCTGTGCATCCCAAGGAACCTAAGAAGGAAATGGATTATCTGAAAAAGCATCAAAGTGGAACTGTGCTAAGGAAAGCATAATTTTCATTCTCCCAAAAAATAGCCTGCAGGATCAGAAATGACAGAAAGCCACCACAACTTTAAAGGAAGCTTAAACTACCCTAAAAATGGCAGTCTTATTGTACACTGGAAAACAAGCCACTTAGGAATTATCCAGCTGACAATATGAAATACCCATTTACCCTTTATTCTACTCACTGAAATATGTTTTTATACAGAAATACCACCCAGAACTTAACCTCAACTTTTTGTGGCTCATTCCTGGACCTCCCCACTACCACTTTTCAGTTTCAACAGCATTAAGCTGCCCTGGTTTCTAAATGTCAGAGGTAAAGACCAGCTTCTGTACTAAGCTAGGCATTTCAATACCCATGCAAGATAAGTACAGGCCTTGCCCCGCAGTCAAGGATGATAGTGATAATGCTTAAGAAGCAGGTAAAAGCAGAAAAGATGGGGGAGATGGATTGACAGACTGGCATAACTACAATAAACAGTTCAGAGTAATCTCCAGAGGTGGGTGGAAAACATGCTAAATTCAGTCTAATTATAAACAATTCTTCTCAAGCATCTCTGGTATAAACCAAGGTGGTGTAAAACATGCTCCCAGGTTAATGGACAGAGCATGCATGTGCCATAGTGGTAAGCAAGCACACTGTGAAGCTCTAGAGGCTTCATGTGGAAGAACAATGAGGCCAACAAGACTGTAAAGACTGCAAATCCTCAGTTTATATAGCTACATATAAATAGCCATAAATTGGTTGAAATCAATGTCATTATTGCCATTTGAACAAGTCATACCCTGGCTAAAAGTTGTGTAAGAGGCTAAAGGCTTTAAAGGTCTTGAAGACTGAACTTGTGATTTCTGCTGGGATCGCAAGAAGACTTCAGTGTTCTGTTGGCCTCCTTGTTTTATTTCAACTTGTTCTGACATGTTGCTTTGGTTACTGAGTGCATCAGCAAAGAATTTAGGTGCTTAAAATGTTTTTTCTTGTTGTTTTTCTTTTCAGAAGCACGCATATAATCTCAAAACCCCGGAAAGTTTTTTAAAATAACTGAAAACATAATTATTTATAACTAAATGAAAGATATGGAAAGCAAATTCCACTCATAAGAAATTGAGAATATTTCATCTTTACAGATCAAAGGGAGTAACATAAGACTATCTGGTGCCGAAATACTGTTTGTCTTAGTATTTGCAGCCCAAGATTCCATTTTTTCATTAAAGGAGAGGAATATATATACACATAATAGGGGGAGCTGGAGATGTAAGTGGAAGATAACAAACACTTGAGTCCAAGTACTGGAGGTACTGGATTCTTTACTGTGAGAGTGGTGAGACACTGAACAGGTTGCCCAGAGAAGCTGTGGCTGCCCCATCCCTGGCAGTGTTCAAGGCCAGGTTGGACTGAGCTTGGAGCAACCTGGTCTAGTGGAAGGTGTCCCTGCACATGGCAGAGGGGATGGAACCGGATGATCATTAAGGTGCCTTCCATCCTTAACCATTCAATGGTTCTACAATTTCTCTGATTATGACTGCAAACTAAAGAGAATAACCTTCATATAACTAGCTTTTTTTTCCTAGATTTCAGTGTCAATGACAACACAAGACTCCCAGCCTCACTCCTCTCCAATCCCATCAGTAAGTAGGCAAGAATAATTTTCCTTCACCTTGGCAAAGCACAGTCCCTCCAAGATTGCACTCAAAAACAGCACAAAAGGAAATAAATGATTCCACCTTCAGTCCCAAGTCTGAATAGTAGATAGTAAATAAGGCTTGGGGCCACACATTGTAATACTGAGTGGTGCCCCTCAGGGATCGGTGTTGGACCAGTCTCGTTCAACACCTTTGTTGCTGACATGGACAGTGGGATTGAGTGCGCCCTCAGCAACTTTGCCGATGACACCAACCTGTGTGGTTTGGATGATACACTGGAGGGAAGGAATGCCATCCAGAGGGACCCTGACATGCCCATGAGGTGGGCTGATGCCAACCTCATGAAGTTTAACCATGCCAAATGCAAGGTCCTACACCTGGGCAGCAATCCCAGGGCAGCTACAGGGTGGGCAGAGAAAAGATTCAGAGCAGCCCTGCAGAGAAGGACTTGGGGGTGGTGGTTGATGAGAAAATGAATATGAGGGAGTTGCAGTGTGCGCTTGCAGCCCAGAATGCCAAACGTATCCTGGGCTGCATCAAAAGGAGCGTGACCAGCAGGTCAAAGGAGGTGATCCTGCCGCTCTACTCTGCCCTCATGAGACCTCACCTGCAGTATTGTGTGCAGTTCTGGTGTCCTTAACGTAAAAAGGACATGGAACTGTTGGAACAAGTCCAGAGAAGGGCCACGAGGATGATCAGGGGACTGGAGCACCTCCCGTATGAAGATAGGCTGAGGAAGTTGGGGCTGTTCAGCCTGAGAAGAGAAGGCTGCGTGGAGACCTCATAGCAGCCTTCCAGTGTCTGAAGGGGGCCTATAGGGATGCTGGGGAGGGACTCTTCATTAGGGATTTTAGTGATAGGACAAGGGGTAATGGGTTAAAACTTAAACAGGGGAAGTTTAGGTTGGATATAAGAAGGAAATTCTTTCCTGTTAGGGTGGTGAGGCACTGGAATGGGTTGCCCAGGGAAGCTGTGAATGCTCCATCCCTGGCGGTGTTCAAGGCCAGGTTGGACAGAGCCTTGGTTTAGTGTGAGGTGTCCCTGCCCATGGCAGGGGGGTTGGAACTTGATGATCTTAAGGTCCTTTCTAACCCTAACTATTCTATGATTCTATAAAAAGAAAAGAAACTGAGCTAAGCTTATTAAGTACCGCCTTCCATTCTGGCCAAAAAGAGTTAGGTACTCCAGCAATTAAGTGGCTACATCATAATACCTGCTTGTAGAGGAAGCCAAATTAAGGTTTCATCAATGACCTTCATGCTGGCATTTCATAGCTTTGAAGCACTTGGACTTTGCAACCCTAACACCATTCTTTTAACCAAGTTCACCGCTTGTAATTAACTACAGGACTGCCACATGGCTGTTGCAATCACTACCTGGTTCTCTCGGGAAATCCAGACTAAAGGCCTGACTTGGCCACAGTAATAGCTTGAAGTATCTCTTAAGATTTGCCCAAACCCACGAACAGCAAATAAAGTCTCTACTTCAAGAGATGAGGTATGCTAAATTCAAGCCACCTGATCTCCTTCGTGCCGAGCTGAGACAGGAACACCAGGGAGATCCAGGCAAGCGAGGCAGGGGAGATGCAGCAGGTGGAGTTACAACCACTTATCGGCTGCTAATCCAATCACTCTCCCAATTCAGACGCTGCAAGCTACACACTGTCTGGGAGACTCCTCACTTTCATTCAGGCTTGCCTCATTAAATGGAGTAATTCAAGTCTGTTAAGGTGAGGTAATAAACTGCTGAAAGAGACAGAGCTCCGTCGGGTATGTGCATAGAGCACAGTGAAGATGAACACTCGTGCATGTTACTGAGACATCAACTACTACAGTTGGGATACAATGAACACAGCAGCTGCTGCGGGACTGCTTGCATGTCACCTGTAAATTGCCACAGGTTTCTCTTAAAAAAAAAAAAAAAACAAAACAGAACAAAAACACACAGAAAACCCTCACCAACCTGAGCTTCTCACAGCCAGCCACATTGCTAAAAAAAAGCCCTAGAGGAGATATTTCAAATTTGCTGTGCTATATTTAACTAAGATTAGGAGCTGGACCTCTCTTACCCCATCATGCAGTGCATCCCTACCCACCCCAGTGTGTTCCACAGCCCCCTCTTCAAGGTCTGCATCATGATCTGACAGACTCCTCCATCCTGCCTGCTTTCATCCAGCTGGCCAGGCTGGTCCCACAGTAAAACAGCTGGGTCCTGGTGCCTCAGCAGCATTACAGCACACAGTTGCACAGCCTTGGCAAAGGCTCTCCAGAGGAGGAGAGATCAGGAGCATGAGCACAGGGAGAAGAGGAGATGACTGCAGCTCCCTATCATAAATCCACTGGCCTAAAAGGGGAGCAGGGGGGCAAGTTACAAATTCATGCATAAACAAAACCTAGCTGTGTAACTCAGAGCTAACAGGGTAGTTTACTAAATGTTAATTAAATCTTCAGTGCCTGTTACCAACTGTGGAGATCAACTTATGTTTAAACTACATAAGCAATAAATGCTTACATGAACTTCTATTAAATTTCACCCAGTGCATGAAGTATGTGGGTTTTTTAATAGACATTAAACAAGACAGTTATGGCACGTTAGTTGATACTTTATTACCTAAAGATAATGGCCATATTAAATCTCAACTAACTATTCCACTGGTGGCACAATCATCTGAGACTTGGCAGAAGTTTGCCTGCTTTGAAGCATCACTGGGCAGCGGTAGCAAGAGGAGGAAAGCAGCCAAGTTCTGAATGGCACCTACTTAGAGGATGCTCAAGTGCATATCCCACTTAGGCACAAAAAAGAATCCCTCCCAGCCAGGTCTGGAAACCCCAAAGAGGGCTGATAGGCTATCAAACAGAAACGAAGATGGTAGAAGTCAGCTTTTCTATCAGCATCCCGCCCCCCCCAAACTAAATGAAACAATTCATGGGGTTACTGAAGAAACACTGTGTTACAATGCTCCCTTACAGGATGAAGGGCAACAGAAAACATGCTCCCTATCAGCCTGCAACACTCAAACACCTGGAACTTTTTCCAAGAAAAAGTTATCAGGAACCCACAACTCCACTGGTGTTTGCTGTCCTTTCCTGAGCATATTGCGATAGTTTGGGAGTGCTTCTGAGCGACTCACACCTGTGTCACTGTCACCCACAGATCCCAACAACAGATACTGACAGTCTAAAACCACAGAGACTCGCTGACAGCGACTTAAAAATTATACTTTTTACACCAGCTCTTACACTTGCTCAGAACGTGATCGAAACCAGCTCTTTGAGATAAAAGCAGAATCTCCACTGAGGTGTCTCTACTGGTAACCTTAATCACAACAATTAAGTGTGGGTAGCAGGTTTGAAGGTTTTTTTCATATTTGGATTGGAAACATCAGGAGCCCTACCTGACCTGCCCAGAAGCAGGAGGAATGGAAAGAGCCAAGCCCTGCACCCTCCTAACCCCTAATTCTCAGGCAGGCACAAGCTCTCCAAAAGCTTTTAAACTTTGTGGGGTTTTTCTGCTCTGTGGTTTTCGGTTTGATTTGTTGTTTTCTTTTCTCTGCTTGTTTCTATTTTACAAAACAAAAAGCTCCCTAAATTAAAGAGAGGAAAACACTGAGCTCTTCAGGCTTTACTAATGCTCTCCCTCCAGCACCCCAATGCACATGTGTAAGCCAATCTCTACACCTTCCCTCCAATCTCTCCACTGGAACCATTGTTCATAAAGTTATTTGAAATCCTGTATTTTCCTGCTTATAACCCACAGACTTTAAAGGTATTGTTCCTTGCGAAACCATCCCTCAGATAACCCACATCCTCAGATAAGCTATGGTTTCCGTTTCCTCCACTTTTGCCCCCTTTCGAAGCATGGCTGCAGTTCCAGTAAGCTCTCTAGCTTTAGGCAGAATTACCCTGCTATGAGAGCAAGAGCAAGGGCAGATGATGAAGCTACCAGGATAGGAAAGCAGGCTGCAGAGGACAAAGAAAGCATCTCTTTATTGCTCACATGAGCACATAGCAAACAGATGCTGAATCTCTGACTTCTGGCTGGCCACACAGACTTGGTATTCATCTTGCTTCCCTGAAGGCTTCTCTTCATCAAAACAGTAACATACCTAAAAAAGTATAATGTACATAAAGGAAACAAACATTTCTTCATCATCCAAATGTCATCTTCGAAGCCTTTCCATCCATCCACGTGGACTTCCTTCCACCTGAAGGAATCACCAGGGCTGCCACAGACTGCACCAGGAAGACCACGGACAACCAGCCAGAGGCAAAACCCAGCATGGTCCAGGGCCAGCTGGAGTAGAGCATGGGGCTGCTGCCTGCTGCCCAGAGCCACATCAGGGCTGGAAGAGTTTATTCAGAGAAAGGCAGAGATGTGTGGGCCAGGCTTTCAGAAGCTTGACAGGCAACAAAATGCCACTGAGGATGCACTGTTCACACAACCGTGATGGGCAAAGGAATAGAGAAGCCACTGCGGGCACCCTGAGGGTCTATGTTTCCACAGACACGGGGAAACTGTCTTCTTGCAAACAATTTGTCATCCACCCAAGGTAGTGCTTTCCTCTAGCTAGAGTCAGCAAGAGATGTTTCAGAGAAACCTGCACAAAAAGAGTCTCTTCTTTCCAATTAGATGTTTACAAGACAAGAGGCATCACCATTAGCTGATATAACTCTGAATGTACCTGACACTCACACAACCATGCCATCTCCTTTGCAGACTTGGCTAAATTCTTGCCCTCAGAAACATTCTGCATGATAAATGCCACCATTTAGTTACATGAAAAAGCACTTAATTTTGAATCAGCCTCTTTCATCTTGGCTTGCATTGGTACAAAGGAACAGAGAACCCTTTTCCACAGTACTCACTGTTTCTGTGATACCCTTCTAACATGTGTCCTTCGTGTAGGAACTATCCTACTGGTCAAACTCGCCCAGGTTTTTCAGCTTCCCACCATTTTTACTGCCCTTCTCCAAAACTGTATACACCAGGCTTTATTGATCATTATGGAGTTCACTCAAGTTTTATAGTTAGACATTATACCAATGAACACAAGCAGGGATTTTAACAGTATACTGCCTTTGAAATTAAGTGAGTGGTGTCTCCACTCTGACCATGAATCCCCACACCATAATTTATACTACAATTCATAATTAAAAATACATACTGATGATCATAATATATATTTAAAAGCTCTACAGATCCATTGATACTGTAGATGACACCATTGGGTGTCCTGCAAAACTCACTAGTCCAGCTCTAGAGCTTCAGCTCTGAACACTCTAAAAAAACAACTCAACTGCTTTGGCAAGGGATACATATCTGAATCTGCCCTTATGTTATTTAAAAGCTTGAATGAGTTATTTAAAAACTTGAATGAGGTGGGCTGATGCCATCCTTATGAAGTTTAACCATGTCAGGTGCAAGGTCCTACACCTGGGTCGCAGCAATCCCAGGCACAGCTACAGGTTGGGCAGAGAAGAGATTCAGAGCAGCCCTGCAGAGAAGGACTTGGGGGTGCTGGTTGATGAGAAAATGAACATGAGGGAGCTGCAGCATGCGCTCACAGCCCAGAAAGCCAAACGTATCCTGGGCTGCATCAAAAAGAGAGTGACCAGCAGGTCAAAGGAGGTGATCCTGCCCCTTTACTCTGCTCTCATGAGACCTCACCTGGAGTATTGTGTGGAATTCTGGTGTCCTCAACATAAAAAGGACATGGAACTGTTGGAACAAGTCCAGAGAAGGGCCACGAGGATGATCAGGGGACTGGAGCACCTCCCATATGAAGACAGGCTGAGGAAGTTGGGGCTGTTCAGCCTGGAGAAGAGAAGGCTGTGTCAAGACCTCAGAGCAGCCTTCCAGTATCTGAAGGGGGGCTACAGAGATGCTGGGGAGGGACTCTTCATTAGGGACTTTAGTGATAGGACAAGGGGTAATGGGTTAAAACTTAAACAGGGGAAGTTTAGGTTGGATATAAGGAGGAAGTTCTTTACTGTAAGGGTGGTGAGGCACTGGAATGGGTTGCCCAGGGAAGCTGTGAATGCTCCATCCCTGGCAGTGTTCAAGGCCAGGTTGGACAGAGCCTTGGGTAACATGGTTTAGTGTGAGGTGTCCGTGCCCATGGCAGGGGGGTTGGAACTAGATGATCTTAAGGTCCTTTCCAACCCTAACGATTCTATGATTCTACGAATTACACTGCACCAGTTCCTCATTCTGTAAAACAAAGCCCACTACCTCTCACTAACATAGCACAGCTGAAGACAGTATTAGAGCAATGCAACTCTGAGATTTGATGTGCTCTGTAAGTTTCCATGAGACAGGGCACCTAAACTGCATGGGAACCTGGGATTTTCTGTACCCTAACCATGACTGTCCAGATACAGGATCCGAAAACCACTCCTGGCCCACCAGTCTAGAGATACGTTTTTGCCGATTTGCCCTGGTTTCACTACAGCACATCACAAACATCATTCAGTACTTTTACCCCATAAAGTTCAGCAACTGCTTGTGCAGTGTCTGCAGAAGGGGACTGGACTCACACAGCTAGAGCCTGCACCAAGACAAGCATGCTCACCAGCATCCTGCCCAACATCCAGGCTGATCTTCAAACATGCTTCCAAAGGTGAAAAATCTCACTTTGGTGCAACAGGAATTGGAGCTTCTCTCCCAGCTTGGTACCAGCCTCTCTGCCCAGCCAGCACCAACTACAATGGGCAATCAGGGCATGAAGCAGACATCTGCACAATGACAAAAGCATCTGCACAATGACAAAAGCAGTAATGCCCACCGACTCAGGCACCATGGAGACTGCAGAACAGCAATTCATAGCAGTTTGGAACTGTACCTACAAGAGCTTCAATGAGACACAGTTTTAGCTTTATTCTCCTGGATGTGTCCTTCATTTCCACCCAGGTGTTTACCCAGCAGCATACAAGGGCTGCACACCTCTGACTGGGACTGCTGGCAACATGGGACACATGCACAACCAACATGCTCATGGCCTCCACACAGCACGCACATGGTGGGACTTACTTCTGGAAAAAGGGCTTATCCACTACAAGACACCTTTCTTCAGCCAAGAGACCCCCAAAAAGCCTATAACCTTCAGCAACCTATAATATGCTCCAACTGCAGGGCTAGGAAAAGAGCCCGTACAGTCCAGAGGACATCCAACAGCAAGAAAGCCCCTGGCACCATTACTGATGGGGACATAGTGCTGCCACTATCCTGGACACCAGGTCAGATGTCCCTGACCTGGCAACTTTTCCCAAAAACAACCAACATAAGCTGATTCAGACAGAAAAAAGAAAACCTGAAGAAAACAATTAAAGGAAAACCATGTATGAAACTCAACAATGAGAGGGCAACAGGCCTGAAGCCCTTATTAGCAGCACCAGCATCTCAAATGCAGCTGCAGGCAGGATTTGACACTGAGGGTAGAGGATCACTGCCAGGTGGCTCTGTGGCCACCACTCACGGTCACGTGCTGCCAGCCCTTCCCAGAAACAGCCTCCAGCAAAGGCTAAACAACTGAAAGAGGGGAATAACATAGTTTATAAATTGAGGAGCGGTAGGATGAAAGGTCGTAGAGTGGGCACAGGGAAAATGGAGCAGGCCAATGGGCAGAGAGAAGTTTTCAACAGTAATCTTTATCCGTAGACTGAAATATTTCCCAAAGGCAATCACATATTCCAGAACATTATTAAGCCTTGCTGCACCAGTCCTGCTGCAGCAAGGATGGGGATAACCAGAAAGTCCCTCGCACTCCCAAGCTGTGCTGCTGCACAGCAGCCTGGCTTACAGACAGGACAGTGACCATCATTTTCCTACGTGAACACAGCTGCACTGTTAATATAAAGCTGACATGCAGTGTCCTGTTCCCCAGCTCCACATAGTTACCTGCCTTCTTAATATCCCATATCTGTAATTACTTGGTGAGCCAGCACCTGCTACATCACCCAGCTCCACATACCCAGGGACTCCCCACCTGCTCTCACATCTTGCCCTGAAAAAATCACTCCTGGAATGTATAAGAACACACTCAAGAGGTAAATGAGGAAATAGAGATACTGAACAAATCCAGAGCGTTTCAAAAAATGGAACACTTCCATATGAGACCCTCCATTTCAGATGGGTCAAACCCACTTTATACACATGGGGCCAAGGTGTTGTGGATGTGCAGGAAGACACAGCTCCTGCAAGCTCTTAAAGTTTTCATGTATCAGTCACCTAGCAAAACAATAAAACACCACACAGGAAACCAACCCAACACTAACAAACAACTGGGCCACAGAACCAACTGGTAGAGGCACAGAAAACAAACAGAGAAACAAACACGAAAAATAATCAAAACGAAGCAGGAGAATCCCACGTTCGTCTGTTTCACCGGCGGGGCCAAACTGCACCTCGAGGTACAGTAGCCAGAGCAATTATGGCAGGAGTTTCTCCATCAACACCTCCTTACTCCGGAGCACTGCCTTCTCCCCAGTGCAGCCTCAGGGCGTGGAGAGTGCTCCCGAACAATGGCAGGAATAAGATTTGCCTGTTCAAAAGTGGAGGGCAAGAGAAGGGGGAGGAAAAATATATATATATATTTAAATTAAAATTAAAAAAAAAAAAGCCCTGGGTGACGTAAGGGTGTAGAAAACTTTTACGTCCTTACCTGCTGGGGGAGGGTGGACCTCCCCTGGCGTATAAAAAGCTGCCAGGGGTTTACTCTACTTGTTATTTACTACGGAGCCCCGGGCGAGGGGCCGGAGGGCGTTAGTTGCGGCGCGGTAGCGCTGCAGCCGCCGCGGGAGGGTGGGAGCGAGGGATGGATAGATGGTTGGAAGCAGCCCCAGGCCAGGTGCACCTGCGGCTGGCAGCACAGCACCGCACCGCACCGCCCCGCACCGCACCGCCGAGCCCTACAGAACCCCGGCCCGCGGGCAGCCGCCACCCGGCGAGGAGCGGGAAGGCGGGCAGCGCAGCCGCTGAAGTTCGGGGGAAGTTTCCCTCTGCCCCGCACCCGGGAGCTGTCCCCGCCCCGCGGCCGGGCTCGCATCGGGCCGGGCCCCCAAAGCCGCGGCGCTCCAGGCGGAGGGAGGAGCCAGGCGCATCCCCCCCCCCCCCCCCCCCGACGGCCGGCAGAGCTTCCCGTCCCGGCCGGGGGCTCCAGCTGTTGCACAGCTGCCTCAGCGGGGGGAGGGGGGGGAACCGGGGGGAGAGAGGAAGGGGGCAAGTTATTATCTGCAACAATACCTCGGGGGGAGGAGGCAGCGGAGGCGAGCGCGGCGGCGGCGGCGGGAGGAGGCGGCGGGGGGAGGTGGGGCCGGGGGCGGTGCCACGGCCGAGCCTGGGACAGCTCTGCCGCGCCCGCCCCTCGGCCCCGCCGCCGGCCCCTTCCGCCCGCCGGCCCCTTCCGCGCCGTGCGGCGCTGCCCCGCTGCGTCTCTCGTGAGGCCCTCCTGCTCTCCATGCGCGTGTCCCCCCATCCAGCGTCCTGCCGCACACCCGGCATCCCCCCGGCCGGCCCCTCCCGCGCTCCGCCTTCTCGCATCTCTCCCTCGGGTCCCCAGGAAGCCCCTCCCGTACCCCTCCGCATCGCCCCGGCTGCAACACTCCCGCCTCCTTCGTCCCTCCCTCCGGCCCCTCCGCGCCCCGTTCGACCCCTACCGCCCGTCGGGTGGAGGAAGAGGGGGCCGGCAGCCCCGGGGTCTGCTGGGCGGCCGCGAAACAAAAAGCGGCCGCTCCGCCGGGCTGCCGCGCTCTGCCCGGGGCTGACGTCAAGGGCCCAAATTCCTGCCTTTCCCTGCAGGCAGATTTGTCCATGTAAGGGTTGGGGCCGGGGCCACGGCAGGGGGGGGCGCGAGACGGGAGGGGGCTGCGCTGTGCGCGCAGCGCGGGGCGGTAGCTATCGGTACCTCGGGGGAACGCGACGGTGCTGGAGGCAGCCCTGACTCTTTAAGCATCACCCTCCTGCCCTGAAACCCGGGGACTTCGGGGGGTGTTGGGCCCAGAAATCCGCACCATGCCTTGCAGTATTGGGCTTTTCACACAAGATTTGTCCAGGGCTCCTTATGGCGTTTTGGGTTCTCTTCCAAGCAGCTTTATTCTCTGTCCGTCCCCAGCCGAGGTGCCTTAAAATGTGGGAACAGGTAAAAGGTGCTCGGAGTTACAAAGCAGTTGCCTACTCAGAAATTCAAAGCTAAACCTGTCGAGCATACTAAAGGGGGGGGGGGGGGGGGGGAAGGGAACTCTTTTCTGATCCCTTTCTGTTTGATTGCCTTGTGGCCATTTATAAGGACTGCTATTAAAATAATTTGGGGTTTGAGTGTATTGTTTTTCTAATTGAATATCACCCTTCAAGTAACTGCTGGGTATCTGCGTTTGCCCTGAAGGGGAAGACAGGAGGGTTATGTTGCATTCAGGCACAGGGGAGAGCTGCCAAGCCTTACTCATTTGGAAAGAGATTTTTGGATGAGATTTTAGGCACTTCAAATCTATTTCATTTTGACAATAAAGGACTTTGCTGTGTACTTTCAGGAGATATTTACGATCTGATCCCATTACCAGCTTTAATGTCCCTGATCACTGCTTGACAGCCTCAGGAGGGAAAGTTTGCCCGTAAGGACCAAAAAAAGGACATTAAGTGCCTAAAAGACTAGAATCTGGAGTACGGAGTTGTGATCTTGCCTCCCTACCCTTTTGCCTGGCTGCCAAAGTGTCTAAAACAAGCAAGTGCACTCACACATTTTCCCGGGAGCTCTGGTTAACTGGAGACCCTAGGAGATGCCACTCCTTCCCCAGGAGGCCCCACAGCAGGGGAGGCGTGACATATCCCAAATTCAGTCCCCAGTGTAAGTCCCCCGTTTGTGGTTGATTTGGTGTCCTGCATTGGGCCTTTGTACCGGGGGTGCTAAATTCACCCCTCCTGAGGGATGGAGAGGGCTGCTGGGGCCAGATGCTATCATAGAAGCACCGCAGCTGAATCTGCATGAGCCTGTCAGTCACAGCCACAGACGTTTTCTAAGCATTATGACTATGACTAGAAATACCCTAGCCTTGTCATAGCCGCCTACCCTGTGTTTAAACCCTGCTGAGATCCAAAACCGAAGCAGAATAGTGCATGAGTCACCAGGGCCCCATACCGTAGGTGTACCTAGAGTGCCAATAGCATTCTGTGAACATGGCCTGTTGTGAAAGACACGGGCATGACTGCTTTCTAAAGCACTGGTGGATGAAACTGTAGCAGCAGCTGAGCAGCCAAAGCCTTTGCCTGAGGCCCTGTAAACCTGGGTTCAGTTCCCTCCCCGGAGAGCCTACAGTTCATGTATTTCCTCCCTGAGGAGCTCAGCATTTCGACCACCAGGCTGCAAAGTTGGGTTCCTTGTTCATCTGCTTAAAGGACAGACAGCTCAGGATGGTATTTTCAGCCACAGGAGGCAGGTGGTCATCATGAGGGACTTCCTGGTACTCATGTCTGTCATCCTCAGTGTGGGGAGCACTCCAAAGAGCCCAGATGTGTAATGCTCTGGAGAAGCAGATTTACAGAGGGATTGTTGCCTGGGATTTCTTCTTCTCTGTTCAGTCTTTCTTTCAAATCTGCAACAGCCCCTGTGTGTGTCAACTGGTATCTAGGGGAAGAATCTAAAACTGAAAGAAACTGCTTGGCCCAAGATGAGAGACAAGTTTTCTCCATTTAGTATTTCAGAGAAAACCGGTGGTCAAATATTTTCCTTGTCCCATGGCCAACAATTATTGCTTCTTTATCCATCAAGCTTGTGCAATTTTCCAGTCATGTTAGCAGAAGAGAGAATGCTCTGACATCTACAACAGCCTCCTTCAAATGATCCCAAAAGTTTCAAGCTTTGAGCCTCCAGAGTGTGAGATAGTAACTACTGCTACCTCCATTTTACAGGTGGATGAACTGTGACTAATCCTCTGCAGCACAGCAGAAGAAGTTTGATTTGCAGCCCATTACCCTTGTAACGTGCTGCCCAGAATCGTCACTGCCTTGTCAAACCCAGTGTGAATTTTCTAGGGGCTTTTTTCAGTTTCCTATCATGACCAATATCATACACTTTGGAAATGGAAGTAGAAAGTCAAAGTGTTGAGGCTGGCTGTGAAAATCTGTTCTTTGCCTGGAAAGAATCAAAAATACTGGCAACGTGCAATCATTCCTTCAATAATACCTACCGCACCCTGCACCATAGCAGCAAAATGAATTAAACAGCAAAAGACTGGAATGCCTGACATTGCATAGGCCACTCAGGAGGCAGTAACACAAGAGTCAGCCTGGGCCAATATTAATTCAAGGAAATTAAGTTTTTTAGTGGTTAAAGTGCATGACTAGAACCCTGGAAACCTGGCTTCTGTTCCTACTTTTCCTCTGTTGTACGACTTTAGACTGGTCAGCTCACCTCCTTGCATGTGGAGGAGTCCCTGTAAACCCACAGTGCAAGGTCTGGCATGGGGAATGACACATCATGACCTCCCATCAGACTGTATGCAACTCAGTTCTTAAAAAGTTTCCAGAAGTCAGCAGGTGAAACCTTGCTTTTCAGTGAGATTTCAGATGCAAAAGTCACTAAAATAAAACCAGAATGGGAAAAGGCCTTGGTAAACTATGGAAATCCATCCCTCAGGTTGTAAAGCAGGAACAGCATTGCCTAAACCATACCTGACAGAGTTTAACTTACCCTTCTCATAAGGATATCTAGAGAATCCATTCCAGAGCTTCACAGTTAGAAAAACTTTATCTCTAAACCCAAGTCATTTTTGCTGAAATTCAACTCTTAATCAGATGAAGTTGTGGGGATCTGACGTATTCCCTCAATTCCAGAACAACAGGAAAGTCGCCCACCTGGTGAACTAATCCTTCTGTGGGTAAAAGCCAGAGAAGCTGGAAAACACACTAAGCACGTGTTCCTGGAACAGTTGCCACCTAATTTTCAGACAAAGATCGGCTGGAATTAGCCTTAAATTGGCTGGAGAATCCTCTGCCCCAAAACAGCACTTTTCACCCACCTTGCCATAAAGACACACATTTCCATCAAGACACATGCTGCAGTGGCACACTTGACCCTTAAGTCTCCAGAGGGTATTCTTGGAAGCACAAGAAAGTCTGAGCTCAGAGCAGTAGCATTCCTGTGGCACTGGGGAAGGAATGAGGAAACACCAGCATGGATACTAGGCAGACAGGAGAGAAAAGACTCAACCTGCAAGTCTGAATTCATTTCCAATCTGAGTGCATGTTTCTGATTTAGAGATACAAACGTGCTTGCTGCCTGGTGGAAGGAATCTAGGAACAGCAGTGGGCCAAGCTTTGTCATTCCCCATTTTGCAGGTATGTTTGCATCCAGACAGGAATGCAAGGCACATACTGGCCAGGCATTACTAAATCCACATCACTGACAGTGATGGAGTCTGGGCCAGAATCCCGAGAGAGGCTTCACTGTTAAGAAATACAATTTCCAACAACTCCCCAACTTTCTACAAGTATATTGGAGATAGTGACTGCCATCAAACCCTGTTTCTCTGCGCACATCTTGAAGTTGCATGTGGTTCACCAGATGCTCAGTTTTACCTGGTGATCAGTCCTATCTAATTCTGTATCATTTCACTGTTCGACAGGGTACACTTTGGGTAGCTCAGGGAAGTATAAACCTCCTTGCACCCATTTCAGGCTCTGCTCCCTGTTCTGCTTGGTCCACCATCCATGCTGTAGCTGCCTGTGCTACACTTAGAAGGAACGGCAAAGCTCTGTAAAACTACTAAATCCCAATGCTAAGAAGTGCAGTTGAGCAATGTGCCAGTGTAGCTTACTTAATTTTGAGTCCAGTTTAATTTTAAATCCAGTTTGAGCCCAGAGAGATTTTAGCTTAGGTTTAAGTGTTCTGTTGAACAGGGGTGGAATTAAGGATTGAAGTGTTTCGCTAGACTGGATTTTTGGTTAATGAGGAAGAACGGTTGCTAGTGTCTAGAAGAAGGAACTGCCTAGAGCTCTGTGGCCACAGGCAAGCCATAACTAGCACTAGTCCGTTTTTCTAGTCAATTTTGATGAAATTAGCACATGGAATTGGTAAAGAAGTTGATAATTTTGTTCAGAATCTTCACTTTCTGTGTCTTAGCTTAGTAGGGAAAAAAGTAGGGTTTATAGTATCTCATCAAAATGATGTGATATAATGAAAGCAGAAGTCACCAGACTTTGTATTTTACACCATCTGGTATCTTGTATGGTATCTCTCTAATAGTAAATGTCTCCTGTCCAGATTTTAGCACTGAAATTATGACTGCCCTGTTTTACAGGAAGGGAATTGGTCAAATTCTTCACAGAGTTTACACTGAATAAATGAAGAAGTACCCCAGTATTAAAAGAAAGATTTGTGGTAACAAATATTTTGGGGGATATTTTTGCATAGGCTCTGACCTCCCTGTTGAGAATCAAAGCAAAAATATTGAATGTACTAAGCAGATGTCTTCTCCTAGTGACAGCAAGATGAGCAGAGACAGCTGGTTAGAAGAACAACAACAACAAAAACACATCATCATTCCTGCTTTGGCTCCAAAAAATCTTGGACTTGTTGTCAAGGAAGAAAGCTATGTATGTAAGAAGCCAAGAAAGAGATAAATATTATTGAATCTGGTAGCATTTTAGTGAATGTGCTGGAAATAACTTAGGTAGGAAGAAAAACTGGATGTGCTCCATTGTTTATTAAATTAATGCCTTTTCTTATTTCCACAGGGACCTATAGCCTATATAGTCATTAACACATTTACAAGATGTGTATTTTAAATATGTTGCTTCACTCATCAATCTTGTGGGCTCTTCTTCTCAAGTAAATAGAGTTACAGCACGTAAAAATGTGTAAAGCCACATAAATATAGTCTCTACAAGCTAGAAATGCCAACTGTGAATTTCGCACGTAACTCCTTCAATCAGGGAAGATGGGTGTAGTACAGAGACACCTACAGAAATCCAAAATATTAGGAAGGGAGAAGAAGAGAAATTTAGATTCCCCCTGGCAAAATATGAGAGAAATAATTCACACACCAGAGGAAAAAAAATAAAAACAAACAAACAATAAACCGAACCAAACAAAAACCCAAGCAAAACCCACACAAATAAACAAGCAAACAAACAAAAAAAAAACAACAAACAAACAAACCAAAAAACCCCCCACAAAAACAAAACCAAAAACCCCCCAAAACCACAAAGAGGGGACATGGGGGAAGGGGAGGGGGCAAAAGAAGCTAAGATTAAAATTTGAGGAGCTGTTCTGGATGAAAAACGATCTTAGCTGCAGTGAAAAAAAAGACCAAGGGTTAGTTGTGAAATAAGCCAGTGACCTGGCCTCCCTGCTCAGAGGTATTGCACTCTTTCTCTTGATAGCTTTCATCTGAACAAAATTGAGCTCTATTTCCCTGAGTAGACTTGAGGGAAGAGCTACAGAACAGACTTGAGAGAAGAGCCAACAAAATCAAACACAACTTGAGGTGGATGTTCTAGGAGAGCTAGGTAGACCCAAATCCCATACCATGTTATAGTGCCCTATGCAAGAGCAAAGGTCTGGATTTGCTGGCTCAGGAGGTGTCCTCCATGCAGTGCTTCAAAATCCCTAGCCATCTCCTACAGAGGTCCTAAAAAGTTGAAAGCCTTAAAGAAGCAGGAGTTTAAGATTGTACAGGAGCAATAATTGATGGTTATGACCAATCTGACAGACCAGCTTGTAAAGAGAGGACAATACAGACAAAAGGAGAGGACATGGCTGCTGTGTGTCCAGCTCTTGGCTGCCAGCTTTGCCCATTCTCTACCATGTGATTAGGCTGTCTGTGTATCATCATTTTCTTTGTAGGAAACCAGGGTTAAGTCTGCTGCTCTGCAACAGAGCAGATGTGGGACCTTGGGAAAGTTGCAGATTGAGCTAAGCTGGAAACAGCTTCCACCATTTGCCAATATCTTGGAGAGCCTGGAATCTTTCCCACCTCTATTGTGACAAAAACAGGACTTCTCAACATTTTTTGAGCATTTTTCTGCCTTGTAATAAAGGACAGAAAGCACACAATGAAAAACAAATCACAGTGCCAGAACCGACTGAGGATCAGGGCACCATTCTGCCTTCTTTAATTCCCCATCTTGCTAGCCTCAGCTTCAAGACCTGACCTGCAGTCTCCCAGCCACTCCAGGAATGACCATGCCATGGTAGCAAACCATTTTTGCCAGAAATTCCATGCTGATTCCAAGAAAATATTTCCTAGAGTGTCTTGCTGAAGTGGATACACTCCCACACACACAACATGAAAGGAATCATGTCTGACAAATAAACATTTTCTAATGAGAAACATTTACCCAACATGTTCCTCCCCAGTGACTCTGGAGCTTTGTGCCTCCATACACCATTTATAAAAAGAGACAACATTCCATCCCAGCCTCTGGAAGAAAACACTTGGATAAAGCTACCTCCATTAGCTTACCCTAACAGCTCTGTATATCTTATAGCATGTAAGTATAGACTGAGTCAAGAATTTTTATAGGCCCATTATAACCCATGTGTTTCATATAATCATAGAATGGTTTGGGTTGGAAGGCACCTTAATGATCATCCAGTTCCATCCCCTCTGCCATGTGCAGGGACACCTTCCACTAGACCAGGTTGCTCCAAGCTCAGTCCAACCTGGCCTTGAACACTGCCAGGGATGGGGCAGCCACAACTTCTCAGGGCAGCCTGTGCCAGCGTCTCACCCCCATCATAGTAAAGAATTTTTTCCTAATATCTAATCTAAATTTACTGTCTTTAAGCTTAAGGCTGAAAGACCTTAAGCTTAAGGTCCCCTTATTCTATCACTACATGCCCTTGTAAAAACTTCTCCAGATTTCTTGCAGGCCCCCTTAAGGTATTGGAAGGCTGTTCTAAGGTGTCCCCAGAGCCTTCTCTTCTCAGGCTGAACAACCTCTGTCCGTGGGCTGTTCCATCTGTTCCATTCCTCTGAGGGAAGCAGAGGCAATGCGGGGCATCCCAGCAGCCCTGGGCTCAGCCATCCCCACATGTACATTTCCTCACACCATCAAGAATTTGGATCACCAAGGAGCCAGCCCAGCCCTGCTGTCAGTGAGGTGACAGATCTCTGGCACTGTCGCTAGGCTCAAACTGCTCATGAGCTGCTTGCGGCTGGAGAGGAATGTCTGAAGAGAGCTAAACCAGATTGCTCATAGATCTCTTCCAAATTGCTTGCCTCTAATCTAGCGGGCAACTTGAGAGTAAATGTGCACTGGGAGTACCATTTCCCCTCTCTTCAGCATAATAACCCAAGAACATTGAGTTTGTGCACAGCTGTTACGAGATGGATGCACTGGAAAATCCTTAGGATCTCATTGGTGCCTTGGCAAGTGCATAAGATGTCAGAGTCATCTACATGTATCCTTTTCCCTCTTGCAGGTCATGTCTACTACAATTTGATGCTGTACACCCACCTCAGCCACTGCAGCTGCAGGAGTGCCAAACAAGGGCTGGCAGCCTGGACTAGGCTTGTGAGCATGAAGCAATATGCTTAGAAATACCTGTTCTTCACAGAGCTTTTAGAAAAGTTCTACTGGCTTCAAAACTTCAGGGAAGGTGACAGTTTGGTGTCACCTGTATTTTCCAGGCCCACACCTACCACAGGGTTAAAAAGAAAATAATTTCAGTTGTTATTTGCATTAAATAGCCTATGTTTCAGCCGCAGCTTCAGCATTTGCAGAACTTCTGGAGGCCCATCTCACAGCTTCAACATCTTACCCTTCCCAAGCACAGGCTGAAAAAATGTCACTTTTCTCCACTGTTCAATCAAAAGCTGACTACACCCATGCGTCAGCTGTTTGCCACCCTCTGCTCCCTCCCTTTGGGCAGCTGACCAGAGATAATGACCTATATCCTTAAAGAATTTGTTTTATTTAGCATTACAGAGAAGAAGGGTTTAAGGCAACAAGCAACCTAAGAATATAACCATTCCCACCCTATCTTATTACAATCGGAGATCAGCTTGCACCTTCACTTGTGGGAACATAGCAGAACCAGCCAGCTCAACTTTCTGAATGTCCAAAACTTACATAGGCACTCTCGTGCTCTGCCTCTGTCCTAAACAGACTGGTTCTAGTGCCTTCCAAGTAAGACCTTTTATGCATTCTTTGCCTTCAAGTAGGAACAACAAGCTACTCAGACAGAGATGCTTAGATGAGGTGGCCATTCGGCATCCAGGGTAGCAAGACACTGACAGAGGAAATAAATATCAAAAGGAACCGTTTGAGAGTACCATAACTCTGCCATGGCCAACCAGAGTATTGCACCAGTTGGCACTGTTGGTGATGAACACCAACTGCAAGCTCTGCACAAGGATCTGGGACTGGTACACACCCTGCATCAAGCCTCACCCCATGATGAGACAGGCAAGCTAAAGAGAAAAATAGGGCCCTGACCCCTTCCTGTGATTAGATCGTTATAATGAGTAAATATTTTCCTAGATAGAGCGCCGAGATAAAGGACTCCTCGTGTCTGAAATGGAGCTTGAACAAGACTCAGAAGGGCTATCCCTACCTTGTAGTTCTTTGTGATGCCCTTTTACCCAATGAATGCCTTTTCCCCCAAGATACCTAGGAAATTAAATGGGAATTGTTAATAGCTAAAGATGAAGAAGCGGATCCCACGGAATAAATTTTTCATGGAGTAGGAAGAACAGCATAAGAACTGCTGCTTGACTTTAGTCTACGTTCAAATCATTCGCCAGTAAATATACAGAATGGATTTAGTAACAGGTACCAAGGGTTAATTGCCGGAGGACATTACAGCTCTGCACCATTCACTCTAAATATTTACTAAGGAGCAGAGAAAACTGAGTGGTAGAGTCCCAGAAACTGGCTTACTCAGATCTCTTTAATAAGAGCTTGTTTCAGAAAAATGATTGAGATTTTTTTTTTTAATTAAAATCAGTGTTCTCATGCTATAGCAAACAACGATTAATCATTCCCTATTCATTTTCTCTGCATTATTAATGATTTTATGACCTAACATCTCCCTTGGTGTTCCAATCTCACCCTGAGCTTTCTCAGGGTTTGGGGCCTTTGTATTGGAAAAAACTGGTTCATAAGGTTGCTTTTGAGGAACAAGTCTGACTTAAATCTCACGTTAATCATAGAATCATAGAATAGTTAGGGTTGGAAAGGACTTTAAGATCATCAAGTTCCAACCCCCCTGCTGTGGGCAGGGACACCTTACGATAAATCATATGACCCAAGGCCTCGTCCAACCTGGCCTTGAACACTGCCAGGGATGGAGCATTCACAACCTCCCTGGGCAACCTATTCCACTGCCTCACCACCCTCACAGTAAAGAATTTCTCCTTATATCCAATCTAAACTTCCCCTGTTTAAGTTTTAACCCTTTACCCCTTGTCCTATCACTACAGTCTCTAATGAAGAGTCCCTCCCCAGCATCCCTATAGGCCCCCTTCAGATACTGGGAGGCTGCTATGAGGTCTCCACGCAGCCTTCTCTTCTCCAGGCTGAACAGCCCCAACTTTCTCAGCCTGTCTTCATATGGGAGGTGCTCCAGTCCCCTGATCATCCTCATGGCCCTTCTCTGGACTTGTTCCTAATATCCAAGAATGTTCTCCGGTATTTGACCTCTTGGTGGCTGAAACAATGTTCTTCAGACACAGTAACCTTGGTCTTTCAAAGTTGTAACCAGCACCTGTGGAGTTTCCAAAGAGGCTCAGCCTTCCTTGGCACGCTCTTAGCAATTGCTCACACGTTTGATTGCTCTGTAATTATACTTGTAAAACCTGCAATGGGATTACACATGGGGGGGGTAGGGGGGTGGGATTTTAAAAAATCACGTTTCAGAATAGGAGGGGATTTATGGAAGCTGCAAGACAAAGGAAAACCTTTCTTTCTTTCTTTCTTTCTTTCCTCTTTCCTCCTGTCTTCCTTTCCTTCTTTCTTCATTGTTGCCTTTGGAAGGCAGCCACTGAAGTTTCCTTGTCAGTAATACAGGGATTTGTAAATAGAACAAAGAGCTTCCTTGCGCTAAGGCGCGTTATATAAGCCCAGTGCAGCCACGGTGTGTCTTTGCAGGCAGTTCCCTTGAACTTTGCATCTCGCTCCTCCTGAGAACAGTCCTGCATGCCAGATCGAACAGATGTCGTTTCCTTTAGGAAAGGTTTTCTGCTAGGGTCATTCTGACTTCCCTTCCAGAGCTTTCCAGCCTCATGCACTCTTTGCTCAAGGGATTACTGCGGTGGTCACTAACTCCATGTGCTACTGTTAAGCTTCTCCTCACCTGCTGGCTGAGCTGAATGAGTGCTGAAATCTCTGTTCCCCAGAAAGATCTGACATTTCATGTTTTCCTGAATCAAACCGGAAAGTTGCAATTTCCTTTCAGAACCCAAATTCTGAGAAACGTAATTTCAGGAAGAGCAGCCTTTTGTTTGGGTGTTACCTACAGCTTTTTATAGGAGAATTAAGCTAGCTTTAAATTCATCAAGTTCCAAGCGATCCCAAATGCACCCAGGCAGCACCCACTGTTGCAAAAGACATCTTGGGAGCTGTGGACACTGCCAAGGATGTTCTACCAGGGAGATGTGAGGAAACATGTTCAGAGATGTGATGCTGACCAAGATGTGGTCATCTCGCCCAAGGTACTTACTCATTATTGTTGCTGCTTTGATTTCACCAGTGCAATTACATATTTCAAGCTTGCAAGCATTTAAATTCTTATTTTCTAGCCTCACTGAAAGCAAAGGCTCTTACTATATCTCACTAAGGATAGCGACAACAGGTTGTAGAAGCCCGGCATGGTATTTCCAACACACTGAATGCAGTAATATAAAACAGTGCAGCTTTAAGAAGTTTTAACTAAATCAGGCCACAAGGCTATGCAGACTTTTTTACTTAAGTATCAATAGAGCTGTCTTGTTAGTTCTGTTTGGTTAGAAGTGTTTTAAATGAACAAGAATGAGACATTCTATAGCTGATAAAGAGTATCAAATACAAAAGTTCACAATGGATGAACTAAGCTGATACAAGCTGATACAAGTGTGTAGGCAGCTCTGAAGCAGCAACAATATAGCAGGAAAAGCAGCCCTACCCTGTGAACAAATGAGAAAAACAAAACAAGGAAAACAAAGGAGGAAAAGCTGGCTGCTACCTGGCCTTCATGGATAAAATGTTTAAAATAAAAGGGGGAAGAGGGGAAGAGAGGGAGGAAAGAAACTGAAATGTACTTCAAGTCCAAAATCTCATCAGACTCAAAATGAGTGTAACTCCCACATTGCAACAGTTTGCAGGTGTAATAGGCACAAAGCTATTCCTTCATCCCAAAACCAAACACAAAAGTCACGGAAACCCATCATGCCAATCCTGTGGCTGCTTTCCGGAGCAGGATCTCTTTAAATGTCAATGTTCCTTTTGTTCTGTGCACCCTTTATAATGAGTCTATCATCTGTTTGGTAAAAGATCGAGTGAAATATGTAATAAGGTTATCTTACCATCTCTCTCTATTGTAAAGCCATAACTCCTCTTCCACTCATTAATTATTGTCTTCCATTTCCTGTGTCAGATCTAAATCAGAAAATAGGGACTCAAGACTTACAAGCTTAATAATTTACCATATATCAGCTGAGCTGTGGTAATTCTCCGTGTGTTCCCTCTTAGCCTGCAATAAACAAAACCAGTGTGACTTTGAGGTACATAGGCCTGCAGTCTATGCAATTAAGTTTAACCTTACAGAATCGTAGAATCATAGAACAGTTAGGGTTGGAAAGGACCTTAAGATCATCTAGTTCCTCCTTTTATTGTCAGCTAAGCTGACAGTGATAGTTACCATGGCTCAGTTGATGTTCAGTCCTCATATTGCAAGACTTTGCCTTAAAATCTTGGGAGCAGAGCTCTACCACTATAACTACCTGGAAAGCTATGATGATTTACGTGCTGTCAAAATACATTAAAAAAAAAAAAAAAAAGCAGCAGCACACACACACACAAAAAGCACAATTACATTTTTATCAGCCAATGCCCCTTGCTTTGCAGTTTTTCAAGCATGAACAGCTCAAACTTTGGATCAAGAAGTGAAGCAATCTGTTTCTGAAGTGCAAACAGCGAAAAGTTATATGAGTCTTCTAGCAATTTCAGGCAAATACATCACAGAAGCAGCATGCTTAGCCTTTTTACTGTGCATCTGTCTGAGGTTTCCAGTATGATTTCCCTGATATATAGTAAGAGTCAAAACTCTAATCTGTTTTAACTCTTTTTTATTGTCTCTGCAGTACTAACTTTGAAAAATGGTCTTGTCCCCAAAGAACTGCACACAGTCCATGTAGGCAAGCTGTTAAAAGAAATGCGTTACTTAAAAATATTGCAGAAGAATACAGCTCTGAGGGTTTGGAGCTACAACATATAGATATAAACCAGAACAGCTAAAGTAGGAGCGGAGGTCATTCTCCAGGAGAGAAGAAAAGTCCCCTGTCTAGCAGTTGTTGCACATGATGTCCAAAATCAATAGTTCCTACTCTTTCTCACGATTGCTGCATTTTAATAAATTACTCTTCCCATGTTAATGTCCTTCTGTCTTCCTCCTCACTGTCTTCAGTGCACACTGAGCTGATTCATAAAGTTTATTCTTTCACTGTATTTGAGTGTTTTCTGGAGACCTTATTTGTGCTGTTCTGCCTGAAAGACAGCTGATTTATAGACACTAAGACAGAGTCAAGCACTGCGTTGGCTGCCCTACCTGAATATTGTGTTTCCTACACACTGTGTTCCTATTTCTGCCCATGCCATGGTGTGATTTTAGATAATCTGTATGTTATTCAAAGAAGAGAGCATACTTTCTGCCTCTTAGAAAAGCTTCTGAGATCCTCCTGAGTAAAAATGTGCTTTTTCACCTGTCTTCCTTCCAAAGCAATGATACCTGTCCAGACACTGATTGGGGAAATTCAGGCAAGGAATAATATGCAAATGAGAACATGATTCAGTGGTGGGGAAAAACAGACAAATACCAGGTGCCTCAAAAGGCTGAATCACAAACAAGACAGTGAAAAGATCTAAGAATGCAGGAGACAATGGAGGAGCTCAGCTTGGCATTTGTTTATCCCAGCAGGATATGCAGATTCCACCCTCATGACATCACTGCATCATCTCACCTCATCAGTGCCTCATGATACAACTCCTCTTTGTAGTGCTGAGTCAGTATCACTGTGCGATCTTGTCTGGCCAACCAAGATGGGGAGAAAGGCTGTCCATAATGGTAGAAAGCTGTGACTGACCTCTGCAGAGGTCCCCAAAGGGATTAAAACACTCATGGCCATTTCATAAACACTCGCCCCAGGAAATATCATGAGCTCAGAAACTTTTTCTGTAAAGTGACAGCACTGTGCTATGGAGGAGCTCCCACAGCAGGTGGAAGAGTAACTAATATTGTGGGTTGAAATGTAGGACTGAGGAACACCTGCACTTAGTTCCTGGAGTTCCAAAAGAAGCTGCAAAGTACTTTTTCCCTGTAAACAACAGGTACTGCTGAGTCTGCTTGCTGTTCTGTTTTAGCAGCCTGGAGCCGAGAGAAGACTTCTTAAAGCATCACACTTAGCATGGAGTACTAACCCTCTGCTCCCCCAAGCAAACAAAAGCTATTTCCTATTTTGGCAAAAAAAAAAACAAATGGAAAGAATCTAAAGTATTCATACAGGGGTCAATTTACAAGAGGCAACGTAAAAATCAGCTTTATGTTAGAAGAAACACAGCCACACAAAGATTAAAATACTGGGCCACTACCCCTGAGTCTGGTCTTTAAAGAGTCCCTGGGGCTTGAAACAGAGCACTAAAAACGTACCATGCTGCACGTAAGTGGGTAATTCCATACAACAGGGCCAGAAGGAAGAGCTCTTCCTGGAAAACCAGGTCCAGAGGCCAGGAGGCTCTTGTCATATTTGCACATACTAGTCCCTTTGTTGGGGATTTAGGTCACAAGAGCATAGGAAAGGCAGCTTTGAATCACCTGGCTCTTGCACGTGTTGTGTACACATTGTGCAAAGGTTTCTGAACTCAGCCTCCTTTCAAGACACACCCTTTGTTTGTTACTTTCTCTTAGGGCTTTTTCGCAACCCCATCCACTGCCAACATAAACAAGGTTGCACCATCTTCCTCCAATCTGTCTTTCTCTGCTCTGCTCTAAATGTCAACCAGCAACATAGCACTGTTCACTTGCTTAATTAGGCAAAATACGTGCCATTGCAACCCTGTATCTTGACACCCTTCAGGAGAAAGCATCTTGGGAATGGTAAGTGACAGAACCTACAAGCTGATCTTAGTCACGTTCATACCAAGAGTTCTGCACAGCTAGGACTTAGCTTTGCTGAGCAGCCATCAAACATCTGTAGGGCGCAGGGTGAGGTTAGGAAGAGTAATTATCAGGAATCGCAATGTCTAGTAGGAGTTGTTTCTGCAATTGCAGTGCTTTTATGTGCACCCTCTGCAGTGTGTAGCCTGTGCAGGGGAGAGAAGATGCTGCCATTTGGATGGCTTTTATTCAGCTCAGGTGGAACAAATTGTGGGACCTTATTCCCTTCTTAATAATTGAGATATCTAGAGTAGAACCCTTCTTACTACAAGGACACCACAACAAACACCCTGTGAGCACTGTCTGTAAGCAGGTAGGAGACATGGCTCTTAACTCCCAAATCTTAACTCCCGAATCCCACTGAAGAGGGGACATCTAGCAAGCCCAAGAAAGTGGAGGGTTGCATGGTGCCTACACACAGCCATTACAGCTGAGATTATCATGGCTGTGCCAGGACTCTCCGCATATGGTGTGTGAGATGCGTTTGCATCTGACCACGTTTTTGGCATGGTCTCCTGCTTGCTCAGATAGAGCTGCTCTGTGTGTGGGATGGGACAACATCCTGTTATGCTCGTACCTGATGGGTGCACTCACTGTGCTGGACTGTCATTAGCCACCTGAGCCTCTGCCCAGCCTGGCATGCCAGAAGCCAGGCTGTGGGCGGTGCTGCTCACTGGCTGGAGGCGGTTTCTTTTATCAGCAAACTTGATCATGGGGTTTTTCTATTTCATTCTCTAGCTTTCTTCAGCCTTGGATTTGCATAAGATCCTGGGTTAGGACTAATCTGATCCCAGGATGAGAGCATTGCACCAGGCCCAGTGAATCCTCTGTCCCAAACTGTCTTAAACTGGGTGTGTTGGCACTGGAAACAGAACTGTGTAGGGAGAAGCAGTGGCTTGAGTTTTCCTTAGTAATAGGAGGTGCCTTGCTTTGTATCTCATTTAAACTGAAGTGCTATGTGCAGGATTGCAGCGGCAACTCCCAATCAAGTCTCTATTTGTTTACAGCCCTTGTTGCCACAGTAGCCAGGTGCTTTTCATGTTCACTCCAGATTGCTGAAATGAGAATCATGTCCAGCCTCCAGGGCTTGCCAGCAGCTGTTGACTAATAACAGCACATTGTCCTTGGTGACAGAAGGTAGCATCTTGCCTTGCCTATGCCTTCTCCAGCATAGGAAGCAGTGGAGTAACAGACATATCTCACTGCATAGGTAAGATTATGCATTCAAGTCTCTCTCTGACTTGATCGCATGCTGGTGGATGCCCCTGGTTGTAAACAAGTATGGGGTCGTGCAATTCAAGAAGTTAAAGGTAGCAGGTTGCAATAGTGGTCATGACACCTTCTGAGGGGTTCACTAGGCGTATGTGTCTGAAAGGCTTTTCTAGGTTCCACTGGATTGAATCTGTGTCCATGCCTGGGGAAGCAGGGCTGGTCACCCAGGCAGGGTTCAAAACTACTCTTAAGACTTTCACTGGTAAAATGACAAACAGAGTCAAGGTTTAACAGTGCCATGTCTCTGATATAGCAGCTGCTATCTCTCCTGTTCACCTTTCCATCTGTACGGCCAAGAAGATGGCCCAAGCTCTTTCCTTGCTGAGTGCCAGATAGATACACTTACTTCAAGAACAATTTGACATCCTGACCTTGAGCTGATTTTGTGAAATACAGACATAGGCATGTACTGTTGCAGAATGTAATATGAACATGAGGTTGTGAATGACACTGGGCGGCAACCTGTCCCATGGCCCTAAATCCCTCAAGTCAGTGTTGATCTAATGTACATCAATTATAAAAAGATAGACTACCTCCTAAAAATGGCAAGTTCCACTTGCCACCAAGGTGCAACCTTGATCTGTCTCTATCACTGCAGTATCGGCTGCCCAGCAAGGCAAATGCTAACAAACTCTGAAAATGAAGACAGAAAAATGACCAGTGGAATAGTGCTGGTTGGGTCAGAGGTGCATTTACATGCAAGAAAATCACCCATCCACTCCCATGAAGCATCCCCCAGCTCACAGCTTGTCTGAATTGGTATGTCCTTGGCAATTCAGTCACTGTTGTCCCATCAGCTGGAAATGTCGTTATTTCAGGCATTATAGTATACACAGGCTCAGCCAAAATGTCACATCGTGAAACTAAACGTGCAATTGTCACGATAGGCGTAAACTCCAGTGCTTTGTTTTGTATCAGCAATGCTCAAAAGCCAAGAGTTCCTGCAAGAAGTAAATACCCTGTACTTTGCCCAGTTAAAGCAACAGTGGCTCTGCCTCATACCAGAATGTCCATTCCTCAATACCATATTTATTGGAATGATAGGAAATGAGAAAAAAATCTGGAGGTTGGGATTTAGTTTGGTTTTTTTTTGCTTGTTTAACTTCATCTTTGATTCTTAAGGCCAGAAATTTTGTGATTGTGGTAGGAACTTTCCCACCTTACTACCTAGAGTTGCTTTCTGTACATGCTTTCAGTAGGGATTTTTCTTGAGAAGTTTCCTGTTTTGTTTGGGGATGTTTTTGTCCTGATGATGATTTTGGGTCATGCCAAACCTCCATGTGAACATCTCAGTTACCCAGCTGCAGCCCCACCTTTCTCTGAGGAAACACCAAGAGCATTCCTCCCCCTAACAGACAAAGAAAGCAAGTTCTTTGCCCAGAACAACAGAGGAGCTTGGCTTTGCCAGTAGCAAATACCTATTCATATAATCACCCATAGGAGAAGACATGTTGGTGACAAGTCTTTTCCTTTTTTTTTGTTCTTTCCATTGGGAAGGGCATTGTTTCCTACCTGAATTCTGATTCTAGGGTGGGTTTTTTTTTTGTATGGTTTTTTTTTTTTTCAGTTTTTTCTGTTATGAAAAGGCATCACCATGTAAAGGCATTAAACTGCTACTGAACCCAGACAATGGTGGGAGGATGGCATTTGCTTTTCCTTCTTCTGCAAAGATAGTTCATGAAGTTGCATCCTAAGTTGTTGGCAATACATAGTGCTTGGCTTTGTGACATTGTGTACACTGTGTTGGCTCAGTGTAGCCAGCCTGCCCCATACCTCACAGTCTTGCACCACTGGGCGAATGAAGTAAATTAAGAAAAGAGTTTGACAGTTTGGCAGCTGCAGTGAAATGATTGTATATGATGATATGTAAATAAACTTCAAGAATATTTATAAGTGTCTTCCCTCTGATAATCAGGCTAACAGTAATTTAACTTTTCTAAACCCCATTTGTAAAGTAATTTATATTTAGGCAAAGTGAGTAAAAAAGATTTTTCTGTTGGCATAAACATAAGACAAAGGCAAGAGTCCCAACCCTCATTCCTTACTTCAGACTTCTAGATGCCAACTTTTCTTCTCTGTGAGGACAAAAAGAGAAGTTGGCTCTAGAAATTATAGTCAGTGTTTACATTTTATTGAACCACTAGACATTGCTGCTGGCCACAACACGACAAGAGTGAAGCAAAGAGATCCTTTCATTTGCCTGTGCTTGGCAGAAAATGTCGTTCTTTAGTTACTCAGCTGAAGTTGACAAGTTGCCCAGTATTTTTATTATCAGGTTGTCAGCTCAATCTCACTACTGCCCTCTTAATTTATTATTTTGCATTTCAAAATCACAGGTGTGACTCACTGCACAGCCAGAGGTTATAATGAAGTATCCCACTCATCTTTTAGCTCACCCTTTGTTCAAGACAATGCAGATTGCAGAAGGTTTCTGAGGAGGTAAGAGAATTGCAAAAGAGCCGAAGACTCCTCTTTTATCTAACCGATGTGTGGGCAGTGAAACTACCTGATATGAAACCAGTTGGGTGCAAAGGTGGGCATGGAGGTTCATTTGTCAGTATGGTGAGGGCTGAAACTCAGAAGATGATAGAGCAGCTGTAATTGAAGATAGGCACCCAAACTAAAATCACCTCACCCTGAGGATGAGGCCAAAGAAGGAATCCTGGGATAACATACTTCTCTCAAGATTTTCTCTACACTTTCGTTTCTCAACAGGGCAGAAGATAAAAACCAAGCAGACAGTTCATTTTCAATTAAAAAGTCTTATTGTCTGCATCATATGGTTTAAATTGGAAGTGACTCTAAGCGCAAGACTTTGAGGTATTTGTATTGCCAGCACTGTGCAAATAAAAATCTTGTTGCATTAAAGATTATTTTTTTTAAATATAAACGTATGTTTCTTAGCATAAAATGATGCATGTTTCTCCTAGGAGCATCTGAGGCAGGTTGCTGGGGTAAAGAAGATGGAGCACAGTTCTGTTGGAAAAAGTGTCTTGCTGCTGACTACAAAAATGACGTGGAAATCATGGGATAAATTCAGGATTTGTCTACATGGAAAATAGATGAGAATACTTTCTGTTATCAACAGCTCAGGCTAAGTAGAGGAAGAGACCCTTTTATCCCAGAAGAAGAGTGTCCGAGTCCAGAGCTAATCTGAATCAATTTGCTCTTTTAATTGGCTTCTACGTGCAGCTGGCCCCACAGCAAACATGCTGAGTTTATGATATAAGAAAGCAAACTACAAAAACTTAAGAAGATATAAATACAATTTGTTCCTAATAGGAGGAGCTTCCAAAGTAACCCTACAGAGTGTCCTGGCAACTCTTCCCTTCCCAGGGTAAAAGATGCATGTCCTTTTGCCAGCCCCAGTACCTTGGAGCAGTGACAGGCAGGGGCAGAGCTATTGGGGCACTCAGGTTTTTTTAAGCTGCAACATGGAGCTGTGGCAATGCTAAGTGTACCTAGTGCTCTCTATCTCACTGTAGCGGGGGGGGGGGGGGGTGGGGGGGTGGGAATTGTGGCTCAAAGGCTGTCCAGTGGCAACAGAGAAAACTACACCAAGAGCTCTTAATCAGTTCTGCCATATCCAATTTCTGTCACGTGTAGAATAATAGCTATCCAGCAAGCTGGGACATGCCTTACCAGCATCAATAGAGTTGTGCTTCAGAGCATCCCTCGAGGTAGCAGAGAATTATCCCCATTTTATAAATGAGGTAACTTAGGCACAGGGATGAAAGCCAAAATGTTCCAACCTGGCTGCCTACTGCTAGCTACCTACACCCATTTTTACGCAACTCATGGCCTGTTTTTCAGAAGGGCAGGGCAATGAAAATTTTGGCCTGAGGGATTTGTTCATACACAGTTTACTGGTAACAATGCCCAGAATGGAAGCCTGGTCTCTGCTACCTGTCTTACACCTTAACCTCTAAAAACATCCTTTCTGCTACTAGCCAACAGTTGGCAAAGGTTCTTGTGTATCCCCATTCACCATGCAGGAGCTCGGAATGAGCAATACAGACTGGCTGCCTACGTGCTAACAGCTAGAGACTTCTAAAGAGCAACAGCAGGAGTAAAACTGGTGCAATTTCATTACTTCCTTTGCAGATCTTCAGATCCCAGGCAACTTTGCTTGACTTGCAGTGCTTTGCTAAACCATCGAGTCTGGTGTGCAAACCTCTGTTCTGCCTTGCACTTGGCCTCCTCCTTCACCCCTGTCCCCACACCACTGGGCACCTCAACTGGCAGAGGACAGGTCACGTGCAGAACCAGTAACAACAGCAAAAGAGAGAAAACCAGCCACATAGATATCTGAACTCAAAAACACAAGCACCAACAGAAGTGAGTTAATCCCAGTGCTCATTCACCTCTCTCCAGCACTCTTTCTGGGCTTTAACTGAACTTCGAAATGTGCTCTGGTCTATTGGAAATTCTTGAGAAGCAAGCAAATATAGAAAAAAAAACTTCCTCCCATACCAACAACTAGAAAAATCCAGGCAGCAGAGCACTTGCTGGCTGGCTATAATCTAGCTTTGCAAGTGTCCCTGCTAAAATCATCCCTGCTAGGGGTTACGTGATGCTTGTCTTCACTTGTTAGTGACTCTTGCTCTCTTGAGACATGCATTTGAAAAATAACACTGGTTGTTGCTTGCTACCTGAGGGAAGGAGGACAAAGGCTCGCAGCTGTCTCTGTGGAAGAGTCACTGGTCAGGTCACCTCAAGCCTGACCTGCAATACCAAGTACATGCTGCGAATCCATTGCTGTCAGCCCTTATGCCTTGTCTCATCTACCACTGAGACCCAGCCACCTCTGACCTCTTCTTTCCCTTCTCTGAGGTTGTGCCCTGCTTATGGGTCTCTCATGCTCAGCTGCTCTGTAGTATCCCCCCACCCAGAGAAAGGACAGACAAGGGCAGGCGACAACCTTCAGCAAAGGTTAAGGCTGGAAAAGAAGGAAGTGTCAGCTCAATCAGGTCAGTGCAGCTAGCCAACTGCTTCCGTAATCCGTCTGGCCCAGGCCCCTGCACTGTTCTGCTTGTGCACTGAATGCTACTGCACGAGCAGCACACTGTTCCTTCTGTCAGCCTGCAGCATCCAGCCAGGAGATGGAGAAAAGGGGCAAGGAGGAAGCAGTTGATCGTAAGAACCTCGCAGAACTGTTTTTAACCCTCCCTTTTTCAGTGATTGTTGGGAATATGGACTTTGAGATACAGGTTACTTCTACTGAAGTTCAGAAGCCCAGACTTGGCACCCCCTCATTTCTTCAAAAGAAGGCACAGAGCCAGGTCTGAATCAATTCTTGTGCTGCAGGTCCATATTCCCAGCAAACCCAGAAGTTTTAAGAAGTGGCTTGTGAAATAGTCCCAGTTTCTTCTGCCCAGGTCTAAGGTGCCCGTTCTGGTATGGAAGCAACTGAGTCTCACCAATCTGTCAGCAAACAGGAGGAAGCCAGGGAACACATACCTCCCATTCAGTAAGAGTTGGTGCTGCACTTCATACAGCCGCCAATGCATTATTCCACAGTGAAAACAAACCTTATTCTTCTCTGCCAGATAAACACACTTGATCCGATAAAGAGCAGCATTTCTGACTGTTCAGCAGCAGCCAAACTCACGATGGGAAAAATAACAGGTGTTTGTCAGGCACTCCTTGTTTATTCACAGTGCTTAAAATACTTGCATGAAAAAAATCCGACAGATTTAATTTTCTATGTTCCCACATTTAAAAAACAAAAAACAAAAAAATCCCCTAATCTTGGCTCATGGTAGTTGAAGGCAATTCATTATGAAAGAGGTGTTCTTTCTGTTGTGGTAGCAAAGAAACCTACTTATGAAAGCGCCAGAGGAGCAGAATTGTATAACTAATTCCTGCCCGGAACCAATACATCCGCGTGCTTTCCATTGAGATCTTCAGGTGAAAGCTTTCATTAGCAAAACATGAAATTTTATTGTCAAAATGGGACAAGCAGGGATTAAGATCCTCCAGTCAGTGCCCATCATTGGCCATCTCTGTCACTCTGTCTTTTAGAAAGCAATGATTGCCTTGAGCTGGCTTATGCCCTCTCCTCTTGTTCTGGTGGTGGAGCAGCTGATAAGTGCACCGCCCCAGGGAGGAAGTTATGTGTCAGGCACAAACTTTGCTTCAATCCTTTGCTTCTCCGGGAAATAACTGACAATGGATCCTGATCAATAGATTGCATTCCAGAGAGGCTGGCTCACACACAGTGGTGGGGGAAGAGGAGGGAGACCCCATGTCTCCATCGCCTCTCACAATGGTCTGCATACAGCACAGATTGGAGACATCCCTGAGTCCCTTAGCAGGGTGAGGGGTTACTCAACGCCTGACAAAGTGGTGTGGCATCTCAGCACACAGCCGCTGCAGGGGTTTGGTCCTAGAAGACTTTGTAGTGGTGAACAGGCCATGGATAAAGTCCCTGCAGGAGCCACTCAAGGGAATATAGTAGCATCATTCCTGAAAGCTGTGAGCTTCATGAGACAATCACTGTAGCGGTCCTCTGTCTTTAGGCCTTTCCCTTCCTCTTGGCTATGCCTTCCCTTGAGGCAGGCATCATGCAAGGTGTTGGGATTTGTCATAGATGCTCGGTAGTTCCTTGGGTACCTGGAGGGTGCCTGGAGGAGCAGGAGGACACCCAGGACCAGTGCTGTCCCAACACCCGGTTGCTACTCCAGCAGGGTCATGGGTGGATCTAGCCACAGCTTACTCTCTTGCCACCAGTGTGGGGGGAAAACCCCCAGTGCAGTCAACCCAATGTCAGAATAAACACAGCCACATTTTAGTCACTTTTTAGTTCCTTGGAGGTGTGGGAGAGGCCACACCAACCAAACCTTCTCCCTAGGGGAGCTCATTTGTCTCCAAACAGTGGACATGAGAGACAGGCCAGATTGTGGCTTGTGCAGACAAGCAGCAGAGCAGGGACACGGCTTACAACACTGTGGTTATTATCTGCATTACAGCAGCGTTCCCAGCTGAGACCAGGCTGTCGCGGTACCATCAAGCTTGTCACACACACAGCAGCCTCCAGCCTGAGCAAAAAAGACAGTTTAAAGCCATAAAGAGAAACAGTGGCACAGGGAAGGAGAACAGTAATTTGCCGGAGGTCAAGCAGCAGAGCAGTGATCAGCAAGGGGTGAGAGAAGGTGCTCGCTGCCACATGAGATGCAGCAGCAACATGCCCTGCTGCAAAGGGAGTCCTCAAAGAGTGACTGAGATGAGGCTGACTGCAAGTTTCCAAAGGGCATTTCCACAAGTGGAGAGGAGAAGAAGGCCAATTGCAGCACGTGGCAGAGTGAGATGAAAAGGGTTTGGAGGCTGGAGGAGAGGAGAAAAGGGACAGACTATGAAAGCAAAGCTGGTGAACAAGAGCAGCAGCAGCCACCATGCACAGAGCAGCTTCAGCGCTAAGCACAGCAGAGCCACAGCAAAGGAACAGGGTCCAGGAGGGCGTCCGACATAATCAAACCAGTCCTGAGCCCAGCTACACTGAAGACATCTGGGCAACAGAAGACTTCACGCTTCTCAAGTGCTGGCCTTCAGAGGCCTGCAGGGTAAGACAAAGCTTTAAGCACACAAATGAAGTACAACCAAGTCCTGTTTAGCTGGTGCATTGACCTGAGCAAAAAGCAGGGAGATGGGAAGAAAAGGCAGGGACTTAGATAAGAACTCAAAAGGCAAAGCTTGTCCCTTTGCTTTAGTGCCAGTCAGGCACCAAAAACCACGAAACATTTTCTATCATGACAAACCCCACAGAAAGAAGTAGCCTTTCCAAGGCACCCAGTGCCTTTCAGCATCCATCAGTGAGCTGGTTGTCAGTGTGCCCCTGAAGCAGATGTAGGCACATGAATCTCCTTTGCAACGCAGGCAGTCACCAGCCCTGTGCAGCATTTCACCTCCACTGGATCGATACTGGTGACTCAGCATTTCCCCTACAAGGCGCTGTGATAGTCTTGCTCCAGCGACGGGATTATAGCAGCAACTCAAGTGTAATAATGGTGCAGCTGAGCAGCAGGGATTTATGAGCAGGCAAAGAAAATGAGAATTATAGGTGTCCAGTCGCTATGACAGAACCACCATATATTTCCTCTAACAAAGCGTGTGACAACAGCTCCATAAATTCACACAGTAACAGAAGTGAGCATCAGCTCGTCATCGCAGCTATTTAAGGAGCCAAGGAGCACTCTGTACTTATTGCAGAAGTTCACAGTTAGTTAAAAATAAGCATTAAAAAAAGTCACTTTTGGACCCTGGTTGAATAAGCCTTTTCTCTCAAGATGCACAACATTGCATTCCATCATAGAATCACAGAATAGTTAGGGTTGGAAAGGACCTTGAGATCATCTAGTTCCAACATCTCTTCTCCTTTTATGCCTAGACAACCTCCCCTTTGCAGTATTCGGTGTTAGGCACTGCCAGCTCCCTACTGAAGTACCTTAACTTGGGATGTGCCATAATCTTAGTGGCGAGTATGAAGTACTTGATCCTTTTCAATTACCAGCAACTCCTGAAATGTGCTTTAAAAATTCTTTATATGCAACCCGTTAAGTATCTAAGGAGAGCTTTCTTAAGGTCTAATTGCTTAAGAAAATAACCCAACATCTACAACATGCTGAATTGGGTTTTTTTAATGCTGTCTCATGATTAGATTATTTGCAGTACCTGTCAGCTAATGTTCTGTTTTCATTGCTAATTTAACACTTCTTGCTAAAGGGAGAAGGGGGAGAGGGTGAAAACAACCCTTCACAGTGAACCGCAAATCAAAAAATAGCTGCATGCTTTGTTGTCACTTCTGCTACTCTCCTTTCTGACGTATAAAGAGAAGCTCATTTTATAAAGACAAGCTCACCTTTTAAACATGAGAAATATCAAGTTTCTCTAAATCACATGGCTTCTTTCTTCCTCCTTGAAGCATTGGGCAAAATTTAGGAGAGACATCTCAGCTAGAAAAAAAAGTTGGAACTTTCTTAGGTTAAGGCTTAACTTCAGCAGTGACTGGAATGTAATTTTCCTATAAGAAAAAAACTGGCATCTCAGTGAAAAACTGAAAGATGGGAAATGGAAATTGAAGGTTGCTGTCTGTGGAGTGGGAGCACCAGGGAGCTTGATCCCATTCTCTCCCAGAGCCCTGCTCAGGCTTGGTTGCTCCTGCTCATTATTCCCATTTCTTTTGGGAGCACTTCCTGGGGTCAGGACAGCAGGTGGAAAACCTGTTCCTTGGAGGCTGATGAGGACCTGACGTCTTTGAGCTAAAATTTTGCTGAGGCACATCCTGTGACATTTTCCCAGGGTCAAAGTTATTTAGATTAGCAAAGAGAGAGGAGATTCTCGTTTGGTTGGTTTAGTAAGAAGTGGACGTTTTGCACAGAAATGATGTAACTTTGGTGGGGGGAAAAATAAAGGTTACTCAAGAGCCGGGTTAAAAGTGTTTAATGGAAAATTTTTCAACTAGCCCACTAAGATCCCCTCTTTATCTCCAAGTTTGAAAAAGCTGCTGTTCTGCTTTCCGTGGTGGCTCCTCCAAAGACAGCAGATTGTTTATGCTTATACCAGCAGCTATAGTGGGTTTGTTGGGTTTGGTGGTTTTGTGTTGGATTTTGGGTGGGTTTTTTTTTTTGTTGTGGGGTTGTGTTGGTTTTTGGGGTTTTTTTGGTTGTTTTTTTTTTGTGTGTGTATGGTTTTGTGTTTTGGTTTTTGTTTTTTTTGTTTTTTTTTTTTTAATACACATTGTTTGCTGCTAACAAACTCAGGAAGGAAATTTACAGTTTTGAATGGTGAGCAAGGTCTGCCAGGTCTGCAAGGACTGTGCTGCTGAACTTTGCAGTGACTCAGACAGCACAGGAAGCGTTTGTTCTGAGCAGCCCCATCTCCTGTCTGCCCTCCTCTGCTTCAAGCATGGGGTTTAAAAACAAGCCATGAGATTTCATTTTATTTCAATTTTGCCTTTTTTAGTTTTATTTTTTTATTCTTTTTCTTGGACTGTTTCACTACTTTCTGTGTACAGGGCTATTTACTAGCAATCAATGGTATTAAATGGACCTAGGCAGAAAGCTTGGGCAGAAAGTAGAAAGTCTTCAGCCTTTGTGGCACAGAATGTACTATTCTAGGCTGGATGCTGCCATACTGGTTATGCTAAATTAAATGCCTTTGTTTTATACCTCTGTTCCCACCTTGGAGGCTAAATATTGCATGGAAAATTGTAGGGCTGCATATGAGGGAGCAGGGGTCAGACAAGAGGGTGCAGCAAACACAGAGGACAGAGAGAAAAACAGAAATAAGAGCTCAGTACCAGGACCTGAGGGTTTCATGCAGAGAGCTCTGGCTACATTTTTATATTTCTATCTGCCAACAGCATTTTGCTCTTGGCAAATTCACCCCACCTCACTGTTCCCACAACTGACATGTAACAAAACCAATTAAAATACTTGTTAAAGTAAATAAATAAATAAAGGTGCTGTAGATGCAACTGTTCAAAGCCTAGCAGCTAGGACTTTTGCATTTTTGTTTCCTCATTAATCTGTTTATGAAAGGCTTGTGATTAGTTCCATATCTTCAGCTTCTAAAGTTAATACCTTTAAAGTCAAAAGTTAATACCTTTTTCGCTTTTAAGTGTTTATACTGAAGCTAACACTGAATTTACTCTCAGCTGCAATAAACACGTAAATCTGAACTGATTCATGCATGCAAAGCAAGTTCTAAAATTCAGTTACAAAACTTTTTTAAATAATGTTTAAAATGCTATTCTAAGAAATGGCACAGGACACCTGTTAGATTATTCTGGTCGGGGAGACTTCATATGTCCTTGTATGTCTATATTCATGTTAGCATCTAGTGCAGTGACTCACATATTTTTAATTATTATTCTATAAGATAATTTAAAAAATGCATCAGCTCAAAAGTTCTATTCAGCCCTTAACTCAGACCCATAACCAGTCTCTATCTGATCTGATCCTCATCTGAGCATACACAATCCCAATCTGATTACCACTATATGCGCCTCTCTACTTGTTGTGGCACAGCTAAACTTTGCCTTAAAGGTGACTCCCACTCCTATCAACAGTTAAGCATGTGCTAAGCTTCATTCCCATGGCTGGAGTGGGTTGGTTTGCACGCAGATGGTTAAGTGCATGTATAAATATTTACAGAGTTTGAGACATGGTCTGCCTAATTAGGTTTCCATAGCAATTAGCCCAATATCTTGATTGGGACCTGAGGCTGCTTCTATTATAATAAAAAAATGATATAAACCTCATTATATTGAGATGGTGAAACCAGAGCACTCTTACAAGAAGAGACTAAATGTTGGCTCCATAGCAGGCAATGGACTTAGAAGAGGCACTTCTAAATGTCATAAAACAAATGAAAATGACATTCTGCAGTGTGCAGAAATACTGTGCATCCAAAGATATAGATCTGAGAATCACAAAGAACTTGGCCATCTTCACTAAGAGCAGCCATAGCCCTGCTTTTGCTGGGTTTTAAGCCTGCTTTTGTTGCTGTTTTTAGCTAGCGTTATTGGAAACACGGTTTGCTCACATGATAGAGAAGTGCTTACAGGTTTACATTTATCTCTGAATTTTTTGTGTGGTTTTCCCAAAGGTTAAATTCAATATTATTAGAGAACTCTCACTGAAAGTACAAACTACAGGGTCAGCGGAGCAATAACTTCTTTGCTGAGAAAGCATTTCATGTCTCAACAGTTACTAATGTTGTACATATTAATTACTGTGAGCAGCAGTCCATGAAGGAAGTACATCTGCAGAGCAGTTGTGCTTCTGCTGTAGGTCTGCTGCAGCCGTTACTGGAGCGATCAGGGCTCCCAGCTGGCAGGGACCAACAGACCATGTGTGCACTGGACATACAGATGCATAGGAAACTATAAAACTGCCCAGCCTTGTCTCCCCATCCCATATCTGCTCAGGAGTTAATAAGAGAGGCTGGCCCTAAACCCTACAAAGCTCCAGCAACAAATTCCTGCTTTACAGATACTGACACCACTTCACACTGAAACCAGCCATAAACCAGCATCAGACCAATGCTGAATATGATTTGTCTTTTTTCTTAGTTTGGATATCAGTATGTTTCTTTTTGCATGATGAGTTTTCATTTTTTCACATACAAAGTATCAATACAAATTAGAACAGAGCTATATCCTTGGATTCAGGATTCTTTTTAAAGGAAGATGCTGCAGAGCATCATTAGATCCACAGCAAATCTAGATTAAGCAAAATGGCAGCTCATTAGCCCTCATGGACAGGCATTTAAAGTACTTAAGAGGGGACATAGAGCACTGCCCTTTACATTTACTTTGGCACTAATATCAGATTAGAAAAGAAAAGGTTATTAAGTAAAGGTAATTGTCTGTTTTGTAGAGGGAATCTTTCTGAGGCACAGCCTGAGGCACTAAACTTTAAGAAGGTTAATTGTCTCATGGTGGAAGTCAAGCTATTACTGTTATTATGGACAGTTAGGAAAAATTCAGCCTGACATCTGAAGTCCAATAATGAGCCTCAGAAATGGACCTGATTGGCTGGTAGCCAAAGGTCTATAATTAGAAAAATTGGCATTAGAAAAATAAAGACAAGCCAGTGGTGAGCCCTATCTGTGCAGATGTGGTACAGCAGCTGCAGCTGGAGAGTGGCACAGTGCTGCCAGCTGGGAGCTGAGCCTAGGAAAAGCCTTGAGCTGGGTGTGGGTGATGGTGCGCGAGAGGCTTTTGTGGGGTCTGTCCCTGAGACAGGCCAGGGCTGTTAGCACTCACTCTCACATGTGACAAAACCAGGTACTGGCTCCAGGAGCTGTAGAGGTTTAACCAGGAGTTTGCAAAAAATCCCTGACTCCCATTTCCGTCCTGTCAAAGAAGTTTGATGTTTTGTCCAAACTGCCAGGAAAATGGTGAAGGGTTTTAATCCTCCTGGCTCTGCTCATACCCATCCTTCACCCCACGTTCAACCCCCTTCAGTACCTCTATGTTCCCCTTTCCCATCTGTTTTAGGAGAAACAGCAGGAGGAAGAAGCTCAGACATGCCTGGATTTAACTCTGGAAACATGGTGAGAGGCAAGTCAAAGCTTCCTCGGCACCTCTCTTGGGCACAGGTGGGGTAGACTGAACATTTAGGTGTACAAAATGACCAAAATATTAATCCATGTGATTCTGGCTCAGACTTACAAGCTGCTGTCAGAAAGCTCAGCAGGAAGCCCACTGCAAACATCCACAGGAGTAAAGTTTCCCTCCATTTGCAAATACTTGACTTTGTTGGGGAGGCTAGAATAACGAAACTTCGTCTCCTGGAGAGCGAAGTGCTGGCTCAGCAGCTTTCTGTCCCCTCTCCCAGGAGAGCCCTTCCCATCCAGATCCAAAGGAGGGTTTCAGTTTCCAGCTCTCAACATTTTCGTTGGATTTTTACCTACAAGCTAAGGATTCCTCCTCAGGCACAGGAAAGCCTTTTCCTCTGTGAGCCATCTCTCTGTGCTACTCAAAGTATTGCCTTACTTTGTTTTCAGCTTTCTGGGTCTTGGTGGGCAGAAGATGAGCGTTTTTCACCACCACAGTTCCCATGTGCTAGTACCAGGGAGGAACAGCTGTGACCTCTGCAGTGTTAGCAAAGAGCTCTGGTTTGGTTTACACTGTAAATCCCTTGCCTGGTCCGGAAGAAGGCAACTATTTCTTCTATGTTTGCATCAATATTTAAACACCTCAGCACATCCTGCTGACAGCTTAGAGGTAAAAGTCAGGTTGGACGTTTTCCTACCCCAAGCTGATTTTCATCCTCTGAAACCCCCAACAAACTGTGTCTCTGCTGATGCTGCTGAGAAACTGGAGATGTCATCAGCCTGCACAGAGTGGAGCAACAAGGGACACAAACACAAAGGACTCATCCCCAAAATCTGTGACACAGTCCAGGAATAGGACTTAGAGCTACACTGAGCCTGACGGTGCTGGGGTAGCCTTCCCTGTAAATGGGGCTGCAGCCTGAAACCGGGGTGTGTAGGATCAGAAGCAGTCCTGGGACTTTTTGTGGCAATCACACAGAAAAGAGCAGAGAGACAGGCTAAAGGAAAAAAAAAATCAGTCACACGAGTTAGACAGGATGAGCAGCGTGGCAGGGCCTGACTTAGGCGTAAGCCTCCTGTTCCTCACTCAGACACTGCAGTGTGCTGCCAGCAGTCTTACCCTGAAGACCCTGGCTTTTAAGCTGACTGCAGGCAACTGTCTAAGGACAAGAGGAAGGTGGATGAATGTGCTTTGGTGACACAGCTTGATTCATGTGTTTTGAGTAATCTCCTGAAACAGGGCAGGCCAGACCAGTGGGATGACTGCGGTCGTGAGCAAAGTCCAGGGGACCAGACTGCAGAAAGCATCTGGGACCTGAAATCATGCATTGCATGTGGAAATGAAAAAAGAGGGAGAGGGTGGAACAGGAGCAGAGGCCGACATGCGCTTATAGTCCAAGCAAGTCTTGTGGAGAAAGGACTGTCCTTTTGTCCTGTGCTCTTCCAAAGCATAACATGTAGTTGGCCCCTGGACTGTGTGCTTAAGCTGTGAGATGACTGACCGCAGCAAGGAGAGGAGCTGCACCTTCCAGGGCTGGCAGCACTTGTAAAGGCTCTACTTGGTAATAGTAACAGTAAAGCAAGCTGAAGAGGACCTTGGGAAAGGCTCTTTTCTGAAGCATTAGAGATCATTCCTGGTTTACTTGTTCCTTTACTTAAGACTTGTGATTGTTGAGTTTAGCCCTGTGCTTGTGAGAAAACTCTCACACCATCTTCATCGTCGTGCCAGAGAACATCAGAACCAAACCACTGCAACTGTATATTCTTGTTTTGCAGCTGCTGAGACAGAAATCAGAAAAGCTTCAAGATATCTATTGATTGCAGCATTATTGAGTAGAAGAGCACAGCTTCACACAACATTAGACAACTTTTAAGTTTATCACACCTGAACTATAGCAGGGTCCCCAGTGGTGGACAGTGCTGGGTGAGCGCTTTGGTGGACCTGCAGTGTTAGCTCTTCTCAAGCTTGAGAAGATATCTAGCTTTTAATGGAGATGAGATGTCTCACATATTTTGCTCTGTACTTTTTGCAAGAGCAATTAAGGCACTTGAAGAGAAGAGCATAGGATCTAGGCAAGATCCTTCTGTACATTTGGTCTGACAGTAAATATTTCACACTCTACAGACTGTGCTGGTTCATATCAGAGGAGGGTCTGTCTCAGCAATTCTACCTGGAAAAGACAGCACAATGAACCTCTCCCACTTCAGCCCCAGAAAAGGAGCTTCAGGCCTTCTGACAGTAGATGCAGCTCTACAGGTCCCAGGCTGCAGAGAGTGCCTGACACTTCTCTGTGAAGCTGGGGCTAACAGTTATCCCTTCTGCAGGAGGTGTGTTGTTGAAGACCAAGTCAAGGAGTTATGGGAGGAAGCAAGCATAAGTTGATGTAGTGATTTGCTGGAGGCTCCACAGCTTTGTCATGGAGCCACCAAGGAATGAGGGCAGTGCATGAGATGAGGTGATCAGTACAGTCTCTTTTGCCCATGTAATCTAGGACAGTGAAAGCCCAGGTCTCCAGAGTTCCAGTCTAATGCTATATCCAATAGACCATGCTACTCCTGCCATTGATCCTTCTCAGCTGATTAATCCTCTTCCTTTCCCTGCAACTGCTCTTCCAAGTATGCTTTCCCCTGTGCCTACAGCTATGAAGCCAGGACCCTTCATCCAGCTCAAGAGAATAAGAGCAGGATAAAGCCATGAGTAGTAGGTACCAGTTTTCTTACAGCATATTTCTGCTGCCAAGGAGAGAGAGAAAAGACAGGCCCATGAGCCATGGAAGTTGGCAGAATCCCCGTGAGGCCATTCTCTTCTGGCCACACTTGACAATGTACTATAGAACAATAACTGGCCAGGACCCACAATGCAAACCTGCTGCTGAAGGTGGGAGACCTTCATAAAGGTTAAAACACTCCCTGTCTCTGCAGCCCCTTCCTCCAGCCAGAGTTCCACTTAATAATTAATTGGAGAAAACCCCCTTACAAAATAGCAACCAGAACATTTAGATCTTCCTAAGAAAAGCTACATCTGTATTTCTGTCATGACTGGCAGCAGGAGATATGAGGCATTTACAGAAGAAGGGTGGAGTGCTGTCACCGCTGAATCAGACTATCAACCTATTTTTGCCAACCACTTCAGGGCTTGGTGCAGGGAATTTTTCATCTCTTCAGCATCTGCTCACTGATAAGCTGAGCTAGTTATAAGGTGCAAGTTACACAGCAATTGTACGGAGGGATCAGGAATCAGTCCTTTCCCAGAGAGCTAAGACAGGGAAAGACTAAGGAAGGACACAGGAGGCCCAAGCAGAAGTGAATCCCAAATCATAGCTCCACTGCTAATATCACATTGCTATCTCTTGTTCCAGCAGAGAGGATAGGATCAGAACACCAAAGTTCGTAAGATTTTAGCTCAGAGAGAGCTAACAAATTTATCTGCTAGATCATTCCCTTCCCAAAAAAGCCATTCAAAGGAGCCCCTTTCCTCTCCATTAGTCCTCTCACGTGTCATACAGCTAGAAAGATCTGGCACTGGCCATGGTACCCGATGTGTTTCTGTGCTGCTTTGAAGCTTTGAAGTGTTTTTTTTTCTGTGCTGCTTTGAAGCTTTACAAGTGTGTATAACCACACCCAGCCATGTAAATGTGGAAGGAGCATGGTCCAATGAGTAGACCGCACTAGATATGTAGGAAAATGAGGTGTGTATTCCTCTGTCATATGTAATGGCTTGTTCAAGTCTCAGATGTTCACTACATCTCCCAGGTTCTAATTTTCACTGCCAGGATAGTGTGAACAAGAAGTCCTTACAGAATGATCAGAGATCCTCTGATCAAGACCATTAAGTGTTATTGTCATGTAGTTGACTGAAGTAGAGGCAATAGTTGTATGATTAGTCATATTTATGACACAATCCTTATCATCATTCATTTCACGGATGCTTTTCTCACCAATCCATATTCACTGCTTGGAACATTTTAGACCCTTATACAGCCTCATAAATCCTACCCAATTTTGCTTCAAGATGGGCAACCTTATGTCCTAAGCTATTCTCTAACCTAAGATCTAGCAAAGCTAACTAAGAGAACTTGCATCTGATGGAGAGCATATAACTCACATCCTACTGAATCTGTGTGCTGTGAAAAGGTGTGATATTTGGTAAATACAGTAAAAAGCTGGAGCTAAAGCTGTGTGAAAGTTTGTATGCATAGTTTATAGTTTTATAATTGACTAATTCATCAGTAAATTCAAATAATTCAGAATATTCCATTCCAGGTGCTAGGAATTGCTTTTCAGAATTTGTATCAGACTCTATCGGGCTAGGTGACAATGGCTTTCAACGTTATTTTAAAACTATTGTATATATATATTTCTAACCTCCTTTTTCCTTTTGCAGGTGTTGGGCTCAGGGTAACTAAGGATCCTGAATTCACAGACAATAAAATAAATGTATAACTAAATGTTGCAATGAAAGCTTCCAGAAACAATATTATTTTCTGGCAGTTACATGGTATTAAAAATACATTAAGGCATAGGGGAAGAGGCTATTGATACTTGCTGGAGGTGATCTCATGGGTATAATGGAGGTCATGCCAAGTCATGACTAGAAATTGCACAATATCCAGTCTAATTTCTCCAGTACACACTGTACTGAACTCTTATTGTTCCCCACCTGTGCTCCTGAAATATCTTGTTTTGCCATGTCACTTGCCACCAAGTAGCCCTGAGAACTTAGAGACTTTCTCTGCCCAAAGGCTCAGTGGCTTTCACAGCTCTATGGTGGGAGATGGTAAGAGAACAGATAGGTAGGAACACAGCTGAGCTCTGAGGTCTCACTTTCCTCCAACCCTTCCAGAGGCTTGGACACACTGCCAAGAAGTTCCTTCACATTACTCTCCAACAGTGAATCTTTTTAATCTGGAATTATATTAGACTCTTAAAAAGACCCATAATCCCTCTTTAAGGCAGCTCAGTCCTCTTCGCCTACATGCATGGCATATTCATGAGCCAAAAACCCCAAGCCCAAGGTAGATCCCAGCCTTCTGAATGTCAATGCAGGCAACCCAGCCCTCCAGGCTGAGATTTCCTCTGGAGGTAGGAAGCCTTGGCTGCCCCCATTTACCACACAATGAAACTGCACTTTCCCCCAAGACTAACCAAAGGATTTTCTTGCTGTGACAATGAAAGGATGAGTTGATCCTATCAGACAAGTGTCCTTTTGTCCAGGAGGTTTTGCTGTTAGCACCTTGTGATTTAAACACACAATAAGCACTTTCACCACTGCTTGTAGTGCTCCTTGGTGGGGAAACCTTGATATCAACCCTCTTCTAGATTATCCAGCTTTTCTCCATGGCTACTCAGCTCATCCAAGCAGCCTCTTCCTTATGCCTACATGCAATGCCTGCCTATTTCTTCTTTATGACCCAAGCCCTGTCTGTTGCACTTACCACATCCTACAATCCCACCACACTCCTAAACCCTACTCATGTTGTTAATATCATTCTGAGCTCCTGAGCAAAAGCTGTCACCTATGCCCAGGTGTAACATAATTGCAACACAGAAGAACCCAGGGACTGTCTGGCATTGCTGAGTTGTAGAATGGTTTGGGTTGGGAGGGACCTTAAAGATCCTCTACTTCCATCCCCCCTGCTATGGGCAGGGACACCTTCCATTAGACCTGGTTGCTCTAAACCCCATCCAACCTGGCCTTGAACACTGCCAGGGATGGGGCAGCCGCAGCTTCTCTGGGTAACCTGTTCCAATATTTCACGACCCTTGTAATGAAGAATTTCTTCCTAATATCTAATCTAAATCTCCCCTTTTCCAGCTTAAAGCCTTGTACTGTCACTAAATGCCCTTGTAAAAATTCCCTCTCCAGATTTCTTGTAGGTACTCTTTAGGTACCAGTAGGCTACTCTAAGATCTCCCTGGAGCCTCCTCTTCTCCAGGCTGAAAAAGCCAGAAAGCCATTTATATTCAGGTCAAGTCAAATTTGTGAGTCTGTTTTTTAGGAGAAATGTCTCTCAAGACAACTCAGACTTGCAGAGTATGTTTTGAAAACTGTCATGAGCTCTATTTCAAAACAGAATGAGAAGGGCTTTTATTTTAAAAAGCCTAAGCTTTATATTAGCTGATCTCTTATTAAGGGATTTAAGATGGTTTTTTTGTGGCTCTGAGGTTCTGACTTATGATAACAGGCAACTGGGATGTTCCTGAAGAGATTTCAGTGCTGGATACATTTGATTCCTTCCTTTCTTGGACACCTTTGCTTCTTCCCTGATAACAAAAGCTTTCCACCTGGGGCATTTTATCCAATTTATCCTTTTGTCTCAGCCACCAACAAAAGGGACCAAAAAAAAACCAACCCCAAAAACCCCTAAAAGAACATCATGACTGGGCTACTATCCCAGCCTGGCAGCCCCCAGCTTTGTTGTTTCAGTCAATAAGATGGATTTCAGGAAGCAATTTCAAGGGGAGATCCTCAATCCAGTGCTTTACAGGTGCCACTAGAGCCTTTGCAGAAGTTGTAAGATTTGGGATCAGAGGCCCTTGTTTCACAAGCTATACCAACAAGCTGCTCCATGTTGTTGCACCACCTCACATCCAAGGGGATTTAGATTTACGTGATTTCACTGGTGATGCAGATGGAGGAGCAACAGCAGCTCTGGTAGGCCATTATGAGCTACCTTCAGGACCAACAGCACCGCAATAGCAACAGCAAAGTCCTTGGTGCAGGTGGAAAACCTCCCTAGGAATCTAAGCAAGCATTAGGGTAGCTGGAATTAAGTCCTGCTTACGGGGCTACTCTAATAATTGTACTCAACCCAGACAGTCCAGCATCAAGCATTTTGTTGCTAAAAGCTTCGGTTATGCCATGCTGCAGAAACAGCCACGCAGCACAAATCCCCAGCTAAGGGCGGATCATGGTACGCCTGTGCATCAGCTGAAGTCAGGTCACAGAACACAGATGGGCTAGGCAGAGCAGAAGAAAACAAATACCTGTGGTTTACAAATAGGGGAACTAAGACATAAAATAGGCAGTTAGTGGCCAGTCTGATGGGAATGCTGAGATAGAATGAGGAATCAAGCAAGTTCTCCAGGGTCCAAAGTCAGGCACCAGTTGTGGTGTCTGCCCTACACACATGTACACACACAAATACACACAGTCCCCCTGGCATCTGCCCTGCAGGAAGCAAGGAATTTAATCTTTAGCTCTTAAAGAATCTTTCTTGGCAAATCAAATGATGAATATCTGTACAGCATTTTAAGAACCTTGAACAGAAGGCTCCATCAAAGCACTGTATTAATAGTTTGTTTGTTTTCAGAAAAGGGAACAGATGGACAAAATCTTGGAAAAAGAGAAACAAGATGTAAAATTCCTTTCCCTCTTCCAGAAGTGACTAACACCATCCACTTAGTGCTATTGTACAACAGAGATAAAAGGTAATGGGTTTGTGAGAATACTTTTGGTATGTGTAGAAATCTCTTTATCAAGCAAAGCTACAAACTGCTGGCCTCACTCTCCACTGTTTTAACAAAAACCTGCGTAGAGTTCCAATTGATAAAACTATTTCTGGCGTTCTTTTATTCCCTTATCTCCCTTGTTCTTGGGGAAGTGATGAGGTATTGTCAGGCATGGAGTGCCTGGATGCTGGATTGCAGGGGCACCTCACAACATCTCTCAACAGAAAGCTCTATAAAGATAGATTTTTACTGACAGATCATTCTGCTCCACTCCAGATAGACTAAAGTTGACATGCCTTTTCCTGTCCTTCCCAAGTTCTTCAGAGCAGCTTCATTTCACTCCTCCTTGTGGATGTTCGCTGGTTTCTTCTGGGTTCATCATGGTTTTGCTCTTATTGCTGCAAAGATCCTGTAGCACCAAACTTTGAACATGTCTTCACCTGCAGATTCTCTTATGGAAGAAAATAGCAAGCAATAGTCACTGGAAAGTACACAACAAGAACAGGAGCAGAGATTACTTTTTCTGCTTCCAAGTGGCTGTGCTTGAGGTGAAGCAGACTCCACTTTGTGTTTGCACCAAGTGTTCTGCTTGAGATACAGATAAACCCTTTCAGTTCAACAGAACAGAGTAGGGTCCAACAGTGAGCAAACACCGTCACAGCTATTGAGGTAGCTTCCATGAACACATAGCTCCTAACAGTTTCCAAAGTAATTTTTCAAGTCAGAAACCTGTTTCAGCCCCGTCCAGCTCTTTAACACACAGGTGAGCTTTATGGTAGGTATAAGAGGCACGTTCACTTCCATGGGAGACTTTTAAGTGCTACAGAATGATATCATTACCAATCAGAAAAGAATAACATCTAGATATCCTCCAGAAAGAAAATTCCAACCATCTATGTTTAATTCCTAAACATAACTCACATATATATGTATATATATGTACATATGTGTATTTACGCATACGTTTTTAGGTCACGCTGTTGCAATCAAAGTTGAAAGGTTTCATTAAAAATAATGATACCTGAATGTTGGGAGAACCTTTTCCTCTATAATAGCAAAGCTGAGATCTCAATGAGTAACAATATGATTTTTATAGCTTTTCAGTCCTTTCCAACAAAAGGCTCATCTGGAAGTGCAAAAAGCTAGTATGACTCCCCAGAACATGAGGCAGCAGGAGAGAAGATACAAATGCTCCTTCTTCAGCAAAGAGTATACCACAGAGCTCATGACAGCCATGAGAGTCCGAGGCTCCCCTTAGGCCACTAGTTTATCATGCTTATGTCCTGCCAGGGTCTACAGCACAGTGCTGACGGCTAACAGACAACCACCGCTCCCTCTTTCTATAAGACATGGGATTTCTAGGAATCAGCAAGTTGTTGCTGCTGACTCTAGAAATTTGATCAGATGTGGCTTGAGATGGTGCAGCTGGGTTTGAATTTCTTTGCTATTGAATATGCTAGCCGGAACACACAACTAGATTGCCAGCCTTCACTGAAACACAGTAATTACCTGCCACATCATCATGGACAGAATTTGCCTGACAGTGCCCAGCTACTCCAAAGACTGTAAGGAGAAGGCTGAGATTCAGGCATCATTCAGGAACAGTAGAACCACACAGGTGCTGGAAATGGTGATAATCAGAACATCTTCATGTGTCTTAATATGATGATCACTAGCATTGCAAAGGAGTATGCACTCTTGTGTGTCCCATCCCTCCAAACCTTCCTGACATCCCCACAGTAGTGCACTGGAAAAGAGCTTGGGCAGACTCTTAAGGGCACACCATAAATTACCATTGTGAATCCTTTGGGAAAGGCAATAGCAAGAGCGTAATGTCACTGCTGAGCACTTGAGGAGGAACTAAACAATTTAAACAGAAGAATGCTGAAAAAAACACAGCCGCATGCCATTACTCTTTGAGATCTTTGCTTACAAGCACAAGGAGGTGAACTGTGGTTCCTAGCTTCTTCCCGTCCTCCTGCAGAAAAAGGCATTGCAGTCAGGGATAAAACTCCCTTTTAACACAGGGATGATTCTGTCTGATCCAGCCAAGGAGCTATGCTGGTATAACAGTCAAGCCATGCGAGAGCCAGGTATTCAGCACCAGTGGGAAGGGGAAAGCACAGCCTGGAAGCAGCTGCAAGGAAGCAGCCTGGTTTCCACCAGGCATGTCTAGGGGCAGAGACCCAGCCATCATCTCTCAGCAGGACAAATAGAGGACTGGAAACTCAGGCTGCTGAGGCCCGCAGTTCACTTTTGCTGCAGAAAGTGAACACACGCTAGGAGTTTGCTAGGTTCATCTTGGACTACTCTAGTTGTTGGGGTTTGGTTTGACTTTGTAGTCTCAGTAGTTCTGCTAGGAACTGCACTCCAGCCTTTTTTGTGAGCAGTGCTGCTGAGGTCAGAACAGAACAGAATTCTGACTTAATCCCACACTGTATTTCAACACACGGAAACAATGTTTATACAGAACGCAGCTCCAACTGCATGTGTGAAGGCAGGCAAGGTGAAAATCAGCAGCAGATCTGCCAAGAGAATGGAGCAAGAAAACATCTGAGCGGGTTGAATGCATAGCAAGGATGTGATGAATGTTTCATGTATAACTAGTTCATGAAGCACTTTTGTTCATACCAGAATCAAAGACTTATTATAACAAAGAGCTGTATAAAATTCAAAGATGGGATGCCTGCTACAGAGTTCTTGTGCTCTATCTACAGGTCTCCAGAGATAATCTGCTGTGAGGCCAGTTTTGCAGTGCAGGCTGGAGTAAGTCACCCATCATCTGTGTCAGCAAAGTGGAGATTGTTGTGCAAGATCCTTGGATGGAGATCATCACTCAATACCAAATTCTTTGCAGTCCCATTTCACCATCTGATTTCTACAGCAGCCAGTGTTCTCTATAGAAATGTCATTCGCTTCATCTCACAAATCCACTGATGAGCTGTTACAGGCCCAGATGTCAAGCTTTACAGCAAGAAAAGAAAAAAAGAAAAAAGAGTTAAGGTATTTGTAGTAGGTTTGTTTTTCGTTTGATACTAAAATAAAATAGGCATTTCTGTTAGAAATGCAGAGAGAGCACTGAACCAGTGGATGGATCCTCTCTAAATAGATTAAAAAGACTATCCATACCAGCTGAAAAGAAATGTTTTGGTTCTTCTAATTGGTAGTCGAAAGGAGGAATGGAGAGAGCTCAGGTGCTGGCATATATGGAGGGAAGGATAGACATACCTACTTCAGTGAAAGAGACAGAGTACTGCCAGCCCTAGCCTCACAAAAATAATGGGTTAAGGTACTACAAGAATTCAAAATAAAAGGCAAATACTTTGCCCCATCAACGGTGTTGTAATCTTAGCTGTGTTGTTTCCCTCAACCACCATAAGCACTAGAAAGAAGCCTTAATAACGGATTTACTCCCTGTATTTCAGGGGCAGGGTCCCTACAGGAGACAGAAGAGACATGATAAAAATGTCAGGAGCTGCGTGTACAAGGAGATAATCTTATTTCGCTTGCTCTAGCAACTGCCAAGGGACAAGAAAAGCAACAATTAATTATAATCATATTTTTGAAAACTACTTTTTACTTTGAGAGTTCATTGTTAGTAAAGGAGATCGTGTTTATTTTTAGAGTATGGCTTTTGTTTTGACATTGCCCAGTCCTGAACGCATGAAATCACCTCTATAATAGGGGATGTAGCAGGGGGTGTGCAGGGGGGTATCTGGAATAAGTCCAAGCCCATCCTTCCTAGGTGTCATGCCAAATCTGAGCAGACATTTACATTTTCCCTGCACAGTCCAAGCATATGCAAAGGGGTGGGAAATAACCTCCCTCTTCTTCTACAACTGAGTACAACGATATAAAAACCTCATTCTCTCTCCTTTTATGTTGCCCATAAAGCTCCAAATGTTGCTCTTAAATGGAGTCCCCCTCATGCATATAATTGAGTGATTTCTCAGCCACCTGCATTATGATATTACTCAGCCAAATGTTGTCTGTTCTCTACGTTAAAGCACTTTTTGCTGAGTTTTCATTTCAGCTGCTGCTATGCATGAATTTTCCAGAGCCAGAGCAAACACAGACTTCAAGCAGTGTAGGACAATTAATATTTCTAGTTAACCTCATTGACTTCCATTCTGCATTAAGTAGACAACAATACAAGAATCAGATTGACATCAATCACTGCTTTCTTAACAACCCTGAAAATCCTGTGCACTTCCCTTTTCTGAGAAACTACAGAAATAAAAATCCCAACAGCATGAGAGTTAATTCATTAACACTACACATGAGTGAATGCAATAGCTCCCTGACAGTGATATGTAGGAAGGCTGGCTTCCACTAGCTCCTGCTAGGCTGGATTTTCTGGTGTCTAATAGTGCAGCTAAGCTCAATTTGCAACCTTAGCTGTAGTAGGATTTCCCCTTCCTTCAGAGGACAGGTTGCAAAACCAAGTAGAAAGTAAAAGTGTCCTTTACTTCATTTTTGTATTATTTTATTTCATTTATATGCATTTTCATTGGTTGCTTAGTAAAACATTACATGGGCATCACTCTCCAGCTTTCAAAGATGTTTGGAAGACAAGAAAACCACAACAATTTCTGTTCTACAAATGAGGAAACTAAGGCATCAAATGGTTATGAGATATCCCAGTACTCACACAGATCACCAGGGGCACCCGAATTTTTTTCCGAGTTTGGTGTTCTGATGTACCGGTAGGCACATTGTTTGATATAAGGGAAAAACGGAACAAAATTCTGACAGTCTGAGATCTGCAAAGAGACTGCCTTCTATGTTTTTTTTTCCATGTTGAACATAATGCTTTTAGCAACAGTAAGGTGCAAGTATGGAAAGAACAATGGATTTCCTCCTGTAGATCATTAAAACTTAAAGTTGTATAAAAAACACTTTTTGCAGCATTTCTCATAAGGACTTGGGTTTAACTTCAGAAACTGCTATGGGTTACTAAATTGTTTCTAGGGGTGAAACAAAGAACAACTTGAGCAAGAAAGACTATCCTCTTTCATATATGGCTGTGCTACCTCTGAGACAGACAACTCAAGCAAATCAGACCAACCATATCCATCAAAAAGCCCTTGAAGCCTGCACACAATAGCTCATGAATCATTGCAACTGTGATTCACTCCTGCTGACCACTCACTCCTCTGTCCCTGAAAAACCTTTGGCTTACATGGACCTTGAAGAATTTGTTTGTTTTTTTTTCCCCCCAGTTTCCAGCTGGACTGTATTTCCCACTATACAGTGCAGCCAGCCCAGGGTTGCATTGCAGCACCTTGCTTCCCTAAAGAAGAGGCCAGAGGGTTTCAGGAAAGACTGGGATTCACCCATGATCCTGCCTCAAAGGAGGCTGCAGCACCCAGCCTTGGATCCCCTGAAAACCTCTACTGCTTTTCCACAGGGAAAATATTTTTCATCTGAAATGTTCCAGTTTAAATGCTACCAACAATCAGCTTTTGGAGCAGATGATTTTTTTTTTCAACCTACTCTGTCTAGCTGCATTTTTATACTTCATCAGACTTCACAAAGCCACCCCTCGGTACATCATAACCATGCATTAGATAATGATCTTGCTGTACTCATATTTTGCTGTCATCTTGGCTACTTTAAATGGATGGTTTTATTCCTGGCAAATTCACAAATTAGGTGGCAAGGGGTAAATATGCAGTGCTTAACATGCAAAGCAAAATCAAGGACATGTTGATCTTGGTTTGTCTTTGTATTTTTCAGTGTAAACAAAGTCCTGTGACTTTCTGTAAAGGAAAGCTAAAAAAGAAAGTGTGTGAGTTCTTTTTTTGGTCCAGTAGAGATGTTGTGCATCTTTCTGCTAGGGTTTAACTCCTTCCCATTGCTGTGTAGGCAATTTCTTCTAAGTTCAGTAAGGTTTATGGAAAAAGCTATCTCCCCATCCAGACTGACCTATTCACCTTCTTTCTGGAGAAATAGAGCACAGGTTACAAGAAGTGAAAAAGACCCAGTAATCCTGCCTTATCCTCTGCCTGGTGATGCTGAATTACATCCTATAATCTGTCTTCCAGGGCAGAGCCTGTTATTTGAAGAGACTAGACACAGAACAGATGCTACAAGTTTTTCTGACCCAACACATACATTGCCCTGGGTGTCATGAATTAATTAGCTGCTGCAGATAGTTTATTCCTTTCCCTCCTGGATATTGCTGCCCAAGTCCTGCATGGTCAGTAGATGCTGCTTCTTAAGATAGTGCAAGCTGCCTGTGTTAAGCACTCAGATGCGCACAGTACCCACAGCTGACACTGGTCAGGGGTAGCTGATTTCAGTCCTGGAGCACCCATTTTCTATGGGTGTTTATCCTGTTCAACGTAACTAAGGAAACTCACAGAAACCTTTGACGGCTTTGACCTCAACTTGGGGTAGGGATTTACGACAACCTAATATGCACCCCTCATCTAAACACTGGATCTTTGCATTGATTTTAGATAGAAATATGGTAGAGAAATTGCTCCAGCTTCATTTCCAAGAGACCAGCAAAGCACAGCAGGCACTTTCTACTGTAACTTGGCTGTAGCTCTAATCCCCCACAAGGAAAGTAAGAGTCCCATCAGTCCCAGTTTTGGCAGGAAGACTGTGTTTGGAGAGGGTAGGGGGTAGGAAAGACAAGTAAGATCCTTCAGGCCTAGAAAGTTATTTGGAGATGAGATCTTATTAGGAGACTAACAGAAAATAAGCATAAAATATGTATTTTTTTGTTCTGTGATGACCTGTGTGACCTGGAAACCAGAAACTACTCCTTCTAACAGAAAATGGAATGGGGACAAATGGTATAGAAGCACAGCAAAGGAAAGAGCAATCGGCCTCTCTTGAGATAGGAGTAAAGAGGGCAGGGGAACTACCATGCATGGCATAGAACCGAGGATCTGAACACCAAGCACGTCTGAAGATGGAGAGCTAACACTTTGCTGTCTTTTCTCCCCGTGATGAGGGTCAGAACTGAGAAGAAACACATGACATGGGTCACATTCATGGCAAAGGCTGCTGAGAAGGACAGGAGAGCAGAAAGAGTGCAAGAAGGCAGCCAGGACTTGGCACCAGGAGCCACCACCCAATAAGGAAATGCTGTTTGCAACCAGCACACAAAGGCAGGAGTTGGCAGTCAGCACTGCCTGTTGAATTTAGCTCCCGACCCTTCATATGGGTTTTGCAGGAAGCAGGACCACTCCTGCAGCTTTCATTACTCTTTCCAGGATGGTAAAAAAAGGAAATCAGACATTTACTGGTAGTGTTATTTGCACTGTGATTTTGTACCTCACTGGTCTGGGCAAACAGGCAGCAAGGGCTTGAGGCATTTGTTACCTGGAATTTTTTAAATTCAGGATAAAAAAATAAGACTGCTGTGTGCAACACAGCTTCTAAACAAAGGAATTGCAAGCACTTGCTTCAGCCCTGTCCTCCCTTTTACCACAATGTGACTGTAGCTTTGTAGGATTTTGTTCTCTAGCAGTCTTTATTCTCTTACCAGTCTTAGCCCATGTCTCAGTAAACAGAGGTCCCCACCTGCTAGGTAGCCCATTCCCCTCTGTTTTGGCAGTGTTATCAGAAAAGAACTGAAGGCTAAGTACAAGCATCAAGAAGCAAGTGCCAAGACATATGGGGTACATAACATATCCTTTGTAGAAGAACATAGTTTGCTTCCCAAATGCACACACCCATCTCTCAATAGGAGGAGGAGCTGGGAGACACCCAGGTGTAATTCTTTTTCTGCCTCATTTTTCTTTACCTTAATGAAGGGCCCAGATGATTTCTGTCATTGACACTTTGTGGTGTTGGGTACCACCGACCGTTAGTAGAGGGTTGAGGAAAGCACAGTTGCTACCTTATGCCCCCAACATCTTATCTTCTGCTTTCCCTGTTGGGAAGGGTGATACTATATCATGCCCTGCCCCTGGCACGAGTAGCTGCCTGAAGTTGCCAGTGCCATAATCAGTGATTATCTGTTCAGGGGTGTTCAGAGACTCAGCTGTGACTGTCTCTGAACATCACTACCCAGAGGAAGGTGTGGATGTTTATTAGGCCATGGCAGTTTCTGAGAACAAAAAGCAGGTTTGGGGTTCCTCATCCACATGGTCCAAACTGGAGGAGAAAAGAAGCCCCTTGCACCTGTCAACGAGCCTTATTGCCAGCAGAGAGGAGCTGTATTTTTTAACAGCTCAGTAGATCATGTCGGCAGACAACAATGTGCTCACTCCACAAGACACAGAATTTGACAGGCAAAACAACCTGCCAGTTGCTTATCATCAGTGCAAATGACTGATTTTTCGGTTCACTGGCAGTTCAGAATAATCTGAAGGTTTTATTTTGAGTCAAACTGAAGAATTCTTTCAGACCTTTCAGCTCACCTTGATATTTCACATTTCTTCTCCAATCTCTTTAAAAGAAACTTTTCATTCTCTTTAAAAAACTGCAAGAAAAGGGAATGCTTCAGTTGATCCAGAATTACTTCTATAAGTTTAGCTTCCAGCTACTGTGATTCAGTGGCAGATATTTCTCACCATAAAGAGGAAACTGTGGTCAGTTGAAACCCCAGATTTTCCTTGGACAAAGCCCTTTTATGAAAATTTTGGAAAAGCCTCAGCCTGCCTTCTGCCTTCCTTCCCCCCATCCAGTCATGCTGCTAAGGCCATCACCCACACCTATATTTCATAGCCCTAGAGATCACAAGTCAAAAGGGAAAGAGCTATTCATTTTCCATCTCTTTTCTCCTTCACTCCCAACAGTGTCTCCAAGACCTTTTTGCACATCAGTAGAATCCTGTTCCACCTCATCCAGACATCCAGAGCCAGCCTTATGCCATCCCCTGTCTTTAAAATAAAAGCACATTAAAGTGTCAACCAAGGGAAGAAAAAGAGAAGGAGTAGGTGCGCAGGCCAACCCTCCAACCCTGCAGGTGCTTCTGCAATTGAGTCTTGGCTCAGGGCAGTAAGTGCTAGTGACTTTTAATTTCCTCTGTCCCCAGGCATCCTGGATAATATCACTCAAGACAGCACTGATTCAACTCCTGACCTGGCAGACAGTGCTGAGTGTCCCACCATGCTCTACTGCGTACAGTAAGCTTCACATAAGCCTGCTAAGCCACTAGGCTACTTTGGCAAGTCATTCAATAACACTGCAACTTCACAAGGAGGGGAGGAATCCATGCCAGGGAATTGAAGACCCCCAAACAAATTTTTAACACAAAATTAATTTTTTAATTGGACTGGAGTGAGGAAGCATATTCAGATCTTGACCTCAAATCAGATCAGAAAGGAGAAGTAGAAAGTCATTTGTCTCTAGAGGTTTGTAGGGGGTCGCAGGTGACTTTAATAACTGATTCTGCAAGTTAATAGCTTGGTTAGGGATGGGAATAGACTAGAGATGATACCAAGGAGTTGAAGTTTTAGTCCAGTTTGCTTTGAAACAAAATCTAGTGTCACAGCAAGATCACAACTGGAACGGAACAGGAGCTTGGAAAGACTCACAGATTATTACACTTAACCTCATGCTATCGCAAACCTTCTCGTGACGATTTTGAAGTTTGTCAAGCTACATCCTTAGACAGGACTTTCTTGCATTCATTGCTCCCACTGGGAATCAATTTCAAAATCTGAGGGTCAGAGACTTTCTCCTAATTAGCAGTCCAAGACTGTATGGTTAGCAAAACACATTTATTTCTAGCTGCAGTAGCTATTCTCCTCTCCTTAAGAGTAACCCTCCAAGAGGTTCCAGACCTGTGTGGCAACAAGAAGCAAATTATATTTGTTCTAGTCTTGAGAGGCAGATGTAAAATTGCTGCATCACGACTACGCTGTTTTAGTTGATACCTATCGATCAGCTGTCGGCTACCCTAAAAAGTTCTGAACGATTACTTGATGTCCAGCTGCCCAGAGCAGCTCTTTCTGCTGTAGTTTCCAGAGTGACCTGGAAAACCTACATGCAGTAGGCTATGGGGGAGGGGGGTAGGGGTTTCACTTGTTACAGGGGTCCCACTACTGTTCAGAGCAGGAACAGGATTTAGTGCCAAGACAGAGTAGGCTTCACAGGTCTCATGGCCTAACTGCTCAAGCAACCGTGAGCTGAGTTGGCCCAGTGGGGCAGCTGCACTGCCTCCTGTCTCATCCTTGTTCTCTGCCTCAGCTAGACACGGGTGAACATTTCTGAAGGAGTCAACTTTTCATGTAGCTCCCTGGAGCTGCTTCGAGTATTCCGGTTAGAATTTCAGATCTATGTCTCCAGTTCAGGACCTGCTGAAGGATCAACAAGAATATCTTTGTGAGTGTCTGAGAGTCGCTGAGTTGCAAAGTGCTTGAACATTTGGCTGCTGCTAGGAATCCTACTCTGATGTTTATTCAAGTCATGACCCAAGCACCCACAGCTCCAATTTGCAGACAACAGGAACCAAGAGCAGTCGACATTTTTGAGCATCTTCGATCTGTTAGCTGACATTTCCTGAAGATGAAAAGCCTTTGGGTTGACTGCCCAGGAGAGAAAGCCCCCTGCCCCTCAGACAGCTCCTGCATGGGCCTTGGCAGTGGGCCCAGACAATGTCAACAAGCTTTGAGCATGACTTACAGCCCTATCTGAGACAGTGAAGAAAGCAGAAACTCCCATGACAGCATTCACATTCAGGTCTTGTTGATGAAACTGCTAGTCATTAATGCCAAAACCAGCAGATTTATTTTATTTTATTTTTTTCCCCTATGCGGGCTTCAAAATCCACATCAACAAGCAGAGCAGCATCTTTCACATAGTTCCTTAAAACACCTCTGTGCCACAAGCCTACCCCTCACACCCAGCTGGCAGCAGACTCTCCCATGGCAAGACACAGCTTCCTCCTCATTTTATCCTCCTTCAAACACTCCCATTTACGTTTTGTCCACTTGTTGCATCCTGTCTAATTCCTGTTCAGGCGTTCATCAGGAAGATTGTTTTTGCTGCTTGCCTGTGCTGCACCCAAAGTAATGAGCCCAGAACCTTTATGTGATCTCCTATCTGATACTCTGATTTAAACTGAGACTACAAGGAAGATTTTCCTTTCTTCCACTCCCTTGACAACCAGGTGGAAAACATGCAATTTTAGAAAAACAAAGATAATCGAGAAATGCACTTCAGGGTCTGTTCAAAACATTTAATTTAACAAGCAAAATTCTGATGTTGGAGTTACTTAACTTTGCCCTCCTCCTGTTCACACTTTCAAACAGAGTTCTGCACATAGAAAATACCCTTTTGAAACAGGAGTCAAAATGCTGTCTGCAAGCTGTAGGAGAATATTTGATGTCAACATCACTATTAATCCCTTGACGAAAACTCAAACCACATTTGACATTAAGGAGCAAATAGGCTGGGCCTTACAGAAGCAGTTACAGGGCTAATTTACTGTTCATTCACAGACTCTAGCCAGATCTTCATGCAAAGCAACGCAACTACAACTTCAGGTCATTTGTGACCTTGGCCTTATTCAAAACAAATGAGCACCTAATGCTTACAGGTTCCAAGTCCTAATCCCCAAACATCCAAAAACCTCATTTTGTTTGCTCAGTATTAAAAAAAAAAAAGGGTTTTTCTTTTTTATTCCCCACTCCCACCCCCCCCTTCTCAAACAAATCCTTCCTGTCTTTTGACAGAGTGATACTGTGTGCGTCCTTGAGTGTGTTCAAAAGCAAAGTAGTGTTCCTTTCTAATTACATGGCTTGTCTTATCAGCCCAGCAAAGGTTTGTGTTTCAGGTGTGGCTCTGTGCCAGGTATGACAGGCCACTCACCATTCACACAGCACAGAGGAAGAGGTACAAAGCATATATAGGCTTACAGACTTTTCTTTATCGCAAGCACCAGGAAACCATGTTCTCACCAGCTGATCCTCACAGACAAGCAAACAGCCCCTAGACCCAGAAGATGGCTTAGGAGGAATTAATTTATGTTTACCAGGTTGATTGAAAGATATGTGATTTTCCAACTGAAGCAGGAATAGAATATCAGCTGTATTTTGATTTCACTGCTCTATAGCCAAAATCCATAGAGAAAAGGTGTAGCTAGAACTGGGGCAAGATATTTGCTTCTTCTGTTATATTATTAAGAGCATTAATGCAGAGATTTTTCCTCCTGAAGTGGGTTGGAAATTATTTACAAGGGAAGGACCAACAAGGAAATAGTTCCTATACAGGGTGATGAGCTGGTGTGCTAGATAATGCCACTGCAGAGACAAGCTGCATTCTAGGCTACCCATAAAAACATTACCACCTTGAATCCACTGAGGTGTTCTGTTACTGCACACCTGTATTAAAGCAACCTGGTAGCTCAGCTTTCACCTATTAATTTGGAAACCGTATACTGTATTTACATAGAAATGTAAAATACTCTACATCTGAACTGCTTTCATTTATGTCTCATAATGAAAATGGACTCCATATGCTGTCTGGATGCTCAACAACCCTCCCTGCCCCCCACTCCGAAGACCTTCTACCATTCTTTCCTGTGCCATTTTCACCTAATAACTCATGAGGTTACTACTAGGATCATTCAGAGCATGCATATCAAGCAGGATTTCTAATGAAGACTCCCCATGTCTTCCACCATTGAATCATTAGAAAACATGTCCTACTGTTCTTCAATTGCCCAAACAGGTGTTCCTTTGGTTGGCTAAAGTAGCCTAACCATTCTTTGCCTGTAGTGGATTGAAAAGTGGTGCCATTGGCCAAGGGGCCACCTCTTACTTCTAGCAGACCAACTCTTGCAGAAAGGAAGCTAGGTTGAAGATGTTGGGGAAGCTCCTCCAGAGATGTGGTGCATTTAAGGAAAGCATTGCAAGCTTTCAGAGGGCAGTGAAGCCAGTGATAGCTTATTCAAGTTCTAGTAACCCTTGCACTAATTTTGTTTAGGTGTCTGTGTCCTGAAGAAATTGCAAACATTTGCAGTCTCTAGGTAATCCCTAAGCAGGTAGTTTTGGCTAGTTAATTATGCCCTGCAGCTTATTCACTCACAGAATGAATTCATAGCCCTGATTCATATCCTGGACAGAGCTCTTACAACAGGGGAGACAGAGGCATCTGGTGCTTCTGGTCCAAGTTTTCAGGTGACATGCCAGTTCAGCAAGACCTCAGGATTTGCCAATGTTTTCACAGGAGGAGGTCCTGAGGACTCAGATGGTTACATAGTCCCTTCTCACACCTTGGGACAGGTTCAGCACTCTTGAAGACTTTTTCTCAAGTCAAACCATTCCCTGAAGCATTCAGCAGATGCAAGAACTTAAGTCAGTTTTTATACAGTAGTTGCCGATGTGGCTGTCCTGACTATAGGAACACAGTATCCTGCAGTCTTAGAGGTGTTTACCATCACAATAATTCCACAAGTTAGGGCAGTGTTACTATTTCCATTGTACCGCTAGCGAACTGAGTCACAGCACTGATGTAACTTGCCTGAAGCAGAAGATGAAGTCTGGGGCAAAACAAGGAATTGAGAACAGATCCATCAAATTCCTGGCAGGAATTCCAAGCTCAGACCATCCCAGGTCTGAGCCAGTTGCCTTTGTGAAAGCATATGGTAGGGCTTTAAGCAGAGTGTCTAAGACTTTCACTTGCTTGAGGACATGTGGAAGCACCAGCCATACTTATTTGGGTGAATCTCCTGCAGCAGGATGGGATGCCATTGCATCACAGCCCAATAACATTCTGTAAAACCCTCAGGAAGAGAGCCTGATGCCAGGCACGGGATCACCAGGCAAACTGGGCAGCCAAGGAACCTCTAGCACAAGCAGTATCATGCAGCACCTGATCCAAAGCCCAACAGCAGCCGTTGTCTCCAGCACATCTTGAGCATGCTTGTTCAAGCAATCACTCAACACAAGATGTATTTGCAAGCGATCTTCTTTTGCGTATGGTAATGTCCAGCTGGCAAGAGATAACTATTAGGTTTTTGAGTGCCCTACACACACTCCAAATCAAACAAACCCAAAGCTTTAAGGCATAAATCATAGCACAGTGTTTTCTTTTCCAAGATGATGTAGCTTAGATCAACATCATACTTCAACATAATACTCAGTTAAAGGTGCAGAAGACACTTAACTGAACTTACTAACAATGGTCCTTGAGATTTAGAGATGTTCCACCTGTTCAGAGAGCAGTCAAGAAATGACAATGCTCCATCTCTGGCTGACTCCATGTCTTGGGGCTTTGTTTTCTCAGGGCACTGGTGAACATGGGATGAAAGCCTTGTTGGAACTGATGGAAGGCATTGAGCGCATTCAGGCTCAGCTCTCCAACAACAGCGCACTAGCCATTAGGAACCAGGGTGAGCTATGATAGCTTTTACTTTTTATTTTACAAAGATAAAAACCCTCCCAGGAGTTTGCACAGCTGAAAGATGAATGGAGCCACTGCACAAAACCCACCCACCACTGGCAGCAGCAGAGATAAAAGTTGCTAGAATTTGATTGCACCCATTATTAAAGCTTATCTTTAACCATCTCTCTGTCTATTGATTTCTAGCCAACTATTAACTAGCAATGACCTTAGTGGCTTGAAAGTAACTGGGGAAGTCAAGTTAACAAAGAGGAACCTAGCTGCATACAAAAAAAACCAAGATACTTTCAGAGACCCTCTTTGCTTGTGCTCACTGCAGTAAACTTGTGCTGAGTATTTTTCCATTAAACATCTGAGTCAATGATCCAAGAAGCTGAGGGTGTGGGCAAGCAACTGAACATACAGAGCAGAAGGAAGGAACAGGAGCTAATTGCAGTTGTTTAGAGCCTTGAACTGAAGTAATCTCAAGCAAAGTCAGAAGACAGAGGTTCAGGTTTTAGGACCTCAGGTCCACTGGCTTTAGCCTTCATGTATATTAAGCAGAAGCATTAATTATATGCAGGTCAATTTGACATTTTCAGGAGATACCATTATACTGAACCTAATGTCACAGAAAGCCACCTTATGTTGTTTAAAAACTTGATGAAAATGGGCAATATGAGTTCTTTTAGAATGAGAAACCATCACACATCTATATTTTATCATGCAAGCTGTTCCAGCCCTCACCACTTCTCTTTTCATGATCTCAGAATTTGTACCATTTATCCTTTCACTCCTCCAGCACATCTGCCCTGGTGTCCCCCACATTTCCCTTCATATAAGGCTCTGAGGTCCCCTCTACAGTCACCATGACCTACACCTTTCCCAGTGCAATACTAATGGCATCCTAAAAACTATCCCCCTTTCCAATACACTCAGCTTCTTCCCATGTCTGGTAACTATCAACTGGGAAGGAAGCAGCATTTTCTGTGGCTTGTTTCAGGCTAGTCGTGCTCCAACTGGACAGTCATCCAGCTGGTCAGACAGTACCTATAAATTTTGAAAATTCAGAGTCTTGCATACTTTACCCACTTACCTGACCCTTGCTTTTCAAGAAGCTTTCAGTAACAAAATACTCAGGTTTCTGCTTAGATTAGCTAAAAGTAGTCAACGGGTTCTGAAATTTCTGAAGGAATACAATACAGATATCAGTATTACTATTTTGGCAACGATCAACATTTTTACACACCACATTCTGCACCACTTCATTTTTGGCCTTGTTTAGAACTGTGGTCAGAGAAGTAGTTCCTAAGAAAGTCTCTTAAAATCTCAGAAAAATATTGCCAACCTGTAACCTTCTTGATTTAAGCCCATCCTGGATCTAGTAGAAAATCTGAATGCGAGGAAGAAGTTAAACGTACCCAAAACAGGGCCAATTGTGGTGACTGTACAGATCAAAGTGGGAAATTCCAGAGAGGAGCATCAGGTCCATTTGGTTTAGAAACTTAAGTGAGGGTCTATTTCTCCTTAAGGGAGAACAGAGGTGGGGGCATTCACATATCCAAGTTCACACAGGGCTCTCTCATCTGTAGTGCAGGAAGAAAAGACAACATTTCTTTAGTCATAGTCCCATGCTACAGAAGAAGCTCTTGGAAAATTCTGGTGCTTCCAGTCTGTGGGGAAATCCTTTGGAAGAAGAGCTTTGTGCGCTTTCTCATTCTCATCATTGACAAACCAGGACTGCAGGGGCAGCAAAAATAATTTAAAGAAATAATTAAAAAAAAAAAAGTCATTTGAGGACAGAAGAAGGTATCCCAAGTCATCTTAATTTGAAACCTAAGTAGAACTCTAAATATTTTGGCAATTCAGCCATTGACAGATATGATTATTTTTGGACTGACACCCAGGTGATCCTCCAGCCAGCCATCCTTCTCAAAGAACTTCTGAACCTTTTGGTTCAATTTGGTCGCATTTCAAAGAGCAGTAGAAATTTCAGCAGCAAGAAATACCCACAGGGTTTAGGGGAACCTATGGAGGAGTGGAGATGGAGATCCAGATGAGATCGCCACTGTGGAAAGGCACATCGTACACCACCCTTAGGAAACAGCCGCCTGGCCAAACAGCACGTGTGTCCTGGCTGGCCAACTACTGCTTGCACAGTTCTGTCCCAGCTACAGCATTATGTTATCTTCTGTGCTGTAATGTCACAGGAAGAGCAGTGTGAAAAGAGCTGGGGTTATTATGGTAGAAATAGAAGTAGGATGAAAAGGCCAAAGGACAAAAATCCACAGGAGACTTCAGTAACTCTGGTGTTCAGGAAACAACAAGGCTCTTTCCCATCCCTTCATCTTCTTCCTGTGAAGGGTGAGATTACACACCCTAAAGGCAGGAAGACACACACACCTCCCTAACCAGAAGAGGCATGGTGTTATAATAGCAAGGCTATTTTTTCCCCAGGAAAAGAATGAAATCAGCTATTTACACTGGACAAATTACAAGCTCTGGAAAGCACACAAGGCACATAAAGAGAGCAGTTGTATCACAAATAAATATACAGTGGGGGGACATTATTGATTAGGTTTGTAAATACAGTTGCCCAATCAATAGACATTTCTGGAAATGCCTGGTACTTCATTGGTGCAACTTGTACAATGAAGATAAATAGTAAGAGCACTTAAGGAACACATCTCCTGACACCATTGCTGAGCACATACAAGAAAACCAGAACATGGTGCAGCAACTGCACAAGCCAGGACTAATCCACTATACCTCCAAAAAGATTAAAAAACAAGCACAAATCCAAACACAGCCACACTATCAAAACAAGCACCTGGATCTCAAAGGTACCTGCACAAGTTCCTGTGGCTCTTGCTGTAGATGGCTGGCACTGCACCCAGAATGGTATTAAACTTACACATTTGTCATGCCCAATTGGGCATGCCATGGGTACCCCAGGATCCTTGCTGTGTGGAACCACACAAGATCCCCCTGTTCTCCCTGAATAGCCAGACTGCTGTAAGGGTGTCGCTAAGCACAATAGAAGTCCCAGATCTTGGAGGAGAAAACAAGAATAAAGCAGTTTGCCTGACATGACCCCTCCATAGCAGCACCAGCTCCCTGTTATTTATGGCCACCTGCTTCTTGGAGACCAGGTTGGAGCTCCATGGATCTTCCCATGCCTTGCTCTCCAAGGGCATCCAGCCATGCTGGAGCAGGATAGGGTCTCACATTGGGCAGCAGGACCCTAGAGAGACAATGGTAATGCAGCAAGAGCTGGGAAGCATCGCACCAGCAGTGCTGCAGAGAGCCCCCAGTTAGCCCCAATCCAGGCTCCTCAATATATCACAATCCTGTGCTAAAAGTAGCACCTGATGGGAAGAAGGGAAAATCCACCTCAGCTCCCCAGAGGCTTCTCTGCTTCCCTTCTTCACAGATAGGAAGTTTGCTCACTTTGTAACATGAGATCATAGTACAGGAAAGACTGAGGAACCAGACGCTCATTTAAGCTGCAGCTTTTTTACTGCAGCTGCCAAGGATAACGATGTTTGCATGAAATGTGTTTACAGATATCACTCACATCCCTCCAGTGAGGTAGTGTGTGCAAGAGCCACTGGCCAGCTCATCATAACAAAGACTTTCACCTGCCCTACTTACTTTAACTGGCCACATCACTCCAAGCAAGATAAAGCAGGCAGGTTTCCTATCTACCCCACAGCACCCAATGCTGCCTGTACAACTAATGGCTGGAGGGAGAAGAGAAGGCGCTTGCAACCTAATCCTTCATATATAGTTTTTAGCTGCTAGTGTATTTGAATGCAGATTGATGCCAGCTGGGTGGTGAAAGCACAGGATAGCGGGTCTTCTCACTGGGCATCGCCTGCAAGTGTTTCATATTCTTCCTTAGGACCCTAATGACTTTTCCCATCAGCACGGCCTTCCTTGGGAGGTCTTAGGATACAGGTGTCTGGGGAAAATGCTGGAACTTTGTCTTCCCTACAGGAGAAGTGACATCTAATCCAACCCTCAGTAAGTGACTCCACAGGACTTTGCTAGTTTGTAAATCACAGCAGGATGAGAGGAGTTTATGTGGAGTAGGAATGACTCATTTTTCTGCTCCTTAAATGCTGGTATTACTCACCAGAAAACTCCCCATGTATTCTGAGTGATTTCAGTGTTTTTTTTGTCTTTCATTAACAGCTCGTTTTGTCTGCTTCCTCGTCACAGTATCCTCCTTATAAGAACTTCCTGCATCCTTTGTCACCGCCTCACAACATCATTGCAGAAGCCAAATGGCTCATGAGGCTGGAAAAGACATTAGGTATCTAGCAATCACTTTGTCACTTAGAAAAAGCCACATTAGCCTCCATGACTTCAGCCAGTACTCACCAGCACTGTTAGACACTGAGGTTGTGGGCTGCATGGATTTTCCTTGTGACTCAAAGCAATTTTCATTTACAGTCTAGAGCTGAGCATGCATTACCAAAGGGTGCGTAAATGAAAGCCCTTAAGCTTATTGCACAAACGGGATTTGTACCCTTACTTGAATTCCTGCATCTCCTAAGGAGAGAGTGCATACACGCTGCTTTTGGGTAGGATCATGATATAGCTGGTATGGGGAATTAAAGACATAGCCAAGTTATTTCAGCTATTTGTGCCTAGTTTCCCTAGCTGTAAAATATGTTTGCTTTGCATTGACCTTGAGGTTAAACATAAATTTCTAGGCCTGGAGTTGCTACACACAAAAGACTGTACCAAAACAAAGAAAAATTCTTGGAGCCCTGGAAAGCAGAGAAAGGGAACACATTTAACTTAGTGTTGTGGGCAATGTCTTCTCTTTGCTTTCCCTCCATCCCACAAAATTTTCTTGTATTTTACTGTAAATTATTGATGTGTGAAGTGCTGCCTCGTAAATCTGGGGTCACAGGAAAGGAAGCTTTATTTCTTGGTTAAAGAAATCATTTCACAGCGTAGACAGCTTCTTCCAGGGTGGCAGGTGAGTCCTTGGCCACATAGCATGCCAGGAGACACTGACAATGCACCAGTGGTAGGATTTCCCAGATGGTGTGGTTCTGCCTGTCAGTCTGCAACAGGGGAACCCAAATGCTGCCCCACTAAGAGTTTGGCATTGCAGTTTTAATACAGTGAAGTGTATCACAGCCCCCTTCCATCAGTGCTAATGCAGAAGTAGGGCTACATCAGTGTGCCAAGTTGCATTCTGCTGTGCATCGTCCAGACCCATGAGGGCTTTTACCTGCTGCTCTGCTCAAGCAAGAGGAGTTTGTGCTGGGGCTGCAATGTCAAAAGGCTGTCCCTTGCCTATAAACAGCAGACCAAATTTTGGCCTGCCCCAGTTATTGTGGTGACAAAATAACAGTGAAAAGTCTCCCCAGAGCTCAGTACTTGAAGCTGCAGTCTTGAGCACAAACCACTTCATTCCTCAAAGACCTTACCGTAAAAAGGAACAGAGGGAATATCATCTCTACGTCACAGGAACGAAGTTGCTCAGATCCTTAAACGTTTCTGAGCACTGGACCTGCATCGATTTCCACAGCAGTCAGGCACTCGCACTTCTGCAATGAGCCACACGCCAGTGACTCACCCAGTGTCAGACAGAAAGTCTGCAGCGTGGCGGTGAAGACAACTTCACTCTCGTGGTGCTCACAGAAGCACTTGTACCACCCTGAGCACAGTGACACTTCCCCTCACTCCCTTCAAGCATCATTATTTCATCATGTCTGCCAGGCACAATTTGCTGCTGGAATTCATTATTTTTATCTCTGCTCTTTGATGGACACCCCTGTGGCACATTTGACTCATCTTCTTTCTAATATTGTCATGATAGAATTCAACACCCCCTCCATTCTCCTCAGACTTTGCAGAAAAGGTGAATTTAGAAACTTCTTTCCCAGAACAACTGATGATAACAGCTCCATTGTGCCTGGGAAAATCAGTCACAGTCTGTGCCTTCAAAACCCATAGGAATGTTGCTGCTATAGCTGTGCATTGTGTCAACTATGGCCGTGCAAGGCGCACAATAGGGAACCACCCTCTTTCCTGCAGAGCTTGTGGTCTTAACAACAATCCATCCACTGAATGTTTACTATATAAATATTTAGCTAAAGAAAGCATCCAAGTCACATAAAAGCTCAATGAATTGAAAAGGTCAATGGAAAAACAAGTTTTTCAGGAGAGTGGGTTTATCCATACTATGACAATTTACAGAGCTTCCTTGTCATATTTAAAGAGAAGTGAAAGCTCACAGGGAGAGAAAAAACCTTGAGATGTAAACCCTTCACATGCAAACCTTCCCTATACAAATCCTTCCAAAGTAAAAACTCCTCCACTTGAAAAAGGAGAGGAGAAGAACTCCTGAAGTTAAGCAGTATCTGCCTTCTGCCTGTGCAGGGCTGATGGACCTGGGAAGTGCTTAGTTCCTGTCATATGGACAGGCATCTGAGAGTTAGGGTAGAAAGGTAAGTATGCTGGCCTGAGTCTCATATGTTTGTTGAGGTTACATGAACATGTACAGATGCTGCTGTTTATGTCTATATGTGAGAGAAAAAGAGATGGCACATCACAGGTAGCTTTAGGAAAAAAAAAACAACTTTTACTCTTTTCTTGGGAGAAAGATTTTCTTGAGCTCTTGATGCCAATGGGAGTAGGAAAATACTGTTTCTCTTTACTCTTGAGGAATGTTTTCCTATTTAATAACCATCTCTAGAGTGAGGTGGGATACTCCTATGCAGAGTCTACAAAATAGCAAGCTGCTTCTTTTTCACAAGTAAACTTCAAATCACTAGAAAGAGCTTATGGTTCTTCCCTTTAGCACTCATGCTGTGCACTGCAAACCACTGAAAGAGAGACAAACAAGGACTCTTACAAACATGGAAACAGAGCAGGTTCACAAACTTACACCTACTTTAAGGGTTCTTAAGGACTGCTGAGGAGCCAGCATCTGAAGCCTGTGAGACCACATGGTGGCTGGGCTTTAACTCTTCATGTTCCTCCATGCTATCTAAGCATGTTTCTCTACAGCTGCTTCAGAGGGTGGTGGGAGGCAACCACAGGACCCAGCAACTACATCTTCTTTGTGGTGGCAGAACAAGAAAGATAGATGCATGATTACACAAAAGAAAAAGAAAAAGAAAAAAAAACCAAAGAAAAGACAAGAGAAAAGAAGAAAAGAAAAGGAAAAGAAAAGGAAAAGAAAAGAAAAGAGAAAAGAAAAGAAAAGAAAAGAAAAGAAAAGAAAAGAAAAGAAAAGAAAAGAAAAGAAAAGAAAAGAAAAGAAAAGAAAAGAAAAGAAAAGAAAAGAAAAGAAAAGAAAAGAAAAGAAAAAAGAAAAGACCAGCTTCATTTCATCCTTCATTTCATCTTGATAAGGTCAGCTTTGTTAACCATAATGCTTGGAGAATTATGGTTAACCAGACTGTAACCCAACCAATCTGTGGGCTTGGCAGTGGCGTGGGAGACTGTCTGAGCAAGGGTACAGGTCTCTGGGGAACACCAAAACCACAATCATTTTTTGTGCTTTTCATCTATAGCAAGAATGAATCTTGACCCTGCCCTTCAGCCTCTGAGGACCAAGGATATTGGGGCATGGTAGCTGCCCAGACTGTCTAGGGGGGTTGTTCTTCATGCCAGTAGCAGCTGGGCCCCATCTAGAGATCTCTCTGAGCCAAGGTACAAGGAGTGGTCTCTCCAAAACGTGCACCCATGCTCAAGTATCTCTGCATGTGTGCATGTCTCTTCACTAAGTTTACCTTTTGGAGACACGGCAGTGAACCAACATTATGGCATTAGTGTGACAAGTGCATTCAGCAAAGCTCCGGTAAAGTTTTTTCCTGTCTGGTCATGGCATGGCCACACAAAGCTGTATATCATCTAAGGTAGGAATCAGATGACTGATACGACTCTTGCTTCAGCAGAGGAGAGCTGCTGCCAGCTGGGCATGTGAGCAGCCCTGCCTCTTGAGTTTAGAACAAGAGTATTTTGAAAGAGAACATGTATGGGATATTTTGGAGCTCAATGATGTTGGGTTTTTAATTTTTTTTTATTCTTGATGGGAAAAGCTTGTGGTTAGTGGGCTTTTACTCTGCATTTCCTGTTTCATGATCTCTGTTGTTCCTACTGTAAAATACTGAATGTGAGATAATTAAAACCAAATTTTTTATTGTCATATTCTCAATAGCTGTTATGACATTGCAGACTCCTTTTGTGGTCATCACCCCCATCCTGTGAAGCCCGGGCACATAAGATTTGTCTTAAGGAAATCACAGTCTTTCAGTCCTTCACTGCACTTGGGATTACCTTAGTTTGGAAACACAGTAGGTTTGGTTTCACCTGTAGCATGCAAGATTTTTTGAATAGACACTCCTGGTTAGCATCATACGCAACATCTCTTGGTAGATTATAAATTGTTCTGTACAATGAAGGAGAAAACCTGACAGATTAAATAGGACAAAGGCCAGGATCCAGAATCTGTGGCATCTGTTCCCAGACTGAAGAAGTTGTTCTGTGTTGGTGCCTTGCACTGACCACTTACATGAAGGTCAGACACCCCTCGACAGCCCATTGTTTTGTGGTAACTGAAAGGCACATTCTACCAAAGTTTACCCACCAGTGTTTCCAACACATCCCGTCAGCAAAGCCCTTGAGTCTTCTAAAGTACTCTTCACCGGCTGAAGCTCAAAAGCAAGCAAGACCTACAAGGGTGATCCCAGCTACTACCCTTTGCTGCTCTCTAATTAATGCTGCTGCTCCCAACTAAAACAGCTCCTGAAAGTGCACAGCACATCCATGGACTGCAAAATGCAATGGTGCTGGACCCCCTAGCAGTGCCCAAGGAGATGTCACAGGCTCTGCTGCAGGGTGGCCTTGCTACAGTAGCCAGACATGCTGGGTAACACACAGCCTGTTAAATCTTGTAGAATTCACGCAGGCAGCAGGGGCTTCCCTGGCTGCTGAACGCTGTAAGTCCACTTCATAAGGCACCAGTCAGAATTTCAGATGTTTCTTGACCAGTAGAACTCTCAGTGCTGTAGGTATTTTGAGAGAAATGTCTTGTACTAAAGTGTTTATATTACTGTAGCACTGAGGATGCCTCTTCTGGGCCAGGATCTTTGCTATGTGAGATGCTGTAACACAGGACAGAAAGACTGCATGTCCCAGAGCTTACTGTAGCCACAGTACAAAGGGCAAGGGGTGCAGATAAAGGGGCTAGTCCAGAGAACGCGGAGGTGACATTGGTTTGTGTGATAATCAGTTGTTTGAGTGCACCTTGACCATAATTTTTCCAAAGAGAGGGCTTGATGGAGGTTAGCAAGATGCCATTCATCTGGGTGCTCTCTCCCAGGCATGTATGGCTGCATTCCCAGCACCCCATGGGAGAGGTCCCATGTCTCAGGGAGCATCCTGGCCAGCAGCACCTACAGTGTGTGCAAACATTCCACATGTGGGAAACATGTTGAGCTGCTGAACATGTCTCCAGTTAATTATAATGGAATTATAATGATGGGTAATATACTGATTGCAGCCTCAGATCAATGCTGGAAATCTCAGCTGGAGACTGTAAACCGTGCAAAGGTCTCCCTTTCCATGGTCAATACCATTTGAGCCCCACTGAGACCACATCCATGTCAGCCAAATCAAACCACATTAATTCCCTTCATCTCATCAGACCTTCATGGTCTAGCAAGTGCTCTGAAAGGTCTGGTGTGGATTTTCAGCTTGTAAATACTTGCATAGCCAGGGACCTCTCCTATGGAAAGAAATAGTCCTCTGGAAGATGTCAGGAAGACAAGACTGCTTATCACAATCCTGCAACAAGGGGGTGGTGAAATTGCTGTTGCGTTAAAGCTGAGCAACTCATCATTGCACTGTCCTGCGAATGTTTTCAATGTTTAAATGTTTTCCTTAAATGCGAATATAGGTGATGATGAGCTTTTTTACAAAGTGTGGAAAAAAAGCTCAATGGGGGCAATCAACAAAGCTTCATTTTGATAACTTTCAGGTGTTTTGTGTTCAGCCATGTAAGAAAAAACCTCATTAGCTTAAATTGTGAAATCAAAAGTAATTTTGAATTAATTTTTCATTTCAGAAATAATAAAAAGACAATTTCCAACCTTTAAAATACAATTCAAATTAAAAAATTTGCCCAGTACAACCCCATTCAGGGAAAATGCTTAATTTCTCATATATTAGCTTTTTGGGGTGACAACATGGTTCATCAAAAACCTCTGTGCCTCATTAATCTGTGCTAGGTTTCCCCTGATTGCATGGTGACTGCGCGTTGCCTAATTGTGTGTGACTAATACAATTTCATGTGCATTTCCGTGCACTGGGAATTCATTGTTGCCACATACTACCATTGGGAAATCACTAAGCGTGTGTCTATGAAACAATGACAGGGAAACAAGAGTACCTCCTCCAGAGAAGACCTAGGAGGTGGATGACTGGGAACAACAAATTATTGAGGCAGAACAGACAGAAAACAGAGAACCTGTGCTTTCTCCCCAGTTTGTGAGGCACCAAACCTCCTCTATTGAGCAGGACTTACTGGGACAATATTTAAGAGGTCCTTCTTTGATGATGAGAGAAGTGAAACCTAAGCAGTGCTTAAGAAAGGGGGGAGTGGAAGAGAAATCTCCTTGTTAGGGAGAAATAGCTTGGGTCCAAAGAGCCAGGTGGACCAGAAGTCCTCAGCAGCATGAGGAAGGCAGCTCAAGAAGGTCCCTTTGCCACAGGGGCAGAAAGGCAGAGAAGGAGTATAAGCAAACTGCTATCCTCAGAAAGAGCTTGCAATAAATGGTTGTAGTAACCCTTCATTCAAACCACACTTTGAGTGGCTGGTAAAGCAGTTATCGAGAGTATAGAACCCTTCTCTCTGTGACCAGCACTCAGACTTCCAATTTAGAGGCCTTTCCAACCCCACTTTGTTCTCCAGGCTTCTAGAGAGGAGGGCTGGTTTGTGAATATGGCTGCTGGTCCAACATCTCCATCCTCTGCTGTAAAACTCCCTGTTGGTGGAGGGTTTCTGGGTACTAGGTGTAGAAAGGAGAGGAGGTACCTTATTCAGTGGGCCCTGGAGCTCAGGGATGCAGCTGGGACTTTCTAGGAAACAGATGGGAGTCTCAGAAATGGGATCCAAACAGATGTCATCCTGAAGAATAAGTCATCCTGAAGAATAAGCAAACGGTGGTTGAACAGAAGGAGAAAGCAGGAGTGGACACAGTTTACTGCCACTGATAGGAAATGTTTCTCCATCCTTGTCTATGCATAGAAGAAATACCCTAGTTGATACTGGAAGGTGATGCACATGAGTTCGTTAACCAGGAGGCTGAAGTAAGTCACCATTTCAGTAGGACAGCCAGGGAGTCAAGCCCAGACAACCTATAGCTTGGCAGTGGGGATGTGTTCCCACATGGTGGCACATCCTGTAAGTCGGTTAGGTGAGTGAGAAGGAACGTGGAAACCTCATCCCTAAAAGTAGAGCAGCTTGTTAGGTGTGAGTCTTACATGTGCTCAGAAAACATCTTCTAGAAAGTGTCCTGCTGGGAATTAAGGCATTTCTCCTCCTAGTTTCTGGATGTTGGAGGAGTAGTCTGTGCTACCAAGAGTGAGTTGCTGTGTTTGGTGCAGGGGCATAAGCAGAAATGTGGGTGCCTTGAGAGTTGGAAGTTATCAAAAAACTTTGGACTGAGGCATGGCTAAGGTTAAATGGCACCCGAATAGGCTGTTTCTAGATTTAAGTTTTAGACTTGGTTGCCTCATTTTCAGCCCTGAGAGCCTGCACACAACTCCCTGCATGGCAGCGATAAATATGAGGATAAATCCAGTTAAAAACACAAGGCATTCAGATGTTGCAGGGAGGGGATATCGCTCACAATATCAGTGAGCGAGGGGATGCAAACAGCCATCTCCCAGGGGAAGTATCTGCTTTTTGCAATGTTTATAAAAATAAACAAAACCAGCAAAAGTCCTGAAGAGTCCACCATGCAGCACTGCTGGAGGGGATGGGAAGGAAAGCCCTTTGATGGAAACTTTCATGAGAGCAACAGGTTTTCCCTGCCTGGCTGTAGTCCCAGCCAAGCTGGCTGCTTGTGCAGGGGGCCACGGGATGCTGCCCTGCCCTGTTGGTCCCCTCTGTTAGCCACAGCCTCCAGGGAAGGGCCCTCTCCAGGGCCCCCACCTACAGTTTGTAGGCTTTATGGGAATGCAAATAATGCATATGACAATAGAAATGACATTATTGTTATAATTACTGCTAATGCCACCTGAATGAAAAAAGGAGATATATAACAAAACCTGTTCTGCAAGCAAGATAACAGGAAAAGGCCTTTTTAATCAAACAGGAGGGACCCATCCCTTTTCCTCTTCTAGTAGCCTCTGCTTTATTGCCTGCAAAATTTTCATTGTCTCCATTCAGTTTCTTCTTTCTTCTCCTTCCCCGTATGCTTGTTGCATTTCGTCCCTCCTCCCTACCCATCCCAAGCCCCCACAGTTACACTGATTGCTCATCATCTTTTAGATCCCCGAAGCCTTTCTCTAAATGCTTAGCTGGCTTCTTGCTTTTTAAAGGGGAGAGCTCTCTGAGGCAAGGGCTCCCCTTTCTAAAGTGTCTTCACTGCTCCCAGCATACAACACCCCTAACCCTAACACCAATCTTATTGTCTCCTGTATCACACAAAGGGGCTTTAGTAGCTGCCACAATGGGCTGGCTAATTAACTTATTGCTGCAGCTGGCCTGGTCTCCTGAGACATCTGTATGTGGAGGGAGTTCTCTTCAAGGGAGAGAGGATACACAATTTTGGATTGAATACAGTGCTCCAAAAAGGAAGGTGACTCATTGAGCCTAATCATTAGGGTGTGTGATGATATTATCTAATGAGGAAATGCTTGATGATGCTTTTAGAGACTGCAGAGAGCAGCGAACTGGCTGTAGAGGAAATAAGAATGTGAGCGCTTTCGACATAAAGAGTGTTCAAGAAATAGGATATGAAATGTCTTTGGGGACAAGAGCAGAGCAATTTCAACACCCTCATGCTTACATCAGGGTGTTTTGCTGCTTCTGTTTAATCTTATTTGTTCACATTAGTCTCTCCTTAGATAACCAGCTCTCTAGAATTCAGGACAAAGGAGCCTTGCCTGAAGAACAGATGTCATCTCATTTGTTTTCTGAAGTTTGATTTTGTTGTCATCATGGGGTTTTTTCTAAGTTGAGCTGTGGATGAGGTTTTAATTAAAGGAAATGGTCAGGTTGGTGTAGGTCCCAAATCCAGGTTTAGTTAAGTAAAGGACTTTTACAAAATCTCTAAGATAAAGAGAAATATTTCAATGTTGTTGTTTTGTTTTGCTGTGGGATTTCTTCATTTTGTTTTTTTTTTTAAGAAATCTGCTTGAAATTGTTTGCTTGACTTCCTCTAAAGAATCTGAAGATATTTGCTACCTTATGAGGACCAGAGAGTGAAACTGCATAGAAACAACGCGTGGTAGTCCCCATTCTCTTTTTTCTAAGTTGAGAAAGATGAATGAGCTATCTGCCTGACTTGCATTTCTCACTCCCATCACTACTTGTCTAAGGCATCTGTGATATAGCTGGGCAGTTTTCAGTAAGGGAAATACTCACAGAAGTGTGTATTATCATGCCCCAGGAAAGCCAGTAGAAGACGACTGAACACTTCAGAAGAGCACACCAGAGAAAATCCTGTTTTGTTGTTTTCATCAGGTGGGAATTTGGCCCTGGTTATCTTACTGAAGTCCCCAGCATCTGATAAATTAGTGTACTCATCAAGACAGAAATATTGCAAAGGGAATAAAAACTACCACAAATTAACTTGTCTCATCCCTTAAAATAGCAAGGAAGGTCTGCCTTTCCAAAAACTACATCATCATCAAATTAAGCTTTCTTTGCACACAAATTTTCAGTCTTATTTAAAATCCATTAGAGCTAGGGTGGTTTAAGCCTCTTTTTCATGTATTCTAACGAAACTAAACTGACAGAGCACATACAGCCTTTTGCAGCCCTTTGTCTAAATGATGTTAACCTGGTATAAGTAGCCTTGGATACTTTTCACAAGCATGGACTTCAACCATTGCAGCTCTGGGTGCACATGAGACTTTAACTCTGTTTCAAGTTAGAGAAAATGAAATTAGAATAGAATCATGATCAAATGAAGGCTAAGGTACTATGTGAGTGCTGTGGCAGTTTTATCTCTGATGAAAATGTCTGCAGAAATATTGGGAAACCCTGGTGCAGGTGTTTTGGAACCCAGGTGTAGTTACAGCAACAATTTTAATTTTTTTTTTTCCTTTCTCCTGCTGTAACTAAATACATCCCTGGGCTTGAAAGCACTGTGTGGGCTAAGGCCACGCTGGTCTTAGGGCTGCAGCTGTGTGTATGTGCGTCTATGTCTGTGCATTCCTTCTCACTCTTGTAAATGTGCAGCAAAAGTGTGAAAAAGAGCAGCTGGCACATCTGAGAAAGAAAATTGCAGTGGAAACATGGCATATTTTTTAGAGCTTGGTTACTGTGACATAAATCATGAGAGCTCCCATCTTTCTGAGGCAAGACTCAAAGGTCAAGTAAACCAGAACCTGACTTCCCAGTCCCCCATGACCCCAAGGGCAGTAACATACTGGGGTGTTCAGAAAGCATGGGCTGGGGTGTTTTTCTTCTAATTGATTAATTCTGTCCATTCCTCAGACATGTTTTATTGTTAATTATCATGCAAAGATAGAGGAAGTGATGAGGACTGTATTTCTGAAGAAGTGGCTATCAAACACCGTGTACTTGGGCCTTCTGTCCACAGTGCATTTAAAAGACTTTGCAAAAGTCTTTTGAAAAACCATTTGACATAGCCATCAGGAAGGAAGCATGTGCTTCAGAGATGGTAGCTGAAACCTTAACACAGCAGAAAAGCCAGTTTGAACTCTTTTTATAAAATTTTCTTCTCTTGAGTGCAGCTGCGCTTCTAACGTGGATTGGCTGAGTCAGGAGAGCACATAAAGAAAAGCAGGAGCTCAGCTCTTCAGCTGCTAACACGGCCACATCCCACACAGAAGTGGACTAGCTCCATGCAGGTGTTGCACAATCTTCCAGTGCCTCCCTGCAATGTACCCTTGTAGCCAGGAAAGAGATAAACTTTTGCAACACTCATCGGGGAAAACTGGCCAAGCAGGTCAGCTTGGAGCAACGTTAGAAACCTGCAGGATGCTTTGTCCATAAGTGAGACTATAGACCCAAAAGTTTCATGACAAAACTGAGCTGATGCAAGGGACCTGAGCATAGCTATCCTCAGACAGCTCTGCAGGAAAGACAGTGTTCAACACCTGAGAACATGCCTTCTTTGCTTCTCCAGACCTTTGTCACAACAGAGTCATGGTATCCCCCTTATCAGGTACTGTAAGACTGGAAGAGGAAAGGAGAAGAGAGAGACAGAGCCCTTTCCTGCCCCTTTGTGTTGGATCTGGTATTTCAGGCAGGCGTGGTTAGTGGTACATGGCCAAAGGATGGCCAAAGGGATGTACCGCTGCAAGAGCAGCCACAGTCTAGCCTGTACTACGTAACAACCCAACTCTTTGGAACACATTCTCCAATGAAATAACTAACTAACTGCTGTGCACAGCATTCCTCAAACCATTGCCATCCCATGCATTTCAGGTAAGCTAGGGGACTTTGTGGTCTTGCTAGGTTACCCTACTGGAAGGTAAGATACATCTAAGAGAACAGAAATATAGGATCAATCTTCCCAATTAGGAGAGGACAAAAGATGACTGTATGTATAGTAACAGCCACCACAAAAATGGCAATAAAAATAACAATAATAATAAATTAATATATTTAATAGTATCTTAGCATTCACTTCTTCTGAGAATGTGATTCAGTGTTGTTGTAGAGAAAATAGCACTTAACAAACCTGATTTAGTTCTTTGAGGAGATTACAAAGTTGCCTGATAAAGGTAACTACGCAGATATGCTATACTTAGATTTTCTACAAGGGGATTGAGCTAAAATCATGACATCCTGCTTAAAAAATAGCACAGAATAGTATGAACCATAAGATATGTAAGGCAGATTGAGAGCTGGATAACTGACAGATCTCAAAATGTTGTTGTCAGTGAGGACTCATCACAGAACAACACATTCCAAGCAGGGTTGGGACTCAGCCCTGCTTTATCCTATGCTTTTCATCAGTGATCTGGAAAATAAAGTAAAATGGCCACTGATGAAGGGCATGGATGACCCAGCTTTGATGGCAAGGTGGTTAATGAAGCAGCTACACCAGGGGTGGTGACCACTGGGTAAGCAGGGCTCATCTGATAACTATTCCTGAAGCCAATGCTCTGAGCTACTTGGAGGGAGGAGGGGTGTGGGCTGTCCCTTAGGAGGAGGACTGGCCTCATATAGCACTGCTCTGAACAAGGGCTGGAGGTCATTGCACGTGAGTGTTTCAGTGTGAACACCTCTGTGGCATGCTGACAAATGGGGGCAAAGGCTGCCTGGGAATGAGCACACAGGGAAGGTAGCAAGAAGGATCAGGGAGGTTGATTTTCCTCCATATAAAACATTGAGACTAAAGTGGATTAAGATAACACAACCAGACCTGGGGCTCACATTTTAATATTCAAAAGGTGGTTAAAGTGAAGGCAGGGAAGAGCCCCAGAAATGAATTAAGGAGTAGAGAAAATGCCTTACAGCAAGATACTGAAATGGTTCAATCAGTTTCATGCACCCAAAGAAGGAAAGAGGGGAAAATTAAAGCATGTCCTGAGTTCAGCATGTAAGTCATTTCATCAGAGGAAAATAGTGAATGAGACAAGGCTTTTTAATATAGTAGAGAACAGCATAAACACAAACCACCACTGGCTAGAAGCTAAAACCAGGCAAATTCAAATTAGCTGCAAGGCACACATGTTTAACAAAGAGGTGATTAACCACTGGAACAAATGACCGAAGGGAGGGGTGGCTTCTCCTTCTCTTGATATCTTCAGATCCTGACTAGACATCTTTGTGGAAGGTAAGAAGCATCTCTTTCTGGAAGAGATGCTTTAGGTGAGTGCAAGCCACTGAGTACTGGTAAGAGGTAGCAAGGTAAAGGCAATCTGTCTGCATTCTCTGGGTCAGATTACACTGTCTAATGGTTCCCCCTCACCTAAATCCTCTCAGTCTCTGGTACCAATCCACTCTGCATGTAGAAATGCCTTGTTGATCTGCTCAGAGTCCTATGTCACCCTAGTTAGTACCCCTGTTTAGTGGATGCATACAGGAAGCATGGCCAGTAGCTCCTGATTAATCAGGAGTAACTCCTGATTCCCACCTGGATGTCTTGACTTCAGACACTATCTTCCCTGCTAGAACCACAAGATTGTATCTAAGTCATGCAAACTTTCCCTCAGAAACAGCCTCTAGGTATAACAACAGTGCGGCAGATACAGCATCAGATCATGCATTAGTATATGTACGTGTAAATGTTATGCCTCCGAGGCATCGGCTGGGGCTGGGAAAGGAAGGTTCACTCCTCTCCCAACATGGACAGCCGCAGATAGATAGGCTGACCCTGAGGACTACGATCTGTCCTTCCTCCTGCCTCATTTAGGTAGTTTGCTCTGCACAGCACTACACAGGGTGGTCAAGAACTAAAAGGGAAGAAAACATGCCGTATTTTCATACCCATAGAAGGGCTGGGGGAGTAACTGGGGAGAAGGGGCTTTACGTTAAAGTTCCCCTTGAGTTACTCACACGTGCATGCAGTTTGCATTACTGCTGAATCACTTTTTCTTTTCTTTTTTTTTTTTAACCAACATATTATACATCTGAAAATATAGCCCTGCTATAGTCTATAATGGGGCAAGCCTGCACCAACACATGCAAAAGAGGGGGAAGTTGTTCACGTAGCCATGAAGAATGTTTTACCTCCTGTATCCTGTTCAGTTAAATTGAACCCAAAGTGGGTATCAAAGTTAAAGATAGCTATACAATTTATACAACAACATCTATGTATTTTTATATATAAATTCAACCTATCTCTTCCCTTCAAATACCTTGGTCTGAAGCCCCTCAGCAAACAATCCAAGCTCTGACAGTCTTTGCCCTCCATTACTGCTACCCTAAAAAGAAAATCCTCCAAGCCCACTGGGCCCTCCAATTTTGGGTCTTGTCCCCTCCAGCCCAGATGTGTTGGTTGGGCCAGCGACCATTGGGCTTTCTTGAACCTCTCACTGGCTGGTAAGCGGTGCGTAGGCTGCCACATGCTCATGTCTGTTCTTTGGCTCTGTCCCTTAGGAGCCTTAGGTTTACCTCTCTGGTGCTAGTGTCTGCATTCATGATGAGTAAGCTGTAAGTCCCCAGCTAGCGATTGTGGGTCCACAGGCACTATGCTAGTCATGGGACCCACTTCAGGAGAGCAACTGGGATATTCGAACACTTCTACATCCTAAAAATAGTGGTATTCTGGCGCTTGTCACCCATGAAACACAAACTGCGTATGTGATACTTGTTACAGTCACAATCTATCCAGTTTAGGACACCTCTTTGGCTAATTCAATGAGACCAATGCTTCCCAGCCACTCAGGCTTTTCCAAAGGTCCCAGTTGACAAGATTGCACAACATGAGCTGCATGCAGGAGCCATAGTTCCTCAATAGCGTCCTTGGCTAAGGGTCATCAACATACGATGCCAGTGTTTATGAAGCATACTGCCATGGGCTAAATGCCATTTGATGGGGTTAGTGTGGAGCAGTTTTGGGTCTGACATGAATCAAAAGCCTCCAAGTTCTTCCTGGTGGTGGTGGTTGGGGAAGACATTAAGAATATGACCTGGGATGGAGATTGAGAAACAGAATTGCTGCTGATGCACAGCAGAGTCTGGGTTTCCATACAATCTTCTGCCTTCTGCCCAGACACCCCGTGCCCAGGACCAAGGCACCCAGCAAGACAGGATGTTTTTCTCCACAGGAGAATTTTCCTCTGATATGGTCAGGCAGGATCTGGGCCTTTCATCCCACCTGTGCTTGTGCCAAGGGCCAGAGCACAGCACAGCACTAATCTGGTTTCTGGGACAGATTGTTCAGCCAGCCCCTAGTGCTTAATGCATGATCTCACCCAATGGCCTAGTTTTTCCAGTGATAGTGCTTTTCAGGAGCTTTGTAAAGCCTTTCATAGCAACCAAGGGGTATCAAGATGTGAATCCATCCTCCTGTGGCAAACCAAAGGGCCACAAAAACATCTTGGGCATGAGTAAGTTGCAGTAGCTAATTTGACCTGCCTGACAGCTCTGACAGAATAACACCAACAGTTCAGCACTTGAGCTCATTAGTCAAAATCTGGCTTGTTAAGGTTGGGCAAGCATCATCCTCATTCAGCACAACAAGTGCTGTGGGGAAGCATGAGGCAAAAGAGCCACAGACCCATGGAACGGGGATAGGAAGGGAGAGGCAAGCTGAGGGCCATGCCTGGAATCTCACACACTGCTGCCCCAACAGAGGGAGGACGGGCATGTGGCATTTTCCGCTGGCATGCAAACAGCTGAGCCTATCTGATATCTGGCACACAAGTGTTTGGCCTGCTATTTACCAGCTCATGAACAGATAAGGATGCAGAGGGGATTGCTCATAGCTTCCCCAAGAGAGGAAAGAGGGAGAAAGAGAGACATGGCAAAAAAAAGAAAAAAAACAATCCAAAAAAAGGGAACAGGAGCATGAGTGAGAGTTGTCAGTGCCCGCAAGCACTCACTGGAATAATAGCAATAATCACTGTCATCCATAAGAAGCTCTTGCGCCAGGTTCTGCCTCTCCCCCTCCCTCTCTCCCCTCGCCTTGCTGTCTGAGTCACTGGATCTGAGTCACACTCCTGTTCTATTCCTGTACCCTTCCCTTCAGCTGGGGATGTAGATTTGTTTTGGCTGGAACAATCTGGGCACAGGAGGGACCATCTGCTGCTAGTTCTTGCTTGCTTTGCTCTTGTTTCTTTCCCAGAGAAGGGAAGTGAGTGCTGCCATTGCAATAATTCACAGAGAGGATGCTGGGAACATACACCCCTTATAGTACAGCCAAGGACTGCCATTTGTCATCTCAAGGCTCATTATCCGTGGCTGACCCTGAGCAGTTGTCTCCACGTGCTTAAGCAAGCAACTCTTGACAAAATCACTTCCCTGCATATCAAATCTTCCCAAGGTGGGTGTTTTTTCTTTGGTCAAGCCCCAGGCAGTTTTTATAGGCAGCATCAGTGCAGTGGTGGGACCTATGGTTTTCAGGAGTGACCAGACCTTTTAGAGTCTCTGTGTCTGGGGCATCTTTCTGGAAGGACCTTTGAAGGATGTAGCAGTCAGAGATCTGGTGCTCAGTGCTCCCTAAAGCAGAGGCTGCTCCTGTGAGATCTGTCCAAGCATCCCAGAAATGGAGGCTGCACAACGAAGAGTTGGTTCCTTTGGAAAGCTTAACCTGAGGCTGTGCAGCTCAACCAGGTATTTACCGAACTTGTTTGTAAGACAAACAACAGAAGGGGTTGCTGCATGCCTGAAAGAGAACATAGCTGTCCATTAAACAAGAAAGCCTGAACCTTGGCTCCTCTGGAAAACCAAACCAACCGTTTCGTTTACAGTACATGAAGGTTTGTGACTTAACCCAAGATCACGAAGCACTGAAGCACTCTGTAGGTGAGTGGTTCTGCAATCCCTGAAGACACACCCATCTCCAGTGGTATCTTTCTGAGTCTTATTCTTCACTGTCCCTTCTAAACAATTTAGACTAGGTTTCCCAGAATCCCAGATGATTTAAGTGGCCCATCCCAGGGTGGAGAGTAGTCAAACACCTGCAGATCAGGGAGTTCTCAGCAACAGACTGACTGATGATAGTCACCATGCTAATGTCATCCCCCTGAAGATTAGGGTTGTCAGGCAAAATGATTCTTGAAAGAGTGATCTTAGCTCTAACTTCAGCACAGTGGCAGCTCTTTTTGAGGTAAGGATGCTGCAAAAGAAGCTTGGTGACTGGGATGTTGCTCAGAGGGACTGGATATCAGTGCATGCAAGCCCACCACCTCCATCTATATATGGGTCACATGGGCATCTAAGGCACTTGTAATATGTATGTAGTTAGTGCAGAGGGAAACCAAATTACTAAAAGTAGCTGACTATAAAGGTCTGGGCCAAATTCTCTGCAGTGGAGAATGCCTACGTCATTCTTAATAGAGCTACAACAATGTGATTTACCCTCCCCACAACTAATGGCTAGACACTCACATCACACTTCCACCCAAGCTAAGTCTAATTTGCTCTGGTTCTGAGTCATCTGCCCAGCCAGAGACAAGATGCTTCATCTCCAAGTGGCTGAGACGGGCACCCATTTGTCAAGGTTTGCCTCGCAGGTGTGCCCCAGCCAGGACCCTTGGCTATGAAGGTTGCCAGCAGAAGCAACCAAAGGACAATCCCTGCCTCAAAAACCTTGCAGTGTATGCAAATGCCACTGCAGGTGCTTCTTGACTTCTCTACGTGCTGGACACAAGTTACAGCAAAGAGGGCTGCAACCTGGCAGAAGTAGTTTATAGAAGAGACAGGTCCATCACCCAGCCATTTCTGGGGTGCTGATTTATTACTTTCAGTGCTCTTATTTGATCCCAGATTATGCAAAACCATCCAGTCTCCAAAGAGGGTCCTTTCCCACTTCACCACTGCCTGCTGCTTCCATCCCTGCTTCCAGAATGTCCCAGACCAAGCAGAGAAACCCTGGCCCCATAGGGCCTCTGGGACTGACTGTGCCAAGTTGCCCCTACAGCTCAGCCAGTCTCTCCCAGATAGGACTTAACCCAGACAAATATTCTGTTTTCCACAACCTTTCCTGGGGGAATTCTCTAAAAGGGAGGGTGCAGGGCACAGCTCTTGCCCTCTTGCTTTGAGCATGTCTGTTTGAGATGACTGGCCATTGCAGCCATGCTCTCTCCAAGAGACACGGAGGGGAAGTTTTGACCTATGCCCATTAAAAAAGCATGTTGATTGCTGTTCTGGTTGTGTTCCTCCTCTTTGTGAAGAAGATGTTTCCTGTGTGCTCTCCACTATGCATTATTTAGCAGCAAGGACACCCAATTCGTTCCCCAAGCTTTGAGAGGAAACTAAGACCAGTGTGGGGACTTTGGTGACAGTGCTTTCCCCATAAGTGCTCCTTTTTTACTTTCTTGCATCCTCTTTCTTCTGTCTACCAGATTTTATGCTTTCGACACCTCCAAAACATGGGGCTGATTACAATCAGTCCAAGGCAAAGCTTGAGCAGACACAGATGATTTTTGCCAGTCTGCATTTCTGATCCCAAGCACTCTAAGGATGACATCCTCCACATTTTTCCTTTTACCAGGCATGCTTCAGGACACCCTGGAATTGCAGTACCACCAGTCACTGAGATTTACAGCTCAACAAGTTTAACCTTAGATTCTTTGAATAATGTGCACACGTCTTGCTTAAACCGGTGCATTCAGTGAAGGCTTGACATGCTATCTATGCAGCTGTATTAAAAAAAACATGCCACTTCAACCATGATAACCCAGGCATACATTTTAACTCTAACCACATCTTATGCACAGTGATGTCCCTTAACTGTAAACACTCCCATCTGCAAATCTGCTGCATCTTCAGAGTTTGGTTTGTTTCTGATTAACAAACAGCAAACGTAAGATAGGAGGCTAACGCATGAATTGCATTCCCAGAGAGGTGCCGGCACTAGCAACAGCCAGCTTGCTGTGTGTTTGCTTCAGAATTTGCCAGAAAAGACACATGTGTTGACTAGGAAATGATTATTGTTACTGCTGGCCCTAACTGATCAAGTGTAAAACACATAGTCTGCTTTCCCTTTCGCTGAGCTCTGAAAGCCCTGTAAAGGATCCATCCTGCATTGCGCTGCTCTTTTACCTTCATATAGATAGTCCCAACATTTTTGCCCCCCGATTCATGGGAGTAAGGGAATCCTATGAGAAAATCTCACATTCACTGCTGCTGTAGCCTCCAAAACCCAGCCCTGCCTCAGCAAGGTTGGATTCACCAGAGAGCCCAGAGTCACGAGACCTTTGCAAAATGTATGTATGTGAATCATCCACTTTGCACAAGCATTTGTCACATTGAGAGTGATAACATGCAGGATCAGCCCAATCCCTAAGAGCAAACATGGAAATCTGTGCCCCACACAAATTTTTTACAGCCAGGGCTAAGGTTTTCCCCCCAGAATGGCACATCATGCTGCTCCTGGACACATGTATGCATGTATCCTGTGAACCTTGCCAAAATCTGGTGAGGAAAATGAGCTTGCGCCTTTGTGAAGCCCAGAGAAAGGCTCAGGCTTGGGGACATGGGAGGTAGTCCAAAGGCAGCCCTGGCTTCTGCCATGCCCAAACCCCTGGTCCAAAACAATGAAGCATTTATCCTGATGCTTTAAAAGGAGGAATTTGATAGCAGTGTTTTGCTGGACTTGCACAGGACCCTCAGGATTTCATGTTGCAGCACTTGTAATTTCATCCATCAAAGAAAAGCCCAGAAAGTGACTGGAATTTATTAAAACAAGATTAGATAGTAATAAGAAGTTTTTTAGAACAGCCTGGATAAAAATGAACACACTTGGAAATGTTGGACAGCGTGAGTTGTACGTGTACTCCTGAAACTGCAGGAATCAGGAGCAACTCCTCAGTGAGACACAGTGGTAACAACCCAATGCAATTCACCTCTAAGGCAAGACCAATGCCTGGGGATCAGTGAAATCAGACCCTTTGTTTCTGAGCAATGACAGCTCCAAAGTTTTAATGTTTGTAGAGAGATGTTTTCACCAAATATGATACACAGTGATTAAAATAATGAACTGGAACAAGATGAAGTTATAATTGCTCCTTTTCCTCCTCTCCCCTGAGTTGGTTTGAGCGCTTCGTTAACTACCTTGATGAACCAATCAAGAGTTGGCTAAATCAGGGATGGAGCAAACAAACCCTGGGAGACATCCCTACAAGAAAAAGCATAATCTGGACACTGAGCTTTGAAGACAAGCTGTATAATGAGAGCTGACTATATCTCAAAATCCATGTTAGCTTGAATGAACTTATGTAATAAACATTTATCACAGAACATATGTCACTGAGCACCTGCCAGACTTCAGGAGTGGAGCCAACGCAGCTTGAATCGTATATGTATTAAAAAAAAGAGAAAGGAACTTGGCTGCAGGAGGCTGGCAGACGCTTTTACTAGAAAAATCAGAAGTGATTTTGAGAGGAGCAGAAATTTCCTGAAACCTCTCTCACTCCGTGTGGGAATATCACACTTGGAAAAAGCAAGAGGCTGATTAGCTTGCGTGGGGTGGAGGGAACGCGATGAGCTCCCCTGCTCAGCCCCTCTGGAGTGTGTCCCCACTTCCCCACCACTCCTGGGCTCTCTACACTTTCCCCTGCCCATGGTTGGGATGAGCTACAGGGAACCACACTGGGTGGAACATGGTTTAGGGTTTGTACCTGGCTCTGTTCAGGAGAAGAGGCAGCACTGGACAGCGCACATAGAGGGAAAAATAGTGAGAAGAGGGCTGTCAGGGCTGAAAAGTGAATTTGTGCTGTGCAGTTGCACCAGTGGAAGAGGAGTAAAGCTATCGAAATTATGGGGGATTTTAGCAGCAAAATCAAGAAGAACGAGGTGGTCAAGGGACAAACAGTCTGTGAGTGGGAAGGATTTCTGCATTCAGCAGAAATCACAGCACCAAAACCACAGGGCTGGATAGTGCACCGGCTTGGGCAAGGGAGCACAAACCTGGCCTCAGGCTTTCTTCTTGAGCCAGTGGCTGCCAGGGATGTGGAGGCAAAAGCAGAAAGGGGCCTGGGACAGGAGGTATTTCTATCTGATACAGTAATGAGGTTTGAAGGAATCACGGAAAGGCTGTACCAGGCATGAATCACTAAACTTCGGACATAAGCTGGACATGAAAAGCTAGAGCAAGCTGTGAAACAAAGGTGATAGAGGCAGGTGAGAGGAGGAGAAGGAAATTGCTTTGTTTTGCCACCAATGGGCAAGTCTGCACCATGCTGTCCAGATCTACCCTGTGCACTCTGTCTCAGGTACCTGCAGAGGAGCATCTGTGACAGCACAATCCTTGCTAGGCGACAGACCTTGTTTCCCCACAGCACTGTTAACTCAGGCCATGCAGAAGATGAGTGGGGCTGTCCTGCTCCCAGGCTGTGTGTCAGCAGTGCTGAAGCAATCTTAGGTATCTCTGAAGGGCAGTGCCTGTGCACTGAAGCCAGACCCTGAATTTCCTGTCTGTTTTATCACACTTGCAAACTGACAGCCAAACCCAGCCCTGGGGAGCGGGCTCTCTGAGAAACAGAGCAAGATTTGCCTTTGCAGCAGATATTGTCATCTTCTTTTTTAAAAAACCTCTTATGGGCTCTTCCTGGCATATGGCTTCAAGCCTGATGAACTCTGCAGAGCTAGCACAGGCTGAGTAAGGGAATGGGGGTGATTAGCACGTGGATAGTAGGGGAGAAGGCTGTCCCAGGAGACTGTGAGAAAAGTGGTCCCCAGAAAGCCTGATAATCTGATACTCTTTTTAAAGCTAATAGTCTTTTTAAAGAAGGTAAGAGATTTGCTGGTCAGACAGTCCAAACTACTCCTGAGTAAATCCAAAACTCCCTTACCTACTGCTGTCTAACATCAGCATTCAAAAGACTACCGCTATCATTGTGTCTAAGCACCACGGGATGCTTCTGTGTTTTTATCATTGTTTTTCCCTGCTGCAGGTCTTTGCTTTTCCATGCATCTATAAATAAGAAACTGAGCCTTGGGAAGGATAAACAGCTGATCCCCAATTGACCCTTTAGATTACTGACCCTAACTGAACTGACTGGGGACTTTGTCACCTGACTATTCACTGGCCAGCTGCCCTGTGTTTGGGCTAGAGCCAAAGACGAGTGGCCAGCCCAGCATGTGCCCAGGGGGATTTTGCTGGTCATACACTGACTTAGATCAGCTGGTGATCAAGCCCACTAAGTGCATACAGGTCAGGAGGAAGGGAGGGAGGAAGGAAGGATGCAAAAGGAGAGAAGAAAGATAGAGCATTGAGCTAGCGAGAGTGCAAGGATGATCATACAAGGGTGGTGTTAATGCTGTCCTGTGGGGAGCGGCTGGCTATTCAGAGGAGCCCAAGGTTGGACAGGCTGACTCAGATACTCAAGGCACGCATGCCACTTGTTCATCTCCCCAGATGGCTGATCCCAGCTGCTTCATGGGAAGGCAAGAGCCTATCTGGAGAGAACACCCTCACCAACCACCTGATAGTACAATATTAATGATAAATGAATCATTGTTACTGCAACTCTCTCTGCTGCACTGAATCCAAAGGCTTTCATTATCATGCATCCAAGCTGGCTCTGCCAGAGGTGTGCAGCATTCACCTGGGTCACAGCTTGATTGCTGAACTTCAGCTGGCCAGGGCTTTTTGCCCTGGAATCATGCCACTTGGGTTTTTTCACTTGTTTTTTTACCCCATCTCTGTAGAAATACAAATGCTGATCCTGTCCATGTGTCAGATTCTCTCCTATATCTCACCACAGGAATTGCTTCAATAAAACCCTGCTAAAGCAGAGCTCCACTCGCTGTGATGATTTACAGCTGTCTATTTCTTCTACAAATGTTGAACATAGACTCAGATTACAACAGGTCTGACATCAGTACCTGTTTAGATTCAGGGTCTTTTGTATTTAAAAATCAGGTTTAAGAAATAAAAAGTCTTGTTGAAGGCAAGCTGTAAGAGAAGATCAGGTTTGAGGACATCTAACGAAGCTGAGGATGCACAAGTCCTTGTGACCTGATGAGATGCATCTGCAGGTCCCAAGGGAACTGGTGAATGAAGTGGCTAAGCCACTGACCAACAGATTTGAAAAGTCGTGGAAGGCCAGTGAAGTTTCCACTCACTGGAAAAGGGGAAACATAACCCTCTTTTTGATAAGGGGAAAAAGGAAGACCTGGGAAAATACAGGCAGGTCAGCCTCACCTTGGTGTCCAACAAGATTATGGATCAGATTCCCCTCGAAACTATGCTAAAGCACATGAAAAATAAGGAAGTCACTGGTGACAGCCAGCATGGCTTCACTAAGGGTCAAATCAAGCCTGACAAATATAGTGGCCTTCTATGAAAGAGCCTCAACATTGGTAGAAAAGTGAAAAGTGACTGACATCATCTACAGGGACTTGTGCAAAGTATTCAATGCTGTCCTGCATGATATCCTTGTCTCTAAACTGGAGAGGCACAGATACAATGGATGGCCCACTCGGTGGATAAAGAATTGGCTGAATGGCTGCACGCAGAGAGTTACAGTCAACAGCTCGATGTCCAAATGGAGGAGCGGTTTCCCCAGGTCCCTGAGGAAATCACTGGGACAGGCACTGTTTAGTGTATTTGTCTGTGACATGGACAGTGGGATTGAGTGCGCCCTCAGCAAGTTTGATGGCAACACCAAGTTGTGTGGTGCAGTTGACACGCTGGAGGGAAGGGATGGGAGCCAGAGTGACCTCGACAGGCTGGAGGTGGGCCCATGTAAACCTTATGAAGTTCAACAAGGCCAAGTGCAAGGTCCTGCACTTGGATCAGGTGAGGTGCTGAGGAATGCAAACACAAATGAGAGGAGAATGGATTGACAGCAGCCCTGAGAAGAAGGATTTGGAGGTGTTGATAAAAAGCTCAAAATGACCTGGCAGTGTGTACTTACAGCCCAGAAAGAGACTGGAACAGGTTGCCCAGAGAAGCTGTGGAAGCCCATCACTGGAAATGTTCAAGGCCAGGTTGGATGGGGCTTTAAGCAACCTGATCTAGTGGAAGTGTCCCTGCCTGTGGCAGGGGGGTTGGAACTGGATGATATTTAAAATCCCTTCCAAACTAAACCATTCTGTGATTCTATGATTTGTGGAGGGAAATTATACTTTGAATAAAACAAAAACGATGCTGCAGAGTGGAAGGTTTTTCTGAAAAAGTTCAAGAGACATCCTTCTCTTTCCCTCCTCTCAGCTGCCAAATATTGTTGTTTCCCCCAAATCCCACCCATTTTTGGATGAAGAATGTCTATTTTGAGTAGCCAAAACTAAACAGAATTAAGCTTCCCAGGTGGAAGCTAGGTTTCCTCAGCAGGGAGCTGACATTATTACCCAAAGGCCTCTTCCAGCAGTGCCCAGATTGTTTTACCATTTCTGGAACTGGGTGATTAAAGGGCAAACCCTTTGTTTCCATGGTGTCACACCATTTGGAAGATGTTTTACTCATCTGCCTAACCATAACCTACATCGTGATAATTAATGAGTCAACACTTCTTTCTCCATGTGACAGCGACTGGCTGGCTGTGGTTGGAAACAGGTAAGGCGTCCAGCTAGGGAGGAGGGCACCCACACAGACGCCTCCAGTTCCATGGGCTGACTCTGCATTCCCATTGCCCTGAGCAGTCTCAGCTGGGGGTGGCCAGATCTTGCATCGTGGTGGGATGCAACCCATCCACCAGCTATGACAAAAGCACCCAACCCGTCAGCCCATCAGGGAAAGAAAGAGGCATGAAAGTGAGAGGAAGTGGAAAAGATCAAGGCGAGAGTACAAGGCGACAAGCTCACCACCGGAAAACAATAAAAATAAATATGCTCAGAAATAGCATAACTGACATGCAAAGGAGATCAAAACAGGCTCTCAAAATATCTCTTGGGGGCAGGGAGGGAGGAGGACAGGGTGTCTGAGGTGGACATGACGCAGCCAAGGGACATATTGTGGGTGGCGGTGGCAGGCAAGTGTTGGCCATCCCCTGGTTGCCTCTGCATGCTGCCTGCCTCCCCAGCTTTTGACCTACAGGTCTCTAGGGGCTGTGGTCTCTTGGGAGATGAGAATTGTTTTGTGCCTCCCCTGCAGCATCAGAGTGCATAAGATGCTGCCAGTATCTCTTGGCCAAGGGTGGTATAGCGACCCTGCTGGGGGTGCAGGCAGTATTCCAGTTGGGCCAAGCCCCATTTGCCCAACTATTCCTCTGGTCTGAAGAAAAGCACTTGGGTCCTGTTCCACTTGCCCCAGCATAAATTCAGACCATGTCCTGTTTAAATCAGCAAAGGGACTGGCCAGAACTGAAAGGAGAATCCAGTTCTCCAGGGTTTGCTTAGCTAAAAAGGACAACTGCTCTCAATTTGCCACCGTGAGAGTGCTAAGATCTTGAGCTACTGAGGCATGTTCTGACCTTTAAGCAAAGATAAGAGTCCTGAAGTCACCATTGTTTTGCAGTAGGTTGCTCCTGTGCTTACAGCTGAGCACACACTTAAAGACTTACATGTGATGTTTTAGGCATGTATTTCAGACTGCTGTGAACACAGCACCAGGGTGCAGGACTAGGTCCTGCAGGTTTATCCCAGCTCTGTTTCTGCCCAGCAGTGTGACTGGTAGCATTGCAACCAGCTCTGCTGCCTGCCTCTGAAGAGGTTTGTTCTCTCCTGAAGCACCAAGCACAGTCTAGACATCACAGTTTGAGCACTGTCCTACCACAGGTCCAGAATATTCTAGTCTTACACCCCTAGCACAATTAAAAACAAAAATAAATAGAGAAATCACACCAAGCATGGTTAGATCTCCAGAGGAGTCCTTTGGGCTGATCTGCCCAAAGGCAAGACCTGGTTGCAATCTTGCTGCTGTTCTGGTGGCTTTCCAGAGCCCTGTTAAACAGAGAGCACTGTGACTGTCACTCAAGGACAGCAAACCGTTTAAACCATAATACCATATTCCCATCTGGTGCACTGAAATGCATGGATGCCCAAGGACATGTTATCCTTTTTTCCCTCTGTAACAGAACATATGATGTATGGTTTTCTCCAAGGAGAAGCAGGGTGAGTGAACACAGTCAGGGAATGTCATCTTGTAACTTGGAAGTGTAAAAGGTAGGGCTAAGTACTAAGGATTAATTATTATAGCTGCTTAATGATGCTAGGGATTTTTAACATTGTTATTTTTGTGAGTTACCTGCAACGGGGCCATGGCAACAGGAAGACAAGAGGACCAGCTGCCTGGGCCATGCCAAATGAAGGTTTATATATCTATTACGAAAGTAACAGTGACAAAATGCTGGGGAACATAAGTCCTGGCTGGGCCGGGTTCAACCTTGGCTGGCAGCAGGGACCAGCCTTTCTTGATCAGAGCTGGAAGGAGTTCTGATACTAATGCAAAGCAAACTGATCTCCTTAAAACGATTAGCCAACAATGGCCAGTCTACACTAGTCCTGCAAAGGCACTGATTGTATCAGGACTTTCATACACCAAAACACCGCTGTTTGTGTGCTTAAATTTTGCTGCCATGAGCAATGAAATGGGGCCAGAAGGAGCTGGACACTGCCTACTCTTGCTCCTTTAACACTAACTCGTGCCGGCGTAAAGTAGAAGTAACATGCTCCTAAGTGTGAAAGGGCAACACTTTTTTTTTCTTTTGTATTCATGGCTTCACAAAGGAAGGGAGAATTTTGCCCATGTGTTGAAGGAAGTTTAACAAAGGTTTAATGAAGTGCCCAATCTAGATTTAGATGCTCTCCCTTCTGGTGTTGGAGCCTGAAGCTGTTAGTCATTAATACTCATCTCAGGTAACCACCACCCTCAGCCCCTCACCTGACGTATGCGCACACTTGAGAAAGATTGCTGATACCCTCTCTGAAAACTAATGAAATCACTGTGTGATATTTTGATTTCAAGGGCATCAAAGTAATACGAAATAATGACGGGACTGGGAGGCTCTGATATCACGGTCACAACGCAGCTCTTCTTGTCTCTAGATCTGAAAGCGCCTTGTAAAGGCACTCCTTCTCAGGATCTCAGAATCACTCCTTCTCAGTTCAAGTCACAGAAACTGAGGCATAGAGTATTGAAGAGATGCAAGCCACAGTTCTGGGACAGAGTCCAGGCTCAAAGCCAGCCGTCCCATCCGCAGGCTAACATAACAGTCACTGACCATGCTTCCCCTAGAAGAGAAAGGGATCTGACATGGACAGATCTCTATGTATGGGTATGTGTTTGTGCATTTGTCTGTGGTTACACAGGTTTTACAGACAGAGGGATACCAGACACAATAACAAACAAAGAAGAAATCAATTGTATGGTCAGCTAGGAAAGGAGGTCCTGCTTCAGCTGGTTGGAGTTTAAAGGGCAGAAGTGGACACAGGAAAATGCTTTGTAAGGGCTGGAACAGTAACCGGATTTTTTTTCCTGAGATTATTTCACAATATTTGTAGGTTTTGTTTGCTGTGCAGGACATTAGTCAGAAAGTCCTGATCCCCTCTTCATCCTTTTTAGCAGAGGACAGTGCTCCAGACCTGCAGATGGGGAGAGCCCATGGCTGGAGTGCTGCAGTAATTCACAAATCACTGATCTTAAGCAGAACAGAAAAGGGAATACAAATGATTCTGCATATTTTAAACGGGCCTTGTGGAAAGTGGAGGGATCATTAACAAATTCTCCATGTGGGGCTGACAGTTTACTGCTAAAGAACAGAAGGCACAGATCTCTTAAGATTATTCATAAAAGCAGCAAATATTTCCTCTGCTTACTGATCTGAGTATGCTCAATTTTTGATATTGGAAGACTGCCATGCCCTGAAGAGGGTTATTACAGGATCACCTATACATGCAGAGATCCTGCTGCATCTGGAGAGGTTTGCCTGCTTCCCAGAGACAATCTGGGGTGCCAGAAACTTGAAGGTCAGCTCTTTTTCCTTTCTTCCCCTTTCTCTTCAAGCATGGATATGCAGAGCTGCTGAAGTATGCTCAGCACTCCTGGGACTGTGCCCCAAAGGCGATTGCTCCAGTGAGCACTGGGGGTCAGATGCATGGAGCACCCTGGGAAGAAGCAGAGCTTGAGGCAGATGTACAGCATGAAGTAGCATGCTGTGGTCACAGCTGCTGGGTGACCATGGGCTAGAAGCCTCTCTGGGTATCACAACAACTCTCTCAAGGTAACTGTGCTGGTTTTAAGTGTGGTATCAAGAGATGTGAGGCTTTAACACTCAGAAGTTGTGGGCATTAGAGCTCTGGGTTTGCTTCTGAGAGCTCCTCTCCTCCTCCCTCACGGGCACTATGACTGAATGAATGTGAACAGACTCAGCCTGTCAGCTAGTTTGCAGTTAGGGAAACTGAGGCATGAAGAAAAGTGTCTCATTCCATAGCTCTCTACCAGTCATAAATACATCTGAGGGACAGAAGCCAGGAAAAAAGTCCTTGAAATAAAACAGTTTTCCCTAAGCTAGGTAACCAGCTTTCTTCGGGCATCCAAGCCAGGGGCAACCCCAGTAGCTTGCTCAGTCCTCCTGAGCCCACACGCACCCCAAGCCTCTCCCAGAGGGCATGGCTGTGCAATCTTCCTGCAAAAGAGAAGAGGTGGATGGGATGGTTTGGAGACTGCTTGCAGTTCTCAAGCAGGGGAAGGCATGCTTGCCCCTGGCCTTGGACACCCAAGACATCCCTTGCTGTCCACAGTGCCACCATGAGCAAATGAGCAGAGGCTTTACAGGAGCAGCCCTGCAGCAGAGCAGGGACCTGTCTTCATCAAGTCCCCATGGGTCTTGCACCTCAGCATGACTTTCACTTGACGTCCACCACTGAGGCCAGACGTGTTTTGGTATCCTGGGTCTTCTCTGCAAGGCTTTGTCTCTTCTTGGTTTTGGTGCCAGCCCAAATCTTTACCTCTGTCAAAACTGACACTGGTTTTGGTGAATGCTCCACTGGTAGTGATTTCCTGGGGAGCCCGGGCCTCAGGCCCTTCCCCTATCAGTTCTGCCGCTAGATCGATATCTGCGCTTGAGCAAGAACCATGTGCTTATAGAGGCATCCAAAAGCAAACAGGACCCTTGCCAGTAACAGAGAATCCATCACAGCCCTCCAAGGCTGTGCCAGTGTTTAATTAAGCCTCCTGATAGAAACACACCTTATGCCTAATCTGCACTTGTCTGTCTTCAGACTGTGGCCGCTGGATCTTGTTTTACCTCCCATAGCTTGGCAGGACTGGTATTATTCAGCTCCTGTACCACATCACCTACCAGCAGGACTTCCGCAGACCTGGGCATCTTTTTCCTCTACCCAGAATGTTGTCTGAGTGGAAGGTGAGGGCTTCAGACTTTTGTTTGACATTTTGGATGCCAGGCAGTGAGGGGAGCTCCTGCTGTCCTGCATCCCCGTCCTAACACCCTGCTCCTCCTGCAGGCAAGCGCTGCCTCCTGCTCTCCCTGCCTCTGCCTGGCTTCTCCCCTGGAAACACAGCCCTTCACCTTACCAGGGAGCCTGTGTCCTCAGCAGATGCAGGCTGCTCAGCAGCCCATGTGCCCTGATGGATTGATTCAGTTTGACTTCTTCCTGCCTATTTATTAGAGCTTCCTAGAAAGCCTTTTTCACTGGAGACTTCCTGAATGAAGCAGGTGGCGTGTACATGCACGTCTACATGTGGGTCTGCAGGATGGGCAGGAGCTGCATTGCCAGCCCCTGCTGTTACCCCCAGGACTACAATGTGGTGTGCCAACTCTGTGCATCCACGCAGTGAGGGCTGGAGGAATCTCGGCATTTGTGGAATGAGCATCTGGGAATGTGCATCTGAGCCTAAGACCACATGAACGGGGGCCTAAAAATAATAACCAACTGCTTCTCCATTCCTCGGCAGCATCTTGGGGAGTTTGTATAGGGAGAAGCAGCCATCAATCTCAAACACCACCCAGCAACATCCCTCTCATTCATATCCTGGGTTTGTGCATATAAAAGGGGTCAAAGGCTGCTAGCTAATTTTTTTTTAAAGGGTTTATCTCAGGGAGGGCTATACTGTGAATTTTCTCCTACCTTACCCATCTGTTGATGCCCTGGTTTTGCACTTGAAACCTCATTTGCCCTTTGTAGAGAAGCAGACACAAGTGCCCTCTGTATCAGTGGAAAGGTGACAGCATTGCAAAAGGAAGTCTGGGAAGACTGGCCCTGTAAATACAAGTGGAGACCACAGTTTGAGACCAGTCAATACCTTCCCCTGATGCAGAGTGTGGCAGGGTCCGGCTGTAGCAGACCAGCAAGACTGCTGGTGGCAATGACCACTGCCTTCCCAATGCATTTTTGCACTTCTTTCAACCATTGGCTTTAGCCGTGCCACTCTCTCTGCAGTGGCACTGACCAGCTGTGGCTGACAGAGGCAGAGGCACCTTTGGTGACAGCTTTGTTTAAACTTGCTTATTCTGTAGGCTTTCTTTTCCTGCCTTGTAATCCAAAAACAGCTTTAACCAGAGATTTCTTTCAGGGAGCAAATATCATTTCCAACCAAGGAACAGCAGCAGCATATGGATCAGGTGCTGAACATCTAGAGGAGAAAAGCTCAACAGAGACCAAAGCTGCTCACACCTGGATTCACTTTGGTTGTCTGCAGGGGCTGGGCAGCTCTGGAAAAGCAGGGTATAGCTAAATCCCCCATCTCTGTTTCTTACTCTGCAAAATCAAGTTTGTGCTATACCTGTACTTCTTGGCAGAAGGGTGGGGAATCCTACCACAGGGTTGCAGACAACATTGCAGCCTGGCTGTGGTCCTTGGTCCTGGCTGCCTCAGCCCCACACAGGAGTTTCATTGTCCCTTTTCTCCCCCAACAACTGGCTCCGCTATTCCTGCTGACACGAGGATGACCAAGGACTGAATACTGAGCAGTTTCCCTCATGACCTATGAGTCAGAGAAATAGGCAAGTCATAGGAGCTTCTGAACAAGTGGAGAAAGGATCCTGGCAGCCACAGTTGGAATGGGAATGGGGAAGGTGTCAGGGAGCACAGCATTCCCTCAACAGCGTTCTTGCAGGTTCCCTGGCTCCTCAGATCTAGTGCTGTAGCATTTCAGGATTGCAGATTGGATAACACCTCCAAGGCTGGGCAATTTGTGGCTTGTGGGCTGCCTGTGGTTCACAGGCTGTTTAAAGCTGGGTTTTGTGCCAGGTGAGCAGCAGTGGCTGGCAGGTGGGCTGCTGCATAACCCACGTCCCTGGATGGGAGGCAAAAAGGGGGAACCCATCAAAACCAGTTTTGCTGGGTCACACAGCCACTGAAAGCCTGTCTCTCTTGCTCCACTGGAGATCCATCTTCTAGCACCATCGACATAGCTTGACGTCTTTGGGATGACACCATTGCAATGCAAGTGAGCACGAAGGTGCCTTCAGCTGTGGCCTGCTTTCTACCAAAAGGAAGATCAAAAGAAGACTTGCTCTGCAGAGCAGAGGTGTGCGCGGTGGTGGGAGGAAAGCAGTATATTGCAAAAGGGAGACGGGAACACCAGGCTGCTATGTTTGGCTTTCCCAGTGGGTAGGGAAAGGCCTGGCTGGATTGAAGCTGCAACCACCACCAGGATGTGCCAAGACCGTCCCCAAAATCCTTGTGTGAAATTGGGTCTCCTGGGAAGCCAGCCCAGAACACAAGGTATATAATGCCCTGCCTGCCTGGCAGCCCTGGCAGGCAAGGAACAGCTTGAGTCATACCTGGGCAAGGTGTCCCCAGGCTGCAATAGACTCCCATCTTGGGTGGGTCAAGGTGCAATTGCCAGGTTCTGTGCCCCAAATTTTGAGGCAGGCAGGCCTGGATGCATCACTGGCAGGAGGCTGTGTTGGGTAGAAGATGACAACTAGCAGCCTGCTGGAGGAGACCTGGTTTGGCAGGGAGATCAAGGCCCTGGGAGTGGGAAGGAAAAGGAGAAGAATGAATGAGAATTGGGCTGGGGTGGGGTGTGGGAAGCAGAGCCGAAACGAAATGTCTGAGAGTCTTCCTGTGGGAGGATGAGAACTGGATTCTTCTGGACCTGGCAGACCCATTGAGCCCTGATCCAGATGCATCCCGGCGGGCCATGGAGGCTTCTGCAGCATCCCCACCCCTGAGCCTTGCTCTCAGCAGCACCCAGAGGAGCTGAGGAATGACAGCAATAGCTCTGCAAGCTTCGACACCTCCTGGCTGCTATGAAAACCTGTAGAAGAGAAGCCCCACTTCTATTACCATTCACCACGTACAACCCCAAATCCAGTTCCTGTATGGTGGCCCCTTCCATTGCATGGGGCACTAGGGGAAGGGACAGCCTAGACAAGCACATGGAGTACCCATGGCAATGTGGGTGCACCAGGGTTTGGAGTGGAAGGGGTGCTGAGCATAGCTCTGAGAAGTGTAGTAGACCCCAACATGCTTAATTGCCTTGCCTGGCTGGAGGTAAGAGAGGTGAGCTCAGGATGTGCAGATGATACTTGTGTTTTTGCTGCATGTGGCCAAAAGAATGGTGCATTCCTTGTTTCTCCATCACTTTCCTTCTTGTCCTTCCAGCCACGTAAAACGCTCACTTTTTATTTGTAATTGTAAATTTCTCTGAGTTGGGAAATCTGCTGCCAGCTCTTTTCTTGTATAGATTGAAAGCCCTACAGCCTTTCACGCTTCCTGGGAGCGGGGCTCCATGTGTATGCTATCTCCTCTCTGGTCAGCTGCAAATCATGGACATATACATGATGCACAAGCAGAGGGAGAGTGAGATGTAATTACAATCCCCGGGGAGCACTGCATCCACCTCTCTGTGCTCAGCCTTTTGAGGTTTTCAGTTGTTCATTAAAAAAATCCTTAATTTCCTACTGAAGAAACAAGAGGAAAGTTTCCAAACACACAGTTCCCAATCCGTGGCCAAGCCACAGAAGATTTTCTGTTGCTTCCTGGCAAAGACTCAAGAACCTGTCTAGCCAGGGTCTGGTCCTCACAGCTGAGCTTCTGGAGGTGCTTCATGAGGCTATCCTAAAATGTGGCCCCCACCAGCAGCACCATGCTGCTTCATGCTCCTGAATCCAGTTCACCCAGCCCCTCCTGCTGTGCACACCAAAAACACCTCTGCAAAAGTGACTATTTACACCCCTGCACAACATGAATCACGTCCAGTGAGTCTTGAGCTGACCCTTGCAAGAAGCTCCTGAGGCACTGTGTGAAAATTATTTATAGGTGGTTTTTACTGTCTGTAAGAGGATGTAGAAATTGGACGGCTCCCTTGTGGTTTTCTTCTGTCAAATTATGATCAAGGTTGCTATTTTGCTGCCCAAATATTTAAGCTTGAGGCAAATCTTTAGAAGGGCTACCACATTCTTTAGGTTATCTATATTGGTCCTGAATGGGCCTATAAATTCTAGAGGGACTACCAAAGTAAACAATATGTTCACCTGCATACATGTTGCTCCAGGGGAACTCCTGTTTCCTGTAGTACAAAGGTCAGTAGGTCAGGGACCTACTTGCAGATCAATAGAAAATTACCTTTCAAGTGACACCTGTGTTAACCTTTGACTCTTGTTGGTCTGGATGAGGTTAAGGCCACCAGTCCCTGAAGGGAGAGTCCTCCATTGTGCCTATGATTTATTTGCATTATCTATTTTCCCTGCTTGATCTTTGGAATTGCTGGCACAGTTCCCACATGGCACGTAGGGCCATTTCCCTGTACATTGGTCAGGGATGGCAGGAGACACACAAGGCTGTGCTTTTTGCTGACAGGTGTCAGAAACAGTAGGGAAAATGTGTATGTTCGGAAATGAAATAAACGTATCCAAAAACAAACAGTACCAGGAAGCAATTACAAAGACCCCCTGTCAACATAAAGATTTTCTACCTAAAAGATGTGTCCTTAGCTCAGTCGTTAATGACAGCCATAGGTCATTAAAAGTGAATGGGTTGTAAAAGTCAAACTTGCTTGCCATTACAGCTGAGCTGGAAATAAAAATTGCTGGATCCCACAGCCTCCAGACTGACATGGATCATTCTTCATTTTCATCATGGGCTGGTTCACTCTTTGTATTTCTTTCAGCTTGCGTAAGGAAATCAGGCTGGTCATTTCACTCTGCTTGTTTCTTTTGCTCTCCATCCCTTGCATTGCTGCAAGCCAGTGCTGATCCATCAGGAGCAGAGCTTTGTAGAGCACCCCTTGCTCACCCGATCTCTTATTCTCCCACGGCACTGCTCACATTTCCAGCAACATATTGCAGCCCGCCTCCATCTCCTTAGCCAGGACTTCACTTAGCAAATGGGTCATGATCCTGCCCAAGACCTGACAAAGGGGTCCTTGACCCTATGGTGAATGCTTTCCCCATAAGCCAGTTAATGTGGGAATCGGACTGTGACCCCTCTCCTTCTCCCCTTCCATAGAGGCTCTGAAACATCTCTTTTCTGGATATTATTGAGCTTGAATTGTCATTTAGGGACTCATGAACACAGATCTCTTTCCATCACTTCAGACGCAGTTCCTTAGTGTATGAGACAACTGCATCCTTTGTTTATTTCTAATTCCTCCTTTGCACCCCAGAGAAATGTTGCTCAGTTGCTTTGCTGCTGGTGAAAGTCCTTCTGCAAAGCACTGCTCTCCGAGGCAGGTAAGGGATGGGGTTATCTTTGGAAAATAGCTGATGTATCACAAACAGCTCCTGCAAGGACTGAATTCCCAGTCATCCCAAACAATCCTGCCAGAGTGCGTGAAATACCCAGCAGGCTTTAGGTAACACTGAGCAAGGTTTGTCTGGTAGGAGGGCACTATGTCCTTTAGCCCACCATGCTGGCTTGACAGAAGTCCACTGGCACAGGCCACCACCCTGCCTCTGCCACCCTTCCTTGGTCCTGGGGACACTCCAAGTGCAAGTGGACAATGAAGCTCTCTGAAGCTTGACTTCCCATTGCTCCAGGCATGTGCATTTTTGACCACTGGCTTCTAGTTCTTACCTGGGACCTGTGGGTGCTTCTGCAGAGCAATTAACAGCCAAAATTAAAAAGGGCAGACCATAGGACTTGACTTAGCACACTGCAGCTGGCAAATGCTCCCGATCTTTCTGGCTTACTTCAAGCCCTAAACCTAGGCAATTGTATCCTGTTAACAGGCTCTAGTTCTGGATGCTGTTGGGAGTCTGCCAAGCACAATGAGTAGGATGTTTTGGAGTAGAGAACAATAATGAAAAGACCTTTGACCAAGCCATGCAGATCAGGCTAACAGGAGGAAGGACTGCACTGCTGTTCGGTCACTTCCCTTGAGTTGTCCTTGTTAGAGGGAACTTACCCAAGGTCCTAATCTGCTTGCCAGCTCTCTCTTCTGCCCAGGCACTTTGTACACAGTAGAAGTGTACTCTGACCACCCAAAACCACCCAGGAACAGCAGCACTGAACCATTTGCCGAGGGTGCCTTGAAAAAAAAAGTGGCAGTGGCATCCTGCACAGCCTCACCTGGGAGGCTGGGGACATCTGTCTGAGGGCCCAGCACAGGGATGGGAGGTGAAGACGTTCCCTTCCTACAATTGCCATGGGAAAAAGAAGCAGCTGGAGAAGAGCTTGCAATGGAACATCCTCCTTGCCCTAGTCACACTCTAGTGATTTCACTTTTTCAGGGGCTTCCTGGGAATCCAAGGTCAGGATCTGTCCCATAGTCTTCACTCATAGATACTCAAAGCGTCCGTATTTTCACATCTTTCTTTTTGGCTCATCTCAGTCACATAAGTTGGGCTTTCCCACACTGGGATGTCACTACTCACAGGTTTCTTGCAGAAACCTCCCCTCCAGAGCACGCAATGTGACAAAGCCACAACCTCTTTATGCAGCTTCTGGGACACCAACCCTGAGCAACTGCAAGCTGAATCACAGAACAGGGCTGGATGAAGCCGGTGCTCTATCCCAGTGGTCAGAACAACAGTTTTTTCTCAAAGAAACTGCAGATCTGGAATTCTTCTGGGAAAAGCTTGAGCACTGGGACTGCTTTGCCACGGAGGAGCCTTGGCAGGCAGCAAATATTTCCTGTTTTCCACCCTCCTTTCCTTTCAGTATCTGCTCCGAGCTGCTTGGGGTCCTTGCAGCGCAACATCACACTGCACCTGTACTCTGCTTTAGAAAGGATTGCATTCACACAGGGGTTGGATGATGACCCTCTAACCTGCTTTCCACATGCTATTCAGTATTAGAACAACAAAGGAGGGACAGACCTCAGTATGGCAGCAATAAAACCAGTGCCACCCTAGATTCTCAAGGAACTGCAATTGCCAAGGACCAGCTTGGCCACACAGTCCCTTAAGGATCTGGACATTTGGGCTGGAAACAGGGTCAGGAATGGATCATCTTGGATTATATGATGGCAGGTCAAAAATATAATCTTGGTCCTTGTCCCATAACCATAATGGCCTTACCGAGACAGCCCCATCAGAGGCAGCACAAGTGGATGGGAGCAGAAGGGGCCATGCGGGGCTAAGAAGGATGGCAGGTGCCAGGGTGCCAGGATGCCAGGGTGTCAGGGTGTCTGGATGGTGGGTGCCAGGGTGCCAGGACGCCCAGCTCACAACATCCCAACCTTGCCAACTGAAAGCACAACATCTTGCCTGCTGCCACGCACTGGCACAGTGGGACCTGCCAAAGGGGAGTGGCGGGGGGAAGCTTGACTGGGACCTTGGTTTCACTTCCTGCGCTGTGTGGGGAGCGATCATTAAAAATATATGACTAAGGCAGACTTCTTTGTTCTCGGTATTACTAAGCCCTCCTCGCTCCCCAGCCCCCTGTGGCACAGCAGTGTGGGCACAGCTATTTCACTTTCCCCTGGCTTGCAAACTCTCAGCTGGGCAGGCAGATGTATGGCACTGCCGGACTGCACACCTTCTGGCATCTCCCAGCCTCCCCAGTGCATGGTCCTTTCTCCAACAGACCTGGGCACTTTTCCCCAGCATCTCAGTGGGTCACAGCATCTTAATCCTCAGAGAGATCTGGGAACACCACACCAGGGTAATGTGAATGATGGTGAAGGACATCAGGTGAGGATCAGGTCCCCAGGGATGCTCAGAGCAAGGGAAGATTTGGAACCCTTCTTGCCAGGCACAGCAGAGCTGGGCTCCAAAACTGCCTTATTTGGTGTTGCAGAGAGGGAGAGTTTGACAATCTCAGTCCTGGCCACTATCATGTTCATCGTAAATTGACTTCCTCACAGATTAATATGGTTACTGTAAAAGATATGAACATTTTAATGTCTGCCTCCACAACTGTAATATTGGTTTTAATCGCCATGTTGACTGCTGTGCCCAGTACTTTACAAATCTGTAACACGACTTTTCTTGCCAGAGTAACTTGTAGCCTAGTGCACATACAGACATTGCAGCTTAGCGGAAGAGTGGCTTGTAATTTGATGTATCCCCTTTCACGTGCATCAAGCCCTGTGGTGCAATTAGATGCTCTCTTTTGCAAAGACAGTAATTAATATTTCCGCAGTAGCCTGGGAGTTGGGAGTGGGACAGGGCATGTGAGGTAAGATAAAGCCAGGCTGCACTGGGTTGAATTTGCTATCAGAACCTCATCTCTGAAACAACTGTCAAGAGAGTGGCACAGCAGGTCAGCTGGAAAGACTGTTTCTTCTTGTTTTTCCACTCGTGTCTTACTTAACCTTTTTTTTGATTTCACTGCAGATAAAGAAATGAACAGAACACCTACATGGTCTGTCACGAACGCCCGTGCTTCATTCCATATTTCCAAATTCCAGGTTCACTTTGACTCTTGAACTAGATCAACTTTCCTTGTGCATATTCTGTCAATCTCCAGTGACATTCTGAACAGCTATACTGATGATTGTTACTGGATCCCATCTCGTGTTGGATAAGATTTCAAAATGGGTGAGATTAACCTGGGGCAAAACATCCACCACCACCTAAGCTCTGAATCCCATGAGTTTTGTTGCTACAGAAGATTTGTGTTTTCTCCCTGTTGGTGCAAGCAGATGGCAAGCTGGCAGGTGATAATCTGCTGATATTAATACTGTGCTTCAGGTAAGTGGAAGCTGCCATATCTCTCCATCAAGAACTTGACTGGCATTGGGTAAGATTGTTGGGTTCTGCTTCTGAAAGCTTAGGTGGGATGGCATTCAACCAGTAGGTTTGCTTAGCTCTGCTTTCATGTAACAATAAGAGCTTTGCTGAATTTAGTATGCAAGCCCTGGAGATCAGCTCTGCTGTGGCCCATTCCCCCCACCAAGGTATCTGGGATGAGCGTATGGAGGAACATCTAAACCTGGAGTATGGAACCATTCTCAGAGATTAATTCAGGAACAGATGTGAAGTGAAGGGTGGATGGGGCTGCCTCCACATGTGACCATCCCCAGGGAGTTCAGTGGTGCTGACCAGGGCTGATGAGACCAATTGACTACCTGGCTGGTCCTGTCAGGGAAGTCCTGGCCAATCTGACACTGTAATTCACTTGCAGCTAGTGAGACTGAGAGCAGGGCTGGCATCCCATGGGAGGGCATTGTGGAGGAGGCACCCAGAGCATTACTTCATGGTAGCAGAAGCAACTGATAAGTAAGTCCAGAGGTGCCGCGACAAGCCCACTATAGAGAAGGTTTTCAGTGAATCCATCCTCTTTTTTCCTCACAGGAGTGACATGACAGTAGCAGCGGTGGAAATGCTAACAGGGCAAATTATTTTTTGCACAGGTGAACCCCTGAGTTTAAAACCCCAGGGACAACTTATCTGGGGATGCTGCTGAGCAGGAGCTGTGCGGACAAAGGCTTTCAGGGTGAACATGCTGCAGTGGTCCCCTGGAAATTAAAGCCTGAGTGGGATGTGCCCTTGGAGGCTGGAGGAGAACATGCTATGCATTCAGCAGTGACCCCATCCCCTCCTGCACAGGCTGCTCCTTCAAAGCAGAAGAGACTGGTCAGAGCCTGAGGTTTATTTTGTACAAAGTAGCCAGAAATTAGAGATAAGTGGCTACTTTCAAAATTTAATTTTAAAGAGTTGGGGAGTTTGCATATGATTTCATAAAACACAGGACAGGGCTTCCATAACACAGGTGTTTAGGAAATGTGACTCTATGTGCACAGTTTCCAGAACCCCAGGGTGTTGCAGGTGTGGAGTGTGCTTAGGATGCTTCAGAAAGGAAGGAGGGAGAAAAAAGCTTTTGGGATGAAGTGGTCTTCGTTCAGCTAATCAAAGCTCCTCACTCAGGGCTAGAAGAAAGCAGCTAAGATATCCTTTTACCATCATCAAATAAGAGGTCTCTGTTGGTTATTTGTCATGCAGGAGTTTGCGGGTAACTGTTTTCCTGTTGTCAAGGTCTGACACCCTGGCTGACCCCATCCTCCAGAGCAGCACCCTGTGCTGGGCAATGCACCTCCTCTGGGTTCTCGTGAAAGACATCTGTCAGTCAACACCCATTCCTTCCCAGGTCACCCTAAGCAGAAGCTGCCTCAGCCAAGTGGGGTCCCGGCCTGAAGACCCCAGCACCAGGGCCAGCATCCACATCCCAAGCTACCCCAAATCTCCAGTGACCTAAGGTACTTGCAATCCACTTTGGTCAGGAGAAGCTGAGAGTGACTGGTGTCTGGTGAGCCCTGGGTAGCAGTCTGGAGGCAGCCGGTCCATGCAGGATATGCTGAAATTGTACTGTCATCTCCTTCAGCCTCTCCAGGGCAACAGTGATGGGAAAATTGGGGCAAATGAGTGTGAGTGTGTATGCGTATGGTGGTGCATATGTGTGTGTCTGTGTGGGTGTAGGACAAAGCACGCAAATACAGGTAAAGAACGTGCCTTGTATGTGAGGATGAAGGCTGGGAAAGGAAAAATTACTTAGCCACAAAACAGATCTCCTTTACCTGTTTTTCTCATAAAGCAGCTGCCTTTCACAGCAGCTGCATTATGAAACGACTTCTCTTTAACAAATCCATCTGCCTGCTTTTTAATAAGCAGGGCTTTCCGCCATTGTATATGTGCGAGGTCTGACCTTTTCGTAGGAAAAAACATTCATAACCAAAAACTATAAATAGAAACCTTCAGACTGGAGCAGATAAAGATGTAGGTTATGTGACTTTTTTAAAAAGAAAAAACAATATAATGTGGGAGGAAAAGGAACAAGCTCTTTTAAAAAGTCATAAACCTCTGTTATTGCCTAAGCTTTCTTAATATTTACAGAAATATTTAAGGAAAGTCTTAAAACAGTAGGGCTTACAGGACATCTCTATCCAAGTAGGCATTTTTACAAAGGAAAGGAGAAGATTCAAAATAAGTTTAGTTTAGCAAAAAGGGGTATTTCCCCCAGCTATGAAATAAGAAGTTATACAGGGTTTGTAATTCAAGAGTAAGTCAAGTTTCATATATTTTTTTCATGTACTGGTTCTGAAAATCTCAAATACACATGTAGCTTTGCTCATGAGTATAGGCATTTAGCCTTCAAAGGGACTACTCATGTGGGAAAAGCTGATCATTCATTGTTTCTACTTCACACCATATTTGGCCCTGTATTTTAAGCCCCAGCTGCTGGAAGCAGGTGATTGCATTATATTTTTTCTTTTTAATTAAAAAAAAATATAATTTAAATCTTGCGTTTAAAGAGAAAGCTCGAAAACATGTCCTCCACAGAGCTTTGGAACCAAAAGGCAAATAATATGAAACCAATCTTCTATCTAAATCTGCTAATCACACACATTTCTTGATTGGGAGCAGTATTTGTTAAGTGTATGACAAAAGAGTTCAAGAAAAGGGAGTAGGAAAAGATCAGTGCAGTTGTGGCTTATATTAGCCACATCAACAAATCACTGCCACCACATGCAAAGACCCTTGGTGGATGCTGGCACACAAATGCTCTGAAGAGCTTCATTTAGCAAACACTCAGGTAAGTCAAAGTGAATCAATAGAAGGCTTTGGTTAAGCGTGCATTTAGCTCATCTGCTGTATCCCATGCCACAGACTCTAGGTTATGCATATCTTCTCTGATATTTAAGACGGCATAGAAAATACATCAGCTTGCTTGGTGCTGTCAGAATGGAAATAAAGATAATCTGTTAGCTGTAGCCACTGAAGTGTGCAGTGGTAATACAATGCATAGAGTCTCTGCGTTGCTTTTTTTATATACTTCAGCAGCAAAGAAACAATTACATAGATCCATATTTCATCAGGCATTAAAAGGCTGAGCATCTTTTATGACTATTGTGTAGCTTCTCAGGTGTTGGCTTCAGTTTTTTTTCAGAGATATCTTTTTGCTGTGAATGCTTAGTGCCAGGCTTCTTTCTCCTAAGATGCAATATCTCAATGCCACTGCTCCATGGTGTAGCATGGTGACAGCCTTCCGTTTAACTGAGTGACTCCAGTACCATGACACTGCTCATGCGAGGAACAGAGCCAGATCAAATAATGGGGTTGGTCCAGCAGCTGCAACAAGGAACCTTGTCTCTTTTCTTCTGCAAGGTATTTTAGGTTGAGTTTGTGTCACCACTTCTCCAATACCTATAAATAATTTTTCATATATAGAAAATGGGAAGCTATTTAGAGATCGTAAAAATGAGAGCGGGACAGTGATTTCTGCAGCGATGTCTGCTTGTGCCACTGCAGCTCTGTGCGCACAAGCACACATATGCAGTTGCTGCACGTAGAGTTTGCCTCGTAGCTTCATTTCTCCCAAAGGATGATGGCCTGTTAAACAAAAGCCTCCTGGGCAGGAATGTTTGAAACGTTTTTCAGAAACTGCAGTTGCTGCAGAGATACCAAGACCCAAAAGTCAGGTTAGTGAAACACAAACCCCTGGAGCAGCCAGGAAAGCTGTCATGAATTCTGCATAGGGGGTTTGAAGAGAGGGGAACCCCACCATCCATGTGCAGAGAAGTGGGCATGGATTTTGCCCAAAACCTAGTGCATGTCTTCTTTCCATCACTTGGGGTAGATACAATGAGGAAACAGGGGCTCTCCTTGGGACAACTTGAAATCTGCAACAGATGCCTGTTTTAGGAATAGAAATTAATTTCCTTCTGCAGGGCTGCACTTGAAGTGGACATTAAGGTAAGATCTGGCCCTGTGTACACTAATGGAAAGTCCTCATGGACTTCGGTCTGGTCCAGATTCCACCCATTGAGCTGGACTGGGGTCCAGTGACTGTCTCAGCCTAAGGCTGGCCTTCTGCCCTCTACCATATTTCTCTCTACAGTGGTGGAATGGGGCAGGGGTTGTATCTCACCAATAAAACAAATAGAATTAAATGATGCAAGGGTGTTTGAGTCATGATTTTCATCAGCGTTTCCTTTTCACTGAGCTCAAAGTCTAGTTTGAATGCAGCCTACTATTTCAGTCCACAAGAAAAGGCTACATAGAAAATAGATTTTGAATCAGACACTTTACATAAACCATGGGTTTTACTAAAAACTGATCCATTCTTCTCTTTTTCATTCCTACAATAGCAACTCTGCAGAGAGGCATTAGAAGTTTCAGTACTTTCATCTTGTCTCAGAACACTTAAGGTGGCAAAAGCAGGTTGTCATAATAATAATAATAATAAATAATAATAATAGCAACATTGAAATCATTCATCACGATTTATTGGAGGAATCCTGCCACATGTGGGAGTGATAAGTCATCCAGAAATAGGTCACGATTTTCTAAAATGTACCTGAGGTGTGGGATTATTTGCCAAGTAATTTATATCAACCTAATCCCTCTCACTGTTAGTAGACAGCAGTTTTATTTTGAGGTGTTTCAACTGATTAGCACCACGGCTCACATGGTGAATATCTGTTTCTTGATTGGGAACTGGAGCACGCACCTAACTTTAACCATGTACCAGATACCTCATGTCTGAAGCCAGCCATAAATGCATGCTCAAGCTAAGGAAACACAGGGAGGTTGATTTTACCAGTCTATATGTGCTAGCAATAGAGAAGCCTTTCAGCAGCAATGAGCTCAGTGTTGTCCTAAGCCTGGAGCTGCTGCAGTGGGAAACAAGAGCTTCATTTTAATTGCCCTTTCTGAGACTCAGATAGGTTGGGGAGGCTGTCGTGAAACAGCCATGTAGGCGGTGAAACTGTGAGGCCTGTGGGAAAGTGAAACAGAGCCCTCCTTCTGCTAGGAGAAAGCAAACTGTGGTCTCCCTTCGTTTTGCACCCAGCCTTGTTTGGTCCCAGCTGATGCACTCGGCTTTTTACAACCTCCCTCTGAGTACAGCCCCTCAAGGTACCCCTGCAAAGCCAGGCAGAGATGAGGCTGGAGCTTATGGTTCCTCCCATGCTCCACATTTTATCCACGCCACTGGGAGTTAGATGTGGCTAAAAGCACCCAGAAAAGCTCCTGGAGCTCCTGGTAAACTGGGCTGTAAAGGAGTGAGCCATCACCCTACACTGCCCCATCAGCAGGGAGAGTTTGGACTTCTCTCCTCATAAAGGCATGGGAAATTGCCTGAGATCAGTACCAAGTGTGTAGTTGCTTACAGCTGGCATGAAGAACTTGTGGATGGACTTTGGATGGTCCTCCTGTACAGACAGACTGAAACCCTGGCTTTTTGATAAAACCTCGGTGATATCCAGCATGGAGTGACCAAAGACAACTTCAACAGCTACCCTTCAGCTGTCCCCTGCAAGGAAAAGATAAACAAATTCATGGCTCTATGACACTATGATTTTTACAGAGCCCGGGTACATTTAGTGCATTTAGGGAAAAGAGGCAAGATTCCTTGTTCCAAGTGGGTTGCAATTTAAATCAGGGAGAGAAAAAATCATCCCAAAATTGAAAAAATATCAGAGGGAACATCCTTGTGGATAGAAAAGGAATATCCATCAGAACTGCTCTTTTTAAGAGCTTTGCAGGTATGTGAGCAAGTGAGCTCTTAATGTGGCTGGGATTAATCTATATTCAACAACTTATTTTTGCCTAAGGGTTTTCTTGCACTTCCAGAGGTTGAGTTGGTGGTTGGAGACTATGGGAGTCATTTGCTGATCAGATGTTCTCGCTCAGCATGGGAAATCTCAAGTTTGGGTGGATTTCCCCATGTTTCCCACTGTCGGTCCTCCCCTTTTCCACCTCAGTACATGATTGCGCAGTTAATGTGTCTCCGAGAAGAGCTATAAAGATGTGTAGTGAAAGCTTCTCACTTTGTTTTCTGAATTAAGAAAAAAGCTCTCCCACAACGCAAAACAAGTACCTTCATTCCCACAGGAGCCAGGACAGCTGATTAAGTGGGTAGAAACCTGGTGCTAAGGAGTTATTACTGATTTCAGTAGAGAACGAGGTCTTCAGTGAAAGGAATTGATGGTTTCAGTTCCAGACCTGGTGGGTAAAATTAAAAATGAATAAATAAATAAATTAGGCTGTGCAATTCAGTGCTTGCTTGCATGAAGCCACACAGAACAGAAGCCAAGCATGGAGGCTGACTCATCTCTTGCCCTTTGCTATGAGCCCATGCCCTCCGACCACAGCAGACAGAAGAGGTATAGAGGGACCCTGCTGGGAGAGCTGGCAGCACCCAGGGCTCGGAGAGGTTTCCTCCAGTATGTTGCTTCTCTGGGGAAAAGAGCAGCACAAAGGAAAAATAGTGAAGTTGTAAGCAAACATCCATCTCTGCGACATCCCATTCATCCCAAGACTGTCCCAAGCCATTCAGATATAAATATTATCATACCAGAGCTTGCTGGCATTTTCATTCAAGTACAGCATACAAGGGAATTTCAGTTAACCCTCCACTGGTCAGAAGATGTAGGGTGGTGTAATTTGTTGCATAGCTCAAGAAAACCTATTTGTGAGAGCTGGCAAGTCAGCATCCCTGTTTCTCCTGCCAGTTATACCAGTGTGCATTTCTCTGTTGCCATCTGAGGAACTACCAGCAGCTTTCAAAGGTTTTAAGAGTCCCCACGACATCCCAGTGAAAGAAGTGAAATACCACCTCTTTCAACAAAGCGGGAGAAGGGGGAACTGGACATAAAAAGTGTGAATTTAGGAACCTGGTGGCAGAGCAGCAGGGAGCAGGCAGGAGCTCCTGGCTTCCAGGAACTTGGCCTTCCTGAGCAGGCAGTCAACAGGACGAGTAGCAGGAACAATGAGGTAAGAGCTATGATGGAAACAAACACCTTTTTTTAGGCACTCTGCACTAAGCTGCTGCTGCTACTTTTATCACACCATTCATTTGGGAAGAAAGCAGTGGAGCAAAACAAGGTGCATGCACAAAACTGCTCATTGTGTCTGAGCTCACATGTTACCAGACTGAAAATTATTTAGCTGTTAACTTATTTCTTTTAATGTTTTGGGACTGCGATTTTCTTGTATGTTGTTAAGTCTTTGTAACCAGATACAATCAGGTGGATCTTTAGGGCATGATAATCCATAACAGGGCTGAGGACAACAAGTAGATGGTAACTTCTCCTGGGCAGCTAAAGTCAATGTTTCCACCATGCAAGTCTTTGATAAAGGCTCTTAAGTTGTTTGACAGATAAACACATACACACATGCACATGAACCCCCCTGGCAAAAACAATGGCTGTTTTGCATGCCAGATGTGTCAGTTGCATTTCTTTTTACGACTGAATTCATTCTCAAGTCATGAATGCAAAAAAAAAAAAAAACCTAGTGAGTGTTTAAATTTAGGGCATTAATTTTGCATTCTAGTGTAGAGGGAACTCAACGGTTTCAAACCTCAGAAAAAGCCACTCCACCTCTGCTTTACAGGCAATTTCATTCTGCTTGTGTTTCCAGAGAATACTTCAAAGTGCAGATGCATTTCAGGTAAATAATGACAGCTTCAGAACAAGTTTTCCTTGTAACACAAATCACCTCACTAATGAAATCCGGGGAAAAAATCAGAACAACTTGATATCCACCTGCCTGAAATCAAATCCTTCAACTTACATAATGTAACTTGGGGCCTGATTCCTTCCCCAGCTAAATCATGGGTGAAACTCTTACAGACTCAAGAGGGAATGGGACCAGCCCTTTACTCTAGCTTGGTGACTGTTGCTGAATCTGGGTGAGGATGCCCTGGTCCTTCCAGTGCACAGCAGAGAACGTGCCTGCGGGTGCAGCAGCAAACAATGGGTCAGGTTCAGAAGAATATGAGGCACCTTCCCTCAGCAGAGAGAACAGTTTCTATAGTTTCCACATTTCCTTCCTGCTCATGTCAGTCGTGCACAGGAGAAAACAATGAAGAAACATCAACCCCACATGGAATAAAGTAATGGGAACCCAAGAATGAGCCACATGCTAAAAAGAAAGGAGTTGTCACATCCAAGGTTGAAAGTATCGACTGCTGGACTGCCAAATAAATTCGACTAGCCCCGGGGACTTGGAACTATACTTATACTTAGCTCTTCACCTCAGACCTCAAGAACTAGCTTTCCTTTTGCTTTGGAAGCCTGGAGGTGGGTGGATGGTGCAGCTCTTGGTTGCCTTCATCTGCATCACTGAACCACTTGTCTTGCTGTGGCCCCATGCCTGCCTCCAGAGCTACTGCTTCTCTCAGGTCTCATCAGCCTTCCCAGAGGCTCAGCAGTGGGATGAGGGGGACCAAGATGTCCACTTGGCTTGGCAACAAAGAAAAGCAAACTGCACTTGAACTTGGAAATTTACAGGAATGCAGAGCAGCCTTGTTGCTAAGCCAGCTGCAAACCTGCTTTGCTCGGGGCTCTTCCATTTGTAGGGTTAAAGGAATGAGGCACGTGCTGCCAAGTAGGACATCAGTACTACAAACAAATGGAAAGGCTTTATCCCACCAGCAATCTTGACCTGGTAACGGGGCAGGCAGCTAGAGTAACAAGAAAGCTCAGCTCCTTCTTACTCGCAGAACAGGGAGGAGGCAGGACACAGGTTATAATTAGACACCCACAGTAATTTGGGGGAAACTTCAGCACTTGGACTGGAATCTTATTTTATGTGCTGCTAATTCACTGTCTGCTTGGAGTGGGCCAGTCTAGAAACCCAGTGGCAGGCACACACAGAAAACATCTCTTGCTTGCCTGGAGTTTTAGTGGTGCTTTAAGCCACCTTGATGCCTGCAGGGAAAGCACACAGTCGTGGGAATTTCTTTATGAGCTCTTAGCCTTCCTAATTTAAGGGATTTGCTTCAGCTTTGGAGACAAGCTCACACTGGAGCCCTCACTCCTTTCTTTCCACTGGATTATAAAATGTCAGAGGTTCATCCAAGCTGGATCTCCCCAGTACAGTCTCCTGCAGCTGGAAAAACACCAAATCTGCCAAGTACTGTGTGCCAGGGGAGCAGCACATTTCACAACGTGGACACCTCTTCCCCATGCAAAGCTTCACAACTGTCCCCTTGCAAAAGCAGCCCCATGGAGCACAGTGTGAGGCACATGATGTGCCTGTCCCTGGACTGAAGCTCCTAAAAGCCATTCCCAGCTCTCCATCCAGCTGCCATTGAGGCTGAGAGCAAAATCTGGCCCAGCCTAAGAGCTCAGCACCAGCATGATGAGGGTCAGCATGGATGACTACTGGGCTGAGACATGAACACCTCTGCTTTGGTCTTCAGTGTGGATTTGGTACCCCAGATATGAACCTTCAGGCAGTATTGCTGGCTCAGTGCACTTGCATCTGCATCTGCTTCAGTATCAGCATCTGCATAGGTATTAGAATCCCTATCCCCATGTCTATCCCTATCGTTACCCCATCCCCAGGCAAGATTTACCCTCTGTCAGACATAATTCCTGGCGCACTCAAAAGCAGTGCAAGCCCCCATGGTGTGGGCTAAGCCCAACAACATGAAGACTTAAAACTTCTGATTCAGAAAGCTGAGCCACATCAAGTTGTTGTGAAAAACAGGGCCTGCCTGGGAGAAGCGGGCTCTCAGCAGAGGCAGCGCTGCTTAAGTATATATTTGCTACTGCACTCTCATAAACACCCTGATTTTTGATGCTTTTCCCCAAAGCCCTGCTGTGTCACCCTGCGCCTGGCTGTGAGAATCTCAGCTTCTGCCACCTTGCTTTTAACCACCAGGATTTCCAAGTTTCCCTGCAGAACATGAGCCCAGCACTGCCAGAAAAAACAATTTATGTTCTTTTATATATTTTATTTTTATTTTTATTTTTTCCCCTATCACTGTAATTTATTTAAAGAGGAACTCGGGAGCCTCACTTTTGGGTACTGCTCAGTCTGCGGAGAGTAATCATGAAGCCATTACTGCAACACAGCCACGCTGGGAAGTCCCGTGATAAGTGCTCTGCACTGGCACCCGTGCTTCACACGCCATATATGGTGCAGAAGGGGTACCTTTCCAGCTGAAAGCACAGCGAGAACTTTCTTCCAGGTAGATGGAACATAATTATGCAGTCTATGAATGATGATGTGTCTGCAGCGGGTGGAGACTGGAAAAGAGGGTGTCGGTATGTTTTGTAAATGCTTTGAAATGTATTTGTGTGTTTCTGAGATGAACCTTAAAGAAAATACCTGCAAACTGGTTTTGCTTTTCCTAAAGCATTGGCTCTTTCAGGCAGCAGCTTTGCCAAAAGTCATTAATCCCATCTCTGTTAACAAGGGAGGGGAACAGTGACCTCAAACAACCGAGGAAAACAACTAAAACTGTATTCATTTGAAGGACCGCTTTTAAAATCTTTTCTGGCCAACACATGCTACTGTTGACATATATTTAAAGTGCACTGGGTCTTTGGGATATATTGGGACTTCTGCACAGAGCCAGGGAAGGACTTGACCCAAGGGTATGTTCGACTTAACTGTACATCTCCTGGAGGAGAAGGGGAGAAAGAAGAAAGTTTTTAAAAGGTCTTCACACTTTTCTACTACATCAAAGTGCATCATGTGAGTGAGACAGGCTAAAAGTACTGGCTCTTCTCTTCTGAAGCCTCAAAATTCACAGGCTTATGGATCTCAGTGGTGTGCATGGTTTAAATTCAGGGAGAGCATCATGATCATTCAATTCTTTCTAACCCTGCCAGCCTGTTTGGTCTCAACTATCCATCCTGCTGTTAATGCCATGGCACAGCATCCACCACATCTCTCAGTAACATGATAATTTTCTGAGATAAAAATGCAGAGTCAGCTGAATGAGAGCAGTGCTAGGTGGGGATCTAACATACATCATAGTGACCACTGCTCTTAGGGTGGGCATAGCAGAGGATACAGCCCTCATGCTCCTTCTTTGTCCTCTCCACGTTTGTTCCTCGTTCCTCACTCTGAACTGGTTCATCAGCTGGGATACAGGGATCTGTGAGAGAACAGGGACTTTTGAGGGGATTTCTGGAGCCTGCCTCAAAACGCATTTGCTGTGGGCCTGGCTGTCAGCAGAGAGGGGAAAAGGCAGGTCCCCACTTTGGGCAGGACACTAATTGGTGCATCGCAGCAGGTAGACTGTAAGCCCAAACCCTGGAAGGTTGTTGCCACTGATAACACTCATCTTCGGTAGCATCATGTCCGTTGACATAACCTTAATTAATGATATTACCAAGCTAATGAGGAGATAAACCACTGATCCCATCTCTTGTTAAGAAATTGTCTTAAATACCAGTCACTAATCACTATGGAGAAACAGGTAGTGGGCCAAAATTCACACCTGGAATAAAGAGGTGTGGCTCCCATATTTTCTGGTGAAGTTGCATTTGTTTACTACAGAACTGACTGTGAACCATCCTGATCAACACACGGCGGGTGTGCGCTGGTCGGGAAGTTGTAAACAGCCTCAGCCTTGTGTAATGGCATGGGTCTTGTGCAAGAGCTGTCATCCAGATGGCAGCAAGATTGATGGCTGCAGAGATCAGCACAGTGCCAGCCTGCGGTGCAGATGCATGCAGGAGTGCTTGCCCTTCCCAGACCCTCAGCTGGCACAGAGGGGTGTTTGGCCACATCTGAGCCCTGCGATGCTTCACAGGGATGGTCTAGTCCACATGGCTGTAGGCATAGCAGACATCACCAGGCACTTCTTGGTCGTTAAGAGCTTTTTCGGCTGCCTAACTAGAAAAGATTTGCCAATTGTGACTAGAAGACTTCCCCCTACCATTAGGGTGGTGTAGATGTAACTTGTAAAACAGGGAAGGGACCTGTTTCACTGCGCTGTTTTGATTCTTTGGCAGTTACTTTATTTCCTTGCTGTTGTTATTCTGATCCAGTGAAATTAAAAAGGCATGAGTAGCCTATTTGGATCTGAATGTGTGAGTTCCTGCCCTGCAGAGCTTTCAGTAGAGATTAGATTTTACATGCCATTGTGTGGGGGAGATGTGCCATCAGGCAAAGAAGGAACAAATGCAGGTGGGGCAAGACTGAAGAGACAGAAGCCAGTGTGCTTGCAAGAAGCTGCCTGCTGCTCATCAGGGTGGTATCTCCATCTCACTGATGTTCAGACAGGTATCTCAGAAAACATTCCCCGCCTGTGGTTTCTGTAGCATGTTTAGCTCCTGGAACATGTGAGACAAAGCAACTACTTCTTCCTCATGTTGGCCTTTTAAACCTTGTCCTAAGAGGGCCTAAAATAAAATGCATGCATAAAAACCTATCCCAAGCCTCATGTTCCTGTGCCTGCAAGCAGAATATGTAGGGGACCCTGGCCCTTAAGAATAATCCTCCAAGTAACTGGCAAGGTAAATATGCACTCAGTCTGCTGGTATCCGAATAAATGTTGAGGGATTCCAAGGATTTACAAGCTCACGTGACGCACAGCACAGACATCAGGAGCAGACAAGCCTGGCACAATGCTTGGGCTACCAACCCTTCACCTATTTCAGCTACTTCACTCTAGCACTCTGACTGTGCCAGGCTGTTTCCTGCCTGACTAAAAAAAAAGGTGTTTGTTTGTTTGTTGAGTGATCACAAGGCACGCATACGTCAGAAATAAAAAGAAATGATCTATCTTCTTCTTACATCTCTATTATTTCTATTGTTCAGGTATGCCTCAGGTACTTTCCCAGACGTGTTGCCTTCTGTTTTTAACATTGCCACTTGGGAATCAGATACTGCACATCTTTTGTGGTGCTGTTCAATGGAGACAGAATTTGTTATTGTTCCTCATGGATAGTTCTGGTTTGATGCACGTGGGTAGTTCAGGGAAGAGGGATACCATCAGCTCTGTGGCCACTGCCTTCCAGCTCAGGGAAAACCTAAGGCTAGGTGTGCACAGCACCTCTCAGGAGACAAGCTGAGGAAGTTCTCATCACACGTTCAAGCCAGGTGATGTCTGTGAGGTCCAAACTGTTTCACTGTCGGGAAGCTATTTGGCTGGTTAATTTTACATTGAACCCACTTTGCAATCTGACACACCTGGTAATGCTTCTGATATGCACTTGTTTTGTGGAAATCCAAGGAAAGACAAGGTGATCACTACACAGCAGCCGCAGACTTCAGCCTAACTTCAGGGCAGTTAGAGCTCAGTGCAGGACCACATGCAGAACCAAGCTTTGTGGGTTGGACCTATCTCACAAAGTTGACTCTGATCATTTCCTGATTCAGAGCCACAGACTCACCATATCCCAACATCTTTGATGTACGTTTCTATCTGGTCCCTTAACTAAACCCTGCTCAGTAAATGCTTAGAAATTCAAGAGGGGCTGGTAGTTCCAAGTCTGTCATTGTTGGGACAGCTGGAAAAGAAAATTAGCAGCAAGAATCAATTCAGAGCCAGGGGGAAAGTCTGTCTGTTTGAACACTGACAAATACCTGCTTAAAATACTTTTCTCTAGCCTTCATTACACTCACTGTGAACACAAAAACCAGATAACCAAACAGTGCAACAGCTTGCAGGTTCAGGTGGGTTACTCCAGAGTGGTCTGCTCCTGACTCTGGTCATTTTGTGAGATTTTCACTCTTTGTGCTCCAGCCTAGAAAGCAGAAGAGCCACCATCCTTGTGCTGTTATACAACTGTAGGTGAGAGGTATCAACGTGGGGAGGATCCTGTGGGATATCGAGAAGCGAAAACCTGTGACAGGGTGCTCAAGTGTGTGGTTTCTTCTTTAAAAATAAGCTCAGTAGACTCTTTTTTTTCTTTTTGTTCCTTTAAGGGACAGTGGCTAAAAATGGACATTAAAAAATAAATCAAGGTTGAGGCTAGGCCTGAAAGCACTTGAGGAGGGGTAAGAAAAATTCCCATGCTATTCCTAGCACAGACTCCCCCACCTCTGCATGTAAACAGTAGCTGCATTGTGCTAGAGCCCTTCTACCAGTTTCAGACCAATACATGACCCACTTACAGATGATCAGAGAGCAGACTCTACCATGAGACCTTCTGAAGAAGCTCTTGTCTCCTGAAGACACTGCACATCCCATGCTAGACATCCCAGCACGGTACAGCATCTTCAAAATCACAAAGGTATGACAAGGTTTTAATGAAAAACAGTAGGGTGAAACCAGTTGTGAACAGCATAATGGAAAGGCTCTTGGGGAACTGAACTATGTGGAGTTAAAAGCTGCAACTATTATTTGCAGCAGTCAGCTCAGCCTCTTCAAATGAAAACCAGACCTTTCAGATGAATCTTATTATGTTCTTTGGAGAGGTTAAAAGTTTGGTTGGGAAAAGCTCTGTGGATGGTATAGATTTTGCCGAGGTGGTTGACCTAGCACATTCTCTAATCAAATAAGAATAAATAAGAATATATGATATCAATAGCAGGCTTTGTACGTGTCTTAGGGAACAGTGAGATTAAAGCTCTTCCACATGAGCAGTCTCTGAGGTGTCACTCAGGCATGTTGCCAGAGGAGAGTCTCAGGGACAGGGACAGACAGGACATCCACTGTTTTTCAATGCTTTTATCAACCATCTGGAAGGTGATGCACAACAACTGCTGCCAAACCTGCAGATGACACCAGGCAGGTAGAAAGTTGCTGATGAAGAGGTTGGGGCAGCGGTGTGGAGAGATCCAGGTCACTGGGCTCATGCAGGCTCAGGATCCAGGGCTGAAGTATACTGGTACAAAGGGAGAACCCCTGTCCTAGAAAGCAAAGAAGGGAGTCAGGAATGGGCGCTGAGGTCAGAACAGACAAGCAGCCTGACCTGAGTGTGTCGGGCAGTGTAATATTGCAGTGTAATATTGTAGCTAAAGGGCCTCATAGGGGCTCTGGATGGATGAAGAGATAACATGTAGAATGAATTATGGACCAGTTCTCATTCCACAGATTGTCCTAACCAGACAAGTATTTTCCCCTGTGCTGGTCTCTGAATTTTAAGAAAGCAGTTGAGAGACCTGAAGAATTTAACCTGCTAAATTCATCCAGAAATTAACCAAGGAATGGTGTCATTATAATGTGTAAGCACCTTCAGGAAGAAATGGTGATGGAAAGAAGTCTTTAACCCCAGGAAAGGCCCACAATAAGCACACTACAGCCCGTAATTTCAAGTAAGAAAGTAGTATGTATTTTATCAGTGCAGATGCTTAGCCTTTGGGATGAATTCCAGGGGCAGGATTGGATCCACATTTCCTGATGCTGTCAAATCCAGCCTGGCTCCTAGGAGGTCTGATTGAGATCAAGTTGTGCTTTGCCAAACACAAGTTAAATACAGAGGTGAGGGAGTGATAATCGGGGATCCCTGAAGTGCTGGGGCTCAGGAGGGATTCTCCAACCCTCCCTTGCAGCCATGAATTCTCAAACTACAAAGCTGAGGAATAAAAACATAATTTAAAAGGCCTGTTGTCTCTTGGAAGGTGCGACAGGGTGAGAAAGCAAATGAAAAACTCTGGTAGCTCTTGGTAACCACTCCCAAACTGATAAACAACCAAAAAGAAAAGCCTCTATCCTTTCTCTTCTTTGTCATCTTGATACTATGAGTGAAATTACTTGATTATTTTATAGAGGTTTGTTGGTAGTGATCTTTGTAGCACACCGGCAAGTTGATCCTGTTTTGGTTTTGTTTGTTTTTTGTGAACAACTACAGTTGGGTTTTCCACTCTTTGTTTCCAAGTGTGTGTTTAGGACTTGCTGAGAACAAGTTAAACACAACAAATGAGTTTTAGACAGAGCCTTTTTAAGAGATTAATTCTCTGGTCATTCATTCTCCTCTCTCGGGAAGCAAGCCCATATGCAGGCACTGCTTCTGAGAAAGTCTTTTCTTCATGCTAACTGTCATCCTTGTTTGCTAATGCTTGCAAGCCATTAAGCTGAAGACCAAGGGTTCAATCCAGAAAGATAACAACAGGTATTTTACCCTTAACATTGCCTGGTGGTCAGTTCATGTATTGATGTACTGGCAGAGATGGAGTTGGATGATACTGGGCTGAAAAACCTCATCAAAATCCCAAAGAAACTCAGTGGCAAACCTGGGATTAGCACCAAAAACATGGATCTAGCAAGCCAAGGACAGGTAGTAAATCTAGAAAAGCTAGCAGGAAGATTACAAGCTTTGGAATTAAAGAACAGCTAAAGAAGGAGACAAAAATATAGCTGTGTAAGGAAATAATTCATACAATGTTGATTGTCTCATCCATATGCTTGTAATAATTCAGACAAGCATTTCATTGTATCTGTTATTATAAAGAAAATTATTCCTTTATGGGCAAAATCCTACTACATTTTTCAGGTCAGCTTGATCCTGTGAATCTTTCTCACTTGCCTGTGGTTTTCGCTGTCAGGCCCAACTTAATCCATGGTGTATTTCTCTTGACTCAGTAAAGTTATGTTGAAGATCAGCTTGGCCTTAGGGCCTTTAGTTATATTGCCAGTAGTTTTTTTTAAAGGGATATTTCCCTAATTTGAATGCAGTGATTCCAGGCAGTAATTTTCATTTTGCAATCTGGAAGCACTCCTGCATATCTTAAGGAAATATTAGTTATTGTGGTACTGAAGAAACCTTCTTGGCAGTAGAGGACCTGCCTAATTTTCATCGGGCTGAAGGCAGGTGTGTGCATATGCTTCTCCTGGTCTGTGGATGGCAGTCTAGAGAGCCATCAGCCAGGTGCCTTCCATCCTTAGAAAGGTCTGGTGAAGAGTCACGGGAAGGGACATAGAACAGCCCCACAAAAGCAGAGTGAAAGCTATTCACAGTGTTTGTGATTGACAGAGCAGCATCTTATCTTCCCCTGAAACCTCTGCACCCAACCCTCCAGGGTGTGTGTGTGTGTTGGGAGGGAAGCCACTAACCTGATTTAGTCAGAAAGATAATTAGAGGGATTATTTAGATTCCACTACTGTGGGGAGCAGCTCCTGGTAAGAGTCCTTTGCTCAGAGAAAGATGAAGGAAGGGCGCATCAAAATACAAAGGACGGGCCTTTCAGCATCCTCCACCCTGGACCTCAGCAGCTGTGAGTTGCCACTCACTCATGGTGAGTGCTCATCCAGTGCCTCCACACAATCTGCTGCCCCCACACAGCCACTAAACCCTGCAGGAGAGGTGAGCACAAGGGAGGTTTCACCACAGAGCCTTCTCTACCCTTGTGCTTTTCATTTCATGAGGTCCTGGAGCAAAAGAAAGGACTACAAATGGATGCATGTGGGATGGTGTCAGGGCAATGTCATAACTGCTGAGGTTTAGCAGCACTCCCCCCTGCCCTGATTGTCCCAAGTGCTGCCTGTTCCAGCTTGCTTTGACAGCCACATTACTCCCTGAGTGCTCTAAATCACAGGGGAGGACAATGCAGGGGGGGGAAGAAAAGCAAGCAAATGCAAACCTCTTGGTCTTGCTTTATGCAATATGTGAAACCCACTAATGAACCTCACTGTAGCCAGCCTGCTGTTGCTTGCTTTAACTGAGCAACACAGGAGGCTGATACTGCAGTTCTCAGAAGAGATTTGTCCCCAGGCCAAAGAGACCTGAAGGAGAACTGAAAGAGCCCAGGGCTACATTCAAACAGGCTGGCAAGTGTTATGCAAAACAGCAACACAGACTTGTACCTTATGTGATGTACTTGTGAGCTTCAAAGCTGAAAAATCTTCCTGTAGGGATTGATGATGGACATGTCACTGAAAAGCAATGTCCTCCCTTGCTTTAGGGAGGACTGGTGTTCTTACTATGATCATGTCTGGTCAGGAGAGAGAGAAACCCTGTAAATCTTGATGACTTGATACAACTGGAGAAGCTAGAGTTTGAGTTCTAGGGTTGCTCTAGAGTGCTCCAGCACACAAAAGTGCATCAGAGGGGAGCAGTGTTTGAGGGAGCAGGGCTCAGGGGTGTGCTTCTTCTGTCCTTCTGTAGCCACTGTCAGCTTTGCACAGCTGTCACAGGGATCCAGCAGCCTGTGAAGCATAGAACTACTTGAATACGATTAGGATCCACACAGCATCCCATAACTGGTTTCATTACTGTGAGAGAAGAGGGCTGATGTGATCTCTGTATAATACAGCCAATGTGCAGACCTGGTTGCTGATCTGATCATCAGCTCTGGAGATCTCAGTTCTCCCCTATCCTGCCATCTCCATGTGCCTTCCTTGAAGACAAGCTGCCAAAAACCTTAGATTTAGCAAACTATAAAGTGACTCAGTTGCCAACCTCCACTCATTGCTCCATCTCCATTTCAAGGATACCAACTCTGAAGGTGGCTCTGTTAAGCAACAGTGGGAAAACCTTGAAAGGGTTGGGGTGTATGTCATCTAGAGTAGCAACTGGCTGACTTGGAGAGCAGAAACCATTTGCTGTGATGTCTGGAAACCTCTGAACAGCTGCAAAATCCCAGTACTGAGATTTTGGTTAGGTCACAGTTGCAATGGGCTGGGCACATTGCCAGGGTGGAAGATTCCAGGATCTGCAGCCTCCTGGGAACACCTAGCAGCCAACACGAGCTTTGTAAAGATACCTGAAAATCCTTGCTTAAAGCTTGTCAGCTTAACATTAATAACTGGGATGGAAAGGGTTTATAGCCACTGCTGTGCAGCCTGCAAGGTGAGGCACAAAAGCAAAATGGAGAAGAGGATGAACTCAGAGAAAATCAGCTGTGTTATTTGAATAGCATGAGTAGAAACATGCTTTCCCCCCACAGACTGGTCTGTTTTTACAGGATCATACACAGAGCTAAAGTAAAAATAGCTAAGGAGACAGGCACTGAAAAGTGCAACAAATAACAATTCAGTAATATTATTTTAATGAAGAAATGCACAGCACCCAATACATTCAAGATTTGGCAAAACAACAGTGTTCAATAGCCATAAAGCAATTTGCTAATGGCTGCACATTCCATCTCATCTTCCTTGATGTTTTCCATGGCGTCATTCCTCTGAACCACAGCTTTTCTTTTAATCTCATCTTAATCTACACCACCATTAGGTGCAGCACTTCTTCCTTGACAGCACCGTATTTGAATGGCCACTAAGTAGGGCCTGCTCCAAAGCCGGTGAAGGTGAGACTGTCACACATGCTTGTCTCCTGCAGGCTGAGCCCAGAGAAGGCTGCAGAGCACGCCTGGACAGCATGCAGTCACTCACACATAATCAGCTGTGGGTAATTCAGAGCTAGAACCACCCCTGTGGCCCCAGCAGATTCTGCATTTGGGACGCAGTTGGCTCCATGGGTCTGACATGTTGTGACAGAGACATTTCTTCTTCACGCAGCTCATTTTGACCTGAGCTAATGAGAGATTAACTGATGGCAGCAAATCAGCTGCTGCTGGTCTAGAGAGAGTATCTCAGGTTTTCTCCTTAGCAAGCTTCGCATTGGCTTTTATTAACTAAAGGAGAGTTTGTCACTACAAACATCTTGCCAGTGATCCAGTCCTTATCTACAGATGGAGCCCAAGGAGAACTGTTTGCAACGACCTAATGTTGTTTGCTGCTTATCTGGCAAGACACCAGTGAGTTGCTTGTCCCCTGCACCAAGAAGTCACTAAACAGGTGCTCATGTGTCCCAAACAAAAATAAAATCTTTTTTTTTTCTTTCTTTCTTTTTTTAATTATGTCAGGGTTTCAAAAAGATCAAAACCACTTTGGAGCCACTTAGTCCCTGCTGCTGCACACTGGGTTTCTACAGCAATCCTGTTTCTGCAGGGATTGTCCCCACTGCTCTTGCAGCCTAGGAGAAGACTGGGACTTACATGGCCTTTAGTGAGACTCTGTCAGGAGCGTTGGGAGATGATTAACCCTTTTGTCACCACTAAACCACAACAGGAACATCTTCCTCTTTTTCTCAGTCATTAAGTTTTTGCATACTGGAATTACATGCGTTAAACAAGGAAGTTTTCCAGGAGGGTGCACATCCTTGAGTCTTTTGGTAGAATGAGCTTTTTGAATGTCCATAATCACAGAGTATACAACAAACCACAAAAGAAGCTTCCTTAATTTTAACTTCTTTTGGCCTAAGTTGGGTAGGACCTGCAGTCAGGGTTTGAGACAAGTTCAGAACTATTTTGCTATTACCACAAAATCCCATTCTGGAGGAGCTTTGCCATTCAATGTTGTTGCATCTGCTTCATTTATCTTCAGATTTCCACCTCAGATTTCTTCCTATTAAGTCCTGTTTTCTTATGCAACTTTATAGGCTGTGGTAGGTGGAGATAAGGAGGCCAAGTCCTGAAATGATCTGTCTGCTTTTGTTTTGCAACCTCAGTGACAGCAAATATTAATGTGCATGCGTTCACTGCCCAACTTGTCTGACCACTCTGCGTGGCCATTTTGGCGACAAGCAAAAACCCTCCGCGCATTCTGATTCCCCAACACCATAGAAGTACAGTGAATGCTGGTGTGAGCACCAGCACATACTTTCCTCTTCGCACCCCTCCTGCTTTTTTTGCACATGGAGGATGTTCCAGGTCCAGCATTTCTGTGGTGCCAGACCCTTCCTGGACTGTGGCTGTGTTACACAACCATGCCCTGCAGATTGAGGCAAGGATTAAAGGTGTCTAAATTATTAGGAAATCAGAGCAGTGAAAGGTCAGGGATCTTTTTATTTTCTCTTGGCTTCAGTAGGTGGTTGCTGAAAAATCATAAACGCACTTTGAAAACAAGGGGTAGTGAGGTGCAGCTTTCCAGAGCATTTGTTGGCATTCATGTCTGTGCGTGAACTATTTACAGGTATGGCAAAGCATTACTAATCTCTGAGCTATTTAGAAAGGAAGTACCTCTAGGATCTCCTCACTTGTCTCCCTTGTTCCTTAAACACCATTGAGTCATGCTGAATCTCCTCCCCTCCTGAAAAATTGCTTTGCAGAGCTCCCTGAAGAAAGAAAAATGTCCCTGGACAGCAAAACAAACAATCCCAAGTGGGTTGGTCTCCTCCTGCAAGCTCATGACCTAGTAACTGGGTAAAAAATCGTGGAGACCCTGGAAGGGAGAGGTCAGTCTATGAGCCACCCGGGTATACAGATGCTCTCAAGGCCCAGGGGAGGAACTCTCTTATCAGGGTCTGGAGTCCAGCTGGAACCAATCTGGAACTGACCCTTCTCAAAGTTCATTGTGTTTGGATGGAAGTTTCTGATTCAGACAAATCTCTGCTTTCAGACAGCCCACTGGAAGACAGGGCTGCCAGTTGGCCTTGCAAGGCCTTGCTGGATGTCCAGTTATGTCTGAACTTTCCCAGTTTCCTTCCCCTCCACTCCAGTATGTCTGTTTGCATCTGGCTTTCTGTTCAAACTTAGTCCCAGATGTACTGCGTTGCAGCTTGGTTCCTGGGATACTGTCACAAATGGCAAGAAATCATGAACAGGATTCCCAAAGGAAGCCACACTGAAGAAATGGCTGAGAGAGACAAAAACCTTGCCATTGCTATTTAATTTTTTCTAGGCTCATTCTTCTTTTGTTGCTAGAATTTCGGAGAAAAAGGAAGTGTGTACAAAGGCTGCCTTGAAAAAGAGGAGGATGCTGGCTCAGGCAGCGAAGGGTGAAAAGAAGAAGTAGGCACTGTGGGAGAACTAGTAAAGATGAGGTGGGCGAAAGAGGTGCACCAGCGCCTGGTTTGTGTGCACCAAGAGCAGCAAGCAGCAAGAGCTAGACAGACATCAAAACAGATGGGTTAGGCAGTGCTTGAAGAACAGACGTGAAATAAAAGATGACATTTGTGAAGAAAAGAAAAAGAGGACTTTCTTACAGTAGGATAATTCTGAAGTGCAAACACCAAAGGATGGTGTGCCTGCTTCCAAACATAACCTGATAAGTAGCAAAGCAAGGAAGCCAGAGCTCCTGAGCTCTGACCCTAGTGTGGCACTAACTCCTCGACCAGAGTGCTACTAATCGCACCTGCCACAGGCAGCTTTCAAAAGCTAATATTAAAACATGGAGTGGGGTCCTCAGAACCATGGAGAAGCAAGTCAGGCTTGACTCAAGGGGATCTGAGAGCATTCGGCGCCTAATATCTCTGGCCAGCTTTTGACCATCTGAGAAATGGAGCATGTCTCATTTGCCACAGACAATGCTGGGAGGTTAATAATGGTATTTCATGTCTGAGGTCCTCTGACAGAAAGCTGCCACGTAACACAACACATTATTCTACCCTAAAGCCAAAGTCTCCTCCACCCAAATAAATATGTATTTGTGTTGCCTGCCTCCCATTTTTAATCTACCAGCAGTTCTTACCAGAAAACAACAATAAATAAGAATCTCTGGCCATAAAAGTGTGCCAAGAGCTTGGCTAATCAGCAGGATTCTAGTATGTCGCTACAGATTTTGGCAGCCTTACGTTAAGAAAATGATGCAATGACTTTCCTGGGAACCAGTGCAATGGAAAGCACTTCCAGCTGATTCGGATTGTTTATTCTAGGTGAAAGTTTGCAACATTTCCATTTGGTTTCACCACCATAAGCTTTGCCAGGTCTTTTTCCCAGGCAATGAATGCTTTCTCATTTCTCTGCTTCATCTCCTTGTACAGGCTTAGTTGTTACACTGCTTTTATTACTCTGGAAGGCATATTCTTGGTCAAGAATGCAATTTCATCTTGCAAGAGGTGCAATACTTTCATCTCCTGCTGTCTTCATTCATATTGCAGGACTGAACACCCATCAGCATGAGCAAAGGATACACAGTCTTGAAGAAGGACGGATTAGGCCAGAAGAATGTCCAGAACCTAGGCAGGAATGCATTAATCATTATTATTACATTTCTATGCTAGCATTTAACCTGTTAGTGCTTTCACGGAACAAGGAAATGCATAGAAAATGCTCCTTGCGTGGCTCTCGAGTACAGAGCAGCTTGGCATGTGGTGTTATGCAGTACCTGCAGCCTTGCAGAGCTTTGGCCCAGAATGATGAGGCCAAGCCAACCTCATTAAGAAAAGACCAGCCAACTGTTTGCAGAGATTCCTCCCTCGGCTTGACAGGAGCCTGCATAGGGGCTGAAAGTGTACTTCCAGGAACATATTGCTCTGTTTGCAGCCTAAAACAACTATTTCCTCATTCTCTTTGCTCCTCTCTGTCATTTCTTCTTTCAGCAGCAATATAATGAAGTTCCACTTTGAAATGAATCACTTTTCTAATGCTCATTAAATTAAGGAACTGACCATTCTGGTAAGACTCATGCTGACTAATTGCAGGTGTTGGTTAAATTTCCCCAATAAAACTTCTACAAAATCAAAGACATTCATAGCTGTCATTCAAATTCTGGGTATCTGAGGAACTTAGAAAATCCAGTTAGGGTGGCTTTCTAAAGGAAAATCTCTGACGAAAATGTCCTAGTCCCCCAGAGCCTGTCTGAAAATTTGACCTTCTATTTCCAACCACAGTCTGGCCAGATCACTGAATATGAGATCTTCTGACCAGTTTGCAGGCTCATCCGTTGTTTAAAATATCAGTGTCTCTCAGAAGGAAGAGTCACTGGCATTGCAGTGGACAGTATATTCACATGGTCAAGACAAGATATCCCCCCTCTGTTGAAGAGTCATGGTTAGGATGTAGATCTTGAAGCTGGAACACTTAAATGAACACATAATCCCAAATAATCCAGGTGTCATTGAAAATTTAAAAAAAAAAATCTGATCTCTTTTACATTAATTATGAACCAGAAAGATTTTCACTTTGCTTTTCCAAATTGTGCTCACAGGGAAAAAAATGAACCAGAAATATCCCTTCTCCAGGACTAGGTATAGGGGGGAAGTTTGTTTTGGGGGGAGGTTTTTTGGTGAAAGATGGTCTTGGGGTAAATCACAAGTGTGAGCCTCCAGGCAGTGCGTGTGAAGCCCTAATTCTGTGCCACATTTCCTGGGCAAGTCACAAAGCTGTGTGACAGTTGTGCTCCCCACCTGCACAATGGAAGCAGCAGCCTCTTCGTAGGATGCTATCGCTTGCCCTGAACTGGAGAGAGGACTTTGGAGGAAACTGCCATTCATTAAACTTTCCACAAAGCATGCCACAGGAAGGCTCCAGTCTCCAGGTCCTGCTGTTTAATGATAAACCTGCTGTTTACTTTGTGGAGCTCATTTCCTAGACAGAGCACCAAGATATCACGAATACCTGTGTGCTACACTCACCTTTCCTGCTGTACCCTGTGTCCCAGGCACCTGGTGAGGGTAGGTCAGCACTGTCAGCCTCACTGAGGCTGGGGAAACTGTGGCACTGCTCATGCTGCAATGAGGCAGAGGCAGATCCAGGCACTCCTGGCTTTCTAGCACCTGTGCTTCAACCACAAGGCCAAATTAGCACTGAAGGGACCTGTATTTTACTGCCCCTTCTTCTGCATTAATTAAAACACATCGTTGCACACTTAAGCAATTTAAATGTTTTGGAACGAGTCTGGGGACGGCCAAGGGCGTTCAAAGTGAAGTGAAGGCTGGCAGTTTGCCTTCTGCTCGTTGGCTTGCCTGTCTACCACCAGCACATGTCATGCATTGCAAAACTGCAAGATCTCTGCAGCCCCAGCAACAATGCTGCAATTTAAGGAGAGAAGGCAAGGCTGAAGTCAGACATCCCTGGTCTCCCTAAGACTCCATCACACAAACTGGCTGCCAATGACTCTGCTAATCTTTTTTCAGTTTACACCTTTTTTCTTTACACCTTTCCTCCATGAAAAGCTGGTGGGTACTGATACCGTAATAGAGAACACCGACTTCTGATAGAAAACCCTGCTGTACCTGGGTATTAGGGTATATACCTTCCTCTTGGGGATTTTTTTGAGCTATTTAATGCAAGAAAGAGAGAATTAATAGTACCTCAGATGAAAGTCAGAGCTGGCAAAGACTGTGTTTTACCTCGAGGTGAAACTGAAGTTCAGGGTATAAGTGAACCTTCCCCCAAAGGTCTGTTTGCCTTTCCGTCACCTATCGGTCGGCTGCAGGAGGCAGCAGGAGAAGGGACCCCAAGTGACCTCCCGAACAACCTGTGCACTGTGGACTCCAGGCATCAGACAGCTGACTACAGTCTAGAATGGAAATGAAGGACTAATTTGCCCAGGGACATTCTCTTTTGTATTTTAAAGTAATGCAAAGTGTCTTTTCACTTTCAGCTCTGGATTTGAGGCCTAAGATGAAGAGTCACCACTATTAGATCCACATCATCACAATTGTAACATCAAAACAAGAGCTGTATTAAAAATAAACACATCAGCATTCACTAACATGATTAAAATGTATACATATGGGTGAGGTCATTTTAATAAAGGCTTTATGCACAGGCATATGCATTTCTTACCATGGCCCTAGGCTCAGAGCAGGAACACTATGCATCCACAACTACCTGCTTTTGTGCAGTTGCATCAGCCCAAGCTCTCAGGCTGTTCAGAACATCTACCACAAGTGTCCTTATCACATGCATGTGCATTAACCTCCCTTTAACCCTCACAAAGACCAGAAAAGTCACAGCCATGGCTTACTACATTAGCAAGACATCTCTGATCACCATCAAGCAACCATGTCGAGGTCCTCCATCTCCTCTATCTTCTGAAGGCACATTCCAATGCTTTGTGGAAATAACTCAGTGAAAATAATTCCTTTGTCCTATCAGTGTTGTGTGCCTGGAAAAGCCTCCACTAGTTAAGGGAAAGTAAACTGGACTTTCCAGAATGACAGAAAAAACTGCAAAGCCATTAATGTCCACATGCACACTAAAGAAAATCTTCAGTGTGTCACTGGAAAAAAAATAAAAATCCAGAACTACTTAGAAGTTCTGACCTTATGTGCCTTCCCAGCTCATCCTGCACCAAAGCTTCTGCACCTCCCCCTGTGATCTGCCAAGCCTCTACAACTCAGGTTAAACATCACCCTCTCTGGCAAGCACACCATAGCATGCAGCAAATCTGGCACAGCAATGGCTTTCCTACATTTTGGGTACCTCTCCACAAGTCCCACCACAGCTAGTTACCCCAGGCTGCAGCTCCCAGTGCTACTGGTAAGGCATCCAGACAGTGCTCCAGAGATACACTGGCTCTGGAAAAGGATGTAGGAGGGATGCCCCAGACTGTGTTTGGTCTCTTAGTCATAGGCCTGCAGAGTCCCCACCTGACTGAAGCAGCACTGGGCACTCCTAGGTTTCACCATTAGGTTCCCAGTGCTTCCCACTACTGCAGCAGGGGATGCAACCGGGGTGTCTGTCCTCAGACTGAGGTGCCTGCTACAACCTCAACAAATGAGTTTTGTACTACACACCTGATTGATGCTTCTTATAATGATGCCCAGAGGAAGCTTCAGCCTGCTCCCTCTTCCCAGCAGGTGGAAACAAACACTAGCTGCCTACAAAAAAAAAATCTCATCTTCCTGGAGAGGGAAGAAGGAAGGTTGCACTAAATATCATTCAGAGTCCAGTACAGCTGTTTACTGACTTTGCTTTCTTCCTGATGCCTGAAAGCTGTTTGGAAATGTCTCTGCTTGCTATATTTCTGAACAGACACCCAGCAACATGCAGGAAAATTCAACTGCCAATGGCTTTTGCAAAATCCTGAACCACAGGAGCAAGGAGGGCAGTGTGAAGGGCCAAGGGGACCTGTGCGTTGTCTTCTTGTGGAAGGCATCACAGAAGGCAGAAATCCCAAAAGATGCCACAGAAGATGTACATCCACCCTGAACACTGAGCAAACATTTCCGAATGCAACTTGTGTCGTAACGATGGTGATGCTCTGGGGCAAGAGGAGTGCAGCCGGGGAGCCAGGGTAGCCTCCACTGGTGACACTTAACATGGGGACATAAAACCTATGTGCAGGCAGAAAGCACAGAGGCACCCATCACACAGAGAGAGCTTGTGTGACAAAACCAGGGGTGCAACGTGGGTGCCTGGAAGTGGGGCACACCACCTCCAGCTCTGCTGGCAGGACCACTCTTCTGCCTTCCAGCCATGGGAGGTGGATGACAACCAAAGGTCTGAGCCAGATCCTGGCCTGATTTCCCCCCTCTGATTCCCACAGTGCTTGCACCAATGGATCTTGTCCTAAAAAGTTTATCCAAATCCTATCTGCACTCTGATCTTTCAGACTCAGGCTCACCTTCTCCGCAGGATACACCTTCTGGGAGGATTTTCACTGTTCTCTGCTATAGGTTAAGCCATAAATTATCCCGGGAACAGTTTGCTTTGCTGATGTATATTTTCAACCCCAGTCCCATTTTAATATATGATAATATAGACAGTACTCTCTCTAGCCAGGATCCAGGAGGAGCGAGATGATTAAAAATAATTCATCTTATGCTGAATTAAACAACTGAGAGCCTCGGGAATGGTCCCATTTGAGTTCAGTACAAATCATGGGTGACAATCTGGGTCAGTTTTTATTGGGCATGCACCTTTTTGTCAGCCCTAAAACTGCCAGCCATTGAATAAGTTTAATACAAAGGGACAACAAGGAGACATAAAAAGGTCAGTCTCTACTCAAGAAGGTGGTGGAAGGAGAAGGGGAGGAAGGCAGCATGTCCCAGCAAACATGCAAGAGGCAATGTTTTCCCAGGAGAGGGACAGATAGCAATGCAGCAGGTTCTTTGGAAAGAAAACAGGCTGCACCTGGAGCCCATTCTGCTGTTGCTGAGACCCAGCAGCCCAGACCTCTTGTGGTTTCCTCTCTGAGTCTTGCCTCTGCCCACAGTGACATACAGAAAGTGAAGGAACAGAGATGAGATATGCCTGCCGCTTTGTGACCAGCTGAGGCACTGGGGGCACAGGCCTGCTTTGCCCACCCTTCCACTAGGAAAACAGCATGAGGTTCCTCCTCCAGCCACCTCCTCCGAGCCAGAAACCCCTACATGAATGCCACTCCTCCATGCCAGGAGGTCTGTGTGTTGCATTCCCCTACCTTGGATTAAGCCACCTCGCTTCCCCCTCCCGGAAACAGCACGAGCAAGTGTAAGAATGACTCATCTGTGCATATGAAGACATGTATACTCACACACAAGAACACATCTTACATGTTGAGAGCCCGCGGCAAAAATTTCACTCAGCTTTTGTGCTCCCTGGTTCACACGATCCTGTGAAGTCTTGTCAAAAAGGGGGGAAAAATAAAAACAAAATCATAATGGTGCCAAAATAGTAAATAATTAGGAAACTAAAAATCAAATCCTGTTACCATGCCTCTAGCTTGAAAGGAAACATTCCTCCTCACGTCTACTTTTGCATTCATGTCATGCATGGACTCAAAACAGCATGACCCTTCAGTGAGCAGAGAGCTGACTTGCTCGAGGACTGGCCCACAGTGACTGCTTGAAATCCAGCTGTGGCAACCACTCTTAATCCCAACCACTGATATTAGCCTGGGAAATGGGTAGATGATTTCTTTCCATGTCTCCTTTGACATATTTCCTGGCCAGTGATGTTAATAACAGACACTCTGCATGTGTGCCTGCACCATCAGTTTGTGGCTGAGTGAAGACAGTCAGGTGATATTTGCTCGAGTCATTCCTACAGCTGTGAACCCATCTTCTTCCGTAACAGTCCCTGGAAAGGTGCAACATCCCAACAAGGACTTGTGAAACTTTGGAGACATATCTGATGTTTTCTTGTCCATTCTCCACTGGGCTGCATGAAATCCAGCATTGAATGACTGCACCCGGGACATGGAGTCATGACCTGTACCAACCATGGCTAAGAACATCTGGAACTACAGATCCCCATTTCCCAGCGCAGCTGAGGCCATGCACTTTTCCCAGCTGCAAGCAGTGGGAGGCAACAGAGTTGGACCCTTGACCACCAAAATGCACAACCATTCTGTGGTGGGGAGATCAGCCCTGCTGTCACTCCTGTACGCTACCTTGGCATGTGGGATTGTACTTCTCCCTCAGCCAGCAGAGCCAAACATGAATGATCCTATGAGTGTCACAATATGGTGGGCCTTAAAAAAAAGGAACTTTTCAGTTATCCTGGGAGCAGACCTGAGCTGGTGGATGGGTCTTGCTGCCCAGGGGTCTTGCAACATGGAAGGGAAATCAGTTATTCATGATAGTGGTGTTGTGACCAGCCATGACAAACATCCTGAAGTGGCTGTGTTTGGTGCAAGAGTCATCAGATGGCATAGCCTGGTAAGAGCAGCTGCTCCCCTTCACTTGGGTTGAAGACCCTTCCTCCACAGCAGCCCCCACAGCCGCTGTTCATGCCCTGGCAATGTGACATGGTGCATTTCATCAGCTCCTGGGAGGATGCTAAGCTCAGCGACACCCATTCCAGCCAAGCTACATTGTTTAATAAAGAGCGTGGTAATCAGATACCAGCTGCAGAGGATTAAGGTTGCCTTCCCCCTCCAGTGTGTTTTACCCTTTATCTCTTTTGTTACATTTTCACTGCACCTCTCCTTTAGCCTTTCTTCCTCTCTCGCTGGTTCTCTCACGAAGAGCAGGGTAAGTGTGTGAATGGTAGAACTGCAAAGGAAGGAAGTGGTGGTGCTGATTCAATAGAGTGTGCTTTTCCTTCTGAGTCAGTACAGAACTGTCTCACTGGGCTGAGAAGGTATTAAAACAAGAAATCTGCCCCGGGTGTGCGTGGGCTTCTGTTTTAATCTCTATGACCCAGAACATGGAAAGGTTGCACAGAAGGGATTTTAATTATCTTGAAAGTTACTAAAGACCATTTAAAATCGTAGAGTCAGCACAGCAGGTCACCCATCCACTGTATCACTCTAGGCACCCATTGTTGTGATACAGGGATATATGTAACAATCGCAGGGTATGAACATGCTTCTAGAAAGCAGAATGTGTCAAGAAGCAGTATTGCTAAAGCTGGGTACACAACATTGTTGGGTCACATGAGTTCCTGCCTGGAACTCCAGCCTGGACTCCATGAAGAAGCATACAGGCAACAGCAGGTCAGAAGCGGCTGGGAGGCTGGGGAAAAAATGTGAAGGGCAAGGATATAAATTTACCAAGCTAGATCTCCAAAGTTTTCTGCAGCAGATAACAGGTGGAAAGCCTGCAAGAAAATCTGAAGTTTGCAGGACTACTCAAAACTAACTGAAGAAAAGGAAATCACACAGCAGCTGAATTATGACTTCAATTTAGACTTCACCCCCCAGGCTATTAGAGTGATATCTGGTTCCAACTGGAAGAGATGATTTGCTGGTACACTGAAAACTGAAAGCAGAAATTGGGAAACAACTCCAGCTCAGGAGGAAAAGTTACAGCAGTAATACTGCCCATGCAGAGTATTCAGAGGGAGCTTTAGAGTGAAGGAGACAAAATGCTTTAAAGATTTGCAGGGATGCATTCAACCAGTTCCTGTATCATGGGTTGGAAGGTAGCAAATATTTTGATTCATATTTTTGTTTACAATGTTATAAAAACATGAACCAACCTCCAATTTCAAAGTTTCATGTGCATTTCTAGAGAACCTAGGCCCAGGCTGGAGGAAATCCGGGTAGTGTCCTCTTTCACGCTACTTTCTATTGAGCTCATTTCACCTCAAAGATTTGGGTGAGCCTGAACCCTAAACTGAAAGCAAAACTCAAAGAAGGCATAAAGGCAAGGCAATGGAAAGTGATTGCCCAAGCCACTGTGAACTGAAACTGCCATGTTTTGCACGATGTAAGTGTCAGAAACCCATTGAGTTTACATTGAAGAATCCATTGCAGCAAAGGACTCTGGCTTCCAGCTCTGAAGATCTTGTGAGCAAAACAGTCTTCTTCATAATCTGCTAAAAGCTGCCTGATTCACAAATGAAACCTGGATTCCAGCTGCTGGATGACCAACAGGGATGCCAGTCCCCACCATGTGTAAAAGTGTAGGGAGTCAAATTCTCTCCTGGGCTCTCACACCAGCCTGTTCATCATGTTATTCCTGTGCTTTTCACTTGGGCAACAAATATCAGTCATTTATGGCTTTGTATTCATTACTCCTGGGCTGTGGGAAAGAACTCGCTTGGGGCAGCCTTAGACTCATTGTCCAGTTCTTGATTTCAGGGGAAGGATCACAGTCTGAGGGATCCTACAGCTGTTAAACAGCTGCCTGGCAGAGCTTTGTCTCTCTCAGGTACAGATCAACTTTTATTGTAGAGAGCTCTTTTGTGCTAGGGAAGAGAAATTACCAATCCCAGTTTCATGCTACTTTAAAATAGCCTAGGCCAAGATTGTCTCCAAAAAGAGTGTCTCAAGGATACGGCTGCAGACTTCAAATCTGATTCAATAGCCTGCTGTCTTTCTGTAGAGTGCTTTTGGTGCTCTGTAGGAACAATGCGGTATATGAAATTAAGTATAACTCTTCGGCAAATATATATGAAGCTGCAGCTGGAATACACTGATCACAAGGCTTTCTTTAAATGACTTAAGGTGGTCCTAGATTTGAAATTCATTATATTTGTACTGTTACTTTCCCGTTCTCTATTCCCCACCGAACCCTTCTCATTCTGCTCTTAAATCGCTTTTTGAAACACCAGCATATGTATATGCACAGAGACACACACACACACACTCAGAGCCCTCAGGAAGGCTGTTACATTGCAGCACTCCGTATGGTTTCGTGATATGAATGTGTTGCTCTGTGTGCTGCTGCCCGCAGGCTGCTGCAGGAGCCTTGCAGGTCTGGGATGCAGCCTGGGCAAGAAGTCATAACGAGAAAATGGAAATCACAAAAAGAGAAAGCTGACCACAGCTGCTCCTCTGTGGTCCTGACAGCCATCGCCTGGGCAGGTCTCTGCACCCCAGCCCACAGCACTGCAGCTGCAGCTGACCAAAACCTTGTCTTTACTCAGAGTCCAGGGGTCCCCCAAGTGAGGTGTATTTCAGCTCAAAATCTGATGGCAATCCTTTCACTGGTTAAAACCCCAATGCACTGAAACGTTCACCACACACTCACCCTGCTGCAAACCCAGACAGCCAGATCCATGCTCCTTTGTGAGAGCTGGAAAGTGCCTTTTGAAAAGCAAAACCCGCTAGGCAAGTGACTTGACCAGGCTGAGCAAAAGGAAAATTAGACCTTTCATCTGCCCTGCTATTCTGAGCCCAGGAAAAGACACCTATAGTGTACATCTGTTTTCTTCTCTTGCCCTTGACTTTATCCTTTCAAAATGCTTAAATAAAAACTCTTTCAACTCTGGAAGGGATTGAATTGAGATAAACTCAGCCACAGCTCAATATGCCCTTATCAAATGTGAGAGCAGCGCAACCATTCCCCAGACAACAAGCGTTTGCTCTCTGCTGGTTAAATAAATTCCTAAGTGCAAGGGAATGGCCAGCACCACTGATGATGGAGCTCTTTTCCTTCAGAGAGCCAAAAGGATGAAACACAAACTGCGCCAGGCTTTACCAACGCCACAGCAACTGGAAGATGGGAAGAGTAAGGAAGGAAAGGAGGGAGGAAGGAAGGTGAGGCAGCTCTGCAGCCTGCATGCCCATGTGATACTGAACTAGACAGAAATTCAGCTTCTATGCCCATGAACAGCTTTGCCGTACAAAAATGCAGTGCAGGAGGTTAAGCCGATGCAACATTCTCAGCAGGCAGAAGTCCGAGAGTAAGCCCAGAGCTGGAGGAGGACAAGCACGGCAGGAGTGGGGGAACTGTCCAGCAGGAGACAGCAGAGAAATTGTCCAGGGATGGGGAGGGAGGAATTTAAACTGTTCTGGCAGTCAAACAGGCACCCTGCTCCCAGCAACTTAGAGTAACAGCATTGCAGGGCCCCAAGGGAAACCCCAGCAGCTGTTCCTGTCAGTGTCCCAGGTTCAGCAGGTCTCTGGAATGTTTTTCTCACCCACATTCAAGAGAGTTTGGCTTGTTTAGTCTAGCAAAACTAAGGAGGAGAGAGCATAGCTTTGCTGTCTGTAAATACACCAGAGGCATGAACATTGGAGTGGGAGAAGAGCTATCCAAGCTAAAAGATCCTGTTGGCATGAGAACAAATATGAGATCAATTACTTACGAAAGCCTTAGGGATAAAAATTAGAAAGAGGCTCATAACCAGTATGGAGTATGGCAACAGCTACCTGTAAGGAGCCAGGGCTCCAAGGGACAGCACCAGTTTGAGAATGAAGCTTGAGTCATTTTTTGGGGGGGAACATAAAACATTGGATGAGCAGGGGACAGGGAAGTCCTTTATAGTTGGAATAAGGACAAAGAAAATGGCGGAGAAAATAGAAAAGCAAAACTGGAACTGAGCTCTGTGAAGGAGGCTCACAGAGAGCAGAAGAGAAAGCATTTCCATGTGGGAAATGAAAAAGCCCCAGTAAAAAGGGAAAAAAGAGGACAAAAGCATTTGGAAGCATGTGTGAAACATCTCTCACCTTGTCAACCATGTCTGGGGAGTTGCTTCTCTGGTTAGGCAGCCTGTCTTTACCCATGCACCACCTGCCAGGAAGGCAGTGCTGGCTTGTAGGCAGGAAAAAAAGTAAAAATCACAACATCCAAAATATTTCTGTTTTCTCATTATACAGTTTGAAACATCTAGATAGATCCCAAGAGATGTTCCACCTAGGTGAGTCCAGAGGATTTCTAATACCTCTGAGACACTGCTGGAAGATTAGGGGAAAATAATGTCTGATGGCTTTCAGCTGGGACTTTCCTCTCTGTACCCAAGTAGTTACAAGCATAAAAAACTGCAGAGAATAAACCCATGGATCAGGGAGAGTCTTGTGCATGGGGGAGCAGAAAGACTTTCCAGTGGGAGACAGACAAGTGTGGGCACACACCCCTCTGCACCCAACCTTATTATAACAACTGAGCCATAGCTCAGAAATGGGAAATAAAAACTTCTGCTTCAGGAAATGCACCACATACAGGAGAGGGGTCATAGGTGGCAGCACGTCTCCTTTGGCTTAATGGTACCATCTCCTTCGTGGCTTAGAGGAGGTCCCCTGGTGGAAAAATTTTCTAGGGTAAACCATAACATTTTGGAAACCATATTCTGTCTAGGAAGGGAAAGAGTTCGTGTGTCCTATCCCAGACCAAGTCCCCCACCTAGTAGGTGTAAGACACATTGACATATTTTTCCATGCTTCCATTCTTTAAAAAAGCAGACCAGGATACACTGGGGATGGGAGACTATGCAGCAAAACAATCTCCCTCTTATTCCTTGGGAGAAAGCTGCTTGACTACAGGTATTAATCTATGAGTGGGAGGGAAGGAAAAAGCCAGGAGATCCATGCCTCTAACTATATCTGTGTTTCCACATATGCATATATAAAAATATGTATACACAGAGAGAGAGAGAAAACAAAACAGAACAGTGCATTGCGCACCATCCTCCCCTGGGAAAAGGTTGAAAGAAAAAACAAGCAGCAGATGTGAACCGTGTCACCACGCCTAACGCTGGAGGAAGATCGGATCCCATGGTGATAAGGTTCTGTGAGAACCCACCAGAGCAAGAGGCAGCTGGAGACCTCTGAGGCAGAAGAAGACCACCAAGGCAGAGAGGTCCCCAAAGTGCAGGCACATCTCCCTTGGCATCACTCCAAGGTGGGGAAGTGCCTGTGGATCTCCTGATGTCAAGGTGGACTCTAAGTGATAGCCCTGACCTTCTCCATGGAGGAAGGGGTGGGTCAGAAGGAGGACTGCAGGGTGGCTTTTTCTCAGAGAGCTGCAGCAAACACAAGAGCCAACCTGCAGCCAGGCAGCCTTGAGCACTACGCCTGCCCCAATGCCAGGAGGTGTTAGCTCCTGTGCTACCTGCGAAAAGCAGAAATGAGAGAGACATATTCTAGCCAGAGAAGCAAAGAATAATCAATAGACCTGTTTCTAAGATAGATATATATTTTTCTATCTTCCAGAAGATAAGAGCCATAACTATAAAGGGCCTTGGAGTGAACAAGTCCATGTGCCCTCTCTCGCTGGCTCACTGTTTAGCGGTGTTCTGTGTTTTCTCATGCATCCCAGGGCAGCAGTGCTGAATGCTGATTAGGCCAAACTTGGACAAGCCTCAGTCAGACAGTTGGTACACTTTGACTTTAAATGATACTTAATGATTTGTTTTCAATATTGGGTTGGGGTGAGTTGGGTATTTGTTGTTGTTGTTGATTCTGCTGTTGTTGCTTCTCCCCCTCCTCCTTTTCCAACCAATTAGGTTCAATTTATTTTGGCAGAGGACATGATTATTGGGGCTGTGCTCCAGATGGTTGGGCCCTCAGCCATTCACCATAAATAACACTGGATGAGCAGTGCTCCTGCATGCAAAGCTGGGCAGCAAACAGCCCGGGTTGCCAAATCAGAGCATCCCATGGCCATCTTGAGAAGGACCTTACCTGAGCCCATTGGAGAAGGCACTGTCTAACTTTTCCTTGGATACCTCCTGACACAGATTTGTTACCTCTCCCAGGCAATGACTTGCAGGACACTTCTCACCTGGCTGCTTCTTTGTCTCTGAATTAGCTCCTGCCCTGCTGGAATGAAAGCCCATAGCTTGCAGCTGAGTCTTAGTAAATGTGGAGAACATGTCTCCCCCATTTTCCCTTGCAGCATCCTTCTGTCTATCTGAAGACCATCTGTTCTCGCTCCTGGTATGGACCTCAGTGCTGAGTGCAAACGAAGAGGGGCATTCTGCAGGGCTGATAAGCCCAACAAAACCTCAGGATGGAGTGGGACAGAGCTCATCTGTGTCTCACAGGAACAGTTACAGCCAGGCCTGCTGGGTCAGCACAGTGGCGTCCAGGCCCCTGGACATCCCTCAAAATCCTAATGGGGCTTTGTGGGAAGGGGACAGTAATATTTTGTGGAGAGACAACTTCTGTAAGGAAGCAGATCCTGCAAAGATATCTAGGGAAGTTTTCAAAGCTTTTCCAAATCTGTTTTCCAATTTTTTTCAAACAAATAATGCTTTTATCAAACCAATGCCCTCTTGCTGTGAAACCTTATTGATTACCTTCTGTAACACACTTTGAGATCTTCAATAAGAGAAGAAATGAAAGCAAAAAGTTTATTATTATTGTTGCCTCAGTATTTCAGGAATGCTTAGTGAATTGCAAATTGAACAGTTACTCAACATTTTGTATTAGCTTAGGCAGGCAATCATTTGCTGGGACTGTCTTACACTTTAGGACAAAGCTGACTATTGATACATTCAGTAAGTAACAAATAGAAAGTTATATTCTATACAGTAGGTTTAATATGGATGTAGTGGGACAATTGTATGAAAGCTAAGGGGCAGAGAGCACAGCATGGAAAAAGTAACTATGAAGTGTTAAGATGTGTTTGAACTGAGGATTTCAAGCCTTTGAACTGAGGTCTTTCGCCTCCCATTGCCAAGAGCTGTCCTGCTCTCCTCCGGTGCTCAAAGGGGATCTGTCCACATGAGGTTGCCCATTGAGTCTCAGTCGTTCGCAGGAGCACACAGCAGACACACCTGAAAGTGACATCCATGTATGGGTAAATAAACCCCATTGCAGTCCATGTCCATAGTCCAGCTCTACAAGCTCACACCTCTGTGTCGGAGGGTTCACAGGTGCAATTAGAAGATCTCTGTCCCTTATTGAGCGCTGCCCCAAACAGCCTCTCCAGATGTGTATGCCTTGTCCATTACACAATCACAGACTCTGCTCACTGTACAGTTCGCATAGTAAATCCTTGCAGGACCCAAGCAGGACACTGGCTCCACTCAAGTCTGGGAGCTCTATTTCTTAAACAACTTGAACCTATTTGGGTTCATAATGTTAGCCAAGCTCTTGTTTATGGAGGGACATGCATACTGGAGCATGATACAACTCCATCCACAGGTGGGCAACCCATAGCCAGCCTTTCCTAAGCAGAGGATGCCTCTCATGTGGCTAAGCTGCAGTTTTGAGCTGCTAGAGTTAAGCTCATGACAGCCCCATGTAGATGGAGCATGGTGCACAGGCAGCTGTTCCCAGACTTGCTCATAACATGGACACATCCCCCATGGGTCTCACTATTCAATCTCTGAGCTTCCTGGATAGCTTTTCTTTTTTGATCAGTATCAGGGAGGGGCAACGTCGTAAGAGATCCATCACAGGGAACACTGGACAAAGCTGCTTTGCACCATGATTTATGTCACACTCCTGCCATGCACAAGGCAGCTGTTTGGTAGTGTTGCACAGGCGTGGTGTGTTTATTCAAGTGAATGGAGCTGCTCTCATTGCCACGTGCAGGTGGCTGGAGCTGAAGCAAAGTGCTGGTGCAACTGCTGCAAAGGCCAATACAACCAGGAATATGCCCCATCTTGCCTGGAGCCTAGGTGTAGCTGCACCATTCAGTGATATCCCACAGTGCACAAAGACAAGGTTGTCTTCCAGTCACTGTGCGGTCTCCAGATGGAAATTTTCTGAAGGGACACTGTAGAAACAAACTTCAGGTCAAACCCAAGCACTGAGAAAATGTGCACTTTTCCAGAACAGACCCAGGCCCCTGGGAAACAGTTGTAAAGCACATGGACATGGTGGGTATCACATGCAAAGAGATGGAGCAGACATTCATAACTGACAAGACTTGTTCTGGTCTAGCTTAAAGACATATAAATTGGAGATGTAGCAAGCCCTCCCCACATAACACTGACCAGATCCCACTGTTCACACAGCCTTTCTCAAACAGGTTTATATACAGCTCTCTTCATCTCTGGACCCATTGCAAATCCATGTGTTCAGTCACACACATTTTGCAAAACACCTGAGAGAATCATGACAGAATGTAAAGAAGGTAGAGATAGAAGTATTCTATTAGGTAGATAGATTACTTCTATTCTACCTAATCTATCTATTAGGTAGATAGATTACTTCTATTAGAGATAGAAGTAATCTATTAGGTCCATTTGCAGTCTCCCATGACCAGGCAGAATTTTTCCCTGGGCTATATTGCTTTGCCTTGTTTTGTTTTAATCCCTCAACTAAAGGGACTAGAACAGCCAGCAAAGTTATGTCATACTGCTGCAGAAGCAGCACTAGGGAATGTTGTATCTCTGATCAGAAATGAGTCCCACAGTTGTACAATGTGCACTTAAGCATGTTTGATGTGGTTAAACAAATCCTATGCAGAAATGCATTTAATTTCTGTAAGTACTCGTCTTCCAAGAATTTTTAAGACTTTGCAATAAACATAGCCAAAGCTATCATTCAACAAATTGAAATCACACTTGTATTAATGGGGTTGCTATATTCAGATTAAATTTAACCTTCGTAACTTTATCTTGGAATCCAGCAAAGTGAGCAGGTCAACAGAAGTTATGATCAGAGAGCTATGATCATTTCTTCTCTGTCATCTCCTCCACCACTTCCTTGATTTCGGGCACTCGATCCAGGAACCCCTCACCTAGGCATAGGGCACTTGCTAACATATCCCTGCAGATGCTTTCCTGTGAGTATCTGCTGGGTTTAATAAATTAATTCAGTGTTGTTTTCTGAGGTCTACTTATGGGCCTGCCCCTCTGTGGCAGTGACTGCGTTCAAAAGGGTGATGTTCCACCTCATGCAAACAGAGAGCAGTCAATGACTCAGAAAAAATGCGGTTGTAGAAATCATTTTTTCACCATCCAGGGTCCTGGTTTTCTTCCCTTGAAAGCATAATGCAAGAAGGTCCCCGCTGAGCAGCCCAAAGAGATGGCGGCACAGATAAGTTGCAATGTGCATGCCATGCTCTAGTAGCTGGACTCGAACAAGCCACAAGAAGTCAGTTCATACTGCTGAAGACACTGGGCTCTGAGAACAAATACCCGGTGTGTTTCATAGCTTGGTTGGATCTAGCCAACAAACATGTTTTGTTTCCTTAAAGTAACCCTGGAGGTTTCTGGGGTCGGCAGAGCTAAATAAAACAACCAGCAAAAACACTGCAGTCTAGGAAAGGGCAAGATTTTTCAAAGGCTCAGGTCCCCTTGGCGGTACAGCTTCTGCACAGAGTGATGAAAGCATTTAAGTCATCAGAAAAAGCAGGCAGTGACCTGCAGTAAAATACATGGCCTTGTGAGAAATGCAGCATCTTTCTAATGACCTCCAGAGCTGGTCAGCAGATGCCACTGCAGGGGGACACCCTCATCTGCCAGTCAGCAGACAGAGCTCCACTGTCTTGGCATGCCTCCATCCTCACTACAACCCTGGGCACACCGGCTCGATGGAGATCAAGAGAGGGCAATTTAGATTTGTGGAAATAACATCCAGGAGTAAGGATTCTTCAGACACTTTGCAAGAGAAGAGTCTCACCAGAAATCCAGTCTTCCATGACAGCTGCAGATTCTGAAGCTGAAAGCCTTTCTGATGCTGCTTGGCGCCTATTATTTTCCCTTTTGTTACGAGAATTAAATAAAAGTGTCAGTGAAAACAGAATGAAATTATATGGACTCCTCAAACTTGCAAAAATGTTGGGGATTTTGCCAGTCAAATATTTGAAATAGAAGTTTAGAGAGAGTTATAAATTTTACCCCAACAAGTTCCTCCTTTTATTCAGGCAAAGCTGGCAGTTTTCTGCTCTTAGCACATGGCACTGCCTAATGAGGATACAGAGCAGGCCAGCCCAGAGCCAGCCTTATGCCTGGCCCGGGAACCATCTTCTGGCATAGAGAAAAATGGCTGAGGATTGATGGGTTAGAAGCACAGTGCCAGACACATCCTGCTGCTCCAGCTCCTCTCGGATCTATCTGGATCCCTCTCCTCCCTGCCCAGCTGGCAGATTGTGTGGACTGCAACAAAGCAAGCTGGGAAGCTTGCTCTGCGCTGGGCAGAGCTTGCTCTTTTGTGCAATATAGGAGCTAATCACATTGCTGCAGAGTGCAATTTGGTTCCCAGGAGGCTTTTGAGTTTAGGGCCATGTGTCCTCCACATAAGAAAACAGTTTCCAAGTGGTCCAGAGCCATGCTCAGGTCTTATATCACTGGAGTGTTGGAGGTCTGAGAGTCACTGTTATGTCACCCTCTGGGGTATCCAGCCAGGTCCACGGTCCTTCTGGGTACTAGGCTGGAACTTATCCTTGCTGCCATGTGCAGAGAAGCACTCTAGGTATTTCTTCCCCATTAGCACATGCCTGCAGCACAAGTCTCAGTTCGACACAGCACGTATTGCTAAATCTACACACCTTGTAATCCTCACCCTCTCTGCAAAGGGAGAAAACTGAGGCAACAGCAGAGATATGCCACGCACAGCCCTCCCAGCCAACATCGGCCACCTCGGCTCATGGCCAGGGGCCTCTCAGCACCTCAAAGCACCCCCTCTAAGAAAAAAACATTCACTTTTAAACTTTAGGCCATAGATGAGGGGATGGGGGAGGGCTGGAAATGGCCCTGCTTCATGCTGCACATTAGCAGCCGAGTTCACTTCACAAACACAAGGTGCGCTGTCAGAATAGCCCGGGGCAAAGTTTGTACTTTGCTTGAATTCTAACTTTTGTTTACCAAGGTAATAAACCGGTCTTCTCTTCCAGGTGTAAATGCTATTATGAAAAGGCATATTTGTGTTTCATCTCATCTCAGATGTACAGTATGTGCTCACATCCTACACTGTGTGTACAGCCCACATTGCTCCACAGCCAGAAGAAGAAAGGAAAAGGGGTAAAAATAATTATCCCTACTTTGCCCTCGAAAACACAGTGTTCTACAGAATCTAGGAGTTTAATTGGATCTCTTTTGCTTCAAAACCTGTGTGCAGCCCTTGATCTACCCTGTGAAGACCAGCTCAGACCTTTCCTGCATCCCTGTAGTCTGCCCTGTTAGTGCAGCTCGGGCAGACCCCACATGGGGAACTAGTGCAGACAACCTATTTGCTCTGTGCAGACAAGCTGATCTCCAAGCAGTGGAGTTTAGTTTCCACCAGACTAGCTAGGTCACCAGTTTGGCTCTCTTCCCTTAAAACCGCCTGCATCTCCGTCGTGCCACATACATTCAGATGTGTTGCATTTGGTGTAATCTCACTGAAACTGATGGGAGAGGAGAAGAAGGTGAAGAAGTAGGAAAAAAAAAAAAAAAACAACAGAAAACCTGGTGTTGTTTTTTCCTGCACTTTACCTCCTGTTCCTGGTATCGTGCCCACTTGGCAAGATTTAGAGATAGCAGACAAGCTCTGGATAAAAATGACCTAAATGTTTCCTCATCCCTTCAAACCTGTTTGGTGGCCTTCTGTCTCCAGCCCACTAGTAGTCTGGCCCGGCTGCTGGGACTGTCACCTGAGTGCTCCTGAAAGCCAATGCCACAAGATCTGCAGCTACTGAGATGATGAGAGTCCTGCTCCAGAGTGTGGCTTTCCCAGCAGGGCACGGCATGGCATGGCATGGCGGGCATGGGCAAGAGAACCTCCTGCTGAACTAGCGCACGTGCTCCCAGCGTCACCTCACTCCTCTCCTATTAAGGCACTGACCTGCTCCCACTAAGCTTGTAAACTTTCATGAGATGACATCTTGAAAAGCTAAATGTGAAACACCAGGCTTGAACGGAGCCCTCACAGAAGCTGACCAGCTGTAAGTCGGCAGTAATTTCCTCTCTCCCCTGTTGTAGTCCTTTTATGAGCAGATTTAAGAGGGCAATAACCACATAATAATTTTCTTTTTTTACACGAACTGTTTATTCTATTAAAAGCCCATGGCCGTAACTCCATCTGTACAAGAGAAGAGCTGCTGCAGAAAGGCAAAGAAAGGGGCTGAAGAAGACCACAGTCCGAGCAGTGTCTGGTGATGTCTCCATGTGCCCAGTGCGGGTGCTTTCTCGGAACGCCTTTGCTCCTGAAATCAGAAACCCCACGGAGAGAGCTGGGCTGCCAGCGCTGTGCAGGTCTGAGCCTGCCCCGGCCCAGACGCCTTCCCCACCCCACTGTTTACGCTGAAGTACTCGCTCCAGTGCAGGCTGAATCTGTGCCCCTGGCTCCTGCACCAAGTGGGGCCCTGGCATACTCTGCTCCCTGGTGGTGTGGGCAGCAGCAGGGCCTGGCACCCCTCAGTGCTGCCCACTCTTCCCTGGACCTTGCAAAGTCCTTCCTGCTCCAGCACTGGACCCAAGTGATCACAAGGCAAAGAGCTGCGGTGCAGATGGAGAGGATGGAGCTCTTCAGTTGTGTGTCCTCATGCCTCCTTTTTGCTTCTGAGGCCCAAAGAAGCTGGATTAGGGTTGGGTTTTTTTTAATGTCTACAAAATTCATTGAAAATGCTTAGTAGTATTTGCACTTTCTCATTTACTTATCAACTTCCACAATTCCTTTATGCTTCCACAACTCCTTTATGCTTCCACAACAGAGCTAGAAGGAACATTACTCACAGGAAAGCAAGTCCCCACACCTGTCAAACCCAGGCTTTACCAGAAGTTCTGCTATCCCTTCCCACCAGATTTCAGTTCAATCACATGGGCTGAGCAAGAACATCCTCAGCAGCAGTGACTTCTAGCAGTGTCCTTGCAGCAGTGGGATTAAGCAGACAAATCTGGCCTATCACTAACTAGGAGTGGGAAGCTCCTTTCTATTTTGAAGGGGGGATTGGCACTACCCAAGGAATTGGCCTGCGCTTACCTCCTCAGCAGGGACTGATTGCAAATGAGCTACTGGAGAGGGCAGTGGAGGACGGGAACAGCACAGGTTTCCCCATATGGTTAATTCCTGCCATGGTGCCTTTTTTGATTCTCCCACCCGCTTGAGCTGGGTGGGGCAGAAGAGGCCACGTCTGGGTCCACCCATGCGCTCCCAAGGAAGGAGCGACATGTCACCCCAGTTTGGGAACAGGTGTGTTCAGTGGCCAGATCAAGGCACATTAGGAGACCTGGAACTTGTTTGACATGGGCTATTATTTCATGGCACCGTGAGTATATTCCACGTGTCCTAAAGTGCTCCAGCAAAGTAATGGCCCAGGCCAGCCTTTCCAATCATGTTCTTCTAACGTGTCAGTTTGGTTCTTCCAGAACAGGGAGGGGGTGGCATGTTGCCAGCATTATGTAAGAAGCAGAGTGATTGCATAAGTTCAGTTGGTCACAAAGGTAGAAAGTAGGCTTTATTGGTAAGTTAATGCACCTGGATTTTTTTCCAGAGGAATTCATGCATATTTTCTAAGGAACTTGTCTTTTTCTAGATTGGGGTCTTCTGGTTTTGTCTTTCCTCTGGATACGCTTGCTGTCAGAAATCCTTGTGCAAAGGGTTATGTTTGGTTTCATGTGGGAAATGGTAGGATGAGGTTGTATGTTGCTTCAATGGAGCTGCCTAAAGTACTTGAGTTCCTCTCCTGGCCTGCAGTCTGTGGACAGTCAGAGGCAGTTGCTGGTTTGAAATCAGTCCCCAGATGCAAGCCTGGGACACTTGGTGGACTCATCCAGTCATCCTGAAAGCAACAAGAAGACCATATGACTACAACTAAAGACTGCTCAACTTGAGATCTTTCTAGAGAATTAAATAGCAAATAACATATGCTGAAAACACCAGTTATTTGACATAATTTCACAAGTAGGAAAGGATCATTGCATTCCACATGTCCAAGTGGGATGGGATTTTATGTCTTTCAGGGAAGGGGAAAAATGATACAGCATCTAAAAGTGGTCAGAATGTGACTCAGTATAACTACAGCAACACAAAGAGAAACAGCAAACTTAACTTTGTTCCTTTGTAAATCTCCTATACATATAGCATTGAGCATATGGAAAAGGCTTTGCAAGACCAAGGCCTTATCAGTAGCTAATGCATTCCCAGGTTCAATAACAAGTACACTTTGTACATCAGAGGAATGGCAGACTGCCCAGAGCTTTTGGGCAGATGCTGTTTCTAAAGAAATTAAATGCGTGAATAGATAATAACCAAAGAAATCTCTGCTGGAATAGAGAATGGACAACCTCCTTCTGATAAAATCAAATTCTTGCTCAATCATTCCCCACTTGAACATAAAGACCAAATTGAGTCAGCCCTGAAGGTTCTGGAGTCTTCAAATAAGTGGTTGGGGTTTCCCAACCTCTGTCAGTTGTAGTCAAAGTTTGAGTAGCTGCTGTACTTGCCACTAGAGCTGGAGTAGCTGTGTTGTCTGTTGCTTTGATATCAGATCCAGAGACATTTTTTTCCCTTTGAAGGTGCTGGATAGTGTTGAACAGGGCTCTGTAAGCATAGGACAAGAGCCAGCACGTTGCCATGATTTGCTCCTCTCTGGTATGACCAGCACACCTCATTTAAGTGTTTTACTAATTTTTCTGGATTTTACACTTGTTCAGTGGTGAAGTTCCAAAGCACTGGAGGGGTCCACTGGCCTAAATACTTGCCCATACTGTCCCACAGACCCTGCCGCTCATGACTGTCCAGCCTCGGGGAAAATCCCTTGGTCCTCCTACATCATCGTCTAACCCTAGACAAGACCCAAACCCGACTCTGCTTGACTTTCGAAATCAGACAAAATGATCGTGGGTGAAACACACTCTGTCACATCTTTGTCACACCGTACGCTGTCCTAGGAACTGGCAAAACATAGCAAGAGTGATTCTTCTGTCCCTTCCTAAAAGAGGGACATTACAGGAGGTCAGCTAGCTCTGCTAAGCTGCAGAATTCGCCCCATTTCTTGTCAGCTGGTTCCCTCCGACCTGCTAAGGGCAAGAGTGAAGGGGGAGGTGAAAGTATGGTTAGCCCATGTCCTTGCCATGCAATGCAGAGGAATCAAGTGGTGACCCAGAGAGGAAGACCTGCAGAACAGCAAGTGGGAGTGGGGGCCAAGTGCTGAAAAGATGAACGTTACTGAGATGGGAAGGAATGAGGTGAGGGTCAGGGTTGGAAGAATGAAGAGATGTGACATCAAACAACCTGGGTATTTCAAGCAGGTTCCAGTCATGATACAAGGTGAATTCCTCAGTTTGCTAGTCTCACTGGAAGCTCTGGAGAAGCCAGCCAAATATTGGCCATGCTGAATAGACTTTCTGACAGGGAGAGTTTATAACTACAGCAAGGCTCAGAGAATGGCTGGGTAAAGTGCATATAGTAGAGCAAAATACAGCACCTGATTTGGGATGCTGCTGTTGATGCTGGTGTGGTCACTGTGAGATGTTGGCACAGGGCAGTGGTCAGAGGCAGCTGTTTTGTGTCCTGGGAATCAGGCTGCTGGTACCACATGAAGGCTCTGGGAAGTGCAAAGATATTTGGCCAAAACTTTTCCAAAGGAGTATCCAAGTCTTGCTTCTATTTTCCCTCTTGCTCCCCAAAATCTTTTCCAAGGCCATGGGCTAACTGTCCTTCCAAGGGCCCTGCTCTGGAAAGCAAGGAACAGAACTTAAGATACAGGTCAGGAGTGGGACCCTGGCACATGGCTGTAGCTGAAAGGGAGGTGGAGATGCCCTAAGAAACAGATAGGATACTTCTGGATGTCAAACGAGTGAGGTGGTTGCCCACCAAGCCCACAAGCTCACCCTTTGCCTCCTGGTGAAGACGGCCAAGGGACTAGCTGCATTATGATTGCCAAGGCAAAACTCTGGTTAGATGACAAAACGAGGCCAAGAACATGCTGTACCCAAGACTGGTGCCCCATCTTGGGCTGTGCACTATGCATGACTGGGATGTGGTTCTTGACCACTGAGGCCACCAGCATGCTTCAGAAATGCCTCACACTGACATGGAAGTAAGTTTGGTGTAACCAGTCATCCAGGATAGCTACAATATCTGATGTTCCTGGATCTCATTCAGTCTCTGAAATACATTTATGGTCTATGTGACAAGTGGTTTATTTTCAACACCTAGAGCATAGGAGGCAAGTGAGATGATGGGCTGTCATCTAGGGCACTTTATACTTATTTAGTGCCAACTATGTTACAATATCATTTTGATATCACCATTTCCTCCTGCTGAAATAAAAAAAGAATCTATTGCTAGACAGCACTTCTCAGCAGGGAGACTTCTGCATTTGTTTTCCATTACACCTGATTTTTTATGACTTCATTGGCTTGTTCTATCGCGAAAACTAGGAGACAAAAAATAATGCATTTCTATATTTTTAAATCCTTTTAATTATGAAAGATCTGAACAATCCCTTAAAAAATATCTGACTTCGGATTGTCAACACATAGTTGATACCATAAAGTATTCATGGAGGCTGGAATTAAAGCTGACATGTTTTAGAGTGGTGAAATTTGAGAACCTGATGACTAGACCTTGGTTTTCACGAGTACAAAGTTTCCAGACTTGAGAATTTCTGTGTGTGCATCCAGCACATCCCTGTGGGGGCCAAACAAACGGCCTAGGGAAAGCAGTAACTGGTAGTACCCAATGGTGGGTAGACATCTCTAACCCCCATTTAATCATATGCAGCACTTTCAACCTGATTTTTTTCATAAATCTGCCATGCCAGGCTTTGCAATAGCTCCTCCATTCCTGAGCGTCTCTTGGGGAGCAGCTACAGGTGCCAAAGCACTTGCCAGCTGTGGAGAGAGCAAGCAATGCCTGGCAGGGCCAGCCAAACCATCTCCAGCTCCTTGCTCTCCTGCTGTAAGAGAGACAGACACATTTCCCAACACCCTCTCTAGCTATTTCTGCTGGATTTGCTATGGTGCTGCATGTGGGACTCGATTGAGGCTTCTACTCTGCAAACATCTGACACAGGAGGTATGGTAAACCAGAGCCTGTACATCTTTGGAAGATGCTTCCAGACACAGAGAAAGTCTGAGTCCTCTTAGACAAAGTTTTTCCATGCAAAATATTGTCCCTACTTGAGTATGACAAGAGGGTACCAGCCCAAGGGCACTCTCAGGAGACCTGTCCTCAGGAAGAGTTTTGTTCCCAGAAGAAAGAGCACTACAGAGGATTACTCTGCAAAGTAACCTGTCATGAGGGTTTGTAAATGAGCTCCACAAGGACCAAGCTCACCTGGGCAATACTTCAGAGTGTATAGGCTGAAAAAGGCCCAAATTCCCTTCAGGGAAGCCTGGGGAGGGAGGTCAGAGGTTAACTGTTGAAATGCTGAGCAGCTATAGCCCCCAAATTCACAGGCAAGAGGAAGGGATGGAACAGGGCAGGATGTCCAGCCTGGGCAGTTTTGCTCAGGACTTTCCTCACTCAGTCAAGTTACTCCAGCACAACCTGGCAAGACAAGAGTCAAACTTCCCAGAGCAAGGGGAGTTGAACTGGGCTTCCAGGACCCAATGCATTGATGTGACAGAAACTCCCCCAACCTTCCTTCCCTATTGCTTCTCTTCCGCTCCAGCCCTGGCAGCACCTCTCCACAATGGCCGCATAATGACAGTGCCCTGTCATTTGCCTAGCAGGGCTCCTACAGCTGGCATCTCTGGGCATGGGCCTCCTGAGTACGCTCATCTTAACTGACTTTAATCATTCCACAGGCTGTTCCTGAGGCAATGTCAGAGTGTTTTGTCAGTTCTGTTCACGTTGCCCTTGCCCTGCTAGGGCAGTTTTCCAGGCAGGGCAAACATTCAATCATCACCACCTTCATGTTTCTTTTTCTTTCTCATTTCCCTTTTACCACCCCCATATTTTCTCCCTAAAGATTGCCTAATTTCCACTCAGGTGCAGGTGGCAGTGTGTGCCGAGCGCTGTATGCCAGCCCCTGGGCCAAGCGAAGCCAACCTCCTCCATCCCACTGAAGGTACAGAGCATGCAGGGTTCACTCCAAGCCCCTCCACCCAGGAACATAATCCTCAGTTGCACATCCCAGGATGACATTAGGTGGAGGGAGCTGGGCCACTTCCATTAGTATCCCTGGTGAGATGACCCGGCTCACTGGAGAGCAATGAGCTTTGCTGGAGAGCAGCCCTACCATGATCCTCATCTCCAGTTAACTGTGTGAAACCAATCCCTTCCAATAAGTCTCATCTTCTCATGTTCCCCACTGTGGGGAAAGCAAAACCTGTGTTTCCACAGGGCTGGTCACCTGGTGGTAAGGGAGGCAGAGAGCATGCCAGAGCCACATGCAACTACCAAGGCAAGGTGCTGCCTTCTGCACCTCCTCAGCTCACACCTCACAAGACACAGAGGGGGAACATGCTGGTGGCAGAGCTCACCAGGAAATGGTGCTTTCTGCACGAAAACCATATATTTTTCATTATTTTCTCTTTCTGCTCTTGTTTTTCAGAGGGCAGAGGGGAATTGAGCGGGGGGATTCCACTAAAAGTTTATACAGGGGGAAAAAAATATCCATTTTCTGTCTAATCAAGAGAATTGTCTTGATGCAGACAAATATCACTGCCCAGAGGCTGAATTGCTTCTGCTTACAATTGCTGAGAAGTACGCTTTGTTAGATGGGAGTTTGATGAAAACCTTAAGTGGTGGCAAAAATGGAAATTTTGCAGAGATAGCTGCTGGAACCCTCCAAAAGGTCATGCTTTGCTGCTGAAAAGGCTCTTAAACATTTCTTTGGACTAGATCTTTCAGCAGCTTGGCTTTGCCACAGAAGAAAGAAATGGTTAGGGATACAGGATGACACCACTTTCATAGGGACAGACACAGTGAGGAGAGATGGGATAAGGAATGAAGGTCACACAATGTTAGCACACAGGCAGGAGGAGTGAGCTTGGACTGACTGGTGGATAAGAAAGAGCATGGCTGGGGTTTTGCTTGGGGAATTTTAGTCTCCTAATTCTTGATCTGGTACCAGTAACTTGCATTTTCCCTCAAAAAGTATTGGTAGAGTCGTTCAGGGTGCTACAAAGGTGATGCTATGCAAATTTCTGGTGGGAAATACAGCTGTCTCAAAACATTGATAGCCTGTGGTTTCATTTATGTGGTGGATGTTAATAAGTCTAATGGTTCTAAAGAGAGCTGTCTGAAAAAAATGAATTTGGAGCTGTTTGGTTTCATGAGTAGTTCTGAAAAGTCAGGAAGGAGTGAATTAGTTCAGAATGCAACTAAGACTATTTATTTAAATTATAGCAAATGTGAAAGGTGAGGAGAAAATGCTGCACTTTGATTTGGAGCAATTTACAAGTAAAATGGAGGGGAATTTCAACATGAAATAAACATTGCAAATGCACTTTCTTGGAATTTTTTTCTCAGGACAAACAATTTAGAAAAGCCAGCACTAATGCTCAAAACTATTTGTCACCATATTTGCATTTTTCACACAGGGGAAGTTTCAGGAGAAAGAATTTCACCCATCCCCAGCTCTGAGCCTGGGAATCGAGGGTATCTGCAAGCCACTGTGTGAATTAACTCAACTGGACGTATGCATGCAACATCTCGCTGCTGAGGATACATCCCAGACCAGGTTTTGCATATGGCATTTGGGCAGCTCTGTCCTTTTTAACATTTGGCAAGATGTCCCTGTGATGTGGTCTCACACAGAGAGTGATCGCAGAGTGACCCACATGAACTCCTAGCTGAGTTTATGTGGGCCACTGTCCTCCCGACAATGTCAGAGGAAATCAGGCAAATGTCCAGTCTGAAGGCAAAGGAACCCAACTTAAGTTGTGGTACCACACTGAAACAGCCTGTCTCAGCCAGGTCACAAATCCAGAGACAAACTGTCACTCCCAAGAACCCAGCATGAGGTCTCCGTCTTGACTGTACAGCTGCAAAAAAAAACAACAAACCACCCCACCTTTCTGGGCTTTGCTGCCTGGTAAAATTCATCTCCTGATGAGGGACATGGCAACCACTTCCCTGCCTCAGCACCCAGGGCTGACCCTCCCAGGACGCAAGGGCAGTCAGTCACACAGCCCAGCCTGGGAGGACCTCAGCCAGCCCTGTCTTTCTGAGGTCCCAGTGAGAATGACAGTGGTTAATACAATTAGCCAGCCAAGGTTAGGAGCAACATTTTTCTCAGAGGTAAGTTAAGTGAGAGGAAGTGTTTTTTCATCCAAAATGACCTCAAAGTCTGTTTTACAGACATGTCTATTAACTCTTTAGTGGCAGCAAGGTTTGGAGAAACCCCTAACAGCTTTCATGAATCTTTCAGAACATGTTGAAACAGAGTGGCTTCAGAAATGGTTCCTATTTTCTGTTCCCAAAGGAACACCATTAGGGTAGCCTGAATTTCCCATGCTCCGGAAGCAAGGCGAAGAAACTTTTATAAAACCAGACATTTTTAAATCCAACACCCATTTTTTTTTTCCATCACTTTAATCATTCCCTCTGACCTGCAACCCAAATAATGAAGCAATGTGCTGGAAGCTGAGAACCATTCATTAATGTTTACAAGACACAAGATAATAGGGGAAGAGTGCCATAGAAATAGCATGTATAAATAAATGACAGAAACAATATGTTCAGTCTTTGTGATTACTCATGCTCTCAGAGCCGAGCAGGTGCACAAGTTTTTATGGGTTTGGGCCTTGGTTTGATCCAAAGGTACCTTCAGATCAGGCTGTTTACTCCATGAGCAGAGCACTCCCTAGATTCACTCGGCTGTGGGTAGGAAGGTGGAAGCTGTCAGATACCAGGAATTTGGCACTATCACTGTGTCACTTCAGTTGTGTTAGTGATCCAGAGGAAGGTCACTCACCAAAACACTGTGTTGATAAGAAGTGTGGAGCTGGGTAGGCCCAGAAGGACAAACACTGTTTAGGTTTTACAGTGCAAATTACACTAGGAATGGAAAAATGTCTTTCCATTTTCCTGATACCAGACATTCCTGGGAGCATAGGCCGTGGCTGCTTTATTTTTAAAATCAACAAGTTCTACTGAAGAAAAAGCATTTCTTGATCTCGTGACTGCCACAGCAGAAAGATCTGTCCCCTTGCAGTCAGGCAATGTGCTTCCTGCCAGCTGGACTCGCTTGCTGCCTGAACAGTCCCATCGATGCACACACTGTCTCTTATCTGGCAGGTTGAGCTGGAGCAATGGGATTGAGACATTTCAAGATATCATCTGGGAGAGCGAGATAAATCAAGGTGAGTCGATTTGTCAGACTCTGCCGTATGCTGTAAAGCACACAGCCAGTGTGTTGCTCCTGGAGCTCCAACTGCACTGTGTGCTAACAGCACTTTTGCAGCACATTGAGCATCCCACCACATGTCTGGCATGTACAGCCAGACTCAGGCATGCCACATTGTGGGAACGAGGGTTGCTCTGCAAGGTCAGGGGGGTGCTACAGCCTCATCTAGCTCTCATCATACACACATGCCATTATGCCTGGGAAAGGCCAAGGCCATTCTTCCTTACTGCTTTGCCGTAACATGCCTTAAGTGAACCCGAGCATCTTGTCCTATTTGGAGTAGTCATATTAAAGCTGGATTGTGGAAGAAAAGCAACTTCTCTCCCCTCACCATGAAGTTGGATATTGTGCAATGGAAACACCTGTACAGTATGTTTTATGTAGAAAAGTGTTTTGCTCCAGAAAATGCAGAACTGATCCTGCTTCCATTTTCTGGCTGCGTGTTTGTAGTCCCTTATCTCTGCACGGTATCACAGCACGCTGCACCTGAAGCCTCCTGCCTCATCACCAGGCTGCACCACCTCACAGATGCAACCTTTTATTTAGTCCACTGTTGTACTAGCTACTTTGTACCAATTGAAACATCTTATCTCCTTGGCTGGATCAAGGTCTTCCCTCTCTGTGTTGCAGTTTAGCAGCCTGGCAAGTTTCGGCTGTTGCCAGCTGTCCTGAGTCTCTGCAAAAGGCACCACATTTCCCTCTGACATGATTGCTTTGCAGACTGGCTTAAACCTCACCTACCTGCAATGGGGCATAAGCCCTTGCTTTCAGCTAAGGATGCGTTCAAGGTCCCTGGTGGATAAGGATGGAGTTAAGTCTGTGTGTCCCTGAAAAAGCGCCCATGTGGAGATATTCAGCTTGACACATGGGGCTGGCAGAAGTGGTGCTCAGAAAGCCTAAGAAGGCAGGAATAGCCGGAAGTTCCATGCTACCTGCAGGGTGGGGGTGATTTCCACTTACTGGGGCAGAAATCTCTCCACTTCAGAGCCGGAAGCGCACAGTGGCAAGGTTGCATCCCTGTCCTGAACGACACAGTGGCATCTGAGAGGCAAAGGCAGACCAGGATGGACAGCAAGCCCTGGCACTGTGCTCTGGGTGATCAGGATGTGCTGTAATCAACAGCAAACCAAAAATTAGGTCTCTCCGAGTGAGCCTGGCAAAACACAGCTATGCCTGGGTGCAGCTCCCAGGAAAGCTGACTTGGGTAGGTGGGATTGAAAGGATCTTCTGCTTTGCTGCTGCATGGTACAGTGCAGGCACTGATCCTGCAGCAACATCTCTAATAGAGTAATGACACTGTGTAAGGATAGTAAAGCAACATTCATTATAATAGCAGCACCATGCACATCTGGAGGGTTCTGTGACATTAGTTAACTTTTCTGTCCTTCCTACGTCACAAAAAAACACATATCCACCTTCTGCTATAGGGTCTGCAAAGAGAAGAGGTGGAGACCCATATTTCCCAAAGCCTGCCCTGATTTTCTGTCCTTTGTTTTAACCCTGGCCATACAGGAGCAGCATGGGCACAGCCCGGCCCCAAGCCAGGGCACAGCCAGTGCTCTGACCTGCTCAGCACCAGTCCATCAGGCCCAGGGAACCCCAAATGGGGGTTGTGTTTCAACAGCAAGTTCTCTGATGTAGCCATCTGGGTCACCCATAAAAGTACTTGTAAGGCATAGCCAGCCTTCCATGAGATGCTCCTTCATAGTGAGATGAAGGGCCTCTGCGGGGCATCTGGTTTTCTGTGCCCATTACAAAAGCAGCACAGATAGCCAGCCCTAGTGCAGATGCTCATGGTGGGGTACCTGCCTAGGTACATGCTGCAGCCCAGCAGCAGGTCCAGAGGAGAAGCACACCATACCATCTGCCTCTTTCCCTCTTCACAGCCACTCAACTGCTCACCAGCTCTCTGCAGAAGTTGTTCAAATCTCCAGACCAAAACTGTCAGTATTTTTATTACTGTCACAGCATCTCCTTCTATGATGAGACTACAGAACTGATGGACAGGGGTAGAGCAGTTGATGTCATCTACCTGGATTTGTGCAAAGCGTTCGACACTGTCCCACACGACATCCTTGTCTCTAAATTGGAGAGACATCAATTTGATGGATGGACCACTCGGTGGATAAAGAACTGGCTGGATGGCCGCACGCAAAGAGTTGTGGTCAATGGCTCAATGTCCAGATGGAGACCAGTAACGAGTGGTGTCCCTCAGGGATCGGTGTTGGGACCGGTCTTGTTCAACATCTTTGTCGCTGACATGGACAGTGGGATTGAGTGCGCCCTCAGCAAGTTTGCCGATGACACCAAGCTGTGTGGTTCGGTTGATACGCTGGAGGGAAGGAATGCCATCCAGAGGGACCTTGACACGCTTGTGAGGTGGGCTGATGCCAACCTTATGAAGTTTAACCATGACAAGTGCAAGGTCCTACACCTGGGTTGGAGCAATCCCAGGCACAGCTACAGGTTGGGCAGAGAAGAGATTCAGAGCAGCACTGCAGAGAAGGACTTGGGGGTGCTGGTCGATGAGAAAATGAACATGAGCTGGCTTCAGTGTGCGCTCGCAGCCCAGAAAGCCAACCGTATCCTGGGCTGCATCAAAAAGAGAGTGACCAGCAGGTCGAAGGAGGTGAACCTCCCCCTCTGCTCTCATGAGACCTCACCTGGAGTATTGTGTGCTGTTCTGGTGTCCTCAACATAAAAAGGACATGGAACTGTTGGAACAAGCCACAAGGATGATCAGGGGCCTGGAGCACCTCCCATATGAAGAGAGGCTGAGAAAGTTGGGGCTGTTCAGCCTGGAGAAGAGAAGGCTGCGTGGAGACCTCATAGCAGCCTTCCAGTACCTGAAGGGGGGCTATAAGGATGCTGGGGAGGGACTCTTCATTAGGGACTGTAGTGACAGGACAAGGGGTAATGGGTTATAACTTAAACAGGGGAAGTTTAGATTGGATATAAGGAAAAAGTTCTTTACTGTGAGGGTGCTGAGGCACTGGGATGGGTTGCCCAAAGAAGTTGTGAATGCTCCATCCCTGGCGGTGTTCAAGGCCAGGTTGGACAGAGCCTTGGGTGACATGGTTTAGTGTGAGGTGTCCCTGCCCATGGCAGGGGGGTTGGAACTAGATGATCTTAAGGTCCTTTCCAACCCTAACTATTCTATGATTCTACGATCTAGAGGAACTCAACCAAGACCAAAGGACTTGTTTTGCTGGATTATACACATCCCATGCTTGGAGGGAGTTTCTCTGCCTACGAATATATTCCCTAGGTTCCTGGTCTTGCAACGTCTTACAGGCATTATAATAAAACCTCAGAGAAATTACATGGAAAGGAAGATGACCAGGTCCTACGGAAACCATCTGTTCTTGTCTCTGAGTTTAATTAATCTGTGCACAGGTTTAAGATGTTCTGAAGCACCTTGCGGAAGACAAAGGCAAGGTAGGGAAAGCTCCTGAGAAGTTAATGACGCACGGAAAGCACTGCTGAGCTGGTGCAGGGGCTCTGCTTATCATGGCCCTTTTGGGTCCATGTTGCTCTGGGGGGGGCTGCCCTCATGTGTGGCTGGTGTCTCCTGTGTATTTGACTTCAGTCAGTGAATGTGTTTGAATGTCTCTGCTGAGAGACTTCCCCATCAAAGCTGGGGTTTCCTTGTTTCGCATTTCTGCTCATTGCATAAACACATTTGCTACTCCTGAGAGCCATCTTCCATAGATCCCCATGCTTGCATGCAACAGCTACAGTGCTGACCCTTCCAAAGATGAATCCGCAGAGTCACAGAGGGACTTGAAAGTTTTTGCATTGCCTCCCTCATACGCAGAGCGTAGTGACCCACTGTGAGCCACCACATTGGTGGTGTCTGGCCAGCACCTACGTACTAGGAGCTTTCTCTATCCAGTTCTCTCAATGACACAGCTATACCTGATCTGTATAAAAGACCTGCTCCCTCCTGAGGAAAAGCTCTGTTTTTCCCAGACAGACTGATTAACCCTTGAGATACTGGGAACGCCAGCTACTAGCAAAGTTGGCTAATGCCTGGGATGTCTGGGGGCTGCAGGCATCTTAGCTGAGCTCTTCCTGCTCAAGAGAAGGCTAATTAATCAGCTCTGTTATTCTGGCATCACCCAAAAGTGAAAATACTTTCTGGCAGGGCAGCAGGCACAAAATTAGCTGCTGCATTAAACTGCCAAATCTCCTTTACTCCTTTATTAGCTGCATTTGGTGATGATGAGGAGTGAGGCATTAACCAGTCCCTGATGGATAAAGAAACTATTACTCTGCTTTCTCTTTGCAGCAGAGAGGAGGAAATAGGTTTTATTACTGAGATTTCCTTGAAGACATTCACTTGACTTTGTGGCATAAGAGATGGAAGAGAAATGAAGAACACAGAAATCTTGGCACAGCAGGTGAGACTGTGCACAGATAATAAAAAAGAGAAGTACCAGGTCAATTGGGATCTAAAGTATACTTAAGTGATTGAATCCTTGTGTCGGGTTGAAGCCCTGACAATCTGCTGAGCTCAACTAATTTCAGTATAACAGCCAGGATCTCTGTGCTGGCACTTAGGGCCCAAACCAGGAAACTTGCTGGGAACACACGTTCATGGTGCATCAGAATGGAACAGAAAGGAACAGAATAGAACAGAATGGGACAGAATGGAATAGACAGGACAGAACAGAGCCGAACAGAATGGAACAGAACGGAACAGAATGGAACTGAAAGGAATGGAACAGAACAGACAGAACAGAACAGAGTGTAATAGGATAGAGTAGAGTAGAGCAAAGTAGAGTAGAGTAGAATAGACTATTTCAAGTCATTGCATTTTTCTGTTTCTGTTACTTTTCCCCTCAAAATTAGACCTAGCGCTTACCCATTTTAGTTTTAGGCCTAGATCCTGGCTAACATGGCATGGCCCTACTAAAGGAAGGTGCAGACCAGAAGAACCCATACGAATCACCTTATCCATGTGCTGAAATCTCCTGAGATATGTGTCCTCCACATCCATGAGTGGAATGGCAACCTTTTCAGCCACCACAGCTGTGTCCAACAAGGGTCATGAACCAAAGACCCATGAAATAACTGCAGAAGAAGCTGTTGATAAGACCACGGGGCAGACTGCCAGGTTGGTGTCCAGGAAACATGGCGCATTCTGCTACCTCTGCTCCAGGGTCAAAAAGAAGGAAAGGGATCAGTCAGTCAGAAATGGGCAGACATCTACTAAATTATTCTGGAATAAGATTTCAAATTACCTAGGACATAATCCCAAATTTTTGAGCTTTCTACCCATTTTGAAACAAAACAAACACAGCCTGGGCACAGATGTCCAAGGGACCTAGAGCGTACAGAGTTGACATAAGCATGGTGGAGGGGGCAACAGTCTATGAACAAACATAGGGTAGAAATTGGAAGAAGCACGCTGACCATGTGGGGAAAGAGATCCTGCAACAGGCAGACAGAGTCAAAAAGACAACCTGGTGAGTTTGTAGTTGCCAAAGAAGATATGAGAGCCCAGAGCTGTGGGGACCAGGCTCCAAAGGCTACCAGGTCCCTCCTCTTCTTGGTCACTGAGGAACCATTTCCATTTGGTGGGTTTCTTGTTTGTGGAGTCCAGGCACAAGGAGGGCTGCGAAGGAGAACAGCATGAAACCATCTGACCAAGGGATATCCTCCTGCCCAAGGTGTGTTTCAACCTCCCAGGAAGGAAAGTTGAGGCTCGTGGCTCAGGAGCTGGCTTGAGCATCAGCACAGCATGGCAAAATGAGCTTGCCTTACAGGACAGGTCCACCAAGAGCCTGACGGTGGCTGGAGCTTTGCTTCAGGCAGGCATTGCTGGCTGCTGCTCAGGGCACTGCTCCCTGGCTTTGCTTCACCTCCAATCCTCTCACCTCCTTCTGTCTTACTTTCCACATCTACAAAGTGGAACTAAAGCTAATTACAGCCCCTAGAGCAGAGTTGCCTGGCTTGGCTTTACCTGCATTTTGAAAATGCTCTGAGATGAAAGATGCTTGAGAGAGCAGTGTATTGTTATTACTAATAATTAAAAAAACTAACCAAATATTTGTCTAGCAGCATCCATCCCTGCTGCTGTTTCTTAACGTAAAATGCACACATGCTCTGACTGCCAGACCAAAGCTCCAGAATCACTACATCAGCCCTACGGTATCGAGAAGGGGGGCAAAAACTGCCTTGGGTATAAAAAAGGTTGTCTGTTCCAGCAATTAATTTAATTGGCCTAAATATAACCCAGGTATACTGTGAATCTAAATTGCTCACTGACAACAAACCCAAACAGGGCCCACAGGCTGCAAGGCAGCAGGTTAAACACTGCCTCTGAAGCTGCCGGGATGATTCTGGCACCCGAGAATTTTTCCTCCTGGTATTCATCACCGCTTGCTGCTGTGGAATTGGGCTCTTCTAAAATGTTTATCAATGCTTGGGGATCTTCCAGACTGAGAAAGGGTGCATGAGAAGTGTCGCGTTGCAGTCAGCAGGGACAGGATTTCATCACTGTTTTAATTCCTGTCTTTACGATTTTATTGCTTTTTCCCCCCCTCTTTTCTAATAAGCTCTTCTAACACCTAATAAAATCAGTCCTTTCCCTTATACTTACCTCCCCCTGCTGCCATCGTGATTACCTAGACAAGAAAAATACAGAGCACGGGGTCCTGCAGGCTGAGGTTTTAGCAACTGATTTCGACCGACACAAGCAGGATCGGCAATAAACTTCAATGTCACGGTATTTTGATTACTCCTTCTTCCGTGTTGCATGAAATATCTGAAGGGGACAAATGCCAAGGAGTGAGAAGAATTCTTTTGGGTCATGTAGCTAAAAATGAAACTAAGAAAGGAGCCATTTCCAGAGAGGGAGATGCAGTCAGCTGTGCAATCGTTATCTGTAATAGATGGCATCTCTCACTGACGTGATCTCTATTATCCCCCTATCTCAGCATCTCACAGTCTCTAATGGATTCTTCCCTACAGCGTCTTTGCAAGACCGTGTCATTGTCCTATATGCATTTTACCAGCTGGGACCAGAAGCACCAACAGGCCAAGACCCAGCTACCCTAACCTATGATGGCACCCAATTACCACTGGTCACATTCTAACAATCCATATGTAACCTGGGCACCTCACCATCTAACTGTGAATTTGTTTGTGAAAATGCTCTGTGGCCACAAAGAGGCAAATAAATCTCATAAAATCCAAGTTTGTTATTTCCTGTTCTGCTTTCAAAACAAAACACAATAATTTTAGCAGACAATTAAACTCCCTGATTTCCAAGGGAGGGAGGCACACAAATACTTCTGAGGATCCGAGCCCACATGATTATGTAAGGAATTAGCAGGAGGGAATTAACCCAATCACTGGAACATCCTTGTGGAGAGGATCTCATCCACACTCAGGGCTGCCATATGGAAACATGTTGGGGCAAAATACAAATCCCAGAAATACTTAAAATTTAAACCAGGAAAGTGCCAGAAAAATGTCACAACATTGCTCCAGGTCAGGGGAACAGTGAAATGACCCCCTCTACCTCCTGCCTCACCACCATGCCGACTGTACTCCCTAAAGCCAGGGAAAACAAGCCCAAGGTTGCATGTGCCCCTTCCAAACATGCAGGATGCCTCCATGCAGGTCAGACAGCAGAGGCAGCTGCCTGTGGACTGGTCACCCATGTGTTGCCTTCTGTTCATAGCTGTAGATTCTGCATGGGGGCAGACAGTCCCTGGGCACCCATGGGAAATTTGGCAAGGGGGCCAGAGGTGCCAACATGCCAGCCCCACTCTGAGCAGCCATGGGGATGGTGGGACGAGGCAGCACAACTGCGGTATTTCCATCACTCAGGAAGGATCTTGCATTCCCCCCTTCACCCTGGAGCTGCTTATTAAATATACTGTAATATTAAAACAAAGCTACCTTAAAAAATAATAATAAGTAGAAGCAAACAGGATTTGGGGAAGTAATGGGGAAAGTTGTGGGCCTGATCCTGCTTTGCCTCAGGCCAGGGTGGTGAAGAGCATTGGGTGAAGCCTCTGGGAAGGCATGTCCAAAGCAGGCTCCTTCATTCCATCCTGGGTGGGACAGAAAGGAGATCTGGCCCCTTTCCCATATTTAATGCTGTCACAGTTGAATTTATCACTCTGAAACTGGTGCAGTTGTTTGCTTGAGCGAGGACCGCAGCAGCAACAGCAGCTCTGGCACTGCAGAACACGGCTGGGGGGAACCAACCCTTCCTGCCCAGGATGCATACAGTTCCCGCGGTGCTGACAATAAAAGCATACCTTTCCTAGGCAGGCAAAGGCTGCCCGAACTGTCACTTTAATTGAAACCTTCTGCAGTCGTATACTTCACCTTATGTTTAATGATTCACCTCTTAAGCAGCCCACTTGCACCTTTGTAATCTTTCTGAAGGTTAACTTGTTGATCCTAGAAACTTGTCTGGAGAGAGCGAGGCAATTTGCAAGGAGGCTCGGAAGAAAAAAAGGTATCATGTTTTCAGATGAAAAGTATTTTTCTTGAGGCAGAAGGAAGGAGAAATAAATTGCAAAATTCAGAAGAGCCGAGGAGACTTCAGACAGAAAAAAAAGAAAAGAAGGAAAAAAAAAAAAAAAAGAAAAAAACAGAAAGAAATGTCCATTGAAAAAAAAATAGGAGGAGTGAGGGGAGCAGTTTGGTTTAGTTTCGAGCTCCTGGAAGACATTTTATTTTTGCTTTATAGCAATTAAAAATATATTTGTCATTTACCAGATTAAATAAAAATAATTCTAGAGTTAAATTATTTTTAGGACATTAAGAGTTACTTCTTACGGGTAATAATCTATTTGTAACTTTGTAATGGAGTAACTGGCAATTTCATACAGTTTTGGGATCGATCCTTCCCTATTTGTCATGTACTTATGCAAATAAATATCCCATTTGATTCATGTCCATATCGTAGAATCTGCCTGCTTCTTTCTTACTCCTTTAATATTTAATTATTTAAAACAAGGAAAAATCCCATGTGAATTTTTGCCTCAAAGAAATAGCTGACTTATTGTTGTCATTTGAGAATAGCAGATCAGAAAATACAATTCTTTTTAAGTCCTAAAATTGTAATTCAAATAAGAAGCAAAAGGGGAAAAAAATCTTAAATCCCCAAAACCAAACCACCTACCCTCCCCCCTTTTATTACACAAATATTCCTGGGCTTTACTGTAGCTATTCATAGTCATACCTAAATGTAGTCTACTAATATATTATTTAACACTGTAACTACTAGTATAAAAAAATATATAAAATATTCTGTTGGCAATACATTTAATTGAATTCTTTTCAGAGACAGCTTGTTATTGCCAGACATGCTTTTAGAGATAGAACAGAGAAATATAAGAATTTCAGAGGCAGTAAAACAAATAATTACAATTTTCACCATTGCTTTCAGATACCCTCTCATCCAGTCACTAAATCCTTTAAGTCTAAATCAAAGGCTTTCCATCAACAAAATTGTACAGATCATTTCAAAGAATATAAAATTTATGTTGATGTTTTATTTGAAGAGAGAAATAGAAATTCACGTAGCACTCTCCTGGCTGAGATGGCTGAGGAGTTACTAAAAAAAAACAACAAAATAAACCAAACAAACAAAACCAAAATAAAACCCAGGCTAGTTTAGCCTGAGCTTTAAAGGCCTGATTCAAAAATTATCAGGACCGATGCAAATCCCTCTTTTAATTTCAATGTGCTTGTGCTGGTAAAACTTTGAGGCATCGTCCTTCTTCTTAGACTGTTTTCTGCTTTTTAATATTAGGGATCTGCAAGATTCTCTGCTGCATGAGTATAAGAGTAACAAATAATACTGCTAACCATCCAAAGCAAGCACTGCCTTTATTCTTTTTGATTTTTTTTCCCCAACAAAGCAACCACTTACTTCTTAAGTTTGAAATATCTCAGCACAACTCCTTATCAGGGAAGTATCTTTAGGGGTTAGTCAGGTTTTTTTAATCTTGACAGCTGAAAGTTGACAGATCTGCTGAACAGGAAAGAGGTCAGTGGTGCAGCTCAGCCACGGGCCAGGGATTTTCAGCTTCCACAGGTCACACGCTCCATATCTTCGTAGGCACCAGGATGACAAGATCTTGGGACAAGCAAGTGAGTAGGCTGGGGATACTGGCTGGGTGAAGGCTCCCTCACCATGCACCCTGCCAGGAGACCCCTTACCAGCACAGCCCCACCAAGCACTGCTGGGCTTTGGTCCATAACTGGTTAAAAACTGACAGGACCAGGGAGGAGTGGGAGGTTAATCATCTGTGGCTGGAAAACTTCTGGATGAAGTTTCCCTTTTAAATCAAAGATGGTGCAGACATGGCACAAGGCTGTTGGTGCACAGTGGTACAGAAATGATCCTTGTGCACCTCCTGGTAACTGATATTTACTTGCAGTCAGTGTTTGGGAGATTAGGCAAAAAGACAGGTAGATATCTTACTCCTTTGCCTACGTGGGAGGAAAGTAATTTTTGACAGGCAAGTCTGCACTGTCTCCCGGCAGTGAAAGCCAAGCAGATATGCCAGTTATTTGGGCAATTTTGCAGGAATATTATCCTGGGGTTTTATCTGAGAGTGGCGTGGATGCGCACTCCTCTGTCATCGGAGTGGTTCTTCCCATGCGTTTTTGGTCCGAGTGCAATTTGTAACCTCAGATGGGGTGTCTGCACATGGCATGGAGGCAACAGCATGCTCTCAGGCAGTGCAGGGAGCTGTATCATTGTATGGAGGACCTGTGGACCAGCCAGCCATGTGCCCCTCTGCAGCCTTTGGCGGTCCCTCCCTCCATCCATCGCTCCGTCCCTCTGGTCCTGTTCTCTGGGATGCCCCATGTCATTCCCCCTCCCATATCAGTCCAGCTGCAGATGCCAGCAGATGTGGAGTGGTACCTATGGTTGCCTAAAGCCTCTGCACAAGGCGTGATAGGAGCAACACAAATTGGGCCAAGGGCTTGTGGATGAGCGAGCGGTCAGTGGGCTGACTTGGAGCCGGGCTGGGCAGGGGTGAGGTACGGTCAGGTGTGCCCAAGGCGTGCTGGAACAGCCAGGCTTTACCATGACATTCAAGTTTTTCTACTTCCAGTGCTTTCCCTCGCAGTAAAGACCAAGCCAGATCACAAACACTCCAATAAAAAAAAAAAGAAGAAAAAAAAAACAAAAAAAAAAGGCAACAAAAAGAAGCCCCGATGAGCATCGCAGTGCTCCACTCCCTGCCATTTCCATACGCCCGGCTGCTGCTCCCTCTTCCCCTCCCAGCCAGAGCCCATGCCTCTTCCGATACCCGGGAAAACATTTTGTTCTGCGTTAAAAGCTAAAGTTAACACATGACCAGCGAGAGGCAGCAGTTTGTTTAGCTCTTGGAGTTTATTTTAATTGCGGCCTTGTTTTGTAATGAGGACAGCGGCGGCAGGGGGAGCCTTCTGGGATCGGGGGGACTGTTCCGGGGGAGTTTCCTTATCAATAAAAAAGAAATGTCATCTATTTTAATTAACAAGAACCGGATGGGATGCGTGCTTAGTTGCTTTGTTTTCTTGGAAGTTGAACCGTAGATGTTTGCTTATTAAGGATTCCCGTGGCTGACTGGGATCACAGGTCCCCTCCAGGTGCTACCTTTAACATCCCAAACCTCCATCAGGGAGGAAAGAAGGGGAAAGAATTGAGCACTGCATTCATGCCGACAGACAGAAAACAGCCTGGTAAACTAGAGTAATTTGTTATGATGATGCATGAAAAAAAAGGAGGAAAAAAAGAAAAAAATCATGTGATTTTTATGCAAATCAGGTGAATCGGACGGTTAAAAAAACCCTAAATGTCAGGTAGATAAGATCACATACACCTAGAGCAGTGTCATGATATTTTTTGTACGTTACATTCATACTGGAAACCAAAACATGTTACAGAAATTAGACACCCACAAAAAGCTCTGAGATTGCACTGAGAACAGGTTCCCGCAAAGCACCAACCTCTGACAAAACAAAAAAAGAAAAAAAGAAAAAAAAAAAGAAGAAAAGAAACAGAAAAAAACTAGGTTAGATTAGAAAACAAGATAGTCCAATTCAACCAGGGAATAGGCTGTCCCCGCACAGTGTGCAGCCTGGCCTCAGTGCACAGGCATCAATATTCACAGAACTCCTTTTAAGTAACACTTGCGTGGCAGCACCCAGCTCTGAAATGGGCAGGCTGCTCTCACAACCCATCTCTGACTGCCATGGGGAAGGGGAGAGATTTACAGGCTCTCTCCTGTCAAGCTAAACTTTTCTCTCCCAGACACTTTTGTTTTCTTTTTTTCCCTTTGAAATTCCTGGCAGCTGTTTCCATAGAACCATTTTGCACGGGTACGGGTAAGCCTCATGGCCTGAAGGAGTTAATTTCAAAAGGAAAAATTATAGTGGGTCATTGTTTATTTAAGCAGTATTTTGTAAAAGATGAGGCGCTTCTTTCCAGGGGTGCAGTTCACCTGGGAAAGATACGTACTCGCCGCAATGCTGCTTAAAAACCCGCTCTGTGTTCCCTGTCAGGGGAGGGCACCCAAATCCTGGGGGCTCTCATCGCCCCCAAGCAGCACCTCAGTTCTGAGGCTTTCGACACTAAGCTGCAGCTCTCAGGGAGGGCTAAGTAATTCCACTGCTTTGTGCCCTACATGCCAACACACAGCAGAAGGGCTGCTTTCTATCCAAGAAGCTTTGCCAGGAAGGGGGGGAATGGAGAGACTGACGCGGGACACCCTGCGGTGGGGTCCTGAGGCACCTGTAGCGATGCCCAGCACTGCTCCTGCCTCTGCACCCCCTTCACTGTGCCCAGAAATGCCCCTGCCAACTCCAAGAGGACCCATTTCCAGCGGCATCACTCCCCTCCCATCATCGCCACCCCTTTGCCAGGCGGCTCATCAGGGTTCAAACCCCTGCCTGGGTGAGGGCTCTGTGCAGGGTGGGGTATGTTTTTCAGAGGGGGTGCGTGGGGCTGGCTGTCCACAGCGGGGTTACCACAGCCCCCAGCAAGCGGGGCCAGCTGCTGTGTGCCATGCAGGCACCTCATGGGCCTGCAGGACCCAGAGCAAGGCCAAGGCCGGTGGGGAGTGCCCCGCAGCCAACACAGGGGCCTCTGGTGGCTTCCCACACCCCCCACTCTGGCAGCCCTCCCCACCATGAGCCCACCTTGCCCCCCAAAGTGAAGCGCTTGCTGTCAGCCCACTGAAGTGACAGAGGCAGCCCCGCCGGCGAATGGTTGCCCTGCCTGCTTGGTAGTCACCTCCACCGGCTGGTCCCGAGCTGGGACTCAGATGGAGCAGGCAAGAGAAGAGAATGGCAAGGCTTCGCCCGGCACAGGTCCCAGAGAAATGACCCCATCCCCAGCACCCTGAAGCTCCCTGCAAGGCACCACAGAGACTGCTGCAGCTTTTGGGGGGCAGGAGGAAGCGGCAGCAAGTGGAGGCGGGTGGCAGCAGTCCCTGGGGAGCTGTGGCTGCGCATGGTACGAAACTGGAGGAGAAAGGCCAAAAACCCCATAAAGCAGCCCAGGCTGCCCAGCTCCCAGCCCAAAGAGGATGGTGGTGGCTGCTCTCTACGTCCCTGTAACGAGGAGGGTTAGAATGGAAACTCTGATGCAAGCCCAGCTTGGCTGCAGCCAGCCAGAGAGAGAAATCTCCCCTGTAAAAGTGCTACTTGAACAGAAGCTGTGCTCGACCTCGGGTCTCCACTAAAAAAGAAACACCCAAGCTGCTCCCGATCGTCCCGCAGGCACTGGGCTCCGCCAAGCACACACTCCGGATAAAGTGAAAGCATCCCACACTGCAGAGAAATGACAGAAAAGATCTACACCACCACCACCACCCCACCCCCCCCACCCCCCCGCCCCCAATCCCCTTCCTTTAATTTCAGTGCTGAAAAAAAAATAAAATAAAAATCCCAGAGCAGAATTTATATTATTGGGTCCATTCCTTCCCCAGCAGCCTGCAGACACCCAGGGACCTCCTCCCTGCACAGGGCCGGGATCAGAGTTGCACAGCTCAAGCTGTGTGTGCTCGCTCACTGGGAATTACATATTGCTTTTTAACTACAGGAAAGCCGTCTCCCCAGCACATCTGAACTACCTCAAGCATCTCGGGAGTACCATGCCTGTCTTGCCACCAGGCCGTTTTGAATGATGAGGCAGATTAGCACAAGGGCTTTCTTCCTAATTTCTTTTTATTCCTTCCCCTCCTTGCTTTAAAGTGTTTCAGTTCCAGAGCTCAGCTAAGAAATGAAATAACAGCAGCACCCGGCGATTTTGCGTCCAAGGTGGCTGCTCCGTGGGGCTCGGCAGTGGCTGAACCAGTAGCTGTGAGCAATTGCATTAGTGGACCGAGGGCACCGTGACCTGCAGTGGTTATTCTTGTAAACAATTTCTATTAATTGCAACGGGCCGGGAATGCCATCGCAGCCCGGAGCGCGCCCTCCCCTGCTCCCCGCCAGCCGAGCGGCAGCGGCACCTCGCAGCCCAAAGAACCGACGGGGAAAGGAAAATGAGACTTGGGATCTGCTGATCCATCCCCCCTACCCCGAGACAAACTCCCGCAGCAGGCCCACTTGAAATAAATACGCAAGGCCAGGGGATAGAAAGGCCGAAATCGCCACGGATTTACATACAGAGCGATACATTTCCATACGGGACCAGCGGAAGGCAGGGGTGACAGGCCCCCTCCCGCTGCGCCCTGCTGCAAAACCCACCCGAGACATGGATTGCAAAGGCTTTGCACTATTCCCCCTGCCCAGCCACCCCATGCCTCCCAGCAAAGGCCTTTGCCCAGCGAACTGCCGACACAAAATCCCTTCCAGAAAAGCCAGCGCGGTTTTGCATCCCCAGCACAGTCCGACATTTCCGTACAAGCAGAGTTATTTACAGACTTACAGGTTATTTTGCAACAATAACAACGACAGCTACAAAGACTTAACCCACCACTCCAGAGTCCTGGGAAAGAAAAGAGAAAACGCATGTCAAAAAAAAAAAAAAAAAAAAAAAGAAGCGTAATTTTTTGTTTGTGTTGAGAATCCTGTCAAAGAAAGGGAAAAAAGAAAATAAAAAATTGAAAACAAAAAGGACCACGGGGAGGGGAGCATATGAAGGGGCCCTTTACGGAAAAAGCTCCTTTTCCCCAGAGTAAATCCCACAGGAGGCCGTGAGCTGAGCGTGGCCATTTGCAAAAATTAGTGAAAAAGCTGATGGAGGGAAAAATAATTGTTAAAACCAAAACAAAACAAAAAGTAAAAATCCAGTGCAATGCAGCAGGGTCCTGGCTTTGCTCGCTGGGTTTGATTTTTGGTTTGTTGGTTTGTTTTTTTTTTTAGGGGGGGGAGGGTTGCTTTGTAAACGCGAAAGTGCCCCCCCCCCCCCCCCTCCGCCCCGGTCCCAAATTAAGTATAAAAATAAATAATAATAAAAAAATAATAAAAAGCGGATCTTTTGTCAGCTCTCTTCCTTCCCTTTCGGCGGGATGTGAGAACGGGGGTGAAGGGAGGTGGTGGGATGTGTGTTTGCACCGCCCGGGGTATGGACCCGGGACCCCCCGTTCCTCCTCCTCCTCTTCTGCCGCCGGCCGCCGATGTCCTCCGCGGCCGCGCACCGCCACCCCACCGCGCCCCCACGTCACACACAAGCACCCGCCGCCACGTGACCCGCCGCCCAGGGCGCGACCACTGGGCAGGGGGAGAAAAGGGGGGGTGAAGAAGGGTGGGCGATACGGTGGGACCCCTTCCGCAGCCGCCGCCCCCCAGGAGCGAGGACCCCCTCCGAGACACTCCCGAAGGGAGTGTCTCGGAGGGGGTCCTCGCTCCTGGGGGGCAGCGGCGGCGGCAACGGAGCGGCGAGGGGAGGTCCGCGGCCCTCCCCGTGCTGAGCGCAATGGTAGAGTCTGCAGCTCAAATTCCGAGAATTGGGCTCTGTTGATTCTTAGAACTGGGGTTCTTAGAAGTGGTGATGCAAGGAGTTTCTAGGAAAGCCCGGAGACCAGGTGATTGCTGCTTCTATTGCCGCGGCCGATTTTACCCTTTAATTCTCTCGCTAGCTTTTTTTTTTTTTTTTTTTTTTTTTTTTTTTCCCTCCACTCCTCTCTCTCCATTTTTTTTTCCCTCCTCTTTCCCTCCCTGCCCCGGTCCGACGCCTGGCGCGGAGCCGCCTCTATATATTTCTATCCTTTCCCCCCCCCCCTTTTTTTTCTCCCTCCTTTCTTCTTTCCTTACCCCCCTTTCCCGCTGCAGGTGCCCCAACAGCCCTTTAATTATTTTATTTTTTATCACTCTCTTAAATTTTAACGTGTGCTTTTCCTGCTTTATTTATTTAATTCACACACATACGCACCCCTTCGCTTGCCTGCTGTCAGGAGAGGCAAAACAGGGGTGCTGCATGTCTTAACGGTGGGAACATGTAAAACGGGGGGGGGGGGGTGGTGGTGTCTCCCCTCGCCGTCCTCTCCCGGGGATTATCGGTTATCGGGGATTATTGGCGCTCCCGCACGCGTGACGGCCAGGCGGGGACGGGCAGGACGGCGGTGGCGGCCTCGCTCTGCACCTGCAGCCGCCCCGCGGACGCAGGACGGCGGCTGCTGCCCGCCGAGACGGGGCGTTTTGCGTGACTCGGGGTCGGGTCCCAATGGCTGGATCTCTCGTCCGGGGTGTGTGATTTTTCTTTCGTCGCATCCCCCCCGTTCTTGTTTCCCCCCTTTTTTCTGTTCTTTTTCTCTTTTCGGTGCGTGTTGTGTCGCTGTTGCCGTTTCGCCGCCGCGGAGCGGGGCTGACGGTAGCGCTGGGGCTCGGCTGCACCGGCACCGCCGTTCGGCCCTTCCGCATCATCTCCCCCACACACGCGCATTTTATTATCGTTACTACTACTGTTATTATTATTATACAATTATTATTGTTGTTCAGTCCCCGACCTAACTGCAAAACGACTGGAGCGTTTTGCAACCTGTAGCGGGGCTGCGCCGTGATCTGTCAAGCCCCGGGCTAAGAGCGGGCGATGATGGAGAGCACTTGCGGCATTTCTCTGCCTGGGGAAGGGGGGAGCCCGCGGGGAAGCTCGGCCGTCGCCGGCTGCCGGCCCCGGAACACCGCGGAGCGGCGGCCCCGACGTGCGGGTGGGAAGGAGGCGCGCTCGGCGCGACGGTGTGTGCAGGGGCGGCCTCGACGGGCTTTTACCGGCTGGGAAATAAACGGCGGGGCAAAGCTCGGGAAGGGGGGAAAGTGTATGGAGTAACTCTGAATATTACGCGCAGGATTCAAAATAATCATAACGTTAATATTATTAATAATAATAACACCCCCGCGGCGGAGAAGACGGGGTCCTCCGCCGGGAAGAAGGCTGCCGCCGGGGCCAATGGGATGCCGCCGAGCAAAGGATGGGGTCCCGGGTGCGGCGCGGGGGGAGGCCCCCGGTGCCCCCATCGCAGCCCTTCCCTTGTGTTTACTACCGCGGCGGACTTGGCGCGGCGACAGCCCTCGTAAATCTGCCGCCGGCAGCCGCGGGGCTGGCCCCCGGCCACACGCTATTCCTGGAGCGAGCGGCGCGCCCGGGCGCGGAGAGCCGCGCAACCCCCGCGCACGTCGCCTTTGCTCCCGCCGGCCTGCGTCCGGCTCCCCCAAAAGCCGGTGGGGGAAGAGAGAAGGTTTTATTTTCGTTACCTGTGTGCTTGCGCGTGTGTGTATTTATGTTATTTTTTTTTTTTTTAACGCATACACCCCACCCCCCGTATAAAAAGGGGGGGGGAGGCAAAACAAAACCGAAAAAGCCCAAGTTTGTTATGAAAACTTTCGTGGTCGGGCGGCAGCGACCTCTCCCGGCCGCCCCCCCTCCCCCATCTTGCCCCCCTGCCCGGCCCCCCTCGCCTTTAGTTTGCAAAGTCACAGCATGAAGTGTTATGAAATCGCCTCTTGGGAAGAAGGGAAACAGAAAGCAAGGCGTTTGTTTAGAAAAATCCGTGGCGGCCTCGCAGATGTGCCTAAAAAGCTGCCTTTGACCCCTTGATGCATTTCCAGGGAAGAGGCATATCTGAGATTAAAATCCTGAGTCAAAAACAACAACAACAACAAACCCGGCCCCGGGTTAGTGTTTTCTCCACTGACTTAAGTAGGCGCAGGGTCAGTGCGAAGGGAGGCTGGGGCCAGACAGATGAGGCTCGGCAAGGAGCTCTGCTTTGGTCCAGCATCTCTGTCCAGGGCCAAATTCAAACATGTGCCAGTAAAAGTGTCAGCAGGGCCGGGTATGGGATCAGGTCCTTGTTCGATCTGCGAATGCATATTGATTCCTCTTCTGAGCTTTTAAATGCTTTAAAAATTATTATTTGCTGTATTGTTTCAAATGTTTTAAGGATAAGTGCTTTAAAAGCAAGTACAGATTTTTTTCCTGTAGTCCTCAGGGGGGTAGGGGGGAACCTTACAGTTCAAAAACCACTTTAAAAATATTTAAGAGGGGAAGCCTCGCCTTATAGATACATGGAGAGGCAGAACCTGAGGTTCTGTTATTTTCCTGTAATGACAGGATCACAGGCTTAAAAGCTTACATTATAGATGGCAAATTTTCCTGCATGAAACTAATCATCAAATATATTGAAAAATATTCAAAGGGTGTCTAGCAGTTTTCCAGAGGAGTGGGTTATTGCATTGTTCCAGTGAGAAAAGACTTCATCTCAGAGTGTTCAATTTTGACTGGCAAAACAGATCAAAGATCTCTTGGGATGCATTTCAATTCCAATTTCTAATCCCTTTCAGTTCTGACTGTCTGAGTCAATATTGGGAGAGGAAGTGGAGGTTAACTGGTTAGTTATTATTGTGAAGGAAGAAGTCGGAATGAGAAGTGATTCTTACAAATCCCACCCCCAAGAAAAGGAAAAAAAAAAAAAAACTACGTCAAAAGTCGTTATGATACTTTTCAGACATCTCTGTTTGCAGCACGGGGAGGACTTCAGCCTGCTGTCTGATGAGACAAAAATAAACCTAGCAGAAACATTAAGTTTCTCAAAACAAGGCTGGAAAAGCTCATAAAAGTAATGTTGCTCAGACGCGTTTTAAGAGAAACAGAATTACATCGGCAAAATTATATGTTTTCCAGGTTTGGTTGGGGTGTTTTATTTTCCAAGGGGGAAAATTGCTCTTGCAGCAAAGCTAACTGGTGCCATCTAGTGTCAGCTCTTCCCTTCCTCCCGGCTAGGGAGCCGGCAGCTTCGCAGAGTGGGAACATGTTTATTAACTGCTCCTTTAAAAACAGAAAAATCAAAGCTTGCCAGCTAGGAGGAAAGTGGCAGAGGAAACTCTGGATGCCACTGAACTTACTTAAGAAGACTAATTGGAAACAACCGAGCACTTATTAAAGTCACTGACATTTCCATAGGGAGTTCTCTCCGGGTCTGGTCATGAAATCTCATGTGAAAATCTTTCTGAGTTGTGGTGTTGATCTGCCCATGAATTTCTGCCTAATTTAGGATGCATTGTAAAGCTATGCTTTCTTACGATTTTTTTTTTTTTTTTTTTTTTTTTTTTTTTTTTTTTTTTTTTTTTTTGCTGGGAGGGGTTAAAGGAGGTGTGAGCTTTCAGCAGCCAGATACTAATTTGTAGGAATGATGCTTGTTTGGTTTTGGTTGGTTGGATTGTTTATTGGTTTGTGTGGTTTTTGGTTTTCAGGGTGTTTTTGTTTGGTTGTTGTTTTTTTTTTACAGTAAACAGTAACACTGTCCTCAAAACACCATTACAAATACAGGTGGTAAAACTCTGTGAGGCAGTCCTGTAATGTACAGGCAGGGATGGGTGCCCTCTCACTTTATGTGAATACCCCATGGAAAAGAAAACCTTGTTACAAAGTCTATAGGTGAGTAAAAGGAACCAGTAAGTGCATTTCTCAGTGTGCAGCTTACGTACCTTCGTGTATTTATGGTGTTGAGGTTGAAGAACCATTTCACACCAGTTTTAGTCCATGTGCTGTAGTATTTGGACTGTAAACTCCACATGAAGAGCTTTTACTGGTTCGGCTGGAGCCTGAAATGTTGCTTTCAGGTTTCTGAGAAGTTTGTAAAATCTAAATCTGGTTAAAAGTTGCCTTCATGCTCATAACCTCTTGTTCCATTTTATAGTAGCATGGGAGTCTATAAACAGGAGCCCTGTATGCCGAGTGCCTGTATTCTTTTCTAGATCTATTTTTAAACCATTCTTCTGTTTGGCAAAAAGTGACACTTGGTTTCCATGTTTACAGCAGGCATTGGCAAACCTCAGGAGTTCACAGTTTGCAGTTTGGTTAGATGAGTATCCAAAAGTCAGCATCTGACCAGAAAGCTCCTTCAGACTGCAAATTTAGACTGCAAATGAAGTCCTCCCCACATTTTTTTTTTTTTTAAATCCATGCTGGATCTTGTGTGTTCCCATTGCTGCAGGATGCTGGCAGCCGAAAGACACACAGCCCTAAATCGGAGCAAGTGTGTAGTGTTTGGGACTGCTTTAAAGCCCCAGTAATCTCTGTGGAGCTTCACATCTGAAGCACAGGTCATTGAGAGAGGGCAAGAAGGCTTTTTTTCTATACTGTTTTCTCCCCCCTCATCCTCCTGGTCAGCATGCTGTCTTTGGGTGGCATACCAGGTATCCATAAGGAATGTGGGACCCCTGTTTATGGAGGGGGGAGCTTGGAGTGAGCCCAGTGCAGGACTGTGGGTCCTGAACAATGTGTCCTGAATGCGTACCCTCTGAAATGAGTCTCCTTTAGTTTAGCTAAATTTAAGGGTGAGAGGGTATCTTTCACCTGGCCAAGGGACTCCCAAAGTGCCTATATGTCTAGTCCCATCTAGGCAGGATGCCAGATTGGTTTCTTACTGCCAAAATGAGCTGTGCCACCATCAAACCCAGGAGGACACAGAGAGGGTTGGGTTTGTGCTGGCTGCTGATTTACTGCCCCAGTGCAGGGTGCAGTTGATGGGGCACCTCTTCTGAGCCTTGCTGGGCCACGGACCCAGCTCAGTTTCTGGGGATGCCCAACTCTCCATCCGGCTGTTGGGTCAGCACCTTGCCGCAGAGCTTACTGTTGGCAGGGCATGGTGTCCATCCATGTTCTCTGGAGTAGCTCCTTGACTTCAGCTGGGGAGCTGTTACTGCCTTTCCTTGAAAAATTAATGTGCCAAATTGCTTGGGGTCGTTCGAAATGCTGAAGAAAGCTTGACTCCTCGCTTCCCAAGGGCATGTGCTGCCTCTGCCTCGCAGTCAGAGCTTGGCTCCAGAGAGGGCAGGGGAGTTCTCAGTGGAAAACATTGGAGGCAGTTTCAGTGTGCCTTCCCCCTCCGTGTTTTCTTCTGCAAAGACCAAAACAATGTGGAGACTTGAGCCAGGCCAGCTTTCAAGGGCAATCCTTTTAAAACCCTCTTTTGAAGTACAAACTATAAAGTTCCCTGCAGCGCTTGAGAAAGTATGCACTTTTCCTGGTTCCAAATGCTGATAATAAACCCGTCCAGATAACGTATTGCATTTCCTAGAAACATTTGTTTGCTGGCAGGAAATTGGATCAGATTGAGACCGCTCGATAGAGTGAGCGCAATCTACTCACGGAAGGGTACAATGGAAAATACGACAGGGCTTGCACTAGTGATGCTGCTTTTGATCTGTGCTGACACCGTGCGCTAGGACTTCTCTCAGTCTCTTCTTGGGTTATTATTAACCTAGCCACGTTTTAGCCTAGACACCAACCAGAAGCTACTAAATTAATAAAACTCTGCTGTGACAGCTAAAGGACGCTTAGTGCTCCCTGACTGCATGATATCAGAAAAGCTAAGCTGGGTGCTTGCGTGCCCCTGGCTGAAAGTATCCTCTTCACCGTGGCTTGTAGCACCTATGGCTGCGCCCAGGGCTTCCCACCCCATTTTCTTGGCTGTCCTGGTTCCTGTTAAGGATAAACCAGGCAGTGACCTGGCAGTCAAAGGGGATGTTCCCATGGGGCTGAGACTGGGGAGAAAAGGGGCTGGGAGACAGGTTGGAGCTTCCCTAGGGCGGGCAGTTTCAAAGCACTGTGGGATGAGGCTGTGGGGAAAGGAGACTTCACCCAGCCACACTCCAAGATGATGTGAGGGAGTCAGCGCTGCAGGCTCTGGAGGGGTAAGAGGCAGGGGTGCCAGGGAGGGGGAGTGATCCATGCCCTCCTTCAGACTATGTATTTTGGGATGGGAGAGGGGAAGAGGCCACAGGGTATATCCCCCGTGCAAAAGGGGGTAGGGGAGCAGAAAGTTTCCCCTGTGTACAGGGTGGGAGGAGGATGATTGAAAAGGGATTCCCTGTAAATGGAGGAGTGGATGGATGGACGGGTTTCCCTGTGCATGGCAGAAATATGGATGAGGGGGTAAGTCCCTAGTTCTTCCCTCTGACCTGGGTGGGAGATCTGTGAGGGTCTCACCTTTGCATGGGGTGGAGCTGAGAGGGATTCCCCCCGCACAGGTGCACCCTCCCCATGCTCTTTGAGCCGGCTGCAGGGAGGGTAGAGCCAGCCCTGGGCTCCCTTCCAGGAATGGGTTTTCTCGGGGAGGTGCCGGCAGGGAAGGGCCGTTCCCTGAACCACTGGGGTAGAACCAATGCCTTCCTGGAAGGCAGCAGCAGTGACAGTCCCATGTGGCCACCCCTGAAATGGGCCCAGACCTTCCTCTTTGGGCACAGCAAGCCCTGGTGTGCAGCCCCAAGGATTGCCGAAGAGCCCACACCTACAAGGTACTGGGCAGGAAAACGGTAGGGGGGGTGAGCTTGGGGCGGTGCTGGGGATCCATCTTAGTTTTGGGAAACTGCATAGGCTTTGAAGGGGGTGGATGATTAAGACCATGATTGGCTGCAGTGGTCTTCTCTGCTCCCCATCGCTGGTCTCTGCTCCTTATTGCTGTAGCCTGCTCTGCTGGTCTCTGGTCAGAGCATCCTCCCGTGCTGCAGTCCAGAGCTGGTGCTGTGCAGAGGCCGGGAGGGGCAGGGTTAACCCAGCTCAGCATAGCAAGGGGAAGGAAGGTCCCTTTCCCTTTTTCATGCCCACATCCTGCAGCTGGAAGCTGCTTGGGATGGCCCCCCCTTCCCCTTGCAGCAGCGCTGCCCTGGGGAGGGATAATTTGTGAGTGGAGCGGGGAGAGAGCTGTGCCGGGTTCTAGCTCTGGGAGAAGAGCTATGTGTTTCCCCAGGCAGCACTGTGGCCTCGCTGTGGGTAAGGGAATTTGGCGACAGCAGCAGCTTCTCACATGATGCTCCCAGGCACAGAGTTCATCCCAGTTTGTAACCTTGCTGGTGTTTGGATGGGTCACCTCCCTGTGTCTCTGACATTGGGGTGAGTCCCTGGGAGCCCAGCGGGGTGCATCTGTCACTGCATATGTGGTTGGGATGCCACCCAGCTGCCCCAAATGCGTACATCTGCGCTTGTGTGGATACATGGATGCATGCTGGATTCCTTGCAGAGCTCCACGGGTCCCCTGGCTTGTGATTGTTGGTAGCGAGTTGGGAGCAAGCATGCATAGAAAGATCAGAGTCTGCAGTGTTTGGGAAATGAGTCACTGTATGTGTGTATTAAGTTTTAAGCTAGTCAGGCTCAGAACAGCTCTGAAGACTTGCATTTGCTAGCTGGAATGGGGCTGTAAGGCACCCCTCTAGGTTTTGAATGAGATTTATCACCTCATCATCCCACCCCGGTGTCTCCAGGGATGTGAGGGGAGCTTCGGCTCCACATGTGCACTTCTCCTCACAGAGTTGGATGGGCTCTTTGCAAGTGCTGGCAGTCCTGTTGTGTCCATCCATTTTTTTTTGAGGGTCAGTCCTCAAAACAGTGGGGTGAAGGTCTTGGGGTTTCTTGGTTCACTTATATATTGTGCTTTTCCCTGCTGGGGTGGCTGCCTGAGGAACTTCTTCCTGCATTGATGCCAGGTCAATTGTCTTTGCTGGTTTTAAGTGAGTTTGGGAGTAATAGTGTGAGTTCTGAAAGGCATTTAACTCCTGAGTTTCCTTGCCATGCTGCCCCAACCACATTGCCTGTGAAGCCAGCAGCTGGAAACAAAGCTTGAGGTTTGGGAGAAGGCATTTCCAGCAGCCAAAGGAAGGCATTTGTTCTGGGTCCTCATCCGTCTCCACCACTGGCTTCCTATGCAATCCTAGCCAAGTCACTTTGGTACGTGATGCTCGTATCTTCCCCAGTCTGTTGGGCAGTCCTATGCGAGGGCATTTTTACCAGTGGCTGGAGTGAGTGTGTATTCTGAGGAGGACAGCAGCTGTTTCTGAGGGCTGGATTCAGGCTCTTTCCAGGTTTCTGAGCAGAGTGGCAGCAGATGCTTGTGTGTAAGTCATACCTGTTAACAAGGTGCTGGGAATATGGCATTGGTCTTGGATGTGGCACCAGCTGAGAATTTGATCTTGGCAAGGGAAGAGTTATCTCCGGAAGAAGTGGTGAGAAAATTCTCACTTGGCTTCCCTTCCCCACCTGCCTTTAAGTTCCTGAGTCATGGAAATGAAAATCTCCTTGGCATACGCCCATAGTTTGGGCTAGAGGGTGTGGAAGAAGCTATGATTGGATTCTCAAAGCCTGTGGTTGTGATAAGAATGTACTGTACCGGAAGAAACAAATGTTAACCTTACTGGAGAGTAGAAGGTTTGTTATCTCTAGCTTTTATCCAAGTGATACTTGAACGAAACAGCAGGCTTGTGTCCTGCCATGGCCAATTCATAATTGCCAGCTAATGTGGCGTTTGTTTTCTTGTGCTTTATTTGTAGGTTTGAAAGAAACTTTTGGACTGTGAATTGAGGCATTGGGTATGTAAATCTTAATTTTGTGCTTTCCCTTCCATCCTCCCCCCTCCCCATTCCCTTTACCATGTTGAATGAAGGTTTCATTAGACCCAGCTGGAATTCGTTTCTGGGAGAGCAGCTGCTCTGTAGAAAATACTGTACGTTCATATGCTGCTGGGGAAGGAGGAGGAGTTGAAGTTGTGGGAGGGGGTTGATCACGGGGGAATTTGATGCTGAGGATGCACATTCCAGCTCAGACTTTAGGCACAGGGAGTTGTGGTCTTCCCTGGGTGCTAGCTGGGAGGACATTTCTGAGATGGGTCAACAGGCATTGTGTTGAGGGAAGGCTTCATGTTCCTCGATTAACTCGAGCCTTGCTCACTGGGAGAGACTGGGCTGCAGTGTGGGTAGCAGCTCAGCAGGTTAGATGAGTTCTTCTTTTCATTGTCACCACCAGTTCATTGGGAAACTGTGGACAGGTCTTCTCCAGAGTGGCCAGCACTTGGGAGCAAGAAAGTAGTTTGCTGATGAATGAGGGTTGGTGATCCACTGCAGGCTGAATTTTCCAGGTGTTGAAATCTTCATTTGGAACCTAATGGCTTGTTTTGATTCCTGTGGCTAGATTTTCAGCCAGCCAGCAGGCGAGTGAGGGGGATTGCTTCTGAGGAAGATCTGAAGGCTAGGAAACTGTGCTGGGAGCTTCATGGAGATGAATGCAAGTGGTGGTGGGAGGAGTGGGCTGGGGTGGAGCTGCCATGGGCGAGGCAGGGAGAATGAGGAGCTGGTTAGCTAACCTTCAGGAGGGTCTGGTCACCTTTGCTTGCCAGTTTTCTGGGTGGGACTGAGACATGCCAGGTCTCACTGTTGGTAGCAGCCTGGCAGGTGCTTGGAGGGGTGCAGGGCTGTTTGCCTTGGGACCAAGGATCTAGTGCTGTCCCTGCCAGCAGCAGTTGGCTGTCTGAGCACATCCTAGAGCAGCAGCTGTCTCTTCGCTGGGTTTAGGGTGCTTGCCTGGCTGCTTCTCCATTCCCATCCTCCTCCTGCTTCTCTTTCAAGTAGACTCAAGATGGCCTCGCCAGCAGACAGCTGCATTCAGTTCACCCGCCATGCGAGCGATGTCCTTCTCAATCTCAATCGCCTTAGAAGCCGGGATATCCTGACTGATGTTGTCATCATCGTGAACCGGGAGCAGTTCAGAGCCCATAAAACAGTCCTGATGGCCTGCAGGTGAGAGCAGGGTTCCCTCCCTGCCTCCCTTCCCCACTCTCTCTGTCTTTGGCCGTCAGCAGTACTGCTGCAGCACTGGGGAGGTTTGTGGGGTTTACAGAAGGGGAAATGGAGGGAGAGAAGCAGAAGTGAAAGGGGCCGCCAAGAATTTTGTACCTGTAACAGGATTAGAGCTGCGACTCTTTGCCTCCAGCATAATGCCCACACCCTCTCTCCTCCTTGCACACCCACATCTGCCCACGTGCAACCCACAGAGACAAACAGGAGCAGAGCAGATATGAGGCATATTCCTGAGGTAGAGCTCAAATGCTCTGCAAAGACAGGACAGGAGCGGGAAGGAAAGGGAAGGCTGGACGCTCGCTGGGGTGAGTGTGTTCTCTGTGACCTCAGTGTCCCCTGCTGCTGCTATTTCTAGAGCTATTCCTCCCTGGCTGCTGGCTGCACCCACCTTTGTTGATTTCTTTTTCCAAGCCTGGTGGGGTCTGAAATCCCTTTCCAGCTCCTAAGATTGCTGGAATTGTTTCCTAGTGTATGGTAAATAACATCCCACCGTTACGCAGTTGGATTACGGCAGATGCCTTGCAGGGTCTCCTGCTGACAAGATATAAAAGATCTGAGAAAGCAAAGGTCTGACTATGAAGACATCTGAAAAATGTTTTGCCAACATTTCCTTTTTTTCTTTTTTTTTTTTTTTTCTTTTCTGGTTAAAGAGTGAGCATGGGTGCCCCAAGAGGCTTCTGAAAGAAATGAGTCACAGTGGGAAGGGGGTGTTGGTAAGAACAGCGACAAGAAAAAAAAAAAAAGGGGGGAATTTCTAAATGTAGGCAGTAGGGAGTTGTTGAGCGGGTGAAATCTAAAAGCAGGCTGTTCCAGTCGGGAAAAGTACAGTGCAGAAGACGCTTACTAAGCTGAGAAACCAAGCTTGATAATAAGGGGAAAGCTCAGGGAATTCTTTAATTGCTGTCTCTTCCTCCCTTCCCCTTCATGAACCCCTCTGTGCTAAGGGATTTCAGACAAATTTCCCTTTCTTCCTCTGAATTGTTATAACACTCATCCTCTCCCCTGTCTCCTCTCTGCAGTGGCCTTTTCTACAGCATCTTCACTGACCAGCTCAAGTGCAACTTGAATGTCATCAACCTGGACCCTGAAATTAACCCTGAGGGGTTTTGCATCCTCTTGGACTTCATGTATACATCCCGCCTGAACTTGAGGGAGAGCAACATCATGGCCGTGATGGCCACTGCACTGTACCTGCAGATGGAGCATGTGGTTGATACTTGCCGAAGGTTTGTCAAGTCTAGGTGAGCACTGTGAGTGTACTTTGGAGAGCCTGAGATGGTGTGTTTGGGTGGGAACGGGGAGAGCCAACAAAGTCTCTGCGAACTTATCCTTACGGGCTGAAAATGACTGTGTCTCCCTCCTTCTTGCCTGATTCCAGTGAAGCAGAAATGGTGTCTGCTGTGAAGACCCCAAGGGAAGAGTTTTTGGCTGGACGGATGCTGAGTCACCCAGAGGTGATGGCTTATCGGAGCAGAGAAGTCTCAGAGAATGGCATGCCTCTCCAAAATGGGTCCCTCTGCAACGGGAGGGCCTTTGCACCTGGCTTGATCAATGGTTTGGCTGGATCCCCCATTTCCTACCATGGATACAGCCCACTCCCTCTAAATAGCTTCCTTGTGGATGATGAGTTGAGAGAGATGAGGATGCCCCTCTCTGAACTCTCGAGGGCAGGTGCTTTCCCCAAGGAGAGGATCCTACCATGCGACAGCTCCAGGACCATCCCCACAGAGTACATGAGAACCATTACTGACATCTCAGCCAACATGTGCCACGCTACCATCTATGCTCCAAAAGAAGGTGCTGCTGAAGAAGCCAGGAGTGACATGCACTACAGCGTAGCCTCTGGCCCCAAACCTGTTGTCCCTTCGATCCGGAACAATCCTTATTTCTCTTGTGACAAAGTGGCCAAAGAGGAGGAGCGAACCTCTTCAGAGGATGAGATCAGCCAGCACTTTGAGCCTACCAACACCCCCCTGGACCGCAAGGGACTCATCAGCCCCCAGAGCCCCCAGAAGTCAGACTGTCAGCCCAACTCGCCAACCGAGTCCAGCAGCAGCAAGAATGCTCGGATCAGTCAGAACTCCAACTCCCTCTTCACAAAGAGCCCCACAGACCCCAAAGCGTGCAACTGGAAGAAGTACAAGTTCATCGTCCTCAACTCTCTCAATCAAAACACCAAACAAGACAATGCTGACCAGAATGAGATGGGAAGCCTTTCTCCTCGCACCTATGTGCCAATGTCCACTTGCCAGCAGTCCATGGAGCCGGAGCATCTCAACGTTCAATCCCCGACAAAGATAAGCGTGAGTGGAGAAGACTCTACTATCCCACAAGCAAGCAGACTCAACAATATTGTTAACAGGTGAGAAGGTTCTCTCTCCCCAGCGCCCCTCTCTGGAGACACAAGACTCGCTGTGTTGTTTGTAAGACTTTGGAAATGTGTGAAATATCTGTAACATTTGGCTGAGCAGTCCAGCCATGAGCAGGTGGAAACCTCTGCCTTTGGTGGAGCACTGCCAGTGACATCAGCTGGGTGCCAGCGGTCCCCACTGTAGTGGTGCCTGGACTAGTGATGGAACTAGTATTGCTGGATCCAGAATCTCTTGAGCTTTTGGTTGGCTGTAAGCATTGGAAAGGCCAAATTACCAGGGAACAGTACACTATCCTCTGAACCTGGATGTTCCTAGAGAGCTTTGAGGCCATTTGGTGATGGGATTGAGGCTCAGGGACCTGTTGTTGATCAGGGCTATGCTGTGCATCTTGCCACAGAAGTGTTCCCATAAAACATGTCTGTCCGTTGTGCGTGGAAGAGTGCAAACAAGGACCTAGTAGTTGAAGCACAGCAAGAGCCTTCTCACAGCTCTCTGTGTTGCTGTCTTTCCACAGGTCCCGGGATGGGTCCCCTCGGAGCAGTGAAGGGCAGTCCCCGCTGTACATGCATTCATCAAAGTGCAGTTCCTGTGGTTGCCAGTCCCCACAACATGCTGAGATGTGCCTTCATACCCCTGGCTCAAACTTCGGAGAGGAGATGGGGGAAACCCAGTCTGAATATTCTGATTCCAGCTGCGGTGAGTCTTGCATCCCTGGTCACCTTTTCAGCCAGCAGGCAAGGGGGCTGTGCAGTCCAGGTACCCATCCATGCAGTGCCCTGTGTCCAAACAGGCAGTCAGACCCGTCCCTGATGCTGGTGGATCCCAAGGTGCTTTACAGTCCCCTCTTAAGTGGCTAACCAGCTGTGCGCACACGTGAGGGACACGCATACATCAGAATTGCTTCCTTCCTCCCATTCCCCAGCACCATCTAGATATCTTGCGTGGGGAGTTAGTCACCTGCTGCAAACTTGTCAGCTAAGGACAGGAAACAAGTTCACCCCACCCCCCGAACCACAGGAGAACAAGCTTGGCAGATGTAATGACCCTAATGGGGATTAGGCAAGATGGTGTGTCTCATACTTCCATCATGATGTCTTAATTATCAGGGTGTCCAATACGCACATCTGGAGAAATGCAGATAATGAGGCTTGCAATCCTGTTGCAAAACTCCATAAGCCCAGAAACGAGTATCTGTGCACCCATCTGCCTGTAGCTCAGGGAGGGGGAGTGCAGCATTGTCACCTGTAGTGTGGGCAGAGATCCGCAGAGGGAATCCGACTGTGACAGTCAAAGCTATATAGAGCACTTAAGAGACAGGCACCCTCCTATGGAGGGCGACCTGCCTTGTACTTCAGATAATAATGGTCTTCCCGTGCCCAAGGAAGACATCTGTACATTTAAAGGTTCAAGACATCTGAAAGTGCTGGGGTTGCTCCAGAGCTCAGCATCCATCCCTCAGAGGATGCTTGATAACTTGAGTGCCTTTGTGGACCCCTCTGGGAAGTATTCATATGAGATGCTGGCTTCTTGGAAGCGGCTTGTGTCACAATGAAGGAGAGAGAGCTCATGATGACTTTGCTTTCTCAAACCACACATTATATTGCTGTGTGCACAAAAAAGTCAGGAGGTAATGGCATGGTGCAAATACTGCTGACCACAAATGCCTGCACTCAGCTTCTTGTTCCAACACTCGCTATCCCTCTCCACAATCCCAAACCTATCCCGTGGCCCACCAAAGTGCTGCCCATGCATTTGCCCATCTCATTGCTCTCCTTTCTGTTCTTCCAGAGAATGGAGCCTTCTTCTGCAATGAGTGTGACTGCCGGTTCTCTGAGGAGGCCTCTCTCAAGAGACACTCTCTGCAAGTACACAGTGACAAGCCCTACAAGTGTGACCGCTGCCAGGCCTCCTTCCGCTACAAGGGGAACCTTGCCAGCCACAAAACCGTCCACACAGGTAGGTGCTGGCCATGGGGAAGACCTACTGGGGAGGCTGTAAGTTGCTGGGCATGTGGGTATCTATGGCTGGGCTTGTCCCAGGTGCATCGTCCTCTGCTCTGTGTCACAAGCTGTCCATGATGGGAAGAGCAAGGTGCTTTTCTTGGCATTGCTAGGGATCCCTGGGGCAGAGCACCAAACCTGGGAATGGGGGAGATGCTGCCTCTCCTCACAGCAGGAGGATGGAGCTCAAGCTCCTTTGCTGTAAAGCCCTGAGCACCACCATTTCTAAAAGCATCTTGCAAAATGCATGGCTGGGATGCATTGGCCTCCAGGTTACTTTGTGATAGACTTAAAAAGAACATTCAGGGAGAAGTCTGGAGATTTTTTTCCCCTACATCCTAGAAATCCAGGTCATACTTAGCCTGGCAGAAACTCTGCTGATGGGAAAATCTGTGAATGGATGGAGTCTGAATCACCACATTGAAAGCTGAGAAAAGAAGGGGATATTAAGGGTTTAGTCATTTGCTGACAAACCTAGGGATTTTTTTTTTTCCCATGCCTTTATTAACGCTTAACACGTCAACAACCAGCTAACTAGCTGGGGAAAGGAAGTCTGGGCTGACGACTCAGTGCTGCTGCACTGAATTAGACACAAATCCCTGCAGTCTCAGTTCATTCCAGGCAAATGAGATGACACAGGTGCCGGGGCAAAGTTTGAGGGTGCATGGGGTCAAAGCCTGGAAACAAAAGAAAAAAGCAGGAGGGGACAGACAATGGCTAATTCCCACTTGTCATCAAACCCATCTGATGAGGCCAGCAGCAGTGACCATAGCCAAAATAATGACTTAGAAGCCAGGCTGCTGGGCATGCCTTGGTTTTTCTGCTCTATCATCTCCTTTCTCTCCTCTAAAGAGGTGACGAATTGCAGAGGCAGGATGGGCTGGGGACCACAAGGAGCCCAAAGGGAGCCAGGTGGCCCTGTGTGGGTTAGTGATGGCTGTGGGGATGTGCCAGCCGCTGTTGCAGGGCCAGGAGGAGCAACGTTGTTAATCCTTGCTGGGAGAGTTACCTGACTTTCTCCCTTGCCCTGAAGGCTGCAGCTCCCAGCCTGAAAAAGAAAAGATAATCTGGTGGTGCCTGGGTACCTCCTGAGCTCACCCTGCTCTGGAGACACCCTGAGGTGATGTTGCTTGTCCACAGCCATCTCCAAAAGGGACAAGGAGTTGGGGCTAGTGCTTCATGCCATTGGGGTATGGCATCTGAAGGGACTTAGCTTTGGGGAGCACCGTGGATCGTGGGGGCTGAGCGTGCCCATAGTTAATCCCTCACCCATTGTTTTGGGTTCTGCAGGAGAAAAGCCGTACCGCTGCAACATCTGTGGGGCACAGTTCAACCGGCCGGCCAACCTGAAAACCCACACACGCATCCACTCCGGAGAGAAACCATACAAGTGCGAGACCTGTGGGGCCAGATTCGTCCAGGTGTGTATGGCCTCTGGGACCTGCAGAGCCTGGGGAGGTGGTACATGGACAGATCTCCTTCCCAAAACTGGTGATAACTTCATGGCGGGGAGGAGGCTGATGAGGCTGCCTAGGACAGCTCTTCCTGTGGTCTTGTGGTATAAAAAGGGACTTTATGGTCTGTGTGGGCCAGTTTGGCTTAGTATGAAGGAAGCGTGGTTGCTGTTTTTAGCTCTTTTCCTCCATTTGCTATTAAGGATTAGAGATACCGGGCATCAGATACATGTTGTTTTGACTCCCTACTAGAGCCCAATAGACCAAAAAAAAAGATGGCTGGGCAGACCCCTGTTCCTGGTGGAATGCACTTGCTCTGGTTGGGATGCCCTAATCTCTGGGGCTGTCCTCACCTGGAACTGCTCTCTCTAGGTGGCCCACCTCCGTGCTCACGTGCTCATTCACACCGGGGAGAAGCCGTATCCCTGCGAGATCTGTGGCACACGCTTCCGGCACCTGCAGACCCTCAAAAGTCACCTTCGAATCCACACGGGAGAGAAACCGTATCATGTGAGTAACTCAGCTTTGTCTGGGGGGGGGGGGATCTCAACCCCTCTCGTGCCTTAACTGATGCTGACATGTTATTTTGTCATGAACGGCTGTGTTGGAAACACTAATGTGTGGCCCAGGCTGGGTACATCTTAGCTGCTCTTCTTTTCTTCTACCCCATCTGGAAGAAGGTCACACTTCTCCAAGTATCTGTGGCTTAAATCACAGCTGCTTGCTGTGCACAGAGATGAGGGGAAAGGAGCACAAAGCCTAGCTTGGGGTCCCCAGCTGAGCAACCTGCCCTGCCCTTGCTTGCAGCCTGAGGACTCCCTGCTCTTTGCTGAAGTTTTTGTGGCTTTCCCCATCTGCTAGAGAGGAAATCGGAGCAGGGGTTATCATCCACATATCCCTCTGGAGCCATCCAGCTTGTCAGGGGTCAAAAGCAGCTCCTGAAATAGTCCCATAGCTGGTTTCAGCATCTAGATAAGGAGCTTGGAGCTACATCCATCAGAGCCGGGGTCCTCCCCTAAGGGACCTGAGCCTCTGAGCATCCCATAAACCAAACCGTGTGCTGCTGAAAGCCTGGGTTGGAGAGTCCCCAGGTACTGCTTCTTCCACCATATTCCCACATTTCCCTCATCCACCAGTATAATGCACTCAGCATCCTGAGGTAGCTGCTGGGGGACAAGCATTTGCACAGGATGGGTGCCTGCCCTAAAAGGAAGGATGTGTTTCCCTAGCATCACATTTCACACCCTCTGTCTTTCCCTCTCACCCTGCAGTGTGAGAAGTGCAACCTACACTTCCGCCACAAAAGCCAGCTGCGGCTTCACCTCCGACAGAAGCACGGGGCCATCACCAACACCAAGGTGCAGTATCGCATCTCAGCGAGCGAGGTGCCTCCAGAGCTCCCCAAGGCCTGCTAAAGCAGAGGATTTCGTAGGAGAAGGTTGTCTTGCCATGGGGAGAATCTGTCCAAAGGATACTTGCAACACTTTAAAAGAAAAAGGAGTAAAATTAAAACAAACAGAAAAAAAAAAAAAGAAAAGAAAAAAATTCATCACATGATGGAGTGCCTCTAAACCCATAGTACAGATAGGTGGAAAAACATTAGAAACCGAACAGAAATTGCAAATACACGGGTTTTATTTTTTCCCAGTTATGTGAAGCGGAAAGAAAATTAAAATTATTCAGATCTTACTGTATATAAAACGTAAAATCAAAATAGTCATTTTAAATGTCTGTGCAGTGGAGTGTTGATAAACTCTGGAGTCTAACCTTCACAGCCTTTGCCGTTTGAAGATGAGGAATGTAATGTTGATTTATGGGAACAGATTTTTTCTTTTGTATGCAAAATGTGTGTTCTTTTAAAGAGAAAGTATGCTATTAAAGAGAGGGCTTTAACTTTTTTAACCAAAGGTGAAGGAATCTATGGCAGAGTTGTAAATATATATAGATATAAATATATAAATATATATATAAAATAAATATATATAGACCTTTAAAAAAAAGCTATATTAAAAATATATAATGCATTAAAGGCTCAGTTGGACTCTGCAGGCAGAAGCCATTCTGAGAATCTTTATTATGATAGAGCACTTAATGAGATATTTTAAAGTATTGCATCTGTACAAGTAAGAAAATATTTTGTCTAAATGCATCAGTGTATTTGTATTTTTTTGCAAGTGAAGGTTTACAATTTACAAAAAAGTGTGTATTAAACCAACAAAGCTGCAGAAGGAATTTAAAATAATAATAAAGTGTAATTTTTTTTTGTTCTAGTTCTCAGTCTGTATATATGTAAAATGTGGTTTCGCACGGTGCCTTTCTTTTCGATGGAAGTTTTCAATGTATGGACTATATTGAGCTCCGTTTCTTCAAGGTACAGCCTGATGTTGCAAAAGGAGTTTTGATGGAACTCTCTGTCGGGGAATGTTCTATTTTTTTGGTTTTGTTTTATTTTTTTGATCTTATTTTACATGCTTGTGTTATAAACAATCTCGGGAGACAGGGTTTGGGCTGTGTCTAAACTGCATTAATGCGTTCTGTAAAATATAGCTGTACAAATAAAAATAAAATGAAGAAAAGTGAAGTACGATGGAGTGAGGGTTCTGTTCTTGCCTGTGTCCATAGCACCTTGAAGGCCAGTCAGTGGCCTGGGAAGGGGCTGAGCATCCCGAGCCCCTGCACAAGCTTCTAGGCTTGGAGCCGCTCTGGCCCTGCACTGAAGGTCAAGGGAAGATGGTCTCTGGTATAAAGGCAGGGCAAGACTTGAGCTCACTGCTCCGAGTGCTGGGGGTCTGCCCACCATGCCACCTCCTTGATGCTTTCTGCATTTGCACCAAGTAGCTAGCAGAAATAGGGCAGATGCTGGGAAGAGGGCTTTTGCTGACCAGCCCATGGCTGGTTCCAGATGGCTGTGCAGTTATTTATATTTCCTGGAAACCAATGCAATTGCCAGAATTGCTCAGGGAAGAAAGTTGCCTGCTGCTCCTCTTGCTTTCCAGGGCCTGGGCCAGTGGGGGGCTGCAGTTCAGCTGCCTTGTTCAATTGCTCAGTGGAGCAGGGTCTGTAATCCCCTCCAGGAGCTCGCTGGCTGATAGTATCTCTGGGCTTCCAGCCACTGCATACTGGCTGCAGGCCAGAGCTGAGAAAGCCCAGCTTGAGGGAGTCCCCCTGCTCTCCCCAAGCAGGGAGCAGAGATACTTTAGTCCATTTGCGTGGCTGTGCAGAGCCAGGGGTGAAGCCATGGGGTGATCCAGCCCTGTGTTCTTGGAATACAGCCACTCCTTGCTAGTGAGGGCTCACTAGCTGAAGAAAACCAAGGAAAGAGCCTCATACAACCAGCTTCTCTGAATTACACAGGCAGGACCAGCGGCAGCCAGTTCTAGTGTGGAGCCTGGCCATTCCTCAGTATGGTCTGGGGTGGGGTCTGAGCCACAAAGGGCTTGTTTCATTTTATTTTACTTAATTCATGGATAATTTTGGTGCAGGGCTAGGGCTGTGATTCATAGTGGGGGGACTTGGAAACACTGGCTTGAAGGGGAGGGCCTGACTGATTCCAGGGTCAGGAGCTGGAGGTGAAGAGCAGGATGGGCTTTCCAATACACCATAGAACAGATGTGGACATGATGCAAACAAAGCAGCCCTTCTTAGGAGGGAAATGCCAAGAAAGGGGAGGGGGGAGAAACTGCTTTGCAGGACCCCCAACTCCTCAGGCTTGCCTCCCAGCAGACCAGATCTGCTGGAATATAAGAAGCCTAAAAAACTGACTGAGCTGGAGTCAGCCTCTGCCTGTTCCTGCTGTTTGATTTGGCCAGGCAGCCTGCAGGAAGTGCCTGCAGGTTGCAAGGCAGGCTTTTCATGGGCCGAGGACTCTCATGTGCATCCTCCTGGACAGAAGCCTATTCCTTACCACTCAGGCTGGGTACACTTGCTGCCTGCTTGGCAGGGCTGAACCCAGCACAAGCCCTCACTAGCTTCCTTGTGCTAGGCACGGGGGGGCAGGGGGAAACAGCAAGTGGGGCATCACCTGCGCATTAAGAATAGCAAAAACCTGCTTTCCCACCTTGCTGCTTCTCACCATCTCTCCCTGGTAGGTTTTTAATGTTTAGTAAATCTGGTTGTCTTCATGGTGGGGTTTTGACACATGAACTGGTCATTTGACACACATACTTCTCTTTCTCCCCTCTCTTTTGGGAGCTGCAGGTCTGTAAGCTTGCTAACTCTCTGATTCCTGCAGTTGTCTCTTTTGGAAGTGGCTGGACTGGGCTCACAGCCCCACTTGCCCCAGACAAGCAGACTGCATAGCCATGACCTCTATTCCCATTGACTTGCCCAGCCGCCTTTGCAAAACAAACACTGTGTTTTCCTGGACCACGGCTGTGTTTCCTCCTCCCGACAGAGTTCTGTTTTTTTCTAAACAGTGATGTCACAGCTTTTCCAGGCAGTTCAGCTGAAGCCATAGCAATCGATCCCTTACTATCCATGGGGCAGCAGTCTGCAGGCATCTGGCACAGCCTGCCCGTGCCAGCAAGCTTTGCTCAGCATGCAGTGTTTGCAGAGGCAAGGGAGCTGTCACACACAGAGCTGCGCTACGCATGTTGTACAGCTGCGGAACGCACAAACACCGGACTGGTTAGGCCTGCCCCTGTCAATACTGCTGGATTATTGGCCCTTTGAAAACCAGGCTCCAGATACAGGGTCTGACTCTTGCCAAGCCTCAGGGTCACCACCAAACCGTTAAAGTGGATGGTTTCCAGGAAGCTTTCCAGGACGTGTTTGAACAGCTCTTTTGGTACCTGTCTCCCCTTCGTCCCATGTAAATACCTGCCCAATAGACAGTGATGTTGTAGAGTTTTCCTTTTATTCAGATGTATTCTGCTCTGGAAAAAAAAAACAAAACAAAACAAAACACAAAAAAAAAAACAAACAAAACCAAACCCAACTTGCCGTGCTGCAAACTCCTTCCCTGTTCTACTTCCCAGCACAGGCTTCAAAAAGACACAGCAGAGAAAGGGAGATGCATGTTTACTGCAGCTGAGCACTGCTTGGTGGGCTGTGTGCCCGCAGCAGTGCTGTGAACTGTGGGCCCCAGCTCCTGATGCACGCAGTTTATTCTCTAGTTCGTGGGTCTGGTCTTGGTACTGAAATCCTCGTGTCTCGGCTGTATTCTGCCGGGTCTCCACGGGAGGGCAGGCGAAGACGGAATTTGAGCAAAGAAAGAGCCCCCGGAATAAAGACATCGGTCCAAAAAAAATCAGCCTTACGGTGTTGCAGCCAAGTCTATGGCATCTGTTCCTGCCGGGGCAGATCATACAATCCCGGGGAAGGTTTGCAGGCACAAGGAGGGTGCTTGCTTGCCTGCAGCCCGTCCCCCCCGTGTGGATCTGCTGTGTTGAATGGCAGCTGCACCCCGAGCTGGCCACAAGCAGCCGCAGAGCTATTGCAATCCCAAGGGCAGGATCCTGTGTCCCTGGATGAACGCTGCTGGTAGTGTGGTCGGAGTCAACTGCCCGTGGTCTCCTGGCTTGGCCTCTGTGAGAGGGGGCTAGTGTCACAGCCAAGGGAAGGGAGGCACGGGCTCTTGCTGTGGAGCTGGTGTTTATAGAGAGTTATAGAGAGAAATCAGAGCCCTCTACTATTTCATGTTTTCATGTGCTGATCGATCACCTCTTGCCTTATGCTAGTACCTCCTTATAGCATGGGCCAGCGTCTGTTTTTACAGTCCCTAACACAGACCATCCATGGCTCCTAGTCGTATCTGCAGTAGTGCAGGTAAATACCCTGGCACTGCTCCTGGCTCATCCTGTTCACCTTTCCTTCTACACAAGTTTGTGCTGGCATTTCCCTTGTCTGACTTCAAGGTGTCTGCTTTCAGCCCTGCAGATGCCATGGCAGCATCCTAGGAGGCTGAGACTGGGCATTAATCTCAGGTAGCAGCAACAGAAATCCTGACCACACCTCAGGCTCCCAGACATTGCTAAAATTAGGTAGCAGGATTAATCTTTGTGAACCTCCACAGCCCAGCTCCTCTCTCACTTTGTTACCTAGAGCAGCAATCCCAGAGGCCTGTAATTAATGGAGAGTCCAGTTCTCTCAGATTTGCATGTAAGTTTTACTATAGAAACAGCGTTTTATCCAGAAAACTCTCAGGGCTGTTGCAAGTCTGTGTATGATCCCAACACCACCACTCTCTGTATGGCCCATCCCGGGGACATATGGTACCATTTTTGGGGAGTTTTTCTCCATTATTGAGCTCTTGGTTTTCATTATCACTCGGTTATAACTGACTATCCTTCCTCCATTCGTCTGTACCTCCTGGGCCAGCACGATCCCTCCACAAGTGTTTTTGGCAAGCAGCAATACCTGCAAGGCAGTGGTGGCTTCCTCACTGCACAGCAGCACCGGCTGCATGTCCAAAGCCAGGATGAGGAATTTCATGGCCCTGGCTCGCAGATCACTGCTTGGCCCTAATGGATTGAGTGCTAGAAGATTAAGAAAAAAGGGATTTCCTTGCTGGCAAGGAAGTGATACGTGGCAAAACTTTCCTGCTCATGAAAGCAGTGTGTGGAGTATTTCATACGTGGTGATAGCCAGGGAAGAGAAGTGCAATGAGAGCCGGCTTATGGCGGTGGTGACAGCAGAGGGCATGCTTTGCTGGTACAGCGCTGAGCCGGTGAGCACAGTCCCGGGAGTTGCTGGACTGACTGCTCTGTATCTGTGAAGGAAGCTGGAAACATAAGGATAAGGAAGCAGTCACAGGAATTCAGTGCAATTCAATTGCCTGCAAAGCCACATGCCCTGCAGCGCTGCGGCAGAAAGAAAGGAACAGAATTGCCTTCGCCACAGCTGAGGGGACGATGGATTTATCTGGCTGGGGAATGAGCATAAAGATTCAGAACACACTGATCTCATAGACGACCTGGGGGAGAAGGAACTGGTAAATCAATCTGCAACTTATTTACAGCTCCATGCCTCTGCCAGAGTCGTAAGGATGTCTGAAGGTCTGCCCTTACCCCTTCCCCAGGAGCCCTCAGTAGGAGACAGTCTGAAGATGTATGGAACAGATAAACTCCAGTTCTCCACTGCCTTATTGCTGGCTCTTTCAGGTCAGCAGAATATGTTTTTCTGAACCAAAGCACATGTTTTCATCCTTGTTTAAATGGTGTTCTTCCTTTATATTTTCCTTGAAATGTAAAAATTCTTCAGATGGAGAATATCAGAGTGATTCTCCCAAATACTACCTGAGAATGCAAAGATCTTCGGTTCATTCAACATGGTACCCATCAAAAAGGCTCAGACCCGATGGAAACTCAGTTTCTTTCCTTTAAACAGGCTGAGAGGTTTCTGGGGGAACATCCCTACCAAAACCCTGGCTCTGGCCCTGCCCCCACCAGCCTCACAACCTCAGATGAATCCCAAGAGGGGAAAAGAGCTAAGATGGACATCAGAGCCTTCCTGAGGCTGCTCTGGCTCAGGAGACAAGTCATCTCCTGATGGGACACAGAACCAGAGCTGAAAATGAGCACACCCTCGATTTCCTCTGGTGAGCATCTGAAATTCAGTGGGACAAACCCAAGACATTTCCCTCAGTAATATTTTTCCTGTTTCTAGAGGACACCGGTGTCATTCCTCCAGCCTTCCGCAGGCAGAGGGGGAAGCAGGGGCAAAACCACTCAGCTCCACAGAGAGGAGAAGTCAGAGCCAATCTGGTCTTTATAACCCTGTCCCCATGTGGCTGAAGAGCCACAGTAGCCAGAGTAACCATCAAAACCAGGGATCCCCAACGTGACCGAGGGTCTTTGCTTGCCTGGAACTAGTCTGTGGTGAGCACATTAGCTGCAACAACATTATTCCTAACCTGAAGCCCTGTTGGGCATTGTTGCTCTGCAGCCAGATGCCCTGCATTGCCAGATGGCCATGAAGTGTTCGCAGGGCAGGGCTGGAGTTGATATGTTAAAATGAAAAGGGGGAGTGAAGACAGGGGCTAGCAAGGAACAGCTCTGGGCTCAAAGTCTTTAGTAGGGCTGGAATCATGCACGCAGAGGTGCTGCAGTAAGCTGGAGAAGAGTGGGGTGATGAGCAGTCTGGGTTTGTACAGGATGTCAAGAATGGCCTCTCAAAACCCCTTAAGGACTTAAGTCTGGTTATCTTCTCCCATTTTGTGCCAGCATGACCCTACCAGCTTCTTAGAAACAGTCCTACTGGCCTGCCCAGAACTCATCCACTTCAGACTGAGCTCTGTACCTCTGTGTAATCCCATTAAATGTGTCTGAGCTCTGCTGGCCCAACACAAAGCTGGCAGGTAACAAGAAAGATGGAGAACTCATCAAGAGGTTGTTCCTGCACTGTAGCAACTCCTACAACTCCCCCCTCCATGTTGGTGTACAGATGGGTCCTAGTGGTGATGAAACATAGCACTCCAGCCCATTTCTATGCCCTGGGACATACAGAAGAAGCTGAACTGAGCCCCATAGCACATCAGTGCAGATCCAGTGCTGTGCAGCTCAAGAAGCTGGTAGCCATTCCTCCCAGCTCAGGAGTGATGGGAGTTCCCAGTGTACCCTTCCTTTTGGTGTGACCAAAGGGTCACTGAATGGCCAAAGGGTGCCAGACTGGACAGTTGCCTGCTATGTGAAGTGTCAGGGGACATTAGGTAACAGTTTCCCATAGCCGCAGTGGAGTTTGAAATAACCCAGTGCTGCCTCCTATTTCCACCTCTGCTCCTCCCAGATAGATACAGCCCTGAGCAAGATGCTCTGCCCTGAGCTGTGGGAACTGGCATGAGCTGCTGGGAAACTGAGGCTTTTTGCAAAGCCAGACCAGGGTAGCATTGCAGCGTGGCATGAGCTGGGCTGGGCTGTGCTGAGGATGAGAGCCTGGGGGCTAAGAAAGTAGTCTGTTCCCAGTGCAAGTAAACTGGGAGAGCCCAGCCTGCTGCTGCTGGCACAGCTGGGAAAAGTAGGGAAACTACTGTTGCTGAGAGAAACCGTGCCTAGGAAAACTCTTGAGGACTGGCTCTGATTCTTTGACTGCAGGAGGAGAGAGATGCTGGTCCAGCTGCTACCGCAGGAACATGGTTGAGAGAGAAGCTATGGGACTCATGGCCAATCTGCTCTTTTGGGTTTCAAACCACTCCTGTTGACCTTGGCAGGAGGCTGTGTCCTGTGCCCAAAACAAGGGTATGTGTCTGAAGCAGAGCAGCAGCTGACTCCTCTCTACCAGTTCTCCCAGAGCAACACCAGTGCTAGAAGATAGATAAGGTCCAAGGAATGCAGGGCTTGGCCTTGCTCAGGTCAGGCAGCTGAGGAAAAGTTGGCTGTAAAAGCAGCACAAGTCATAGAGTCATAGAATCACAGACTGGGTTGGTTTGGAAGGGACTTTAAATTTCATCCGGATCCCACTTGTCCAAGTCAACCCAACCCACAGGGTCTCACAGGCTATAAATGAAGGCTTCTTCTCTTGTGGGTGTCATTCATCTTGGACCATGATTTGGGAAGGACACAGAGGATGAATGCTGTGTGTGGCTGCAGATGCACAAAGGAAGAGAGGCACCACACAGGGAGGGCAGTCCTAGTTCATCCCAGAGTTCTGTCTGGTCTAAAGCCAGCGACCAGCTCTAGTTCCTCTTGCTGATTGTAAAGCAAGTAGAACCACCTTGGTTCATACTCCATGCTCCCATATCAGCCTCAGCAAACCCACCCAGCAGTACTAGGGTTGAAGGGAGGCACATTAATTCTTCATGAAATGAAACATCCTTTTGAAGATTTCTGGAGACCTTTGTGTAGTACTTGGGTCCCTGCTCCACAAGGCTTTGACTTTCCTCAGATGGAAATTGAGATGATAAAATTTCCTCAGCTGGAAATTAAGACCCTGATACACCTTTTCTGGGTGGTAGTAGAGCCCCTTCCTTGCACATCCAGCTGGGAGAGGTAGCTGAAGGGTCTTATCCTTCTGGGTGACTGGGGCTTGCAGTAGCTTTGCCCAGTGCGAGCATCAGCAAGCTCACGGAGACAGGCTGTAGGACTCGAGGGCTGCGTATCCCAGTGGGACAGGCGCATCCCCCTTGGGGCCAGTGGGTCCAGTGACCCTGAGATGGAGACAGGGGTCCCTGCAGGCTCAGCCACGGATCTGCACGCACCGATCTGTTTCCCCGAGCTGCAGAGCCGTGGCGGAGCCGGTGCGCTCTCCCGGGAGGCTGCCGGCTGCCAAAGGAGCTGGCCCGACGGCCGATGGAGCTGGCCGGGTTCGGGCAGGCAAGGACCTGTGCCGGAGAGCCCCGCGGAGACCGGGGAGGCAGAAAGGACCTCCGGGGGCAGCTCAGTATTCCCCATCCCCTGCTAGAGCTGAGGACAAATCCGCCCTTAATGCCACCCTTCCCAGCTCCCCTGACTCTGTATCTTTTTCTTACCCGACGGGGCAGGAAGCCGCGTTAGGGCGAGGGGCTTTGGCACCGGGGCTGCTGGGGGGCTCAGCTCTCCGGCATGGGGATCAGACCCGCGGGGTGAGCGGTGCACAGCCGGGACCCCACACCGCTGCGCCGGGGGGAGCAGCGTGTCTGGGGCGGAGGGAGCAGACGAGCAGTGTCGGGGCACTGATCTGGGGAGGTGGGGGTACTCGGGGGGCACCATGGACGCTTGACCGGCCCCTGGCAGAGCGGAGCATCCCCGGTCAAGGCTCCCCCGGTCCCGGCCAGGGACCCACCCCCAGCGGCGTGGGGCGAGGGGGGCGCCCCCGCCTTGACGTCAGGAGAAGGGTTTATAAAGGCGGCGGGCGGCGAGGAGATCCCCAACGCCGGAGCCGAGCTGCAGCGGAGCCGTCAGCGCCCACCCGCCGCCGCCTCTCCGCGTCCGACCCGCCGGCGAGATGCTGTCGTGCCGACTCCAGTGCGCCCTGGCCCTGCTCTCCATCGCCCTGGCCCTCAGCACCGTCTCGGCCGCTCCCTCGGACCCGCGACTCCGGCAGTTCCTGCAGAAGTCCCTGGCTGCCGCCGCCGGGAAGCAGGTGAGAGCCCCGCGAAGGAGCGGCCACCCCGGCCCCTCTGGCATCCCTCGGGTATCCCAACGGTCCTGCTCGAGATCCCCGCTTCTCCTCCAGAGATCCCTCTGATTCCCCACTGCGGACCCTCCGTTTCCCCAGCAGCGACCCTGGCAGCCCCATTGTGTACCCCTGGCTTCCCTGCTGCAGACCCCTCCCCTTCCTCACTGGGCACCCCAGTACCGTCAGTGCAGACCTCTAGCTCCTCACCAGACTTCCCCCATGTCCCCGTTTCAGCCCTCCTCTCCAGCTGCTTGCTGCAGACCCCAGTTCCCTGACAGGTCTCCTGGTTCCCTCTCCAGGGCCGAGCCAGGGTCAGGCTGAGCAGCTGAGGGCAGGAAGAGACAGACACACCCCCACCTCTATTCCAGCCCAGCTGGGTGCTGCAATGGGATGAGGAGCAGCCACTGCCGGGTCAGGGCGCAGAGACCCTGGTGAAGCTGTCCAGGGCTTTTCCAAGGCGCTGAACGAAGGCAGCTTTCCTGTTGCAGCAGGAGGATGTCGTTATCCATGCAAGGGAGAAGCTAGGGCTTGGAGGCACAAAAGGAGAAATAACTCCCAAGGCGAGGGTGTCCCAACTCAGCCTCCCCTGTGAGATTCCCCCAGAGATCTTTCCTGTGTCACTTCAGCAGCAGTCTCACAGCATCCTTGCTGAGTCTGGCAAGATGTGTTGGAGCAGTGGGAAGGAAAGGTGATGTGGTGCTCAGATGAGTTTGTTCCCTGCCATGGCCAGGACAGCAGTCTCTTTCCCACACCAGGTAGATGTCAGTGCTTTTCTGCTCCATATAAAGCGGAGGTGCAGCTGCTGCATAGCAGCTGTCAGGCTGGGCTCTTTGGGAAGCCAGGCTTCCCTTCTCCTCCAGAGTCCTTCTTGTCTCTAATCTGGGCACAAAGATATCTCAGAGGTGGAGTGTGAGCCCCCAAAAGCCAAGGAGTAATTGTGGTCTCTTTCTCCCTTCCTCTCTCTCTCTTCTCCCCCAAGGAACTGGCCAAGTACTTTTTGGCAGAACTGCTCTCAGAGCCAAGCCAGACAGAAAATGAAGCCCTGGAGTCTGAGGACTTGTCCCGAGGGGCTGAGCAGGATGAAGTGAGACTGGAGCTGGAGCGCTCGGCTAACTCAAACCCTGCTCTGGCACCCCGGGAACGCAAAGCAGGCTGCAAGAACTTCTTCTGGAAAACTTTCACATCCTGTTAGCTTTTGAAACCCACCTCTCCTCCCCATCCATCCCTGCCTTCTTCCTAGCCCCGGCCCTGAGCAGAACCTTCACCACCAGAGGCGAAGACTGTAAATACACAATCCACGGTTATGGTGAAATTAAAGAAACAAGGAAAATTTGAGTTTGATTTCCAGTCGTTTTAATAAAACTTTGTTCCAATTGTACATGGTTTGCTTGAGTTGTGATTTCTGAATAGTTCTTCAATGACATGCACTCTGCAACTCTTTCAGATGTACTATTTTTAATTCTTTGTTGCAATAAAGTTTATGTTTCAAACGGTGATGCTGAGACTTTGTGGTCAATGAGGAAAACCTCAGTTACCTCTCGGGCTGCTTGTCTTTGAAATGCCGTCTGTCTCAGGGCAGCAGCAGCAAACAGCATCCATATGCACACACACAAACTCTTTTTTTTTTTGTTGTGAACTTTCTAAGGGACCTAGAGACACAGTGGTACTTTAGATATCAATTCCCTGTAACTGTGGCTGAGCCAAATCCACACTGCTGGCACTTCAGTCAGACTAGAGGATTTACACCCATCACCAGAGGCATCACTCTAAATCACAGCTGTGTATTCCAAGTGACGGGGATCACAAAAGTGGTTCACGGTGCAAGTTTACCCCGCACATAACTTATTCCCTCAGCCACAAAAACTAACGGGTTTTCTTACCTGGCATATTTTATTCTTTGCAACATCCCCACAGACACTGCTTCTGGATTCATTTGGGAAGTTTTCCTTTGTTCTGCTTTGAAGGGGGAGGTTTCGCATCTCTCTAAAGCTGAGATGTTAGTCCCATACTGCTAGTTCCACTCTCTCTAATAAACTGGTTACAGCAGTTTTTCTATCCAGTATATCATCATTAAAGGCAACATTAAAAGGTTCAGCAGGGTAGGAGGTATCATCTGGAAAAAGACATGTTTCTCTCAATGAAGAGAAATTCTTCAGGCTTTTGCAGAGTTTCTTCCCTTTCTGGCCATGCTGGTTTGTGACAAGTAGCTGTGGGTGAGCTGGAGCCGTAGAGGATCATCCTGAATAGGGAGAGGTGTCACTTTGGTGAGAAATTCCTTATTCAGGATTAGAGGTAACAAACACTTTGCAGCCATCCTATGTGAAGGAAAGATGAAAGATGGGGGATCTTAGAGATGTGCATGAGTGGAGGGTTGAGCATGATCCTAGTAGAAGTGAATTCCCCAAATGAGGGCGTGTTCAGTCTCCTCTGGTCTCTACTGAGCATAGCTCTCTATGGGACATCATTGTTGATGGCTCATGGGCCACTGCCTTTGTTCTTGGTCTGCGTCTCCTTTCCTTGTGGGAAGAGGTTTGCTAGGTTTGAGCTGGGGACAGGTGAATCCCTTATCACTGGGAGCTATAGCAGTGCCAACATGATATCCCAGCCCTGCCATGCTCACTCACCTCAGGGCTCAGCTGGGCTCTCCACAGCTGACTGGTAACAGGCGAGGGCAGGGTGGATGTGCACGGGGAGGGGAGCTCCTGGCATCGGCCCCTCTGAGCCCAGAGGGAGGACTGGATGCTGCCCTCTTTCCCTGCAGCAGGGCAGCCATGGCTACTGCCTGTGCTGGTGACAGGGTGAAGGGCTGCATGCTCCCTGCCTGTCTGCTGCTCGGGAAGCTGGACCCTGCACCCTCTGGACAAGCCTTGCTGTGACATTATCCTGCATCTCACCAGCTCCTGGGAGTCTTCTCTCCTCATCCCTTGTTAGAGGGGTAGGTTTTTGTGGTATTACCTAGGGATATGCACAGTCCTCATTCTCATCGCCCCCGCATGCAAGTATTGTGGGGATAAGGGCTCTGCCCTCTACTGCAGCTGGGTGCTTTGTAGACTGGGCAGGAACGGTGATCCTCCAGGCACTCTGGGGAGGCAGAGTGAGAGCCCCAGCACATAGGGTGCCCCTTTTCACTCCTGGGTTTCTGCAGCTGATGCAGCTGTGAAAGATGCAGGATTAAATCACCCTTGGGAGAGGGGCAGGGCTGGCACTGTCAGGGGGGAAGCCACCAAAAAGACACTTGAGAAGCACAGGTAATGAGCCCTAAAAGCAGACACTGTTTGAAAGCGTGGAGGAAGACTCTCTGAGGGGAAAGTAACAGCCCCAGCTCATGTCTGATTCCTTGGCTGCTGTGCCTCATCCAGGGAACAGATTTTAGGGGATTCAGTAAAGCAGAGACGTCCCCATCCCTGGCTGCTCACTCCTGTCTTGATTGAGGTCCCACTTAGCTTTCATAAAGCAGCTAATTCTTCAATGCTGAGACAGTCTCAAGACAGCAGCTACAGGAACAGAATGGGGGTGGAGGTGCCAGGGGCTTGAATATTCTTATGCACTGAGTCCATCTTTCATGGGATATAAATAGACCACTACTTGCCTGAGATTTTTCCTCTTGGTCAGTGCTCAGCCAGTGCTTCTGAAGGGAGTTTAATCCTGCCAAATGCTGGAGTGAAACTTATCATAAATAGGGATGCAGATGATCCTCGAGCACAAGCAGGAATTAAAGACAGAGTGATTCACACACTATACCAGCTTGTTTCAGCAATACAGCTGGCGTCACGTCACGGCAGCTTCTGCAAAGCTTAATGAAGATATACTGGTGGAGATATGTGCGAATGTCCTCAATTCAGATACAGAAAGACAAAGCTGATCCTTCCATCAGCTCAGGAGCTCATGGAGTTTGGGAGACAATTCCTAGGGCATTAAATACAGTATCACCACACATAATTGCACTGCAGCAGCACCAGCAATCCCAGGTGCTGGTAGCAGCACTAACACAATGCCAGAGATGGTCTTGCCTGGCTGAGCTGAAAAGACTAGAAAGACAAAGACAGATTTCGTGTTTCTCTGTGATAGGTGGGCATTGTGGGCTAGAGATTAAACTTTTATACTTAATCCCTGGCAATGCAGCCACAAAACAGCGTCCTGGGTTAGGAAGACTCTTGCTGGGCAAGGCTGAACCTGGGGTGAGTGCATAGGTGCACTCAGCTCCCACAGGCTACCAAAGGGGGAGCAGGTTTTGCGAGAGGTTTTCAAGTGATGTTCTCTGCAGCTCAGAGCTGAGGCTCCACAGAGGAGCAGCCTCAGCACAGGTCTGAGGGAGGTTAGGGGCTATGATGATCCACACATGGCTGATTCATCTCCCCTCTTGCACTCGGTGTCACAGGCAGACCGAGAACAATCCCCATCCCAGCAGGTACCTTCAACCCAGTGATTCATCTGAGGCAGTGCAGCATAATGTCCATGAGGAGCCACATAACAGGGCTTGAAACTGCCGTCTGAAAAGATGCTTTTAATGAAAACCAGAAAAGATTGTATAAGACCTGGAAACACATATTCCCCAATGGGAAGTCAGTGACAAGCTTCTCAGCCACCCCCAGCAGCAAACTCTCTGATTAATGATATGGGTCAGGGTGTCACTTGTTCTAGGAATCAGGCCAGGATTTTCTTTATGTGCAGCCCAAACTGGTAAAAAAGGCAAGTCTTCCTTGGCCCAGAAGGACTGTTAGTGACAGACAACTTCAAGTGATTCTAACAGAGGAAATATCTGTGAGTTCCAGATTTCATTGCCTAGGACCATTCTGGGACCAGTCAACTCCCTTTGGTTGTGCAGAAAAGACCAAGCCCCTGGATGCATGGGCACAGCTACCCTCCACCCAGAACAGCCTGCAAGGTGCTCTGCCCTTCCTTTGCCTTTACTTTGCCTCTGTGGCTCCTAACAAGCATTACACCATCTCTCCATCGCTGATCCGCAGCTACTGGGAGCATGTCACATTCCCAGACGAGTTCTCACCACAGGAATCTTCCTCCTTTCCATCCTGCCCAACTCCCAGCACCTTTGGGGAACATCGGATCAACCTGCAGTCCCCCTATGGGTCAGCAGCAAGCATTTAGAAAGAGCACTTGCTGCTGCCACCAAGTCCTAGTTCTCTGAAAGGAAAGCAGCAGGATGTTTATAGACCAGGGTGAAAAAAGCTATACCTAGGCAATAAAAGTTATTATGATAAAGGAACAGACTGTACTCTCTGCTCTCTCTGAACACCTTCTGACTCTGACAGCTTCTCATCAGAATAATGCAATAAAACTCACTTACACTGAGTAGCTCCTTGTCCTTTGTCTTTGTTTTATTAGGGAATTATTTGTTACCTTTTGCAAACATGTAATTGCACTTCTGAGAATGACTGGTTATTATGTACCTCAGAAGATCTTTTTAAATCCCAGCCTTAGGAGATTTACCCCATAACTTGTAAAACACAAGAAAAAAATTAACAAGGTCACAAATATGGTTCAGTTTTTCTCATATGTATAGTACAAATGCCAGCTTGTGCCATAAAATGATATTTCCAGCATCATCTGACAAAGAAACCCACCTGGTAATTCAATTAACAAAATGAATTTAGTAAAGGTACCCAGTATTTCCTACTGATAAAGTATAAAATGATGCACCCAAACCCAGAGTCCATTTATCATCTGTGTTGGCTGCTGGACTAGAGAAAGAGGCAATTGGTCTCACACACAACACCAGAGCACCCCTCTCGATGCTCTCCACTGCCTGCCTCTCCCTCCCATGCAGCTGGCTCTTGCAGCCAGCAGCCTGGAGTTCTCTGTGGTGTGGGGAGAGAAAGCGTTCCTGGCCTCCAGCCTTGGTAAAGCATTCCCAAGAGGTGTGCTGAGAGTCGGTCCTGGACCCTCCCTTGCTCGTCCCTCAGCCCTTGTTAGGAGATCCCCCTGGGCACAGAGCACAAGTCAGTGAATCCCTCTTGGAGCAGTAATCAGCCTGTGCTGCTGCGCCCTGAGGTAGACTGTTTGCTCCTTTACGCACATCTGTGTTCTGCCTTCAAGAAAAATCCCTCCTTTTGCTCAGGACTGAGGTTTAAGGAAGAAAAAGGATGCCCCTGGAAATTGGCTGTCACATTTGCAAGGCTTTGCTGTAAATCGTTGCTGCTACCTCTTTTTTCCCCCTATTTTATTTCTTGTGCTTGTCAGAGTTTGTGATTCTTCCCAGAGGCTCAAATACAGTATTTCTTTCTCTGCATCTCTGCTCATCTCTGTCAGCCTGTTCCCCAAAGGGTGCAATGTGGGGGGACATTGCTGAGCATAAGCCCTGGAATGGGGTGCACCGCAGCCAGCAGAGAGAGCCAAAGAGCACAGATTGCCCTAGTTATGATCTGTATCTAAAAGCAGAGGATGGATGTCCTGTGTGCCAGGGGCTATCCGAACTCTGGCTACAGCCTCACCACAGAAGATGGGCTGGAGACAGAGGTCTGCACCAACAGAAATTTTCCCCAAAACTAAGTGCCTGCTGTTCATTTCTCATATCAAGAGTTGTCAATTTTTTAGGGGTCAGAAGAAAGTTAAATAAGATGAAAATAAGTGAACTACTCTATCTAGGGTTGAATGCAGCAGAGTTTCAATAACAGCAACCTGTAAGAAATTGCTTCCATGCAAATCTTTTTCCCCTGGCATTTTTTTGTTGTTATTCAGCATCCAAAACAAGTCCTTATTCACTCAGCTCGTCTGGAACTCTACAGTCTAAGCAGCAACAGCAGGGGCAGAGGTAAGAAGAGCGATGGGGACCAGATGGCCCATGGTGGTGGCATTTCAGCACAATGTGTGTCACTGTTGCCCAGACACAAGAGTTCTAGGCTGCAAGACACTGCATCTTACACGGCTTGAATAAACAGCCCCTGGAGGCAATGGGCGCCATAGGTGATGTTACCTGTGCTGATGTCTTCAGCTACAAGAAGTGGACCTGGATCTTAGAGTCTCAGACTCCACTATAGGAAGAGTGGTAGCTGCTTGTGGCAATGGGACACCCCCACATCAGTGCGGCTCCCTGTGGGCTGTCTCCTCAGCACAGCTAGGGTTGCACGAACCTCATAATGGATGATGCTCTCCAGGGCTGCTCCATGGCTACATGCAGCCCGAAGCTGCTGCCCTAACATCTCCATCAGCACGGTGATGGCAGGGATACCCAGTAATACTCTCTCCTGGTTTAGGGTCCTTGGAAGGAAACTTCACTCTCCCTGGAAGGACAGAAGCAACAGAAAAGAGGAGTACTGAGCTCAAGCAACATGTCTGAACCAGAGCTCTCAGCAGAAGAGTGTAGGGAAAAGGCAGCAGCTGTTCTCCCTGAAACCTGCATACAACATTTGGAAAGCAACAATTGGAAAGAGAGGATTTCCAGCATGGATACAATTCAGAAGACTGTCAGGGAGATGAAGACAAGCGAGATACCATGCCAAGCCCTAGTGAGACTGCTGTTACAAGGACACGATGAAACAAAGCTCCAGGTGATGCAGAAGAAGATTCACACCATCACTTTGCTAGCCCAGAAAGGAGACTTCTCCAGAACATCTGCTCAAATTGCATTAGAAATTGTGGTGGAAATGGTGGGTGATGTGCTATGTAGCAGCAATGCTCAAGGAACCCTAACAGCTATAGCAGAGGCATGTTCACTGCCCTGGACTGCAAAGGCAGCTATGTCATTGGCTTTCTCACAGAATAACTCCAGGATCCATTCCAAGGTCTTGGACTGGACGTCAAAAGCAATTCTGGAGTTTGGCTTTGAAGGGATGGAGGCCAAGGCACTGGTCAAGACCCTGAAGATCGCTCTTGCTGCTCTTCACTCAGGTGTGCAGAGATCAGCCATCACCTTGCTGGGTGTTATTTACCTGTACATGGGAGACTCCCTAAGAGCACTGATTGAGAGTGAAGAGCTGCCCCTCCTTCCCCAAGTAGATGCTGAACTGAAAAAACTGCATGGACAGGTCCCACCAATTCCCAGTCGTGCCAACCCCAGGTTATGCCCAGATGACAGGGTCCAGGAGGACCCAGGGAATCACAGAAGGACTAAAGCCATAGACATTAGTGACAGGATCACACCAGAATTGGAGTCAAAGCTGCTTAAGAAGAACTGGACCATCCAGAGGGAGGGCCTGGAAGAGGTTGCAGTGATCCTTCAGGGTGCCAGATTCATCCAGCCAAACATAGGAGAGCTCCCAGGAGCCCTGAGGGCTTGTCTGTGCAACTCAAACCCCATCCAAGTACAGATGACCCTAAGGGTCCTCCAGCAGCTGTCCACAGCCATGGGTTCAAATGTCAAACAGCACATGAAGGACTTGGGCTTTCCCCTCATTGCTCTATTTAGGGAAAGCAAGAGCAATGTGAGAGCTGCCGCCCTAGCTGCTGTGAATGCCTGGGCTGCACAGATGAACATATTGGAGTGGCTGGATGGGCAGGACATTTCCAAAGATCCAGGTGAAGAAATGCCTTTACAGAAGCAAGAGCTGATGCAGTGGCTGGTTGAACAGCTGCCAACACTCAAGTCAGCTCCCTCAGACCTGCTTCGGTGTGTGCCTCACCTCTACTCTTCCCTGCAGGACAGCAACAGGGATGTGCAGAGAGCCTCACAGGCAGCCCTGCCTTTCTTCATAATGCACCTTGGCTTTGAGAAGATGGCTGAAGCCACCAGTGGGCTGAAGGCAGCTGCAAAGGACCATGTGCTTGCGATACTGGAGAATGTCAATGACAGTCTGACAGCCCAGTCCTCTGCTTCTGCTAAGTCACTTCCCAGCCACCCTAGAGACATCACCACAATCACTGTCCCCTCCATTCTAACCACACCACCTGCAGCAACAACCTTGTCTTCACAAGCACCAGCTAAAGAGCCAGCACCCAATAGCAGCAGAGAGGAGAACCGGGGTCTCAAGGAGCTGGAGTCTGGAGAAACAGTCCTGAAAGGCACAGATTTAGCCAAGGAAAAAGCAGAAATGAATTCCACTAAGAAGGATGGGGTCAGCAAACTGGCACCTATCTTCATTATTGTTCCCAGTGGGAAAGAGCAGAGAATGAGAGATGAGAAAAGCAGCAAAGTGCTGCAGTGGAACTTCAGAGCTCCTAGCGACAGGTATGTTAAGCAGCTGAAAGCTCAGATGAATGACTGTGTGTCCAGCAGCTTCCAGGTGGAATTGTTCCACCCTAGCTTCCCACACCACATCAAAGCCTTGGCCATCATGGCCAAGCACTTAGAGACAGAGAAGGAAGGAGTTATCAGCTGTCTGGATCTGATCTTGAAATGGCTCACCCTTCGTTTTTTTGACACCAATACATGGGTCCTTTTCAAGAGCCTAGATTACCTCAATCTGCTGCTAAACTTGCTGATCCAAGAGAAGTACCAGCTGATGGATAATGAGGCCGTTTCATTTCTGCCATACCTGATCCTGAAGATGGGGGAGCCAAGGCAAACTGTTCTCAGATTGGTGCATGCCATCCTGAAGAGGATGTGCTTGATATATCCACCTAAGAAGGTGTTTGGCTTCCTCATGGAAGGCATCAAGTCCAATAACACTAAGCAGAAGGAAGGCTGCCTGGTGGAGATGGGCTATCTCCTTGAAACCTATGGCTTGGACGTATGTGAGCCAAGCCCTAGGAAAGCCTTGAAGACGATAGCTGTTTTCCTTGGAGACCAGCACATTGCTGTTCATAAAGCTGCTCTAAACATTATGGTTACAGCTTGCAAAACTCATGGGGAAGCCCTGTTTAAAATGATTGGGGATCTTCCCAAAGAACATATGAGGATGCTGGGACAGACTGCAAAACAGGAACCTGACAGGTCAAGAGTTTCCTCAGCAAAGCATTTCAGTGAGAAACCTCAGCATGATTCAAACACAAGATCTGAAGTTGCCTGTAAGCATGCAGGAGATGCACCCTCAAAGCCAGAGCCCACCACCTCTCAAGGAGGAAATTTCAATATGATGTGTCCCCAGCCACTACCTCCAAAGGTAGGTGAGCAAGTGAGCAGGCTGGTCTCCAGAAAATACAGTCTCTTTAGACTGAAGGGTATTATACAGTTAGAAACAATCCCTGAATTCCAAACCCTGCCTATCTCCTCAGACACTGATGACACATGTCATAACATCACCTCCACCATTAATTCCCTTATTTGTCGCATTAGCAGTGACGACACTGACACCAGCATCCAGGCAATGAAAGCAATTGAGATGATCCTGAGAGAGAACAAAGTAGAAGCCATGTCTGGGTACATTAATGAGTTCCTTGTAGCCAGCTTTCAATCACTCAAGTTTATCAACCAGCAACAGGAAGCAGACGATAAATGGGGTAAGGAACAAATCATTCTGCAATGTAACTGTGTCATTCAGGCCTGTACCTGTGTCTTCCGGAAGAATAAGCTAGCTCAGGAGGCCTCAGTGGAAGTGCTTAAGGTTGTAATGAGCAGTCTCTCTGCCTTAATGCTAGACTTGCTGGATGGACACCTAGAGAAAGATCAGAAGCTCATGCAGTCTATTAAAGTCCTCGTGAAAAGGGTATTGGAAAAATCTGACCAGACAAGAATTATTTGTGCCTTGCTAAAGCTGCTTCAAGACAGCCTGACTGTTAATGGCAACCCAGGGAAGTTTTCTGACCTGCTGGCCAAGTGCCTGTTGAAGACCACACAGCTTCTCCCAGCCACCATCAGCATCATCAACCTGGATGAAATCCTGCTGAATGCCCACACGCTGATGATGAAGGCGCTCCCAAATGAAAAACTGAGGCAGCACACAAACAAACTCCCGCTGTGGGCCCTGAAAACTCTGCTGCATCACTTGGGCAAGCTGAAAGGAGTGAAGATCCTGGACCACCTCACCCTGATTGATGATGCAGCTGGCTCAGAGGTGGAAGCTTACCTACAAAAGACAGTCAGTCCTGTTGTCAAGCAGGAGGCAAATAAAACAGCTGAACGAGCAAGGAAGGAGAACCCCCGGGCAGCTCGCAGGGTTGCAAAGGACAAAGCAGGTGAAGGGCCAGAGAGAGCATCTTCTAGAAAATTTGTTCCTAGGAGAGTTTGAGGCAGGCTCAAGAGGGGTTATGTGAGTGTAAGAAAAAATGGCCCAAGGGAAAGCTGGAGTCTTGCTTAGAAAACCTCCCCCTCCTCTTGCAGAGCTATGTGCAGCAAAGCCTGGCCAACATCCAGAATAAGACACAGAGAGCAACTTCCTCTTCCTCCCTTGGGGATGTCCCCTAAGGTGGAAGCATCTCTCCTTAGGTCAACTGGGATCTCAGGAGGGACCATAAAGGGGAAGGAGATGATGCCATTCCTACCACCTGGAAAACCTTCAGCAGCAACACAGCCTTGAGAGCAAGACAGCCCATGGCAGGCTCCCTTACAGTTAGCTTCCCTTGAAGGATGGCAATGCCAGCTTCTCCCTCCTTACCAGGACTGCACATAGCGGTGTCCATGGGGGCATGAAAAAACACCAGCAGAAATAGCACCAGGACCTCAGAACCAGCTAGCCTTCCTCCACACACACATCAATGGACAGATGACATGAACCACAAAACAATAAAGAAAAAACTCCAGCAAGAATACCAGGTGAGTTAACTGTGAGCTGGCACCCCAGGGCTGCAGCCCCCAGGAGCCAGCCCCAGTTTCTGTTTGATGTTTCTGTTGCTCAGAAGAGGAAAGAGCAGGGCAGGTAGTGCTGGGGCACAAGTAGTCAGCTGGGGAGCATTAAAAGCATGTGTGTACCTAGGGAGATGTCACTCCAGCTCAGGCTGGGTTCCTTGGGTGACTAAGCAAAGACTGATTCCTTCTCCAGGTGATGCAAATAAATAGAAGGAAGAGCAAATTGCTGCTTTTCCTAAAGCCAGAGAGGAGATAAGTCTGAAGACCAGGAGATTCCTTTAGGCAAAGGGAATAGGGTCTCCCAGGTTCCCTCAGCACTGCAGAGAACAGGTATAGGGTTTGCTTGTTTCCATAGGTCAAAGTCTTTGTGTTTCCATGTCACAGCACAACATTTTAACCGTTAAAAAAATAAGGTGCATGAGACTGATGCCTTGGGGCAAAGTTGAACCCAGAGTACACAAATCTGGCCAGGGCACAGGGCTGAGAACCAATCAGGGTGCTGAGCCTGCCAGGACAACCTCCGCAGGGGCACTTCATGGGATTTTCTAGCTGTTGAAACATCATGATTATTAAAGTGTCAGACTAAGAGTGCCCTTGTTCCAAGCTGGGAGCTGCCTGAAGAGATCAGGGCTTTCAAACAGCATCTCTGCCTTACTATCAGTTGCACAATAAGCCTACCAAAGGCAAAGGTTGCAATATGAAATTCATTGGGGAAAGTGATCTGTACAAGTTTCTGGGTTTTTGTTATTAAGTAAAGTCAATTAAGACTTAGGCTTTCAAAACCACTTCCACTTGTCAAACTGAAAGGGTTCAAGAGAGCAGAGGTGCTATATACAACTGCAGAAAGACTGCCACATCCCAGCCCATCGTTCCCACATTTCCCAAGGCACGCTGCTATTCTTATGTAAAACAATTTGTCTTCAACACCCCTCTTGCCTGTGAGTTCCTGAAGGCAGGAGTCCTCAGCTTTGTGCCAGATATAACAGTGAGCACTTCAAGGATGCTCACTAAATTACAAGGCTTATTTATTAATAGATAATCCAGCCAATTACAAAATACTATTAAGCATTTGTACTCAGGCAGAGCGAGCTAGCTGCCTGGTGAACATAGCAAAACTGTATTTTTAATTAAAATGGGAAAAAAAGAAACACAGAGTCTGATTATTGGCCAACAAGAAAAAATACCCCAGAGATCTCAAAGTGTAATTACCCTTTCTGAATGGCCAGAATAACTTGTTTGCTGAAAATGCTCTCTAATGCTGATACAAAGTCATGGCCATCCATTCATCCAGTGCCGTACCTGCCCAGGGGCTGCTCCAGTACCCATGAAATCAGGCTCTGGTATGTCCATATTTACTTTCTGCCTTCTTTTCTGGCTGGGTAGCTGAAGGATTCACCAAGAGAACATGACTGATGCCTCTACAGTGTCTATTCTTTGATTCCTTCCCACTTTGTCCTTGGGACACCTTCTCTTTTTGTGCTAAAGGATATAAGCTTTGGGGCTGGATTGGGGTTTTGTAGCTTACATGCAACACAAGTGGGTGCTCTTCATGTGTAAATTGTGAGGTTAGGCAACCGGACATGCTGTTCCAAGAGGCTTCTTTCAATGTTGTGCTCTCTTTCTGCTGGTAGCCAGTGCCCCTCAAGCAGCTGCTTTTACAGCTTCCTCTCTACCATGTTCTGGAAATGCTCTGTAGAGATGCACCTCTGTACACCTACTGCCCTGTCAGACCACAACGAAACTTGTCCAGTAATAGCGTTCCCCTTGCAAAAGCCTCTCTGGCAGTGTGCTGTCACCAGGCTGTCTTCCTGTCCCATACTGCAACTGCAGTGCTGCATCTGTCACACTGTTAGAGAAAAAACTGTTAACCAGCAGACAGCACTGAACCATTTGTAAGGTTTCCAAAGGCTGTAGAAAATGAGGGAAAGTCAAGTGTTTGGAAGCCTTGCAGTATTTGCCATGTAGGCAGACTATTAATGATGCGTCACATTATCAGAGTGCCTCAGGGGCCCTTTCAGAAGTTAGAAACCTCTCATAGTGTGTGCAGCACAAAGTCAGAACAAGTGACAGTCCCTGTCCTGCAGACATCACATGTGATAGGAGATAAGTTCTTCAGCAGAGTCCTGGAATTATTCAGGAGTAAGCAGCCTCTTGAATATTCTCAGCATGTTCTCACATGTGCCCCTTAGCAACAGTCAGGAGTGCCCTGAACAACAAGATGATGAGCTGCAAGTTATTCTTGCTTGACCCTAACAGCAAACATCAGGCAGTGGGGTCTCATGGTCCAGCATGGGTCTAGGTGCTTGCTCTGGATTTTGCACAACAGGCGCATGTTAAGAAAGAGAGCAGAACTTTGCACTCAGCTCTGGGCAGTGGAGGCCTGTGCCTTGGAAAAACTATTTCCAGCACATGTAACCCAGCCTGCCCAGAAATCATGCCTTCTGCCAGGGAAATCTTCCATCCCCAGAGACAGAGGAGCAGGTTTCTGCCTGTGAAGCAATGGTTAAGGAACAGATCCTAACACAAAGGATGAAACCTTGGGGTGCTGAGATGCTCCAGCCAGCACCATGCGCTGAGGTTTGCTGGACAGCAATTCACCCTGTCTCCCAGACAGCCAGTCCTCCAGGCTGTTCATCCTCCCCCATAGCACTGGGGAAGAGCAAAGAGCAAAAGAGCACCATGGCCAGGAGGTGAAGAAGAACAGCTGCAAAGAGCTCATAAGAGAGAGCTGACCTGATACCTTTTGCTCTTTCCCGGTTCAGCCCTCTTCCATTTGCTGGAATCATGACCAAACTGCATGCTCAGGAGATAGCAGGGTCAGGGAGATCAATGAATTATAAATAAATACAGTATAAACAAATCAATCAGAGGGATAAAAACATCTGACAGAGCCACACTAATTAAAAATTTAATAATCCAGATAGCGGACATTTATTTAAAATGGTGCAATTACAGCTTTTAATCATCCAGGCTTAAATTAACAGCAGCAGCAAAGTGGCTGTGCAAATGTGTTCTCTGTAATGAACTGATATTAGAAAGCTAGCTTGGTGATCTCTCCCTCTCAGGCTAATTCTCCCTCCTCTTGTTGTAAAATAACCTTTGGTGTCTTTTTCTTGTAGAGTCTTGAAGATGAAGAAACAATATTGGAGCTAAATTAAATCCCCTTCACATATTTCTCCTCTTTCAAGCTGTAAAAATTGCTGGTATCAGTCATTCAGTCTCTAGTGCTGACGCAACCACACTCGAGGAGAACATCTGGGGGCCCCAAGAGTCATTATAGGGAAAATAAAATCCTATATTACAATCAGCCAGCAATTAAAAGGCAGGATGCAGGAGGGCCAATCCTGCAAGATACTGAGCAGGCTTGGTGGTGAAATCAAATGGTAGACTTGTGATGCTCAGGGGCTCTTCTTCACTGGGTTGATTGAGAGGAGGCTAGAAAACATCTAAATTTGCTCATGGCCAGCATGAATACTCTTTGACATAGCTTGTGTTAATTTGGGTCAGTGCTGATCCAGAGGTCACAGGCTTAGTATCTGGTCACCACCAGCTAGCCTGGTCCACAGAGCTGTGGGGGCAAACTTGCCTTGGCTCTGCAGGTCCCAGCCAGGATTGCCATTCGAACAGACATGGTGTAGCTGAAGACAGCGCTCTGCTCGCCACTTGAAGCCCCTGCGGTTAAAGTGGGCTCAACACAGACACAGGCAAATCAGGCAGGAAAGCTCCCTGCGCCTGGCATGGTTCTGACTTATCAGTGATGGGGCTTAACTGCCCTGCACAACTGTCTTTCCCCAACATATGTATTTTACTGATCTACACCTGCCCTGTAAAACCATCTTTCCTACAGAAGTTCCTGGTGTCTATCAGCCAAGATGCTGACAAGTGCACAGTGCAGTCACGGAAGTGAGCAAATTTACAGACACATAGCAAGTGAGGCTGTTAAAGGCAAAGCATTCCAGACACGGCTGTCCTGAGGTGGGCTCGAAACAGTAGCCAAGGAAAGGCAATTATCCACGGGATGCAAGAGCTCTCCTGGTCTGCAGCCTCTCCTCCCTGGCAGCCAGCACGCTTTGCTCTGTTCTGACCCAGCCTTTGCTCTGTCTCCTTGTCATGCTCTGCACAGGGAGAGGCACAGCAGCCCTAAAAGTTCCTAATCTCAAGACTCAGGTTCCAGCAATGCCCCTGACATGTCTGTCCCACTGCTCATGCTGGTGAGAGTGTGGTGCTGATCCTGCTCACAGCATTAGGATGCTCCATGTCTCAGCTGAATTTGCTTAAAGGCTGCAAGGAAAGGGGGAAAAAACAAAACAAAACACAAAACCATGAGGGGAAAAGAGTAATTTTGAAAGTGTGGAAAGATTCTGTGTGGGAAATGAACACCACATGGGGAGAGCATATGTGTGGCTGTGTGTTTGTATGTGCACATGCCTACACATGTACTTCTGTGTGCATAAGTCATAGCTCCTTCCAAAGCTGCTCACCCACTCCTGGTTTTTGCCCATTGTCACCCAACATAATTACCTACATGCACCCATCGTCCTGAGCACATGATTGAAATCAGGAGCCCTTTGGAAAGAGAATTTCATCTCTCTAATTAGTAACAAACCCTCCTCTCTTTCCTGTTTACCCAAAAGGAGTGCAAACGTACAGCAAGAGAGCAAGTGAGAGTCATGCAGTCCTCACTGCTGCAGTGGGCAATGTAATTACCTGGCCTACACATTAAGATTAATAAATATTAACTTTCCTTGCGTTTTTGCCATCCACCTAAGATGGAAACAATGAGCTTTACTACTTAATCAAATTAGAGCTGTAAAATGATTTCCCTTTTAGAAGGTTCATTTCTGTTTTGCTGGCAATTAATGTTAATGATTTGAGTCCCATCTTTAAAACATTTTGAAATACGGAAAATGGCAGAAGTGCCACAGTACATTAATGGAGCCATAATATACATCAGGTAATAAAGCATGAAGAGCCTGTTTACTTTGAGTACACTAATTATTTAAGAGCTTTTCTAAAAAAAAGTACCAAACATGTGAAAACTTTCATTTTATTTGAATTAATTTTTAAAAACAAATGGGGGAAGGGAAGAAAGAAACAAATAGAACTCTTGTTTCGAAGCATTGCTTTGAAATTCCCTGCAGCCAGGCCATGTCCCAGGAAGACACTGAGGAACAAATCTTCCCTTTCGTATTTATCTTGTTTTCCCCTCTTCATGATGTGCAGGGCAGGGGGGACCACTTTCATGCTGGATGTTTATGCAGCCGCTCCTGCACCATATCTGAAGCACAGCTCACTGTGCTTAAAGCCAGATGGTCCATCCAGTTCTGTGCTTGCTGGTTCCCCCATCCCACTTCCATCTCCACCTTTTGGCTACAGCCACAAAGACAAAATTACATGGAAGAGACTGAATGGCTGTTACCAGCGAGAGGAAGCATGGCCAAATCCTTGCAGTCTTCCTTGATGTGACTAGGGCCAACATCTTCCATACAGCACTTAGGCTGCTTATATCCAAGCACACTGTTTCCCTGACCAGTTGCCTGCACCTTAGCAAGTTCTCCTCCACAGCCTGGCCAGTGGAGGTCTTAGCCTGCCCCAGCCTCAGTGGTATGCATTAGCTTGTGCACTCTCATCCTGGCTGGGTCAGGCAGCACCATGTAACCAGCTGGCATGGGATTAGCTCAAAACCTTTGTGAGCAGACAAGAAATACAGAAGTGCAGAATCTGACCCCAGATCTGATGGCCTGGTTTTCTAAAGTACGGCTCTTCTCCCTGCTGCAGTACAAGGATTTCTTTCGCCAGCCAAGTGCATTTGCAAGGCTATACAATCCAAGATAAATTTGCCCCAAAGTAATAACTTTTCAATTACCTTCATTATTCCTTGCTCAACACAAGAACAGCACAGCACCTCTTGAGGGAGCAGCTGAGCATTTCTCTCCAGGGTGCACATTTATTATTTTAAGAATAATTTAATTTTCCATCTGAGCAAAAGGGGCAAATGTAGGTCCTGAATGACTCCAGGGCCCTGTTCAATACCTTGCCACGTTACCCATCACAGCAATTACACATGGTAATTCATCTCTGAGAAACTTCAATACACAGATCTGAGAGTATTTGAGGTACCTGGCGTGACTCAGAACTCTGGAAGCCCATGGAAAGAAGCCATCATGATTGGGAAGCTTGCCATTATGCCCAAGAAACTCAGGTAATCTTCAGACTTTTAGCAAACCAGTAACCTGAAACCTGGCTTTCCAATGCCTCTCCCAAACTGTGCCCTTCCACAGTACACACCTATCCCTGCAAGTCCCATTGCTGAGGTCAGTGTGATTCACAGGATTTTTAGTGATGCTCTTCACAATGGATTTCCTACAGGATCAGGCTGAAGCTGCTGCCGGTGTGAGAAACGTGACTAAATGCTACCTCAGCAAACAGTCCAGCAAAGAAACCATTCACTCTCTGGGGTCTGCAGTGCAGCACTGTCTCTTCATCAAACTGACCTGCAGAGCTTGAAATAAAACCCACTGAGGGATGAGGAGAAAAGTTTAATCAAAATTTTTCATACCTAAAAGAAATACCAAGATAGCTCTGATCATGTATCTGAGATACCTCCCTGCCTCCAGCTGCTCTCTGCCACCTTTATTTGCCTTCCCGTATACATTTAGAAAAGGCTGCCTGGGCTAGAGATGGTCTGCGGGTTCATCTTTGGCAAAGATCTAGCCAGGATTAGGTCTTCAGGATATTCTCCAGATCCTCCTTACTTGACTGATTATTGGTAGTGTGAATACAGTCCTGGTCTGTAAAGCAATTCAGCAATCAGTCTGGGCCCTGCAGGAGTGCACTGCCTGGGGGTGGGTGGACTCCTGTCAGCTCCACAGGAGCACAAGAAACAGCCTCAGATGAAGCGACAGCACTGTTGCCAGGCTCAGAAAATAATGAGGACCTTAGCTTGCTTCAAAGTGCTCCAGTAACAGGTATGTGCCTCATGCTGAGAGACCACTTTGCATGTCTGCGTCCTTGCGCAAGAACAAGTGCTGGTGCTCAGGGACAGGCACCCCTGAGAGATTCCCTTCTGTGACAGTAGCGTGTGTCAGTGCTCAGCAGCGATGAAAGCAGACGCACACAAGTGACGTCCTGACTCTGTGCTCACATGTCTGGGGAATATCGCTCTTCCAGCCCCCTGAGTCCATCACACAGGCAGACTACACTGGCTGTGGGTCACCTTCCACTAGATGCAAAAGATGTCTGTTCATTGGAAAGTTTAAGGTTAGCAGAACAGAGAATCCAATTTTATATTGGCTAACACTTGCCTTCTTACGGTTATTTCTTACCCTGTCCCCAGCACGCTCCTCTGCCCAGGTGGGTCACTGGAGTGAGCATCTCTGCAGACCCCAAGGAAGAATAGAGATTCAGTGAAGAGAATGTAGTAGATAAGCTGGTATTCACAGACCAGGTCTGCTCAGAGTAAGACCCTGGAAGTGCTCAAGGCCAGGATAGACAGGGCTTTGAGAAACCTGGTCTAGTGGGAAGTATCCCTACCCATGACAGGGGGTTGGAATTAGATGAGCTTTAAGGTCCCTTCCAACCCAAACCATTGTGTGATGCTGTGATTTTAAGATAAGATCCACCTGTGAGGCTATGGGGATTTTCATCCATCAGCAGGGAATCACTGCTGTAAATGAGGCAATGTGTTTCCTTAGTTTTCACCTGGATAGTCAAGTTTCTTTGTGACCCTGCAGGACATGATTGAGCTAAAGGGCTTGTTGAGCTTCCTGTGTGCCTCCTTGCTTGGGGACCAGCAGATATTCTAGCAGAGCCCAACACTTTTGCTACAGTGGTCTCTGAGACTGGCATTGATGCAGTAACATTTGCAGGGGTCCAACACCCAGTGCAAGCCCCAGACAGTGAAGCAGAGCTCCTTTTACCTTCATTTGTTCCTCATTGCCACGAATGTTACAAAGCAGCTCTGTGGCATTTTCCTGGGTACAAGACATGTCCAGGTATGAACCTGTGCCTGGCTCCTGTGGTTTTCACAAGGAGGAGCAGCCAGCAAGGTGAGTTGAAAGGGTAAAAATGACAAGCAAGGCTGTATTAATACATGTGAGCTCTCCACAGAGCTCACAGGAGGCAACATGAAAGTTTGGCTAATTGCAAAATCATCTCAGTCATCTGTGAAGGTAAAGGGCTGCTTTTGGGTTTTCTCTGCTCAGAGAACCGTTACTAACAGGGGAGCAGAGAAAAGAGATCTCATGTTTGCATTTCCTGCTATTTTCTTCTCTTTCTTCTATTCAACTGGTAAACAACTAATTTCTCTGCAATTCCACAAATTATTACAAGCCTGGAAATACTTAGCTGTTGTTTCATTTAGCAAAGAGTCCCTCCCCACAATGCCAAAAAAGCGTATGTGTCACTTAGCTTAGTTAAGAGAGAAGCAATCCTCCTGTCTACCCACTGCTGCTCGCTGCCTCATGCGATACTGTTTGTGTCTAGAAGGACAAAGTCAGGTCTTAAATTGGACTTAATCTGTAATGTGCATGTTTTCTGCCTAAGATGAGGTCTCACATCCTCTGGAAGATCCAATGCCAAGTGACTGATGACTGTTGAGTCTCCTATATGCCTGATTCCTCCCACTTCTGAAGGTTTAGGTCTGTGCACCAAAACATTTTGCCTGGTATAAGCCAACAGTTTGCTGTGACATAAACCAGGATGCCATACCCAGGGCAAACATATCCCAGACTTCAGTTAGGTTTCAAAGAGGACTTACATTCTCCTCTAACCACCTTAGTGCACTCCTGATGCGTAAAATACCGAGGGCTCAGTGAGGCAATGTCAGGACCTGGATCCCTTTGCCAAAAAGGTCCTTTAGGGTGGCCAGAAGACCATCTGCTGCTCTGCTTAAACCTTTGCAAGAGGCTAAATCAGCCTGTGTACAAATGCAAAACATGTGGCATGTGTAACTCTTCCATCTCTACCTCTTTCTCCCTCTCGAAAAACAAAGCACTTTAATTGTGTAGACTGACGGTCAGCTAAGGGTATGACAGCAGTGTGAGTTGCAGAGTGAGGAGCTTAGCAGATTTTCAGGCAGTGTAGGATATGCTTTTTCCAGGAAGACCAGAGCATATCAGCACTGCCAGACACATGAAACAAGGAAGAACCACTGTATTTTGGTAGCACCGAGACCAAAGAGTTATATAGAGGCGCTGAGCTCACTGGGTCTTGCACATATGAAGATGTGGTATAATGAACTTTATACCAGCACAGTGTTTAGAGGATGCTCTTTTTATCCTTTTGCTGGTGATTAGTGGAAGAGCCACTATCAAACATCTAACACCATGCAGAGGACCTAGAAACAAGAAAATAACATGTCTAAATAGCATTATGGATTATTTTAACCAGCTCCTTGTAGAATACCCTTATTGAACAGGGTTAGATTTCTTCCCTCCCCCCCATAACCGATCCTCATATTTAATAACATTGGAAACCTGCCTGGGCCCAGCTTAGTTGGAGTGGTTTACTGCTTATATGGTCTTTGCAGATAAGACACTGCTGTTATTGTACAAGTGGAGAAGTGGCTTTGAGGGGTTTTATATCTCCTTTGGGAGGCTACAGCTCCAGCCTCCTCGAGCAGTTAAGACCAAGTCAGAGGCAGAAATCTATGAGTCGTAGTAATTCCCATGCATTATATAGGAGAAACAATGCTATCACTGTCTTGATCTTTTCACCTAATTGCAGAGGTTAAGAATGATAAATTGTCAGGTGAATGGTCCATGTGGGAGACAGGAGATAGGATCAGTCTCAGCAGAGCCCAGGATGATCTCACAAAGATAGTGAGCTTCCTGAATAGCTTACTCAAAGGATGATGGGATGTCAGGCAGAGTTTGGAGAAAACAGAGTGGAGATCCCTTCCAGACCAGCGTATTCAAGGCAATAAAATTGATCTGGTCAACAGCAAAGGTGAAACTACAGTTACTATAAAATCCTGAGTTGTTCAACACATATTCAAAGAACACAAAACTGGATCCTTTTGGAAAGGGAGTGATCATCCCATTGATAAAAGAAGATACAGGACTGGAAACTCAGTATTTAATCCAGAAATTTTTCTATACCAGCCACTGATAAGATCTTTAAAACAGGAACAACATCATGCTTGCTTCCCTAAACACTGTGTCTATTTAGATTGTAAATTCTTTAATATTAAGGTTTTGACATTGTCGTCCATTCTGCCACTATTTCTCACCACCCTATTTAGTATACTGTGTCCACCTACAGCCATGGACAGTGCCTGCCTCAAGGCATGCCTAGCAGAGGGCTCAACGCTGTCCTAGAGCTCTTTATCATACAGATGGACTTGGTTTCCATGTTAGACTAGCAAGAATTATTTTTGAATCAGATAATTGTACAAAATACTCATCTTCTCAAAAGTCATTTTCTTCTGATGGGCTGAAGCCCTCCCCTGCGTCTCTTCTTGCACTAATATAGAGCTTTTCAGACAAAGATTTCAAACTAATTGTGCACACCAGCAAGTTAATATGATCAAAGGAGCTAATAGGCTTTCATATGTATTTACATGCTATAAGGCTCCCAGACTCAAAGACTGGATCAAGAGATTTGTGGTAAATTGTGTTAAGATTATTTGACTGCCTGTTGTGCAGCGGAGAACTTGTCTCTGCTCTGTTGCAAAAGTCAGTGGAGTATTTGCCTGGGCTGAGAAACTGAAGCCTTGTCAATACCACCATACAGCTTTCACCATCTTGTATAAACACAGGAAAAACTCAGTAGCTGGCATTAAGCTATCTGTGGTCCTTGTACAAAAGAAAAGAGAGCGGATGTCCCCAGTTGTGAGCCAGGCTTTGCAGTGTAGGAAAGATGCTTGCGGGCAGACACTTTCTGCTGAGCAAAGGAGACAACAGCAGACACAACAGAAAGAATGAGCAGAGAGAGACTGGGAAGGAAACTACATATCGAGGAATAGTGGCCATTTTGGAGAGATGATTGAGCAAACTTCTCACAAAAGCAATGCCATCTTCATCGCCAGCTGTTTAAAATGAGTCAGGCCAAGGAAAACTTACTGATGGAGGGATGCTGGTCTAAGCAGGGTATAGGCAAAGTTTAACAGATATATTCTATTTACCTTGTGGAAAAGTGGAACAATTTGAGTAGGGGCAATGAGAGAATCCCATGACAGATAAGTAAAGCTTTTTTTCTGTAGGAGAAGCACATCTAAATCTCCAGTCCAAGTCAAGCAGGTGAGGGATGTGAACCCATGTTTCCTGTATTCCTCATGTCAGTCCATCAGCAGAAGAACAGGGTGGGAGCACCATGATCTTTTAATTAAAATTCCACAAATCCTTCTCTTTGTTTTCCAGTTCTGAAGTAGAAAACCCCAAAGTTTTAAATCTTTCCAATGTTACTAACTTGCAAAATCTGTTTTAATTTAAATGTTTAGTTTTAGTAATTTCATCTTCATTTTGCTGTGACTTTTAAGGCTACATAAGATATATATATTATAAATTGTGAATATATATGTATTATAAACTGTGGGTTTGGTTTTGAATCAAAACAGATGAAAACTGGAAATCATCCAATGGCAGCATATGAATACAGGATAATTTAAGCTTCTTTTTCCTAGACAATATTATGCTGAAATTGGTATGGTTTGAAAAAGACTTTCATTTAAATTAAAATAGCCCTTTTTCATCCAAAACTGTAAAGCTTTTCTGGCCATCTCAATGAGGGGAACAGCTGATTCTCATCTCCCTTCTCCTGGTATGAGTCTATAGGATACAGTGGAGCCCATGTCTGCAGCTGAGCTGTGACAGGCTGAGGCAGGTAGCTGTGTCATGCAGCGATACTGGTGCATCAAGTTGGATGGAGTGGTTGAGGAAGGGGGAGATGGCTTTGCAATTTCCCTTCATGTCTCCTGGTTTTGATCTGTTACTGTGAGAGAGAAGATGAAAGAAGATATGAGACAAGCAATGCAGTAAGTGTTACAGTGGGACCTTCTGGATCTGCAAAGTGTTTTTACCCGGGTAAGATGCTGCTTAACAAAGCATTTTACATGGCCTTTTTATTTCAGTAGCAGATTTGTGGCTATGCTCCATAATAATACCATCTCAAAAGAATAAAATGGTCTGTAAATTGCCATCTTCTTAGAAACCAGAGAGAGCAAGAAAAAAGAGAAGTAGGGAAAGATTTGCCTTTCTGATAGTAGCTCTGCATCAACCACAGTGCTCTGCTGTCCAGCCCCAAGGCTTCCCAACATCCTGCATGGGCAGATGACGTTAGTCAATGAACTCCTTTCCTTCCTAATATAATTATCATTTCTGCATAGAAATATACAACCTTTGGACATGAAAGCTGATTTCCTGGAAACTGGGAACACATCAAACACACTGAAACCTTTTTAGGGGAAGAGAGGGAAGAGACATGTCCTGAGAGGCAGAGAAGAGGCCAAAGCTACTGGGATGGGAGCCTTGTTCTCAAGCAGTTTCTAAAATATCCTCTCTGCATCATACTGGCTCTTAATTATCACCAACCACGGAGGAACTGATTGAGCCCAGCAAGGGTCCGGCAAAATAGATAATTTCTCACAGGCATCTAAAATTCATGAACGCAGTGGTGGTCCTGTCAGACCATTGCTATGTTGTTCCATGGCCCAGAGTCTCCCTTGAAGGGCAAAAATATCAGGGGTAATTTTTTTTCCCTGAGAGTGGAATACATTTGGGTTGTTAAAGCATGGCTCGCACTTCAGGCAGATCCTCACCGAAGGGCCGAGAGCTTGTCTCAAACCGCGTGTTGTAAATTAACTCTTAATGTGATGAATGCATTAAAGGGCTGTTAGGCCTGAAGGATGTGCTCGGAAACCCGACGTCCTGATTAAGGGCTTGATTCATAAAAGGTTTACGCACCATTTACGCAGGTTTCTTTATTGGAAATGTTACTTGGAAAGAGCTCTTGAGTGGCTTCTTCACAGAGAAATGGGGTTAGGAGTCTGGACATGCAGGTTCACACGTGCGCTTGCAAACATATGTACTCTCAGAGGCAAGCAAATGGGGCGGACACATGCAGAGACTCACACACATTCATTACACACTGCTGTCACACGTGTCTGGTGTACTCTGAGCTGCCCATGCAGGAGCACTGTGGCTGAGCTATGCAGAGCAGACAATGGTCCTCTTTCAGACTCAGACCTATGCATTGCCCACGCTGTAAACCTTGGTCCTGCTCAGGGCTCTGTTTGTGCATGGCTACCTCAGTCTGCAAATGGGCCAGGGATTCTTCAGCCACAGGACTGCTTTCTCTGCTGAACTTTGGGTCACAGTAGCCTCCCTGATTCTCAGGGCTGGGCCAGTATCTCCAGCTCAGAGAGGGAAACTTGGGTAGGACCAGCAAGATGGCACTGAGCTAGGGTGAGGGCTGGAGGAGAACCTCAGAGAAATGATGGAAAACACTTCCAAGAGGAGTGGGAAATGACTTATGCTAGGTGGGGCAGGCAGGTTCTCGTGGGATGAAAAAATGGACCCCTTTTCTTATGCCTCATCTGAACAGTTTTGGGGGTTTTACCTTTACAAGGCTTCACCTTTACAGGAGCATCCCTGGCTGGCTTTTCTCTCAGGGAAAGAGGGGTGGAAGCCAAAGCACTGAACGTGAGAGATGCTACCTGACAGCGGCTGCTGGACACGGTGTGTCCCCAAGGGGCTTTGACTAGGGCGGCTGTGTCCCTGCAAACAAAAGTGATAAACCAGCCTGCCAGCTCTGCTGCCTGGGCTCCTGCTCAGGGGGAAAATAAGTCCCTTAACTAACCAAGTTGTTTAATTTCCACATTGGCTTCATGAAGGAGATATGTACCATTTTCTATATCTTGCAGATCCATAGCGAGGATCAGTCAGAAAATTGCTGTGGGGTGAGAAATAATTCATATTAAACATGTCATTCCAGGGGGATCTGGATGAATCAGGTTTTAAGTGACACCCCATGCTGATAATGACAAACATACCACTTGCAAAGCAACCCCTGGAATTTTTCAGCCTTTGCTTGAATAGCTTACACTGAGAAACAAGGAAAGTTTGCCAAGCACTGAGCAGTGGGGTAGTGCTGTGCTGATGCTGTTTCTGCCCTGTGCCATAGGTTGAAGGGCAGCCACAACAACACCAGCTCTTACATTGAACAGCAACACTGACCCTGTTAACACTGTCAGCTTCCACAACCTCCAGGCACTGTGTTTCAGAAATGTGACAACTCTGTGAAAAAAACTGGCACCTTGTATCTGTTTAAATAGGTATCCTGCTAGTTCCAGTGAGTGTGCTGTGGGATGTGGTGAACAAGTCAAGTCACCTTTACCTAAGCCTGCATGATTTCATCCCTCTCAAGCCTTCTCCTCTCCCTTCTAAGAGTCCCAGCTTTCTCATTCTCTCCTCATGAGGCAGCTCTCCCATCCCCTGCATCACTCCAGTCTTCTCTGAAACCCCTCTAACCCCCTTCATCCTACACCAGTGCAGAGACCAATGCTGCCCACAGTGCTCAGGTGCATCCCCAAACCCACGTCAGGGCTTGGGACTCAGGGTCCAATTCCCCACCTCCCACACCAGCTTCTGTGAACCCAGGCCATTGCAGGCATTATCGTCAGTTCAGGCAGTAGGAATAGGTCTAGTCTACTCCTTCAGGTCTCTGGAATTACCTTATATTTTTTATCCCCAGCTCCCCCAGTACAGCACAACTACAACATGCTGCCATGTGCCGATCTGAAGGATGCTGCAGAATCTGTCCTCTGCCTTTCACCCGACATGCCTGGATATGCATAAAGCCACAAGCTCTTCACATCAAAGTTTAGCGATGACATTTATCCTAGGTTTCATTATAATGTGCTTCTGTGAGTCTGCTATTAGCAGGATAGAATAATGGCCCATTCAATCCAAGCAGTCTGCTTGATCCCAGAAATGTTTAATCAGGCATCAGCAACTGTACCTGAAATCATCACATTAGTTATGTGGCAACATCACTCCTCTCATGATGCTGTAATAATGAGCCCCTGTTCAATGGGAATAGGCTTTATTTGGAAGGCATAAAGAAAATTACTTATTCTTCTGGGTTTAATCTCAGCATTTATTGTTATCAGCATCTGCTTTGACCTCTCGGCCAGTGTCTGCTCCAGAGCCCTGGCACGGGGATGAGGCAGCTGCAGGTGGCTTGTGTGGCATCCATTGCAGTCATGTCTGGTCTGAGTACCTCTAAGTGAAAATAGAGAAGAGAGGATAAAAAAGTCAGAGGATAGCAAAACAAACAAAAATGTGATTGCTTATTTATGGTGTGCTTGGGTGTCTCATTCCCAAATGTTCTTGCAGAAGAGTTTCTCAGCAGGTAAATATGAGGAAGCAACATGCTGAGAGTGTTGGATTGGCTGCATTCTGGCAGTAACTCCATGCATCAGCAATGATACCACACAACCCTGCTATACATTAGCACCCTAAGGTCTGGCCAAGGCAGCTCCCATTTGAGGTGCAGAGTCTCTGAGCAACCTATAGAGAAAGAACGAGCCAGCAGAGAGCTTTGCCTGGGTAATGGGTGATTCCTAAGTCTTTTCCCTGTGCAGCCAGGGCTCCAGATACCCTGTCTCTGTTCTCCTCTGCAAGTGCAGCTCACAGTCAAGCCAGAAAAATCAGAAGCTGAGCAGTGGCAGAATCAAAACTACAATTGAGTTTCCCAACTGTATTTAAAATAAAAAATAAAGCAGTTCCATCTGGCAATGTTTAAGTGAACCTCAGAATCTGGAAGGAGGAAGCTGGTGTTCGCATTCTGACTGCAGAAGGTGAGCAGGGCGAGCTGGAGGGCTTCTCCTGAGAGCTTGTTTACAAAGCTGCTTCCCCCCCCCCCCTTTTTTTTTTCCCTGGCAGCATAAAGCTGCAGTTTAATCAGTGTTTGCTGAGGAACAGCCACAGGAAGCTCTGCTCCCAAGAGCAACAACCAGAGACATTCAATTTTGAAGCTGCCAGTCAACAAAAGGGCATGAAGTGATTAGCTTTGAAGACTACATTACCTGCCAGTTTGGACCCCAGATACCATCTTTCATAGATTTTTCTGAGGATTCCCATTTTGACTAGGGTCAGAAGCCAAATTACTGCTAGGTAGTTTCCAAAACATCTCCAGCCATGCAGTGAACACAACTTAATGTTTAAATTCAGTGCGTTTAAAAAAAAAAAAAATAGCATATTAATAAAATAACTATGCCCAAGGATGTTTCCATCCAGATTTGCAAGCGCTCTTAGAGCAAGCAGATGCAAAGCACTATGATAGGAAATTCTGTGGACAGATGAGGCTGTTTTACTTCCTGCGTCCCCTGTGATCCCCGGCCATTCCTCAGGGCATTCCTCCCCCTTCCCCCTCAACTCCCGCTCAGTCAGGGGATTCTCCCTCAGTTCCCAAGGCAGGTCAGTGCCAGATGTGTTCCTCTGCACCTCATAAGCCTGCGGGGGCAGAACAGGCAGTGCCTCATAGGAATGGCAGGAAGTCTGTTTTGAGCACCAAGTTCTAAATAAATAAAGGTTTGCTGCTTAATCCCTGCTCTACCCAGAACTTTCAGATTTGGCAGTTTAAGCTGCAGGAGGATTTATCTATCAAAGAACAACTTTGGCTCCCTTAAAGAAATGCAAACAGAGGCCACTAAATGATGGTATCAGGCAGAAGGAAGTCAGCAGATAGCATGGTGAGGAGTGAGAGAGGGATCGGTCCCTCTCCATCTGTCTGTCTGCCTACAAAAGTAAGTGGATTAAACGACGAAAGAGTGCAAATAAGGTTTAAACTGAGTAGCTTCAGTACAATCTCAGTAGTTAATAGACTGAGGAGCCTTTTCAGTACATTTGTCTTGGAGTATTTCGTATCATTTTTATCTTGAGTAATTAGGGGCTCCCTTGGTCCCCAACCCTCCCTTTCATAGCCGAGCATTATTAATTATTAGGAGTTTCTGAGCTGCAGTGGCTGCTCAAAGCACAGCCTCCCAAACAAAGTACAGGGCTATCAATTTACAATTTGCCTGTGGGTAATGGAGTAAATAGAATGGAGTTCATATAGTCAGGATTTAAAAGAAATAAGATCTGAATTTATGGGCAGAAAGGAACGTGCTCACAGATATCCTCCACTGTGAAGCTCTTTGTATCAAAGCTGGATGATGCTAAGCAGGTGCATGCAAAGATGCAAAATCTGTATTTAACAAGTGGTGGTGGCATCTGGACAAGATCAGAGAGGAGGGAAAGCATCACAGAGAACTGTACAAGTGCCAAGGCAGGTTCCACGCTGGAATGCATGCCGCAACTCAGAATTTCAAATGAGGTAAATTCACAGGGGGTCCTCCCTCAGCTTTACATGCAGCCAGGGAGGAGGAATGACATATACAAGGAACAAGTTGAAGGTGGCATCAAGCCTGAAGTCCTTGTGCTCTGACAGACCCCTTCCTCTTTCCAGGGCCCATGGAGAAGGTTGGGGTACAGGCAGCCAGCATAGCCAGATATGGACAGGACAGTAGCTGAGTGCAAAACAGCCTCAAACCACCAGCATGAAGCACAGCACAGGGCACTGCCTGCTCCCTTCTCACCTCTGTGCTCTCTGCAAAGTCCCACAAAAGCTTCTTCCAAGACGTGAGAGAAACCTCTGACAGCATTACCAAGCATTACATAGCATCAGAGAGCCATAATTGAGCTTTGCTGACACTTTTGGCCAAGTTGCTATCCAATTTATCTCTACTAATCCGTTCCTTTACAGGTCTGTTAAGATAGAAATCTCTAAAATGAAGAGAGAGCTGCCAGAAAGCTTTTGAATTGACAGTGGGTTGCTCAACTGTTTTAGCACACTATCATCCTAAATTGCCTCCTGCTCAGGCTCGCACTGACTGCCCTAATGGCACTTCTATACCGCGCAGAAGTGGAGGCTGCATCTTCCTGCGTTTATGAGAAACTAGGACATTGTGTGAAGAGGGAATAAAACACCTCCAAGATCAGTTGTTAGTGCCAGGAATGTTTTATCGGCTGGTCCACAGAAGAAAGTTTGGCATTAGCAGGCATGCCTCCAGGGGCTGAACAGACATCCAGAGGGTCATCACCAGAGGCCAAGATCAAGCCCTTGACCATGAATTCATGGAGCAGATAAAACACTGGTGGCAGCAGAATGAGGCTCAGTTAATGGGTGTTGGCCATGGTTTGGAAGGACCTGCCCCATTACAGTTTTTAACTGCCATTCAGTGGCTGAGTTTTGAGGATAATCTGCTTCTATGTTTTCCAGTGAAGGGAAGCCGGCACTCTTCACCCCTGCATGGGGTCTGTCCAATAGCTCTACAATGGTCACAGCTCCTTAAAACCACCTGAAGCACTGCCTTCAGCAGTAAGCAGATGAACGTTGCTGAGACCTGGAGATGTGGTATCCTTCAAGAACCTCCTTCAAACCAGCCTTTTTTTGAGACTTTATTGGAAGGACAAAGCCTGTTTGCAGCCAGTAATATAAACAAATAGACTCCGAGAATAGCTGTCTTGTGGAAGGGGCTTTCTCTGTAACTGGTAGAAAAGAACTGGGAAAACTCTTGTTTTGAAACACATCAGTGCTAGAGGATGTACTGAGGAAAGTAAAACCACCCAGGCTGTTCACACACTGTATTTGTTGCAACAGGGCTTCATTCAGGCTGGGGAGAGGGAGTGTAGGTCTGCTTGGAGCACAGTTGGAGTCACCCTGCACCCTTCTGCAGAGGACCAGCCTCTCACTTTTCCATACCTGTTTGTTCTAAACAGTCCCAGCCACAGTTTATGGGGAATCAGTTAATTTCTAGCATGACCCTTATGCATCATGGGCACAGCAACACACAGAATGCAAGAGAGCTACCAGACACTGCAGACATTGGAGACAAACCTCTGCAGAGAGTACAAGAAGGGGTGAAACCATCCTGGGCCCAAGAACCTTGGTGGAGAACTCAAGACAGGTGACCTCTGAAAGCAAATCACTGTGGCAGAAAGAGCATCTTTTGCTCTGCAGACAGGCTTCCTCCAGCGTCTCACTCAGTCTCTGTGGTTGTGACCCACTTCCCTTCTGAGCTTTGCAGACCACCCAGAAGGTTAAAACTGGGGCTCAGAGTGGCAGACTGGTACTCTCCTCTCACTACACAAAAGGCACCATGTCACAGCTGCAGGGGGAAAGAGTGATTTTCCAAGTCAGCATGATTGGGAAGAAGACAGCTCAAGTCTTGGTTTGTATTGCATCCTGTTGTATAATCTGTTAGGCTACAAAGGTGTCCCACATCCTGGTTGTAGGAAGCCAACTGTTTGTGTTTTCTTGAGCCCTCAGCCTTCCTCAAATTATTATCTTAGTTGAGCCAGAGAATATTTTACCATGAAGATATATGGGAAAGCTGCGGTAGATACAAGGAGTGAGCCCGTGCCTTCATATATCTCCTGCAAGATCAGTCCTTCTGTTGGAGGGAACAACCTTGTTCACAACTTCCTGACTTACCCAGATCAATAATTCTCAAGCCTCCAGTGCCTGGTCGAAACACAGAGCCTAGGGACAGCAGCAGAGACAACTACAACTCGCAAAATGTTTCATTAAACCAACATCACAAAAGGATCGTGTCTCATGCTGCCAGAATTGCTCTGCATCCGCTCGTTGGTACTGCACAACGCCCGGCCCCATGTGCTGCTGCACGGAACTGATGCATTATGTTATTTCAGAGGTTGAAGAGGAAACAAAAGTGTCACATTAAGAGCAAAGGCAGGTCATCAGTGTAATAATTGAGTACAAGATCTATCCGATGGGGGGGTAATAGAATAATAAGCAATCAACCGCAATACAGGAAGAATAAATTAAGCGGCATGTGTCTGCTTTCATCCAGGCACAATTAATGTCACTCGTCCTGAGAGATGATCTGGCTTTCTGGGGATAACTCACGAGACAGGTAACTCTGCCTGCGCCCAGGAAGTGGCTCTAGCCTCAACTCATTTGCATTGCTGTGTCGTCCCCCCCCCAGGATGAGCATCACGGCTGCACCCGCTCTCTAAAAACCCATGTGTCTGACCAGAACAACCCAGCAGAGGCCTGGCTGAGTCACTCGCTGGGGCAGCTCTCAGGGGGGTTTTGTGACCTTCAGGTCCTGCATAGCTGTGAATGGCCATCACCTGGTAAAAGACCAACAGAACCACCAGCAAAGCTGTGGTGGGAAGGCTCTGGGTCCCATCCCAAAACCCAAGGTATCCCAACCACTAAGTCTTACCCCCAACTTGAAAGCAAATGTATTGTTCACAAGGTGAAACAACCTGTTTACAGTCTCTTCACTCTCAGCCAAACAGTCGAATTGCCTCTTGCCTGCAAGTGATATTTGTCACCTTATAAATTAATCACTTTCAGGCTGTTCCTCGGCTAAAGCTGTTAAGATCTGTAGAGTCTGGGACAGTTTAATCTAGAGTAAACAACTCTGCAGGAACTCTACTTATTTCTGCTTGGCTCTCATTTTTTCTCCTATCACAAAAAAAAAAAAAAAAATTGGTTGTATTAATACTTTCTTGATGTTTCGTCTCAAGAGCAAAACTTCAAAGTGATTTTACGGTCTGGCTCACTCCTGAAAAGAAATAAATCATGAAATCAAAGAGGCTGGTGGCGGAGCCGTGGCGGGGATTGTTAAAAAAGCTGTTTTCAGCCTTTTCCATTTTCCAGGGAGCTCTCCCAAAGACTACCCAAGGGAGTTATTTATCCTGTGTTACTTCAGGGAAGACACAGCCAAATAGCCGAGGCTTGTTCCCATCTCACTGATCAAGGGAACAAAGGGGGAAAAAAGGCTGCAACCCAGTGCACACAGCACAGGGGTCCTCAAGGGCACAATGAACAGGGAGGCTGGGACACTCCTGACCATGGACAGCGGTGGAGCTTGCGGCAGCGGCACAGACATCTTCCTAACATCATCCTTCTGCCCCAAAAAATAAAAGTGGTTTTGATTTGATAAAATACTTCTGTCTCTCACAAGGATGCCCTGAGCAGGGTAGCTGAATAAATACTTGCACCACACAACTTGGGAAAAGGAGACTGCCTCCATCAGGCCGCAATACGGACAGCAAAGGTGTAGAAAGCAGACGGTAGATGTGGGAGCAGTATAAGGCTCCCCAGCCCTTCATTGGTCACAGGCATTCTCATGTATTCTATACTCCCAAGAAGACCAAAGGTTGTTTTTCGTTGTGAACCAGAACCACCTAAAGGGTAGGCAAAGGGAAAGCTTTATGATAATAGCTCAACTAATGCATGAGCAATAGCAGGGCTGAGGCAGAAGCTGTACTGATTAGTGTATTGTCAGTGCTGAGGCCTCCCACACAGACAGCTCTGTCTGCCTTCCCTTCCTTCGCATACTCAAGGATGCTACATTCATTAGCTTGTTTCTGTGCTCCGTGCCCTCCATCCCTCACCCAAGTGTCCTCTGCCTGTTTATTCAAGCTTAATGCCAAGGCAAATAATCCACCTACGAAGAACTTTTTCACACTCCCGTAAGAAGCTCCGTGCTCAGGGTTAAAAGCAGCAGCCCCCATCGTTGCTTCATTCTTGGGAGGGCTGGGGATGGCAAAGTCAGAGCTGGCTGCAGCACATGTCCTGACCCCAGAGTGGTGTAACTTCAAACAAACATCACCACCACCCCCAGGCAAAGCCGGAATGCCTGCAGGGGAGGTTTCGTACCTTCTTTTAGCTGACTGGTTTTGAAAAGGGTGAGTCTAGTCCTGTGTCCTGCTGGATTTTGGACTAAACAAGGGTTTTTGAAGTGAAAGCAGGCAGTTTTGGCCCATTGCTGAATGAAAAAATACTAATGCTTTTAAAGGGACCATGCAGTGGACTTCACCTTCTGCCCTGCACTGCCTCAAGAGTCTTATGTGCTGCATAAACGTGGTGGTGGTTGTTTGAAAGAAGCCCTATCCCAGCAGACAAAAAGGAAAGGGGGCATGTCCATCTGGCCATGGGGTGCAGAGAAATCTGGGCTTGAAGAAATAGCAGGGTGCCTGTACTCCTCCTCACCCTGGAATATACACAAAGAGTGAGGGAATGCCCTCCCATCCATGATACACTGCTAAGAAACTGAGGAAGGACAAGTCCCATAGCTTCTAAGGCCACTCCTGGCTAAATCTGTTGGGAATTCTTCAAGACATGTTGTCCTGTCTCAGGTCCTATGGGTAGCCCAAGGCAGAGGAGACCACCAAAGCCTAAGGCTAGGCATCACCCAGGCTGCCCACTGCTCCTGTGTGCAGGAGTGCAAACCAATGTGTGGTGACATTCCATGGCTCTATCCTGTACCCTGCTGTCACCACCATCCCCTGTGCCTTTGGTTTGTGCCACCTCTAGGGTGTTTGTGGCCAGGAGGCAGAGCTTTTCCTCTTGAAACCCACTGCTTGGGACATGCAGCAGCGTATATTGACATTTATCCTTCTGAAGGATGGCAATTTGCAGAAAGCCAGGGCTGGAGATGCTTTCCAGTGCCAACATATATTTCAATGGGGAGTGATTGCTTCTTCCAACCCAAAATTCTACAAAAGAGCTTTTCTAAGAGCTGTCACTGCAAACAGGGACAGGCTGGAGGTGTGTCAACTAATGGAGAGACTATAACGGCAGATGAGTTTGGTTTTCCTCAAGAAAGGGAAGGACAGGATGAAAGTGGTTTCTGAAGAGAGACACAGGTGGACTTCATATTCTTTATGATGGGAATGGCCTGTGAAAGGCTTAATCAGTGCTGCTCCAAATGCAGCACTGGGTGTATGCGTGTATGGGTGTATAGTGAGGGGCATTACTGGTGCTCAGCAATGCTCAGTGAGTCTGCAAAGGTCCCTGTCCCCCAACACCTCCTTTTGCTCACCTCTACCCTTCTTTTACTCAAGGACCATCCAGAAAGTGCAAAATTATCTGTGTTCCTGCAGTCGCTGCCCCCTGCAGCCATCTCCCACCTGGGACTGGTGGAAATGCAGCTGCTGACATGTCATTTCATGGAAAATCCTGAAAAATAACTGTCCCTGGAGTACTGAAATAGATTTGGGTCGGTCCCAGGGAGATTTTTGCTAAGGGAGCTTCAGAGTCCTCTGCACCACTCCTCATTAACAGAGCCTCCACCAAGCCCTCAGCACAGTGGCAGGCTCCATAGGGAGGAGCTGTGGGCAACCAAGCGGAGGCAGCTGCCTCCCCAGAGCAGACCCAAGGTTTTCAGTACAGCATTATGAAACCAAGATGGTGCAGGGTCTTTGGGGCAGCGGGGAAGGAAGGGGACAGTGGAGAGAGGCTGAACAGAGAAAGTGTGCTGGGGGCTGGTTCTGTCAAGCTGCTGGAGAGAGGTGCAGAGAGGGACCAGGAGGCAGGTCACGATTGATTCAGGAAGTAACACACTCAGAGGGTGCTCCAGCTTTGTTTCAGCATCCCAGGCTGATAGAAAAGAGCTGCAGTAGCATCCCAACAGTTAACAGCAGCCAGTCTCATTTCCTTGCTTTGATGTGTCTTTACGTAAAGGAGCCCAGGATGCACAGCATGTGCTGGGGATCTGGAGGTGGGAGCCCCTCAGAAATGAGCTGCGCTCCCCTCTGATTGCCACCTTCAGCAAGAAAATTGCCCTTTCAGTTCTAATTAAAAAAAAAAAAAAAGGAAAAAGTTCCATATGTGTATGTGCATTGATATAGCAAGCAATTGCAGCCCCCAGAGAGTGAAAGGAATAAATAAAGGAGCAGGAGAATGATTCAGTAGCAAAGACTGGTTATGTGCATGCCCATTAGCAAAACTAAGAGAGGAACGGGACTTAATGATATTGGAATAATAAAGTCGTTAGAGTGAACAGCCAGAGCCAGTGCTTACACCTGTAAATGCTGTTGAGTCTTTGAGTAGATTAAGTTCATCTTAGTGACCACAGCTGCCTTTTCTAAAGTAATTATTGACACATCCATGAGCTGTTTGCTTTGCATTTAGTGATCAATTAAAATGCAAACACTCTCACCTTCCTACCCAGCCTGTGGGATGTTTCTGTAGCTAATTATTTAAATGCTTAGGTGACAGGATAACAGATTTCAGGAATTCTGTTGTATTTAAAGCCTGGCTGTGCCCTGTGATGTGGAAACAATCCGACTCTCATTTTGAATTTCCATCCCAGCAAGAATTTGCTCAGTTAGAGAAGGGAAGTATCTGCAGATGCGTCATTAAGAGCATGCAATAAAATGGAGCATTAATGCAGTGCTCTGAGCTGGGAGCATGTTGGACGGGGAGGGCTGGTTTGGGTGGGAGGGAGAAAGGAGATGCCAGAAAAGCCAGGAACCTTTTGACTCAATGCAGCAGTTAGTAGGGGTGTTGGGAAGGCACCCACAGGAAAAAAACTGGATGTAATAGTTATAAGGAAAGGACCCTGAGCAGGGTCAAATGCAAGTATTAAGGTTAAATGCAAAAGATTATCTCATTTCCTCCTTGCTGCCCCAGTGTGATGGTCACCAGGGCTTTGAGCATGGCCAGTGCCAAACACTGTGGATGTGACAGCAGCCAGCATCATCTTCTTAGGCCAGGGATGAAGCTGTCCTGAGCAGCTTGCCCATGCCCCGCAGCCAGACCCAGAACCTCCCATCTCAGAGCTGCTGTCTTGCCTGCCACAAATCTCAGCTCCAAAACAAAGAACTCAGACCCTTTACTTACAGTTGCAATGGAAGAGTCACCAACACAGCCCAGCAGCACTCAGTGTAGAGATGGGGGTGCACTGGGAACTTGAATAGTGACTTGCAGGTGGCTTGGCTGAGACCCAGCCCCTGAGAGATAACTCATGTTGGTGTGTCTGACTGCAGACATTTATTTGTTCCTTGTGAGAGTAGGTGCTGCCATCCTGGGGAATGATGTCTCATGACACCACGTTGGGTGGAGCTGCTACTGTATAAGGAGGAACCCAACCTAAAATGCCTACTGTGGAGAGACCTCAGAGAGGAGTTTAAATAAGCCAGATGATGCTAAGCCAACACCATCAGCACCAGGTACTTCGCCACTACCTAGCCTCCCTGCACAGGGGGAGCTGGCACCCATGCAGAAATACCTGCAAGTCTGTCTTCCCCATCCCACCTGGAGAGGATATCCAGTAAATCCTACTCAGTGCTGGCATGTTGGCTCTGTCCCTTGCTAATGAACCCTGCAGCCCACATCCTCCCGCTCCCTGCAGAGGGATGGGTTTCTCACCCACCTGCTAGCAGAGTACTGCCATCATGCCATCACCTAACTGCATGCCCTTGCAAATGCCCATATACAGACAGTGCAGTGGCTGACAGGGGTTCCCCTGTGCCAAATAATGTGGCGTCATGGGCCCACTTTGGTCATTGGGCCACCAACCCATTGTCACCTCCAAATAGCCCCTTCGCCCCTCTGAGCTGCAGGACAGCCAGCTCCTGCTTCAAGCCATGCTGTGCCCGTCACGCAGATAAAGGGACCTGACAGAGGGAGAACCTGCTGTGACCAAAATGCATGCAGATCAAGATGGGGCCATACAGCCCTGCACCACAGCCCTCACCAGCCATATCCTTGCATGAATCTCCCAGACAGCTGCAAAGCTCCTTTCTTTCACAGCCAGGATGGATTAACATGACAAACCACAACCAAGCAAAAAACTCTGTATCCTATTATCCATCTCCTAAACCATCCTGTCCTGCAGTATGGCATTCTTCACAAAGCAAAACAGCATTGGCTGCAGCACCAGTTTTCCAGTTCTGTTATTTATTTAGCATTTAAAGGCTACTTTGAACACTTTTTCCCTCTCTGCTTATCAGTCAAGGGATGTTTACACTGTGAAAGGCATCTGTTAAGACAACAGCATCTTTCTCCATAGTAATTTATTGTCCTCAAGAAAAGAGTGGGGCAGCTTAATATCTTGTTAATGACTCTGTCAAACAGACTGTGATGGCTGGGGAAAAAAATTACAAAATAAAAAATGGAGTTTATATTGAAATCAATGGGAGTTCAGCTACTTTGTAAAATGGCATTTTCCCCACTGGCTGTCGATTAAGCTGTCTGAATTAATAGGTCTGTCCCAGAAAAAAAAAAAATCTTCAATAAATAAATGGCCTAAATAAATGCATTAATAACCGGTATGTACTGAAGGTTCCTCTGCTGATATTTGTTATCCTTTTTTTCTTCTCTCTCAAGTTTACATAGCTGTCTGAGAGCTAAAAAGCATTTAATTTTCTCCTAGCATATGGCTTTTAAGTAGGATTTACTCTAGAAAGTGCTTTCTGACATGTGGCTAACATAGTCTGTGTCTCGGCTCTTTAATAGACTGTTGAACTGCTGCCACATTTCCATGCTCCTGAAAACTCAGAAGCAAGCCTACTCTCTCCTGCCTCTGCTATCAACCAGGTCCACACTAATTTGGCAGATTTGAAGAGCTCCTAATTACATTTTCCTTCCCTGTCACAATTCTCCATTCCCGTCTTTGGAAAAGATGTGGGACAAGTGCACCCAGTCCTGCAAGAATCTCATGTGCTCCTGCCAGGAGAAGTCCCATGGAGTATCTTGGGCACCTTTGGCACCTCCTGAATCCAGGTAGCACTTCACAGCTCTTATAAACATACTTTTCTGCCAGAACAGAGCTCTGTCCATGCTCTAAGCTCCCATGGTCATAGCAAGGCCAGGACCTCGGGAAGAAAGTAACTAGGATGCTAAAAATAAATGGTTCAAAGGCTCCGTCCTGATTTTTTATCCCTTTATCCCATAGTTTGGCCTTTTCTCATTTTCCTGCTCGAAGACTCAATGCGAAGGGGATCTCTGGGCACAGACATGTAACACCAAGTCAAGGGCTTCACCTATTCTGGGTTTAAGCAGGGTGGATAGGAATCACCTTGAGGAGACAACCAAGGATGAGCCCTGAGTCTTTCAGGCTCTGTGTGTCCATGTCAGTACATAGCTCCCAATGCATCAGTCTTAGGACACAGCCTGCTTACCCTTTGGGGTTTTTGAAGTCCCTGCCCCCCCCCCCCCCCGATCCTGTGTGTCTGGGACAGGACTGGCCCCTGAGCATGTGCAACTGTGATGCTCACTACCAAGAGATCCTCACAGGAAGCTTTTTCCTGTGCAAAACAAACAAGCCACGAATGAGCAATCACCTGGTAAAGTTACATGCTGCCAAAAAGCACTCCCCTCCCTGCCAGGACCCCAGACTTCCAGGCACAGATCTGCATGGACTTTTCCTACAAAAGGCAGGTAGCATCAAGGGCTGCTCTTTTCTCCTCTGGCAACAGTTTTCTCAGCAAATAACCTTCTTCTTTTCTGGATGAAGTGAACGCCTTTGTTAATTCTCCTGTCCAAGTCACACGCAAGGTCCCGCTGAATCCTATCAGCCACCTCCAGGGGTGACAAAGCTGTCTGGGGCTCGTGCATCCTGCTGTCAAGCACAGCAAGCCAAGGCATCCCATCCGGGGATGCTCATTAACACCCGACTATTCCCATTAGAGTAGCAATGACTGTAAGTCATGGCAAAAACAGAAACTCCCAAGGAGCAGGGAGTACCTCTCTGCTGCAACACTGATTAGTTCCCTCGGGGAATGACTTGCTGTGGGGCATACAGGGGTCCCATATCACAGGGCTCTGAGAGGTGGCAGCCACCCCACCAGTACTGAGCAGCCATTGATACAACTAAGTAGAATTACTTAAATATTCAGAGTTTCCTTCCCCTCTGGTATTTACTAGAAATTTACATTTCCACAAATACTTTGATTTCACCACATTTCTTTCGTTCTTCCCGCAGGGAAGGGCCACCAGGGGAGCTTTCTTCTTTTGCTTTCCAGCAAAGCTTCAAGCCCTCCTATTCCAATTTTGAGTGTTTCCTTTTTCCTTTTCCTCTCTCTGCTTTTCTTCAAAGAGAGAAAACAGAGACAACAGCGGAGAGATGAAGGAGAGCCTCTAAAAATACCAAAGTCCTTCCCCCCCCCAGAAATGCCACATAAAAGCCCTCTAGCGTTCTCAAGCATTTCAAGCTGATGAAAGGACAGATCCCCACGAAACTTCTAGGGGTAAATCCATTGTTTCAGAACACTCACAAAAACCCTTTCCTGTTTTATGCCCAACTTTGCCCCACACCCCTGCGCGGCTGCTCTCCTCCAAACAGGTTGCTCCCTTCCCCGTGCTCTCGTGTCCCACCGTTGCAGCAGGCAGTGTGTGAACGCAGCCGCACTGCCGCTTGCAGCCGAGCTGGCTGGCACTGTGCTCCTGCTGCCGAGCCAGCTGGCCACGGTACGGGTAAGCTTCTGCTGCTCGGGCAGCTGCTGGGGTTTTGGCTACCAAGCTGACCAGACAGCAGGGGCTGCCTCTCCGTGGCTCGCAGCCCCGGTTCTGCAGGCAGCCTGTCGGCCAGATGCCGGGCCGATCTGCACTGCAGTAACAACCGTAATTAATAACAATAACATGCCTGCAAACCATGATGACAGCAGGCACTAATCTTTCATAATACTTTTAAGACAGGAAGAGGAGAATCCTGCCATACAAGTCCTGCTCTGTATCAGTTCAGAGCCAGTACTTAGAGGAGGCAGAAGACCTCTTAAATGCCACACAAATTTGTTTTTCATTGAGCCAGGTTCTATCAAAACCTTCTGTCCTTATGCTGTTGCTGAATTTACTTTGTCCTAGTCTGTGTCTATAGGATTAGGCTGCAGACCTGCACCTGCTGCCTTCCCAGCTCTTCACTCCAGCATCAGCCCCATTTACACTAGTTTGGCCCCCACCATGAGAAAGAAATCTTTTGCCCCACACAATAGCTAGTAGGGCAGAGTCCTGTAGAAAGTGGGCAGCCACATCCAGACTGCCCTAGGAGGAAGGAATGCCTTCGGAAATTCAGAAACTGCTGCTCCCTACCTCTGTTTCTCTGGAAACGGCTTTGGAAGAAGGAGGGAGGGCTCCTCACATCTGCTTGTGCTAACTCCCCCACCTTCCAAGGGCACAGAGACCACACGATTCATGCTTTAATTCACAGCTCTCTACCTCGGCTTTCCCATCTGTGACAGAGGGCTTAGATAATTACCTGCTGGTCTGAGGATAAATTGGGAGGTTTTCACAGCTGTAGACACTCAGTGGGTACTTAGACACTGTGGCATGCCTTTATGAAGTGAGTGAAGGGGCAGAGGTGTTTCAACACTGGCATCGCAGAAACAAGAGATGCTATTTAGGAAGTGCTGTTGCATTGTTTGCTGAACCCCACAAGAAGTGGCTATGGAAGGTCCTCTTGAGATGTCAGAGCTGATGGGCCCCTTCACCCTACCATGTCTCAAGTTATGGGACCTTCCCATAAAACAGTCAGAGTAGTTCAGTGGCTGGGTGTGCTCTGCCAGTGAAAACATCACCCAATTACACTAATGAAGTGCACAAGTTCCCCAGAGGGGTCTGGAGATGAGACACATCATTTGAAGAGGATTTTAATTGGCCTGGGAGGCTGAGGGCTGCTGGAGGTACACACCAGCCAGTGGAGGGTCTCTGGGGTCCCACTCCTGTCTCGGTACTGAGGAGAGGCAGGAGGCTTTGCACATCAACTGCTGTTGTGTGGTTGATAGATGTTGGATGACCTTGATAGGGACATGGAGCAGATTGTAGCCAGCATGTCCAGTCACACTGCCAGGACTCCCAGATGAGCCTGACTGTGAGTTGGGCTTTCCATTGCCCTGAGGACTGTGGCTCTCTGTGCTCCTGTGCACCAAAGCACCAAAGCTGAGCACCCATGAAAAATTGCTCTACAGACAGTCCTCTCAGCCTGCTTTCTCCCAGGAAAGCTGCCAGCTGAGCCTGGGCAGCTTGAGTTGCTACCACTTGTAGTAGGGAAAATCCAGTGGTTTATCTTTCAGAGCCACCCTAGCTTGTGTTGCTGGTGAGAGCTGCCTGTTGCTGCACATTAGTATGGGCAGGACTGAGGGCCCAGACATAGATGTTGAAGCCAAGCCTTGATCATGCAAGGCTGAGGCTGCCCTTTGAGCTCTCTAAGCCATTTAGAAGGCAAAGTGGGGCTTCACAAGGGTGATACTACAGTAGTGACACAGAGGAGAGGTCTCTCTTATGGGCAGTGGCAAAAGCCCCCCTGGGTATTTTCTGCAGGGCAGGAATGCTCACTCAGCAGTTTTCCCCCAGGCTGGTGCCTCTGAACAGGTGTAGACTCCCATCCTTCCTCCTCAGCTGTGAGCCATGAATCAGCTGTCCCAGCACCTTTCTCTTCCCAAATACTGTTCTCTTACCCTATCCTCTGCCTCCCAGACTACTTCTTCATCCCACACAAGAGCCAGTGGGGATGTGGGCAGCATCATTCACCATTCAGGGAAGGGAGCAGCAAGGAGCCTGTCTGCTTCCCACCAGCTTGGCCTGGGAGACAATAGTAGTGGCAAGATGAGGTGAGAGCAGGACATGTGAGATGTGCAGGGGTAGAGGATGAACGCAAGGCAGCAGCTCCTGGTCCTGTCATGCCCAACCTCCCTGTCTGCCCCTGTGCTCAGAACACTGCTGGGAAGGCTTGTAACCACATGCCCCCATGTGAACATTCCAAAGTGCTTCTCTCATTCACAGTGTGATAGCTCTTGCCATGCTGGGATGCGATATCCTGTTCAGAGACTGTTAGATACAATCCAAGGTAAACCTTTTGTGTTTGATTTATCAGAAAGGCACCCTTGGGAAGAGGAGTTAAAAATTTGCTGAAGAAAAGATGTTTCTCTCTTGATAAGGACCATGAGGTCCCGCTCTGGGAGCTCCCACTGCATTACCAACCCCAGCACACCCATGCTCTGGGTTTTGGGGCCTGAGTGACTCTTGTTCCCCTGCAAGGATGGCACAGGCATGGTGCAGTGTCCCCAGAGGGGCCATGTCCATGTCACTACAGGGTTGGAGAAGCCTAGCTTCCTTCCCCGGTTCTCCTAGAAAGGACCTTGTGGAAGTGCCACATCCTACACAAATTTCATTGGGTCCCTTTACAACTGCTGAGCCTGGCTGCAGAGTCTGAAGTACTGCAAGGAGAACTGATAACAAAAACTAGGGAAAAAATAGGCTCTAAAAAGCTTCTGATTAATGTGCATTTAATGAGAGCTTCACTGACGTCTGAGCTGTGTACCAGCTCGAGGGGGAATAGCACAAATCTCTATTGCCTGGGCCAAAGGACCAGCTCCAATCACCTCACAGCAGTTTCTCACTCTGCACCTGATGACATGATTCATGCCTAGAATGGGCAAAGATTGCTTTTTTTTCTGCAGGGGTTACAGTAGTGGCCATGTGTGAGTGCTTCCCATCCCTGGAAGTGTTCAAGGCCAGGTTGGATGGGGCTTTGAGCAGTCTGGTCTAGTGGAAGGTGTCCCTGCCCATGGCAGGGAGGTTGGAACTAGAGGATCTCTAAGGTCCTTTCCAACTCAAACTATTCTATGATGAAATATGAGGGTGGATGGGTGGGTTGGTGTGTTTGTGCAAACTTAGTGTTCGTACATCAGTGCACAGATAACTGCAAAGTTCAATGCAGATGGATGGACTCATGGGCAGATGGATTTGCTAAATAGCAAAATAAGCCAAATCCTCAGAAACAAGATATTTGAAAACTCTTGGTTAGTGTCTGAGCTGAACTCACTGTGACTGTGCTTTGTCGATCTCAAACTCAGAGAAAAATGAAAAGCTTTTATAAACCTCCTTCATCATGCTAAAGGGGTAAACAAATGGTATCGCCTGCTCTTCTGACTTGAGGTGAACTTGTCCATCAGATGATTAGAAATATGAAAGCAACACGAGCTTTAGAAAGAAATCTCATTATCTATCAATCAGCTTTGCATTTGTATTCTGTGTTAATCCAAGTTTCAACTTAGAGAAAAGCAGCCCTTCATTGTAGGAGGATTTTTGATGTGTGACTGATATTTTATAACACTGCAGAAAGTGACCAATCTGGAGGGGAGGATGAGTATTATTCTTCCTGCTGGGAAAATTATTAATAGAGCTGGGGAATTGTTCCTCTTATCTTTATTTCAGGAGCAGAACCATTGCATCACTCACCGAGTTTAGTGGTGTAATCCCCTTCCACATCTGCAAGACTAACACAGACTTTCTCCAAAAAGGCTGTAGGCAAGATTAGGAAAGCTTAACAACATATGTATACAGATGTATATATATAAAAATGTATAAGTGTATAAAATTCTTCATACTTTAAGTGTAGGTAGAATTTACCCATTCCTTCTAGATAGAAGCACTAAAAGAAACACAGAGCATGACACACTCATCATCATAATTAACATTTTCTACACTAGTTTGAAGGAAATAAACCCAATTCAGTTTCTTTGGCTTTTGTTCTTACTTTCAAAAGTAACTCTTGCTGTCTTAAGAAAAGCCTACAGATGAGGAAGAGACAGAAACTGCTTATTCAAAATGCTCCTTATTATGGAAATGTTTGACTGCCCTTTTGGGATTGTTTCAGAGGAATTAAGCACACAAGACTGGAAGTGAAGAAAAGGGTCTTCAAGCTGCACCTTCAGCAATCACAGCCCAGGGCAGCCATGTGATTCAGAAATGCCCCCAGAGCATCTCATCCACACCCCGCGCACACAACACCCCAAAATCCCATGAGATATTGGAACTGTGTTAGAAAACAAAATCAGAACTATCAGATGGCACAGAGAAACGGGAGGAGAGATAGGAAATGTGTCACTAAATGTCTGAAATGGCAGTGGGTTTGCTTGGGGAAATTCAGAGATCAAGGCATAAGGTTGAGATGCTGGATCTCTGTATCCACAGCTATCATAGCCTATAGGATTTTGCTCAGCTGCTCTGTGCTGAGCCCACTTATATTAGACAGGGTTTTGCTGTAGCAGAACCTGCATCCTGAGTCAGAAAGTGCTGGGGGATGGCACTGTGCTCCTTGGCTCCCTGTTCCAGGTAGAAGCCACTGTGTTAAAAATGTGTGACTCATCCAATGATCCACCTTCACACCCCAGCTACTTGATCCTCAGTCTCTTTTCCATCTGCCCACAAAGACTTCCAGCACTTACTGCTTCTCCCCTTTGCCCTGCCAGCAGCTCGCCCCCCAGGCTGCTGGGCAATGAGATGTGCAGAGGTCTTGCTGAAATATGGCTTTTGCCATCTGTGTCATCCAAGCAACAGATGGACACACTAAATAGAGGTCCTGAGCAAAGGCCCATTCAAGCCCTGGATTTTGATGAGCTGTCTATCAAACCCATTAGAAGGGCCAGCTCTATGCACAAGCAAACCAAGTCATTGCTAAGCCAAAACACTGATGAGAATGGCATAAAAGCTGAGGACCCACTGCTTCCTTTGGCAAGAGCAGCACTTTACAGAGTCATACTCATTGTAATTACAGGAAGATGGTCAAACTGTGGCCATGGTGGCTCTATCCATAGGGAAGAAGTGGCTTCACCCAGCAGCTTCAGGGAGAAAAAGCTGTGCTCTCTCTCCTGCCTTTTACCTTCACATGTCCCTTCCCACTCCCACAGCAAGAGTGGCCTAACTCCAGGTTCTCTTTAAGAGCCATGATCTTGTCTTAGCCTACAAAAGCAAGGTCTGAAAGTTCAGAAGGAACTCAATTAGCAGAAACAACATCTTTAGTGATGAAGGTCCATGGCATCACTGAGAGGGACTGATTGAATGTCAATCGATGCAAGTACGGCCTCAGTTCTGGGACTGTGTCACAGTCCTATAAATATAACTGCGTGACTGAAACTCCTGACTTCAGGAGGAGGCTGCAAAGGCTGTGGGAGCCTGCTGTAAAACTTTCAGCCCATGCAGCAGGACGCTTTCAAGCAAGGGAATACGGCTCTTCCAGTCACCCTTTGTGCAGGGACACTGACTCATGAGTAATTTTATCCACCATGCTTTTCATCAGCTACACCTCATCATCTGCTCTTCCTGCAGCCTGGAACACCCCTTTTGCGTTGTTCCCCCTACACCGACCCCTGCATTTCCCTTCTGCAGTCATGCCCAAGCTGGAAACATGCATTTTTATACTCTTGACTCAACAGAGCCAGTAGCAGGGTGGAGGGGCAAATGAGCTTCCGTTCTGCCTTGCACATTAGCAACAAAACATGACTGACTGCGTCCTGATTGCAAACACTTTATTCTTGGTGACAGCATGGCAGAGGCACAAAGGATACAGCTGGATTTGCAGAGCCCAAGATGAGCTCTGCAGAACTGATAATTAGAAGAAATCATCTTTTTGACTTGTGAGCTGAGCACATTTGAACTGAGATCAGTGAGGGGGAATAAATATGAAAACCAATTATGTCATTTGAACCAAGTCACTTCCCTGATTATAATCACCTCCCTGTATGGGCATAAAAAAGGTGGAAAAATGTCCATGTCAAGTTATTAAGCGAATTAGGGTGACCAGACTGCACTTAATGACTCTGTCGCTAGTAGAATTTAAGTGAAGTTGTCTGATGGGATTCTGAAGTCAGACGTGCACTGAGAGGGATAATTGGAGCATCGAGATGAGGATTTATGGTACCGTTGCAGTAGAGGACTCAGAGGAGGTTATACAGCACTTCTACAGCAGGAATCTTACTGCTGGCAGGGAGTGCAATAGCAGCAGTGAAGCCTGGGTATGTTCTGCGGGGCAGTGTCTTGCCAGAAGGTTTCGCTGTCATGAAATCCAGAGTTAGACAGCTGGATAATGGTCCAGCACCACTCATGGCATCCCAGCAATGACTCTTTGATTACAGCAAATAGAAAAAGTGAGGACTGCACTCAGAAAGAAGTCAGGTAAATGCTGCATGAAACAAGCAATTGCAATCTCCTCTTGAACATGCCTGAGATTCAGCAAGGTGAAAGATCCACAGACACAATCTTTGAAAGCAGAGAGGATCCCAAAGGATGCATCCAAAACCCACTTCTCACCAGTCTAAGGCTTGATCTGTGAAACGCTGAGCATCCACAAGAGGTATCCAGTTTCTTCCCTAGAAACACATTGAGGTTTCTTCCATGTGTGGTCTAAATTCACCAAGATTAAATCAAGAATACGCCTATGCTGCCACTGTGCTCCAGGCAAAGGGCAAACCCTGCCAGCAGCCTGCAGTCCTTCCACCAGGTTCCAGCACCCATCTCATAATCATAACCCTTTGGGAAGCCTTGAGATGAGACAAAAAGCTTAAGAGTTTTTTGCTGGCTTTTGCTGTGCATCCAGGAACCAAGCCTGTGCTTAGGAGCTTGTTGAGCAGTGTTTACACACTTACATCCACTAAGCTTCAGCAGCTTTGCTACCTCTCAGTGGAGATGTTTTTAAAAACGTGTTTTTGATCCTCTGTTAGCTATCCGCTGGAGGTCTCGTGGAATCTAAATTAAATACCATTAGGAGACCTTTAATCTGCAGTGTTTCCAGTAAAACCAGATGGTGTCTCTTGAGCACACAGGCTCATTCACTGAAGACTCTCCCGGCACGCTTATCCTCCACGTTGGAGCTCAGAAAGCAAGCCAGGCGCTCAGCAAGCTGAAATTGGCTGGGTTCCCCTGCCCTCAGAAGGGAAAAGCCTGTCTGTGCCAGCCAAGGGTCTGAACCAGTATTTGCTCACAGGAAGGAAACCAAGGAATTTAGACTGCTCTTCCCAGCACAGTGCCAGGAGCATCTAAGAACCTAAAATGCTGTCCTCTGTCAAAACTATTCAGGAAGGCACAAATACTTGTGTCTGTCAAATTGTTTAATCTCTCTGGCTTAAGCTGCCTGTCCAAATTTGGAACCTAACTAGACTGTCTCCAGACCAATTGTAACTTTGCCTTATCCTTTTGTTAAGATGAGGAGGATTATTTGAAGCTTTTGTTCTTTACAAATCCCCTTGTGCAAAGGCAAAGGTGATGCTTTAGATGAAATCTTCATCCCGGGACTCTCAGATTAGAGATGCAGTCCTTTCCCATGAAGGACTTAATGTCATTGGATGTTGAAAATTGGTACTGCATCATTTGGGGGGATCTGTGATGCTCTAGTTCCCGTGATTGCTGCTTTTCTTCCTCTGAGCCCAAGAAGCTGTGGCTCTTCAGCCCTGCAGAAGGAGGCAGAAATCCTCATTCTTAATGTTAGAAACATAAAAATAAGCAAACCTTCACTTGAAACAAATTCCCTCTAACTGCTTACAGACGCTGGCTCCTCTGAAAGCCTTTGTTTAACAGCATCCCTTGTTTTTATTTTAACTTGAATGGTTGGCAATCAGCACCACTTAGCTAAACATAAAAAAATCTTAGTGTTGAATGCCTGTAAGCTAAACTCCCCTGGGAAAAGCATGACCAGGTGTCCCCTAAGAAGAACTGATACCCCTGAGAGGGGTCTTCAGGATATTTTTTAGGTGGTGCACAGATGTACAAGCCTACTGAAGACATGCAGCAAGGATACTGGCTGGGGGTCCCTCCCAGACCAACCACTTTAGAAAGCGACTGGCTCTGCCCAAGGAGCAGGGCACAGCAACAATGCACACCCATACCTCATGCATCCTCAAACCCTGTAAGGCCCAGGGCCAGAGTGTTCTGTATGGAGGGATAGTTAAGGATTTACACCTGCAAAAATGTCAGCTACTAGGAATTGCAGGTGTGGGAACAGGACATCTCCAGAGGAACATTCAGACCCAGGAGCAAGGCACAAGGCCGTGTTCCCATAGAGCAGGTACTGTGGTGAGTCATTTCCTTGCCCAGTTTTTTCCAAGCATTGATCAGAAGAGGAAGAAATGCCCCTTTTGTCAATGGGATACCCAACTGGGAGCTGTGCCAGTTTTGCTACGGTCTCGGGAGTTTCTTAGCATTGGTGGTTGTCTGAGGTATTTAAATACCTTTCTGAAGTTGAGTCTTCATTTACCTGGGTTTTCAGTTTGTCTTTTGTATAGTCTTTTCAGACTGTAAATGCTTTTTAGCAAGCATCTCTTTTATTATGTACAGCACCTAGCACCACAGAGCCCAATTGATATTGTTATTAAAAGCCTTGCTATGTACCACCAAGGGCAAAGGTGGATACTGAATCAAAGCAGTTCTCATTAGCAAGCCAGGCAGGGATGCCAGAAGAACTGCCACACTTCGTGACATGCTGCGTGTGCACCCAAGAAGTCACAAGCTCCTTTCAAAGCTGCCTGACATTCCCCTGTGATCTCCTTGCGTGATGCTAACAGGACCAGCAGGGAAGCAATGTCTGACAGGCACAGCCTTTGATTGCTATTGTAACATAGAGAATATTAGCAGAATTGGGCACTAAATCCATCTCTTAGTGCCTGTCTTGCCTGTATTACTCATAATTTTCTTGTTGCGGTGGCAGAGCCTTGCCTCCTAGGTAATCTTGTTGGCAAGTTGTGGTGACTTTGGCTTAGTCTTTGGGAAGTTGTTCTGGGGAGTGTAAAGTGGAACATCCCATAAGCAATTAGCAGGAGGAACACGTGCACTGCAGATGGTTAATCTGCCTGCTTTCATATGAACAAAAGAGAAGTCCCTTGAATGAAAGGAAACGGGTAACTTTAATGCAAGCTACAGTAAATGCAAATTAACTCCACAAATAAAGAAGCTTTTCTTCTTGGAGCCAAGAAAACATTTCTCGAAGTCTGTATTTTAGATATACAATAATACTTTTTATACCTCAGAAAACCATCCCTGCCGTGAGCAGTGTGATATCTTCCTTGCAGACTGTAATCAGTCCATCACCAGCACTCAAGGATGAATATTAATGTTTGATTGTTCTCTTTGTGTTCTGGCACGTCCAGTTGCAGGGCTGGAACCAGACTGACTTCCACTGCAGCCTGCAACCTGCCCAGCCTCAGGTTTAGTCTGGAGTCCAAAAAGGTGCCTCACACCAAGCAGTGGGGTATCCAAAGATCTCAGTATGGATCTCCTGCCCTCCTCAGCACTAGGATGTATCAGATTTTTAATCTGCTGATCCATGATGCTGCTAAGACCCTGTATCTGTCTATTCAGCTTGTCCCAGGGAGCTCATCCATTGATAAGGATGCTAGAGCTGAAGGGGGCTGTGTACCCCTTTAAGGACACTAATCCTTCCCCAGCTGCTCCAGGACAACCTGGGAGCCAGGCAAATGCAACAGCTTTAATCTGATGGGGGCATATTGTTGAGACAAAGAGAAAGTTTGGGGAGAAGGCAGCCCTTCTAGGCAAGGGAGTCTATTCCAGCTAGGATAATCACTGCTGCCCTCTCCCACCACATCAGTGTTGAGGCAGAAAGATGCCTCAGTTTAATATTCTTGGGCTGGGATCAAATTTTCATAAGCAGGGCAAAAGATGAGGGAGACAGAAGTCCACAGTTGCTGGGTGAGACAGGTCTGTGCTTATGGTGCAGCTGGAGTCACTGCTAATAACCTGGCTACTGCAGATGCAGGGGAAGAGAGTGGAGCCAGATGGAGATGACAGGCTGGGCCAGGCCAGGTGGCCAAAGAGTCTGGGGAAGTATTGCCTGAAAATAAATATGACCACGCATTCAGGGTGATGCCCCAACTTCGAAACTACCCGGCACAAAGTCCCATAGGACTAACCCCTGTCTCCCTCAGCGCTCACTGGGGCAGGTCTCACCAGCATCATGAGCCTTAGCACTGCTGGTTTCACCTCCACCCGGCAAAAAAAAAGACAATAATGCAGGAGACAATATGAACACCAATTCCAGCAAAGGCTCGCTCTTTCTATCTGGAGTTCATGAAAGGGACATGAAATCCAAAGCAGTGTCAGGCTTCTCAGCCCATTCCAGCATGACAGATTTGGAAATCAGTGAAGCTGATGGCATTTGGGGGGATTTGGTTGCAGATGGATCAAAGAAAATCCATCCCAGGAGACAGCATTTGCAATGAGAAACAGAATCTGTGTGAGACAGGGAGGAGGGAGCACAGTGGGGGTAGAGGAAAGGACACAAAGCAGAAGATTATTTGAATTTCCTTCTCCTTCAGGCTCTTTATTAACACCCTGCCAGATCCCTCTCCCTGGCTGTTGCAGTGATGGTGGGGGAGAGGCTAAATGTGATGGCAGTTTGGTGCAAATCAGGGGCAAGAGAGACTAAGGCATCTACACATTCCACATCCCTCATGACAGCCCTGGGAGCAGAGGGGCGATAAAGGGAACATGCCAGGGAAAGGGAGGGAATAAAGGACTGGCGACAGCTCCTGTTTCTCGTGCCTCATCCAGGTGACCTGCTGCAAATACAACCCTGAGAGGTGCTAATAGGAGAAGCTGAAATATCCTGGTCAATCCACACCTGCTCTTATCTGTGCATTACCTACTGTCAACATGGCTGCGCCAGTCGAGCAGCTGCTTGCCTTCAAGGCTTGCCTGCAAGGTGGCACTCGTGGGCTGATCTTCAGCAGGTCACACAGGCAGGGAGGGAGAGGAAAGCAGCTGTGGCCGTTACTGGGGTTTAAGTCTATCCTGGGGCTGTAGAAAAGGGGATCTTATGGTGTGGAAAAGAGCCGAGTCTCAGCCCTCAGATGTGAAGCTATTGCCATGATGCTGTCAGAGCTGCTGCTTCTCCACTGGCTTCCTAAAGAGATAAGACTTATATGGACCTGCTGAATGTAGGAGCTCCATGCAGTCTGAAGGACTGCCAGCCCCGACCCCTGAATCTTTTAAACCTTCAGGCCATTTTTACAGAGAGACAGAGATCCTAGAGAGAAGTCCCTTCAAATGCTGTGAGCGAATGGATGTGGATGTAGATGATTAAACAGAAGAGGGGGATCCTGTTCTCCACAGTGGCACAGCAGCTGAAGCTCAACCCCATGGTATACAACAGAGAACACACACATACATGCACACAGATGCCTACACACAGAAACAAAGCCAAACTGGGATGCACCTTGGGCAGGTCTGGATGCCAGAGAGTGCAATCATGAGAGATGGAGGCACAGGAAAGATGGCTCTGCAGATTGATACAGGCTCTGAGGCAGCTCTAAGTCATTTCCAAAATAAGGACACATATAACCAAATGAAATAAAGTAAGGACTGAGGGAGACAGTAAGGAGATGGGGTAACTCCTCACTCTCCTTAAGGTGCCTCTGCGGGTGGGCGACTGAGCAAGCGCCTGGAAGCCTCTGCTCCATCAGTGGCAAGGGAAGTTACAGCAACACCAGTGAGACAGGCCCTGGAGTATTAGTGCTAATAGCCATCTCAACCAAATTAATTCAAATTGCGTTCAGTCGACCATTAAAACATTGTTGGTGGTAGCGCTTCCCCATCCGCTCACATTTTCGTGAAGTAATTAAAGCCATTAGAATGTAAACCAGCTTTTTTTGGCTTGGGAAGGAACGAAAGCAGGAAGGAAAAAGGGAAGCTGAGCCACAGCTCAACTAATTCAGCTAATATTCCTGTTATCTCCACATGGACTAATTAATTCCCCTTCTCCAACCATTTCCATACTGTTGCATAGGCTTGTATCCTCTGCAGAAGTGCCTACACCTCCATGCAGTGACAACCCCTGACCCGAGCTTAGCATCCACCTCAGGGAGGATGCAGGCAACTGTATTTTCATCCCACCAACCCTCACCCTTCAGGTGTTCACATTGCTGCATGAGTCTGTTCTCTCCCTCATCACAAATATATGGGAGGAATTGAAAGAGCATACAGGGTTTGTGCTTGAAGGAAAGAACTCCCCCCATGAGTCCCTAAACACATGGAGATAAGCAAGAGATTCAAGGTAACCACACTGTCCTGGGAAGTTATTTCATGGCTGATAAACCCTTCCCATGATGTTCAGCAACACGAGTACCCTCTAGTGATGGAGCTACTGGTGCAGGATCTTTATTTATTAGGCAATCAAACAGAAATGGCATTACTGATGGCAGACTGCCAGAGCAAGTGTCTGGGGCTTAATTCGTTGCCCTTTGCCCAGTGCTGGCTTGCCAGAGGGCAGGAACAACTCAGGGCCGACGGAATATGTGGTGGGGAGGGCTCTGTGCCGAGTCCAGTGGTTAGAGAGAAATGGGCTATAAAGTGGAGAAAGGGATGCCCAGCAAGGTGATGACGGTTGCTGGGGAGATGAAAAATGGCTTGACAATGCCAGGGAGGTGGAAATCCTGCCTGCAGGGTTGGTTCTGCCTAAGGACACTTTTCCAGACTATCTTGGTTAGGCAAGAATGGAAAAGCTCTCCCGACTAGATGCAGCAGTGACTGACCTGCTGCTCATACAGCTTCTTGCCCTCTTCCCTCCTGCCTCATCCCTGCTGAACTGTTATTGTGGAATGGCTGGTTTCTCAGGACATACTGAGGACCTGGCAGCAAAAGCCATTCCTCTGCCCACACCAAGCCTTAATGCTGCCCCCAAGCACCTCTACCAGTATGATGGAGAGACAGCAATAGCAGGCAGGAGAAGTAAAATATCCCTGGAGTTTGCAGCCAGATACATTACAGGATGAAACAGCACCCCATACCACTGCTTTCACAGCTTTCTCAGCAAGGTTCAGCCCAGGCCCCAAGGAAGACAGGTTGGATGTCAAGTCTAGGACATCCTTTACACAGCCCTAGGATGTCATTTTATTGGCACACTTGGACAGCAAATAAAAAACTCCATTCAGGAAGCTAAGGAGCAAATTTACCTCTGGGGTTACTGAGGCAGTAGGTACTGGTGAAAATAAGATTTTGCTTAGGAAGTACATTGCTATTGATTCCTGGGGAGCAAGGGGTGCCCATAGAGCCATCTTCAAACTGGAGTCCCCACTAGCAGCTGCTTTTGCACACATGCTGCAGAGATCTTGGAGTAAGAAGCACTGGGAAGCAGTAGGAGGAGGAAGGAGCTGCATTTATCTGGCAGCTCTTTGTAGCAGGGCTCCACTCAAGGCTGCCCAAATTCCCCAGCGCAATCTCGCTGCTGCTCTCACAAAGTGCTCCTCTGGGAGCGAGAAGGACGGCACAATGCATCAATCACCACGGGCATTCATCCCACCTGGGCCTCTCAGCGCGATGTGGGGAGTGACGCTTTCAATCAGGCAACATTAAAAATAAGAGAGATTCACTCTTCCATTGGCATCAGCAAAAAAGATAGAAAGAGAAGATGCCAATTGAACCCAAGGGGCTAAATAGCGCCTTTCACTCAGTTTTCTATGGGCTCCCAAAACTATGGGAGAAAATTGAAATCTGTCTCCTTGTGTCTCCTTTTATTTCTTTTTTAATTAATAATTCCTGGTATGCAAGGCCTTGTGCCGGGGCTGGTATTGTGGGTGATGAATCCTGAGTCAGGCGGCGGGGAGGTTTGTGTCCTATCAGCGTGTGCTTGCCGGGGTTTGGGATAATGTGCCTGCCGGCTTGTCAGGTGCTGATGGGGAGCAGGAGGGGTGGGGGGGGCTGAATGCATTTTTGATTGCTATAATTGCCACAGATTGGATGCTTGAGAGGAGCTAATTAACGAGGAGGCTATGGGCGGATTATACTTGCAGAACAGAATCCCATGCAGATCCTTTCCCTTTGTGCCACATGTATGAGATCATTGGTAGGTGATTATGACTGTGAATACGGCGCTAATTTACTTTGTACGTCTGACGAAAATCCTGTACATAATAAACAGCAAAGGCAACTCAAAGTGGCCCAGTTCATAGGGGAAGGACAGCCTTGCTGTTAAATCACTGAACCCAGAGCTGAGCTCCTGAGCTGAGTGACAGTTCTTCCCCCAGCCTCAGTTTCCCCCCCTACCAAAGGGATAAGGCAAGCTTATCCTATGTATCTATGGATATTTGCAAAGCATTGTGCACCCTGTCAGGGAAGATGCTGTAAAGGGAAGATCAGAAATATCATCATGCCATGGGAGATGCAAAAATAGCAGCCAGAAAGTTACGCACTTGGAAAAAATACACGTCTTTGTGAGCACTCCTGCTCTCAGAAGAAAGGACTCTAAGCAGCAGAGCCAGCTGTCTCTGCAGCCTCAGGATTAGAGAGAACTGACAGGCAGAATGAGCTCTGCCATCCTCATCCTGCTGCTCCGATGTTGTCTCACCAACATATCTCCTGTATTCTCCCAGGCTTACCTCTGGTCAGGGGCCCTGAGTGGAAAGAAGCAAAGGTTTCTCTTTAAATGTAGCTTTTACCCTGCTGGAGACGCTTGGGCTGGCATTTAACAAAGGCTCTGACTTCAGGGCAAGGCTGCACTTGTTTTTCTGTCTGATCGCTGGGCATTCCTGGTGACTGAAACTGAGGAACTGCCCTATACCTACGCTGACAACATAACATCACTGGCCAAGCAGGGAAAAGAGTTAGTTTGCAGAGACCGAGTATCCATCCATCCATCCATCCAAATCCATCCACCTATCGTTCCCTCCAACCTTGAAGATTTTAGGAATAGGTTAGACTGCAGTATATCCCTGTCTTGATTTGAAGAGCTGAAGAAGGGTTTGCCCAGGGTCCTTTCACTGATGTGTGTGCCAGTGGGAGTTAGGCTGGACAAGACTAGAGATCTTTGGCTTTTCCAAGCAAGGCAGAAGTTTCCTAGCAGGAATACTTTGCTGGGAGTCAGGCAGTTTGATTATGTACCACTAGAATATTTTAGAAAGTTGCAGTATTCCTCGCAAATAAATCACATCTTTCCATTCAAAAATGGAAGTGACATTTACAGTTTTGGTCAGAACATTTATAGTATTGGGCAATTTTCACTCAAAATGTTTTCTGCACTTTTCAATTGAATTTTTCTTTTAGTGTATGGGGGAGGGAGTGTTTTGTTTGGGGTGTTTTGTTGTTTTGTTGAGGTTTTTTTCATTAGAGTCAGCATTTTCAGAGGAAAAGAAACAAAAGCATTTTCCAATGCTTTCCAAACTAAAGACATCATTTCAGACTCCGAATTATACACAGGGAGTTGATCTGTGGGAAAAGGTCTGTTTTACCATGGACATTTTCTGATTACTGTTACTGTTTCAAGAATGGCCCCCCATTGATGCAAAAATGAAACACTGGGGAGTGGACAGGGTGGAAGGCAGGGATCAAACCCAGCAACATGGGGTCACCTTCAAAGACAATGTGATGGTAAGCTCAGCAGGATGGGGGTGGTGGGAAGAGAGAGGACACGTTAAGAGAATGTTGTAAGGGGATTCGTCTTTCTTGACCTTTCACATTGAAATATTGGCAGGATTTGCTTTAATTTCTAAACAAAATATGTATCTCTGGTGCTGAGGAGAGACAGGTTGTCACAGATGTGGAACAAGCCAGGCGCAGATACTGGTGGTGCACATTGCTAAAGGAACTACATTAGCATGTTGGCATTTGGGCTGGTGCCTTATCACAGGCTGACTTCTGAATTAGAAGTAATTCCAGATACTCTCCTTATCCCGCAGCGGTTTGTTATTTTATTATTAGGATTGATTTTTGTCCTGTTGAGCTCTGCCTTTTCCTGCTGAGCGGCCAGAGAGGCCAAGTCCTCAGCTGGGGAGGGGAGAGGGCAGCCGTGAAGGCACAGCCTTGTCTCCCAAAAGCACCCGTGAGGAATGAGGTGCGGGGCTGTCTGATAAGGGATGGGAGGGGAGGAGAAGAAAGGCCTGATGTCAAACCTGGCCTTGACAATGAAGCACTATCCAGGCATGCAGGCTGGCAGCCTTAGAGTGTGCAGCCAAGATAACAAAGTGCCATGGTTAGTGACCACCTCCCTTGTGATGTCAGCGTGATGCTGTCCCTTCTGTCACTTCCCAGCATCCCTGTTCCCAAGACACATCTTCTGGGGGATGCTAAAATGCCGCTCCGGCTCTGGGTCCCTCTCTCCAGCCACCCCGTGATGTTCAGACAGCATTCCTCCCTGCTGACAGCCCTCTTCAGGCTGGTTCTGGGATCTACAGAGGGTTCTTCTCATCTTAAAAAAAAAAAAAAAAAATAATACTATAGAGCATTTATTGGCCAATAGGTAAAATTTATGGGCCAATGGGTTCTTTTATGACTGCAATGATCATTAATGAAACTTTAGTGGCCCTGTTGGGACTATGGAAGAGAATAAATGACCTCCTGCTAGTCATTGTCTCCCTGGTTTCTAGGACTCCGCACCAGAAATGATCCAACTTCATTTAAGAAGAATCAGATTAAAAACAGATTAAAGTAAAAGCACCTCGTGCCCCTGCTCTGATTTAACTGTGATGGAAAACAGACCATGAAGAAACTTTATAATGGGAGGAAGCTCATTTAAATATTCCCCTCCCAAAAGAAAGAGATTTAAGAATTAAATGAATGAGGAGATTTTGCTTTTAATTAGATTAGCTTTCTATAATAGCTCATTATGGACCACTCAAGAGATTTGGAAGAAAAAAATGTTTTACAATGTACCTGGAAAACGCTGCATTAGAAACCAGCAAACACTGCCCCTTCACCATCAGTTCCAAAAACTGAAATTCAAACTAGTTTCGACTTACAAATCACTCATCTCAAGTGGCTGCAACTCCTCCAGATCCTCTCTGCAATTATATGGCTTTATAAAGAAAGCGAAACAGAGGCTTGAGATTTGTAAACCTTAATACATTTGCTAAAAATTCTCCCTTTTCCCCATGGAAAGACGGATTTTATTTTTGAGTGTCAGATGTCTGGCAAGGCCACGTGATTTCATTTCATCTTTCCAAATTTCAGTCCTACCAAAAATAAAGACTGGACGGAGCTATCCCTTCTGGGTTTGAAATGACAGCTCAATTCAGAAGCGTTATGGTGAGGTTAGACTAGAAGTTTCGTGTCTGAACTTGAAGTATTTGGGCCATACAATAACGCCACAGAAAGGACACATACACACTTATCATTTCATCCATCTCCGATTGTGATTTATATTTAGTGTCAGGTTCTTTTGGATGAGCTGAAACTAATAATCACAGCAGGCTTTTCTTACAAAGTGGGATTGAGCGGTTGCTTACCCCATTACAGTTGGTGTGAGCAGGCAGTAAAGTAGATCAATAGCACTCTTTGTTTACAAGCTTTCCCTGTGCTGCATGTTCACAACTATCGTCTTCCCCTTTTCTTTATCTCTCCACCTGCAGTGGTTGCTATGAACCAGCATTCAGCAGCCGGCAGTACCAATATGCAGGCATCTCAGTCCTGCGCTGCAGGATGGATCTTGCACCTTTCACATTGGGATCCTTACATCCCTTTCCCAGCCATTCTCCTGGGATACACAAAAGCTGCTACAGGGAGAGACTCTGCTCCCCAGAATCTGGCTACCTTGGAATTGAGCATGTTTTCTTTGTGACCTAGCAGTTAGAGAGGAGAGAGGCATTTACAGAGGATGCTCTGCTCCACTCCAGGAAGGGGATTTAAGGCAGGTGGGACAATAAGTATGCCAGGTGGCCACTTTATCCCATCATCTCCTACAGGACCAGCTCAGATCTGACTCGTTAGGGGCTGAAGAAGCTCAAGAGAGCTGAATCTTGCCTGGGATCCTCTGAGGTTTCATAAGGCACACTCCAGTGCAACCACACTGAACACTGGAAAGCCCTGCTGTCTGTGACACTGAGGGGTCAGGCTGGGTGACCACAGCCATGTCCCTGGGCAGCTGGTGCTCATAGGGAATGGCCAAAGCAGCTCACCAGGGCCATCAGTCTTCTGGTGCAAGGCTGCTTGGTCAGTGGCTGCTTACCCAGCTGCTAGAGCTGTTCAGCCCTTTTCTGTCAAACCACTTGGCTTTGAAGAGAATTTTTAATTCCAGTTTCATTTTGTTATCAGAACTAAAACCTGTTTCTAAAGCTGTTAAGATTGGCTTAATTCGATTTATACTTCCTTTGCAAAGGCAAACAGATGACGTTTACAAGCATCTCTGATCGCATGCCCTTGTAAATCTGTGCCGGTACCAGGACCAGGACAGAAAGTGAGAAGTGCCATTAATGAATACAACATTTCATCCCTATCCACCCACCATGTGATTCTGTTTGCTCCCCACTGAGCTCACCAGGGCTTGGGAGATGCTTTTAATCATATATCAGATAAGAGGAACTCAGCCTAACCATTCTTGGCCTTGAATGCATACAAATAGGCTTTATGTTAATATCTGCAGATAGTTTCTCAGAGGAGAATGATAACTCCCAAGCTTCTCATGTTCTGGGGTTCTCCAGGCAATGGAGGGGGACAGATGCAGCTGTGAGCTGCTAGCACAGTCCAGGGGCAGGGGCAGAGGCAGAATCACAAATATTCAGGCTAATTCACCCATGGGGATGCCAGCAGCCCTATGAGGTCCTGGCACCTCAGAGCACCCAGGGGGCATCCTATGGGTGGTCTCCTGAGCAGAGCTGGGCAGTGTTTTTTCGGTGAATTGAGAGGGCTGTTTTTGCTGAACACCAGACTTTCAGGAGAGATGGAGCTATTTCAGAATTCAGGTCAAATGCAGCAAGGAGCCTTGGTGGAGACGAAAGGAGGGCGTTTTGAGAGAGATGTCAAAACATTTTCTCTCTTTCTTTCCCCCCCCCCGTTGCAAAGTAATTTTTTTTTTTTTTTCCTTCAGAAATTGCCCTAATTTTCTGGAGACACTAAAACAAAGCACAGACAAACAAATTCATGTGCACAGGATCAAGCGGAAGATGGGGGCTGACTGAAACCCATAGTTTCCTACTTTTGTTTTCACTTGGGGAGCACAGGGAGCTCAGGAAGGGAGGGGGCTGCTCTTATAAAGGGGAAAAAATCTCCTTTTTACCTCACCCAAATCATTCTCCGCAGCCAGACCCTTACCCTGCAACTTTGTTAGTGAGCCAGCAACTCCTCTAGAGCAGATAAGGATGGAGTAGCTGGGACAATGTCCCATCAAAGTGTCCTATTGCTAGGCCTTCAGGGTGTCCTTACAGGCAGAGTTCGGAGGCTCCAATTCATAAGTTTTTCAGGAAAAGAGAAGGAGTTGCCAAGTTCACTGCTGCGGTGGCAGTGCCCTGCTCCCCACTATCCCCACTGAGCCGGCTGCCTGGGGAGGCACGTCTCTGCTGTCCCCATCCCCACAGCACAGCAAGGGAGAGGCTTTCATTCCTCCCATGCTGTCACCCCAGCACTATCTACCCCTGCTAGAGACTTGGAAATTAAAATAGACAAAACAAGCAGCACTGCTTGCGGAGGCTAATGTACCGTAATGCTCTGAAACACAGGCAGCCACTGCCTCGCCCTGAGCAGAGGGGATGTGTGTGAGAAATGTCGGTTCTTCTGACAGCAGTTATTTCAACATTAGCTTTCTTTTCTACTTCAAGTAAGGCATTTACTTTCCCCCAGATCATAATCTCCTTACGGAGAAGAGCGGAGGGCGGTGGGGAAAAGACAGAACAATTACATTTTTTAACACAGTCAAGGTCGGTGGAATTTAAATCATGGGAAAACAAACAGAATTTAACTGCCTGGTTGAAGTCACATTCATGTCGTGGGTATTTATGCCAATTGTCACTAACAACAGGAAGAGATCAGATGTTGCGGAGAGCCTGAGTGCTGGCTGGGCAGCAGGAGCTTACTCTGCCCATCAGCGTGTGATCTTCAGAGCAAGGCTGGGATGTGTGCATGTGCACATGCATCCCTGCATGTGACAAGATGTGTGTGATTGTGCTCGGTCCATGTATTTAGTGGCTATCCTAGAAAGACCTTTGCTGGGCAACCTTAATCTCACACCTTAATCCCACTTTGCACCTCTGATCTGGTGAAGAAAGGGTAGCTCATCTTACTGGAACTGGCTGAGCGTGACTGCAAGATTAACTCTGAATATCAATGCAGGTGTATCTTGACTGTCTCCTCCAACAGAGGAAATTCTCCAGCTGACTGTAACTCTAAATAGAAAATGTAATGTACATGTGGAATCTTCTGTTATTTGAATGGCAGTTTATCTCGGATCTCAGAGCAAGCTTTTCATCTAGCTGACAGATGCAAACACTGATCAGGGTATGCTATGTGTCGTACAGACAAAGGATTTCCACTTCAGCAGCCACCCCATGAGCCAGGCGAGCACACAGCATCCCTCAACATGTCTCTGTTGGCACGCTTCATCTGGTATGGGTCAAGACCTAGCTTACCCTTTCCCTGCAATGCAAATTTGCTAAGAGACATGTAAGTGTACTCATTTCTGCATAGAGGCAGCATGGACACCTTTCAAGGTCCAATCCATGCAATTTGGATGGAGTGGGTATGGCTGGGACCAGGGGCACAGTGGGCTCTAAATACCAACTGCTGATATTTTACTTCCCTGAGCATCTCCCCTCAGCCAGCTGAGCAGAGTCCTAATGGGTCAGTTCCACAGAAAACGGTGACATTTCCACTCCAGGAAAAAAAATAAACAAACGCATACAGCCAGAACCACTGAGTTGTTTGAAAGGATAAAATGCACTTAGAAACCCCCCTGTTCCAATTCCCAAGCAAACATGTCCATGGTAATTAAATGGAGTGCTTTCACCCAGAACAGCTCCAGCATGGGAAAGGGTTTTAATGCACTGACCAAGGGGGAAAATCAACTTGCAAGAAGAGCTCTGGCTTTGTCCCCTGGGCCTGGGCAGGGGCATGGCTTAACAACCTGTTTTAACCAAATTGCTCTCAAAAAGCAGAAAGGAAAAAACTCTCTGGCAAGTCTGACCCTTGGGCATCTCAAAGATACAGGCACAAACTGTGTGAGATGCTGGCTTATATGAAAGAAAAAAAGGGAGAAACAAAGTCTCATTTGGGGAGCGGAAAATAAAGGAGGGAAGAGGACAGGCAGATCATCTGCTGGATGGTGGAGCTGGATTCAAACTCGTCCCAATGCATGATGGCTCCAAACAGGACCCATAAATCATGCCCAGTGAGAGCAGTTTTCAGCTGGACTTCAGCATCCCCTTAGCCAGCTCCCTGCTGTGACCATACTCTGTGCTTGGTTTATTTGTTTAGGAGACTCTTTGAGGAAGGAAGAACATAGGAACTCACTGCACCTGAGGAACCAGACAAAATAATTAGCAACATCAGTGAAAATAAATTAAACATGCACCAAAAGAATGGGAAATCTTCATTCCCAGCCTCTGGACAACACTCTGCAATGGTGATGCTGGAGACAGAGGGTGGTGTTAAACTATCCGTCACAACAAGAACATGGAAATTCCAGCGGCACCGCACACATCTGCACAGATGGGAAAATTACAGTTACTGCTTTGGTAGTATGACAAGTAATTTTTTTGCACCCCAAAAAACAACTCTATAGTGGGAGGAATGTGTCAGCTGCAATTTTATCACTTAATGAAATAAATCAACCAGACGAAAAGAAGAGATGAGGACGAACCCACACAGTCTCATGGGAATACAAATCCACATGAAGCCAGCTGCTGGTGAGCAAACATCTTGTCTCAAAGATATTGGAGCCACCTTTGGGGTGGCAACAACAAATTCCCCAAGTGGGGAAGCATCCTTGAACTTTCTCCAGCCTCTGGGGCTGAGGTTTCAGGAACACATGGCCACTGAGCTACAAAAAGGCAATTTCTTGATCGGCTGAGCAACAACCTCAGGGGACTCTGAATTGAGTCCTGCTCTTCCTGAGCATCCTGTTGGGATGCTGCTGTGTCTCCTAAATGGAGCAAAACTGGAAAACCTAGGAGGCTGATATCTGTAGGATGAGTGGAGAGTGGCAGCAGAAAGAGTCAGAAAGAAAAAGCAACGCAGAAAGGCTGGGAGAAACATCATGGCCTAACCCGGCAAAGATGAGGAAACAATGCTGGCACTCACCAAAGACTAAGTAGACTGAGTAAAACTAGAGCAGAAGAATCGGAGCAAGGTTTGGCTTCCACTCCCTTGTCATGTAAAGGAGGCAGCAAGTGTATGGCAGGTAAAGAAGGAGCTTTCCGCAGCTGGAGCCCAAGACAGCCACCTTTAGCCAAGAATACGTAACACTGTCTGATAAGATAATCCCCAAATGCCCATAGCACCCATCTCTGCAGAATGGAGATTTTACAGCAGAAAATTGATTTTCAGAGGCTCCCTCATTAATTTTCATGGCACCCACAGTGTGGTTTTAGAACAAGCAGAATTATTAATGTTCAAAGTTACTTGAGCACTGTTGGGAACACAAGGCCCTCCAAGAGTCAAAGCGGGTCTGAAAAACTGGGGAAGTAAAAGCCAGAATTGAGCAGGTACATCCTTCAGGGCTCAGCTGGGCTTGCCCTCAGAGGCAGGCAGAGGGAGAAAAGCAGAAACCCTGGAGAAAATTCCCCATGCTCCATTGATGGCTCTGCTGTTTGGAAGGGAAAAAATACCACAGACATTTAGCTTTCAAAAGTGGGGAGAACTGTCTAATTGACTAGTTCAGGGCTGCCCTGATTCTGAGCCACCCTCGGCTTCTAGGGAGAGGGACAGTAGGCAATTAGGAAAGGCTGAATATTCACGAGGGATAGAGCTTGCTGGTGGCTGGCAATGATGCTCTTGCCCTTGAAATCACATCTGAGCTTTGGTGACATCTCAGCTAATTAATGAGAAAACCAGCACAAGTCTCCCAGATTGAAGTATTAGCTCTGGACAGACATAAACCAGTACCCCTAAACTATCCTGAATTATATCCTGGCTAACACTGGAGGGAGGATAGGAGCCAAACAGCTGCAAACACATCTCCATCTTGTTCTCCTCCGTCTGCCTTTGCACAAACATCCTCATTCCCAAGCATCTCAGTGCTTTTGGGCTGCCCCACGCCCATCTCCTGCTTCTGCCTGCCTCCAACTATCCCTAATGACATCTACTGCTTCGTGTCTCCAAACACAAGATTCCACCACAGCAAGCTGGAGGATTTTGCTGTGCCAGGGGATACTCGTTGGCTGGCACCATATCATCTGTGATCTCGCCCCATTGGAGCAAGAGAAAATAAGTACCATTTGTTAACATGCCAATCGTTCTTTACACTGGCTGATTAAAAAATAATTACCCGCAGCCATTATTGAGCACTCTTGCAAATGAGCTGTGGGAAGCTGTGACCGTGCGCTCAGCACACAGTGTGCCTTGCCTGTTTCAATATTATTTTAATTAAGTATCTGGGTGAAAGGCCTTTCTAATGTAACTTTCATCATCAGAGGGCAGGCCTCCACACTCACCTGAGAGGTGCCGGACTGGTGTAACCCAGCATCGCTTCAGGCTGCTTCCAGTGTGGTGGCACAGTGCAACCTACTGCTTATTCAAATTCAAAAGGAGCGACCTTAGGCAGACCCATGAGGAGAAGAGCTCTCGTCTACATCCCAGGGACATGGTTACAGCAGAGAGCTGGAAGGCATCACTAAGCCCTCAGACTGATTAGCTACGGACACATGACTTGGGCTGGGACGTGGACAGGGTTAGGGTTAGGAGGTGGAGGCAGTAGCCGAGGACATCCCTTATGCCTGGGAGACTTTGAGCTGGTTTTCTTGCCTGCAGAAGAGACCAGCACTGCTGAGGCAGGCTGGCCCTCCTGGATGGGCAAGAGCAGAGGACCTCAGTGAGAAGAGGTCTGGGAGAGCTTCATCGCACTGCAGGATCACAGGCACACAGCACACCTTCACTTGCCATGGACTTTTTTATGTTCTTTTCACAAAACACTTTGCAAAAGAAAAACACAGAAGAGGTGGAGGAAAGCCCACGCGTGCTGGTTGCCCATCCGCCTCCCACAGCTGCCTTTGTGCATGACTCAAAGCAGCCACATTAGGTAGTTCCACCTCATTCTTATTTACGTGTTTTCCCCTTTCTGCATCCCAGCTGGGGCTGTATTTAGCAGAGCACACAGTGACCGTGCTTTTTTGGGGGGGGGGGGGGGTGCCCTTTCACATGTGCTTACATTCTCTCATGTAGCATTTGAGCTGCAGCACTAGTTTCAATTATCTCTTGTTTGCAAGCAAATTAACTCAGCAAGCACATTTCAGATCTTCAAGCCGGTGTAAAACTAACAAACATTGCAGAGAAGAAATCAAATTACCACACAGATTCAAGCCATATGAAACAGCCCCAGAGGTTCCTCTTGATCTCTCAACTGTCTCTTACCTGTCAAAATTCCCTTGCCAGTTATTTCTATCAGGATAAAAAGAAGCTCCTGAGCAGGTAAATCCTTTCAGACCTGGCAACAAGGAATTGCAGCAGGGTTAGGGCTTGATGCTGAGCCTGGGGCTGGGTCCTTGCCACATGCACCGTTTTGGAGGATGCAAAACCTGAAGAGTAATAAGGTTATTGTACACAAGAAGAAAATTCTTCACAATGAGAACAATCCGCTATTGGAATAATTTCCCCAGGAAAGCGGTGGATTCCCCCGCACTGAACATTTAAGATTCAGCTGGACAGGGTGCTGGGCCATCTTGTCTAGACAGGGCTTTTACCAAGAAAGGCTGGACCAGATGATACTTGAGGTCCTTTCCAACCTGATGTTCTATGATTCTATGAAGACGTTGAGAAAGGTGCAGCTATAACAGGCTATCATAGCCCAAATTGCTTGCAGTGAGGTGAATAAATGATCTCTTACTGTTTCTTTGGCAGAGTCGGGCTGGTAGTCCTCTACTCCTGAAACAACACAGAAATGACATTGCTTTTTGATCAAATCAACCCATTTCCCCAACCAATTCTTCTTTGTGAGTTGAGAAATGCATTAATACCAGTAGACACTCCAGGAACCTGAAACCCTGAGCTTCAGACTTTGAATAGACAGGAAAAAAAAAAAAAAAAAAAAAGAAAAATCAGAGGGGTTTTCCCTTGCCTCCCCAGAAACATATGTTCTCACCCAGCTTTTCTTGGCAGAAGTAAATAACACATTTCCCAAACAGCTCTAGTTACTGCAGATGACTTCATTTCCCATCTCGGACACTGCTATGGCAGAAATCTAGGAGAACTGATTAGACCACATTAGGTTAGATAGGGAGCCTGGTGATGAAAAGCTGCTGCTGCTGTCTCTGCACCCATTTGAGACCATTAGTGACCTCCTTCCCTCTCACCAGGGATGCTGCCCCATTGCTGAATTCTGCTTTAAGTGTCTGCACCGTGTCTCTCAATTTCATCCTGCAACCCACAATCACATTTTTCCCCTGTGTGCGCTTCCCCCACTGAGGTGAGCTCCAGGAAAACAGGAAGGAATTGCTGTATACATAGTTTATCAACACACTTTGGGACCCCTTGGGATAAAGCTTGCTGGATCAGTGCACTTTGCTATTATGAGGATGTTGATGAGTATCCTACTATCCCCTAAAAGCCAGCCTAGACATTTCCAAAGCCTCTTTTATTTTTTTAATGCAATAACACTTCCGTGTAGCTTTCCCCAGGTAATTGCTGTTTCCAGTGTAGTTTCATACTAGGTCACTCAGATAACCTGGAAAGAACCATTTGCCAGTCCCTCCTGTCTTCAGCATAAAGCTACTAAATCTTATTTGCTACCACATTAAGCTGGCTGAGAAGGGAGCAAGGGCTATGGATGCAGTGCAGTATGCTCTAACAGTCCCCTTTATTTTATATTTCCTTGGATAATTTCATGGTCCATTAATTTCCTGTAGTTGCTCCCTGCAAACACACACACGTCACCATGGTGTGTAAGTCTCCTTCTCGCTAGCACAGGGACCAGGCAGATTACACAAGTAGTGGTTACACCTGCTCTGGGGGCACAGAAAAAGTGTCTCATCTGCATCCAGTGCAATGCAGAGATGCTGATGTCCACTGCAGTTGGTACATGTGAAATGCACATGTGCATGCACTGAGCTGAACTACTGGGTGAGGGCTGGCCCAGATTGCCCACGCCCCAGCACAGCACGGTTTGTATGACACCCATCTGGCAGAGGCACAATGTAGAAAATACACTAGGGAAAGCATGGCAGAGGAAGCAGAGGGTGCATTCCCCACCAGCCAGGCCCTCAGCTAGAGCAGGAGCATCCCATCACACTCCACAGGCAGAGCAACATCTGACCAGCCCCAGCTCATAGCAGCTCACCCCAAGCAGCCTACAGGTCGCAGTGCCCACAACATCCCACTCTTGCAAAGAACGCAGCTAAAGCCTCATGTAAGACTGCTGCACTGGAACCCAAGACAAAATCTTTCCCTTATTTTTAAATCATCTGGTGGAAAAAAAAAGAAACAAATCTGTGCATGAGGACTTTGCAGCTGCATTATGCTAGTTAGTTCTGAAACTTGTGGAATTAGGGAGCCGCTTCCTGGCAGCAAAGTCTGTGCCCAGAAGCTGCAAACCTGAATTTGCAGGGAGAGATGATTCTGTCCCCCAGGAAGAGGCTGGGGGCAGCAGGATGGCAGCCCTTCTGGACAGGCACAGTGTGGGTGGAGGGGACTGATAAGACTGATGTCTCTCCAAAATGACAGCTTGCTTGGAGTTCGCTTTCTCTCTCGGACAATTGAACTTCGACAAAAAGAGCCGGAACAGAATGTGAATCCTGCCGAGAAAGGAAAAAAAAACAAACCACAACCCCCAGCAGAACAAAGGGAGGGAGGCAGACTTGGTGGATCTAAAACACAAAGAAATGTTATTCATGGGCATTATTGATTAAGTTTTCCTCACCAACACATACGTAAATACTTATCTCTCAGATGAATAAGAGGCTCTGTAATGCTGGAGGGAAGAAGGGAAAAGATTATTGAAAATGTGAGGGTCAGAGAAGCATCCAGCTGCAACGGATGCATTGAGAAGATAAACAAAGACGTCTTTGCCAACACACTGGTCTGCCAAAGACCAAGTGTGATAGAAGGCAGCGATTTTCAGGCACTAAAAGCAATGCTTGGGCTTTGATAACAGTAAAATAGAGATTATGGAGCAGATCCTCACCTGGGTTAATTCAGTGCCAGGGCTCCAATCACAGGGCAGCTAGACTGATTCACATTGTCTGAGGATCCTGCTCACTTTGGACAAAGCAGCCCATTAGCAGAAGGGCAGAAGCAGAGATTTATGACAACCTCTGTAGGGCAGGAACAAAAGGGAAGAGCAACCATGAGTGGGATCAAAGGAGAAAGAGGAACGGGCTCTGACTCATCAACACCCCCAAACCTGCCTGACCCCTCGGTACTACCCCATCCCCAGTGCTGCCTTGCCTGCTGCCACACGGTGGAGCACATGGGCCCTTGTCTGAAAACAGCTCCTGCTGAGGCTGGCTGGGTTAGCAAACATGCCAAATCCAAGACTAGATCTGCCCCCATGAGCCAAACCCAGTGTCTCATGTAGCACCATGCAAAGCAGGTTTGGCAAGCAGAGCTGAGACCCCCAAACACCCTAAGGGTGCAGACAGGAAGGTTTGGTGCATTTAGTGATATCAGCCTTGAAGCACTGGATACCTCTGAGGGCTATGAGGGACCATCAGGATCATCTGTTCTGGCATCCAGCAACCCTGTGGGATCAGCTCGTGCATCCTGTCTGCAGTCCGTGGCTTCATCACCATGACTTGCTCTCCAGGCAGCAGGACTGTCTCAGGGACATAGTCAACCTGCTTAGCAAGCTCAAGTCTGACTTGTCTACATCTATATCTACATCTGCCGTGGGGAACAAACAGTGAGCAGTGTTCAGGCAGGATTTCCACTGACCAGGACATTGCAGCTAGTGTGCTGACAGTGGATGCCCAGCAAGGAGTTAAGATGAGGCCAAGCTCCCCCCAGCACTGGAGCACTCAGCAAACACCAGCACAGGCGTTGGGCTTGCATAGGTGTGCAAGTGCAGGATTGAGGGTGCACCAGGAGACACCACAGATCCCCCAGAGAAGCTCTGCTGCTTCAGGCCAGCTCCAGCCATCAGGTCTGCCCAGCTGTACAGAATGAGCTCAGGTCTGCGGCTATTCCACACACAGGTTTTGTTTCTACCCCCTCGTGTGGCAGCAGGCAGAGCCAGACACTGGCCCTGAGCTGCAGAGCTGGCTTGCCATCAGCTAAGCCAGCCATTTCCATGCACCGCTTTGTGCCTCAGTTTCTCCGTCTATAAACAGGGACACAAGTGACACCCCTGAGAGCAGGCTTGCTGTGGCTCCTGCTCAATCCACTCACAGAAGTATAAAAAAAGACTTCGTGGCTTTTCCTATCACTTTCCCCCAGCGTCTAAAACACAGGCAGCAGCGCTGCTGTTAGCCCCAACGAGCAACGGCTCAGGAGCTGGAGCAGGGCAGCCTCTAGTGGCTGCACGCCAGGAAATACCGGTCCCCAAACCCGTGTTTAGGAAACGTTTGCTCTTCAAAGCAGCTGGCCTGAATAAACCACAGCCTGTGCTGCTCCATTGCCCCAGAGCCAAGAAGTCCTCGGGCTCCCCGTCCCTGGTTTACATCTTTGCCTCCCTGCTGCTCACATATTGCTCCCATTTTCTCCTCCACAAGCCTCCAATCCCATGGGCTTCTGCTCTGCCCGTGCAACCACAGGTACCAAAAGCAAATGTGTCCCAGATCTCATGAATGTGCCACACGACATGTCCACAGGGCTCATTAGCATCACTGGAAATAGCTCCAGCCCTGGTGCAGATTTGGCCATGCAGCTGACTGTGGTTAGCTGCTGGATCTGCAGTACAGTCTCTGATTGCTGGAGCTGACTATTGATAGCAGATCCATTCAAATTCATGAATGCCCCATCTGGAAAAGCACGGCCTTTTCTGCTGCAGGGTACTCTGGCCCTAGGAGATGCACACTGGCCTCCGTTGCTTGGGAAACAAGGCTCCCCTGGCCTGTCCTGGGAAGGGAAGCTCAGGAATGGAAAGACCAGTCCTACTCTTAAAATTGCATCTATGGCCAGAACTTCCAGTGCCCCTTTTGCTGTCTTGACCTACCTCTACTGACAAAACTTTGTCTTCCAGGTGGAAGGCTCATGCTCTGCAATCATCCCACAGCTCCATCATAAGGCCTTCAGCTTCCCCTCACACAGGACATGAAAATGAGCAAAACAAGCCAGGTGAGGAAAAAATCCTCCTGGCTGCCTCCAACAACCACTTGGCTTCACCTCAGCACATCTCCGCTCTCTGCCTTATCCCAGTTTTACTGGTGAGTCAGAGCTCTCCATCTAACGGTTGAGCATCACACTGGGGGTGAGATAAGAAAGGCAAGCAAGGACCAGGCTGTCTGTGGGACATATCAGAGGACAGACACCTAGACACAGACATGTAAATCAATTGGAGAGTGGATAAAACAGAAGAGGAGCTCTTTAACACACCAGTGTGGGATGGTTACTTGCCACAAGTTGGACAGAATGTTTTCCTGCCCCATGTTTCAGGGTGATGACCAGTAACATGGCACAGGCTGTTTAACTGCTGGCTGCTGATTCATCAGTTACGCAAGAAGCAGTTTAAATGCAGTTTATGTCAATAATTCAGGCAGCAGTTTTGCTTTTAGAACTTCCTAAAATGAAAAAGGGTTGGAGAGAGAAATCAAGCAAAGAGGTCTCTCTGTAACAAAGAGACCCACGTGCATCTTAAGTTGCATGCACCCAGGGACCTAGCAGCATCCTCCTGCCATGCTCCCACTGCAGCTGCTGGAGATCCATGTCTGCCATCAACCTCCCCACCACATTTTGTTGGAAGAGCTCAGATTGTGGTGTAAGATTCAAGGACAGGGCGAGGGTACATCCAAAAGTAGAAACAAGGAAATGCCTTGGGGACTGGCAATATGGCATATCAATCCTCTTCATGAATACAAGGTTTTCCTCCCCACCCTTGTCTTTGACCATTTCACTAGGAGATGCAGTCTGCTAGCTAAGCAGTGCTGGACCACAGGCAGCCATGGAGAGCATCAGAGACTTTTATGTTGATCGGGACATCACATAGAAAGTCTTTAGCTGCAGCAGAGCCAGACTGTGTGTCTCCCGGACACTTGATATTTATGTTATGGGATGAACAGTTCCCAGTCTACACATTTTTATGCATATTGTTGTTCCCTAACTACAGAGGAGACCCTAGTCTTGCAGGGGGAGAAAGCATAGAGTCTCCTAGCTAGGAACAGGAGTCAGTCAAGTTCAGGTTTGAAATTCTGGGAAGAGGGTGAAGGTGATTACCAGTTAGGATTGGATTACTATGGGGCTGAGAGAATCCTCTGTTAGAGGCTTAGAGTCCAGACAGGCTGGGTTCCATCTGTGTAACATGAATCACTTGGCCAAAACCAGCCAGGGAGCATGGACATATCAGAGAAATTTTTGCTTCCACCTGCTGAATATCACCTTGCTCCTTTTGACTGTTTCTCCCTTTTGTCTAGGGAAAATAGAAGCTGTAATTGTCCAAAAGCCTTGTGGGATTATTTCTTAAAACCCTAGATACTTCTCTTATATATAAATATAGCTACTCTGTAACTAATCTTTTCTGAAATAATTCATTATTTCAAAGGTATGACACTTCAGAGTGACAGATTACAGCTGCACTCCCCAGAAACTGCATCATGGGCAAGATAAGGCAGGACAATGGCCAAACAAGCCACTGAACAAACTGGCTGGGTTATATGGGATGAGATAAGAGGAAGACAGGGACAAGATACAACCTTTTATCCTCTGCATTCACAGAGACATTTGTCCCTTTTTCAGTGAAGCAGACCTTCTCCAACCAGCAGAACCTGCAGCAAACAACCTGAGCCTGCCTCTGCCTGGATGGTTTTGATGTCAAAGGCAGCTAAGCAAAGGGGGAGGCTGTTTTCATCCAGACCTCTGCTCTGCCACCAGGAACACTTGACATTGCCTGTGCTGGCTCTTTGACACCGAGGCAATGGCAAAATTAATGACTGTGCTTCTGAAAGGGATTTAAACGTTAATAATGAAGGCAGGGGGACAGCTCCGCAAGGCACATTAGCATTATTCAGGGCTCTGTTCACCTGGGATGATTACAAAAGGGCCCTCTTGTGACAGGGACCCATCTATTGGTAGTGGGATGGAGAGGTGAGAGAGCCTGTGCTAATCTTTCTGTAACTGTACCAAACTGACCCTGTCTCCCCTTCATTCCCTTTCCCCAAAGCCGTAGTGGGTCCAGGTATTTGGTTTCTCAAGAGCATGGCAAGATTTTTTGTTGAACCCACATCTCCCCCAATGTTGCACAGCTTTCCAAGTCACAGACAGATTACCTGATGTGTTCTCAAAATTTGCTCTCATTCCAAAGCTGTGTGTTTGGCTGTAGAAAACTAGAGAGAAATTTCTCTTGAGTGAAACAGGAAAGGGGCCAACACAGTTTTGTTTCCATCAGAGAGGCTGTCAAACTGTTCACAGGAGGAGCAGGAGCTGCATCCAGCTCCCCCTGTTCATCCAATGACAGCATTGAGGCAGAATGAAGTCAGAAAGCCAGTGGTCATAGGGTCTACCAGCTCCCACAGCGTCTTCCCCTGCCATCAGGGCCAGCTCCTTCCCCCACTCAGTAAGACAAATTACCCAAGCAGCCGTTCCCCACTCAACCTACAGAAATGTTGCAGAAAAATGAGCTTCTCAGTAGGCTGGTTCAGACATTATCAGCTCACTTATCCAACACCTAGATATCTCCAGACATTCAGAGACAGCATATTTGGCTCCTTGTTCATTATCTGTACTGCACTGTGGGTGGAGGCATTCAAAGACAAGACCTCCTGGCCCAAATCAGATGAATTGTGCCCTCTGAGTTCTCCTTACTTACTTTCTGGTTGCTGAACTTCTGACTTTGATCTCAGACCACAATTTTCAAGCTGTTTTCCATGATTATGAAGTACAGAATGTCCTTTTCTGTACTAAAAGCTTACAGTGGCAAGAATCCATTCGAATCCAGAGTCTGAAGCTTTAGAACAAATGTCCATTCTTGCAAACATCACAATAAAATTATGTGAGCCAGCAATACTTGAAATAACACCCAATTTATCCTCCTATTTCCCCTGTATGATTATGTCTTTCATTTTGCTGGGGTAGAGAACCTTGAAAACAAATGAGTCAGTTTGATTTTTGTTTCACAGAGAAGTTAATTTCCTGGCTCCTTTGCTCACTCATGACATTCGGCTGACAGTCTGCATGCTTTCTGAAGAGATGACAGACTTTGAAACTTTGGGCTTTGTGGATAGGGAGGGTGAGGTCCCAGCATCCTCCTGCCCCCTCCAGTTTTGCAGTGGCATCCAGCGCGTGTGATACCTGCAGCACAAGAGTGTTGTCCTGGCTTCCCACAAGGCTCACAGCTTTCCTTCTCACAGCCTTCCCATCACTAAACTCAGCACAGCAGACAAATGACAACCTTAAAGTTTGGCAAGATTGACCTGGCACATTTAAAATGTAAACAGCAAATGAACTACCTTCAGCATCCCAGGAGCCTGTGCTATGGCGGTGGAAGTGGAAGCTTGCGAACCCTTCCTCCTGCTATGTAACACTGAACATTGCTGGGACGCAACCACAGAGTGTCATTTACCCACAGAAATGAAGGGGGACAGACCCTTTCACCCCATCCTGAAGAAAAGACTTGCATCCTTGATGTCAAACCCCCTGACTTGCTTTTCAAGGTGACTCCACCAGCTGATGGAGCAGTTCAAGGACTGTTGAACCTTTCCCTTTTCCAGCCCTTTTGATATTTTCTTCCATCCCCTAGGTCTGTCCTGCAGACAGAGGCCTATCACCCTTGCCAGAAGGTTAATCCTATCTCAGAGATCATCTCCAAAACCTGTACTTAGCACTACTCTCTATGACTGTGGAAGCAGCCCTGCATTGGTCCAGCCAAGGAGGCACCTGAAAATCTCAGTCTCCCCTCCTGCCTATCCTAAACCCTCAGCACTTTGTCTCACCCAAGCACACTCTCACATGGAGTCTTCTCCAGTCTTACAAGGAGATAAGACCAATTTAGAAGTATGATGAATGTCTGTACATAAAAGTTCTGATTCAAACACTTTCATTAGATTTAGTCACTGGTTCCCAATACAAAATGATGGTGACACCAATTCCTTCCCAGCCTGAGTGACTAATTGTGACACAGAGGCAATTAGGCTTGGTTAAATGATCCGTGTCCCTTCAAAATAATGGTCTGTCAAACTGCATTTGCCCAAAATAATCCAGGATTGACTTGAGAATCAAAATACCTGTTTCTTCAAAATTAATAAAAACCCAGAGCTCCTTGTTCTTCCATGGTGCAGCTGCAAAATGAAAGGGCTGCCTCACAGTGATGGGGGAGGATAGGCCACCCTAAGGGAGGTGGGAACAGGCAGCAGAAGGCTAGATGCTGTTAGAGGCAAGAGCTATAGCAAACTACTTACCACAGGCAGAACACAGCCTGAATTGAGCTGGATAGACTCCTCTGGCCTTAAGCAAACCTCCCTCCAAAGTCTCCAGCGCTGGCAATACCTGGAATGCAGGAAGATGCGACAAGCAGTGGTGTGTGGTCATCTGCACCAGGTTGTTAGCACAGGCTTCCTCAACTGAGGCTCCAGCTCACCAACATGAGCTTTGCTCGTTGCACCCTGAGGGCAACACTCCACTTCTGGGATCTCCCCTCTAAAGAAAACCTGCACACAGGTATCTGTGGCCCATGAGGTGATCCTGGGGAGCCAATGGGCTACCTCATGGAAACACATTGCAGAGAACACAATGCTCACAGGGACTGAATGACACTGTCCACTTTGGGGACAGGGACACTCAGGAGATGGGGTTGAGTTTCTCCAGGGTTCAGGCAGCAGATCCCAGAGCATCCTGCACTTCCCCATATCCTAACCCAGAGTTAGTAAGGACCAAACCTCGAATCTGTTACCTAGTTATCTGCCTCCACAAAGAACTCCTGCTAATTAAGCACAACAGGTTAATTGGAAGAACCCACACAGATATCCCTAAGGATCAAGGCCAGGGAATGAGCTCTCCCCTACCCCACACCATCCTCTGCAACCCCCAGAGGGTTCGTTAGCTCTTGCTGCACACCCACTACAGTGGGGGGCACCCACCTTCATGGGACCCCAGAAAAGGATGCTCTGGCACCTTGGCTAATTTCTCCATCGTCTCCCAAAATTACACCCATGCAATTTCCATCTGCTCTGCACAGCTCACTGCACCCAGCTCTGAGACGGGAATCACAAAGCAATTACCCACGTTAATGGAAGCAGATATTCATACTGCCTATCTTGCTGCTGTAATCCCACCCCTGAGAGCTGGTGGCGGAAAGGTGCTATGGAGCCATCTAAGTAAAGCTTGAAACCTGCCTTCATCTGCATCCCCTAATCACACCCATTCATCCACAGGCAGTAGAGCCCACAAAGGTGATTTTTCAGGGACTTTCCTGAATGGATTCTCACATGTCTGAGGCTGGTGAGCTTGCCCCTTGGAAACTGCCTTTCCCTTGGAACCACCAATTTGGGTATTTCTCCTCCCTCCCCCCCCCACCCCCCCCCATTCACTGAACTGGAGGAACTTAACATCTTTGAGACTCCTGCCCCATGACAGCTTTGGCTGAAATGGGGCAATTGGCTCTTGTACCTGGGGCTAGGGTGAGATACCAGGTGATATCTGGTGATACAGGGTGAGCCAAGCTCCTCACCTCATTCCTGGGACATGAATACAGAAAATAAGAGATTTCACATCCCAAGCAAATTACCACCCAGGAAACAAGAAGTGGCATGGCCTCCTCCCAAGACACTGGTCCATTCCACACAATTTCATCCTCCATGCAGCTGTTTAAATCAGTGTGGACTGAGGGTGAAGGTCCAGAAGCAGACTGAGCCTCATGTTTGCATGCTAGATGAGCCTTTGCCAGCAGCAAAAGATGAAGAAGGGATCCCTGATGTTCTGCATGTGACAGAAAGGAGTCAGAGATGATGATGCTGTAGGTCTCTAACCCCTGTGCTTCACAGTGAATTCAGCAGCACAGTCAGTAATGGACAGAAATAACAACTTACTTCTGGGAGAGATTTTTCACCAAACTGTCATTTCATCTGTGACCATGTGGGCTGATCTCCAAAAGACGGCTGTAAAATATCTTCAAAGAGATGTGGGAATGGAAACAGTTCTCCACTGGAAAACTAAAAATCACTGACCTTTTAAAGGATAGTGGTTTAGTCGTGCTACCAGCTATAGCATGTGAAAGATGCTCTTCCCCTGGTACCCCCTCCATGTTGCAAGGAGATTAATTCCTTGTTTCTCTCATTTTCCAATGGAGAAAAACTGCCTATTTCTTCTGCCCCAGCTAAGTCTCTCTGCTCCACAGGTGCCAGGAGCCTTAGCTCTTTGGCTAAATGGATCAACACGCCACTTGAGCTCAGGATGGTGCTTTCAATTTATTCCTAACTTCAAGGCTTCCTTCTGACACACAGGGGCACAGCCAAGCCCTCTAGCCCAGGGGCTCCTACACATGCTGTGGGTACCACAGCTCTAGGCATGTCTGGAGGTGGGCAGGAAGGTGTTAAGTCTGGAGCTGCACTAGCTCTCCACTCCTGCAGTGGGGATTTCATTCTTTATTTATGGACCAGCCTCCTCTGGCTAGGAGACATTTAAATTTTTCAGCAAGGTCTATGTCCCATCACCCAGGGCAGTTTAAATTCTCACCCATTTCATCATGCACAGACACTGGCGCAGGCATCAGCAAGTGGATAGTAATTACAGCAGGGAAAGGATGAAAAAAAAGTCAGTTCTGCAATGATTATCCCCTGTGTAAAATAGAATTATGCATATTTTACACGATGAAAATGATCAGCCTGTTGCACTATTCAGCCCTACCCATATGTGACAGAACAGAGACGTTAAAAGAGCATCTCTTAAGGTTTTATCTCAGCCAAAGGACATTGCTCCTGAAAACAACCACTACATGTGAGAAAGCCCCATATAGCACTCAGCTGGTTTTGAGCATGATGTGACCAATAATGTCTGATTGTTCATCAAAAGGCAGCTCCAGAACAGAAAGCTCTCTGGCACAGGAGTCTCCAAACGGAATTGTAACATAGGATGTTTTCCACGTTGGGTGCTGACATACAACACTTAAGGGCTCTGATTTTCAAAGACTTGTGAAAAACCAGCTTTGAGACAGCAGCAGAATTGTTATGGTCCACAAGAAGTCTCCAGGCTTGCTGCCTTCTGTCACCAGCTACACCAAGAGCAGAAGCCACCACTGCCCCTACTGCCAAAACAGATGCTGCTAGGGAATTGCTCATCTCCACACCAGACTGCGTTTGACCATCAGGCATGCTCAGGCAGATTGGTATTATGTGTCAGAGAAGGTTCAGGCTCCCAACAGAAGCTCCTCGGCAATTTGCAAGTTCAATATAACAATTTGTTCATGGATAATGCTAGGGGAGGGAGAAGCAGTGCTGACTGAGTGCTGAAAGGGAGAGCTGGTCATTGCTCTGTCATCAAGGCATCACTCCATGATCATTTTGCCAGATGCAATTTAAACAGCTAATCACTGCCGCAGAAGAACAGAGACACTGAGCCTCACAAGGGCAGGAAGACAGTGTCCAGTCAAGAGGGAGGGCAGGCAGCACAAGTGGTCCAATTCCTCCTCACTGCTGAGGAAACTGAGGTGTGGAGAGACAGCACCGAGCTTATGGTCACACAGGGAAGGTGCTGGTAGTGTAGAAATGGAACTCCTATTTTACAGCCCCCATCTGGGAAACAGTGGAGATGCAAATTTGCCTCCTTCCCACCCCTCCAGGCCAGTGCCCCTCATTGCAGGGGCTGCAAATGGTCGTCAAGTTTTGTGGGCTCCACAACAGCACAGCAGGGAGGTGCCACAGCTCAGGAGTCCTGGACTGAAGTTCCCACTCCCAGGCCACTGCAGCAGAGGGAAAGGGGATGCTGATGGGAACCCCACCTGATGCTTCTGGGAGAGGAGGCAAAAAGTTTGTTTGTTTTCCTTTTGTGCACTGGAAGCTCTCTAATTGCACTAAACTGTTTCCCGGAGAAGGGTGTAATTAAAAGTGAATGGCTCCAAGTCCTTTATTATCATGAATATTAAAGGAAAATAAACACTACATCAGTATTCATTTAAGCAGAAATGGAGAAAGAAAGGCAGAACTTGATCCCAGCTGACACTTCAGCATTTTATAAATGAAATTACACAGCTGGGGGAAGGGGAAACAAACAAAAAGAAGACCCAGAAAACAGTAAGGACCTTGGCACAAAGCAGCAGGGACAAGCTGGAATTGACAGTCACCCCATGCTATGTCCTTCCTCATCACCTCATCCCCAGAGTTAGTTGCTTCAGAGGAACGTACAGGACATGCCCAGGTTGACAGTTCCAGTATTCAGTGGCCCAGGAACTGGGATTCATCTCACCTTTGCTCACAGCACTGATGCACAACTGTTTGGTAGAGTCACTCCATACATGTGCAGTTCAAACTGGATGCTATCACTGACTATACCAATAGTCTATCATGCCCCAGTGCCGCTATGGAGTGACCTAAAACCTGCTGAGCAAGGCAACCCCATCCTGTAATATGCTCGAGATTTTCTCACTAGGAAAAAGATGCAAGTCACATTTTCTGTCCATCTTCTCCCTCTCCATCCCTGGTTTCACCTTTTGCTTCTTTGCTCCAGCACCCGCTCCTCAGCACAAGAAGCATAACTCACCACTAGCAGTTTCTGCAAGCCACAGGGCTGATGGTCCTTCACTCTCTTGTTAGAGCTGCTGGAATCTCACCAGTGACCTGCTATATAGCACAGCCACACACAGTAGCTTCACCCATCCACACTAGCTATAAATACAGCTCATCCCCTGCACACTGTACCGTCCAGCCTTTGGTCATCACAGACCAACTTTCCCAGGGACCCCAGACTGGGAGCCGAGCAAAGTTTTGTGTGTCCCAGTTCAGCCCCAGAAGCGCTATAAAGATACAGTTAAGGAGCAAATGGACATAGCTGGCTTGCAAGAAAATCCTCCATGGCAAGACAAGCCTACATCCCTCTCCAGCAGGTTAAGGCATCCCCACCCACAACACCAGGCTTTCCTAAGGACCAGGCCCACCATGCCTCACCCAGACTACATCCCTTATGCAGTAACTATGCTACTAGTCACACTCCTGCATGCCCTGAGCTCAATGCCAATGAAAAGAGAAGAGGAGAAAATCTTTCCAAGACAGTATAACAACACCATCCCCTGCTGCTCTGTAGGTATTTATGCCATTTCCAGGCTCCCTCTAACTAGTCCTCAGGCAAATGCAGTGCACCTGAGTCAGAGCAGTGAGCACTGCTAACCTCAAAGTTAGAGCTACCCTCAGCCCCTGGATCTGAGAGGGAAATGCGGTCCTGAGTCATGTCCTGAGGCTGCAGAGCTTTTGTGGTGTAAAACTGATGTTTAAATTTCTTCTATCATCTGCAAGCAAGGCCACATGTGTGTCTGGGTCACTGCCCAGTGGTGTCTCAGATAGACACTGCCTTCACACTTCTGCCTTCATCAGCCTGCCCCTGCTTTATTTCTGCACAGGTAATGTGCTCTTAGTACCCTTACTCTGCCCTAGAAGCGGCCGCATCCTAACAGTGTGTGAAATCAACCATGTGCAAATCATTTTGTGATGCTAGAAATATTCAGTATCAATTTTTGTGCTCAAATACACCCCCAAAGTGCTCACACATGAATGAATAATGCAGAAATCGCTCTCCACAAATACAGCCCAGGGCACCATCCCTCTGCCCTCAGCCACCCTCAAAACTAATCATCTTCTGCTTCTCCCAAACGTACGGCTCATCATCAGCTGAGGTGCTGTCTGGGTTGGCTGGGGTATGAGTAAGAACTAAAATGTGACTTGAATGACATTATAAACGCGGTTGTTCATAAAAGCACAAGCCACAGCAGATTTTGAAGATAACTAATGGCCCACTCCTGGGTCTCATAAATCCAGGTGGATTGTTAAAATCCACCCAGCACTCCAGTCTCCATCTATGTGATCTATAAGCTATGTTCCCTCTCCAGCCTACAGAACGTGTTATGCATTGCCCACCATAACAGTCAATGTGTCTCTGCACACCTCCTAATGACAGGTTGTTAATGAGGGCAGAGCTGGTGCTTGTCAATAATAATCAACAGCAAGACCCATGCAGACCACATGAAGAATGACTGCTCCCAGGATGGTTGAGAGTAATGCTCAGAGGCAAGCAAACAGCTTGCATCCCTCCTTTGCTGAGTCCTCTCCTAATCCCCCCTCTGCATTGCCAGGAGTTTCCAGTCTTCATATTGTTGCTCCGAGGGATGTTCAGTGGAAGGGTTAAATGTCCAGATCGCCCTTGGATGCGGGTGTTCAGAGAGCTGGCCCTTCAGCTGGCCACATTAAAGGTAGAATCTCTGGGAAGTATTTTTATCAGTTAGGGGAGCAATGACTTCAACATTTGTATTGCTGTTGTGACTAATGGCTCAGCCCTTCCAATGCCAGCATATTTCACATGTCTTAACAGTAATCCTCACCATAAGAAAGTGACACCAAGGGAAACTGAGGCAGGGGACATTGTGCTGTAGCTTCTCAGGCAAGGCACATGGCCAGCTGTGGCTGCAGGGAGCTGGGGGTCTCTTCAGCAATAGCAGGGTGTGCACTAGCATTAAAAGTCAAAGGACTTGTCAAGATACCTTCTTGCAACCTCCCCCATACATCTGTATTACCTTCTAGCCTTAGCAGCTCTACAGCAACCCAGCTGCCACGTCCCACTCCAGAGATGGCCACATGTCAAAAACATGCGGGGTGATTCCTGGACTGCCTGAAAGGCCCTGCAAATATGTGGGTTTCCATGATGGCGGCAGCAGGGGATGTTTCCACTTCTGGCCAGGAGCAAATGAGTCATTTGGCACTGGTGTCTGTATGGGAAGAACTGCCTCATCTCTGAAGCAGTCCAGCACCAGGGGTTTGCCATCAGTGTTGGCCTCACCAGCTCCAGAAGTGCTGGATGTCACACTGGCATTTCTTCATACATCAGATCTTCCTTGGGTCCTTTTCTTTCCAGGCTGTGTTGCTTGAGGTAGCCAACATCATGAGGACAACACTACCAGCCTTGAAAATGCTTCCTACCAAGGGGACAGCCTGAAGCTTAAATATGGGTTGGTGATGGCACATATGGGCAGTGTCCCCAGCCCCAGTGAGACACAGCAAATTGCCTGCCGGCCCCAGCTCCACTGAGAACCAAATGGCACCACCAGGAGCCACTATCCACGGTGGATGGTGGATGAATAGCCTACATCTCAGCAAGCAGGCAGGCCCAATGCATCACCTGCAGGGCCAGGATTGCTCATCACTGCTGCTAGCAAAGATCAACAGGCTTCCATATCTATCACAGCCTCACCACCACCATGTCTAGAAATGATTGCAGCAGCCCAGTAGAGAGGGCTTCTCCTTGGGGGAGCTTTGAAGGGTCTACTGGTCGTAAGGCAAAATGGACATCCATCTCCTCCAGTAGCAGGAGGCTTTAGGTTCCTCAGGCCGTGAGTTCTCAGGCTCCCCAAGGGAAGAAAGAGGCTGCATTTAGGGCAGAGAGTTATGCGCCCAGAACAGCAGCTGCAGACCCAAATGCCAGGAGCTACAAGCTACAGCGAATCACAGCGAACCCAGGGCATGTGAGCAGTGGTAGGTGCTATCAGAGCCAGCAATGACTCACACCATGGTTCAGCACCCACCAGCTTCAGTGAGGCCCAGCTTTCACAAACTAAAAAGAGAAGGAAACAATGCTCTGATATTTCTCTGGGTCTTTTCTTTCTTCTCTCTTTCCCACAGGGAATCAAGTTCCTGCCAACAAACTGTTGATTGCGCTCAGGCAGCTCATGTTATCTGTGCTCAGGAGCACGGCGCAGCGTGCACTCCCCTCCAACGCCTCAGATCTGCTATCATCCCCTGCCACCCGCATAATCGCTTTGGTCACACCACGCTCTCCCCCACTGCAATTTCACAGCCGCTCAGTCAGGGGGAAATCGCAGCAATTTGGAATTACAACTGCGTGCTGCCTCTTAAAAGGACACTGGTTTGAACAGAGACGGATTGTCTGTGGCAGGACCCTCACAGGGTCCAGAGCTCCCCAGTGAATCACTTGGTGCCAAGTGCTCGGACAAGTAAAGAGTGCTGGGTCTGAGTGGTTGGGGATGAAAACAGACCCCTTTCCATGCCAAGAGCTACCCCGGGCTGGGGAGCATCAGGCTGTGAGGCAAAACTGTAGGCTTTAAAGTCTGTCCCTTCCCCAGATTTCCTCCAGACTGCTCAAAAAAAGTTTCAGAGGTCTTTTTCTCTCAGAGGGATGCAATGGATGCTCTGCTGCCAGCCTCTGTATGTTCTAAGTGCCTAAACCCTTCACGAGGCTGTGTCTGTCCTTCAACAGTGGGTGTAGGCACAGCCAAGCCTATATCCTGTCATGGTGGATGATGCTTCAGCACCTCAGTCTCACACTCTCAAAAGTATTTAGGGGCTTCCCTTCCAGTGAAATACAAAGGGTGCCAAAACATCCATCAAAATCAGCACCAGCGCACATGGTTAAATACCAGTACAAAGTCACAGCTCTGTCAAGAGTCAGTGATGCAGTGGCTGCAACACAGCAGTAGGAGAAGATCCATTTGACTGGGCAAATATGTGACACAGCATTCTCATTTCTCTGATTCTGTTTCAGTGTTATGTGCATCCTTTGGGGCTCCCCCAAGACTTGTCTCAGCAGAGGAGGGAATGCTAGGTTGCTGAAACAATCCAAATCATTCCATATCAGTCATAAGCATGCTCTGGCAGCCAGGGTACAACCCATGATCTGTGTCTCACGGTGTGCATGCAAGGGCAGATGATGGGGTTGAAAGAGGAGAAAGAGGGCTCAATATTTCCATTCACAGCATTATGGATCTGATTTTCTCTTGCAGTCAAATGAAGCATTGATTTATTGCAAATAGCCACTGGGCTGTGCTGATAGTGCAATAGATTATCTTTTTAGGTACCTTCTAGTCAATACTGTATGTACCTCAGCAAGTTACCTCTGCCAAGGGCTGTGGCATGAGCCTTAAAACAGGGCAAATGCCAGAGGAGGGCTGGCATGGCCCAGGGACACTGTCCCTGAAAGCCATCCCACCTCTACAATTTCTCCTTACCCAGCCCATGGGGTAGAATTATCTGTGGGAGCTGCCTGAAAGGAGCAGATCTGAAAGCCCCACAGAGCGCAGTGTGCTTGGCCACTGTCCCCCCCAGCCACCACAGGCAGAGCTTCAAGTACTGTCTAGTGGCAGACAGGGCCCGTGGGAGACACAGACACCCCTACTCACGGCAGCAAGCCTTCTTCCCCTGCTCACCACCTCTGTGCATGCTGCCTCCAAGCTGCTCCTCACTCTTCTCCACAAAGCCTGCCTTTGCCAGCACCCCTCAAGCCTCTTATTCCCACCACTGTGTAGCCTCCTTTCCCCATCTTTTTCTTCATTTGACCATTGTCATATATCCCCCTTTTCCCATGCCTGTACATCCTCCCTCTCCTGCATTCCAAGTCTGGGCTATGGCCACATCCACCTGGGACTTGCATCATGTACTGCGCACTGTGCAGCACACTCCAAGGGCAAGGGACTGCAAAGGTGCTCCTCCCAATCTCACAAAGCAGGAAGACGGCTTTGCAACTATCTGCCCTCTCTGATGGTCAGTGTCGGATGAGTGTCCCTCTTGTCACCTCCATGCCCTGTCCTTCAGTGACATCTCCAGGATGGGTCTTGCTGCCTCCCTACCACTGGACCTGCAAAAAGAACCCGCAGCAGAGTGCTGTGGGCCCCACCAGCAGCTCCCCGAGGATGGATTCAGTGGAAAGAGCCACGAGGGGGCTCCAGGAACCCATCTGAGCTGGAGCAGAGATGCCAGGAACAGAGCTTGCTTTTCCTGGAGGATGGAGGAGAGATGCTAGGAGCTGAGCTCACATCTCCTGAAAGATGGGGTCTCATCCATCATTCAGGGTGGAGGGGAGCAGGATAGATGACACTACTCTGTCGAGGATTTGCCAGAACCTTTGTCCCTGTCACATACATCATGACAAGGAGCAGTGCACGTGTCACAGTGTGCCCAGCGCAGAGCCTGAAAGAAGCTGTGGTGTGGGCTGTGCTGGCCTGACCCAGGGGACAAACAGGGCCATAAGCTCTTGCAGGATACTGGTTTTCAGTGTATGATCACTTACACCAGCTGTGCATTCATCCCACAGTGTTATTCCTGCAGGTCTACATTTATCCCTCACAGCTGTTTTATCCCTGTCTAACTCCACTGAGTGTAGGGGTATTATTTCCAAGAGGTAAATTTGACCCCAGCGCTAAAGAAATGCTTTGGATAACACTGCTGAGCTCACTCTTTGGCGAGCATCCTGGACATGCAGAAGTGACTCTGAGGATGACCTTTTCAAGTATGGGAGACATTGGTGAGAGAGTAGGTCCAAGTCTGTCTATAAGTTTGTCACAGTCTAACTCCACTGCCCCATCAGCACTGGGGGAAGAAAACACTCCTTTTGAGTTAAAGACTCAGCATGCACAGTCCTGTTACTGCATGATGAGGTGAAGTCGCCCAGTAAGGTGGGGACAAGACTCAGCAGCCCTGGCATCATTGAGATAGATAACTGTAGCTGGATCTTTTAGGTAAAGAGCAGTACATGCGACAAGGTGACCCTCGCCTGGCACCCTGCCTGGCCAGCACCACATCCTCCTCTCAGTGAACTTTTTTGCCTTTACAGCCATGCGAGTGTCCAGGCCTGGCCACAGCAAACCATCCTCTCAGGTGGAAATAACTCTGAAGAAGATGTTGCAGCCAGAGCAGATTCTCCACCACCTTCTTTCCCTTTGCAGGCCTGCAACCATCTCCCCAGCAGCAGACTCTGCAGCACAGGGTTTATATTGGCAAGGAGCCTGGGGGCAACCTGGAGCACCAAGTCCACCTGGCTGCTCTCTGGCACTATGGTTCAGCATGGACCAGTCCTGCACTGCAGCTCTAGACCCACAGCAGCAGTGGGGTGCAGAGTCCATTGGGGCTGATCTACTGTAACTGATGGAGACAGCGCAATTACCCAGGCCAGCTAATTAGGATTCCAATAAGACTTGTTTGGAGACCTGACCTTAGTGGAGGACTGGGACACTGGAGGTGTTGGAGATGGGGTTTGGAGCAGGAAGGAATAGGGATGCATGAGGGTGCAGATAGCTTTAGCCACCTGGGGATGGCAGAAACGCAGTTGAGACCACTCAGCCACTGCCTCTCAACTTTCTTTAGGAGCCCACACTATAACAGGTCAGATCTGGCCAGAAAACCCTGACCCCTGAGCTGGTTGGCATGAGCCTGCAGGAAGCTATGGTTCTGCACACCAAGGGTTTTGGTAGGCTGATAGGGACAAGGACCGGGACAAGGGAAGCACCCAGGGTATGGCAGTTTAGCAGGGAAACCAGCCCAGCGGTCTGCTGATAGTGTCTCCAGTGACATGCCTCTTGGGCATTGTCTCCTGCTCTCCAGAGCCTAGGGGGTCAGCATGTATGCTTTAAGCCCTTGCTACACCCAGCAATGTGGTCCAAAAACACATGGAGCTTCTGTTGCCACTTCACATGTCCCCATCCAGCCTCACAGTGTTATCACAGACTTTGACCATTGGTGATCTGGCTTGAGGCATCAGCAAGCAAAGAAGATGTCACTTCAGAATTAAGTTGCCCCTGAACTAGAGGAGCTGTTTCAAAAAGCTATCCTGATGGAAAAATGAATGTGTGAAGGACCCACCCTGCAGAACAGGCAGGGAAAAAATAGATCACAATGTAGTCAGGGCTCAGACAAGACCACACTTGCTTGCAAAAATAAAGCATTGCATTTGACACATTGCTTACATATTAATTAGTTTGATCAGCTTGCCTGGGTGTGTTAACATGAGTGAGAGCTTGTGTCTGTTCAGTGATGAGCTGTTAAAACATCCAAAATAGAGCTACAAATAATGTCAGGCTGAGATCTTCCCTTTGCCCGGAGCCTTCCTGCTGGTTTTCTAGTGCTTTTCCACTCATATTTTTCTATTTTACTTCACTGTGTCTCCTAGGTACCGTTTCTTCCCCAGTGCAGAACCAGAGACCCACGGGAGCAAGAGAAGTGGCTTCTGCACGGGAAGCCAAGGAACTGTCACTCCTCAAACACAAAGACAAGAAATGGAAAAAGAGTAAAACTCTATTCTCTTCACACCATGCCGTTCCTTCTCAGCTTCTCTCGGATCGCTGGAGGGGCACAGCCGCCGCAGAGGCTGGAATTAACATCGCCCCTTTAACGGCAGCGCCACAGCCTGACATCAGCGAGCTGGGGAGTCCAGGGAGGGCTGGGAGCTGCTGCTCCAGGAGTGGTGCCAACACATCCCTGTTTCCCTGCCTCTTCCCCGCTCTTGTTTGTGTGTGCCTTTTAACATGCCGCATATGAATCCGTGCTTGCCAGTGGATGTCTGCAGGGTTTACATTAACCAGCTCAAGCTGAAGTTGGTAAACAGCTATTAAAGTTTTGCTCTTCATGCCTCCGAGGGTGTCATTTCTGGACAAGGGAGTCACTTGCATCCTTTGAGTTCTTACAGGCTGTTCCCTTGTTTGCAGCCCAAGAAGATCTTCCCACTTAGCTATGTAGACACGAGGGGGTTGAGTTGGTTTGTGCCTGGCACAGAGAAGGGAAATGTATCTCCCGAGGCTTAGTGAGGAGCGTTCATGTTTTTACCTGTTTCCTCGACAGGAGGGAGTCAGACTCAAAACCTGTAACTTTAGTGTTTAAAGTTCTCACTCCTGAGCAGAGTCAGCATCTAAAGCTGCTCTTTTGCCCTGGGACAAAACGCTGAACCCAGCGACTCTTCAGTCCTGCAGGAGGCTGCAAACTAGGTCTTGATTTTACTCAGATTGTCACAACTCAGAAGTTTCTTGGAAACCAGATTCCCATCCCAAAGGCTGCACGGCACTGAGTGGGAAGCTGAAAGCAAGTCTCGAGCACCAATCCCAGCTGCAGCACCAACACTAAAGCTATTTCCCCCCGCACAGGTTTTGTTTCACACGTCCTTGCCTTCTGTTTTTGCTGAAACCTCCGACCCTATTGAGAGGCAAATTTTAGCCATCTGGCAAAGCAGACTATAGGGGGGGAAGAAAAAAAAAAGGACAATGTGCATGAGCACAAACACACACACAAAACTCTGGAGATTAGGGAAGACAAAAACTTCACTGAACGCCGCGGCTTTTGCTGGAGCGCACGGGCGGCGGGAGAGGAGGGAGCGGCGGGCGGGCGGGGAGGACGGTTCTAATGCAGGCAGGTCTGCCTGCGTGCCTGTGGGGATGTGGGGAACGGTTGCAGGCAGGGGAAGGCGTGACCTGCATGGAAAATGCCAAACAACTCCAGACGCACACAGACATAGGCGCACACACGCTCACAAATCTCCGGACCGAGATAAGGCGGACAGCGGAGCACTCGGAAGGAGGCAAAGCCGTCCCCTGCAAACCAACCGGCAATCCTCCACACCAAACCCACCAGCAAACCCTCCTAGAAGCAAAATGAGGTGAGTACCTCCGCAACGGGCTGACCCCGGCGTCCCGCATGCCGTGGTTTCGGGGCACGGCCGAGCAGCGGGGCCATCCCGCTGGGGAAGGTTTCCTTCTGATGACCGTGGCTTTGGTTTCCCCATCTGCAAGCGAACCAGGCGTTGCTCATGCCTCAGCTTCGTGCTGCAGCCCGGTTTGTGTGCCAGCATCCCGGCAGAGCTCAAGGAATCCTCGGGTGATGGGCACGCAGGCGGGGAATACTGCTCTGCCATGGTCCATGGGCAAAAGGTGCGAGAGAGGCTGGGCACGCTGCAAGGGCTTCGGGTTTCTGTGTACACCATGGTCATTTATCACCTTTAGGTGAGGGTAAGATTTTCCTGGCATGAGAAAATAGTTTGATGTCGTTTTGTCTCCCCTGTTTAAAGGGAAACCAGTGAGTTGCACCAGCAAAAGGCCCATTCAGGTTGAGGAGGAGATGCCCATTTTCACCAGCCAAGCATCCAGCCCCATGCATGTACCCTGTCCAGAGGAGAAACAGATTTTCCCTTCGCACATTTTTGTGGTTTCAGACAAGCTGTCAGAAAAAGGCATGTTCAACCTCACTGTGCTTGAAAGAAAAATCAATTCAAATTTCTCAGCTCCTATTAGCTTTGGTTTGTAATGAAGAGCTGAGAACAGTGATGGAACTACACAAATGAGTCCCAGAAATCTATTGCCCTGGTTTTGAAAGAACGCAGGTTAAAAATAATCCACTAACAGTGCTTCAATTTCCTCACCAGCATACGCAAATCAAGCCTGATTTTGAAACCAGGTGTACACGTACATGTGAGCAGTTCCAGTGCCTGTAATACACACCTACAAGTCTTTGCCAGGCCTTAGTACCTTTTTAGAAAGCATAACTTTCCATCTTTAATGGCTCTAATTTCCTGCATGTTTCTTTTCCTTTCTGCACTCCACTGGGTTGTAAAGTGCAAGAGGTCTGCTCCTCTTTCTGAATCCCATGCAATGGCACCAGCTTTGGTGTCTGGACCACATCACAGGCAGTGTTCTCACCTTGCACAGAGAAACATGTGGTTTATGCTCACTTTCATGCTCAAATGGAGCTCGAGGGTGGTGCAAAGTCAGGTGGACTGCCACTGATTTACCTGTCCTTTCTGCCCTCCTCTGGGACAAGAAAGTTAGTAAAGCTGGGACAAACTCTTCAGGGCTAAGATTTTTTAAAAGCTGAGTTTGATGACAAAAGATCTCTAAGGACCGCGACCTCTGTGCGCTTCTCCATATGGGATGAGTGGTACCCTAAGAACTGAAGAGAAAGAAAAAAAAGGGAAGAAGAGAAGAGAGAAGAAAGAGAGAAGAGAGAAGAGAGAAGAGAAGAGAAGAGAAGAGAAGAGAAGAGAAGAGAAGAGAAGAGAAGAGACGAGAAGAGAGAAGAGAAGAGAAGAGAAGAGAAGAGAAGAGAAGAGAAGAGAAAAGAGAAGAGAAGAGAGAGAGAAGAGAAGAGAAGAGAAGAGAAGAGAAGAGAAGAGAAGAGAGAAGAGAAAGGAGAGGAGAGGAGAGGAGAGGAGAGGAGAGGAGAGGAGAGAAGAGAAGAGAAGAGAAGAGAAGAGAAGAGAAGAGAAGAGAAGAGAAGAGAAGAGAAGAGAAGAGAAGAGAAGAGAGAAGAGAAAGGAGAGGAGAGGAGAGGAGAGGAGAGGAGAGGAGAGGAGAGGAGAGAAGAGAAGAGAAGAGAAGAGAAGAGAAGAGAAGAGAAGAGAAGAGAAGAGAAGAGAAGAGAAGAGAAGAGAAGAGAAGAGAAGAGAAGAGAAGAGAAGAGAAGAGAAGAGAAGAGAAGAGAAGAGAAGAGAAGAGAAGAGAAGAGAAGAGAAGAGAAGAGAAGAGAAGAGAAGAGAAGAGAAGAGAAGAGGAGGATAGTAGAGCATAACATGCTGGGTTGCACTGCTGGGGACCCAGTCCATCCTTGCCCAGCTGCAAAGATGTGTGTTGTTTATTGAGACCTAACAATCCCGATTTGGCAGGATGAGGCAAAGTGCTAATAATGATACTTAGCAGTTATTGCCATGATACTTTCATTAAACTGATTTAGAAAGCATCATTATTTTATTAAGCATCCTTATGTTTATTCTTCCATTAAATGAAGATTTGCCCATCAGAGCCCCATTAATTAAAGGAGGTGTTGACAGTGGCTGCTGCTCCCAGAAGCATGAAAAACACCAAGCTCATGATGGTGCCTGGAGCTGAGAACTGTGGAGGTGCCTTTGCATCCTGTGTGGCACCTGCATCATCCACCTTTCAATGGGGCCAACGTGTAGCTCCCACCCTCACGTCCACCTCCCTGTGGCTTGGCAGAGGGACTGCTCCTGGTGGCAGAGTGCTGCACCTCCTCTCCCAGATATTTGGAGTGTGTGACCTTACACAACCTGCTTGAGACCTCATCAGTTTTTGGCATTGCCAGAGTTTCATTTCATCTCCTCACATATGTTTTCCAGGTACCCTATGACATGGGCCTTTTGTGCCTTGCTAATCTACACAGTGGATGCCATTGAGCTGACGGACATGTTTGGGGAGATCCAGTCTCCCAACTTCCCAGATTCCTATCCCAGTGACTCAGAAGTGACATGGAACATCTCTGTGCCTGAGGGATTTAAAATCAAGCTGTACTTCATGCATTTTGACTTGGAGTCCTCCTACCTCTGTGAATACGACTATGTGAAGGTGAGCTGTGATATCATGGGCAGATGGTGGGGTAGACAGAAGACATGTTTGGCCAGCTAAGAGAGGGTAGTGCTGGAAAAGCTGGGAACAAGCCAGTTTTTCCCATTTACCAGACACAGGAGTTATCAGTCCAGGGGACAACAGGGAGAGCACATGTAAGCTGACAACATACCATTAAGCTAACAATGAATGGGACACCAGATTCAGAACTTACATACAGAGGACAAGATTTCTGAAAATATTTGGGCACCTCATTCTCATTGGACCCAATGGGATTTACATGCCCATTGCTGATGAACTCCTGTGGCTAAACCCCCAGCCTGTGCTACTTTGATACCAGCCACATGCAAGGAGGATCCTTGAGTTGGGCATTCTTTGCCAGGCCATGGCCGTGGGTGCACCTTGCAGCCAGCCTGCATCTCTGGCTGCAGCTTGCAGGCTCCTGAGACACCCTTTCCAGCCCCCAGGGATGCCAAAGGTAAAGGTTAGACCTGAGCTTGAGGCTGCTCTCCTGCAAGCAGAGCTTCCCACAAGCTGCAAGGCGCAGACCCAAAGGCTCCCTTGGGTTTAATGCAAACCCATTTCAGAGCCGAGATACAAATTTTGGGGCCACTACTGACAAATACTTGCAGCACAGACAAGCTGTGGAGGCTCCCAAGACTTCTCAAGGCCAAACCACAGAAGATTTCAGTCTGATTCATTGCTGGGCAGAAACCCATCAGAAACTGTGGTGGGCCACACACTACAGTGCCACAGAGAGCACCCTTGCCTCTTGCACTATAGGTCTTTCCAAACAAAGCCCTCCTTTGTACCCAGGACAATCCCGAGTTCTCCATACCTTTGAACTTGGTCAGGTCTGGTGTTTTCTAGTAGACTAGCATAGCAAGCAGGTGCTTTCTAGGTTTGCCTGGCTGAACATGCCTTACCCCATTGCTCGGCACAAGCCTCACCCCGCTCCTCCGCACAGAGGCAGGTGGAGGTTGCAGCCAGGTCTGGAACCACAGAACTCAGCCCTGGTGCTGGCTGCCAGCTAATTGAAATTATTGTTTTATTCTTGCCCTAGTAAAACAAAGCAAACATTTGTAATTTTTTTTTTTTTCCTCTAGAATGTTGTTCGCTGCTTTAATTTCCCCTTTGTGCTGGCACTCGTTCTGCTACTAACAGCTCTCATTGAGGTTTGATTAGTTCTTTCTGCTTCTCCTGGATCTTCTCCAAGCACAAGGGCCAGGGACATATATAGAGATATATTGCTTTAAAAAACCCAATAAGCTCAAGGAGCGGATTTCTTGGAAACTTTCCCCATTCCAAGCTTTACCCCTCCTCCCACCCTTCACCCCCTGCTCTTTTTTCCTTTTTCATAATTCTCCCTGTTATTCGGCCATGGTGCCAACTTGGCACCATAGCTCTCCCTGCCGCTGGATTTCCATAAGAAGGCGGTATTTTTCACAGGGATTTAGATCTGAGCTGTATAAAACTGCCTGGGGCTATAACTCAGCTTGCAGAGCCTTCACCACAGAATTACCTTTGAAAAGTGCTAAAAATGGATGGATTATGAGAGATCTATAGGCTACTCTGCTGGGTAGGGATCCAATCTTGATGCTGCTAAACCACCAGCTTAGAAAATGTTAAGGAGGGCAGCAAATGACTCTGTGGCTATTTTCCTCCCTGTGTTTGTGTGCTCAGCCTCTGTCTGCATCAGTGCAAGACATAAAAAGTGTCATCCTGCTCTTTGACGGAGGCCAACAGCGCATGACTATAGAACATAAGTATAGAGCCAACACACATAGGGGCTTCTCTGTAATACTGTCAGTCCCAGTGAAGATGCTCAGAAAGCCACAGAACACATCTCTGTGTCAGATGGTGCTCAATGGATTCCCCTCCATGAACTTTTACCATTGCTTTCTGAACTCATGGGTGACTTTAATCTCTGCAGTATCCTCTAGGGGAGAGCAGCACAGGTTAAATATATGATTATATGCCTCTGTGTGTGTGTGAAGAAACACTTTCTTTTGTTTCTGACCATGGGTCTGACTGAGGTCTCCATCAGGGTCTTCATCATCTTGTCTGCCATAAGAAGGAGGTCAAAATAAGGGCTGAACAGCTCCAGTGCAAGGTGGGGGTCCAGCTCAGGATAGGCAGAAAGGTGCTATGCCCTGGCCTTTGCTTTCCATATCTCCTTGGTTGCCTATACACCCCAGTTCTCAAGCAGTGTGGAAAGTCATCCTGAGTGGCAGGCTCAAGGCGAGCTGAGCTGTAAACCCATGCAGATCTCTGCCTTCGGGGTGGTCTTCAGAAGGGAACAGTTTCCAGAGCTCTGAAACAATGGCTAATTAAAACAATAGCTGTTTATTTATATATATATATATATACACACACATATGCGTGCCTGTGTGTATATATATAAAAAGATCATGGCTCATAAAAAAATGCTTATAGATCAGGAAGCTTGTTTGTGCAAACGGGGATGGCAGAGAGGGGTACTTCAGTAAGGAAGTGAGCCAGGAGGTACAGCCAGCCCAAAATATCCATCCAAAGAAGCCCCATGCAGGTAGGAAAAAACAGCCATAGACTGTCTTGGGAAGCCAGTTGGAGACAGCCTTTCCCCAGGTTGTGGATGGCTGCCCTCAGCCATGTGCCAGGTCCTGGGGATGGAGAAGGAGCTGTCATCTGTGCTGGGCTTTTGGCTCCTGCCCTCTGCCATGCTCCTCAGTAGGCTTGCCCAGCTCATTGCTGTCCCCAGAGAGCTGATTTGGGCGTTCCTCATTTGTGGGGGGCCTCACTGTGGTTTGCCCAGCTGCTTTCTGGTGTTACCCAGCACTGAGTGCTTTTGTACCCTGCTCTCCAGCACTGGCTCAGGGCACAACAAAAGCCACAGCTGTGACTGGGAAATTGGGTTAAGTGACCTGACTAGCGCCACTGAGGAGCCCTGTGGCAAGGAGCTGGGAGATGAAGTCACAGTGGAGCATCAGATATGGGAGATGAAATTCTGACTTCTGAGGGGCCTTCCCAAGTAAATCCCCAGGTTTATTAGGGAGATCTGAGCCTAGGGTCCTGTCCATGAGGTTGTGCACATTGCTCGGTCAAGCCCTGGAATGAAATCAACCCCTGAGGGCTTGGCGGCCAGCTTGGCACCAGTTCCTTGGTTGAAGTGAAGGTGGGACCTATAGTGAGAGGTTTTACCCCAGTCAGACTATGGCAAATCCTTGATGGCCTACAGTGCTCGTGAGGTTACATCTCTTCACCCCAATCCCTATCACTGAGTCCTGATTCAGGGAGACACATGCCTGAGACCTGATCGTGTCCCAGGGAGGATCTGTGCCATCCAGTGCTCACACAAACAGGACTCCTACTAACCCCATGTGTGTGTGCCAACGAGCTGGCCAGGCATCTTAGGCAAAACCAGTGGCTGCAATAAATTTGTGGGTGGCCAGAGGCCCAGCTGAGCACAGAAGGCAGTTTTTGCCAGCCCCAGTGAGGGGCTGGTGAGAGGAAAACAGGGGTCTGAGCCAAGCTGGGAAGACAGGGCTGCAGGCAGAGCACCAGCTAGTGCCACCACCCCAGGAAGCAGTGCTCGGGAAGGAGAGCGGGATTATGTGATGTGATGGAGCCACATCTCCCTGAGGTTTGGCACAGTGTTTACGGTGCATAGCAGACCAGCTTTGCATGCAGTGTCCTGCGCTCACAGTGTGCCATCCCCTGCCACGGGTGATTCCCGTGGGGCAGGGCTGCGTGCCATGATATTCTGAGCACTCAGCAGCATTCAGTGCTCAACACAGCACTGACAGCGGCCATGCAGGGCCAGGGAAGGAGATCGATGCTGTGTTCAGGGCAGTGCATGCCCAGCCTGGGGCTATGAGAAGAGGGCACAGGGCCTATTCACACCTTCCTCTGCTCAAAGGAGGAGGAAAGGGCACAGATGGGGAGTTAGCATGAACTGGGGGAGGGTCAGGAGAAGAGCATCTTCTTAAAGGCCTCAGTCAGGGGGTAATCCATGCCCCAGGGAAATGGAGTCCCAAAAGCAGCATATAAAATCCTGAGAGGCAGCTGGGAGGATCTAGGGCTTTGTTGTTCACCTTTCCCATCCTTTTGGCTCTGCACAGAGAGTGTGGTGGTACCTGCCACCCCCTGCACAGCTGTGGACCAGCAGCTCCATCAGCACCCCACCATCCTGCCTGGGCTCTCGTTGCACCTCCCCAGGAAGGAAAGAAACCAGGTTATGTGGGTGCAGCAGCCATAGGAGGGGATGGTCTCCAGGCACCGAGCCAAGTCGACAGCAGGGGAAACCAGCATCATCCACCTTCCCCCATGGCACGGCTGCCATGTATGTTCCTGTGGAAATTCAGGTGCATGTTTGCACATAAAAGGACCCTTAACGTCCATCAGGAGGAGGATGCATGCATGTTGAGGAGAGGATCTTTAGGAGACATACGTGGAGGTTCCTGTCTCATCCTTGCTTCATTTCCAACAGTCAGCAGCAGCATCAGTCATTTTGCAAAAACCCCCCATTCATCTGGGTGTTGGCTTTTTGTGTGCACTCTAACTGTGAGGCAGTGAGACCGGGGCTGTTTCATGCCCTTCCCCTCTCTGAGTGTATCCTCCCCATGTCATGTTCCCAGTGTCTTCAGCCCAGCGCTGTGATTTCTCTGCCTAATGAGCCATTTATATATATTACAAGTGGTATGTTTGGCCTGCATCAGTCCAATTAGTGCATTCCTGGAGGACTGAAGTGGGGGTGGTGGCGTCTGCATTTCCGTATTGCCGGCTGCCTGCTCCTCTCTAGCAGCAGACGCTGAACCACAGGGCCAAATTGCCCTTGGTGCTCCTGGTGTTGCGTTAACCCACCCACTGCAGGAGGCATTTCTGGAGCATCACTCACACCCCGGGGCAGCACCCCAGCTCCTGCCTCAAAGGGGGAAATCAGTATGGGACAGAAGGGGACACATGGCTTGAGTCACCATATCTCTTAGCCACAACCCAAGCCACAATACAGGCGGGCAGAGCCACAGCCAACGAGGGACCCCCATCTGCCTCCATCCAGAGAGACAGAAATCTTAACAAGAGAATAAGGAGGCAGGCAGAAACAGGGCAGATGGCAAGAGGCAATGGGAAGGATAAATTTAAGGCACGAGAGTGTCACTATATTTTATTTTTCAAAGGAGGATTCTTTCAGCGTATTTTTATAGGGAATTTCTCTGCAGCAATTGATATTTCCCTCAGGGACACATCTTCTCTAGTGAAAACGTCGACATCGTGACCCGAGAGGGAGAAACTCCAAACAAACAACCAGGATTTAATTACCAGCTTGCTCGCTGGATGTAAATGATCTACAAAAAAGTATACAGTCCTCAGCAGCACCACCAAATATTAACCAGGGATGATGACCTCTCTGTTTAGTTTACTGCTGGAGGGCTGTCTCTGCTCCCTGGGGCTCGGGGCATGGGACCCATCACAGATAAGAGGCCTTGGATACCTTCATCAAGAAGTCCACAGCTCTGGGGCCTCATCCTGCCAATCTGGGGCTGTATCCAGGGATGCTGGTGGCAGTGTTGGGGCTGGACCCATGGCAGGAGCATCCTTAGGTCAAGACATGGGGCACAAGGGCAGGTTTTGCCATTCCTCAGTGATGCTACGCTGCAGGTCCTGCACCGACCAGGGCTGGAGGAGAGGGATGGGAGCCCACATGATGGTCCATGTGTCCCTGCAGAGGTGACAGCCACCAGCCCTGCCCAGAGCAGTTGGCTGGAAATTGCTCCTTCTCACAGCTTCCCTTAAGAAAAAGCAGTTCCTGCACAAAAGGCTGCATGCCACGTGCTTGCGCAGCCAAGACTGCATGATGGGGCCAAATGCCGTTTTCCTTTGCTTTTAGTGATGGCGCTCCCGTTTGTCAGTCTGAAACACTATTTCATTTCAAAACAAGCTTTCTTTCAAATTTAAAAGAGTTTCTAAAGCACCACAGTATATTTCAAAGGGATTGAAACCAGATGGATCCCAAATTACTTGTTTTCCTTTTTTTTTTTTTTCCCCAGAACACTGTTTCACACAAAAAAAAGCTAAAATTCAATTGGGTTTTTGTCCCAGTGCAGGCACATGTTTTTTCTCCGAATTCTCAAAATTTATCATCGGAAAGTCTCTCTCTCTTTTCTGGCCAGCTCCAGCTTGTATGAGAAGATGGAAAATATCTGGAGGCAATGTCAAGGCATGCTGAGTTGCCATTTCCATGTTGGCTTTCCCTGGTGTGAGCGAGTTTCCGCCTGCTTGTTCAGCCCTGGGAAATTTCCCTTTCAGCCCCAGACCCTCCTGAGCCAGCGCATCCCGAGGGTATCCAGGAGACAGGGATGAAGCCAGAGGAGAGTCTTGCCTCTGAGGCCATGCAAGCTGAGGATGGTGTTTCAACGCCTCTGGGATTCCATGGGTCCCAGAGCTGGCGGCTGTTTCCCCAGGCATGTGCTGGGGGACTGCATGCTTCATAATGGCCTCAATAGCACTGGCTTGGCACCAGAGGCAGCAAACTGCTGTGGTGGTGTTCATAGCATTCCTCAGACTAGGGGTTATTCATATTTATATTCATATCTCCTGGGGGAAAGCAGGCGGGATACTGGGAACCAGCTGGGAGAGGTTATGGTTGAGACAGGGGCTGGAGATGAGATGTACAGAATGAGTTGGGGTCAATGCTGAAATGGTCCTGGAGAAAATGGCAAGGAAAAAAGAGGAAAGGGAGTTTCCGGGGGAAAACCGGAGGGTTTTCTCCAGGGGTTACAGTGCTTTAAGGCACAGGTGAGGCTCTGCTTTAAAGGGACACACATAGACACTAGTGAGCATGCTGATGTGCCAACATGACACACTGGCCCATTGGTGCTCTGCTGTAGCCCTCCTGAGTGCATAGATCAGAGTCCAAAGGAGGTCTGGAGCCAGATAGGGACCCTGGGTGGCAGGGACAAGACCCAGCTGATGCAAGCCAGCCCAGGGGACAGAAGCACCATCCACGTTACAGCTCCTGCTTTGAGCTGATGCAGAACCAATGGGCAGGGGCTTCTCTGGGATCTCAGTGCCCTCCCAGCAGCACAGCCCTCATGCAGATGCTGCTGCACAGATCAGCATTTGGGCCAAGGGAGGAGGTGAGGGGGAGTGTCTCAGGTGCCAATAGGTCTGAGTGGGAATGACACTCAGGGCTGATTTTCACACCCTTTCTTCCCACCACCTGGCTACATCCTCATCCCACTTCCCAAACAGACTCCCTACCTGCATCCTCCCCCTTACACCCCCGAGCTCTTCCTTATATCCCAGATGCTGCCTGCTCTCATCATCTGCTTCAGAAGCTCTGGGCAGAGCAGGCAGAGTCCCTGCTTGCCTGCAGAAGGTGAAGCGGATGCAGCGGGAATGGTTGGAAATTGCTGTTCCAAAGGTGGTCTGGGGAGGGCCAAGGCAGCACAAGGCTGAGCAGGACAAGGCACCCAGGGGCCCAGAGCTGCATCCTTAGACTGTGGCTGGCAAAGGCTGCTGGATGGGCAGCCTGCCCCACAGAGATACTGCAGAGCCCTGGCAGGGAGCAGGCTGGGGAAGCACAGGCAGAGATGTGAGCTCTGAGGTGCAGAGCATGACTCCAATCCTGACCTCCTGCAGGAAAGCTCTCTGGCTGGCAGACATCCAAGCCCTGCGAAGCACTCACCCGTTCTTTCTGCTAACAGATTGAAGCTGAGGACCAGGAGCTGGCAACCTTCTGCGGCAGGGAGACCACAGACACAGAGCAGGCTCCTGGCCAGCAAGTGATCCTGTCCCCAGGGCCCTACATGGGCCTCACTTTCAGGTCTGACTTCTCCAACGAGGAACGCTTCACCGGCTTTGATGCCCATTACACTGCCGTGGGTAAGAAGCAGTTCAGCTTGCAGGACCAGCCTCTTAGGGTAGCAAAATAAATTTGATGGGATCATACCCCAGGCCAGCCTTGGGGACCCTAGCAAGAGAAGTCCTTGTATGCAGCCCTTGGGCCATATGGGACTCATTGGGTGCCATATGGGACTCATTTGGTGCCATATGGGACAACTAGCTTCTCAGTGTTGTGACAAATGTCACCACAAGGTGTGACATGTGGAGGGCTGCAGGGTGACCTCCCTTCCTTGTTATCTTCATCCTAGATGTGGATGAGTGCCTGGAGAAAAGTGATGAGGAGCTGGCGTGTGACCACTACTGCCACAACTACATTGGCGGGTACTACTGCTCCTGCAGGTTCGGTTACATCCTCCATTCCGACAACAGGACCTGCAAAGGTACTACCTAGGCACAGCTTGGATGTGGAGATGGTCACACAGAGGGGTCCCTGAGGAGGCAACAGACCTACCAAACACATGCAAAACTGCCCTCTTTCGCTGCCAGAGCAAACAAGTTGCCTCTTCCCCTACACACCAATAGCATGGGACTGAAGAGTGCCTAAGGCCTGTAGTTCTCTTGTAGGGAAAGGAGATGTGGTTTCTCCTATGGGCTGTGCTTCTCAAGTCAGAGACATTAAAAGGTTTAGTCTTAGCTTTGAATCTGCATCATGTAGATTACCTGGGATTAGCTCACAGCCCAGGACTTCTATGCCACAGGCATATCTGGAGATTGGCTGGGTGAGGTCCCCCTTGCACAGTCCCATATTTGGGTCCAGCAGACCCCAGTCCACTGTGAGGGCTGCTGAGTGGTCAGGGCTGGGATGCGGCTGGCAGGGTCCTGAGAGAGCCATGGGTGTATTTCAGTGGAGTGCAGCGACAACCTGTACACCCAGAGGAGCGGGGTGGTCACCAGCGCCGACTTCCCCAGCCCCTACCCCAAGAGCTCAGACTGCCTGTACCGTATCGAGCTGGAGGAGGGTTTCTTCATTACCCTTAGCTTCGAGGAGAGTTTCGATGTGGAAGACCACCCCGAGGTGACCTGTCCTTATGACTACATCAAGGTGAGCTGGCCTCTGCACACTCTTCCCATCCCACACTCCTGTCACTTCCCCAGTGCCCTGGTGATGGGACGGAAATCATCCTTGTCTACACACTAGTGCACAAGTGACCCCATGTCTCTTACCACATCTGATTTTGACCCTCTCAGCCAACAGTGACCCTCTTTCAGTTCACATGTCCCCAACACATGGTGCTTAAATCCCACTGACCCCACCACAGCCCCATTAGCCAGCCTCAGGGTGAAGCAGTCCTCAGGGATCAAAGATCCCCCTCAAACCACCCACTCTTCTTTGCCTTGGCAGATCAAAGCTGGAAATAGGGAGTTTGGCCCTTTCTGTGGAGAGAAGTCCCCAGGACGCATTGAAACTCAAACCAATAGCGTTCAGATCCTCTTCCACAGTGACAACTCTGGAGAGAACAGGGGCTGGAAGCTGTCATACACAGCTATTGGTAACTGCTCATGCTTTCCTCTGTTTGCTGGGCTTGGGCAATGGGAAGGGTTTTATAAACCCTGCAGGTGGAGAACATGAATTTGGTGGTCCATGATCCCATCTCCAGAAAGGGTCTGTTACAGAAATCATATGAGGAGAGGAATAAAATAACAAGGAACCTCCTTTCTATTTTTTTCCCTACTCAAGATGAGCTCTGAAACAAGACCACGTTGCAAAGCAGAGCATATTTGGGCAGGATAATTGCACAAGCTACTGTTAATAGCTCCCAGCTAATATTTGGGCTAATAATTTGGTTTTGCCCAAAGCCAGGGTATTACATCTAGAGGAAACACTTGGAGCCTCCACTTCTTCCAGGAGAAGAGTCTGGCTGACCAAGCCAGTGTAGGCTAACAGCAAGAGCAGGGCAGGGATGCTCGGACTGCACAACATGAACTGGGTGGCAGAGCTGGGGCTCCACTTCCTGTTACTGATTCAGCTGAGTTTTGGTTTGCTTCATTTGCTTTTTATTCAAAGGAAACCCTTGCCCATTGGTACAACCACCAATCAATGGGAAAATCGAGCCTTCCCAAGCCAAGTACACCTTCAAAGACCAGGTTGTCATCAGCTGCAACACCGGATACAAAGTACTGAAGGTATGGGGTGACCCTGTGGAGCTGGGCACCTGGGTAGGAAAGGATGGGATCCTTCCTCCCAAAGCCACTGCATCTCTGGGAGAGTGAACGTAATCCACATACACTTACTTAATTCCCAGGGGCAAGGAATAAGCCTCCTCTGAGAGCCACCACCTTTGCTTTCCAGAGGAAGAGAGGAGATGGCTCCTTCCCAAGCCACCCTCCAGCATCCCTCCAGAGCTGCCAGTCTCACAGAATGCCAGGCTTGGCACCTCTGCCAGGGAAGAAGTCAGTAAAAGCCCCAGGGGAGCTGCCAGAACTGTGCCTGCTCTCCACCTAGGCAGGCTCTGGCTCAGCTTTCTGGGCAGCCCTGCAGACCAGGAGGTTCTCTGGGACTTTGGAACAGCTTCAGCTAGTCAAGGGGGCTGGGATTTTGGCAGGCCCTCGCTGGGAAACAGCTGGGAGCCACAGGGAGTGCGGGTGACTCACGGGGTGGCTGTCTTCCCTCCAAACCAGTAGCCTGCTTTGACTTCCAACATGGAGCTGGGTATTTCTCTGATCTCTTCCCAGCCCCATCCTTCATGCAGAGCTGCCTCCTGACCCATCCCAGCACCTAGAATAGGAATAAATGACTCCAGGGTTTTTTGTGTTCAGCAAGTCACTGAGATGCGGGCAACAATAAAACTTTTCAAGATTTTCATTATGATTATATTGCCATATTTAGCTAGGAAAGTCCTCCTCCAGGAGGGTCTGGATATAGCTTGACTTAATCACCAAGAAATTGGCAGTTTATGGAGAGATTGATTTTCTTGCCTTGTACATTGATAGTATTTTTTTTGCTGGCATCTTCTGCACAGGATAACCTGGAAAGTGATTCCTTCCAGATTGAGTGTCTAAAGGATGGGACGTGGAGTAACAAGATCCCTATCTGCAAAAGTAAGAACACCCTTCCCCACCCTGCCAATGTCCTGCTGAAATAATTTCATGCTAAAGGGAGCTGCCTTGCCAGAGTGGAGTTCCTTACTCAGAGACTCAAACCCAGCCAGAGAGGCTACGTAACTCTGCAAAGCTCTTTTGGCTCATTCTTGGGTAACAGAGGGGCTCGTTCCAAACGCCACAAGCAGGAGGTTGGTGCTTTTATTTAGATTACTCGTATAACTTGATTTGCGAGCCGCTTGGCTCTCTCCTTCTCAAAGAAAGAGCAAGCCTGGCTCTCGAGAGCTGGGTGTGTTGGATAAATCTGACATAACTTGGGGTAATCTAATTCCTGGTACAAATTTCCTTCCCAGTGGAGGCTACTAAGACCCAGGGTGTTAGGTCCCAGGCACTAGCCTAAACTGAGTGCTGCTCAGCCAAGTGAAAGGGAAAAGTTGCCCAAATATTTGCAAACCTTAAAAACAGGAGAAAAGGGGAGAAGAAAGGAGATGCCATTTGAAAGGACAGGTGATGATTTGCATCACCCCTTCTTTCATCTAACCCAGCTCCTCTGTCAGCTCAGGCTTGGCAGATGTACCCGATAAGACATTTCTCCTTTCCCCCAAACACCCCCAGCCCTCAGGAAGGTGCTCACTGCTGCTCAGCCGGCTGTGAGGCTGTCCCAGAGAGGAGAAAAGGAGTAAGCACACCCAGAGAAGGTCCCAAGACCTTCCAGGAGAGGCCAGATGAGATGCTCTAAGGGGATGTTGGGATCCAGGCTCTCCTCATCTGGGGAGATCCTTTTTCTTTTAATGATATTGTGGATCTTACCTTAGAAGAGCATTTCTGGAGCTTTAATTCATGTTTTCTCATTCAAAATGAAAATTGTGAGGCTCTCAGACCTGCTAAATCAATTTGTATCTGAAAGGGCTCCTTAGAAATTGTGGGGTCAGAGATGCCCCTGCCCTACCAAGGAAATCCCCACTCCTACAACTCTTACTACCAGTCTCCCATTGATTTTACCCAGCTTAAACGGTGATCAGATGAAAATTGGCATTGATCAGAAAAAAAAAAGAACAAATATTTTTAATCCCAGGAAGTATTATTTTTTTTAAATGATTACCTACATTGCTCGAGACGGGCTGGAACTGATCCCTTCTTGTGTGGTATGACTCACCACACTAAATTTCTAGGACTTTTTGGGGAAAGCCAAGAAGCCCCTAAATGGGCAGTGCAGGCCTCCAAAGTGCAATGCCTCCCACCTCCCCAGGATGTGTGGGAGAGGCAGGGCACAAGCAAAACCAGTTTTAGAACGCAATGCAGAAAATAGAAAACTTCTCAGCCAAGGTGGATAAAATCCAGCTCCGTGGCCTGGCGAGTCTGAACACAAACCAGTGACAGCCTCTCCCAGCCCCTGTCCCCAATTTGCCCTGGGCAAGCAGAGCAAGTAGGTCCCCGGCACAGCCCTGGCTCCGCCGGCACCCGCAGCACGCTGGCACGGCTTGCTGGGCTCTCATTAATGATTGCTGGTGTTTTGGGGGCTGGGTTTCCTGCATGCCTCTTTCTGCTCATCTACTAATTGGGCTTTCTCTCTGCTCTCCTCCTTCCCCTCTGCTTTCGGTGCAGCTGCAGATAGAGCCGACAACCAGACAGAGGGAAGAGCCGGCTCGGAGCAAGTGGCCGCGTGAGGCTGGTGCCGGCTGCGCCGCCACGACGGGCAGCCTGTCTCAGTGTCCCTCTGATCTATCCGGTACCGAGGGCATGTCCCCTTTGCCCCTGGTCCGGCTGCCAAACCCATCTCTGCGGCTTGTCTAACTGGCATGGCACTCTTAATCCCCTGCGTCTGGTGCTTTCTTAACTCCATCTCGAGAAGGGGAAAGAAATTTGGAATCAATTCCCTTTCCCTGCTGTCACACTACTCCACGGGAAGGGTGCCTGCCCAGCCCCATTGCCTGGGGACCGTGTGCTGCCACCAGCTCCCAGCACGTCCTCTGCATCCCTCCCTCTCCACTCAGATGCCTCAGCCAGCCTGGCTCCCCCCTCAAGGCAGCCGTTACAAAAGGAGCGCAGCATGGCCGCCTGGTTGGTTGGTTGCTTGTTTGGATTCAGCCTCCCGCTGCCCTTCCTCCCTGGCTGCCCTTCCTCCCTGGCCCAGCATCACAAATAAGAAACACTCCTTCCTTTTTTCTCTCTGAGAGTCCTGGTGCCTTTCAAGCCCTCTGGGCAAGGAGGTCTGGAGGATGGGTTGGCATCACCAGCCCTTTCCTGCACACATCGAGCCCTGGCTCCAGCACAGGGGGATGGATGCTCCTCTGCTTCTCTTTGCAGTGCTGGCCCAGCAGAGGCAAAGACAGTCTGGCCTCAAGCTGATTGCAGCTGAGGAAGGTCAGAGCTTTGTGTCTGGTCCCGCTCATGTCCCCAAGAGCCATGGGCGTGCACCCTTGACTCCCCAAGGCACCAGAGGCTTCACTGGGAGGATGCTGGAATGTGTTCTCTGTTCCTACAATGACACTAATACTAAATGGCCACTTTCCTGAGGGAAAAGTCTGGAAAAGTGCACGACATAAACTCCCTGTGCTCACCCTTTCAGCAGGACCCAGGACACTGCTGGAGTAACACCTCTGTGCAAGAGCCCATTCTCCAGGCATCAGGCCTGCTGCAGGCCTGGGGGACACAGAAGGAGGGGATGCACTGTGCCGGCCAGTGGATGCTGCCCTGCAGCTATAAACAACCCCAGAGCAGATGTGGAAGCCGGGCTGGTCCCCCAGTATCCACTCCCTCCTTCCTGCAAACCCAAGCATCCCCCAGTTCCTTACAAATGCCCCATGGTTTCTGGTACCATGGCACAGGAGCACGGTGCACCCAAGTACCCTGGGAATTGAGCAGGAAAGCTCAGTCAAGGACCCCTCGGTCTGGAGAGGGCTCTGTGTCCCCTCCTCTGCCCCTCTGCAAGGCACAAGTGCCCAGAGCCTCTACCCAACCTGGCTGAACCCACACACCCCTGCTGTCCTTACAGTGGGTGGAGGGCACCCTGGTGAGCAGTGAGGTCCAGAGTTTCATTCATCCAAGCAATTAGGCAATCCTGAGCATCAGTACATGTCCCTGGTCCAGGTACCACTCCTAGTGAATTCTCTCTTAGTTAGCCTGGATCACTGTGTAAGGAGTTCTGCCTCCTGTCCCACCCCCTTTGCATCCTGGAGCACATGGAGACCCACAGAGCTCACATCATCCCTGATCCATAGGGCCTGCTTTGTGCAAAGTCACCCATCCCCTACTCAACCTCTCATCTTAAATGTGGCAGAACTCAGCACCACATCTCCCAGCAGGATCAGACCCCAGTTCCTGGACAGGGCAGAGGGAGGTTGCATGGCATCACCTGGGTGTGCTGTGAACTGTCCCCAAGGCAGGGAGCTGCACTTTCCATGGCTCTGGTGGATGAGCGGCCTCTCAGCTTTGGTTCCTTCCTGGAGTGGGTGGCACAAGCCCAGTTCAGGGGACAAGCTGGGAGTAGAGGCTGGGCAGGGCAGGGCACTGTGAGGGATGTGGGGGAGAAAGGGGACCATGGACAGGTCATGGGGAAGGGAAATGGCGACCTTCTCCATCATACCCTGAGCCCACACCAGAGATGGGTGAAGCAGAGCCAACCTTGCCCATGTCCTGGGGGGTGGAGCAGATGAGGTCTCACGAACATCTGCTGGCCTCCCAGACCAGTTCAGCCACACTGTCAGTGTCCTTCATCCCCTGCCATTGCAGGCAGCCAGAACCACGGGTTGCTTAGCCTGATCTGCAAATGCTTATCAGCACTGAATGGTGAGCAAGACCCAGAGCAGGAGGGATGAGGCCATGCACTCAGCAAAGCCTTGTGCATAAAGGAGCTCCCCTGATGCATGGCATAGGTTAGTGAATCAGTGCCTGCTTTTCCCTGCCAACCATTGCCTATATCAGATACAATAACATACTTTGGGACCATCTCCCAATGGATCTCACCTGCCAGAGCAGGTTTCTTCCCCTTTCAGCGGTATAGCACAGATGTTGCACTAAATGAAGTGCACAGGAGGGGCTCCCAGGGCTGGGTTCTCCACCAGCATAAGTGGTGTTCTCCATACAGCCTGTGGGTGAGATGTGCTGTTGGTATTCAGCACTATTGCCTGCATGCCCTGTCTTTGCAGGGTGGCAGTGTTGGGTGCTCAGGAGGGTGGGCTGCTCTGGCTGGGGATAGCCTCCTGCTGCCATCTGAGACCATGTCAGGCTGTGCCCCCTACAGTGCCCTAGAGAAATGGGGTACAGGACTATGCAGGCCCTCATTCTGCCCCATAGGACCACCATCACATGCCAAAGCCCAGCATTACTGTCCACTGGCTGGATGGGCACCCAAGACATAGCACAGGCCTCAACCCCCCTTCTGTGTTGGCTTTCAGTTGCTGACTGCAAAGCGCCGCCGGAGCTGGAGCATGGCTTTGTCACTTTCTCCTCAAGGAACAACCTGACCACCTACCGAGCAACCATCCAGTACCACTGCCAACATCCCTACTACCACATGGCCCCCAACAACACCGGTGAGCAGTGGGACTGGGCCACATCCCCAGGGCACGGTGTGGGTGGGTGCGTGGCCATGCGTGTGTGTATTTGCAAGCGGGGGAAGCTTAGGATGGCCCCTCTGGGATGCTCTGCAAGCAGTAGGCTGTGGATGTAGCTTACACGCATCGTACCCTGCATCTGCACTGCCTGGATCGTGAGACTGATCACATCCTGCTCTGCAACGAGGTAGGATGGGAGTTACCACTGTCTGGTGCTTTGCATGTTTCACAGCCTCAGCAGAGCAGAGTGATTGTTTTTCTGCACTCTGCCTTCTTACTCTGCCATCTGCTCCCTGCAGCCTATGGAATTTTCTGTGTGTCTGTGAAAGGAGATGCTGCAGCAGAGAGCAGCAGGGCCAACAGTCTCAGAAAGGGATCCTCCAGAAGGCTCCTCACCCCAGCAACCAATCGTCCAGCATAGCCAAAGCCAAAGAGACAGCAGTAGGATCATGGCAGAGTTTCCCCCTAAACCCCTGGTCCAGAACCACAGAGACACTACAAAGTGCTTTGCCAAGCATCCCAGGTCTCTACATCTTTCAGAGCTAGCTCTTCTTCCTCTCTCAGCATGCAAAGCCAAAGGATTTCCTCACATTCCTGTCTCCCTGCTTGTATCCCCCCTGCAATACCTGCTGGCCCCATGTGTCTGGTCCCAGCGTCCTGCATGCATTAGCAGAACAGGCACTGGCAGCATTACCAGAGCAGCACTGCCAGCCAAGGCTGAGGGCACAGCACAGCCCTCCAGACAACTCAAGGCAATGAAACTGAGGATGTGGCATGTCCATGGATGCAGGGCCGCCAGGGCTGCCCAGGGAATGGAGCACAGAGGGTGTAAAAGGGAGCACATCTGGGAGCTGGCCAACATCTCATTGCAGAAGACACCCCTCGTGCCAGAACCACAGCCCAGCTAATGCTTTGCTCTTTTCCAGCCACTTACACGTGTGATGCATCAGGGGTATGGAGGAGTGAAGAGCTGGGGACCAAGCTGCCATCCTGCCGACCAGGTACTAGTGCTGGGGTGGCCAGTTCCCATGGCAAGGGGTGCAAGGCAGGGATGTGCCATCAGAGAATGTCTCCCCTCCCGATGTGACATATTGTTTCTCTAGGCAGGGACCCTGCTCCCTGGTGACCATGCAATATGCCTTAAGTATATGTATACAACTGCTCCGATGTATGGACAGGAAGGTGGTGGGGTCAGAGGCCTCCTGCTATCCCAGCTGGTCCAGAAGGTCAGGATGCAGTGGTGGCACTGGACAGCAGTGATGAGGGCCTGTCTCTCTGTCAGTAAAGGGCAGCAGTGGGTCATAGCCACCCCATCTGTCAGGGCTCCCCAGGCTCCCTACTCCAACAGTCAAGGAAACCAGGAGCCCAGGACAGAGCCATTGGCTGTGTTCAACCCTTAGTATCACCGGAGATGGCTTCAGCCAAGGGCAGAGCATTACCTGCCCCAGCACCGCTGGCTGTCAGCTCCCATTAGCAGTGTGTCCACATGCAGAAGCAATTAGCACCTCTCCAAGCCTTGCACAAAAACCCAGCCGCTTTGCAGGGAAGGAAAAGTCCCAAGCCTTTGAGCAGTAGCAGAAATGTTTGCAGCCAGCAAGTTTCCAGGCCAGGCGCCCATTTGGGATTAAACAAAAGTCCCTGGGATGTTGGCTGGCCATAGCCAAGCATGGGGCCAGCTGCAGCTGCCAGGCGGGGGGGGGAACGGGACGGACGGGCAGTGCTGGAGGCAGCCCTGGGTGCAGCTGCAGTCTGATATGCAGGAACAGCTCTCCAGAGAGGTGCAGGGACCCAGCTGCCGTGGAGCTGCTGCCGCCACAACCACCTTGGGGCTGGGGAGGCTCAGGCTCATGGAGGGTATCTGCTCTTGCCCACACTGCACAACTGCAAGGCCAGAGGAGGGACCCCCTCAGATTCCCTACATCTCATGGAGGTCTGAGATCAGGGCTGTGGCTGCTTTTGTTGCGGTGGCTGCTCCCTGCATCTCTCCTTGATGTTTCAGCCTGAACTAATTTGAGCTGGGAGCATATGGGGACATCTTTTGGGGCCATAGCTGCTTTCATGGGCCACTTCCAGGCCTCCTGATTAGTGACAGAAGTCAAAGAGACTTCGGGAAAACGGAAAATCCCAGAGAGAGGGTGATGCTCTCCTGAGATTGGGATCTGCAGGCTGCAGCTGGCCAGCTGCTCTTCAGATCTTCCCTGTGTCTCACGCCACCTCCCCATCAATAGGAACTCTTCTTCCAGGCCACTCTGTGCCTGCCGCTGCCATTAGTGGGAGCATTTGCAGCCTGGTCAGCATTTCTGATATGTAATTTAACAGAATAAATATTTGGCTGGATGCACTTCCTCTAAAACCATCTTCCTGGGACAGCCATAAGCTTCGGCGCAGCAGACCAGCCGGGCCGGGATGCAGGAATTATTTGCCTGAGCACATTTTCTATTCCTTGCTGCACTGGGAAAGGCAGGGGAGTGGAGCACATGCAAAGACACTCACCATGCTCCCTGCCCTCCCTGCAGGAGTCACAGTTTTCCTAGCAGCAGACCCCAGCCACAACAAATCCATGTTAGCAGCTCTTGGTGTTCCTGCCCTGGTTGCAGGGTTGACTTTTAGCCCAAATCCAGTCTTGCTTTGGGGCTTTGTGTCCCCACCTTGAAGCACAAGCGGCACTGGGGCAGAGTCCTGGCACTTTCCTCAGAGGATATGGGTTCCCCTTGCAGACATGGAGGGATGAGACCAGGACATGAGCTGCTGCAGCACAGGACTCTCCCAGGAGTAGAAGGGCAAGCTGGATAAATCTGCTGGAGGCAGCCTGTCATTGCTCTTCAGATATTGATTCTAGGTCTGTTGAGGAGCTGAGCAGAGGGATGCTGGTTTGGCTGCCAGAACTGTGAGGACTTGAGATGCAAGAGTAAACCCCATGGTGCTAGGCAACATCCCACAGCAGAGACTTCCCCAGCCACAGCTCCTCTGGGAGGGCAAATGCCATGGCCATGAGACCACAGACCTCATGAGAGGTCTCAGAGCAAGGGGTGAGGCTGGGCTGATGTCAGGCTTCAGTCCTCTTCCAAACGCTTCCAAACGGCGTTCTCCTGGGTTTCTTGGCACACTGAACAGGAGCCAGGCAAGGGGCTGAATGGTCTGGGAAGAGCATACTGAGGATGCGGGATTACTCATTTGGCCTTTCTGCTTCTGAAGTGGTGTGTATCCAGCCAAATCCCTCCAGAAACTGAGCTGCAAAGTGAGGAATTGCAAAGTACAGGCTAGCCTTCAAGCCATCTCCTTGTCCCACTTACCAGCTCAACTGTACAACTCTTAAGTACAGCCCTGTTTTACTTCAATCCAGGCTTGGCAGAAATCATAGCATCAGAGGTGACACCTGAATTAAGCTGCTTTCTGTCAACCTCTACTTAACCTACTCACACCTAGTCTGCTGCACAGCATCTAAGGCAGCCTGTATTGACAACTAACTCCTGAGCAGGCTTAGCAAAGTTTCACCTAAAATTCTGCATACACAAATATTTTAACCTTTCCCTAAAGAAGGGGGGGAGCGAGTGAACGAGTTACCTGACTGGGTTTAAACCATGACACCAGGTCTTTGAGATAGCAGTATTCCTCCGCTTGCCCTTTCTTAAGGAAGCTGGTAGCACCATGTCCTCATCTGGAGCACAGATCACATAGATGTAAACCAAGACTATGATCTGATACCTCTTAACATGCTTGAAGTCCCACCCTGGCTCACGTGTTTTGCTGAATCCATGCTTGACTTCAGTGTTAGGAGATCTGGTACAGCTTTGGGATAGCTAACCCTGGATGAAAGCCTCCAAGGCTCCGCAGTGTGCTGTACACAGTTCTGACTGACCATATTCATGCCCAGTGGGCAACAGATCACTGCCCTTTTCCACCCCTTTTCCAGGAAGGCAAACCACTGCCACTAGGAATGGTTCCATCAGGGAAAGGAATACCCAAAAGAAGCTGGGGTTGACTTTAGGAAGCAAAACACTTCAGGAGGACAGATGTGTTCCTTTTCCAGACTAACTCCAAAGACCTGTTAGTGTAGGCAGTGAGGTGTAACATCCAGCCTGCTCAAAGCTCTGAAGTGGGCAGTAACTGTCCTGTCCCTTTTGCCCGCAGTGTGCGGCCGGCCGGCTCGTCCTCTGCCAGGGATCATCAAGCGCATCATTGGCGGGCGGAATGCAGAGCCCGGCTTCTTCCCCTGGCAGGCCCTGATTGTGGTGGAGGACATGTCCCGGGTGCCCAACGACAAATGGTTTGGCAGCGGGGCCCTGCTCTCGGACTCCTGGGTGCTGACGGCTGCCCACGTGCTGCGCTCCCAGCGCCGGGACAAGACTGTCATCCCTGTCTCCAAGGAGCACGTCACTGTCTACCTGGCCCTTCATGATGTGAGGAACAAGATGGAGGCTGTCAACAGGACAGTAGAAAGGATCATCCTCCATGAGGAGTTTGACATTCAGAACTACAACCATGACATTGCTCTAGTCAAACTGAAGGAGAAGGTGACCATGGGGAACTATGTCATGCCTGTCTGCCTGCCCCAGTTTGAGCATGAGCTGGAGGGGCCTCACCCCAACACACTGGGGCTGGTGGCTGGCTGGGGTATCTCCAACCCCAACATCACGGTGGATGAGATCATCAGCTCGGGCATGAGGACATTGTCCGATATCCTGCAGTACGTCAAGCTGCCGGTGGTGCTGCACGCAGAGTGCAAGACCAGCTATGAGTCACGGTCAGGGAACTACAGTGTGACTGAGAACATGTTCTGTGCTGGCTACTATGAAGGTGGGAAGGACACTTGCTTGGGAGACAGCGGAGGAGCCTTCGTCATCCAGGACCCGGGAACCCGGAGGTGGGTGGCCCAAGGGCTGGTCTCATGGGGTGGCCCAGAGGAGTGCGGGAGCAAGGAGGTCTATGGTGTGTACACTAAAGTCTCCAACTATGTGGACTGGGTGGAGAAGAAAACGGGCTCCTCGGAGAGGTGGACATTTCTAGACCCGGAGCTGGAGAGATGAGTAACTAAGCAGCCTGCTGCCACAGCTCCCTTTCTTTTGTTGTTGTTTAATGTGCTCCAGACTCTGGTCTTTCGCAAGCAGTAGCCACAACGCTCAGTGCATGCCAGGCCTTTGCCAGCCCTCCACATCATCTGTTTTGCTTGGTCCCACATCCCTTTTCTTGCACTCCTAGGAAATGATTGCTAGGGAGCTGGAGGAAGGGAGCGAAGGGCAAGATCTCAGCTGGCATCCTCAGCTTGTGCTGCCCATCTGCAAACCTCACACACACTCCTGGGGAGCCTACCTCCAAGACAGGACAAAGGCACAGCAATGGAGGCAGCATTTCCCTGCCACCAAAGCTTTGGGCTGTGCAGAGAATTATCCCCATACCTGTGCTCTCCAGCCAGATCTTCCCATCAGATGCAACTGCAGGAGCTGCAGAGGCTACAGACAGTGCAGAAAACCCAGCTCAGCAAGCCTGGATCTCACAGCCCACCCCCCCCATGTAACACCTTTTCTGTGCAAGGTAGGAGTAGTGAGACAGCCCTGAGGATTTGCTATTATTTTTGTTTGCAAACAAACATCCCTGCCTGATGGCATCTCAGGTGATGTCAACCTGGCCCCAGGGATGTAAGCAGGTATCCCCGTTAGCCCTAAACTTCAGCCATGGCTGCCAAGGCAGCACCAGCTCAAATGGGCTACCCTTATCCCACCATGTGGGATGGATGCCCCACAGAAAACACAAAGACAGGGAGCGGGGTTTGGACCCACTGTCACATTCACCTCCAGCCACTAGAACTTCTCCAGCCCTCTATCACCTCAAGCCCTCTCCAGTCTTCCTCCAGACTAGCACTTGGAATGGTTTCCAGCCACAGCAGTCCTCCCAATGGAAGTTTTCCAACACATGAGACAGCATCACACCTGCTGTACCTAAGCAATACTTATTTTCAGCAGAATCATTTCAGACAAAGTGTCCTTTCTGTGTTTTCACCTCTTTTTTAGGGGCCTGGGTAGTCCTGTATGGCAGTGCCTTCATTCTTTCAAGAACCTCATCCTTTCTAACTGCTTTTAAGGCCATTGGTTTGGCTGATTTACAGGTTGTTGATGGTGTTCAGTGTTTGTTCTAATAGGATCCACTGGCCTATTGCAGATGTCCGAGCCATTCTAGACTTACCCTATCTCATTTATCACACAAGAAGTATTCATATCTTCCCACCCATTCTCCATGGTCCACACAAACAAGTAAACCCACCAAGGAACAAGTTCAGATGAGCTGGCCCTCCTTCAGTAAGGACAATCTCCTTCACTTGCCAGCAAAGCTCTCCTATAGCTGTAAGCCACATGCAAAAATTGCCTGCTGTCCTCTCTGCATGCCTGTAGCCTTTTCTGGACCTCTCCTCCTCCTCCTCCTTTGGTTTTGCCATGCAAAGAAGGAGTCAACAGTGAATGAACCACTCAGCCATTTTGGTATAACCCAAAAAGCCATTTGTAGAGCATGCAGAGGAGCACAAGGCCTAAAGAAGGTTAAACTTGCAGACACGCTAAGAACTGTACTCTTGGCTATGTCATGTAACTGCAAGGTATTTTTATATATACATACATATATATATTACTTTTTGATACTACATTCTGAAAAATATCCAATGTCACATAAGGATGGTTCTGTGTAACCTTTCTCCTGAAACAAAATAAAACTTTGATATGTACTGAGCTTGTGCCCTGAGGCTTTTATTCCAAGAGGAACATTACGTTGTTTGCTAGTCCCTGCCACACGCGCCTGTGCTCCCAGGGGGATTCTCACACCGTCCCTCACCCCAACAGCTGCTCAGCCATGGCCTGCCCAGCTTCATGGGCTGAGACAGACCCCGACCATCCAGGAATACAAACTACAGAAGATGAGATTCTGCCCTTCAATTATTTATAACCTCAGCACTTCACTCAAGATAGGGACAGTGGCAGCAGGAGAGTGCAGCAACCTGTTCTCTGGGAATAGCAATTAAATCTGGGTTCAACTGACATACAGAAAGAATAACAGATATGTTACTTTTGCTTTAAAAAGGGTGAAGAATCAGCCCTTCCCCACTAGATGTTGGCTTGAGTGCATCTTCATAGCAGAGACTCCACAGCAGGCAGATGGGAGCTGAGTTAGGGACATAGCTCTGCCCAGCATCTCTTCTCTGCATCACAGGCTGTGAAAATCCAGCTTGAAATCATGGGCACTGTTTCCTACCATGTGTCTGGATACCGGGCTGGGAGATGGGTTATTGATCCCTATTTTCCTGCAGCACAGAACTGAAATAGCAGCACTGGGCTCCTCTGAGTTGATAGCAGGGAGGAGGGTGGTGGGTCTGGCTCACTTTCTCACAGTCTGCTAACATGTCCAGAGACATCTGAGGGATGAAGGGGAGGAGAGAGAAACACTGAGATCAGGGTATGTTTCCCTGAGCATTAGACCACCAACTATAGGGTCTGAGCCTAGACAGCTCCAAGGCAAAGTAAAAAATATTGCTGCACCATAATAGATCAGTCACAATGCAGACTCTCCTGCGCCTCCCGTCAATAGCTCTGCTGGGAAATCCCCGATGCAAACCCAGCCCTCATCCCCAGCTCATCAAGCTGCTGTGCTGTGAGTGCAAATCCCTCCTGCCCTGCAGCCGCTGTGGCTGACTGCAGGCAGCACTGGGAAAGGGCAACAGAGGAGAGAAGCAAGAGCAAACACCACCATTCGCATTTGCTGGCACCTCACGACCTGCAGGAGTGGTGAGAGCTTCTCCCCAGGGAGATAGGCATGGAGAAAGCCATTTATGAAGCTGGCTCCAGTGAAGGGTCAGCAAAACATCCCTCGGTGAGGTCTGCCTGTGCTTGGCTGCATTTGAAGGCCAGGCTTGAGCTGAGAGTTGGCTGCAGCACAGCCCAACCTTAGATGGACCAGGGGAAGACAGCTGAGGGACAGGCCCAGGCTCTGTGGGGAGAGAGAGCATCGTTCATCCTTCAGCCCCAGTAATGGGCTTACTGTCCCTGCTCCAGCTGATGGGCTGGTGACCACTCAGAATCCTAAGGGACTGAGCCATCAGGGCTTGCTCTGGGCTCCAAAAGTGCCAAGAGCCACAAAAAGCAGCACTTTGAGAGAGACCATTTTACTAAGAAACAAGTGGGAGATGGGCACAAGTGCATGTCAGAGTGCGGTATCCTCGAAGGACTCAAAAAATGAGGGTGTGGTTGAGAAGCCAATGTATGCACAGGAGAGGATGAAGGCTGCATGATGGAGGGACATGCATGCACAGCATGAAGAAACAAGCAGGCAAGCTGGCAGCAGCAGGGAGGGGTCCCGGGGAAAAGCAGCATATACACGCAAAGCCATGGGTGGGGGAGCACAGGATGTGAGCAGAGGGCATTGCAGGGGAGCAGGGAACGGCTCTGCCATTGTAAAAGAGCAGAGAGACCCAAGCTAGAAAATAAGGACCCCTACAGGGATGTGGTCTCCATTAGAGCCGGCTTCCCAGGCGGAGGCAAGGGAGTTCCCCCTCAGAAGCTGAGTGGATGGAGAGGCTGCATCCAGCCAGACATGATGACTGGGGCTGGGAAAACCTCAGCATGGAAAGGAGAGGGCTATGGGCAACGGCAGCAAGAAACTTGGCCGTGTCTCTGCTTCATGACATAACGCCAGCAGGGAGAGGGCGGGCTGCTCCCAGCGCAGAGAGCCACACAGGAGGGAAGGGAGTTGGTCCAGGCTGCAGGATCAGCCTCCTCCTTCCACAGCAGAGCCACTCAGACACAGCCACCTTAAGCAAGGAGAGACAGAAAGACAGGTCCATTTAGACACGAGACCCTCTGGGTCCCAAGCTCTCCCTCAGCTACTGTTCCTCTGCTCAAAATGGTCCAGGCATCACTGATACTCTCTAACGGGGACAGGTCATGCTGACTCTCCTTCCTGGGGAAGTCCCTGCTGGTGGCACCAAGCTGGTCCCCAGCCCTGCTGCTGAGGCACCACTTTCCCCCCAGCAAGAGCTGGGGATCTGTAAAGGTCTGAGACCCCGTGCTTTGCATCATGTGTGCATCTCCAGTGCTGTGAGACTGGAAAATCACAGTGAGAGACCAATTTATCCACAGACCAGGACTGTACCCACGTAGGAAATGATTTGGGGGAACCAAGCTACAGGCAAACAGCTGGGCAAAAGGATGGCAGGGAGGGTATCCTCCACCTGGGGAATGCTGGCGAATTCCGGCGCCGGCGGTCCAGCGCTTCTAGTGTAGTGCCGGAGATCTCGCAGCTCCATCTGCTGGCTTAATGGCCAGTGCTGCAGAGGCTGCAGAGAAGGTAAGGGGCCGGGGAAAGGGAGAATTGGCGGAATTAGCGGGACAGAGAGCTTGAGAAACAAAACCCACACGGCCCCTGGATTACACGGGAGTTTATTCTTGCTTTCATCTTTTTAACCAATAGCCTGCAGGTTGCATATATGAAAATAGAGGAGAAACTTACACTAGCAAAAAAGAAAACCCACAGTGAGCACTGTAAAGGCTTGATGCTATGCAAGCTGCACAGGTGATGCTGGGTTTGGTTGTTGCCTTTCCTTCAGCCCATTTTTTTTCATCAGTTCAGTCATGAAATCTTTTTCTGTCATGCCCATCTTCAGCATCAAATAATTTTCAAAGTCAGGCATTCACAACTTCTCTGGGCAACTTGTTCCAGTGTCTCACCACCCTTACAGTAACAGCTAATGTAAATCTACCCCTTTTCAGTTTAAAAGCATTACCCTCAGTCCCACCATGATACTGCCTAATAAGGAGTCCCCTTGTAAAAGCTCAACACCCAGATTTTTCTGGAGGATAAAGCAATCTCCTGACCCCTGGTGACACTCAGTGCACAGGGACAGGGCAGATGCTGCTGTACACAGCTCACAGGAGGCAGTACCAGTGACTACGGGCACCAGCTCCCCATGGCTTTGCTGCAGACCTCCAGCTGTAGGTGCCCCTAAGCTCCTAAGGCAGGGGAGAATGGGGATGTGCTTCCCTGGCAGCTAAGCCCACATGGTAGGTAAAGTCAGCCCTCAGCTTCTCTCCATGTATCTAAAAAGGGCTTTGGAGAAATTAAAAAGCACAAATGCATCTTTGAACTAAGGAGAAAGGGCTTGTTTTATTCTTGCAAGTACATTTGTCCTTTGCATTGGGCAGCTGAGAGTCATCCTTATGCAAAATGTCTCATGAGAAACCGTCAGATCCACCAGGCTCCCTGAGGCTGTGGGATGAGGTGCCTGGCTGAGGCACCCCACTGTGTCCCCATGTCTCCAGGAGCTGGGGAAGTTGACTTTGGGTACCCAGCTTTCCAGGCACTCCAACAGGTACCTAGCCATCACCCCAGTTCCTCTTTGCAAGCTCCCATGACTTCTAGATGAAATAAAACAGGACAAAGAGGAGTACTGCCAGAATACAGAGCAAGGAGCTGCCAATGAAGCAGCAGCATTTCCAAGAGAAGCTGCTGTTGAAGTGTGAGGGGTGGTGGATTGGAATTACATAAGGCCTCATAAGGGTGTGATGTGTCCTGGCCTTGTCCGCATCCATCAAGGGCTTCCAGGCATTCGACGCCGGGTCCAGCCGTGTCTCACTGCAAATGTCGAGCTGGCATCCCCTAGCAGTGGGCATTGTCGTGCGGCCCTGTCACCAGCGCATCCAGCACAACTTCCAGGAGGTCAGAGGGCTGAACTCACACTCAGCAGTACTTGAGGATCCTAGCACAGCATTGTGCAGAAGCATCTCCACAGTCTCCAGGCTGAATTCAGGCTCCTCCAGCACGCAAGCCTGGTGGAAGGCTTGCATCCACACCGTGCCCCAGCCCTGGCACTGGTGCATGTGGAACAGGATGTGCACTTTGGCCAAAGACCACTCATGAAAGCACTGGGAGCACCAAAACCTGCCAGGGCACAGAGAAGATCAGCTAATGTTAGGTTCCCTGTGCTGAGCCAGCGGCTTCCCATGCAGTCAGCAGGGACCAGGGCAGCCAGGTCTGATGGATTCATTTCACTCAAGCAAGCTTCACACTGAACTGCCCTCCCCCTAACAGCATGATGCCAGTGTCTGAGGAGTTCAACACAGATGTGAGCTCAGGGCTGGCCCGAGCATTAAAGATTTTAGGAGCCAGGCTGACTGCCAGCACCACCCTGGTCCCATTTTTTAGCCCATCCCGGCCCCATTCCGAGGAGCAGGGGTCCTTGGGGTGGGAAGCACCAGGCCCCTGGTCTGTTTGGTGCTGCAGCCCCTCACCCATACCAGCTCATCACAGCTCAGCGGAAAGCCAACATCAATCTCAAGGCTGGGGAAGTGGAAAAAGAAGACAAATAGAAGGAAGGTGTGGGTGGAGGCTGCAGGGCAGGTGAGGAGATGTCTTGAGGAACCAAAAGGTGTGCAATCCGCAACTCTTTGTCTTGCACAACCTGCATGGGAACTGCAGCCCAGGTCTCTGTTTGCTGCCACCTGGTCAGGGTGGCTGGTTGATGCCCAGGGTCTTTCCTGGGGTACAAATGTTTGGGGTGGAGCCTCTCATCAGCAATGCAGATCTCTCTGCTGTGTGACCTTGCAGCCTGGTGCAGGGACTGCTGAGGCATCGCTCCCATGTCCCAGCAGGCAGAGGCTATTCTCATCCTCTGGGTGCAAACACAGATTTGTTTTGAGTGTGGTATAACTACCTCTGCTCACTGGAGGAGATCTTTGTATCTTGACACCAACATGGGGAAACTCTGGCCAAATACCAGCTGCCCTTTGGCCCTGTGGAGCCTCTGCTCTCTCCTCCCTTCCAATTACCGTGATTTTTTCCAGTTTAGCAATAATCCACCAAGCTTGGAACAAAATGGGACAACCTCTCCCAGCCTCACCCACCTGTAAACTGCCTCTTTTGTGTCAAAAGCTGTTTCCTACAAGCAAACTTTGAGAAAGAGAAAGGTCTGCCATGACAGCCCATTTTCCCTGGTCCTGCTCCAACAGGGACCAAGCCAGCAGCCCCCTACCTCCCAAGAGCATGGCACTGCACAAACTCCTTCCAGCCAGGCTTGAGGGCATGCACCTGCAGGGTATCATCCTTCTGAAGCATCCACAGCTCTGTTAAATTCGTATCTGCAATCTTCTCTGCAAAAATGTCATGCGAGATCCTCATGGTCTCACCTGGAGCTGGGCAAGAAGCAGTGACCAAGCCTGCAGTTCAAGCTTGTAGCTTCTGAGTGCTAAGACATGTGTGCAACAGTCTTTTCTCCAAACATACCCTCTTTGCACATCGTATTGGTGCTTGGAGAGGGGAACCTTTGCTCTCACGTGAGCAGCAATGCCCCATCCTGATCCGTGTGACAACAGGCTCTGATGATGCTACACCACATCTTGACCAGGTGGAATGTCCTCCAAAGCAAGGACAAAGGAGGGTTTCACAAAGCCCCACACATGAACTCCCAACCCCGCTGAAGCCGTGTTCTCATGATGTTACTCCATCCGTAGGTAGGCACTGATGTTGAGAGGGAACCGCCTGCCAGGCTGCCTGTGCCTATCACCATCACATGAGCAGGGGTGAACCAGCTGAGACTGTGCCCAGCATAGGAATAAAAGAAGTGAAACCCACCACAAAAACAGAGGATTTGGCTGCTTTACCTCTCTCAATAGTTGCCACCAAATAAAGTCTGGTTCTAACACCTTTCAGCCAACTCAAGCAGAAAAAGGCCTGACATGAAACCGCAGGGTGGAAAGCTGGGGAGGCTGGTACCACATGTAAAACCAAAAAAAGGTGAGGTGTGCTCTGAGCTGGGAGTACTAGAGCTGTCTGTAGCCCTTTGCCCTCCAGCTTACCTCTCTTCAGGTGTGCAGGTCTCCTGGGACATCCCATGGAGAGCAATGCAGGACAGGGAGCAGATTAGATAAGAGGCCAAATGATAACTTCTCTTGAGCTGGAGGAAGATCTGCAGCTTGATAAGGCAAGCTCAGCCTACCATGGAAATTGAGAGCAGCCCTGCAGAGATGGACTTGGGGAACTGGTGGATAAGAAGCTGGACATGAACTGGCAGTGTGCACTCACAGCCCAGAAAGACAACCAGGGTTGGAACTAGAGGGTCTTAAGGTCCTTCCTTTCCAACCCTAACTGTTCTATGATTCTATGGTAGTGAAGCACTGCCACAGGTTGCCCAGGGAGGTGGTAAATGCCTCATCCCTGGAAACATTCAAGGTCAGACTGGATGGGGCTCTGAACAAGCTGATCTAGTTGAAGATGTCCCTTCTTACTGCAGTGGGAGTGGACTAGATAACCTTTAAAGGCCCCTTCCAACCCAAACTGCTCCATGATTCTATGATTCTATAAAGCCATGTCACCTAACGTGAAGCTTTCAGAGGAGACCATCCTATGCATAGAAAGGGCACAAAACTCACGAAAATACCCCCCAAAAAACAGTCACTTCATCCAGGGAATCTGTGGGTTCAGCCCAGCTCTTCCTTCCAGTTGCTGCCACAGGGCGAAGGAATGCTCCCCACGGTGCAGGCACTGTTCCCCCCACTGCCCACCCCAGGGGGCAATATGCTGCCCCTCAGGCACACTCCTCAACAGGAATCTGATGGCATCCCTAGCATGGGGACAGGCCCCTGCCTCCATTCTGGCTGTGATGGAAACCAGTCCCCCGTTACATCATGGCAACGCAGGTCAGATATCGGCTCACAATGTACAAAGCCCTCGCAGTCATCACTGTGACAGAGCCTGAGCTGGTCGCGCTATTAAAGCCTTTGACTTGCTTTTACTGAAGGGACTTTCCCAGAACCACCCACGGAGCTGAAAGTGCTTTTACGTCCTGTTCCACTTCGCACACGCCTCCCGGCGCTGCCCAAGCACCTTGCCCTCTACTGGCACCCACCTGACAGCAAAAGCTGCCCCTGCCGGTCCCCCCACAGCCCGGCATGGACTAGGGACATGGCTGGTTGTGGCTGCTCCGCAGCTGCTGGCTGTGGCTGCTCCGCAGGTGCAGGAGGAAAACACAAGGTGCAGCCCGAGGGGTAATTTCCCTGCTGCTTTCGCACTGCCTGAGGTTATTTTTGAGTGCAGCTCCCACCCCCGGGTGCGCTGCCTGTGTGAAAGGAGGAAGGTTTCCCGAAGCTCTTTCTGCCGTCTGAGCAGCAGGGCGTAACTCTAAACACTTCTCTGCCTTTCACTGCTTGCTCCCTGCCAGGACTTTTCTTCCATTCCGAAGACTCTTCCTGCACTAAGCACACCCAATGCTTTCCCATCAGTCATTCTTTCAGGGAATTTTTGCTCTTTTCTCCAGATCATCAGGGTGAATTTGATTTCTAACCCTTCTCCCAGACGGCCCCTACACCCTCCCTCAATTGCCTGTTGCCTTGACTTGAGCCATGCTTCCCCAGAAAACCCCTGTTTGATGTGTTGCTGTCACACGCTATTAATAACTGCTCATGGGCTACAGCTTCTTGGGTAGCCATCTACCCACAATGGTAGAATTTCCCATTTCCCCTATTTGCTTATAAGAATGTCACATAAGGCAGCACAGAGATAGCATCGCTCCTGCTTTCCCTGTAGTACCCAGCCCTAATGAAGAGAAAATGAGATTGGTTTGACACAGCAGGTTCCTGCTCAACCTATGTTCTCAGCCCCAGCGCTGCCCTCTCAGTGTTTACCGCTTGGTGTCCTTACTAATTTGTTCCAGTGGTTTTCTGGGTGCCGAGGCAGGCTGACTCATCTAGAATTTCTCAGGTCTTCTTTTTTCCCCTTCTTTGAAGCAGATGGTGAATTGGGCATCCGTACCTCCTGGGACACAGCTCCATGGCAGCTCTCTGCATTCCTGTCCCCCTCCAACCTTGCCACTGTTGATGGGTGAATGGTGGTTACCCCATTGTGGTGAAACTCACTGCCTCCAGGGACAAAGCTATGGCTGTAGGTTCCCTTCCAGGCTGGTCTGTCTTCATAGTCAAGCCCTTGGACAAGCTAAACCCAGGACAGTGGGTTCCACTTTTCTCAGGGTGGAGTTGAGGCAAGGAAGATCAGGTCCTTTGGAAATAGGGATATGCCCAAGCTGAACTGTAGAGAGGAGTCATTGCCCCATTGCCCTGGACTGCTGAGGTGGAGAGGGATGCTGGGGAATGGGGAGAGATTTAAGAAAGGAGGTAGATGTGAAGATGTGGTCAGGTATTACCCCACATGGCCTCTTGAGCCTCACAATGGTCCCTCCAGGCATCAGGAGAGAGCTAAGCCCCCTCCAACAAAGCTCTGGCTCAGTGCCACAGGTGGTGGGTTTGGTCTTTGGGGCAGTAGGATGGGCAGGGCCAGGGCTCCTTCCCAGCCCTTGGAACCCCCCACACCAGGATCTGGCCTGCTGGCACCAGCACATCCCACCAAAGGGAGCAGCATATCCCACCAAAGAGAAGAAGAGCGAGAAGGAGAAACCCTGGAGCTGATTCAAAGCAAAACTAAAGAAAGCAAAATGAGGGTGGCAGGAGGAAATGCAGATGTTCTGCAAGCCTTCAGCAGGCTCGGCAACAGGGCGAGGTTCTTAGTAAGACAGGACAGAGGAGATGCAGTGGGCCTGGACCCTTGCGAACACACCAGGGCTGTGCAAGCTGCCGTGGTTAGGGGTCCAGGCAACCTGTCTAGTAGCCCACAGATCATGCCATCAACCCAGGGTCCAAATACTGCAGTACCTCCAGCCCAACCTCTTTGAACCTGAAACACAGGTGAGACCTCCCAGTGACCAGGAGAGTATTTGTAAGTGACCTTACTGCCACATAACCTCCTGCCCCTTCTCCCCCCCAGCCCCAGCATCTGCAATGTCTCATTCTGTAGGGATGGTGCTTTTGCTGCCCCATGGCATAGCTCTCCTTGAAGACACTGCTGCAAGCAGCTCATCAGTTTTCTTGAGACCTGGTTTTTGGGCTCAAGTTTCTTTAAGGGGTGTTTGCTCACATATTGTTCCCAATCACCTTTAATCAAGGCTGGGGTATATAAGGAACCAGGCTGGCTTTCAGCATCTGCTACTTAGGTACAATAGTTTGGGCATGCTGAAGTCATACATCCAGCTTCCTGCAGATGCTGACAGCGATCAGCTCCCTGGGGTCTTCCACCAGCGTCTGGCCCTTCCCCATCACCAAAGACCCCAACATGGGCTGGGGGATGAGCCCAGGTATGATGCCAGGGAGCTGGCAAAGCATTTTGGTACTGGCTGTGGTGGCAGTGCTGGGTGCCTGCAGCTGGAAGAAGCTGCTCTGCCAGAACAGGGCATGCAGGAAACACAGCTGCTTTGGTGCCTGCAGCCACCTACTCAGCTGCACCCAGGTCCTGGGATGGGAGGAGGTGCTGCATATGGATGGGGTGGTTTGGGTGCAGTGTGTCTGCAGAGGTGTGCATTATTTGGCACACAGTAACTGTACAGATCTAGGGGTGTGCGCACACTTCTGTGTTCATTTGTCTGTGCTTTCACATCAGTGTCCATAGCCAGGCTGTGGATACTCGCTCTGGGTTGATACAGAGAAAAATATAATTCAAACCCTTCAGTTTGGCTGCTGTGTGTTTGTGAGCACAAAGCACAGCAAAAGAGGCTGTCACTCGCATCCTCTGTCACTCACACCATGATACTGGTAGGAATGAGGTGAGCAGATCCAAACCTATGTCCTCTGCCTTCTGGCCTTTCAGGAGTCATTCCCAGTGACGGCACATCCTGAGAGCACAGAAGAGTCAGATCCAGGTGCTATTTAATTTTACAGGGCCTTGTTCTTCTCCTGCTTGCACTGCTGTAAGCCTGTCTTCCCAAAATGGGATGATGAGGACAAGGCTGGGACTCTGTGGCACAGGGGTCAGCCCCAGCAGCTGCAGTGCTGCAGGGGGTGAGGTCAAACAAGACAGCCAGATGGTAGGGTTTGCCTGTCTGCTCTGCAGCAAACCTCCTGTCCACAGCCTAAAGCAAAGACCATTGAAACCGTGCCACGCGTGCTCCTCCACAGCCAGCAAAGCAGCTGGATGTACCCCAAAGCCATACCAGGCCCATCAAATCTCAGCCTCTTACTGGTGCAGGCACAGAAAGCCAAAGGACAGTGAGGGTGATGAGGCCCTGGCACAGGTTGCCCAGAGAAGCTGTGGCTGCTCCATCCCTGGCAGTGCTCAAGGCCAGGTTGGACAGGGCTTGGAGCAATCTGGTCTACTGGAAGGTGTCCCTGTCCATGGCAGGGGGGTTGGAACTGGATGATCTTGAGGTCTTTTCCAACTCAAACCATTCTAGGATTCTGTGACTTCAGGTTGTCAGTTCAGCTCCCCCAGAAAACCTGACACAAATTTTAGCATCCTAAGTGCAAATGAGTTTGGGTCTCTGCTTAATTTGGAGTGGAGGGAAGGGCCATAAACCTTCCAATTGGCACAAATAGTGGGCAGCCAACTGGTATGGGTGCAGTGGCAAGCAAAAGCAGAAGGGCTTTGATATGGAGTGAGGGGCAGGGGCAGGGGAAGGAGGAATGTGAAATGATGGAACTAGTAAAGCCAGAACTGGGGACTTCTCAGTAAGGTGAGAGGTAAAAGAGCCTCCTCCAGGTCCCACAGCTGGAGGGAGCAGGACAGGCTGCAGACCTGGCACCTCTGCTGCCTGAGAGGCAGGACGGAAAATATGAAGCAGGACCCACCCTCTCGCTGGTGTCACCTCTGATGGGAAAGCCAAAAGCAAAACTGCTGACTGAGCTCCTGCTTCTCACCCGCTGCAGCCACCTCCTGCCTTGGCTTTCCGGGCGAGCTGAGCCCGGCCGGCTGCAGGTCTCTGCCAGAGCCATCAGGGCAAGGAGTGGAGCTGCTGGCTGGAGAAAAGCCCTGACATGGTGAGCTATGCGTTGGTGTGAACGAATGATGTGGGAGCTACTGCTGGGAGCCTTCAGTAGCACTGGTGACCAAGGGGGGGCCACTGTAACCACTGTCTTGCCCTGAGGAAGGGTGAAAGCCATCCTACACAGATGTTCATCCCATCTGGTCCCCTCTGGAGGTTTCTTGAGGACTTTCCAGCACCCCGCAGGGGACACACTGCAGTGGCTGTCATGCCTCACCACTTCCCCCAGCACCCAGTCTGGCACCCACAGGGCTGCACTGGTTTTATGGGGGATAAAAGGAAATAAAACCTATTGACAGTGCTGCTAAAACATGAGATGCAAGTAACTGCTCTCTGGGTTTTCCGGTCTTGCAGTAGGTCTCTGCTGCCTCCAAAACCACTCCTTACCAGTGTTCCTCCCCTCTCAAGTGGTGTCACTTCTTTCTGTTCTGTTTCTGGCAGGCAGCACAGCCCCAGCATTGCTTTCAAGAGGGATAATGGAAGTTTGGAGCCAGAAAGCTGCACAGAGCACCACGCTGTAAGCTTTGCCTTGGCTTACGGCAGCCAGGCCCATGGCTACCGCAAGGGATGCTCATCCCCAATGGGCTGTGCAAGTGCCCAGAGGTGAGCCTGGTAAGGGGGGACTTGGTTTGCAGCTGCATCCCAGTAACCAGCTCATACAGCAGAGGAAGAAAAAGAGTAGCAGCCTCTCTCTGCATTATAAAGAGCAGCTTCATGGAAGAGCAGCTTGCGTATGGCATGGAGAGGCCCAGAAACCACAACAGATGCTGCCGCCTCCCGGCTCTCACCTGCACGCCGCCAAGAGATGTTATTCGGCTGCCCACACGCCTGCCATCACAAGGCAACAGACTCCCCCTGCATGAAACCCTTTATTCACCCCCTGAGCCATATCCACCTCCCACCTACTGAGGGGAGGGACAAGGGGATATTTCCCCCCCCTTGCAGAGGAGGGAAGTGCCTGGAGGCAGGAGGAGAGCCAGCTGCCCTCTTCCCAGGGTCTTCTTTAAATAGCCGTACAGAAGGCAGTGTCTGCCCTGGGCAAGGAGAATCCCTCAGCCCCGGGCTCCTCTGAGCAGCATCTCCCAGGATCCACTCCCACTTTGGCCTCCAGCATTTCCTCCCACAGTCATGCTTGAGTCAGACCTGGGTGAGGGAAGGAGCGTGTCCACTCCAGAGAATCCCAGGTGGAGGCAGAAAATTGACGCATGCTGTAAATCACCTTTGGGACAGACCTATTGGCATCGCTGATCTGTCACAGCCCCTCCTACCTGCCCTGTGTGAAGAGGTAGCATGAGAAGCCCTGCAGGGACCTTCCTTGTCTCCTGGCACCCACCCAATAGCCATGGTCCCACCAAAGCCAGGACTGTCCAGTGTCAAGTCCAGCAGCATCATCTTTTGCTCCAGTCCTGGCACACTGGACTTTTCCCGTCTACAACCTGTGGTGGGAGTGAGGGGCCAGGGCAGCCTGTCCCTGCCTGCACCCCTCAAGCAAGGAGGGACCCAGCCCTCAGCAGGGCTGGAACTGCAGCTGCCACATCCTCTCGTCTGGGTGTTTCTTCCCCGGCTCTGATGTGACAGGCTTCTCATCTGGGAAGATGATGGTGGCGTATTCGGTCTGGTCAACTGGTGAGGTCTCCGGGGGGACCTGCATGTGCTGGTCACACTGAAACTCCAGCACACCATAGTCCACAGTGGACACAGACACCACAGGGGGCTTCTCTTCCTTCTGCAAGGAAATTCCATTGGGGTGATTCATCATCCAGAGGTACCTGCCATCCCCAGCACAAACCTTCTTTTTACAGCAAGTGCCAAAACCAGCTCTGAAGCATTCCAGGAGGGCAAGGTCAAGAGCAATACAAAGCAGAAAGACACACAGACCTGGGATAGCATTTGCCAAGACAAACTGGACCGTGAGCCTTGGGGTCATTGCTGAGGCCATGTGATCTCAGCTCTCTGCCTTTGCAGGCAGGTTGGGGTCCCTGCTTACCCAGTCATAGAAGGCAGGGTGGCGCTAGGAGCCCTTTTCCCACCTGTCTGAGCTGGCATGGGGTGCATGAGAAGACCACAGGTCTGAGTTTGCTCGGCTCAGAGAGACAGGGAGCAAAGGGGACCTACTCGCCGCCTTCAGCTACCTAATGGGGTTGCAGAGAAGATGGAGCAAGACTCCTCCTGGAGGTGCCTGGCAAAAGAAAGAGAGGAGACAGACACTAGCTGCAGCAAAATAAATTTTAGCTTAATATATTGGGGAGAGAGAGGGGGCAGTGCACATTTCTTCCCATTTTCTACAGCAACGCAATCCACTGTTAAAAGATAAGCCCGCTTCAAGCAATGGTTGAACTAGAGAGGTCCTATCCTATCCCAGTTACTTTAATTTTGTGATGGGCTGTGCTGCAGGTGCAGAAAAGCAATTGTAGCTGTGCAGAAAAGATCAAGCAGCATCAGAGAAGACAGAAGAAGCGAACAGCCTGTAAAAGGCTGATAAAGGGAGGCCCTGCACCCCAGTGATGCCACAACACTCCCCTGAAGCACGGCAGGGCATCCGAGACAGAAAACTCACCGCTGGCGCGTTTTTACTTTGTGGTTTCTGTACATCTGCAAAGTAACACATTCGGTTAGCAGATGCTTTCGTGCCAAGACAGCGGGAGCATCTGAGGCTAACCCAGTCCCCATGTCCTGCAAGAGCACTGGACACCACAACCATTGCACCACACTTTCTTCTTCTCCCTTTGGGGTCTAACACACTGAGCATTACAAAGACAAGTGTGATACCAGCCCAGGGTTTAATTAGGATTAGTGGGGTGCGATTCTTCAGGGGTCACTCCTGGGAAAGCCCCACAGGTGCTCACAGCAGGGAGGTGATGAGAGTGCCAAGGTGCCCATACAAGGTATATGGAAGGGACTCCTACAGCATTAACAGACCACACTAATGAGCAGCGCAGAGCCACACCATGTGGTCTGGGGTCTCTACGAAGGGCAAGCAGGGTCCAAAAGCACCCTTCTCCCCTAGGCATGGAGATACCTGTCCCATGGGGGCATGCTAGAGCTGAGTTTAGCACACTGAACTAGCCCATGTACCCAGCGAGTTGCAGGCATCTGGCTGCCCCAAGGTCCCAGCTGGGCTTTCTGGATTAGCATCACCCATAAGGTCCCCTGGCAGAACCCAGCCCCTCGGCACAGCATGGCCTCTGCAGGGGATCATACCTCCTCTCCTGTATGTGATGGTGAGGTAGCCAAAGATCAGCAGCATAACCACCCCAGCCAGCAACAGGATCCCCAGGAGCATGGCCTTGATATAGTCTGGGGGGTTGCTTTCCTCCGTCTCAGGCTCATCAGTAGTATTCGTCTTCTCAGGGGCTGCTGCAATAGCCATCCAGAAAAGTGGGAACAAGACAGCAAGTCAGGAGTGTAAAATGGGCTCTATAGTCCTTGTGAAAGGCAACCAGGGAACATGGGGGCTGTCCCCTGAAAGGGCTTGGTCCCGGGCAGGCTGCTACAGCCCTGCCATCCCTCCACACCGCTGAGAGCTGGGGTGCAGAGGGCCAGGGCACTGCTCTGCACCCACAGGCAGTCCTGCAGCATGACTCCCTGCCAGGCAGAGCCCATGGAGGACACGGCTTCCACAAGTCTCTCCACTGCTACCATGTGCTCGGGCCAGCACAGCATCAGCTCACGTTGGGAAGAGATGTTGTGAAAGTGACTTCTGCAGTGTTTTTCCTTTTTATAAAAGGTCACCTTCAGCCTCACAAAGCCCCCACATTGCCAGGCAAGAGTATGGCACATCTTGCTGCAAGATCTCAGTCTCCCACTCCATGGGGCCACGACACCCTCCCAGGGCATGGTTTTGCAACAACACTATCTACAATAACTGTTTGAGGGGTCTGAGGTCTGGTCACCATCCCAAACACAATCCCTATCCCCAAAGGGGCTGTTTAGGGTGAAGGCAGCTCCCTATACTTGTCTCCTGCCTCCATGTGTGAGTGGAAGCATCTCCCTATGCCGGTCTCCTGCCACCATCCATGAGTCAGGACTTGCTCCTCTCTACAACATCACTAGCAGAACAACCCTAGTGGGATGGCGCTCTCTGGCCTCAGGACCAGATCCAGCTGCAGTGTGGATATGGGAGGACAGCCAGTGTGGATATGGGAGGACTTGCCTGCATGCAAAGGCAAGGGGAAAAGACAGAGCTGCGCTCCCCTGATCCACAGCAGGTCCTCCCCCAGCAGGGTAGTGTCTGCCTTATGCCCTGGGGCTATAGCATGCTTGAGAGCACCATGTGTCCCCATCAGCTCAGTCCCCAGGCTGACCTGTGACCACCAGCTGGGATCTATTGCTCTCCATCACATTATTGTGTTCAAAGAAGGTGATCAGACCACAGAAGTAGGAGCCTGAGTCGTTCTGGTGGAGGTTCAGGATCTCAAGCTTGAAGGCAGGAGTGTGGTTGGTGAGCAGGTACTTCTCTGTCTTCACCTGGCCGTTGATCTGGCTGATCTGGTGGCCAATCTCAGCGATTTTTTGGGCTTGGCTATGGTTGGTCTCCTTGTACCAATTGAGGCTGTACTCTGAGCTGGACTCGTTCTCCATGGAGATATTGCAGAAGAAGGTGGCTGAGCCACCTGCAGGGAGAGTTAACATTGCTGGGAAGAAGGTCACTGATTGGAAGAGAGGAAACAAGGCACAGACATGGTTACAGCAGGCACAGGTCTCAGGAACAGCTGTACTCCCTGCTGGGAACCAGGAATGCAAGGCCAGTCCACGGCATCATTCTACATTTCAGGGACATCAGCCCTTGTCTCTCCCCTCCCAAGTCTGTGCCTGCCAGCTGAAGGGGGATCCTTGGGAAGTAACTATACCAAGAATTGGTTTCAGCAGAGCAAATTTTGCTCTGGGCTACGTAAAATTAACCCCGAACCAGGGTTCCCCATACCAGGGAAAACAGACCTAGGGTGTTGTATTATTTTTAAATCTATACTGTATGTTAATGTCTGAGTCATCCTTCCTCCAGCTGATTCTGCCTCTGAAAGTGAGCAGAGGGACCGCCGGGACTCAGTCCTGGACTGGGGCAGTACCCTGCAGTGCAGACCATTGTGTGCCCAGCTGCCTGTGGGGTGCTCCAGGTCTGCCCACTGTGCTGGGACACAACATGGGCAGGGGTTGACCAGGGCACTGTATTTGCCATCTCCCACCTGAGACCATCTGAAAGGGCAGAGGAACCTGGAGCTTACAGTAACCATCCCTTTCCAGCTCCTGCCATGTACAGGAGCAGCTAGCCAACCACACCAGGGGGTCCTGTGAACCCACTGGGGTCATCCCACACAGGCAGTGGGGATGCTGCTAACACAGACCAGGCTCACAACATCCCAGCTCAGCCAGCTCCATCCAGCAGGATAAGGCAGCTGCTGCATTAACTTTGGTTTGGAACAATAAAAAGCAAGAAGCATTTTTCATATGGGTTGTCTGACCAAGCAATTCAAACTGCCAGTGGTTTGAAAAGTTCCTGTCATTAAGAAGTTTTTCTCTTTTCAGAAACAGCCACTGATAGGTAGGTGCCCACACTGAGAGATGTAGTTTTTGCAGTGTTTTGGGTTTCTTGTGTTTAACAGAAAATATTCTGCAGGCTTGGGTCTTCTCTTCCTAATGAGTACCATTGCCAGCAACGAGTGAAGCACTTAGAGGACTTCTGAAAGCAGAGATTGGATTTACATGTTTCCCTGCACCCTCTCAGCATCAAAGGTAACATCTGCTCCAAGGGACACCCAGACCTGCACCAACCCTTGGGTCAGAAAACACCCAAAGTGACCATAGAAAGAAATGGGCTGGGAGGAAGTGGGGACAGGGTTTGATGAAACCATGCTCTTGATCGGTCTGCCCAGACGCGCTCCTTCCTCTCTGGCTCCCTTTCCTTTCCAGACTTCACCCTGAGCAAAAGTACATGCAGGACCCTGACTCCCTCAGTCTCAAGTCTAAACCAGGAGGCGCAGCCTGAAACTGTGAGACCCAGAGCAGAAAATCCCAGACCTGGCATGGCACTGGCAAACCCAGAGGCTCAACATCAAACCTCAGACAGAGCAAATTGTGCCCATAGCACATCTCAGGTGCTGGCATCATGGGCTGGCACCCTGTCTCCTTCTCCATCCTTTAACCCTGTTTCTACCCCAAGCATCCCCATTCCACTTGCTTCAGCTACACGTACCCAAAAGGTTTGGGTTTTCTGCCTCCTTGATGCCAGAGCTATTTTTAACTACAAAGCTCCCAGCTCATAGACATTTTCCGCTGACTGTGAATGACACAAGCCGTGTCGCAACCACACCATGCTCCGGTACCTACCCTGGTGGCAGCCAGCCAGCATAGGGCCACAGCAGAGCAGGACAGTGCAGAGCCTGATCAAGGTCACCTCCATGCTGCCCCACGTCATCTTCGAGGTAACCAGAGCCATGGCGAGCCAGTCAGTCTTCTGCCCGGGCAGATGCGCTGTGCCACCCCAACTCTTCTCTGTGCTTCCTTCCCCACAGCGGCGGCTTGTTCTCTGATGTGCACAGCAGGAGCTGGGGTGGAAATGAAACATGCCCATCTCTTCTGCAGAGGGAAACCCATCTGCCTCCCGCCCCCAGCTTCCTCCCCACGGAGGCAGGGATCAGCTGAACCAGTCCTGGCCTCTTCCCCTCCCATGTGCTCCCACATAGGCAGACGGCTGCCAAGCAGAGGGGACAGGCAATTCTGGGGAAATCTCCCACGGATGGAGCAGGCAGGGACCACAGGAGACACCCTCAGCTCCAGCCTGGCTCACAAGTAAAAGGGTGGTCTTGGGTTCACAGGCATCCATGGGTGCTCACATGAAGTGCCCATGGCAGTGTGGTGCTGGGGGGACATGTGGCACTGGGCAGCCAGGCAGGGTCTGAGCAGCCATGGGGTGCCTATTGGCAGCCTGGTCCCACCAGCATACTCTGACCAAGTTCAAACTCCTCTACTCCTGCAATGAAGGGATGGGAGAGGAGGAAGAAGGAGGAGAAAACAGTTTGTTCTTCAAAACTAAGAGACAGGAACTTCAGTGAGAACATCACACCACTTTTCTGATGCACAATGTCCTTCTTCCCCCAACAAGAAGCTTGCCCAATATGTTGGCAAGGTTCCCACTGACACGGTTGAGACCTGGACAAGACCCTGGTCTCCTGCAGCCCTCACTGCTGGGGCACAGAACCACCTCAAAGGATCAAGCATCAGTCCCAAAATGGCTTTAAAGCATCTGGGGTATATAACATGCACAAAAAATTTGGAAGATGAAAAAGCAAGCAATGATCGAACAACTGGGATGGAGCCAGCTGAAGGACAGAGCTGAATGTCCTCAAAGCCCAAGGAAAGCAAAGCTTCCCAAATGAGATGGGGAACACAATTTACCATCAAAAGAGGCTGAAGAAGAGAGACCCACAGGTCCCAAAGATCCCTCCCCTGCTGGTTTAACTGAATTCACATCTGTTGGTCTGACCCAGGCAGGAGAGGAGCAGGCTGGGGCAGGAAGAGGAAATGGTTAATAGTGCTTGCAAATAAACAAGGAGAGCAGTGAGGTCTTTCAGATACTTCTCAGAAATTAGGAAGGCCTGTGCAAACAATTTGCATGAGCACCAGCAGCCCTGGGGTGGTGAGTAAGCAGCGAATAAACGGAGGAATGGAGCGGAGGCACAGAACTGTTCCTTTAGCAAGCGGAAATCTGCAGGGTCTGGGCAGGGTGATGGTGACTGCAATGCAAGGGTGCCACACAGGTATGGCTTGGGGCCACCACCACTTTCGGCATGGCAGCGGGGTGCTGTTCCTGTTCTGCTGGCAGGCAGAGCTCATCCCCAGCTACTAAAGGTACTAAGGGCTCCCATGGACCATCTCTAGCAGATGGTGCTGCTAAAGCCTGTGGAAATCAGGAGATGCTGCTGCTGCTCAGGGTCCCAGCAACCCACCTGTGCTCACAGCAGGTTGGGGCAGGACCTAGCATGAGTTGAGAGGCATCTGTGCATCCCAAGCAAAACTCAAAACCTCCTGCTTCCCAAGTGGCAAGGCCAGGTAGCACCCTGCCCACAGAGGCTCAGTGCCCTCAGTCCTACCACACATGCTGGCATCATCCCAGCAGCAGCATGCTCCACACTGGCACCAGGTGCACCTTCACACTGTTTCCATGTGAAGCTGGGTGACGCACCCAGGGACCTTTCTTAGCAGCATCACCCACTGCAAGTAGGAAGAATCATCACAGAGATTGCTGCACCAAGATAAACAGCGAAGGAAGCAGGATGTCAGTCAGCTTCTCAGGAGGTGGCCATCGCCCAACAGCCCTCCTTGGGACAGTCAGCAGCTGTGGGCAGGGAAAAGGGCACAAGGATGTGACTGGATGGGGGGATATTGGGGAGTGACACTTTTAAGCCTTTCTGGAAGATTTAAGAAGTTCCTGGAAGAAAGGAGCAAGACTGGTCTCTCTGTACTGATGGCTTGGAAGTATGGATCAGAGACAGGAGGGGAGCTCAGGGTGCAGCAGCAACACACAGGCAGGAATTGGGGGAACAGGCTTCTTAACAGAAAAGACTTCAGGCAGCGCCCTCCTAAGCCGGCAGCCACTGCCCCCTGCAGAACCAGGACTCCCTCAGCAAGGCTCCTGAGGCCGGGACACCGCCGCAGCCCCTCTGCATCTCTGGGTACAGGACCCCTGCCCTGCTGGCACCCGGAGCGCTCAGCGACAAGCTCACAGCCACCGCAGCCCATCGAAGCCCGGGCGAGGCAGCAAGCACGGGCTGCGGCCGCAGAGGTTTTGGCGGCAGGAAGGCAGCGCGGAGGCACCCAGCGATGCGCGGCTACCTTCCCCGCCGCTGCCTCTCCCGCTGTGACCTCCCGCCACGCTCACGTCGCGGGCACCCACCCCTCCCGCACCCCGCGGACACGGGCGAGCCCCACCGCGCCGAGCGCCGTGACGTGCTGCGTGACGCGCAGGAGGCGGAAGTGGTGCGGTTGCCACAGTAACCAACGCCGGGGGGGCCCGCGGGGTACCGCGGCCATGGACGGCCTGGGCTTGGATGATGGGTCCGGGAACACGTATAGCCTGCGGGCCAGCGTCCAGCACCGGTGAGCAGAGGGTGCGCCGGGAACGGAGAGACGCCAGGGCGGCTTTGGGTCGGGGCGCGGGGGAGGTGGGAGCTGCGGTGGCGCTGTCGGGAAGGGTGTCCCTGGGCCTCGGGGGCTGGTATGGAGCCGTGTGCGCTGGGTCGAAGGAATGGGGGAGCCCCGGGGCTATGGGGACCCAGGCTAAATTTGACACCAGACAAAGGGAGGCGGGGGGGGGGGGGGGCAGGGGGGGAGGAGGGAAGCACAGGCAGGGGATGCTGCTGGAGGGGCTGGTTTCACACCTATGCTTGTGTGTGCTCAGCTTGTGGCAGGGCTGCTTAAGTATCTCCATCTCAGCTGGGCTTTTTTCCCCCGTGGTTTTTAATTTCTCATTTTTCCTTTAATATGTGAAAGTTACACATATTTCTACACATAGTGTGAACTTTCTGGGTTTTCTGTTGCTGTTTTATTGCCTGATAGATTTAAATCATCCACAGTAAAGGAATGCATCCGTGCAATACTGAAGGAGAAACTGGCCAATGTACAGTACATTCCAAACGACATGCCTCAGCTTACAATGTCTTTATCAGAGACAATAAAAGACAGACTGAAAGGTAAGGAGGTTTGTTTCTTTCCTACTGTGTCCTCTCCCTTTTAACAGAACCTTCCTTTATTCTTGAAACCTATTCTTTCCCTGCTGATTGACTCAAGGCTACTGTTACAAAACAATCTGTTCTATATACATATGTTCCTTGCCTGCAGAACTAGAAGCCTAATTCAAGTAGACAAGATTTGTTTTCATATAGACTGGCTGGTGTGGGATGTCAGCCTCGGAGGGGTAAAGATGCTGCATTAGAGAGAAGGAAGAAGTGATGCTTCATTGCCTCTTGCTTCAATAAGCAGAACCATTCTTGCTATTTTCCTGCTGCAAGTAGATCAGAGTTACGTCAGAGTGAATAGCAGGGAGATCAGAACAAGGCTCAATGGGAGCAGTAAAGGGGGAGAGAATGAGGAGCATTCTCCAAGGAGGGGTGTGACTACAGCCTTACAGCATTGGGAAGGGTTGTGGTGGTTCTGCACAGGATGCCCTCCACCATTTTTGAGCTCAAGAATTAAACTTCAGGCTCCATCAGGTGTTTCCTTGTGTTTGCTGCTGGAGTAAGTCCATAGACTTGTGTTGGCGCAGTCACGTGTTTTGGTTTTTTTTTTGGTCTTCTTCCTGAGAACAGGCTGGTGCTCCATCTGCTGGGCTGGCCTGACACGTTGGCACAGAGCTACTATAACCCTCGGCAGGAACCCTGAATTTACACTTCTCCCAGAGTTACACATCTGTTTAAAGCCAGCAGCAGCTGTAGTCCCAGCACGAGTTGATGCTGAGCTAATATGCACAGGGCTTGGCTTCAGGAATCTGTAAACACAGTCACAGTTGCCTGAAGTGAGACTGGCCCAGTGTATTAGCTGGCATTTCTGATGAGCATTGACAGGGTGGATGTTACCGAACCCAGCACGTAGTGTTTAGTCCTCCAGTGGAAACAGTGCACCAGAATCTTCCCAGGACACTGATTTGTTGAAGACAGGCATTAGGATCTATATTTTATTTTAAACATTCTTGTTCTCATTTGGCTTCTGGAACATTGCCATGGCCTGACTGGATCTGTCCTGTCCCCCAAAAGTATTTCTTTACTATTGTAAAACAGCTGCATATCTTTGCAGACACATAACATACACCCACATATGCTTTTATGTGGCCTTTTATCCCAGGTGAGAAGTAAAGGAAACAACTATGTGGCAGAAGAATTTCTACAATGCTTTTGCACAAGAACAGTTTTAAAATAAGTCAACTTTCTTCAAATTGGATTTTGTCCACCATTCTTTTTATGTGTTCAGCTCCTGAAAGCTGTTAAGGTAGAATGCTGACAAGTTGTCTGGCTGTTCAGGGGTGTCTTCTGCCTTAGATGCATCTTCTGATGATGCGTAATGCCCTGTTCACCCTTTAACTCCAATAAAATCGTGGTACTCTGTACCTAGGAAGATGAAGCTGCAAGGTAGTCTGTCTGCTTTGCCAATGTATAGGTTTGTACAAGACACTTGCTTTGTAGAAATCTTTAGCTTTGTGGGCCCTGTTTTGGGCTCCTATTTTAAAAAAGTAGTTGCTCTCACTATGATTTTTTTCTCTCTCTCCAGAGGTGGGATTTGACAGGTACAAAATGGTGGTGCAGGTCGTGATTGGAGAGCAGAGAGGAGAAGGAGTGAAGTAAGTTTTGAGTCTTCTAATTGTATTTCTATAAATCTTGTCAGGTTTGGGTGTTGTTGGGTTTGGGTTCAGGTTCGGGTTGAGGTTTTTTTTTTGTTGGTTGGTTGCTTGCTTGGGTTTTTTCTGCTTTGGAAGCTGTTTCCAGATTTCCTAGGTACAAAGTTCTCTCTGCAGATGATAAAGTGTAAAGCACTTTCTTTTCTCTTAAAGTGGTAAGTGAGAGCTTGGACTGTGCTTGGTTGAATTACCTCATGATAACTGGCTGTACAGGGGTTCTTAGCAAGCAGAAATGCTGAAAAGCATTTGTGATGAGTGTTGCAGAAAGGCATTTTAAATTGTATTCACAATGAACTAGAGCACACACACAGTTCATTCTCAAGTTCTGGCTGGAGCACAAGAGCCAGGGTAACCCACTTCTGTCTAAAGCCAGATTTCCATAAATTCTTGCTTTGCATTTAATCCCCCCAGGTAGGCATTTAAGAAGTTTACATTTCTATAATCCTTATACCATACTGTAATGGGAACCAAGCCTAGACGAAGTTCTAGTTTAGCCCCAGATAACTGCAATTGCACAAAAGAATTCCTCTTCAGCTGCAGTAGTGGGCTGTAGTTTTCCATTACTAGTGAGTAGGGAGAAAATGAAAGAGAACAGCCTACAAGGTTTATATACTTTATCTACTGGGCTTATCTTTATTACTGTGGCCGGTGCTCCAGCAGCAGAAGATAAGTGCAGCAGAGCTGTAATCAGATCTGCGGCCTCAATGTTCTGGAGGTCAGGAAGGAATATCTATACCTGCTGCTCAGGCTTTTGTTAGGAATGTCTCTCTGCAGGCAGACTGCTTCAGAACCAGTGAATGGTTCAATGAAGTGGTCTGATTTGAAAAGTGAAGCCCAGCACAAGCTGATAGAGCAATTGGGAAAATTTTCTGGTTTGCAGGAGGCAGGAGGCGAGACTGAAGCATGATTGCTAACATCATTAATGCAAAATACTGGGAAACCAGGGTATTCCAGAGGCAGAGTGGAATACTGGACTGAATAAAAAGCAGAGTAATCCTGAGAGCTATGGTAATAGGGAAAAACTAAATAAATGGGGGGGGGGGGAAGGATTAAATTCAATAGACTTCTAAAATGAGTTGTATGTCTAGGGACTAGGAACAACATGCTCTGCCACAAACATTGACCCTGTCATCTGAGACTGACTGGGGCAAGCAGGGAGGTGGCATTTGCAGCAGGGAAAGGGGAGTGTCAATGACCCTAGACAAGGCAGCACTGAGGTCTCATCTGTGATATTCTGTTACAGTCTGGTTGCTTGTCTTCAAGGTAAGGCTTGGACTGAAGCAGGTGTACAAAAAGGCCAGCAGCATGGTCACGGAATAGAGTATAGATACGTGAAGACTAGAAGAGTTTAGCTCATGGTCTAGTAACACAACGTCTGCCAAGGAATACGATAGCTCCCTATAAATATGTTGTGGGTATGTACTATGAGGGTACAGGAGGTGAAGGACAAGAACAAATAAGCTATATTAGCCGCTGATGCACAGGCCAGAAGTCAAAGATTCTTAAGCACCATAGCAATGAGGTTTCAAGCCCTGCTGCACAGTGCAGGTGGTTGACAGCTGAGGAGTTTCAAGATCAAGCTTGATCCAGATACGGAAGGGGTTACAGCATGTGGTGGAATTTAGCAGTGGGGATCTAGGCTTAGAATTCAGGAGAATTCTTCCCATTTCCTTTATCTTTAAAAAAATCTCAGTTTGATTGCTAAGGTCCTTATATGTGAACCTTGTGGGTGATGACTCAACTCTGTGTCCTTTCTCTAGCATGGCTGCGCGATGTTTCTGGGATGCTGACAATGACAGCTGTGCTCACGATGTGTTCACAAATGTAAGTATCAACTGGTTTACCATGGGAAAGTGTAAAGCTCCTTACTTTTGTGTGAGAGGTAGAGCAACCTTAAATATGGAGCAGAAAAAAACAGCCACTAGAAGGAAGGAACCAAGACTATTGAAACAGTATGATTTACGTCTTCACAAAACTTACTTAGATATCATATCCAACATAGTAGAACTTATTTCTTGAGTGGGTCATATAGTGCTGTGCAAAAGTCATTATAGTCACACCATTTTACAGTTGGGGAGAGGAATCAATGGCAAGAAAGTATTTTCTTGCATGGTTTGCTGAACTGCTGTTGTGGAGTATGGCTGGAATCCAGGACTGAGCAAAAGCCAAGGTTTTCTTTTCTTTTTTTCTTACTATTTTAAACTGACACCTAGACACCTGCGGGTGTGTGGAGGGAGTAAACTGAGGCACTTCTGACATTCAGACAGACTGTGCTAAGTTACACCACAAGTGAGGTGAGTAAGAAACTAATTAAGAGACAGAAATGTGCGATCTACCCCAGGACAGGGTTATGCTCTGGTCTAAATGTTGCCTTAGCTCAGCCTTTTGCAGCTAGGCTAGCAAAGAGCTTGCCTGCACTAATGCAGAGCCTTTTTGTTTTCCCCAGGACAGCCTGTTTTGTGTAGTAGCTGCATTTGGCTGCTTCTACTACTGAAGATGGTAAATGTTGCACAGAAGGACAGAGGTGAGGGAGAATGCCTTAGGGTATTTTTTGTTCAAGTGCACAAAAGCATAACAAAATAACAGCTCCACAAAGCATGCCTCACACCTGTTCTACACACTACAACATTCCTTCTTCTTTGTGGATATCAATATAGCTTTAAGTACAGTACTATTATGTCCTTTATTTAAATCGCCCTTCAATTTTATATAGTGTGTTGGGTTTGTCCTAGAACTGTATTGCCAGTAGTCGTTGTTTTTAAGGCAAACTCAACTTTCATCCTGAAAGGGTTCTGTTGCTTTTATGTTTGTTAATTTTCTGAAATGGATTAAATATTTATAAGAAATGTAAGATAATAAAATCTATGTATTTAGTATTTCCTCTCCCTGTGTTTCCACTATTTCTCCTTCCACTCTACAAGATGCACTAGCCTGGATGATTTGTCTGTGCTTCTCAGATGAGCATTTTCTGAGGATTCTCTGTAAATTAACCCATAAAGCTGACCTCTTATTCTGGTTATCCAGATTTGTTCCTCTGACTCCCATAGCAATTGGGCTGTGAATCCCAGCTGTGTCACATGAGATGGTATTAACTGATAGGGAGACAAGGTATTTGGGACATCAGGTCAGGCCACCAGCCTGCATACCTCATGACTACTGAACTCCTCCCTGTTGTAACTCCTCATTAGTTTGGTGCAACTTGTTAGAACTCCAGAAAAGAGCAGCCCTTTTAGAAACAGCCTAAACAGAAAGGCTGTTTATAGAAACAGCCGTTGTATACTAAAAAGGAGTGCTGAAGCCTCTAATCTCCCCAAATGTTAGAGGACCGGGTCAGTTCCTGAGAGCAGGTGCCATCAGAGCACATCTCAGGTGCCTGTTGGAAGATGGGGATGAGTGGCTCTGTGGTGATGACCTTTCTCTTTGTGCAGACCAACCAGCAAGCACAGCTGAACCATTTCAATGGCATTAATAGCTTTTACAGTGCTGAAGTGGGGCGAGGTGAATCCTGAACCCTACCCTTACTGACTGTTGGGACCGAAACGCACTCTACCCACGCAGCTTGGGAAGCAGGGGAGTAACAAATTACGATGCATCTTTTAGAACCACTCTTTCACTCCAACACTGGAGGCAGCATAGTCCTCTTTCTCGGTGATGTTTGTTTGAACGTGGTTTCCTCTCCTTTTTCGCTGGTGGGAAATAGAGGGTGCTTACACAATACCACCATGGCCCAGAGGTGCTTGGCTCCCTCCTTTCACGATCCTCTGAATCTACATTGGGCACATGAAGGGCCGTGGGGCGAGGTTGTGGCTGGCAGCAGCAAATCTCCGCTGGCCTTTCTTCCGCTGCTGGCCCCCTGTCCGAGCCTGGGGCATCCGACACATACGAGGGCAGCGCAGGGCTGGGGGGCGGTGTTGTGAGCCGGAACGGAGATTCCAGGCGCGGTTTCCCCGGGTGCGACTTCCCGGAGCGCGGCCGGTCCCTTCCTGCCGCCCCGGGCCGACACGCAGCGGCTCCACCCGTAGCCCCGTTGGCGTTGGCGAGAGCTGGGCGGGGCCGGCGCCGGGAGCGGCTCCGGCGTGCGGGGCGGGTCGGGGCCGGGCCGGGCTTGGCTGGACGGCGGCGGAGCGTGCGGACGGCGGCTTGCTGGTAGGTGGCGGCGGCCGGGACCGTATGCACCGGTGGCATGTAGCGGGCCGTGGGGCTCTGGGGTGGCTGCAGGGTCTGTCGCTGGGGAGGGGGGGCGCAGGGGACAGGGTGCTTGCTGTGGGACCAGAGGAGTGCCCGTCATGGGGGCTGGAGGCAGGTGGAGGGCTCCTCTGTGTGCCCTGCAGGGTCAGCGGGGACCTCTCTCCAGCTTAGTGGCTAAGCATGAGGCAGCCCTGCCTGGGCTCGCTGTGGGGCAAGGGGGCTGCTTGGTAGGGACGTGGGGTGCTTGGTTTTGGATAGGGGGGCAGTGTCTGCTGGGGAGGGTCGTGGTGCGCTGCTTCTCCTTGGAGGGAGCTTAGGGAGAGCCTGGAGCTCGGACACAATGCTCGGGGGACGGCAGGATGGGCTGCGGTGGGGGCAGGCGAGAGGAGGCAGTAGCAGATGCTGGAGGAAACTCCGGGAGTACACCCCCCAGGGGTTGGAGCATGGGGACTGTGGGGGACATCCCCCGGCCCAGGAGATGAAGCCAAGGGCTGGGGTGGGGAGGAAGGAGCAGAATGACGAAGAGGTGGCCCTGGCTGCGGAGAGGGGAGGTGTGACCTAGCTGCTGCGCAGGCACACGTTCTCTCTAACCCGCTTTTTTTGTGTCCACCAAAGTCTGTGCTGCACTGATAAATCGTTCTGTAATTAAAGTCTGCTGGAATTCTGAGAGCTGCCATGCTCCTCAATGGCCCTTGTGCGCTGTGGAGGGAGGGGCGGGATGCTGCACGTGGTCCTCTCTCCTCCGTCCCCCCCCTATGCATTTGCAGCACCAGGTCCATAGTGTGGGGCTAGCGTGTGGTCAGAAGCAAGTACTGCTGGCTTTCTATCTGCAGGATTCCTGGACCTGAGCACAGCCACTGTATTTGCTTTGAAATTCAGATGACAAACACCTGTGCTTTATTTCCTGAAGGAATTTGCTGTACTTACGGAATTATTTCAGTTTATGACTTGGAAGTTTCCTGCTTCAAAATCTAGATTATAATTATCTTGAAATTACTGTAGGGTGAGCCACAAAAAATAATTGTTGTCGCAAGGGCTTGGTATCGATGTGTAAGCCTACCAAAGGAGATTGCTTCCTGAAGTCGCAAAAGGCTCCGTTAAACCCCAAAACCAAATCATACATGCAACTCAACACAAAAAACTCCTGACACAAAAGTCAGGATAGAATGGCAACTCATCCCTGTACTTTACTGTTCCTGGGTAGGCTCTGAATCCTCTCTGATACTCTGCATAAACCCTCCTCTTTCGTCTTTGCTAGCTACAGCAGAGGCTTTGTCACAGGCTGGGACACTCAGTGCCTCAGGTTATCATATACCCAGAATGGCTGCAAATTCATGGAGAAAATCTTGCCACCAGGTTCTCTTTGTGTATATATTTCATAGCAGCTCTGCCCAGGTGATCATGCAGCACTGTTTTCAATTGTGGTATTAGAATTGTCTTAAGCCATTGGGGACTTTGTTGGTGAACAGCAGCATCTTTTCACCAACTGCAGGACACAGGTACCAGATCTCTCTGCTTGGGCTCTGCTTGAAAAGATATTATCAACCTCCCTGCATCAGTAGAGGATGCAAGGTTTGGGGGTTTGTTTCAGGAAGTATAGCAAAGATCTGCGTCTGGATGCCATTGTATACCAGTGTAAAGCACTGGCTGAACTAGAATCCCTTTTATATGTTCATGTGGCTATTAATATGCTGCAAGATAGCTGCTTTTGCTCAGCCATAGTAGCTGAAGCAGCCTATGTTATAAGTGTAGACAGGAATCTGCCTACCAGATCCTGCAGTAACCTTTATAGAAAGGGGTTTGAGGACTTAGGCTGTGTAGATAGAGCAGATGCAGGCTGGGACGCAGCCATTAGCACTCAGTTTTTAAGCAGATATTTCTACTCTGAAGACTGGGGCAGAGCTGGGCCTGGCAAGCTTGGGCTGGGAATGAAGTTGCCTTGGAGACTGGGCAAGATTTTTAAGCATGGGTTGAAGAGAAATCTGTGATGAGTCTTCTGTCATAAACGTCTTCTGAGTCTTTCTGTCGTAAACAGACCTCTACAGGGATACGCACCAGTAAGTTAATTGTAAGCTTGGGGTTGGAGGTGGGGGAGAACAAGGAGAAAGGGATTCTCTTCTCCACTGGATGGAGGAATGCAGGGTCATTTTGGTACTATACAGCCTGTCAGGGGAATTGCCTGAGTGACAGGACTTGCTCCTTTTCCCTGAAGCTCTCACTTTAGTGCTGCCCATGTGTCAAGGCAATTCTCTGCAGACAGCTGGCAGTGAAAAGTTTAGTAGTATTTGCCTGCAGATGAGTCAGCAGAAGAGAAATAGCTTGCTCCTGTAAAGTGGAGTGATCTTGTAGGCAAAGCAACACATGACAGTCGCATCTGATGTGCCAACACCTTCCAAGTTCAGAGGGACGATAGGAGAGCCTGGGAACTGTGGATGTCAAGGGGCCTTGCTGGTCCAGCCTGCCGGTCTTGTGCTGACTTGGATTGGGGTGGGAAATGCAGCAGCCTTGAGCCAGAGTGTTTACGGAATTGTTGCAGCCAGGTCTTGTTTTGCACAGGCTTTAGAATTTAAATAGCAGGATTGTTTTTGCCTTGGCATGTAAATCTGCAAGTGAAAAGCAGTGGCAGAAGAAATCTCACTACTGCATGTAGATTTGCAGATAATATTCTTCAATAAATTCCTTGGGACCTGAGAACACAAAGAATGCATATGGGCTGGGTCCTTACGCCATCAGTGTGGTTAAGGTGCGGAAATATGCAGGAATTATCTGTTTCTCCAATGCAGTGCAAGGCACACAGTTCTCTGACACCTCCAAAGCTAAACAAAACATCAGTACTGTCCATGAAGATGCAGACAGCGAGATAAGGCTTTGGGGAACAAGAAGGTTTGCCACACCTACTCTGACTTTTTCCATCTGCCAGAGGTGTTAACTGCAGTGTTGTTAAATTCCAGCTCAGATGATGGCGTAGTTAACGCACCCTAGAGGAGCTGTAAATCCTTTCCCTACTTTTCTCTATTTTTTTTTTTTCCTTTGTGGTAACCAATGCTTGTCCTTTTTTCCTTGCAGAAGTGGCTGCATTTCAGTGGGACTCAGTGATTCCTTGACAGGGAGAGCAACTCCTCTCATCTGTCAGTTGGCTAGGCCTCGTGGAGCTGGTACAACTCTCTTGAGGTGAGCTATCTGGCATCTTGAGGTGGTGCAAGGCACTGCTTTGATACAGGATTTGCACCAAAGAAGTTTCAGAAGCAAACCCCCGTGTTCTGTCAAGTGCTGCAGAGATTTGCTTGTGGCTTTCCCAAGTGGAGCCCTTCCAGCCTTGCTCCTCACAAGCAGTTTCTGGTATTCAGCACAGACTCAGTAATGCAGGAGGGTGATGCCTTAAACAAAATAGAACAATGTTAATATTTTATAGCAGGGCTCTTTCTTCTGGTTATGCCTGGGGTTTATCTTGGCTTTTTTTCAGAATGAGCTTTGAGAGTTACCTTCTCTTCCCCCTTCCCCATCTGCTGTAAATGTAATTAATTTTAGAACAGTCAGTGTTTTGTGCATTTAGGGAAGCAAAGCTGTGTGCTCATGCGTTAAGCTCAGCTACAGATGTTGCATCCCATTGTTAGTAAGTGTTTGGGCTGCTATTTTAGTCTCTTGGCCAAAATGAAGCATTCTAAGATTAATAGCTTTGTAGCAGCAAGGTATGGTTTATTTTTAAAAACAATGTGTTCCCAGTTTTTAATGAAGACAAGTTTGGTGCTGAGAGGGCTAACATGCTAACCACAGGATAGAAGTTTTAAAGCTCTCATTTAAAGAGGAATGATAAAATTGTTTAATTTCTGCATTAATTTGAGCAATTAGCAGAGCTGTGTCACTCATGAGATGCCCAGCCCGGCTCTCCAGACGCTGCAGAGGCTGCTTCAGTAACATCTAGCCTGTAAAATCAGAGCAGATAGAGCATATTTACTCCATCCTCGAAGCAGGTTTCTCCTTTGATACATCAGGTGTTGCTGGTGCTGGGTGGCTGGTGCTGTCTGACCACTGCTGTTTATTTGATGGAAAGAAAATCCATTCACTTAAGCTATTGCTTGTCATCATTTGACTAGGTATACTGTGAGAACTGCAAAGGTGAATTAGGGTGGAGAGAAACTAGTTGGGTGTGGGAAGAAGCTGTTGGAGATCTTTCCTGGGCTCGGACAGTGGTGCTGTACATCAGCATAAAGCATGGTGTTGCCCTGTGCTGTAACTTGCTTTGGTTGTGAGCTCTGCACCCAGCAGCAAGATGCTGGCGATAACTCAGTACAGTGTAGTTGTGTGCGGAGAGGTCTGGTTGCTCTGATGTGCCAAGCTAATCCAGGAAGAGCTTCACCTGTTTGTGCATGGAGGCTGCTATGTCTGTGCTTCAGCACCAGAGCTGCTGCCAGGGCTTTTTAGTGTTTTGATGGACAGTGGTTCTGATTAAATGTGTTCAGCACTTTAACAGACCTTTTGATTCTCTCCAAAGGGAAGGAAAGCAAGTGTTCAGAGACCAAAAGGTGACTTGAAGCACAGTGAAATTATTTTGACCACATAACAACAAAATCTGCTGCTGTTTCTCCCCACTGTTTCCACAAATGCTGGGGTTTCATGAACCAGAGGCAGAGACCTGCTGCTTTTTGTGAGCTAGATGGTTTCTGCTAGGACCATGGTGGTGAAGTAAACAGCTGATACAGAGTGTGCTTGCAAGATGGCACTTTGCAAAACCTAGGAATTGCTTGTTTCATACCCTTTGTTTTCACAGAGGCACTCTGGAAGCTGCTGCATTTATAGCACAAATCTTGCCTGAAAGTTAAACATTTGCCAAGTATTTTTGTCTTCTTCCCAGTATTGTTTTGGCTTCCCATTCACCTAAGATTCTCTTTTCCTGTTCTCAGTGCATTATGCTAGGTCTAGCAGAGCTGTCTCGGATACTTATATGTATTTACCCCAAAACTAGTTCAGTTGTGTCTGATCCTAACACTGTTCCTAAGATATCATCTACTTGACGGTGGGGAGATTGGTATGTTCATATGTTACTAAACTGCATTTGACTCCATACTTAGGAACATTCCTTAACCTGGAGTCATTTGCACTTGAGTAAGCCTGATCACTAAATCTGCTTTTTAACAGCTCTCTTTTACAAAGCCCACCCTTCTTGGTTGCTGAATGGTAGAGCTTTGCTCAGTTGACCTTACTGAGGACAGTTGCAGCTTGTCCCAAGCAGGAATGCTCAGCAGTAATGCTCTGCTGAGGAGAGGGGTGGTGTTCAGAGGGACATCTGCCCTGTCTCATACCTCCTACTTGCCCCACCTAACGTGTTCCAGCACACCCACTGCATATGGGTGGGGAGACGTTTTAAATTCCACACGGCTCTTATTATTAGGGTGTTGAGGCACACACGTAAGCATCATTCCTGGGCAAAGGGGTCATGCTGCTCTCGGGAACAGGTCAGAACTGCCAGTTGCTGCCAGAGAGCTCCATACTTCAAGTGAGCCAGAAAGATAATGCTGCTCTTTAGTTATAAACTTTGCAAATGTAGCACCCATTTCTAACTCCTGCAGCAGCTGAAAAGGGAATATTTGCTGCCATGTCTTTCTATAAATCCTTAGTTTTGCTTCAGCTGCATGGAGTGCTGGGCTTCCTAATGCTCCAGGGCCTTTTTGGGAAGGTGCAGTGACTCCAGCTCAGAAGCACAGATAGCTGTCATGATTTCTATCCCAAACTGGTGGTCTGTCTGTCAGTTCATCACAGAAGCGGTTCAGCTGAACCACTGCTAATTACAACCTGGTACATAAAGTGCCAGCAGTAAGTGTGCCCCTAATGTGATAGCAGCAGCTGCTTTGCCATCAGCTGAGTCACCACTGCAGTGGGGACAGGGGACAAGAGGGCAGCACAGTGGCAGCCATCCCAAGGTGAGCCATTTGCACTGAGGATCTGCAGCTTGGTCTTACACAAGCAAAAAAGCAAATAGCAAGCTGGGTAGTTATTGAAGTTATGAGCATGGGTTGCACCCCTTCCCTCACCCTTACCCTGCTGCTTAAACCTGCTTCTTCCTCCCATCAGGATTGTGCAGGGATGCAGCACATCCACCAACTGTCTTGATGTGTGGGTAGGGGACACAGAAGGTTAGAAGAGTGTTTGTATTCATCAGAATGAGAGCTAGGGGAGGGCTGAATACAGATTAGGCATGTCTTAATCCTTAGGTTGCTTTTGAGATGCTAAAATAGTATAATTAGCACTGTAGTAATGATTTATAATTTTCATTGCAACTCTTATTCGAGTTTCTCTCCAGCCAGCTGGCTGCTGCACACTTCTCTCTGCAGAACAGCTCCAAGTTGCATTAAATGATTCAGTATTCCCACCAGGCACTGTTTGTCAAGCCTTGGCAGCTGATGCCAAATACAACTGGCTGAGCCCCTTGTTAGGTGGCTGTGTCTTTGCGCTGACCTTCTGTACACTGTGCCTGCTGTTGACTGATTCTGCTTTGGAAGAGCTGAGAAATATTTTTACTGGGTTTTTTTCTCCCTCTCTCCTTCATTTTGTTCCAGTTCTTACTGGCCGTGCTTCCAAGATGGAGCCGCCGACCTCCTCCAGGCTGAATTCCCGTAAGAGAAGAAAAGATGGATCTGGCCCCAATGGGGCAACAGAGCTGGATGGAATCCCTCCAAAAATGTCCCGGCGCTCACTTGTAAGTAAGCGGAGATAGAAGCTTTAGGTGCCTGCACGATTAGGACATTGCCCTGTAACAGAAAGATAAATGTGATGGTTTTTCTGCGGGGGGTAGGAGAGAAGCAAATGACAGTAGCTATCCTTCTTGCAAAGCCAGTTTAAAATCTTCCTTTGTTCATACTAATAACGTACTTACAACGTGGGCTTAAATTAGGCCTAAGGAAAGTGTCACTAAGCTGCTTTTGTGGTGTGTCTAGCTTGTTTATAGTCACTTAAGCTGAACCTGAACAGGCATGAATATAGATATTCATAGAGAAGTAAGCATTTCTCACAAGTGGGTTTTCTTAAATGACACAGCAGGAGGGAGAAATACTCCAAACAAGCATGTAACAACCCATGCACCTCGAAGAAAGCAGTCTTGTTCAAGTCGCAGAACTGCGGTAGGGTCTGTAAGCACCTACAGAAGATGTCTATTGAGTTCACACTCTGAAAGACCCAGAAGATAACTGCTCCTTTGATTCTCTTGGTCTGGCAGGAGACTGCATTTTTGTTCCTGGTACTTTGAGAGTGTTCAGGAAAATTTCTCTGTCTAGATCAACCTTGGGACAGCTTTAGCAAGCTAAAGCCACTGGGGTCTCTTCTAAAAGGGGTCTGTGCCAGTTAGCACTAGTGTAAAGGGCTGACTTTAACTTGTCCTTTCCACAATATTGTGATGATAGGCTTTTTACAGCTCTGCCCTATTCCTGGACCTGTCCTGTGTGTCATGTGTGCTCTAATTGCTCTTATCTGTGTCTAAAGCCAGCTACCATCCCTGCCACGTCACACTGGGGTTGTAGTCCTTGGCAAAATAGGGTGATGTGTTCCAGCTTTCCTCTTTGATAACAATGTTTTGCTCTTCTCAGGAGTACTTCAGTCCTGTCCCAGAGCTTTTGGCAGGTGGTAGCAAAGGAAGAGCAGCACCAACATTGAGAATTGGGGAGGCAAGCATTGGGAAAGGAGGCTTAAGTTGTTGCATGACTTATCTCTCAGAGCCTTTATATCCTTGACTGTTGTCGGAACCCAGTGCATGTATTTGATTAAGGAAGGAGAAGTGTGCAGGTTGTTCCGTGGGAATTAACTTGTTCTTCAAGTTGGTGTCTGTCCTGTATTAGAAAGAAAGCATCTGTCTATGAACAGCACACAATAAATAGTACCTAGCCACTTTCTAAACTTTCTGGCTGTTTTTTAGTCAGAGGGCTAGCGCAAACCTCCTGAGGAAAGATTTTTTTTCTTCTTTCTTTTGAGTAAGATTTATTTATCATAGCAAAAGTAATGGTGTCACCTGTGACATTACCTTGAAGCCTTTACCACTCCCCAGCTCAACAGCTGGCTAGCAGAGTGTTCTCCTGGAGCAGCGGGGCTCAGCAGCAGATGGTGGTAGCAAGCCTGCTGGCGCATAAGCCTGTCCTATCATGCACATCAAGTTGAGTCCTGGCCCTTGCAGACACTGTGCAGGAAGGCAAGACTCTGGCAGGGCCTTCTGAGGACATTTCTCTGTGATCATCTGATAATTTTGATAGGGTTTGGGGTTTTTTTATGCTTTTATTCCTGGATTCATATCAGGTATGTGCCAACCAAATGCAAAGAATCTGTTTTATTCACAAGTCCCAGATATGATGGCAGTGATGAAAGCAGACACGTGGCAGGCATTATGTAACAGTAAGGATCCTGGTAGAGGAGGTGGTGCATGAAATGGGGGTACTAGAGTCTCAGTAAGTTACAGGAGATTTTCAGCAGTATCAGTTTGCTTGAATGTAGTGGTCAGTGGTTGTTTTCCTGTGAGCTTCACTTTGAACACTTTAATAAGGAATGACATTAGCAATAATAGCAGTGGTCTTTCTGGTTGTAGTGGTGCTAAGCACCATGGCAGGATGCTGCAATGGGACAGGAGGTCAGAGAGGAAATGGCTCATTAGCTTTTTGCAGCTTGAAGGTGTTATTGTAATGATCTGCAAGCTAGTTTCCTAGTCTTCTGGCTTGAGAAAAAGACATCTATTGCTGCCTCATACCTTCTGACTAGAAGGAAATGGGACTGTTTGTTCTGTTATGGGAGGGGCAGATGTTTTCCTTCAGAGGAGACCAGAAATTACACCTGGACTTCAGCTGCTGATTAAACAAGCTAGCAGATTAAAAGGGTTTTCCTGCATCAGTTGTAGATACTCAGTTGTAGTATCTACAGTTGTAGATGCCTGCAGCAGTTTTAGATGCCACAGATCGAGGTCTGTCTCTCACTGTGTATGGCTCAGAAATGGGTGATGATACACATGTTCCCTGGGAATTAGTGCTTCTGTTGGTATTGCTCTTCTGCTTGTTCATATAATCAAATCGAAGAGCGGTTACAATTTGTACATCACAGCCCAAGCACTCGGGCACAGCACAGTGATGGTCTTGCCTGGGCTGGCATAGCTGGCGCTGCTACAGTGAGGTTTGATGAAGCTTGGCTTATGCTGCTGTGAACTGGTTTTTGTCAAAAGTCTGGTTTACCAGCTGCAGATCTGAGCCTTCTGTTTTCTTGGGTCCGGTGTGACTGCCATCTTAACTCCACTTTTCTCTCTCTCTGTTTCTCTCTAAACTCAGGCTAATCACCCTGCAGGGGTGTTTTGAGGTTCAACACCAATAGTCTTTTAGCACACGTGTTTGAATTGTGCACGGTGAGGCATTGTGGACTTGGTGACTAGGACACTGCAGTGGCAGTGCTGCTGCTACATACTGCATTCACCTTTGCATTCTCACATGTAACCTTCTCTGGCTATTTAGGGACTGAGGGAACCGGCTCCGTTCTCAGATGAAGTGGAAATTGATTACAGCAAGCCATACATCAGAGTAACATATGAAGAAGCAATGAGAGGGACACCTTGTAAGTAAAAAAAACCAGAAAAACAGACTGGAAGGGAATTGTATAAATGTTGGGGGTGGGATGCAGGTATGATTATCATATCTCTGAGACCAGACCAGCCTGTGTGTCAGACCAGGTTTGTGGTCAGTGATTTAGTTAATGCTTTGGTGATGAGGTAGCTGTCCCCATGTGAAATTGGTCTGCCAGTACTGCTGAAATTGGAGCTCAAGTGTGTGAGGAGCCATACCTTCACCAGTAAGACTGTTTGATGCAAACAGGTTTTTGTGGTTTAGCTCTTCTGTGCCACTGGCAGCTACAGAATAGTATCAGAGCTGAACACTTTTCTGTATTACTTTGACGCAGCTTAAAGTTAAGCACTTTATAAGTCATCTTCTCTGAAACTTGAAAGGGGTAGACAAAACTAACATAGGTCTTTTTTCCAAAATGTCCCATTGTAGGCTGGCTTTGAATTAGTCAGTGTCCTTAAACACAGTAGGCCAGCCCCAGAACAAGAACCTATCCTTTTATTCTCTAAACCAGGCTGGGAGCAACTATTCTCTTTGCGAGTCTAAAAGGAAGGCAGAGGCAGGGCTGACTCATGAAGGATGGCTGCCCTCTTGTCAGAATATGCAGACAGTGCTGTGTTATTTGGCCTCTCTGTTGTGTCTACAGAGACCATAAAAATGCTATACTACCTACCTGACTGCTGATGAGACCTGGCAGTGGTTTCTTGCAGAGGTTCTGGAAATCCAATGCACATTTATTTCCCAGCTGAAAATCTCCAGAGCCAGCCTAAGGTCTCTGATTTCAATAGTGGTGGCTCTCCTGCCTGCTAAGACTAAAATACACTGCATGCTTCCTTGTTGCCATTTATGCCTGTGCTCAGGAACTGTAGCTGCTGCAGGTATGGAGGAAAAGAGATGTATGTTCCTGCCAGTTTACAGAACATTATTGTACTTTCATAAAGGCCTGCCAGGACCAGCCCCCTCCTGGCATACAGAAGGCTTTTGCAGTCTCAGATCTCCAGATCCTTGGCTCTCCAAAGCCTCCTGGAATCTTTAATGAGGTGGATTTACTGAAAAGGGATTGAAAGAGGCTGTCCTCGGAGTGACTCCTCTGTTTAGCTTGAACTTAACAACCCTACCTTTGTGTTTTCCTTAAGTAGTCAGGCTGAGTTTTTGGATTGAGCTTGCGCTTGATGGTCTGAGAAAGCTGATGATAGTGGTGGGGAATTAGAACAACCTGGTCCCCCAGCCAGACTGGTAGCTGCAGCAGTGGCTGCAGAGGAGGAAGCTTAACTGTATTTGAGATGTTATCCTGACTGGTAGGGGGGAACATCTGGGCCAGTTCCACTCTGGTAGCTCCCTGCTGTGCAAAAAATTAGTGCTGTGCTTAGATTTCCATAGGGTGGAGATGTTCAGGGTTTGCTTTCACCTGGTCTCCCTTCAACTTGGTTCAGTGAATATGTGGTAGGCTTTGAGTCTGTCTTTGAACATGGTTGTATTTCAGCTGAGCTGTGTTTGCTTACATGTGGAAAGGCAGAGTGCCAGCTCTTTACAAACTTTTCCTGGCCACAGCTCTGCATTCTGCCACTTTTCTGCAACATCCCCAGGAATTTTAGAGGGTCCCCAAATGTGGCCATTAGAAGCAGCTGCTTCTGCAGGAAGGAATCTTCACAAATGTCTCTCTGTCCCTTTGGCACAGTGGATCGCCCTGTCAGAGTTTATGCCGATGGAATATTTGATTTGTTTCACTCTGGACATGCCCGGGCCTTGATGCAAGCAAAGAACCTCTTCCCAAACACATACCTCATTGTTGGAGGTAAGGAGTGACCTTGTTGACTTTGGCCGTCATAGTACGGTTTACCTCCATCTGTGGTTATACATGCAGATGGCATAGTAGAGTTTTTGTCTTTATGGCCTCACTAGCCATAAAGCAGCTCTCAGTGCAGCCATATTGTTGGAATCTTACTGCAATATGTTGAGAGTTGGGTATGTCCACAGAAAGATATCCTGTACAAAATGAGTGTGTAAGGAAAAGATTTTTTTGATCACACTGTGACAGATGCTGGTGAGTTGCACATCTGAGTATCAAAATATATTAGGGACAATTGAGCATCTGCTTCTTGAATTAGACAGCTAAAGAATGAGTAGCAGTCCCTCCATGGCTGGTTGAGCTTTGTGTTGCCTGTATCACGGTGTATGTCATTTCCCCACTCCAACTCTTTGCTGGGGATTTTTGTGGCTAAACCCTAACAGGTCCCACTAGGAGCGTGGAAATCATGGTTTTCTGGGCACATGGCCATGGAAGTCAGTGAGGCTCCGTTTCTCCAAATAAAAGTTTCCTATTTTGTCTGTTAGATTCAAAGGTCTTTAGATGCTGCCAGGAATATCCTGCTTGACTGCCTAAGGGGATCTGGAAGAGGTGTTTCAGCCAGGCCTCCTTCAGGAATATAACAGGGAAAAAAAGAAACCTTTTTTTCTGGCTGCTGTAGTATACTGGCCTCTGTGCCCATGACTTCACCCACCTTAAAGGCTGTGTGTTGTCTATCAGGAGGTGACCTCTGGTCAGGGTGCCTAATGATGTTAAAGTATCAGAGTTCAGAATACCTTTAACTGCTTTTCTCAACAACTGTTAGCTTCCTGAAGCAAATTGAAACCGTGATCCTGCAATAGCGTGATCATAACGTCTTTGCGTGGTTTGTTTCCTTACCACTCACTGCTGAGGGCATTTTTATAGTGGTACTTCTGCATTTTTTGTGTGTGCTATAGTAGTGTCTGGAAGGGGAAGGGAGGGAGTAGAGCTGAAATAGTTGATCCAACCTACAAAATGCACTGAGCTTAGAAATCTTGCAGGTGGAAAAATATCCCCATGTACCTAAATGGTGTACCTCAAACAGGGTCAAACTATAAATGTTCTAATGTAGCAAGGTGTGTAACCATGTTCTCTGCCTTTGGGAGACTGGTGAGGAGGTGGAAGGCAATGAACTGCTTCCTTTGAACTGAGACAAGAGGCAACAGCCCAGTGAACGTTAGCTCCAAGCTGGGAGCAATCTCACCCGCTCTTTATCATCTGTTTGTCCAGAGCATAAATACATCCAATGCCAGTGAGACTGCTAATGCCTTGTTTACTTTTGAGTCTGATAACCAAATAAAACTCCCTCCTCAATGTCTTACATTGCAGATTTTGAAGGGTTTTTACTTTTAGTTTCCCATAGAACATAAGTAAGCTAACTTGATTTGCTGTGAACTCACCCATTGTTTTAATACAGCTTTCCAAGACTTAGACTTTCATTTTATGAAATCAGACACTTTGGCAGTGGGCTTTTTTCATGGGCTTCAGTTTCCAAGCCTGAGACATCCACAGGTTAAAAAGCAGATTTCTGCCCATTAGGCCCCCAGGTGCCATTTCATACAGGAGAGTTGTCTTCTGTATTAGCTAAGAGCTCTACAGACCTTGAGGGATTCTCATGTAGGTACCCAGCTTGGGCAGAAATTCCCCAAACAGCCTTCCTAGAATTGCTTAGGAGCTAAGTTCCCTGCACTGCTCACTGTTTTTGGTGCTTTGTGGCTGGGTTTGAAACTGCCAGCGCACTCCATCAACCTGTCAAAACCAGGCTGGCATTGCCTGGTGTAGCAGGAGTATGTGCAAGGTCTTTTTACAGTAAAGCATTGGGGTAAGTACTTCAGGCTCACTCTTCTCTGCCTGTTTCTTCAGTCTGCAGTGACGAGCTAACCCATAACTTCAAGGGCTTCACAGTAATGAATGAAAATGAGCGGTATGACGCTGTGCAGCATTGTCGCTATGTGGATGAAGTGGTGAGAAATGCGCCATGGACGCTTACCCCCGAGTTCCTGGCAGAGCACAGGGTAATTTGTGACATCTGATCTGTTCTGCATTTTGATTAGCCTCTGTGCTGGCTGTTTATAGCAAGAATTTATCCATGGGGGTGACCTCTGCCTGAGCAACCCGTTTCTGTTGAAACCCCTTAAATAGGGAACTAATGGGGTTATGGTAAGCAAGTGGGCTTCTTGAAAGCATAGAAGCATCTGCTGAGCTGACAGGTAATGTTAAAATAAGGTAGAGATTGTGACATGGTAAAAAAGCCTGAGAGGGTTCTTGCTGTTCCAGGAGAAGTTGATGCTGATTATAGATTGGTGTGAAGCACAGTAGGGAGAGGATAACATAGGTTGGAAGGGATTTCTGAAGGGTGTCTGGTCCAACTCTTCTTACAGCAGGAGCAACTCAGATTTACATCAGCTTCCCTGCAGCAGGAAACCAGGCAAGCTGTCTTGAGAGTCTTTTATCAGTCAGTAAGATAAACTGAAAAGAGTCTGTAACATCTGTTGAACTGCTTTGGGACATGAAGGAGTCTCCAGGGAAGTTTGCTTAGTTTTTTAACCTTCTTAGCATTAACAAGCCATTTCTCTGTGGAGCTTAAAACAGCTGTGTCCTTAGTCTCAGCCTTTCCTCTCTGGTGTGTGCTTACAATTGATATGCAATTACCATTGAGAACTTGGGACTGCTCTGTGTTGCTTTTTAACACAGGAAAGCATCTTGCTATTCTGTCACACCCCTGCACTGAGGTGTTGAGCAAAAAGTTACCATCCTTTGGCAGAAAGCAGGAAAAAATGTTGAGTCTCATTGCTTTCTTAACTTTCAGATCGACTTTGTTGCACACGATGACATCCCCTATTCTTCTGCTGGCAGTGATGATGTTTATAAGCATATAAAAGAAGCAGGTGGGTCTGGGCCAGATTCTCCAGGGCTTCCTGTCAGAGGTCTGCTGTAGTTTCTTCTGTGCCCCTATATGGCAGGATTATGCCTGGGAAGGTGGCAGTGCTCTCCTGAGAACAAGGTCCATCCAGGAGGGTGGGAAGAAGCCCAGCTTTGGGCCCTGCTTCGTAGGAGACTGTTCCATGTTCCATGCCCATGGCCGAGCATTGCCCAGTATTAATTCCTACTTCCAGTCTAGTTACTGTGATTGAATTAACAGGCACCTTCTGAAAAAATACTAAAGTTTGGCTTACAGATTCTCACAAATGGGGAATCCCACGAACTCAGCAAACTGGCTTTTCTAGCTGTTTGCTGTAAAACTCGGGGGGGGGGGCAGTTTATTTAAGTCTATCCAAACCTAGCCATCAGAGCTTGTTATATTTTCACCCTCAAAATTGTAGGACTCCTTGTCTTGTCCTTGTAGTCATGCTGTTCTATATGCCATGAATTATAGTTGGGAGTTTTTAAACCTGCTAATGTGAAAAGCCTTTCATTAGAAGACATGGTATTTTGACAGGGTTTTGAGATGCTTTGGTCTTACTTAGGTCTTCCTCATAGTCCCAGAAAGAAGGACCCTAGTATTGTGCATTCAAGGGCAAAGATGTGGCGATGTGAGAACAGTTTGGAAGTGAGCTCTTAACAGGAGAGATTATTCTCTAATAGAGGTGGCAGCAGCTCTTTTGCCATGTGTCTTGCTACAGCTGTCCTGGGTCCTGTTCCCCAATTTTAGGTATGTTTGCGCCAACTCAGAGGACTGAGGGGATCTCAACATCTGATATCATCACCAGGATCGTGCGGGACTATGATGTTTATGCCAGACGGAACCTGCAGCGGGGTTACACAGCTAAAGAGCTCAATGTCAGCTTCATAAACGTGAGTTGCAGTGTCTCTCACCTCAAGCTGCGTGAAGCAGAATCTTAGAGAGTGTGGAGATGTAGAGTCTGTTTAGTGGTAGCACAATCCTGACACTTGCCAGTAAAGGGACAATCTGCAGAGCTAAACAGATGCACCAAACCAGTGTCTGGGGAGTAGAAACTAAGATGACTTCTGCCCCTGAAACTGCCTCAGGGACCCACCCAGAGGAGCTGGGGTTTTGCTAACACTGCTCCATTGTCAGAAATGTCTGTGTGATGTTTTACCTGTTGAAAGAGCTGGAGACAGGGTGCATGGTGAAATGTGTGTTTTCATGAGCTGAATGAAGTGTGCATTGGTCTTGGCAGCAGCTGCTGTGTGTAATCTCTCTCCCACCTTCCTAAGGTAGAGTCATTTGTTAGGATGAAATCTGGTCCCATTCTAGCTGTACTATTCCTTTCCTGGAGCTCTTTCAGGAGCTGCAGTGCTTGGGTAGGGGAGAAGGATATCCTCTGATCCTGTGCTGAGCAGCTCTAACCCTCAAGCAGAATACAAAGCAGAAGGCACTCTGAGGTTGGGTGTAAAGTAGTAAATGTTTTGGGGGTTTTATTTTTATCATTCAGATACTATGCCTATTTTTTTAAAAATACAATCAAATACAAAAACAAAACAGGAGAGATAATGGCTGCTTGGCCTCTCTTTGGCATGTAACTCTACCTCTGTTTAAAAACACCCAGTAAAAAGACTTGTGCCATCATGATATGCAGAAAGACCTACAGCAGGTCACTTGAATCTAATCGGTATATTGTATAAATATTTCCCTCTTCCACGTACTCCTATTAGATAGCACTAATCTCTGGATTTAGTCTCACAGTGTGTGCTGTGCCAGTGCCTGTCACAAAGCATCTCACAGCCCCACTATGTTTGCCATTTAGTCTAGGGAAGACGTGTCACTGAGGTGAAGAAGTGTCACAAGACTAACGGAGATGCTGAGTCTTAAGCAACAGTTCAGTGTAATAACACAGAGCAGAGGTAGTCACCACTCGGATCTGCTGAGCTGTATTCTGATCCAATGCTTACTGTACAGGAGAAGAAATATCACCTCCAGGAGCGCGTGGATAAGGTGAAAAAGAGGGTGAAGGACGTAGAGGAGAAGTCAAAGGAATTTGTCCAGAAAGTGGAGGAGAAGAGTATTGATCTCATTCAGAAGTGGGAAGAGAAGTCCCGGGAGTTCATTGGCAATTTCCTGGAGATGTTTGGTCCAGAAGGTGCATTGGTAAGGAGCTGCTCTGGGAAAAGGGGATTTTGGAGACTTTGGCAGTTGTTATAGGGCTTGTGGAGCATAAGGTCCGCAAACAAAGTTTCACAGTTTGTTGCAGTGCTCAATGTGCTGCCAGTCTGCAGACAACTTGTCCCAGGCTTTTGCAGTCTGTTTACAGGGAGCCTTCACCTTTTCCGATTGGATAATGCCAGTTACGATTGTAATACAAAAACTCCCTGTATCCCATAAGCTAGCCTGTAAACTCCAGCTTGTGTCCTACCAGCTACTGAGCAGCCAAGAGATTGGTGGTCACTTTGTCATTGGTCTAGGATGAGCCTAAAGCTACTTTTCTGTGCCAGATTCTCCTGTACAGCTGGGTAAATATTACAGGCACTTCACGTTAGAAGTGCTAGAAGATTGGTGATGGTTACACTATAGATGGTTTTCAAAGTCTGGAGCAATGCTTGGGCTTTTTCTGCTCTTGTATGAAGCATTGAAGAGACGCAGCAACCCAAAATGCTGCACAAGCTGTAGGTAGCGTCTACTTCCATTGCTGTTTGAGCCATGCTAACTATGTCCCTGCTTCTGTCACTAGAAACACATGCTGAAGGAGGGCAAGGGCCGGATGCTGCAGGCCATCAGCCCAAAGCAGAGTCCCAGCAGTAGCCCCACGCACGACCGCTCCCCATCTCCCTCCTTCCGCTGGCCTTTTTCAACCAAGACTCCTCCCTCCTCGCCAGCCAACCGCTCCAGGAATGAATCTGCGGTCACCTATGACATCAGTGAGGATGAGGAGGATTAAGCTACCAGCCAGGATTTGCTGAAAATCGCTAACCGCCGCATCCTAAGTCTGAACCCACTGGGGAACTCTAAATGAGCGAGAGAGCCATAGGAACAGGGCTGATGGTGAGCACAGGGCATTGGAGGCACCTGTTGCTCTTAGCAAGGGCTGCTGCCTGGAAGCACATTCGAACCTCCTCTCCCTTCTCCTCCCCAAATCCCCTTTTTATTGTTTACATTCTAGTAGTTTCCAGGGGGAAGATCATTTTTATATTTTAGAAAATACTTTTAAAGCGCAAAGAATAGCACTCAAGTGTGGCTTTTGTTTTGGTTTCTTTTCCCTTGTTAAACCTCCAGGCAAGAGGGAGAGTGGGAAGACCCATGTGTCTCTTCTTTGCTTCAGTTCTTCTGTCTTATTCCCCCCCCACCTCCAGGCAGCGTCTGTGCCACTGCCAAATGAAAGACCCCTCGGTTCCTCAATCAGCATGACCTTGAGAGCATGCAGGAGGTAGTGGTGTAAAGAGGCCTCTAGGAAGTAGAGACATCTCTGCTGCACTGGAGCCCATAGGAATCTATCCAGCAGATGCTGTAGTGCTCATGTGCCCCTTAGCTGAGCTTCCCAGAATGTCATGAGGATGTGCTGAGCAGGGGGCTACCAGCTTAGCACACAGGAGTTACACCCTGGAGGAATTCGCAGCACCATAGACTCGTGCACCCCATAAGCACACAGCATTCGCAGCTCCAAATTGTACAGGGGCTGCAGGAGAAGGGCCTTTCCAGCTAATCTTAACAAGACTGCTAACTCTTGAGCTAAAATTCAGCCCTCAGTTGCTGTTGGAGAGAAGAGAATGAATCTTTGCTTCAGGGCACTTGCTGTCTGCACGTTTCCTCAGGTGTGTGAGAGCCCAGGTAGGAAATGAATGTGTGTACTCCTTTGAGAAGTTCCTTGTCCCAGTCTCTGGTGTGTAATAAGTTTTACTGTCTGTCCAAACAGCACCTCAAGACTGTGCCCTGTGCGTGTTTGTGTTTCAGTTGCTGTGCTCTAAGGGCTGGAGCAGTCCTTTACACTGGTGCCGTGAAGTTGCTGCTATGAGGACAGAACATGAATTCGTACAGCCAGTTTGCTGCCCATGTTGGCGTGTGCAGCTGGACAGATGAAGGGCATGTTTTACCCCAGTGAAGGGTCGCGGTCCCGTGTGACGGTTACCTGGCTTGCATAATAAATGCACAAATCAGTGCCTGCTTGCTCCGCTCCTTGGGGAAGGCCAGAAAGAGCATCAGAGAGCTGCAGCTTTTTTACACTTTAAATATGTAATCTGCTTGTTTGAAACCATGGTGCAGGTTGTACCTGCTGTCATGTCTGTAATAAACACTTGAGCTTTGTGGCCTGCGACTCCCCGTGGGCAGTTGCCCTCCCCATGCTGCGTGCCTGTGCACAGAGCAGGTCAGTGTACTCTGTCCTTGAGGCAAGCACTGGAGGAACTGGACTTGCTGTCACATAGCTGCAAAGCTCCTGCTTCCTTTTCTGTTCAGGTTTGCCTGTGACATCCATTGTCTCTGGGTGGAGCTGCTGGGCAGAGTTGCCTGTATCCTGCAATGCTGGGAGTACAGGACAGCTCAGAGCTGGTCAGGAACACTGCAGGGAAGTTTCTCGAGTGGGATTTGACGCTTGCAAAGCAGTGGGTGCAAGGAGGCAAATCATCACGTGCTGCGACAAGCTCTGCATGATGCGATGCTTCCAGGGATGCAATGGCCCTGTGGTGGGAGCAGGCTGCTGCTTCTTTCCAGCTTTCATCTTGCTGATCCGTTGTCATGCTGCCCAGAGGGCTTGGCAGAGACTCTGTGCTTCTGTTGAGGCCAGAGCTGGTATCTGGAAGGGTATTTTGGGGATTCTTATCTGCCACTTCGGACCTCTCTCAGCAGGGATGTGCACAGCTCTGGGAGCGTGGTTGGCTGCTATGGATTTTTTTGCTATTAAGGAGCAAATAATTGCCACTTGGTACAAGCCAGTTGTGAATCCCCTAGTTTATGAGTGGTAGAGCACTTGCTTTATATCACCTACATTCTCTCTTCCCTCATCTTCCCTACTTTCGCTTCCTTACCCTTCCCTCAGTATGGGTGTTGTGTTGCTTTCCCAAGCCAGATCACAAAGGCCAGGCTGCTCTAGAGCCTTACTACTGTTTTAAACACAAGTTATGCAACAGTGTTCTGTAAATTCAGATAACAATGGTGTTTTGAATGATGATTTGTTCTGCAGAGACCTTAATGTATTTCTCAGTCTCTGCAAAACCTGGGGTACTTGGTAAGAAGCCAGCTATGGTTTTACATGTAGCTTGGAATAACAGAGCTGTTTCTTGTAACCAATAATCCCTGCTTCCTCCTTGCACTTAAATTAAATTGGAACCTCAAATCCCAGATTAGTCTTTCTTTTTTTTTTTTTTTTCCCTTTGTATTTTTTTTGTTTCCTTATGGATTGCTGGACCAGCCTCATCTCCAGCACTGCCCTGTCTTCTGAGGAACAGGACAGAGCTTGATCTTTGGGCAAAACACATGAGCCAAGTTCTTCAGAATATCCTGTTATCCACAGATGTACCCAGTGCTGCTTCCCAGGGCTGTCCTGCACACCCTTAACTCATCCCACTCCTCAGAAGAAGCACCCAGAAGAGGCATGCTGGAATTGACTGTGGAGTCAAGAGGTAGCGTGGAAAAATAAATCTTCACTAGCATGCATTGAAGAATGTGTTGAGTTTGATGCTGCTAAATCCAGAGGCATTGACTTCTGCAAGACAGCCCTACCTCAGTTCCTGTACAGATGCGGGGGTGAGGGTGTTGGCACCAGCAACCATCCCCTGGGAGAGGATTTTCTGATGGCAAAGAACAGCAGCAGGGCAAAGCTGGAAGGTGCCAAGGATGCTGGTCAAAGCAAGAAATGAAGAGCATGGCACTTTAACAGCATAATGCTTACAGTTGTAGAAGGTCTTTAACCTCTTGGGAAAAGTATGGCACACACCTGTACTGAAATGATTTTGTGCATTTTATGGAGGACTTTATTGTGCAGTCTGGCTCTTGTAACCAGAGGCAGGTGCTAGATCACCAAGTACACCTGGCAGTAGTGGTGACTTTGGTGGGACTGACCCCATGTTTTGCCCCTCGTCTTCATGGTGAGCTTCTTGCTGCCAGGGTCTCCCTGGTGTAAAGGTGTGGATTGGGTTTCCTACCTGCCTCAGGTAAGGAGCTGGGTCTGGTTGTCTGATCGAGGGAAATGAGTCCCATATTTTGCTCTTCCCTGTGCGTTGCATCTTGGCAAAGCCATGAGATTGCTTGGTCCCAGTGCTTCTGCTGATGCCTAGAAAGCCGTGTTGGTAAAGGCCATGTGCTGTTGCCTGGAGACGGTCAAATTTGGCAGTCTCATAACAAAACACCAGTGCATCTTACAGCTGAGCAGTTTCGCTTTGAACACAGCCACCTGCAAAAAGCTCTGAGTCACTTTTCCCCCCTTCTCATGGGACAAAAACCTGCTTTTTCCCCAAAATGAATCAATTAAGTAAAAGTTGGGAGCTCAGTCTTTTTGACTGCTTCTCCAAGGGGTTGCTCTGGCCAAAGGTATTACAGTGGAAGGACACCAGTTCAGGGGAAGCTTTGGTGGTGCCCTGCAGCAGGCTCTGGTCTTAGTACAGATGATCTGGCATCTGCTGCCCGCTTCCAGCTATGCTGCATCACCCAGTCCTGCTGTCACCTCAGCCCCGCAGCAGCAGTTGCTTTAAGCTGGTTTGTCCCAGACTGTTTGCTGTGGTGGTTTCTCCATATGGACCTCTGTGCACACTATGTATCTTACTAGCTTGTTCTTGAGTTGGGTGTTTGGCTTTTATGTTTAGCCAAATAAATGCCAAGTCATTTTACTCGCTGTGTGCTAGATCCCTTCTGCCATCCTAACACTGCCAACTCCTGTTGTGGCCTCCTCACCTGCCATCTTAAGCAATGGTTTGAGTGAGAAGGTGCTTCATTGCAGGTCAAAAGATTACCTAGTGGTTTCTGCAAGCCATCATTCCTCCTCATGTCCACCTCCACCTCTGTTCTAAGTGTGGAGCAGTGTCCTGGGTGACCTTGATTGTTGTCAGCTCGGCACCACTCACTGGGAGTGAGTGAACAAGTTACCTGACTGGGTTTAAACCACGACAAGCAGATACTGCTACCTACTACTATCCTGGACAAGGCTGGTTAAGGTAGCGTTAACTAATAGCCTGTATTACAAAGGTGCTTCAAGGCTTCTTCCTGTGCCTGGCCCCAGGCTGGCAGATGTGGATGCTCCCACTGTGCTCTCAGGAACAGGCCAGACCCAACCAGAGGTCTCAGGAGAAAATGTTGCTGCCCTGGCAGTGCCTTGGACCCCAGCAAGCAGCACCCAGAGGTCAGTGTTGAGCACCCTGTGACAGGCCCGTGCCATAGCTGTCCTGGTCTGGGCTCCGTCGTCTTCTCTCTGTGTGGAGTCATCTCCCAGCCAGCCTGGGCAAGAGACAGTCTGAGCCCAGTCACCAGTGCAAGCCTCAGGTACAAACTTATCTTTATTCAGTGCCAGATAAGAGACCCCCAGGCTGGAGGCAGCTTCACAGATCCCTTTGGCTCGTGGCTTTCAGGTTTTGGACCCTTTCACCCCATGCCAAGATGTTCTTCCTCTGCTGCCAGTAGCTCCCCAGGGTTGGAGGAGGAGGAGATGGTTGTACAGGCAGAACAGCCCCTCACCTCATTCTGCCCCTTGGCACCCCAGTTGCTCCTTCCTGCTCACGCCTTGGTGCTGGTGCATGCAGGCGTGAAGCAGACAGGCTGATAGCCTGGCTTGTCATCCTGTTTGCGGTAGTATATCCGCGTCACCACTGCCAAGATGAAGGTTTGCGGGATCAGCAGCTGCACGTTCATCTCTGGAAAAGGAGAAGGGTTGTTTGAAGCCGCCTTCATCCACCATGCCCATTCCCCATGTGCAATGGAGGAGCTCAGCCAGGAGCACGTACCACTGCTCCCCCATCTCCCCACTTACGCTGCGACCTGGCCTTGGAGGAGAAGGGTGGCGAGCAGGCGATGCTGCCGTTGTTGGCCAGGATGCTGAAGATGGCGGGCTGCAGTGCCGTAAGGAGGAGGAGGATCTACAACCACCAACACGTGAGGTAGTGCAGGCTGCACCACTGCCAGGCTCCTGCCCTTCATCTTCCCCACTCTCCAACAGCCTGCCCCATCTCCTCCCTATCCCCTTCATGCTTGCATGGAGCCTGGCAGGATGGGAGCTCACCTGAAAACAGGCAAACTTGGCCTTGATGTTCTGCTCGGTCAGGTGCAGCCGTGCCTGCCGGAAGAGGATGCCCAGGGCCCACAGCCCAAAGAGCGTGGAGGCACCGACCACGGTGTTGATCCAGAGGGCCACGCTCTCTGCTGAGATCTGGGGGGGACACACAGAAACACACCTGGGCTGAAAGAGCTGCTAGGCAAGGCAAGGGCTGGTGGAGGCTCTCCATCAGGGTGTCACCCTGCCCACCTCTCTGAACTGGCACTCACATCAGCAGGGTTGTAGTTCCCATCGGTGGCCAGCACCAGCCCCAGGAAGACGCCAGCTGCCCTGCAGAAGGCGTACTGGAAAGTCCCCAGCATCAGCAGCTTAAGCTTTCTCCTGACACAGCAAGAGAGATCATTAGCACTCTGAGGTCCCCGAGCCCTGGCCCAGGGGCTCCTCTTTCCCCCCAGCAGTAGTGGGGTGTGACAGCCCTCTCCAGGGGCAGGGGGTTACCCCAGTTCTCCCTGACCTGCTCATGGTGATTCGGGGCAGGCAGGGGCAGCAGCAGCAGCAGGGCCCAGTGCTGACAACCATGGGCACATTCTTCAGGGTGCTGAGCACTGCCTCCTTCCCCCCGAAGCCCTCAACCATGACCAGCATCAGGAGGTAGAAGCAGACAGCAAAGTACCTGTGAAGGAGGAGGAGGAGGAAGGCAGGTCAAGCCCTGTGGGCTCACTGGTGCCACTGCTCTGGGGTAGGTGATACTCACGCTGTGGTAGCCATCTCCACCACCATCATGGAGCGTGGGATCCAAAGCCCGAAGCAGCTGACCACAGACACAACCTGGGGCAGACACAAGCTTGGCACACTGCTTCTCCCCACTCCTGTGGGCTGGCAGCCCTTGGGTGGCCCTGGCCCCCTGGGTGATGTCCCCACCATCCTCACTCTTCAGCTCACCGTAGGGGCTGAGCTGCTCCAGCAGAGGGTCTTCATCTTGATGGGGCAGCGGATCTTGCGGATGAGGTAGAAAACCTCTTCCACAAAGATTGCGACCGACAGCAGTGTCATGATGGTGGCAAGACCCATGATGGCGAGTTGGGCCATGTCCAGCTCTGCAGGGGAGTGATGAGAAACCAGCTCTGTCCCTTCTAGTCCCCCGTGGGGCCACCACTGCCACATGACCAACCACTCCACAGGTTTGGGAAGCCCCTTACTGCATCCTTCTGGCCATTCTGGAGCTGGTGCTTCTGCCCCGCTGCTCCCATGTCTCCTGCCCTGGTGCTGCCCCCATCCCTGCAGGCAGGGCTATGGGGTGGGAGGCTGAGGCCCTGGCAGCACCCTGCTGCCTCCCCCTTCCTCAGGGCTGCCTCTGCCTGCACTGTCCACATCCATCCTGCCTCCTCCTTCCCTGCCCTGTTCTGCCACTGACAAAAGGAGGGTTCCCCCCGTCCCCAGACCTACGCTGCAGCAGGTGCCGGGAGGTGGGAGGTAGGGAGAAGCATGCTGCCGGCACGCTGAAGTTCCTCATCAGCATCTCCACCAGTGGGCGCGGGAACCTGCGGGAAGGAAGAGGAGAGCCGCACGGACCCAGGCCCGCAGGGTCTCCGCGGTCCCCCGGCTGGCTCGCCTCACCCACAAACACCTCCGTTCCTTTATAGAGGGAATAACCCAAATCCTCCCCCAGAAAGTTGGATTTGCCAGGCCGCAAAGCGGCGCGGGGGTCCCGGCACCCACCTAGGGTCGTCTGCCAGCTCCATGGCGGTGTCCATCCTGCTCTGCTCCTCCGCGGCTCCGTCCCAGCACCGCTCGCCTCGGGGTCAGAGTCCCAGGGCAGGGAACGCGGGGAGGACGCCGCGCCTCGTTCCAGTTTAACCAGCAGCTTCCGCCGCTGCCCGCGCCCATTGCCGTGCCCTCGGCCGCTCGGTTACCGACCCGGCGAGCCGCGGCAGGCGGACATCACCCGTGCCAGCGCGCCTGCGCCTCCCGGGGGCACCGGGCACCCGTGCTGTGGTGACCCTGCCTGTGCACCCCCTCGGGCAGCATGGACATGGGCTCATGGTGCCACATGGGGTCCGGGATGCACCGCCTGTCCCCTCAGCAGCAGTGCCCGGGCGGGAGGTGATGCTGCGGGCGCTGGAGCCTGCCGGGCCCCGCACAGCGCTGTGTCCGTGTGAGCAGTTGGCAATGGCTCAGCTCACAGCGCCCTGCGGCGCTGAGCCCTGCTGAGAGCAGTCGGTCCCACGGCACTAGAGGGCAGGGCTGGCCCGGCTCAGCGTCCAGACCCTGGGACAGCAGCAGGGCGGGCCTGGGAAGGCAATGTGGGATGGAGGGAGCACGCTGGGGTGGGGAGCTGGGGCGTTAGGCTTGGGGAGCAGTGTGTCTTTGTCCTAGATGGATCCCTGCATCCTCATGGGTCTCAGGGGTGTTCATGGCTCCTGGTGTCCTCCCAGCACCCCAAGGAAAATGAGGGCTGGTTTATACTAGGCCCCCAGGGACCTTAGAGCCCCAACCCTTTGCCCTCTCAACAGTGGGCTCCTGATGAAGCCAGAGTGGCAGCTGCATCCCAAATGGGTCCCCTGCACCCCGGCATGGGATGCTGCAGTTGCCATGGGAATGGAATGGGGTGATATTTTGCTGTGGTTGGATCCATTCTGTGAGGCCAGGGCTCCACAGCTGCCCATCCCATCATGCAGTTTCCCACCCTGCTTTGATTCAGCACCCCTCATCTACCTGAGCTCGCTGGCCTCCCTCCTGTAAGTCACCCCAGAACCCCTGGGGACGTGGAGCAGCATAGCTGCTGTTTGACTCCAGTGTCCTCAAGATGCTAGAACCAGGCATCAGCTCAAACAGCCTGGATCTGCATCCTCTTCCCCACCACCCCCTGCTCCAGCAGCCCCTGGGGCTGAGCACCCCAAGACTCTGCCCATTCTCCACCTCTGCCACGGCAGCCCCAGGGTCTAGCCCCAGCCCCCCTGTACCCTTGCCGGCAGGTGCCACAGCTAGCCCCGCACATCATGCTTCCATCCTCTTCCTCCTGTCTCTCACTATCTTGGTCCTGCCCCGCATAGTCAACCTAGGACTCCTCCAGCCTGGTGGGGTGGCAGGGGAGCAGGGGCTGCCTCATGGCAGGGTGGCTCCATGGGGACACAGTCTCCCCATGTGTGTCCTGCAGCAACAGGAGGACAGCCTGAAGCAGGGGCTCTGCAGCACAGCGAGACAGCACTGCCTGCACGGGTGCCACCGTCACTGCTGGCCACACATCCTCTGCTAGCCCTGCTTCAACTGCTCCATGGAGGTGAGGGACATGGATCCTGGGGGCTCTGTGTATGCCTGAAGTGCTGTGGACACCAGGTTCTACCCACCCCATCCCTCAGCCCCATAACTAAGCCCCATACACCTGTCCCTACACACCACATACCGCCCCATCCTGCCCTATATACTGTGTTCCTACACCTAACCTGGCACACTGCATGCTGCACACTGCATGTAGCTTGCATGCTAAGCCCTACACCCATCCCTATACATTATACCTTGCACACTCAGCCCTCCTCCCTGCAGCCCCTACACACTGTACCCTACACCTAGCCCTATACAATGCACCCAGCATGCGCAGCTCTCCATGTTTCCCCTATACCCCTGTCCATACATCGTGCACACTGCACACCCAGCCCTGTGCCCTCAGACATCCCTTGCATAACCCTTGCACACACAAACACACTCACCCCTGCCTTGCACAAGCACAACACCCCCTCGCTGCATACACAGCCCCTGTGTGCAGCACAGTGCAGAGGGCAGCCACAGCTGTGGGGTGCACAGGGCCTATGGGCCCCCCACATCCACTAACACCCCTGCACTGCACCAGTTTCACCAGCATTGCCTATGGCTGAAGAAACACATAAGCTCCTGTGGTACTGGCTGCATCTGCCTCTTTGTGATGGTCACGGCGGGCTACATCATGGTAGTCCTGCTGTTCTGCCTCATCTTCTTGGTGCTCATTGCCCCGTGGTCCATCGCCATGGCAGTGATCTGCACGTATCCTTGCCCCAGGGAGGCAGAGCCATGCCCTAGCATGTACATACATGTGCTGCACCACCCAGGCTGTCACGTGCAGGAACCTATTCCCCTGCCTGCACACAGCCCTGGGGCCAGCACCACTCATGGGTGCCCACTCCTTGGAGGCACACTCTAGTCCCCCTGCCCAGCATACCTGTATCTGTTGTCCCTGACTCCCTGACTCACTGATCCAGCATGATGATGACCCTCCTCATCACTGTCTACCAGATTGAGTTCTGAGTCTCCTGCTTTCCCCAAGCACAGCACAGACTGAGGTGCCAGGTGTGGCTGTGGGGCATGGAGCATCCCACCAGCACGGGAGGGGATACAAGACATGGCTGGACCCCAAGCTGTGGGGAAGAGCCCAACAGATCGATGCTCTGCATGAGCTGGTCCTACCATGCATGTACATATGCACAGGGGCCTCCATCACTGCACACACTCCCCTCTCCATCCCCCCTTGGTGCCGGATGCAGCAGTGGCAGCCGGCAGCACAGACCCCCCTCTACCTCCACCGAGGCCCCAGCCGCATCACTGTGCCCAAGCCCACCCTGCCTCACCCCACATGGGGCCAGGACACATCTGTCACCATCCTGCTGGTGTCACCAGCCCAGAGCTGTCCCCCAGGGACATGCTGGGCTCTCACCCCTGCAGCCCACGGCCTTGAGCCCTCCCTGCAACAGCAGGACAGGACATGCCTGCAGCTTGCTTGCTCTGACCTGCCCCAGGAGCTGGCAGAGTTGGGTGTGGAGAGGGGAAATGCAGCGGGATGGGGTAGCCCCAGGTCCCCCCAAACTTCTCCCCTATTCCAGCTCCAGTCCATGCTTGGGGTGGGCAGTCTCTTCTTCCCCAGTCACCCTTCTCCACACAGGCTGCTACTAAAGTCAAAAGCTGTCAGGATGGGCAGGAGCCAAACAGCAGGTGAGCATCCTCTCCCATGGATAGGATGGGGCAGCCACAAAGGCTCCGGGCAATCCCCACCAGCTCAACCTCAGCCTCAGCCCCAGACCCCTGAGATGTTCCAGGCATGAGAAGCCCCTTTCATGCTCAAAACCCCTTCGATTGAGAAGAAAAAGGGAGTACTGAGACCAGAGCCATGTACCCCCCGTACCAGGGCAAGAGTGGTCTGAAGGCTCCCCTGCAGTGGGGCGGCTGTACTGCCCTGAGAAGCTGGCAGAGGGGCAGTGGGAGCACTGCCGAATCTCCCTGTTTGCTCAGTTGCTGTTTTAGTTTAACCAAAGCTGTTTGACCATTGAAATCCTGCCCCCAAAACCCCGTGCAGACTGCCCCAGTGAGCCTGCATCGCCCACACTGCTGCTTTGTCAGCGTTCCCCAAAACTTGTAAAAGTGCTTGAAATGCAAATATTTGGGTGGGTTTTAGACAGTTTTCCACCCATGTCTAATTCCCTGCGGTTATGGCCAGATGGGCAGACTCCAGCAGGCACGGTGAGCTCCCAGCTGACCATTACTATTTTCCTTATGGAGAGGACATGGCAAGGATGCAAAACCCTCATTCAAAGCCCTAATAGGAAGCCAAAATTTGTTCCTCCCTATGCTCTCCTCTCCCACCCAGATCCTGGGGCTGCAGTGGAAAGCAAGAATGCCAAGGAGTGAGAACCTCACACCCAGTTCAGGCTCTGGTCCATCCAACAGCTGAACAATAAACATCTTCACCCTGAGCTTTTGGTGATCCATGGTCACTGGTGTCCCAGCGCACAGAACAGTCCCTGCTCAGTGGGATGGAGAACTCCCTCTCCCAAGGGACATCCCTCACTCTGCTCGGTCCCTGTGCCAGGCAGCACCAGCAGCCATGAAGCAATGGGACCCTGAGGCGCAGGGGGATGCTTGGCACCACAGGGATGCCCACAGTCTGCAAGACCACAGATGACCCTGCTACCCCACACCCCAACGGCTCAGGGGAGAGGCAGCATCTGCAGCTGGCTAGCATCCCAACAGCACTCCACCGAGCTGCTAGAAGCAGGAGAGTGGGCACTACTCACTACTCACCACCACCCACAGCCACACAGTGTGACAACCTCGGCTGAAGCCTTTCAAATCCAGCAGTGTCAGAGAGGGGTCCTAGGCACCATAAGCATCCCCCTGCAGCAGTCATTGTAGGGCCATGCAATGCCCCCAGCCCTGGCCCCAACACAGCCAGGATGGGGCTAGTTCCCCCCGGCTCCAGCTCAGGAGCTGGCTCACTGATAGGGGTGGCAGGGAGCCCTGCCCATGGCCAGCTCACAGATAAGGCCCGTGTGGTCCCCACAGATTGCCCCAGGAGGCATCCGGGGGGGTGGGAGCTGCCATCCCTGGGAGATATGGCCAGGAGGAAGCAGGGGGTGAGGAGGGTGGGGGGCTACTGCAGGGGTGTGAGACACCTGTGGGCAGGGGAAGGTGCCCTGGCTCCCCCGAGAGGGTGGCACAATGTGTGGAACCCCTGGCAGCAACAGCCACCCTCAAACCCTCCCCTTCCCAGCAGGGAGAAGTCACTCTGACACTGGAAAACATCTTCCAGAGCCCTGCAAACCCATAGGACTGCATCACAGGCTCGCTGCTAGGCAGGGTCAAGGACCCCACCGTGCCTCAGTTTCCCCATCTGTACAATGGGGAAGGAGCCCTGGGCACAGCAGTAGAGAGGGCTCAGTCTCCTCAGTCCGGTGCCAGGAGAGCCCCTGTTGTTGCCAGGTGTTATTTACAGATCCAGCTGGCATTTCAGATGGGGACACACTGCCCTTGGAGCCACATGGCTGTCTCCGGCCCCTGCTGCAGGGTCACCAGGAGAACAGCCGGCCTCAGAGGGGCTCGGTGGGGTTGGAGTCCTGCTGGCCTCAGCTTCCCATCCTGGGCAGGAAGAATCTCCCTTCTCCTAGCACAAGGGGGCAAGGATCATTCCCACTGCAGCTCCCTTCCCAGCCATGGGCAATGGGACTCACTAGTGACAGTGATGTTGGGGTGAGAACAAAGGCATGCATCACATGAGGGAGTGTGAGGGAGAGCTGGGGATTCTCACTAACCAGAGCAGCACGCTACTTCATGGAAAAGCCATGTCTGGGATGTTTCATCATCCCCCTCTTTGCCCTCTTGGGAAGCAGAAGTGGTACAGAGGGTGAGTGGCCAAAATCTCCCTATTCCCTGCTCCCCAACAGCTCCGCTCTCAGAAACACTGCCCAGTCATGGCCATGGGGCCAGCTCCTGTGCACAACCCTGGTGATACCCCCAGGGACCCTCCTGTCCCCATTCCCCAGGCAGGTCTGGGTGTCCCCACAGGTGCGGCCACCCTGACCAGGCTCCTGTGCTGCAGGGCGAGGCTGGGGATAGAAGTGGGATGTTGGCACAATGAGGAGCATCACCACATCTGTCTTAGAGCGTCTAGAGGGGCCTTCCCTCAGGGAACCTGCTTGCAAGGCAGCCCAACTCTGCAATTCATGTCAGCAAAATGCCCCTTCCCAAAATTTCTGAGGCTGACCATATATTCATTGAAAAGCCATACATAATGTATACTCACACATCTATAAATATGTATATGACCTTATATACTGTATAGGATCTTATATGAACTGCAGTGAGCTGGATGGGTGTGCCCTCAAGTGGGACAGCTCATCCTTATCGCCTGAGCTGTAACCTCAATCACGCTTACAAACCAGTGCTCCCAAGGGACTAACCCTGCTGCTCCTGCCCAAGGGTTCCCCCAGCCCCAAAAGTGACTGAAGGGGATGGCCAGGGCAGTCTGCTGCCCTTCATAGTGCCCAGGAGTCCATAGCTGTCATTCCAAGGGTCTGTCTTCCAGAGTAGAGGAGAGCAGTGGGGCTTGCCCTGATGTGAGAGGAAGGGAAGCCCACTGTGAGTGGGAAGAAGCCTGGCAGCATCTGGATCAAACCCTTCCCCATCTGGATCAAGGCCATCAGAACAGCTTTGATGGCTCCAGCATTCTCCTCCCTTTCGAACAGCGTCTCGCAGATGGGGCACCTGACAACATCCCCTCCTTCTGCCCAGTCCTCCTGGCCTCCCTTCTGTTTGCTTTTCCTCCCAGCAGCCCCACGTCCGACGGTGCCGCGCTCGGCCGGAGCGGAAGCGACCAAGCCATGGCGGGGGCTTTGTCTCCTTCAAAGGGCACGAACAAACGGCCGGCGGTCCCCAACCCCGCTGGGGGGATCCTGCGGAAATGCTGCAGTCAACACCCTCGGGCGCCGCTTCCTCCCAACTCCCGGGCTTCGGATGCAAAGAGGTGTTTTGCTGCCGTAAGGCAACATCTGCATTTCCAGCAGGGGCCCCAGTGAAATGCCACTGGTTTCTTAGGGCTGCCGCCAACCTCTGAATGAAAAGGCACCTTGTTTGAAAAACAGAGGGGCCTTCTCTGCTGCAGCCACCTAAAATGCTGCACATCACTGCTGATGTTTGCTTTGGGGGAATGATGAGCTAACGTGTGGGCTGCAGGCGTTTTCTTTGGTTGGGATCTTTATTTTCATACTTGTCTGCCGCCTGCAAGAAGCTCACAGGTGAAAATGCTGAGATTTTTAAAAGCCCTGCCTCAGACAGACAAATATTTTCGCAGAGAGCCAGTAGAGACACAGTGTTCATGGAAGGGGGGTGCTCCTTCCCTGATGGCCCTTAGCCCTCCCGGCTCCACAACACCCTCCAGCCACCCCACAGGGACACCCACAATGGCCGTGGGTCAGGCACAGTGAGTGGTCCCAGTTGCCAGGGGAAAGCCTTTGGCCCTCGGTGGGTCTTCAGCAGATCAGGGCTGTTCCTGAGTGATGCTGCCTCCCATCACAGGTGGGAGGTGGAAAACATCCCAAGTGCAGTTCAGCAGAACCAAGAAAAACATCTCCTTCTCCCTCGTCACTTCCACTGGTGCTGAATCCAGTGCTCCAGCTCCGCTGCCCGCTCCTTCTTGCTTTGGTAGACAAGCAGGCAGTGTGGTGGGGAGGGCTGGGTATACTCAAGAGCTGTGGGCAGACATGTGAGTGTGTGTCGGGTGTGTGTGTGGACAGGGGCATACATGTGGATGTACATGTGTGTGTGTGCCCATACTTGAGACATAAATGTGTGGGTACATGTGGTTTTGCCCACCAGGCTGGCATCCACACCTGTAAGCACAACACCCTGTTGGGTGGCAGGGGCCCAGCATCACCAGCTCTTGCTTGCTGACAGCAAAGCAGCACTCAGCCCTGGACAAGCCTGTCTCCTGGGACTCACTTGTTCCCCCAAGACCCTGCTAGGGCACAAAGCAAAGGGACAAGGAGTTTTAGCCCCAGGCTCCCATAACAAGGAGGAAGAGGGGAGGGAGGGCTGTGGCAGCTCTAATTCCTCCAAAGAGGTGCACATAACCACATGCTGCTTTGCCCATTTTGCATCATGGGGTAATAAATAAAACCTCTGAATTCACATCTGGAGGAAGCTGTAAAAGATGCTGGGACGTGCACAGGCAAAGAAAGGCGCTTTCTCCAAAGAGGGGTAATCACACCCAACACAACCCACAACTGCACCCAGCTGAGGAGGGAGCCAGGGCAGGTGCCTGCACCAACACGGAGGGTGCAGCAGCCCCCGGGGCAGTTCTTGTGGACAGATTGAGCCAAGCAGAGCTAAAGGAGAGGCTGGTGCTGGAAACTGTCCCTGCTGGCCATTCCCATACAGGCCAAGGATGACTAAAAGTCAGAAGTTAAGAGCAAATACCAGCCAGCTCTCCACTGGGGAAGTGGGTAAGGGAGGAGCAAAGATTGTTTCCATTGACTTGACCAGAGAGTTCTTTCAGCTGCAGGAAAGACAAACTTTCAGGCCACATTGAGACAAAAACACAGACATTTTCAAAGTCAGCTTTTCCAGCTGAGCAGTGGCCTGGCTCTGCCATGTGTGTATCCCAAAGGATGCCTGCCAAAACAGGGAGAGGGTAGACAAGGTTGTGCCTCTGCATAGCCCACCATGGACATTTGCCTTTGGCACCCTGTCCCTCAAGGAGACATGGGGGGACAAGTGCCTTCCTGGGGCAGAAGGCTGTCATGGGGCAGACCAGCACGGATGGGAAGGTCAGCAGCTTGGCCGAGGCACAAGGCTGCTTATCTCTTGATTCCCAGAGCTGGGAGAGTCATGGCCTTTCTCCAGCCACACACCTCCCAGAAGATCTGCCCTTGAGGCACTGCCCTGCTTCATATGCCGGCTCACATTTAAATGACCCATGCCTGCTGCCTGTCTGTATCCAGGGCAGGGTCTGGCTGCAAATTGCAGCCCCTGCAACACAGCTCAGCCCCTGGGATCCCACAACAGCCCAAGGGAAAGGCATGAGCCGCCTAGGGCTATGCCAGGCACCTGAGTGCCAAAAGCATCCCCAGCCCTCTGGCTGTCAGAGGTCCCCTGTTTGCACACTGCATCTCACCCTCTGCTCTGTAAAACCTACAAGGCACAAGGCATTGCCTGGGCCCCCGTAGCACAAAGCTGGCATGCAGGCAGCCATGGGCAGGTGCCACAGCCACTGCCAGTGCAGAAAAGGGACAATTAGTAGGTAGAGAGAAAGCTCCTGCTCCCCCTGCCCAGCCCTGCTGTGCTAATCCCACCCCAATTAAAGACCCCTCTTTGCCTTCATATATTACTGTGAGGCATTAATCTGCTCTAAAACAAGGCATTTCCAGCAGGTGGACAGGACAAAGCCAAACCTTAGGTTGGCAATGGCTCCCGCATCTGTCTGGGAGGTTTTAATTACCCTGACAATGGCTTCAAAAGCAGAAAAGCCACGGAGGCCAGGAAAGCCCTGCAATCAGAAACCCAGAGAGGAGGTACTGGCTTAGCCTGCTACTCCAGGATGCCTGGGGCCAGCTTCTTTAGAGTACAGCCGCTTCTCAAGAGCAGAACCATCGTCCAGCCGCCTTGGGAGTACTTTTTCCCAGCAGAGCCTCCGATGCTGTGCATGGTGCTGGCTTCTTCTTTATATTGTTCTTTTCCGTTGTGCTTTGGGCTGCTCTTTTGCCAATAAATGCACTTTATAAGTGGACAAGCCTAATCTGAGTCAACATGTGCCCTTATCGCAGAGGGTGGTTCCCACAGAGCAGGCTTGGGCTGTCCTTTATCCAAAGGATAAGGCAGCATGTGCATACAATGCGGAGCAAATCGGAGGCAAAACTTTCCAGCCCCTTCCCAGGCCTTCCCACTGATCCTGCTAGTGAGGTTCAGCAGGTACTGCAGGTTCCAGCAGGGCAGGCACATGTCCAGCTTACAAAGCAGGCCCCTCTCACAGCGTCTTCATGTCCTTCCACAACTCCATCCAGGCATCGTTCAGAGCTCAGCTTTCTGAGGTTTTTGGGCAACAGTCACTTTCCTTCTGGCTACGTGGGCTTCAAAACAAAACACCACAAATTTTGGATGGCATCCCTGACTGATTAGAATTCAAACCACCAAGTCTAGAAGAGAAAAACCCCAACACCCCCCAGCTGTGTCAATTGCTGATTCAAGAAAAGTGCTTACAAAATTGCACACAAAGCACTTAGCAAAAGTGGCCTGAAATGCTTGCCTGGAGGTGAACTGAAGGAGGAAAGAGAGGGGCTGTATGCTGTGCACAGATACAGATCAGCAAGGACCAGAACAAAGTGGGATGGAGGAAACATGTGAGCGACCCACGATCTGGAGGCAGAACCCCCCGGGACTGTGTTCCAGCTCCTGTGTCGTCCCTCTCCCCACTGCTGTCTTTTCCCTTTCCGCTTCCCACCGCTCAAACCCTCTTCCCCTCGTGTGACGCGATGCTGGGGCCAGGTCCACAGGTAGCCATCAAACACACCGGCTTTTTTGGCGGTGCAGAGCAAGACAGACCTTTGATGCGCCCCAGGGCAGCCGCGCTGTGTCCTCCTGCTTTCCAAAGGCCCGTCTTTGGCTATTGTGCTCACATCCTGAGCTTGTTTGTACACCCGTCTGCGGCACCCAGCCCTGCAGCCCCCTGCCGCAGCGGCAGCCGCCCTGACCGCCAGATAAAAGCAGCCGGGCTCGCTGGGCAGTTGCTATCAGCGCAGCGACAAGAAGCACAGCCCCGCGGTGCAGCCGCTGAGATAGAGGGCTGACCCTGTGCCACTGAAGGCTCCAGGTCAACAACAGCTCCTGCTCCATCTCCATCAGCCCCAGCTGCCCTCCGCAGGGCTGCCTGGGCACTTTGTCTGTTGGCAGGAGCTGTATCAGCCCTGCGCACGCCAAGGGCTTGTCCTTGTGGTGCTGTCCCCCTTGGCTGCACCTGGGAGGGACAGCATCTTGCCAAAAGATGTAACTGTCAGGCAGGAAGCAATGCTGAAGCCTTGCGCTTTGCTAATCGCTTCATCTCCCCGCTTCCTCTGAGCAAGGATAAAGCAGGGATAACTGCCAGCCCTGCTCCCTGTAGGCAGGGTCACTAGTGGAAGGAGCACAGAGGGGTCCCCAGAGGTCTGGGGGTTAAAATCCCAGTGAACCCCAGTCTTTGCAAAGAAGGAAGCCCCATTAGAAGAGCCAGCCTGTTTTAATCCCACTTTGACAGTGTCCAAGCATGAACACCTATGCTGGCCCTCTGTGCCCAGCCCCTGGCAAGCAGAGCAGTGGTAATGAGCATCACCACATTCACTTCCCTCCTTGTGTGGTAGGAGAGATGGAGAGATGAACTTCCCCACTGCAGAGAGGCAAAACAACCCCTGGAGGACTCCAAGGAGGAGATAGCACAGGATACTCCAGGTCTGCACTTTCCAAGGAAGAAGGGACTTCACCGCCTTCACCCCATGTCTCTCCCCCAGGTACCTGATGCTTTCTGGCTCCTGTCCACCTGTCAGATGCAGACAATGCAGAGAGCCAGGCCAGATGCAGGTGCTTCCTCAGGAAGGAAGCAAACAAGGGTGTTATTTTGAAGGGAAGATGGAGCTGTGGCCAGCTCTCAGAATTACCTGCCATGTTTCCACTCTCTCGAGCACATTTTCCTGGCTGCACGTGGCCCATCCTTGCCTCCCCCACAGCCCCTTTGCTACAGGAGAGGCAGCAGATCCTTTCCCAGGTACCAGTGCCTGCCACGATCCCCTCCTTCTTCAGGCAGCATGGCAGCACATGCTGGCACTGCAGCTGAAGAGCCAAGCTCCAGAGCATGGCTTTGTGTGTCTGGATTGCCAGAAGTGAGCAGGGTGGGATGACCTCTTCCAACATAGCACAATAGCTTTTTCTACAAGGGTCAGATCCAAATATCTCCCCCCTGTTTAAGTCAAGGCAGTTGAGAAAGGCAGCAGCAAATCCCAAAAACACAAGCAAGGGGATACTCATGGCATTGTGAAATTACTGGATATGGCACTGGTGGCTGGGAGAGACAGGAGGAGGGAGGGCAGGCTCTCCCAGGAGCCATGCCTGCCATCCCTGGCATGGAGTGGGTTTGCAGCATGATTCCAAGGTTGCAAAAACCTGGGTGTCCCAGCTCCCTTTCAGGAGCTGGTGCAGCCCATGAGTTGAGCAGGAAGCACAGCCAATGTGTCACTCAAATCTGCTCCAGGAAGGTGGGAGCTGGCACTGCCACTTCTTTCAGTGGCTCTGATGCAGAGGAAGCAGCTGACACACAGGGCAGAAGATCAAAGTCCTTCCTTTGTCCCCAGGTGCCTGTTGTCTGTTTGGCCCTGCACCCTGCAGTGCCCCTGTTTTGCAGAACATAAAGCCCATAGGAGCCTTTTGCCTGTCTCCCATCCCATGAGCCATCATATCTCCCACAACTTGGCACCTCGCTCCAGCACTTGGATCTTGGCTTTTCCATCCCTTCCAGATTGAAGAGCCATGTTAGTCCCTGCATTTCTTGACATAAAAGTGCTCAAGTAATCTCCCAGTGTTGTTTTTGATAAGATGCTCACGAAGCACTGGTCATCCTTTCCAGCCTGTTTACCTCTGATGCTCTTGTTTTCCTTCTGTTTTTCAAATGCCTTTCCAAAATGTGTATAGGACAGCTAGTCACACGAGGGTCAGCCATGCAAAACTGAAGTGAAACTGTATTTTCCTTCCCATATTTTGGTCTCATGTTTCAGCATTAATCCTGCAGGAGGAACACTGTCACATCATGGGGTATTGCACAAAGAAATGTGGAGCATTTGAGTCTGAGTCAAGGCACTCACAAGCCCCTCAGAAGCTCAGAGGAAACACGGACAAACATACCAGGGCCAAGATGCAAGGAAGAGGAATGCCCTGATGGAAGCTGGGGTACAATGAGGTGTCAGGACAAGCATGGAGGCTCCTGCACTGAACTGCAGGCAGGAGCCAGGACAAGCAGGGAGCAGATCGGGCAGAAGCACGCAGGAGCTTGGTGCAAGCCACAGATACCTATGGCATGGCGCAGCAGAGCTCAAACAAAAGTCTGGTGCAGCCAGTTCAGAGTTTAAATGCTCCTGGTCTTTGGGAAGCAGAAAACTCCAGGTGGAGAGTGATGACTCTTAGTTTTTATGGGCCTGAGCCATGCTAAAGTCATGCACACAGAGACCACACATCTTCCTGGGATGAGGGATCAGAGGTCAGCAGTCATCAGTCTTACACCCCCCCTCCTTCTTTGGTCATTTCCCAGCTCTAGCTATCTCTGTTCCTTACAAAACCTTTTGGCCAAGCGGGGCAGCCTGAGCACATGAGCTCAGCATCATCTACAGCACAGGCACCACTCTGCAAACAATAGAGTTGCTAGGCCAAAAAGAGGTGGCATCAGCCACTCTCACGCCAAGTCTGTAGCCAACACAATGTAAAGGGTGCTCAGCTGCTCTCAGGTACCATGTTGCACCTGAAGAACTCTCATTTTAAGGTGTTTCATTGCCAGTGCAAAACCATCCGAGTTTCCAGAATGACAGCTCTCTTCTCTTTTTCCTGGCAGGTATAGAAATGAGGAACTGCTCAGCATAGTCAAACATATTGTGAGAGGGAAGAGAAAACACCTGCAGCTAGTATCTGTCAGGGCAAGCCGGGGCTGGCACAGTGGGGCACACAGCAGCTCCTCCGGCAGCAGGAAAGCAGACACAATGCACAGAAGCTATGGGGAGAAACAAATCAGACTGCCCCTTTCTGGGTTACATTCCTGCGTTACTCCAGGGAGCCTCTTGAGCATGGGCTCTGTGGCAGTGACAGCAGTGTTCCCCCATGACTGGCATCACCACATGTGCTGATGGATGGCCTGGAGGGGAGACTGCCTCTGTACTGGAACCTGGCTCAAACCTCCTGGCACGTCCACCAGTACGTCTTGCCTGAGAGCTGCTTTACAGGAGGTTTGTCTCTAGACAGACGCATTGAATTTCATGTCTAGCTAATCCCACCTTTATCAGCACAGGAATGTAATGCTTTTCACAAAGCATAATCCTCTTTGCAGTCATGTGTTCTGACAAACTACCAACTTTCTGCTCCCGTCCTTCTTTCCTGGGAGAGGATTTGAGGCAATAATCCAGGCCTACCAATTTATTTTCTCTAATGAGAAAGGGGCAAATCAGCACAGCATTGCAGAACACATACACACACAAACCTTGAAGCAGTCCCTGCTTCTGTCATGCCTTTGAGGGATGCCCTGAGCTGAAGAAGCAGGGTGGAAACAGGGACCTCTGTTCATGCTGGAGCCCAGAGAGACAGGGCTCCAGCTGCAACCACAGCCAAGGCCCACTAATGACCATGGGCAATGCTTGAGGCAGCAAACATCAGTGGGTGCGTGAGGAGGGCAAGATGTTCTGCAGGGTCCATTTAGTTGGGGTCTGTATGAGATTAGCCATCAGCTGAAAGGAAGCAGAGCAAATATTACAGCCCTGGTAGTCGTTGGGAAGCTATGGCAGAGAGAGCCCCTGCCAGGGGAAGCTCCTTTCACAGCCCATTCAGTGCCTCGCCAAGCCGCAAGCCTTAACCCAGCATCACACTCACAGCTGGAGATAGACTTACTTGCAAAGGGCATGGGTGGTTTATGGGTTTCCTAATACTCCCCATTATATTATTTACCACTTTCACTCTAAAAACACTGGGCTGCCTCTTTACCCATTGCTCCACCTTATGAAGCCTACTGAAAGATGCGTGCTAGAACTTCATTCTGTCAAACGACCAACGCATTCTACTTCTCCTTCAAGTTCCTCAGAAACAAACCAGAGGACCTCACCACTCTGCACCTGCTGGTTATTAAAAACCAAGCTCTGCACACAGGGGAGCTCCCACCATGGAATGGGATCACTCTGCCTGCCCCAGGGAGAGGGCCGGGGTGAGGACCAGATGGGCTGTCTGTGCTTCTGTGCACTACTGCAGCTGGATCTTGTCAAGGCTTGACACTCTTCTCATTGTGCAAACAAAACCGAAACCTCAAGTAGCACAACATGAAGGAAAGGCACCCCGGGTGCCTCTGCTTGCTCAGGTCTAAAAAGGCAGCCCTGAGCGTGCATGACTTGCTGGGACCTGAAGATGCTGAGCACTTCCCAACCCAGAGCGAGCCCTGAGTTTGGTTTGCATCACCTAGGGAGAAAATTATTCTTCCTGCTTTCTTCCCTCGAAACAGAGAGGGTGGGAATGCCCAATCAGTGACACCCTACTTCTTTTGGCCGCAGCATGCTGTGGCAAGAGCACACCCGTCCACAGTATGAACATCTAAGAGGTGCTGGAACACCTAAAGAGGGGTTTGACCGCCGTCTCTATGCGGGAGGCTGCTGTCCGTGCTGCTTCCAGCCCTAGCCGCGGGACACACAGAAACACTTCTGACAGACCGCGGCTTCCTTACATCCCTTTACCCGCAGCGGGGGGGAGGGGGGCGCTGAGCAGCGCAGCAGTAGCGGGCCACCGCGCCGAGGACGCTCCCCTGCGCAGCTCCGGGACCTAACCTCACCAGAGCGGCAAAAACCACCCCGGCCCCTGCGCCCGAGCCACGGGCACAGCCTGAGAGCAGCCCTTAAGGACCCCGAGGCGGGGCGGGGAGAGCCGTGCCGCGCGCGCCTGTGGCTGCGACGGGCGCGCTGATTGGCCCCGCGGTGCGCAGGGGCGGGGCGCGCAGAGCAGGGGTAGGGCCGCGTCGCGGCGGTGGCTGCAGTAGTTGGGTCTCGGCGGGGCGAGCGGGAGCGGTGGCGGTGAGCAGCGGGGCGCGCTGGGCGGCAGGCGGGCGGGCGGGCGGGCGGGCGGCAGGCGGGCGGGAAGGGGTGGCGGCCGACCTGAGGCGAGGCGGGGAGAGGTAGCGCGGCGCGGCCAGAGGGTGCGGGGGCTGCAGGGCCCGCGCTGGCGGTGCAGTGGCAGCAGCAGCAGCAGTCCCGTTGGCGGCTGGGCGTGCGCGCAAGCACGTGGCCGTGGCGCAGGCTGCCATAACCGCCTGACCTTCAAGGCGGGCAGGGCTCCGCTGCGGAGGGGAGACGTGCCCTCGGCGGGCGGCGTATCGCCCGGCCCGCTTATCGGGCAGCCCGCAGCCGGGCCCTGCCCGCGATAGCGGGGCCGCCCAGCCCCTCTCGGGAGCCCAGTCCTATGCTTTTATTTGTTGGTTTTTCCTCCTGCCCTCCTTATTTTCGAGGGATTGTGGTTGTTGGCCGTCTCCTGGGCTGCGTGGAGGGAGGAGGGAGCTTCCCTTCCCCGTTAGGTGCCCGGAGTGCTGGCTCTCTGCCTGGCCTGTTTGTGAAGGGGTTTGGGCTATGAGGGACTCGGGGGGACCCTGTGCTCCTGGGGGAGTAGGGAGCGTCCCTGCCAGGTGTGATGGCCTCAGGCCATTGTGCTTCCCTAAGTGTTCCCCTCGGGTAGCTCGTCTGCCTTTTATGCATGCCGTGTTGTTCCCCGCCTGCCAGCTGGGAGCCTGGGCCTCAGATTGTCACTTGGAAAAGCTGCTGGGGATTCAACTCTGCGTACTCTTGCCCTGAGTGAAAGGTGAACGTGAAATGAGGGGATGGCCACTTTTAACCTTTGAACTCCAAATAAAGCCTGCTTATATTTCAGAGCTCCCAGGTGTAAAGATAATCCATATGCACCCAAAGACCAGTTCAAAGTCATTTCTTAGCAGCACTGCTTGAGGGCATACTCAGGCTGCATGCTCACAACCTAAGCACCTGCACCAACCCAAGCTGTCTTGTTGCCGACTTACAAAGCTCTTTCCAGCATCTTTCCAGGAAGAAATGCTGAAGTTTTATTTTGAGTTGCAGCAGATAAGTCTACTGTCTAGAGAAATCCAAGTGATTGAAATGCTTTTTGAAGAGTTGCTCTTGGCTACTCTGGGATATTGTGCAGAACTCATACTGCCTTCATAAAGTGGTAAAGAATATAGCCATCTAGAAGAGACTTTGCAATTTTAAGTGTTTTGGCAGTGTTGGGTTTTGTCGTGCTTTGAGTTAAAGGCATTGAGCCACTTCTGGCTAATAGTCGGACTCGTCTACATCCTGTCAGTGAGGTGGGCTCCAGTAACCTTAGATATGTGGTGTGTGTTGTCACAGCCAAGCAGTGCCTCTTGCCAGCATTCCCTGAGTGGAGGTGCCCCTACCATTAATAAGACTCTTGGCTAAAATCAGCTATCTGAGACTGTAGTCCTCATTTATACGCATACCGTCCCCATCCCCAATCCCCGGAGTTCATTAGGAGTCAGTTTGTTCATCAGAACTGATACTTACAGTAAGAGTATGTGAACTTCTATCATTGTGACTTACTTAGAAGCGTGCATGTAAAATCCATGGGCAAGTGTTGTATTGGTGACAGTGACCTTGGATATCTTAGGTAATGGCAGAGGAAAACACTGTGACTTGACTGCTTGTGTTCTGCACTTCAGGGCTTTGGTCAAGTTGGTGGGTACTCCTCCAGAAGGCAATGGACCATGCCAGAGCAGCAATCTCTAACTTGGTAAGACACAACTCGCTGTGCCATTTGTCTCTTGGTGGGCTGCTGGTACTGCAAGAAGAAAGGTTCAACCACATGCATGTCAGTATTGGGGAAGATGAGAAATCTAAAGCAGTGTTGGGTGCTGCTGTGTGGGTTGTGAGCCAAATGTCACTGTAACTAGCTGGCCATGATAAGGGAGTGGCTTATGCAGTTCAGTGCTGTTTAGTTATCGGTAACTGCTACAGTGTCTTGGGTCTCTCAGGAAGCTGATAAGGAGGGGGGGTCGAGCCTTGAACAATGTTCCAGGAGGAAGTGCTGCTGAGGAAGCTGACAAATGCCTATCGGGACAATCAGCGTGTGTTGTATTATGTTACTTTGGGGGTGGGAATTCAACCACAAGTCCAGCTTTTGAATGTAATGTGCTTTGAAACAAATGTGCTCAGACAAGCCTGCAGGTCCTAGAGAGCTTGAACTGTGAAATGACCCTAGGCTAGGCCTGCAAATGTGATGGTTTGGTCTCTGCACAAGTGTGAAGGATATGTGGGGTTGAAGCATGTCTTCTGCAAAGGGTGAGGGAAGCTGAGCTATCAAGCAGCTGAGCAGGGGCACTATAGGACAGGCTGCTGCATTGTGCTTTCTGAAACGTGAGCAGCCAGCCACTTCATTACTGGTAGCATGCGTCAGGATGGAACTGCAGGTCTGAAATTACATGGTATCGTTTTTACCAGCCAAGCTGATGTATGGTCTCTGCACCTTCAGCCTCTCACTTGCAGTTAGAGAGCAAGCTGAGAACAGGGCTTGAGTGCTTGCAACCAGCCACTTCTCCAGTACTGTGGAGAGGGGCTACAGGACTGTTGCTCCCAAAACTATTCCTCTGGCCTTTTAGCCAGTCTCCTGCCTGTCTGCAACACAGCCATGGCCGCAGGCAAGTTCAGCAGCTCTAATGGAAGCTGAATGGTTCTGCACAGTGCCTGGCTATGCCTGGAATTGAGTTTAACTGGAATTGAGTTTAGCTGTCTGTTAATCTGAGCAACTGCCTTGTGCATGGGCTACTGTTCTGTGAGCAGTTGGACTGTGTGTTGCAGCTGTTCAGAAAAGTGGGCTCCAGGCTGGAAGCTGGTCTGCTCAGGCACTGATAAACACTTGCTGAATGCTGCCAGTTGCTGGTGGATGCAGGCAGTGTGTCCTCAGCTTTCATGTTAGCTGAGGTAGCAGGATTCCCATGGGTCATCTCTCTTCAGCGCAACAGCTTCGTAATACTCATCAATGGTGTAATTTAAGAGTAGCCTGGGCTGTTAAACACAACACCATCTAGATGTTGCATGACAGTATTTACATGAAAGCGGATTTGGCTCAAAGGCACAGCCGTACAGGAGTTGCCTTCCCTTTCCTTCTGTGCAAACTGCACATGTTCAAGTCAGATCGATGTGCTCCTGATTAAGACCAGGAGTTTCTGCTTGAGTCAGCCTTTGCCATGGGGTAATGTGGGAAATGCTGATGCCATTGACTGTGTCATATCTGAAATAGACTCCAAGCTAGACTTTGACCAGTGTCGCTTTGAACTTGTGTAGGGCAAACAGATGCTAAATAGGCCCTGGAGACCCTGTGTTGGGTCTATGTCTAACTGTTCAAAGGAGCCAGCCTGATTTACTGAGAGCCAGATGCTCAGGCTGTGCTGCAGCAGTTTCAGGTGAACAAGCTGTATTTGATTTGGAGCATGGGTGCAGCTGGCTGCAGGGACTGTATGTAGGCTGATGTAACACTCTTCCATTGCATGACTGTCTTTCGGTACAGTTTGGTGGCGAGCCAATGTCATACACGCGCTTCAGCATTGCCCGGCAAATGGATGGAGACAACAGCCATGTGGAGATGAAGCTGTCTGCTGATGATGAGGAAGGAGGGGAAATTGGGAGACAAGAGCATATGCATGCCAGCATGCCTCCACGGAGGAGTGTCAAGAACCTCTGCTTCCTAGTCATTGCAGCTCTCCTCCTCCTTTTGATTGGTAAGGAAGGGTGGGAGACAACTGCATGAAGTGGATTCTGGTATTGAGCATATCTGAGGCCATTAACATTTGGCTCTGTATTGGTTCATGAGATAATTAAAGAGCCTGAATCCAGGCTGCAGCCTCTTGTCACTAAGTATGTCTGTCTCAGACTTATGGTACAGAATTGGCACAAAGAAGCGTGAAATTCGGCAGTGGAACTTAGCTGAAGGGTAAACTGGTCCATGTGGCAAGTGTACTGGTTTTCCCTTGATTAACTCTTTAACACTTTTCTAGTGATATGGCTTAACATGCCAGTAAAGCCTCTGGTGCTTGTCTCAGAGTTTTAACTCTGCCTCTGGACTAAAGTAAGCATTCTTCTTCCAAAGTGGTGCTGGATGGAGTCTGCCAAGCACAAGATCAGATTTACAGTGTATCTTAAAACATGCCAGCTGAGGCACAATGTCAGGCTGCATAGTCACGCCTGCCCTTAGCCATTCTAGCTTGTAAAAAATGGTGTGAGAGCAGAGATTCATCTCAACCCTGAAGCTGCTTTGAATGCACTTGTGTGGTGTGTGGCTGGTTTAGTCATCTGCAGCACAAAAAATACCTTTTCTGTCTGTAGGGTTTCTGATTGGCTACTTGAGTTATCGTGGACGAATGCAGAAGGCTAGCAGGTGTCTGGATGGAAGTGGCAAGTGTGAGATGACTCCTACTGCATCTTACTTAATGGAGGATGAAACTGAGGAAGAAGAGGTTCCTGGACCACCTGTCTTATACTGGCCTGACCTCAGAACCCTGTTGTCAGGAAAGCTGTCAGCCAGACGTCTCGAGGACAGCTTGAGGTAACAGGTCCAGAAAGCTTAACTACAGCTATGAGAGGCACATCCTGTGAGCAGAACTCCTCAAGATCTTTTGGAGAGCAAGGGCCTTAAAGATGGTGTGGGGTAGTATTGTGGTTAAACATGGCTTAAATGGCCCATCCAACTTGGGTTTGCAGGCTGCAGCACTGCAGTGCAACCCAGTGCTGTAGCTTAAGCTATTATCTGTTACCTACAGGCAAAGAGCAAACAAGGACTCTTTTGAAGCTGGACAGATTGAAGATGAGAAAGCTGCCAGCTACATCCATGACCAGTTTAACAGCTTCCACTTGGATGAAGTCTGGAATGATGAGCACTACATTAAGCTGCAGGTCAAAGGCAGGTACGTTAATGAAGAGGTGCACATCTCTTCCTTGTAGTTTAGATATCTGTAGTCTTGAGCAAACACATGATTTCTGTTGAGAGCAGTACTAAAATTGTGAGCCAGTTACCGCTCTCCAAAGAAGGCTTCAAGCTAGTCAAGCAATAGCTGCTTCTATCTCTTCTCGTCTGGTAGCAGCCCTGTGGATTTTTCCTGGGCAGCCGATTCCTCAAAGCATACTTAGGAAGTAGAGAGAAAACAAACTTGAGTAAAAACTAGGCTGAAGGGCATATTGCCTGTGAGTAAAACCGTGTGTGTGAGCGCTGTCGTCACCCAGATGGGTGTTGTGGACCTGGCAGTGGCTTCTATTGTAGCTCAGGAGGATATCAACATGCACTGTTGTTGGCTGACAGCTCACACCTTTGTGTTACTTGCCCTCTTTGTGCTGGGGGGGAGACAAATTTGCTTAGCTTCTCTTAGGAGGTGACTGAGAGACCTGGAAGCGCAGATTCTTTCTGCCTTGTCTTAGAAATTAGCCTTCATTAATGTCTCTGAACAGCCCCAGATATTCTTGCATGGAAGTACTGGGATGAGTCTGCTTGCTTCAGGCTCTACATTGACTTGATCGTAATTGCTGAAATATGGGAGCTAGTTAAATACAGAGTTTATGTATGAAAGAACATAACACTGTCTCTTTACTTTTAACAGTAGCAGCAACAGAGTGTCTGTTCTGCAAAATGGTGAAGAGGAGGAACTGGAGAGTCCCAATGTATATGTAGCATACAGCAAGACTGACTCGGTTGTTGTAAGTGACTCCAGGAAGATCTGAGAAATGTGCTTGTGTGCTTACCAGGTGGCAGTGTTCAAAATATGTACCTTTGAGATATGAAGTGTATAAGCCATCCCCAGTTAGAGACCTGGGGTGGTGGCGGGGAGAATTCAGTGAGGAGCAGGCCCATGTTTTCAGCAAGAAGTGAAAGTAACTGTTTACACTTCTGTGCTGGGATCCAGACAGGAAACGTGTCAGAAGTGTTGTTCAAGCAGGCATGTTGCATGTGATCAGTTTAGCTGATTGAGCTTGAACACCCTACTGTTACCAGGAGTCACTGGTACTGTGACTCTGTAGGCTGTATCAAGGACCTTACTGACATAAGACTGTTGCATTTATAACCAGTGTTTCTGTCTCAGGGCAAACCAGTTCATGTGAACTATGGACTGAAAGCTGATTTTCAGAAGTTAGAGAAGCTGGGTGTTTCACTGAATGGTGCTATACTCATCTTCAGAGCTGGAAAGATAACCCTTGCTGAGAAGGTAAGCAGTCCATGCCTGGCCAAATGTGGCAGCAGGAAGCCATGTTTCCTCCTCTTTGAGGTTCAGAGATGTGTTTGTTTTTGTCTAGGTCTCTAGAACTTGTGTTTGTAGGCTTGTCCCTGCAGATCTGGTCTTATGTGTATGCACTAAGCTTCCACATGCAGATCTGGACACCAAGACTGAACAGAGCTGGTTACCATTCATCATGGCATTCTTGTCCTCTGACAGTCTTGCTGGGACAGCCAAGCATCTAGAGTGATGGCGGCAGCCTGTGGGCTATATGGTGTTGCTAGATGCAGCAGCAGAGCAGCCTTGCCTTTAGAACACCTCGTGTTGCTGCAGCCAGATACTTTTAAATTTTGGCTGCAGTGTCTCACTTGGTCTGGGTGAAGGTGGTGGCACTGCATGCCCAGCCAGCTGCCTTGCATGTTGCTGTAATGCTCTCTGTGTAGCAAGTAGAACCAAATAGGCAAGCAGGCTAAAGGATCCAAGTCCTGTACACAGACTTGTTACAGATGTCTGACCCAGAGCTGTCCCTGAGGTGGGTGCTTCTGGGGAGGCTCGGGCACAGGACTCTGCAAGCAGGCACAGTCTGACTGCATATAAGACACAGGCAGAGCTGAAAACTGCTTCTGCAAGGGGTGCTCACTGGCTCTTCAGTCCCTTAACCACTTTTCAAGCTGGTATCTAACCTTGCAAGAGTGTTTGTGCTGGTGGCATGTCAGAGGCAGGCCTTAATTCCCCTTGCTTGCAGTGCAGATGTGCAGTAAATGTTCCTGTTTGCTTCAGGTTGCAAATGCCCAAGATGCAGGAGCAGTTGGTGTCCTGATGTACCTGGATCCCTATGATTACAAGAACACGGATGAACTTGTCCCCTTTGGACATGTGAGTATGCAGCTGGCTCCCCTGTTCGTGTTCTTGTTAAACTTTTTTTGCTGTGGACTGCAGCAGTCCTTCTGCAAGCCTCTGGCTCAGCAGTGCTTCATACCCTTGTGTTAGATGAAAGTTGTTGGGCTTCTCTGATACTTGAGGGCTCCTCTTGCTTTTTACAGGCCCACCTTGGAACTGGAGACCCTTTCACCCCAGGCTTCCCTTCTTTCAACCACACCCAGTTCCCACCAGTGGAATCTTCTGGACTACCTCGCATCCCTGTTCAGACCATCTCTAGCCAAGCAGCAGGCCGACTGTACAGGTAATAGTTTCTCCTGGCTTGCAGGCTAGGCTGCTGTGGCCCTCGTGGAGAACTGAGGATGATGTTGAGGTGCTTTGAGCCCAGGGAGCTCTCTGCTGGTCTCTACTGTGTATCGCAGTGAGCATTTACTGGAACTGGCTGGAGAAATGTTGCTTTTGTCTGTGTCCATGTCTTATGTCTTAAAGACTGAACTTAAGCTAGTGTTGGGATTTCTCTTGGCTTCTGCCTCTGACCTCTCCCTGCATAATCAGTGGTACAGGACTGAAGGCTATCTCCTGAGCAGGTCCTAAACAAAGCTGCATCTGCAGCTGTGTAGGCTTGCTTTCTTCACAGGATAACTACATGAGGTTAGAGCTGTATGAGTTCAAAGAACCTCTCTTTCCCTTCAGCAAAATGGATGGAGACAAATGCCTTCTGGAGTGGAAATCTGGGGTCATGGGATGCAAGATGATGAGCAGCGCAACCAACGTGACAGTCAAATTGAGTGTGAACAATGTTATGGTGGACCAGAAGATTCTGAACATCTTTGGTGCTATCAAGGGATTTGAAGAACCAGGTAACAGCAACTGCCTTGTGGCTTAGTCTTGAAGGGAACCCTTCCTCTTCTGTGATCACCAGATGACAGCTGTTCGTACAAAGACAACAGCTTCCTTAGCAGGACCAAGACCCTTCCCAAAGGGTCAAGGAAAAGGCTGAACCACACTGCCAGAGAAAGGCTAAATGACAGCAAGCAGTGTGCCAGATTTAGGAGTCAGACTTCATAATGTGTTTCTAGCAAAGGCTCAAAGTTGCTCTTTTGATAAGTGGTGTTTACAACCTGAAGCTTGCAGCTCAGATCTTGTTGTCTCCTTTATAGATCGATATGTTGTGATCGGAGCCCAGAGAGACTCTTGGGGCCCAGGAGCAGCCAAGGCTGGTGTTGGAACAGCCATATTGTTGGAACTTGCCCGTGTGATCTCAGACATAGTGAAGAATGGTAAATACTTGTGCAAAAGCATGTGAGTGGGAGGTGTGATGCAGGTTTAATTCTCTATGTGTTAATACTGGGGAGTCCAGCAAAATAATCCTAAGGGAAGGCAACAGGGAATCTGATTAAGCTTCCTGGAAAGCTGTTGCCTTTACAACATGGACAACTTGCATTCACTGCGTGCTTACATCTGGTATTCCTTGAATGCAAAAATGTCCATGGATAACACGCTATGCGCAGCTCAAACTTGAGCTGTTTGTTGGGCAGCCAGGCCTGAAGGTAGGAAAATACTGATGTGGTTGACCAGCTAGAGCAGTGGAGGCTGCATGGTGGCACTTAGTGTGAGTGCTCCTGTCTCCAGGGTTAATTTGGGGCTCAGGCAGCTAAACAAAAAAAGGAGGGAAATGCAGACAGCATGGTTTTCTTACACAGCTCTGCAGCATGAGAGTCTGGGTGAAGTGTCCATGCATCTGCTAGTGTGCATGTTTGCAGCAGCCAGAGCACTTCAGCTCTAAGGAGCAGGAGATTCATCACTCCATGCCCTCAGTGCTGATCTACATCTCTATGGGGGAAGGGCAGACATCTCAGTCTCCCTCTTTGCAGGTGGCTACAAACCAAGGCGCAGCATCATCTTTGCTAGCTGGAGTGCAGGAGAGTACGGAGCTGTGGGTGCTACTGAATGGCTGGAGGTACTGTTTCTTTGGTGGACTTCTGCTTGGTGACTACACAGTTGTGATTTCCTGGTGTTGTACTGCTACTGCTCATCTTAAAATACTTGTTTTGTTCTAGGGGTACTCTGCAACGCTGCATGCCAAAGCTTTCACTTACATTAACTTGGATGCTGCAGTTCTAGGTAACTTCCTACTCTTAAGTTTCTTGAAACTGAGTGGGACCAGAATAGCTTGACTGATATCCCTTAACCTCCAGGAATGGGGGCTGTGCCAAAGGTATGCAGAGCCTGAGCCAAAAGCAGGCAGCTCTGCTAGGTCCCAGTAGACTGTACTGTGTCTGCTGAAGATCCTATGGCAGCAACCTGTAGATCAGTTGTTCCTGGGTCACAAGGCTGAGCAGCTCTAGCAGCAGTGGCTAATTGTGCCAGCATGTCAAATGTCCTTGTCTTTTTGCAGGCTTCAACCACATGAAGATATCTGCTAGCCCACTGCTGTACACATTGCTAGAAAGAACTATGAAGGGGGTGAGTTGAAGGGTCTTGGGCTAATCAAGGTGACTGGTTTTAAGGAAAGCAGCCACAACTGTGCTGGCTCATTTTTCCCAGCTGGCACCTTCCGGGGAGAAAGCCCTGAATAGGAGAAAGGACTGAGATACTCCCTGGGGGCCCTGTTTGAAGTCAGCTGTGCTCTGGAAACTGCAGTTCACACATGCAGAATCTAAAACTGGCAAATGCCACGGTTCAGTGGGAGGTGAATGCTTGTTCTGCATGAACTGTGTGGAGAAAGGAGATGCTTGACTGGCATCTGTACAGCAATGTAAACTCCAGGATGGACCTGGAAGCCCCAGCAGAGGTCAGAACAAGTGCAGTGACTGTTAATCTCTGTGCAGGTGAAGGACCCAACAAAGGATTCAGGAAATCTGTATGACAGAGTTGGCTCTGACTGGGTAAAAACAGTGTAAGTATTGTCATCCTGTTCTTTGGAAAAGCAAATCTCCATAAAGGAGCAAACTAAATGGCCTCTGCTGGTTGTGTTGGAGTGTCATACTGCTGTCTGGGGCAGGCTCTACCTGCTGCAGTGGGATCAGGCAAGCATGAACAGTGTGCTTGTTACACTTAGTGCTGTCCCAGTCTGCCTGTAGGCAGCCCAGACACCTTTTTGTAGAGCAAGAACAGCCTTGTCCAAAGACAGGTGGCCAGAAACGGAAGAGAGCCCTCAGTGCTTGGCTAGATTGCTTACCAAAACCAGCCTTGTCTAGACAGGGTAGTTGAGTTGGCTTACAGCTTCAACTCTAGAGCTTGCAGCTTTTCTCCTGGTGTGTCCAAACCAGTTGGTGACTACTTGGTACTTGTCTTTTGCAGTGTTCCCCTTGGTCTGGATAATGCAGCATTCCCTTTCCTGGCCTTCTCAGGAATCCCTGTGGTTTCCTTCGGTTTCTGCAATGTAAGTGCTATCCACCTGCCTGATGTACTCATTCTGTGCAGCGTTGTAAGGATATCTGCTCTTCAGGGTGGCAGAACACAAGGTGCTGTCCTAAGCTCCTTGTCCATGCAAGAGCCTTTCTAGGGGAGGAGATATAGGTAGCCTCTGGACCTACATCTGACACAGCCTTGTGGTTGTGTCAGTACTTGCTGCAAAGGCAGCATCTGGGGCATGGTTGGCCTACAGTCTCTGTTCCAGAGTCCTGAACACTCATATTTTGTTGGGAGAGGGCGCACTTGCTCTTCTGAAGGCTCAGATGTTGATGTTTCAGAAGGTAAAAGTACTAAATAATGTCATGCTGTTGGTGCTTCAGTGAAAGACTGCTGTGGCCTCCTGGTCAGCAAGCGAAGTGTGTTGGGGAAGCAGTACTGTTGGCTAAAGCAAGTACTAATTCAGACTGTTCAGGTGGGGTGCTGCAGCTTGGGGCTGGAGAAGGTGGCATCAGCCAGGCAGCCTGCTCTGTTACTGCAAGGTGTGTAGCTGGGAACCTTTCTGATAACAGCTTCCTCTGCTTATGAATGCTTTTGTTAGTGACAGACTTATTCCACAAAAAAATTGAGTTATCCTGCCAAGGTATGTACTGCCAGCACATACGAGACTGGGTGATGGGGTTTGCCTGCCTGCACTTCTGCATTCAGCTGTGGTAGTTGAAAAGCTCTATGTATCTTTGTGTCCAACAGAGTAGTAGAGCATCCTGCTGATTGCTGGAAACTGTGAGGGATGAGATGCAGGAGCTCAATTCCCTTCCCCTGTGCTTTTGAAATTTTGCCCAAGTCTCGCTACTTAGCAGCACAAGGAGATGGGATGCGGTAGAAGTAGCAAGCAAGCTGCAGTGGGAGGTAAGAAGTGCTAGCTGGAGAAGCAGTCTTGCCTAACTTCAGTGCCTGCCTTCTTGCAGAAAGATGAGGAATATCCCTTTTTGGGAACTACTGAGGACACTGTGGAGAACCTGAAGATGATTGACAAGTTGTATGATCTTATGCGTGCTGCTGCAGAAGTTGCTGGACAAATAGCTCTCAGGTTGACCCATGATCATGAGCTTTACCTGGACTTTGAGCGATACAGTGAAGAACTGCTAGCGTACCAGGAGAAGTTTTTTCCTTATGATCGGGATGTGAAGGTAAGAAAGGCTCTGAGTGCATTGAATCCCTGCTATGGGGCCATGTGCTAATAAGGCTCTGCTGCCATTGGATACAGCAGGGTGGACATCTTCCTCCTTTGGGCACCAGAGTGTACCAAGATGTGACAGGAATTGATCTTTATAGAGCAGTACAGGCAGAGTCACTGTGTAAGACAGATTTAGCTAATCTGGCTGTGGTGAGCTCTTGAGGAAACGGACACGGATGGTTTCTTGTCTGGTTACCATTTGCAGTACTGTGGAGCTCTGCATCTCATTTGCACCTCTTGCACCTCTGCTGAGAGCTCACAAGAAGCTGTGGGTGGGGAGAGACGTCACTGGGCTCAGTGACCTCAGAGGAGCCTGCCAGGAACTCGCTCTGCTACTTAGTTAAACGAGGGGGGGGGGGGGGGGGGGGGGTTGGAACGGGATGACAACAAACCCAACACTTTCTCTTGGTAAGAAAGCAGCAAAAGAAGAAAATCAGGTTTGCTAACAGGTCCTCCCTCACAGGCTCTGGGGCTGACCTTGAACTGGCTGTTTTTTGCCCGTGGTGACTTCCAGCGAGCTACAGATACACTGAGACGAGACATTGCGAACAGTGACAGGGAAAACAAGATCGTCCGCAGGGCCCTGAATGACAGGATCATGAAGGTGGGTACAACTGGTTTTCCTTTTTTCATGAAGGAAAGAAAGGTTGGGATGGGCCTTTTCCTCAGGTGTGCCATGGGCAATGTGCAGACTGGCATCTCTTTCTTTGCTTAGTTTCAGCATGACTGACTTCTTCACTGGCTATTGAGAAAGGGTCTAACACAGCACAGAGGTGCAGTGAGAAAGGGCTGGGTGGGGATCAGAGGTCAGGAGCTCTGTGGCAGATCAGGAAAGAAAACTTGGGAGGTGAGGGTATAACCCTAAATTTGCACCCCTGCTTCAGGTGGAATACGACTTCCTCTCCCCATACCTCTCGCCAAAAGATGCTCCCTTTCGCCACATCTTCTTCGGCAGAGGCTTCCACACCCTGCAGAGTCTGCTGGAGAACCTGCAGCTGCTGAGAACCAGCAGGGACAGCGTGGATGTGAACATGCTGAAAGAGCAGCTGGCCCTGGCGACCTGGACCATTAAAGGAGCTGCCAATGCCTTAGTGGGTGATATCTGGGATACAGACAACGAATTCTAGACATGGCAAACACCTGGGTAAGGTACAGGATTAGGGATACCCACTCCCTAACATGGTGTTATTTTTCTGTAGATCCTTTGGCAACAAATATTTTTCAACCAAAGTGGAGCATAAAATTTAAATCTCAACTTGACAAATTCACAGGAGGCAGTTTTAAAGCAGGTACTAGGATTATCATGAAATCTGCTCTGACCAGGCTCCCATCTGACAAATGAGTCATGTACAGCTGCTTGCGGGGCTTTGCTTTCCAGTGTACTTGAGAACCAACAGCTCAGGTGACTCCTGAAACCGGTACCTTGAGTGGGGAGGTACCTCATCTATTTAGGGTTTTAATTGTTGGCCTCCTAAACCTAGTGATAAAATGGGGAATGGATTCCTCTTAACTCTTGTAATGAGGATCCCGTTTCTGGCAGGGAGCTGCAGAGATCAACCTGTAGCTCAAAAATAAACCAACCTAGTAATAGCCCGCAAGTGCTGGATTATCAGCAAGCTCTGAAGTGCCCAGCCTGCCTTTACTCAACGGGAGAGTCCCAACATCTTACAGACTTGTTTTTGCCAAGGCAGGTCTTGATACCCAGGAAAAATGACCCAAAGATTATCTAATGTCCCTTTTAGATCCTTAGCTGGCACCTCAGCGACTCCTGTGACATTAAGGAATGGCTCTAGACTGGCACTTCAGACCTTGCTGCTATGGAGCCTTTTGTGAAATCGAGTCTCTTGCTGGCCAAACCCTGTCTGACTGATGCCATTTTGCAGGATGGCTCTTGTTTGGCACTGAGATATTTATTTGTTTATTTATTTATCAGTGACAGCGTTCACTATAAATGGTGTGGTTTTTTTATAGAAGATAATTATCGGAAGCAGTGCCTTCCATAATTATGACAGTTATACTGTCGTTTTTGAATAAAGCAGCATCTGCTATTACAATCAAACATGATACTGGAACTTTGCATTTAAAATAACCTTAAACAGGTCCCTCAAAAACCAAAAAGTTTTGGAAAACTAGCAATTAAGCTTTCTGTGGCAAAAACACCGCTCTGGAAGAAACCTAAATGTGCAAACCTGGTAGCAAGTCTCCAGGTTGTGCTCTAAAGTGATCCTTGAAATGCTGAAAATCGGAAATACTAGAAATGTGGCTGCCCTGTGGTGTCTGTTCCTCTCTGTGGGTTTCAGACCCCTCTTTGCACCCCTTTCTGGATGCAGTGTGCTCTCACAGGGAGCACAAGCTTTCCCCTTGGCCGCAGTGGTGGAGCTTGCTGTGTAGCCCTTGCTCCACCTGTGGCAACACACAAACTACTTGTACTTCAGATTAGGTATTGGCCCAATATTTAAATGGCAGCTTCCTGCAAACTTCCAGTACCTTATGTATCATGAAACCTAACTGACATTATCGGGGGCAGTGTCTTCCATAATGTGTAAAGAACAAGGTAGTTTTTGCCTACCACAGTGTTATATCGGAGGCAGTGACCTCCATATGTTGCACTATGGGTGTACGTAATTATCGGGGACAGTGTTTCCCATAATTGTTCTATGCTTATCATGCAATGTCATCTGCGAAGCTTGATGGTTAGTATCTAACATGGATCAGTTTCCTGCAGTCTTATTTTTTCACTCTCCTGTGGTGATGCAAATACAAACTTCGGTCTGTTATATGCTTCCCTATATTCTACCTTCTCTGTAGGCTGAACTGTTTCAAATAGGTGTGCTGTCTTGAAGTGGCTTCCTGCCTCCATTCATGGGGCTGGTGCTTGAATGTTTTGTGGAAACTAGGCTAGTTAGACTGTGTGCTCTGTGATTTAGTAAACTTTCTTCAGCTCTATTACAAGGACTTGGGGAGTTAAAGGTGAATGTAGGGCCTGGGGCTAATGCTGTCTGGAGGGCTCTGGTCACTGCTCTAGATAGGCATGCTTGGTACCTGAAGGCTGGGGGATGCTGCTGTGTGTGCAGGGGAAGTTGCTTGCTCCCCAAGTCCTGCTGGAAACTGCAGTCTTGTCTCCTGGGTGTGTGTGGAGTGGCACCTCTCTCATGGTGCCCCTCTGCTGCCTGCTCTGAAGCTGAACAGTGCTGCCGTGTGACACCTGCTGAACTCTGCTGCCTGTTCCCAGAAAGCAACTGGCTCGTTGCTGCCAGCGCTGTGCTCCGCAAACAGTTCTGGCATTTAAACCTAAACCAAGTGAGTGACCTGAGCCCCAGCAGTAGTCCTTGAGGGAAAGAACAGTGTTCAGCTGGAACAGAGGCCTGGCCTCTGCAAGGAACAGGCAAAGATGAGCCCCCAGCATGGTCCCTGAGATCACCAGTGTTGAAGGCAAGTTTTTTCACCTCTCTCAAAGCCCGATGCCCAGGCTTGTGTGACTCCATGCTGCTCTGAACTATCCTGCTGTCCCTGAGGCATGTGACCAGCCCCGCCTGTGTTACTGTTTCCTAGTGACACTTCTCCGGATGGCATTTAGGAGCTGCTGTCTGGGAGTCCTCACTGTAGTGTTTGCATGCATCTTGATGTCAGAGTTAATCATGCGCTTTGTAGCTGGCAGAGAAAGACAAAGCCTGTCTCCTGGCTGGGCAGCACAACCGTGACTGCTGGGATGTTGGGATGCCTGGCGCAGCGCTGGCATCGGAGTGGTGTGGGGTGTTAAACTGTTTCTGGGTTACCTGCTGTCTGCTAGAATAAAGTTTTAAAGCTTCAACACTCAACTCCTCTCGTGGGTTCTTGACCAGCCGCGATGCTGGTCTGGTAGTGTGTGAGATGGGGGCAGCTGGAGGGAGGCAGGTCTCCTGCATCGGCCTGCAGTGATGTGCAATAGCAAGTTCAAACCTCAGTATGCTCCGTGGCAGTGCGTCCTGCCTTGGGCCGGCAGCTGGCACGAGGATTCTGGCACTCAGGTGGAAGAGCAGCCTCTTGGTCACTGCATTGATCCTAAAGCACCTGCGGCACTGGGGTAGATGGTGGAAGTATGCAGTGTCAGACTTCCCGCTGGCATTTGGTTGCTCATGGAGCCCTGGAGAGCTCTGGCAGGGCTGGAGCTGCTTCTCCAGGCCAAGGGCCTTCTCGTGGGAGACTGTGCTGGTTCGGGGCTTTGCATTTTAAATATGCTCAGCTTTCCTTCCCTAGTGCTAGTCTCTCCTCCTTAAGAAACGCTGCATCCCGTGAAAATGCACCGTTTTGGAGGGGGAGGCTGCTTGTTCCTTAAGGGCTGTCCCTCCTCTTCCAGCAGGGATGATTTACTTCTTGGGAACACGCTGTCTCCCGCAGCTCCTTGCCCAAACCTGGCAGGGCTCTCTCCCTGCAGTGGCGGGGCCTCTGCAGCCGCCGGGCGGGGCCAGCTCCTCCGGGGCAGCGGGGGACAGGGCTGCAGCCGCCTGGGAGCAGGAATCAGGACTGCTCCGTGGCAGCGCGGGGCTGCCCGTGCCCTGCGCCCCATCTCACACCTCCAGCCCCTGTACCGGAGCGGCCCCCGGTTTGGTGCTGTTGCTGGTGAGTCTGCCCCCCCGCGCCCCGCTCTTTCCCCGTCCGCCTGCCCGTCCCTCCCCACCCCGTCGCCATCCCCTCCCCGCCGTTACGTAAAGCGGCGACGCGGCGCCTTTAAGCGCGGGGCCGGCCGGGCGCGCACCGCCCCGGCAGCTCTCGCCGGCGGCGGCAGGAGGGGGCGGTGGCGGCGGCGGCTGCTGGGTAGGGGGGAGCGGCGGCGGCGCCGGGGCTCCGGCAGCGCGGCGCGGGGGGGTCGCGGCAGGGGGCGGCCCCGGGGGGGGCCCCCCCGGTGAGCGGTGCCGGGGCTGCGGCCGCGTGCACCATCCGGGGTCAAGGCGCGAGCGGGGTGCCGGAGGGCGGGGGGTTGAGCCCAGGGGTACCGGAGGGCGGCGGAGTGGCCCCAGGGGTGCAGGAGGAGGGGGGCTTCACCCAGGGCGTGCAGGAGGCGGGGCTGGGGGAGCTGCCCCGCGGCCAGGAGCTGGTGGCCGCGGGCGGCGGGGGGCCGGGGCGCGGCGGGGGCCAGGGCCGGTGGCACTGGGTGCCGCTGGGGGAGCGGACGGGCTTGCAGGAGTGGGGCGAGCGGCCCGCGCTGGTCACCGCAGCCGGCGGCGGCCCCAAGCCGGGCGCGGAGCCGCGGCGGCCCCGGGAGCGGGGGACGGCCCGGGCGCGGCGGCGGGCGCGGGGCGCGGAGGAAGCGGCGGCGGGGGAAGACGGGGGCAGCCCCGGGGCGCAGCCGCCGCGGAGAGCGCGGTGCGCGGTGCGGGGCGTGCAAGAGCACGGCCCCAAAGCCGGGCAGGAGCAGGGCCTGAGCCGGCGGGCGCAACAGGAGCGGGGCGGGGGGCGGCGGGAGGCGAGCCCCCCAGGCCGGGCCCGCTGGTGGGTGCGGCGGGGCCGGCAGGAGGAAGGGGAGGCCAGGGGCGGGGTGCAGGAGGAGGGCGAGTTCTACTCGGGGGAGCAGGAGCACCCCGGCGGTACCCCCGCCACACGGAACCCCGCACACCGCCCGAGCCGCAGGCGGGCCGCCCGGCTGTGAGGCCGGACCCGGCACCCGCTGCTGGCCGCCACGCGGGGGATACCCCCGGAGACCGGGCTGCTGCCGGCGTCGATCTGCGTACCACGGCCCGACCGGCGGGCGGGCGCATCCTGCCTGACATGTGGGCTGCCCGGAGAGCGGCCGTGCCGGTCCTCTGCCTGCGGTGACGCTGTGGACCCGGCGCAGGATGCGGTGGCAGTGGCGGTGAGCACAGAGGTAAGAGCGAGGCGCGATCCCTTGCAGGGGGTGGGAGGTGTCGGTGTGTAGCACTGCGGCACTGCCCGGCCGTGCTGTGCCTCACCGGGCACTGCTGGCACAGTGCCCCGTGGTGCTGCCGGTGCTGCTGTCGTGCCCAGGCGGCAGTATGCCCGCCCCCCCTGCTCCTGCCTGCCAGGACAGAGCAGGCAGTGGGGTCTGGAGTGAGTGGGTGCTCGGTGCCCTTGAACCCTCCCAAACCGCAGCGGAAGCTGGGGGAAGGTTTTTTTTTTTTCCTGGAGAAAAGGCGGCTTTGCTCTACCCCGGGCTCGTGGGAGCTCCAGCGCTGAACAGAGGATCCTTGTCCTCCCGAGCCGGCCCTGCGCACTGGGGTGTTGTGTGGCTGCTGGAACCCGAAGCAGCGATGAGGTGCAGGGAGCCTCTACCCACTGGCTTGGTGGGCTACACCGTGTCTGTGTCCAGCCACACTAGCAGGTTTTTCTCTACACACTCGGGACCCTTTGGGTACTTTTGTTCTTTGTTGGTTTCGCATTTTTTAATAAAGCCTTTAAGTTAAACCGGGTAAGGTGGTGCCGACAACCCAGTGAGGGTCCCACCTCGCCAGGAGAGCCCCGCTGTGCTCTCCCGGCACTGCCGGACCCCTTCCCTGCTCTGCAAGTATCCCGGGATGGGGTTTGCAGGTCACCGGAGGAGCCAAGGCAGGGACAGTGTCTCTGCCGCAGTGCTGCTGTCATGGGCCAGAGGCTGTGCAGGGCTCAGCTGTCTGGGCAGGGCAGGCTGGGGCAGAGCCCGGCGCTGGTGCTTCCCCACGCGCTCACCTCCCTGGAGCCGCCTTGGTGCATCATTGTGGGGTGCTCCAGTGTCGTTGGGTGCTGGTGTCAGCTCACTGCCCCATACAGTGGGTCCCCCTCATCAGTTGCTGCATACTCTGGGTGTCATGCATCCCCCCCATTTCTCAGCCCTTTGCTGACCCGACTCAGGGCAGAGCCCTTGAACAAAGTTTGTCAGTGCTGGGCTTTGCTAAAACCAGGACCTGCCTGGGGGCTGTCTCTGAGCTGGTCTGCTCTCTGACAGGCCCTTCTTTAGGGAGAGGGTCCAGGATGGACCCCGGGTGCTGCAGCCTGATGCTCCCTGCAGGGAGCGGGGCCAAAGTAGGCTCTGCACTCTCGGTCCCGCCGCACTGAGACCCAGGTGGGGGCTGTGCAGGCTGTGCAACCTGTTACCAGCCCCTGGAGCTACCCGGGCCTCGTTAGCCTGGAATTCGTTAGTGCAGGGCGTGGGCCATGTAGGTATGGCTGGGGGGCTGGGGATGCCTCCCTTCTCCTGCTCTTCCTCCTCCAGCTACTGCCACCCTGCTGTCCTGGGCTTGACTCAGCATACCCCGGGGCATGGGGGTCCTTCACGGGCAGAGGAGCAGCCACCACAGGACCAGGAACTGGTGCAGGCTTGTAGCAGTCTTCTCCCACCTTGCAGACCAGGCCTCGATCCGTGCCTCAGTTTCCCCCCGAGAGGCCCCATCCTGCCACTGAAGCACTGGGGTTTTCACTCCAGTCATGCCCACGAGGGATGGTAGCTGGCTGGGGCAAAGAATCGTGGGGGACATGGCCCACTCGTGGGTTTTGAGGGGCAGGAGGGAGCTCTTCTCCTTGCCAGAACAGGAAAGCTTTAAGGAGAAAGTCTTGCTCCAGCTCTCTGCTGAGCAGCCCCAAGGGGGGGCATTGCTCACACTGTAGCCTGGCTAATTAGGCTGACATCAATAAGTGCTAATGACCAGCAGATGCTGAATGGTCTCACCAGGGCACTGCTCTGCTCTGGTGCTGGGAAAGTGATGGGGTTTAGCTTTTGTCCCCCCAGCTCTGGGGCTCATACCTCCCCTGCTCCCAGCACCCATCATGTAGGGGAGATGCTGTGTGGTGGATGTGGCTTTATGCCCATCTGGCCTAAGACCTGCCAAATTCATTTTATGCCAGCTACAGCCTGCCCCAAGGGCAGGTCATGCAGTGGCATGGAGAGGGGGGTAATGCTGGCAGCACCCCTGGGGCAGAGGTTGGACCCTGGGCTCAGGGCCTGTGCTGGTCCCCCCCTTTCCACGGCAGGACCAGGGGCAAAGATGACCCGTGCCCCTGGGGCAAAGGGGGAGCAGCTCCACAGATGCTCTTTCAGCTGCCTGGGCAGGGAGTGACTCTGGATTCAGGGAGATGCTCCCACCTGTTACACTCCAGGGAGCCTGGAGGGTCTGGGTTGGGTAATATCGGGGTGCCAGGCTGGGGGGGCCCATTCTGACATCTCACTCCTGCTTTGCCCCAGGGGGACCCTACGGCCAGTGTCACCACAGCCCTGCCAGCAGCACGGCTGAGCCCTGACACCGTGTCCCTCTGCACACTGCCTGGCTCACTGTGTCACTGGGGCTGGTGCTGCCGAGGGACCCCCACAGTGCCACCACAGCGGCCCAGGTGAGTGCAGCGGGCACAAACTGACCTTGCACAGGGCAGGGTGGCAGCATCTCCACCATGGCAGTGTCCTTCGGGGACAGTTGTGCCAAGGCTCAAGTGACTCCAAGCCTGCTGCCCTCTCCCCCTCCCTGCATTGCCTGTGGGCATGGAGCTGACTGTGGGCAGTGTGCTGTGTGTGCCGGGGGGGTGTTGCTTTGCCTGCTTCTCCCCCAAAACACCGTGCTGTGTTTCTGTCGTGGTTGGAGGGGCTGCGGGCTGGGGTGGGCATCAGCTACCGGGTCAGTGATTCCTGCCTGCAGTGAGGAGATGGGAGGTGCAAGACTGGCTCAGCCCGCCCTGGCTCGACCTGCAGAGGAGATTTAGCAGAGGAAAGAGGCTTATGGAGGGGATTGGAATTGCACTGGGCTCTGTTGGGGTGGGAGGGCTCCCCACCCAGCTGCGTCTCTCCTCCCCAGGCAGCCACTGCTGCAGGCAGGGGCTCAAGAGTGGGGGATGCACTGTGCCGGTGATTAGGATCAGGCTATGGGGCCGAACTCTGGGATTCCAGAGATGGCAGCGAGGGGGAACCGGGCACCCCGGCCTCCACGGCCACCGCCACCACAGGGGTCACCAGCCCTCCGTGCCGGCCCCCCAGGAACTCCTGCTTGCCAGAGCCAGCCGAGCAAGCAGCATCGGGTACCAGCACCGAGGGAGCCAAAGCACCCACCGGTACGGGGTCCCACAGGGGGGACGTGGGGTGGGGACAGACCCTGGGGAGCTGAGCGGCAGCAGCACCCTGGGGCGGGCAGGATGTGCCCGGCAGCCCTGGTTTCGGTGGGAGCAGGGTGCATTTGTACGCGTGGGTATGTGCGTGCCCGCACGCCTGCGCCAGGCCGCCGGCCGGGGAGTGTGTCACCACAATTTGGGGCCGCCCCCGGGGCCCCGCCAGGGCTAAGCCAGCCCCGGGTGCCGCCGTAGCCGCCTTGCTGCCGCCACAGCCGGTGAGATCACTTCCAGGTGACAGAGCTGCCAGGAAGGTGACAGAGCTGCCAGGAAGGTGGCAGGCTGCGGTGGCAGCAAGCGGGGTGATGTGCCGGAGGTGAGTGGGGGAGGCCTGTCTGCCTCTGGGAGCTTGCATGGGGACCCGCTGCTTTCCAGGGTCCCCTGTGAGGGGTGGTGGGTGCAGAGATGCTGCGGCCGCAGTACCCAGGGTTGCAGGAAGGGATGTGGGGCCAAACGTGGTGTTCCAGAGTGCTGGGGAGGTCCAGTGTCAGCAAGGGGAGGGACCTCCTGGGGTCAGTGCCTTGTGGGGCAGGAACAGCACACCCCATTTGGAAGTTGTCCTTGTGTTGGGGCCCCTCCGGGGTGGGAATTGCAGGCAGGTGGGTCAGGGGTGGCATGGCGTGATGCCATCCATCCTCCTACAGGGGATCTCTCATTTGGGTTTCAGCTGAGCCTGGGCAAGCCCAGAGGACCCAAGGCATGGAGGGGTGAACCACATGCGCTGTGGAGGCTGTGAGGACGGGGGTTGTCCCCCTGTGGCTTGGTGCCCCGCAGCATTGCTGTGGCTGGACAGGCTGGTGAGGGTTTGGGGGCAGCTGGGGCCGGAGGGAAGGTGTCACGGCACGCGCGTCAGTCACAGCTGTGGCGTGCCAGCCCAGTGACGCCGGCGGCCGTGCACGGGGGTGGCTCGCTGCTCCCACGCCGCGGGCCCGGCCCGCCTCGGCTGCACAGCTGAGCTCACCTCCCTGGTATGGCGGGGCAGGAGGAGCCGCCACGGGGCGGCCCCCGCCCGGGGCAGGTGCCCCCCGGCACTGGGGGGGTTTCCCCTGGGGAGGGCAGGATGGATGCGTGCTCCCACTCCTCTGGCAACACCGGGGTCTTGGGGGATGTGGGGGGTCGCGGGGTGGGCATCGTGCCCCAGTGGCGCTGACATAAGGAGCAGATTTGTCCCTAGGTCTGTGCCATGCCCCAGAGGACAGGTGGGTCCTGGGGGACTGGGTAGGGGCTGCAGGGGCCTCCCTCTGCTTCAGCTCTGGCCCAAGGGGCCTCAGAGAGTGGCTGTGGCCAGGCAGTGTCGGGCTGCGAGCCGGCCTCAGTGTGCAGGTTGGGGGTACCCCATCCCGGGGGGGTGGCCACCCATTGCCACCTGCCCCTGCTGGGGGCTGTGCCTGGTGCAGCGCCTGGCAACGGGTCTGGGAGACCCCCAGCGCCCTGCGATGGGGTGGGGAGAGAGGACTGATCCTGGGAGCCATCCTCCCCGCATGCCCCCCGGAGCCCATCCCCGCAGCGCCCGCGGGGCCTGGCTGCTCTCCTGGCACTGCCGTGCTTGCGCCAGTGCTGCCGGTCGCTGTGGAGCAGCCATCTTCCCAGCACATCCCATCCCCCTCTGCCGGCGCAGGGAAGTGGGAGGGATGCCGGGGATGCTGCCAGCCCCAGAGCCCCCCCAGCCCCTCTGCAGGTTCCCAGCGGGGTGCCTTCTCACCCACCCAGCTTGCCGCGGATCCCCGGCTGCTGAACGATGCTCCCCGCTCAACCTCATCCTCCTCCCCCCGCCTGCCTGCACCGCATCCCCGCTGGCGTGCTGCACCCTGTCCGGGTGGGGGGAGAAGGTGGCTGCGAGCGCGGCACTGGGGCTGGCATCGATGCCACCACCTTTCCCCTCGGATGCTGGAGTGGGGACAGCAGGCGGGCAGTGAGGCTGCCGAGACGGGAGGAAGATCGCGTTGCCAAGCTGGGATCGGGGTGAGGACGGGAGCTTGATGGGCTGTCCCCGCTTCTCTTTTCCCCCATCTCTGCATCCCTCCATCCACCCCCCCCCCCTTCCCCTCCATCACCGTCGCGGTCACCTTCACCCTCTCGCTGTTTTCCGGAACTGCAGCAACTTTCTGCCATGTGATCCCGAGCCCGGCTCCAGCCCTCGCCACCCCCAGCCAGGCGCGGGTGTCTCCGCAGAGCCCCCCGCTCGCCGCCGCGCCGCAACTGCCGCAGCCGCCCCAGCCATGGGCGAGAGATGCGACTACCAGCGCCTGAGCAGCGCCGAGGAGGAGGAGGAGATGCTCGGCTCCCTGCCCCACAGCCTCTCGGACAGCACTGGGCAGCAGGCCCTGCGGCCAGGCAGCAGGCGCCCCGCACGGTCCTCGCGGCAGGACATCGCCCCGGGCATGCCGTGCCGGCGGGTCAGTGTGGGGGGAGCGGCGGGGGGCACCCGGGCAGGCTGGGTGTCCCCCGTGAGGGCAGGGTCCTGCTGTGGGGCAGCTGGCATGAGGCACGGGGGTTCCCTGCATGGCATCTCCCCTCTCCGGGAGTCGGGGTACCCCGCAGCATCTGGGGTGGTGTGGGCATGGCATCCCCCTTCCTGGCTGTGCTCCCATCCTGACACACGGGAGCAGGGCTGCCTGCTGCTTCTTGCTGGGGAAACTGAGGCATGGGGGATTGATGGCGCAGTAGGAGGAAATAAGGGGGCACAGTGCCCATCACAGGTTGCCATCCTCATGGAGGGGGCTGTCGGGCTGTGTGTATGGGGGGGGGGGCAGTTAGGGAGCACACGTAGGTGAAGCTGCCTTGGGGTGTAGGGCAGGTGTTGGGGTGTCATGGTGGGTAGGAGTATTTCGGGGTGCTTTGGCCACCCATGTGCTGCTCAGCGTGATGCCGGGCAAGCGCAGAGGTAAGGAGCTTGCCACACAGGGGGCAGGCACCCATGGGTGCGCAAGGGTGCAGGCGGTTCCAGGTGTGCGTCAGGCAGAGGCGGGTGTGCTGCCGCCGGCTGTGAGGCGCCGGGGTGTTGGCGCACGTGCGGCCGGGCAGGGCCATGGCTGGGGGGTGTGCGGGGGTGACGCGCTTAGGGGGGCGGCTGCGGTTGTGCAGGTGCTGGGGGTCGTGCCTGTGTGGTCCCGGGGTGTGCGTGACGGTCATCACCACCCATCCATGTGCCTGGGTGCATGCAGGGTGCACCCTGGGGGCTGCAGAGGTGGGTGTGCACAACACGGTGAGTGTGCAGGGCATGGAGGGCCAGGTAGCACCTCTGCTGGGGGGCTTTGCCGCCTGCCGGGTCATGGGAGTGAGAAGGGCATCTATGAACCCCCCTAGGACAGGGGTTTGCTGGCTGGACTCTACTTGCCTGTCTCAGCATTAAGGCTGTGGCATCAGCCTCTGTGCCCATGAGTCTGTGGTGGATGGGGAAACTGAGGCACGGAGCCTCCCCAGCACAGTGGGCAAGGCTGGGTGTCCCTCCTCCCCCCACTCCCTTCTGGAGACCAGTACTCCCCCAGTGTGCGCTCTGAAATGGGCAGCCTCACCTGAGGTTTGGGGGTGCAGGAGGCAAGCACACTGGCCCCAGGGAGTGCCAGTCTCAGTGGGTGCCGATCCCAGTGGGTGCCATCCCCGGCTGGTGGAGGTGATGCCCCATTCAGAGCAGGGAACCCCTCGCATCACGGTGTCCCCAGAGCCAGGGAGGGGGCAGCTGGCGCATGGCAGAGAGGTTGGTGCCGAGTGCACCGTGCCCGGGTGTCCCTGGTCAATGGGTTTCTTGTGTAGGGTGCCTGTGCCAGCTGGGATCCCGGCGGCCGTGGAAGCCGCAGCGGAGGCTCCTCTGCACCTGGGGATGCGCTTAACCCTCTCCCAGCTGCTCCCCCCGTCGCAACCATGGCCACAGTGGCGGGGGGGCAGACAGGCGGGGGCTGCTGCAAGAGGTTGCTGTGGGTCTGTCCTCTCTCACGCCGTGGCTGCGGATGCGGCCAGATGTTCTCCCCGGGGAGCCCGCGCCGGACATCAGTGCTGGTGTCGGGTGCCAGCTCTGCCAGGGAAGGGGAGTGAGCCCCAGGGTGCTGGCGGCACCCCACAGCAGAGCCCGCGGGGACTAGCAGCTGAGCAGCGGGTGCGTTTGCCGAGCCAGAAGCTCCCCCCCGCAGTGCCCATCGCCCTGGCATCCTGCCTGTGGCCTCGGCTGGGGAGCGGAGAGCCGGATGTCTCCTCTCCCTCCCTCCTTCCCTGCTTCCTGAGGGGGGAAACTGAGGCCTGGGAGAGTTTCCCAAAGCCGGGACGGGTTTCCATGGAAATGGGAGTGGGGGTCCAGGCTCCCAGCTGCCGGAGCGGGTGCCCGCTGCTGAACAAGGGAGAAAGCGGGACATTGATGGGAGCCCGGCCCCCTGGGCGCGCGTCCCAGCCCCGGCTGAAAATAACCCCTCCCCGGAGCGCTCCTTGGGCAGCCGGCCGGGACCGAGCCCCGCGGCCGGACAGGGGTCCTCAGAAGCGGCTTCAGCCAGGGGGTGACTCCAGTCCTGTCTGCCGCCACCCTCCGCCCCGGCCCTGTTGCGTTGGGGAAGGGGAGGGCCGGCCAGGAGGATCGAGAGCCGGACGGAAGAAGGGGGAGAGCCACAGCCCGCGTCCGGCTGACGGACGCCCCGAGAACCCCTGCCTGCTCGAGGGGCATCTCTGCAGCCCGGATGGCAGGGCTGCGGGTGCCCCTGCTGCGCTGAGCGGGCTCTGCCGCGGGACGCCGGCGCCCGGGAAGGGACATCGGCGGTGCCAGGAGCCGGCGACGGGCAGCCAGGCAGGATGCGACGCTTCCAAGCTTTGCGCCGATCCTTCCCCTTCCTCACCCGCTTCCGCCTCTACCGAGTAAGTGCCGACCCTCGCCCCGGCAGACCCTGTGCTGGCTGTCACTCAGCCCTGTCCATATCGCCTGTGGGCAGGGGACCAGCCGTCCCCGGCCACCCGCGGGCGCACACCAAAGGCCAGCGGCTGCTTTCGCGCCGTGTGCCCCCGTGTGCCCCCGTGCCCAGCTGCTTGCCGCACCCGCCGTATTTTTAGCCCAGTGCCGAGGGCTGTAATTGTGGTGACGCACCGAGGGAGTCGAGCGCAGGGGATGAAGACAGCGGGGACCCGGGGGGAGAGGAGAGGATGGAGCGGGCTGTGCTGCTGTGGGACCGGGATGAGGGTCCCACTTCGCGCCCAGCTCACAGCAGCGAGGGGCAGAGACATGCCTCTTCCCAGAAAGGTGGCAATGAAAGAGGAGGAGGCAGGGATAGGGAGCGGAGGGGAACATGTTGTGGGAGATGTGGGGAACCGTGGGTGAGACCTGGCCTCATGCCCTGGCCTGGCTGTGGAGCTGACACCAGCAGCGCTGGGTTGCCTTCTGCCTCAGCCCAGGCGCCAGGACCACCTGAAGGCTGTGATGTCCCTGTGTGTCCTGTCCCTGTGGCTGCCAGGTGAGGTGCCACCACCCGTGGCAGAGAAGACCCGCTGTGGGTCTGTGCCACAGCCCAGCCGGGTGTGTGGGGATGGTAGGGGGCTGAGTGGCAGGGCCGATGTGGCTGTCCCCTCCCCAGTCAGCCCCTCCAGCTGGCCAAAGGGAGCCTGGCAGGCACGGGGTGGCCCTCAGCTGGGGGCCGCTGCCAGGCACACCCATCCAGGAGGCTCTGCTCTCTCCTGTGTCCCTGACACTGCTGCGTGGGGACAGTTTGTGCTGGAGTAGAAATGTGGGCTGGTGTTTCTGTGGGCACCATGGGGCAGTACGAACGTCCCATCCTGCTGATGGGGTGCCTTTCCCAGCTTCCCTGGAGAGCTGGGGGCAGGCTTAGGAGATGAGTCCTGCTAGCATCCCTCATGCCCTGCCCAGGCAGCACCCCAGCCTTGGCTCTCAGGCTCTCTGGATGATGTCCCCAGTGTGAGGAGGGGGCAGAGGGGAGTGGAACAGGGTTCTCCCCCTAACCTCACACGGTCGGTGTCCCTGCAGAGGCTGAGCTGTAGCATGCAGGCGGAGGAGGGCACGGACTGGCTGCTGGAGCTGCTCACTGAGCTGCAGCTGCAGCAGTACTTCCTGCGCATCCGGGATGAGCTCAACGTCACCCGCCTCTCCCACTTCGAGTACGTCAAAAATGAGGATCTGGAGAAGATTGGCATGGGGCGCCCTGGTGCGTACACCCCCCCCCCCCCCCAAAACCTCCCCCCATATCTCTGGCTGGCTGCACAGCATCTTCTGGGGATCCCAGAGGAGCATGCAGTCTATGGGGCTGGAGGGACCCCCACCCCATGCTGGGTTGGTGACAGCCACTGTGTCGTGCAGGCCAGCGGCGGCTGTGGGAGGCAGTGAAGCGGCGGAAAGCCATGTGCAAGCGGAAATCCTGGATGAGCAAGGTAGGGATGGGAGAGGGCAGGTGTGGCAGGGAAACAGGCATGCAGGAGGAGCTGGACTTCTCCACATGTTCTTCCACAGTGCCTGGCTCTTCCCCACGTCACCAGTGCCTGGCAGGGAGGCTGGCAGGGAAGGGGGCAGAAACCCCTGTGAGGCATGTGCTGCCTGCAGTGTGCTGCCTGCAGTGTGCTCCCTGCAGTGTGCTGCCTGCAGTGTGCTCCCTGCAGTGTGCTGCCTGCAGTGTGCTCCCGTCCTGTGCAGGCTCCTGGGTTACTTCCTGGTGATGGATGTCCCTGCCGCCCCAGTACTTGGGAAGTTCATTCCTCTTGCATTATTTGCCTCTTTGCCAGGAAACTAATTTGCAGCTAATGAGCCACAGAACCTCTGCATCTCACCCCAGGCAGCTCTTATGGGCGCCAATGCCCACTGGAGCCCTGCTCACCAGGCTGGGGCTGCACCAGGGCAGGGGACCCCACGATGCTCATGTATGCCCCCAATGCCATCTTGCCCAAGGCTGGTGATGCTGCCACCCTGGCACTTTGCACCCCCAAAAGAGCAGGATAATTGCCAGCTGGGCTCTGGGTTGTGGCCTCTTCCCTGTGTGACTCATCTGGGATGGGATGGAGACAGGATGGGCTTTTAATAGAAGGCTGCTCAGCCTCACACTGGGCACAGAAATGCCACCTCCCACCCCAGCCACATGCTGGGCCCAACCCCTGTGCACCCCACGCAGGTCCTCACTTCTGAGGATGGGATGGACCCCATCCCATGGAGCACATCACTGGTCCTGGCACATCATCAGTCCCAGCTGGGGGAGGTGGAGGGAGAGCCTGTCCATGTTCCCTCTGGGCTGGCGGTGGCAGCAGTGCCTGTTGCAAGGCCTCCGTTGCTGGAGGGATGTGTCACCACACTCTGCCCAAGCTGGAGGTTTCTCTTGGCCTTATGCCCAGGCACATTGTGTAGTCACAGCCTGGCCAAGGAATGCCCAGGGCCCTCCAACGGCCAGCCTGGTTTGCCGAGGCTGCTGGAGTGCTGCTGCTGGGCTGCTGCGAGAGTGGGAAAGCTGAGGCTGTTCAGCCTGGAGAAAAGGCTGCGTGGAGACCTCATAGCAGTCTTCCAGTGTCTGAAGGAGTTCTGCAAGGATACCAGAGAGTGACTCTTCCTCAGGGACTGTAGTGGCAGGACAAGGGGCAAGGGGTTTAAACATAAACAGGGAAATTTCAGGTTAGACTTAAGAAGCTCTTTATTGTGAGGTTGGTGAGGCACTGGAACAGGTTGTCCAAAGAAGGCCAGGTTGGACAGACTCTTGGCTTAGTGTGTGGTGACCCTGCCCATGGCAGGGGGGGTGGAACTAAATGATCTTAAGGTCTTTTCCAGCTCAAACCATTCTATGATTCTACAAATCCACATGAATCGCAGCTCAGCTAGAAGAACAGAGCCTGCTGCTGCAGCCAGCCTGCCCTGGGTAATCATGAGTTAGGGGTCATCATTAGGTTACAGAGTGTACAGGCCAGGCCAGGTGTCATCCTGGCACTCACAAACACAATGGCTTGGGGCATCTCCGCACCTGCATCTTGCCTACCTCCATGTCCTGCAGGTGTTCAGCGGGAAGCGCCCTGAGTCAGAGCTGCCGCCCCAGCCCCAGAGCACTTTCCGCAAACCCCCCACACCACCGCCCCCTGAAGCCGGGGGCCATCACTCCCTTACCTGCCTCGTACGGGAGCGGGACCTCTCCATCTTTGAGAAGTTGGGCGACGGCTCCTTTGGCGTTGTACGTCGTGGCGAGTGGTGCACGCCTGCCGGCAAGACGGTGAGGGGCTGTTCATGGTGGGGTGAGCCGGGCAGCAGCACCACCTGGGGGGGAAGATGCTTTGGGGCTCATCCCTGCTTTGGCCATAGCTGGATGTGGCAGTGAAGTGTCTCAAGACGGATGTGCTGAGCCAGCCGGAGGCACTGGATGACTTCATCCGGGAGGTGAATGCCATGCACTCTCTGGACCACAGGAACCTTATCCGTCTCTATGGCGTGGTGCTCTCCCACCCCATGAAGATGGTGAGTGTGGGAGGATGGGGCTGACCCATTGGTGCCCTGTGAGAGTTCTGTGTGGTGGGGTGAGCAAAGCTAGGCTGGATCCATATCCCAGTGCTCCATGGGCATCTCCAGTGGGGCACAAGGCTGGAAACCAGCCCAGCAAGGGTGCCTCTGGCCTGACCAACCTGCTTTTCCTACCCCATGGCCCAGGTGACAGAGCTGGCCCCACTGGGCTCCCTCCTGGACCGCCTGCGGAAGAATCAGGGTCATTTCCTCATCTCCACCCTCTGCCAGTATGCCATCCAGGTGGCCAAGGGCATGGCCTACCTGGAGTCCAAGCGTTTCATCCACCGTGACCTGGCTGCCCGCAACATCCTGCTGGCCTCCAATGAGCTGGTCAAGATCGGGGACTTTGGGCTGATGCGGGCCCTGCCCAAAAATGATGACCACTACGTGATGCAGGAGCATCGCAAGGTCCCCTTCGCCTGGTGAGCCCTGGGGAGGAGGGACCTGGGGATACAGCACCCATTGCCTTCTGATGCTCACATCCTTCCCCACGCAGGTGTGCTCCTGAGAGCCTGAAGACACGCACCTTCTCCCATGCCAGTGACACCTGGATGTTTGGGGTGACTCTCTGGGAAATGTTCACCTATGGGCAGGAGCCTTGGATTGGCCTCAATGGCAGCCAGGTGAGCGCACGGCAGGGACCTGACCCCCTGACTCACCGTGGCAGTGGTTCGGGGAGACCTGGGAACCCCTGACAGTACTCTCTGCTCTGCAGATCCTGCACAAGATAGACAAAGAGGGTGAGCGGCTGCCACGGCCTGAGGACTGTCCGCAGGACATCTACAATGTCATGCTGCAGTGCTGGGCACACAAGCCTGAGGATCGACCCACCTTTGTAGCCCTGCGGGACTTCTTGGTGGAGGTGGGTGTGCAGGCAGGCGGACAGGGGCTCCAGCACTCCCTTCCCCTCGGCTCTGCTTAAGTGTAGGCAGAGTTCAGGGTACCACTCAGGCAGGAGGTGACATTGGGGGATTCAGCCCAGGCAGCCCTGCAGGCTGGGAGGTGAGGGGCAGTGATTTGGTCACAGCAGGTCCCTGGGTACTACCTGGCCCTTGTCCAGCCCAGGGGTGTTACAGCTGAGTAGGGGCTGGGAGTGGTGATGCTGTCTCTTGCCCCACTTTTGAGGCTCCCCTGCCTTCCTCTACGTGGGGCTGCAGCTAGTCTCAAAACAGGGCAAGGATGGATGGTGGGGGTCTGCATCACCTTGTTTTCACCCTCATTTCTCCCAGGCCCAGCCCACTGACATGAGAGCACTGCAGGACTTCGAGGAGCCGGACAAGCTGCACATCCAGATGAACGACATCATCACAGTCATCGAGGGCAGGTACTGCTCAGGGTGTGAGGGCACGTACTGCACGGGAGCAGTGCCAGGTATTGCACTAGAGGCGCATGGACCAGCGGCCAGCTTCAGGGCTGCCAGTTTGCATGGGCACAGGGGGAATCAGGAGACTGGGGGCACTGGCAGAGCTGTGGAGCAGGGATGGGGGAGAGTGGGCTCTGCCCCCTAGCACACCTGACTGTGTAGTCCACAGGTGAGCTGCCCCACTGCCCTGGGAGGTGTGCAGTGCCCCAGGCAGCACAGCAGTGTGGGGCCACTGCAATGTGTGGGGTGCAGCAATGCCTATGGGCAGCACAGCTCTACCTGCGCTGCCCAAAACATCCACCCGCTGACTCACCCACTCTGCCTCTGGGTTTGCCGTAGCCTTGTCCCTGGAAACCGGCTGCCCCAGAACAGCTCCCCACTGATAGCAGTGGGGACCTGCCACTGCTGTGGGGCCAGGAGAGATGCTGGGGAGCTCAGTACCACGGTGGCATGACCTGTCACCCCCTGCGCTGTCGGCTCTGCTCCTTGGTCGCTGCTAGCCACACCGGGGCACAGCCATCCCCTTCCACTACCCCGGTGACCTGTGGACTGGGGGGACTTTTGGTCCCTGCATTCCCATCCTAGTGTGTGGCTGTGCCACTCCAGCATGCGGACAGTGGAGACCCCTAGGAAGAGCTCTATGTCCCTTCGCTCCGCTGGCACATGGGAGGCTGCTCCCGCCTCCAGCCCCAGGGGGTGAGGAGAAAGGCTCTGTCCTTCCCCCCTTCCCGGGACCAGCTCCCCGCCGTTAGTCACAGCCCGGAGGTGAATCAGGCCGGATTTGTGTGTCTTCAGGGACCGGCTTTCTCTCCGGCGGCCGCCGCCAGGGATGACTCTTGCCCAGGGTCTGGCGGTTTAATTGCAGGGAGGGGAGGGGAAGGGAAGCGGCGTCGGCGGAGGGAGGGAAGAAGGGAGGTAGGGAAGGAGCGGCGGAGGGCGGCGCGGTCGCGCCAGTGCGCCTACATCGTCCCCGGCGCGCATCACGGGCTGGGGATCCAGCTCCCGCGCCCCCCGCCCCGCCGTCGGCCCCAGGTGAGCCGCGGGGGGGGCGGCGGGGAGCGAGAGGTTGGCAGGAGCGGGACGGACGGGGGTACGTGGTTGCGCTGCAATGAGTCGGGGAGGGCCGTGAGCGCGGTGGAACCGGGGCGCAGCCTCCCCTGCCTCAGTTTTCCTGGGGGACGCCGGTGCTCGGTGGCCCGCGGTGGGCACGTTTTGGGGGTGCTGGGTCCGAGCAGGCGGGGTGAGCTCTGCAGCCGGGGGCTGCTGGTGCTCCCGGACCGGAACCCCCATCCCCGTGCCTCGGTTTCCCCCCCCCCCGGGGTGCCTGCTCCCCACCGCGCTGCCGGCGCGGATGCCTGGGCTGGGAGGGGAGGGCTGGCGGAGGGGGTTGGGGGCTCCTCCCGGGGGCCGCGCATCCGGCCCCGCCGAGGCCGCCCGGGGCACCGTAAACACCCCCCCACCCCTTTACAAGCCCCTGCCTGTCGTTCGGCGGGCGCTGGCCGTGCGTACGTGTGTGTGGGCAGGGGCAGGGACCTACCTGAAAGCCCCCCGGGGACCCAGGCGGTCGCAGGAGAGGGCTCTCGGGGGGAAGCCAGGGAAGAGCCGCAGCGGGATCGTGCCGGGGTTCCGCGCCTGGATCCGGTGGGACGAGGCCGGCAGAGGAGGGGAGCGAAAGGGCCGGCCCAGCCGCAGCATCCCTCCGGTGGGATGGGGCGGTGTCGCGACGCGGGGAGGGCGAGTGGACGGGACCTCCCGGGGAGGGGGAGCCGGCTCCTGCTTGTCCCGGTGCGGGTGAGGGATGGTGCCCGGTACCGGCTGGGCTCTGCTGCGGCCACGCCGAGGGGTCCTGGCGGCTGGCTGGCGGCGAGCGGGGAAGGTAAACAGGAAAAGGGCTGAGCTGGTGGCCGGGGGTGACTCACAGGTGACTCCAGGAAACCGTGGGGCCGTGCCAGCCTCGCCAGGCTGGCACCGCCACCGCCCCCTCCCCGGAGCACGCCCTACCCACGGAGAACGGGAGACCCGCAGGCGGGGGGCGGGTAGGGTCGGAGTACCCCCACGTTCATCTGGTGCAGTGCCTGGGGTACCCTTTCCTGCCCCCTACCTGCCCCTCTCCTGTCCCAGTTCCCACCCGGGCTAGGTGACCCCCCCTTCTTCTCCTGGAGCAGGCAGCTCCTAGAGCACGCTGGGGACCAGCACCCCAAGGTGGCATTGTCTGCCTGCCCATCTTCCCTTGCCCTCACCAACCTGCATGAGGCTCACTGATAAGAGAGCGAGGAAGACCTCCCAATTAATAGTTGAATGTTCATCGTCAGACCCCAGCCGTGTTCCTTGTGCCATCCATGGCTGCATAGGGCACAGGAGGACCAGGGGTGAGCAGCTCCATGCAGGCAGCACCCCAAGGCTCCTGCATAATTTGGGGCAGCTGGGAGGAGGAAGGGGCACATCTTTGTGGGCACAAGCAGGCAGCTTTGTTCCCTACCCCCTGCATCCCCAGCACCACTGGGTGCAGGGGCCCACAGGGTGGGAGGCAGAGGGCACTGTCAGCTCGGGGTTGGGATCCTGGACACCTGGGCTCTCTTCCTGGCTGTGCCACTGCTTGCCTGCTTGGACTTGGACAAGTCACCTTGCCTCCTCCCCTGTCACCGGGGCAGGCATGTGTCCCCCTCTCATACCCTTGTTGGTAACGAGGTCCTTTTTATTCTTTAGGGCTGAGAATTACTGGTGGCGGGGTCAGAATAAGCGGACCCTAAAAGTGGGCCAGTTCCCCCGAAACACGGTGACCTCGGTGGCAGGGTTGTCGGCGCACGACATCAGCCAGCCGCTTAAAAACAGCTTCATCCACACGGGCCATGGAGACACCAACCCCCAGCATTGCTGGGGGTTTCCTGATAAAATTGATGAGTAAGAAAATCTTTTATCTTCTCTGCATCCCCTGCCTGCTCTCTGCTTTCCCTGCTGCCCGCTGGGCATGGAATGAGCCATGGTTTGGCCATCCTGTGTTCGCCTTGCTAGTGAAACATCTCTTCCGCCCCTCTGCTTTACTGAGGGTGGTGGCTCCGGGAAGGGTCCCTGTGGCTGGACTAACTCCCTCTCTTCTTCTTACTAATGGGGTCAAGGGCAGGGAGGGCTGCTGTGCTTTTGTGGGAGCTGCCTGGGGTGGGGGTGGGGGAGTATCTTCTAGCCCTGCAGCCCTTCATGCTGTCCCGGCCTGGAGGGACACCAGTAAGCACCACCCTGGATGTGGCCGTGTTAACCACAATGCTTTTGCGATGTCCCAGGGGTGCTAAACCTGCGCCTTTCTGTGCCTGCATGGAGGGAAGCTGTGATGGGGGTGTAGACTCACCCCCTGCTTTTAACAGCATGAGTTAAAACAGCACACCATGAAAGAAATCCACCAAAGTGCTTTTTCCACCCCCTGTTCCATCAGGACAGACCCAGGTTGTTCTGATGGAGGGGGTCGGGTGCCTGTACCTCCTTGCCATGTGGGACTGACGTGCTTAGTGTGTTGCTGGGGGATGGTGGGCAGGGGTGCTTGGCTCAGGGCAGAGGGCATGGGGATCTCTGCCAGCACTGGGCTGGGGGGACGTGGGAGGGCTGTGTGTGGGGGGCAGGATAGGATTTCAAAGCCTGGAAAGCTACAGCTGGGTAAAGCCAGCTCCTGTGCCTGGCTAAGCACATCCCCTGGGGTCGTGATCACCACTGCTGCTCAGCTTCCCGCCCCCAGGACATCTCTGCCGGTGCCCTCTGCCCCAGCCTGACTCCCCAAGGCCACCCGGTGGGCTGAACCTCGGGGGGCTGGACCGGGGCGCCGTGCACACAGCCCTGCTCGTGCCCCAGCAGGCTCCCGCTGCGTGGGCACGGCGCTGGGTACGTGCTGCCGGGCTGCCGAGAACGCACCGAGCTGGGCACACACCCAGGCCTTGGGGCTGCACCGGCTCCCACCGGCTCCTGCCTCGCCGCACCCAGCTTGCGACGGCTCGCCCGCGCCTCCCGGCACCCCACCAGCGTGCCGTGCTGTGCTGTACCGGGGTGCCCTGCCCTGCGTGCAGCGTCATGCCGGGGCACCCTGGTGCTGCGGTGTGTCCCGGCCACCACGCCCCGTACAAGTACACTGGGCACGGCACCCTGCTTGCAATCCCCTGGGTTACAGCGCATCATATGCGTGGTGCTGGGATGGCACCAGGCTCTGTGCTGCAGCACTGAAAGCCTCTAGGGTGTGGTGCCCCCGTGCTCACAGAGACGGTACTCACTGGGGCATGGGGCATGGTGGAGGTGGGGTGTACCAAGGGACAGGGCACAAGCTCAGGGTGCAAGGGGTCCTATGAGGCCCCTGCTGACCTCCAGGCACTCTCCTGTCTCCCCACAGGCTGTACCTGGGAAATCCCATGGACCCTCCTGACATTTTAGGTGTGGACCCGAGTGCTGCCAGACCCACCCAGCTTCCTGGCAGGGCTAAAAGTGAGTCGCTTTTCTCCTTCACCCTGCTTGTCAGCCGTGCAAAGTCCTTGTGCCCTGCTGCCAGGGTGATGGGCTGTGGACCCTCTCCTTTCTCTCTGCTGCCACTTGCTGTTCACAGAGCCAGGGGGAGCTGGGGTGACAGGGTGTGTTGTCACCTGGCCAAATGCCACCGCCAGCAGCGTGGGTGGCCTGTGGCTCTGCCCGGCTGGACTCTGCCCTGCTGCCCTTCGTCCAGGTCCCTCGTCCACTCCCAGCCTCCCGCGGCCAGGCTCCCCAGTACAGGGGATCTCGGTGGAGCTGCCACGTGGAGGGAGCTCAGACGCTGTGCGGGTGCCACAAATGCCCTAATCCTGCAGTTTTCCCTTGGTGGGGCTTCCCACCGGCATCCTCCCCGCACCCCAGCGGTGATGCGGGACATGATGAAGCATGCACCCCGCTAACAAGCACCCTGACTGCTGCTTGCTTCGTGCGCGCACCCCACGCCTCTCCTCTCGGGCTCTCTCTTCTCCTGCAGGGCAGCCACCTCCGCGCCCGCCTCAGCCTACCGTCCTGCTCACCAGTAAGTTGGGCTTTTACGGATGCTTCTCTCCCTCCTTTGTGCCCTTCTTTTTTCTCTTAGCTCCTTTTCCTGTCTCTGCATCCCGGGTACCACCATGAGCGTTGGCATCTGCAGGGGGGACGGAGATGAGGAGCTGGGTGTTGGGGTCTGCAGGGTGAGGAAGGGCAGGGTACCCCTCAGGCCTCCAGCACCCTTCTGCCTGCCCTGGTGCATCACTACACCCAAGTGGGAGAGGAAAGGTGGCTGAAGCTGTCAGGCAGTTTGGGGGTTAGGGACGCAAGTGCCCCTCCTGGCACCCCTGGGATGGGTGCCAGGAACCTCACCATCCCTCTCTGTCTACCTCCTAGAGCCCTGCTACGACCCAGTCAGTGAGGAGGAGGAGGGTCTGCCAGGTGGTCTCCGGAAGCTCTGCCTGAAGAAGCCAGGCCCAGGCAAGGGTTTGCGACCAGTCAAGCCGTCGGCACGGGTTCCAGGCACCAAGGTGGGCGAGCGGCAGCCCAGCCGCCAGCTGACCAGTGAGGGGCCGGCAGGCAGCGAGGTGACCCTCATCGATTTTGGAGAGGAGGTGCCCCAAGGTAGCCCCTCACCAGTGGGGGAGCTGACAGCCCCATCGTTGGCCAAGCTGGCCATGGAGGCCTTCTCCTTGCTGGACAAGACCCCACCACAGAGCCCCACGCGGGCTCTACCCCGGCCCCTCCACCCTACGCCAGTGGTGGACTGGGACGCCCGCCCCTTACCTCCACCACCTGCCTATGATGACGTGGCGCAGGATGAGGACGACTTCGAGGTCTGCTCCATCACCAGCCCTCCGAGCCGGCGGGGCAAGACCAACTATGGCTTTGTGGACGAGGGCGAGCGGGGACCAACGCTGGAGGACAACCTCTTCCTGCCCCCCAAGGAGATGAAGCAGCCCAGCATGACGCAGACCACAGAGCTCTTTGAGGAGCTGCAGCAGGAGTGCATGAAGAGGCTTAATGTCCCCCTGGGACCAGCTGCCCCCACAGACGACAAGCCCCAAATCCCACCCCGTATCCCTATCCCGCCCCGGCCCGTACGCCGTAACGAGCCCGGGCGCTGGTCGGGGGAGCTCTCCCCAGCATCAGGGGGTGAGGAGGACCGTCCGCCCCAGATCCCACCCCGGGACCCCCTGTCGCAGCCCACCTCCCGGACACCCAGCCCCATGGCCCTGCAGGTGGGGTCCCCCCCGCAGCGTGCCGCCCTCTGCTCTTGCCTCTCCACGTCGCCAGGGAAGCCCATGCCCACCACGCAGAGCTTTGCCCTGGACCCCAAGTACGCCACCCCCAAGGTCATCCAGGCACAGGGCAAGGACTGTTCCAAGGGACCCTGCATCCTGCCCATCGTGAAGGATGGGCAGAAGGTCAGCAGCACCCACTACTACCTGTTGCCCGAGCGCCCTGCCTACCTGGACAAGTATGAGAAGTTCTTCAAGGAGGCCAAAAGCCCCGAGGAGGTGCAGGCATCCCGCCTGGTCACCACAGCTACCGTTCGTCCCATGGTGCAGCAGCTGCCAACAGACTGCAAAGCCAACTTCTCCTCCAACAACAGCAATCCTGGGCCCAAGTGCCTGGTGAAAGCCTCCTGCAGTCTCCAGAAGATCATCTACGATGGGCCGGATGGCTGCCGCCCTGCTGACAAGATCCGGCTGGTAAGTGGCATCCATGAGCAATAGGGGACACAGGGGCCATGGACTCACTGGAGCAAAAGGCATCCCCACCCTGGTTTCCCCAAGTTCAACCCCCGGGGGTTGGCTGCATGTGGTCCCCAGATGTGCTGTGGGACATAAGTGTCACTGCAACTCCAAAATGGGGATCACAGACCCTTTTACTCCAAATTAGCTCCATCCATGGCCGCAGGGAGCGGGGAGGAAGGTGGCTGACACTATGGTCCCTTTGGGTTCTCCTGGCTGGTCCGTGGTGGCCAGGAGTCTGCACCCAAGCCCAGGAGAGGCTGAAGATCCCAGGGATGAGAATGGCCCCAGCTCCAAGCTGACGGCGCTCTGCAGATACAGAGCCAGGGTGGAGGGCAGCCCTGGTGTTCTGCTCCAGCCACTGCCTCCTCACTGCTCAGGTCAGGTAGCAGACACTGACCTCAACCTCTCCTCAGGTGCAGGACACAGTGCACGGTGTGACCACCGAGGAGTGCCAGGCGGCCCTGCAGAACCATGGCTGGAGCGTCCAACGGGCCATCCAGTACCTGAAGGTACCATACACCCCTGTCCACCTGCCCCAGCTCCTGTGGGAGTGCTGGCACCCCTGTCACCTCCCTTGCCATGCCCTGTCCCCTTGCAGGTGGAGCAGCTTTTTTGCCTGGGGCTGAAGTCCCGTGTTGAGTGCCACCGGGTGCTGGAGATGTTCGACTGGAACCTGGCCCAGGCCAGCTCCCACCTCCTTGATCCCTACAGCACCACCCGCCAGAAGTAGGGGCACGGATGGTTTTTCGGGGTGGGGGGTGTCCATGCCATGCTGCTCTTGGCCAGGTGGCATCATCACCCTTCCTGAGCCTATGTCCTCTTCTCTCCTTACAGGCGGTGACAGTGGGGATGGGGCGAGCTGTGTCAGATCCGGAGCAGGCATCTCACTGTGGGGCCACCCCGTGGTGCCCACCCTCACCTACACAACCTGCTGCTGGACTCCGGACTGAGCTGCCACTTGGGGGATGGGGACACCCCGAAAGGGTGCCTGCTCAGCACCCGTGACTTGTCAGGGTGCCTGCACCTTGGCTTCAGTGATGGGCTCCATCCCCATGCCCCTTGTTGAATTGTTTTTGTAAAGAGAAATGTAATTTTAATATATATATTATGTATATATAAAAAACTATTCTATGGAGAGGAGGAGGGTGCCTGTAGTTGTCTCCCAGGTTCATCCCTGCCAATGCACAGGGACAGACCATGTCTCCATGGGTGCCGGTTCCTCCCTGTGCAGGCAGCTGTGGCTGTGACCCATGGGACCTGCCACAGGGATGGAACTCAGGCGCAGAGTGTCAGGGAGGGGATGCACATGTGCTGTGATGCCCAGCAGGCGCTGGGGATCTCTAAGGAACTGTGACGTGTAAAACACACTGGTGATGGCTCCCAGGCTGTTTTGGGTTGCACAGGTCTCTCCATCTGGGGTGCTGAAGTTGGTCACATGTTGTCCCAGGTGCAAAGCTGGAAGGCTGGGCAGGTTTCTCCTGCTGTGAGGAGGCAGTATTGCCCCCAGCAATGTCCTGCAGCAGGGCCCCCCTTTCCCAGTGCCCCAAGGTTTGGATCCTGGTGACGCCTGACTCATGCCCAGGCAGGGAGTGCCGGGACCTGCCTTGCTCCCCGGCCCACGCGAGGGGCGTTGTGCAACCAGATGCCACCGCGCAGCCAGAGCCAGGTGTTGGAGGAGGGGGGGATGGCTCCTGTGGGGTCCCAGGCCCCCCCAGTCGCTGTCAGAGCCCCTCAGCTGGCTTTCCTGAGGTGGCAGCAGCAGGAAGGGGTCTCTGAGTGTGTAGGAGAAACCAATGTGGAGCATGGTGGACCTCAGTTCCCAAAAATCAGTCCCTGGGCTTTGGTCGTGCCTGGTCCACAGGATGCCTTCTGCTCCAGAGCTGGTGGCTTCAGAGGAGTGACTCCACCATGTGTGGTGAATCGCCTGGCAGGAAGGGCTGCCTCAGCATGTTCATGTGTCCTTCCCTGTGGCAGTGGTGTCTGGCTACATCAGCTATGTGCTATGTGCACCCTGGCCTTCCCTAAGCATGGGAACGGAGAGGTTTGCTGATGCTGCCATGGGAGCAGTCATGCACAGGTGCTTTGGACCCTCTGGGCCTCAGTTTCCCCATTTAAAGTGCAGCTACCATAGCATGGCAGCTGGGGGAAGATGGCTGTCAATGAAGCGAGGAAGGCGCAACAGCTTCACCAACTTACTTCTCATCTTTAAATGGTGCCCAAGCTGGTCTAGGCTAGGCTCTGTGAAGAAGCAAACCTGTGTTTGCTGAAGTGGCCCCACTGGTTCCCTTTGCACGGTGAGGTTGCCTCTGTCCCCAGTGGAAGGTGACCTGCAACCCAGGACAAGGCCCAGCCCTCCTGCCCATGTGGGAAGAGGCCCTCCCTGCCAGGCTTACGTGGCTGTTTGCCGCGATGGCACTGATAACCCCTGCACACAGGTCCCCGGGCAGCGGTGCTGGCAGCGCCAGGAGGTGACAGGGGCAGGGCTCACACGCAAGACCCCGAGGGTGCAGCAGGAGACTGCTCCTTCCTTCTTCCTCCTTGGCTGCAAACCAACCCCTGCTGGGGGTTATCAGCCGCGGCCAAGCATAGCAGGGACCCAGCAGTAAACAGGGGGGTTGATGAGAGGATGAAGAGCCCGGGGCTGACCCACCCCCCCCACCCCACCCCCCCCCCCGCCCCAGAGGTGCTGGGGACCCCTGTCTCCACACGCCATCCCAGGGCCCTTGGCACAGGTGACTTGGCAACCCATGGTGTGCTTTCCGGGTTCTGGAGCCCCCAACCTTGGGGTGTCAACCATGGGATCAAGGACCTTGAAACTTCCCATGGCACAATGTGTGTTCCCCAGCATCAGTGGGTCCCCAGGACATGGACATAGCCATGGCTGTGGCGGGCTGTGAGGACAGGAGCCATCAGTGCCCCAGGCAGGGTAAATCAGTGCCCCAGGCGGGGTATGTGGCGTCCTGTCCTCCCCACCTGAGGGAGTGCTCACTGGTGGAGCCACCCCCTTGCGTTGCTCCGCTGGGACAGAGAGAGCTGCAGTCCTGTCCCTGCCGTCGAGAAATCATGATGGGTTGCTGGGGCCAGGGGCCACTCTGGAGCTGCGTGCTGTGGGGTTTCTGGGTGCTGCCAGGTAAGTGCCGGGGTACCCACACTGCTGCGGGACAGACGAGGTGGCCGATACCATCTGGGTGATTGGTGATGTGCTGCGAACAGCTCTTCGGCTCCTCGAATGCTGTGAGCCCATGCCCGGCTGGGGTTCACCCCACCTCTGCCAGCTACTGACAGTCTCAGCATGGTTCCCTGACCGTTAGTACGGTAACAGAGGGTCGGTGGTGGGTCAAATGGGGTCTCTTACTTGTGGGAACATACCTGTCTTGCTCTTGATGTTGGTCCGGCTGTGGGTGCTGCGATGGGGACCAGCCCCAGGGGGTGGGAGCACCTTCCTACTGCAGCAGGGAGGAGGGATGGGGATGATGGGGACCCCAGGCTGGTTTTTTTCCTCATCCTGCCGTTACCAACCTGCTCCGCCTCCAGCTCAAGCCGAGGGGACGGGGCAGCAGCCCCTTGCCCCGGTAGAGCCGGGCAGCACCTCCCTCTTGGCCGACAGCGCTAGTGCCGAGCTGCCTCCAGACCTGGGCATGTGCCAGGCGTTCCCCAGCTCCGCAGCTGCCCGGCCGGAGCACCCCTCTCCCGCGGGCAGGAGAACCATCACCACCATCTCCGTGCGCGCAGGTAAGGCCGGCGGGCAGCTGGCTGCGGGCGGGCTCCTGCCTGCTGGGGCCGCGGTGGGGTTGATCCAGCTGGGGCTGCCTTGTCTCGCCCCACAGGCAGCCTGGTGCCGGAGGTGGTGGCGGGAGGGCTGGTCCCAGGCAGAGCCAGCGGTGAGCAGCAGGGGTCTCCCACTGTGGCAGCTCTCCCCAGGGATCCGTCAACACAAGGCAGACCCCAGGCAGGGGCTGGAGTCTCCTCTCCAGGTGCGGCCAGCCACCCCACCAGCGTCCCTCCAACTCCCACCACTTGGCATGCACAGCTTCCGTCCCTCGTGCAGACAGGGCATGCAGTGGATCTTGCCACAGGTGGTAGCATTGCTGGGCCAGCTACAGTCACATCGTCCCCAGCTCCACGTATCCCCGCTGTAATGGGGATGAGCAAACCATTATCAAAGAGCAGTGCTGCTCCCACGCAAACTGTGGAAGGGCCAGGAGTGGCTCTGCACAGCATCCCTGGAGAGTCACTCCTGGGAACAACTGTTCCCATGCAAAAAGGCACTGTGGCCAAGCCACCCGCTGATGCTGCTGGTGCACTGAAAGGTTCTTCCCCAGCTCCAAGTGGAGGTCTGTCACCACCAGTGGCACACGTCCCAGCTGCTCAACCAGTGCCAGGGACTAAAGCATCTTCTTCAGTAACTGGCAAATTGACTGATGCCCATGAGTTGGTTCAGCTGGGCAATGGTATCACTGCAGAGGGGATGCCAGGGACAGCATCGTTCCACCAGGATAAGCACAGCATGTGGATGTTAGTCCACAGCACCAGTGAGAGCTCTGCTGAGCCGCATGCAACCTCCATTCTCCCATCCCAGGAGGACGTGCTAGGGCTGGACAAGGCCACCTCACCTCTGGCCACAACAACCAGCATCTTTCAGGACACAGGCAACACCATGAAGTTGGCGGCAGCCCCAGCCAGCCCTGCTACTGGCCTCCATGGTGCCCCAACCCATGCAGCCACAGAGGGAGCTAGAATGGCAGCCCCACCATCTGCAGACAACCCAAGTACATCCTCAGCAAAGGTCAACTTTTCTTCTGCCACAACTGGCACCAGCGAGGCTACAGAGCCAGGGACACGTTCCTTATCCAGTGCTGGCCACAGTGCCCTGCAGGACTCCCCTTTGCCCTCCACTCAGCCACCTCCAGGCCTTTTGCCTCTGCTCCCTCATGGTGCTGTACCAGGCACAGGAGAGGTGCTCTCTTCTAGCCACAGTGGAGCCCTTGGCACTGCTGGAGCCAATGCTGTCACCCACTCCCAGGCCACCGCAGTAGCTCCAGGCACACCAGCTATGGTGATGGACATCACTACTGCAGAGCAAGTCCCCACTCCATTGTTTGCAGCTCTGGGAAGCACTGGCACTGAGCTGGCATCCATCAGGAACAAAGCCAGAGCCACAAGAGGTACTTCTCCCCTGGAGACCAAGGCCACCCTGGTGAGGCTCAGCATGAAGCTGTCCCCTCATGAAGCTTCAGATAGCCCTGGTGGTCCCTCTCCAGGGCCCTTTCTGCACTCCACAGTGCACTCCACAGGGTCTCTGTTGCCCCACATGCTCTCAGCAGGCCCTGAGGCCACCACAGCAGAGGTGGCTGCAGGTGGATCCCTTCCAGCTGGACCCAGCATGGCCATGACCTTGTCCCTCACAGATGCTGGTGGAGCAGAAGGGCCAGCTTCTGGCCATGCGATTATCAGTGCGGAATCATCACCAGAGACACCTGCCAAAAGGACTGAGGCTCCTGAAATCAGCCCCACCATGGATCTGCATGTTCTGCCTCCCAGGGGTGGTCACTCTTCTCTACCAGCCATGGCTAACCCAAGCCCAGCACCAGCCACAGCCAGTCCCCTCCGCAGTGCCACCACCGGCAAGACACCCCAGCCACCCCCCAAAAATGCAGCTGTGGAGGGAGGCAGGGACAAGTCCCAGCTGAAAGAAGATGGCAGCACCATGCAGGCAGTTCTAGACTCAACCCCGGCTGAAAATACAAGGGTGGGTGCTGTGGTAGGCACCCCTCTCAGTGGCAGCACCACCCTAGAGACTGCCCTGCTGGAATCACCCTCTGCCACAGCCCATGCCGCTGCTTGGGACCACAACTATCATACTGCTGGGCCCACCATGGGCCTGGACATGGGCATGGACTTGGACATGGACACAGCTTCTGCCACCACAAGGAACAGGGCTATGGGGCTGCCTCTGCGGTTGCCCACTCTGATGGCTGGGGTGGCTGAGCCAGGCAGTGGTGATGCCACCTTGTTGGCACACTCTGGCCCAGGCAGCAAAAGCCCTACAGCAGTGGCCATCATGGGCACAGTGTCACTTACAGCTCCGGAGCTGGTTCCTGGTCTCACTCACAGTCCTGCTGAGCCAGAGGTCAGTGTGTCATCTCCTGTCCCCAGGAGCACTCATCTAGTCGTGGTAGCACCCTCCGTCACACCCAGCATCACCATCACTCATCCAGCATCAGGAGCAGGTGATGCTAGGCTGGAAAGGATCACGACAACACTCCCTTCGGCTGTCCCCAGCGGTACCTCCACTGTCACCCCAAGGCCATTCCATGAGGCCACCAATAGCAGACAAGACCCAGCCTTGAAAGCTCACAGTCCAGTCACTGAGGATGAGCCCATAGCTGCGGGCTCCTCACTGGCTGTTGGCCTCACACACGTGTGGGAGACTGCAGCTGCATCCCGGACAGGTGCTGGGGTTACCGCTGCTCAGGCGGACAACACCCCTTTGGAGAGCGGTGCCAAGGGTGCAGCACCCTCAGCCAGCACCGACAGCACCTATGGGCCTGTTTCCACTAGTGGTGGCACAAGCCCAGCCACAACACCAGCTGCCAGCATGCTCTCTAGCAACAGCATCCTACACAGCACCTCAGCCAGATGGGAGAACTCTGTGATGACTGGGACCACTGCAACCATGGTATCTGCCACAGCAAAGGCCACCACCACCAGCAGAGCATTGTCCCTCGCTGTAATGCATATGAAGGGAGGTGGAGGTGGGCAACCTGTCCTACACCCAGCAGCACGCAGCCCCGTGGTGGACATAGTTGCAAGGACCTGGGGAGTGCTCAGTACCAGCCCTGCCATCACGGTGCCTAGTTCATTCCTCTCAAGCCCGCACATACCAGCAGGGGAGCCAGCAACTGTACCGTCATCTCTGCTTGGATTACATGCAAGTGGGGAGGCAAGAGCCAGAGAGATTCTCTCACAGCCGGAAACAGGCACCACTTTGCCCGGAGCTATCAGCAACCATACCATGAGACAGGCAGCGAGCACATTAACTCCTGCCGTATGGACATCAACTTTGGTATCTGCCTGGGGGAAGAAAACAACCATGACTTCAGAAAGACAGAGAGCCATCACTGCAAAGAGCACAATGGACATCAATGCGGGGAGCATGACAGCCACCACTGCAGACAGACCCACAGCCATCACTGCAGAAACCACCACAGCCATGACTACAGACAGCGCCACAGCCATGACTATAGACAGAACCACAGTCATCACTGCAAACAGACCCACAGCCATCACTGCAGACACAACCACAGCCACCAGTGCAGACACAACCACAGCCACCACTGCAGAAACAAGCACAGCCATCACTGCAGAAACAACCACAGCCATCACTACAGACACAACCACAGCCACCACTGCAGAAACAACCACAGCCATCACTACAGACACGATCACAGCCACCACGGCAGAAACAAGCACAGCCATCACTGCAGACAGACCCACAGCCACCAGTGCAAACACAACCACAGCCACCAGTGCAGACACAACCACAGCCATCACTGCAGACACAACCACAGGCACCACTGCAGACACAACCACAGCCACCATTGCAGACACAACCACAGCCACCACTGCAGGCACAACCACAGCCACCATTGCAGACACAACAACAGCCATCACTACAGACACAACCACAGCCATCACTGCAGACACGATCACAGCCACCACTGCAGAAACAAGCACAGACATCACTGCAGACACAACCACAGCCACCACTGAAGACACAACCACAGGCATCACTGCAGACACAACCACAGGCACCACTGCAGACACAACCACAGCCACCATTGCAGACATAACCACAGCCACCAGTGCAAACACAACCACAGCCATCACTGCAGACACGATCACAGCCACCAGTGCAGACACAACCACAGCCATCACTGCAGACACAACCACAGGCACCACTGCAGACACAACCACAGCCACCATTGCAGACACAACCACAGCCATCACTACAGACACAACCACAGCCATCACTGCAGACACAACCACAGCCATCACTGCAGACACAACCACAGCCACCACTACAGACACAACCACAGGCACCACTGCAGACACAACCACAGCCACCATTGCAGACACAACCACAGCCACCACTGCAGGCACAACCACAGCCATCACGGCAGACACGATCACAGCCACCACTGCAGACACAAGCACAGACATCAGTGCAGACACAACCACAGCCATCACTGCAGACACAACCACAGCCACCATTGCAGACACAACCACAGCCATCACTGCAGACACAACCACAGGCACCACTGCAGACACAACCACAGCCACCATTGCAGACACAACCACAGCCACCAGTGCAAACACAACCACAGCCATCACTGCAGACACGATCACAGCCACCACTGCAGAAACAAGCACAGACATCACTGCAGACACGATCACAGCCACCAGTGCAGACACAACCACAGCCATCACTGCAGACACAACCACAGGCACCACTGCAGACACAACCACAGCCACCATTGCAGACACAACCACAGCCATCACTACAGACACAACCACAGCCATCACTGCAGACACGATCACAGCCACCACTGCAGAAACAAGCACAGACATCACTGCAGACACAACCACAGCCACCACTGCAGACACAACCACAGCCATCACTGCAGACACAACCACAGCCACCACTGCAGACACAACCACAGGCACCACTGCAGACACAACCACAGCCACCATTGCAGACACAACCACAGCCACCATTGCAGACACAACCACAGCCACCAGTGCAAACACAACCACAGCCATCACTGCAGACACGATCACAGCCACCACTGCAGAAACAAGCACAGACATCACTGCAGACACGATCACAGCCACCAGTGCAGACACAACCACAGCCATCACTGCAGACACAACCACAGGCACCACTGCAGACACAACCACAGCCACCACTGCAGAAACAAGCACAGACATCACTGCAGACACAACCACAGCCACCAGTGCAGACACAACCACAGCCATCACTGCAGACACAACCACAGGCACCACTGCAGACACAACCACAGCCACCATTGCAGACATAACCACAGCCACCAGTGCAAACACAACCACAGCCATCACTGCAGACACGATCACAGCCACCAGTGCAGACACAACCACAGCCACCAGTGCAGACACAACCACAGGCACCACTGCAGACACAACCACAGCCACCATTGCAGACACAACCACAGCCATCACTACAGACACAACCACAGCCATCACTGCAGACACGATCACAGCCACCACTGCAGAAACAAGCACAGACATCACTGCAGACACAACCACAGCCACCAGTGCAGACACAACCACAGCCATCACTGCAGACACAACCACAGCCACCACTGCAGGCACAACCACAGCCATCACTGCAGACATGATCACAGCCACCACTGCAGAAACAAGCACAGCCATCACTGCAGACACAACCACAGCCACCAGTGCAGACACAACCACAGCCACCACTGCAGACACAACCACAGCCATCACTGCAGACACAACCACAGGCACCACTGCAGACACAACCACAGCCACCATTGCAGACACAAACACAGCCACCACTGCAGGCACAACCACAGCCATCACTGCAGACACGATCACAGCCATCACTGCAGACACAAGCACAGACATCACTGCAGACACAACCACAGCCATCACTGCAGACACAACCACAGCCACCACTGCAGACACAACCACAGCCATCACTGCAGACACAACCACAGGCACCACTGCAGACACAACCACAGTCACCATTGCAGACACAACCACAGCCACCAGTGCAAACACAACCACAGCCATCACTGCAGACACGATCACAGCCACCACTGCAGAAACAAGCACAGACATCACTGCAGACACGATCACAGCCACCAGTGCAGACACAACCACAGGCACCACTGCAGACACAACCACAGCCACCATTGCAGACACAACCACAGCCATCACTACAGACACAACCACAGCCATCACTGCAGACACAACCACAGCCATCACTGCAGACACGATCACAGCCACCACTGCAGAAACAAGCACAGACATCACTGCAGACACAACCACAGCCACCACTGCAGACACAACCACAGCCATCACTGCAGACACAACCACAGGCACCACTGCAGACACAACCACAGCCATCACTGCAGACACGATCACAGCCACCACTGCAGAAACAAGCACAGACATCACTGCAGACACAACCACAGCCACCACTGCAGACACAACCACAGCCATCACTGCAGACACAACCACAGCCACCACTGCAGACACAACCACAGGCACCACTGCAGACACAACCACAGCCACCATTGCAGACACAACCACAGCCACCACTGCAGGCACAACCACAGCCATCACTGCAGACATGATCACAGCCACCACTGCAGACACAACCACAGCCATCACTGCAGACACAACCACAGCCACCATTGCAGACACAACCACAGCCACCAGTGCAAACACAACCACAGCCATCACTGCAGACACGATCACAGCCACCAGTGCAGACACAACCACAGCCATCACTGCAGACACAACCACAGGCACCACTGCAGACACAACCACAGCCACCACTGCAGAAACAAGCACAGACATCACTGCAGACACAACCACAGCCACCACTGCAGACACAACCACAGCCATCACTGCAGACACAACCACAGCCACCACTGCAGACACAACCACAGGCACCACTGCAGACACAACCACAGCCACCATTGCAGACACAACCACAGCCACCACTGCAGGCACAACCACAGCCATCACTGCAGACATGATCACAGCCACCACTGCAGACACAACCACAGCCATCACTGCAGACACAACCACAGCCACCATTGCAGACACAACCACAGCCACCAGTGCAAACACAACCACAGCCATCACTGCAGACACGATCACAGCCACCAGTGCAGACACAACCACAGCCATCACTGCAGACACAACCACAGGCACCACTGCAGACACAACCACAGCCACCATTGCAGACACAACCACAGCCATCACTACAGACACAACCACAGCCATCACTGCAGACACGATCACAGCCACCACTGCAGAAACAAGCACAGACATCACTGCAGACACAACCACAGCCACCACTGCAGACACAACCACAGCCATCACTGCAGACACAACCACAGCCACCATTGCAGACACAACCACAGCCACCAGTGCAAACACAACCACAGCCATCACTGCAGACACGATCACAGCCACCACTGCAGAAACAAGCACAGCCATCACTGCAGACACGATCACAGCCACCAGTGCAGAAACAACCACAGCCATCACTGCAGACACAACCACAGGCACCACTGCAGGCACAACCACAGCCATCACTGCAGACACAACCACAGCCATCACTGCAGACACAACCACAGCCATCACTGCAGACACAACCACAGGCACCACTGCAGACACAACCACAGCCACCATTGCAGACACAACCACAGCCATCACTGCAGACACGATCACAGCCACCACTGCAGAAACAAGCACAGCCATCACTGCAGACACGATCACAGCCATGACTGCAGACACAACCACAGCCATCACTGCAGACACAACCACAGGCACCACTGCAGACACAGCCACAGCCACCATTGCAGACACAACCACAGCCACCACTGCAGACACAACCACAGCCACCATTGCAGACACAACCACAGCCACCACTGCAGGCACAACCACAGCCATCTCTGCAGACACAACCACAGCCACCACTGCAGACACAACCACAGCCATCACTGCAGACACGATCACAGCCACCACGGCAGAAACAAGCACAGCCATCACTGCAGACAGACCCACAGCCACCAGTGCAAACACAACCACAGCCACCAGTGCAAACACAACCACAGCGACCAGTGCAGACACAACCACAGCCATCACTGCAGACACAACCACAGGCACCACTGCAGACACAACCACAGCCACCATTGCAGACACAACCACAGCCACCACTGCAGGCACAACCACAGCCATCACTGCAGACACAACCACAGCCATCACTGCAGACACAACCACAGCCACCATTGCAGACACAACCACAGCCATCACTGCAGACACGATCACAGCCACCACTGCAGAAACAAGCACAGCCATCACTGCAGACACAACCACAGCCACCAGTGCAGACACAACCACAGCCATCACTGCAGACACAACCACAGGCACCACTGCAGACACAACCACAGACACCATTGCAGACACAACCACAGCCACCACTGCAGGCACAACCACAGCCACCACTGCAGACACAACCACAGCCACCACTGCAGGCACAACCACAGCCATCACTGCAGACATGATCACAGCCACCACTGCAGAAACAAGCACAGACATCACTGCAGACACAAACACAGCCACCACTGCAGACACAACCACAGCCACCATTGCAGAAACAAGCACAGCCATCACTGCAGACAGACCCACAGCCACCAGTGCAAACACAACCACAGCCATCACTGCAGGCAGACCCACAGCCATCACTGCAGACAAAACTACAGCCATCACTGCAGACACAACCACAGCCACCACTGCAGACACAACCACAGCCATGACTACAGACACAACCACAGGCACCACTGCAGACAAAACCACAGCCATCACTGCAGACACAACCACAGGCACCACTGCAGACACAACCACAGCCATCACTGCAGACACAACCACAGGCACCACTGCAGACACAACCACAGCCATCACTGCAGACACAAATACAGCCATCACTGCAGAAACAAGCACAGCCATCACGGCACACAGACCCACAGCCACCAGTGCAAACACAACCACAGCCACCACTGCAGACACAACCACAGCCATCACTGCAGACACAACCACAGCCACCACTGCAGAAACAAGCACAGCCATCACTGCAGACAGACCCACAGCCACCACTGCAAACACAACCACAGTCATCACTGCAAACAGACCCACAGCCATAACTGCAGACACAACCACAGCCTCCACTGCAGAAACAACCACAGCCATCACTGCAGACACAACCACAGCCACCACTGCAGACACAACCACAGCCATGACTGCAGACACAGCCACAGCGAACACTGCAGACAGACTCACAGCGATCACTGCATACGCAACCACAGCCATCACTGCAGACACAACCACAGCCACCACTGCAGACGCATCCACAACCATCACTGCAGACACAACCACAGCCACTACTGCAGGCACAACCACAGCCATCACTGCAGGCACAACCACAGCCATCACTGCAGACAGAACCACAGCCATCACTGCAGACACAACCACAGGCACCAGTGCAAACACAAACACAGCCATCACTGCAGAAACAAAAACAGCCATCACTGCAGACAGAACCACAGCCACCACTGCAGACGCATCCACAGCCATCGCTGCAGACACAACCACAGCCACCACTGCAGAAACAAGCACAGCCATCACTGCAGACACAACCACAGGCACCAGTGCAAACACAAACACAGCCAACACTGCAGAAACAAGCACAGCCATCTCTGCAGACACAACCACAGCCACCATTGCAGACACAACCACAGCCCTCACTGCAGACACAACCACAGCCATCACTGCAGAAACAACCACAGCCATCACTGCAGACACAACCACAGGCACCAATGCAGACACAACCACAGCCACCAATGCAGACACAACCACAGCCACCACTGCAGAAACAACCACAGCGAACACTGCAGATAGACTCACAGTGATCACTGCATATGCAACCACAGCCATCACTGCAGACACAACCACAGCCACCACTGCAGACGCATCCACAGCCATCACTGTAGACACAACCACAGCCATCACTGCAGACACGATCACAGCCACCACTGCAGAAACAAGCACAGACATCACTGCAGACACAACCAGAGCCACCACTGCATACGCAACCACAGCCATCACTGCAGACACAAGCACAGCCACCAGTGCAAACACAACCACAGCGATCACTGCATACGCAACCACAGCCACCACTGCAGACACAACCACAGCCACCACTGCAGACACAACCACAGCCCTCACTGCAGACACAACCACAGCCACCACTGCAGAAACAACCACAGCCATCACTGCAGACACAACCACAGGCACCACTGCAGACAGAACCACAGCCACCACTGCAGACACAACCACAGCCACCAGTGCAGACACAACCACAGCCATCACTGCAGACACAACCACAGGCACCACTGCAGACACAACCACAGCCACCATTGCAGACACAACCACAGGCACCACTGCAGACACAACCACAGCCCTCACTGCAGACACAACCACAGCCACCACTGCAGACACAACCACAGCCACCAGTGCAGACACAACCACAGCCATCACTGCAGACACAACCACAGCCACCAGTGCAGACACAACCACAGCGATCACTGCATACGCAACCACAGCCATCACTGCAGACACAACCACAGCCACCACTGCAGACGCATCCACAGCCATCACTGCAGACACAACCACAGCCACCACTGAAGGCACAACCACAGCCATCACTGCAGACACGATCACAGCCACCACTGCAGAAACAAGCACAGCCATCACTGCAGACATGATCACAGCCACCACTGCAGAAACAAACACAGCCATCACTGCAGACACAACCACAGCCATCACTGCAGACACAACCACAGCCATCACTACAGACACAACCACAGCCATCACTGCAGGCACAATCACAGCCATCACTGCAGGCACAACCACAGCCATCACTGCAGACACGATCACAGCCACCACGGCAGAAACAAGCACAGCCATCACTGCAGACAGACCCACAGCCACCAGTGCAAACACAACCACAGCCATCACTGCAGACACAAATACAGCCATCACTGCAGACACAACCACAGCCATCACTGCAGGCACAACCACAGCCATGACTGCAGAGGGACCCACTGCCATGACTACAGACACAACCACAGCGATCACTGCAGGCACAACCACAGCCACCAGTGCAGACACAACCACAGCCATGACTACAGACACAAACACAGCCATCACTGCAGACGCAACCACAGGCATCACTGTAGGAACAAGCACAGCCATCACTGAAGACAGACCCACAGCCATGATTGCAGACACAACAACAGCCACCAGTGCAGACACAACCACAGCCATCACTGCAGACACAACCACAGCCATGACTGCATACAGACCCATAGTCACCAGTGCAGACACAACCACAGCCATGACTTCAGACACAAATACAGCCATCACTGGAGAAACAACCACAGCCATCACTGCAGAAACAACCACAGCCGCCACTGTCGGTAGAACCACAGCCACCACTGCAGGCACAACCACAGCCATCACTGCAGACACGATCACAGCCCCCACTGCAGAAAAAAGCACAGCCATCACTGCAGACACAACCACAGCTATCACTGCAGACACAACCACAGCCACCACTGCAGAAACAACCACAGCCATCACTGCAGACACAACCACAGCTATGACTACAGACACAACCACACGCACCACTGCCGACGCAACCACAGCCTCCATAGCAGAAACAAACATCACTGCAGAGAGACCCATAGCCATCACTGCAGACACAATCACTGCCATGACTGCAGACACAATCACAGCCACCACTGCAGACACAACCACAGCCACCACTGCAGACACAACCACAGCCACCACTGCAGAAACAACCACAGCCATCACTGCAGACACAACCACAGCCATCAGTGCAGGCACAACCACAACCATGACTGCAGACACAACCACAGCCTCCACAGCAGAAACAAACATCACTGCAGAGAGACCCATAGCCATCCCTGCAGACACAATCACAGCCACCACGGCAGACACAACCACAGCCACTATTGCAGACAGATTCAAAACCATCCCTGCAGGGAGCACTGCAGCTGTTGCGCCTGAATTCTCAGTGAGTCCAGCCAAGGAGGCAGGAGATGTCCTCCCTGCAGGCTCTACCATTTCTTTGAAACCAGCTGTTACCTCCAGACCTACCACTGCCCCAGCTCCTGCCTTTGGGACACAGAAGGGTCTGGCCACAACATCAAGCACATCTTCCAACTCCACCACTGTTCACAGAAATCCTGCCCCTGAACTCGCACTCACCAGTGGGATTACAAGTAAGTAGATTTTCTTCATCCTAAAGCATAGAGCAGGAAGGGGTTAATCAGCTGTTGAAGCATCGTGATGTCTGAGGGTACCTATGGCCAAGCCTGGGGCAGTTCTTCCACAATGCATGTTAATCTGTGAGGTTCATGATGAAAGATGAAATAAGACTTCTGGGAGCCTGTTCCAGGTTAAAAACTGGTTTGAAAGTTGGGTTACACTGTCCAAGCAGTGGTCTGTCCAGGAGTAGCACACGTGCAGCATCCAGGCAGCAAGCAGGTGGGTGTGCGCCGGCCATAGGAAAGATGGAGCAGACATTAACGGTTTTTCTCCTTTCCATCTCAGTGCCGGCAGCCTTGCTCTACCCCTTCGGTGCAAAGGAAGGGGACCAGGAGTGTGTCCAGCGGACAGTGGATTTTAACTCCCCCCTGTTCAAGCCAGAGATTGGGTTCCCCTTTGGGAATTCACTGCAGGATGCTCTCTACGTGAGTTCCCACCTTGCTGAGCATGTCAGGGATGTGTAGGCTCTTTGGTAGAATAATATCCTACAGAAATGGAGCAGAAACTGAACTTCATTGAATATAATTTTTTTTCAGTTAAAAATGCCTGTTTTCAGCTCACCCATGAGAGCTAAAGGCCTCCCCAGGAGTTGCCTGGGATTCAGCAATGAACAAGTTATTCTGGTTAGTTTACAGATAATGGACAGATCATTTTCCCACCCACGGACAACTACGTCCCCTCCAATCCCAACCCACCTCCCCAGGGCTTCAGTGGCCAGGAGGGTTTGCCGATGGTGGCTGCCTTCTGGGACGACGCAGATTTCTCCCAGGGTGTCGGCACTACTTGGTACCAGGTCAGGGCAAACAAAGGTACTCTCCTGGGAGACCCCAGCTCCCAGCTTGCCCATTTTTACTCTCTCTCTTGACAACCAGGAGTACTCCACACTCAGCTCTATTCGAGACCCCCTTGTTCATGATGTGGAAGCAAAGATCAAGAAATACCTGAAAATCCCCTATGTAGCAAAATGGACCTTGAAGGTGACATGGGAGAAGGCTCCAGCATACCCGTCCCAGAGGAATGACACTCGGGTGAGCAGTGTGGGACTCAGGTGACAGGGGGGACTGTCACCAGCGATGGCCAGAGCAGAGCTGGGCTGCTGGTCTCCTGTACCTTGATTCAGGTGTTTCAGGTCTCACCACCACAGTCTGCACTGCAGGGAGAGCAGGGGAGGCTTTGGTGGTGCTAAAGGAGTGCCTTGTATTCTCCAGACGAGCACCTACCAGGCAATACTCACCACTGATGGGAACTGTTCCTTCACCCTGCTGCTGTACCAGGATGGCGGGATGCGGTGGGACTACACCAAGTTGGCTGCAGACAATGTGCTGATTGGCTTCTCCAGGTGCTATGCACATGTGTGGCTGTGTTTTGAGGGAGCAGGGATTTCTCCCAGCATTATGTTGGGACCATCTGAGACCTTACCCCCAGGAAAGCCCAGCTCCCACCCCTAAAGCAACCCTGTCCCATTTAAACCCTTCCCCCATAGCAATTCCTATCCCAGCTGCTCTACAAGGAGAGGAGGAGGGTTGTGTTAGGAGGGTGACTCCCAAACCTTGTGTCTCCACACAGCGGCAATGGCTATGCCCAAAACAACGAGCTGACTCAGAAGCCAGCGGCTGTCAAGTACCGACCTGACCAGCACAGCAGCACCAGCACCGGTATGACGAGGGGGGAGTCCATGAGGCAGGTCAGGATGGGGGGATCCATGCGCTCTGTGCTGGGAGCATGTTCCCGGGACTTGCCCCTGTGAGGTGATGGGCCAGCAAAGCCACTGAGCCAGGGCTGGCCACTGAGAGCAGAACATGGGTGTCCTGTGTCCTGCTGTGGCTTGCTACAGCCAAGCCAGCTCTAGAGGGAGCCTGGAGACTTTGTGTGAGGACAATGGCCAGGGACGGTTGTCCCACGGGATCCCCCTCAGAGCAAGGTGGGATCCCAGTGGGGCGGTGCTGTTCTCTGATTGCTCCCAGATGTGCGTGGTCTGTGGGTCTACAGGCTGGACAGCCGCTCTCGGGTGAACTATAGGCTGCGGTGCCTGGCGTGGCTGGACGCAGAGCCATCACCAGCCGCCTGGAACGCTCAGCTCCCACCATGCCCCTGTTCCTGGCCCCAGGCAGAGCTGGATCCCCGCTTCCGCCGCAGTGCAGGTGCCAAGCGCAGCACCCCCAGGGCCAGCCACGGGTATGTGGTCCCCTCTGCTCTGGGGTGGCCGTCATCCTCCCGCACCATTTCAGGCCCAGCAGACCCCTCCGTGAGGATGCTGCGCACTGCATCCCCCAGCCCGGCGGGAGCCGGGGTGCGGTGTCTGTACCGAGATAGGAGCTTGCTTGAAGGCTGGCAGGAGAGAGCATGGAGCCTCCTCATTCACCCCGCCACTGGTAAGTGGGCATCAGCACTGCCTTTACACTTTACACACCAAACACTGAGCGCTCTGCAAACGCAGTGGGGACCCCGACACCCCCGTCACCCAGCTGCCTTACCCCTCAGATGGGGAGCTGGAGGCATTTGACTGGTGCTGCCGGCGTGTTGGGAAGTCCCTGTTCTGTGCAAGGTTTGCTGAGAAGAGACCAAGGGTTGGCTGCGAGGGATATGTGCCACCCACCCCTGGTGAGTCCCCAGGGCTCTACCTCCTCTGTGCCAGGGTACTGGGTGGGTGACATGTCCGTACACAGATCCCCTCTGGAGAGCATCCAGAGGCTGCTCTCCTCCATGAAATGGCACCATCATTTCCTGCCTGACACCAGGCTTATTTTCCTTCCCCCAAAATGGCTCCATGTCTTTTGGACCACAGCTGGTGCCTTTGGGGACCCCCACATCACCACTATGGATGGACTCACCTACACCTTCAATGGCCTTGGGGACTTTGCCCTGCTGCTGGCTAGTGATGCCCAGACCAGCTTTGTGCTGCACGGCCGCACAGTCCGGACTGGCATGGCTCAGGCCACCAATTTCGTGGCCTTTGCCGCCCAGTACGTCTCCTCCACCACCACAACAACAGTGAGTAGAGGAAATCTGGGTATCAGTTTGAGCTTCTAAAGGGAATGAAGAGCACATCCAGCCCTGGTGAATGGCCCTGGCACCGAGCTTCTCTGCCAGGGCTGGAGGAGGACACAGCTTAGCTCAAGTCTCCCCACCAGCGGGGGATGGCAGGAAGGGATGAGCAGAGGGGCTGACCAGGACATATGCTGTGATTTGCAGGTTGAGTGGACCCTGGGGAGCTGGGGTGATATCCAAGTCCTCCTGAACCATGATACCATCCAATTCTCCTATGCCCAAGGTGAGCAGGTTGTGCTGTTAAATGTTAAAGGTATCTGCAGAAGTGATGAGTGTCACCATCCCCACTCAACCAGGGTGGATGGAGAGCATTCCCCTCCACAAATTCTGGGGCATCATTTCAGACCCCAGCCTTGCATGGACTCTCCCTCTGTGCTCTCCTTCCCTTGCAGACGTGGGTGCTGAGGTGTACTACAGCCCTGGTGTCCTGCTGGTCAATGCCTCTTCTATCACAGCTGTTTTCAACGGGGCCATTGCCATCACCATCTCTGCCACCTCCAGGATCCTCAGCATGGTCTGCAGTCTTCCTGATCAATACCGCAACAGCACCAAGGGCCTCCTGGGTGAGGACTTGTGGCACTGCTGCAGAGGCAGGGTGTAAAGTCCCATTCCCACCCTAAAGCAGACTAGAAAACACTGGGGGAAGAAGGGGGGAGGATGACATATTTTGAAGGCAGGGACCTCTGAGTCTAAACTAAATACGGGTCAGCACCAGAGAGGAGGTCAACCCTGGGGAGACTTCAGTCCTCTGGTGATGCTTCACCAGGTGTGTGGGACCATGACCCCGCAGACGACTTCCAGATGCCAAATGGTACCAGCATCCCTGTGAACAGCAGTGAGGAGGAGATCTACAGCTATGGTTTGACCTGTATGTTCAGGCTTGGGAACTACCTTGATGATTCCCCTGTTCCTGTGCCTTCTGGCTACACTTTGGCTGGAGGCATTTTGACACTTGCCTGAGCAGAAGTGATGCGAGGGAAGCCCTTTGGTCTCCTCACTGCTCTGCGGAAATTATACTTAAAATACAAGAAACCTTAAAAACCCAAGGCCATACCCATGGCGTACTCTCTTGCAGGGGCTGTTGGAGGGCACAGCCTGTTTACTCAGCCTCTGGGCTTACCAGCAATGAACTTCACACCCATCTTCTTGTCTCAGCTGCGGCAGGAGGGTGAAAGCCAGTACCAGCTGGCAGCCTCACAGTGCCGTGGCAGCAAGGAGTGCATCTATGATTCACTGAGCACAGGGGACATGGCCCTGGGTCTGGCCACCCAGAGCTTCACAGCCGACTTCCAGCAGAAGAAGACAGTACTCAGTAAGTGGACCTCTAAGAGGTCATAGCTTTGGTAACTGGGCAGTGCCCTGCTCTCACACTGTCCTCTCTTGCTCCATGTGAGTCAGGAGAGAAGTCAACAAGGTCTCAGAGTTGCATTGCCTGGCTGGCTGGTCTCAAAGCCTGGGAGATGCCACCACGCTGTGCAACACAAGGGCCTCATCAGTGGGCAGTCATGGTAGCATCTGCCTGGGGTCCTGTCCTCACCATGAGGGACTCAGAGCCATGTGTAGCTACCAACCAGCTGTGCGCTGGACTGCTCTTTCGTCAGATGCCTTCCCTCCCATCATCACTGGTGACGCGTCACTCACAGCCTTTAGGACAGAAAGGGTCAGGAGGCAGTACCATGCTGTGGGGCTGGGTGCACACTTTGTCCCCCACCTCTCACCAGAGCTCAACATATCGGGTAAGGAAGGAGCAATGAGGCAGCGGGGATGGGATGGGGGGATAGTGGCCACCAGCTCACTGCCACCTCCTCTAACTCCCACCTCTCCCCTGGCAGAGAGTGGCACCTTGACGTGGGAGCCCCGTGGGACAGCCCCGCTCACCATCGACCTGGAGGCTATTGGGTCCAACAACCTCTCTGCCCTCCTCCAGCTCCACTTCACACTTTGCAGCTGCAGCAGGATCCAGGAGTGCGATTACAGCAACACTGTCCCTGTGGAGGGGTCCTCCCTGCAGGTAGTGTGCTGGAAAGCCAGTGCCTCACTGTGCCTGTCCCCACAGCTCTCTTCTCTGTCCATCCATCCTCCTCATGTCCCCTAAGCCAGCGTCACCGTCTCCTTCCAGTTGGCAGCCTGCAGGTGTGAGGGCGGCTACTCGGGTCCCTTCTGCCAGGACCCTCCGGACCCCTGTGCCCAGGGATGCTTCCCTGGAGTGCGCTGCGACTCCCTTGCTGGCTGCGGCCCCTGCCCAGCCGGCCTGACTGGTGACGGGCGGCACTGCTCAGGTGACAAGGGCTTGCCATGGCCCCAGGGCACCCATGGGATCCCCACCAAGGTGCTTCTCCCGGTGCCATGCTGCATTGCCTCGGCAGATATTGACGAATGCGCTCAGGGGGCGGTGTGCCCAGGGAACACCACGTGCACCAACACGGTGGGCAGCTACTCCTGCTCCTGCCCAGCTGGCGAGGAGGGTGAGTATGGGCACTGTTCTCATCCCCACTATCCCCTGGGCCTCAGAAGAGGGCTCCCATGGAGCCCGAACTGGGAGAGAGAAGGGGGAGCTAGCTGAGCTCTGTATACAAGCTCTTGCTGTCTTTAACGGAAGGGACTGGAATCCAGCCACTGCTCATACTCCTAGGCTGCAGGTCTCAGTATTCCTCTGGGAAGGGAAAATTTTCTCATGCAATTTTTCTCTGTGGGAAAAAAAAAAAATCTCATCCCATCAAAGTTCAAATGCACATGCAGAGGTTGTGGGGGCTAAAATAAAATCTTTTTTTTATGGTGGCTGGAGGGAGGGGGGGGTGGGTGAGTGATGGTTTTCACTCCTATTCTAATGCAGTGAGCTGGGATTTCCCAAGGGCGAAAGGCTTCAGCTGGGAGGAGGAGGTGCAGGGCTTTTCCTTGAGGACCTGAATTTATACTAAAAGTCTTAATGTGTTAAAAAGAAACCCCCAAACATGAAACTTGTAAGAAAGGTGCTACAGAGCAGCTGGGGATGGCTCAGTGGGCTGGGGCTCTCTGCCTGCAGCCAGGCTCGTGCCTCAACCTGACCTGGGCTCCCCATCCTGCAGGGGAGGGGCCAGGCTGTGGCTCAGCCTGCGGCTCCCGCTCCTGCCCCACGGGATACTGCAGTAATGGGGGACACTGCCACCTGCACCCCCTCACCTGCACCCCCAGCTGCGCCTGCCCCCCGGCCTTCACCGACCAGCGCTGCCTGGTGGCAGGGGGGGATTTTCGGCCGCTGCCCAGCGCAGGTGGGTGCCTGTACCCGGTGGGTGTGAGCCCCAACCCCGCTCACGCCGGTGCAGGGATGCAGAGGCGCTGCTGTGCTTCCCCCTGGCAGGCCTGCCCCGGAGGAGCATTCGGCTGCGGGCCAGGACGCTGCGAAACGCCACTGCCGAGGAAGTCAATGGCACTGTATGTCACCAGAGGGGATGGGCTCAGGGAGGGGGATGCACCAGCACACCAGGCAGCATGGCAGCTTGGGGTGCCCATGCCTTCATGCGCTCCCCTCCTGTGAGATTCACAGGCATCCAATGGATCCACAGGGCTGGAGGGAGGCAGCGCCAGCCATGTGATGCTGGCTACAGCCATGTGCCAGGTCCCCAGTGTGTGAATGGAAGGCCAGAGCAGCCCCTGGGGCTTGGCCACAGTGCCCACGCTGCCCTTCAGCCTCTCCCTAATGCCCTTCCATTTCCTCCACCGCAGGTCTCAGCCATCCTGGCCTCCCTGGAGGTAAAGGCTTTCCAGTGCAACACCAACATCACCCAAATGTGAGTCAGCTGTGGAGCAGCCCCATGCCCACCCCAGAGAGCCAGCAGAGGAAGGCTGGGCCTGGTGCCATGGGGTTTGGGGCACAAAGGGCAGTTCCAGCCACCAGCCCTGATGCTGATAAACCCTTGGAGACACAAGCCCCATGGCACCTTCCATCTCCTGCCTCATTCCTTCTTTACCACACACCCAATGGGGAAACTGAGGCACAGTGAGGCTCAGTCATTCTGTGATGCAGCAACAGCTCTGCCATCTTTTCCCAGCAGGACAGACAGTGATGGCTTCACCTTCGCAGTGGTGTCTGAGTTTGCCTATGACAGCCGTGGCACCGTCATCCAATTCCTGAATGAGGAGCTGCCGGGGGCCATCACTGGCGCCTTCAACAGGCACTGGGGACAGCGGGAAGCAGGCACTCGCCTCCTCTTCCAGCACCTGCACCGGGACAACATCACTGACCTGGTGAAGTGTGAGTTGCAGGGGAGCCCAGGAGGAGCACCCTGCTGTCCCCATTGTTCTCATCACCCTGTGTGCCCCGGGGTTCATGTAACAACCACAGGGGGGGCAGGTGGGCAGCAGTCCCTAGGCATGGATCCAGCTCAGGGAGGTGACGAATCCATGCCTTCCCTCCCCAGTGACAGTGGCTGAGCTGAGGCACTATTTCCCTTGCAATCTGTATGGTTACAAAGGATACCAGCTTCACTATGTGGGGACCATTGGCTTCATCTGCATCTCCCCTTGCAAGAAGGGCTACTGCCAGCATGGTGGCCAGTGTCAGCACCTGCCCGAGGGTCCCACCTGCAGGTAGCAGCAGCTCTGGGATGTGCAAAGCCGTCTGGCACTGCTGCTTCTCCCCACACCTCTCCATCACCTCTCGTCTTTCCCTATCCACAGCTGCCTGCCCTTCTCCATGTTCTCTCCAGCCGGTGCCCAGTGTGAGCAGCTGGCCATCAGCTTCACTGCCTTCCTCAGCATCTTGCTGGTAGTCGTGGCTCTGCTCTGCCTCTCACTTGCCATCGTCTGCCTGGCCTCACACCTCTGCCACCAGCAGCGCCGCCGGCACGAGGGGTGAGCCATAGGCTGGACCATGGTGGGGGGTGCTGTGGGTGCAGCAGGGAAAGGAGTTTGGGTGTCAGCAGCAAAAGCTGGCGGAAAATCCATCTCTGGAAGACCCACCACCAGTGGAACTCATCTGGCCTGGGCAGAGGGAGCTTGCCATGGGGAAGAGGCTGGGCTGGGTGATCTTTTAGCATCTTCCTAGTCATCTGCTGCCCAGAGGTATGATAACATCAGTGGGTTGAACATTAGCTTACCTTTTTTCCCTGTGTCAAGGGAATATTTGTATTTCTTCTTCATCCCACCTAGTGCTCAATTACAGACAGGCTTTCTATTTAATTTTAATTTGAATCCCATACAAATAATTTCCACTGCTATTCATGTTGGTCTAGAAAAAGTTGGTCAGGAGCCAAGGTCAGGCAGGGGCTCTACCAGACTCCCCTGACATGTCATCCCCTTTGTTTTCTCCCCTCCCAGGGCCAGGGACACCTTCTGGATGCCACGGCCCTTCTCCTGTGAGTACATCCCTGCAACACCTCCTCACACCAGCTCTGCTTCACCCCAGTCTTCCTTGACCTCTGATCATCTTCCCCACTCCAGCTCTGATGATGGCAGGAGAGCAAGCAGAGCCCATCCACTCTCACCCCATGGAAAGCCTTTGGGAACTGCAGCTCCAGCCCATTGACCCCCTAGTCCAGGTATGCCCAGGGGTTATTGTCCCCATCGTGGGTCGGAATGGGGGGCTGTGGGATGGGGACAGATGTCCTAGCCTTGTGCCTCCAAGATGCTCAGGAGCCATGCCTCATGCCAGAGCACCACGGATGCTTTGGCTGGCATTTGTGTCAGTGCTGTTGAGCTCATCACAAAGAGCAGCACCAACAGAAAGTGTGGCTTGTCCCTTCTTTACAGATGAGGATCCAGAGACCCCACATCAGGCCTCCAAGCCAGCTCCCCCATCAGCCTTAGCTTGCCACTGGTCCTGCCCCAGCACCTCTGGGCTCACAGAGAAGCCAGCTGCTGCTTTCAGCCCCACCACCCGCTCCCAAGGTCTTCAGCAACAACGCCTGCATGGAAGCAGGGGACTGGCAGCTGTCCTTTGGAGCCTAGTGTTTGTGGGAGGACTCACTCTGGAGGAGGTGTTTTCATTGAATCAAAAATGTGCTGTTACAGTGGGTGGCCAAAGCAAGAGGATTTTACCTTCCACTGAGGACCTTGCAGAGGCAACTGGGTTAATCCTTGAGTGTGTCTGCACTGGGGTATGCTTTAGTGCAACATAACCAGACCTAGCAGAGCCATTGATATGGTCAAGTGGAACAATGCAGTGATTATAACCCATTAGGAACAAAATAGAATAAATCAACAATGATGGCATGCTGCTAAGTTGCCTGCACCCCATGGTGCCCATGTGCCAGCCCTCCTTCCTTGTCATCAAGCTCTCAAGTTCCTGCTTTCTGCTGGTTCCATTCACAGAACCAAAGACAAGATGGATGTACCTTTTTCGATTGCTCCATCCCCTCATTCTCCCTGCAGAGCTGTAAGTTTCCTCTCACTGCTCTCGCCGGGCACTACTCACAGTGGCTCAGATCATGCAGGTTGGGCTATGGTCCCCACAAATGGCCCTGCTGAGGGAAGATGCCTAAGGTGGGTGTATCAGACCCTAGTAGATGCTGGTTCCAGCCCCACATCCCTAGAGCCTGTCTTGGCCTCAGCCTGGACACTCACATCCCCAGCACCAACTCCAAGGGCAGAAGCATCCTGCAGTCCTGCTACTCCAAGCCTGCCCCCACCACTGCCTCCCATCCTGGCTCAGAAGAGGACACAGCTGCTGCAGGATAGTGATGCTCAGACCCCTCAGAGGTTTTATTGAACAAGTAAGATTGATAAGAGCAGATGCTCTTCTAGGCACAAAATAATTATTTTTCTCCTAATTTCTGATCATGAGATTGCATTTTGCCCTCACATACCCAGCAAAGGTATGGGGAACAAGATAGGTCCAGCTCATGGGGTGAGCCTGGCACACCATGGCACGCAGGGGCTTGAACACAGTCAACCCATGCAAGGTGCAAAAATTCCTTCCCCAGGTGCCAAGGGTCCGACCTCCCCTGGCTGCATGGGAGGTGTGGTGGGATGCAGTGGGAGAAAGAGATGGTGTATGTGGTGAGGGGTACCTGGCCATCTTCTGCCAGCAAGGAGATGCCCATGAACACCCACTGAGCTGCAGCTGGGGAAGGGCAACTAAAGCTACTGGTTCTTGGGACAAGTCTGGGTTAGAAACATGAACTTCTGCCAGTGGAGCAGGCACTGGCCAAGTGAGCTGCCTTGTGTGGTGGGCAGGGTGATGGGTGCTGGGGATAGAGCAGGGACACAGTGGATGAGCAGGAGCAAAGGACTCAGAGGATGAGCTGTGGCCCAGACCATGCTGTCGGTGTGCAATCCCACAGTTATTCATCCTCTCCACCTGCAAAGAAAAAGAAATGAGAATTGCTCATCCACCTCCTCCCTGAGGGCCTGGTAAGCTGGGAGCCCTGGAGGAGTTTCCACATGGAGGGACAGGGGCAAAGGAAAGTGGCCGGCAGAGAGGAGATCCCCAATCCCGCTCACCTCTCTGCTCCTCTGAGTAGCTCTCTGACTCCTCTGAGGAACCTGCTGGGGTTGCAATAAAGCCCCACATCAACTTACACCGATAACCACATTAGTTGCAATCCTCCTCCCCTCCCTGTGCTGTCACCCCCAGACCACACTGGTGGTTGTTTGCTAAGGGAGATGCTTCCCACAACAGCCCAGAGCACAGCACAGCCTGCATTTGGACATCCCAAAACCCATCCCTCATCTGTGTGGGGCTCTTGCTGCCTTAACAATGGGGTGGCTGGGACTTTCCCCTCTGCACCCCTGGGCACCAAGACAGCATCACCCCAGCACACACAGGCTGCAAACCTACCCATGCCAGGTAACTGGTATCCATCACAGCCAATCTTTGGTCTCTTCTCACTGTAGCGGGCGCAGAGGTGGGCACTGCCAGCCTGATTACAGCACCAGTCATACAACTTCAGCTCCTGGTCTGGAGGCAAAAAGGAGAGTAAGGGGCTGAAGGAGAGAAGAGAGGGAGATGGGCTGGCTCTGGGCAGGCAGGGCGCTTGCCTCAGCTTATGGGAGATCCACACTCCCTCCAAGGGCAACAGCATGTCAGGAAAGAGGCTGGCATGGAGACTAAAGTGATTTAGAGGCTACAGCGATGCCAGCCTCAGTCGGGGGATGCCAGGGGTGGCTGTGCTTACCACGGTAGGGAGACGCCTGCCTGAAGGGCCTCCAGTACCTCTCCTGCCGCCCCTCGATGAGCTGGTTCTGACTGTCATACAGGCAGCGGATGCCAGCACCGTGCTGGTTGGGAGAGGTGGAATGCAGCATGGAGACACGGGCAGCCCACCAGCCTGCAATGGGGTGGCAGTGAGCCTTAGACCACAGCTCTCCCCAGCCAGCATCCTTGCCTCAGGACAAGGAGCAGGGCTGGGGCTTGCTCCTTGTTATCCATCACTACCACTGCACCACCCGTGGTGCTATGGGGGTTTGGAGGGACTGACAGAGACCATCCAAGTGATCCCCCACGGTGAGACCTGGGTGCTGCGGAGGGTCCATTCCCACTGTCCCCATACAGCTTGGACCAGCTCCATCCAGTTTAATAAGACAGGGGCAGGTCAGCCCTTGTTCCTCCTCTATTTCCGTCTCTGTAGGGAAGAGCAGCCCCTCTCCTCCCATTTTCTATGGGATCACCTGCCCACCCTCCCAGCGGGACCCCAGACACCCTCGCAGGGGAGGTGGGAAGGGACAGTTTGGACATGAGGACGGAGGGAGGTGGTGTGCTCACTTACCTCCACGGCTGCTCTTGAAGCGGGGGTCCTGCTGCCCTTGCTGCAGGGAGCAGGGGCAGGCGGGCAGGCCCTGGCTCCATGCCCGCGGCTCCTGCTGCCGCCCCGTCCATGCCAGGCACTTCAGCCGGTAGTTGATACCCACTCGGCTCTCCAGCTTGTAAATCCACAGCCCGCGGAGGTCTGAGCAGGGACAGAAACCAGGAGCTGTCACCTCCAGCCAAGGGACCACAGGGGCAGCTTTGGCTTGAGGCAAGGGCTGAGTGATGCTGATGCTAGAAGCTAAGCCCACATTGTCCCTAGCCTTGGGACTCCATGCTTAGCAGCTACCCAACTGCAGAAAAATGGGGAGAGGCTATTGCCAAAGAAGAAAGCCTTGGGTCAGAGCCATTACAACAAAAAGGGTCCATGGACACATCAAGAATATTTCAGCCTCAGGGTACCCAGTGGTACCTTTTGTCTCTAGGGCCCTAGTAGCTGGTACCCACTGGAAGCATTTTATGAATTTGAGTCACAACAGCCCCAGGCAATGCTACAGGCTTGGGGAAGAGTGGCTGGAAAGGTGCTCAGTGGAAATGGGCCTGGCTGATTGATGGAGTTGAACATGAGCCAGTTTGTGCCCAGGCAGCCGAGAAGTCCAATGGCATCCTGGCCTGTATCAGAAACAGTGTGGCCAGCAGGGCCAGGACAGTGATCATCCCCTGTACTTGGCACTGGTGAGGCTGCACCTCAAATCCTGTGTTCAGTTCTGGGCCCCTCACTACAAGAGAGATACTGAGGAGCTGGAGCACACCCAGAGAAGGGCAGGGAAGCTGGTGAAGGGTCTGGAGCACAAGTGTGATGAGGAACGGATGAGGGACCTGGGGGTGTAGCCTGGAGAGAAGAAAGCTCAGGGGAGACCTTATCAGTCTCCACAGCAACCTGACAGGAAGTTGTAGTGAGGTGGGGGTCAGTCTCTTCTCCCACGTAACAAGCAGTAGGACAAGAGTTTCCTCCTCAAGCTGTGCCAGGGAAGGTTTAGATTGGATATTAGGAAACATTTCTTCACAGAGAGGGCAGTCAGGTATTGGAACAGCGGTGGAATCATTGTCCCTGGAAGCGTTCAGAAGCCCTGTAGATGAGGTTGTCAGTGATATGGTTTAGTGGTGGTCTTGGCAGTCCCAGGATAACGATTGGACTTGGTCATCTTAAAGGACTTTTCCAGCCTGGTCACTTCTATGGTTCTATGTGCTTGGGGGGAAGGCCTAGTCTCGGTGAACTCAGTGGGAGCCTTGCCACAGTGTTAGGTTGGATTTCATCCCCTGGGGACACCTCCCTCCCCACATAGCTCTTTCCCAGCTCCCTGAGGGGCTGCGTGACCCCCCCGGCTGTGCAGCACTACCTGTGTTGTAGCCCCTGAACTGGTCAGGGCGATATTTAGCGGCTGGAGGTCTCTGAGCCAGGTCATCGTTGTGGTAAAAACCATCCCCGCTGCATGCAGAGGAAAGAGGAAGAATCAGGGGTTGCTCTTCCTGTGCGAGGTTATCACAGCCCCAGCCTGCCCTTCAGCTGCTCTGATCCTGAGCCAGTGGGACCCGCAGCACCCAAATCACAGCTCTGAGGACACAAGGGCAAAGGTACTAGCTACCCCAACCCGCTGCCTCCTCTCTACGGGATGCAGTTAATTTTGGGTGCTGCAAATGCACCTACTGCATCATGGCTGAACCTGCAGATACCTCAAGACCCCTGTGAGCAGCTGCCGTGGTTTCCAGCATCTTGCAGGGTGATATGGAGCAGAAACCACCAGTGGTCACGCACAGGCAAACGTGCACGCAGACATGCCTGTGCTGCCCACGCTTCCTGTCCCAGCCACCTTTTCCTTACCCAGCTGCAGCAATGAGGAAACCCTGGAGACAGCGTGCATGGGGTGAGATGTAATGCGAGGAGGCAGGAAGTGACTGCTCTAGCCAAGCAGTGGAAATCCCTTCCCTCGACTGGTGCAAAGTTCAGCAAACATCCCCTGCTCCCCACTCCTTCTACCCAAACCACCAGGATGCTGTGGGCCTGGGCCCCCAGGGGGATGTCTGGCTTTTATCACAAGCGCAGCCCAGAAAGTCAGTGTGCTGCAGCACAATACAGCCACTAGTGGGGCAAATTTGATTGTGAGACCCCTGTATGTTAGGCTATATGGGCATAGAGACCCCACCTGAGCTGTCCCTCATCCTTCATGGGATGCAGGGAAAAGGATCAAACCATACAGAGCCAGTGGTGGGACACAGCCTGGTGCTCAGAGGAGGCAGGGGTAGGGTGCTGATCCTGCTGTACCTGGTGTAACCGATGAGCACATTGGTGGCAGCAAGCCTGGTGTAATCCCATTGCATGCCTCCGTCTTGGTACAGCATCAGAACGTAGGACCTGAAGCCATCAGTGGTCAGAACAGCTTGATACGTGATCGTCTGGGGAGAAGTGTTGCAGACAGGTAAGAAAGCGAGCAAAGCTGTTGGATTTTAAATCATGGCTGTGGGTCAGTGCTCGCTGAGGAACAGCAGGGCTGAGGTCCTGATGTTCAAGACAAAGGCAGCCTGGGCTGGTTTGCATTTTGCATGGAAAATGTGATGGTTTTACTTTGATGCTCCATTTACTTTGATGTTCCAGGAGAAGCCTCATATTCACCCAGTTTTATGTTCCTGAAGAACAGTGTTTCTGGTGCTCAGCAAACTCCTACCACATTAAAGAGGAAAATTTTACAGAGCAGGAGAAGTTCAACCAAAGATGTCCCCCAGAAAACCTGAGAAACACCAAAACATGGGCACAGCCCAGTTCTTCTGGTGAAAATCTTCAAGACTGACCTTTTTCACAGAACCGGTTGTTATTTTTAGGCACAGAAAACCACGGGTCTTGTTTTTTTTGACAACTCAATGAGCTCTTGAGCTCCCTAAGCCCCTTACCCTGTGGCTGTCAGTATGCGCTGTGTAGGCAGGTGCCCTTTCCCAGGTGATCTTCAGGGTCCAGGCTGCAGAGTAGGAGGACCTCAGGTACCGCCGAACCTTTGCTTCCACATCACGGACAAATGGAGGCTTGGCCGTGTTGAGGGTGACGTACTCCTGTGGGTTGGGTACACCCATGTCTATGTTAGCTCCCAGCAGGGCAAAGATAGGTCTAGACTGGGGTCATGCCATGGAGCGACTGAGGCTCCGGATGAGATTTGGATGGCTCAAGACATGACACACACAGGACTGAGAGCTCTTAGATTTGGCCCAGAAAAGGGAAATGCTGCTCATGGGCTCCATCAATTACACATTTCAAGGGACATCCACAGAATAGATGATGAGTTTATCATCGAAAGGTGTTTCATGCAAACATGCACCCCAGTGGCTTCACTTACCTGGTAATAGGTGGTGCCAACCCCTTTGGAGAAGTCGGCGTTGTCCCAAAACACAGCAATCATGGGAACCTCCTCGTGGCCATTAAAGCCTCTGGGAGGAGGGTTGGGGTACGTGAAGATGCTGTTGTCTGAGGCTGGGAAAATGATCTGTCCGTTGTCTGTAAACTGAGCAGAGGGATCCCTCCGTCAGGTGAGGATCACCCTATAACACAGGAGTAGCAAGCCCATTTCCAAGCCCACTTTGAGCAAGGCCAAGGAAGGTCACCACCGATGTGGCCACAAAATCACCTCCTGCTATAAACAGACCCTAGCAGCATCACAATTGATTTGCCTCCGACACGGTTCCATCCCAGGCACCTGCCGTCCAGGGCCTACCCAGGTTCCTGGGGGATGGCAGATTGCCCTGCAGCAAGAGTAGACCAGGTAGCCAAGGTAGACTCACGTAGAGAGAGTCGCGCAGGGTTTTCCCAAATGGGAATCCAGTCTCGGGCTTGAAAAGCGGAGAATTAAAATCCACTCTCCTCTCCACGTACTGTCGATCATTTTCCTTCACTCCATACTCGTAGAGGGGCACAGCTGCAACTGAAAAAGAAAACAAGCAAAAAAACAACCCGCAAAGCACACTTAGCAAAGCCTTTGGTGTGTGCCAAAAACTCAAAGGGCTGAAATGATTTTGCTTCCAAAGGGACACAGCCTGGGCGGTAGGAGGTTGGGAGGACACTGCCAATAGCCACCTGGACACCCTGTCTGTCACCTTCCCTTACAGGAGCTTGCTCCCACTGCTTCCACTGCCTTACACGTACACAGCTCTCCTAAACCCACTGTGATGGCCTTTGTGGTCACTGTCCCCTCCTGCTCCGGCCCTGCTGGGGCACTGTGCGGAAGGACTGCTGTTAGGAGGGGAAAAACATTGTATGGGACCGTGGTAGGGGGACAGCAGGGAATTAAGCACCCACAGCAGTTTCTAGAGATGTCCACAGTCTCCAGTCCCGTATTTATGTCTGCTAAATAAAACAAAGCATTTGGGGGGACTGGTTTTTCAAGCTGATTGGACCATACTTGAAGGCAGGCTCAGCCTGCCAAAAATGAAAGCTCATGTGCAGGAGGTCCTGATGGTGTGTCTCCCCCAGGGGTCCTGGCCCCAGATAGTCCCCTTGGTCTCTGGATACCAAGTGTCCCTCAGGATGGTCAGTCAGGATACATCACATACCTGCAGGGCCAGGCAATGGGGTCAGGGCAGCCGCCGGCCCTTCTAGTGGAGCTGGAAACACTGGGGATGATGCTCGGGAGATGACAGTGGCTGCTTCTGGCCTGGGGAGTGCCTTCCTGTCCCCAGGGATGGGGACTGGTGGGGCGAGTCTGGTGGTGGCTGTGCGTGTGGTGGCTGGGGAGCCCAGCCGGGCTCCCCCCTGGCCTGGGAAGGCTGTGGGGAGTTTCAACCCGGCAGTGGCAGGGGCTCGGTTCACTAGGCTGGTTGTCAGCTCACTGCCCAGGAACGGCTGTACAGCGGCTGGGCCCAAGGTCTTTGATGTGGGGCTGCCAGGAGTCATCCCAGTGGGAGGAAGACCAGGGAGCCCTGGGCTTCCCCCCAGCGGAGAATGAGCAGCGGTCTCCATACCTACCCTGGCTCCAGTTATGCTGGGAAGGAGCAGAGCCATATCCCCTCGTTCTGCAATCGCTCTGTGGAGCATGGCACTTGCTTCCCCGGGCACGGGGCTATCAGCATCCCTGGAGGGGGCTCCAGGGCTTTCCGTCTGGTGGGCAGGCACGAGCAGGGCAGCCCTCCCCGGTGCAGCAGCCCCCAGGTCTCCCCTTCCCCCTGCAGAGGACCCCCCTGCTGACTCACATGCTGAAAGTGGAGCAGAAAGCCCGGAGCTGGTGGAGTCTCCCTCTGCAGCGCTTTCTCTCTGTGGAGCAGAAGGCAGCGCCAGGGCAGCACCGGGGGATGCAGGAGCACGGGGGGACACCTCTCCCAACGGTGCTGGCATCCCTGAGGCCACCTCATCTTCAAGAGACCATGTCTGAGCACCTCCAGCTTCTCCTGCCAGCCCACCCCGTGCCCATGGCACCAGGGGTCTGCTCCCACTCTGGGTGCCAGGGGCAGAGTTGGTGTTCCCATTGGGTGCCAACCCGGAGCTCAGCCCATGCCCGGGAAGAGGCAGAGAAGCAGCCGTAGAGGTGGCCATGTCACTGGAAATGCTGCTGCTGGGAAAAGCCACTGGGACCAGGGGCTGCACCTCCCAAGGGGAGGCGAGGGCAGATGGGGCTGGTGCTCCTGACGTCTTCTGCATGATGGTTCCTGCTCCTTCCCGCAGGCTGGCACCAGGGGAAGGTCCCCCGTTCACTGAGGATCCTCCAGGCAGCTCCACCACATTGGCTTGGCTCAGTTTTGCATCAGGAAGTCCAGGATTAGCACTGCTCTGGATGCCAGGAGTAGGCACAAGGCGTTCCTCAGGGCCAGCAGCCTCCAAGTCTGTTCTCAAGTCACCACCACCTGCAGGAAGGCTTACTCTGTTAGCAGCCTCGACAGCTGTCCCAGGTGATGAAGACCCCTCTGCAGATGGGGAAGAAGATGCAGACTGCAGAACGGCTCTCATTTCTCCATCAGGGGCTCCTGAACCAGCTGGTCCCTCTCCAGCAGGGGCCTGGGACTGCCCCAGTGACCCTCCACCACCAGCTGTTTCACCTGCTCCTCCTGAAGCAGGAGGGATCTCAGGCCCAGCACCCAGGGAAGGTGGCAGAGCACCAGAAGCACTCGGGCTGGATGGATCCAAAACGGAGGATGCTGCAACCACACCACTGTGAGAGGCAGGACCAAATGAGGAACCTACCCCAGGCAGCTGGCCCATCCCACCCACTGTCCCACTGCCTGCAGCAGGGAGCAGGGGTGGCTCAAACCCAGTCCTACTGCCTGCTCCTCCCAGCGCCTGCTCTGCTGGGCCAGTTCCGTAGTCCCCTGCCGACGGCAGCCCCACATTTGTGCCAAGCTGGACCCCAAGGGCAGCTGATGGGGGTCCCACCAGTCCAAAAGCTGCTGAGCTGGGGCCATCCCATGCTGAAGTCAAGCCAGTGCTGAGTCCATTGGCTTCAGGGAGACGTGGTCCCTGGGGAGCACCAGCTGCCATCCCCGGTAGCTGTGACACCCCGAAGGACGGAGGCACGGGAGCTCCCCGGGCTGCACTGAGGTCAGGGCTCACTGGTGTCTCAGCCCTAGACACGGGGCCGGCTGCACCCCCCGGGGGTGGGTAAGCATCCCCAGGAGCACTGGCAGCTTCACTAGGCAGGCGCTCTGGTCCTTCAGCCCCCAAGATGCCAGGCTCTGGGCCAGCACTGCCAGGAGGTGCTAGACCAGGCAGGGGCCCTTGTCCCAGTGGTGGCACTGCTCCTGCTGCTGCTCTGTCCTCAAGAGCTGACAGCGGGGACAGTTCAGCGTTCACCAAAGTGCCTGTTTCTCCTGTCGACAGCTCTCCAGTGTTAGATGGATCTTGCTGAACACTGAAAGCTGAAGGACTTGTCTCCGTGTAGGGCTTTTCTGGGTTTCCTGCGTGTGCTGCATCCACTCTGCTCTCAGTGCCCTGCACCAGAGCAAGCTCTGAACCAGTTTCGCTGTCTGGAGAGGCTGGGGACAGACTGTCAGAGTCAAGAGCTGTGGCTGGGATGGGTTCTGCTCCATCACCCTCTGAAATGGAAGGTGCTGCCACTGCACCACTGTGAGAGGCAGGACCAAATGAGGAACCTACCCCAGGCAGCTGGCCCATCCCACCCACTGTCCCACTGCCTGCAGCAGGGAGCAGGGGTGGCTCAAACCCAGTCCTACTGCCTGCTCTTCCCAGCGCCTGCTCTGCTGGGCCAGTTCCATAGTCCCCTGCCAACGGCAGCCCCACATTTGTGCCAAGCTGGACCCCAAGGGCAGCTGATGGGGGTCCCACCAGTCCAAAAGCTGCTGAGCTGGGGCCATCCCATGCTGAAGTCAAGCCAGTGCTGAGTCCATTGGCTTCAGGGAGACGTGGTCCCTGGGGAGCACCAGCTGCCATCCCCGGTAGCTGTGACACCCCGAAGGACGGAGGCACGGGAGCTCCCCGGGCTGCACTGAGGTCAGGGCTCACTGGTGTCTCAGCCCTAGACACGGGGCCGGCTGCACCCCCCAGGGGTGGGTAAGCATCCCCAGGAGCACTGGCAGCTTCACTAGGCAGGCGCTCTGGTCCTTCAGCCCCCAAGATGCCAGGCTCTGGGCCAGCACTGCCAGGAGGTGCTGGACCAGGCAGGGGCCCTTGTCCCAGTGGTGGCACTGCTCCTGCTGCTGCTCTGTCCTCAAGAGCTGACAGCGGGGACAGTTCAGCATTCACCAAAGTGCCTGTTGCCCCTGCGGGTAGCTCTCCAGTGATAACAGGGTCCTGCTGAGTGCTGAAGGCTGAAGGATTCATGTCACTCTGGGTATCTGCATAAGGACTGCCATTCCCTGGACCTCCTGACTGTGCTGTGTCCCCTGCACCCTCGGCCCCCTGACCCTGGACCCCAGCAGCAGGCCATGCCAGTCCATCAGGTACAAAAGACGCTGGGTTGGGAGCATCTGGAGCTGAATTCAAGCCAGTGCCATCAGCACCCTGGGGACCACCTGCTGCCATCTCCCATGGCTGTGACACTCCAAGAGAAGGAGACACAGGTGCTCCTTGATCAGCAGTGAGGTTGGGGCTTGCTGGTGTCTCTGTCCCATCATCAGCTGCAGGCAGGGTGCCAGACCCAGTCCCTGGGGGTGGGTAAGCAGCCCCAGGAGCGCTGGGGAATGGCAGAGCAGCAGCAGGCAGTGGTGGCTGTTCTCCAGTGAGGGTCTGCCACGGGGCAGGTTGCAAGGGTGGTCTGGCTAGATGCACAGCCCCCATGTCCCCTCTGGGTAGTGCAGTGTCCAAGACTGGGGGATTTATGCCACTCAGTACATCTGTGGGAACCCTTGGGGCTAGCTGTGAGATGACAGTGTCCTCTGTTGCCTTGGGTGCCTCACTGGCTGCACGTGACAGGGTTGAACCAGGAGCCTCCAATGACACCCTGGAGGTTCCCTGCCCATCCCCATCCTCACTGCCGGCTGGTGCCAGTGAAGTAGCTGGGCTCTGCGCTGCCTGGCTAGGGAGGAGGGAGGGTTCCCATAGGTTTCCCTCTGTTCCCAACACTGTTGGGCTCTCCAGGGGCAGGAAGGTCGAGGCAGCTGGGCTGAATTCACCATTTACTGCATCTCCTGCATCTCCAGGCACTGAAGCTGAGAGACTTCCCTCAGCAGCTGGGGTCATTTCTCCCACTGGCTCTGGGGTGATGTCCACAGCTCCACTTACCGCTCTGTCCTGCTGGGCCGTAAGCAGCCCCCCAGTGCTGGTTCTGGGGCTCAAGAAGTTGGCACTGTCTTCACTTTGGATATCCAGAGGCAGAGTAACACCTTCCTCAACTGCTCCCGTGGCTGTGGTCAGCCCCTGGCTTGGCAGTACGGTGACACTGGTACCCACAGGTCTGCCAGCAGTTGACTGTGCTGGTGGATGGGTGATGGGGAGGGACTCAGTGGTGGGGTTTAGATCTTCTCCTCCTTCTCTGGTCACAGCCGCAGTGTCCTCCTTTATATCTGGAAAGAGAGGTGTGGTCCCGAGGGGGGTGTCGGGACCAGCCGCTGTTACATCAACCTCTGCTTCTGGGGTGACAGCAGGGTGCTGTGCAGAGATTGCAGCAGCGGTCGTGGCTGCAGCAGGAGCAGCCGAACCCCTCTCAAAATCCGGAGGCGTGTCAGGAGGCTTGGTCACGTTTGTCAAAGCTGGTGCTGTAGAGCCATATTCACTCGCCGCTGTCACCAAAACATTCGGCTCAGTTCCAGGAGGAAAGGATGGGCTTGGTGGGCCCTCTGTCTCAGCATCAGCCGCCAAGGTGCTTGTCTCCACAGTGCCCATCACCAGGGCACCAGGCCCCTCGCTCTCTGCTGTGATGGGAGAAGCTGTCCCGGTAGCAAATGGCCCCTCGGTAGTAACAGGGACTGCAGGAGCAGTCCCAAGCCCTGCAGAGGTACACAAAGTGGAGCATTATGCTGGGCACTGGAGCCAGCAGCCTGCCAGGATCAGCTATGTGTCTTTGTCAGCTGAGCAACAGGAAGATACCACCCCTTCTTAAACCCTACTGCCCCATCCTGTGGCCTCACAAGTCTCTGATTTAACAGATAAGGAAAGCAGCCTGGGCTACCTTAGGCACTGCACTGCACAGCACCTTTTGCAGCCCCAGCATCTGCTGCTGCCAGCTGAGACAGGACACAACTCATCATAGGTCTGGTGCAAGCCTAGAGGAAAAGGCAGATGCTGCAACCAGGACAAAGGCAGACACTGCAGCCAGGGCACTGCGGATGGTATTGCCTGCCACTGAGAAGAGCTGGGGCCCAGCAAGTCTAGTTCATAGCCCCAAGGGTGTCTGTGGAGCTCTACCGCCTGAAGGCAGCTCTCAGCCCTCTTTGCCTTGCTGCAGGGACAAAACTGAGCACAATTTCTTCTGCAGAGCTGGTGTGTGTGTGTGTTCTTCCATTTTTTCACCTTTTTGGTGTCTGAGGGACATTTAAATACATTTACTCAAAGCCCTTTGGCAGATAGGGCAGCCAGGGCTTAGTGAAATATTCCCTGATGGCAAATCCCTCTCTCCTGCTGCAGATAAAGCAAAGGGGACTACCCCTCTCCTCCAGCTGGGTGCAGGCATCAGGAATTCCCTGCCTGTGGGGGGAATATTAACTCCCAGGACCAAGCCCTGCTTACAGCTCCCTCGTCTTGCTGTCGAAGTCCTGCCCCATATCCAGGAGCTTTACACAAAGGAGGAGACACTACCCCACATCCCAGCACCCTCTGGCACCCATGGGTGATGTTCCACCCAGTCTTATTTTTAGGAGAGGGATGTAAGCTATGGGGAGGCCAATCTGCCACGGTTGGCTTCAGGAGGAGTCAGGCAGATCTGCTGACGCTTGGCTTTAGGCAGCTGCAATTAGGGGAGACAAAGGGCTCCCCGAGGGTGAGCCCCAGCAGGGTTTCACCTCAGCACGACAGCCTGAGCCTGTTCCCCATCCCGGTGCTCCGGTTCATCAGGTTCCCCTGCCAGACAACCGCATCCCCCTGCAGCAGAGGTGCCTCCGACCTCACCGCTGGCTCAGATCATTAACTTGTGGATAGCTTGTACCGGAGTCATTAATGACTATGATAGACCAGTCCTTGAGGGGTCTGTCCTCCCTCAACCCCCTATTCCCCCTCCTGTCAAGCTGCTTCCTTGTCATCTTCCCTGGCTCTTTGCACCAACCCCCTTCAGCCAGAGGAGCTCAGCAGCTTCCCTCCCCATCTTGGAGAAAACAGAGCTCATCAGTCAAGTCCCCCAGGTTAGCTGGGCACACTCTACCCCAGTAAATCCGTGTTTTATCTTAACTCTTCCATGCAGAGCAGGAAACACCACCTACCCCATGCCACCCCGTCGTGGGAAGCATGTGTGAGAGGGGCCCCAGCATGGAGCATGGAGTTTGCTCTTTCCCGGGACATGGGAGGGATGGGAGTGTCTCTGGAGCCCCGCTGGCTTCCCTTGGATCCCTTGCTGGAGGGGCTGTATATAGGCTCCAGGGATGCGCTCTCACCTCTCCCACAGGTCCATGCCTGCAGCCAGCCCCTCAGGTGATGCCTGCTCCATAAAACACTTTTCCTAGCTCTTTGGCTGCAATGTATTGTGAGGACTTGCTCATAAGAGGAGTTTCCAGAGTAATCAGGAGAGAAAAGCATCTCACAAGTGTACCTGCTATGCCCTGCAAGGGCTCATACAGGACGTGTTAGCATTAAAATATAAGACATACCGTGTAGAATCCATATGCAGCATCCCACGAAGGTAGAAAGTGGCCATCCCCTGGTCTGCATGCCTCAGGCCTCCAAGCAGGCAGAGCACTGGGAAGCTCAAAGGGAGGTGAGAGCAGCTCCGTCCGTCCGTCTCTCCTTCCGTCTCTCCGTCTGTCCCTCCCTGCCTGCCTGCCTGCCTCCCTGCCTGCCTCCCTGCCTGCCTGCCTCTCCTGCAAAGCTGGAGTCCCGCAGGTGCAACCCTGCTCCTGCTCCCTCCCATTTATAGGGATGGCAGAAGGAGGCAGGTTGCAGCCACCGTCCCCTCCCGCCCCCAGTGCTTTCCCTCCAATGTCCCTGTCATCATTCCCTTCCTGCTGAGCTGCCTCCTTTCCCAAAAGCTGGATGTTCAAGTGGTGCATGGGTTGGGGGTTAGCCTACAGGAACCCAGTCTCCCAGGGACCTGGGCACAGTCCAGTGCAGCTCTCTGGGCCACCAGCACCAGCTGGAGAAGCTGAGCCCAGAGCAGTGCATGACACTGCCCACAGTGGTATCCAGACACTCCAGAGGCCCCACAAGACCCGCTCCCCATGCAGGAGAGAGGGACACGGAGCAGTGGGTTGTGGTGGTGGTGGGGCAATGCCAGGTGGTGCCACCATGCCTGTGAGGACACCACAGACACTGAAATCAGCAGCTGAGCCATGTTCCCCCTTGGCTCAAGGCTTCCCCCAGAGCAGAGGCAGGTTATAAAGCAGAGAGAGGTAGGGTGGGGAGCAGCCCCTTGGATGTCAGCCGAGCTCCCCAGAGCTCAGCTATAACTGAGAGCACTGGGGATTCCCATCCAGAGCCCAGCATGCCCCATCAGGGTTTTAAACCTGCACCTGAGTATGGGCACAGTGGTATGGGGTGCTGGGACGGGGTGAACAGGCCAGGGAAACTCTTCTGCAAGGTGGGACCAGCCACCCCAGAGGTCTGAAGCAGGAAAAGGTGCAGCCCAGGATCCCCTCCCCTGCTATGGGGATCCCCTGGGTCACTTCACCCCTATGTCTCCCCTTCCCCTGAAGAAACAATTCCCAGTTCCCCCCCTTGAAAGCTGCTGCCAGCTCCCCCACTAAGAGCATTATGCAAACCCCCACACTGCTACATGGTTTTGTAATCAATTAAACGCATTTTAACCAGAACTGCCCCCAGGCAACTCCTGCAAAGTGCTATTAGGGGTGTTAGGCAGTACACAGTGTCCCACCCCTCCACCAGGCATGTGGCAATGGTAGGGCACACTGAGCGACATCCCGACCCCAGCTAGGCAGCGCTGATAGGGGAAGTCCAGGGGAGGCCAAGTCACGGCTGATGGATCCCCATCCTGTAACCCACGCATTACCCCCAGCACTGGGAACAGGGCATAGGTGGTAAATAAGGGGGGAGCACCACTTGCCCGGAACCGAGAACACCAGCACAGGAATGAAGCCGGGGGGAGGACGGTGCACTGGGTGCCCCTCAACCAGCACTGCAGATCACTGTGACTGCCCAGCCAGTGATCACCCCAGCAGCTGCCATACCTGGGCTGATGGAGGATTAGAGGGATGCAAACCCACAGTGGGAGAGTCATTGCTGTCTGTGCTGACAATGCCATATTGCTCTGGAAAGCCACCCTGATGGGGAATATGTGCTGACACTGGAGAGAGTTGCTCCAGGTGGTGTTTGAGGTGTAAAACGTGGTGGGAACCACAAGGGTTGTTGCAAGTGTACTGCTCAGCATAGGGGAAAACAACTCAGATGAAGCAAGGTGCTTCCAGCACACCTCAACCTCAGCCCTCCTGCAAGCTCCTGCCTGTGTTGTGCTGGGACTGGCACTATCCAGAGACCCTCAGGCTTACACCTTCTGCCTAAATAGCCCAATTCCCTGATGCTCCTCCAGCAGTCATGGGGATGACAAACCAAGCTTGTCCTTCTGCTCTGGCATTTGCACACCCTCCCAAGAAGGCCTGCAGCCACTCTGGGTCGTCCCTCATCTCAAGGATGGTGCCCTGTTCCCACCCTGGGAAAGGACTTTTCCTAAAACCAAGGTCCCAGCAAGCTGCTGGCTCCTGGAAGGATAACCAGCACCTGCAGTTATCAAGGGACCAAAGCATCAGCTGTGCACCAGAGCCCCTCAGGAGCCCGCATCCCGGGGACAAAACCATGAATCCCAGCATCCATGGGTTCTGCACTATACAGCATGGCATGGCATGGCCCAGCACAGTGCCTTATCAGCCTTCCCGAAATTAATGGGCTGGTTGTTCCAGCCCCGCGGAGATGCTGGCATCTCCTACCAGCACTGGTCCTGCTTCCTATCAAGGGCATTTGGAGAGGGGTCAGGGGTGGGTGGGAGGGACCAGGTTATCCATCAACTCCATAGGTTCTGCATGATTTGGCATCCTACGGAGACAGGCTATAGCCTCCGGCACAGGTGAAGGGGAGAGGGACACTGGAAGGGACACTTGAGTCACAAGGGAGTTGAGACACATTCCCCATGATACTGCTGGGTGTTGTGGAGTGACAGTTCTGCTGGTGCAGAGTTTGCTCCTTGGGACAATGATGATAGATGGGAGCGGGTTATAGCGAACAGGCTGAGAAACGATTTATGGGCTCAGAAAGGAATGGGACTTGGATCCAACCTCCCAAGACCGTCTGGACAGGGGTCCATGACAAGCAAGCAGCCATGGTAAAAATGGCAGCCGGAATCCTCATGGATGGCAGGCATGGAGAGCATGGGCAGCGTTAGGAGCTTGTCAGAGCTCAATGTCCCCAACACCCAGGCAGGGCCCACCATACCAAAGGGAGCATGTCCCCCCACCATGCCCCACTTCTTCCTCCCATGCTGGGGTCCAGAGCCGCCCAGTGGGACCAGAGCATCTCTTCCTCCGGCCACGCCCCAGCCATGACAACGGAAGGCATCCATGCTGGCAGGGGACAGTGAGTGCCCCGGTCACCTTTTCATCCCGGCACTTCAGGACCTTTTCCTCCCTTTGTGACGCAGTTTGGCTCCACTACCCCAGCCTTGGCCCCTGGCCATGTCCCGGGGTCTGAAGTTATGGATTCAACAGCTGGAGAAAGCAGCCCAATGGGATGCGGTGTGGGAGGACTCTTGGCCCAGCTCCACGGCGTAGGCAGAGCACGAGGATTCCTTCCCCAGCACCCCACCAGCCATCCAGTGTGGGGACCCCTTTCGGCAGGCTTTGCCCTGCTCCCCAGCTCCCTGAGCAGGTGCTAAGGACCTCTCTTGGTGCCAACAGCTACAACAAGTCCCCCAAAGCCAGGCAGCATCCTAGAGAGCAGAGGGGCAACACTGGAATGCCAGGGGCATTCCACACGGCAGTATCCTGAAAAGTTGCCTGGGCTCAGCCTCCATCCCCAGCCCAGTCTCTCCCTGGACTGCAAAGTGGCAGACAGATGGGTGATCCCAGGGTGCCTCTCCCCATTCTGTCCCCATCCAGCCCTGGAACAATATATCCCCAGGTTTAATATCCCAGAGCCCCATGTGCCCCCTCCCAGCCTTCCCCACACTGGTGGCACGGGCTGCCAGCAAGGAGCAGAGATCAGCCTAAAACAACCCCAGAGAAGCAACAGGGCTATTTTGTTAATTACTTCAGTTTTCAATCTCCCGGCGAGGTGACTTGTTTAGGCTAATAATTGCTTCAGTTGGATTTTATCTGGCTAATTAATCAGTTAATAAATGACTTTGCTGCAGGGGGATAGATGCTGCGGCCGTCTCCTTAACTGGGGACTGGAAAAAAACAGGGAAGGAGCACAGCCCATGTGATTTCCACAGCCACATGGTGCACATGGATGGCATGGGGCAGAGAACACCCAAGCAGGGACCCCCAGCCTGTCAGCATACTGAGCCAACCTCGGAGTGTTTGCAGCAGCCCCTGCCAGGGGGAGCAGCCCTCAGCTCCTCTCTCTGCTGTGAAGCTTTTGGGACACAGTTTTCCTTGCTGGTACCTCTGCTAGATGGAGAAGCTGAAAACTGGGGAAGACAGCTTGGAGAAAAAAGAAGTCATCATCTTTGTCACAGAAAACATGGGATTTCCCTTTACTGCCCAGCCTGGTTAGCATGGGTATGCTCCTGCCAGCAATACCACAGGTGAGCTGGGGATTGCCTCTGTACCAGGCTCTGGCTTCACTTGACCACTGCACTGCACGGCTCAGGAGCTCACTGGCCATGGGGCAGGGCTCTGGTGTGGGATGGGGGCTCTTTTCCTCTCCTGCCTCCTTCCCAAGAACCACCTCAGGCTCCACCTTGGCCCGCTCTGGATGTAAAGCAGCCATGAAGCATCTCCTGAAGACCTCAGGCACTGCAGCCTCCCTGGGTTGCAAATCTTTGGAGACCACCATCACCAAAGCCCTGAGTGCCCTGGGCACAGCAGCACTGGGGCTTCTAGGTCTCCTTTTTCTCATCCACTGGTCCTCAGGGTGGCTTTCATGGCTGAGCCAGCTCAGTCCCAGCTGTAAAAGCCCATCCCCACAGGGCCCTCTCTTCTTGGTCCCCTGGCAGTGCTGGTAGGGGGAGCCTCATCACAGGAGCCAGGTCTGGTGCAGGGATGGTGGGAGGGCTCAGGCTCTGCAGAGAGGCTGAGGGAAGGGGCAGGGGCACCCTAGCCCACAGAGAGGCACTGGGGGTCCTGTGGGGATGGGCAGTGAAGGACGGGGGGTCCCAGGTTCAAGGGGAGCTGTACAGGTTACCCGAAAGGGCTGCACCACTGTGAGTTAGGAGCTGGCAGCAGATGGCTTGCCAGTCCACATGGGTGCTGGCTGGGCGAGGAGCAGCAGTCAGGTCCTCCTCTTCCCTCGCCACTCTACTGCCAGGCCGGCACACGGAAACGCTGTCTGTAAGTCCCCGCGGAGCTGTGGGGGAAAGGACAGACATCAAACAATGCCAAAGGGATGTCCTACCCCTGCTCCAACCTAGGAGGGGCTTGATCCCCAGATGAGGGTCTCCCCTTCATCTGAAACTGCTCCAGGTGACATTCAGTGTAAGACCCAGCCATTCCCTCCTGCTGGCTGTCAAACCTCCTCCCTAGCTGGCTGCACCATGGCTGGCAAATGCAAAGTGGCACCCCCCTCCCAGCACACCTCACCTTGGACAACAGCAGCTCCTGCACTGTGGTGTTGCCCAGGTCCAGGGGGACGGTTAGCCGCAGTGACAGAAAGAGATGAGATACACCTAGGGATGGAAAACATGGTTCTGGTTATAGCCCTTACATATTGGGCTCTGTCAAAGGATCTGGGGGTCTTTCCCCTGATCCTCTGGTGGAGACACAGAACCTTCTCCCAAGTTAGTCATGTCATGGACACCTTAAACTGTCAGGAGAATAACGCTCCACCTGTATAGCAAACCACACATCCCACAGAGCATCAACACCCTTGTATTGAGAGCATGCGAAAAGAACAGGGCTCCAGGACCCCCTGCACTTGCCCCGGGAAGCCTAAAGCCACCAGCACTGAGGGTGGTGATACCCATGGGGCACTGCACTTACTGGTGTTGGATGTGGTGGTGGGGCAGACAGGCAGCATCGTTGGCAGGTCTGCAGAGGTGCTGAGGGCAAGCTCTGTGGTCTGGGTTGAGCTGGCAGCAGGGGAAGAGGGCTCTGTGCCTGGGCAAAGTAATGTTATGTTAGCGCAGCCTGCAGAGAGGTGCAGGATGCTCCTACAGCTGGGGACAGACCAAGCCTAAATGGAGCCACCTCCATGAAGCCACCCAAGTATATGCCCAGCATCCCTTTGGGGATTTGTCCTGACTATGCCCCTTGCTTTCCAGGCACCCACGGCTGCACCTACCTGTGGCTGCACTGAGGGTCCCAGATACTGTTGATATACCTGGGGTCGACCCCAAGGGTGAGTTGGAGTGGCCAGGGGTAGCCCTGGATGTGGGATTGCTGCTGCACATGTCCGTGCTGGTAAAGGGGGCGGCTGTGCTGTCTGCCAGGGTTGTCAAGGGCTCAGCTGAAGCGACTGTCGGTGCTGGTGTGGTGAGAGGAGGCATAGTGGATGGTGAGAAGCTGCTGGTCTCCAGATGTACTGGACCTCTCCAGGGTAGAGGATTCAGAGCTGGAGGGAGGGAGAGTGGCTGCAGTGGTGGGGTCAGTGGTGGGCAGCAGTGCTGAGGTCTCCATAGGTGTCAGGGAGGTAGGGACACTCGTGGACATGGTTGCTGTCACATCTGTGACGGTAGTCGCTGCAAAGAGGTGGGAGAATGAGGTGTACAAGGGCTGGTAGTGAAAGGCTGAGACCGTGGCTGTGCTGGGGATAGTGCAGCACCACCACCATGATCTCCATGAGGGATCCAGAGCTGTACATCAGCCATGGAACATTGAGAGTGGAAATTCACTGTCCTGCATGGATCCAGCATGTGGATGCCCAAAATGGGCATCAGCAAGGCAGGCCATGTAAATCCAAGCCCAACAAATCAGGAACAAGACATGGCCATCGTTGGGCTCAGGACAGAAACTCCTGTAGGCGCCAGCACTGAGACCCGTTTCACCACCTTCACCCACCCCTGGAGGAAGTCAGACAAACCCGTCCGACGGGAAGAGCCGTGCAGGAACTGGTGACCGTGAGACAGGCTGGAACTGCAGCAGCAGCGGTTTACACAAAGCTCCCTGCTGCAGATAGTCAGGAACTGATAACACCGGGTGTAAATAATGGCAAGGGGGAACCAGCCCCACAGAGGAACAAATCCCAGCTTGCAGCTTAGGGCAAGTAGTTAGAGACGTGCAGCATGGGGGTCATGAAGGATGCAGGAGGGCCTTCCTCTCTGCCTGCACCGACTCTGTACTGGGGCAGTGTGCTATCCCTGAGGAAGCCCAGGCATCTGTAACCCTTTCCAAAAGGATGCACAAAACAGCCTGGCTGCCCCAGCCTCCATCAGGGTATGCCTGCGAGTTAGTGGCTTTGAGATGCCAGGCTGGATTCCACCATGATCCCAGCAGAAACCCAATGAGTTTGTGTCTCTGCTTGCATGGGGTTGGGGAAACAAGCCATGAGCTTTCAGCCAACCCCACCAAAACTTCCCACAGCCATTGACTCCATGAGCTGGTGCTAGCTGCAACTGGTTAAATAATAATGTGGAGAAGGGCAATGGTCTGATCCCAACCCATGCTGGGTATCTGCACTATAGATCCACATGCTCACATACAAAGGAGGAGCTGTAAGTCCACCTCTGTTTCCCATTTAGCAAACAACACTCTCAGTGTTTCACTCCCTCACCCCACAAGGCACCGCACCGCCCCGAGGAATGATGCTCCATGCTCACCACCCGCCCCATGGAGACCATTGCAACCCACTCAGCCCTTACCGAGTACGAGGTGCAGCACGGCGAGGCGGGCAAGGCTCAGCAGCAGCAGGGGCAGGGGTGACCTCCTGCTTTGCCCAGCCATGTCCGGGTGGGTGGGAGCCGATGGGACCCTGCAGGCACCAGTCCAAGTGCTCCCTATGTCCCCAGCACTGGGGTTTCCTGGTCTCCTTTGCCCAGTAGAGGAGGAGCATTCAGGTGGGCTCTTTCACTCCCTAGGTGTTGGCAGCAATGGGGGGGTTTCCACCCGACACAGATACTCCCAGGGAGCGGCGCGATGCCAAGCAGACATCAGCTGCACAGCTGGACCCAGAGGAGCCCGGAACAGCAGGCAGGGCAGGCCGGCAGGGCCACCACTGCAGCCAGGGACCGTGCCGTCCTTGCCTCCTGAGGAGACAGCGACAACAGAAAAAAGCCCAGGGAAGCAGCCAGGCTGCCTGGGACCGTCCCTGTGCTCCACCACGGGGGTGATGTTTGGTGGTGGCTCCTGACACCAACGCCCCTTGGGAGACAACAGCCTTGTCTGAGCGCGAGGAACTGGCTGAGAAAACAGGAGGCGCTCAGGAAGGGCGTGCTCCAGGCTGACGGTTTGTCCCCCGGGCTGTCTGTAGAGGCATCACTTCCCTATGTCACAGCATGTCATGGCTGAAGCGCTTTGCTGATAGCTGGAGTCACTTCCTTCTTCTCAGGGTCAGGGACAAGAGCAGTCGGAGGTGCCTGAAGGCACTGGGCCAGGGTACATGCGCTCCTGGAAGGTACAGGCATGCTGGAGGACTGTCAGGGCACAGCCACCCTACTGCTGTACAGACACATTTAGGCATCACCGGTGTACAGCGGTACAGGCACTCTGTTAGGGTGCTGTCACACTGTAGCCATTAGGCCAGGGTACAAGTACTCGGTCAGGATTCAGTTGCTGTACCTTGGTACAGGGATTCCGGGGGCACATGCACAGCTAGGGGCACCAGAGCATAGGGTCCAGCCTCCCTGCCAGGTAGAGGTGCATGGAGAGGGGTGTCACCAGGATACAGCTGTAGCCCCGGGGTGAAAATTATACCCTGGGAGAGCCACCGGGGTACGATCACACTGCTGGGACACAGGTGCTTACGATGGGGCACTGCCAGTGTACAGCTATTGAGGGGGAACAGCTGGTGTACAGCCGCATTCCTGGGGTACAGCCGGGACACCGCCCCACCGCCGCGCAGCTGCCGCGCCAGCGCCGGACAAGGCACGCCGCGCCCCCGAAGCTCCGCCCTCTTTCGGGGCCACGCCCCTTCCCCATACTTACGCCACGCACGGTCCTCCCACAGGCCACGCCCCTCCCCGCTTTTCCCGCCCCTTCCCGCTTTTCCCGCCCCTCCCCGCTTTTCCCGCCCCTTCCCGCTTTTCCCGCCCCTCCCCGCTTTTCCCGCCCCTTCCCGCGGTGGGGGTCGGGTGGGAGCTGCACTCACCCGCGGCGGAGCTGGGGGTCTCGGAGGCGGCGCCAGCGGTGGTCCCGGCCGTGGTCTCGGCCAGTTGGGTGGGGGTGCTCCCGGGGCCCCCCGTGCTGGTAACGGCGGTGGCCGTGGTGTCCGACGCGGTCCAATGGGGCTCATCCGAAGTGACTGTCGGTGCTGCTGCGGTGTGGAAAGAGGCGCTGCCGGTCCCTAGCGATGTGCTGCCAAGCAGTGTGGCCACGGCTGGCTCTTGGCGGGTGGTGATACCAAACGTGGTGCCCGCTCCGGTGGAGGAGAGAGGAGCAGAGTCGGAGGGAGGCAGTGTGTTCTTTTCGACTCCAAACGATATGACAGCCGATGCCGTACCGGTCCCCACAGACGTGACAGTGGTTGAATCAGTACCATTGGATGTCGTAGCCGCCGGAGCTGGTGTCGGGGTGCTGGTGGTGAGCCCTAGCCTTGTTTGGGTGGGCTCAGGTGGTACCGAGGTGCCATCGGGAGTGCTGAGGGCTGTGCTACCAGTCACCTGTGGTGTGGTCATGCTGGAGGCTGCTGGGCTGCTCCTCAGAGGCACAATGCTGGCTGTGAAAGCACCCATGGTGGAGGTGTCAGGGCTGGAGGGAGGGAGGGTGGCTGCAGTGACAGTAGGCGTGGTGGATGGTGAGAAGCTGCTGGTCTCCAGTGATGTACTGGACCTCTCCAGGGTAGAGGATTCAGAGCTGGAGGGAGGGAGAGTGGCTGCAGTGGTGGGGTCAGTGGTGGGCAGCAGTGCTGAGGTCTCCATAGGTGTCAGGGAGGTAGGGACACTCGTGGACATGGTTGCTGTCACATCTGTGACGGTAGTCGCTGCAAAGAGGTGGGAGAATGAGGTGTACAAGGGCTGGTAGTGAAAGGCTGAGACCGTGGCTGTGCAGCATCACCACCACCATGAGCTCTACAAGCTATGCATGAGCAATGGATCATCAGGAGTGGGACATTCACTGTCCTGCATGGATCCAGCATGTGGATGCCCTGAGCAACAACATGATTGTCAGCAAGGCAGGCCATGTAAATCCAAGCCCAACAAATCAGGAACAAGACATGGCCATCGTTGGGCTCAGGACAGAAACTCCTGTAGGCGCCAGCACTGAGACCCGTTTCACCACCTTCACCCACCCCTGGAGGAAGTCAGACAAACCCGTCCGACGGGAAGAGCCGTGCAGGAACTGGTGACCGTGAGACAGGCTGGAACTGCAGCAGCAGCGGTTTACACAAAGCTCCCTGCTGCAGATAGTCAGGAACTGATAACACCGGGTGTAAATAATGGCAAGGAGGGAACCAGCCCCACAGAGGAACAAATCCCAGCTCACAGCTTAGGGCAAGTCATTCTCTGTGAGGGGGTGAAGGATGCAGTAGGATAAGACCTACCCAAGCTTTGTGAGTTTGAGGCATGCAGGAGGAATGAGCCTCAAGTTTATTCCCTGTGTTTGACTCAACACTGCTCTTGCTTTGTGTCAAGTGCAAACATCACGATGGCATTTGGAGTTTTCCAGGCCCACAACATCCTGGTGATGCTGCCATCCAGGCAGGGCCATTTTGTGCTTCTGGGTAGGTCGTATCAAAGGCAGTGAGCCCAGCAGTGACCAGTGTTCAGGAAGGAAGTCAAACTGTGACCAAAGCCTTCTCTGCTTGGATGGAAACCCACATGAGAGGCAAAAGAAGTGAAGCCAAGCTTGTTGCTTCTGTGTTGCAGAGCACAGTCCTTTCGCCCACCGGAACGAGGCCGAGATATCAGAAAGCAAACAGCACACACAGTGTTCTACCTGTGTTGGTGAAGCCATGCCGAGGCTGCCACCACCACCCTGGGGAATGGTGCTCCCATCTCAGCACCCACCCAATTGATAGCACAACATCCCACTCAGCCCTTACCCAGCGTGAGGTCCAGCACGGCAAGGCTCAACAGCAGCAGTGGCAGCCCTCCTCTCTGCCCAGCCATGTCCAGAGCCAGCACCCCCACTCCCTAAGTGGGGACAAAGTCCCTGCACTCAGGGATACAGGGCCAGCGAATGGTGCCAGCAGTGGAACTACGGTGCCGAGTGACGTTTGAAGGTGGCAGGAGCCACTTCCTCATTCCAGCGGGCAGGGAGAGGAGGCACTGGCGGGCACTACTCCACTACTCCCCTTTCCCGGGGGAAGGTGCTGCACCGATGTCCCCGGGGCACCCGCGGGCGCCGCGGACATCGTCACAGCACCGGCCCCCGTGTACACGGCGGGCGGTGCCAGATGATGGAGTCCCTCCCCTTATCCCGAATCCCTGCCCATTTCCACGCCTTTAACAACCCCCCTACCCCCCGTGTTGTATAACATCCGGAGGACCGCGTGGCTGCCAGGTAAGGACCGGGAGGGGCAGGGTACCAGCATCCCGCTGGCTTACGGACCGGGATGGGTAAGGCACCGGGAGCTCAGTACGGTCCCGTTTCCCTTCGCAGCTGCCGCGCGGAACCACGCTGCTCTCGCTGCCGGCCCGGGTAGTGCTAAGGATGCGGCGGCGGCAAGGGAAGCGAAAGGCCTCGGCCCCGGAGGAGGATTTACGCGTGCCTCGGAGGAGGACGGAGAAAGAGGAGGAGGTGCAGGAAGCCCGGCAGAGGGCGGCCCCCTCCGTGCGAGAGTTCAAGTTCAACAAAAAGCGGGTGCGCCTCATCTCGGAGGGCTCGGATCTGAAGGATGATGGTCGGTGCATCCTTTACTGGATGTCCCGGGACCAGCGGCTGCAAGGTGTGAATCAGCAAATGGGGGAGGCTGGGAAGTGGAGCTTCTATGGGTGGCGAAATCCACAGTCCCTTCCCACAGTAGGCCTTGGAACTGGTTCCCCCTGTGCAGGGGAGACCCCATCTCCATTCCCTCAGTAAAGCATCCTCCCTGACACTGCCCCATGTGCTTTCTCCCCAGATAACTGGGCTTTCCTCTATGCCCAGCGCCTGGCCCTCAAACAGGAGTTGCCTCTGCGTGTCTGCTTCTGCCTGGTGCCCAAATTCCTGGAGGCCACCATCCGCCACTATGGTTTCATGCTAAGGGGTCTGCAAGAGGTGGCTGAGGTATGACTGCTGCAGGGATGTCCATGCTGAGTGGGACAGGGGTCCTGAGGGAGGGGGCGGAAGACTCATCCTTTCAGTGGATGGTCGTGGGATGTGGTCTGCAGGGGTGTGAACCCCCCCATAGCCTTTTCCCCCTCACTGCAGGAGTGCACAGAGCTGAACATTGCATTCCACTTGCTGCGGGGCTACGCCAAGGACGTGCTGCCTGCATTCGTGCTGGAGCATGGTGTTGGTGGGCTAGTGACGGACTTCAGCCCCCTCCGCCTCCCCAGGCAGTGGGTGCAGGACGTCAGGGAGCGGCTGCCAGAGGATGTGCCATTTGCACAGGTGGGTGCCTGCACTCTGCGAGGGGAAAACTGGCTGGAGAAATGTGGGAGAAACTTGTCTCCTGCGTTCTGTGCCTGCAGAGGTGAGCCGGAGTGACCTGAGCAGGGAGTGTGTGTGTCATGTCTTCGGGACCATTTGCTTCTCCTGCTCACACCCTCCTCCATGGCTTTGCTTTCCAGGTTGATGCTCACAACATCGTGCCCTGCTGGGTTGCCTCCCCCAAACAGGAGTACAGTGCCTATACCATCCGGAGAAAGATCCAGGCTCAGCTCCCTGAGTTCCTCACGGAGTTCCCCCCTGTTGTTCGTCACCCATATTCCCCCTCCTGCCCAGCAGAGGTACCAGCAGCAGACACTTCCGCACTCAAGGCCAATCCTAGAGGGTTTTACAGCTGTTTTGTGATCCTGGGAGAGGATGGCAGGGAATGGGGACAGTGACCTGCCTGAAGTGGGCAGGTGATGTGGAGATGGCAGTGCCCTTGGGGAGGTTGGTTCGCGTCTCATTCATTCAGGGCAGGTCTAGTTAAGAGGAGAAGGCTGGCATGAGCTTGGGACTTGCTGGCTGGGGACACCCAGGGGATCTAAGACTCAGGGCAGCCCTGGCTGAAGAGCATCTGTAAATGCACTCATGCTGCTTGGTCACTGCCCAGCCCATTGCTTGGGAGGCCTGTTATTCCAGCTTGGAGGTGGACCATACAGTGAAGGAGGTGGAGTGGGCGACCCCTGGGACAGCTGCGGGGCTGGCTGTGCTGCAGTCCTTCATCAGAAAGCGACTGAAATACTTCGGCTCCCACCGGAATGACCCCAACAAGGCTGCGCTCAGCAACCTGTCCCCGTGGTTCCACTTCGGTGAGTGCCCCAGGCTTTGCAGTTGGCAGCACAGCTGAGCACGGTGGCTGGGACTGGCAGCCTGATTTCCTCCCTCCCCACGTCCCCAGGCCAGGTTTCCACCCAACGAGCCATCCTGGAAGTGCAGAAGCACCAGCACAAGTACAAGGAGTCAGTAGACGTGTTTGTGGAGGAGGCCGTGGTGCGGCGAGAGCTGGCTGAGAACTTTTGCTACTACAATGAGAACTATGACAGCGTGCAAGGTAGCGTTCTGGTTTGGGTGGGCAGCACTGGGGCTGACCTGGTACCCAATGGCTGGGCTGGTACCCAGCTTGGCAAACCTAAGACTGACTTGGAGAGGGGCTGTGAGGGCACTAATTGCTGCCATTCAGTCCTTCTGAAGGTAAAACAGGAGTTGGTAGATGCCCTTTTCAAGGTTGATGTCCCCTGGGCATAGTGCTCTTCAGTAGCTCAGTTCTCTATCTCTTCCCCAGGGCCCTGCAGGAGCTGGCTGCTCATCATTGCTCCTTATCTCTCTTGCTCACAGGTGCCTATCCATGGGCACAAACCACCCTGAAGCTCCATGCCAAAGATGAGAGGCCTTTTCTCTACAAGCTCCAGGAGCTGGAGCAGGGGACCACACATGACCCGCTCTGGAACGCTGCCCAGGTACTGCCCCACATCTCCCTGACAAAATGCTGAGTCTTTTCCTGAGGGGCAGAGGTGAGGTGGCACAGACTGACCTGTCCATCTGTCCCTTTTCCCCCAGCTCCAAATGGTCCGGGAGGGCAAGATGCACGGCTTCCTGCGGATGTACTGGGCCAAGAAGATCCTAGAATGGACCCGCTCCCCAGAGGAGGCCCTGCAGTTCGCCATTTACCTCAATGACCGCTACGAGCTGGATGGGAGAGACCCCAACGGCTATGTAGGCAAGCAGCAGGATGGGGGCACAGCAAGCGGGGGGTCTTATCTCTGATGGCCAAGGGCTGTGGCAGGGGGAAGGCTCTCTGCAGGCTACCCAGGCCATCCTGCTTTACACCCACATCTCATTGCTTTCTAGATGCCTCCAAGCAGGGGCAATGCTGACGTTCTGTCCCCACACCCTGCAGGCTGCCTCTGGTCCATCTGCGGCATACATGACCACGGCTGGACCGAGCGTGCCGTCTTCGGGAAGATCCGCTACATGAACTACGCTGGCTGCAAGCGCAAGTTCGACGTGGGGCAGTTCGAGCGTCGCTATGCTCCCTGCACACTCTCCCAGTGACAGGCACAGCAGACTCCAGACTGCTTGTGCCCCTCTGCACTGGGGGCAGATGTGCCAGTGCCAAGGTATGGGCTCACACCTTACACCACAGCCGGGGATCACCACAAATGCTGTTGGAGGGCTCACTGATGGTGGCAAGCCCCGGGGTTTCACAGGTCTCTTACCCCCTGCTCAAGCTGCTGGAGCCCCATGGGCTCACCAGGTCCCTCCTGCTGCCCCATCTTCAGTGTGCCTCTGCCTGCCCAAAACCTCTTCTACAACCACTGTGTTTGGGTGCAAGCCCAAGTTGCTGTTGCTGCTGCTAGTCACAGCTTAGATTTAGGCTGAGCAGGGCTTTTCTGGGGAAAAACTCCTAGAAAGTGGCTCCTCCTGGTGTGCTGCAAGGCAGGGAAGCCTTGTTTTGCTCCATGGAGAGCTAGCGCTGTGCTTGCACAAGCATCTGTCAGCAGTTGTTTTAAAGTTTACAGTTTGTATCTATCCATCTATATATGTCCTGTGTCTGTGGTGTTTATGTGGTGATGCACAACACTGCTGCAAGCGACAGAGATCCAACAACAATGGGACACCCAAGGCCATGCCTGCAAAGGCAGACCCAGGGAGAGACAGACCATACAGGGAGCCCCTTACTCAGTGTTTTGTACTTCCTGCCCTGAGTCCAGTGGGCAGTTTGCAAGGAGAGGCCACAAACCACATGGATTAGACCCAGTGACATCTGGCAACGCACCGCCAGTTGCACAAGTTGTCCCCCCTCTGCCCACTCCCTCCCTACCCCAGGGGCCAACAGGCACTGCAGGACTGACCCCAAGGGCAATACACCCTGCTACAACAGCTGAAATGATGCCACAACAAAACCAGGCCCATCATTAACTTAGTTTATTTGGGATGGCATTTTTGTTGCCTCTCTGTGCAACAGTCCCATGGGGAGGGCTCCAGGTAATGGCCAGAGCATTCCCTTGCTCTCTCTTAAAAAGAGCTCACTGCCTTGGCCACTTCCAGTGTTCCTTGCAATGGTGAGTGCTGGGCACAATCCTGCCCTGGAGCCCTCCATCGAGTTTGCAAGTCCCACTGCTTCCAAAGTCCACAGTGGAGGGTGGAAACCACAGATAATCCAAAATCCCTTCTCTCTTCTTTAAATGTACTCAGTGCTTCTAGAAGGGGACATGGGCAGCCTCTCAGCTGCTGTCCCATGACATTAAAGTGCTTCAAACAAAACAGGATGGATGAAGGTGTGCTGCTGAGCCAGCTCCAGGGAAGGGGGTGCCAACTCTGGGCAGCAGTGTGAAGGCTTGGCTTGCTGTTGAGGACAGACAAGACAGAGGTGGACCAGCATCTGGCAGCCCCATGGCTTGCAGAGACAGACAGTGAGCAGGACAGCAGTGGCTCCCCTGGCAAGAAACAGAGCAGAAGCAAGAGAGGAGGCAGCAAACACTCCAGAGAGTGTGTGGGGAGCTGAAGCCCCTTTCCCAGCTAGACCTGGCTTTGCCAGGATGCTGCGAGTCAGGGAGACATGCTGTTGTGCAGCAACGCTCCCAGCCACCCTCCTTCACCAAGTCCTGCATCCACCTCTCCTGGTCTCAGCCTCTCTCCCTGACCCTGCCACCCCTGCAGGGATAGCCCACGAGGGGTCACACCCCAGCCTCAAGCCAGTGCTTGTGCTGCAAAAGCCACTGCCTCTAGGTGCCTTCTGCCAGTGTATTGCTCTACAGTTCTTCAACACCCTTCTTGCACATACACAGGCCACACCATCCTTCTGAACACGCCATGTCCTACCCATGCCAAGGTGATGCTGGACACTCACCTGTGCCATGTAAAGCATTCCCCTGCAATGCAGGCACCTCCTCAGCTGACTGCTAGCCCCAGAGCATCTTGTACTGCTGGGTCCGACCCTGCGAAGCTGTTGGTTGTGGCAGGCAGCTCTGTATCAGCAAGGGACCAGCCCTTTGAAGCACCTCAGTGCCAAACCCTCTCCCCCATGCACCCCCCATTGCAAGCAGGCTGCCTGGCCACCCCACTGCACTGCACCTGGGAAGCCTTGAGGCTTTGCCTGGCTCAGGGACATCTCTCCCAAGTGGAACAGGAGATGTGCTGGGAGAGAGGACTCCTGGCAAACAACAGCTCCCTCCAGGGCTGAGGAACCAGGAGCAGGACAGGCTTGGAAGTTTTATACCTGTGAGCCCCAAGCAGAGTCCATGTCCCCTAAAGAGGCATTTCAAGCAGCACCTTCCTGGGGGGAACACACAGTTAAAAATACAAACAACCACATTAAAAAATAAAACCAAACCCAGCAGATTAAAAACCAAAACCCCAAACCAAAGAACAAACTGAGACAGGGGCTCAGGGGATGTGGCTGGAGGGCTGAGCCTTCACTCACATCCCAACAGAAGGCAGCTGCATACAAGGCAGGTCCTGGTGCCACCAGTGAGGCCCCGTATCACCCTTAGAGAAGGACGTGCCCCCCAGGGGGACAGACAGGCAGAATGAGGAAGTGGGGCTTACTGCCTTCTCCAGCCATGGGGATCTGCCCCTACAAAAACCTGGCAGCACCAGTGCCCTTGTGCAGCTTTTCCAGGGGCAATGCACCTCTACAGCACATGTGGAGGGCAGGGAAAGCAGCTCAGCACAGATGGCACAAAGAGACAAGGCAGGAATCTGGCATTTTCACCACTGCCACATCCTCTGCTCTGATCCTGGAGTGAGAACTGCTCTCTGGCAGTGTCGCAAGCCAAATTTGAGGCAGAGAGCTGTTATATGCACATCAACCCCAAATCCCCACTGTCCCTCCATAAACACAACTCCCAGCAGCAAGATACAGGATCAGAGGACTTGGAGAGCTGATTCCCACCTCCAAGGACCAGATGTGGCCAGAGATTCCTAATATACAGTTGATGAGCAGAAAGTGCTGATCCCCCAGGGACCCTGTTGGGGAGCAGGGCAAAGGGACCGGCAGCACAGCCCTGCCTGGTCCAGCATGAACAACTGCTCAGAAAAGGCCCCTGTTCTGCCTGTGAGGCAGAAGCAGTTGAACTTCCCCAAGCAAACCTGTGAGCAGAACCTGGAGCAGACCCAGATAATGGAAGATGTCCCTTCCCCAGCCCAGCACTACTGCACGGGAGGAAAACAGATCCCTTCAAGACAGTGCTCCAGCCTCCTGACAGTCCTCCTCATCGCCAGTCTGTGTGCCTCAGTCTCTGGTGATGAAATCCATGCACATAAACCCACGTTCTGCTCCTCTGCTGCAACATTCATGTAGCTACCACCACCTCTGACTGCTCCAGCTCCTCTTCGTAGTCCGAGACATAGGACTCCATGCTCTGCTTGGCCAGCAGCTCTCTCCGGGCTTGAAGCCGCTCACAGCGGGGACAGCGGGTGGATTTGAAGCAGGATTTGTGGTAGCAGGCTTTGCACTCTGCAAAGGAAGCATGACTGAGAGCTGGTAGAGGCTGACACAGACTGCCTGACACTTGGCACCCTGAGAGAGGGATGCTCCAGACTTGTCCAGGAGGACTTTTCAAACCAAAGCCATGGCAGAACTAGCACAAGATGCAGGGGTCCAGCGCTGCTCTGGAAGCAGCAAGAAGACAGGCTGCAGGGTCCCTGAACTGGCTTGTGAAGCCTTTGGGAGCACAGGCAGGAGGCTGCCTCCTCCACATAAGGTCCTTCCCCAAAATTTCACGATTCTCCAAGGAAACAGTAATTCTGCCCCAAGGTTTCTCTGGCACTGTGTCTGCATGGTGTCAGAGTCATTTCAAGCCAGTTCAGAGGCTGGCTCCAAGCTGCAGCAACAAGCTCTGCTTGGCCACTAATACTAGGCATTATCAAGGATTACACCTGAAGGGAACCTGTGGATTTCCTGGCAAGCAGGAAGTGCACAGAGACAAAGCCTTTAGCCTCTCTCTGCTCTAGAAGGTCGGCTCCAGCCATCCAAGCAAGGGCAGGGGAGCCGTGTGTCCCACAGCCACAGCAGAAGGAAAGCCAAGGGACCTGCTTGCTGCAGTCACAACCCGACTGCATGCTGCCGCCTGGGTAGGGAGCACACAGCACGGTCAGGAAGGGACCTACATGCTCCACCACACCAGCAGCTCTAGACAGACATTGTTATAATGCTGATCTACTACTGTGATAACGTGGTGCAGAGACACAGGCCATGCACAGAGGCACCCCGGTCTGGCTGGCCCTGGCTCTACACCTCTTGCTAGCACAAATGCCACTCAAACCGGAGGCAGACCTTGGTGGCCTCAGGGTCTGTCCCCTCCCTTTTTCTCCGCACCATCTCACCTTCACATGTGCTGCACTTGTTGAGCTCAAAAGGGAAGATGATGTCACTCTCATTCTGGCAGAACTCACAGATGAAACCTTTGGCTTGGCACAGCTGGAAGGAGAAAAGGTGAGGAAAAAGCAGCTGAATGCTTCTCATCTCCCTGGCAAGCAGGGCAGGAGGTAGAGCAGAGCCGGACAGGAGGACACGGTGCCCTGCTCTAAGCATGCAGGACAGCCCTTCCCCGGCATGGAGCATAGCAAGACAGAATCAACATGTGTTAGGGGTGGGGGAGCCAAAATGGGGAAACAAACTTCCTGTACATGACTCAGTACTAACTCTGTGGAGCAGGCAGGAACAGTTAGCATTGAATCATTAATTTGGTGGCTGTCCCACATATCAAAGGCCTCCCCATCAGTTATCTTTGCAGCAAGATGCTCCCAAGGTGCTCCTGAGGGTGCGGAGCCATGCATGAGGCAGGAAAGGGAGGCCTTACCATGCACTTATCAACGTGCAGACTGCCTGCCTTCAGGAGCTCAGTCAGGCAAGGCACCAACTCCCCTTTCTTTGTGGCACTGAGGTCACGGAGCGAGTAGAGGTGTAAATCCTCTGTCAAGTGGCCAGGAACTGTATCAAAGGAGTCAAGGAGGCTGCAAGGATAGAGAAACCAGAACTCAGAGCAAAGCAAATCCATTAAGCTCCTTTCCACTGCTTCTGCTTTCTTCCTCCCTCCCCTCCCTTCTCCCTCCATTGCTCACTGCACAGCCTGCACAATCCCCAGTGCAAATTGTCATGGGACAGAACCAGAACAGCAAAACAGCTTCGTCTCACAGCCTGGTACTCACTCTTTAGCTAGCCGGCATGTCTTAAACATGTTCTTCATGTGGAAAAGCTGGATTCGCAGCAGCTGGAGAGGAAGGGGGGACACAAGAATCAGTAAACAGAGTACAGTCTTTGGCCAAGCAGGTCTGCCCAATTTCCTGTGCTGGTGAAACAACCACTGCTCCTCAGCTGCTGCTCTCCCGCTACCAAAGTGTTTACACCACACAGGACAAAATGAGCACAACAACCATCACAAGCTCCAAGAGATAAACTGAAGCCCAGCTGGACACTAGGCAGAAATTCCTTTTGAAATGCCTCTGTTATTGGACAAAGAACAAGAGGTGAATGGAAATCCGTGGTGCCAAGGTTTTAAGCCTCAAAACCTGAAATATCTGCTTCTCCACAGCTTCCCTGGAACGCTGTTTACAATGAACAGCCACTCACCTCACCCAAACCCCACTCAGGAAGGTGTGCAAAGGATCTTACCCACACTTGGTTGAGAGACTTCACTTTCCGGTACAGAGCAGGATTGATATCCTGCACGTTGAAGAGGGGGTCACTCCAGATCTTACTCAGTAGGTCCTTTGAGAAGTTGCTCACGTAGTACTTGCTGAAGTCCCACTTGCGCAGGATGCGGCTGGGGATGACCATCTGGGCATTCTCATGGCAGCACTGGCAGAAATACTTCCCCAGGTACTCACAGTACCGCAGTCTCTTGATGTAATCTGGGCAAACCCAGGCAGACAGGGAGGTCAGCTGAGGCATAGGCTCTGCACAACCACCTACTGGACTCCCAACATTGCCCAGCATTTCCAGCAAGCAAGGAACCTGCTCGGAGCTACAGGACCCCAAAAGATGACTTTGCCTTAGAAGAGTCAACATCCGAAATGCCCTTCCCAAAGGACAGGCTGGCTGCTCTTTGTCTCTACCAGCCCTGTGACCTTCTGAAGAAGGAAGCTCCCCTGTGGATGGTGCACACTAATATATTTGCAGGCAAAGCTGGTAAAACCACCATATCATTTTGCCCAGTGTCCTTGTCCTGAGCTCTGCCACCACACACCCACTGTGTGTCTTTCCACTTGTTCACAGTATTCCCCATTCCCCAAGTACAGCTCATGGTCCCAGCACTCACCAGGATCAGTCCGGATGCCACAGCCTGCACACCGGTAATTCTGCTTGGCTACACCCACCTTCCTCCTGCCCAGAGACAGAAGACAACGTGCATGAGTCCAGCCCTGATGGCACATGGCACCAGAGGATGGGCACTGGCACAGGGGTGGACAGGAGATGGCCACATGCTTTGCCACTCCAGTGTGGACAACAAATCCAAGGGGAAAAGCCCTGTTGTGCCCTGGTGCACACCAAAGGTGCTGACCACTGGCACTGGCTCCATCTCATAGCACCAGCTATGGTAGTGATCAATGTGCATTTATCGGGCTAAGAACAGGGAAGTCCTGGTGGTCAAGTAGGAAGGAGAGGATAATCAACCTTGGTGTTAATGGAAAAGGGCTGGAAAGGGCAGGACCCTGGAAAGCCATTGGCAGCACAGGTCCTTACGCTGGGGCTGGGTGAACATTGAAGATGATCTGTGGTCGTGGAGGGGCCCACTCCAGGTTTCCGCGCACCCGAATCCTCAGCTTGTAGATGTCGGCATGTTCTCCATCATCAGGAGAGATGGGCAGAGAGTCGGGGATGGGTAGGAGCTGGAAGAAGCAGGGAAGTGGGTAGATCCCTGCCAGGTACAGCAAATCCAATGCACCTGGCTGGCTTGCCAGAAACCTCTGGAAAACTGCCAGGCATCAAGTTGCTGCTCCAGCTGAACAGGGGCTGGAGGAGGGATGTCCCCAAGGATGTGAGCACTCTGCTGTTGGAGGCTGTGGTGGCAGAGCCCCACTGAGCTGAACCCCAGAGCCTGGACAAAACCCCTCCTCCAGCTCCACAAAAGGATCACGAGCAAAGCCCCTCAGCAGTAGGCAGAAGCCAGGGATCTGGGGAAGATCAAGTACTCACAACCCTACCTTCTGTGGAGCATCATGCTCAGGGACCAGCCACTCCAATTCAGAGGCAGCTGGGAGCTGCATGCCCTCAAACTGCTTCAGCAAGCCCATGGCCACAGCCTCCGCTGAGTTGGAATTGAGGAAGGAATGGGATCTAGACAGTGAAGGGGACGGTTAGTACCAGGTCTCACAGCTGTGCTCTCCTCAAAACCCCTGATGCCTGTCCCATCTCAAGCTGAAGATGCCCCCTTCAACTTTGGTACCTGATTTCTGCACTGCTACACAGGCCTGCAATTGAGATACGTTATTGATTTCTATCTTTGCAGCTGCCCTCAAGTAAAGCTGGCTAATGGCACAACAATTATTTAGAAAGGCAAGCAAAACATATCTTACTTAATAAAACCTGTGCCTGTTTGCAGGGGAAGCTGCAAAGTGAGAGCCAGAACTGCTCTCCCAGTACAAACCTACCCAAGAACCTTCCAACCACAGACACGGCTTTGTATCTTACCCAGCTAGCAAAGGGGTCCCTGCATCCCATTAGGGTTTTGCTTTCAGAGCATTAACAGCAGCAGTGCTTAGAACAGGTGGTGATTCCCCTCCCCACAGCACCCACCTCATCACCCCAGGGCAGTACCAGGAAAGGACTGAGCACTTCAAGTTTAAGCTGCTGCCACACTGCACAGTCAGTGAGCATTGCTGTGTGCCAGCAGTTCCACCTCTGGGTCACAACACCGCAACAAGGGTTGGAGAGAAGGTGTCAGCACCACGTAGTGTATCAGGCTATCCCAGTTGAGAGGAGAGAGGCAGGGAAGGATCAGAGCCAGCAGCAAGCCAGCAGCCAGTCCAGATGCTTCAGGTTATGCCATGTCCTCTCCCCAGCCTCTTACCTACCAGGAGGTGTGGGCCTGTCTCCTGACACTTGTCCATATCATATCTACCTCATGAGTATCCTGATCATCCCAGGTGCTGCTTACCAAATTTAAGACTAGAACCTAGTGCCTCACTGCTAAGTAAAGAGAGGGAGAGAGGGAGGGAAGGGGGGAAGAAAGGAGGGAGGGAGGGAAGAAGGGAGGAAAGGAGGAATGTCCACTCCAGTGCAAAACAGGAGCTGATGAACTTGGAAGAGCAGAGTTGGGCAGGAAAGGGAACTTGGTAACAAGATGTCTCGCCACAAGCCGCAAACGTACATGGACTCTGAGGAGAGAAAGGGCTTCCTGCTGGAGTCTGGGTTCCTCTTGATGTCTGCATCTGAATCACAAACAGACAAAGTGGAGCAGATGGGGCAGGGCAGGGGGATACACTCATTTCAAACCAAAGCTTCATTGTAAAACTCATCAAGCTGTTCAAGAGCACGTGAAATAACTACAGCATCAACTTCTACCAGTGAGCAGCAAGGAGAGGTGCAGTCTAATCAGTCACCTGTCAGGAGTTTCAAGGGAGACATGGTAAGATGCTGTGAAAACAGTGAGCCTGGGGCTTGGGGGAGTTGAGTGGCTGCTGGTCACACACCAAGTCCCAGCAGCGAATGGCCTGAAACAGTACACACACAGGAGCTAGGAGGACAGGACAGCAAGGTTAGGAGGACAGGACAGCAAGGTTAGCAAGAAGGTTTAGTAGCTCTCTACACAGTATAGATGCTGCAGGGGATTAGCAATGGGATGCAGACCACTTCTCTCTACTTGACTACAACCTGTAAGATCAGACAGTGGCCATGCCTCAGCTTTTCAGTGGCTGCACAGCCAGGGCTGGTAGCCTCATCCAGCACTCCAGAAACATGTCAGCATCTATGCAGGAAGTGGGCTGGCCCTATGGGTGCCACATGCTCTGCACAGGCCACAGGCCCATCTACCAAGGAGGGGGAGTCCAAGGTAAGATGCAGGAGGACCCTGGGGTCCTGCTCCCTCCATCAGCTCCCCAACAGCCCTGGGCTGCCCCACATTCCTCCTCGGTGCCAGCCTCAGGTGCAGACAGTACCCGATGGTACCTTAATCACTCATCCTTTCTTTCATTCTGGCAGGTTAAACCCTGACAGGGAATTTATCTCAACAGTGGAAGGACCCTGGGACAGGAGACTCTTCCAGCAGTACACGGTAGGCAGAAGCAGGCAGCAACACTGCTTCATTGCAGAAGGACTCCCAGAAAAGGGAAGAAGGACATAGAAGGGGAAAGTACTATAGGTCAGACAGTACAGAGACCAATGCCACAACCTTCAGCCCAGTAGGTCTCCTGTTTTGTACCTCTAGGGAGCTCTAGCACTGGGGTCTGCAGTGACCCTACCACCCCCAAACACAGGCTCGCAGCTTTCCTACCCAATGGCCCAGTGCCAGTACATGGTCCAACAAAGAGTCCATCTGCTCCTGGCCAGGCACCAACCACACACTGGGGCCAAGGGAATCACAGTCTGGCTGACTGAAGAGTGTCACCCCAGAGCCATTGGCTCCCTTAGGAAGAGTGGGGCTGCCCTGGCAGCAAGGGGAGCAAGTTCCACTCCTGCCCATAAATTTACAGACTCACACCAGAGGAGTCCAGCATGGATGCTTGACCCTCCACGTTTGACATCCATTGCTAGAACAGAACAGTAAAGCATCCTAATTCTAAGGAATCCACATATCTACATCATGCAAATAGACTTCTAGCTGCACAAAACAGGGAAATCAGGCAAATATAGCCTCCCGACTACGGAGGGCACTGGCTAGACATACCTGCCATGCCCTGGTGCCTTTGGCTCTGCATAGGAAGGTGCTCCGTTGTCCTGGAGTACAATGAACATGAGCAAACAGCGGAGCACACGCAGCACAGTGTGGGCTAAGTGTTATGGAGAAGAAGAGCCAGCACACTTTGGCACTGGCATCATCTCAGGGATGGCAGAGGGAGCCAAATCTGACCCCAGGCTCCCATGGGGGCTCTCACTGGAATGCTGCCACCACTCACTTCCCAACCTTAACTGCAGACACTCCTCAAAAGCCTCCAGCTAGCTGCCTGAAATGCTTCTGCTGCCAATGCTATCACCAGGTGGGATAGTCTCCAGAAGGCTTGTGAACAAACACAAACCCAAGGACATTACCCCAGTCCCTGTATGCCAGTTTCAGGCCAGGATGAGACCCCCATGGATCAATCCCTGGGCTGTAAACACAGGACACAGTAGGGCTGGTGGGGAAGCTCTGAGCACCAGCATCTCCAGCACGAGCAACATGCTGGCGCCAAAAAACTGACAGGAGGGATCAGCAGCAGCTCACATAGGCTGCTCCCTTGCTAAAGCAAACAGGGGACACATGAAGGTTATTCAAATGCAGCCAGAATACTGGAAGGATTATGTAGTAGCACTGTAAACAATAAAAACACTAAGCAAGATCTGGCTGCACATGATCCTGGTGTTCAGGGCTCCAGTGTAAAACAAACTGCCTGTGCCCTGTCTGCTCTCACCACTTCTCCCTCCAGGACTTCCTTCTGGAAGGATTCTTCTCCAAGCCAAATCTGAGCAGGATGGCAAAGTTTGGCTGTGGTTCAGATCAGAGCAACAGGGCAGCAGCCCTGCCAGGACAAGCAGGATAATGCTCCCCAAGGCACCTGTAGAGGTCTCTGTGTTTGTTCAGCTTAGGCTCAGCCTTCAGCAGCTACAGAACCACAAAGCTGTGCCATCACCCTGCCAAGCCCTACCCCACTCAAGACAGGTCTTCACCACAGCCGGCTTGTTTGGTATATCTGAAATACTGTATGGCAAAACAAGCTGGGGGATGGAGCCCACAGCAGAGCTCCTCTGCCTCCTCTCTGCTCCATTCTGTATCATCCTGCCATAGCTTCTCTTGGTGATGTCTGGATGATACTGTTCACAATCCCCACTGCAGTCAAACCAGGCAGATTTCTGAGCAGTGTGCACATGCACACACACACAGCTTGCACACAAACACACACGTGCTGCAGAGGAGCACTGCGGTGTACTACCTGAGAACAAGGAAGCCATTGACACTGAGAGGCCGTTCTTGGACATTTGAATCAGGTTAGATCCATCGTTACCATCTGCATAACATGGTGATGACAAAATAGTTGACTTCAGTGCTTCAGCCAGGCCAAAGAGACAGGGCATAATACAAGAGCAGCACTCACACAAGAAACCCAGAACTGAATTCACACACCCCTCCTTGGGCTTCAAAATCAGGCCAAAAATGTAGCCCTCAGTGACTGAAAGGAGAGCTTTGCTATATCCACAGTTAAGAGACAAGAAATTTAAGCTGGAGAGTGGAGAGTGCTCTGTCTTCTACGATTTTATCTCCTTTTTAAAGTCAGTAAGATGAAACTACTGCTGAGAAGTCAGTCATCCACCTCAGAGGATAAACAAGGGTCTGAAGAAAAGAACACCCAGGGACCCCGACAGGTCTCCTGTGGGCAATAAGCTCAGCCACCCAAGCTGCCAGGAGCAGAACAGAGGTATTGTAGGTCAGGATGTGACCAACACCCACTACTGCCACCCAAGAGGTAAGTAGTCAGAGCTACAGCTCCTTCTGCCTGGGGATGAGGGGAGCAGGATGGCAGCTCTCCCAGCTGTCTCTAGCTGTGACAGCCACTATGTGGACCAGGCAATGAAACAGAAACCTACTAGCCAGAGGCACTGAATGCTAGAGAGTTAGAGGATTTTGAAGGAAAGCTATGCCACCACATGAGGGAAACTGGTTGCTCTTCTCAGGCTGAGAATTCAGCCAGTTGTTTGGGCAAAGTCATCCTGAAGTGAGAGGGATGGGCTATTTTTCAGCAGGACTGACTTCAGCACAACCACATCAAGGGGAAAGCTGTCCCTATGCAAGGAGCAACACAGCCATTCCCTCCTACCTCGAATCTCGTACTCTTCCACATCCTCTGCAGAGCCAGAGTCAGAGAGTCGCATGGAGCCATGGGAGCTGAACTGGGACCCGCTATCTGTCACCACAAGACCTGGGAGAAATGCAACACAACCAGGCCATCAATGGAAGTGGTCTGAAGGGTCATTGACAGCTAAGGGACAAGTTGATAGCCAGGCATGGCCAGGGCAGGGAGGGACAGAGGTCAAGGCTGGAAAACACTATGGGTTCAAAATCAAATTACATTCCATAACTCAGTGACAGCATCACACAAGGGTTACATCATTAGTCCCATTATGATCTTCAGTAGCAGCAGAGTTTCACAAATCTCTGCAGCACCTTTGTAATCATGACTGTTTCTCACAAATGGGCAGGAAGGCAGGATGCTATAAGGTCAGGCAACAGACAGAAACCCCACATGCTAATAACTGATGAGCCCAAAACACATCACCCACTGTCTGAGCCCATCCCCTGGCAGGTAGGGTACAGGTGCCTGGTGCGGATCTGCTGGCGCCGAATGCGAATCTTTTGTTTAAGCTCCTGGATTTCCTTGTCGCTGTCTTCCTCCTCCTCCTCCTCCAGCTGTCGGCTCATCATGTTGCATTTCATCAGCTCAATGGCAGCGATCAGGGACTCTGAGATGCTGAAGTGGGCATTCTCCTGCAAGGCAAGAGCAAAAGTATTCAAGGCTGTAGCACAGAGAAACTAGGAAGACATGGTAAATATCCTGTCTCCACCTATGACAGCAAAGAACTTACTGCTCATGGAGAGTGGTAGGAAGATCTTAAGCCCTGTCAATCACACAAAACCTGACTCTTCTAGGAGGACCTAGAAACTAAAGCCTTCCTGGGCACCAGAATACTTCTACAAAGAGGTTGTGCAATAAATCCACTCCGAGCAGTCAGCACATGTCACGGAGGAGCCCTAACATGTTGCAAAGCTGCTGTGTATATGCTGTTTGGGCAGATCCCGGCTGCCAGACACCATCACAGAACTTAACCTTGAAGTTCTGTGTGCACACCTCTGTAATAGGAAACACTATGGCATTATCTTCCCCACAGAGGAAAGTATCACTGAACCTGCAGTAAGATACATTCTCCAATGCACAGACTGCTGCTGCCTCCCTCACCTTCTCCAGGTCTGCACAGCTTCCAAAGTCCTGCTCAGAGAGGTAGCTGATGAGGGACTGCCCTTCTGAGGGTCTTCTGAACATCCCTTCACCCGAGCTCAGGTACTGTCCAGAGTCTACAAAAGCAAGAGACAAACATATTAGGGAGGCACCTGCTGTTATCCCCCTGCTAATGAGCCCTGCCAGTGCCCAATCAGCATCCCATAAGAAAGTGCCTAAAGCTGAGGCCACCGCAGCCTGACCAGGAGCATGCATCCCTGATGAAGCTGGCTGTACACACCATATTCCATGTAGAGTGAGCTGGGTGTGCTCAGTTCACTGCTCTGGGTAGAAGCAGAGACTGGCCTTCTCCCTCCACTTGGATCATCGTGGGACTCTGGAAGAGAAGACACCAGGCACAAATCAGTATCCCAGAGGTGCTCAGCCACTGCACAGGGTGAAATGAAAGGGGCTCAGCATCGCATGGGCAGGCACAAATGGATGGAAAGCACAGAGGGATATCTTTCTGCTCCATGCAATGACTAGGGGCAAGCCCAGGAGGGGACAAAACTAGAAGGCATTTCAGGCAGGAGAAGAGGAGGGACAGAAAGAAGGTGAGATACTCATGAGATGCCACAGAGCAGTAAAGTCCGGAGCTGCCTTCTCTTTACTCCCTAGCAGAGCTGGGGGACACAACAGGCTCCAGCAAGTGCCTCTTGCATGCCCTTTCTTTCTGATGGAGCACCTTTAAGAAAAGAGCTATGTCCAGGGTACTGAATCATGAGAAAGGGGAAACCTGAGGAGCTGAGGGATATGTGGGGCTCCCAGCCCTGCAAAACAGCCCAAACAACTAAAAGGAGGCATCTGAAGGACATGCGCTTGCCCAACTAGAAGCCAGGGTTCCCTGGTCACCTGTAGTCCTCAAGGTGACCTGCACAGGCTGTGTGCAGGGCACTGCCCTGTGCACACACTTGTGGTGCAACTCTCTGCCAGGCTGAACTGGCAGGGACTGTCACGAGCTGGTGTGACCAGAGACCAGCAATGGATAGTGCTCTATGGAGAGCCACAGCCCCAGAGAGCACCTGGATGACCAAGGACTACTGAGGGAGACTGAAAACACCCTGACTGAAGCAGGACAGGAACACACAGGTGTGGACAGAAGGACTGGTGCCAGCTGATATCCTGACATGCTGAGCAAAACAGAAGGGCAACCCCATCCTCTCAGCTTCCTGCTCCTCTTTGTTCCCAGCTTTGTGCCATAACCCTGACGTGGCTGGAGGCTCCTGAGCCCACCAACACCAGCACGTCCCTGCAAAGACCATGAAGCAGGCACCAGGATCAGCCCTGGGATTAACCCACCTGACAGGCTGGGTGACAAAGGAAGCCCGCTGGGGTGGGAGGCTCCCATAACTAATCACAGCAGCCTGGCAGAGTATCCTGCCGCCACCTCAGCCCTGCTGAAAACCAGCACAGAAACCACCTCGTGATCACCAGCCTGGGGAATGCCACATACAACAGAGCCCACTGCTGAAGGGTAAAACAATGCAGTGCTCAGAATCCTCTGCTGGGGCAGGACACAGGGCTGGACACACGTGTCTGAATGTCCACTACCACTAGAAAGGAGCCTTTGCAACTGCAAGAGCACTCAGCACCCAGCTGTAAGCTTGACAAACCCACTGCTGCTGTTCAGTGGAGTACAAAAGAAAGCAGCCCATTTTTTTAGAGCTCCTGACTCTTTCTGCATGTGGGGGAAAGGGATGGCAGCACCCCAGCACCTCAGCTTGAGGGAAAACCTGCCCCAGGCTCAGCAGATCAGGCGGAGTCCTGCCCTGGCTGTGGGTGCAAACACAGCTGACTGGGATGTGGCTGACCTCAGCCAACATCAAACCTCCAAATGCCACAGACCCACTAAATGAAAAGAAAAATAAGATGTTCAGGCCTGCTTAGCTGCCAGTCCTTACTTGCTAAGTGAGATATGAAACCTCTCCTGGCTCCCAAGGCAGCAGGGTAGAGGGAAGAGCAGAGGATGCATCTCAGGGACTTAGTGGCCAGCACTCTGTAACACCATGTAGGGGAGCTGGGTGCCCTTCTGAGTCTGGCCCACTGTTCCCAAAATCCAAGCTAGGATCTTCAGTCAGGTCACATGCATAAACCTGATTGTGCTTCAAAGCATCAGCTGGGACACAGAGAAGAAAGATTATTTTTTTTTTTTTTTTAAATGAGCACTAATGGATTGATGGAAATCCTGAACTTGATGCAATGATCACTAATGAAGGGCTGTTACACTGGCTCCCAAACCTGCCACTGGATCTTCTATTATAATGGTGATATCCCTGAGGCCTCCTGGGCAGACAGAGAAGGAGAAGGGCAGCATTAAGGGAGAGAAAACAGAGACAGACTGGTTACCACTCAGCAAGGGCCTCCACTTCTCCCATGAAGGCAGCAACAGTGGGGCAGACTCCCAGACTGGTTGTCCTCTCACATCCTTCCCCCCCCTACTCAAGCACAGGACCCAGCAGGTTACCAGAAGGATGACATCCTACCAGTAGGATGAGCCCAAGCTCCAGCTCAGTGCCCTGCCAACCATGGCCCCATGCCCCAGCCAGGCAAGGCCAGTGGGGAAGCAGGACAGTTAATGCCATGCCATTGCTGGCATTTTCTAAGTTTTGGTAAAAGCTGCCAATACCAGTAAGAGACTGGCCCAGGGCATTCTGGGAGGCAAAAGGTCAGCCCATCGTTCCAGTGTAGTGCAGGAAAGTAAGGGCAAAGACCAAATTTACCAACCACTTGCACACTGTTCCCCTCACCAACCAGATCCATGGTGTCAAAGGGGTGGCCAGCATGAGCCTCCCAGTACCGGGGACTCCCATACCCCAAAGCCATCCCAGAAAAGCTCCTCCATTACCGTGCAACTTCCCCGAAGCCACGTTCGTGTCAGAGTGTGAGCGCACGTGGCTCTTCTTGAGGATGCCCTGTGTAGCTGATGACTGTCCTTCTGAGAAGCTGGACCGGCGCAACAGGCTCAGGCCCCTGCTTCCACCTCCACTTGCCCCCTGCTCCCCCAGGGATGAGACCGAGTCCAGCTTCTGGGAGCTGCTGGAGGAGAAGAGTTTGGAGCTACTGCTCTTGGTGCTGTTGGTGCTAGCACTGCTGCACGCTCGGCCCCGGCGGCCCGAGTTCCCAATGGCCAGGTACTCTGGCCCATCATTAACATCGCTCTGTGGATCATCCTGACTCCCCATCCAAGTGTCCTCACTCTGGCTGGTGGTGCTGGAGCTCATCTCACTGGCTGGAGAGAAGGGGTCTTTGGGTGAGGGTACATTGAAGTGGGTGACAGAGCTGGGCTGCTCCAGAGGGGACCTGCCCTCACTGAAGGAGGAAGACTGGGTGGACGGGCAGCGTTCCTGGGGCTGGCTGGCACTGAAGCTGATGGAGTTGCTCGCTGATCTCCTGTCTGGACAGAATCAGGAGCAGGATGTCACATACCCTGGCACAAGCAGAGCACCCTATGTCTTCACGCCAGCATGTCCACACCCCATGAGCCCATTCTCACCAGGGATCTCCCTCCCATTGCAGGCACCCATCCACCACAATGAATCAAAAAGCAGAAATAAAAGGCAAAGTCTTTTCTGGGTCTATCCTGAACTTCCAAGCACCCCTCATTACCTGAGAGGCCAGAGGAGGCTGGAGAATGAAGGCTGGAAACGGACCCAAAGCAGCGCTGCTGCATGCAGTCTGCAACCGGAATGTATGGGGATGCGGGAAGGGCAGTCAGGCTCTGACTCTTGGTCACTGGAGGTGGACCATCACTCTTCCTGGTAAGCTGAAGAGAGGTGGCATCATTAATAAATTAGCATTTACAGGGCATTTACACATCAAAGGAGCAGTAAGGGAAAGGAATCAACTTGCTAGTGCCTGGTCACCAGCCAGCAAGGATGTGGCAGCCCTGAGGGCAGGAGGATGGGGAGGGAAAAACAGAGGTGCAGAAGGGAAGCGGCTCTTTGTTTGCAGTTACGTGGCAGGCTCCCTTTGGGAAATTACCAGGCTCTCAGTGAAATGATCCAGGCAGCCCAGCGCCCCAGACAGATGGCTCTCATGTCCTTCAGAGTCGTGGTCACACATCTCTCTTGTACCAGCAGAAGGACCTGATGCGCACAGGGATGGCAGTGACGTGCCGGCCAGCTGAAAGAACACAGCTCCCATTAAATGGAGCCTCATTAATTGCTCTCCTCTGGGGAGCTCTGTGTAAAGAAAGCAGCTGTTGTTCCCATCCTCTGGGGAGGGGGAAGACGGTGTGGGGCTGCACGGGGGTAACTGGCATCACCAGCAGGAATGGGCACCCAGGTGTCCTGGGGTGCTGCCTGTCCCTCGGATGGTGGCTGTCCCTCACAACCAGGCAGCTCTGCTCACTGGCCCTGAAGCCTATTTGAGAGGGCTTCAGAGGTGCCTCTTAGAAGGAACCAGTCCTCAGGTCCTCATACTCAAATCCTCGATGTCAGCCAGAACCAAGGTGCCCCACTACACAAGGCTCCACAAAGCCACCTCCACCACCCCGACCCCTGCCAGTCTCACACAGGCAGTGGAGGGATAAGTTCACTGCTCTCCTCCCCTCTTGGAGCATCTTCGGCTACTTCCAAGTCCAGCCCCTTGTCCAAGGGCTACATGTGGCCCAAATAAGACCTCCCACAAGCAGCCACAGCCAGCCAGCATCTGGAGAAAACCAGATGTAAAAGACAGGACCTCAACTCACCATGGAGGTGTCGATCTGAGCCAGAAGCCTGGGGTTGTTCTGCTCAACAGCCTCCAGGCACTGCAGCATGGCCGTCACGTGTGCGTCGCTGAGCAGGAAGGCAGTGTCTGGGGAGAGAAAACTGCTGCTTGGAGGGGTCCCTCTCATCTGCGTGGTTTGATAGTGTCAGTTCCTCACATTCAAACCATCTTTTCTACCATCCCACTCACTCCTATGTGGCTTAGAAATGCCACTAGCTAGATATTTTCCTAATAAGAAGGAAAAAGCCCATTTCTCTTTACCTGCATAGAATTTCCTGATGTATTGCCGGTTCCCCAGGAGTGGTCTCAGCTGTGCTGACAGGCAGTGGCACTGCAGGCTGTGCTGCAGCCACAGCTGTGCAATGGCCTGGTCCCCTGGGCCCTCAGGGTCAGGCTTACCGCTCTCCTGCAGGCTGATGAACTGGAAAGAGACACCAGGTACAGGTTAAGACAAGCACTGGAGCAGCACTAGTCACTGTCAGCGGGAAGGAGGACACATCCCAGCAGCTTCTTTGCCACCAGGGAGCCAAAGCACCAGGCAGGAGCAATGCTTCAAAGGTCAGCCAGTGACCAAAGTCCTCTGACAGCCACCAGCAATATGAATTTCTCTTGCATGTTTTCCCATATATGTGCCTCGCCCCTGACCTAATGGGACCCCACACTCCCAAATCCAACCTGACCCCCGTGGTGACGGTCATGTTCTTGCTGACATATTAACTGTGGAAGGTTATGGCAATGCCCGAGCTGCTGCAGCTTGAAGAGCTAGACTGTTAGAGATCTGCACAGACACATGAATCACCTCTGCGTACACACAAGTGCCGCTTGTGCCAGTTTCCTTGGTGACGCCTGCTGTACCCGGCCAAGCCAAGCTGGAGATTGGCCTGGGAGAAATAAGCAGCCAATTGTCTCAGCCCAAGCCATGTCGAGTTCCTGGGACGTGGCTTGTACACAAACACAAGGCTGCCTCAGCCTCCACAAACCATGGGACTGCTTTACTCCCAGCAGGCCAGCAGCTAAGGCACTGCTATCCCAGCAGTGAGGCTTGCAGCACAGCTACCCAATCCCATCCCTGCTGGGCACACAGGGCCACCCCCCCAGAACTCACCTTCTCCAGGTGATGAGCAGAGCCAGGACTCAGCCAGCGAATGTCCTTCACAAACTGCCAGTAATCCTTCTGTCTGCAGCACACCTGCATAGGACAGGCACAGTTAGATACCACCAGCCAAGTCCCACTTAAATGACATCTCCCATTAGCCCCTTGCCACAGAGGACAGCCCCTAAACCTGGCAAGGTGAGCCAGAAAACAGGCAAACACATCCCAGCAAACCCAGCAACCATTGCTGTTTTCTGATGCAAACCACCACTGAGGACACCAGCACAGCTGAGCATCCCAGGTAGGAAATTTGGCATTGCACTTCTATCAACTCCTTGCTTCCGTTTGCCTCAGCTTTATTCAAACACTGGATTATTTTGCTCTTAGTTTTTCTTGCCATTAAAGAGGAACTGCAGCAGAGTTGCTGTTTCCCTCACCACCCCCTAGGGTGTAAACACAACCCCAAAATATCTCTGTTCACCAAAAGACTGAATTGTTTTTCTTCTATCTTTATTTCCTCTTTCACAAGTGGCAGAGGAATGGGCTCTGTTTCGTGGTTTATTTGGCTGGGGGAGAGATGTTGGTTTGTTTTTTTAAGACTAGAGAACTAACATGGCAATTTTAGTTCTCTAGATTGAATAGGGTGTTGTGGTTTTTTTTTTTTTTTTGAACAGGTAGGTAAAATTCACTTAAAAGTTTAAAAAACTCTTTCCATTTTCTCAACACGTACATATGAATTTTTCCAAAAAAAGCTGATGAAATAATAAGCAAAATTAATTGTTTTGCTGGAGCAACTATGAGAAAACTGCTGTTAGGAAGCTGTATTTATGTGCCTCCCTTTGCAGCTTATATAGCTTGACTGGTGCTGCAGGTGCCCAGACATGGGAGACATTTCTAAGAGAAAGAGCTGCCTTTGCCTACCTGAAAAGGATTCAGGAAGACACCATTCTGCTTTGCAGGTCTGGCATGAACTGTTACCAATAGTCAGACAAGTACAAATAATTTAAATCTCACTTCCTGAAGCCTATTAATAGCACATCTATCAGAAGGGAGCACCGCACGCCTCAGATGAAAGGTAGCTTCTCTCTCTGTCGATCTCTCAAAGAAGCTCCTATTCCCTGGGAACTAATGGGATTAGAGAGGCACGGTAAAGAATGCTGACTGCAAATTTAATGAATCCAGGGAGCAAAGCACCATGCTGGGATGACATGCCAGCCTGGCTCTTCCTGGAGGCTTATTAGCTGGGGTGCAGCACTGCAGAGGTGTGGTTTTCCTGCTCCTGGCCCATGCAAGCTGCCTGGGGCTCCTCTGCATCCCTCTCTTGCCTGCATTGCTCTCTGGGCCCCAGAGCCAAGATGGGAAGCCTGCCCGCGGGCATGCCCTGCAGACTTGCTTCAACCCTCCATTGTAAATTAATTGTGCTGGTAATTGTAAGCTGAAAGGGAGATCTTCAAGCCTCTGTACACAAGTGGGAAAGAGAAGTTCTCCCAGGCAGCCATGAAAGGGGGAATGGTTGTGTGAGTAACTGCAAGGCACAAGAGCCTGGAAAGAGATCCCATTCACAGGAAGCCAGATTTGGCTGCCAGTTTCTGCTACTAACACAGTTAACCGGAAACAGTAAAGATGCAAGGTTTTCTTGCCAGACTTCGCTGCAGAGTTGTCCAAGTGCAGACAATATGGGGTCAACTCATCACAAACGCAACTTTATCACTTGGCTGCAGCAGGAGGAAAGGAGAGAGGGGCTGACCTCAGCGCAGGGGCACAGGTACTTAGAATAACTATGTCAAAGGTGGATGAGATAGAAAGAACACACACTCAGGTCCCTCTGACAACCACAGCACTTGCCAGGCAAGTTCAGTTCCAGCTTCAAGCATTTCCCGCACTGCTACAAGCATTGTACCCACTCCATGCTAGGAGCACTGAAGCGAGCTGCAGCAAATAGGACGGCCCCACTTGCTCATGACAGGCACCAAAGCTGCTACAGCAGTGCTGGCAGGACAGAAGGCTACCTTGTCATGGATGAGCCCATGATAGAGGATACTATGCATGTCTCTGCAGAGCCGTTCCAAGCCACCATACTTGGACCAGACATTTGGGTTGCTGGTGGACACCAAACCTTCCACTGTAGTCTTCAGGTTGCCTAGTAGCTTCCAGTGCTCCTTCCTGCAGAGGAACACAGCAAGTTGCATCAGATATAGAGCAAGAGGAGATTCACAACAGGATCATGGTACTGGTATCTCCAAGGAGACTCTGGTCAGGCTGAAACCTTTGGTGGTCCAGAAGCTAGCAAAGGTGAGCTAACACTCTACAACTCCTTGTGGTCTCCCACACATGCTTTGTGGACAAGAGGCTGTATCGTAATGATTCTTGTGATGACTGGTAGTCACCACCAATGTGGTCTCAGAAGGCAACCAGAACAAAGACTCATGGTTCCTGCAATATGCCACTTGCCTGGTACACACCAGCAAAGCTGAAGGACATTTTTCCAGCCAGCCTCTTGCTTGTTTCATTCACAAGCTCTGTCAGAAACTGTTCAGAGCAGCAGCCCATCAGGAGTACAGCAGTTGTAAGGCAAAAGCATGATGTCTGCCCCATTCAAACTAGTTGATGCCATGATTCTATACAGCAGATACTGGCCATGCTGCAGCCACATTTACAGAGAGCAGCACGCCCTGAGCAATATGTACTGCACCAAGCACTCCAGCACTATCACGATGCAGAGGTGCACTACTCCAAGGCTGGTAACTCTTCACCTGCATCTCCATCTGTACAGCTGCCCTCTGGCTCCTGAGCTCCCGTAGGTACAAGTTGACTTTCTCGCAAAAGCATTCATCATGTTCCGGACAGAGATTAACAAACTGCAAACTACAGCTGTACTCAAGAGCTTGCACAGCATTTCTCATTGGTACGACCCACCTCAGCCACCCTCCATACAGTAAGAAATCACCATGATTGGCTATAAAGGAGGAGTGACAGTGCAGAGAGGTAATATCATTTGCCTATGCAAAAGCAACTTTGGGGAAGGAAGCTTTGGACAACTAAGGTCCCTGCTCAAGCTCCTTGACTATGTTGTCAGAGGAACAGCAGCTCTAAGAAACATGTATTCAGACAGAAGCTACTCTTTCAGAAGCAGCAGGAATGTTGCAATGTCTATATAGGGGTGTAAATACCAAAAAAACTGCCTCTGCAGGGTTTGTAACAAAAGCACCCAAGGTGATAGCTTACAATGAAAGTCCAACCTTTCATCTTGCAAGAAACAAGCCAGTGTTTCAGCAGTTAATTCCTCCCACAGCCAAAAGTAAACTGAACTTCCAAAGCAAAAGGGGAAAAATATAAAATAAAAAATAACATTATTTAAAACTGCTCTTTGTAGATGAAAGTGTGGGCTGCACACTTCTGCAGCACAGAGAACGATACTAAAAAATAACATAATCCTGGTATTTAAAACCAACCTTTCCTTGCCAATATTATCTTTTTGAGACTTGTTCACTATTGCTAAACTATTGACCAATTTGGTGGCCTTCTATGATGGGGCTACAGAACTGATGGACAGGTATAGAGCAGTTGATGTCATCTACCCGGACTTGTGCAAAGTGTTCGACACTGTCCGACACAACATCCTTGTCTCTAAATTGGAGAGACATCAATTTGATGGATGGATCACTCGGTGGATAAAGAAGTGGCTGGATGGCCGCACACAGAGAGTTGTGGTCAATGGCTCAATGTCCAGCTGGAGACCAGTAACGAGTGGTGTCCTTCAGAGATTGGTGTTGGGACCGGTCTTGTTCAACATCTTTGTCGCTGACATGGACAGTGGGATTGAGTGCGCCCTCAGCAAGTTTGCCGATGACACCAAGCTGTGTGGTTCGGTTGATACGCTGGAGGGAAGGAATGCCATCCTGAGGGACCTTGACACGCTTGTGAGGTGGGCTGATGCCAACCTCATGAAGTTTAACCATGCCAAGTGCAAGGTCCTGCACCTGGGTCAGAGCAATGTCAGGCACAGCTACAGGTTGGGCAGAGAAGAGATTCAGAGCAGCCCTGCAGAGAAGGACTTGGGGGTGTTGGTTGATAAGAAAATGAACATGAGCCGGCTTCAGTGTGCGCTTGCAGCCCAGAAAGCCAACTGTATCCTGGGCTGCATCAAAAGGAGCGTGACCAGCAGGTCGAAGGAGGTGATCCTGCCGCTCTACTCTGCTCTCGTGAGACCTCACCTGGAGTATTGTGTGCAGTTCTGGTGTCCTCAACATAAAAAGGACATGGAACTGTTGGAACAAGTCCAGAGGAGGCCATGAGGATGATCAGGGGACTGGAGCACCTCCCATATGAAGACAGGCTGAGAAAGTTGGGGCTGTTCAGCCTGGAGAGGAGAAGGCTGCGTGGAGACCTCATAGCAGCCTTCCAGTATCTTAAGGGGGGCTATAGGGATGCTGGGGAAGAACCCTTTATAAGGGACTGTAGTGACAGGACAAGGGGTAATGGGTTAAAACTTAAACAGGGGAAGTTTAGATTGGATATAAGGAATAAGTTCTTTACTGTTAGGGTGGTGAGGCACTGGAATAGGTTGCCCAGGGAGGTTGTGAATGCTTCATCCCTGGCAGTGTTCAAGGCCAGGTTGGACGAAGCCTTGGGTGCCATGGTTTAGTGTGAGGTGTCCGTGCCCATGGCAGGGGGGTTGGAACTAGATGACCTTAAGGTCCTTTCCAACCCTAACTATTCTATGATTCTATGAAACTGATTAAGTGAACAAGCAGATCATCAAATATTGGGTCTACTTCAGGCTCTCCGTTCACTCCCTTCACAAGGTCTCCCCAGTGAAACCTCACCACTTTCAGTGCCCACCTAAACTTAAACAGAAGCCAGCCCATCCCACCAGCAAAGCCTGTCACCCTGACAACACAGGAGCTCCAAAGCAGAGCTACATGTAGATGTATATATATGTATGTATATATTTATGATGTACTTAGGCTAACAAGCACTGACAGGGCTTTATCTCAGGAGATTTTATCTCCTTATCCTGAAAGAGATCCAACTTGGGGAGACACAGAAAACTGATACAGCTCTTCTAAATTTATGGGCTGTTCCCATCCCTGCCCTGAGGGATGCAGATGCTCTTTGATCGGGGACTGTGGACACCCAGAGCGGCATCACCAGTCCCCAGCCAAAGAGCATTTGCAGCCACTGAGCTCAAAACTTCACCAGCTCCTCCCCAGGATATTTCTGACACTCAAGAGTTAGGAAATGCAAGTGAAAGCTCAACCATGCTGTTGGTCTTCCAAGTAACTGAGTCAGAGGAACTCCCTCCCATGCTCTTTCATGCTAAAAAGCAAGGCGATGCACCCAAGGATGTGGGGGTAGGACATGCAGAGACGTGCCTTTCTAAACGAACTCTCTCATTAAAGGAGTTGTGAATCTCCCCAGAGGTAGGAAACCAGGGTCCAACAGGCTGGAGTCACAGCTCCCTCCTAGCACAGGGAAACTAAGGTTAAGCGACCCTCAAACAAAATAACCTCAAAATATTAAAACATTGAACTCAGAGGCACATAGGGAATGAGCAGCACAACAAAAGCAACTTTGCAGAGGTGATGCAGAAGCTACCAGAAATGAATTAAACCCCTGTAAGACAGTATGGATCCCATGGGACTTCCTGGTGCAAAGCAGTTCACAAGTTGGACGCACAAGATCCTACTGACACTGAAAACCCAGCTGTTTCTGGGACGGAACACTGTGCATGCTGAAAATCATGCAGTGACATAAGGTTGAAGAAATGAAGACCCATACAGCTGGCTGCAGGTGGCAGGGAAACCACATTTCAGCTTTGACTGGACTTGTGGGATAACCCCAAATTAGCGGCAGGGTTTGCTGCCTTCCCATTGACAGAGCCTGAGCTTGGGCTGCCAGGAGGGATGGAGAAAGCCTGAGCCCAGCTGCCCACAAGTTCCCCATTTCAGCAGGTGTTCAGAGCAATATTAAGAAATCTGCTTGGTCTTCTCTGAATAAAGAGAATTCCCCTTCACTAGTGCTAAAGAAAGGTAAGGCCACTTCGTAATCACATCATAAAAACTTACAGAAGAGCAAGACGAGTGGGGTTTTGTGTCCCACAGAGGTCACAGTACGCGAGCAGAGCAAGAACTACATGTGCTTCTGTTCTCCTGCTCTAGCAGAACCTGGCTCTCCCAGCCAGAATGGTTGACTGTGCTTGCCGGGGCCATCACTGAGACCTCAGCTGCATCGCTCTCCTTCCTTAAAGACAACAACCTCTGATCCAGCCTCTAATTTTAACCACCAGCTCTGTAAACTCGACACTGGGTCTCCTTGCTTTACCTCCACAAACTCTACCTTCAGGTACAGCAACATCAACCTGCCATCAAGAACTGTGTTCAGCATAACTGAATCTTTTGCACTGAAGCAATAGAAGACAGAATACAGCCTTGGAGCAAGAAATGACTTAATGCCTCTGCTGATGACAACAAGAGGGAAACGTTGCTTGCTCTCCCAAGGCTTTCTCAGCCCCTCCATGCCACTGAGGCTAGGAGCTTCTTTTGGTCCAAGGCAGCAAAGGTGACCCACAGCAGAGGCAGAGAGAAATGCTGTTGACTGAGGTGAACTTCTTCATTTAAAACAAAACCAAACCCTGGTTACTTTCCAAAATAGAATCACACAGCTAGTTAGTATTAAAAATATAAAAATAAAATAAAAAAGCAGTCAACATGTGTCTGTGTCCTGCAGGAGGTACCTAACAGGCTGCTTGAACCCTGTCCTCTACCTAGAGAAGGCTTTCAATCCTTCTTAGCACACTAAAAAGGTCAGGCTGAGGATGGTGAGGTCACGGAGGGACTTCCACCAGATCTCCAAGGACATTCCCGTGCTGTCAGTTCCTCCTGCAGATCCCGCAGGCACTGCGCAACCCACTGCTGCGCACACCCTGCTCCCGTTCTCACTATTCCCGGGTCTCCCAGACAACCAGCAGCCCCTTCCCTGGGCTCCCCCACTGCTCCTCCAGCAGGCTCAGCGCTGCTGGGGAAGCGCATTAGAAGGAAGGCAGGTTTCGTGCAATTCATCTGCAGCCATGGGGAGTGGCTGACAAGGCCGAGGAAGCCAGGAGAGCTCTGCCAGCCCGGCAGATCAGCCCTGCAGTGCCTGGATGGGAACACCCGAGCAGGCTGGCAGGGAAACAAAACATAGGGTGGTTTGCAACAGTGCTAAAAGCATTCATCAGTATAAAACAGGGGGCACAACCACAAAAGGCTCCCCCAGCAAATGCAGCCCAGAGCTGCTGCTTGCTGGAGCACTCTTGCTCTGCACTGGCAAACGATGAGGGAAGGAAACAGGGATTAAAGGTGGGTTTTAGCCTTCTCCCAGCACAGCATACCAGTAGTTTCACCTGCTTGTCCTGGTGAAACCTCCCACAGGCAGATGACCACAAAACCATAAATCCAGGATACTGTCCATCAAGCTTTGATCTGCATGGGACCTTGCCTGTAACTTGTGCACAGGCAGCCAGGGGCAGTGACAGGCAGAGCAGACCCCCACGGCAGCCCATCTCCCTGGGACCAGCCACTCACCTTCCTCCAATGCTCCCAGCAAGGCTTCCTTTAGGAACCTTCTCCTCAGGCCCTGCTGATCCTGGGAGCTGAGGGCAGCAGCTGTCAACCTGCCCAGATGACAAGGGCCCCTCTGCTCCCTCCCAGCACTGCTGTGTCCTCCACACCACCCGCCTGAGGCACCGAAAGCCCTGCTCTCTGCCCAGCTAACCTTCCTGCTGCGCCTCAGTGGACATCGCTGTTACAACCCCTGCTCCCCAATGCACGCCAAACCTGCTGCATAGCAGGAGAGACAGCAAAACCCAGTGCAAAATCCTTGCTCTCCTCTCCTGTGCTGGCAGAAGGACGGACTTCAGCAAAATAACTTCTGTTTCTGCATTTCCTGTGATACACAGGAAGATGGCTCCAGTGAGCTCTACCCCACTGCTGTCAGTCACAGCCACAATCTATAGTGAAATGGCACCTCACAGGGAATTAAACTGCTGAACCATTTGCACAAAGGACAATGAGGCTGTGCATGGCCCATGCCAGGATCCTCCCCAGCACATCAGTGATAGCCAGGAGCACAAGCAGGCCCCCTCATATGTCAGCTCCAGAGCGGATGATGCCTGCTGTGTCCCTGGGGGATTGCTGGGGGTGGCACCACCTCAGCCCTATTAATAACACAATGATAGAGTCTGGTAGTGCAGGATTTTCACTTGTAAAGGCAAGAAAATGCACAAAGACAATCTGGAAAAAAAAAAGAAATGAATGCAGTCGACTCCTTTTACCTTTCTGAACCTGCTGGGTCTGAAGTGTTAGCTAAAGAGGGAGAATAGCTTGAACCATGCAAATCAAAAGGTTTGCCCCAAACCTGTGCTGTAGCTTTAAAAGCTACAGCAGCATTTTTCCGGCTGATATTGCTAGCAGGAATAGAGGCTGGCTGAGCCCCTCAGATAAGGAATGCTTGTCTCCCATATCAAGTTTCAGTGGCTCTCTCCTCCACAGCCAACACTCCCTTTTCCATCCGACATCCACACTGTGCCTGTGAGCACCACGGCAAAACTGAAGCACAAAGCAAAGGCTGAAGACATGCAAAACCCTGAAGTAAACAGGACTTGTCATCAAAACACCTCTAGGGAGCAACCTCTGCTGCTTTTATAGATGTCAACAAGAAAAACCATGCCTAAAGCATGAATGAAGACCACACAGCCACTCCTGCAGCCAGCCATGTGCAGGTGCAGGGCCTTGCCTTTAGAAATAGAAAGAAGCTGGGGATTTCTTTTCAGCACCCAGAAAGGGCAATGCAGCTGCCTGCCAGGAGGGTAAGGAGACATGATCCAAAAGCAGCAAGCTGCAGAGCTGCCAGGACAGCAGCAGCACAGCGTCAGGGCGGGATGGCGTCACCCTTAAAACAAGGCGTGTGAAGCAGAGACTTGGCAGCTGCCTTCTTGGCCATGTCTGATGGAGAGTGGCTGTCTCCACCATATTGGAGACAGAGTACAAGGTTCTCAGGGTGTACATCTGTGACTGTCACTGCCAACAGAATCACAGAATGGTTTGAGTTGCAAAGGACCTTAAAGCTCATCCAGTTCCAACCCTCCTGCCATGGGCAGGGACACCTTCCACTAGATCAGGCTGCTCAAAGCCCTGTCCGCCCTGGCCTTGAAGACTGCCAGGGATGGGGCAGCCACAGCTTCCCTGGCCAACCTGTGCCAGTGTCTCACAACCCTCACTGTGAAGAATTTTTCCCTATGTCTAATTGAAGTCTACCCTCTTTCAGTTTAAAGCCATTCCCCTTGTCCTATCCCTGTATGCCCTTGTAAAAAGCCCCTCTCCAGATTTCTTGTCAGCCCCTTTTAAGGCACTGGAAGCTTCTCTAAGGTCTCCCCAGACCATTCTCTTATCCAGGCTGAACAACCCAGCTCTCTCAGCCTGTCTCCATAGGAGAGCTGCTCCAGCCCTCTCGTCATCTTCGTGGCCTCCTCTGGACTCACTCCAACAGCTCCACATCCTCCTTATGTTGGGGGCTCCAGAGCTGGACACTGTACTCCAGCTGGGGTCTCACGAGAGCAGAGCACAGGGGCAGGATCACCTCCCTCGAACCGCTGACCACCCTCCATCCATCAGCAAGATGCCCGCTCAGTGCCAGGGGCAGAGCGGTCCGCTAGTCCTGGGGTGCAATGTGAAGCACTCGGCAGCTGGCCCGGGCTGTCAGCGCAACGCGTGGCTCTGAAACAGGAGGGGCCGAGCGGGGGCAGCGGCACGCCCTGCAGCCGCCCCCCCCCCCCCCCCCCCCCCCCCAGCAGCACGGGGGTTGCCGCGGGTCCCGGGCCCGTCCCGCTCACGCCCCGCGCCGCCGTGTCACACACGCACACGTGCCGCCCCCCGCCGCGGACACACCTGCTCTCCGCGTGCCCCTCGCGGGGACCGACCTCCATCCCGGGCGCGCGGCGCCGCCACCCGCCGCCGCCTCGCCGCCGTCACGTGGGGGCGTGCGCCCGCCCCGCCGGTGGTGAACTACATCTCCCGGCATGCACCGCGGCCGCCCGGCAACCTTCGCGCGGCTGGAAAACCGGGGCTCGCGCCCCGCGGAGGTGGTGGCGTTATGCTGTGGCCGGAGGTTCACCGCAGTTTGCCGCCCGGAGCTTTGTGCTGCCCTCGCTGTTCTCTGCGACAGCATGCCCCCATGAGCCAGCGCCCTGCATGACTCGGTGAGAAGGGAGCAGTGGGCACTATGGGTTCCCGTCAGGCACGGCCGCTGGCGCTGAGCGGGGCGGGCCGGGCCGCCGGCGTCCTCCACCCCTGTAGATGCAGGTTCTCACCTGTGTCTATAACTCACCCCAGGGTGAGTCTATGGCTGCTCTAGGTCCCTGTAGCGATTCGCTGTGTCAGCGTGAAATGTTGAGTTGCCAGTCGGGTTATTGACAGCCCTCCGAGTAAAGCGTTTGCACTGGGGTGTAGCTGCACCACAGTGAGTGCTGTGGTAACCGCTTGACAAATCCTGCATCAGAGGTGCTGAGGAAATTGTGATGCTGAGAAAAACAAACAGGCAAGGTGTCCCTGAGAGACAGCTCATGCACATGTGGAGACAAACAGGGGTTTCTGTTCTATCATCCACAGTAAAGTGTATGTGAAAAATACTGCAGAATTATATGTACTTTCCTCAAGGAAGATTGACATGAAACTTGGAAAAGATAAAAATGATGTTGCCACCAGTAGTCTGAGAACAGTCACTAACAAATTATTATAGGAGACAAAACCCAGATATGTCTCCAGGTACATCTGATGCCTCAGAAACCAAAGGTAGTCATTAGTACAGTAGAAGCATCCTATATCTGTTACTTCTAACAAATATGTGCTGCTCACTGATGCTGCATACATGAAGACAACCCACCTCACCTGACATTTTCTCTGTATTTTACCGGTACAGGACTTCAGCAGCGTCTGGGAGAATAGGGCTCTACACTGCTATTCTAAAAGCAGTAACAGAAAAAAATAACAAAAACTAGTGGGTTTTTTTGTTTGTTTGTTTTTTCAGAAGGTGCTTAATTAAGAGCCTAGGACTCCCCAGCCATAGTAACTGTGTACAGGTGTGGAACAACAGCTTCCAGCTGGTTGTCCATTGTGCAGAAGTTTTCATGCACTGATTGGACGGGTGGAAAGCACTGGCTGTATGTGCCATGTCTGGTGTCAGGGCACTGGGCTATGCATTAACTCTCACAGTAAAAATAGTGGAGGAAATCAAGTCGTCAAGACTATTGGGATCATTGTTAGATGATCATGCCTGGTGAAGTGGAGCATGTAGACGAAGCTGCTGACAGATCTCATTTAGCTCCTAAATCAGGAATTACAAGATTCTTCTGGCTCCACAAGTTAGAGGTAGCATGGATATTGCTTAACAGCAATTTTCAAATTCTCTTTCTTCAGGAAAATCTCTTCCCCTGCTTCATTACTGTTTTGCAAGTTACTTACAGACACTGCTCACTTAACTATTGTCCATACCTTTGTCAATTTAGAGAGCATATAAGAAATAATTCTGTCAAGAATAAGCCCAGTCACCAAGAGCTTGTAGTCACACATGGATGTGTAAGCTTCTGGGACTGTGCTGAGGTTCAACTGAAGAGTCACCTTCCAGTATAAAATTTGAGGAGTGCCTATAGAGGTCAACAGTTGTAAATGTAGGAAAGCATGTATATATCCTTTTGCTAAACAGTAGCAAAATCTGGAATCTCGCAGACCTGACTGCTGTTCAGAGAAGATTTGGGTGACATGAAGTCAGTTATCAACTCAATGTAATTTCTTTACTCATCAAAAGAACTTCACAGGGAAGGCAGGCCTGGAAGTTAATGGTAGTTGCTAGACAATTTCATGTGAGGAATGAGAAGCTGTTTTTCAGAGGGGTAATGCCCATGCCTCTAGGGAAGCAGAGACTGGGATCAATGCAGGTGTTCCACAGCTGAGGACATACAGATTGGACTAGACAGTCCCCTCTGGCTTTAAATCTACATGTGCATTTAGTATCTGATTCTTTGGGCATGGTTTCTGCTTGGTAATTTTATGGCTTCCTCCTAAGAATTTTAGCCAGGATGTACAGCAGGTAACATCTGGTCTGCAATTCCCCCAAGATGTATCATAACAACAGGGGTTACTGGGCAGCCAAGTCATGAAGTCTCATTTTTCTGAGGAGACAATAACTGTCAGTGCCACATGGAATCTTTGTTGCTTGGCTGGATGCTGACACAGTCCTGAGAGCCAGGAAGAAAATCTAGAGCTGATGTCTGTACAGTTGTCACCATGATCCCCACAGCATTTCAGCCATTTTCAATACAGAAGAAGACACTCTTCAGGATCAGAACTTCTGTGTTTTTTTCTGTTGTGCTGAGAAGCAGACAGCTGGTGTCCTGTCTGGGTAATAAATGGGAACCATGGATATGGTACAATCTGGATTTTGTCTGATTTCCACCTGTCACGAGGGCAGGCAGCATCTGCCACCTTTGCAGTTAGCATATTTGTTTTGGGTAAACAGAGCATTTGCTGATCAGTGTGACACAGTCACCAGATGGAGCTGTACCCTACAGCATTACAGGAATTTGATTTGATGTTTTTAAAATAATACCTCTTGTGACAGCTCTATTATTAGTATTTATTGGTAATCTGGTGATAGCATCTTTGCTTTACAAATGAGGCCTGACTTTAAGAACCTTAAGTCCCACTTGTCATCAATCACTTGTCATCAAATCCCACTTGTCATCTGGAGGAAAATGCATAAATTACCAAATCTGTGGCTCCAGGACTCCATGTCTGAACTTATGCTGCACATGGAGAACATAAAGAAGAAAACAGGGTGCCTCCAGCACTGTGGTCACGAGCTGCTCTTGCTCGAAAGAGAAAATCTCTCACTAGCTGAAGATCAGTCTCAAGAGCTGAAGATGCCATGTGACAGTAACTGAGACATTCACTTCTACGTAGTAGAAAGCAGCAAGAGGAGCATCCAGAGCTGTTATTAGCATTGTTTTAAAAGGGAAGAGATGCATAAAGAGCATAAGCAGAGAGAGCAAAGCTTTGTCAACAGTGTTGCACAGCACAGGGCGGTGGCCAGAAAACCTCAGCTCTCTTCTCATTCTCACTTTTCTTGATGGAACTCCAAGAAGGATGTCCGTTTCTGCAGTCAGGAGCAAAGCCCTCCATTTAGTATTATTAGGTACTTATACTAGGTATTAGGTATTAGTATTATTTAGGTATTTAGGCACAGATGCCTCTGAGCATGGGACAGAGCTGTGCCAGAGACTGCACACACAGGGAGCTGCTTGTGGGTACTCGGATTTGCCGCAGAGTATTTGTTCTGTCAAATGAGCATGTGAAGTACATGGGCAGTTAATGAAATGCAGGAGTGTCCCTGTTGCACTGAGTCATGCGTATGGAAATATTTATTCCTGTCCAAGGGTATTTGCAATATAGTCCCTGGAGTTGCAGCACTGGAGGCAGTTAGTCAAGCCCTAAAACAAGCTGTCCTTCGGTCATGTTGCAAAACCAGCTGAAGGGCAAAGGCAATCAGCTTTTGAATGGCAGCCTCAGCACAGCTCCAGGATGAAAACTCGAGGAGATGCAGGCAGAGATGCCAGGTGACTACTGCAGGTGGGGGAAATGGGTACAGATCCTATTCTCACCATTTACTGTCTGGCTTCCAAAGGCAGTCTCTGCAATCATGTGGTTTGCACACCTGCTCTTTCCTTTACTATCTCTGGAACCCACTGCCCAATTTCAACCAGCTATGAGCAAGATGTAGAGATTGCAAAGCTAATTGCCATCCAATGCTTTAGCAAAGATAGCGTTGCAGGAGGAAGGAGCCACTGTGTAAAAGAGGTAGAACTCAGCCCTGTTGCAGCTCATTCAGCAGCTGCCAACTGACCACTAGCTATGTGTGTGCTGTTGACCCAGCAACAACAGTGCCTATATGTAGGCACAGTGCATATATATAGGGGAGGAAGGAAAGGCTTCACTAAATTCATTGCTAAAAAATACCAAGTAGTTAATTTTTCTGAGTTTCTGAATCGTGATTCTGACCAAATGTGGGAGAAGATAACCCTGAAAAGAACCCAAAGAAAACGAAAGGTCAGTAGCCGTGCTGTTCTAGGCTTAAGTAGTAATTTTACGCCTTACATGATGTTTTGAAATGGGAACATGTTTTGAACCCTGCCATTTGAAAACATAATTCTACTAGAAACTGGACTGTGTTGGTTTTGCTGTTTACTGCTGAGGGTATTTCTCTTAGTTGCAGTGGGATGGGAGGTGAAGGCATCTTGTGCTCAGCTACTTGGCTGAGCACCTTCCCCTGCTCTAGGCCAGCCCGTGATTTTACGAACTGTGGCACATCTGCCCTGGGTCCCGGTCGGACCAAACCCACCCCGACACCAGCCTTCCGGCGTCCCCGGACCCCGCTGCGGCAGGGGGGCGCTCGCCTATCCCAAGGACACCCGCTGTCCCTGGGGAAGCCCTCTCTCAAGCGGCCTCCGGACCATCCGTCCTGCGGCCAGTGTCACCTCGACAGTCGCAGGGCGGGCTGCCGACGCTGGCAGCTCCAAGGGCGCGGCGGGGGTCTGAGGCCCGGCCCGCCCGGATCTTCTTCCCCTGTAACTGCTCCTCCCGGCCGGCAGGGGGCGGCACGCCAGTTCCCGGCAAGAGGGGTTGAAATGGGGGAAGCAGCTCTTCTCCCCGGCGCAGGCGTCTGCTCTCTGGGCGGAGGGGAGGTTACTGCGCACGCGTGAACTACCGGTGCCTGGGTGGGAAGGGCGCATGCGTGGCCGCACCCTGCGCATGCGTAGAGCGCTCTGCCGAGGCGGTAAGGGGAGGCAGCAGTGGTCCTGCGGGCAGCCATGAGTGGGTTCGGGGCTGTGGCGCCGCTTCCCGGGTCCTCGGCTGCGGCGGGCGGCCGGAAGGGCAGCAGCGACAGCCTAGAGAAGATCGACATGTCGCTCGGTGAGGAGAGCGCTGCTGTGGGGAGAGAGGGGAGGGGCGCGGGCTGAACCGACCGCCCCGGCCGGGTTGGGCGGCACAAACCGACGGGCTCTGTCGGTTACCGGCGGGGGTGGGACCAAAGGGAGGTGGCTGGAGCCAAGTCGGGCGGGGGCGCAGGACCACACCACAGTTACAGCGAGGCGAGGGGTGGAGTGCGAGGTTGTTTCGGGGACCCATCGTGGCGGGGACGGGAGGCGAGGCCCGGCTGTGTCCCAGGGAGCAGCAGAGCTCCCAGGGCTCTGGGCTGGGAGTTGCTGTCACTGGCTATGGTGGCGCGGGGTTTGGCGGGTTGAGTCCCCTTTGTTCCGTCTGGGTGTCCGGAGCAGGCCTAATACCCGGGGTGCTGCGTGCGTTAGGCACCAGCCAGGCCCTGCGGTGCTTGGGCCCTTTGCTGGGTGGCCCCTGGGGAGCGTTCCAGGACCTCACCTAGCGTTCATAATTGCAGGGGTGGGGTGGTTTTGTTGCCGCTCAGCTGGCTGTGACTCCTTCTTCTCAGGTTTGGAAGTCGGTAATGGCAGCTCTCCTTTGTAACTCCTTTGCAGTACTTTACCAGTCAGATCAAGCGTGATGTCGTGTCTACCACGTAGTTTCCTGTGACAATATACTCCTTTCTCTTCTGTCCTCCCATTGGTTGTGTGTGCTAGGAAGTGGCACAACCTCCTTAGGGATCTGCAGAGCTGTGTCTGAGAAACTGACATTCTCACTATATGTATTTCAGAGAGGGATCTCAGAACAGTTCTAGTCTGGTCTTGTGCACTGAGTTCCCTTAACAGCTGGGGACATATTTGGTGTGTTCCTGGAGTACTTGTTCCAGTGTAGTTTTATTAAAAAAAAAAGAAAACTTATTTTTATACGCTACAAGACTGTTCCATGATGCTACTGGAGTGTGTTGGGTGGTGGATACTCCCAGGAGACTCACTTCAAACAGAAAAATCATGGTGTGAACATTGTTAATGGTAGACTTAGCATTTGTGAACCAGCTTAAAATAAGTTTTGTATAATTTTTTCTTCTGTAGAGAACCCAGTGCAATTCTTTGCTTTGGCAATAGAGATGACTTGTGAAGTGATGTTTTGAGTTTTTCTGACTGGAGTAGCATTACAGTATTCACATAAATCTAGTTTTACTTGTAGCACATTGAGTCTGTATTTTCAAAGTTACCAAGATTAACAGAGTTACTGACTCTGAGTGGCTGGTTATGTTTTCATATGTTCTAATGTTTCTTGGCCAGGTTAACCTTTTGGTTAGCTACTGCTATGTGTCCTGGACACTGATTAATAGCAGATCACAACAGACTGTTGTGGTGTCATGGTGATGTTTTGTTGTGAGTGGGTATGTCCCTTCACTTGTTCAGATGCAAGGGTAGCTTGCATGAGAACTGTGACATCCATCACCACTTTCCGCAGGTCAAAGCTGCGTGGGCTTGTGTAAGGAAAGATGAGAGGCTGTCCCACCTCTCTGTGATACAGAATAAGAAAATGTCACATTAATCTTAAAATCTAGGTGTAACATTGAGTATTTTCTCATGTAGCAGTAAAGATTAAACCTGTTTTGTTGGGAATGTGTTATGTGCAACTCATCTGAAGCTAATCTTCCAGTTTGATACATTTCTCAGGTATCCTTCGTTTTCCCAAATAAGAGAGTAGCTGAAACTTAAGTTCTAAAGTTTAAAAAAAAATTACAACCCTGTGTGCAGCAATAGCTAACTTGCAAAAAAGGCATTTAAGATGGAACAGAGAAGCTGAAGCAAGGATCCATGCTCTCTGAACGTGGAGGTTTTGTATCTCAGGTACATTCTCTGCTCTAACAGTTTTGGAAGTTTTAGTTTTTATTTAACATCACTTTATTAATGGTGCTGTGTTTGGCTAAAGCTCCTGGTTGAGTACTGCTGTTGGCAGTGACAGTTTCTGCCATTTTGAAGTGGCTTTGGTTTCCTTTGTCATATAAAGAGGGTAGATTGGTAATCCTTGCTGCTTGGATGGTCCGTTTGGTAAAAAAGATTTTGTAGCAATCAAACCCTGAGTGACCTGTATTGGTATTCCTTGTCCTGCTAGGACTCTTCTGAACATTCAGTCATTTTTGCAGCAAAGTAAGCTCATTTCCTCTTAGCTTTACTTCAGCAGGATAGAAACCATTGGATAATTATGTTGTGATCTGTTTTACCCTGTCCAAGTCCATTTGAACTCTGTTAAACACAGTAACCCTGTTCCCATCTCTCCCTGGCTCAGAAAAGCATTTCCACATGTTTGTGGTAGCTCCCTGTTAAAACAATATGTTTATCAGTTGTGCTGCTCCCATGATCTAGATGCAATAAATGTAATTGACATCTTCCTTTATGGTATTTCTGTGAACAAGCTAACAATCAAATAGAAGCATGCTACATCTGTTGCTTTACTCTTATCTCCTACCAGATCAGTGAAGAAAATCCAATTGGTGTGGCATGATTTGCACTTGACAGACCTGCTGTTCACTTTTCATCTGTATATTATCTTACACTTATTCTGAAACAGATTAATAATTTGTTCAACATTGTTTCCCTGGACAGTAGGTTGATGATTGCTTTGCATTGCAGATAACCTGGGGAGGGAGAAATCTTGCTTGCTTTTTTTCCCTTCATCTTAACCTCGGTGAACATAGGAAGATAACTGATAGGCTCAGTTCTCTCTTATGTGGTTTTTCTTAACTAACTTTATGTGGAAGAACTAAGGCTTGAACTGACTGTATGGACTCTTCAAAGTCTCGGTGTGAGATGGAATTATCTTTTCTTTAAAGGTATACAAAAACTAATGGAGTCATTCAGTTTAAAATTTAATGATGGGCTGAATCCCATCATCTTTCAAGCCTGGATTTTCTGGAGGTATGCAACCACTTCTCTTTTGCTAGGTCATTATATTATAAAGCAAGTCTTATAATAAAACTAACAGGGATTGGGTGTTTTCTGGTGATAATGTTTCTGGAACCGTAACTTGTATGCGCTGGCTTTGCAGGATTAACTGGCCTGTTTCCCGTGACTCCAAGCTGTGAGGGTTTTTTCTTCAGAACTGGAATGTGTCTGCAGGACATAAATTTTTTATTTTCTTCTTACAGATGATATAATTAAACTGAACAAGAAAGAAGAGAGAAAGCAATATTCTCCCAAAATGAAAAGAGGGCTTCAGCAGAATCAAACTCGACAGTTCAGGGCACCAGGCTCGAAGTGGGGAACCCAACAGCAGAAAGGTGTGTATGCCAAACATGATCTAGATGCACAATTTGTTTTTTGAGGTGAAATGTAACCTAATGAAATGTGGGGATTGCCCTGGTCAATTCAGGTGTCTTTCAAATACTATTATATGCAATTTTTATTATAATTGACTTCTTTGTGATCCATTTATGTTTGGTTTTTGGTTCAGTGTGAGAAAGTCATTGACATGTTTGGCCCAAAGGGAACTGAAGTGCTTGAGGGACTCTGACTTGAGGAAGGATTGGCTTGCTTTTTTTTTTTTTTTTTTTTTTTTTTTTTTTAGTAATTTATTTATTTATTTTAATTTTGGAAATGGTGTTGATACTTGTCCTTTCTCAGAAATGAATAGAAAGAGTGCTTATGCCAATGCCTTCATATTAGGAAATACGGAGGACTTGCCAGAGCTCAGAGCTTTGTGCAACAGAGCCTTGTGCAACAGAGCCAGCATATTTATATTTGCTAAGAAGAATTCTCTTAGCAGGTCTCCCTAAAACACCTGTTACTGCAGACTGTAACACTGGGTCTGGGATGCATAAATGTGTAGTGTAGACTGTCTGAATTGGCTTTGTTAAGAGTTTGGGATGGAGAAGAAGAGCCTTGTCAGCCTTCTTAAGCCAGTGTTTTTACAATGGAATATAGAAATACAAATAGGCAGGGAGTGAGAAGAGGCAAAGCGCACAATAATAGCTTTACTGTAGATTCCCTGAGTAACAGATAAACAGAAGTCATATCCTCAGATGATTCCCAGGTTTTAGTCCAGACATGTCCAGAACTTGCTTGAAGTATAAACTGGTTTTGCTTATATTTAATATTTCAAAGTATCTGTTTAGCTCTGGATTATCAAAATATGGAAGAGTACTGTCTAATCAGAAAGCTGACCACCTCAATACGGGCTAATTAAGTGTTTAATATATGTAATTTCTTGTTCAGTAACATTCATTTAAAACAAATAACACATCTGTCTGGTGTATTCAGTGATCCCCATTTTATCGTTGTCTTGCTTAATGTTTGTTGAAGCAACAGCTTGTTGCTAGCATCTTAGACCCAAATATCTTTGGGGATCAGTGCAGTGTTGTGTTGATCAGGGCTCAGAGGAAGTTTGGGTTTTATACAGGCCAACATGGCAGTGTTACTTGTGCGTCTTCAGTAGATTGGTGACTGCAGGAAAATATTTTGCATCTGTCAGCCTGAGTGTAAAATTACTTGTGTAGGTGAAGCGTGTAAGTGAATTTAAGTTGCAGATTATCAAATGTGGAGGCTTCTATTTATGGCTGCAGTTGTTAAAAGCAATTGTGATCTGAAGGGTCACAAAAGAAGCAAGTAACAGAATTTGGAATTTTAGGAGGAACTTGAGCTGCAGATACTAAACTAAATACAACTGTCTTGGCAGTTACTTTTCTCTCTTGGGACCTTCTCTCCTAGCCTGCCCTTGCCTGCCCTTTTTCTAGGAAAAAGATGACTCTTTTTTTCTTTTTTTTTTTTTTTTTTCTTTTTTTTTCTTTAAATTGCCAGATTCATGACATGCTGAAACATTGTGAACTTCTTTAACTTCTTCAGCTTTAACTTCTCTCCCTTGTACAGCTCCACACATTTTCATTTGAAAGCAAACCTCTTTTATATTGTTTTTTGAGCAGAAGGTGTAATTGAATAGTTCTTCTGAGCAGTTTAGTTATTAGTAGCTTATGACCAATAGATTTGTTGCTGCTCCATTGCCATGGAAGCTATTCTGATAAGTAGCAAATCCTGTGTTGTTTGTGGATAGCAACGGAAACCACAGATGATCAGCAGCATTCAATTCCTTGTGGTTTTAGAATCATCTGCCAAACTCTCTGGAAAGAAGCGAGGAACTTGAGCTGGGAGTCTTTTCAGCTTTTGGTGGAAGAAACAGAGAGGGGAACATTGTTCATATAAATAAAGGTTGTCATTGGTGATACAGAAAATGCAAGTGCACAAAACCTGTGCAGCCTGAGCTAACTTAGAGGTTGTCATTCATTTGAGCAGAGTTTGGTCCAGAGAGCTTATAAGGTCCTTTTTAGCCAAAGTAACCCTGTTTCTCTGCTTTTCTATTTGAAAAGCATTTGCTAACCACCCACAAAATGCAGGTACATAGCAGCTTCACCATGGCAGACTTATCAAAGCTGGGTTCTGATCGATGGCTAACCTCATGTGACAGCTCATGTCTCATGGAGAAACACAGATTTATTATTGATGCTATGAAGTCAGATATGTCAAATCGAGATGTGTCTGTTGCTGTTAAGCTGACACCTTAGTCTTACTTTCTCGAGGTCTGAGGTTTTAGGGGGGATGATACTTGGGGATAAAACTAAAGCATGGTCTGTATTCATAATGTGAAGTTAAATGGCTCCAGACAGGGTTAACCAAAGCCTTGTAACTGGAGATTTGAGGTGTTTATACTGCAGACCTCAAACTTACAAGCCTTTTATATTCAAAGGCTGGTTTAATTCTCAGTTTTATCTGAACTGCTGTGCAGACTTCTGATTGAAAACACTTTAAATGTGATGTCATTCATATGCTGCTTAGTATGGTTTTGTGGGCCAATTGCTATGTTCTTTTTTTTTAAAGTCATGTCTTGGGAACCACTGATGTAAATAAATAAGCTTTGAAGTTGCCTTTTTTTTCCCTTTTAAATTGAACTGGTAATTTAAAGTTTGCTAAATGGGTAGGCAGCTGGGGTTTTGTTTTGGTTTGCTTTTGTGTTATTCAGCGCTTAATGAAATTCCATTTTTTAGTATTTTGGTATTTTTCTATGTCAGAATGACTAAGTCATCCCTGTAGGCATGTCAAATAACAGATTTTCAGCAGAAATTAATGAAATGAACTAAAGCAACACTAGGATCTGTATGAGAAGCTGATTATTCTTGTGCTAGAGCTTGGGCCAAACCTGCTAGAATAACTGAATGACCAAATTGTCTTTGAGTGTAATGATAGCTTCTGCTCTAAGGGCTTCAAGTGTGCAGCCAAATAACTTCCATTGCCGGTGTAGCATTGTAAAGCAATAAGCTTTTTCTTTCAATAAGGATTGTTGAACTCTCCATATTTGTTGCAGGTTATGGTATAAATCGTTTGGGACGCAGAAAGAAGATAGCAGGGAAGAAGCGTTCTTACGGAGTTGTAACTGGCTTGGCAGCCAAGAAAGCAATGGGTTCACGCAAAGGAATTAGTCCTCTGAACAGGCAGCCACTTAGTGAGAAGGTAATTAATGCAGTTCTAGTGGTTTATTTAAGAACAGATTAAAACACGAAGCATAGTGTCTTCAGAAGAGTGCTACTGAATAGAAAATGGAGACAATCTGGTGCAAATTTTTTTAAATTACGAATGTGTTAGCTGAGTTCTTGCTTGTTTTAAAGGGAGTGGTTAATGACTAGGTTTGAAACTTTTAACTCTAAACTAGGTTGGAAGTCATTAAAGTTGAAGTACAGATGTATATTGTGCAAGTATGGAGGTAGTTACTGTATTTTTATGAGAAAAGCTTACTTAATAGGATTTCTTGCCTTTGCATTGCAGTGATTCAACCAAAATGCAGGTGTTAAGCATGTGCCTGTTACAAAAATGGAAGCTTTTGCAAAATACGTCACTCCATCCGTAGGCTGCCTCTTCTGCACTCCTCCAGTGCATTGGTGCCTGCTCCATCTCATTCAATATTGTAGAACAGGGACTGCTTTTGCATTTGTGAAGAAAAAACATTTTTAAAGATGTGTGAAGTGTGTACTTTGTCAGTTCGGGGAAATACAGGAATTAAAAAGTAACTGCCGAGCTTTGGGGGTTTTGTGTTGATTCCCCCCTCACACACACCACCACCCCCCCCCGGTAATGAGTGGAATATAGAATTCATGAAAGTGTAGAAGTTGTTTTCAAATTGTACTAGGCTGCAAAAGGTAGGATAGGCTAAATGTATTCTATATGCAGTTTGTAAATGGGAATTGAAGGAGAAGTGTTTGTGTGTATGCAGTACATGCATGCTATATATATTTGTTGGTTTTTAAGAATGCACAGCGGTATTACCCAGTTTTGAAAAAGAAAACAAACCTGCGGAGACAATCTGAAATGCAGAGAAAACAAGCTCCAGCCCTAAGGAGGCATGCCCTGCTAAACAGAAGGTAAAATACCAAGTCTGCTTTCTGAACTCTCCTTGCCAACTTCCCATAGGGAGTCTTGCTTGATAGGAGTGAGTCAAAGAGAAGATGGTAGATACCAGCAGTAGTAATACGGTCAAGACTGCCATGTATGTGAAGTTCTACAAATCTAGAAGCCAAGCATGGAACAAACAGCATCCCAATACAAAGCCAGATATTTTATTACCATGTAAAACACTCAGGAATGCCTGTGTTTGTGAGCACCTAGCATACTGCCTTCATTTAAGTCATAGGCAGCCTATACTGAAATGGCCAGTACGGATTTTAGTAGCTTTGAAGTGATAGCCATGGTTTAGTGAACTTCCTAAAGAAAATACCTTTGTGGAAGCTGATGCCATCTTCAGTTTCATAGAACCTATTGCATTTTTTGCTTGTGCTGGAATTAACATGTCTGTTATAAACTGCATTTTAACTGGTGTCCATGATGAAAATTTTCACCGAGTGACTTTATTGTGGAAACTCTTAACAAACTTTCTTTATACAAATCAAGTTGCTTCTTGGTTTTCATCTAATCAGCAATGTTTAAAGTGCTGGAGGATACCGAGTGAAGTACAAAACTGAACTAATAACCATACTGTCCTATGACATAATAGTACTAGGCTTCTGTGCAGCAGGAGTATTTTTTTCCCCTGTATGAGTACTGTGTTTTGTTCCTGATCGAGGCGGAGCTTACTGCAATTGAAATGTTCTGCCTCAAAGAGGCAGCATTGCAGGTGTCCTTAAGGTTGTATTGGGCACTTTCCTCTCATACACTGTAGTTGCTCCAAGATGTTACCTGTGGAGCCTTTAATAACTATATTTTAATAAAAATTACAGGAATAATGCGTTGTCAGCTTTTGCCAGAATTGGAAACAAACTAAATCAGCAGAAAGAGACTCGTCAAGCAACTTTCCTGTTTAGAAGGGGCCTGAAGGTAATAAAAATCACTGAAAATGACGCTAACAAAAAAAAGTGCCACAGGTTCTAAGCTAACCTATAACACTGGTATTAATGAACTAACTTTGAATGTTAGATCAGAGTAGAAACTTCAGGTGGATTAGGAAATAGCTACTGGTTCTTCTAGGGAAGTGTACTTGTTGCCTTTAGTTACTGTAATCTACTGAGTATTGCTTCCTGTTCCAGTGTAGCTGGATTGTTCAGAGGGCCATGGAACTCATTAGTGTTTGAGGATGGTTGCAGAGTATTAATTTTTCCTTTTAAAAGGTCAATGTTAGCACTTTGCAGCTTTCAAAAGTTGCTTTCAGGTGAATATAGGAGAAGCATATTTTAGAATCTGATTATGGTTGGGGGAGGATTAGTTACATGAGGTTATTTATTTTTGTTGTTTGAGTTGTTAGTTACTTAAGGATTTTTTATTTTTTTTTTAGTTATTTTGAATAAGATCAAGAGAACAGAGTGTGCAGTGAATGATAAGTGGTGTTTTCAGTTTGCCCTCATTCTGTATCTGCCATTGTTGTGACTGTAAGTAGCTGCTGTATTCCAGCCACACAGATTGTAGAATTGCAGACAGGGTCAGGAGGAAGAAAAATAAAACAAAAGTCCTTTAAAACAGCTGTGAGTGTGTATTGGATATTATGTATGTTAACATTGATCAGATTAGGAGCTAACCAGGTTTTTCTCACTGGCCTCGTAAGGTTTTGGTGTATCTTGATACAGCATATGTTTGCTGACATAGTCTTCCAAAATGTTTCCATCTTTTTATTGGTGAAGTTACTGTCATTAACAGTTTTGTATAAAATCATTGTGTTCTTAAGTTCTTTCCAGTGTCTTGCAAGGGTAATAGGATAGTTATTTTTTAGGATAGATAGGGTAGGTCTTTAAAGTCCCTGTAAAATGCAGCTGTTTTTGTCCAGAGTGTACAAATGGTTTTAAACTTCTGGTTTTGAACTTCTCTATTTCCAGCTGCTAAAATAGGAGTCGAAACAGTATTCAAATCCAGTGTCTGTTGATGTGTTTTCAGGTACAAGCCCAAGTGCAGTCAACAGATGATCTTGATAATCAGATAGTAAAGAGAACTCGTCAGTAAGTATGTAATTTGTAAAACTTCAGTTTAGTTACTGGTATGAGTCTCATTTTAGCTCTGCCTTCCGGGTTATGATAATTGAATGGTTTTTCTTTTACCCTGTATGCATATCAACTGAGTGACAGTGATCCTTCCCCTATTCTCAGTTATTTCCTAAATTATATTCTAATTTAACCAGGAGGAGTTTGGTTTTGCTTAAGACATTTGCAGGAATAAAGGGGAAAGAGGGAGCTTCAGAGGATCAGAGTAGTCTACCAGTTGTGAATACTGCATAGACTGGAAATAAAAAATCAAATGTTAGTGTTCTCCTGATCTCTTAATGTAATTTCCATTTTATTGAGTACACATATAAGCCTATGAAACAGTTTGGAAATAAACAAAGCAGGTCACAGGTGGACACTCAACTCTCCCCACACATATTCTTCCCATATTGTTCCATGCTTGCTAGGCTCTTCACAACTTTATTGGTAACACAACAGGCTGAGTAAGCAGTGTATGCCACAGACCTGAATCTGTCACCTGTTTGATTTGCTGTGAGCACCATTTTAGTCCCATCTGTGACAAGGAAATTGAATATTTTTTTAAAAAAAACAACAACACAACATTTCAGTCAGTGCTGCAGTTCTAGTACACCTAGTGTACGCCAGTGTGTAATGTAGCACTCACCTGAATAGGTTTAGAGAGTGTGAAAGATAAAAGAATCAATAGCCAAACTTCTTGTAGATTGTTCGACTGCATGTGGTCTTTGCACTGCCCTATATTTTGAAAGCTTGCACGTTCTTTACTAGCCCAGTGTTTTGGATACGCATTTAAAGATATTCTGACTTAAATTTCTGTATTTTTTTGTAAGTGACTTCTGTGTTTTCCATCTAGATGGCGAACTTCTACCACAACTGGAGGGATTCTGACTGTGTCTATTGACAACCCAGGAGCCATCATAACCCCAATGTGAGTTTTCAAAAAAGTTCTGAAATGTTTTTAGCTTAACCAAAATTGCTGGTCTGGGCCATTCAGCAAGTTCCTTGCAGGTAGTATTTCAGATGACCTCAAGGTCACAGCTTCTTGAGAAGACTTTAAGTCTGGCACCCCTCTGAGTGTTTCTGAACACTGTTTGAATAATATCACAGCTGGATTTCACAAGACGTATCCCAGTTAGGAGCTTGATGTTGTGTATAGAGTCAAAGAGTGGCGGGCTGGTAAATTTTCACCTTGTCTGTCTCTTCCCAATTAGATTGTATTGCAGCTGTTTTGTGTGAAAAGGAATGAGCATCTAGTTGATGAGTGATGGTAATAGTTCCTCTGTGATTCATAAAAATAGTTCTGGAATTGTGCTTAAGGAAAGCATTACTGTCTTTGTCTTTAGGAAGTTGATGGTACTGTTGTTTCATGAGGTGTTTTATTTTAAAGTAGCCTTTTGCATTAGTAGCATTTTAATTTTTTTGTATTTACGGGAATCCTTAACTCCAAATTATGTGTTTGTCAGAAGGAGTGAGAGGTAAAAGATTACTTCCTGTCATGACACTCGCTATCTGATTACAGTAACAAATGGTACCTTTTTATAGTTCTGCATGAACTTTTACCTTCTTGAATTTGTACCTTTCAGCTATTCAGCTACTCAGATCGAATGGCTTGACGAAAAATTCATACATATATCAGCATTAAGGTTTTACTACATAAAACATATATTCACTCTGTCCTTTGTACCATTCTTCTTTCACAGTTCCCCAAAATTGCGATTAACTCGTACTCCTGTGCCACCATTTCTGATGAAGAGAGACCAATCTGAAGAGAAGAAGATTCCCAAAGGGGTTCCATTGCAGTTTGATATTAATAGTGTTGGAAAACAGGTAAATGCATTTTCATTGCTTAACTGTGGAAACAGTTTCAAGACAGATGAAAGCCAGTGAGCCAGGCACTTTCCACCTAGACTCACTAGTGACAGGAAGAGGGAACTAGTGACTACTTGTTTCCACTTCCAGTTCTTTCACTAACTTGCTATGTAACTTCATACAAGTAACTAAACTCACTGTTCCTGTTCGTCTAGTTCATGTCTTGCGTGCTCACATGTTTTAAATGGGATTTAAAATGTTGAATATTTCTAAAAGCCTTCTTGTGTTCCCGCAGTGCTTGAATCAGCAACTGTGCATAATTCAGGGATGAGTTGTTTTCAGTTGTGTAACCTGCATAGAACCCCAGCAGCTGAATTTATAAAGCAACTTTTGCTATGCATCTAGGGGAAAAAAATCAAATGTAATGATGTAAACGCTTAAAGATGGACAATTTTTCACAAGTTTCATGACGACAGATGATTTGGTGCAGAAATCTTGCTTCTATCATTGAAAGAATTCTTACAGGGTGACCGTTAGATGCTGCTTTTGTAATTGGCTCCTTCTTGCCAGCTGTAGAAAAATACATGGGCTCAGGGCATCAAGCTGGATTTTTTCCTTCCATAAATAAGCAGTATGGTAAAAAAGGCCTACTAGTATACTGTAACATTAATTGAACTTTTGGACTAGACTCCAGTCTACTGTATCAGATGGATGGACTGGAAAGCAGCCCTGCATTAACGTAGTTAAATTGCTGCATTTGTTGAAGTTGCATGGAAACTATGTGGGGAAAATTAGTTTAGTGGAAGTTCCCGCTTTCAGTCTGTCTGTCCTCAATTTAACTTGCAGTATTTTGAGCAGACATTGTCTTGACATTGTGTACCATGTGGTTTTAGTGAATTCTGAGAAATGAGAAATGCTAGCTCTTGATGTATAGTCCAATCTGATTTTTAAATGGTGTGGGGAAATGATGAAATCAAATCAAACCATTTTTTTATCCAAGTGAGGCTATTAAGAAATCGTGTGATGATACAGAATGAGTGGAAAAAAATATTGTTGCCTCTCATACTTTGATTAAATTAACCTAATGTTTTTTAAGACTATAGTTAAATTATTTTATTTCTCAGACAGGGATGACGTTGAATGAACGTTTTGGGATCCTGAAGGAACAAAGAACAGCACTGTCTCAGAACAAAGGGAGCCGTTTTGTAACAGTGGGCTAACCTGACAGATGGACTTGAGCACTGATCCCACCTACCTAAGAAATGGAGATAGAAGTGGGCAGAAGTATACAGCACACATCACTGAAATTCTCTGGACTTCATGCTGAGATGGTGGCAAGAGTTTTCTCTCTTTATTACTTTGAATAGTAAAAGACATGATGTCCTGAGAGGGGGAAAGTGGGGAAACTGATCTGCTGGAGTGGCACCATCACCTGGCTGGAAAGGATTCTGTGGCCCAGCTGACAACAAACACTGATTTTGGTTCTTGTAACCAAAATACAAAAATCTTAAAAGTTTTTTGTTTTGTTTTTGTTTTTTGTTTATTTGTTTGATTTGGGTTGTGGTGGGTTTTTTTTCTTGTTGTTGTTTTTGTTTGGATTTTCTTTTTGGTTTTGGTTTTTTTTTTTATTTAGGAGTGCTCAGTGTCTATTCTTTGACCCCTCTGTCACAAGAAAGGTTGTATGTTTCATTGCAAACCCCATTTTAGGGTTTTTTAGGGACTGCTTATAAACTTCCCTGTGGGCTGCAGTTTGGCACAGAGCCTCAGTCCATGAATACTTCGGTAGTGATGTAGTGGCATTTTTTTATGGGAGCATTGGTTGGATTTCTTTGTGGTTTTGAAGTTCAGGTTTTTTCCTTTCTTGAAAACTACATGTTTTGCATCCTCACTTTCACAAATAAAGCTGTTAGTTGAGATATCCAAAATATGAAATTGGGATGGAGACTATTCTACTCTTATCCTTAAAAGTGGTCCAGATTGCAGTGGAGGAATACTGCACAGGCAGTATGAGAGTAATTTATATTACAAATAGCTTAATCTCATTATCCTCCTCTGTAAATGGAGTATGTCTGTCTCCTATTTTTTCTTAAACTTTTGTTGTTTCTTTTTGTAACCTTTTTCACAAATTTAATGCAATAACTTTGAAATTTTGAATTACATAGGAATAAATGCAACCATGCACGAGAAAGCCAGTGGTATGGTAGAATTCCTTATCCTCCCCAGAGACAGGATTCTCATTTTGCATTCCTTGCCCCAGAGGGTTTTCTCTGGCTCTTGGAAATAGCCAGAGGCAAGCAATCTAATGGCACTTGTTTGTGTATACCAAAGAGAGGAAAGATGTGAAGCTGATCAGAAGTGGTCAGATATCTTAAAATTGTCTGGAACTGGGGAATGTTGCTGGAAGAAAGCCTTCGGTTTGCCGGCACATGCAATGCGTTAAGCCAGGACCATGTAGTTGTTGCTTTACGTTTAGCTTTGTGCATCATGATCTGCAGGATGGTAACAGCTGGGGCATCCTCAGTCTGAATTTGTATGATCCATAAAAATGAGGCACCTGTCAGAATTGCTTCCAGATCAGGAGCTTAACAGTGTTTTATAGCAATGAGATTTAGGTACAGTCAGGCAAAAGAACAACTGGCTTGCTGTATCCAGAAATGTTCATCCTCAGTCTGAATTTGTATGATCCATAAAACTGAGGCACCTGTTCAGAATTGCTTCCAGATCAGGAACTTAACAGTGTTCTATAGCAATGAGATTTAGGTACAGTCAGGCAAAAGAACAACTGGCTTGCTGTATCCAGAAATGTTCAGTGTTTGAAGTGGGTTTAATTCCTTTTATTGTTCTTCAGGAACTTACATTTGCCTTCTTAGAGTTGGTTTCCTTGCATTTTTGTCTCAAATTCCAAGTTAACTGACATTTACCAGGAACTTCAATGTTGAAGAACGTTTGACATTAGAAGGGCTTTTGTATAGCAGTTTTAAAGTCAAGAGTGCATCCTGATACTATATAGTACTTAAACCCTTATTTTTAATGTTGAAAAATATACCTTAGGAGAAGCAAACTAATTGTAATGGTGTTAAGGGTTGGTTGGGGTTTGTTTTTTTTTTTTCTGTTAATTACTAGTAGGAAATTGGGTTTTTTAAAAAATGTCCCACTGTTAGAATTGGAGTAGATAAAGTGTTGTCAGTCACCCTGTTTCAGTGTATACTTTCTTTGATGTGCCAGGATGCAACGAAAATAACATTTTTTTTGCATCAACATAGATGCAAAACACTGATGCAGTGCATCAAAAAATGCTAGTTTGTATTTAATGAGAAGATGTGTTACACTATACCTTTTGGTATTTTTCAGAGAAGTTATTACATTGGATCTATTCTGAAGCTGTTAATTTTTTTTTTTAATAAAAAGTTACAGGTTTCATATTGTCTTGTTCCTGTTATAACTACCTGAGCAGTATATTGGTTATGTGAATTTTGTGATATCCTTCAAGGGGTTCTTAATAATTAGATTCTTATTAAATGTTCTGAAGAACATACCAGAAAGGAGGCTCACTTGAGGAGGGCTCACATTCGTTGCCCAGCTTAATATCCTGAAAATGAAGCACTTCTTGGAGTGGCACTGTACAAACTTTCATTTAAATGTTGTATTTATGTATTTTTTCAGTAGCACCATCTACTGTAGTGGTTTGGTGTGATTATAGAACCAGATCCCTGACTCGGTCAGACCAAGCGCTGGTTTCATGTTGCTGTGACATACCTTGCTAGTGAGAAGTGACTGTCACCTGAACCTCGGGTTACAAGATGGGTGTCAACACCCTGAGAAAACAGCCACCACCTGTGGTTCTGAGTGCAGGCTTGTGCCAGCACTGGAAGTGCTGCTGCTTATTGGAAGTGCAGGAAGAAAATGCTGCCTGTAAATATGTTCGATAAGTTATTGATGAGGAAGAGTGTTCACAGCCTTTGCTCTTCCTTACCAGCTCAAGCCTGCACACTTGCCAGCTTCCCGCAGCAGTTCCAGCATGCAAGCGCATCAGTGCTTGCCCAGACCAAGATTGGCGTTTATTTGGACGTTGCAAAGTGTGCAGCCTTTTAGGGACTGATGACATCGAGTTGAACACGATCCAGTCAGTACTCTTCCCACCTAGTTCAATCCCTGCGATCTCCCCTTGGTTTGCTGCTGGAACGGGCCTATGCTCAGGAGCTGGTGAGAGGTCAGAAGGGGTCCGGGCACAGCAGCCATGGCCGAGGGGCGGTGCGCGCCCCCGCACGACACATTACCCCCAGTCGGACCCACAAAGCGGATGTGCCGCGTTATTTTCAGGAGCTGCCGTTCCTGTGCGCGCAGGTGGTTAGCCGCGCATGCGCATACCCTGCTCCCTCCCAGCCGGTCCCCGGGCTTCCCCGCGCCTGCGCAGGGGCGCGCAAAGCCGGAGCAGTAGCAGCGACGGTGGCAGTGGTGGTGGTGGCGGCGGAGGGGGCGAAATGGCGGCCACGGTGCTGGCGGCGCCGGAGGGCGGTTCCGCCGTGATGCAAGCGGGAAACGCGGCGGCTTGTACTCCGCCACCAGGTCCTTCGGGTCCCGGTTCGTGGAACCGCTCCTTGGACCGAGCCTTAGAAGAAGCGGCGGCCAGCGGTACCCTCAGTCTGAGCGGCAGGAAGCTCCGTGACTACCCGCGGGCCAGCGCCGCCAACCACGACCTCAGCGACACCACCCAGGCTGGTGAGGGACGCGGCGCTGCAGGGAGCGAGACGGCGGGGACGGGGGGTCGGGGAAACGCCTTGCCGTGCCTCCGCGAGCACCTCAGGGCTGGGGGCAGCCGGCGTGTGGGGGTCTAGCGGCTCCCCATGAGAGAGGGCTCGGGAGGGCTGCCTGTCCCGTCCCGCCCCGCCCCGTTCCAGGAAGGGTGCTGGGGTGGGAGGGTGACAGTCCCCCGCCAGAATTGAAGCTGAGTTGGTCAATTCGCTGTCGCTCCAGTAAATTCAAGCTGGGTGTATGAAGATGAGGAATATCCTCAGTGGATGTTTGGAGGTGTTCCCCCCCCGCCGCGAGTTTGTCTTTGAAAGTGCGTGTGTGTGCGGAGGGGGATTCCCGCAGCGAAGCGATGCTTGGCATGTTTCTTAATTTGGGCCGTTTCTCCTTCACCCCTTAGCCTCCTCCCTTCGCCCTCCGCCCTTCCTCTCCTCGGCTGGGACAGGATGGAGGAGCTGTTGCAGGGTACTCCTCCTTCCTCTGCCCGCCGTCGGTCTGGCCGATGAAATCTCTTCATTTATTGGGTTTTTTTTTTCTTTGTCGTCTCCACTTTAGAGGTGTTTCCCTTGTTGGAGGCTGTTTTTAAAAGAGTTATGAGGCTTTTCTGAATACTGCTGATCCCTGATGCGGTTTTAGCCACACATGTTCTTGTTCTGATGTAGCTGCATGTGATTGTGTGTGCATATGTACACGGGTCTATGGACCCTACCCATCTCGTCTTGTGCTGTTGACAGGGGAAACCAACTTTCCAAGAAGGGCTGTCACGTGTGCATACACTAAAGACAACTGTTTCTTGTGCTCTTATGCTTCTGTTATTGTCATTTCTGACAGCCATAAGCAAGATATGAAAGGTACTGTAGACAGAATCACATGCCTTTTTTTTTTCTCCTGCCTCATATGGATAAAAATATTAAGTATTTTTAAGAAACAATTTACAAGGTACAGTAAGCAGTAGGGCTCGTTTTTTCTCTGCGCTCCTCAGTGTAGTCATAGGAATAGACTAAAAACTAATATACTTTCCCTGGAAGCACCTTGATCATAAGCAAGAAACACGTTTGTGGAGTGTGTTTACATATTACTGTATTGAATAGGGAGAGGAGACTTGGGAATCAGTGAGAGTTTGTGCAGGATGTAGGAGTTTTCGTAATGCATTCTATAGAGCAAATTTAGTTTATGTTTATTTTGATAGTGTAGTTGTATACATGAAGTAAAAGCAGTTTTAAAGGGTGCCAGCATGCCTTTTGTAGCTTCGATTACTTCCTATGCTGTCATTCAGATTTTTTGGTGGTTTATGTGGAGTTGTAGCTTAGGAGCTTGGAAATAAACTCTGGACATCAGTTTTTGAAAGTTACCATGTCTGTTAGAAAGTGTATTGATACACTGTCAACTAAGTACTTCAAAATGGAGCCTTCTTTAAAACTGTCTGACTTTATAGTCTGTCCTGTCACACCCTACTTACGCAAAAATCTGTCACTAATAAAAATAAACAAAAAAAAAATCAAACCAAACCTTGAGACAACTGTGGTTTGCTTGATATGAACACATCCATAAATAGGAAACACTTCTTGTTGGGGTATAATTTTTTTCGTTGTTGTTCAAAGGGTGTTCTACAAATGCAGTTGCACAACGGATGTGTAGTGGGCTAATCTGTAAGCAAATGCAGCATACGCATTTGTGAGGGATTTGGGCTTTTTGTCATCCTATTCATTTACTGTACTCTTAAACAATTTGTGGGAATTCTTGTTTCCACCAAGGTTCCCATCTGTTGTAATGAATATTTGCATTGTAGTTGTTCAAGAAGCATTAAATGCTAATAAGCAGCAGTGCATACCATACACTTTTGTGCATTTATCATCACAATGAACCTTAGGAAAAAAAAAAAGCTAGAACTGTTCTTAAGTTGTAGGGAGCAAATCTTATTGAGCAGTGTGTGGGAGGGAGGGAGGGACGCATACTGTTTAAATTCTCTTGTTTTGAAGGCTGCTGTGAATAACTTCATCTTGTGCCCTTTTTTAGTGTGGTCTGTTCTATGACTTTTGTTTTGAGTGAGGCTGGGCAGTGTTTCTGACCCCCACTTTTCACTTGAGTGGTCAGCTACAATTTAATCTGCTTCTTACCCCACATCAGTTTCATTCTTGTAAAACCTTCAACTATCTTCTATGGGAGCAGCCACGAGTAATATGGTATAATATATATGTGTGCTAGGTGTTAGAAACACTGAAACACTTTAACTAACCCCCTAGATTGTATACTCCAAATGCCTTCCTGCATGCTGTGCCACAAATACACAGGTGGGGTATGTGTGTGGAGTTTCGTAAAAATCATTGGAATTACTCCAAAACTGTAAAAATGAAGGCAAAACAATGTATATGCAAACCTTACTTCTTTTTACATGACACTTCTCTAGTGTTGATCATGTTATACTGGTATAGCTCATTCCCATTCTTGTAGTAATAAAAGTAATTGCATGTCACTGTAACTGCATTGATGCTAAAGAGGTGGGGATGAATTGCATCTCTCATTAACGTAACTACACTGGTAGAAAACCAGCGTCTAGCATAGCCTTAAGCTTTAACAGAATCACTGGCCTTGCATGGAAACTGTTGTTAATGCAGATGAACCAGCACAGTGGGTCAGCAGGAACAGGATGTTAGAGGTTAGATGCTTGATCAAGTTAGGGGCTCTGTGAAGATTCTGAAATTGATGGGTGAGGGGAAAATCCCTTTAAATACATGTCACCCATAAGGTACATTTTCAAAACATTAAATGAATGGGAAGATCATATTTCTTTGGATCCTTTATGGCTTCAGAGTTGACAGTGATACTAACCCTAGTGCTCAAGCTGTAATAGCTTCAAAGTAGCATTCTTAACGACGCACTAAACAATCATCAGAGCCGAATTTGTGGCGTGTGTAACTTAACTCTGGAAAAATACTTGATAAACAGATCACAGAATCAGTTGGAGGGATCCATAAGGATCCTTGAGTCCAACTTGCTGCCTTTCGCAGGGCTACCTAAAACCAAACCACATGACCAGATCAGGTTTGCTGCATTTTTATTCTGGAAATAAATCTATTTTTTCCACTGATGCCTAACAGAAATACGAAGTTCCTCATTAATCATTTGCCATAGTCACTAAACTTTTCACTGGCAAGTGAATTGTCTAATAATGTCAAGCCTCAGCTGCTTCTGGCCACTGCCGTCTTCCATGTGGGGAATACCCACAAGCAGCTTTTAAAACCAAGATCAGTGCCCAAGGTTGCTCTCAGAACAGAGCAGGTGAACTCAGCAGGCATTGAAGTAATAGTGAATTTCTGGTTTGCTTGTACATTGACTGGAATTAAGATCACGTAATATAAAATCAAATTGAAGATGGGAAGGATCTGTGCTTGAGAGCTTTGGAATGGATGAGCGGGAAGGTAGCTCCCCACAATGTGTGAGGTGGTAGTTCATCTGACGTTCTTGTACATGTGGAGTGGCTCATGTACAAGAAATGCACTGTAATAACAACTTAGATACTGAAAGAGGGGAGAGCAGCTGTTATGTATGCTCATCCCTTACAAGTTAATTGGAATTTTAGGAAGTGACTCAAGCTTTCAGCATTCATTGCTAATGAAGAATGAGCAAGCTTCTTCATTAACAAATCAAGGATGTGCTTCTCTCTTTCTTTCATACTCTTTCCTTTAATCTGCATTGTCTATCCCCGTTTTGTCTGGGTTGAATTACAACCCATTTGTTCATCCCACTCTTGTGCTCAACCAGGGAATAGGAAAAGGAAGGGCTATAAACCATCTGAAAGGAAGCACAGTTGCATTTTGCCAGTGTTAATGTAGATTCTGATGTCATTATTTGACAGCTTTCCCAGTGGCCTAAAGCATACATTGAGCAGAAAAGTTATTTGTCAAGCCCTTTGTGACAGCTGTAATTATCTAAACCACTCACTGTCTCCATTTTTAAAGGGAAAGATGGGAATATGGGGTTTTATGCAATAAAAGAAATGGCTGTAGTGTGGGAATCAGGTAGTGAGATCATTATATGCAGTGTACTACATCTTGTTTCTGGAATATATTAATAGTGAGAAAAGATAGCAAGACTCTGAAAATTAAGAAAAAACTTGTCTGCTACTACCTTTTTGCATGCCTTTGCCAGTAAGGTGTCTGTAGTTTTGGTCTTGGCAGCTCTCCACAGAAACAGTATAATCCGATCATAGTGTCAATAAAATTTCTACGTGCAGAGTGCTTGCTTGCATTTAGAAAGATTACAGTGACTTTATCAGTGATCTGCAGAAAGAGCTCTCACTGATATTTTTCTTTCCTGCCAGAGCTTGAGTTGATATTGCCTGATGAAATGCAAAAACAACTTGAGAAGTACACTCTGGCACATAGAGCAGTGGCCGTATTTCCGCAACATTTGTACTCAAAAGCCGCAACAGCAGAATCTAAACCAGCCTAAAATTAAAAAACTGTTTGGAAAAAAAAAACAACAAAACCTCTTTGGGTTACTGTATCTAGAATATGATTTTATAGCGATCTTTAAGGTAACTTGCAAGGAAATGGGATTGTTCTGTGTTCAAGTCACAGGCTATTTGTCAGAGGAGTTTACAGTGTTGCTACTTAGATTATCTGAAGTTTCAGTATTAAAAATCAAAACATTTTATTAGGGTAGTCCAGAGTATTGTGCTCAGATTTCTATATTTACACCTACCCTTATCAAAACCCAAACAGAAATACACTCTCCCAAGGTTCTGGTAGCTGTATGGGAAAGAAGGAGGGAGGATGGCAATCTTTCCCCAAACTATAGATGGTAGTCTGGCTTGTTGCATTTTTTGATTTTTACCTCCTTCTTGTGTCAGTCCCTTTATAATTTGACTGTTGGTCTACCTTATTTTCTTTCAAGTTGTGTTTCTATTATTATAAAGTCTTGATCTCATGCATGTTCTGTGCGTAAATACTGGCAATTCTTAGTCTAGGCTAATGGGATTATCTGAGAATGTTGCTTTGGTGAATGGGTAAATTGTGGTCAGTTCTCTTTCTTTGTTACCCTCAAAATGTCTAGAGCAGTAGACTGTTGCAGTTTATGGTTTGGTTTTTTTGAATGGGTTGGGTTTTGGTGGAGAGCTGAGGCCTGCACTAATGCTCAGTGGTTCTTGGCACACAGGCAGTCTTTTTGCCTCATGTTTTATAGCAGCTGGGGAAATGGAGTCTGAGCTTGTAGCTTCTGATCCTTGTGTCAGTAAAAGTAATATGTGACATTCAGAATGCCTTTGTTTAGTGAGCTGATCTTTTAAAACAGAAGAAGTAGTCTTACAATCAAACTTTTGCTACCAGTGAACTCTTCTAAGTGTTGTTTGGGATGGCATGTGTTTCTGGTTACTTCCACTTCCCTGCCTCCATCATGGTCAGGCTTTTTTTAATATTTTTGTCATGTATGCATGCACACTTTTAGCTATGATTTTAAAGATAATTGTAACTACATAGAAAGTAAAGAGGAGCAGGATTGGTAGGTAAATATATTCAGTCCGGCAGTCACACCAAGGAGAAATTAGAGTTTAGGAAAATAGGAAATGTCTTCTTTTCTCTCATGGCATTTCCAGACCTCTTCTCCTCTGGTTATACCTGTGCTTGGAGATAGCAAATTTATATTGGGTAAGTATTCGCTGAAGTCAGTCATAAATACACAGCCTAATGTGGGCCAAGTTCTATGCTGATGCCAGAAGGGGAAGTTCTGTCTTCATCTCTTGCTGCACAGTCAACGCCAGCAATCATATTGCCTTCCAGCAACCTCTTTTGTACTTACCGAGCTGAAAACAGAACCCATAACTAGCTAGATCAAATCCTTGGACAGCTTGCAGCGTTTTCACGTGTGTTTGAGTGCCAGCAAACAGAAAGGATGGAAAGATCCTATTGGGTGATAAGAATGAGGGGGTCTGTTTTGGAAGATATGTAAGCTTAAATTGACTTGCATCAGTTGTGAAATCATACCTTAACTCTATTTTGTAACCTTTTACCACTGAGCTGTTGTAAATTTGCGTATTTCTTTCTGTAAAACGATGTGCTAGCCTTTGAGTCAGTAAGCATAGGAACTTTTTCTTTCAGAGTATGGCTTATAGAGCTGAGTTGCATTAATTGAAACTTTACTGCTGACAGATTTTGATCTCATGCTTTCATTTGGCAAAATACATTATTTTATGGAAGTAATTTTACACTCATGTTTAGCTTTAGAATGCAGTAGATGGAATTAGTTTCTTCAGTAGAAGAACCAACAGTGAAGAATTAATTACAACAAACACTGAAAATTATATAGTGTGTGTTAAAAATAAAATTACATGGTAGCTAATGAAAAGGCTGTAACTCAATTCAAGGGTTCTTCTCTCTTTAATAACTAACCAGGCTTGGATCTCACGGTTTCCGATGTTAGCCAAACAGCTTGAATGAATTGCAGTTGTGTATTTAGCTGAAGTTATGGGCTGTGCAGTGAGCTTTCTTCTTCAGCTACTACGTCCCCCTCTCCAAAGTGTGGGGGATGTGAAAACCCATTCATGTTAAAAGTGTCTTGGGGTTAGACTTTATCAGTGTATTAGAGTGAAAATATTGCTTTAGTTCTCTGAATTACAGCTATTTAGAGAAAGGGTAATACATTCTGGTCTTTTCTTCATAGGAGTGTTAGTAAGTTAGTGTAAGTTAGTAATTTTGTATATATGCAGGAAGGGGGCTTTATTTTTCACTTTGAAGTCCCCCAGACTGTCCTGACAGTTGCTTACTTCAGCCTCACTTACGGTCCTACACTACAAACTGCTGTCTTCACGGACAGAGCCCAGAGAAGTCTCTTTAGAGCGAGGAGAGCCTTTGTTCTTTTCTAGCTGGTAGTGTTACCGATTTGAAAGTATTTAATAGTCTTCTCTAAATGTAGTTCAAGCACTCCAAAATCAGGATATGCCTAAAAAATCCCAACTTGCTGTGCAGCCCAGGTGTTGGCTGGAGAAACACATTTTTTTTAACCATAGTCTGCTCTGTGCAGAGGACAGTAGGATTAGTGAGCATCTATTCAGTTCCCTCCCCCTCTCCCCCCAATTGTTCAGTGACCCATGTGAATTTTAGTCTATTCTGCTTATTGTTGAGACTTAGCTCTGAGTACAGAATTGTGTTGTTATTGCCTTGGGCATTTGGGTAGTGCTCCCTACTTTTGAAAAGGTTCCAGACACTATTTTTCATGTAATCTCTGTGGAGTGAAGCAAGGTAATGTAACTGTATTTTGTATATATGAAGCTTGTATTCATACAAAGTTTGGTAGCGTATGCTGATTTGGGGTGCCAGATTCAAAGCACTTAGTGCCTGAACTTTTAGGCAACAGAACCATTACAGATAAATCCTGGTTTTATTTTTTAAATGCAGTTCTTCAATAACTTCAGTTACCTTGGTGACTCTTCAGGAGTACTGGAAATCAAGCCTGACATCTAGAAAAATGGGAATATGTGATTAATTGCTACTTTTGGAAAAATTAGTTCAGAAGGTTTGTTTAGTATGATAGAGGAACTATATGGCAATGACAGATGCAATCTGTATTTCCAAAGCAGCATTCACCAGCTTTCAGGTTATCATCCCTTTTTTTTTTTTTTTTTTTGCAATTCCACTTTTTTCCTAATGATTTTTCAACAGTAGGTGTTGATCACAGTTGCTGTGATCAGTCCTGATTCTTACAGTAATTTTGTCTTCTGAAGAAATCCACTTGAACAGAAAGATCTTGAAGAGGAATGAAAAGTAGTATGTGGCTGCTAATTAAAGACCTCCAGACACTAGATACACACAGGAAATGGGCAACTACAGTTACGTGACCATCTTTGATTATAGACTATACTGTCTGTGTGCTTGATTTACCAGTATTATGTAAGTTTTTAACTGGGTTTTCTCTGTACAAGACTCCAGTGCTTTTTTCAGGTTACTTTCCTAACGCTGAATTCTGAATGCAGGCTGACTTTCTCTAGATGCAATTAAGTGGAATCATGCTGGCATCATGACAATTCAAACCTTTATGCCCATCAGGTTTCTCTTACCTGTGCCAATGAGACAGCAGTAGGTTGCCATTCCCTGGGACCAGTTTGTAGAGTGGAATGCTCTGCCTCCAAATTGTACAGATGTTTGAAAGCAGAGGAATGATAGTATGTGTAGGTCTTCAGTACTGTGCTTGGTGTACTGGAGGGGATTGTGCTCTACTGGGTTGGGATTCCTCCTAAGTGTTTGTGTCACATGTTCCCAGCAATATGATGTTATCTGTCTCCTCTACCCTCAGTCTTTTTTCATCTCCTTCATCCAAGCTTCCACATCTTAACCTTTTATTCTTTCCTCAATAATCTTGCCCTCTGTCTCAAATGCTTCTCTTGTTGCCAACTCCAATCTTCTAAGTTGTTAGCATGATAAAGAGAGGACTAACCAATATCTTAATGCTTGACAGAAAATCCCTTTTAAATCTGAGCAGAACATTAATTTTAGGGTGCTGATGAGACAAGTAGTAATTTAAACCTGTTTAATTCATTATTGCCATTATTTATGGACATATATATTACTACTTAGTTCAGTCATAGACCAAGGCTTTTACTGGTCTTTGAATTGATGTCATACATACTGTTCTCTAGGAGTGAGAGTCAGTGAGCACAGTAATAGCAGGACAATTAGGTGCTTGTCATTACATTGACTCCAAGCTCAGCTTTTTTTTAGAGGGCCACTGCTGAATGTGGTTATGAACCATAAAATATCTGCTACTTCCTTTTATTCTGCTGGCTTGTCAAGGGGTGGGTAGATTTGTGCTTAGCAAGGTCAAAAAATTATCTTTGGAACCCATCTATGTTAAAACAGCAGATTGTTTGAGCTGTAAATGTGTTGCAGAATATTTGAGTATTCTATATGGCATGATTCTGGTCTGCTGCCATGCAAATCATCCTGTCATTCAGGGAGGCCTGTGTGTCGAAAGATTGTTATCATTATTACTGCTAAAAGCTACAGTGTAAGAAGGCAAGCCTAGAAGCTTTACTGGTGATTAAAACATTAGCTTCTGAGCAAGGTGAAGCAAGTTTTCGTGGAGAATACCCCACACCCCCCCATAACTGATAACCTTCAATCTGTTTTGTAGTTCCTGTTCTCATTAAACACATTTTTTAAAATCAGCTTTTCTATTTGAATTGTTAGTTTAAAGGTGCTGTCATAGCATTTTATCATGAGCTAGTATTTAACTGCAGATTTCATACTATGATCAACTTAACATATTTTTCTTTTTTATTCAGGATGCTCACTTTTTTTTTACTCCTGCTGGTTTTTTTGTTTTCTCTGAAGGGAAAAGAGCATTAACTTGTAATTTGAAATAAGAGGTAGAAGATTTGAGTTTGTTAGTGCCCAAGTGCACTGCAACTATTTAAAATCTTTCTGAAATACTACATTCTTCTTTCTGTTGGCTAATTGATATGGTCAATGTTAACAAATGGTGTTGAGTGAGAGTTTTATTCTCTCTTCACATAGGGTAAGGAGGAGGCTAGTTTTCTATTCAAAAGCATTCTTTTACAAGCTCTTACTGTTTACCTGAAGGTTTATCAATACTACTAGAAATATACTTCTATGAGAGTATTAATGTGCTTATTAAACACATGTTAAAAAAAAAACAAAACCTCAACAAACCTCAATATGACAAAAAAGCCGTAGTTTCTTTCCAACTTGGCGTGTTATCATTTGAAGAACTTTTTCCCAGGGCTATGCTGTAAGGTATGAAGAATATGAAGGGTTACAAAAACATACCTGTATTGTAATTATTTTGAGAACTTTTTTGTGATATGACATATTTGTCACTGAATTAACTTTCACTGCTTTTTCCGTATCATTACATTCATCACAAGTTCAAGCGTGCAGATGGCTATGACCATGTTGAATGAAAAGCAATAGGTATAAATAAAGAATATGGTGTAACCTATTTGTGTCCTAGATCTGATGTTTCTATTTTGTTTCTGAGGAGACTTTTGTGGCTACAAACAACTCTGCATGCCATGTTTTCTAAAAATTTATTCATTCAGATATTGAAAATACCTTAGGAGTGCTGTAGTGCAGGTTGCAAAGCTTGATTGCTCTTCCTGCTTTTTTCAGAAGAGCATTTTTGTTACTTAATGCAAGAAACTCTTCTACTTCATAGAAATTCATCTAGACCAAGGTATTAAAGTAGTAATAAAATAAATCTTTAAATGTGGCTTTCCTTGCCAGAAATCTCTATTGCTTATGAAATTAACATGCTTCATATGTTTTTCTTGAGTTTAACTTTCTCTGCACCATAACATTCCATTCAGATGCGATTTGGGAATAGGTAAGAGAGTTATGTTTTACTGCTGTTAAGAAGCATACAGCGCTTTGAAGAGGGAAGGCACAACGGAAGTGGTACTTTTCTCCCTCACATATTTCTAGTGCACGTGATTTGGGTGTGAATTATGTAACTGAGTAACAGCTGTAAACTTCTAGATATCTGGCATTTCTGCTTCCACAAATACATGCTAAAATGAGAAGTTCATCTGTTAATCTGGTAAATTCTTTTTGTCAGTGTTACTGCAGTATAATTTCTATTCACAATTCTGTAGTGCTGCTATAGAAAGTGGTTAAGAAATAAGTCTCTGGAAGTTCTATTTCAATAATGTGCCACCAGTTTGAAACTAGACCATTTAAATAGCTTTTTTAAAGTATGCAGTTCATATTCCTTTTTCTTAAAACACATTATTCTCTTTGAATATGTAAAACAAAATGCAGAAATACCTATTTTCATCAGTAATGTAATTGTTGGCACGGTGCTGCCAGATTTGCAGTATTTAAGTGGAAAAAGAAATACTCTTACTTTTTTAATAACCTCTGCTATTATTTCGATCTAATTAGATTTTCAGACAGAAATGTGATTTATTTTTTAAACATGACTATATTCTTCCCATATGAGGCTGTTCTCAACTTTTGACTGTGTTGAATAGGTAATAAATGGAAATAGAAGGGTTTTTAGAAGCATACATGGCAACCTGTATGAGCAGATTCTGGAATAACTTGAATGAGTTGTTGTCCCCTTTGTTTTGGGGAAGGGGTTTCCTCTTCTAATGAATGACTACAACATGTGTCTCTGGGGCTTTCTCAGTATAGTAATGAGAAATGTATCTGATACCTGACAATTGTTGGGGATTACCAAAGCAAAGAAACAACAAGAACCAAGTAGAACCAAGAGAATTTCTCTTTGCTCCTACATTGGACTGATGTGATGGAGTGCAAGAGGCAGAGAGGATCTGGTAATGGCTCCTGCTTCACTCTTGAAGAAGCAGTTTATAATTCTCTGATGCTCAGCTGGGGGTATTTCAGTCTGCTCAACACAGTGTCTTTTTTTTCATATTATTAGAAGAAAATGTGTTCATACTTAAAAAAAATATGCCTTTTAGATTTGCCTGTTCAATTTTCATTCTCTGGTTTTGACCTTAAATAATCTTTCTGTCTCTGTGTTTCCTATCTCTTTGCATCTTGCTCTCTCTAATTTGTGTGGTACGTCCATTCCCTGCATGGTGATACATGCTTATGTCAGAGATACTTGTAGAGCAACTTGTTTGGTGTACTGTTTTACTTTTCAGGCAAAATCTTGCAATTTTAAAGAAATTCTAGAAAACACAATTTATGTCCCATGAAGAGAAGAGGGGGAAAAAAAAAATATAAGCCATGTGTCTTACTTGGGGGGCTTGAATTTGATTTCATTTCAAGTTTTATATTGCACATAGACTAAAGTTGTTGAAAGAGTTTTTTAATATGCCTTTGTATTTTGCTTCCATGCCATTTGATCTGAAACTATATTACTACATCATGTAATCTCCTAAAATAGCCTGTTGTGCTGGGATGACAGTACTTAGGAGGAGGAACTGGGGATGTTAACATCTGTAAAGCTGGAGACATCCTTTCAATAAGCAAAATGAGTATGTGGTGTTATGGAGTTGGTTGATGTACTGGTGTTATTAGCTGATAAAACAGGCTGTCTCTGGCAGGTAGCATCTTCCATGAGGGGAAAGAAGATTAATGAACAAGAGTTTAATACATGTGCATATGAAATTGTAATTGTAATCTTAATGTTGCTTCACACTTATAGCATAATTTCACTGTCATAAACTTTGTTTCGCTCCAGCTGTTCAAGTGTTTTCTTCATGTTACTTCCCATGTGACGACTTTTCCATGTAGCTTTTGTGGCAGGAAGGTCATTCCTCCTGTATTGTTGGTGTTAACCTTTTCGTAGGATGTCAAACTCCAGTGGCAAATTCTCATTTACCAAAGTTTCAATTGGTTTATGGCATCCTGTCTTGTGATCACTGGCACTCTTGCTTTCTCACTCTGTATCAATGAAATGCGGCACTCTGTTTCTTTTATGTAGTATTCTCGCAATTGTAACAGCTGTTTCTTCTTTGGCTGTAGTTGCAGTTTAATAATGATAGGTAAATTCTGATTTGTAATGAATGTTAAATATTAGCAGTTGAAGTAGAAACTAAAATGGGTTTATTTGCAAATATATTTTATGGTGGGATTTTTCACAAGTTTCTCATTCTTGTTTTATAATGGCCTGAAGAGTTTTATTTTACTTCTGTTAGAAGTACAGATGTGCTTCTAGTCATCCCAGGATAGATTTTCTTCCTTATCTTGTACATACTGTAATGAGATCAGTATTACTTTCAGGGCAAAAGAAATACTTAGTGCCGTCACTATTGTTAGTGCTTTATCATCATTTTTCTTCTTATATAAACTTCAAATATCCTGCTTGACTCACATTTTCCACCCTTACTGCTTTCTTTTTGCTGATCACTTCCATATTTATACCACAGTTAATCTTTTAATGCAGTGCCTTTTTAAAATTGCATATCAGAGCCAATTATTTTCCATGTATAACCTTTCCATTTTGCTGTGGGTGATTCATTGACTTATTCTGCACTGAAATCTGAAAATCAGATTTGTAATTTCAGGGCTCTTAAGCTATCCAGTATCTTTGCTGCATCAAAGTCCTTCTCTCCGATCTCTCCATAACTCTGTGCAGGCTTGTGGAAGTTGTTAAAGGTGAATTGTTTCCATTAAGTCTCTTGATTAAAATTCATGGAGTGATTGTTGCAGTAGGACTATTTTCCATGGTGTGGGGTTGGATTTGTTTGGGATTTTTTTGCAGTGCTGGAACTGCAAGTTTACCTGCAGTTTCACCCAAGCTGAAGATTGTTGTTCTTCTTTTTACCCAAGCCTATTATCCTAGCGAGATTTTGCGAAAGATAAATGGATTGAATAAATATTAATCTATGCTTTTAACAATGCTTGTAATTTTTAATAGGAAAAAAGACAGATGGATCCAGAGCTTTCTGCATAGACTTACAACCTGACAATAGTTCTAGCTCCATTTTCAAGGCTTTGTTATGTGTTTTGCTTGAAAATGAATTTTTAAAGTTAATTTTAGTTGGGCAATTCCTTTTGTTTGTACCTGAAGAAACTTTGTCACGGGGGTTGGGAGGGGAAGAGTTCACTTACTGCCCACTTCCCCTCACTACTAACTCTGTGAAGCAGTGGTGTAAAATGAAACCCTGCTCTCCTGGAACACAGTCAAGTATTTCATAAGCAGTGGGCAAGAGGCAGGGTGTCATGTTGCTAAGGAGCAGTAGTGTGCTTCCATACATAGTGTGTCATGCTTGTGCCCATGCTTGAGCATGTATAAAGCAGTTTATCTGAACCTTTGAGATTTTTACATTTGGATTTTTACATGTTGGTGAATGACCACTTTGTGAAATAAGGTTTTATAGACAGAGCTCTAAAAATACCGGGGGTTAAAAGTCATTTTGAAAATGGAGTAGCAGAGATCTCTTGGAGTAGAACTCTTATCATTGTTGTGCAGTGTGGGCAGTTGCCACACAGCTCAGCATTTGTCAAGAATTCTTCTAATAATGCAAAAAAACTTTTGTTCTCCTTTTTCTCTTGCTGTGTGCAGTTTGCACTGAGACTGTATAGATGGAGTTGTCACATGCACAAAACTGATGTTTCTCAGAGGAGCTGGAGGGATAGAACCAATCAGCCAAAAATTTTCAAAGTGAGTGCTACAGTTTGAGATTAACTTCCATCATGGCCTCTTCAGAGGAGCAATGTTTACTGTTAAACCTCTGCTTCAGCCTTTTCCTGAATAGGGATGGGTTTGGTTTTAAAAGAATTCTCTTTTAAGTTGTAGTGAGATCAGGTTAGATTTTGTGTTGTGTATTTGCTGCCAGAGATACTTTTCTAAAAAGACATGTAGAGTTCATCTCAAATACTGGTTTGAGAATGTAACAATCCTTTTGATAGCCTTGCTACTAGCTCTTAGCAAGCTGAGCTTTTAAAAAAGTGAAGATGCATGTAATTGTGACCACCAGTTCTGTAGTTCTTGATCCCTGCTAACATCGGCATGGCGTGCTTTTGACTGAAGGTGACTTTTATGGTTTCCAGATTCAAAATTTATTTCATATGATGAACATATGTTTTGGCAATTGCTGTCATTTATCTCTTCATTTGGCTGTCCTCTCTGTTTGATGGGGGGGATTTTCCATACATATTCTGTACTGTTGTTTTATTTCTTGACACTAAAATGGCTTGTACTGCACAGACGACTTGGTAAGGCTCCAGCTCTTTTTCTAGAACTCTGGCAATAATTGTCCAATTGAAAATTTGCAGCACTGCTGGTGTAAAGTGTAACAGACTTTTTTTGTTAGGGATGATGTCAGCATGAGAGATGGCCTCAAGGAGTCATTAAAAGAACATAGGACTTTTGACTGTTGGACTTTATTGACTTTTCTTCTCAATAAAATACCATCCTGCTAAAGACAGATTAGTGTCTGCAATGCTATGAGACATACTTGGTGACCTTACTTGTGTAGTCTGATGAAGCTGCATCTAAGTTCTGTAAATACGAAGGCACTCTATTAAGAGCTTCAGAGAAATGCAGTAATAACAGCCATAAAATTTTATAGAAATGCTTGCCTTTCTGTGAAAGTAATTGGCCTTTTTATGTGAAATTACTCACTTTGCTTTTTAGGACCTTTGAATTTCCAGTTCTGGTTTAAGCTGTTTTTTTTCTAACTCTCCACTTATGACATTCTGAAATGTATTCATAGCTAAAATGTTTTTCTTTATGGTCTGTCCACCTATTACTGGCTTTAATAGATCATTCAACTTAAACTGTCTGTGGAAAAAAGGGAGTAAAGTAATGTATTTTGAACTGATCAGTGAAATATATAAGGGAAATATGCAAAACTAATGGGATAGTAGGTAAATTGCAGCTGTCACATTAGCTGACTTATTTATATGTGAATTTTATGGATAATAATATTAAGATGAACTGAAGTCATTGCTAGCTTTTAGTGAAATAAATAGATGAATGGTGGAAATATGAAGCCTTTGTTGGTTGCATTTTATGTTTTCAGCCTTCCTGACTAACCTGTTCCTGCCTTTCGTCTGTGCCAGGTCTCCTTCCCCAAGTTACGGTTTCATGACAGAGCTGTTGGAATTACTGAATATAAGAGATATTTCACTGATACAGAGGAAAGCCAGAGCAGAGCATTAAGCAAAGTCACGGTAACATAGAGTCTTCCACACTGATAGTTTCTTCAGGCAGAACTCTTGATAGCCATGAACAGATTGTTGAGGGTGGTTTAAAAATGTAATTGGTGTATTTGGAGTGCCTGAGCTGGTTGTGGGGGTGCCAGCTGAGGCAACATAAATTTATTGAAAAGGCACTATGCTGCCTTACAGGGACTTTCTAGCCTGGCTCACTGCTGCCTAGGAGGTCTTGATACCTTTCTGTTAGTATTTGTCATTACTTATCATTGCACACCATCTGCATTAGCCTTTGTATTAACTTGTGGTGTGTTACTTTATCCACATTTTCTGACCCTTCCTTCCCCCTCCTTTTCTGAATAACTGAAGATTGACTATGGATTCTAAACTATATGGTATCTAGCATAGTACCTTAGAGTCTAATAGTGAGATGAAGGAACTAATATTTCTTGTATTTTTTGTTTTCCTTTTTTTGTGAGAAGTTGTTTGTATAGTATAGCTTCTTGGTAAGAGTCTTTTCTGTTTTCCTGCTGCTATATTATAGCTGCTTCTGTGTGTGGTACCTTTAGTACATGCTGCATACTACAGGTTTTCCATGTAAACTGGAAAGGTGAGACAAATGGAATTGAAGGAGATGATAATGTGTGTGAAGACCTCAGAGCCATTTGGGTGCTTACTGGCCAGCCTCTGGACCATGAGAAAAACGTGTTTCCTTAAACCTGTAGATGTAAGGAAATGAAAAGTTGCCACATAAAGCACACAGCCTTCCCTCCTCTCTTAAAGAGCAAATGTCTTCCCATTGCAACAGTAGCTCAGCCCTCTGTTCTGGAGGTGGCAACTTGCATTGTGTCCTGTACTGAAGTAAATTTTGAATACAACTTACCATGATGTGAGGACAAGTTTCATAACAACAGGAAGCTTTTAAATTAAAAACAAGATAAAAAAAGTATTATTAAGTGACTTGACTTTTAGACTCAGCAGTTCAACACAACCCAGCAAAAGAATGTCAGCTGAAGTTTAACGAAGCTTGAGTATAGCTTCAGTGTCACAGCAGGCTGAAAAAGTTGCAGCCCTTTGCCACATTCATTCCTGTTTCTGTACAGCAGTTCCTCTCTCCTGCGCTCTCAACCAGATCACTAAGATCAAGTTGTTTTAAGTTATGAAGTGACAACTAGGTTAGTTCTGCTCCTGTGAAAGTGAGAAGTTATACTCAAGTCTTTAATAGTTGGTTTTCTTGAGGTATTAAATGGGAATGTAACAGAAAATGAGAAATTCTTTCCTGATTATGGAAAAGAGTCCATAGAAGGAAGGTATGTCCTCCCTAAATAATATGGGACAAGACCAGCTCAGGCATATGGGAAGCAAACATCGTGGGAAGTGCTGATACTTTTGGTGGGAGTATGTCCATTTATTGGTATTCATTCTCCATGATCCTGAGAACTGAGAAAAGCGGATGCCTTAAATAAAAAATAGATGAGGAAGAAATACAGGAGAGAGAAATTTCCTGTTGTATAGGCTGGGATTGAAATCCTGAATCAAACGAGCAAATATGAACTGTGTAATGATTCTAAGTAGTGTTATTGCAGCAAAGCATTTACAAAATGAGCTTAGTTTCCTTTGTTTTAGCTGAGATGGTTGCTTAATGCTAGAAGAAAATAGAATGCTTAAGTAATGAGCACTTTGATCTGATTCAAGTCCAAGTAATGTCTGCTTAGAAAATCCTGATTAAAGATTTTTCTTTCATAAGTTTTTTTCTTTCTTCCCTCCTGGATTGGGTTTTGGTTTGGTCAGTTTGGTTTTGGGATATGGGGTTTTTTAACCTTCTTGTAAAGGTGAGGCTTCAACTCGTTTGCCAGTATGCAGGTAACAGCTACTTTAAGGAGGTTGTACTACCAATGGAAGTCACTGCCCTTACCTGTCCACTAGAAAGACAGTTCATGTAAGTCCTCCCCAAGGAGGCAGAATTCAAAACTTCAGGCAAAATTTGCAAGAGTGGTTTAAACAACTTTAAAAATCATGTGGGCTAACTTGACTGCTTCTCTGCCTGATGTAAATTGAGAAATGCTCACAGAAGTGTTGCAGAATCAGTAACTTACAGCAAAGGGCTGGTAAGGAGTATCCAATAGAGGTGATAATTTTACACCAGTATAGTTGGATTCCAGGGGGTGTATCTCCAAGCCTTTCAAATGCCATTTTAAACTGTCTTGGTTAAACTAGTATAAAAGGCAAGACTCACAGGTTTTATGCTATGATTTGGTATTTTTTTTTTTGGTTGGTTGCTTGGTTGTGTTTTTCTGTTTGTTTTTAGTTAAAAGTCAACAAGGAGTAGGCTTGGGTCAAACGAAAACAGCCTCCTTTAAAACACGTTTATCAGTGAAGGGGTGTATGCTGCCTTACCAGCTATGTATGTGCAGTCCAAAGGCTGTTTTCCCGTGGAGATAAATACTGTAGGTGTGTTTTGCACAAAACCCCAGAGATTCTTGCAATGCAGCTGGTCAGGGAGGAACTGAACTTCCCCAGTTTAACCGGCCTTGGTGAGCTGGAGATTCTGGTTCATTTCCTCAGTGTTAGCTCTATTGCGACATTGTTCCTCCAACTTTCACTTATTTTAGTTTGTTTGGCTTTATGTTTTAGGGTGGTTTGAAAGAGAAGCATGATTGTGCTGTTGGCTGGATGCCCAAGTTTAGTGAGGAAAGGGAATGAAATTGCTGGAAGAGAGATCAGGGGAATGGTGGGGTTTCTAGCAGAAGGTGGAAGTAAAGTGTATGTAAATACTTCTTTAACCCCAAACCGTATAGGAGGGGGTTAGAATTAGTCTCTGTTTTCAACCATAGCCAAACAGTTCCAATTTGCATCATCTCTGCTGTGGCAGTACATGAGTTGCAGTTTGCATTCTGTCAGTAATCTGTCCTCTTGTTTACTGACCAGTCATAAGGCCCAAGTCATCTGACTTCCTTTATCTGCCTCCATTCTAAAGCCACTGAATTCTGCTCCCTGCTCATCTGGAAAGTGGTTGCTTCTCATTCCTGAAGTGTTTGCTTTGCTCCACCATGTGCCATCCTTAATGTCATACTGCATACCCAGGTACATATCTGTAATGAGCAAAATTTGGGAATAAATCCCTGATCACAATGTATTTGCTACTCTGAGAAGAACTCTGTGTTTTGGTAAGTGTGTGTGTTAAGGATCCAAAAAAAGTGCAGTTTCATGCACCAGCTAGTCCAAATCCCAACTACTGCCAAAAATCATGGTCCCTTTCTTTCCATGCACATTCTTGTCCTCTCTTTCATACTGATGTTAGAGATTACACAACTGCAGCATGAATCAGATCATGCCTTAGAAGGGCTGAAAACTATTCGTGGTGGTGGTTTTTTTGCAGGATTTGTTCTTACTAATGAGCCCGAACTGGCTGTGTGGCTGCACAGTTGGGAGTGCTGGTGCAAGAGGAGGGCATGATAACACATGGCCAGAAAGGAATTGTTCCCTTCACTGGCTTATGGTGACTGACTGTGAAGCCAGCATCTCCATTGAAAAATTAATAAATAATACTTGACATAACAGTTTGATTCATTGACACTACTGATTTTCCTGCTCCAGAGCCAACTAGAGGAAAAGCAGCTGGAGTATTAGGAGTTCTCTGTTCCTTACAGGGACTGGAACTTGTCACTCTCCGGTAACCACACAACTGTGTAATGGTGTTCCATAGTTTCCACTGGGTTTTGGTTGTTTGTTTTCATTTTTAGTAAACAAGCAATATTATTCCTTGCAAAAGGAAAAATAAATTATTTTACAGAGGAAGTGGCATTGTATTCCAGGTTGTTACTCTGATTACAGTGTTTATCTCTTCTTGCAGTGCTTACACAGTCTGCTCCTGTGAGAAAATCCTGCTTTCTTTGGGAATGTGCTTTCTTGTCAGATGATGTACAGCAGCTGACATTAAGTGCAGGACTGTAAAATATGTGTTTGTGTTTAGTCAGTATGTTTTATGGTGACACCTGTGAAGTTTTCATTCATGTGTAAAAAGAGAAAGCTAAACTACAGCAAATACGCATTAAAATCATGTGGAAAGAAAAAGGGAGGGAGAATGGGAGTTGGTGCTTGGAATCTTGTTTGCCTCTTTGATCCCAGGTATGACTGAGTTTTCTTATTTAGTATGATTAAAGTTCTTGCAGATCTTTGTGTGTGGATTTTTCTAGCCCTAACAGGGGATGGTGAATTTTGCAAAGACCAGGCTCAGTAAGAGAGTTGCAGTTGATTAATTTCTTGGGTTTATGTGTTGTATTCTAATGGAGAAGAGTTGAAGGGGCAACACTGCTAAAAAATCCCTACTGTAGTTCAGGTGAGTTGGAAGGCAGATTCAGCAAGACTCCCTTGTGTGACTGTTCTTAAGATGTTCCTGAGTTAAAACAAAAGCTAGCTAGGTTTCATGTGGCAAACTGTGTGTTGAAGGTAAACGCTTAGGCCATAGTTCTGGGTCACTAAAATTGCCTCAAGCAAGGGATTTGTGAGAGGTCTTCAGAAAAGTGAGGGGTTTTGTTTTTTTTTAAACCTTTGGCAAGAAGCCGTGTTATTTGTATTGAGTGTTCCAAAATAAAAGTGTGGTCAGAGGAAATGGCGTCTGTGAAACTGATCCATGCATCTGATGCTTGGCAATGATTTGGCAATGATTTGAAGCATGGTTTATAAAGGACAGTGTTAAGCAGCTCTGATTAAAAGCATGCTACAAACCTTGTCTTCAGCACACAAGACAGGAAATACAGAGCATGATTTCAGTGTGAAGTATAATCTTTCAGTTAATTTTGCATGTTATGCAGTATATTCTCAGGTTGGTGAAGCAGGCTTTGGTAGTAAACACCACTGCATTCCAGGCATGATACCACCAAGTTGACATTTGGAAGAAACCACCATACTTTGCCTTGTTTCCTGTAACTGTAGAAATAATAGCCTGTTCACTTGGCAAAACCCAGTAGGTTGGAGATTCCTGGTTAAAAAATCTTAGTCTATGGAAATGGTTAAAACACAGTTCAATGCTGCTAGTATTGTGGCTAAGTAGGAATGTGATCGTACATATCAAGAATGGATCTGCTGAGAACTGAAATGTGGTAAGTGTATCAGGGATGGATCACATGTCTGAATCTAATTTTCCTTCATGAAATACTGGAAATTGAAACTAGAAATTAGGGGATGTATTTCATTACAGGGCTACAGAAATAATGTAGGTGAAAATAGTCTTCATTATGCCTGGTACTTGGGTATTCCAGCTTGGGCAGTGGTGCTGTTGTGTCGTCATTGTACATTACTGAGGTAAAACAAAGAAGGAAGTGTTTCATTTTGGCTCACCTCCTTTCACCTTAACTTAATAGGTTTACAAGAAGTGTATCTCGGATACATGGGAGAATAGTTGGGAAAACTTCAGGTTTGACAGGACTGGCAGGTGGAAGGTGAGTCAGGAGATGACATTTCTGAGGTTAGTTTTAAATTAGGGTATGACAAAAGTGGTAGTGTTGTATCACAGCAGGCAGGAAGAGGCAAAATCATCCCTTCTGTGTCAGGAAATCCTCCAGGTGTGAAATGCAGCTCTAAGGATGCCAACATTTTCAGTGCTTAGAGAGGAAAACGTTACCAGATACTGAGTCCAGAGACCAACAGCATCAGAATTATGCACAGAGGTATTATTTAATGATGATTTCTGGTTTTACTTGTGCAAGTCAGGACAATAATACCAGCAGCTCATCTGCTTAGGACTGTGCTTGCTTTTTATTTGTTTTCTTTCAGTAGCTTTGTGGGAATATTTCCTAAAAATCATCAGAATCATAATCATTGCTCTTCTCAGTATAACCTGAGAACATTTCAAGTTCTGAAATGTTTGCAAGGTGAAACAAATAATTTCATAAAACCAGGATGAATATGCATGAATTTGTTTGGCTGATAGAATGAATGACAAACAAGAGGTAGAGTTAAAGTTTATATAATGCATTTGGAATTGTGAGTAATCATTCTAATAGATTTGATTCTAAACATCATAATTGAGCAATCAGACGGCATCAAGTTCCTCAAAAGATCTGTTGAGTGACGTTATCTGAAAGATGCCTGTAACCTAAGCAGTTAATTTCCAAGGAGCAGACCAACTCTTCCGGAACAGTAGGTTGCAGATGAGTTGTTCAGGTGAGCTGCTTTCCATATCTGTGAGATTACATCAGCTACTTCAAGGGTATTCTTCAGTGTGATTGCGGTTTTGTTGTTATCATTGTGAAACTATGGAGTTTGCTTCTGGTCTTTAAGTTGTGTATATGGGGAGAAAAATAATGTCTGTTTACACAGTTCCAGATTTTGAGCTTATTTCTTCTTGAACAGCTGTGCTTTGTCCTCATACAGCAGTTCATTCTGCCTTTTGCCTTCTGTCACTGTTCTGGCTGTCAGCCTCCTGGTCGCTGATTGGCTTCTCTGATTATTTATATGAAAATGCTTTTGTCTCTAAGCTGCAAGCTAATATATCTTAGATTTGTCTGTTAGAAAAAGAAAATTGTGGCGTGCTTTTAAGTTACAACTGTTCTCATCGTTTTAGGGAAAACAAAACATTTTCTTGCCCTTCAAATGAAGTCATCCTAGTTAGGGGCAGTATATAGTAGCCAGTGTCACCATCAGGATTCAGATCAATTCATGGATACCAGTATTGTTATTGCATCACTGCAGCACATTCACGGCTTATGTCACGCAGCTGCAACTGGGTTATTGTAGAAGATGTGATACATCATGGGTGGGAGCTCACAGTTTACAGCTGCTGACATAAAGTCGCAATCTCTCTTACATTAGCATTTTGCCAGCAGGGTGTTATGGTGGTTGCTGACATTTGGGTTTGAATAGATGGCCAAAAATGTAGGCTTTGCTGGTTTAAATTAAGAAAAAAAAAATGTGCATGGGGAGCACATGCAGATCCCTGGTGACAAAAGGCAGATTTTTATCAACGAAATGGTGTAGAGCAGCCCAGGCCTAGAACTGGCCTTCATTGTCATAATTAATTGGAATGAAAGCAGAAGCTGTATTCCCATTGCAACAGGATTAGTGGACTGATCACATTAGCATTAGATGAATTGGAATTCAGCACCACCCAGCTAGTTTGAGTGCCAGCAGCAGTTGAGCTGCAGCTCCCTTTCTTTCTAGAGTATGGAGTGGGTTAAAGTACCCAGTACCTTAAATAGTGCATCCTTGTGTATCAGTGATTTTACTTTGGAGACAAAAGTAGTGTTACAGCTTAAGTTAAAGATGTGTGAACACAGCCCTGCTAATATTTGGTGTCAGAGGAGCATTCTTCTTTGAGCAGGAACAGTTGAAGTTTAGAGCCAAATGATGCAATTTTATACGTATTGTATTCTCTAGTCGCATTTAACGTTGGATTTACTGGCTTTCTGAACAGAATCCCAATTAAGATGGAAAAGGTCAGTGATCTGACTCCACTCTGAGGTTTCATTTTGTGTTTGTACTCTTGGCTTTATTATCTTTCACAAAGAGCTTAGTTCCAAAGAATGCTTCTCCTTTGCCAAAATTCCACATAATCTTGCCTTCAAGGAAACATGTCCATTTTTAGCAGGGTACGAAAGCCTTTTTTAAAGCAGATTTCTGGTAACAGCAATTTTAGCCCATAAAATGTGACCACAGGTGAATCCTGCTTCAAATTATATTAGCTATATTCCACTCATACACTTACTCGTTCTGAAATTCAATGTTTGTGCTTTCGGGGGAGAATTAGTCATTTGCTCTTTGGAGTTCATGGTATGTCAAGCAGCAAGGGTGTGTACATACATATTAAAGCAAATAATCTGCATCATGCTGATTACTCCTCGCTTGATTTGACAGCAATTGGTTCTTAATTCATGCTGTAGTATTTGTTAAAAAAAAAAAAAGGAAAAAATAGATTTTAAATAAGAAGTCACTACGATGTTCTTCCGAGAAGTTGAGAGAAATCTTTGCGGAACTTTTAGTTTGTAATTTTAGTTCAGTAATTTATACTGTAGCACATTCTGGTTTTCTGGTTGTAGTTGAAGTTATTTTATGCATACAGTAGCAGAAAAATATCACTAAAACAAGTCTTAATTGAAAAGGTATTTTCAATAAAATACCTTAAGTTTTGTTCCTTCACCACTTTCTCTTTTGGAAAAGCATCAGCTACTGCCGTACTACAGGGTAGCATATGTGTAAATATCTAACCAATCACTGGTGGTTTTATTTCTCTCCTGATTTTGTTAGAGCTGTTCCTTTCATTCAGATACTTCTAGGAAGAAGAGGGGGAAGAGGATGGAGTTGTTGAATCATTTCATACAATGACTGCTGCAGTCTCTGCCCCATTTCTGGGTCCATTTAAGGTCCACTTTTTGGAGTAGAGGAGGGTTCCAGAGAAATTGGCCAAAATCAGAAATGTCTCTGAGTCTTGGGGATAGTGTGTTCTGGACTTAGGGAAATTGAAATACTTGTTGGAGGTTTGCAAAGCGGCAAGGCAGCGATTAGGAATGACCAAAAGCAGTTCTTCATTTGCTGATTTGGAATTCACACTGTATTTTATCATATATTGTTTGACTCTATCACTTAGTCTGTGTTTTTCTAGCACTTGGCTTTTCTTATGTTCCTGGCAGACATTCCCTCTTAGCTCCCCATTCAAGCATATGAAATCATGGCTGCTGTGTATGAGTTAGCATTCTCATGGCCATCATCTGGGTAAAAATGCTGCAAGCTTCTTAACCAAGCTTGTAATTGGTTAGACCCGCTTCTAATGATTTAAGAGACTACACTGCAGCATCAAAATTCAGCTTCGATTTAATCTGCTTCCCACCAAATTCCTACTGCTAAACAGAATTGCCAAGTTTTAAAAAATCACTGTAGATTGAGAGAAGTCTGGAAAAACTTAGTTGTTGTGGCTAGCCAGCTTTGGTGTCTCTCTTCTATCATGCAATGAGCTCATTTGTTGTTTAAAAAAATATATTTTCACTTCTTCACACCCAATGTTACTTTGTAGGGAGTTATTTCTATAGAAATTCCAAATCATAGCTGAGAATATATTAAATTCTTGACTAGTTCATGCCTCATGGGCTGCACAATATGTAAACACTAGAATTTAAATGTTCTTTGGTAAAATAAAGTGAAACAAAAAGCACTTGTGAATTCTTATGTTTGTGGTTAAACCCTTTCCAAAACAAAGTTGAAAGAAATTCTTTCTTTGCAACTCTTCTGCCAGAAAATATGGCTCATTACTTGGGAAGCCTGTTTCATTGTTAAAATGGGTAGTATTAAAACAGACTGCCGACACAGCTGTGTGAAGGAGGGCTAAAACCATGTGCTGAAGGATGTTGTTACATGGTGAGATAACTGGTGGAATTCTGTTCCATCCTCCAGAGTCCCTAGGAAAAATGCACCTTATAGTGAACCAGCGTTGAAATTCTTTAAGTAGGTGCTTAAACATCTAGTCAGTGTGGAAGCTAAGTATTCTTTCTGAATTACCTTTGCTTGTTTCTTGATATCTCTGAAATAATTTGCATTCTTCTCCCTTTCTTCTATGGCAACATACAACTGTGCAGTGAAATGTTAATGGCGAGTTCTATATGTCACAGATAATTTCAGTAATTCCAAATACTATGGCTGCACTTACAAGAAACTTTTCAGGGCACATCATTTTTATGTGTTGGGACAATATGTTTGTTTGGAAATGGCTCTTCTGTTACGTATTACAACAGTGTTGGCACAGGAGAGATGTTTGGGAATGTTGCCATTTTGGACATTGCATTGTTGCATAGTTTTAGCGCTATTTACTCTGCTTTGAATTTACTGCAGCTGTACAACATGGAGGAGGGGAGAGCTGGAGTTTGCTGTCATTCTCACTGAAACATTAATAAAAAATATATTATGGAAGTAAAGCAGAAGAAACCCTAGGACAGGCTAGTATATTAAGGGAAATGGCTTGTGCAAAATAAGTGTCCATTGCAGAAATTCTTTTGAAAGCGTATACTGTGTGAAGGAAGCAGGATATAGACAATTGCTTTATTGACTCCTTTACTATCTACAGATTCTTAAGCAGGTTCTGATCAGCCAGGTTCATTTGCTGTTTCCACTTCAGCTGGAGTTTGGTGAGTGCTATAAATCAGCAAAAACAATCCATGCCACTGGAGCAAGGGACTCTGCTGCTTGCACCATTGTTTTTCCCTGGTGTTGGCTTAGGGTTTGTGGGGCTGGGTGCTGAGGGGCTCAGAAAAAAAACCATTGTATTTAATTCTGACAGGATTTCCCACAAACTCTGACAAGGCAAGGGCTTGGGATGAGCAACAGAAGTAAGAAGACTTTGGGTTTGGCAAGTAGCAGGAAGCAGGACCTATCACAGTGGTCTTTCTTTGCATTTGATGCATTTATCTGATGTTTTATCTGGATTGGCATATGGTAAGATTGGGATGTTTATGGAATCTGCCTTTAGCAATTGTAAGAGCAGCTTTTCCTTCACTCTTCAAAGAAAAGAAGAAGTGGAAAAAGAGGTATTTTTCACACAAAGAAAAAATGGGCAAAGATCTCAAATTGTTTCCTGTCATAAGGCAACTAAATAATTCAAGACGTGATGCACAATTAATATTGGTGACTTCTATTATTTTGTAGTTTTGGCTCCCACTGTTGATTTTTCAGAATCAAGTATGGACAAGTTTAAGCTGAGGTCATGTTTGAGTCTGATACAAGCTGGAAAGAAGCACTTGGTGTGATTTTTTTTTTTTTTTTTTTTTTGTTAAATACTCATTGCTGAATGGACAAAGAGTTTTGTTCTGTTCTTTAAGACTGCATTGGAAGTCTTAAAAAAAATAATCTGATGGTTCCTTCATCCTTTATGCTGTTGAGGAAAATTCAAAATTCAAAACAAAGTAGCAGTTAAACTTGGATTATTTGTTTTTTAATCATGTATAACATTGATTCAGGTTATATGGGTTCTTACAATGAATGTCTGCCCTCCCTTAAAAATATTAAGGTGAAGAGTTAGTTTATTAAACAGGAAGTATGTCTGTAGGAACTCCCTGCTGACACAAGCTGTTCTTGATGTGAGCATAACTCTTGTCAGACTTAAGAGCTGGGTGTGTTAGGAAGCAGGAGCTGGCATTATAAGCAAAAGCTTTCTTTAACCTTTAAAAACAAGAGCCCTTTGTAGCTGCATTATTTATCACAATGCAGCTTTTATCATAGAATCATAGAATGGTTAGGGTTAGAAGGGGCCTTAGTCCTTAGCAGTACTCCAGGTGGAGTGTGGACACACAGCTTGGTGTCATTGGCAAACTTGCTCCGGGTGCACTCAGTCCCACTGTCCATGTCACTGATAAAGGCATTACACAGCACCAGTCCCAGTACTGACCCCTGAGGAGCACCACTTGTCATTGGTCTCCAATTGGACATTGGTCCATTGGCCAGAACTCTCTGAGTTGTGAGCCAATTCTTTATCCACTGAGTGTTCCATGCGTGAGTACTTTTGAAGGAGAGTATTACCAATGGGTATTTTATGCAAATAGACTGGTAATTGGAACAGGCTAAGGAAAAATACTGATTCCTCATATACAGAGTTTGGTAGGAGTTTTGGTGAAACTTTTTGTCTTTTGCTGAGTGAGGAATATATGACCACAAAGATAACAATAAACTTTACTGCCAGCAGCAAGCAGAGCATTTCTCTGCAGCTGGGAAGACCCTTTATTGTAAACCATTCTTTTGCCTGGTTGAGATTACAGGCTTGAACTGTATCTCTCTGAAGGAGGGAATGCTTTTCTAGAGTATAGAAGGCTTGTCTGAAGTGTGTGCCTCATGTTTCCCCTGTTGGAACTGTTACACATGAATATACATGTATCTATATGAAGTATGTATTTTAGACTAAAAATCTGTGATTTTCACATAGCATTGAGTACCTTAGTAGAGGGCTGGGAGAAAAGTAGTTTCTGATTCTTTTCATTACAGCACTGGCCACCCAGTGCCAATTCCATTATTTAAAGAGGGTCTTGGTACAGAGATTTGAAGCTGGGCTTTCAGCATCTTAAAGTATCTTCCTATAAGCATAAGGCATTTTGGGATATGGAAGTCTGACTATGAAAGGAGTGTTGCATCAGGCTCTCTTTCTCTCATTGCGGCTGTAAGATTTTAAAAGATGTTGATGTATTTCATGTGTGAGTCACTTCATAACTTTGAAACTCTCGCAGGCAGGACAGCGAAACTAATTCCTGTCCAACTGTGTGACAGTGAATACACAGACAATACTTGTCCTCATGAAGTTTTAAGAGCTTTACTGAATGTTTCTTTTTTCCCTCCCTTCAGATTTGTCACGGAACAGACTGTCAGAGCTTCCAGCAGAAGCATGTCACTTTGTCTCCCTCGAGAGTCTCAATTTGTACCAGAACTGCATTCGATACATCCCAGAGGCTATTTTGAACTTACAGTCTTTAACATTTCTAAATATCAGGTAACAATTGTCTTAGAAATTTTGCTTTAGCATCAGTAGTCTAGGTTTATAAATTTTAATGCATCTGTAAGTAGTGCTAACATGGTGTGTGATCATGACATTGTTTTATTTTATGTCATTGGATCAAAGCACCTGAACCAGTCTTACCCACTCAGGTGGATCAGGAACATGAGGATTAACTAGCAGCTTGTGGAACTGAGTATGACGAAGAAAGCTAATTCTGGCTTAAAGGAATAGCCAAACGAATTCCAGTAGTTTTCATGTGAAATACAGGCATGCAGACTGGAAAGAGATGATAGAGCTTTTAGACAGTCTTTACATTTCAGCTCTCAGTAGCTGAGCAAGGCTCATGCAGTTTTCCTTTACTTTTCACTGCATTGATAGTTTTTAAAGATCTTTCTTAAGCGTTAATATGACTCTGGCAGCATTGCCAAAAAGCTAATTGGTGCAAAAGCTAATCAGTGCAACTCAGGCTGTTGATTTAATTTAACTGTGTACAGCATCCTCCGTTTGTAGAAGGCCTTTTAAGAGGCATGGAAAGTGCCTCATCACAAATTGGCAGTGATATCAATCAGGAAAAACGTCAGGCTATTTTTTTCTGTTGCTATACTTTTGCCAATTTAGTATACTTTCTTTATTTTCTTTATTGATGGTGAGAATTGTATGAATAGGATATGAATCATGTATGGGTTTCCTATTGCTATGATCTCTAGTAGGTGAGGTCCAATTATTATCCTTTTAAAAGTTGCTGTTGGTTCACCTACTACTGCTCAGAACTTTTTTTCTTTAATAGCAGGGAAATCTTGATTTCAGGTGTGAAAAAATACAGCATATTTTGCTAAATGTGATCAAAGCCTTAATTAAGATCCTAATAAAATTCTTTCTAATCATCCAGTCACTGCTCCTTTCTATGTTTTATTTTTAAAGGGAATCTTTGTCTTTTACAGCCCATTCTCATCCTTCCTGTTTCTCATCTGAGGTTACAGTCCAGTCATATGACCTCATATTTGCTTTAATAGTAATTTATTGTGAAATGTTCAAGGCTGCATTTTGTAATAGTGAAATCCAGCACACCATGATTTTTGATCCACATGACTTGCTCAATTAGAAATATACTTTAAATATTCAGTAAGTACTGACTTTCTCTGTGGCATTTTGTATGTGCCCACCTGCAGTACTACCTATCTGAAAGGCTTTTGCACTCTGTTTGTAGTCATTTGTGACAGAGGGTGGCCCCTCATCAGAAGCACTTGAAATAACATATTCCCCAGCACATAGGTTCAGAAACATCTGATCAGGTTTGGTACTTGATACTCAGAGTTTGTTCACATGTAACTGAATAAAGCAAGTAATGAAGAATGACTTACTGGAACTACTTTTACAGTAATTAGATGATCAACTCAGATTTTACATAATTGTAATGTGCTTCTTGTATGTGTCTTTCGTTTCATTAGAATGTGAGTTCATTAGAGTTCTGATGATTTTGTTTTCTTTCTGTCCAAAAAGTCGAAACCAGCTTTCCACATTGCCAGTACACCTCTGTAGTCTACCGCTAAAAGTCTTGATAGCAAGTAATAATAAGTTGGTTTCAATACCTGAAGAAATTGGACAGCTCAGACAGCTGACAGAGCTTGTGAGTATGCAGTTACTTTTTAACTATTACTATTCTGTCCTGAATTTGTAAGTGATGTGTTTAATAGGTTCAGACGTGCCTCAGAAGAAATAACTTCTTTTAAACTGGTCAAAATAATGCAGTAACTAGGATGCTGTCTGGGCATGTACAAGGTCAACATCCTGTTTCTCATTCTGCTGAGAACTTTGTGATTCTAAACCAGTCACTTGCATGCAGTCGTAAGTTACTTACATCTGCTCTTAGCCTAAGGAGGATTTATGTCTCCTGTAGTATCTCCAACTATGCTTTGACTTTGGATAGAGTTTGAAATACTCTGACGTCTTAAAAAAAATTATATGAGGGAGAGATGCCTTGCACTGGAGAGCAAATGATCCATGTCAATTTAACTAAAAGTCTTCCTTAATTTTTAAAGGAAGGCTGGATGGAATTAGAGCTCTTCATGCATTTGTTTCTGGCATAAAGCTTTTATGTAGCAAGTTGTGCTCTCTCAGATAATATGGAATAACTTGAATGCGATAACTTAAAATAACCCTCTACATCTGAATGGTTAAATCTTTGTAAAACTTTTATTTCCCCATGTATTTAAAATGAGAATAATGCTTCATATCAGCAATGAGATTAAGGAATATAGAGATCTGACATGTTATGTAAATAGTTGTCTTTTTCAGTCCTTAAATAAAGTGCTACATATTTTACTTAACAGAAGGCTACCAGTCAGTGATAACTCATTCTTTACTCTTGTTTTCTAGGATGTGAGCTGTAATGAAATACAGACAATACCTCCACAGATTGGAAATTTGGAATCCTTACGGGACCTAAATGTCAGAAGAAATAATTTGGTGCGTTTACCTGAAGGTGAGATAAAGGCTGTCAGTTGTAACAGCAGAAACCTAAAGCACTTCTGTATTTTCGATGCTGTTTTCTTCCCGTGGGAGCTAGAAGCAGCATGTTTAATTATTTTGTAAAACACACAGTTTTATACTTTTGATTTTTTTTAATACTTTTTTTAGTCTGCTGAATTCTGTGTTTATTTTCTGTCTCCAGAGCTTGCTGAGTTGCCTTTGATCCGATTAGATTTCTCCTGCAATAAGATAACAACAATACCAGTTTGTTATAGGAACCTCAGACATCTGCAGACCATCATGTTGGAGAACAATCCTCTCCAGTCACCCCCTGCACAGGTAAACCGCAGCTAGGAATCCAGAAGGACTAGTTCAACTATAAAGAGCAGAACAAAGTTGGATGCTGAAGGATTATATTATGAGCTTTATTTAAGAACAAGAGGACTTCAAATAAATTGTATTAACTAATAGTGTTAAATACGCAGCACAGCTTGAGAAGTCCCTTTTCTTCTTTTACTTTACTGTATTAGTAGTCTCATTGATGGGATATTACTAAGAATTCCCCTGTTAGCATTGTACTGCTGTTAATGTTAGCAGAACACTTCTGCTTTTGGTGTAAGAGAGAGGAAGCTCTGTTAAGCAAGACTGATTTTGTGCCACTCAAATGTCAAAATTTTGACTGAGGCCTCAGTGCTGCTGTGTGCTGGTTCACTTTGCAGCAGAGTGCTCAAATTAGAAGCTGCAATATGGTTAGTGACTAATTTGATTTTTTTAATGTGGTATATAAGCCCCTGAGTATTACAGGTTCTACTGTGAGCTGCTGCTTCTGAGTCAGGAGGGCACTTGCTAAGACCTGTAGGAAGTAGGTTTTTGCCTCCCTTTTGAAAGCAAAACCAGCTGTTACTGGCTTCATTCACTTTAAATTTGAGCTTGCTTTGGCAGACTGCTGCTGCCATTCAGAGCTGGGCATGGGTGCAATGTGCCGTTCTAATGCCAAGGATATAAATTCTAGTACTTGTAAATACTTATGTGTTGTTTGCATGTTGAAATTTCAGCATCCAGCTGACACAGTTGCATGCAGACCAGATGTACTTGGAGGGTAGCTTCCATTCGTCTGTTGTGTGCATCCTGTCATGCTCCACTGTAGCTGTTTCTCTAAAATGCAGTGAGATTGTAAGAAAAGATATGTTGGTTGATGTAAATGTGCTCATTTATTCTTCTCAACTACAGGTTAAATGCCTGTAGAGTACTTTCAAAATGTATTGTCAGATTATACCTATGTAATTTATTCCTTTTTTTTTTCTTTTTTTAGATATGTATAAAAGGAAAAATCCACATATTTAAATACCTGAACATAGAAGCATGCAAGATAGCTCCAGACTTGCCTGATTATGATAGGAGACCCATGGGATTTGGATCTTGGTAAGTCTGGCACAATCCAAGTTCTTAGTTTTGACATTCAGGAAAAATTTTTCAGTTGCCTTGAGTTTTTAAAGAAACTAGAGCCAAGGATCATTCTTCAGTAAGTGCATTGATGGATGTGGCTTTGAAGAATGTAATTTATATTATCTCATGGTGCACTTTAAGAATTGGTGCATGCTCTTGTGTTGTTAACACGTGTTCAGTTTACAAGATCTTAATATTTTCCACATACTTCCTGAAGTACATCCTTGCTGTGATTTTGAGCCTTTTGTACAGAATTTTATAACTGCTGTGCTCAAACCACAGGTGTAAATGCTGATCTCCACCCTATTAGTATACTGCTATTTTTGGCAAGCTTTCACTTGGCACTATTGCTTAGAATTGTAACACAAATGTTGGAACAGTCAGTTTTATCTGCTGCTAGATTAAGATGTCTAGAGAAAAGCAGGAGTTAAGATTTATTTCTGTTATATGATATAGAAGAAAGGGAGTCTGTGAAGTATGAAACTAAATATATAGAAACATTACCTCAATCATCTTGGAAGGTCGTAATAAGGTGTGGAGGAGTGAGTTGCCTGGAAAGGATGTACTGCTGTTTTAGCAGCAATAAAACAGAAATCAGCGCATGTTACAATAAATCATGAGAAAGATTTGTGAAGAGGGATTTGCACAAGGGACTGATGAGTGATTCCTCATCAGCACAGAGTATCTTAAATTATTAATTTTTTAGGTGAGGTCAACATATAAGCATTTTGACTGTTACTCGGTTTCCTAGAGTATAAGCTGTTGCAGATGTTTTCTGCATAATACTGAGGATTCTGCCATGTTACTAAACCATGGTATTTTATCTAAATGATAAAGTGTCATGATCTGTTTATCTCTAGCATAGTTTGTGTATTTTTTAAGAGAAATTCTAAAGATATCAGTGGACTATGTGGTTACTGATTTATTGTTGGTTTTAGTTGTATATCACTATGGAAATTTTCATTAATTGCTTTTGTGCAATTAGAAGAATTAATGTATTATAATCATAACTTGGAATTATGAATGTAAAAACAAGTGCAGAGCTATTTGCATATGCTTTCTTTGGATTTGCCTCCAGATTCAAGCATATGAAATGAGTTTCAGCTGGCATTCCTTTAGCTGTATTTCCATCCCCAATAGGATATAAGAGTTGGTGGTAGAATTATTTGTCATTACCATGCTGTTCAGGGCATTTAGTTTTACAGGGGATTATTCCTGTCTTCATGTACCTACTCTCAACTGTCCACGGTTAAGAGTATATATTAGGAGGCAACGGTAGAATGATCTAGTGGAAGAGAGGATCTCAAATTACTATATTCTTCTGGAACTTGGGGTGAGAGAAATAAAAGCATTCTGCTACAATATAGTTAATATTTCCAGGCAAGTCATAAGAGCTTTATGTTTGTTATCTTCAAAGGTGGCCAATAGAACAAAGGTATCAGTCTGTACACCTAGACTTTGTTGCTGTTTTTATCTGATAAGCTAGGTGAAATACCATGGATATGAAGGTTAAGGATCTGAAACTGAGTGGTTGAGATTTTTAAAAGTTTAAGAAAGTTTGAGTCATACTGTCAGATCACTCTTCATCAAACATTGTTTAATAATAAAGTTGTTAATACTGCTAATAAAACAAGATGCTCTGAAACATTAGGGTAGAAAGTGGGATTTCGAAGTCGTAGTGCAGCTGATTATCAAACTGTTTTACCAGAGTGAAATTTTGTATGTTACAGTCCTTTTCTAAACATAAGATATATGAAATTTGTGTTGCAGCAAGTTTCTATCTGCTGCAGCCGGTCCCTCATTTGTAAGATTAAAGTTCAGAGCAGCTCAGGTTGGTGCTGGAATGAATGTGATTGAGAGGAGGCAGAACTGTCCAAGCTGTGTAGCAGTTCTTTTGGCACTGTGGCAGACTGGTACAGGCTGGAGTTAGAAGGTTTAAAATGTGAAGTACTCACGCATGAACCAGTGTCTTGGATATTCTGGGACTTGGAGAACTGTTCTTTCTTAAAAATACATGTTTTAATGTGGCTTTGGAGTGGTGTCTTTGAAGTGTTGGCAAGTATTGTCTTTGGCTGTTGGCTTTACCAGGCAGTTAGCTTCTCACGCTTTGATTTCAAGCCTTACATGGCCTTCTTACATAGCCTTCTGGGTTACTTGCCCCAAAATGCTCTGATCTGTCCAAATGCTTAGTCATTGTTCCTTGTAGCTTGTTGGTCAGAGAGGAATAAAAATCATAAGTCTCAACTGATTTCAGGATGGCTGCGGTATGATTATAAACATGTAAAGTGTGCAGCATTGGGTGTGCAGCTGTTTTTAGATGTGAAAGTTAGAGAGACAGCAGCTTTCATGTTAAAAAGGAAGAAAGTCCTAGGAACAGTGATTATGAATTCTTGAGCTTCCTGGTAGCCCTCACTGTTAGATGTAGAGCTTTTCAAAATCTCTAATTGAAAAGGAAGGCTAAAAGAAGAAAATTTGTATCAAAATACTTTCTCATTTTTGAAATGTAGCCAAATAGTCATTTTGATGCTCTTCAATTTGCAGTGATTGTTCAACCTTACAACAGGGTACTTGGGAGATTCTGAAAATATTGATGTATTTATAATGGAATTACACTGCAGATGGATTTTTCTTTGACCCATGTTTTAAAGACACCATTTAAGTACTGACAACTGTTCACATAAATATAGTTCAGTTGTCAGTTATTCAAGTAAATCTTTCTTTAACTGCATGGGTGATTTTATGGTCATTCTTTTCGCTTCCCCACACAAAAGAAGGAAGTTGTTTTTTCTTTCCCCCTTTTTCTTTATAGGGGTTTATTATGCAAATGATCTTTCTGATCAAATGCAGGGCCACAAAGGTGAACTCTTTTTATTTAAACAAAACTCCATGCCTATACAGGTTTGGTTTTTGGTGTATATCATCATGGAAGTAGATGTATAGCTTAACTTTGTCATCCCTCCTCTTACTTTTTTGCTATTTTATGTTTATTTGAAAATTCAAATAGCTCAGGATAATCGTCTGTTGCTATTATACAAAGTCCCATGCACACATACAGTACTGCATTAATAATAATAACAACAGTAATGATTCATTTGAAAATAAGTGTTTCCTGAAAGAGGAATTTCAGAGGGAGCGACAACTTGAGAGCAATAACGGAGAGAAAATGACCTGCAATTTAGTTATGATGGGGTGAAGCAATTAGCTTCCTGAAATTTGTTCTTCCTTGTGTATTGTATAGTAATTATTGCTGCAGCTCTCCCTGAGGCATCCAGTGCCAGTAGGACAGTTGAGCCATTGTGAAATGCCATCTGCAGTGGATCAGACAAGTCCCATTGTCTCTTTTACTGTAGCTATCTGCAGCAGTTGCCAGACTTGACATCTGTGATGGCTGTACTGATGAATTAAGTAGTTTCTAAGCCCAGAAGTTGAGAACTGCATGGCTGTTTGGTTATGTGTATTGTTACACTAGACACATGTCTGATGCCTTTGTCTAGTCAGAGTCGGGCTCTGTGGATGAAAACTGCACTTCTATATTATATTACAAAGCATCTGAAATACTGTTGAGATTGGTACAGTTTCTTAGGTCGGTTATTATGATACAGGAGATAATTATGTAATGCATTCTGTGCACTTTTGTGTAGAAGTAGTATGTTCTGAATTTTTAGTAATTTTGCATGTGATTTAATTTTTAGTAATTTATACTTTTGAAAAAGTTTGTGGGACAGTGTTTTATCAGTGAAAACATGAAAAAATAAAAACTTGAGTTGTTAAATAAGTGAAATAAGATGCCACTTTGAAGTTTTCTTTGTCATAATTTCTGCTTGGGAAATGCTTAAAGTATGGATCTCTTGGATCAGATTAGCTCTTAAAACGCTAGGCAGTGGCAGGTGGACAAGTTTGAAGTATGTTTGCAGCTGTGTGTACGTGCCCTCTTGTTCTAAGTGGCAAATGCGCTATGATGCTTTCTAATATGCTGAGCTTCTGAACACACTGCAACTGCTTTGTAGCTCATTCTGCTTTGATTCTGCAGTAGCTGAGTTTTTAGTGGTGTTTATATTATAGTAACCAAAACTGTGTGTTTAACAGCCATGAGGAACTCTATTCCGGTCGTCCATATGGAGCACTTGATTCTGGCTTCAATAGTGTGGACAGCGGAGACAAAAGATGGTCAGGGAATGAAGTAAGTTGCAGCTTTATTTTTGTCTGGTGCAGTATTGTATAGGAAAGAAAACTGTTAAGTATACATATGGAAGCATATTCAATATGTAATGTATATGCTAGTGTGCAGGTGCCCTTGAGCCAAAAATATTTGTTGTTTTATTGGAGAAAAACAAGTGTAATTTTATATGGGACAAACACAAAGTTGGAAATAATAAGAGAAATGTATAAAACTGCATGACAAATTAATTTACTGGGGTACAAAACATGAGAAAAATGGGAGGCCTCATTTTAAAAAAGCTTATAACTGTATCATATTACAATGTTGAGTCAACTACAATTACTTATGAGGAGTTGTTTCAATAAAATAAATCTGAACATGAAAATCAAGCTTCCAAAATCAGATGGAAATTTTTTCTTCTTTCTTTGAAGCTTGTTTCAAATGTTAAAATCCGTTTGCCATTTAGAAGCAGGAAAATGGTGTCTCTTAGCAAGGCGACTGTCAATTACTTTTCCCAGAGAAAAGCTCCCTTTTTCTCCTGAGACAACTAGAAAAGGCAGTAGCCAAGACCTTAAGAGCTTCAGTGAGATATACTCTGTACAGCTGCTTGCACTCCTAGCTTGGTTTTTGAGAGGGTTCTAGGAGTTTCCATCCTGGAACGTTTTCAGACACTTACAGATACAAAAAAACAACCACAAACAAAACAAACAAAAAAAAAACACCAAGCCAAAAAACCCACAACTCCATAGGCAAGCTGTTTGTATTTTTGGATTTTTTGGGGTTGTTTTGGTGTTGTTTTTTTTTAATTTTGGCTGGGGTTGGGGGGGGGGGGGGGGGGGGGGGCGTGATGTTTGGGTTTCTTTGTTTGTTTGGGGTTTTTTAAGAAAATTTAAATATGTGGTTGAAAACACTACAGCTGTATTTTGTAGGTGCCATTCAGGACAGTTGAAGTAAAAACGCAAATTGAGAAGTAACAGTTGCAAGATGATGTTTCTGAAGAAAAGTGTTTCTTGACTTCACTGTTTGTTTTCTGAAGCCAACAGATGAATTCTCGGATCTCCCTTTGCGTGTGGCAGAGATCACTAAAGAACAGAGGCTGCGAAGAGAAAGTCAGTATCAAGAAAACCGAGGCAGCACAGTTGTCACTAATGGTGGAGGTAAATAGTGATTTTGGTTGACACTATTTATTGTCATCATTATGAAAGCTCCAGGATATTTGCTATAAATAGTAGGTTGTCTAAAGAGGAAAAAAATTAAAAAATCCAGGTGTAATTTTATACAACCACTGCTGTGTAAACAGAAAAACACTTGTATTAAGGTTGCTATGAGGCAAAATCAAATAGAATCAGAATTAGGATTGTGTCAGCTTCTGCTTATGTGCTGTGTAAAGTCTCCAGTTGCTTCGGACAGTGTTCTGGAATGGAGTTCTGCTGCTTGAGCTACTGGGGAAAATTTACAGTAGGAGTAAATTGTCGGGGCTTCACGCTGACTGCTGTCGGAAGGGAGTCAGCAATTTTGTCAGGGAATGCCAAATTTCCAAGTAGCAAAAGTGCCTCATTCAGCAGTCTCAGGTTTTAATCCAAGCACACAAGGCATCTGTGGGGGACTGGTATTTCTTAGTGATGTTGCTTTTTTGCACTTTCTTAATTGGTTGCGCTGCAGTCTTACAGTAGCGCACTCATATTTGTTAAAGAGGTGACAGCACTTTACATGTTTCTTGATCTCTGCAGTCCTTCTCCCTTTTAACTTCCAATAATCTGCTGCTACCACTGTCTTGTTTTGATTATATGTCTCAGTTTTAGTATTCTTCCAGGTTTTGGTGTTTGTTTGGTTTTTTTTTTTTTGGGGGGGGGGGAATGTTCCCAGTAATTCCGTCTTCCCTATTTTCCTGCACTACTTATTGTTAGATCTCATCCCATATATCTTGATTAATTTTATTTCTTTCTTAGCTGCTCCCTGCTTTCCATTTCCCCTAATGGTTACAATTCATATTCCCCATATGAGTGGCACTCTTGCCAACTACTTTTAATCTTCTGTGCCCAGCTCCCATTTTTTCTTCTCTCTTCTCCTCCTCGTCGTCTTTTGCCATCTTCTTTTCTTGGTCTTACTCTTCTCCACAGTACTTTGGGGTTTTGCCATCTGCTAGAAATACCTGCATTATTTTAGTTGACTCACACTCTTTCACATGATGACAGACAATAAATACCAATTCAAACACTTAGATTCTATCAAAGTTAGAAGAATTGAAGACATGGCATCATGAGAAGCTCTGGGCAGCCTTAACAACAGGTAGTACTGCCAGCTCTGCCTCCAAGACTAACTTTATTTTGTAAACCAGGGATTTCAAAATGTCTCACTAGTCTTTTAAGATGGAGCAGGATCAGTTCATGATTAGGAGTATTTGAGAGTGGCACAAGCTGTAGCCCATAGCTGTCAGTGATCCAGGGGGTGCTTTCCAATTTTGTGTTTCTAACACAGACACTAGTGTCTTTCACCTTTTACTGTAGTGTTATCATTATTTAAGTTTAATAAGCAAGGCTGGAAAGAAGGGCTTTTTTGTTTTGGCTTTTTCTTGGGGATTTTTTTATGGTTTGAAACTGTCATGGAGACTTAATGAAGCCAAAGTATATACGAATGCTGTTCTGGAGGGTTGTAGCAGAGGAGGTGGCTTCGTCAGTAACAGTTGCTAGATTGTGTGGTGAGGCAAAGAGAAGTCTGTTTTAGACAAGCAGGAAAGGGGCGGGGGAGTAGAAAAAGAATGTGTGCAAGAGAGTTTAGAGTTTGGGGAGAGTTTTAAGAGAAAGAAAACTCTAGTACTCAGAAAGGGAGCTCATGCCTTGTGCTGCATCCCCAGCACAGTATTTTTCACAAGGGTAGTTTACTCAGTGTCAGTACTCTCAGGATCCCTGGGCAGAATGTATAAAGGCAGTGACAAGTGAAAAAATTGCCCTACATAATATCACCCACACAAGGGAAAATCAATACTAGCCAAGCTGTGCTGTTTCTTGCTCTCATTTCAGTGGTTCCTAATCCCTTTTCCATTCCTTCTTTTAAAATAAAACTGTAGATGATTTTATGTTGGTTTATAAGGATTTTGTTGCTTTCTGTGTTGTCCTTCGTTATTTCCACACATACTTCTTATGTTTAGTGGATTTGTATCTAGGTAACAGACACTCTGCCTTCTATGTTCTTGTTGTTGTTGTAAAATTAATAGAAGTATGTCATATCCATTCTCATTTCTGTGACAGAGATGAATTAGAACCAAGAGAAATGATTCAATGTGTACACAAATCATTGTACAGTCTTGGTGTCAGCTGGCAGATTCTGATAGATAGTTTTGGGTATTGAAAAAAAATCACTACTTGCTTTACTTCTTCAGTCACTGCGAAAGTATCCGCTGCCATAAAACTACATGCTTGATACACGGTTCTCATTGCTCTTTAAAAAGCATAAATTTTCTCATTATTTCAGAATTTGATGTTTAAGAAATGTTAGTGGACTTGGCAAAGTCCAGGAGCTTTTAGGCTGAGTTTTCCCAGACGGAAGAAAAACAGTAGGGCCTTAGTTCCTGGCATTGCTTTTTTGTTGGTGTTTTTCCCCTCTCCTGTTGCTTATCTAATTGTGGATGTTTTCTTTGTGTATGTGTGTCAAGTGGAGCATGATCTCGATCAGATCGACTATATTGACAGCTGTGCCACAGAAGAGGAGGAGGAAGAGGTGAGGCAACCCAAGTGCATGGACTCAGACAGCCTCAGCTCACAATTCATGGCATATATTGACCAGCGGCGAATCTCTAATGAGGTGGTGCTTTTACTTAAATTAGTTAAATTCATATGCCCCAGGAAAGTCTCTGTGATGGTATTAATGCTTCTTGTCCTTAGAGGTTTTCTTAAGGTTGTTTGTTTGTTTGCTTTTATTTATTTAAATAATAAAATCTGGTCTGATCTGGAGGAAGAGCACAGCATTGGGCTTTGTGGAAGGTCAGAGCTGGAGTTTTAAGCTGCTCCCAAGTGCCTTTTGGGATATGTGGGATAAGTCCAATGCAGCCATACTGTTTTTCTGTCATGTGGATTGAGGAAATCATAGAATGGTTTGGGTTAGTAGGGTCCTTAAAGATCATCTAGTTCCAACCCTCCTGCCATGGGCAGTGACCCCTTCCACTAGGCTTGCTTTTTGCAAGCTTATGCTTTAGGCATATGTGAAGTAAGTGTTTTTTACAAAGGAGTGCTGTCTTCAAAAAACAAGTTGATACTTCCAGATGGTAATTTATGAGATCTAGAAAACTGTGAACATTTACTTGGTAGTACTGAATATATACTGGCTTTCTCAGGGGGAAATGTTAATTGTTACCAGCCTAAATATTTAATACAGGAATTTTGCAATTCCATTTATTTGGCTGTTCAAGTTGATTGTAAGTTACTTGCCAGTAAACTCGGTGTCTTGAGCATCCTGTTTAAGTTTAGACTAACTTAAATATTCAGACTTTTCAGAAAGCCTACTCTTTGCAGAAAACAATTTCTTTCTCACTTTACTATTGAGGAAAGCTCTGAACCACAGATACGGATTTGGTTACATGTGTGGTCGCCTTTCTGAACAAAAACCAGCATCTGTAGTTTTAGATAAACCTGGCACGAAAGTGTTTTCAGTCAGTGAAAGTATACAGGTGAATGAACAATAAGTAAAATTATTGCTAGATAGGTTTGAAAGTTCTCCAGCCAGCTTTTTAGAAATTTCTGGAAACAGCTGTGAGCAACTCTGAACACTGCCCTGGTTTCTCTCACAGACAAAAAAATACAACTAATAATAATAGTAATTTTAAAAAGAAAGGGCAAACTTAGCATATACTGTCCTAATAGCAGCTGGTTTTATTGATTTCTTACTCTATCCAAATGATCTCCTGGCACAGACAGGGGCAATGATTCCAGTAAGGTTTCTTTAGCTCAGGTCTTTTACTGCTTTTTAGCTGCACAAGAATTGGTGCATACTATAATGAAATTCACTGGGATTGCTTTAAAACTCTATGAATTGCCAAAACTGGGAAGTGCCTTTGTTCTAGTTGTAGCAGCCCCTGCTGTGAAACACATAGAGAAAACTGTTCCCTGTAAGTCATTTGGATGGTACATTTCTGGAGACTGTCCTCAGAAATCTAACCAATAGGAACATTGGTTCATGTAGGAGTTTGGTCCCCAGTTTGCCCACTTTATATTACTGTTTGCTGTGTTCAGAATCCGTGACAGAGATTCGAGAGGCGCATGCATTTTGCAAATCTCATAAATCCAGTATCAGATCACGAAAGCTGATGTCATTTGAAGCATAGACATAAAAGCAAAACTCAGAAAAAAGCAACCATTGGCAATGCAACCCAAGGACTCCTTGCTGTGGATAGGGAAAAGGCATTGTTAATATCAAAAAGCTGTCCATATTTTTTCATAAAAATTTAATCGTTTGCTTTTAACTGAAGTCGTTTCTCTTAGACAATCCAAAATACTACTTAGGAAAACAAGCTGTATGCAATATAACAACATGCATACAAGAAGCATGACTGGAAATTGGCAAGCTAATGTTGAAGAGTTTCCATTTTCCTACATTAATGGGTATCAGCAGACGTTTTAAGATAAAATTCCCAATGGGTTAAATGATTTCATAGCTCAGATGAAGCTTGATGCGTTCTCACTCTTCCCATGTTTTGCTTTCTTAGTCCCTCTGTGATGTGTCTTTAGGGCATCCTAAAAGACCATCAGCTATTGTAGCCTGTATTTCTGAGAATCCAGACTGCATTGCTGTACACTGGGATATATGTTTTTCGGACTTAATGCTACATTTCTTCTAAGTGACATGAATTATTTTCTACCTACATGTACTTTCCTTCACAATTCTTAATAGTGTAGGTTTTTAAACTCTTGAATTTATTTAAAAGCATTTAAATTGGAGGAAAAAATAAAAGCGAGCTTGCCTAGCTGGAAATGAACGTCCCCGAGTTGTGATTTGTGGTTCTTTGTCAAGTATTTTGAATACAAGTAATTACAGATGTTGCTCTACAAAGAGTTTCTTTGACATTAATGTACAGTTTTCTGAACAACTTGCTAACTTAGTCTTTGTTATTTTGCTTAGGGCTCACCAGTAAAGCCTGTATCCATCAGAGAATGTCAGAGAACAGAGGATACAAGACGATACTTACATCAAAACAGGTAAGAATATGTGGTAACAGTAATTCTATCCAGAGTTTTATGATGAATGCAGAGTGCATATTTACTGAATGTGTTTTAAAAATGGCACTGTTGTCTGATGCTTCACCAGAAACATGCATTGCACTTGACTTGTAAATTATTGCTCCAGATTAGGAATTTGTATTCTAATAATGGCAGTGACCAAAAGGCACGGCTGTTCTAGACCAGTGCTCAGCTTTGAATCAGTTGGTTAAAGAAGTCTGCCATATTAAAGTGTATACTTTTAAACTGATTTAGTATCTGCATTTCATGATTTAATTTGTGCTTCAGTTAAATAGCTGACTTTGATTAAATAGCTGACTATATTGGACAGAAGGAGTAAACAAACTTGTATTGCAGGTTTAGGGGAAGCACAAAGAGAGTTACTATGGAGCATCCGATGTGCTACCTGGTTGACTCTAGGTAGCTGTAGTACTGTAGGGGTTTAATTTAATTTAAAATGTGCTTTTATGTGTCATAATCATGAGCTTACGTCAGGGGAAGAAGGGATAGGATGGGAGTCAATGCTGAAAACAGGTTGTTTAGTTTCATAAAGCAGACTTTTTGAATGACGTTCACACTCTAGTGACTATTGGCTTATTGGAGGGAATGCTTATCTGTAAAAACTGGTCAGAGTTGAACAGAGTATAAGTGAGGTGATTGGGTTTGATAAAAGACATTTGGGTGTCTAGTTAAGAGAATAGAAGATAAGTGAATGTTTAGCTTCTTACTAATGGAGCTTGAATAAAAATTGTTGGAACCCTTCATATTTCAGTATTCTGTGGGGTGAATGTGAATGTGCAAAGACACAGCAGAACGCCAGCTCAGTTGTACTAGGAATGTTAGGAACTGCTAGCTATAATTATGTCATTACTTATGCTGACAGTGGAAATTAATTTTTAATGGCATACTAAAATGGCATTGAAAGAGAAAATAAAATCAAGAATAGTGTGTGCATTTTTCCAGAGTCATGGCAACATTTTAATAAGCATTTTGAAATATCAGCAGATGTGCAGGTAAGGTAGCTGTCTTGATTCAGAGGAGGGTAACTCCTTCAGCATATATCAGCATTCCTTATCCTGTAGTGTCTACAGGTAAGGCATAAAATAATGCAGCAGTCTGATATGTCCTCCCCAAATAAAGTGAGTGCTCTTGGTTTGAAAGACTGATTTTGTTGCTTGTTTGTTTATTTACATTCTTATTTGTACATTTGTGGTCAACATGGAAATATTTAGACTTTACAAACACTGGATTCTATGATGCATCTGAAGGAAGTAAAAGAAGGCTCATTAGCTTGGAGAGAGCTGATGTTTACATAGACGTATTTTAAAGATAAAGGAAATTGTGCTTCAGGATGGTATCCAGTGTTTTCAAAATTTAACTTAAGGGTGGCAGCAGATCTTCATGCAGAAGCAGTTAATGTACGATCTAGATGAATTGTAGTTTATTCATATTATGCTGCAGCAGAGTGAAATTCTTAACAAGGGACTAAAAACAGATCATACTGTTAATGCCTTCAGAACAGTGTAAAAACAGCCATATGACAATGCGTAATTTTTTTGTATTTTAAGCTTGTATTAGACAAATATTTCATTTGTGGCCACCACAAGCAGTAAACTGCTTCCACAATAATTCTGTACAAATGCCTTGGCAGGCGGCCTCTTTGTTTTTCCTTCAGCATGCTGAAGCCATTAAAACTCTTAGTGTTGGATGTAAGGCAGACTCCATCTCAAGAGTACTTACATTAGTTTATTCAACTCAGTAACTACAGTTTGTGTCTCTACAGACTGTGGTGCATTCCTGATGCAACAAAGCTCTGTGTACTCTGCTCTGAATACGTTTCTTGGCACTCAGTTGAATCCAGTCCTGTCCATTTGAAACAGCACAGTTAATGGATTTGTCATGTGAATCAGTGCTAATTTAAGTAACAGAGGAGACCTGTAGCATATGGGTCTTCCACATCTCTTAAGATTCTCCATGCAGAATAGGTAATAAGTCTACACATAGGCTGCAGGACTGACATTTTTTGGAAATTGGCAAATGTGTCTCTGTTCCACAGTTGCCCCAGGAGTGAAGGTTGCAGTGTTGAGGCTGTCAAGAGTAAGCTACTAGATTTCCATCAACTTTCTAGGCAGCAACGTGGCAGGGAACGTGCTGTAGACTGTGGGCCTTGGGAATTGTTGCAGTGCTAGCAACTGCCTTCTAGTAAAAAAATGACTGCAAGTTTTCTTTTATTGTTGATATGATGGATAACAAGGATCAGTTATTGTTTACCTTGTGACTTTGATGGGTTGATTCGCAGTTAGGAAGTCATTACTTGATTGATAAAGTGAGCAGGTTCTGAAAATATCAGAGGGTGCTAATGTTTAAAACTGTTCTTTTCAGAGCACAAAAAGGCCTACAATAACCAGAATATAGTCTTAAAAGAGAGATTCTATCTTTGTGTATTTTGAAATCACTGTTAATTAAGCAAGGTGTGTTTATTTAATTATGAGCTGCAGTAACTGTGATCTGACTACATATAACAACATGATTTCTTTAGTCATCCTCAGCTTTGTTGTTACCTGAAGCTAATTGTCTAGGCCATTACTCTTGGAAAAACTGTAATCTAGAAAATCTATTTGGAAAGATGTAATCTAGAGAGGAATTAATCTGATAGTTTATAAGCATTAGTGGCTGATCCCCCTTCCACTGGTGCTTGCCTGCAGGGATACTGATAAATTACAAAGACCTGAAACTCTAAATTTGATGCAGGACAGAGAGCATCACCAAGTACTAAGGAGTCATGGGGACAGGACAGAGAGGTAGGGAAAAGCAACACATAGTTTCTACTGACTAATTTTATTCCACACATACACCCCTCTCCCCCCAGTAACTGCAGTAGCCTGTTGGTCCTCTAAACAAGGATCGTCTGAAAAGGTCCTGGATTGGTTACTTAATCAGCTCATAGATAATCAGTATGAAGAACTGAAATACCTCTGTGTAATAGGCCAAATGTACAATCCAGTTGGTACACCTTTAGCTACAGAAAAGTACCAGAGGAGAGCTAGAAATGACTGCTCAAAATCTGTCATGCACAGTGAGTTAAGTTGTTATCACAGCAGTTGGTTTAACAGCTTTGCTTACTAAACAGTTACTCTTCTGATTTGATGAGATACTTGTGTGTCGCTGACAACTCATGTATGAAAATTTGTTTAGATTTAAGGTAAAAATTATACTTACTCTGTTTTTCCATTTGTCAGACCCCCAGCTGATTCATCTTACTTTCTATCAAGTCACCACAGTCAGGTAACACATTGAACTCTACCTACTATTTTATTCTTTTGGATGAGTTTGACGCAAAACCAAACTCATGTTAGCCATAACACATGGACTGTTTCTCCATCTGTTTTACCCTATGTAGCTCTGTCTTTACAGCATGGTGCACTGTTTTGTTCCAGGTGCCTAACACAGATCCTGAGCTGCACCGCAGGCACATAGAGCATACCCGTCGGGAGGCTCAGCTAGCGGCGCTTCAGTATGAGGAGGAGAGGATGAGAACAAAACAGATTCAGAGAGAAGCTGTCCTTGACTTTGTTAAGGTACCTCCTTTTAGTATCTACTTGATACTTTATCATTTCCGAATCCCTGAATGAAAATTAATTGCCAAGATCATAATACTTGTACATTACACTCTCGAGCATGCATGCCATTTATAAAGAAAATGGAGAAATAGTGCTTAAGTCCATTTAGTGTTGGTGCTGTAGCTTAACATAGACAGGACTAGAACTGGAGAGGAAGACAGAAGAGATCTGCCCACACACAGTTTTTGCAAAGAACTGTATTTTTACATAGTCCACCTCATTCTCTCAATTTTTCATTCATATAGAAGTGACAGGGTTGGTAAAAGAAAGAAGGGGTCTTTATTGGAGAAGGCATGGAGGCCATTTAATTTTGAAGACAAACTGGGCAGAAAGAAAGCGATCATACCCACGAGATGACGTTGGCTGATCTATTTTGATGCTTTATGGTGTGTAAGTTAGTTACTTCCAGGTAAAGCACAGGTGCAAATTTATGGTACCTCAGATCCTCCATGGGTGCTGCATCTTTGTATTCTCTTTCACTGTAGTCAGTATGAAGTACTCTGCTGCTCAACATGCAAATTTCTTTATATGTTAGTTAAATTTATTTTACTGTTTACTGGTCTGGTGACCTACCCAACTCTTGCTATTACAAATCTAGTATTTTGGGCTTAGGGTGGTCTGCAGAGAGGAAAAGAATGTTTTATTGCATTTATGTAATGTGTAAATTTAGTTTAGAAAAAGGTTTTTAGCTGCTGGAAAGTAGGCTTTTCATTAACACCAACTAAGCTCAGGCCTCTGGCAATAGTTTTTATAAAAGCTGTTTTTATCAAAGATTCAGCTCAGGCTTTCAGTTAAAGACATGAAATGTTTAGAATGTATTTTGTTCATTGATGAGCCTTTTTGGGGTTTTTGGTTTTGATTAGCTTTTTTTTCTTCTGTTGTCTTTGTTATGCATGAGCACTTTATTCCCAGCAGTTAAATTCTTCCCTTGGGTTATATTTTGGATTTATTATACATCTTTAATATGCAAAAGCAACTTTAATTTTGTTTGTTTTCACATGGAATAAAGGCTGTTTTTTTATGATTGTATCAGTGAAGCGTCAGCTCAGTGGAAACTTGCAATTTTCCCAGTGCATATTTAAAAACTAAGACTTGTTTTTTTTAAAACACTTCTAAATTACACTGTTTTGTTCTGAGCTTTTGTTTCTCTGTCACATTCTTTTAAATTGTCATTCATTTTTCCTTTTTCTGTATAGCAAAAGGCATCCTTAAGTCCTCAGAAGCAAAGTCCCCTGGATAGTGAGGTAAGAGTCCAATAGGAGTGTTACAAGGGACATCGGCACCTCAATTCTTAGCACTCTCCGTCAGAGGTATTTTTCTGATGATGGAGAACTCTTCAGGACTGGGTTATAGCAGTTCTTTTGACACTTCATGTTAATCCTTGGAATGGTTTTTTTTTTGCTTATGGGACCATACTAGTATTTGCTTTTGTTCGTGTAAATGCCTGTCCAAGTGTGTTGTTTTATTGTTTCTTGCATGTTTTCTGTGTCACATTTCTTATTTCATTTAAAGTTACTCCTTGCGAGCCCTACAGTTTACTTTCTAACGGGAGTATTGAGACAAGTTACTGTGTTGTAGTCATCCTTCATTGATCAGTTTTCTCGCAGTTTCCTGCCATTAGATCAACAGTTATGCCAAAAAGTTTAAGCATTAGAATTTTGAGGGCTGTCAGAAAAATAAAATTTTTTAAAGTTTTATTCTTGTGTAGTTTCCCAATCAAAACCAGTAAGTCAGTGGGGAACACAAATCATACAAGGCTCAGCCTTCTAGAGCTGAGCCAATAACATCTGTTCACTCTCTCCATAAGATTTCTACATGTTCCACTGCGTGCCATCCCCACTTTCCTCCAGAGGACAGTAATTCACTTGGCAGTGTTAATCAGATCAAAACTTTTAATAATATAATGAGTATAAATACTTCTTCAGCAGCATTTTCAAACTAAGTAGTTAGAAAATTACCGAAACATGGGGTAATTGAAATAGTTTTTGCTCCTTTGCCTTCTTAATGTTCTTCTGTTCTTAATTTATTCTTTTAAAGGGTCCTTTGTTCTACCACAGTAAGAACTGTGAATATGTATTAGCTATATTTACTTGAGACAACACAGAAAGCAGAGTAATTGATTCCTTAAGTAATACGAATACACTGTAATTCCTGGTTATGTGGCTGTATATTACTGCAGAGTTACATATACTTTATGGATTTTAAAAAAGCCTCACAATGCTATAAACAAGCAGTACATGTTCCAAAATGTCTGTCTGTTCACATACCATGTGTTTCTGACATTCTGTGTGTTTCTGACATTACTCCATCTCTCCCAACTCCCAGTGTCCTTTTCCATCCAGAAGGTCTCAGCATACTGATGATAGTGCCTTGTTAGTGGTAAGATCCTGCACGTAATGGCCTTTTTATGTGTCAGATTCTAGAGCATAGAAATAACAACATGTTATGATTTTCTCAGACAAACTATTTTAGAGCTAATCTAAATAGCATAAAACATGACCATCTTCTTGAAAAGTAGCTTAGCTGTGAACTTTAATATTATATTGATACTTGTACTGGGAGCCATTTTTTAGTAATATAGTGATGATGTCCCACAAAATAATTAAAACTTATCTTTTGCTGACAGCAGAAGAAAATTACTGATAGAACAGCAATAAAGAACAGCTTCTACAATTAAAAATTAGCCTCTAGTCGTTCTGGTTTGATTTCTTCTCCATTCAGCTTGCTTCCCCATTGATGCGCTCTGCAGTATCAAGTAAGCAATTTTAATGCTTCAGGCACAGCCTTCTACTTTAACTCGTCTGCATCCTGCACACAGTGGTTAGAAATACCTAGTATCCTGGCAAGGAAAAACTGCTTTACATATGCTACAAATCATGAAATATTCCCCAAATCTTTTTACTGTGTATTGATTGAGACATCTTAAAAATAATCTATTATGGACACTTAGAAAAAATAAAAGTATTTATGTACCTAATTCATGTTTTATGCTATTTCTCCCTTTATGGCATCTTAGCAATGTAGCATAATAAAGAATATAATTAATGCCATAATCCATGTCTATAAAAGAAAAATACACCTGATTTGCCTGCTGTTGCATGACTGCATGCCTGGGATTTATTTTCTTCATTCACGTGCTTCCATTATCAGCCTAAATTTTCTTTAGGCAGTGGTTTCAGTTAGAGTATCTTTCTCTAGAACATGTTGCTCAAGATATTTACTATCTCTTTATTCAGACGTTGTTTTCCTGCTTTAAAACAGTCAGCACTGTGCGAGAAAGCAAGCAAGCAAGCAAGCTTGTAATATTAGAGAGAGATGTAGTGATCATGCATGTGCCTGTTGAGAGAAATCACAGTCAATTAGCGTATAAAAATGTGCTTTCATATTTAGATAATAAGAAACAGAAGAATAGCAGTGGTCTGGTTTAAGTGTTAAGAATCTGTTGTCAGTGAATTAATCTTTGGAATGTATTTTAAAGATACCTTTAGGGACTATTTGATTGTGTGACTCCATGACTTCTGTTGTAAATTAATATGTAGAATTTTACATTACATGACTTGCACTTTTCGGAAATTGATTTGAGACTGTCTTCCGTCGCTGTTTGTTTCTTTTGTATTTTAACCAAGTCACATCCTTGCACCAGGCTGGTAGGGGAAGATTGAACCAGATTTCCAAGCGGTCATTTCTCTGTTCATTTATTTTCTTTTGAGTCCTTGCTCTTTTCAGCAGCACTGAACTGTAATAGTATATGAAATACTCAGTTTTCTAAACTGCTGAAGTATGATCTGCAGCTCTATTTTGCAGTGGAAATAAATACACAGTGTGTCTAATGATGACATATGCCAGGGCAGCTGTTTCTGGCAATTATTATAAATTGGAACATTAAGCCCATGCAAGCTCATGAATTTGTAGCAGTTTTGTTTCAACAAATGTATTCTGTGTGGTAAAAACCTGTTCAAAACCAAGGAAATGTTCATTAGATTGCTTTAGGGAAAAAAAAAAAAACCACCAAAAAACAGTCTGTCGTAAGAGTTGAAATTACTTCTGCTTTTTTCTATTCTGTTGTATTTCATTTGACTTTCTCCCTGCCCTTATGGATTTGAGATTTAGCTGGGTCTAATTTCTGAGGATATTTTTTTCCTCCACAACGTATTTGATATCAAAGTGTTCTGTTCACTAATGGCAGTTTTCAGTGCCCATTTTTCATTTACATAGTTTCCTCTCCGTCTTTTCTCTCTCTCCATAAAGACTGCATGCAACAGTGTGAACTTTACCGTACCAAACTTTAGGACATTGCAACTTGCAGATAGGTTACCTAAAAAAAAAAAATTAGTTCTGCTGGTTTTTCCACTGATTGTTCTTGCTTTGTAGTGTGGGAATAACACTTCATGGCAAAAGGAGAGAATATTACACAGAAGTACAGTAAAAGATCTTTTGTTCAGCATTTCCCTTGTTACATCAGAGCTCTCCAAACTGAGCAGTTGCTTTTCTTTTCCTCCAAACAATGTTTTCAGCTCAGATGTAAGGAAAAGATTAAAAAAGTAGTAGTCTAATACATAGTTAGAATGCAAGTGAGCGTTCTTTTATTTTACTTGTTCTGTCTTCTGGTTTTATTACTGCTTTAGCAAAAAATTTTCTTACAACCAAAATTTAAGTTGTGAATTTCCTTTTTTAAATCTTACATCGTGTTTCTTCTCCTTGTTGTCTTTCATAACTAATTAAATTAAAATGTATTCACATTGCACAGGTTGCTCTGATTGTTTCCTTCTGTTTGTAAACATTTTCAGGACAGTCTGTTTGAACTCACAAAAAACTACGCATACTTTTCTATGAGTGTTAATAGTTGAGTTGTATGTTTGTTCTACATACCTGTGATTATAAGTGGATTTTGGCTTCATTGCACACTGCAGGTGCTTTCTTTTTGTTGACTGATGATAGCCAGACTAACTAAAATGTTGCTGACGAAACGTAATCACTGGTCTCTGGTGCTGTATACCTCAAAGTTTTGTATTAATCCTGTCCTGGCTGCTGGTCTCACAAGGGTAGTCCTGTTGGTTTAAATTGAGATTACTTGTTGAGATAGTATCAATGCTTCAGACATGGCTAGTGATGTCAGGTTTGATTGCTTATGGATCTCATTTTTTCCCGAATACTTTGTTTCCTCCCATACCGTCTCTTACAAAGTGAATACTGTGGAAGGAAAAATAGCCCAAAACATCGTCTCAAACTGCTGCACAATTTCTCTGTTGTGAAGCCTATGACATACTTGATAAGCATCAGGCAGCTGGTGTGACCTCTTCCTTTCATAACCTTTGTGTCATTGCTGCCTTGTGCTCTGTTTTCTTGTTGTGGTCTCAAACATTGCCTGAGGCCATCATGTTGCTGTTAGCACCTGGGATTTCTGAAACTTTAAGGCTTTTAGGCACCAGTGTGTCACAAATAATAATGGTATGGGTAAAGTAAGCAGGACTTGAGTTATGGTAACTTCTACCCTGGAGTTTTCTCTTAGACCACTGGCATCCATTTGTGTTTTCAGAAGTTTAATAATCAAATTCTCTTAAAATACCCTTACTTGGTTTGAGCAGAGTTCTGGTTGGGCTCTGCTTTGACAGTCCCTGTATCTACAGTTGTTTCTGGCACAGGGAGATTTCTCTGACTTCAATGCTAGACCTAGAGGCCAAGTGCGGCATGTGCAGTCAGGTGTTGTAAGTCTGAATTCCGACACCTTGGTTCCTTTCATATTGCAGCTGCCTTTTCTTACAGTTGTTCTTTGTCTCACTTCCTCCTTTCTTTCCTCTCTTTCTTTCCTTGCTGGCCCTGGCAGAATGGCTTTGAGCCTTTCTTTGTGTTTGAGATTGACAGTAACACCAATACCATTAAAAGAAGGCCAGGGACTCGCAAACAGGTTAAGAGCATGCAGTGTGTTGCTGTTGTGATTGTCCTACCCTGTCGTGTGCTGTTTTCCCCTTCCCTTCCCCCGCTGCTGGGTACATGGATTTGTGATGAGTTCTTGTTAGTCTGCATCAAGGTTGTCTTGGTCTTTTCATATAGGCATAAACAGTTATGTTAATGTTACAGACCACCTACTTCTGTTTTATTTTACTGATCTTATATAATAGATGATGTTTTCTTAAGTGATATTTTGAAATTCTTACCAAAAAAAAATAACCAAACAAGATTTTTGCTCTGTGCTGCTGTGGAGAAAGAGTCTGTCCTGAGAATCAGCTGTTAAGTCTGCATAAGGCTTGAAGATGTTTGTATTTAAGGCTTGCCCTGAGCATAACCTATCCTCCTAGTCCTTCCTGGCTATACTGTTCTGAAGTGGCAGAGTAGTTGCAAATCATTTAAAACACTAACGCTCTCAAGTGTGTCGTTCACATCCATAGAGTCTCTAGGTGTCATTTGGTGTTCTTCTCATGTGCTGAACTGCCACTTTCCTATTTGAATGCTGTTTCAGAAAGTATAGTTTCATTCTTGAGCCATTCAGTCCTCAAATGTTTTGATTGTGCTTTCAATAAGGCATGGAATTTGGCCTTCTAGGCCCATCTGTCAGTGATAGATTGGGATGCTGGAGCTCCTGTTCCATAAACATGAGAAGTTGTTTATTTGGTTGGGTTTAAGGTTGTCTGTAATTGAAATCTGACTGTGCTTTTTTTGTGGCAGCGCTGTGAATCTTCACACTGATACCTTCCCTGAGACCTAGATTCCACTCATGGAATCTTATTTACTTTGTGTGTAATTCACAAGGATCAGCATTAGGTGTTTGTGGCAGACACAAAGCGTGTATTCCTAAATTGGTGAGATGTGGGTTTCTCTGATTTTCACCAAGTTGACAGGAAAATAACTAACTAAAAATGCACAACATAGTTCAAATATTTAAAAAAAAAAAAAAAAGCTTTATTCTGAATAGTGGCTCAGAATAAATTGTTTAGGGTAAAATTTCCTTTTGGCTGATGGCATAGGGGATAGATTAGGTGTTATTAAAGAAGCTTTCGCCTCACTGTTCTTAGTAACTCACTGTTCTACTAGTTCTGCTTTTGATGTCACTGTGTGGTGTGTAAAAGAAACATCACATCTCCCAAGCTTACAAGCCAAAAAGTTCAGGAGAATAGGAAGGCTTTACCTGCAGTTCAGCAAGTACATATTTGTTGCCTGTTGAGTGTTTCTGAGAATGTGATCACACTCATCTCTTGTTTTTTACCTTGTTTACTGCATTCCACCTTTGTGTGTGACCTATCAGCCATTTGCTAACACTCCTACTGCCTTCTCTTTCTTTCTGCATTCAGTCACTTTCAGGGTTGAATCAAGAAAGCCATGCTACTACTCTGCCTAATGCCTCTACCTTCAGTCCTGTCAAGGTATCTCTTGCTATTATCTTTCACCAACAAAAAAACCTTGGATCCACACATCTGTTTTAACAGGTGTTAGTCTGTCAGCTTCTAATCAGAAGTTCAGGTAGGGTATGAATCCGATTTATCTCATTAAAATGTAGTAGATATTACCTCATCTTAGCTTTAGGCTGCATCTACAGGAGGACTAAGCTATAAAAGCATGGTAACCAGTCTCTCCTCTGAGGGGTTCTTGGTTGGCTTTGATGTTGCTTTTTCTGTACAGGTTTATTTGTGCTTGATTAAGTTGAGTTCATCAAAAGTACTCCTTTTGTATTCTTCACCAGCTTACTTCTGAATACAGACACACTGTCTTTCTTTCTCCTCTGTGAAAACTGCTATACTGCATGCATTAATCACAAGAAATCAATCTGTCTAGGCACTGTAATAAAACACAGGATGTTTCTGTGGAGAGTGATGTTAAGTAAATACCAGGTTTGCATTAGCAAAGGGAAAAGTGTATCCTTACTGGTGCTTCTGTAGTGCAAGTTTTGCACAATGATCTCTTTTTCTGTGTCCCGTTTGCAAAGAATAATTTGAAAGTTTTGGTTTGAAGGAAGAGTAAACAGAGATCCATCATTGCATTGTCAGTACTGTTTCATCATTCTCTTTCCTTAGAAAAAACCAAATGTGTCATTTCTGCAAAAGACAAAACTTTGTTGCTTTCTGCAGCGATGAGACTTGGGGAACAGTGTACTGTGGTTTTTCACATTTCTGGGGTTTGTTGGGGTTCTTTGGTTTGGGTTTTTTTTCTGAAATGCATTTAGATGGATGGAGCTTTTTTTAAAAGCACAGAAAAATTAAAATTTAGTCACAGCTTTTCCAGATTAGGACCATTTATATTCTTCTGCTCTCTTTATCCACAGAGTGATGACAGATCTACCATCTCCCCTGGCTCACCTACCACTCAGACAGGTAACAGGGAAAGGAACAAAAATTTCTGAAAAAGGATCAAAATGCCTGCTTTGCTTGTTTGTACTATGAAGAGATGGGAATATTTGTTCCCATCTCTCTATGTGGCACTGCTGTTAGAGAATTTACCCAGTTATTTGGGTCTCCTTAGAAACACACAAGGGAAGAGACAACAGGGGTGAAGCATGTCCTCAGGCAGTGTAGGGTTTGGCTGCTTTAGGCCCTCATACAGACCTAAAGCAGATGCATTCAGCACCAGCCAGAACAGTTGTTGGTATTGGTATGTGGAATGTGCTTTGCATGCAAGTGTCCTTGGAAGTGCCTTTTCCTGCTCTGTGCTTTTTACCATGCATGGCTGTAATTTATTTTGTCATTATTATATTAAAATTTTTGTTTTGTTCCTTTAATTACCACATTGCCAAACCCATTTCCTATTTAAATTCTAACTGTTTCCTTCTTCCTCCATTCCTGTGCCTTTCCCCGTTTGTTTAGTCCACCTTTCCCCTCCATATCCTGGCCATGCAGTCCCGCCTTCCTATAGAAACCCTGTCCTGCGACCAGAGAGTTTCCTTTACCAAGCAGCTGTCAGGGATGAAGCAAAGAAAGGTAGGTTAAATAGCCCAGAAATCAGCTAGCTTTGCTACCCTGTATTAACATCTGCATTTACTGAGGTTTCGTAGTGTTCTGTTACTTCAGGTCATTACCGTGAAACTACTTTTTGACTTTCTTTTCTAGACATGTGGTATTGCATACTTTTTGAATAAGAAATTTCTTATTTAGAGCTGTCAAATATTCTTTTGCCATATTTGTAGAAATGTGGGGATTTGTTCTTCCTGGTCTGTGCTTACACCCAAGAGATACCGAGGAAATGCCACAAGAGTCTTCAGCAGCTGATGAAGGCAGCTTGATAAATTTAGCGTTGTGCAGTCGCACATAATAAAGTTGCAGCTTCTGTAGAAAAACTGAACTGTTTCAACATTCTCCATCCAGCAGAACTTTGCTGTCTCCTTTGTGAGTTACTGTTACCCAAGAGAAAGAACAATCTAAACAGAAAGGAAAATGTGTTAAAGAATGCCTCACTTAGATTAGGAGATCATTAGTTTGATTCATAATAAAATGAAAGAAACAGGTTGTGAAAGGGAATGTATGATAGCCTTTCTGGAACCTTGTGTGTGCATGTATAGTACAGCAGTGAAGGACAATCAGCCAAACCATGCTTAGTGATTTTTCTTTCCTTCATGCTGCTTTTTTAGGTGCTGTTTCATCTTCTACCTGTACCTTGTCACCTGCTAATGATGCTGCAGACCCTAGAGTAAGACAGAACTCCAAACAGCGAGAGGAGGAGCTGGAGCTAATTGAGCAGCTACGCAAGGTAGGTGCTGCCCTGAGCCAGTATGTGGGCATCTTAGTAAATGCATTGTGCGCAGCCTGTTAAGGCTGTCATTGTGTTTTGGATCAATTTCACTGAACCAGTGTGGTGCAAAATTGACCAAAATAAAATGGTGGTGTACAGTTTAAGTGGTTCTTTCAGATGGATGCAGTGATGTTTTTTGTGATGGATAAAGTCAGCTTCAAATTCTGTAAAATAAAGACTTCTGTTTCTGGGTGTCTGGTGATTTCTGCTTTTAAAATGAATGTGTGCTCGCTTTCTTCTTTATCAGCCCTCACACTTGTTTGGGTGAAGCCTTCACACTTCACTGGGAAGTTACCTCACTTTTTCCTTTTAATCTCTGTTTTAAACTCCCCTTTGCTGTAAATCCCACAGAAAAGCTGGTGCTATGCAGACTACTGCCAGTCATGCTGACAGTATGGTTTCCTTCTGTGCTCTGGATCCATCTTTTGATTCATGCTTTATCCTTAGTTAAGTACAGAACATCAGAGGCACAAATATTCTTTATACGTGTCTGTTCAGGGCCACCACAGTTGTGGCTTATACCCAGGTACAGTGATACTGGACATACATAAATATTGAAAATGACACACAGCATTAAGGTACTGCTCTGCTTTACCCCAGACTTGTTTCTGGAGATCATGAAGAGATTCCTTGACATGTCAATTTTTTTAACTTTCCCAAGAAATAAGAATTCCTACTTGTTAAGGCTATAAACATCCCAGATGGCAGAGAGAATTCTTTCTCTTCGTAACATTTAAAGTAAGGACAATCTCTCCAAAAGGAAAAAGTTATCTTAAAGCAGAACAGAACTTGGTGCTGTTTGCAAAGCCCCTCTTCTGTTATCTCAGAATGTCTGTCTTGTTCTGCTTGCCAGATACGCTTAAATCTTTTTTAACGCTTAAAGTAGATACAGCCTAACAACTCAGTGAAATTCACACAATGTTTGAAATAAGATTAAATGGCTGAACAGAATTTGTATTCATTTTCTTACACAAATGCTGTTTTCGTCAAATAGTTCAGTTTTTTATTTAAAGGCAAAAATGTTGTCTTGACTTTTGTTAACTGTGTTGTCTTCCAGCCCACAATGACAATGATTTTCACTTCCCTTGACAGAACCTTTATCTCAGACTACGTAACATCAGGAATACTATTTCTAGACCCTGATTTCCATTATTTCTGAATAACGGTTGTATTAGTGCTTCCTGCTATACAATGAAAACTGTTCATCATTGAACTCAATTGCTCCCAGATTATGGTCAGCTCTGGGCCACAGTAGTGTGCAGAGCTTTCCTTGATGTTATTCAGAAAGCCTTTTGGAAATGTCATGAGGACAGACAGAGTTGTAGTGCAAGCACTCTGCCTCATGTAAAATGTTCTGTAGAATGAAACAGCTGGAGGAAACCAGCTCTTACTTTTTGTGTGTCCATGTTCATCTTTCTGCAGAATATAGAATCACGGTTGAAAGTGTCATTACCCAGTGATCTTGGAGCAGCTCTCACTGATGGTGTTGTTCTGTGCCATTTAGCTAATCACGTGCGTCCTCGATCTGTTCCCAGCATTCACGTCCCCTCGCCTGCTGTTGTAAGTATGTAATAATGATAGTATTTTATAGGTATCCAAAATAGCATCCAACAAAGTCCCATAACCTAGACAAATGCTAAATTCAGCATTTTCCTCTGTGAATGTACATGACAAACATTAACCATCTGCTCTGTCTAAAAAAGGTCTATAGCATCATTAAAAGAAACTATATTTGTGTTTGCTTCACTTAAATGAAGTTGCTTGTAACATAGATTATAAGAAAATGTTAACATTTTCAAGTCCTCCATCCATCAACATGAAAATTAGTGAAATAAGAGTCAGTTCAGCATGAAAACTGAAATAGGGTATTTCAAAAGATCAAAAGGTCTGAGAAGTTAAGAAAAGCAGATAGTAGTGAAATAGGATATTCTCTACCACTTTTAGGATCCCACTGCATAAGACAGTAAAAACAAGCAGAGAAGTCAAGTTGATTCCTGTGTCCACTTCGCAGCACTACAAATTCCTCTGCTTAGGAATTTCAGCAGAGCACACTCAAGCTACTAGGAGAACATCATCTCCTGGAACAGAACAAATCCAGTCATACCTCTGTGATAATAGTACCCAGACACAACCTTTTTTCCTGTTGAGAGCAAGGAAGGAAATGCAGACATACTGCAAACAGAGAAGTTTGAAAATGTCTGAAGTTGTTTCTCTGACCCTGCCTATCTGCAGTGCTTTGGGAAAGCAGTGATGATAATAGATTTCAGGATGCAGGTCACTGTGTATCACATAGGGAAAGCACAGTATTAGAGAAAGGTCAAGAACTGGGAAATAGTAGCAGATCATTTACCTAATGTGTATTTGTGGAAGTTAGAAAGTTCAGTGAAAATACTTAGGGTCAGCTACTTAAAAGTATTAGGAACAGGCAGACTGCTTGTTATGCACCTTTAGAGATTGATCCTCTGGGAAGGAGTTGAAACATGCCTGTTGTGTTTGCTTTTCCTTATTTTGGAGTCTGTCATTGTGTTGGCTGGAATTTGAACTGGCACTTACAGGGCTGCCTACTATATCATTGTGGCTCCTCTCCCTTGGACTTAATGTGAACAAGCAAATGTCTTCATTACTTTGAGAATGATTGAACTGGCCATGCCAACATTTTAGGCAGATTGTGGAATCATTAAGAGAAAAGGCATACAGCCGCTATTCAGAAGACTTACGTCACTGAGAGTATCTCTTCAGTGGCCTGGCTTTATGTGCTGTTGAATATTCTGTGTTGGGAATTAAATCATGGCTTTGTCATACTAATCCCAAGGAGGAGGCAGCCATTAGCTGTGTGGCTCCAGGAGCCGAAGAGGCATCATGTCATTCCTCAGTTACAATGTAATCTTTGTATTCCCTTCGCCTTTTGGGGCGAAAGAAGTCGGCGCTAGCCTTTAACCTGCTTTCTTGATGGGGAAGTGTGGCACATTGAGGGGATAGAGCAGAGTCCCTGCCATTTGTGGAAAAGGATTGAACCCACAGAGGCTGCTGCCTGCTGCTATGTAGACTCTGGGTAGTTTTTTCAAAGGAGCAGGAAGCTTGTGTCTCTTTGACCAGAAAAGAATAAACTTCACAAATAGAAACGAGACAGAGGCTGTGCCCTGGTCTGTATGTGTAGAGGTGTGCAAGCTAGCTGCAGAAAAAAACTTGCTTGAAAAAATGCTGGTGAGTGCAATTCAAACAGCTACATCAAACACATCTACAAGCAGCAAGCTTCAGTTCCACTTTTCTCCCATTATGTTCTGGTTACATCTAACAGCCTTCCTTTTTTTTTTTTTTTAATCTCTTTGTTGTTTGACACACAGTTTGAGATTTATATGGTTTTGTATTGTAGTCATCCAGAGAGACTCCAGATTTGCTTCATATCATGAAATTGCTCTGAAATCACAGCATGGAAGCCATGCATGTGCTTCATTCAAAGTATATTTTTGAAATTGCTATGCTGTGGTCACTAAGGGTGTTGGCCAGTTTCATAACACCTTGTGTCTAAATAGTGCACAGCTTAAAATTGTCTTTTTTAATAAACATCCAGAATTCATAAATTAGCTTTTCATAAAATGGCTTTGAAATTCTAAAGAAAAGCAAACTTAAACAGAGCCTGCTTTGAATTAGACAAGCTTAGGTCAGTGCAGTAAGTTTTTGGCAAAGAGATTTATTAGGAGTTTTATTTAAATAAAAAATTAAGATCTTTTTAAATCCTGCCAATGACGAACACTGTGCCTGCCTCCTTCTTTGCAGCCTAAACTTACAATGGCAAAATGCAGACGAAACGTGGAGAATTTCTTGGAAGCTTGCAGGAGGATTGGAGTGCCTCAGGTACGTATTTCTGCTATCCTGATATAATGTTTCAGGTGCAGTTTTGTATGATGCTTCGGAAAATAAAACCTTCTTTGAAAGATTGGATGAAAACAAAATTATTAAAAGCTTAGAAGGTGCAGGTATAAGCTATGTCTTGTGGTATAGATCAGACTTAGCTTGCATAATCTTCCAGAGCTAAATGATGTCAGATTTAGTATATCAGAGGTCTTATTCACTTACTGCTGTCCCTCAAATTCATAATAGCTGATGCAGTTGAAGTCTGCCTTTAGAACTGCAAGGTATTTCTAACTACAGTTACGTCTTCTCAAGATTAGATATTTGACAGCTTAAAAGTGGGATAAAACTTGGATGATGTTTTGCATGTTTTATTTTTCCCAAAGCTTTTCACATTCCTTCAGAATAATTATCCCACACAAATACCTTTCCTATCTTACCAGCAAGTCACAGTATTACTGGCCTTTCTCTGATGGTAGCTATCTTTGCAGAGATCCTAATTCTTTCATTACATACCAGTGGTAGAAATCCGTCTTCAGATACTCCTTGTCACCTTCTGAAACTTGGAAGATCTAGGAGATGGGAACATAAAATAGTCCATCTGACTCCAGTTATCCTGTTTTATGCTATCCTGTCCTTTCCACTTTGTCTTAGCAGCTGTGTCAGCATAAATAACTTTGATACATCATGTTTTTCTTAATTTTTCTTCTAGTGCATTAATTTTGTTTCTTATATTGCTAAGCATTAGTGTTCCTATTGTAGGTGCTGTTTTCTTTCTTCTGTATTGTGAAAAGGAAAAGTAGACCCAGGCGCTCATTTCCCAGTTATTTCTAAAACCACTGTTCTCAAGTCAGTCATGCAGTATTTTTTGGTGTATTCAGATAGTTCACTTGCAGGCATTTGAACCACTGGGCTTTTAGGATATCATACTTATCAAATGCCTGGCAATTCCGCATGACTCAGTGGTGAACTGCCTTGGAACATGGTAGGGAGTTGTAAGTGATCATTAGTACTTTGAGATCCTGCACTATTTTGGCACCCTAGGAAACTTCAGATTTTTACTCCCGGCAGAACTACACAATATAAATTTGCCTGAGGCAAAGTTGTTCAATTCTACCCCAGCTTCCCTAATTACAGCTCCCTCAAACATGCACATGTGATTTTTATGAGATTACAGTACGGAGCAGATCACTGAAATGACCCACCTTTAACAACAAACAAACAAAAAAGCCAGTCAAGAAAAAAGCTCTTATAGACGCAGCCTGCTCCATCTGCTGCACCTACAGTCCAGGACCCTCCTGATTTTCTCATATTTCTTGCTTTAATGTGGAAGAGTTCAAGGAGAGTGTCTCTGGGGAAGCTTACTGAAACAGCCCCACCTGAACTCTGAAGTTGCTCTCACATGTCTACGTTACATATCTGCTGAGATGTGAATGTAAGATATCTCTATGCAAGAATGGCCTAGCATGGTTTTTTGAAAAGATGCCTGCAGGTATTTCCTTTCCTTTAACGTCTAATTACAAAAATAAAAGGCTTTCTGAAATATGGATCTATGCAGAAACACTAAGAGAAGACTACTTTTAGAAAACGGTAATTACAGGCTCCACAGTGGAGCAGCTCTTTACAGAACTTTGCAAGTTAAAGCCCTTGCATCAAAAGAGTCTGACAGTTGAACAGATTGATCTGTGCATCTAGATTTCACTGATTTACGCTTCTTACCTGGGTGAAAGGAAGGGAAAAGATACACATTGGGAATAGTTGCAGAACACTTTAATTAGTAATAGATATTTTTGCAGACTACCCTTGTCCTACTGTTTTCATTAACTAAGAGTGAATGGAGACTTAGTGTTGGTGAGTGCTCAGTGCCAGCAGTGTCTCAGAAACCTCCCCTGGAGAAAAATGGTTTTCACTAAGGCATGTGTAAACTGCTGTTTTTAACAACAAGGAATAGTTACATGTTTAAGCTGTACACAGGTGACAGGCACCTCACTGAACACTAAATATTTGCATTAGGTCTGTTCTTTGCAATGGGAGTCTTGCGGATTCCTTTGTGCAAAATAACCAGCTGTGATATGCTCCTCAACTATGTAGGCTGTATCTGAGATGTCTGATAACTGACTGCTTCGTGGATGTTGCTATGGCTAACTGACTGACCTTTTTTTTTCTGTCTGTTTTCCCTTCTTGCTCACACACTCTGGACAGGACAATCTTTGTTCCCCTTCTGACATTCTTCAGCTAAACCTCAGCGTTAAAAGAACAGTTGAGACTCTTCTTTCCCTGGGGACAGATTCAGAAGAATCCAGTCTTGTCTCCCTTTCCATTCAGCTCTGGGGCTTTGTGGTGTTTTACTGTACTCTAATGCTAACGCTCTGTATGTTCTATCGCTGGGTCTTTTTTCTCTAGCTGAAGGATAGTGTCGCCGCTTCCTCCCTCTGTCCCTCCAGTGCTTGGGAAAGGATTTGGGGTTTTGTCAAGACTGTGTGTATGAAGTGCTTTACTTCCCACTGATGGGACAGAGGTGACAAGTATAATGTGTGAACACATTGGTGCACCCACACGACCGTCTGTGACATAATCCACATTTGTATTTCCTGTGTCATATTTAGCAGGTGACAAGGGAGGAAGTGCTGTCTGGGAGCTAGAGTGAGGCACAGAGGTTAGGACGTGTGGGTGCATGCTATAGTCTGCCAACAGGTGATGTAGTACTTGGAAAACGGTGTTGTCAGTTTGTGCCTCAGTTTTCCCACCTGTATAATGGGAATTGCACCCACCCTGGTAAATTGCTTGAGAATTTATCTGATGAAAAATGTTGAAGAAGGCAAAGTTGGTTTTTTTTCCAACATCAGTGTTCTTGATGAGATCTCACAGTCTTAAGGAGGCATGGTCTGGTAAGTTTTATCCACGGGACCTTGTAGCTGATTTTTCTTTTTCCTTATCCTTATGCTGCTTCTGAGAGCATGTGATTTCTTGTATTTGTAGACTGGTGTATTAGTCTGAGTCAGGATTTGCACAGTAACTGTCAGTGAATCCTGAACTACGTGAGCTTTGTAACAGATCAAGGAGGAAATTTTCAGAGAAATTGCACTCTTTAACAACTTTGAAATAATTTTTTTTCTGTCACAGAAGGAAAAATCCCTTAAAATTCTGTTGCATGCCACAGAATGCTGTAGCATTTTACTGTGCTCTGGATAAAACTTAACAAAAACTTCTGGAGTTTCCACTTGACTGTGGGCAGCCCAACCCATGCTTGTTCCATGCGTCTTCCTCCCATCCTGTAATTTTCAGAAACCTTGTATCATCCAGTTGCAGAAATGCAAGTCCCAGTTGCACAATGACTCTTCACTGTTATACAAAACTCAGGTAGTCTTCCATAATGCTTCAAAGCTTTTCCCTCCCCAGGAAAAGCATCCTGGTGCTTTAATGCTTTAATGTCTCAGGGACACCTCAGAACTTCAGGGCACTCCCCATGTGATGTGTAAAAGACCATGTCTCCTCAGAGTGTAGATTGATTCAGGGAACTCTGTTCAGAGACCAGTCACAGGTAAGTGTTAAAGAAAATGGCTTAATGACAAATGTGTTTTCAGTACATTTCTGTTACATCTGAAAATACAGGAAGTGGCTTGTAAGCCCAGTGTAAGTGGTGTTAGCATTCCGATGTTAACCTGGCAACAGCTCTGAAGCACAGTTTAAGATACACAGGAGTTCAGTTGCACTTGTAGTTGCTACCAGTAAAAATGTGTTATGTGTACATGGATCTCGCAAGCCCTTGTAACACAGAGCGAGTGCTTAACAAAGAAGCAACTAGAGGAGTCTGTGCCCTCTTTCCAAATCACACAAAGTGTTCTGTCCAAGCAAAGCATTTCTGAGCAAAGAGGGGAATTCTGACAGGGGGAAATTGTTTTATTTTTAAATGAGCTATTTTTGCACTGCTTACTGGTATAAACTAAAATGAACTCGGTTCCTATGTCCTTTAACTTTTTCTAATGAACACTGTGATAAAAGCTGCAAGGGTTTTTTTACACTAACAGTGCCTTCCAGTTTCTAAATGTTGCTTGTCACGACTGACTGTGATACGGATTCATTCCAAAGCTTATCCTCTTATCTGCTTGCATATAGAAGAAAAAAGGCATGTTTGCTCAAGTTTACAGGTTATTTTCACGAAAAGCACACTCTTTTCAAAACAGCACAAATTTGCTGGAAGAAAAATGTATTTGAGCCTGGTCATATGGTTTACTGTGAGAATTTCAGCCTGGTTTTGTTTGTTCTCTCTCCACCCTGAGCTTTGCGGGAGGAGTGCTGGCTGCTGCTGTTTATGCTGAAGGATTTCTTTAACATCCTAAATCAGTGAAGGGTCAAAAAGTGGAGGAAGGCAGGTTGCTGTGGAAATAACACGTGAAATGTAGTTCTGTAGGAAGGACACACTTTGGTTATTTTCTACAAATACAGGACATGTATCCTGACTGTTGCGGAGTGAGGATGGCCAGGATGTGCCAAGGACTGGTGTAGGGTGAGACTTTAAATACGTCTTAGGCTGAGAACAGCACAATTATTAATAAACACTTTTAAACCTCTCTTGCATTTTGCGTATTACTCTTATTCCTCAGGATGACTTTGGAGGTAACCTGCTAGGCGGGTGTACCTCTGGGAGGTTGATAAGTGGTAGTGGTTCATTCTCTGCTTTAAAGCATGTCTCTCCTCACGTTTGATAGCTGAACAGGAGGACTTCCTCAAAAAGGCAGTGTTGCTCTGGAAAGGAAGCCATGGTTCCTTTCCTGCTCCATGTGGTGGTGGGTTCATCACACTGAGGGAAAGCTGTCTCCCTTCTTTTGGGAGAAGTTCCATCTTCTTTTGGTTTCATAAGCTGCTGCTGTTTCAGTGTGGGCAGAGACAGAGCAATCTGCTGTTCCCCGCACCTCCCACAGTCCTCTTCAGGTTCCATTTGTACAGTTTTCTGATAAATGAAGACAAGGATTAGCCCGAGGCCACCTTCGTTGAGAGTCGAGTTCATGGTTCTTTAGCCACAAGCAGGAGTTTCATGTCGTACCTGTGTGTGTGTGTGCTGGCTGTCCATAACATTTCATATTTCAGTCACCTTTTGCTTGATTTTTTTTTTTTTTCTTTTCAGTTGAGTGTTTTTCATCCATTTTGTTTTTGTCTTTGTTTTGTTCCCCATTCAGGAGCAATTATGTTTGCCTCTACATATTTTAGAAGAGAAGGGTTTGACACAGGTAGCTGTGACTGTCCAGGCGCTCCTGGAGCTGGCACCCCCAAAGCAGCAGCAACTTCACCACTTGTCTGCTGTGTAAAGACCTCCGGGACCTTTGGGGTTACCTTGGCTAAGCAGAAGGACGTGAAGACTTTACTGCCCATGCAGTGCATCCAAACACACAGAGCTCTGTTCTAAGGAAACGAGTTTCCGTGATTCCTGACAGGAATGTTTTACTTCATTTCTCCATTTTTTTTGGAGATCACAACAGTTTCCAATAACATTTTTATTATCAGTATTTTGCCCCTTATTTAAAGAAAACAGAGTTCATTGGGAGGAGGGTAGGGAATTCCTTGCTGACATGGGTGTAGCTTGGAATGAGATTCCTAGGGGAATTCATTGTTAAAAAAGGATGTTGCTGCAGTGGGCACATGGGGAAATTTCTTTCCTTCCTCACAGGGTTCAAAGAAGGGGAATTTCTTTGCTTCCAAAGAACAGCTATTTCTATTACATATACTAAAAAATTGCAACACACAATCTTACCTGCAGTGTTTGATGACAGGGTCGAACCTCCTGCTGCTGTAACTTGCGTTGGCATGTCCTCATCACTTAAAATTTGAAGACAAAAAAAAAACTGATGAATTTTTTTTTCTCAAGGGTTGAGAAATACTGCGTGTTTTCTCTGCAGGAAAGCGCCGTAGTCAAAGATACTGAATCAGAACTGTTCAAATTGTGTTAATCACATCAGCATTCTTGCTGGGTTCACTTTCTCTTTGGGCTTTTAACATGTCTTTATCTGACGATTTTCCCAACACCAGTGGAGAGAGATCACATCTGTTTCCTCACCTGCCCCTCTGGTCAAGCAGGGATGCGTTTGGTTACTCGGTGGTTTTGTTGAATAGTGACTAGATGTCATCAGGAGCCACGTCTCTATTTTCACTGCAGTGCAAAGAATCACAGCCTGCTGTGTTAATAATCCTTGGCAACCCTTTATCAAATGGTTTATTAGGGGCGGGAGCATCCCCTGCAGCCATGCCAGCACTGGTGAGTGTCCCAGCCACTGAGAAATTCATCATTTTAAGAACACAGTTACTGAATTTCCACAGTGGGCTGCGTATTGTCAAAACAGTGTCTGTTACAAAAGGTAGCTTCTCTTTGGGGGTTCGACAGGGCTTTAAATAAGCCTTTTATCGGTGAGAGTTTATGTAGAGAGCCGCACTGGTTTTACAGAGCTACCATTACTTCTTTCCTTTTTCCTTAATATGAAAATGGAAATTCAATATACAGGAATGGGAGAGGTAGCCAACAGGTTTCACATTTTTCTGGACAGATGATCCTGGCAAAATAAAGACTAGCTCCATGTGCTCTGGTCCTAGTGCCGAGGCCAAGCTCACAACCACATCACCTACAGTATTTTCTCCCCCCCACCCCCGAAAAAAGACCTTGCAAAATCTAGTTCTCTCCCGTGCACTTCCTTTGGTTGGCTTTGGCCCATTTAAAGCATCCCAGAATGTTACGCTACTAATAAATACATGGTGCATGGGGTCTGAAACCAACCTCAGGCGCTGGAGGTATTCCATCTGGGAATATATTTGAAGCAGAATACACCAGAAGGATTTCATAGGGATAATAACAGAAGAAATGGGAGGAGGCTGGCTAACAGGCATTCTTGTGGAAGTAAACCTCCCATGGGAGCACTGCTAAGGACTGGGCTTAGCTGAATTTTCCCCCTTTTGATTTGCAGTTTTGTTTCCACTCCATTTTGCTTCATGTATTTCTTTCAAGGTCCATTGTGGTGAGTGTTGAATCCCTTATTTCACATAATTATTCCAGTTGCTCCTTACTGGCATCTGTAGATGGCTGATCACATTGTGAGTGGAGAAGAACACCTGAAGGGTATTTCAAACTGTGCAGCTGGAGAGAAACCTTTTCACACTGGGTCTGTGCGCTGCCCTGAGCCTGGCAGGAAATGAAAATGCCATGTGTAGGAAGAGAGCAGCCCACACAGACACTTTTCTCCTCAGATCTTGTATTTCACTTCATGTCGCTTGCAAGGAGTGCTGGTAATTCTCACATGATTATGTCAAAGTGTCTGAAGTCTCTGCTGTGGTTTGTTGGGTGGAAGGTTCTGCCACTCACAAGCAAACAGTACGGACCACAAATGTTCTGTGTGTGTTTGTCGCTGCATAGAATTTAAAAGAGGAGGGTACTGACTTCATCAGTTTCCATCATCAGGTCACTTGTGTTGTTACAGGGCTTTTATTAGCACACCCTTTGTGGGCTAGTTAAACACTCCTGTTTTAAGAAAACCCTTCCCTTCATGGAATGGTGGGTGTGCTCTTTGCTCCGGTCCAGCTTCCAGCACTTAGGGGAGGTGAAACCTAACAGTGTTCAGGTTGGTGGAAGTTTGGCGTTTCATTAATACTAGTTTTTAGGAGTTAACGGGGTGGGGGGTTGAGTCTGGACAGCAAGAAAAGGCCGTTTCCCCTTGTGCCTGGTGAAGGCAGCTCCTCTTCTGTCCAAGCAGTGTGTGTGCGGCAGCAGAGCTTGGGTAAGGAGCGGCAGTGGCCTGGCTGGGCAGGGGCTACCTCCACCATTGCTCGCTCTGTGCTAAGCCCTGGTTCCCTCTGGCAGTTTCAGTGTATGTGACATATCAGTTTGGCAGTAACAATCCTGTGTGTTCATCCTGGCAAAGACTAAATCTTGACCAGATGTTTAGGAACAAAATCCAAACCTGAAATTTCATCTTACAGTTAATTTAATGTATTATACCAAACCCAACTTCAGTTCTTGTTTGCAAAATGGGTGCTGATTTTTTGGTGTGTTTCTGTGCAATTTTTGTCATATCCCTTGAAAAGAGTATATTAAAGAGAACGTGTATAAAATCCTGTTTCGTGTGACAAAGCAAAGAGGCGATTGTCTTTCTCTGGGGCATTTGTGTTCAGGAGTAATCCACCTGAGTGTGTCATGCTTGCCGGTGTTTACACACTGGTTCCCCTGTGCCACTTGTCCTTCCTTGAGCCGTGTCAAGTGCTGGGCAGTGTTTGATGCTCAGCAGGGTTACATGCTCGAGGTGGAGCGGTGCAGGCACACGGGAGCCCTGGCAGCAAAACCCCCCAGGGTTTAGGTCTCCCCTGCTGAAGGGGAGGCGTTTGTAATGGCCCCAGCACAGCAGCCTGCTTAAAATGAATCTGAGACAGCTTCTTACAACGCCAAGGACACCTCTTGTTCTTGGTTGTGACACAACGGCAAATGGTATTTTTATCCTTTTATGCCTATAAATAGTTATTTGAAAAAATGTTTTAGGAACAGAGTACTTCTAAGGTGAATTTGGACATTAAAAAATGCTTTTGTATAGATATTGTGATGTTTTACAAAGTGATCTAATTTTGTTATTTCTGAAAACAGTGTAAACGTGTAATTAATAGAGTAAAGGATTTTAAAGCTCCATCCCATGCTGTATGTCTGTAAATACATTCCATAATTTCTAAGTCTGTTACACATAAATGTGTCTGAGTATTGTATATTTTACATTGCCTGTATTCTGCCAGTAGTGTGAACTTCTAGCACACCTGTAATATAAAAGGAAACCATGGGTAATTTGAAATAAAGTTTTCAAACTTACATAAGTTACGTTATTTCTCCCTGCTGTTTTTCTGTTCCACCCATGAATGTCACATCCTCTGTATCGGGTGTTTATTCCCCTTCCTCATCCTTGCAGGTGCCAGTTAGTGGACTTCTTTGTTCCTCTCATTTTCGTAGTTAACTAGGACAGAACAACCCCATTGTCTTTACACATGTTCTGCAGCCACATCAGAAGCTTTTTCTTAGGGATATTTTACCTTCCACAGACACAGAGAAGCAGTGATACTGTTCAGAATCCTGTGCTCCCCTCTCTCCACGCCCTGGTTTTTCCTCAAAGCAGAATGTACACTCTGGGTTTGGGGACTTTGCTGGTGCTGCTGCTCCTTGTGGCTCTTACTGCTTGCGTGGTTTTATCCTGCCTCGGGTCTAATCTGTAAAACTTGCACCCAGCTTCATGCCCTGCAGCATTTGAAGGGTTTGTTTTTACTGACCAAAATGCCTGCTCCTCTTTTCTTCCCTCCTCATAGCTAGTTTTTATTATTTAGAAAAATAAATAAGTAAAGGCCTAGAGAGCCACAAACTTCCCACTGCGTGCCCCTGTTCACTGCTCACCAAGCTGCTGCCTTCGTGAGGGCTGCCCATTTCTCTCCAGGTGTTCATCCTTCCCATTCTTTCCAAAGCCACCTCCTAATCAGCTTCCCCATCTCCAGCCTTTCTTCCCCATTTACCTCCCAGGAACCCACTTCTTCCAAAGGGCTTGCGATTTCTGGTTTTCCCTACAAGAAATATGGATGTGCTTTGATCCCCTCTTTCCATAGCCGGAGAAAACACACAGTACCAACCCTGACAGAGTTCCTCAACACTGCCAGGTTTTGGGACACTGTTCTCCCCTCCCACCACCAGACACACACTCAGCCAGTTTACTTGCCCGCTGCACAGCCAAGGAACAGAGCGCCGCTGCGGTTTTTGCTAAGCAAGGTAAGGCTTGTAAGGGGAGCAGCACCTCTGGGATGGGCTGCTGGCGGGAGGAGGAGGATGGTTGGCAGCCAGGCCACAGTCCCCAGGGAGGAGCATGCTGTCCTTCCCTGGGAGGTGCGAGTTTAAGTTCAACACCTTCACACCCATTGCACTACAACCAGTGGCTGGGACACTTGTGTTGGACTTGAGATTTCAGCACCTCCCACCTTAGTGGAATAACAGAGCCTGTTCTACTGCTGGTTTTTTTCTTTGCAACCAGAATTCTGATTTGCTTTCTGCTGAAAAGCAGTCAGATCCCAGGAAATGCCACGTTTCAGATTTCAGTTGTTTGGTTGTATTACTAGTGTGTGCCTAGAGTTTGATATAAGGTCTACCACCCCTCCACTTATCCTGCTTTTTCCTTTGTTCAAGCCCTCTGAAGAGTTTATTATCAGACTCAATTCCTTCCACCCGAACAGGTCACCTGTTAACACCCACCACATATGGAAAACGTAAGTCAGCAGTGCATGAGAAAGGAGAGTTAAGATTTGGAACCTAAGTCCCACAGTTGCTCTGAGGCACTTCCTACAGTGAGGGGTGTGGATATGTACTGTCGATATGGGTGCGGGCACAGTCCTGGCTCATGATACCTGCTCTTAACACTGCACGGAGACCATGGAAAGTGAGCAAAATGGCTTTGGTACCAGTGTTGGGAAGGGAACCTGTATCTGAAACTTTTGTGCTCCCTTGATGATCCATTCTGCCTGATACTTGGGCACCAGCCCCTTCTCTGCTGTTCATACAGAGCCGTGAGCCAAAGGCTCTCTGCTTATGATTTCAGTCATCTCCACCTTTAGATCTTTTGGCAGAGTTCAACTTGGACATGAGGATGTTTGGATGAGGCCAGCATCAGCTGGTCACTAAGCACAGCAGGTTTTGTGTGGTTTGAGCTCTCCTGTGAGGGAGTGTCAGACACCAGCCAGCTCAGCCACGGGGCTAATTTTGCCTTATGCACAGACCTGCATGTGACTGACAATCGTGTCAGGAGAAGGGGCTCCCCTCTTGGTTAGAAAAGCAGTGCACTGCTGTCCAGCAGCTTCACTCTCTTTCTGCTGCCTCATCTTGCTGTGCACCGATGAGGCCAGGGCAGCTCCTGCAGGCAGTGCATCCGGCTGTCTTTTTTCGATGTGCCTTCCCCCGGTGGGATGACATTTGGAGCTATGCTGTGCGCTGACATTTTGCAGGACTGGGGGAATGGAAACCTGCGTGCTTTGACTGCCCTTGTGTTTATACTGCAAGCTGTCAGCAGTTTTTCCCCTGCTGACCTGATGCTGGCACTGACAGCCGAGCTGCTTGAGCCCAGGTGTGGGTGACTTGGCCTCCCTGCCTCACTTGGAGCCGCAGCAAACACCAGTGCCTCAGCCATGGCCAGAGCTCTGGGGTCTGCAAAGGACATTCTCAGTGCAGAGCATCCCATGCAGGCAAGATGCTGGGCTGTTAACAGGGTTACCTCCTGCTAGCTGTCTTTGTTTCCATACAGCACTTTGGGGGACAGTGTTTCTCACTGCTCTGATGCAAATCCCCTTTCTGCTGGAGAAAATGTCTCTGCTGTGCAAGGGCAGGTTCAAGATCGTAAGAGTTACTGTAGCTTTACCTTAACTGTGTCTGACATGACTGTGTTCTCCAGAATAGCTTGAGAACTTGATTTATTTCATTGTGTCAGACAGACTGACAGCAGTGCCATGCCCAGCAACAGCCCTGGAGCATTTCTGTGGCCACTTTCTTATCACTTTTTTTTCTTTGCTCCAGCTTTTCCCTTTTTCCCTTTTTCTTTGTGGTCCGATTTCTTTTTCTCCATCTTCTTCTTGAGGCCCTGGTAGGGGCCAAGGTTCTTGCGGACCATTGTACCTCTCCACCAGGACTGCAGCTGGAAGAGAGAGAGAGATGTCTTAGGAGAAGCCACTTGTTGGAGTACCTGGTACAACTCAATGGGCAGAGTCTCTCTTGTGCTCCCCAGCTGCAAGAGGGAACCTCTGGCCTGCATAGCAGCAGTTGGGCCTGTGCTGGTCATGCTGAAGGAATCCACATCTGGGCCAAGGGCATCTATTGCTGGTGGCAAGGGGATGAGCATGGGACAGCTCCATGACCCTCCCTCTATCACCCATGCAGTGGGGCTGGTGTGATAGGCACAGCCCCACATCATTTGAGGGGACCGGCTTCTCCCCTTTTGCTGCTTTCTCAAACCTGCAGCTGACTGCTGGCTTTGTGTCTGCCCCAGTAGAAAGGGAGGACAGGCTTTTTCTGTCCTTTGCTTGTGCTGCCCCACACCAGCCAATTTTCTTGGGCCATTTTCTGCCAAAACAAATGACACAAATTACTAACTCCCATCTGCTGATGGAGCAGCACTGCCTCAGCTTTACTCCCCTTTACCTTCAGGGTGCTCTTCAGCTGCAAGGCCTCCTGCTCTATTTGTTTTCTTTTAGCATCCTTTTCTGCCCGGTCAGTGATGATGGTTTTCTCAAATGTCTGACACTGCAAGACAGCACAAGGGTGGCAACAGCAGCATGAAAACCACTTTCCCTAAAGTGCAGGGCTGTCCTTCAAGCCTCACCCTGCCCATCAGCCTGCCAGAGCAGGGCTCATCCAGACCCTGGTGAAAGGATTCTTCTCCTCTGGCTGTCTAATGGGCCACAGCGCGGATCTCTACCCTGTGCACCAGGGAGCTCCACGGCAGCCCAAAGGCAATGTGTAAGTGTGAGCCTTCCTCCCCCATCTCCTTTATTTGATCTTTCCTGAATCCAGATGGCAAATGTTGCTCATTACTGCCATCAGTCCACAGGCACTGAGAGCTGCCGCCAAAGTGAAGCCTCTCATGGCCTGGGTATAATTAACCCTCTGATCCTGCACTGTAAAATGGCTGTCTGATGGTGTCTCAGGCAACAGATGGTGGTAGGAACGACCTGGGCTCCCCCAGGTAGGAAGCAGATGATGTACAAACACCTGGGACACTGAGATGACAGTGTACAGAGTAAAAAATATGAGCCCACAAACAGGGAAACATTTAACTCGGTTCCATCATCTCAGACCCAGTGACAGTAAGGAATGATTACAAATTAATTCCTTCTGGCTTCAGAAAACCCCTTTTTCTAGACACTTCTCTCCACCCTGTGCTGCCTGCTTTACTGTGCCTGCATAGCTGTGTTCAGAGCATGGCAGTTAACCAAAAAACTAGTGTGGAGCAGGAATAGTTTTAACCAGGTCAGTCCTTTAGAGCACTGTGCAGCTGTAAATGTGCATCTGCAGGGAGGGATGAACTGCCTCTTCCAGTCTCAGCCTGTCTTACCCCAGTGTGGCTAGAAGGAGCAGATATGTTCAGAATAAGGCAGCAAATGAAGGTGAGGCATACTGATGGGATGGGATAGCATCTTTGCCCCTCTCGAAGGCTGTCAATAGCTCTGATTATTTGCTGATATTTGGCAACTGCTGTAGGGGAAACATCATCATCCTTCAGTGTCACAGGTGGCAAACAGAAGATGACTGCTCGGTCCCTGCCTTCCTAGAACCATCTCACAATACGCCTCAAGATTATTGATTTTTACTTTCCGGGGTCCTGGTTCCTTACCTGAATGCAGGTAAGAAAAAGCCAGGATGCAGTTTTGCATGGCTGCGCAGAGATGCTGCTGATGTCTTACCTCCTTGGCAAGTCCCTGCAGTATTTCCAAGTTGTTTGCCTTTAATGCTTTTAGGGCATCCAGTTCTTTGTCTTTAGCATCTGTGTCGTTTTCGTATTTGTCAACCCAGAATTCCAGTTTCTCTTCCACCTTCTGCAGGGGGATAGAGTGGTGCTCAGCATAGTAAAAACAGTGTACAGGGGAAAGGTTTGCTCCTATTATATGGCCTGCTGTCAGAATGGTGGTAAGAGTCCCCTAAATTTCACATACTCGGTGTTTTCTTCTCATCTTGAAAACGCCAACGCCCTAGGACTAGTGATAAATTACTGGTGGCCTGCAGGTCCCTCACTGGGAAGGTGCAGCACTGGACTGGAGATGAAGAGAGGCTAGGTTGGGCTTTCAGGGGTGCATGAAGAATGGAGCAGCACTGCGGGTTCGTTTTGTACACAGTCAGTCCCGGTGAAGTAAGTGACAATTAGAAGCCATTCTTTGTGTGTACACAGAGGGAGGGAGGGGGTTAAGAAACAGAATTTATCAGTGAGAAAGCTTTTATTCTCTGCCTGACTCCCTACCCACTTTCTGTATTAAGCTCAGCACACCAGGAATAAGGTCCCAGAGGTGCACTTCACGCTATTTCAGGTTGTGAACTTGGCTTTGTCTCACTTGTGAATAGAGGGGCAGGTGTTTCTGAAACAGTCACCCAGATGACTTCCTTCCATTCATGAACAACTTCTCCATGGCAACAACCATGATGGCTTGCATGGAAAAATAATCTGAGGGAAAGCATCAATCTCATTATGGCATCACAGCTGGACACACAAGGGAGATGGAGGCCATGGTCATTCTCTTCTCTGTGGGCCCCTATAAAGCCACCAGCTGCTGTCTGAGTACAGAGAGTCTTGTACTTTGCTGTATGGTAGAGGTCAAATAGGCTGCAGCTTGTACTTGGAAAGCCCCCTCACTATGAAGCGCTGATCAGCCTAAGGCTCTGGGATACAGAGGACACCAATTGCTTACGCAATACAGCACACTTTTTGCACTCAATTCATTTTTTTTAAATTTAATATCTTCTAATAGGTTTTGTACTAGCAGAGTTGTTAGGCACCCTGCAGTAGTACAGGTTTTCTTCCAGTCGTGTTGTTTGAGATGCTTTCCAGTGTTGGACACACTGTTGATAATAGGAGAGCCCTGAACTTCTGGATCAACAGCACAAGAACATTCATGGTTGTTTGCTGCTGAAAACGGGTACAGTAATTGTGAATTAGCAATTAGCCAACCCTGATACTTCCTCGGATTAAGGTAAGGCAAAACTGGGCTGGCAGTTTGTGTCATTTCCTCCCTGGTGCCTCGTGTGTGCAACACTTGGGTCGGTGAAAGAGTCACCCTCACTCTGCGCAGTAGCACCCTTCACTGAAGCACTGGGAGCCCCAGCTACTGCCAACGAAGGTCTAAATAAAATTCCGATCACCTGAACACAACTCTCTGAGGGAGGAACAGTCCTGTAACACCTGAACAAACAATGCCAATCATTACACAAACTCTAATTTTAAGGAGATGCACCAAATCCCAAGTCTGGGTGAGCTGGGTTAATTATGACTTGAGGATAAACAGTCATTCAGACAGCAGCAATGAAGAATCTGGTAAATTTGATAGAGCAATAACTGGCTTTGTTTAGGCACTAATTGAGGATACAATGTTTATCAGTTGCTACTTTGAGCACTAGCAGACAGTCACAAGTACCTTATGGTTTTGCCTGAGGAAATCTTCAATCTCCGTGTGGACTCGAGTCTCCTCATCAGTTTTGCTCTTCAGCTTCTGTGATCAGCACAAACAGAAAACAAGAGACGTCAGTGCATATGTGTGTGCACACACATGCTGCTGAAAGCTGAGCTGTGAGCAAGAGTGCAGGAGCAACTTGTGTAGTCAAAGCCATTTCTTCCCAGTGACAAAATTAACCGAGGCAGTCCTTGACCTTGGGCCATCCATAAAGAAGGGACAACTAGATCAGACTTTTTTGGGGGGGAAAGGGGAGGAAAGGGAAGCTTGCAAAACCAGAATGATTTTCTAGCCCAATTTACCTTAGGGCCACATGAACAGCTGTATCAGCACCATGTGCTGCGGCCAGTGCTGAGAGTTCAGGCTGCTTATGTTGCTAAACAGCCTTGTAATGACACCCTTTGGATGTAGTTATGGGTCTGTTTTTCTGATAGTGTCATTACTTTAAGCAGTCCCTGCCTCCAGCCACTGTCTCCTGCAGCCATGCCATCCATGCTGTTGCTGTTTGCAGGACCATACAGAGAAGCAGTGGAAGAGTGAAAGATTTCTAACCTGGATGAGTTTTCTGATCCAGTTCAAATAGTTGTCTTGGTGACTGTGATGGAGAACACAAAGGGCATCTGGGGAGCGAGGACTCTTTCCTTACTAGCTGGATATGCCTTCCAGTAGGGGTCATGGGGAAGGGCTTACCTGAATTTCCTTGTCCAGGATATCCTCTGCATTGTTACACCTCTTCTGGGTTTCGTGGACCTGGAGGTCAGTGCTTTTCTTCACATAGGATCTCTCCATGCTCACTTTGGCTTTTATCTCTTGTAGCTCATCTTTGAGGTTAAGAATCATAGCATCTCGGCTCTAGTGGAGGAGAGAGAAGCCCAAAAGCAAGCCTAGAGACTGAGATCAGCTCACTGTCTCTTAATCTCTCCAGTCCCTGATAAACTCAGGAAAGGCAAGGCTATAGGCTTCACACTTTCCCTGAATGTTGCTCCATTTCAACCTTAACTTCAAAGGGAAGTTTGATTTGTAACCCATAAAGATGGCAATAAACCCATGGCAAGGACTGATTACCTCAGGAGAGGGTGGAGTAATGAACAGAGTGAGACAAGAAACCAGGCCTTCTGGTCTCTGATCCAGGAAGGAATTCAGTCATGTGTGAAAGAAGACAAATAATTTCAACTGCCTAAAGCTAGGCTTTACCAAACTACTGAATTAGGCTGTCTCAGTGAGTGAGCATCTGTAAGAGGAGGATAATACCTCAGCCCCACGTAAACCAAAGGTTGATTTCCTAAAGCATACTCTATTCCTTGGATTCATTTTTTCCTAGTTATGCAGCAACTCTATAAATGCAACCTTATAATCAGGTGAAAATCTTATCTTGTGATGCTTATGTTTAAACAGTTCGTTCTTGAAATTTTACCAGGTAGATGGTGTCCACTTTGTTATAAAAGGAAGGGCAAGGAAATGCTGAAGCAAGCTTTCTATGAGCTCCCAGCCTCTCCCCATGCTTTGTTTTGCAATGGAGCTGAGCTTTCCTGAGGGAATTCTGTCCCTGGGGAGCTCACTATGGGCAAGAATCCTGAGCCATTTGTCCAGCTTTTGGCGCATGCTTAGGAAGCAAAGTGCATTTGCTTGACATGGGATTGTTGATTTGTTTACTCCTTTTTAATGGATTTCTTTGAGTAACAGATAAATGTTCATTCATCTGGGGTTGGCACTTGGAAGAACCGCCTGTAAAATGAAAAACTCTGGATTCCTGTATCAAGAGTTAAATGGTTTCATCAACGTCTCCTATGCGATTATGCAAGATCAATCAATGTCTTGGGTTTGGTGCCCGATGGCTCCACTACAGCCTTTCTCTTTGCTTTCTTGATGTGCTGTGATGGGTTTGACATTCATCAGACAAACCTTGCAGCTGAAGATGAAATACCAAAGTGCTGGCATTTAAATGTTTTGAAGTCCACACATCTTGTCTCTGAAGCACCCTCACATTCCTTACATGTGTAAATATGGAAAAATGCCATAGGAAGAAGCCAGCTCAATAGCGCTGTGTTTACGAGTCTCTGCAGTATGACTCATTTGGAAAATGTTTCCTTATAAGAAGAGTTTGGAGCAGTTAAAAGGAAAATCCTTCCCTCTGCACCCCTTGTGGGACATAGTTAGGAAGAGTAAAGTGTGCCTGTAAGGCTCAGAACAGTTTGGGCCCTTGGCTGATGCTGTTTTGTGGGTTTGAACGTCATGTGTTCACTTATTTTTATTTTTTGAAGGTTTGCAACATCAGGTGCTATATTACAGCCATAGCATCATATGCCTGCAGACAGCTACAGACAGCACCTTTTTGTGCCCTATTAAAGTTTCTGGTAGTGGCCTTTATTTTCCCTGGTATGAAATTTTGGTGGGCACTGGGAGGGCTCAAGTTCCCAGTCGCTAGATATGCAAGGTGACCAAAACACTTTATTTAGAGATTGCCTTCCTGTCTCATTGTTGAATCATGTCTAAATTGAGGGCCTGGCAGAGGGACTAGGGAGATGCTGGTGAAGGATGCTGGTTTTTTTTGGTGCTAAGACTCAGCAAAGCCAAGTGCTGCGGATGTCAATGTTACTGCTGTCTGCTAAGGATCTGCAAACAAATCAGGAAAGAAGGGTTCAGCCTAGGTTACAAAGTACTCAGGTATTACAGAGGTGGGGCAGAGCATGACCACTTCACCATATTTTCCTTTTTATTTGACATTTTAGTAAAGCAGAGGAAAGAGTGCTTTTGATTCCAGCACCCCAGGCCTCAGCTGGGACGGGGGCCTGACTGTGCCGTTTGTTTTCTTTGTTGCATGACATGTCCGTGGTTTGGATTTGGTCTGCAGTGTTGTAAAACATCTTTGTTAGAGATGGGGAATCTGGGGGCTTAGTTACACAATCCAAAGCAGACAGGAAGTGAAATGCAAAACCCCACTGGTGGTTTACAGCAATGCATTTGCTTGGAGAGAGAAAGTCAGCTGGAGGCGTGAGGGCTACTACTGCAGCCCTGCTGATGGACCTGGTGCTGCGGAATTGGGGCACATTTGGTATTAGATTGCAGGCCTTAAATACAGTAGTAGATGCCCACAAGCCATGGGCACCATCTGTAGAGTATGGTGTTCCCTGAACTTAAGCGACACCTGGCAAATGAGTTCATATTTATGCATTCTGGTTTATCATAGCAAAGTTCCCAGCCAGGACACTGAGCGCTGCCATAGTTAATGCAGTAAACCTCTGGGCTGCTTCTTTGGGATGACTTCAGCCTTGAATCTGCCAAACCAAAGATGCAAGATCATACATCGTGTGTCCAAAACCATCATAAAACTGGCAGAGAGCAAGATCAAAACCCAGGAAATAGTTGCAAAGAGCCAGTCTGCTTCACAAGCAGGTAAACAAGCTGATTTTCTCTGATCTCTCAGCTTGCAGACATAAGCTCAGAGTTCTGTCTGCTGCTGTTACCCAATGCCACAGCAGTCTGCTCTACAAATGCTGTTTGGCTGCAAAAGGAACTGCACTTAGCTGGAGAGGCTATGCACACCCCTGCGTCTTAATTTACTTTGATTTGTTTCTCTTACAAGTGCCACCTAGATCTCTCAGTTCCTCCACAGCAATTAGTATTTACAGTCAGTGGTTACAAAAATAGCCAACAGGAGTAAAGAGTCTGAGGAATTCCTGCAGCCAGCAGCACACCCAGAGCCCACCATTTGGCAGGCACTGGGAGGTGGCAGGGGAATGGGTGCTGTGCTATGTGCAGGCAGGCAGCATGCCGGCAGAGCCCTGCTGCCTGCCTCCTTGCTTCCACGCTGAGTGCGTATGAGCTCAAGTCTCTCCACTGGCAGCTGCAATATCTCAGCTTGCAAAGCCTGAAGATATGCTTAGATCTACACACCTGCTGCAGCCTGGACTTGCTCCCCCCGAAACCACAACATGAAGCCCTACAGACATTTCACTAAGGCTCTGTCCCAGCTGCCAGAACATCTGCATGCTGCACACCCCAAGAAATGCCTCAGCCGAAAGGACACCAGGACTGGAAGGTCACCCGGCTTCGGCGTAACAGCTTCTGCAGCCTTGCACTAGCTCACCTCCAATCACAGCAGCTGCAGGAGCAAACTGTGGGGGGCGGTTTGCTGATAGAGGGAGGAGACCTGTTAGCAGCCGCACTCTGGTCCAAAGTCCTGTCCCTCTGGAGCTGGGTCTGGATCTAGTGCGCCAGCTCCAGGTCCTGCTGAGCTGCCTTGAGGCTCTGCCAGCTGTCACTCAGGAGCTCAGGACCATCCCAGACCTTGTGCTTTCTGCTGGAATCACCTGGTGCATTTCTGCAGTAGGAACATGTGCCAGTTCACGTGTGTGTGTGTGTGTGTGTGTGTGTGTGTGTAAAATATTCCCCCAGAACACTTCATCTTTCGTCCTTTTGGGAGAGGGTAACAGAGGAAACATGATGGATTTTAGTTGCACTACTAAATGCACTACCAAGTGGTACACTGACACGGCGTCCCTGGGTGTGTTATGAGAGCCTACACAGTAAAAGTTACAGACCTGTTTTCATTGGTAGTGTAGTGCAACAACATGGTTTTCTGTCGGGGAGGTAGCCTGCAGTGTTACTGCTTGTTATAAAATTGTACTATGACTTGCACACATGTATGGCATGATTATACCACAAAGCCTACAGGACATAAAGAGCCTTCAGGTGAATAGCAGTGCAGGAACTCTAAAGTTTAAACTTTGTACATTTTTATGTTAAACTATATAATACTATATGATGTGAACTTGTTACAAAAGCTGCTGTACAGACTGCTATCACTTGTCCAGGAAACCAGAGAAAGTATTTTCATCCAAGCTAGAAAATAAACACTGCAGCAGCAAACGGAACTCCTAAAGCCAAACTAGAGGTATTGGTGATGCCACTGCATGGAGGATAAGAGCAAAACCAGAGTGATCATTTCAGCTCCTTTAGAGACATCAGTTCTTTCCAAGAAGACAAGATTCAAAAAAAAAGAACATTCAGCATTAGATTTGTGTTCCATTAGAAAGAAAAATGAGCTGAGCAGGTTAACACTGCATTAATTAGCATCTCATTAAGAGGTAGCAAAGCTGAAAATACAAGCGTACAGGCAACATGCGTGAAGCAAAGACCATGTTTTTCTGGTTCCATGATTAGATTTGCTCCTTTTGTTTTCTCATCCACTAGACTGGAGACAACCATGTAGGCTTTTGTCCACAGGTCTGTGTATTATTGTTGTTCAAAGTACTCCAAAATCCGCAAGCTGTATTTTTGGTTTTAATTAGCTGGCAAGGTGACAAATCATGCAAGTGGCTGTAAAACTGCCTAAGGGAAAATCCCATATGAAGCAAATAGAAATTATTCTCCCTTGGGAGACGCAGTGAGACACCATTATTTTTGGCACAGGAGGAAAGGAGTACTTGAAAGTAGTCTTGTCTTTGATTTGTTATCAAAGCTGAAACTGTAAGGAAGCTGAGCAAAGGACTTTTAAGCTGGAAATGTAAAAACAAAATCCCAGATGAATTCAGATCCCACTTCATATGGCAAAAAGCAAGGATCAGATTAGCAGAAGGCATTGAAAGAATACAAAGAAGAACACTCTCTCAGCATGGGAGCTACCCGCCTTATGCTGCAAGGGGTAGGAGAGATGCAGGGCAGGACACAGAGAAGTGCCCAGCCTGACTGCACAGTGGAGGACATTGCTGCTAGTGTGAGACAGGATGATTACAGCTCCCTTTACATCAGTCCCTGGGAAGGTATTAAATCAGAACCAGGTGCATATATTGGATGCAGAGACACTGTGAGGTTTGAGATGCACTGCACAGTAGAACCATGCCATCATAATTCACTAGCTTTGGAGGTGGGAGAATAGGGGCTTACCAGGAGCCATCAGATTCTGACTGAGAAGTGACAATATGCAGAAGCAAACAGACAACATACAGTCTCTTGAGCCTGCCAAACCATCTAGCTTATTTCATTTAACTGCCACGCAGATGTCGAGGAACTTTTGGGCTGTCCCACAGGGACACTTCCCAATTTCTGTTATGAATTTCCAGGATCTCCGCTCGTAGATGAGCATTGACCTAAATGAATTTTCCCATCTTGTATATTCCTGCTTTCTCCTCTGCTGTTCCAATATCTTCCTGGACTTCTGGTGTTTTCATCAGTTATAGATAGCTGCATGCACTACCAGTGCTAATAGATCCTTCATGTTGTTACAACCATCCTCTATTTACAATTAAAATTTCCACTGCACATCCAGACTGCTAGCACAAAACCCTCACGTTCTATAAACTATACTTCACCAGCATGTCAGTGGCTTAAAATTCCTCTCTGTAGCCAACTATATCCTGGTTTGAATACTGTCCACACTTTTGTCCAAAGACAAAATTCAGTGATATTGACTGTTTCCTCTGACGCCCTTGCTGTCCTCTTGCTCAGTACTGAACGAAGCATCAGATTCTTGTTCCTTCTTCCACTCCTTGTATACCTCTGAATCTGCATTCCTTTTGCTTGTTTTCTATAACATTCTTCCTGCCTCATCAGGGCTATGCTACATTTCTATGTTTCTCTACAGAACTGTGTTTGCTTTCGTGCTCAAGCACGCCCAAGCATCAAGTCTGAGCTGTCTGGTGGGCATCAAAGTGACCAGTGATATGGCATTCAAATGACCTGCACTTGTGTAGCCAGTCTGGCATTTCCAGAATGCCCCAGATTTACTGTGCATGCACACACCATTTTTATGCTGCAGACAGAACAGTGGAAATACTGAGCATGAAAGAACAAACTGACAGTGTATGTGCAATAACGTTGATCTGCCTTTGTTTATGACTCTCAGGCTTGGGACTCTCTAATATCTGGAAGCCAAAAAAATTAGATAAAATAATGAAATTTTCCTCAGACAAAAATGTAGGTAAAAAAAATTACATGCCCCTATGCCAGGTATCTCTCACTCCCTCATTGTGACACTTTTTTCTGTGCCAGGTGTCACATCTGCATGAGTAAGTATGACAGAACCTTAAATACTGCTATCTGCAGATAACCTCTTTCTTACTGATTGCAGACGTCTGTGCTTTGCCACTCTCAGCAGTGTTTTGGGGTGTTCAAATTTGATCATAGTCTCTCAAGCTTGTAAGAATTTCAAACTGCCATTTGAAAACCATTGAACACTGCTCTTCAAGTCATTAATGGTCTCATTCAGAATACAAATCTTTATTGCAATTATACTGCTTCTATATTTCTAAATTATGGATCATTATATACGCCACATGTTCTCCCAGTTAAGGGCAAGTTCCTGTGCAGCAGAGACAACCTTGCTTAACAGGCTTCCCACCTGGCATGATGCCCAATGCTAAGTGATCTCACCTTAAGTTCTGTTTCAGTTTGTTTCTTGACATATTGCAGCTGTTTCTCAAGTGACTTTATCTGCTTCTTTCCTTCCTGCTCCCTGAAGGAAAACGTGAAAATACTATCACTTGAATATACAAAAAAAAAAGACGAGCTGTTTACCTTGAAGGGGAACTTCCTGTCTCTTGGTACATTGTGGTACATTGTGGCACCTTGCTGAACACTGCCCTGCTTTTCCTGCTCACTCCCTGAGTTTCTAACAGCTGAACTAAAAGAAACGCACACAAATGCTGGGCCAGCTTGTTCAGAGCAGTAGAAGACAAGCTGCTTCCTGCAGCTGAGTAGCAAAAAAAAGGCATTTATGTCTTCATCTGAGTCTTGAGGAGGCAGCACATCTGCAACAGAGACTTCTTGCTAAAGCTAGTGTCTTGGTAAGTAAATTCTGAAAAAAGTGCACAGACTGAGCAAGGAGGATGGGAATGAATGGGTGAATGAGCCAAAAAATGGGATGGTCTTGAAAGCATGGAGGGCACTTGAGGATGATGCAGATCCTATAGCAGAGAGGGAGGATGCCTACCAGTGAGTCACAGTTTCTGCATTTCAGGCAAAAACCTCCCTGATTCTGTGCAGAAGCATGCCTCACCAGCAGACAGTGCGAAATTGCTGAAGTTTCAGTATATGTATCAAGAATGGTTTTTTGGATCAGACTTAAAATCTTTCAAAAAACACTGCTTCATGTTCTGAGATCTATGAAGGGATATGAGTGAAGGCAAATGCTAGAGAACTGTTAAGCTGCTTAAAGCAAAACAGATGCAAGAAGGTTCTAGGTGTTACTATCTTATTTTACTTAGAGTGCTTTTCTCAGTTTTTATGCTTATAGTTTGATATAAAGCCAGTAAATACTACAGTTAGTACCTGAGACTTCATACTCTATCCCAACCTTACAGTCAAACATGCATTTAAATTTCAGTCCTTAGCTGGGTGACTGATCAGAACACAAGCTTCTGATACTGAGTTCTAGTCTTACTGCAGGCTGCTTTCAGACTAGTATATTGACACAATTCCAGGCAAGTATGCATTATATTGAAAGACAGATCAATTTTATTCCATGAAAAGAATATATAGTAGAACAGACATCACAGTGGCTAGATATAGTTGATGGAGTGGAATAAAAAGGATTATGTTCTTTCTGATTATAATTTGTTTGCTCCTTTCCACCTTCCAGTATTGGATAGCTATTCCACAAGCAACTGCTGCTTTTATTTTTGCTTTCTGTCCCTTTCATGGATAAACAATAAATCCCTTGGGTTTAGACTGTGGAAGAGTTGGAGTTTGTGGCTGAAATCACCCATTTCACTGGAAGCTGACAGCTTGCCCCAGAGGCAGACCACTGAGCCACCACTGGAGCTAGCTGATCCAGTAGCTTGGACTCATGACAAATCATGACTCACAGCAGCTTTGCTGTCTACCCTAAATGATGGGCCTGAGCTGCTACACAGAACAGAGTAACTTTAAAACAGTCAAATACTTTTTTGATGACTGCTATTCTCTCTGGCAGGGTTGGGATTGAAGCAGACCTTCCCATGCTAAAAGACCTCCAAACCTCTAGTGCCCAGAATTTTGTGCTAAGGAATCACCAGTTCGAGTTGAGATTATAACAAATCTGTGCCCTGTAAGATTTGCGACAGAAGAGAATCTACAGTGCAGTGGCTGGTGGATTAGCTGTAAATAAGACAACTGCCTCTGTCACGATCTCTGCTAGCTCCTCGCTGCTCCTGGGAAAATGGAGCATATTAGCATTAGCGTGGGTCAAGATACTCCCTGGCATCACATAACCTAAAGACCATATATTGCTGGCCCTGGTTTGAACAGATTCTCTGCTTCTTTGGCTTTCACTGGTTATAGGAGTTAAAGATCAGGGAGCTCCTACATCACATTATGTTTTAATTTGATATTAATATGATTTTAATGGGGCACTGTTCACATTAATGCAGACACTGGTGTCCGCTGCAGTCAAAGCTCAGGCAATTGTAGCTCAGATCGGTATCATAACCACCAGTTATTTCTTTCTGAGGGGGAAAGAAGTGTAGTTTGGGAAGCAGACAGAATGATTCAAACTGAAAAACTGGAATCCTTTCTGTATTTTGGGTGTAGATTGGGGTTTTCTTTTAAAACTTTTTAGCATACACTAAGCAAGAACGGGCTTTGGCTTTCAGCAGTTAATCAGGAAAGTAATGAACACAACACTGACCTGATGAGGACATCGTGAAACTTGCTCTTTTTTGCCTCCTCTCTCTCATTAGCTTCTGTTAGGCTATTGAATGTTCCTGATTCCTGCATCCTTTTCATAGTGGCTGTAATTACATCACTTGCATACTGCCTGCCAGGAAGAAAAGAAATACAACATCAATCTAGAGGTGCTGGTACTATTGTGTGCATCACCTTTATCCATTATTATTTTCAGATAAAAAGGTAAGGAAATACAAGGTCCCATTTGTGTTCTTGTGTCCTATCAAAGCCAGAGGTGTTTCTCCCATGGTATCTGCTTCTTGTGTGTCTGGAGAACTCTGTATTAGGAGTTCATGGAAGTTTACAATTTAAAAGTGCTGCTCTGAATGTTACTCTGGGAAATAGAAAAGAGGCACAAACATATCCAGTCTGTGCCAGATTGTGATGCCATTAGGAAGAAGTCTGCTGGCCTGTAGTAGTGATGACAGGTGGATCTTGGAAAATGACACCTGGGGAGGCAGACAAATGTGTCCATGAAGAGATAGATATTTCAGGTGCCAAAATATCCCAGTACAGCCCTAAGCTGATCTTAACAAATACATGGGCTTGCCCAGTTTATTGAGTTTCATGGTGCACATGATATTTATATCTTAGCTGCATTTTTCTCATTTGTGTTTGGGTCTTCTTTAAGCCCTTTGTTGATATAACGTTAAAGCCAGAATGCAGTAAAATGCATCTTGAATGCTCAGCTCCACATTCTGTCTTTTAAACCAAAGGCTGTTGGTATTTTTGTAAATCAAGGCATTGGATTAGGTGCAGGAATAAAAAATATTTTAAAAAAGAAAAGCAGTCTTTGTTTTTTATATACCTTATCTGTTCTATAAAGGAAAATGTCTGTAGCTGCCACGGAGGCTCTGTGTGCCCTGCAGAATAGCTTAGTTCATGGGACAACGCTCAGATCCCTCTTGGCCTGTACACCTCTGCTAGCGGAACCTGACTACAGAGAGCAGAACATCAGCACTGGCTAGTACCTGTCATGAATTCAACCTCAGCAACAATTATCAACTGGGTAATATTATGCAACTCCATTCAAAATAAACTGATTGTCATTACTTGGCATCTAGAGACAAGCAAAGGCCAGAACTAAATTGCCTATGAAGCTAGACCCCACTGCTCTCTTCAGAGGTACGCCTTCTGGAACAAGGCTGAGGTACACCAGTGGGAGAGTGGGGAGCTTGTATTTTTGCTTACAAGAGATAAACTGAGAACTTTACAGCTCAGAGCATCCTCCACAGTCATCGTATTTGTGCTTCACTCACCTGTCAGCTTGAATTTTTCTGAGACTCTCTATGGACAGAGCACTGTTTTTCACAGCCCTATTGGAAAGAAGATGGGTACTTTTTAGCTCTTCAGTTTTCCCCAGCTGCTGCTTGTGTTCGATGCTTTTCAGAGACATGGAGGTAATTGTTTCTCTACTCCCTTGATTTGCTGACTCTTGGTAGTTACTGTCCAGCTCCTTCAGAGCCTCCACAATTTCTTTCATTTCTTGAATGCCAGACTGAAAGGGAATAAGAGAGACCTGCTTGCACACTGGGCAGTGGAAGTAAACCTTCTGCAACATTACATGAGAGGAAGAAAAATTAATAATAAAGTGGAGCTATACTAAAAGCAGTTGATAGTCCATGTTACATTCTGCTAAGAGGAGAAGCATTTGTCTTGGTTAGCTCTGACCACACAATGTAGGTGTGTTAAAGTTTATGAGATCAAAAGTCCTAAAGTGGCAGGACTAGAAGAAGCCTCAGAAGGTGAAAACGTTTGCTCCAAGAGATGATGGTTCAGACTTGTTATTCCTGGCATGTTCTTAATGACCTCCAGCAATGGAGACAATGCTGCCAGTGCTAGCATGTCACAACAATCTTTACCATAAGTTTCTTGTCTCCTCAGCTGAAGTCAAGCCACTGGCTTCTTGTCTTCATTTCCCTAGGCACATAGGACAAATCATTCCATCTTTTGCAGCAGCTTTTATGTAGTGGAAGACTGTTAGCCTGCTTCCTCTTTGCCTTCTCTCCTTAGCCATTTCCCTCTGCCTGTCACCACAACCTTTCCCTACAGTATTATGGTTATAACAAGAGCTGAGATGTGTGGAAATAAGTGATAGACATCAGCTATCTGCTTAGCTGTTTTTTTTTTTGAAACAGTGAAAGCAGAAGAAGTATATATGAATTCAGAGAAATTCAAAATATTGGCAGCTCTCTCCTACATGCAAAGGTATCTTGTGGCTGTGTACAATTTTATTTAAAAGGAAAAAGCTCCAGAAAAGCAAAAGCAGACTACAGAGCCAGGTGAGGCCTTGGTTCTAGGAATTTCTCTGCTTTAAGTGCTATGGGTAAGAATGCAAGTGTATACACTGGAACATTAAAATTTTTGTTGCCTGCCTACCAGCACTTCTGTGGCTGAACACTTACTAGCAGTATCACTGAAGCCAGCTAACACAGTCACTGCCAGCCCCAGCCCAGTCCAGAGCTGCCTACTCCTGCCCTGGCTGCTTGAGAAAACTGATGAGAGAACTCACTGAGCTGAAACATTTTCCAGAGAAAAAGAAAAAAAAAAAAAGTAAGTTTATTTTTAGCAGCACCAGTTCTCAGTCCAGATCCCTCCACAGCCACAGACGCATTTGTGCCAATGCAACACAGAGGACAGAGTAAAAGCAAGGGGTCAAAACAGCAACTGTGTATGTCAGGTCTACTTCCAAGAAGTTGTCAACCAAGGCTCCATTAGTGGTCTGTGTAGTCTGAGGGCAGTGAACAGGGCACTGCAAGGGGCTGCTTCATTTTGAGTATTGTGGACATCTCCAGATTGGACGAATAAGTCTGTGGTAGTGCCTGACTCACCACTGACTACAGAAGGAGTCTAGGTGTCTATATGCTTAATTTAGACAGTTAAATTTACATTAAATGAATTGCATGCAAAATATACACAGACCAATGAAAATTACATAGTTAACTAGAAAAAAAAGGTTTAAATAATTTGCTGGTGATGACTCTGCTTCAGAAAGAACTAATTTTGGCAAACAAACTGCTTAATATAATGTAGATTTTATGAATGTTCTCATAGCTTACTTTTATGTCTGGGAAAGTTCAAGACAGGCTTTAACTGGATTGTCTGTAAACATGCTAATAATTACCAAATAACTATGTAAGACAAGGAGTTTGTAAACTGCATGTGTTATCAACTGTGTAGTCTCCTAGCTGTTTATGTTTTGCTAGTCTTTTGCCCAAAATTCAGCAAATGGAAAGGCTGCCTTCCTCTGAGGGGGTACACTGCATGATGCAATGTACTAGAGTCCCCAGTCTGGAAATTCAATGAGGTGCTGGCCAGCATGGTGATTAATTCTCTCAAAAATGTCATCAACTGAAATTTAGATGGCAGTCTTTGAAAATGTCATTGATTTTTTTGACTGACAGAGCTTCAGGGTGCTCTGCAAATATGGGTCTTATACAAATACAATGATAACAGCCAAATATAACTAAGAAACAGGGAGGAGTAGCAAATTACAGAGCACCAAAGTTAGTGAGTAGCTTCCTTTAAGTCATTTTCTTGTTTCCTTTTCAATTTGTTTTGGCGTCTTTGAGAACACAAGTAGGGTTTATAGTCTGTGAGAAAATTATTTTTTAAGAAGTGACTTGATAAAAATGAGCATTTGTGACTGAAGAAAAAAGCTAAGGTGTTTTCTCTATAATTGTGTACTTTTAGTAGTTCAGTCAACCTGAGTCTGTGTGTCTGAGGAAGAACAACTATTGTTCTAGAGATACACTCTGTCTCTGTGGTTTTGCTGCTGGCACAGAAGAGGTTACACATCCAACTCTGGAGAAGCTTCTCCTCCGGACACAGGTGGGGAATGGCTCACAGGACTCTTTTAAGGGGAGGAGTGCCCTCTATTGCACGGTATAAGCATCGTTCACTCCCTGAAATACAGTGTAACACCAGCTTCTGCGGCCCCACAATGGAAAGGAAATAATATGGAAAGGAAACACGTAGAAAACAACGTATTGATTTACCTTCCTCTTGCATTCTTAAGTGGTAAATTAGACAGAGCGAATAGTATGAGATCTGAAAACTCAGATCCCAGTTTTTATTTCCATCCTGGTCACCCACTTTTCTGAGTTCCTCTTAAAAAAAAAAGGGTTTCAAACTGCTTAAATTGTAAACAGCCAGCAATGTCACTTCAAATATATCACAACAGAACTTGGAACCATTTACCCCTCCAGATGGTTCCATCCTGTTTCTTATGTCTATCAGCTACCAGAAATATCACAACCCCTTCCTCCACAAGCAACAAACTTGTGCCTGGACATTAGGACTTCTTTTCTGATCCTTATCTCTCTGCCCAAACCCTCTTAGTTATGATGCCTATTAGAAATCAACTAGTTAAAAATGGTCATTGAGAATGGATAGTTACTAACATATTTTGAAGTAGAATCTGTTTTAATTCACTGTCTGTGAGGAGTAGAGGAACTTTGATGTGGATTTAGAGAGGAACAGAATTACCCTGGGTTTGAGTACTTTCAAATGTGCTATTAGTTTGTATTTTTAAGATAGTTGTGTATCTGCATAAGAACATAGTTATGTTTTGCCTCCTTTTCCTTAATCCTTTGCTTGTCATCTGACCACTGAGATTTTAAAATTATAAGCCCAGGAACCTCATCTTATGTCAGTGAGGTCCTTTGCACCAAGTCTGGACAAAGGCTTCTCAGTGATGCTGCAGTATAAATATTAAATTTTTCATCCATGCATTTTGAATGTGTTGCTCCACCCAAGGGTCATGGGACACTTAGCAGAGAAAATATCTGAGTTGATTTCTTTTTTTTTTAATGCTGGTAGAAGACATAACACTAAGACAAGAAAAAAAAAGGTGAAAAAAAGGTATTTTTTAAAGCAGGCAGGATAAAGGCACGTACATGGCCAAGGTCTGTCTTCTGGCCCTCATATGAAACTGGCATAATATATCCAAGAATTGAGAGCTGATCAACACAAGTCTCCAGCACATCAGTAAACAGCAGAGCTTCCAGATGAGTGAGTTTTTCCATTTCTTTAGTCTCTGTGTTCTTGCTAAGAGGAACAAAGACAAAAGACACTAATGAGAAAGAGGCTATGGTGTTAGCAACAGTAAAGGTAGACCTGAAATAGCCTTATTTGCAGCCTTTCATATACTTCCTTAGCTTTGTTTATACTCTGTCATATACTGTTTATAGAAGGAGCCATGCTCTGCTAATGGTTGTATTCAGGGACAGTGGGAATGTTTAGCTTTCACAAAACAAAGTAGGGCCTAGTCCCTCCTACAGTAGATCTGGATAGATAGGCTGAGGAGGGAATGGATAAGGGAGGCACAAACTGGGTGAGGTGGCCTCACCATTCAGTTCAGGTGGGAGCAGTGTTTCATGATGGACTTTATTCTTTGCAAAACAATGGAATGAAGGTGCCTTTTTAAAAGGCAGAAAAATAAATCCACATTTTATAAGATCTCAGATGATGAACCTGCATGCTCTAATCTTTCCTCAGTATTACTGTGTAGCTTTTAACACTTTTGATGCAAATCTCCTCAGCAGGAACTGTCATCAACTTAAGGTCTTGAAAGTCAAACAAGAATCAGTATCTGGACTAAGTAAACTATCTTTAACATTCTGTGTTGTTTTAAGTTGCATTTCAAATGTGAAACTGCTGTGATGTATGTCTTAGTATCACTTTGTCTTGCTTACACATGGAATATTGTGAAAGTGCTTCTAGGAATGGTAGAAATTCACTATTAGTCCAGGCAAAATTGACCCATTTAGGAAAATGTATAATAAAACACCTGCATAAACAACAGAGAAATTTTGAGATTTTTAATGTTTTGGTAAGCCATTAGACAATTCCTCCAAACCCAAAACATCACTTTTCCTTTCTTTTCAACCGTGGATTCAGTGATAGAAGTGGAGATGTGCAAATTAAGTATCTTTACGTAGAGAAAGTCAAACAATGTTTTTTTCCAGTCAGCAGACACTAATAAAATATTTTCAAATGTTTAACTTGGTTTTATCTTTTTAAGAAATCTACAATCCATGTTTTGAGTCTAAACAACATAAAAATAATCTATTACATGTGGAGTCCTAATGCTAAAAATATAACCCCCCAAAAAAAATTTGTTGTGAGATAGCTGTGACAGATGATTACAACAGCAGTCTTGAAAGAAGTAATGCTCACAGCTTTTATAGGAAAAAGCAACTTAATTGGAAACAAAGGAGGATACAATAGCTTCTCCTCTATTCCATCAACAGCTTCTGTCCAGGACAGAATTTACTCAAGATATTAATATATGTTAAAAGAACTCACAGCTGGAATGTCTCTCTAAAGCCTGCTGGTTTGCTCCTCCTATGTATCTCCTCTTATAATCATACACTCCCTCAGAAGATGCATGTGCCAAGCCAGTACACTCTGGACTTACGTTGACTTGGAAATGAGAAGGAAACAACTGTCTGGAGCATTAAGAAACGGTACAAATAGTGAGCTGCTTTCCCAGGATTTTACCATTACTGCAGTCTCAGAGCATCCTGATGTAGCCATTGGCACTGGCTTTAATCATTTTGCTTTGCCGAACTTGTTCATTAAACTCTATTAATAATAATAAAAAAGGAGGTATGTGAAGGATTCAGTTTTCCCCAAGAGTTTAGGTTGAAATTCTTTCCCTGCTGAACTAAAGGGAAAGAAAAACATGTTGAGAAATAATTTTTAAAACAACTGTATAAAAAGTCTGGCCTCCTGTTCCTTTGGGGATTGCAACTCCCTCTGCTGTGTGAGAGTCCTGGATGCATGTTTCTCCCATCCTGCTGCCTATTAGACTAAAATGGATTCAAAGGCAGGATTTCTTTTAGTCAATTAAGGATTCCAGTGGGATAATTTGAAGCTGAGAATGTTACATCTCCTTCAGCTCTGTTTTGCAAATGATTGGCAAAGAGAGATTCAAATATCCATAGGGGCAGTAGCTGGGCCATAAATCAGAAATACCTTAGTTTTTACAAAAAAAAAAAAAAAAATGTCTCTTAGGCAAGTAAAATAGTTCTGGTCTTTCAAAACCCTGCCTACCACTATAAATGTTAGAACATATCTTGGATTTGGCTTAGAGATGCAATTTAGTTTTCATCCTGACTGTAAAGAATTTCCACTCCTGCTCTCTGAGGCTGCACTAATGAGAACCCTGGAGAACTGAGTGCAGGAATGAAAGATGTGGTGCTGCTTTTAGCTGTATGTCCCATATGGGACTAGATTGGTGTGGGACAGGAAAAGATAAGATTTAGGGAGCATTTATCGACTGTGGATGTGTACTGCTGGGAAACAGTGTTTTGACAGATAGTTCATTCTCCTCAAAGAAGGGACCGTGTTCTTCTTCTAAGCAGAGGTGACTAGCACACATTTGGTACTGATAACTAGATAGAATACTGAGCACTGCTTTGCTTTCTACTTCTTCCTTAAAGCAGAAGCCAACTGAGTAATTTGGAGAATGCATAATATTCCATCCCTTCTCTGCTCCTACTTCCTAACAATTTAATCTCTAAGAAAAACCTCTGCTTATACCTGCTTGCAAGGCATTGTGTGCTTCTGCCCTGGCCCAACAATGCACAAATAGACTTGATTCTCCTCCTGGATCAGGATTTAATTCCTTAGTCCAGGTTCAAGCTCTCTAAGCCCACCTGGTGACAAGACAATAGTAGACTACTGAGATCCTTTTTCCTTCCCCCCCCCCCAAGGGCAGCCTGGACACATGTTCAGATGCAGCTTAAGACACTTAGGAACAAAGTAACAGTGAAAGTCTAACCAGTCGGGTGCATTTCCCTCGCGTTTCTGGCTAGGTGAGAGAAGTGACAGTGATCAGGAGTGAATGGCCCTAACATGGGAAAACGGGTAATAGAAAACATGTATTTCTGCAGTGATCCGAGCGTAGAAATACATGTTTTGCGTCCCCAGGGTGATATCGAGAGTGAAATAAATGTTGAGATGATTCAGTTTAAGGTAAGAAGGGAGGCAGATGGGCAGGGCCCGGAAAGCAGCCATCAGAAGAGGGCCCCAGAGCCCTGGCCATCTCAGAAGCACCAAGCACTCCAACTTCACCTCCTAGCTGCCCTCTCGCAGGGCTCCTCCGCTTGTTCTACCGCCGCAGGCGGTTCTCACAGCCGGGCTGCGGCCCCGTTCGTCCTGCCAAGCCTCCCCTCCCCCTCCGCGCCGCGATACACTACCAGCTCCCCTCCTACCCCAGGCAACCGCTCACTGCCGGTGCTGTGCCCAGCCCCGACCCGCTGCGGCGCTCACTGACACGCAGTATCGGCGGCGCCCGTCTCCACGACAACCACCACGCTCCGGGGGCCTCGACGGGTTGCCCAGGCGGATGCCTGCGCGGCGGGGCTGGGGCCGTCCCTCCCCGGATCCCCAGCCGGGGGAGTAAGGGGACCGGGGGGATGCGGCGAGGGATGGCGCGGGGGCCCGATGTACTTACCCCGCCGGGTCGCCTCTGTTTCGCCCTGTCAGGCAGTGCTCGCGGCCGCTCGAAGAGGGTCCTTCCCAGCCCACATCCCGGAAGGCAGCGCGGCAGCTCTCTCTTTTGCCGCCATATTGGTTCGTCGCCGTGGGGGTGAGTTGATGAGTGGCGGCGCGGGGTGAAGGGCGGGAGGGAGGTGGCCCCGCCATGGCACCGCCATGGCACCGCCGGCGGGCGCGGCATTCCTGGGGTGTTGAGGCTGGCGCCGTGCGGAGCGGGTAGAGGGCGGGATGGCGGCGATGTGCGGCGGATGGTCCCGGCCGTACGTTTGGGGCTCGTAGCTGATACGGGCTGGGGCGACTGGAACGTCCCCTTCTGTGGGGAAGCGGAGGGGTCTCCTTAACTCCTCCGCGAAGCGGAGCCCGAACTGGGTGCTCTGGCAGCCCTTGTCGCTTTGTTCTGGGTGGCTCCCGGCTGCCGGAATGTTCTGACCCCGGACCGGGCCTGCGGCAGCTCCCGCTCGCTCGGCAGGAGAGAGCTACCGGCCTGGAAGGCTCATGGCTTGTGTGTCGTTTCTAGGCCTGCTGGGACCAGGGCTTCAGGAGGACACCATGACCGGGAGGTGAGTTACCTACCCCCAGATGGCTTTTGGCTCGCTGTACACTGTGCTTCTGACAAGTCTTGCAGAGTGAGCATTTCTGAGCGTTAAAGCTGTGTGCAAGAATCCGTTTTCCTGCGGCAGCTCTTCTGCCCAGTATCCTGCTGAGCTCTCTTGAACACCCACGGTTGTGCTTCCCTGTTTTGAAGTCTCTGCCTTAAACTAGCTGTAGTAGTTCGTATGTAGTTGTAGCTGCTCATATGTTCTGCCACGCTTTCCTGGCCTGACAGTAGATGTGTAGTATTAATGGTGGCTTTGTTAGCACAGCGTTTGTAACCCGCCAGTGTACAGTGGAGGCTTTGGCATATTGCTTCCTTGCATAACTGCGCTACTTGCTATGGATGTAGGGATTGAGTCTGAATCATAAGTTTTTGTCTTAATATTTATCTGTAGAGTTCATCTTCTCTCATGCATGTGTAGGAGGTCGAACTAGGTAGCTTGGTTTACTACTACTGTGTTATGGGACAGTTGCTGGACGCAGTTGAGACAGTCACACTGCATACATGATGTGTGGAATGAGCCTTGTAATTGCTTTACCTGCACAGTACAGACACGTCTTTGTCATGAAGAATTGCTGAGGAGTTTGTGTAATGTCACTGGTCCAGAGCATGTGGAGCTGTCCTGATAAGCTGCAGTTAAGTCCTTTGAGACTACAAATTAGCAGCAGTTACTATTTTGTACAGCAGTTATTGCAACACAGGAAGCACAGTTTGTGGTGTATAGAAAAGAAGTTTACTCACCACAGAGTGTTTGTAGACATTTGAAAACATAACACCTACTGATGTTGAAGCACTATGGGTTTAATATGCAGCCTGCAGTGCCAGAAATTTGTAACAAGCAGAAAGATACAGACTTTTCAGAAATACTTTGTGTCTGAGTTACTTGGCTTTTCTCTCTTGACTGAATGTAGGGATCTGCAGTAATATGTAAAAGTAGTGGTGCTTTTCCTTGGCTGAATTTTTATTGCTGTAGAAATAGCTTCTGCTGAAACAGCACGCGATTTTTGTATTTGATACTTCGGTGTGAATTCTAATTTGCAAATGCTTTCAATGTCTCTAGGCTGTGGTGCAAGGCCATCTTTGCTGGCTACAAACGTGGCCTCCGAAACCAGCGGGAGCACACTGCCCTGCTGAAAATTGAAGGTGTTTATGCCCGTCAGGAGACAGACTTCTACTTGGGCAAGAGATGTGCCTATGTATACAAAGCTAAAAAGTAAGTTGCTTTTTATTGTTATGCTAATTTAGCTAGCTCCTGTATCAGCTTTTGGAAATGCCAGCATGTGAGCAGTCTGCTTACAGAGTTTTTGTCAGAACAAAAATAAATTGGGTTCAGTTTATCAGTAGTGTTCATGGAGTACTGTGTAGAGCAGTTTCCTGAGTTGGTTTTGTTCTTAATGTCTGGAGTTGTTTTTGCTTTGACTGGCTTAATTCAGATAATGGAATTATGAAAAACAAATTTTGCTTGAGATTGGCAAATGCTGAAGGTGGGTTGATGAAGTAGATTGAAGTGAGGTGAGTTGGAGGTGGGTGCTGTGAGCTCTTGAGTTAATTAAATGGCAGAATTATTTTGTGAGACCTGGAGGAATTTGTATCATGGCATTTGTGTGCCCATATCAGAGTACTGTCACTGCTGTGCTAGCATTGGTGGAAGCCTTTAAGAACAGTTACTTAATATTTTCCACTTATTTTTTTCTTGGGAGTGTATTTTTTGGAGTTCAGATATGGGAGTTCAGAATTGCTTTGAATAAAATTTATTGAAGTGTTAACCTGACCACCATCATTTCCAAGATGGCGTATGGCTTCTTTAAACCAGTTTTTTGCAGTCTATTCCAATGGCTTAGGCCTCTCCTGCCTTTGGTGTGTCTGGGTAAATAGTACAAATAAGATGTTGCATTTTCTTTGGAAAACTCTTGATTTTTTGGTTTGATCATATTATTGGCATCAGCATTTTACAAATTCTTAAGCTTCGTAACTTAATAGTTCTCCAGTGGAGCTTCTGATAGATTACAAGCTGCAGTATGTAGCTGTTTGGAAAGGATAGTGAAATTCCCAGGCTTGGGAAATTTCACAGGCAAATAAAAGTGACATGCGGTCTGCTTAAAAATGATTGTGGAATAAAGTTACCGAAGTGCATTAACAAGGCCACATTGTCTGCCCTGTCACTGCAGAGCCCAATAGGGCGCTGTGGCTGGCCTGCTCAGCAGAGCTTTTCCTCTTTCCTTAGCAACACCGTAACCCCCGGTGGGAAACCTAACAGGACACGAGTGATCTGGGGGAAGGTAACCCGCGCCCATGGGAACAGTGGCATGGTTCGTGCCAAGTTCCGCTCCAACCTTCCTGCCAAGGCCATTGGACACAGAATCCGAGTGGTAAGTGGATTTATTTCAGCAACAAGATATTTAGTAGCAGATTTCAGGGAGCCTTTTCATCCCACTTAATATGAGGGAAAACTTGAACTATGGTTTTGTTCTGTTGCTGTTGTGCATTCAGCATGGCTCTTCGGTAAATGCTCCTTTTGGAGCTAGGAGGGGTTTATTGGTGGCTTCTTGTGCTGAGGGTATTTGTCTCATTGTCAAGGGTTTTGTGTGCTGGCTCAGCTTGTCTCGAAAGGCTTTTCAGCTTCCAGGACTCTTCCTCTGCTCCCTTCTAAAGCTATCTTGATTTTTTTTTTTTCCCTAGATTGTGTACTTTTGCCCCCTTCTACTCTGATTTCTACCCATTTATAGATTTGTTTTCTCCTGCCTCCCCAGTATTTGAACTTAGAGGGTGCTGTCCTGGCATGACCACTAGTACCTGCTCCACAGTTGGTGTTTTAGCCACAAGGCTTCAGTGAGACTGTCCCTTTAGGCCCCTCACTGAGTTTTGATGCAGTATTCTTCTAGTGATGTTGTCAAAGGAGTATCGGGGTGCAATTCTTCCATCCTTCTGTTCTGACTCTCCTGTGCCTTGGGAGGAGGAGTGGTACAGTTAAATCCTGAAACTAGACTCATGAGGACTCTTGCTTACTGTGAGCAAAAGGCCTGACTGCCAGGGCACTCTGTACCGTCACCAAAGTGCTACTTCGAGTCACTGAACTAGTTGTTGCACTTTTCAATTCTTGCACCTCTTCTGTGTAAATGGGGGAAAGGGTGTCACTTTTATAGTAGTTGAAGAGATTGAGAATCCAGATTGCAACTGCAAAACTTGTGTTTAAAATGATAGAGTCCAGTAACAAGATTTCTAACAAGATTGTATCTGTTCTTGTGTTTTGCAGATGCTGTATCCATCTAGGATCTAAAATTTTTATTGGAAATAAAATGGAGAATCTGTTTAATTATTGTACATTTCTGGTTTTGTCCCCTCCACCTGTTTTGAGGGACTTCGCTCATTTTCAGTAGAGTATCAGAGTTCACAGCACAGGGATGGAATAGTGACTCTAAGCTAGACAATGAAATGGAGATTCACTGTGCTTGGCAAGGAGCTTGCAGACCGGACTGCATTCTAAAGACAAATAACTGGCAGTCTTTACTGTGACCTGTCTCTGGAATTTGAATTGTTTGCAAGGCTAAACAATAAATGTTCACAACCCCATAACTGTACACAGAAACTTTACCTAGGACATGAGAAGTATTTCTTTGCCTACCTAGTAGAGGGAAATTTCCTTGTTCCTGTTGTGTACTGGGTGATGACTGCTGTTGAGACAAAACTGTGTGACGGGACACCAAATCCTAGCAGACCTAAGTCCTAGCTTGCATCTAAAAATAATGGTTCTAGTAGAATCACAGAGGGTGAGGCCATATGTACGTGGGCAGCATGTATGCCTTGTGTCTGCTGTGTGCAGTTTATTTAGATAGGTTTTCATAGAATCACAGAATGGTTTGGGTTGGAAGCAACCTTAAAGATCATCTCATTCCAACCCTCTGCCTTGGGCAGGGACACCTTCCACTAGAGCAGGTTGCTCAAAGTCCCATCCAGCCTGGCCTTGAACACTGCCAGGGACAGTGAAGACTTTTTTCATCATGCAACTCTAGCGCCCGAGTGCTAATAATTGCTGGTCTCCTGGTTGGCCTTATCATAGTTCAGAGTGGGCAGTGGTGAGGCTCTTTACATCAGACTGTGCCAGGTCCCCATCTTCCTCTTCAGACATACCTTCCTATGCCCCTTTGCCATCCAGAAAGGGATGATGACTTAAGGAAACTTAGGAGAACAGCCAAGATGGGCAGAATGAGGCACAGCTTTCGAAGAGAACAGCATTTTGGAGAACAGAGGCAGGGAAAGGTTTGGGATTTCTTATTGTATAGGGTTTGCTTGGCAAAGTTTTGGTAGTAGCTGAGCTACAGGAATGTCTTCTGTGAGAAGCTGCCAGAAGCTTCCCCTAGGTCTGATAATGCAAATGCCAGCTGGCTCCAGGATGGACCTAGTGCTTGCCAAGGTCAAGCCAGTAACAGTGGTAGTGTCTCTGGGCCAACATCTTTAAGAAGGAGGGGGAAGTTACTGTGCAGCAGCAATTGCAGCTGGAGGGAGGAGTGACAATATGTGGGATAAACAGTCCTGCAGACACTAAGGTCAGTGCCGGAAAGAGGAGGTACTCCAGGCACTGAAGCAGAGATTCCCCTGTGTGAAGTTCAACCAAGCCAAATGCAAGGTTCTACACCTGGGTTGGGGGAATCCCAGGCACAGCTACAGGTTGAGTGGAGAAGAGATTCAGAGCAACCCTGCAGAGAAGGACTTGGGGCTGTTGGTTGATGAGAAACTTAACATGAGCCAGCAGTGTCACTTGCAGCCCAGAAAGTCAACCGTATCCTGAGCTGCATCAAAAGGAGCGTGACCAGCAGGTGAAGGAGGTGAACCTGCCCCTCTGCTCTGCTCTCATGAGACCTCATTTGGAGCACTGTGTACAGTTCTGGGGCCACAACATAACAAGGCCATGGAGCTGTTGGAGCAAGTCCAGAGGAGGCCACAAGGATGATCAGGGAGCTGGAGCACCTCCTGTATGAAGACGGGCTGAGAAAGTTGGGGCTTGTTCAGCCTGGAGAAGAGAAGGCTGCATGGAGACCTCATAGCAGCCTTCCAGTATCTGAAGGTCGCCTACAAGGATGCTGGAGAGGGACTCTTCATTAGGAACTGTAGTGACAGGACAAGGGGTAACGGGTTCAAACTTAAACAGGGGAAGTTTAGGTTAGATACAGAGAAGAGGTTCTTCACTGTGAGGGTGGTGAGGCACTGGAATGGGTTGCCCAAAGAAGTCGTGAATGCTCTATCCCTGGCAGTGTTCAAGGCCAAATGGAAGGAGTCTTGGGTGACATGCTTTAGTGTGAAGTGCCCCTGCCCATGGTGGGGGGAGGGAGGGGGGGTGGAACTGGATGATCTTAAGGTCCTTTCCAATCCTAACTATTCCATAATTCTATGATTTGTTTATAGGGTGTAACCTATGTTCAGTGGAGCTCAGAGGGGTATGGTGACTTGGATGGATCCAGGCCAGAGCTGAGTCAGCACAGGCTACCAAGAGACCAAAATTGGGACTGTCTCAGCCATCCCTGGAGGTATCTGGGTGTGGGTTGCTGAGACAGAGCAAAGTGACCATCCAGTATTTGAATTCAGTGGTGACTGAACTCACCACAGGAAGGATCTGTGTCTGGTTTGGTACACTTCAGTGGGTGAAAAGCGTGCAGTTCAGGGGCTAGAAGGGTTAAAAGGAGTCTTGAAGAAGGTCAGTGGAGGAGATGGGAAGACTGAACAGGAGACAGGGGCTAGAAGGGGATCAGTGTGATTGGGATGTTCAGGGCAAGGGGATAGGTGGGATTTCTTGACGTGACCTCTGCTAGTGTTTGGTGGAGCCCAAGGTCTGTCCATGGGTGGAGAGATCAGCACGTGCTGGTGTAGCACAGCAATGCCCTTGGTGGCAGTCAGGAGCAATGCACAAGTAAAGCCGGAGCTTGCTTTCCAGCATCTCCTAACGATGTGTTTTTCCAAAGCAGTAGGTGGAAGCAGGTTTGGAGAACAGGTGTGTGAAAGACCACTTGTTAGCCACCAGCTCAGATCCTTGCTGGTTCAAAGTGCCCCCATGAGCACCAAGGCTGCTGAATGGAAATGTTTAAGAAGCTGGGCTGAATCACTACACACAGAGGCTCATAACTGCTCTCACAGATTCCCTCCTGTTTAGCTTCTTTGCAGTCCTATCATCAAAATCGGCACGAGAATCCTTTCCCTGTCCTCTTTCTACTCTCTTCAGAAGAGAAGTCAATCTTGGTAAATGCATCTCTTAAGGGGCCTAATCCAATGGACTTTTGATTTTGTTTAGGCTTCAAGGCACTATACTACTACACATGACAAATTTATTTCTCTGAACAAAGCATCCTCTCCTCCCCTGAAGTCCAGAATGAGCAGATGCTGTGTTTACTCTGAACAGCCATATGTAAGAGATGTGATTACCCTCATCTGGGACTATTTGTAGAGGTTTTCTACAAATGTGACTGTCAGGTAGGTGTTTGAAGGAGTGTCAAGTCTTGTAAATATATCTGTGTTTTGCTCAGATGCCTGCTAGAGCTCTGAAGTCACTTTGTCAGGGACCACAAATCTTGCTGAGCTCCTGACACCCTTTGAACTGTTTGAGCTGTACCCCTTTAAGTAACACAAAGGAAGATAAAGTTGTATATGTTATTAGATCTTACCTCTGTTAATGAGTAAAGAAATGTAAACAAGGTTGTTTGGGTATTGTGGGTGACATTCACCAGTCTAGTCAGCTTCTGCTGGCAATGGTATGTGTGTACCCAAAAATTAACTAAAGAATTGCAGTGGCCATGAAGAACAGCTCTATCTGGTCCAAATATTAGTTTTCAGAGGGTGTGCTGGCAGTTTAAACACTGGGGCCACTGCAGAAAAACAGCCAGTGGTGTTCCTTCTGAGCTGAGTTAGGAAGATAATTTAAGCTTTTTCTATACCTCCTCTGCAGGAGTAATCTTCATTAATTTGGGGAATCTCACACTTTCTGATGCAGTTTGGGGTTTCTGTGCAAGTCACTGCCACAGCACTGCTTGAGAAGAGCCCTGTGAGACCCATGCTGTAATGGTCTTGGCACATCAGGCAGGGTATAGCTGGCACCACCACACACCAGGCTGTGCTGGCAGCTCATGTGGAATTTAAATATGCGGGTCATCTTGTGGAGGTTTGCAGGGGGCATCCTGCCTCCTTAGGGCAACCTTCAAGAGACCTGGCCTTTTGCAGTCAAACTGGCCAAAGCAAGTGTCTGTCTTTGGTTTGTTCTTTGCACGGAGCAGCCAAAGCTGCTGGTTCCTTTTCCCAGAGACTTTCTGGTTGTGACTTGCTTATGATCCAGTCTATGTCTGCAGCCACAATTCTGTAGTGGGGTAGAGTATCTGCAGAGAAACCCCAAGATGAGGGCTTCCTGTGGACCAGCACCTGCTCCTGTCCCCTCCAGGTGCTGCTCATAGTGCTGGTTACACCCAGGGATTTTCTCCACAGAAGCAGGACTCTGAACAGATGAGTAAAAAATTTCCTCATAAATACAAAATCTGGGCAACACTATAACCAGACCTGGCTGTTGAATTATGCCTGACTTTGTAGCCCTGCCATATTGACAGCTGCTCTCAGGGCTACCTGGCATGGTAGCATAGGCTCTTGCAACAATAGACCCTGATCTTTGGAAGAGAAGACTAATCCTTCTATTTTATCTCCCCCTGATTTGCTTATCAGCAGTTGTCAATGAGCAAGTTGCTTTTGCAAGGACCCAGGACAGAAAGTCTCTCTGAAGCCCTTGCCTGTGCTGTCTGGCGCCAGTGATGCTGGCATGGGGGGCAGTGTTTGCTAAGCCTGTCTGTCATAGCTGGGGAAAATATTTTCCTGGATGAAAATTGGTGGCAAACAGCGATCTTCCCAACCTGACACACCTCCGCTGTGCCTGAGCACCAGCCTGTGGCACATCCCACATGTAGTGCCTGCTGATCTGCAGGGCTCTGGGGAAGAGTGGCCATGAGTATGGGCAGGAAGCAGGCATGCTGGCTCAGCTGCCTTTGTGGCATGAGTGTGGCCCAGTGTGCTGCTGGGAACCACTGATACAGGGCAGGCACATGGATTTCAGCTCTGCTTTTGCCTGCCATGCTCTTAGAGCCAACTCTGCCTATCCCACAGAGATGGTTTGGCTCCAAATGGCCTCAAAGAGCAACTGCCCAAGGTGACTCCTTTGAGCTGTTTATCCCTTCCTGGGTTCTTGTGGTAGGACGAGCTGTTTGGTAGATCCTGTTCTGATATGGCACAGGGGAAGTATTTAACAGGTACCATAGACTGGAGCTTCCTGGTTTATATGACAGACACACCAACACCACACAAGTATCAGGGGTCGGCACTGCTCTGATGTGGTTGTCATTCACTGTTGGCTAGCAGAGCCAGCTCATGGGATATGGACCCTTCTCTGTGCTGGGGCTGTGTAACACATGCCAGCACCCAAGCCCTGATTATAGCTTCCTGCAAGCATTATATGCTTTGATGGGATATGTGTGTCACTGTGGAGCACTGCCAGTGCTGGTGGCTGTGACTATGGACTGTGTTTTGCGTGGAGAGTGATAGATTTGCAGAGGGGAAGCCAAAGGAGACTGGCTTAAGAAGGGACTTGGAGTTGCAGAGTGTGGGGTGAGGGCTGCAGCTCAGCTGTGCACTTGTGCACAAATTGGGGAACTTGTGACCAGTGGGGTGGGTATGGTCTGTGAAGGGGTAATTGTTTCCCAAAGTGAAATTTTTTCCCAAATGTGGCTGTAGCCTGGCCAGGCTGTGCAGCAGCGTAATGACATGTGACACCAGGGAGGCCACTCCAGCACTGCCCTGGGGTAAGGCCTGTTATACCCTGGTGAGCACGTTATACCCTCGGGGCTGCACAATCAGCTGCTCCTCTATTGTGGCCTTGTGTGTACCCCACTTTGCAGTCACTACAGCTTCTGCTCATCCCTCTCTCAGCTTCCCAGCCTCTCCACAGCACTTTTTTTGCCTGAAGTTTATCACCTCCCCATTGGAAACAAGACCAGCCTCGCAAGAGGCCCGTGCAAGGGCTCTGAGGTTGGTTGTGTGGCAGATATGGGGGCCCCAGTTCCCCTCCAGTACCCTCTCTGTTCTGCCCACCCGGCAGCAGCACGGGCTGTTCACTGGAGGGGCTGTGCCGGTCCCGGGACGCTGCCGGAGATGCTGGGGGACGCCTCTCATGGGGCGGGGAGGTGTGTGGGGGGATTCACGGGTGGTGCTTGGCTCGGGGGCTGAAGAGATGGTGCCCGGGCACGGGGCCGGGAGTGATGCAGGGTGCGAGGGAGTGGTGAGCGGAGCCGGGGGGCGGGGCCGGGGGTGGTGCGGTCCCGGGGACGGTGCGGGACCGGGCAGGGTGCGCTGCAGCGGTGGGGATGGCGGCGGAGGAGCTTCAGGAGTTGCGGGCGCTGGTGGAGCTGGCGGGTGGCCGGCGGGCAGTGCTGCTGGTGGCCGAGGTGGCAGAGGGGGCCCCGGCAGCAGCCACGTTGACCGCCTTCGCCCGCGACCTCCTGGGGGAGGAGGCTCCGCCGGGGCAGGGCTGCCAGTCGCGGCGGCGGGTTGTCTGCGGGCGGCGGGCGCTGGGAGCGAGGCTGCTGCTGGTGCTGTGCCGCGGCGGGGCGGCGCGGGGCCAAGGGGCCCGGGTCCGCCTGCGGGAGGTGGTGCGCGATGTGCGCGGCCGCCTGCCCCCAGAGCCGCCGCCCGCCGTTGTCGGTGTTCTCCTGCCTTGCGGGGAAGCGGAGGACGCGGCGGTGCTGGACGCCACGCTGCGGCGGCACTTCCCGGCGCCCGGCACGGTGCAGGCAGCCCGGTACAGCCCCGGCAGCCCCTCAGACCTGCGCGACTGCCGCGCCGCCGCCTGCCGCGCCCTGCGGGCCGCTCTGCAGCACCCCTCAGGTACTTGGGGGGGACCGGCCGGGGGACAGCGGGTGGCTTTACACTGGGGGCGGGCCTTTTACAGTTGGATTTGTTCCATTTCCCGGTGGGATCTACCCCATCCTAACGGGATCTTACCACTCCTGATGGGATCTTCCTTCCCCACAGTGGGATCTGGCTTTTCCCATTGGAATGTAATCAGCCCTCATAGGATCTTCCACCCACCCAGTCACATCTGCTTTTCCCAGTGAATTCTCTTTCATGCTGGTGGGATCAGAGCCTTCCCAATGTCTCTTTCTGGTTGACTTCCCAGCCCTGGCAGCTGGGGAGGACAAACTTCCCAGCAGGTTGGGAAGCGCTAGAGCACATAGCAGGCATCACAGATAGCAGGGATGTGGCAGCTTATGGCTGTGACACCATGGGCCATCCATGCTTATGGATGTGTGTTCCTGGGGATGCAGGACTGGGGTGTGGCCCTTGCTGTAGGGTGCAGGCAGGTCCTGACCTTCCTGCAGGAGGGAAGATGCTCGTGCTGACTTTACATAATGAATAAGAACAGTAAGTGTTCGCATCTGGTGGTGGTCAGTTTAAGCAAGGTGAGCATGGCAGGATGAAAGCTGGTGTTAAGCAGGGCTTTGAGGAACAGCATTTGCCCTGGGGTGAAATGTGAGTCATGTTTGTGTGCAAACTCAGGGTGATGGGCAGCTGGGCAGGCTCTGCTGTCATAGCAGCCACACAAACTTGCCTGGGTTCACTTTAATCTTTGGCACTGCTTGTCTTGGACTGTTTCTCTTTCTTACTTCCTTCTTTCACTTTTTTTCCCCAGTTTTCCCTTGCTCCCCATCATTTCTAGGTGCTTTGCTGTCTCACCGCCTTTACCCCAAGGAATCCTCGCACTTGCCTGCAGCACCACATTGCCCAGGTCCTCTAGGATGCCTGGGACATGGGGATGGTCAGCAGCAGCTCAGGTGCTTCTTTCCATCTGCTCAGTCCAGAATCCTGGATCTGAATGTTGAGTAGCTTTGAAGTGGTTGGGACTCACTGCGAGGGTTCAGGGTTGTCTTCTGCCAACTCTTTCTATGGAAGTATGCATGATCCCCTTTCCATCTTTTTTCACATGCTTTTGTCTTCCTCACATTGCTCCTACTGCAAGAATTTCTGTTGTTCTCCCAGATAGCAGTGAGCCCTTCATTTCTGGACACAGCAGCCTGGTTGGGACAGCAGCTGCAGAGGCAGAAAAACATCCCTGCATGTGTGACCTTTCTCTACCTCTGCACATTGCTGGTGCTTGGCTCAGAATGTATTTTTGTGGCTAGCTGTGGATTTGTCCTTCAGACAGACATGGAAGCAGCATAGCAGTCACCTGTAGAGAAAGAGGAACAGGAGCTGGAGCAGGTATTGAAGCCTGTTTGTGTGTGCTTTATAAGCATGGTGGGTAGAAGGACTCAGTGTGTTGCTTTAGTTCTCTGCCAATGCTCTGCCTGGTCATGTAAGTGTCTAAGGACTTGCATGTGTAATGAGGACACTCATCAGCTTTAGGGTTCAACCTTAGGCAAGGGTAGCTTCTTTCCATGCCCCTGTGAGCCCTAACTTCTAAAATCTCCATATGGCCAGAGGGATCTCAAATGTGGCCTCCAGGGAGGTGGGGACCTGGCAGTGCCAGGCACCAGCTTCATTGCAGCCTGCTCTCTTTCCACCCGTGGCTTTCCCCACAAGCAAGGCACAAGGGGAATAATATATTTAATGTAATGTGAGGGAGGACTGTGGAAGAGATAGGCGTGGGCTCCAGAGCACCCTGCAAGGCAGGTTCTAGGGATGCCACCTTAAGGATGTCCTCAGTCAGTGCTGAGCTTGTCTTTTTTCCCTCTTGACTTTCAAAGGGGCTTGTGCTAAGCTGAAAAAAGGGCTTATTCAGATGCATCTGGATAAGGATGCTGCTAGGTGTATAGAATGTAAGGCTCCGTGTACCTGTGCTTATGCCTGTTTTATTTCAGCCTAGCTTACTCTTCTACCCACACTGCTGCTCAGCTCTGCCTAAGACAGTTGCTCTGAAGCTGCAGCCCTCCTCCCTGTGCTGGGAATGTCCTGGACACTGTCATTTATGCAGTGGATCTGGGACAGGAATGGCAGTGGGGTTCCTGTATCTCTTGGGTCTAAGCAGGAGTGTATTGGGCTGCTCTTCTGCCATGTTTCAATGGTGGCCAGAGTCCCCATACACTGTGAGGAGAGGATGTCTTTACAGCTGGAGGTTTTGGTTTATTGACTGGCAGGAAAGACTGCCACTGTGAACCCTCTCATGTCGCAACGGTTTGATAAGCTGAAGGACACTGAAGTGGTTTATAATTTGTTGTCTGATTAGGAGGTGAAAGGCTCCTATCATATTTCAATGGAAACTGCTGCTGTTGGAGACCTGGTGCAGTGTTTTACTGTAATGGCTTGAAAGCCTGTAGTAACTTGTGATCTTCATTGTCCTCCAGAATAAATACATCGATGGAGGCTACATGCTCTTTGCATTTTGCAAGCAGTTACAGCAGTAGCTTTCAGTGTGTTGCAAGTCTGCTTGTTCAGTAGGTCTTCCTAGAAGGGAGGAATTGCTTAATAAAGCAGGGAGCAGTGAATAGGCTGATGTGGCAAAAGGTGTGTGATAATACAAAAGAAAAACTTCCTTATGCAGGAGTGCCCTAACTGTGCCAGTCCCCACTGTGTGCCTGCTGAGCTCCTGCCAGGTTTTTGCTCTGGGCTGCTGCATTCAGGATGGTTTTGTTAGTGACGTAGCAAGGTAGAAACTGACTCTGGGGACAGATTTCGATGGTAGCAGAGATATGTCTGCCTGAAATAAGGATTGCCAGCAGCTGCTTTCTAGGGGTGGGCTCTGTGGAGTGCACCCGGTTTTTCCATGAAGCATTGGGCTTGACGAGGGGAGATGTGGTGAGTCTGCACCAGGGAGGTGGAGAAGCAGTAGGGCTGACCTGCTGTTGGTCTGAACTCATCTTCTCTCATTTATCCAGAAGAGGTGAAAGACAGGGAGAGGTGGAGGCTCCCATCCTTCCTGCGGTGCGTTTCTTGGAGCCGGAGGAGTTGGAGAAAAGATCACAACGCAAAAGCTGCAAACAACATTCATGAAGGTATGTGCAGCTCCCTCACTTGTACTCCTGCTGTGACTGTCAGGTTCCTCACTGACTCCTTGGTTGTCCTGATTGGCCAAACCTGTTGCTGGTGGCCTCCTGAAACTATTTCCAGGTCTGCAGCTGATGTCTCTTTCCTGGCTGTAGTTTGGCCAGAAACTGAAGACAACTTGTGCACATGTGGCTGCTATGTTGCCATCTCCCTGTTTTCTGGCCTTTTGTGTGTCTAAATGAATCACGTGAGGTCCAGTGCCCAACTACACCCCTGACAGCACTGCCAGGGAGCTGGGCAGTGAGCTCCTTTGCTCATAGATAACCCATTTGTGGAAGCAATGTGGAGTTTGTAAACCAAAATGAAAATCAGTTATGAAAAAAATCAGCTGTGTGTAGGTTGTGAGTATATATCAATGGCTTTGTCCCATGTGTTCTTTTCATCTTAAGTTGCATTTTGCCTTAATAAAGGTTTCCCATTTAGATCTCCCTTGACCTCACTCTGCTCTTTGCAGATGATCTGCAGGACCCTGAAGAAGAAGTGGCTCTAACCAGCCTGTCCCCCAATGGAAACTACGAAGAAGCTGCTGGAGGCACAGGCACTTAGAACTGCTGCGTGCTTAACATAGTCCATGTCCTTGATCTGCCCAGTGGATTTGGAGCAGTGGGAGGAGAAGCTAGTGCATGCCCACTCACCTTCTCCTCTGAGGACCCACCGCTAATGAGAGAAGCTGCTCAGCTTAACTCCCAGGGTCTTTTGTAGCTCCCAACAGCCTGATGTGTATGCCAGAGAGCCAACACGTGCTGCCAGGGGATGCCTGGAGCTGCTGCTGGAAGTTCCCACCCTTTCTCTGATCAGGAAAAAAAAAAAAAAAAAAGAAGACAAATAGCATGGTGGTGTGGAGACTTGCAATGGCTATAGAAGAGGCTTGAATGTGACTGTATAATACGAAGAATGCAGTAACAGCCCACTGGGCAGTAAGAATAACTCAGAAGATCCTGATAGTAAGGGCAGATGGAGCAAAGTGTGATTTGGAAGCAGGATCCATCCCTCTGGCTTGTGCTTGGTGCTCACAGACTGACTGATGGTTTGCCTGGGTTGGAGTGGGTGGCAGATGGACACTAAGGTGTGACTGATGCTTGATGGGGTTATGGGAGAGGCGCATCTTACTTTGGACATCTCCACAGCCATGTGGTAGCAGGTCTTGGAAGTGGCCTGAAGCACAAGAAACTGGCTGCTTCATAAATAAATATAAAAATAGAAAAATAATCTATTTAAGTTGTTCCAAAAGGCTGCTTGTAGCCTGTGGGGCAACGCAATTAATTACAAATCCTTGGTTTATGAGGAGTATTACTATAATGCTAAGAATACCTTTTTTGTTCTTACTTAAATGCAACATAAAACACATCTTGTATAATTTTAGCACAAACTCTGGGTTTTGTTTGGGGCTAGCTGTCCTTTTGGAGTTGCAATTAGCTCAGACCAGAAACTTCAGCCTGTCACCTCTTGCCTACCTCTCCTCTGAGTTAGCTGCTGAATTACATCAGTACGTTCTCATTACATGTCTGTTCTCTCTCTGGGTCCTTCTTTCACAGTGGCAACTGAAGTGTCTGCAGTCCTGCCAGCTCTGGCCAGCTGTGTGCCTTTGGCATCTCCCTAGCTCTACCTGGAGCAGGGGATGGGTTTTGTACCCAGCTCTGCCTATCACCATGATCATCAACATTTTTCAATAAACCATTTTTCTGTGCTTCAGTTTCCTCACCAGTAGGATGGGGACAGCAGTGCCTACCTACCTCTCTGGTGCTACGATGGTGATGCTGGAGCAGAGCTTAGCAGCTCTTGCGTTTACAGTTGGTCCCTTTAGTCATGGTGCTGCTTTGCCCTTTTGGCTGGGAGAGAGCAATGAAGGGTGCCTGGAACATGTTGGTAGCGTCGAGTGGGAGAGATGGGGAGCATTTCCAGGTGTGCTCAGCAAGTCTCTGCATTATCATGCTGCTTGTTTGAATGTGTTGTGACAGTTAGGATTGGTTACATAGGAAAGTTTGGTCTACCTAGGAAAGCTTCACCTGAAATGCAGCTGTAACATGCTGTTGCTGCCATAAGGCGGTGGGAAGGGGCAGGTGGATGCCAAGCATTTGGAGAAGTGTGTGTCACATCTCTTCACAGCAGAAACACTTTCCTGTGTGGGTATGTGTTGGAGAGAGCGAACCTAGGAGGCAGCTGATGTCAGCAGAGGTGGCACCAAAACCAGCTCTCCTTCCAGCCTGCAGGATTCTGTAGGATTTCTTTGCTTACAACCAGGTGGAAAATAGAAATGTAACCAAGTGACTCAATAAAGTCACGCGATGTGGGTGGCTGTGTTTATGACTCTGGGCTTCAGCACCTAATAGTGAGTGCATCTTAGCAAGATGAAGGTATCCTGCTCTTTCCCTGGCATGAGTGCATATGTGTGCTATGTGATAGATTCCCTCTGCTTGTATTCACAGTAGAGCCCAGGTCGCTGCGCAGTTACATACTTTCTTTGGTTAGGTGAGTCCAGTAGGACTTCACAGTATGTCAAGTGAATCTTTGTTTTCTTGCAGTATTTGGCCTTTGACAGTTAGAATTTATGAGTGAAGAGGTTGCCCAAGAGACTTGCAGTTAAACATATCTTAGTGCTACAAATCCAATGGATTTATTTATTGGTAATTTTTAAGTAAATCATGCAAGTTTACCCTTGCAGTGAGACTTTTGTGGAAGTGGATGAACTGTGTGGGGTTTAGAAGGTGTGAGAATACAGCTGATCAAAAGTATTGTTTTCCTTTGACTGAGGAATAAAAGTGACTTGAATTTTAAATTTTTTTTTTTCTTTTCCTTTTTTTTTCTTAATAGCTGGGCATGTGGAGGTGCAGCAGATACTCTCTCATGTTTAGTTGATTTAATAACTGAAGGGCACTGTGATCTTACAGGATTGCTGTAAAAATAAAGACATTTAATTTCTGAACTGGAACGTGCTTCAGTTTGGTTTTTGTTTGCCATGGTGTTATCCGTAAAGCAGCATTATGTGTGGTTTGACTGATGTTTCTCTTGATTTAAATAAAAGATGTATTGGGAGGGACTGGAAGTGGCCCCAGTATATGGATCCAGAAGATCATCAGAATTGGTCTGTGTGGAGCTCAAGTAGGCTGCTCACCTGTGGGCAGTGGGGAAAGCTGGAGATCTTCTGTTTTCTGAGAAGAGCAGAGCTGACCCTCTCGGCATCATGAGTAGGGCTTTGTCATTTGTTATGTCATTAATAACATTCATTAACTGAGGCCGTAAGGTTTCCTTCAGGAATTAAAGTCCTTCATAAAGTATTTTTTCCTATTTAGCAGAAACAGGTAGAAATCAATGCTGCTGAAGTCTGGGTGCTTCGATCTCTTGTGCAGCACCATTGCTGCTGAGCTGGGCTTTCCTTGGTGAAAGGAAAACTCCACAAGCCTGATTTTTTCCCACCTGCCTCTACTGGAACCAAAATAGGAGCTGAAATAACTCCATGTTCCTCCGCAACTGGGGGACCTTCAGGTACACCTGTGCGTGGGAGATCTGGACACCACCCTGTGCTGCCGAGCGATAACAAGGAAAATGTTCTGGTTAGGGCTTGTCGGGTGCATCAGTACATGTGCTTTCCTTTGCAAGGGGGAATGGGTTTGGGTGAAGCCTTTCCTCAACGCTATAAGGTATGTGAGAAGAGTCAGGGCCTAGAGAGGCAGCCTGCAAGAGGTGGGCAATGCCTGTGCGCCGAAACATGCCACCCCACTGCGAGCATGTGGGAGATGCCATCTGTACGGGTCAGACAGAGGCAGCCATTTGATCACAACGCAAACGTGGGCATTCGCGGGGTCACCCGTGGGGATCCTACAGCCCTTGGGGGGGGGGAGACTGTGAAGTCTCCCGTGGGGTGCGTAGGATCGGCGGGGTACACGGCAGCGGCGCGCCTCCGAGCGGGCTAACGCAAACTGCGAGACCCCGGGAAGCAGAGCTGTCCCGCCCGCGCCGGGCTGCTTTTTCACCGCCCGGCGCAGGCGCTCGCCACAGGCACCCTTCCCGAGAGCACCGGAGTCCTGCCGGAAGGGGCCCTTCGCGGCACTTCCGGGCCGGGCGGCGGCGGCGGAGCTTCAGCGGCGCGGACCCCGGCGGTAGCACCACCGCACCTGGGCCGGAGTGGACCCTACCTCCCTCCGTACCTGGGCCGGGCGGGCGGCACCATGATCACCTCGGCCGGTGAGGGAGCGGCGTGGGGTAGCGTTCCCCGATGGGGTTTCGCTGAGTCAGGGCCGTGACTGGGCACCGCCGCAGGCCGCGAGGGCTCCGGCAGCGGCGCTTCGTCTGGCCTCCTATCACCGGGGCTTCCCCCCGCCCCAGGCGCCCCGGGCACCCCTGGCTGGTCGCCGCCGTGCGCCTCGGTGGGAGCTGGAGGCCGGTCTGGTGCCCGGCGGTTCGCCACAACCGGCGTTTGTAAGCCTGAGCCGCGCGGGGGCTGCCCGGTGCCCGCCCTTGCCCTGCGGCGGTCTCCCGGCCGCTCCGGTGCTGCAGAGGCCGGAGCGGGCCGGCCCTTCTTCGGGCTCAGTGGGGACGCGCGGGAGGCAGAGGGCGGTGCTGTCCGCCCCAGTACCGCGTCCTCTTCCTGTCGGTACTTCGCGAGGGCAGCGTGGTGGCTTCGCGGGCCCCCTGGCAGACCGTGGTGTGCCGCAGCAGTGAGTTGAAGAGCCTCACCCGCTTAAAGCGGATAACCCATAAGAGGTATCACACCTGGGCAGTGGGTTCTGTAGGAGTGCAGCAGGGAATGAGAAAAGGGGAAGAGGCAGACTTGAACTTTACAGGAGGTCAGAAATTCAAATGCCTAGCAGGGGAAAAGCCATCTTAAAGAGTCCAGGCTAATGAAATGTGTGAGGAGCTGCATGTTAAACACTATGAAAACATGAGAGGTATTTCTAAAAGTACTCGGGCCAGAAATTAATGTGTAACAGGTGTGTCTTTGTGAGAGAAACAGTGCAGAGGGTAATAGTCTGCAAAAAGCTTTATCTTTCTGAACTCTTTGCTGTATGTTTCAGTCTTATTTTAATTGAGAAGTAGGAATTAATTTCAGAAGGTCTTTAAAAAGCGAAATAAGTTATGTTGAATAGAAGTAAGATTCCTTCCTGATAGATCAGGTAAGCACAGGAGCTTTTTTAAGTAAATAAATGAAATCATATGTTTGAAGTTGCTGAATGGAGCAATGTGGGCTGGGCTACAGAACCTGCCTTCCTTGTTGAAGGGCCACATAAGTACTTCCTCAGTTGTTGTTACAGACATGCGTCTAGCCTGGTTTTAAAAAAATCTGATACTGGAGGTTCTACAACCTTGTTAGGCAAAGTGAGTAATTGTCTTACTGTCAGAAAACTTACCATCAAACCCTGATCATTGAAGCTCCAAATAAAGCTTTGTCTTGCTGTTCCTCTTTGTATCTGGCACAAAGATCAGATTATTCCTTTCCTGTTGGCAGCTACCCTGTACATGTATGACCTCTGTAACCTTATGTGATTTCCATAGACTGACCATTTAACCTGCGTAAGTCCTGATTGTTGGACCTTTTTGTCCTTATTGCTCAGTTCTGAACACCCAGGTTTGCTCGTAACTCTTAAAATATGGTGCCCAGCACTGGACACAGTGGTCTGACGCATATGTGTCAGTGCCAAGCAGAATGAAGGATTCCCTCATATACCTGCCAAGAAACACTCTCACTTCCACACCTCCCTGTGAAGTTTGCGTTCTCTTCCTTCCATTGCAGCCGTATGATACTATTGATGATGTTTCATCTCAATCCACTGTACTATTCAGATTCCTTTCTATTTTTGTACATTTTAGTTTTGACCTGCACACTCTCCTTTTAGATTTGTCAAGATCTTTTGAAAGGCGAATTCAGCCCTCCAGTAGGCTTGCTGGCCTTTCCAATATGATGTCTTATTTAGTTTTAAAAGGTTATCAATCTATACAACAAATGAAAGATTAAAAGCAGTGAATTGTGTTGGACTTCAATCAGATGCTATTCCAACGTTTTCAGTTGCAACCTTGCAGTCTGATGGTAAAGCCGTCTTCAGATTGAGCTCCTCAGATAACCTCTCTTCCACTTACATCAGATAAACAATATTTCTGTAGCTGTGTGTACAATGTCCTGGGGCAGCATCCCAGGTGATTTGACGTGATCTTTATGCCCCTTGGGGAAGTGGGAAGTGGCTTACTAGAAAGCAGTCAGCAAGCCAGTGGCAAAGCTGGAAGTAAATCCCAGATTCTCTTGAGTTCCTGTCTGTTTTCCTCTAAGAAAGATCATCTTTTATAAACAGTGTACCTTTTCAGTTATAAATTTTGAACTATTTTATATCATGTTTATTACAAACTTGGATCTGATAATTGAATTTTCATACTGAAGATTTTTAAACCTGCATTCCAAAGACAGTCTTCTTCCCTATTCTCTTGGTTTTGAACTACATAACGTGTTCACTTTTAAAACCGAGAGAGTCCAAAACTGACTATGATCTTGTTTTGCAGCTGGAATTATCTCTCTTCTGGATGAAGAAGAGCCACAGCTCAAGGTAAGCTGTTATATCTGGGAGAAAATAACAGCAAATGCATTATGTTGAGAGCTTGAAATCGAAATAAGTAGATCTCCATAATTAATGGTTGGATAGCAACAGATGGGCCCTAAGTCTTATCTAGATTTAGGGAAAGAAAGGGTTTAGATAACATGATAACAGATGTCAAAGTTCCTTGTTTTGAAAAAGGATGAAAATGGAGCTTTGCATGCAAAGTTCTCTAGTCATCAAAGCTTCTAGCTCTCTGATAATAATGGGGCTTTGTTAATTAAGTGTTCCAGATACTGCATTTTGACTACAAAAAATTCAAAGCTCAAGAACATCTCAAGTTTTTAACATAATTTAAGTGATGTAAAACAAAATCACAGTTACATTTTTCACTGGGGATGGGGGTGGAATCACAGTAGTAGTAGTAGTAAAAAAATAACAATAGAAACTTTACAGTTCACAGACTGTATTAATCCATAGGATATCATGAAACACTCAAAGTGGTGGTGTATTGATGGTGCTTGCTAGTTACTTGAACAGTTAACATAGTTCCTTTAAGGAGGCAGATGTGTGTCTTGTAGTATTGTTAATCCCCTAAATGTTTTGTTTGGAAACAGGCATAGGTGGTGATGGATCGGAGTGAGGCCTGCTTTTGCTCTATACTGATTATAAGTGGGCTGATTCTAGTCTGGATATTGTTCATCTGCTAAAGTACTGTGTCCAAATAAATACATAAGAGTTGGCTGGTATAGACCACAGGCCAATTCTATGTGCTACGTGAAAGTTGCCACAAAGATTTGAAAACCTTGTATTTTAAGGATTAAGTATTCCTTAAAAGCCTCTATATTTTAAGAAATTGTAGCCAGTTGTTCATCACAGAGAGAGGCTTTGGGAAGGAACATCAAGGTTGTCTTACCTGTTAAATGAGCAACCCTTTGTTTGCAGAGGACTTGGAAAGTTTGGTGAATGCTTGCTAAGGTCTTTTAAAGTAGAATTTGCTGTTGAAATGGGTCAGTGTTTATGATATTGGTCTTGGGTGGTACTTCATTTTTACTGGGGAAAGGTAATAAATGCATTTTTTATGTAATGTAACATTATCTTTTGTAGGAGTTTGCTCTTCACAAGTTGAATGCTGTTGTCAATGACTTCTGGGCAGAAATCTCTGAGTCAGTGGACAAAATGTAAGCCACTTATTACTTGAAGGCGTGCTGCTTAAAAAGAACATGAGATATGAAGTAAATGTAGTTCTGGTTGCTTGATACTGTCTAGTACAGCATCTGGCTCCATATTTTCTGGAAAGCACTAATATAAGAGGATGTGGGGTTGGAGCTATAGTCCCAGGCTCACAAGTTCGATCAAGCTGTCATGTGGCCTTAGAGAGAACTGAGCACACAGAGCTGATCCTCTTCTCTCTCTCCTTTGCAGAGAAGTTCTCTATGAAGATGAGGGCTTTCGGAGTCGGCAGTTTGCTGCTCTAGTTGCTTCTAAAGTTTTTTACCACCTGGGAGCTTTTGAGGAATCGCTGAACTATGCCCTGGGAGCAGGTGACCTCTTCAATGTCAACGACAACTCGGAATACGTGGAAACGATCATTGGTAAAAAACAAAAAAAAGAAAAGCTCTTGTGCCTTAGAGATTTTATTTGATTTAGCTGCTTCTCTCCATATTCCTTTTTCTCCCCTTGTATTCATTTAAAGTGATGTTGCAGCTAATTTTATCAAGTTTATTTGTGCTTGCTTGCTTCTGCTTTGGGATTCTGTAACGGAACTGACTTGGAAGTTCTGGCATTTTTTTCCTATTCTTAACCCTTATTCTATTGCAAGTTCCTAATAGGAAAATTACTTTGGTTGTTTATTGTCTTTTCTCTCATTTGTGTGCTAATGTTATAAATTTCAGCATAACTTTGGAAATAATCAGCTAATAACTGTAGCTGCAGACCTGACTGAGGAATACAACTTTTTTTTTTATCCATCCTTAACTAAGGTAGCAAGTCAGATGCTGAATGCATGTATAATTTGAATGTCTTTTGAAAGTCTTGTCTACTGGTGTCATTTACTTTGTACAGGACATTCTGGACCAGGACTGGCTTTCAGTCTCTCCAGCTAGTGCTTGTAGTAAAGCTGTCAGGAGGAAGTAATCTCTTACTGCTGTTCCCTTATTTATTTAAAATATTCCACTTGAACAAAGATTATATCCTTGCTTCCATTTTAAAAATATCTCCTTGGTTTGAACACTAACGTTGGAGTTTGTTAGGAGAGAGTATTAGGATCTTCCACTACTACATGTATATGAGTACACAAATAGTTCTTGTGCCTCACCATTGTTAGTTTCCCATATGCTGTATTTGCTGGTAGGATGTCTGTGTACACATACTGGTCTTCTCATTAGCAAACATCTTGAAAGTTGACTCCTTTCCATATTTATTCAATATCTTCTCAGCAAAATGTATCGACCACTATACCAAGCAGTGTGTGGAGAATGCAGAGCTGCCAGAAGGGGAGAAGAAGCCTGTTGATGAAAGGCTAGAAGGGATAGTGAACAAAATGTTCCAGCGGTGCTTGGATGACCACAAGTACAAGCAGGCCATCGGCATAGCTCTAGAGACACGCAGGCTGGACATCTTTGAGAAAACCATCCTTGAATCGGTATGTGCAAGAGCCAGGGGGGGCAGGTAGCTGGTCTCTTCCAGGTGTGGATTCAGAAGTGAAGTGTGCGATCCATGTTGCTATGAAACTCACCCTGCTTTGTATGAACAGAATAAAAGATGAAAATCAAGGTGTTTGGTTCATCATGTTCATGGAAGGCAGAGCCACTCGGGGCTGTTGAGTATAGAGAGACCCCTAACTTTAAGAAATCCCCAAGCTGCAAGTTCTTGGGAGAGTATACCAAGGAAGCTTGGCCATGTACCCTCTTCTTAAGGTATTCCCTGTCAGCTACTAGCAGAGATACAATGCTGGACTAGGCAGACTTTTGGTCTGGTGTATTTTATTTTGGTGTGCTTGTCATCTGCTCTAACTCCCTGGGAGGGGGTTGTTAGGGCTAGGTCATTTATTTATGGCAGGCAAAAGAAAATAATACAGTAATTGTGTGAGTGGCTCTAATTTTCAGTAAGTGGCTGTGGGCAGTATTAGCCTGCCCTGACTGATGGTAGGTACAGACTGGCCGTAACATCTTTCACTGAGGGTTTAAGGTAAGTTGTATAACCTAGTAGTAGCACTAAGAGAAGCATGGCTGTAGTCATTTGTAGCAGCTCAACAGTTGTGTGTAATCTGATTAGTCTGTAGTATCTCAGCCATATGCCAGACACATGGTTTAAATCTTAAATTGTAGCCCTTTCAGTTTACAGCTTTCCCATATTTTTGAATGCCTTCCATTTTTGTATACAGGAATGAGAATCATAATGCATTCATTTTGCTTTCTGTGTTCTGTTTTCTGCCCTATGCATTTACTAACTTAATTGTCCATTTTACATTTCTCATCTCAAATTACCTTTCTGAAGTTTAGTAACCAAATCTGTTTCTTGGTCTCTAGGAAGAAATAGGCATGTTTGTGATCTTTTCTTGGCACATGGTTTGTTTTGTTGACATTTTATGTTAGTACAGTGACTTTCACTACAGTCAAGAATGATTGTTTGAACAAGGGATGTGAAGAAGGGGAAATAGCTATTGAACTTTTAAATTAATCTGTTGCATGTTTTAACTATTGAATTAAATGTTGATCCTGTACATTTTTGGTAGCATTTTATAATAGATATAAACCTTTCTGAAAATCTGAAACTGTGAAGATTTATGCATCCACATCTTTTGCTCTGCTTTTTAACATAGAAAAGAGGTAGCTTTGTTTTAATTTCTAAATCCTATTTGTTAGTCCAAACTCAGAATTGATGTCCCTGAATTTTATTTCAGAATGATGTTCCTGGGATGCTAGCCTACAGCTTGAAGCTCTGTATGTCTTTGATGCAGAATAAACAGTTCCGTAATAAAGTCTTGAGAGTTCTAGTTAAAATCTACATGAATCTGGAGAAACCAGATTTCATCAATGTTTGCCAGGTAAGCTTCTCGGAGTGATGTTCAAAGATCAATCAAAAGTTACTCTTCTTTAGATGTATTTGACTTGACATCTACTTGATCTCTTTCTTAATCAATGAAATGAAGTACCTTTTCCTGGTTGTGTGCTTCAAACATATATCAAAATGAGATCAAATCAAAAAGGAGATGTAAATATTGCACATTGGTCAATTTATAGAGAAAGAAGGTATTCAAAGGCAGTTTGAGGATGTAGACAGCTCTGACAGACTATTTCAAGCCTATGTACGGAGTATCAGATGGAAGGTTCACAGCTTTGAATTGTATTTATTTCTCCAAAGAGCATTGACAATGCTTTGTTTTTTTGGTGAACCATTGTCTGAAAGTGTTTAGACAATCAGTTATGAAGTTACTCAGATGTTCTCAGACCTCTGCCATACTTGGTATGCCAGGTACTTGTGACTCAGGACTGTTATACCTGTTCCATTTTAGCTGAGATATCCCTACAAAATGACTGATTCTTCTTTAATCTGCTTTTGAAATTTCTGTGTTTAGTAAGACAATGTTGTCAGTATCTGAACTGCAGAAAGGTGTCTTGAATTTGTAATACTTGGTCTTGTTTTTAAACTGACCTATGAAAACTTCAGATATTTCTGTTACCTCCTGTGAGAGAGAGAGAATTTTTCTTTCGTTGAAAGGATGTTCTGTGGAAGCAGCAGATGAAGGAATGGTGAAAATGGAGTCCGTAGTGTTGCTTTTTCATTCTGAAGTATGTAATGTCTTTTTTTTTTTTTTTTGTCTTCTTTCTGTTCTTCCCACTCAGTGCCTGATATTCCTGGATGACCCACAGGCTGTGAGTGACATCTTGGAAAAACTGGTGAAGGAAGATAACCTTCTCATGGCCTACCAGATTTGCTTTGATCTGTATGAAAGTGCTAGCCAGCAGTTCCTGTCTTCTGTGATCCAGAATCTCCGCACAGTTGGCACTCCTATTGCATCCGTGCCTGGATCCACCAACACTGGCACCGTCCCTGGGTCGGAGAAAGACAGGTGGGGAGTTCGGCTTGAGAAGGGATGCAATTGGTTACAGTCTTGCTCTGATGGAGCTTCCTGTTCTGTGTATAGATGCTCATTACAAGCAATCATGTCGCTCCCCTTCATTTAAGGCAGGGCAATAGACAAGACGTACTATTTGCTCAGGGCAAAATTGCATATTACTAGAACTCACTGTTTGGTAGAATGCATTTTCGACTGCAGCTGAGGTAAGCATGGCTCAGTTACTGTGGCTCAGCTAGTAAGCAACAATTCATTAAGCCATAGCGTGAAATGCTTGGGAGCACTCTGATGTTGTGTGGTCTTTACAGCATCTTGTAAAGCTAAGGAAGGGGAGAGTTCAAGTAGAAAGCTTATCGCAGCTATATGCAAGTTTGGTTTCACATCATTGGAAGAATGAGCTCAGATGATACTGTAATGTTATAGACCCTTTTATACTTGCAGTTAAAAAGAGCTAGTTCAAATCTAGTCTGAGTTTTGTTAGTCCTGACATTTAAAACTTCTTTAGTGGTCAGTGTAGAATCATAGAATGGCTTGGGTTGGAAGGGACAATAGAGATCATCTGGTTCCAGCCCTCTTGTCACGGAGGGCAACCTGGCTTTGAGCACTTAAGGGATGGGGCAGCCACAGCTTCTCTGGGTGGCTTGTTCCAGTGTCTTGCCACTGTACAGTAAATGAACTTCCTCCTTATATCTATTCTAAATCTACCTTACATCACCGGAGCATAGCTGCAGGAAGCAGCTGTTAAGAAAACCAAAGTTGTCACTAGCCATTCCATCTTCTTTATTTCTTGTTTTGATGGCTTTAAGGTAATTAGCAGATAGTTTTGTTTCAGACTTCTGTTTTTAGAGAATTGACCAACCCATGCGAAGGCTGCTGTCCAGCTCAGGGGCAGCATGGAGGAAATTTGTGCCCCATCAGCTCTTTAATCACTACAGCTGTTGTGCCTGTACAGAACCTCATGCCTGCACTGTGTTTGATAGTGTGTGATGGAGAATGCTGCCTGGGTTAAGACTGGTTAACTATAAGGGCTTACACAGCTGTGAGAAACTGCATCTAAATGCTTAAGTGATACGGGCATAGCAAGCATTTTCCTCTCCTCTTCCAGTGAAATAAAAGGAAGGGCACAGAATAAATTATGAGTCAGCCTGTGAAGCATCAGGACAAGGTGCTAACAACAGCTTAATATGTTTCATTTCCATTTGAACACTCTTTTAACATCCATCCTAATAGTGATGAGCTCAGTGCTTCTGGGTGAGGATATAATTATCCTTGCTGACTTGTTTGTTGACCTTGTTTTCTCACCAGTCTCTGCTTGTTCATTCCCTACAAGGATCTCTGGTTTTGTTGTCTCTATGGGTGGAATAAGAGTGTGGGGTTTTCTAGGCCTTTTTCTTCAAGTTCCCTGAAAATTAGATTAGGAGGAGTTTCCTTCTCAGCAGTGACCTCCAGATAGTCAGCCCTTGTCCTGTCAGAGTCCTGTTACCAGTCATCATCTCCATATCACAAGCTGCTTTTTGGGACACTGTTCAGCCATAATTTCAGTATTTGATTAGTTAGGAGTGGTGAACTAGGTTGCATTTTTAATTTTAATTTTATTTCAGTGATGCTATGGAAGCAGAAGAGAAACCAGGGAGCACTTGTGCAGGGAAATCTGCAGAAATGGTGAGTGTCCTTTCCAATATATGCCTTGCTTAGTTTTTCTTACATGTTCTCTTTGAATTTCTGGGGTTTCTGAACTGCTTTGGCTAACAAAGAATGGAATTCCACTTCTCTCTTACTTGTCTCAAAGGTGACAGATGATCTCTGAGGACCAAATATCTGACAGTCTGGAAGTCCAGCAGTTCATATACTGAAAGCTGGGAGAGAGTAGGAAGTGGGTAGATTTCATCAGGAATTACAGTGCTCAGTCACTAAAGAAGGGGTCAGAGGGATCTGGCTTGCGGGTTTGCTTTTTGTTCATATTAAAATAACTCATTCTAGAAGAAAGGGCCTGAAATTTGCTGCTGAGAACCTAAGCTGATGAATTAGATTAACGCATTTTTTAACTTTTTTAAATTTTTTCTTCTCCTTCTTAAATCCAACTCTAGTTCTGGCTGTATGGAACTGATGCTGTTCCACAGGAATGGCAGGAGGGGATGCTGATGTAACATAGTTTGTTTTGAGCTAATGGTGGCTGTATTGCTGGTCCAGCTGGTTAGAATCTTTTTGTTTAGTTTCTTTCCCCAAGTAGTGGAGAAAGTGAGTTCATTTCTAATATGCACATAAAATTGCATTTCAGCATGTAGAATGACTAATGCAGTTCTGACATTTCTAATGCTGAAGAAAGGTAATATTTCTAGGGAGGAAAGCAAAACCCAAGCTGAGTGTGTTTTTTTTTGTTGTTTCTTCATGGTGCCTGTTTACAAACTAGACTTGGGAATCTTTGAGCAATTCTTGCAGATCATTTAAAAATTCATCAAGGACAAACAGAATTGTTTTCTTGAAATCATATTCCACAAGGAAAACAAAAGGGGTTGAATTTCTTGCCCCATTAAAGAACCTGTAAACACTGGTTTTGTACAGGAAACGTCTTAAATCAGTTTCTGCTGCACTGGCATTGCTGACTGTGCCAAGGGACCAGTACATAAAAGCAGTTCTGTGACCAGAAATATTCTTGAGCTTAATCTTCTACAATTCAGAATGCTGACTATAAAGAAATAATTGAGGGCATCAATATAAGGGCTGAACTACTCGTGCTTGGCAGGTATCTGACCAGCTAACAGTGTCAGTACAAAATGCTGCAGTGTACTTTTCACCCTGCTCAGAAGGGACTTAAGTTGGAACTTAATCTGTGGAAACTGTTCCATCATGAAGAAGAAGGAGGCCTTCTCAAAGAGCTTTGAAAGATCAATGTATTGGAGATTCCTAGTTCTACTAGGTGTTGTTCTAAATAAAGCCAGTAGCTCATAAGAATGGTGCTGCAGCTCAGCAGGGTCATGTAAAGTGTTGTGGCTTTTTGGTCCTCTCCATTAGAACTTCCATGGAAATACAGGTTCACATCTACAAAACTGCTTGCCTCTTGCAGGAGACTCACTGTATCTATAGGGCCAAACATCAGCCTGCAGAACGTCAGATGTCACTCATATCCTTTTGCTTTCAATGAAACAATACATTTATTTCAACGGCTGTCTTCTCCCACCTGCACTGTTGTGCACAAAGGGACTTGGGAGGTTTGGGCTTGCGCAGCAAGGGCAGGAACACTGTCCTTTTAGTCCTAAAACCTGATAGATTTTGGAATATGGTGATGGGAACATACCAGAATGGCTTCTCATGAACTGAATTGTAACAGAGCCATAGTTGGTTTCTCACGCTTTTTCTTCTTTTTGCTTGTATGTGAAGAATCCAGAGCCTAAGGACCAGATCTCAAAAATGATTAAAATTTTAAGTGGGGAAATGGCCATTGAGTTACATCTGCAGTTTTTAATACGCAACAACAATACAGACCTCATGATTCTCAAAAACACAAAGGTAAGAGGCTTTTTGGGTATGGTTGTCTTGGATTCATCTGTTTCATCCTGTGTTTGTTTTGACCATGTTGCTATTTTTACATCATCATCTTACGTTTTAGCATGACCTCCCTGGGTACATGTAAAACTTGAACATGTGAGGCTGAAGAAGAGCTGATTGCACCCAAAGAAGGCCATATAATCATTGTTTGAACTGACAACTAGCATGATCTTGTGACAGGCTGCCATTAGCATGTTGGTTTGTTTTGGTTTTTTTTTTTCCAGTTGGTATAGAAACTAATACTTTTCTTCACAGTCCTCCCCTTTTTTGTTTTTTGGTGGGTTTATTTTCATCTGGTCAGTAAGATGGATGAACTTACCCTTCAGGTCCGCGACTGATCCGTTGCAAGTGCTGCTGGCTGGGGAGTGATGGAGTCAGCCAGGACTGTAGGTTACAGTACGTTGGTATCTTTGTTGAGGTGTTCATGAGACCATACTTTCAGCTTGGCTAAAGAAATCCTGATATATGCTGAGAGACTAATACTTCTGATCAACTACTGTAGACAGTGCTAGTGAACTGAGTAATTTGTTTTGGTTTGGAAGGTGTTACTCAAGGGTGGGTAAATGAAAACTTACAGGTAAATAGACTTTCTTAAGCTAAATGATTATTAGAAACCATATGAGAATTTTTTTACATGTGAAATGAGATGCACATTGTCAGCAAAAATGGTGGGGGTGCTTGTCAACAGGTTCATCTGTTTCAGGAGGCACTTCAAATGTATTGGAATATCTTTTTCCATCTACTGGTTAAGTCTTGGGAATAATCCTGCTTGGGAATGATCCTGCATGGTGTTCCAGGGGTGACTTGAAAATGTCAGCAGCACACACACTGCAGTGCTCAGTTGTGGGAACCAGAAGGAGGGGTTTTCCAGTTAAGCTGCAATTGAAGTAATTGCATCTCTAACAGAAACTCATCAAAAGGATTGGTTTGCACTGGAAAGATGGGTTGAGGATATATTAAAATGTATTAACAATCTATTAGTTTGATTAAAGGTAAATTGCCAGTTAAATTAAGCACAATTATAATCCATTTTTCTGGTGTACTGGCAAGCATGCTAAGTGGCCTAAGGCATACCTTTTGCTGACTGGTGATACTGGTTGTTTTTGTTCTTTCAGGATGCAGTTCGGAATTCTGTGTGTCATACAGCAACGGTTATAGCAAACTCCTTTATGCATTGTGGTACAACCAGCGACCAGTTCCTTAGGTAAATTTAGGCAAGGAAGCTCTAATGTCATTTAGAGGTCTTTGAAGAACATTGTTGCCCTGCTTAACTTGATACTGTTAAAAGGGTGTCTGCAAAACTCTAGGCTTACGGAAGAATACACAAAGGATCTGAAAATTAATGTGCAGGCAGAGGGAAGAAGCTGGAATTGTTTCCTTTTCTCTCTCTTCACAAACTGACTTGATTTGACTGCTAACCATGTGAGCAGTTTGGAGGGTAGAGATCTGGAATGTTTGTTCTGTATGCTAGTTGGAGAATTTCAGAGATGATGTATCTTTTTTTGGTAGAGACTGACAATGCTGAATGACTCTTGGAAGGCAGATGTGAGCATTTACCTTACCAGAGACTTGAGGAAAGCTTCAGAAACTCTGCTAGAGTTTCTCCCAGAGAGTGGATGGGCTGCATTTTAGGCAGTTGTTCTCATCTTTCACTGAGATGACCAGTATCAAGGAGGTTGATTATGACCACCCAAAAATCAAGGCTGGTGAACAGAAGAGAGGTGTAAAGTGGAAATGTGGTTAGTCTTCTTGCCTTCTGGAGCTGCTTTTCTGGTTTGAAAGAGGTCTTTAGTGCTGTGAAACCTTGCTTGTAGGACGAGGAACAGGCTGTATGAAAAACTTTATATAACCTTTCTCTTTTCATCTTCCAGAGACAATTTGGAGTGGCTGGCCAGGGCCACTAACTGGGCTAAGTTTACTGCTACTGCCAGCTTGGGTGTTATACACAAGGTAATGTGTTCATTGCCCTCTGTTCAATATAAATGCTTGACTTGTGAGCACTGAAGGCATTGAGATAGGGATTCTGAAAGTTGCCTGCACTCCAGTTTACGTAGTGTATTGAAAGGCACGACTGTAACAAAGCTGGTGTCTTTGCACTAGAAGAAAAGCTGTGCTTTATCAAGTCTGTCTTCTCTGATACCCGATGTAGTTTATGTCATATTTTATTGAGCCTCAAAAAGGTGGTAGTGGAACACAGCTCAAGGAGTCTTCTTCCTAGATTTTCTCTTCCTTTGTGAGTTGAACAGAGTCAATAGTTTCTAGCTATTAAAACTGCAGGTGTACATTTCTTAAGTGGTTTTAGGACAGTACTGTCCTTACTGTAGTAAGCTTCAATAAGTTTGAATGGTGACCTGAATAGTCATTTTCTTCAAATTCATGCACAGAAAGGGCATGTTTAGAGCTGTTTTGAAATAGCGAGAAGTCTTTGTAATTGTGTCGTGCGTCTCAGCCCTCATTAAGGTGGTCTAGTGAATGAACCAGTGTAGCTTCAGGCCAAATTTGTCATGAATCAGTGACCAAGTGATTGATGAATACATGTGTATTGTGGTTAATAAAACCCCAGTACAGAAGAATTCTTTTCTGATTGTACAGCACTGAAAGGCTGATTTTTGTGAGAAAGTAATGGCTATAACTTGCTTTCTCCTGACATATTTAAATATCATTGTGAAGTATGTGCATATGCTGTTTTTTCACCTTTCACTTCCCACTGTCTTCTCTTCCTGCTGGACACTGGACATACAGGGTCATGAGAAAGAAGCATTGCAGCTAATGGCAACTTACCTACCCAAGGACACCTCACCAGGGTCAGCATACCAGGAAGGAGGGGGCCTGTATGCCTTGGGTCTCATTCATGCTAACCATGGTGGAGACATCATTGACTATTTGCTGAACCAGCTGAAGAATGCCAGTAATGATGTATGTACTGGGTTCAGTGATTAACCTTTGTTTTGTTGGGAGTATCCAGCTTGTTTAGGGTTAGAGGTGGCTAAGACCATGGCAGTAGGGTGGTACTTACACTTTCTTTGGGCCTTAAATATAAAGTTTGGTTTTAACAACCTATTGCTGAAGGTTTAGGTAAGATTTTTAGGAAATTCTTTGAATTTAGGAAACAGTTGACAGTAAATCTAGCTTCATCTTCCTTACTCCTTGTGTATCTACTTAGTTTTGCTAGTAAACCTGCAGTATTCAGGGACTGTTACTGCTTATGGTTTAGCTGTCAAAAGAATAAGCCACAAAATGCGTCTGCTGCCCTATAGGTTTAATGCAACTTATTAAAAAAACCCCTATTTTACTTCACCACTCACTGTTTGTAAACCTCTACAAAAAGTCTCATTTTCAAGTTAGGAATGGATTAGTATTTTCCCAGCATGTTCCCTTCTTCTCTAGGGAATTTCACACTGCTTTAAAAATTCTGTGAAAGGATTCCACTCATCTTATTGCAGATGTATTGTTTTTCCTGTATCCATCGTTAGGTCAGAAGAGGATGTAGACCGTTCAAGCGGGTTACTGATTTACCTTTCTAGTTAAAAAGTATTACTAGGCAGCAGTTTTTACACATGGCACAGTTTTATGCTTTTATGTAAATCACCCAGTGGGGGAAAAGACTTTAAAGATACTAGAAAGTGTCTTGTGCTATGTGTAAAGCTTCTGGTACTCATTGTTTATGGGGTTTTGAACCACTATTTCTATAGTTTTCTGCCTCTTTCATCAGAATTACTGCCTGAGATGGTCAAAGTGGTATTTCTAACAGGTATTTCTAATTTTGGGTGGTTTGAGACTGAAAGTTTGCAGCTTTATGTTGATGGAAAAACGTCTACTTCAGCTGAAGCCATATTTTTCCTGGTTTTATGATGACTAAAGTTGCATATGCTTCTCTAGATTGTCCGACATGGTGGCAGCCTGGGTTTGGGTCTGGCTGCCATGGGGACAGCACGTCAAGATGTGTACGATCTGCTGAAAACAAATCTATACCAGGATGATGCAGTGACAGGTAAATGTTCTGCTTTCAAAGCAAATAACCATCTGAGGCCTTATCAGGCATCTGGGGTTTTTTGGTGTGTGGTTTTTTTTTTTTCCAGGTTTTCTATTAGCAGCATAGGTTGCCTTAGCTGTGTTTTATTTACTGACCTTTTCCTAATCAGCATGGTTTTTTAGTTATATGGCACTAACGTTCAGAGGTCCTGTCAGGACTGGTCTGTGGCATTATACCAAATATTGGTAAGACGTGCTATGTCTTTAAACAGTCTCCTATTTGATCTGTTGTCCTACTTCTTGTGTGATTTTCTAGATAGAATATTTACAGCTTTTGGGAACAGAGTTTGCTTGATTTTTTTTGCTTTTCTGTGCTGCGCAGGTGAGGCAGCTGGCTTGGCACTGGGACTGGTTATGTTGGGATCTAAAAATGCTCAAGCTATTGAGGACATGGTTGGTTATGCACAGGAAACCCAGCATGAGAAGATTTTGCGAGGCCTTGCAGTTGGAATTGCTCTGGTCATGTATGGGAGAATGGAAGAGGCAGATGCTCTCATTGAGAGTCTCTGCAGAGATAAGGTAAGTTTAGTTGTGAATTAATCCCTGGCCCTTTTGTTACACATGTGACCTTCCTGTTCTCTTGTGAAATCTCCAGCTATGGTAGGTTGGCTGTTTCAAGCCAGGGAAGTTCTTACATAAGTCTCAAGCGAGGCACTTTCACAGCTTGCTTCAGTCATCCTGATCAACAGTAGAAGAACAAAAGTGCTTAGCTGTGTATTTTTTAGTCTCATACTTTCTACTATAGTTCTGTGAGCAGCAACAAGGAGCATAACAGGTTGTAATGATTAAAAATGGATGAGGTTTGCTGTAGATGGTTCATTCTTGAGGATCTAGTAGTGGTTCAATAGCAGATATTGAATAAGAAGCAAAATAACACATCTGCCGGATACTGTCTTTGGCAGCCTGTGGTGTAGCAACTTTCTGTCCCCCTGAAATTGGTAATGACAGCCCTGCTTTGGTGATTGTCTTGTAACTCATCCCTAGTAAACAGTTAAGCAACAAAGCTACCTTTTTTCAGATTCCAGGCCCAAAAGTGGAGCAGATTTAAAATCAGAATTAGTAAGTCACTCTTTGGGTGGATATTAAATATTGCTGTTTTCTCTTCCAGGATCCAATTCTCCGTCGTTCTGGCATGTACACTGTTGCTATGGCATACTGTGGCTCAGGGAACAACAAGGCTATCAGGCGCTTACTACATGTGGCTGTAAGTACTGTGGGCTTAGAGGCACACAGCAAGAAGTATGTGGTGTGAGAGTAAGCGCATCACTGACAGGTTTTGTGTCTGTGGTGTTAATGTTCTAGTCTAAATCAGAGGTTGTGAAATGATGAAAGCTTTCCTTAACACTATGAGTAGCAATAACAGGGTCTTCTGACATTAGGATAACTAGACTTTCAGCAAGAGAATATTCAGCCTGATACCACAAAAAGGGAACTTGTTTAAAAATAAACACAATCCAAAAATAGTTGGTAATGGCTTTGTAGTGAATAGTCTGTGTAACAATGGGCTGGGAAAAAGCAACTTAAGCTATAAAAGATGAGGTCTGTCTGCTCCTTGATTGGCTTGCAGTTACAGCGTATGAACAAGAGTGAGGCCATTTCAGCTAAGGCTGAACATGATTTTTAACTTTCTCTATTGTTGTATCTTCCTGATTAACTTGGCTTGAAATGTTTAACCTGGCTTGAAATGTTGCAGAGTCCTCAAGTGTTTTAACTACATTCTGAATGTCCTGTTTTCCCTTTGGTAGGTGAGTGATGTGAATGATGATGTGAGGCGGGCAGCTGTTGAGTCGCTTGGTTTCATTCTGTTCAGGTACAGTATCTTACTTGGTCACTTCTACAGCCTTCAATTTGATGTCCATTGCATTTTCAGGAATTGCGTATGCTATTGCTTTCACAAAATTACGTAATTGCTTACTGAGTGGAGGTTGAAAAGTCAAAAAATTGAGAGAGAATAAAACTTCATGCAGAATTAGAAGCCTTCCTTAACGTTCAGCAGATGCTTAATGAGCCTTTCTGTCAGTTTCCAGACTTATGGCTTAATTGTCTGAATAGAGTTAGATGAAGTTGACAAATAGAATGAAAAATCAATATTTGCAGGATTGAGACTTAATGAAAAAATTAAATATAAGGGGCTTATGCCAGGCCTCTTAAAGGCAGCAGTACTCAGACAAATATGTCTGCCTGATTGCTATCTACAATGTTCTTGGAGGTCATGACTTTAGCAAAATAATTTGAAGAAGAATGTTGAAATAATCTTTGTTTTTAAGTATCCAGTGCTAAACCCTGACAGGTTACTGGGGTTACATTGTGGTAATGTAGAGCCCATCACAAAATAGTCATGATGTTTGCTTTGGTTCTCTGAAGTGAAATCAGTTGCTGATCTGGTATTTTCTAGTGCTCTATGGATAGTTCCCTAGGTAAGAGGTGCTGGGCTTGGTTGGTGTGTGTTTGTTTGGTGGTTATTGGTTTTCTGCTTGGTTGGTTGTTTTTTTTTATTAGATTGGGGAATAAAAGTCTCCCCTTCATCTGTTAATACAGTAGTCTGTGTAATTTTAGCACTGAGTTAAGCTGCAGCCTTTGGGTGTGTCTGAGAGGAGGTAGTGCATACATGGGTCCAGCACTTGTAATGTAAAAATCTTTGTTCACATCTTCCTTGGATAGTGGCAGTTTGTAAAGTCACCCATAAAAGCTGGATAAGAGGTGCTTAAAGGTGGTATTAAAAAAATGGGTTACTGATACGATGAGTCAAGTTCGTCATTAATGAACGAGTTTTCTAGGTGAGCAGCAGGTGTCTCTCAAGAGCTTCTGCTCTGTTGCATTGTTTCTTGCTGCATAGCAATAGTCTCCTGAAGTCAAAAGGGTCTGTTTAACTGGCTTCTGCATCTGTGTACAGAAGGAAAATTCCATGCAGGCCTTCCATATTTTCAGGCATTTTTTTTTCAAACAGGTTGTGACAAACCACTTTTGATCTCTGATTTCAATGTGATTTTTCTTCTTAATAAACACAAAATGTAATTGGACGTCAGTAGCTTCCTCAAAAATGAGAAGCTTTCAAGGCTCTGAGCTAAACCATTTACCATGTGCTTGCATCTTATTGGAGCAAGGTACTTCTGGGCCTGTTTTCTCCATATCCAGCAACAAGGAAATGAGTAACATTACCTTTGACTCTTTCACCTGCTCTGCAGTGGTTCATATCTTATCCTGCCCCTTCTTCTGAAGGGGTACGGTCCAATACTTGCTTGTACAGCAAGGAGAAACTTACAAATTCCAGTGTCCACCTGACTTGGTAGCAAAGGACTGAAACTTTTTACCTCATTATCATTGGCTTCTGGAGACTGAAGGCTTGTGTCAAGCTGTTGTAACTGCTAACATTTTTCACTTGATAACTTCCATAAAGTACATGATCAGTTGTTTTGCTTTAAGACGCAGTTCTGGAGGGAGCCCTTGGTTTGTCTAGCCCAGACTCCTGCATTCGCATGCAGCAGTGGATTTTCTGCCTAGTGGGCCCCACAGGTTACCCCGCACATTATTCTCTCTAATTATAAACCAAAAGCTGTGTTTCAATTTCTGGAAATAAATAATGTACATCACTGTAGTGATCTAAAAGGAGGTTTTACATTTACATTTCCTGTTTGCTGAAACTGCTAGTTAGAGCTAGTTGTGTTCTATAGCCCATAAAGAACACATGGGCTATGCGTTTGTCAGAGTTTGTGCGTAAAATGACATCTCTTAGGACTGTTGCTTGTTGAAGACTATCTAGATTTTCTTGTGTTAAAAGCCCCTGATGCAGCATTGAATGCTGGCAAGAGTCAGTAATCTGTCAGCTGCTAGGTGTACAGAGCTTTTGAATGAAGTGGTTTGTGATGGGAGCTGAGCAGGTCTCTAACATTGTGGGCTAAGCCCCAGAAATTAATCTTGTCTTAGGTGGAAGAACGTGACTGAAGCTCCTGTGAGAAGAGATGTTGTTGAATTCTCTGTATGTGGTTGCAGAAAGAGGGTTATGAAGTCAGGATTCAAATAAGAGAATAAGTTTGTTTAATGCAAAAAAAGCCTTTTTGGTTTTTAAGACTTATGATGAAATGGAAAACACAATAAAGTGCTTTACTTTTTAAAATTGGAAAGAATTATTTTTATCTTAATTTTTACCAATTCAGATCCGGAATTGATTTTTGTTTACATTGCAAAGTGAGATGTAATTGGTTTATATAGTCAGCTTTTTTTAATATTGCTATATGTTAGAGCAATGCTGCAGTGTATCTAAACACTGTAGTTTATGTGAAAAATGAGGAGGTAGATGTTTTATAGATATAACAAATACGGTTGGGGAGAAGGCTTCAATGTGGGAGGCAGCAATGCTTGAAACTGTGAACTAAAAGGGTTTAATATTCTCACAGCAGTGTTAAGGGCCATGGGGAAGAAGGACTTAAGTTGCGAGATGCTGCTTATGCCTTGGTGCGGTATTGTTGGGAAAAGGCTAAGGGCAGGAGAGGTAACAATGCAGCCTCTAGAGAGTCTCAAAAGAAAGATGTAGTCTCGGCTGTTAAGTGTAGGCTACCCAGAGCCAGAGAACTCTGCATGGCTTATGTTCAGTTCTTCATCTTAGGATTAGGCAAGTGCGATAGTAATGTTTCCTGCTTTTGTATTCTTTGTGTTTACATAGTCTTTGGTATTTTAACACTATATATTTGTTTTGAGGCAAACATAGGTCAGATACTTAGATTTTGTTCCAGGAATACTTGGACAATTTGTTTTAACCTCTGCAACCTACCTTTATCCAGTAGGCAGATGGCAAATCTTCTGGGTAATTGAGTAATAGGCTAACAGTCACTCTAATGTGATCTGTACCAGTCACTTTTTAAGTTCATTAACTGTGAAGAAGAGGAATTTAGTGAAACATAGCTGCTTGTTGATTCTTGCATGGGGAAAGGTGAAAGGGTTTTGATTAGCTCCAACCCATTTTTGTCTTATTGTGTCTTCCTGGGGAAGGAGGGTGAGGGTCCCTTTCAGTGAAAGGTTAATAGTAACAGAAATCTTCCTATAACCAGAAGAAGCTTCAGACTTTCACCGAAGTATTTTTAGATTTGAAAGTGCTTTTATCTATAGGTTTGAAACTGGAAACAGAGCTGTGCGTCTTCACTGACCAAACTGTTGTGCACCGGAGAATTCCCTTGGCATCTCTGGCAAAACTAATCTAAATTCTAATGAAAATTGTAGCTGTACACTCAGATTGAAACAATGAATGCATTTGTGCAATCAGTACACTATGACATCTTGCATTAATTCTTCCTTGCTATTTTAGCATCATTCTAGACCACTTTGTATTCATGAGATTCTACTTCAGGAAATAGAGCTCAGGGCCTTATGTTGCCTGAGAGCATTTGAAAATCTCTGCAAGTGTTTTAACTTCCTACTGTAAAGTAGAATGTCTACACAGCTAAGCAATATGATTGGGTTCAAATCTGAGATAGGTGCAAGCTAGGCTGAAGAAACCTGCTGAAATCTCCAGAGTATTCCTTTGATTAGTCACTTGGTCCTTACATCGTAAAGCTTATAAGCACTGCCTATAGTGCCTATAATAAGCCTATCAGCTGATATATAAAGATTTTCGTATCACTAAATCACAGCGTGCGTGAGAAGAGTGACAGAAACCAATCTAATATTCCTCCCCACCTCTCATTCCAGAAAAATATTTTCAGATTCCCAGATATACACACTAAAGCTTTTTAACTGAGTAACTAAACATTTTAAGCAGTGCAATTTATAACTAATTTGATTGTCTGACCAAATCCTTGAATTTGCTTTAAAACTACTGTTCAGCAGCTGAAGTTTCAAGTTAAGTCATAAAAAAATGCTGAGATTCTTTGAGCCATTAAAGTAAGTTGATGTTTTGTTGTTTTTTTTTAATGGCAAATATTCCTGTTGGATTTTATTAAGGTATATTGATGTGCATCTTGCAGAATAAAAGACTTATTTGTTGTGCAGTGGTTAATGTATTTGAAAATGAGTTGCTGTCAACTGTCTAGAGCATTCGTGAAGAGGATCCTTCAGAAAGCAAAAAGCTCCTAATTTTTAAGAGCATGATACTGTTTTTCAGAGGTTGGAAAGGATCTTGGTACCTGGATGCAAGGAATCTTAGGTGTGGCTAGACAAATAGGGTTTGACATAACATTTTAAAAAAGTAAATATGGACCTTTCAGCAAGTCATCTTTCCTATTTTGTAGCTGGCTTCCTATTTAAAAGCTAAAAAGCTGCCTCTCCTGCAGGGCAAAAGCCTTCCTTTGCTACTGGAGAAAACAGTGTGTCCCAGGGGAATGGACAGTGACAGTAAACAACATGATGTCAAATAACAAAGCAGAAATAGGGAAGTTACTTCTCTCCTGACTGCTGTTTTTACCATGTTGATAGTTACCTAGAGAGCCAAAGGGGAAGTGAAACGAAGAAGTGCTTCTTAACAGTTGTACGTAGGCATTTTTATCAATGTCATGAAAGAAATCTAATGTTTCATGGTAGTATTAAGTCAGTGCTGAGAACGGGCCAGAACTCTGGGACTCTTGCCTCCAGCTTCCAATGCAAAGAGCCAGAGGAGCTCTGGTGAATGTCCTGTCTCTTTTGGCTCCAGAGTACCAGGTTGTTCAGTATGTATTCACCAGGTTTACTGTGCTTGCATTACTTTACCTTTTAAGGCTGAAGTTACATATGACAGCCTAGAAAAAGATTTAGGGGAGTAATCCTTTTGCTTTCTCATACCAGCCTGAAGTGCTGTGGATTTTTCCACAGTAAGAAAATGGTGTAGGAAAATTACATTTTCTATGAAGCAGCATAAAAAAATCAGCATGCCTCTTGTATGCTAGTGAACAGCTTTATAACATCAGTCTCTCTTCTCTTGTCCTCTGCTTAACACGATTTTTAAACTGTATTTTGATGCATTTGAAATCAATACGAGTATGGGAAGATGTGAAGTGATTAGGAAAGTTTTACATTTGGAGAATGCAAGATAAGTGATGAATACATTTTTCTGGCTGCCTGAAAATTTTCTTAGAATCATAGAATAGTTAGGGTTGGAAAGGACCTTAGGATCATCTAGTTCCAACTCCCCCGTCATGGGCAGGGACACCTCACACTAAACCATACCACGAAAGGGTCTTGCAGCTTAATCCCCCAGATGATTTGGGACTGGTTCCACAAAACATGTTTTAAATCAGCACAGTTGAGATTAGCTGAATTTCTGGCTTCTCTGTTTCATAGAGTGGTTTAAAGGTTGGGATTTTGTTTGGTTTTGCTTGGTTTTTTAGGGTGGTGGTTTTTTTTTTTCTTCATGATATTCCCTTTATTTTCATTTCAAGACACTTGAATTCTGTTAGGCTTCGAACTCCATTGTTTTCCTCTCTTCAGGGCTGCTAAGGTGGGTATATTTATAGGTAGTCCTTATGTCCATGTCTGTGCTGTAATTTTTAATTAGATAGGCAGCCAGAACATTAACTAAATATCTCCTAATGTATTAATGAAACAACAACAACAAAAAAAACCTCATACTTGTCCATTGCTCTTCTAAAATGTGTTTCTTCCCATAGTGCTTGTATGTTGCAGATCAGCTTTTACTCTTGTCTGTCTTGCTTCTCTAGTAGTTTAAACAGAAATGAAATATGCCAGATAAAAGCTTCTATGATAATGAGGAAAGTTAAACTAGGTAACTGTATAAGTTACTATTTTTATGTAGTACATTGAGGCCACAGAGCTGGCCACATGATTGGTTTGTCATGGGCCAGGTTCTGGAAGAATTGAGAGCATCTTACTTCAGAGAAAGGAATGCCTTATAAATTTGTGTTGCTTAAAGATGATGTCTGTGGATGTGGTCCTGAGCTTCCTATCTTGCTTGTTAGTACCACACGAGCAGTGTTGTCCTTAGTTACTGTACAACAAACTTGTGCTTTCTTACAGTAGCTTGCAGTGACTCTCTTATTTTCAATCATGTCTTGCTAATGAAGGTAATGTCTTTGCTCAAATCTGTTCTTGTAGATACAGTTGCTAAAACAAGATCTCTGCTGTCTGTTATATTGTCTTTTTATTTCATAGTTCTGCATCTTCTCATCATCTTTCTTCTCCCTCTGTCCTCATGCTTTCCAAGACTGTTACCTGAATTCTTCACTTGTTTGCTTTCTCAGTGGACAAGAAATTTCTTTTTACACTTGTCATGTTAAATGGAATGTGCATGTTTTTCTGTCCATGGAGAAATTTCCTTTCTTTGTAGGAAGACTGGATTTTTGATGAGTCACTAGTCCTTTGGATTGAGGTTTATTATTGCTGACTATATTCAATAACTGGAACATGTTTCTTTATATGGTTACTAAAACTGAGAAATCTATATGCCGGCTTCACAAAATCTTTGCCAAGTGAGACTTTTTCAAGGGTCATTTCCTGTTAGTCTAACCACTGATTACTAAGAGGCCTTACTTTGGGGGGTTCATTTTATTCCTACTCCCTCACCCCTTGAGCTTCAAGTAGTCTAGGTCTTAATAAGGCTTTTGATTCTCAAATATTTTTAGATGTAGGTATCTTTTACAAGTATAGCAGTCCATCAATTCTGGCTTTAACTACAGGATCCCCTTAAACAAATTTTAACAAAAAGAGGTGTAAGAGCAGTTAGAGCTTTTTCTTACTTAAGTGACTAGTGACTATCGCCAAAAAGGGTAGGAAGAAGACAACATAGTTATAGTAAGTAACACAGAAGTATTTTTAGTAATTTCTTCTGGGACTCCCGTGGCAGTTTTTACATTAGGCTCCATATCAGGTATGCATATGTTCTAAATTAAATATATGCAAATAAATGTTGAAAGGACATTATCTTTCATACTTTCTGTTCTGAGGAGGAAAAATCCTAAGCCTTTTTCTGTACATAATTTTAGTTTGTAACTAGAGGGTTCTGAAAACACTAAAAATGAAAACAAAGACCCAGCTAAAAATGTTACTGTAAAGGGGAACTATTGGGAAAAAATGGTGAGCTGGCTGCTTACTGTGAGAACTCCAGTACTTTGGGGAAATCTGATTTGCCTTCCCAAAGAAAGATGTTCTGGAACTGTCAGAAGCTCCTCATTTCACAGATGCTAGACTCTGGTAACTTTTATGGATTGTGATGAGCGATTCTATGTATGAATTTGATGCTCTGATGAAAGGCTTGAGCATGTTTGAGAGAGTGCAGATTGGGACCTACAATCTTATGCCATTAGTCCAGTGAAATTATTCTGAGCTAAGCTAAACTGCAGATGTGTGCAGGTGTGGATAGTACTGCCATCTCTGCTGTCTCTTAAACACTTGCTCTTATTTTCAAGTGCAATAGCTATTCTATCTGTGATTTTTCTACTTTGTGTGAACTATATAAGATAAGGGAAGGCTTTCACTGATGTTCCAAGAGCTGTAAAAAAGGAAGTTTGTCCATCTAAATTAAAGGAAAGTTCCAGGCACTGCCTGTCCTGGTTTACTCATGATCACTGATGTGGTATTGTCCTATTATGGTTAAATGCTCTCACTTTCTTAGTATGAAAACAACATCTGACAAATATAACAATACCAGACATATTTGTATGTGAGAGTAATGCAGATGAAATTCAGGTGGGTAAAAGATTCTACATACCCCTACAGTAAAACAACAAAGGGACAATTTCAGCACATGGAAATTTGCTCACCCTGCTAAGAAACAGTTTCACCTGTTGTGGAATGGACACCTTTTGGTCTCTGGAGCAAGTGATTCTGCTTCTGATACACATACGCATAGAGAACGAGAAAAGCTCATACTTGGATACACAGTCTCAGCAAAGGAATATGTCTGTAGAAGGTAACGCAGTGAGTGTATGTGCTGTTCTGTTTACACAGAGTAAAGGTGGATTTAAATTAAAACAAGCATGCTTGTATCCCCTTGCTAATTTCATCATAAAGCATCAACCTACAGAATGTTCTGTTTTCTTGTCAGAGTAAAATATTAGTGTTTGTACAGAGATGCTTTTCTTATAAAAATGTACTTTGAAGAGACTGGGGGTAGTGAGAACTGAAGTCAGATATGCAGATTGGTTTAGCTTTTATTTATTTCCCTTTTCCTGTTGGCTACAGTTCTGCATCAGTCATTTATCATGGAATGAAGTCGTGAGTGCCACCCTGGGGTTGGGGTTAAAATAGGGGAGAGTTTGGAGGAGAGGAATTAATATAAATTTGTAAGGTGTTGCTTGCATAAATAACAGAAAACAATAGTATTTATACCATCTTACAGTACATATGTGTTGTTACCTAGAACAATACATACAGTAACACTGTGATACAGACAGCTGCATTCCACTATACGTAGCTGACTTGTTCTTCTGTTTTATCAACTTCATTCTCTGTGAGCAGCAATGTATCCAGCAGAATGGCTGATGATGCTTGGATGGGTGAGCTCCTCAGCCTCATCGGGCTCTGATATATAATGGGGTTAATCCCATTTCTCATCCCATGCATGACAAAGAACTTGGAATTTTCTGTCACAGAGCTTCTGAAAGAGATGCTGCTGGAACGTTTTCTAAGGGCCTTGATAGGCTTTGTGGTCCGATAGTTGCAAGTGATATACCTGCTGAAAGCCTCCCTAAATGTTTTGTTGAATAGTGTATAGACAAGAGGGTTCACTCCTGAGGATACATATCCTATCCAAACAAATATCTCCATAAGCTTTTGAAAAATCTCTTGGTTGCAGGAGTTGCACAGAACTGAACTTATGTTTGTTATGAAGAATGGGCACCACATCAACAAGAAAAGAAAAAATACAATCCCCAGAACTTTTGACGCCCTTTGTTCATTGGTTATTGTTTGCATGGACTTCCTCCCTATTGTGGATGTTCTGCAGATTGGCATGTCATTGGACAAAGTCTTGTCTTTTCTGGAGCTGTTTAGCATGGCCACCTTTTCTGGTGAGGAGGCAGATGTTGTGTCACGCTGAAATACTGTGGACACTGTTGACCATGTGAAACGGTGAGGTGGCTTGTTGATCAAGTAGGCCTTCTTGCGTAGCACTTGGATTGTCAGAAAATAAGTGACTATCATGATAGCGAGGGGAATGAAGAATGAAGCCACTGATCCGTACAGAATGAAGTCATGAAAACGATCAGGCATCAGGGCACATGTGATGTTTGTAGAGTTGCCATTTCCATCTTCAATGCCTCTGATAGGGACTGGAATAGCAATTCCTGCAGGAGAAGAACAAAGTACTTCAGCATGTGGTAATCGCTTGCCATCTTTTTGGGGCCTGAAGCCTCAGGGTCTCTAAAGAAAGGTAGTTCCTGAGCTCTGGAGCTGGCACAGAGTGACAGAGAACTGAGAGCATCATGTGTGTAGTTGGGCAAATAGTACTCTTTAAGACTTGGCAACCTCAGCTATAACAGAGTGCCTTTTCTAAGGAGATTGGGCCTAACCTTTACTGATTGAGGAAGCAGTATAAAGTTGCCAACTTCTCAAGTGTAAAAAACATTAATTGTTTTGACTGTAGTTGTTAGAATTAGTATGGCTTTTCCTCCAGTGAAATGTGTTTCCCTAATGCCACCTGCTTCCACCCCCTTTCCCCTGGGGTAACCTTTGCAGTTTTTGAAGGGCAGTTTGATAAACACATGAATCTTGTCTTTGCTTCTTATCTTAACCCCATCAAGTTACTGGACACAGCTGATTTTTTTTTATTTTTTTTTCACCCTGCCTTGACTCTTTCATATGTACAAGTAGTTAAATAGTTGCCAGAATTATGCAGGGTGTGTTTCAGATGGATTTGTTGTTTAAAGTCTCTTGCATATTTAAGAGTGTTTAAACGAGACCAGATAGTTCTGTAATTCACCACTCTTAAAAAAATATAAAAAAAGTTATCAGTCCTGTCTTTTAAATGAATTTTTTATAACCACTAAATTGCAGTCAGCACTTTGTTTGCCAGCAGTCTGACATTGCAACAAAAACAACAGCTTCCTTACTGCCCGGTGAAGGTTATTGTGCTATGTTTCCTGATACTGCTTAATGAGATGTAGGCATTTACTGTATTCCTCTGCTACTCTGCTTACTAAAGTTGGTTGAAGGCAGCAAGAGCAAAAAAAAACTCTTCAGCCACTTGATCCCTTTCTTAATAAGAGGCACACCTTCAGATACAGCAAAGATTTAAAGTGAGAATTGAGCCAAATTAACCTTTGATTTGGAGAACCCTGGCTCAGCTGCAGAATGCTTTTGTGTCAGATAAAAAGCAAATGGAAAAGTACAGCACTGATTACTAACAACAAACCAGGCATTAAAAGGTCAATTTGTAAGTGTCTTGTCATGCTAACAGGTTTTTGATTGGTTGGTTGTTTTTTTTTTTTAATGAAAAAATAAAGATAGCATCTTTTCTCCTATCATCACGGTTCTTCCTGAATTTTTTTTTAAGTTAGACTTTTTGGGTTTAGGCATGTATACCTTGGCCAAGATGGTGGATGTATCCATTCTACCATGAATCATTTGCTTTAGCAACACAGAATAATTCTATTCTTTCTCTTGCACACAGAGCATACAGCACTGTGCCTATGGCTGCCTGCAGTGTACATTAGGTTATGTGAATTAAATGTTTTCACTTCCTTAGCTCATTTAACAGATTTTTTTTTTTTTATTTTCAGTCCGTCAAGGCAGGTGCACATCACAGAGGTGCTAATTTAAAAGTTTATTCATTGGCTTCCTTTATATAAAACTCTTCAGGGTGTGTTTGGTTTTGGGATTTTTGGTGTTTTTTTTTTTTTTTTTTTGCTTAGAAGTTAGCCTTTCTATATGCTGTATTGCCAGTGCATCTCAGTCTTCAATGTGAACGTTACCAGCCACTCATTTATCTTTCAGTCTTTGATATAAGTAATTAGCCTTTTTTTACTTGCTTCATGGGAAAATTGTGAAGTACAGATTTTAGCAGCATCTACTCAAGTCTTTAAACTGTGTTTGGGACAGAATATACTACCACAGGAACATAGACGCTTGCTTTCCCAGAAGACATACTGTGCATGCAGTTATTGTCTTCTGATCTTTGGACTTTTAAGACCATGAAGAAAAGGTACGATTGAGTAGGGTAAGCCTGATAAGGAGTGGTGGTTGAGGCAAATTCTTGTGGTGTAGCTATGCACGATCTAAGAGGTGGACTTAGGCCAGCCCAGATGTTAGGGTCTGCTAATCAATAGTACTTGGCCAGAGTTTCCATTTTGACCAGCAGTCACCCATTGTTTTGGATGTGAAAAGCTTTTGCATTCCTTTTCCAGTTCCAAGTCTCACCTATTGAAATGAGCCAAACCACGACGATTTTGATGACTGTTGTAGCCCATGAATTGTACTGACTAGCCTGGATTGGCTTTTTAATTGCAATATAGCGGTCAAGTGAGATGGCACAGAGGTGCATGATGGAAGCTGTGGAAAAGAGGACGTCAAGGAACAGCCAGATAGGACACAAGGCAGTTGGTAAAGGCCAGGCGTTGTCTGAAAGAAAACAGAAAACTCATTAGAATCTAAGTTTTTCGAGAGTTTTCAGTGTGTGGTTTTCCCTTGGCTGTTAGTTCTTTTGAGAAGTTCACAATACTACAGGAGATGAGCTTTGCCACTGCCTCAGCTGGATTCTGTCTTACGTTTTAGTTAGCTCCTAACTGGCATGATTGCTGCCATCATATTAATCAGGCTGCTGGTATATTAAGCCTTTTCCTGTCTTTTGTCCTTTTTAGATCATAAGGTATTTGTGGCAAGGACTTTGGATAAAAAAGTTTTTAAAAAGTGGGTTATGACTGTGCTTGGTCCTTGTGCCCTGCTGTTATTATTTTCAGCTATGTCTCTTTGATAGTCTTATGATTCAGGGTTGTATTAGATGGAGGAGGTAATGGGTCATAACCAGCGCATTACTCAGTCATTGTAGAAACTTGATTGAATCTTAGTTGGTGATCTTGGAGAATTTAGTTCACATAGTTTTAAAATGAGTTTGCTGTGTCCCTTGGCCAGCTGCAGTTGAGCACTAATGTCGCAAAGCAGGGCTATTCTGTCCCAGTAATGATTTTATAAAAACTGAAGGGCTTTCTTGTGCATCTTCCCCCTCCCCCTTGCCAAAGTGATGGCTTGGATTTTCAGTATGGCATACTGCTTCTTATAGTAGTTATCTGTCTTTAATGTTACTCTATAGTGAACCTAGCATCTGTCAAATGCATTGTGGTTTTGTAGTGTTAAACTTTTCAAAAAGCTTGTAGTTTTGGGAGCTGGGTCTCCCCTACCAAAGTTTACAATACCAAACCAAGTGAACTGTAATGAAACTCTGGTTGGGTTTTTTTTTAACGGGTTTATATTAATTCACAAGCAGTTTTCATTGCAGTCCAGTGCTAGCAGTGTTCAGTTTGAGATGCACATTAGTGTTGTGTGTCTGTAAGAATGTCCTGTAGTCCTAGGGAAGAAAGTATGAACATAGAAGGTTTTTGTGTTTCTAATGGTAGAAGTTGATGTACTATATACTCCTTCCTGTTAAAATTCAGCTGTACTCCATCAGTAGGTACAGTAATAATATTGCCAGAGAAATCAGTTCTTACTTGAATGATGCTTAAAGGACAAATAAAAAACAGAACCCCAAACCAAAAAAACAACCAACATTTCTAGCTAATCTGATTGTTTTTAATCTTGCTCTGAATAAATAGATCTGCAGTGCTGAGAGTGCGAAACGAGCTGGACTGTTTAATGCTCAGTCTTATCAATGTGGTAATGTTGCAGTAGTTTGAAATAAAACATGGTGTAACTGATAGGTGAAAATTATAATGGTGCTGCCTTGACTTGAATTAAAAACTTCATAGAATGGAAAATTTTATGAAGTCAGACATAGCACATGCTTGTCTGCATTCTTCCCTATGTTGGGAAGCCTCGCCTGTAAAAACAAAGAAAATGGATGGATGGAGCCCTGAACCAAACCTCATCCACCCCCAAAGCAGGGGAGGATGGCATAAGCAGTGAGGCAGAAGGGAAAGAGGCATTCTGTATTCAAAGCATTAACCAGTAAATTTTAGTTCTAGCTGCATATTTCCCAAAATAGCTATCATGGTTGAAATTGTGCTTCAAAAAATTGTTGTGTCAGACAGGTAGGAGGAAGTTGTAATTAGTATATTATGAAACCCCTACTCGTATTTAATCATATGGCAGGATAACAGCTGGATTTCAAATAAGCAGGCAGTATTTCTGTTGGAGAGTACTTACATGCTGCTCCCGGGATTATAACTGCTTTGCTTCTTGAATTGCAGTGATAAATTCTTCTTTTTTTAAATTTTTTTCCCATGTAAACAGCAATCTGGTGCAAAGCAGCCTTGTATGTTTTTATGAGTTTTAAGAGCTTTCATTAGTTGCTAAGTGCAACTGAAGAGAGTTTTGTCTTTATTTTTTTGTATTGTTTTGAACAGGGTGCAGAAGGTGGTAGATTATCACATTCATGATTATAGCATTCTGTACTATTATGCTTGTGTCTGTGATCATGTTTTTTCTCCAAACAAAATCAAAGTAGACTTTAAATGCAGTAGCTAATAAGAATTGAAGAATACAGTTATTATTTCAACTAAATGTTGTGAAACTGGTACCTTAAAATCCAGAAAGCCACATAGTTATTTAGGTTTCATACTGTGGTGTATTTTGCTTTTACTTATTTTGATTTTACACAGGTTGGTTAAACCTGTGTTAGCTCTGTGCCTAGTGTTTGAGGGACTGCTCTGGGCTGAGATTTTGTGCTTTCCTGGCAATAGTGGTATCACTGTTGGCCTATTCTGTTACTTTGGTAGTTAGAATATTGATTTCCCCTCTCAGAACTCAAAGCATGTCTGACCCTTGAACATGATGATGACCTGCTTGTTTGTTGTCTTGCTTTATAATTCAGATGGAAGGTAAAGTGAGTATGTCCTGCTAGGTGGCAATAGAAAGCCATTAGCAGGTCATGCCTAGTTTGGATAGTTAGAAATTCTGATTCTCCTAGTATAGATCCACACTGTTGGAGCAGACCAGAGCATTTACTGGGCTGAGATTCTCCACCTTTTTCTTTCAGAATTGAAATGCTGATTTAAGCAAGCTAGTGGGTTGGATTTGGGGTTTTTTTAGTAAATTTTTTTAAATGCCATGGTTACCTGACAAATGTGCCTGGCTGAAAGCTTGTCTGGTTTCTCCAGCTGTCATGTAGTGTAAGATAGAAAAATATTCCTCCTTCCTACAAACGTTGCCTCATATCCTCACAGGGCTCTATGATCTTTAATGTCCCTTCCAACCCAACCATTCTGTGATTTTGTTATAGGCTGCTGAAGCATGTTCCCTCTATCGGATTTTGTTGCTGTTAGATAATGATGCTTTTACTGAAATTGGATATTTTTAATCACTAGCTGACTTAAGCCTAGGCTTCAGTCTTCAGACTGGGGGGTGTGTGTCTGCATCATGCATGTGTGGTGTTCATCCTCGGGTCAGTATTCTGCGTTGTGGACTGCGCAGGCCTGGTGTTTCCAGGCTGTTGTCTTGCTTCACCCCTGTGGCTGCCTGCCTTTGCTTCTCTGTTACCATTACATTTTCAACAGTTGTTCACGGTCATGTAGTTTTTTAAATTTAGCTGAAGTGGGTTGGTTTTTTTTTGGTTTTTTTTTTTTGGTTTTTTTTAGTTGCTTTGTGACAAGCCAATCTTTATTTTCTTAGTTATCTTTAGATTTGGGATTTTGAAAAGTAGCTCTCAATAAGGAAGTTTTCTCTGGTAGTTTGCACAAGCAAGAAGGGAAGATTTGCTATGGTTCATCATCAGTAATGGGTGAAGATTAAGACGATGATTGCATGTGATAGATTTTAAAAATGATGGTTTGCAACCTAGGATGATCAGCATCACCTCCTGATTTTTAAGTGGATAAACATCAGGAATATTTTATATTTTAAAAATTTCTATTTTAAAGTATGGTACATGCACTGTGTCCAAGGAACCCATTGCCTACCAAGCTGTGGTCAACAGACTTCTTCCTGCTGCAGGCTTTGCAAATGAGAGGGTTTCTCCAATTTATTTGCTATTTTTGCTATGCAATCAGTAGCAACATTTTTTGTTTTCTTTAGTAGTTCTCAGTGTTAGAATTGTAGGTAACTCTTGAAAGCTAGGTTTCAGAGGATGCAGTTATTTCTTAACATGCCCTCTTTTTTTGGAAGAAATGAGAATTTAGCAAGCAATAAAAGCAGTGGACTGTTTGTGTATCCTGACAGTCACACTCCTAAATGAAAATTGCAGTGCATATTTGTACCAGAGTACATTTTGGTCACTCTACTGAAAATAAATATTCTGCTCATGGTATGATACCTGTGAGTGTGAGTTACAGGTTTGTGTATTTATCTTTAAAAGGGGCAGCTCTTTATTACAGTCTGCCTATTTCTGAAGATTTTTCTGAAGCGTACCATGAGGGCATGGAGCCAATATCTGCAGTAAGCTCTGAATTTGAACACGTTGTGCTTAGTTTTAACAGTCAAGATCATTTAATATGACTGCACTTTGGTTCACACCTTTTCCCTCAAATATTCTCCACATAATTAGATATCAGTCCCAAATCAGAAGCATAATACTTGTATTCTGTATCTAGAAGCTGCATCCAGCTATTTCCTTATTATGGAGACATTCCTGTGTGGAAGTGCCAGGAGTTTGCTCTCTGGGTATCAGTGATTTTTTTTTTTACATTCAAGTGGTTAGCCGGCTAATGTAGCTTCAAGATTTAGACTTGTTATGTATTTAAATGTCTGTTCTAGCTTCATTCCAGTAAATCCTCATGTTTTGCTCATGCTTTGAACTTCTATAAACACCTCAGCATCTTCTCCCAGTCAGTGAAGAAGCAAAGCAGTTTCTTTGGTTGGCTGCCAAAAAGAGACTTGTATGCAAGAAATTTCAGTTTTAACCACTGCTCTGTGAAAGGCTGGTTGCAGTCTTAGTTATAACTAATTTTGCTACTCTCCAGTAAATTTCCTGCAAGATGAAAGATACCTTTGTTTTACATTTAAATTAAGATTCCTAGCATGTTTTAAACTGTTGTAACCAGGGTTTAGCATGGGATTAATTGAGAGATTAAGGAGCAATAGCCCCTTTATAAAGTTAAAAAGAAAAGATTCAGTAGTCTAGCAAAAAATAAAATAAGTTTTAAAAATCCAAAAATAAGTTTTAAAAATCCAAACCAAAAACCTCCCCACCACCACCAAATCTGGAACTTGCCTTCTCTTTGTATTGATTGCTACTCCAATACTAGTACTTTTTATAGTTAGTCATTTTATTATTAATGAGGCCTTTGGCAGGAACTAAGCAGTAACACTATCAGTGTGTATGTCTGTACATATCTGTTTCTTGCCTCCACACACACATACACATACATGACATACCAAGGTTTTCTGTAAGTGACTGGGTTTTTTTCAAGTTATAAATCACTGTCCTGGTCATGTATGTCAATTTTTCCTTTTAGAAACTTGCTTGAAAAAAGACTGTTTTTTTTTTATTTCAACATTGAATTCTGACCTCCACTTCATACTTCTGTCATTTAGTTGAATAATCACATTTGTTAATAAAGTTATACCAGTCTTCTGCAGCAAACAAAAGCCTTTCTGAAATAAAGTTTCTTATTGTGTTTTTGTTACTTGGGTAACTCTAGAGATCCAGAATATTAAAAATGAACTGCTGCAGCCTTTCATTTTTTAGAGTCCAGTGGTATCTATACCTTAAAGATAATTGTGTAAATCCCTAAGTTTATTAAAAAAAAGTCTAGTTGATTTTTTTCTTTAGTTGTATGGTATGAAAATAGACCACTGAAAATGTATTCTTAAAGGAAGTTTAGGAGTAAAAGAGAGAGACTTTCCCATGGAGCTGCCTCTGGTTAGTTGTCAGAAGCAATATCTGAAATAAAGCTGGACATGAGAGAATATGAAAAGTCATGCTTGTTCTGTAATGACTAACCAGAGAGAAAATGTCACAGATGATGTATGCTCATATTAAAAAAATACTTACTTTATTCCATATGAGCCAGACTCGGTGGTAAATCTAAGCCTGAAATGTTAGGTTCACGGATTGAAGCTTCCTTGGCTTGACAGATAAGTTAATTCTTTGGGATGCTTTATGAGCTTGCCACTTTCCCCAGGGTGGGAGAAAATCGATTTACCTGCAAGTGGTACTGGTAAAGTTTGTTGTCACTGTTGCTGCCAGGAGCCATCTCTAACTGCTCATGGAGCTTTGAGTCAATACTAAGGTAAAATCAGGTGCCTGACTCATAAAAAGTTCAAAACCTGTTCAGTGTACTGAACAGATACCTAGTTTTCATTTAGCATTTTTTTTAAGAGAAAACTGCCTGCAATTGGTGTAATATTGAATAGAACAGATGCCAAGATTGTGCTGATGTTGCTAAAAATAATATTACACTGTTCACAATGTGATCTCCCATGTCTAGCTCCAATTTAGCATCAATTGTAAGTCTCAGGTGATTCTTGAATTGTTTGTTTCAAAGGAAAAAATATCCAGAGTGGCTATACTTGCCGTAAAGACATTAAACTATATGAAGTTGGGCAGAAGATTAGCAGCCCTCATTCAAGGGATTTTAAAAATGGTAATGGTGGAAAGCAAATAGTTTTTCTGTTTAAATTAGACCTCCCCAAACTGTACCCCATATGCTATCCTGATGAAATAAACATGCTGTACTTACCAAATAAGATCATGAGAAGGGCAATCGGCATCACAAATAGACCCACAAGCAAATCTGCCACTGCCAAGGACGTCAAAAAGTAGTTGGTAGCATATTGTAACTTCTTCTCTAGAGACACTGCCAGTATGACGAGTATGTTCCCCCCAATTGTAGGGATTATCACCAGGAGGATCAGTAAAGCTGCCCAGCGCACTTTGTTTCCTTGTTCCTCACTTGGGTAGTCCTGCTTGGGTTCTCCCGTTACTGAGAGAGGCGACAAAGATTCATTGCCAGCTCCAGACCCGTTCAGGAAATGTGAAGGATAGGACATTTTTGTGTCCAGCAGAACGTATTCAGGAGCTGTATTTTGCAAAGGAATTGCATCCGGTGTAGGAGTTCACTGTTCCTCTCTGGTCCGGGATGGTCCTGCAGAAAGGCCAGCATGGTCAGTATGGTAAACTAGTCATCTGCTGTTTTGAGATACTGTAACCATCTCTGAGCTCGTTTCCAACTTTTTTATCATGTGCCTTGCTAGGTGCAATTAAGTCTTAAAAATGAAAGTCTTGTTTTATGTCCATCTCTGCTTGGCAGGGTTCAGTGGTCTGGTCTCCCAGGTTCAGGTTTCGGATTATAGGAGAAAATTCAGTAGCTGTGAAAAGCAAGCAGTCCATTAGCTACTCCCCCTCTTTTCTTTCCTTTCTACAGCAGTAAAAAGTAATAGATTAATTTGGATGCCAAATGGTTCCCTTTAGGTACAGTGCATGTAGATCTGCTCTTTGTAAGTACAAACTGATTCGAAGGCAGATGCTCACATTGTGTATATGCAACTCCTCCTCTCCCAAGTGTCTACTCTCCAGCAGCGTGTGCGTAGGCAGACGGCAATTCCCATATTTCCCCTTATTAAGAATCCTGTTTCTCCACAGAGGGTCACCTCAAAAATATCTTCAGAAATTATGTATGAGGTTTCCATTTTAATCTTTATGGTTCCTGATTTATCAGATGAGGGTCAGGAAGCTGTAGATAGTAAAACACTGGTGACAGTCTCAAGGGGACCGTGAAGATTTATGAAACTGAGACATCTAAATTTACCCATTACTTGAAGGGGGGAAGTGAGTAAACCACTTGTTTTTGTAATCTGAGCAGGGCTTTTATTAAGTACAACCTTTTCTCTCCCTCTCTCTGTCCCTCAACTCTGCTGAAGAGTTTAACAGCTTTCACGGTGTTAAGCTGAACAAATGCTCAGTTACCGAGAAGATGTCATGTGCTGCAATTTTCAGGTGAAGAAAGCCTTACCTCTTTCTTTTGCATTTTAGTAGAGTTCACTTTGTATCCAGGAAGATCCTTTGTAATCCTTTTCATCACCTGGTGGATTTTAAGATGAGATTTTTCATTACTTTCTGGAAAGCAAGTTGTTGATTTGGTTTTGTTTTTTATAATTTTTCTAAAACTTGTCTTTTTTGTGTACTTTTCATTGGCACTTGTTTCTTCTGGTACCAAGATGAAGAATTTGTATTTTGGGAAAACGGTATTTCTTATCCAGGTATTTTCTCCAGCTCTTGAATGGAGAAGAATAATAAATCTTGCCACATTTAAAAAAGATAGAAATAAGGTTGTGTTCTTTTTTTTTTGCTGTCCTTTCTCTTCCATCATTTGGACGATTTTACTTAAGTGATTAGCAGAGTCTGTGCGCAGTTTTCTCTTCTCATTAGCGAAGCTCCCAGTCTGCTGCTACCCTTGTTTGCTGATTGACTCATTTCAGTGTTTTCAGCTCCAGTGCTTGAAAAGCAGGCAAGTAAATGGGGGGGGGGGGGGTTGGCTGGAAAGCAGCCAGAGAGGGTTAATTGATTCAACGCTCCAGTACTGTAATGTGTGCTCCTTGTAGCTGCATCAGGATGTGCAGATCTTGTAAATGACCCTTCATGATACAATATTGTAGCTGTATGCACCATAGCGTGTGTATGCCTGCGCACACGCTTGCTCTTGCTCTCTCTCTGGACGGAAATAAGATTAACCCTAAACTGTTCTGCTGCCTTGTAAAGGCTCCAATTTTTTTCTTGGCTAATTTAATAAAAGGATTGTCTACCACACTTTTTTAACAGTGTGCACTTTTACTTTAAATATTTCTTCATGCAGCTGCATTTTATTATGATGAGCGTTCTCTTTTGTTACCTTCCAACTTTGTCAGATGTATGTATGGTCTCTAACAAGATCTTGTAGTTCTGCATTAAAATGGAAATAAAGTTCACTTCCAAGGACATTAGCTGGATAAGTGTGTAACAGAGACCTTGAGCTTAGGGCCAGAAGAGTCCATGAGATCATGGACTGACCCCCTGTATGTCACTGGCCATTACATTCCATGAATTGCTGGTGCTTACCACACTTGAGCTGGGAATCGGGTCCTCAATGAAGTGTGAATCAATTTATATTTGTTAATTAAAAAAAAAAAAATCAAACCAAAGAACAAATAAAAAACCCTGAAACACAAACATTCATATCTTTATAAGACAGCTACTTTGTGGCCAAAGAGGGAAAGCTGCTGCCAGTAATTAATAGAAAAAGTATGTTCAGATACAATAGAATTTCCAGCAAAGTAGTTTTCATTTGTTCCTTATTTTTCCTTTCCTTTGGTAAGATTCCATGTTGTATTCATTTGCAGTTGACTTTTGATATCTTTATTCTTCAGAAAAGTAAATATTAGGAAATAAAGTTTAATCCAGCTCTGGTGTTTCTGTTTCTTTATCTGACCCACCTCCCCATTGTCACCCCTGACAGTACTGAGAATAGAGCACATGAGAACATACAAAAAGCAGAAATCAAGACAGGACAATACTGTTTTGGGCCAATGAGCATTTGGATTCAGATTTCCTAAAGCTCAACTATGTCTAATCAACTTCTGATTTATAAAATAAATCTTGAAGGCTCTTCTGGCAATAATCTAGGTGTACTTTAAGTCTTTACCAAAATTTCCATTGGATTAAACAGTGTTCACTCTTTCTGACTGTATAGATGAAGGTTGTTTTCCTTCATCATTAACGCTGTTTCTTTTCCCTTGTTGAAAGGTGGCTGGAATTATTACCACTTTCTGGAGATGGAGCTATTGTCAATATGGCAGCATCATAAATGGGAAAAAAATGTTCTGAAGTAAAACCACTGAAGTATAGTAAAAGACAGATTAATCCTTTAACTTCAGTGGTTTACTTGTGGGTATGTGTCACATTCAGATCTTCATGTCACATCTCTGAATTTAAAGAACAGAATTAAAACTTCTGAGGAAAAAAATAGGCAGTGCCTCTGTCAGAACTATCTGCTACTCATCAGCATCAGTCACTCATGCAAGCCTGTGTTGGAGCTGAAGCATTGTTTTTGAAAGAGGTTTTGTAGGGGGGTTTTAATGTTTTTTATTTTTATTTTTTCACAGCATGATAGACACTATCTCTTAATCACTTCAGTGTGGGGCAATTATCAGAGTTCTAGATGTGTAATTTTGTTGACGTGAGTTCTGTATTAGCTGTTTATAAATCTTCACAGATCTTGCCATCTGAGAAGCATCACTGTCAGCTATTGCAGTAGAGAGTTGTTTCGGTCAAAATGAAAATCAAATGTTCCCCCTTCCGGAATGCTGCAGTGGATGTTACAATGTCATTTATATGACAAAATAATACCTTTAGTCGCTAAAATGACTAACTCTGATAAATTGGGAAGGGGGAGATGCCTTGATGAAGCACCAGCCAAAGGGTGTACTGTTGCCTGTAGATTGCTCTGATAAAAGCTGTATAAATACATTCATATCTAATTGAAAATAATCTTTTTTCTTTTTTTAATACAGATGAAAAGAGTTTTCTTAGAAACTTGGAGAGGAAGGTGATACAGGTTTAGTTGCATGTAGGCTTGCATGGCATATGTACCTGCTTGGGTATTTTTTTTCACTTCACATGACTAGAAAACTTATTTACCTTTTGTGATGTTTTTTGAACTTTCTCAGGTTTTAATCATTTCTAAGAAACACCTCCTCCCTTATATCTATCACAGATCTGCAGCAGGTTCTTTACTTCCTGCTTCTGGCCAGGCTTTTTGTTCAAGTATCTGTCCTGCCCCCATATTCAGCTCTTCTCCTGTGATAATGATAAACCTTAAATCATGCTAGACCCCACTCCTGGTCCACTGTAACCAGAATATTTGAACCACGCATAGATATTATTTTTTCCCCAGCCCTTGCTGTTTTTTCTGCTTTCAAATTCCCAATACTGTTTTATTTGAATGGAGCCAGGTCTACATTGAATGTGAGCTGACACTGGTGACAGTACTGTTCAGTCAATGCGTATCCTTCAAGTTCACCTCTGCTGGTTGGCAGTACTCAGATTCATGCTCCCAACAGCAGGAGGCCTCCTAGGAGTTCTCATTCTTTAGCAAGTCTAGCTTAGACAGCCAAGAGGTGGAAAAGTGAGGCTGTGTTGTACATGAGATATTTGCAGGAAATTCCTGGCATGGGAACAGCTCAGTCTTTTTGTTGAGAGGGAAAGAGATGGGGTTTACACCCAAGCTTAGTCTACACCAAAATATGTCAGTTTGATGCATTTTTATGTGCAGGTTTTCCATCTTTGTTTTCCCCGCTCTGCTACACACACCACTTTCAGAAATGACTGCAAATTGTGCAGTTAGGTATCTGCATTCCTCCTTTGTTAACTCATTCATAGATGAAATGAAACTTCTGTTAAGTTTGTGTTTTGTTTTGTTTTGTTTTTTATCTGTCACTGTACTACCAAAGCAACTTGTGGAAATAGTTGTGTACCAAATGATTAATTCATGACCAATAGTTTAGAAAGTCATAAATATTTAGAATCTTTTGAAATATGACTGGGGAGACTTAATGAGAATTTTAAAAGATATATTTGGCATTGTTCTTTAATTCTCTGACATTTCATTTTTCAATGACTTGTTAAGTCCTTAAATATTTAGATTAAAAAATCAGTGTATGTTAGTGATGCTTCGGATGCTTCCATTTTTAGTCTCAATCACAAGACCAGTATGATGGTTCATTTTCAGTATTTTGTTTATTTACTTATTGATGCTACCTTATATACATATACAGGGTTTCATGTTTAAATACTGCTGGAATAGAAAGAGAAATGGTAATAGTCCTCTATTGGACCTTCAATATGTGCAACTTACAGAGTTGGAGATAAACTGCACAAAGGTATTTGGATGTGATTCTAATGGGGCTGTGATCTAAGAAATCAAGTGGAATTATAAGTGCAGTTATAATTACCTTCAGAAAAACAAAACTGTTCAGGTTCCTTACAGGTATCTAATAATGCTGCTGTGAAAAATGTTTTGTGGTAAAAAGGATATACAATTTCAGGGTTCTCTGCAAAGTATGGAGAACCTCCCATGGTCCACATTATGGATTGAAAGGAAAACTGACCACATTCTGTGTCCATTTGATCACTTACCACTCTTGGCATCAGTGCTTAAGCAATAACATTTCCTTGCTCGCTTTATTGCTGAAAGCTTCACAAAATCCTACACACTGTTGCCAAAGGTTAGCCCATATAAATCCCAACCCACAATTAATAAAATTTGAAACAATCTTGTTCTTGTGTACTGAAGTTTTATTCCTATAGTAAGCATTTTTACAAGACTCTTGCTTCCTCAACCCACCGGAGTTTCTGCCTTCTAGTTCTTTATTACGTGGGAAGACACTTTCTGAGGAAAGTGGTGGGGCCCTGTTACGTAGCTTTAACTCCCAGAGTACAGAAGGCACCCTGTCAGAATACTCAACTGTTTTATGGGTATATTTGAGATAAAAGCATTTAAAAATAATGGCCACAAATAATTTAAACCTGGCTATGGATTCCTGAATCTATTAGTGTACATTAATCCTGATTTTATAATAAAAACTGTTTTGGAATGTCTGAGCCTGCAGACACGAGGATGTGTCCAAGTCAGTGATTCTATAAAAGCCGGTTTTCTGAACAGGAATTTAATGACTCATGCTTCAAAGTGCATAACCACATCTTTGCCAGAAAATATTTTTTCTCTTCTTTGGGTCGTAGTCTGCCTGTTTAACATTTGCTGAAGTAAAGCAAACACAAAGGTGTTAAAAATCTTTGTGCAAGAGCTGAAAGTTTTCTGTGCAGCTGAATGTTTGGGCTTATTTATTACAGGATTTGTGACTCCTGGTGTTCACATCAGCTCATTAGAAGAAAACCAGAACAATACAAAACACCCACCACATTGTCAGCATCCGAGATGTTATTTGAGCAAGAGGCTGACAGATAGTTTTAAATGTGTCTTAGTTTATAGTCTTCACTTCTGCTTGCTTGCAAGACAGAATTGTTCTGTTTCTCAGCTATTCCCCCTCACTATGTCATCACAGCTGCATCTTAGAGGCAGTAGTTTCTAGGAAATTTGTGTTTGTTCTTCTTTTATCTGTTGGAGTTCTTTTCTGCCTTTGTGCTCAGTTTTTTTTTTGTAAGTTGGTAGTGGTAGTAGATGAGATTCTTTTCCTAAAACATATAGGTGTTTTATGAAAACTCATGAAGAAACAGAGTGTTGGAAACAGGGGTGAGGGCAGAGATCTGGGTACTTGCTGCCATTACTGCTGGGGGGTTGAGTAACCTGAAAACTGTGTGCCTTTGGTTCTCTTTAGCAATTTGGTTGGAGGACTGGAGCGTGTGTGGTGCTGGCTATCTGCAATCAGCTGAAGCAGGGGAGAGGAATTTAAAGAGGAGTTTAGAACTCGTCAGAGGAGACTATGCGAAGAGATAATTTGAGTAGAAGTTAACTGGTTTTCTGTGTAAAGTAAAACTGAAGTACGAGTGTGTGTGAGCATGTCTTCTGTCCCTAGGCACAATGAAAGAAGAAAATTAAATAGATTATTGCTTAAGTTCTTCTTTGTTTCTGTTTTCTATGATTCAGGTATTCATTTAGGTAAAACCAGTACTGGGACATACTCTGTAATGAGTTTTCGACCTCTTGAGTTGTTGAGTGCTGTAATAGACACTTAATGATTCTACATGGTGCTGTAATTCCTGTGTACAACAGATACTGCTGCCACCCTCCAACCTCTGTCTTTCAGCATAGCAAACATAAGAAGGTGTTCTTGGCTTTCCTCTGTGTGTTTCAGTCTGAAATCAGTTTGTAGTCAAAGAAAATGGCTTGCAAGGCCGCTTTTAGGATTGTGAGTATGGCAATTAAAAGCTAGTCTGGGCTGCAACACACAGTGAGATGGAGGGGATAACCAGGTGATGTGCACTTTGAAAACAGATGTAATTATATCACTTGCAATTTGTAGTTTCTCATATTGCTTTTTCATGAGCATGTATTTGCCAGCCTCATTCCTGCATTGCCCTTGTGTTCATGGTGTCATGAGATTGGGTACATTTAACCGATTAGCTGTGCCAGAGTTCAGAATGCAGACTTGTCTCATGCAGAGATGCTTATTTTACGAACAATTTTGCTTTTGCTGCATTAGAAATGCTGAAATTGGTAGCGTACAATATTATAAAGTGGTTTGTGTGGCATCAAAATTAGTGGAGTTATAAATATGACTACAAAGACAGGAGGGAAATAAATATATTCACACCTGTAAATGAGTTCTGCCTGACTTCAGAAATACTCAGTATTCACAAGACTGTTTGCATTAGCGACATGTGCTTCTTGTTGTAGGAAATTAAGGGTTCCTTTCATCTCCCCCAGCACTGGGCTAGAAGTTTTGTTGCTGTAATGACCAAATAGCACACGAGTTCCCAGCTGGCAAGAATGAAGATCTCTTAAAAGGCAGCAACATCACAGCATGATATTGTAAGGAGGCAACAGTAGACATCACTGATAAACTGATCAGAAGTGTGTGTTGTACCAGTGTTTCTTCACATGCTTAGATTTATAGCAGTAGGTGGGGTGAGGAGGAGATAGCAAAAGCAGTGATTGTGGAAAGGATTTTGGGACTCATCAGCCTTGAAGGCTGGTCCAATACTGGAGTTGAGGTTTGTGTCTGCTGATGGGAGGTTTAGTACTGTGTGTCTCATTCAGTGTAAAATCTCTGCTAGTGGACTGTCTCACAACAGCATGATTTCTAGAGATAATGATCTCAGTCTCAATAGATACATCATTCTATTGGATTATCTTTTAAAGGCAGAAAACATGCACTCAAAAGGAAGACTTTAGTAGTGAGAGCTGTGTGTGGTATCTGCAGTGATAGAGAAGTTTATTCATTTGCACTTCCCTGTTCTCCTCTTAATCCATTTGTTCCACTCCACTGGTTTTGAGAAATGAAGAATACGTAGTGTGGAAGGACAATTTTAAATTTTCCAGTGTGAGCAGAGTGAAGTCTCCATATTTTGAAGAACAATAACTTTATTTTTCCCCCCTTTCTCTAGGACTCCTGAGCAGTGTCCGAGCGTGGTTTCTTTGCTGTCAGAGAGCTACAATCCCCATGTGCGTTATGGGGCTGCCATGGCTTTGGGTATCTGCTGTGCGGGCACTGGAAACAAGGTGAGGACTAGAAGCATCCATTGCCAATACTGTTTCTGCTCCCTCCTAACACATTTTTGTGTATATGTCACGTACACATGCAGATTTCTCACACATGTACACTGTTAGGCAGCTGGAGTAGAGCAGTACTTCTTTGAATTCTTTAACTGTCCTGGGTATAGAGATTCTTTTCCTGCTTCTACAGAATAGGTAAAGTAGAAGAATGTTTTTATACGTTATTGCCAGATTCTTGGAATTTTGTCTTCAAGACTTTCCTTAGAGTTTTTGTACTGTCAAGATACCACTGGGCTTTAAATGTATGTTCGGTACTTCAGAATCAATACTTCTTTGCCCTTGGAGTTGATCTTTTAGAGATTGCTTTACGGAGAGCAAGGGGGTCCCAGTGTCAGAAAAACAGCAGGTGTTTTGCATAATTTCTAGCTCCTTTATTCTGTCCTGTGACATGCAGTTCATGGAATATCCATGTAGTATTTGATAAATCTCATGCTCATCTGTATCATCCCTTCCTCAGCTAGTATTGAGCACTTGGTCTGTGGCTCTTGAAAGTGAGCATTCCCTAGCATGTCACTTGTGTTATGAAACGCACAGGATACTGACATGCTATGCCTGCCATCTTTAGTATCTAAATCATGCAGACTTGAAAGTAAATTGGAAGTGCTATTTTTTAATCCAGGTTGCTTTATTTTCATGTGGAAGGTGGAATCAAAGAGCCAATTATTTTTAACCTGCTGCATCTGACGAGTTCATTTAAGTGTAAATGCTTTTTAGTCGCACAAATAAGTCTGTTTTATTTCCAGACCCATTGTGTGATAAAGACATAAAACATCCGATTACATGCAGAAATGTCTTCCAGAGCTTATATTAGTACGTTTTGAAGGCCGAAGTGTATTCAACTTTGGAGATTGGAAAATTCAGCTTTTTGTCATAAAGAATGTTCCGTATGTAGTATTGAATACGTGCCAAAGAATGAATGAGTCACCTTCAGGTGGAGAAGCACAGTCTCCAAGATAGCTCAGCTGGCAAAAGCAGTCTAAGTGAAGGCATGATATTATTCTGGAATTGGTTCTTAGAAATAGTGTTTTGTGTGAAATCAGCTTCTCCTTAAAGGCCTGGCTCTGATAGAAGTAACACTGCGAGAGCTCTGTGGTGGGAGACTAATGCACTCAGCTCATTTGCTCATGTCCTCAGTTTAAGTATGGACAGGAGAGAGCTCCGTGAAAGGGATTGCCAAGTGATTCTCTCTGACAACTATAAATCAGAAGATCATATAACAGATTAAAAGAACTCTCTGAGCTTCTTAGGGTGGATGTCTGACTGTTATCTCTCCTGTTCCAAAGAGTATGTAACAGCTTGCTTCACACAGCATTTCAGAGCGCTTTTAGAAAGCCCCTGTTTTGCCACAGACCAAATTTATCTGTGCAGCCTATTGCTGTACAAACGACTATCTTAGTTTTATTCTGCTTAGATCTGAAAAGCATGATTGCTGAAGGCTGGCTGAGCCCACTAACAGCTTGCTGCTGTTGGAACTGGTGGTCTTGGTCCCTCCTGCCACCTTTTGTTCTGTCTCATGTTCAGCTCCCTGGTGAGCTGGTTCAGACACAAGCTCACAGAAAGCTGACCCAGATAGCAACAGCAAAAAAAGAGAACAGTTCTCCCTTGAATTATCAAGTTGGAAAACCTCACAGAGAGATGAGAAAAGGGCTGCAGCTAGTGCAGGGAAAGGGGAAGAGCTGGATAGCTGGAAGAAAACTGACGAAGGAGAAGGATCTCATTTTGATAACAGTGAGTTGAGATGAGCTCACTTGTCCAGAATAATGTGCACTGAGGACCTTGCATATTTAGAAATAGATTTGTGTCTGTAATAATTCTGTGTGTATTTAAGTCGTAGCTTGCAAAGTGGCAGAACTGTAAATGGAGATCAAAAAATGTGCCTACAGAGATGATTTAGTCAGAGGTGCCTGTAAATTCCCCATTCTGGTCTTGAGTACATCTGAGCAGCATTTATTACAAAGGACTCTCTTAAAGCTTTTCATAATCAGTGACTGAATTGAAAGGAATACTTATGGATAGATCACTATGGATCATGTTCCTGTTGTGTCTATCTGGGAAGTTACTGAATTTGAAGAAGTAGTAGAACATTTTGAAATATTTTAAAATCCTAGATTTACTATTTGAGGGCTCAGAGGCAGCCTACACATAGATTTGAAATGAATGCATTCATGTGATGCTGAAAGTTACAGGTTCTAACAATAAAGTGAATGGCCAAGAATTTGGGATCTGGGTTGTTTTACCATCTCATTTTCTAACCTCCAGCATGTTACTGATATCTCTGGTTCAGTTGTTCTTATGTAGAAAATGAAGGTAATGCTGATATATTTTGTTGGGAAGAATGGCAAAGAGAGTGTACGAATAATTTATGTGTCCTGTTTAAGGCATGTCAGTAGTTTTAATGTAAAGAATGCATCTGTTGCTTACAACAACTGTTGTTTATCTGTTGCCCTGTTTCTGCAGGTAGGTCTTGTATCATCCATCACTTGTTTTTGGTGGGATTTTTTCTTCCCGATTTTTAAAGTCCGCAGAAATAAAGTTTTCTGCTTCATTTACTAAGAACAGGCAAAATATATTAAAAATATATCTGATGGCATCAATCTCATAACCTTTCATTAGAGTACTGAATCCTGGGATACTGAAAAGAATAGTATTAATTTTGCAACTGCTTATTTCTTTATTTTTCTAGGAAGCAATTAATTTGCTTGAGCCAATGACAAATGATCCTGTGAACTATGTACGTCAAGGAGCTCTAATTGCATCTGCCCTTATCATGATCCAGCAGACTGAGATTACCTGCCCAAAGGTAGCGTGGCATACTCTTACATACCGGCTTGTTAGGTGGAAAAATGGTCTCAGGATGTGAATCTTCAGTGCTTTGCGCTCCGTGTAAGCATTGTCAAGAGAGTGCATGTGTCTTGTAAAGAGCCAGAGCTGAATTCACAGCAGGATGCTCCTGCATGGTGCAGAGCATGCACTTTTGAATGGGGGAGTGATGCATGCTTATCAAAACAAACTGCATTTTAACTGCACGTGTTACAAGAACAAATGCTGGTTTTTACAAGGTCTGAAAGCATCTTGTAATGATATGAAAGTGACCGTCATCCACCGACATGCACTGAGGCCTGTATGCTCATGATTTATGTGAACACGTTTACTTAGTAAAGAAATTGATTTTGATGACAGTAAACTTGGATGTGGTCACCAAGCCAGGAAGTCCTGTTATAATTATGTTTCTTTTGTAGCCATCAGGTGAAACAGTTTCTTCAGGCTCTTCAGGAGAAACAGTTTCTGCTGTCAGAACTGGCTTAGTGGCTTAATAGCAAATACTCTTAGTTTTTAATGGAGTTTTTCTTTCAGCTCAGAAAGCAAAAAGGTTTGCATATGCTGTGTTTAGCTTTTAAAAATAGATTGCCATGTGAATATATGACAGATGATGATATGCAAACATTTGTACAGACTAAAAGTACACATTAATAGAAGCTCTGGGATTCCACATTTCATAGGCTCTGATGAGTGCTGGGGCAGAGCAGTAGCTGGTACTTTGCTACTCATCTGTCATATGGGTTGCTTTTATTGATGTAATTTTAGAAACTGAACTGTGATAAAAACAGCCACTTTTTTACTGCATTTGGATGCAGAGAAAAAAAACTTTTTTTTCTAGTGGAAGATATTACTTGGGAAAGTCAGTGAAGGAAATCTGCAAATAGAGGTGTTTGGGTATTTCCAAGTCATGGAAGATGAAGATTTGCTGACAGACATTTTGTTCCTTTTATTTTTTTTGATTTTTTTTTTTTTTAAGTTAGAAGTTAAAAACCAGTCAGTTACTTCTTCCTGATCAACATCTGGGAGCATTGCTTATATTACCAGAATTGTTCAACTGAATAAGCCAGTGGAGAACATCAGTTATGTTGGATCCCCTCATCTTCCAAGATAGAAAGTCTTAGTAATGTGAAGCTAAATTGTTTTTCTATGGAAGAAACTGCAAGTATGGGATGAGATGTATAGTGTGGGGTTCAGTGACTTGTTCAGAAATGGGGAGAGGACCTGAAAATGCTTTATGCCAAAGCCTTGTTTCAGCCAAAATTTGTTACATAATACAAACGGCAATTCATTACCCAGTCATAGAAACAGTGCAGATATTAAAAAACAATCAACCCCCCAAACCTACAGATTATAAAATAATAAGTAATCCTGAACATATTCTGGTAATTTAGGAACTAAGCATAGCGTATAGATGTTTTACTTGTTTTGAAAACCCCAGACGTTAGTTGTAAACATCATAGCTTCTTGCTCAAAAGTCAGAGGAATATTTTGAAGACTGTGCTGCCAATTAAGTTATTTATTATCCATGGGAAACTTTTTTTGGAGCACTCTGCCAGTCTGAAGAAAAACTATTTTACTCTGATGTTAAAGGGTGAGTTCAGAAACCCAGCCATTTTTGGATTACAGTGACATATTTTGATCTGATTAGATTCCTAAGTGGCACGCTGGTGCACTGTGTGCCAAAGTGTCTAACCTGATGTATGTGAGTATTTGCATTGCTGGATAAGCAGCTAATAAGAGGAGCAGGATGGTTTCATATCCCACAGTCTGTACTTGTGGTCTTGGTGGGGATACAGAGATGCTGAATTTTACATGTCATCATCTCACTGCTGCTAAATACTTCATGATGCTTTGCAAGTGAGAGATGGTGATTTTAATAAAGATTGTGACATATAGTTTGACCAGCTTCCTGTCATGACTTTTCTGTTTTGTCTTTTCTGGGATTTTTTACTTTTTTTTTTTTTTTTTAACTTCTTATTTGTGATCTTTGGTTTAGAAAGACTTGAAATTCTCTAGGGATAATTTGGGATGAAGATGGTAGCAAACAACCTTCCTTGAATAGATTTAGATTTTTCAGGAATAAAATAGCTTCAGAGTTTTGAGAGCTGAGTGTTGTGGTGCTGAAATGCCATCAATAAACAGAGATTAAAGAATCTAAGTAATTTGGTTTAAAATAAAGCATTTTTGTTGTGAGAGAATGTAGATGTATGCCTTTGAATCACCTTTGCTGTGATTTCCTTTGTATTCATCTTCCTCTTTGTGGTAGTATTCACTTTTTATTTCACAAAACAGTTTAAAGAGTTTCAGTTAAGAATTTTAAGAACTGTCATTGTATGGAGGTCCCTTGAATTTGCAAGTTGCATAAGTGTCAAAAGAGGCAGCATATCTTGTGTAAAGCTGATTTGGACTCTTTGGAGTGGAAACGCAATTCCTCCATGTGCAGCCAGCTTGATTTTTCCTGACCTCCTGATACATTTAAGAGCCATAATAGTGCAGGATCCAGAACAATAACAAGTTTATTTTGTGAAATGGAATCCTAAATTACAGATGTGATGAGGTCACTGTAACAAAAATCAGTGACAACTGCATTATGTATTTGTGACCTGCAGAGCAATTAAGACAGCAATTTTGGAGACAAATTACATGTCTGACATCTTGAATTTAATTTACTTTTTCCTGGTTTTCTGTTAGGATAGTCATCGGCAAAATGAGAAGATAATAAGCAGGGTCAAGGCTTTTCCTCCATCCTCTTTGATCATCTTGGCCTACTATCTTTAAGATGTAAAGAAACCAGAACCAGATTGCCTTTTTTTTTTTTTTTTGCTTTCATTTAAATACTAGGTTTTGCTAGGATGCAAGAATGATTTTTTGTTATGTTCTAGTAGCACCTTCACTACTCTTTCAAGAGAGCAAACGGATGCAGAATAACTTCAACTTTTGAAGAAGATAGGCAGAACGTACAAGCAGTTTAAAACCTGTTTTATTAATAACAGATTCCTAAATACACTTGTTCTTAAGAACTTGCATTTGCAGAAACCACATTGGACACATCACCAGTCCCTGTTTTCCCTAGCTGTTTACTAGGTCTTCACAATATCATGGGCTTCATGTGCATGAATGTTGACTGGTGGAGAGAGAAGTGCTAAATAACCTGATAAATGACAGCCCCTCAGGTTTGTGGTAGGAAATGGTGTTGAACCATTCTCACATCTTAAAGCCTGTGTTGTTTCCTCAGTGTTTCCAAGGTTGCACATTTGGCTTCATTTGAAAACAGTGGTGTATTGTTTTGGCCAGCGCTGATTACCAGAATGGTGTGTGTGTATTGTTAGTAAAAACAAAATGAGTCACTGCCTACGTTTTAATGTTCCTCCTGGAAGTCACCGAAATAAATTTCTTCGTAGCATTTCCAAATGCTATAAAATTTTTAAAGTGCTTGAAGATTTCAAGGGAGAAACAGAGTTTGTGGATTTCATAACTTACTAAATAAACTTCATTCAGTAGTTTGAGATGTGCTTGTTGCTGTGGTCTGAAGGAAAAATAATAGCAGATTAAAGGGCTGTGCGAGACAAACTCAGGCAGATTTTGCTTCAACAGTTTAAGAAATTACAGTCTGTTGACATCTTGCTCCTTTCTGTAGGAGGTGAGTGCCCCAACAGCAAAGGCAGAACTGAGCTTTTGTCTCTACTGCTCTTGCTTTCTCCAAAGAAATGGAGCAGTGACTCCATGTGAGGATGAACCACTGCAGCTAGAGCTGCCAAAGCAGACTTTCCCCAACAGCAAAGAAGTTTTTCAGCTGGGATCTGATCCGGTCAAAAATACCATCCCTGTGAAACATTTGCTTTATAGGAACAGCCTGAATAAACCTGCAGGTCTGCTGTGCATTCGAGTGTTGAGGCAGTCTTTCAATCTGGGTTTGCCTGGTCTGTAAGTCCAGGAGGGGTAGTCTCCCACCCTTTCGTAGAACTATTGCTTCCACTGGTGTTCCTGGTGGACTTGTTGCCCAGATGTTTTATTCATCTGCTCTGGACTAATGTACATATGAGTAAGAGCTGTGGAAGGCATATTAGGAAAGGGTACTCACAGGGGCAGCATACCATGACCAGGGGAGGTAGATGACTTCCTCTGCTAGACCTACCTTGCCATTCCTGAGCAAGGCGTTTCTGCCCTCTGTTTCCAGGTGCTGCTCTACCAGATTTTAGATGGCAGAGTGAATATTTGCAGTTCTGCTGAATGTCTTCTTGCTTCACCCAGCAAGAACTCTGAAGATTTGATTACAGTGTAAATTACAGATTACTGTCCACTAAACGAGCTTTGTAACATCTCTGTTTTTGTAAATATTACAAATCGAGAAGCTGAGCCCAGAGTCACAAGAGTGATGTGATGTAAACAGAAGCACTGGAACTGTACTGCTCAGCTCACCCAGAGTTTTACATGTTGTTTTAGTGTCTCTGTGTCTGTCACAAATAATATCTGAAGGCTTTGGTTTACCTACTCTGCATGTGGTTGCCCTTGATACTGGATGAGGCCCTGTTCCAGGCTGCAAATGCAAACGAAGGTATTTTTGCAATGTACATGAGGTCAGGCGTAAGAAACAAACTATTTATATTAAATGTGTAAACTTCAGAGTAAACTTTTATAAATAAAAATCAGGAGAGCGTGAAAAAGCATAAATGGAGTGAAGCAAGAGCAGAGTGTGGTCAGTATATCCAGAATAAACCCTTTATTGTGCATGCAGTATCTCCCTTCCACACATTTGTCTGTGGCTGCCCTGAAAATGTACATTGCTCCTTTGTCTTAGCTTTAATAAATGCAAAGAGATTTTAAGTCAGCTCCTTCTGGGGACATGAACTAGTAACTAAGGTATTTTTAAAGCAGAGGGAAACTGGTGAACAGAGAACCATTGTTAGCACACAAATTGTTGGACTTAGCCTGAAAAATGGAAGCAAAAAAATGGAAATGGTTTTAATGAATGTCTTGTACTGTACTGGAGAAGCGTTGTTTTATAGAATCATAGAATAGTTAGGGTTGGAAAGGACCTTAAGATCATCAAGTTCCAACCCCTCTGCCATGGGCAGGGGCACCTCACACTAAACCAAATCACCCAAGGCTTCGTCCAACCTGGTCTTGAACACCGCCAGGGATGGAGCATTCACAACCTCCCTGGGCAACCCGTTCCAGTGCCTCACCACCCTAACAGGAAAGAATTTCCTCCTTATCGTTAAGCTTTGCTGCTCCTGTTTAAAAGTGGCTGACTGCTGTGGTGCTTCATGGTTGTGAGACTGTCCATTTGTGTGAAACAAAGTAATTTTAATACAGTCATGTTTAGCAGTTCATGATATATGAATGTTAGTGCCTTCTGCTGTTACAGACTGATTTAAATTTCATCAGGTTAGATGCCATAGGGGCTGAATGAGTTGAGGTAACACTACCGCTGGGTTATAGTAGTTGAAAGAGTGAAGGCAGGAAAGTTATTAACTGGAGAGTATTTGTTCTTTTAAGACTGGTTATGTTTTAGACAGTGTGGTGAGTTAACAAGAATTGAGAACTGTTTTGCAGAAAATATGCAGTTTTCATCTGAACTGTTCACTAAGTATGTAGAACAGCCAAGCAGCTGGTAGGTTGGGGTTGGAGAGGCAACCTTTATTTTCTTTCCATCCCAGACATTGGACATAATCTCTCAAAGGTATGGTCTCAACTTCAGACTGCCTCTGGTCAAAAAATTCACACATAAAATGTGGTGAAATTTATTGCTAGCATTACTTCAGCTGCAGGATTACCTCATGGCTCTAATGTGCTTTTACTTGGGAACTTGATCTCATGCTTTGCTGAGAAACCTCTGCAGCCTAATTTATGCTCTCAGTCAGATCTTCTGTTTTGATCTTTTTTTTGTTGTTGTTGTTGTTGATGACCTTGATGAATTCTAGTGTAACAAAATGTTATTCCCAGCACAGTTCACATGCATTGCCTCGGTTGTATAAAAGTGTTTTTCGTGGGTGCAGAAACTCTTTCTCTAAGTAGTTTGAGATTCCCAGTGCCACATGTGCTGGACTGATGCTTGAAGGCTGCTTCTGGTGCTCAGTGCTGCTCAACCTTAGCACAGCTCTGGAGCTTGTGGTGTCCTGCATGGAGGGGTACCACCTCTTTGCCAGGTTCTGTTATCAGCCAGAAGGACCTCCCAGGTATTGTAGTTTCAATGTTTAAGCCTCCCTTCACTGGGAGCATCAGAGGCTGTGCAGGAGGACATTCCTAATGGTAGTGTTGGAGCTTGGCCCCTTTGCCTATAGCAGACACCAAGCATGTTTCACAGCTGAAAAGTAGCACCTTTCTTTAGACACTTGTCACTGAGCAAATATCGCTGGTGTCCCTGGAGAGGCACATGCTCTTTGGATGTGAAAAGTGGCTAGGGGGTTGTGTGGTGGTAGAGTTTTATACTTGGAAACTTTTAACTACATTTTCAGTACTAGGAACTGCCCTATGTCTGGCCCTACTGCCTTAAGCTAGAAATTTGTCCTCTCATCTGTGGCTGCAAGTGTTGGAAGAGGACTTGGAATACCAGCATCAAAGTAGACTAGTAGTGGGGAGAACCTTGTTCAAGCCTTTTTGGAAGATGTCCTTTACTTTTGAGCATGTCAAGTGAAGGCTTGGTATTAAAACAGAAAAAAAGAGAACAGAAAGTCAAGTGGTATTTCAATTAAAATTAATTTAGGGAAGAGGTATAAAGATTCTTTCAGACGTGCTGTGAATGTCATGCAGCTTCCCATGTTTTGGCTGATCGGGATTTTCTGGTCTGATTTTTCATCTGTAGAAGTTAATTGAGCTGTATTATTGCTTCACAGTATATATTAAGAGAATAAGTTATTAATTTGAGATAAAGCCTTAGATATTGCTGCATGTGATACTGTTCTGTCTCCTCAACACTTAGTGAACCAGTGAAAGATGAAGCTGTGATAATAGTATGAGCAAAGATTTAGCAGTTTCCCTTACTATTGTGTACTTAAGATATTGTGGTGAACATACCAAGGCATAAGCTGTTAATTTATTAAATATTTTCATTAATGATTTTCATTTAAAAGTAACACAGTTTGCTGATGACTCACCACAGGGGCATTATCAATACAGCAGAAATATTGTACAGGAAAAATGGAATACATTTGAGATTTTCAGCAGTAAGAATTGAAGGAAATTGAATACAGTTGCAATGTCAAGCACTTAAGAACATGTAGTAGTTCTTGCTATAAACTTATCTGTTCGTCTTCCAGTGGTACTCCAGAAGTTCTCAGGCTATTCCTATAAGGCATATAAAATTTGGATATGCATGTTCATCCTGACAGTTTTAAAATTGCTGGGTATCTTCAAATGGGGAAAACAACTTAATGATGTGTTATTATCAATTAAAATAAATTATAAAATAATTAATTATTAGTGGGATGACTTGTAACACTAGTGACTAAAGCTGTTGGAAAAAAAAATGTCATTCTAGGATGCAGAAATCTAGGATGCCTCTGCTAAAGACAGAATATTTGACCCATGCAGTCAGTTTTATAATCTTTATTTTTTTCTCATTTTTACCCAGGTCAGCCAATTCAGACAACTCTATTCCAAAGTGATCAATGATAAGCATGATGATGTTATGGCAAAATTCGGAGCAATCTTGGCACAAGGCATTTTGGATGCAGGTAATTCCCCAAACATTTAAAGCAGTCAAAGTTTCTTAAACTTATTTGGCTACAATAGCTGTAATTGCAAATTTCATTTGAGAGATGAAGTGCTGGATTTATGCCTGTCGTGTAACAGCAGAAGACAGCTCAAATGTTAAGTCATTTAGCTAATTAAATAAACCCTATTTTATAGTTTCAGCTTGTATCAGTGTGCTTCTTTTAGGAGAGACTTAACCCAGTCATGGGGGCAGAATTCATGTCCATAAGTCTGGACAAGTATGATCTTTTTGCTCTAAGTTTGTTGTAACCCTGAAGATGGATATATACTTTGATAGGTTGCTCCTTTATTTTTCTAAGTAAGCACCTGCTCCAGAAATTTGGAAACCTTGTGGTATCCAGTACTCATATTTTGCTTTTTCTGTTAAAACTTGATATAGCCATTTTTTTTAAATATATATGTACGTATTAAATATGTTTTTAATAACTAGGTTTTGCCTCTTTCCTGATTGAGAGGTGTTGCACAAAGAGGGAAGCATAGTTAACTGCCTCTGTTACTTCAGAAGACCCAGTTAGCTTCACAGACTGCTACCTTCTTCTAGGGAGGAAACATCAATTTCATGACTAAATGTTGAGCAAGGGATAGGATTCTCTAAAGGCATTAGCATTTCACAAGGACTGAATTGCAGGACCTATCGAGGAATGTTTCTTTAAGCAAAGAGGACAGGCAGTTTTGCTTTGAATTTTTCTTCCTGATAGAGTCAAGACTTGTGCAGTGCTGTGCCTGTGAATAGCACCCACTTTCTAGGATTCCAAATGCAGTTTTTCCCTTCTGGTGTCTCGTGCTCTGGCCTTTTCTTGCCATGCATCTCCTTATTCCTTGTGGTAGAGAGAAACAAGCTGATTTTGCCTGTATTCTTAAGACCAAGGTTAGTCATGAAGGTGCATAAGCAAAGTTGTCTCAATATGTTTGTCTCTGTGCACGGCTTAAGCACAGCACCATGCATTGTGGTTACACAGTGTCTGTATGAAATTACTACATCTCCAAGCCATACAGCACGGAAGCATGCTTAAAAATCTTTCTTCCTGGTGGCCATGTGTCAGTCAGGCTGCTCTGGGCCCTGCGACTAGGGCTACTTAGAGAAGAAATCAATAGGAACCTCCTTTTTTGTCTTTCTTGCCTGTCAGGTACCTCTCCTGGAGCTCAGACTGAGCAATATTCTTGGCACAAGACTGTTAGAATAAATTAAAAATTAACTTTAGAATAAATAAATAGTAGAATTTTGGTCATGCCGATACTCATACTGTGTTGCTGGGAAACCAGAGCCCAGCTGGCTTAGACTTTTTCTCTCAGCAGTACAGACCTGCTTCAAATTCCAACCTTTAAGATTAAATCATAAAAATGCAGCTAAAACCTTATTTGCTTCCTGTGTCACTCATGTATTATACGATGACTTGGAAACCAGAAACATTCAGTTTTAATAAACTACATGTGAATTTGTGCCAACTTTAACCTCTTTATTTCTTGCTGAGTTGCTAAGGGAAGGCTGCAAACACCCTTTCTTAACCTATTGCCACTTTCATTAGAGCCTCCTGAAATAATAAATTCTCCTTATCTCTCCCATACAAGTGCTTATCTGAAACAATGAGCTATAGAATTTAATTATCACTACGAGGAAGAAAAGGTTCTTTGTGTCATCTGCCATAGTTGGGGCAACTGAGTTTAGGTTGTTTGTTTTTCTTGGGTTGTTTTTTTTGTTGTTTTTTGTGGGGAGAAAGGAGAGAAGTCTTAATTCTTTTCCAGTGACAGGCTTTGATTAAAAGTTCAAGATTTCCAGTGCACAACTGGGAAATGATGCACAGGAGGTGGGTTATTTTTCTCGGACAATGAGGCAGTCATTAGACCAGTGGTTTTCATAGTGGGGCAGGGTACCTTGGGAACACTGAAGTAGAAACGAAGAATTTGGTTATTGTCTAATTGTTAGGCTCCAACAGCTACATTTTTGCTTCTTTAAGAAAATAAGAAAAATGTAGACACTCTAAATTTAACTTAAGGGGGTTTTCTGTTTTTTGTTTTTCCCCTCCAAAAATCTGGACTTTTATAATGATCCCCTTTGTGTACAAACATGCTCTTTTGTTCCAAGCTGATGAATCCCTATCTGTTCTTTGCAAAATCATTATGCTTTATTTTCTGGACTATGTATTTGTAAATGTAAGCTATAGAAAGGATATACTCTTCTTAAATACATATCAGCATTTTACCTGCTTGAAAAATTTATTGCCCTCTGGACTCTAGGTATCTTCTCTAGTTCTTAATGCCAGATTTCTCAATCAGTGAGAAAAAAGAAGGAGTGACAATCATTACACAAATACCTATGTAGTATATGTGGAAAATCTTTTCTTCATGTTTAGGAAAGGTTTGGGTGGTTTCAGCAGTGCAATGGCTTGTGAACAGAGTGTGGCATTGGGCAGTGCAGACTGAAGCCAGAGAAGGTGTAGACAACCCGATGGTGAATGTACTTGATTTTCCACAGTTTGGAGATATTTTTAATGAGTGATGAAAAACAAAGTGTCATCCAAATTACAGAGGAAAGAGTTTCCTGTCTCCTCATTGCTGTCTCTCCATATATGCATCTTGTTATATTTTGGATGTTAAAAACTTTATTACAAAATATAAACTGACGCATAAGGTCTGCTCTCCCACGTGTTGAATTTGGTTTTAATTTCCTACCTTTCATCTGCCTTCCCTTGTTCATGAGCTGTTCTTGTAAAGTTGGGTCTAAGTCTCTGGTAGTTAGGAAGAAACCCCATTATCCCATGCTCATGTTTTTGTCCGTTAGATTAGAGCTACCTTGTGTTTCATTGCCTATATGAATCAGCTTGCTGGTGCATGCTGCAATCAACTCTGCCAGTGTTTTAATGGCTGGTCCTGTGAGATTTTGACTTCTTGGTGTGCTGCTAATAGTCCCGGTTGTCTTCGTTCACTAAATAGATGAAATGGATTGTGTTCACTGATAGAGAAAGGAAGGGTATGATACTGTTTGAAAATGGGATGCTGCCTGGCAAGGTTTGGAAACTAATTTCCAAAGTCCACAAAGTCACATATTAATGGCTGTCGTGCTGCTGTGCTGTCTGGGCTACGCTGCCAGAGTATTACCAAGTGCCACCACGACTATGTAAAAAGTGAGTTCATCAAAGTATATAAATCATCTTTGATGAGCTCACTTTTCATCAGTGGGGATGAGTACAGTCTGCTTACTGTACTCCCCCTCTTGTTAACTGACATTAAACTTGAGCCAGCAAATCTTCATAGGCTTTAGAACAGCCACTTTAATTCATCAGACCTTGCCATAGTTGCAATGTAAATTCTGGGAGATGAACTTTGTAGTATTACCCTGAAAATTTTTCTTGGTTTTTAGAATTTTTTTTACAGGCATCATGTCACAGCTTTCATCCATCTGGGCAAAAGCCTGGAATGTGGTCCCTTCCAGGCTGTCAGGGCGGCTACTTAATTGTGAAGATAAATCGCAGTTGTGCAATATCATATCTCCCCACCTTTCCTGCTCCCTGCAAAACCCAGTGAGAGAGGGTGGGCTGTGTGGATGTAAAACAGCAGAAAGAAGTAGCATGACAGCATCTTTTGAATATGAAATCTGTTACTCATCCAGGAAATGCCAGAGATTGGATAATATAATTCTGAAGGTTAACATAAATTCTGAAAATAAAAGTCCAAAAGTTTGATAAAATCTAGTTAAGCTGCTTGTGCAACATTCACTGGTCTACTTGATCCGCAGTATCTGCAGATTACTGACCTGGCCCATATACAGCAATGCAGTGAAGAAAAGTTCAGGGTAAAGATGGGGGAGAAGACCAGTAATTTGAGTGCAGAGTGTTTGATATGTTCATGTTAAAGGATAGCACAAGACCTCAGTCAGTCTCTCCTTAATGCTGTGGCAAAGTCAAGTATAAGGGCAAGACATTGTTATGAGAGAAAATAATGAGAAGCAGAGTAGACCTAACAGTAGTAAGAGATGAGACCTATCATTGTCTTTCTTCAAAGAGGTGGTGGGAAGGAGTTATTTAGTCAAACAGCAGATCTATTGCTACCACAAAAGGAAAAGCAAGGAGGTAGTATGTATGCAGAGTATCCTACAGGAGAGCATCAAAATCTTCCATCTTCCATTGATTCTCCTGGGACTAACACTGCCAGATACCCAAGATGAGATTACTGCTTCATTCAGGGCTTTCATTAGTTTTGGCAGCAAAAATTAATTTTGCTTGTCTTTAAAAATCAGCTCCATTGCTGCCTGGCACTGTCGAGGTAGATAGCTGTGTGAGGCCTGGCAGTGTTACTCCAGCTTGGGATTTTCAGCTGCAAAATGCCCTGACTTTGTAAGGAGTGTTTGTATTTTAACAAAGTTAACCTCCCTATGCCTGCATACTCCCTGTGCAGTAACAGACTTGCCTGGTGCTCTCTGCAACCCAAGTCACTGTGTTCATCAGAAGACTGAAGATCATATTAACACTTTCTCCCTCTGTCTGCAAACTTGATCTTTCAGTTTGCTTTCTAGCTGGATGTTTCTGCACTACATCAACGTATGGAGCTGTTCTGGTCTCTGCTTTGAAAGTACAAAGCTAGGACTTGGTTGTCTGGCAGAGATGTAATTTTGCTGCAAAGACTGCAGGAGCTTGTCTCTGCTGCTTAGATTGATAACCTGTAGAAGCAACTTCTGAAGCTGCTGCTGTTTACATTTTTTTCTAGTGAGATGGTGTAGGATAAAAACCTAGGCATATTTCTTCTGAATAACTGACAGTTCAGGGAGGCAGCCACAGAAAGAAAAGTTTCTGTATGCACTGCTTTATATGCACTATTTTCCTTGTGAGTCTTGTCTTGAGGATCATCTATATGCTATGTTTTAAAACTGCTTACAGCAAAGGTTTGCCTTTTTCTTCCTCTCTCCCTGCCTTTTTCATTGTAATTCTGTTTAACCTGTATCCTGGCAAAATAAGTGTGCGCAGGCTGTATTGATTGTGTTTAGGTCATACCTATCAGATAGAGCTGCCCACCTGTTTTGCTCTGTAAGCTGAAATCATGGTGATGGCAGGAGGTGTGTTCCAGAGGACAAAGCTGACAGCACTGTGGCCTGGCTTGCGCACTGTGAGCAGCCCCTTCACAGCAGCTGTTTTAGAGATGCATTGCTCAGGTGTCTTTGTGGAGTACCCAGGAATGCATTCATTAACCTCCTTCATTTATGATTCTTTACAGGGGGCCATAACGTAACTATTTCACTGCAGTCAAGGACAGGCCATACTCACATGCCTTCTGTGGTAGGGGTTCTGGTCTTCACCCAGTTCTGGTTCTGGTTCCCCCTGTCACACTTCTTGTCACTGGCTTTCACCCCAACCTGTGTCATTGGCCTTAACAAGGATCTTAAGGTATGTAACAAGCAGAGAGGAGAAAAGGTGCTGATAGCTGCTTGGAAGATTCGAGTGGTCTCAGAGGGGTGTGCATGGATTTGTTAGTTTTCTTTGCATGTTTCCAGCTTGTTTGTGTCAGAAGAGGCTCTAACTGGAAGAAGTCTGAAAAGCAGGTTTAAATTGGAGAGCTGGTGGTGGGAATAGGGACAAGAAAAATGTAGAGAGTAGACTTTGACCTCTTTATTTCAAAGTAGCTTACGAAGAAAGGAACTCTAGTCAGCCTATGTGGGCAGAGACCACCTCATCATCACTCCAGAAAGGTCAAGGTTATTTAAATAAATAATAGCATGTTGCCCCGCTGCCCTCCCACATAAATTATGTTATATTCTCCCCTAGGAAAGCTAGCAGTGGGAAACCAGGATTTGTTTGGATTCCTTGGAGAATAAATACTAAACCAAGCAGACATTGGTACTGCACTTTTCTTATGCATCTGCTTTTCCAGCTGATGAGCTGTGTTGTGGCTGCTGCAAGCTGTGTACCATCCAGGGTCTTCTGTGCTGAAGAGCTGAGCTAGCAACTTCCACAAAAAAAACTTGTGAATGTGGCAGCACAGGGGTGTGCAGCACCCTCCTGTCATTGCTGCAGCCTTATTCTGTGATGCACAGAGCATGTATAGGGCTGGGCTGCTCTCAGAGTCCCTCTGTGGGACTGGGCAAGCATACTGGCTTGCAGCCCCTGGACCAAAACCTCAGAGTTCTAGGCTGATCTTCTTCAGCTGTCTCAGGCTGAGCATGAAGTCAAATTACACACCACTCTCAGTTCTTGCTGTTTAAAGAGAGAGGGCTGTTTTTTCTTTCCACTCTCTGTCCTGAATACTTCCCTGTGTTTGCATTGCTGCACCTCCTCAGTGGTAACAGGCTCAGCACCTTTTTAGCTGTTAAGCTGAACTGCCATTTTGACTCCCTCTCCCCATTCCTTAGAGTTTCCAGGGAGCCCAAATGGCTATAGGTCAAGTGATGTTCTAGAACTTTGCTTGCACATTAAAGCCAGTTACAAGGCTGGATGTACGTTATGGGCTGCACCACACCCACCTTGCTTCCTCAGAGCAGCCCCTGTTCTGTTGCTTCTTGATGTTTTGCAAAGGAAGAGATTTGAGATACTGCAGAAATTAATCCAGTTTAAGAATTTGGATTGGCTCTCAGAAGATGCTTATGTAAATAGTCGAGAGTATAAGAATATGTGACATTGGTAACCCACCCCCAAAACATACTGTCCTTTTGCAAGAGGTAAATGTTAGGCAATGATTGGTTTGCTCTAGCGTGCACTGAGAAAGCAGGTCTTAGATGTTAAACTAATTTTGTGTTCATACAAGCAGGCACAGCAATAACATTAAAACCACAAAATCTTTGAAACAGTGAAAACAAGGCATGGTGTGAATAGAGTGGAGAAGCGTGTATGGAGAAGGCTAGGAGAGCTTGCCAGAGTCGAATTATAGAATAATTAAATAACATTGTTCTAGGTGAACTGTTGCCACTGATAACAGTTACTCAGCTTCCGGAGGGGTAGAAGGGGAAGCTTGTATTCTTTAGAGGATCTGTGTTTGTCTCTGCTCGAAGGAAAATGAAGCTAAAGTAATTATTCTGCTGTAGATTATTTTTCCCTGCTTTTCTTGTCTCTAATAATGTTTTTAACTGTTTGTCTTAGATGCCAAAAGTCCAGTACAAGTCCAACTGTAAGCCGTCCACATTTGCATATCCCCCACCTCTTGAGGTACCAAAGGAAAAGGAGAAAGAAAAGGTATGTGGGCTAGCTTTCTGTGTGGTAAAGACTCCTTCTCTCCTAGTATAAACATTGACTTTAGTGGCACTAACAGGGAATCTAAAGAGCGAAAGAAGAATTGGCAGGCACTGTTGTCTCTGAAAGAGAATTCTAGCTATTTTTTCCTGCTGTGCCTGGGACTGTTGCTGATCATGGCATACAAGTACTTTGCTACTCAGTTGCTGAGACCTCCCTTGTCTCCAGTGGTCAAGCCAGAAGTACTGATTAAAAAAAAAAAACAAAACAAAACTGCTTTCCATGCCCTACTGATTTGTATGTGTGTATCATCTTTGCACAGCGCCTAGCACAGCAGGGTTCTTGTTGATGAGTTGGGCTCCAAAGTGCTACTGTAGTACAAACATCAAGAATATTAGGTGTGACACTTCTCAAATAGTCCCAGATGGAAGGGCAGAAGTGTACCTGGTCTTGGGGGAGTGGGCCCATGCACTAGAATAGTAGCTGTCAGGACCATGGACTGCAAAACGGTGAACATGGAACTGAGAATAGGTATTGAAAAAGAAGAGATGGGACCTGTAGGGTAACAAGCAGGACAATAGCGGAAGCAATTTGTCTCCTGGCGCAGGATGGTAAAAGCTACTGAGCAGGCCACAGCAGCAGGCAGAGCAGCCCTTAGGGAGCAATTGCAGCAGTGGAGACCTAAGGTATGTCATACTGATGGATGACATTGTGTGAGAACTGTAAAGCATTTTGCTGGAATTGAATGCTGGGCAGGACAGAGCCACCAAGAAATGAACTCTGATGAAAGGCAAACCTCACTGCTCTGATAAAGCAAAAGCTGTTTTCTGACCTTTAAAATAGGCTGGGAATTTGACAAATCCTTTCTCTTTTAAACTTTCCTGACCACAATGAAAATGTGTGAAGAGCCCTCAGCCTAAAAAGCTTTACCAGCAACGTGGCTAGTGTGGTTGCTTCCTGTCTCTCTCAGGAAGTTACTGCCTTACAGAGACAGTTACTGTGGATAGAGAGATGTGCTCACTGGAAGGGAGACAAGCTGAATTATTGTATTTGAGTATTGCTTCTGAGTACTTTCTGACTCAGGAGTCCCAAAGCCTCCTGAGGGCTCCTCCATAGGACATTATGCATATCCACTTCTTTAGATCAGTGAGAAACAAAGCTGTCTGATTAGGACACTGGAACAGCTTTAGGTAATTTCTAAAGAGTATTATATACATGTTTCGTTATATTGGAGACCCCAGCAATAGGTTTTCCTGTAATAAAAATTCAGTTTGCTGCTCTGTTAAATATATGTCTCATATAGACACCAAAACCGGCAGTGATTATTCTCAAAATTAAGTTGTTCTCTTTCCTATGTGGCTGCAGCCTGTCTGCATTCATGTCAGTTTGGTTTTTTTTCTCCCGTATGTGCCATTTATTTGTTTCGGTGTATTTGTCCTTTAAGAAGAGCAGTGGATAAGAAGTGGAATTGGTCTCACTGACACCTGTACTAACCTAACAGAACTAACCTAACATTGATCTCATTTTGTTCCCCTGTTTGGGAAGCTGAAGCACAGGGCATGGTGTTGCAGTTATGCTGAATACCTCTTCTGTTGAAATATCCAGGTTTCCACTGCTGTGCTGTCCATCACTGCAAAAGCCAAGAAGAAGGAAAAGGAGAAGGAGAAAGAGAAGAAGGAAGAGGAGAAGATGGAAGTGGTGAGTGCAAACACTGAAATTTAAATGTATCCTTATAAATTTGGAAGGTGTGTCATGAAAGCTGGCACCCCCCTCCACCTGTGTTAGTTCTGAGCAAAGCATTAACTTGCTTTTCAGTGTACTGCATACACAGGTTAGCATCTTTCCATTGTGTGTGTGCACTGTTAAAAGCAAGAGGTGGTATTATTTCTGAGAAATAAATCTTCCTCAGTATTGTTAAGTAACTGAATTCCTTAAAGGCAGAAGCTTATTTTGACAAATTTATGTGCCTTTAACTGCATGAACCTTTTGTGCTTTATTTCATTGCCAACTGTTTGTAGACCAAAGGAATTTTATCTTTTATCCATGTACTTTTGTTATTAATGTGGAAAAAGACTTAAGAATTTTATGTCCTTGGGACTCAGTGTTGTAGCAGTTGCTTGGTGATGTCTAAGTCAGTTGAGAGCACTGAAGAGTTTTAAACTTTCTGTTTTTCACATGCTTAACTCCCTGTTCTGAAATGCCTTTTTTGGCAGCAATCTCTTACGTGTTTTGCTCATCTATCAAAATGTCAAACATCTATTCACACCCAGCTCAGAACCAGCTGAGCTTGGAGCACAGAGTCCATATGCTGCTCAGTAGTTATGGTGATTGCTTCAGTTCTCTGATGATTTCTTTCAGCTCATAGACCTGACACTAGAACTTGTCATCCTCATCTATCAGTAATGTGTCATCCTGCAGCAAGCTGAGGGATAGAGAAATGGCTGGCTAATGAATTCTTGGTGGTTGCTGTAATTTGGAAAACATATGGCAGCTTAAATTCTTGCTGTACCCTAACAAAGGACCCTTCCTTTTGTGCTCTTGAAACAGATGCAAATATGCCAAGAATAATTGTAAGCTGAAAATGTGTTACAGAATCATAGAATTATTTAGGCTGGAAAAGACCTTTAAGATCAAGTCCAACCATTAACCTAGCACTGCCAAGTCCACCACTAAACCATGTCCCTCAGTGCATCTACACATCTTCTAAATACCTCCAGGGATGGTGACTGCACCACCCACCTGCACAGCCTGTTCCAGTGCTTGAGAACCCTTTTGGTGAAGGAATTTTTCCTCATATCCATTCTAAAACTCCCGTGGTTCAACTCAAGGCCATTTCCTCTTGTCCTATTTCTTGTTACTAGGGAGAAGAGACTGACTCTCATCTCACTGCAGCCTGCTCTCAGGTAGTTGTAGAGAGTGATAAGGTGTCTCCTGAGACTCCTTTTCTCCAGGCTTCACAGCCCCACTTTCCTCAGCTTTTCCTCATAAGACTTGTGCTCTAGGCCTGTCACCTGCTTTGTTGGCTGTCTCTGGATCTGCTCCAGCACCTCAATGTCTCTCCTGTAGTGAGGGGCGCAGAACCGAACGCAGTATCCGAGGTGCAGCCTCACCAGTGCCCAGTACAGGGGATGATCACTGTCCTGGCCCTGCTGGCCTCATTAGTTCTGTTACAGGCCAGGATGTCATTGGCCTTCTTGGCTGCCTGGGCATAAGCTGGCTCATGTTCAGCCACTCTGAACCAACACCCCCGGGTCCTTTTCCATTGAGCAGTTTTCCAGCCACTCTTGCCCAAGCCTGTAGCATTGCATGGGGTTGTGGTGGCCCAGATGCAGGACCCAGCACTTTGCCTGCTTGAACCTCATGCAGTTGGCCTTGGCCCATTGATCCAGCCTGTCCTGATCCCTCTGCAGAGCTTTCCTACCCTCCGCCTGATCAACGCTCCCAACCCAGTGTAGTGTCATCGATCCCCTCATCCAGATCAATACAGATATTAAACAGAAGTGGACCCAGTACTGAGCCCTTGGGAACACCACTGGTGACTGGCCACCAACTGGATTTAACTTCACTCTTTGGGCTTGGCTACCCAGATTTTATGCTGAGGATGGTACACCTGTCTAAGCCAGAAGCAGCCAGTGTCTCCAGTGGAAATGGTGTCAAAAGCTGTACCAAAGCTGATAAGCTCAGTAGAAACTTTTCTGATTCCACTTTAATGTCTATGTGAGAAAAGCAGAATGGTCAGAGAATTTTAGGCCTCTTTAATTTTAAAAAGAAATACACAAACAGTATGTAAAGGGAGTGTAGCATAAGATCAAAGGTGTATGTGTAAAATAACCTTCCTAGGCCTGCTAAGTGTGGCCATGTTGTAGGCACTGGACTTTATCCAGTTGGCTCCGAAAATGAATCATCTCATGCATGCAAGGTTGAACCTCTGGGTTTTTTTTCATTTTGCTCCTTTACCAAAGTTTCCTTGTCACCAAACACTTCCTTTCCTTTGAATTATTCTTGCAGCACTATATGCTAAGCAAAATGCACTGAACAGATGTATGTTTCTTCTAAAATTGCTACAACATACAGTTAAGTACAGGTGTTGAGAGGAAGCAATATATTACAAGATTCATGTGTTGTGTCTGTATCTGTACACTCCAGATGTCTGAAAAGTTTTATTGGTTGAATGGAGCAGAAAAATGAGGATAGTAAAAAGGGAGTGTGCTGCCACCTGCTGTGTTTGAGTTGAGAGTTTTGCCATTGTCCTAATGTTTTAGAAGTATAATTGCTTTCCTGTTTTTTCTCTTATGCCTGTTATATGACCAGTAATCCGTAGCTTCCAAGAGATCTGCACAGCAATGAGCAGTCACCGTGACAGAGAAAGTCCTGTCTGGTTTGCAGGACGTGTCATGCATGTAGTGGGGCTCGTGCTTATTTCCTATTGTTTGTTTCCATCTTTTCTGCAGCCTTTTTGTTTGCACTCAGATGTTCCTGAGCAAAGGAGAAAACACAATCCATGTTCTTAAGTACATGAAGGATGCTGTATTTCTTCCTTCTGAACTTTTCCCTCTAGCTGCTGAGTCATTTGTAAAGGAGGGGTTAACTGCAGTTCCTTAGGGGAGTCACTGAGCTCAGATCGTTTTGGTTGAGTTCCTGTCTGTACCAGTAATGTGAAATGTCAGTAATAGTTTCATAACTGCAAAAATACAAGGACCACTTTTAGCAATTTTCATGTGCTCAGTAACAATATTGGAGAATATTCAGTTGTGACCAAAAAGTGGTGAGCTTGCAGAAAAAGTATTAGAAAGGGAACCCAGAGATAAACTGTTCCACTGCCACCTCTTGCTGAACTTATTTCACCTGTAGTTGAGAGTGAGGCGTTGCCTGATGAGAGCACTTTGATCCATGCTGGCATTGCGTGTGCCAGTTGATAGATAGGTGTTAGCTTGCTCCTCAGCAGAACGGTTTCTCACCACAGTCTGGGATTTGCTGCCTGGTTTTCCTATACCCTCCTGAACTATGAAAGGGTTAGATATTACTGTTAAAATAATGTTGATGTTCTCCTCCCCCTTTGCAGGATGAGACAGAAAAGAAGGATGAAAAAGAAAAGAAAAAAGAGCCTGAACCCAACTTCCAGCTTCTGGACAACCCAGCGAGAGTCATGCCTGCTCAGCTCAAAGTTCTCACTATGACAGAGAGCTGCCGATACCAGCCTTTCAAACCAGTAAGTGTCATCTTCATAGTCCATGTGTTTGACAGTGTTCCCAGGGCTGGGCTTGTGCCAGGACTCAGAAGTTGTGCATGTCCGTGAGAGTGCCACTCTCAGCTGGTATCACTGTAATGTCTGACAGAGATTTTGCAACTGCACTGTTGTCATACCTGCTTTTTAGTGTCTCTCTCTCTCCAAAGGATCACATGCAGTTCTAGTTGTAGGAAAGCCAGAGCTGCTGCAGACTTTTCACCAGGCTAATGCTGCTTTATTTTAACTTCTTCTACATATGACATGCTGTGACATGGAAACCAATTGGACATACTTTGTATTAATGACATTGCTGGGGACATAAAGACTGAGCCGTGATTTTTACAATGGGGTGAGAAGTTGTACAGACGTATTGCCAAAGCAGTGAAATACATTACAACTTCTTCTGGGGCTATATTATCCTGCAGTGGGATTTATGGCTAAATGGAAGGGGTTTTCCAGTAAACAGATTTCATATTCAGTTAAGTCTCACCTTAGAAAGAGTGCCTTTATCTTTGCTTAACACACGAGAGATGGCATGTGGTTGTGAGGTGGATGATGGAAAAGATGTTTTTAGCATTAAGCCTAAGGGATAACTAACTTTTACATGAGATGCTCAAATATATTGCAAAGCTAACAAGCTTGCTCTTGACCTCAAAATCTCCTGAGTCAAATTCTTCTGGCCTTTATTTTTGTTCAAGAAATAACACCCTGGACTTTTTCCTTTTGCAAGATTATGCATGGGGAAAATGATGTTCAGAAGAAGTAATATTTTTTCCAGGAAAATAGTAATTGTTTTTAATAAATTGGTTTATTGGAGTAGTATCAGCACATTGGAATTCTCTGTGCATCATCCCCTTGAGCAAAGTTGTGGAAGGATATTTTAGCTTCTACCCTTGAAAAAGAGGAGGTGACCCAAGCAACATTTGGATTGGGAAGATCTGTTACGTGGTCCATTAATTGTCCACTCATGCAGCTGAAATATGGAGGTCACCTAGCTGTTTGCTTCAGTTTCAAAAGAAGTCAAGTCCTTGGTGAGGGGAGTGCAGTTTCCAGCCTTAAACTCCCATAAATAGGTTTTGAAGAGAACAGAACAGTGTGGGGTTTTGCTGGGATTAGGGTGTGTAACCAAGGAGGCTTTTGAAATGGAGTTGTTTCAGACCTTTGCTCTGCTTTGGGGAATGCCAGAGTAAAAGGCCTCTTTTAAATGCTGTTTATAGCCTGGAATCCTGCTGTAGTCAAAGCCCTGATTCCAGACAGGCATGACACAGCACTGCCTCTTTGCACCTTGTGTTTCAGTCCTGGAGACACAAATTTGGTTCAGCCTGCCAGGATGTTTGGTTGTGATCTTTGCAATTAATTTCCTTTTTTTTTTTTTTATGAGGTTCTGCTAAATAGGATTCCTTAGTTGGTGGAAGCTGGTGATCAGATTATGCTCTGTTTCAGATAGCCTCTTGGGAGGCAGCTACACATAGAGGCTTCACTAAGCTTTGTTGCCTTGAAAAGATGAGCCTTATAAAGCAATTATGGTTCGATTAGTTTACACGTGGAAAGCCTCAGACTGGAACTGGAGTGAAGCTGTGAATCCAGATGCCATTTTCTATTGAACTGAGACTTAGATAGTGGAAATACAAAAGGTGGCCTGGATAGACTCTGTGCCATCCCCTCACCAGGCAGGGATCCAGGTGAGTGTCAGATGCTTTGCTCTCTGAAACTCACTGATGCTGAGGTGTGTCATATGGGCTGCTGTCCCAGTTTTGGCTGGGACAGAGTTAATTTTCTTCCTACTAGCTGGTACAATGCTGTGTTTTGGCTTTAGTTTGAGAATTATGTTGATAACACACCAGTGTTTTAGTTGTTGCTAAGTAATGCTTACCCTGATGAAGGACTTTTCAGTCTCTCACGCTCTGCCAGTGAGGAGGGGCACAAGAAGTCGGGAGGAAGTAGAGACAGGACAGCTGACCTGCACTAGCCAAAGGGATATATCATACCATAGATCATCATATTTGGTATATAAACTGGGGAGAGTTGGCCAGAAGGGGCCAGCTACTGCTCAGGGACAAGCTGGGTATCAATCAGCGGGTGGTAAGTTACCGTGTATCACTGTTGTTTGTTGGTTTGGGTTTTTTGTTTTATCTATCTCTCTTTTTGTTGTTTCCCTTTTTTTATTATTAGTAGTATTATAACTTATTTTAATTTTTAAACTGTTCTTATCTCAACCCACAGGTTTTACCTATTTTCTAGTTCTCCCCATCTCACTGGGGGCAGGAGTAATTGAGCAAGCAGCTGCATGGTACTTAGTTGCCAGCTGGGCTTAAACCACAACACCAAGGATAAATGCTGTGGCCACAAACACTCCACCATGAGGTAGAGGCAAGCAGCGCTAATGCTCACTGTGTTTGTCTTGCAGCTTTCCATCGGAGGCATCATCATTCTGAAGGACACCAGTGAGGATATGGAGGAGCTGGTTGAACCTGTGGCAGCTCACGGTCCGAAGATTGAGGAAGAGGAGCAGGAACCTGAACCACCAGAACCCTTTGAGTACATTGATGATTAAGACCTGAGGTACAGTGTATTGTGCAGAGTCACCTTTATTAGTACCAATGAAGGAAAAGCCTCTTTGGATCAGCTAAAGCAATTACCAACACCTAGCACTCTCGTTTTAGCTCCTTGACAGCTTCTGCGCCAGGTTCAGAAATATGCTTTATCCTGATTTGAAGAGTTTGGCAGCAATAAAAGAGAAATCTACTCTTCTGGGTCATGCCTGACCTGGTTGTACTGGATCTGGTTTCTAATCTCGCAGGCCTGGCTGCTCTTGGGTAGAGCCTTGTCAGGCAGAGTTAGAGCCGTGCATGGGTTTACAGGCAGCAGTTGAGCTGGGAATAATCAGCTCATGAAAACGATCCCAGAGGGGCAAGTGGTTTATGTAACAAAGCTGTCATCTACTTGACCTCAGTGTGGCAGGATTGGTTGAAACTGAACTACTAGTCTCCTTTCTGGGGTTGTATTGTTTTCACAGCAGTTCTTAGAAGAATTTAAAGACACTCCAGTCATGGGCTCTGTGGTGCTCTCTAAACCTGACTCGTAGATCTGTTCCAGGCAGTGAATTGTGTGGTTCTCAGGTTCCTTGGCTAAAGTGCCTGAACTGGTGTGCAAGTTTCTCAGTGAGCGGCAGAAACCCAGTTGCTTTATTTCCAAATATGGGCTGGCATTTCCCAGTGCTCCCAAGAGCAGAGATTATGCACTTGAATTGGTGGATGAGCAGGAAAATAAACTTCTTGTTAAAATCTGTAAATGTTGCATCAGTGGCAGGCTTGGGTGAGTGTTTGGGGTCAACCACAAGAAGCCTTAGTTAAATACATTTGCTTTTCTGGTTTCTCTTCCCCCCTCCTCCAGGGTCATGGCCTCTAAAGAAGACACTATGCTTGATACCAGAAAGACAGACATGAAGACCTTCCTCTCAAGATCTGCTGTTCAGTGCATGCAGCCCCAATCTGTGCTGAGCTAAAACTGATAGTCTGTGTTTTATGGCTGAAGAACAGATATATGCTATTTAGTGTACTCTTTCACAAAACCTTGTTTTCAAATAAATATATTAAAAATTCTTGACAGAAAACTTGCTGCTTTAAAAAAAAAGAAAAAAGAAGCCTAACAGCTCACTCCAAATGTTAAAAACTCAACCCAAGTTGTGCATCTTCCTCCAGCAAAGCTGGACTGACTGCTCTTCTGTAGAGTTGTGAGGATCTGTGTAGATCTCTACTTTCTTGAGCACTCACATAGGCTAGGCAAGGTCACCAACTCTCATCTGGCCCAGCCACAGCACTGCTGCTACAGAGAGGGCAGGTCTCTACTTGACAGCAGCTGTCCAGATGAGGTCCACATCCAAATTACCTCTGTGATACTAACTTTGCGCTGATTTTCCCCCTTGTTCATCCTGGTATTCATGTGATGGTGTGGGGCTGACAGCAGGGTTGTGGGTGTTAATGATGGGGAAATGAGGCCATGTTTCTCTTTATTTCACAGACTCCCTTTTCTTTGTCCTGTGTGCTTTCACCAAATATGAGCATAACAGCTCATGTGAGCATAGCTAGAAAACATTACAGGCCTAGATGATGTGAATCTGGACATGCAGGTTGTTACTCTGATGTGTATCATTAGCCAAGGGGGGATTTACAGTCAGAGGTATGGAATGAGCAGCAGTCAGAAGGAAGGAATGCTGCTCCACCATTCACGCTGCAGCCAGCCCTTCACCTGGTGAGCTGGAACGCTTCAAAGGATGCACACCAGCGAGCCAGAGCCTGCAGCCATGGTCAGCTGTAAGCCAAATGCTGGACAAAGCTGCATCAGCTGGAACAGCACTTAAACAGAATGAGGGTCTTATTGTATGTATGTTGAGAATATTTTGCCCCATATGAACATACCACAAGCTCATGTGCATCAGTAATAACGGAAGACAAATCATGCATGGGAGCTTTTCCAGCCGATGGTTTATTTTGGCGAATGTTACTGTAGCAATAGAATAGTCTGCTATTGTTCTCTGAAAAGCTTAAGCAATACAGAGCAGAGATGTGGGGCCAAAAGCCAATTTTGAGTCTTAGGCTTCAATCAGAAGTCCCTGAAATTGAAATGTCTCAGTTAAGGGTCCAGATCTGTTCTCCCATGGAGCAGAGCCAAGAATGAACCTGAAATAGCTACAGACAATGTTGCTGTCAGTAAAACTGGAAACAAAGAGGGGATCACTGCTTCAATCCCATGGACATTCAAAGTGAGAATTGTGGTGCAAGAAATGGAAACTGGATAAATGTACACTGTGTAAGTCTTTCAGGTGCTGTAATCCCTTCCTTCTGAATGGGTACCTGGGTCCCTTATTCCTGCACATTCTACTGGTACCAAATGGTGTGGTACATGGAGTTTTTCAGGTACTTTGTTAGTAATGCCTTGTGTCTTCTTACAAAATACTGTGTAGGGGGGAGGACATTGAGAGGAGAAAAAAACCCTCATTTCAGGTCACTCAGCAACCTGCCATTATCGCTGGGAGATCTCTAGAGTCTGAGTGGAAATGCTAGGAATAGCTGGCTCAGAAGGACCTAAAGTCCTATACTGGTGCCTTGGCCAAGCTGTGAACAGTCTGCTTCTATTCAATGGACCTTTTGCTCAGCCTTTGATACTAGAACAGATGTTTTCAGAGTAGCTAGTGTATTCCTGGTGCTTGCTACAGGTTTAGTTCTGTGTGGCTGTGTAAATCTGTATGCACAGAGCAATTCACACTGAGCCGTGTACTGCCTGGGGCACCATCCAGAAGACTTAATTCTTCTGCTAAATGATTTTCTTGTCCCTGTAAGATCACGCCTATCTCTGGCAATGATGTTTCCCAGAGCGCCCTTGGCACAAGCAAACATAGAAACCTCACACAGCCCCAAACCGATTTCTGAGCTGCTACTCTGGAGCCAGGCACTAAGGTTATGCTTGGGCAGTTGGATTTTTAGAGGAGATTTTGATGTCTGTGAAAGAAAAAGGCCATGTGTGCCAGGCTGGGGACACCAGGAGGGACATCTGGGAGTTGTCCTCACTTCCCCAGCTCTGCCGCTCGCTGTGTTTTCCTCTAGAAATGTTCTGAAGATACAGCAGAAAACCCCTATAAAGAGAAAATTCTAGAGGATGGCCAGGAAACCTCCATAAATCTTCTGGAAGGGTGCTGGAAGACCTCTGAGAAGGCTCTGGAAAGCTGCCTGGAGGCTGGATCCTGCCCCTATGCTAAGGCATCTGACCATCTGGGGACAGATGTGGCCAGCAACTGAAGGACCAGCTCATTGCTGTGCTTGGGGGATGGAGGTCACTGCTGGCTGTTTGATCTCTAGTTTGGAGGATGCATGGCGGGAGCCTGCAAAGCTTTGGTGCTGCTTTAGATAATGTCATTTAGCCCCAGTGACTAATGAGTGCTGATTTCTTCAGAAGTGCTGCTCCTCTGGGCCTTCCTGGGGATGCTGCGGAGGGACCCACCCTCAGGCTGTTTGCCAGGGGCTAATTGGACCTAATGCTCCTGGGTTTGCCAGAGGAGCTGGAGAGGCTGAGGTGGCAGGAAGCATGCTTCTGTCCCTCCTGACTAATGGGCCTCATCCCCCTTAACCCTGGGGGAAAATAAATCACTCCAAAAGCATGCTGCTTCTGACAGATCCAGAGTCCCTCCAGGAGGCCCTGGACATGCCCTCAGTCTCCCCTTTCCGCTTATTAACTTGGGTACAAGCCCCTTGCTTGGCACTGTGCTGGGGACCAAAGCAGAGATGAGTATGTGGAGGTAAAGCTCCCAGGGCAAGGGGTCTTTGAGGAGGGGGCAACAGGCCCCATTACTCCTTTGCCCCAGCAGTCACTCGGTAGGTCTCTTCCTCCCACCTCTTCCCCATTACAAAAGTGCCACCATCCCCATCTCTACCTTTCTTTCCAGGGCCAGGTGAAAGTCTTGCTCCTCCTAGTTCAACACAAAGGTTGGGCGCTGCTGATAATGATGATGATACTGACCGTTTATCTCCCTGTATCCTGGAGGCTGGAACATCCCATACCCTTGCCCCTGCCAGACCCCAACCTGCCCCAGTGCCTCCCCTGCCTGCTGCTCTCAGTGCTGGTGACAGTTGGGTTTTTAGCCCACCTTAACCCCACAGTAGTAGCAGGATGAGGGAGATGAGGAGCACAGACTGCAGGACTGGGAAAGGCTTGTGTTTACTTGCAACCTCTGATGGGACCAGCGGGCGTGAAGGCCTTCCCCCATGGGTGTTGATCTTTCCCCAGTGCGACTTCATACGGGAGCAAGGGTCTTTGCTTCCTCAGTGAAGGTAACTGGTATTGGCAGACCTGGTTCAATGTGTTTCTCCAGCACTGGTGCAACTGAGCTGGCCCTTGCTCTGTGTCTTGGGAGGAGAAGCTGCCCCAGCCCCTGCTGCTGGTCTCCTGCTCAGGTCTGGCTTCGCTCAGCCTCTGAAGTTCTGTTCTGTGTGGGCATATGGTCCAGCTGCCGTCGGTCCAGATCTGGAGTTTTGTTGTGAGGTCTGTACTCCAGTTCCTGGCATTGGCTGCACAACTAAAGCTCTGGTTTCACTCAGGACTGTGCAGATACTCAGGTTAGTCGTCCGTGTCTCCTCCAGCAGGGGAGAATCAGCACTACAGAGAAGTGACTCGCAAATCCTCCTTCTGCCCAAGTCCACTGGAGAGCAGCTAATGAGAGGTTCTAAAGACCATAACCTGTGTGCACTTGCTGTGCCCGAGCCCTGTGCGCTTGCTCTGATGGACCCTGCTGCCTGACAGCCCTGTGAATGTGTGTTTAAGCAGCATGTATGTCTGGGTTTTTTTCTGTGTGTTTGCAAAGCATATGCAGAAAATGGACAGTGAAGGGTCTATACTGTAAGGGTCCAGGTAAGGCAGGTCCTGGCGAGCATGAGGGGACACCCTAGCTGCCCACCACCTTGGTGCAAGGCTGGTCAAGGGGAAGGGCAGTCATTTGGTGGCAACAGCGTCCCCGGCAAAGGCTATAAATAGCTGCTCTGTGAGCCAGGGAGCAACTGCTGCAAAGGCAAGGTTAATTATCAGCAGAAATTATGGGGACATTGTTCCTTCAAAGATAACCTGCAAAAGATGAAGTATGGAGCAAATTTTTCCCCTTCAGAGTGAAGGAAAAAGACCTGAAATATTGGTACAGTGTCTTTGTTCTTAGCTTTAGGCTGGCTCTCCCATTTAATTGTTTTCTTCATTCCGTGTCAGTGAGAACAAAGATGGATTAACTTTTTGTTTCCCCCCGCCAGTGTCCTCCCAGAGGAGAAGCTGAGACAGCTTCTGTAGGGCTGGGCAAACTGTTTACTTTCACTTCACACGGAGATCTTTAAGCACGAAATCTGGGGGTCGGGGATGAACAAGCAGCAGCTGAAAATAATATGCTAGAAACATCTACATTGGACAGCACAGTTCATGGGCTCATTCACAGATGAAACCTGCTGCTCGCTTCTCTTGCAGGCCCAGAGGTTTTGTGATTTGTCTCCAGGTGATTGGGTGGTGGCCATTGCTCTGTGGGGAGGGCAGTGTCAAAGCTGTGCCCGTGCAATGAAGGCAGTGAGGCTCGCTGGCGCTGGGGGTGTTTCTCCTGGTGATGAAGCTGTGTGTCCTGCTGTTTCTGTGCGCCTGGTCTCCCAGACTGTTTTTAACATTTTACGGTTTCTTAATGGAGCATCTGTAGCAATTCCCTCCTCCCAGCCCCCTGCCATTTCTGGCTGGAAATCCTTGCTGTTACTGGAAGCCAAGCCCTCTCCCACATTGGTGTTCACCTTGGTTGGGGGCTTAATGACCCATGCCTCAAATGATCACATGCCAGAAAGCCCCGCTTTGCTCCCTCTGGGCCCAGGGCACTGGGCTGCCATCATTCCTCATGGAGGCACCCCCAGCCCTGCAAAGGCAGTTGATTAGTCTCTCCTGGTTGTCATCTCTGTCCCTGTAAGGATCTCTGAAGGATGATCTCTGCCACAGCTGAAAAGGTTCCATGGGCTGATCTGTTGTGAGCCTCCTTCACCATTTTGCAATTGAGCAGAAATGAGCATTTTGGGGATGCATCAGCCAGTCCCTCCTTCTTCCCTGCTTTGCAGTTAGCAGGTCAAGAGTCTTCTGGATCTCAAGGAGAGCTGAGTTCATCCTGTTGCCTCCTTCATGCATCCCATGGCACAAAATCAAAGTCTCCATTGTGCCTCTCCCTGGTCAGGGACTTTGGTTACAGGAAATTACTGAAGAAAGGGCTGCATATAAATAGCCTGGCACAGGCTGATCGCATCCTTCTGGGGAGAGGTGAAACTTGAGGCTTGGCAGCAGCTAAACAAACCCCATCCATGGGAGACAAGAGTGGCTTTATGATAGCCTGAAGCTGGAGTGAGCAGAGAGGTTTTGCAATTCCATTGCACTGGTTTTCATTGCAATGAAAACCCCATTGGCTCTGGGAAAGCGCTGCTGTGTAATTCAGTATGAGAGCAGCGTCTGAACTACTGGGGAAGTGCCCTGCCTGAGTGCAGGACATTAGTCCAAGCAAACCTGTCTGTCACCCAGCCAGTCCCAGTAGGAGGCAGTCCATGCTCCAACCCAATCAACAATAATGTGTCATCAACTGAAAACTCAAATGACTTTTTATTTACTTATTTATTACTCCTTCAAAGTATTCACTGAAAACCCAAACCAAAATCTTTTTTTGCAACTAAAAGCTGAAGTTTTACTCCAAAAATTACAGGATGTTAAAGCTTCAAAAAGTGTTCCTCTCTTGCCTGCTTGCTTTTAATACAACCACTTGGAAAAGCTTCTGCAAGAAGACATTTCCTGCAAAACTTTCCATTTGGGCACGGAGAATGGCCTTCTGTCTTTTTAATCCAGCAAAAGGGTACGATCCAGTTCAGGACCTGCAGAGCAGTGTGGTCTTCACTGGGGTTTCAGGAATCTGCTCTTCTGTCCCTTTGCCCTTGCATGTTGTGATGTGCTTGCTGGGAGCATGGAGGAACCCTGAAGAAAACAGGTGAGGTTTCTCCTGATTTCCTGGGAAAGCTCCTCCCCTAGCAGGATTTCTTTAAGTGAGAACATCTCGCAGGCATATTGAGTTAGGGAATGAGATGTTTTCAAGGGCCTCTGGCAAAGGCAGAGGTGATAGGTGAAGTGATCTGTTTCTGGCGCCTTTTCACCCATCACATGAAACACAGGTAAGTAAAAACTGGGGAATTTGGCACAACTCTGGCTCAAACAATTGTTCTGTCCCTTACTGGGACAAGCATAACTTGAAGAAGCAAAGCATGGGAGAGGGCATAGATTTGTCAAAGCTGCCTCTGCCCCCCATAAGATATTTAACATCTCCCTTTCTCAAAGAGCAGCAGTCTGCCTCAGTATTTTATTCACAAATACCAAACTAGAGGTGAAATAACTCCCACAGGTTATAGATGGAGTGCTAGTTCCTGTTCACCATCCATCATAACTCTGCTTCCCATCACCTCACCCTTTCCAAACATTTCACCAGTCAAGCTGGTAATTTTAGACCTTGCAAGAATGTTCAAGGGTGATATTTTATTTTTTTTTTCCTGTTCCTTAAATGTTTGTTGTTCTTGGTTTTTGGGGGAGGGGGTTGTGGGTTTGGGTTTGTTTTTGTGTTGTGTTTTTTGTTTTTTTTGGGGGGGGGGGCAGGGGGTGGTGGTGTTTGTTTGTTTGTTTGTTTGTTTTAATTAGTTAAGGAGAATAACACCCTTAGATCATGGCCAAGGGAGGATGGTAGCCTGAACTGTATTCACCCACACTGGTGTTGGAAAGTTAAAGTTTGACTCTGAAGCGGTCTCCTTGGAGAGCAGGGCCTCTGAGCTGGCTGGTCAGATTAGCTTTTGGGTTTTGTGATATTACTGAGGGTCAAAATCCGACTATGTATGTCAGATACAAATCTCTGCATTCTGTTTCAGCTGTCCACTTATGAGCCTTTTAAATGAAGAAAGATGGTGCTATGCTGTGTCTGGTTGTAGGATGTGCAGAGGACATGGGTCTTCTTAGGTGTTAATGGTGGAAAACAAGACTGTGGTTTTGGAGTGAGACCAAAACCCCACAGGACATCACTGGTGCTACAATGTCATTGTGCTGTGTCTTGCAAATGCTTGCTAGAAATTCGCTGTTAATGGCAAGAGGTTCACTAACACCAGAGTTAATTAAAAACGGGACAAAGCCTTAATAGGTGGCTTGGCCAATCCCCCTGTTTATTTTGGTCATGATTCTATGAGGTAATGACATGTCGGGTGTGTGCCTGCTGGTGCAATGCGTGCACAACCCATGGGGCTGGCCTCTGTGTCCCTCCCCCTGGCTGCCCTGGAGCTGTGATTCGGACTCACTGTGCAGTGCTCAGCCTCTGCAGGGCTCTCATTTTTTCTTCTGACTTTGTTTCCAAAGGAACCTTCCAGGCAGTTAGATAATGCAGGTGATCATGGCCACGGGCTGCACTAACCAGAGAGGGAAGCCTTTGTCACCCAAGGAACTTGTGAATGCTTCATCCCTGGCTGTGTTCAAGGCCAGGCTGAATGGAGCCTTTAGTGTGAGGTGTCCCTGCCCATGGCGGGGGGTGGGCTACAACTGGATGATCTTAAGGTCTTTTCCAACCCTATTCTATGATTCCATGGCCTCAGAGCATGCGGCGCTCGGTAAGCTAATGTGGCGGGGGCAAACAGTGCTGGATGATTAAAAAATCATGTAACTGAAGAGCAGAAAGCTATGGGCCTACAGATAGGCACAGCACAGGCTGCGCTTTTAGAAGCCTTCTGGCTGCCCAGGATGGCAAAGGGGTACGGAAATATACGTTAAGACAGTAGGTAATTAAACAAATGAACTTGACCCCAGACTCGCCTCAGGGCGGTCACAGAGAGTGAACCGACAACACGCGACTCGCCGCGCCACAGGGACATGCCGCGGGCGTGGTGAACCCCCCGGTCACGTGATGCACACTTCCCGGCACGGTATTGGCTGAGAGGGATCATGTGCAGCGGGATGGGGCGCGGCCTGGTGAGAGGTCGCGGTTGCCAGGGCGACAGGAGGCGGTGGCGCGGGGCTGTGGGTAGGCCGTGCCGCGGCGGTGCTCGGCTCGCTCACGGGCTCCTAGGGTCGCATGCTCGCGGTCCTTGCGGGGTCCCCCGGCCCGGGTGGGGGTGCAGCGGGCCGCACCGCCTGTCTGCTGGGTGAGGAGCCGATGTGACGGCCCCGCGGCCTGGCGAGATCAGCGATTCTGGTCGGTGAGGACCGGCCTTGGAGGTGCCTTACGGGCCGTGGGTGTCTCCCTCATGCGGTTGGTTTGGGGTGAGGTGGCTGATGGGCTGTGTGTGGCTGGGGTTGCTTTAACCGCTGTGCTATCTGATAACCCCTTCCTTCTTCACGATTTTTTAGGTTTATCAACAATGACCCACAGCAGTTAACACTTAACGATGAGTAACGGTCAAGTTTGTGAACCCGAGTTACTTGGACTAGTAAGAGAGGTTGGTTTTCTCTCTTTTTTTTCTTTTTGGTTGACATGAGCAAGGCAAAATTTCATAATGCTTGTGTTCAGAGCCAGGCATTGTAACTGTGGTCTAAATTCTGGAGTTATTTGTCTGGGCAAGTGTTTGCTACACCCTGAAATCATATTGACTCCTGTCATGCTCTGTAGATTTGAAGGGCTTAAAGTCCATTAAATGCCAGTAGTCAAACATAAAATCAGTCTAGAATTATCTGTTGTTCATTGCAAATTAGGCTTTCATTAAAGGAACAGTTGATTAGATCGACAGGCAGTTTTAGGGCTGAGGTCCAACTTGTGGTAATAGTAAGATCTTTAAAACATTGTTTAGCTACCACCTTGTTCCATATGTGTATAAAAATCACAGCGGCATATAAAAACCCTACAGCTGACAAAGCCCAGGCTGAAGTCCTGAGGCTGCTGATCTCTGTGGTTTAATGCCTAATCAGGATTTTCCAGCAAGTCACTCCTCATAGGCCATATGGGTAGAGGTAATCATAATGTATTCTAAAGTGTGGAATGGTCCTGTGAAAAAGAGAGAGACTGGCTTTCAGGAGCAAGTGCCTCGGGCTTCTGGATAAATTGGCTAAAATGGAACATTTATGATTTGGAACAAAAACACAAACTGTGATCTCTGCTGCTCCATTCCTTTAATTGATTGACACTGTGTTGGTAGACTAGTTTAGGGCCCTAAATGAACACCAAACCAACAAAACCGAGACCCCCTGCCTTGTATGATCCATCTATTGCAGTGTTCCACAGATGCCAGTGCTACAGAGGGGCAATCAGGAGTGGCATTCGTGCCTAGTTTCGCTACGCTGTCTGTTGAAAGCCTGGACAGAGAGTCTACCAAATGGCAAAGTCATACACAACCTTAATCTGTTTTGTGAATCTCAAAAAACCAATCTAAGAAGAGGCTTAAGTACTTAATCATTACTATATTACTGTTTATGTTAACAGTAGAGTTAAGGGGAAAGTAAATGATTCTTGTTCTCTGTAGCAAATTAAAATGAATAGATTTTCTACAGATTTGAATAGATCAAAATGAAGTATGATGTCTTGCCTCAGCAACCAATAACTAAGACTTCTGAGATGGGGGAAGAAGGGAAAAGTTCTGTGTGATATAATAACTGCATTGTAGGAGGAAGAGGTAGGGCGATTTATCTCTTTTTCAGAAGAATAATGCTTCATTAGATGGTTATTAATTTGGCTTGCGTAGCTTCAAATGAGTGACCTGGCTTAGAATTCAAGCTATCTGTCTACTGCTGTGGAGATTAGAGTTATGCTTGAGAATTCTGCCCTCCAAGAATGCTGTTTGCAAGGAAGTTACTCACTGGTTTCTTCGACCAAGGTATAGCATTAATGAATTTCAGTTCTCTTTCTTGTTTGGTTGAATGAAATTACTGGCTAAATGGAGGAGCATCATTTTTTCAGAGAGGATGTGCTTGGTTGTCAGTACTGTTCTCCAGGATGCAGAAGGAAATTTAATTCTGAGACAGTATTTCCCTACCATAAAGTCTTGGTTTGTTGCTGTGCAGTCTTTGGCATTTATTTACCCTCCTACAGAGAAACTTTAAAGGATTTGGCAATTCGTGGGTCACTCACTGGAGCATTAATAATCTAAAAACTTACTATTCCTATGTTTTTGTCTTGTAGTATTTGGATTTTGCTGAATTTGAAGAAACAGTGAAAGTATTTACAAATGAATGTCAAATAAAAGGGAAGACACTACCTAAACCAGCAAGTGTTTCCTCAAGAGATTCAAAAGCTTTGGCTGTTCAGGTAATGCATATTTTGCACTACTTTCAGTAATACTAAAAGCAGTTACAGGCTACTAATCATTGTGTGAGATTACAGTGTCTCTTAGCTGTCTGAAGAGATTCTTGATTCCTTGAAGAAGTCTGCTAGCAGTCATCTTCCAGTGCAGAAACCTTCAACTTGGACTTTTTGATTGGTTGGTTGGTTGATTGGTTTTGGTTGTTTTTTTTCAGGACTCCAGTCCTTTTGAACCCGAGACAGTAGTTTTGATTCTGACTATTTTAGGTTTTTAGCTTGCCATACTTTAGTAAGACTGATTTTTGCACATTGTAGGCATTTTTTTTTTCCCTCTGAGGGTTCAGATGGCACTTAAATTCTTCATTCACTGTTGGAAAAAATGTAGTGCTTCTGTGTCTGTTTTTTTTCACTAAATGCTTTTCGCCTTTGCAGAAAGATCTGCTTACAGCATTTGAAAATGGTGAACAGAAAGTTTTCTTCCAGCTCTGGGAGGAGCATATTTCATCTTCAGTCCTGGACGATGAACCGGATGCTCAGAAGCTGGAGTTTTATCTTCACATACACTTTGCCACCTACCTCTTGAAACACAATATTGGAAAGCCTGTAAGTATAGTTCACAATTCAAACTTTAAATGCCTTTTGCTTGGTTTACTTCATTTATTTGTCCTCAATGTGGGTGAGGATGGGATATTTACTAAGAAGAATTCCCAGTCTTTGGGCCACAGCCTGCATTTTAGTTGAACCAGACCCCTTTTATTGTGAAGTGTAGAGATGGAAGTTGGAGGTGTCTTTCTCCTGGATCTCCTAAAGTATTTTAGAGTTGGAAAGCACCAGCATGTTGATGATTAAAACACTTACTTTTCTTCCAGTTTGGACTGAAGCTGTCTGTTGAAATACAAACATTTCTGGTAAAATGAGAAAGCTGAATCTTGACCAGCTCAAGATATCATATTGAAAACTAATTCCAAGCTGTCATAAAAAAAAATCTCTGTTACATGGGACATTTATGATGAAGAGAAATTTAAGTAGCCTGGAGTCAGCCAGGGCTTAATAGCTCCTGCCTTACACCTGTCAGCTGCTACAGGAGTATTTGGATGCCTTCAGTTTGTTTTCCAGCCTCTAAGAAGCTTTTGTTCTGTGTGTCAGCTCCCCTTTCTGGTGCTGTGAGTGGATTTTGTGATTCTGCGCTTATCATTGAAATGAAGCATGTCTAAAGTAGGTGTTTCCTCTCTGCCCTGAGTATGGAAATGCACTCTGCTTTAGAAATCTAGCCTGAAGAGGGAGGAAGAATTTACATGCAAAAAGCAGCTGTCCCTCACTTTTATTGCACCTGGGGGACAGAGACAACATTGGTTTAAATTTTCTTTATTGAGTGGCAAAAGCGAGATATAATGCTCCCTAGTGAAATAAATCTTGCTTTCTAGAGAACAGATATTGTGGCATTTCAAATGTAATGTGTTTAGGTCTCTGTTTGTATTTGCCAGCATTACAGTGTGTTCAGAGTAGTAGTTTTCTAAATAAATATGCTACTTTATTTCCTAGGACAAAGATGAACTTGAGGAAAGGATTTCTCATTTTAAGGGATACCTGGAAACAAAAGGAGCTGCACTGAGCCAGACTACAGAGTTTCTTCCCTTCTATGCTTTGCCTTTTGTTCCAAACCCCATGGTACATCCTTCATTTAAAGAGCTTTTCCAGGTAAGTATCTGTTTTGCAAAGATGGTATTTATAATGGTTTTTCTTATGGGGTAATAGATATTGAATGATGTTTAATTTGGTAATCACTTTTATTGTTTCCTTTAAAAGAAACCATGCAATCATAAAAAAAATAAATATTTGATGGAGGAAGGGTTGTGAGAGTACTGTCAATAACAAAGTACCATCTTAAATATGTATTTTCCATTTGTTCTAAATGGTACGCTAGTTTTGTGTCTGTAAATAAGAATTGCTGCCTCTCCTTTCTTTCTACACAAGCCTGAAATACACATGCTTCTGAGAATCACTATTTAGTAGTTCAGGTCCCCCTAACTTGTTTTGAGGTTGTTGTACAGCCCCACTATCTGTATGTAAATATAGCTGGGTTTAAAACATGACATCTAAGCATGAGGAGACTGAAGCAGTTTCATTTGATGTGGAAAAGAGGAAGTCAAGTTTATAGGTAATCCTTCTGTAACAAAAAAAAAAAAGACACAGTGTTGCCTGTGCCTCCACACCCCCCTCCCCCCCGCCCCCAGAAAAAAGAAGTGCTGGAAGAGCATAGCTGTGCTTAGTGGTTTGGTGACTCTTAACCACAGGCATTTTTCCTGGTTATTTTTTTTTTTGTTAAATATGTTTCAGCCTTTGCTTTGACTGTTTCAGAGTTGAGTTCTTAGGGTTGCATGTGCAAGGTGAGAAGAGAGTGTAAAAGTTAGTGTGTTTGAACTTGAACATATTTGCAGCTGCACTTTCAATGTGATGATGACCTACAGTTATTCTATTGATGAAAGTGTAACAAAACACCCTTACATTGACTGCTTCCTGGGCACCATGCAGGTAGATGGCAGTTTGATGTTCCAAAGCATTGGTATACCTTCCCCTCAGGTACAGCCACCATTTCCACTGTGGTGAAAAACTGTGCCTTAACTTCTTGGTTATGCTGGGTACAGCTGGTTATGTGGTTGGACTGGATCAAGGACCTGATCTGCTTTATTGCCTGTGAATGTGTATATACAGCTCCCATGTACACATACAGAGGTACAAAAATTTGTTTGTAAAATACGTACAGTATTTTTGCAGGGTTATATATGCTTGAAATGCTTCACCATCCTACCTCATGGACATTTGTGCTGGCTTTTATAAGCAGCTGCAGGCAGTTATTGTGGTAGGAGGAGATATCTTCAGCCTGCGTTGCTGCCATGCATTTTTTGATATTGCATCAAAGCTTAAGTGATATTTGCCTTACGGCTGAATTTGGATGTACCAACTGATGAGGAGCTCCAGTTTAACACCAAAAAGAGGCATATACAGCAATAGTCCTTTGGGACTAGCTATAAATACTGCTTGACCTCAGAGTTGGGATATGACTACTCTTTTTTTTAATTAGCAGCTTTTTTTTTGCCTTTTTTTTTTTTTCCTCTTTTTCCCCTGAATGCCTTATCTGAGATAAGATCCTCAGGTTTATTCATAGTAACCCAGTGTCCAAGCTCTTAGTCCAGTCACTCATTTTCTTGTGGGAATTGTACAGCTTATTCCATGTTAGTGTTGAAATACAGATTGTTTTATGTTTGAGAAAGAACATCAGTGAGTCACTAGTCTGCTAAGCAGTGTTCTTAGCATTTTTTTTTTAGTCAGGCATCTGATGCTTTATATAGCTGAGTTCCTGTCTGTTTGTGTAATACGTCTTGAAAAATAATATACACTCCTCTCTGTAGGAGTCATGTTTCCTCTGGTAATATACAGCATGCTGCTATGCACCACTGTCTGGATACTGAATTGGTAAATGCAGCAAGTAAACTCTGTATGCTCTCCAGCATAGTGAAATAAGGGCAGATCTGAGCTGTGAGAACAGCTTGCAGCGTATATGTATACAGCAGTAAATTTAGGAAGCTCCTGCTATTTGTTGGAAGATACTGCTTTTTCATTTGCTGGCTTGCTTTTCGTCAAGCAGAAAGGAGCTTAACTGAAGGTTTGAAATAGAACAAATGAGTATTCAGTGAATTCTTAGCTGTAGTTTGGCCTTCTTCCTTAACTGTTATTTTCTTGTGCTTATGAGATATTATGTCAGGCAGAAGACAGTATTCCAGTTAATGGCTGATATGTTGGTCTGTTTTTTTGTGTGTGAATTGTTTCTCTCCAAATCCTGATTTTAGAACTGTTGTACCCTAATCACTGATGTCATATCATGACTCTTGCAGTAGTTATTGACAAAATTTACATTTCCCAGATGTTGTTAGGAGTGAAAGATGTCTAGCGATTACTTTTAGAAAGCTGAGCGGTGGGAAATTATTCATTTCATACTCTATTTCATAAATATAAAATTCACTTTAATATTTTTATCTTTTTTTTTTTCAAGATCCTTATTTTTTTAAGTACTTCTAATTTAGGGGCAGTTGTTGCATGTCATATGAGGCACTCATATTATATGGTACTTTAACACTTTAAATAAAGCTACTTTGCGTTTCTAGAACACTCATTTAGGGGTAATACTGAACTCTCTTCTATCTTCTGTACACTGTTATGGGTATCTAGCAAACATTCACTTCAATAACAGTGAAGGGAAAAACATTTCAGTACGATGCTGGCTGCCTTGTTTAGTAGTAGTGGAAGGTGGCTATGATCAGAACAGTACTTTCAGCAGAGTGTATGTATTTGGTGGAAAACTGTCATCATTTATTTTTCTTTTCAAGGATTCTTGGACATCGGATTTAAGGACGAGACTGGAAAAGTTCCTGTCTCTGATCCTCAAAGACACTCCTCGGCTACTCACTTTATTTGTATCCTTTCGAGAAAACACTTTGAAGATAATTAGAATTACTGCAAAGAGGCAGTATAATTTACTGGAAGAGTGTGCTGCTGAGATTTACAGCAGAACTGCAGTAACGTTGCAGTTCAGTGTTTTTAGGATAGGAAACTTTGTTTATAATCTTTTGAAAAAGTTATGTAAAGACAATGGATAGATGCATATGGACTTGCGTATTTATTGTATGACTATTCTTTGCTTCCATGAAGAAAGTACAGGATACCTGAAGACACTGACCTGAACTGACTTCTGTCTCGGCATTAACTAACTAAAAGCTTTTAGTCTTTTCTAGCTGAAAGTTTTCCAGGGCTTTTAAGGGTTCCAGAAATTGTTTTACTAAATGGCTTGTGATCCAGACTTATTTTTCTAACAATATTGTTTAAGCTGTGTTGTCAGGCCTAATTTGCAAACTCAGTAGCTATATGACAAATTTTCTTCCCTGTTTTTCATCAGTACAGTTACACACAGGGTAGAAAAAACCTGGAGTCTTTGTTTCTGGGTTTTTTGGGGTGTTTTGTTTTGTTTTTTAACAGAAGTTAAAAGTCCTTTTCTTGCTATATCTTACTTTATTTTGAAGCAGCATGTTGCCATGGTGGTACTGAATGATGAGCTGGGAATATATTCCTTCTGTTCCATTCTTGCCTGTTTGCCAGGGTGCGGAACAGTGATCAAAACGATGTTTTCACTTCCATCTTAAGGATGTTTGTGTGGGAGTCTGGCATAAAGCAGCTAAAGAAAATTTCCTCTCTGCTTATTTCTCTTTATGGAGTAATTGACTGGATCCTTATTGAGCCCTGAATATTTCTTAGGTATAAAAAGTCACTTACCCTTAAACAGTTGCATATTTGTATGTTGATACGTAAAATCAGTAGCTTGACTTTTTGGTGTTAATACATTTAGACTGGAGTTACTGTATCTTCTACTTCAGGGCTGGATTTAGTATCTTTAAAGGTCTCAAGTCTCTGTGCAATGTTGTACATTGTATACAAGATTTTTATGTATTTATTATTGATTCATTTATTGCTTTCCTGTAAATTATTAGGCATTGGCTGTTGCCTGGGACTGTGGGAATATTTGACTTGGCTGGGTTTGCCAGTTGGTTGAATTTCTCATTCTGTGTCTCTGGAACAAACATGTACTGAAAGAATGCACATTTTCCTGAACTGCTCCTGCTCAAACAACAGAAGGAGAATGGACAGTGCAGCAAAGGTAAATGCTGAGCTGTGGTAAGATTACTGGGGGCTATGGTAGTAGTATTAGAAAGTACACCTGCAATTACAGGGAAACTAATGATGCATGGCAAAAAGTCCTCTGAAATCCAGACCCCTGTCTTGGTAATAGTCATTGCTAGACTGGTTGAGGTCAGTAGGGTTGAACATAGAAATGCTATAAATGGGAAAGGGCTTAGTCACAGGATTTGTATTTTAAGTCTGTTCTGTCCCAAAATATGGTAAAAACAGATGGAGAACTCTGTAGAAAGTGCATACTAGCTCTCCATTTTTAGTTATGATGGAAGTAAGTTTTCTCAGATTTCTTTCCCATACTTGCTTATGCCTACCTGCATCTGCCATATTTCAAATCTCATTCAGTTATTTGCATCACTGTCTGATTTTCAACAGGCTTGATTTTTGTTCTTATTCATTCATCCTGTTTAAACTCCTAAAATAGCACATACTGATATCTCCTGAATAAGAAAGTGTTTAAGTACGGCTCTGGTGTGTTGCATTTTTAGGTAAGCTGTTCATACACACCTAAGTGTGATAGTGACTTGGGGATCTTTAAAAAAAAAGGATTTTGGCACTGAATTCTGTTAGATTCTGATGGCATTTGAAATATGTGCCTTTTAAAAATCACTTCAATAAATAGAACACCTCCCATATGAAGATAGGCTGAGAAAGTTGGGGCTGTTCAGCCTGGAGAAGAGAAGGCTGCGTGGAGACCTCATAGCAGCCTTCCAGTATCTGAAGGGGGGCTATAGGGATGCTGGGGATGCACTGCTCGTTAGGGACTGTAGTGACAGGACAAGGGGTAACGGGTTAAAACTTAAACAGGGGAAGTTTAGATTGGATATAAGGAAGAAGTTCTTTCCTGTTAGGGTGGTGAGGCACTGGAATGGGTTGCCCAGGGAGGTTGTGAATGCTCCATCCCTGGCAGTGTTCAAGGCCAGGTTGGACAGAGCCTTGGGTAACATGGTTTAGTGTGAGGTGTCCGTGCCCATGGCAGGGGGGTTGGAACTAGTTGATCTTAAGGTCCTTTCCAATCCTAACTGTTCTATGTTCTATAACTAAGGTTCCCAACTATCTTGCATTTATTTTTTCACCTGACTCTGTGTTCACTTTATTAGTAGGGATTTGTATGAGTCCAGCTGGTTTCTTCAGATGACTTCTCCTCTTGAGTTATTTTAATCTGTAATTTTAAACTGAGGATTTACAACTTGTAGATAGAATTAAGGAGAAAGGCTTATCTCCCAGGGCGAGTTCCAGGTATTTTCTTTGTTACTTGTCTTGCATTAGACTTTCATTGAATAGTAGAAAGATATTTGTGGATGGATGTTTATTTTTCAGAAGTTACTTTTTTCTTGTGGCAATAATTCAATACCCTGCTTAAAAAGAAATGACTACATGATTGCACCTGAATTATTTAAAGTCTAATTGCTTCTTATTTGCGTAGGTTCTGTGCCTTGTACAAGTACAGGGAACGTCGTGGTATTGAATCCATGCAGGTCAGCTTTAATTTGTAGATCTGTTATGTGCCTTGAAGATTGAGTTGGTTTGGATTTTTCATAAACATTACTTGAGTGCTGTCTCATATGAAAGTTTTGGATCTGAGATGTTATTTTTGCAGTATGCTCCTCAGATCACATGGGATCCACAGTACATACTTGCTGTTGGAGAATGTTTATCAGTGAAGGAGAAAAGCAGAGAAAATTATTAGGCAACACTTGAACAAAGAGATGTGTGGCAGAGAGTCCTGGAAGCAGCCTTTTGTGCATAGTTGCCAGTCATTAGTTTGACATACTGAAGCACTTGAAGTTTAGGTGGGGTGGTGCATATGCTCTTGAGAGTGTCCTGCAGAGTTCAGTGTGTTTACCTTGCCTGATTAAGCTGCTACAGTCTGGCTTTTTACACATTTAAAAAATTTTTAAAAAGTAAAAAAAATTAATACCTGTATGCATTTCAAAGCTACCTGTGTGGCAGTTGTGCTTAACTTGCAGCTCTCCCATGTGTTTTCAGTTTGGCAGAATGGTTGGCATCTTGCACAGAGAGCTTCAGACCTTCTGTGTGTCCTCAGGCTAACAGGAGTGGAGGGAATGAAGTATTTGGAGCTGGTTTCAGCTACTGTCTCCTTCACTGCCTCATATAAGTCTGTGGATGAGTTCACAGCTATTCTTCCATCATGTCCTCATAGCAGCCTTCCAGTATCTGAAGCAGGCCTATAAGGGTGCTGGGGAAGGACTCTTCATTAGGAGCTGTAGTGATAGGACAAGGGATAACAGGTTAAAACTTAAACAGGGAAGTTTAGATTGGATATCAGGAAGAAGTTCTTTACTGTAAGGGTGGTGAGGCACTGGAATGGGTTGCCCAGGGAAGCTGTGAATGCTCCATCCCTGATGGTGTTCAAGATCAGGTTAGACGGAGCCTTGGGTACCATGGTTTAGTGTGAGGTGTCCGTGCCCATGGCAGGGGGGTTGGAACTAGATGATCTTAAGGTCCTTTCCAACACTGACTATTCTATGTCAGGGAAGGGGAGAGTAGGGAAGTGTGTCAGGCTGCTGCACAAGAGAAGGTAAAGTGTGACCTGTCTGTCTATCAAGAGTTGCTATAGTCTGAATTACTATTAATGTGGAAAGATGTCAGTTTAAAATATAGATAGTAATTTTTATGGAAATGAGGTTAGCAGTAAGGAGACAAGGCAATTGCTGCCTTTTTTAAGAGCAAGGTTTCATTGTTACCTAAAGAGTTCTGATGTCTGCCAGCAGCTCTTGGGACCTGCATCATCTCTGCTGAGAGCTCTGCTGTATTGTATGCAGGAAGTCAAGCTGGCTGGCTGAAGTGCTTCTAGCAAAGTGTGTGGGTGGACTGAGACTAGAGAGACAGGGAGAGCAAGCACAAGTTCAGGAAATGTGTTTGAGGTGTAGGTAGGTTGTCATAGAGGATAACAACTGTTCTCTGTCTTAAGGAGAAACGCTTAGTGTGGAATTATGCATGTGTGCATATGTGTAACTCCTTGGCTGTTCGCAGGAACTGGAGTCAAAACATTAAAAAGACTTGATAATTACATACATGAAAGAGCAAGCAAGAATATTGGTAGAAACATGCAGTAGCTCAGATGATGCCTACTTCCAGCATCTTCATTTGGCAGAGTCGCAAGCTTTACTGTATGCTGCATCCTCCTAACCCAGGAGATTAGTCCTCTGTCCTTTATTTTCCCCTCTTTTCCTCCACATATGAATAATGGTCTGGCAGATATTGGGTCCAGAGGTTCCCCCCACCCCTTCCTAAACTTATCATATGCAGAAAGCATACAGGAGTTGTGTCTGGGAGAGGGAAAGAGAAGTGAAATGTGTTGTGTTACTCTCTGATTCCTGTTACAGGTGCAGTTTGATCACTTCTGCAAGGTGACATAAATGTGAACTGCTTCTGAAAGGCAGTTTCCTTTTCACCAATCCTGACTAAGATAGCAATGACTTTAAACAAGCAACTAAAGACTAATTTTTGTCTGGGCTGGCAGCTCCCTGATCTATCTGCCAAATGGTGTTATTGGTTGTGGGCATGTGGCTGGAATGCAAGGGGGGAAATGAGGTAGCGCAAGACCAACACTTCCAACAGCTCTCTCTGGGTCAGCTACATGTGAATGATGAAAGCTTCCTGCTCTCTTAGTAAGAGACTTTAATGAAATACTTTTCCTTTTTTAGTAAAATTACTTATGTGTGAGAAGATAGTGAAAAAAAAACAAACCCCAAACAACCCAATATGTCAAGGCTCTGTGTTTCCTCTCTTTGACTCCCCTTTATCAGTAAAGACCAGTGTTTGTAATTGATAATCCCTAAATTTAACATGAAAGGGGTAATTTGGACCCTGTTTTTTGATTGCCAAAACGAGCTTTCATGAACTGCATGAAGTTCTGTTCATGTAGTTTTTGCTGCTGACTGTATGTTGAAAGGTGGATTTTCATCACTGGGAACTTTGCCCACTAGGCTGTGAAAAGCAAGCAAATTATGAGTAGGTTTATATTTTGTGGCTTGGTGCTTCCAACCATCTCCTGAGTAAAGTCATGCTCTAGGTACATACACTGAAAATTTCTGAATCAAATGTGTTTTATCACAGTTAAATAAAAATGTATTCCAATTGCTCATCTAGGCAAAGGTATAAAGCATTGAAGAGTGGCTAGTTTTGTGCAATGGTTGCTCTCAGAATCTTTTAGTTTAGAAAAATACTCTTGTTTTGAGCTGTATCATTAAAGCTGTGGCAGCAGTTTAGCAGTGATGGTTGTGGAATAAAAATAAAATTCAAGTTGAATGATTATTGTCAAAGGAGAATAATTTGGGTTGTCATTGGAAGTTATCTTAGCTCTCTTGATTTGTAAGTTGATGAATATTGATTTCAGTTGAGATGGTTTTAACAGCTTAAAGAATTATAAGAAGTTTGGTGTTCTAAGCAAGATTGCTTAATACTACTGGGAGCTGTTCAAGTGTTCTTTGGGGTTTCCTTTCCAAGTGCATTTTGCTGGATTTGAACAGGATCTGTGGCTTGTCACAGCTTCTGTTGTTATTTCATGTTGGTTTGCACTCCCTCCTAGAAAGCATAAGAAAAATATTATTAGGGTGGCTTAATTTGCAGTTGGATCTCAAGTATCAGTCACAAATCCTGCAGGTGCAAAATGCTGTGATTCATGAATAGTTTTCAGAAGGTGGCCATTCTTAGAGGGGAGAAAGCTGTGAGAGTAAAATAACTGTCTGGGTGTTTGTCATTTTTTTCCCTTAACTCATAGATTTTTGAAAAAACATGGATTAGAAATAAGAAGATGCACCTTCTTTGTATTTCATGCTTTAGAACTGTCAATTTATAGCTAAAGCTTATAGCTAAAGTCTGTTAATGCCCGTTTTCTCTAAAAATCCAATTAAAAAGATGATTTTGCTGAATATTCTGAAAGTAAAAATAAGATGTTCCAACATCTACTGCTTTTAACATAAATGGGATAAAAGCCTATTTTGGAAACCCTAAAATCCATATGATATGACAAGTTTTTAAAGCAGTTTCCAACATCTGAAATCATAGAACTATCTGATGACTTTGATCTTGTTTATTTGTAATGAAAGCTTTATGAACAGGTATGTTTGAATAGTATGTTTCTGACAGTTTTGCGTCTCTTATCTCTGAGTGTTTATTGCTTTTTTTGAAGTGTTTTGTTGGAAGTTGTTTGGCAGATATTTGTGTGTTAGTAGTACATCACTGCCTGCAAATAACTTAATCACCATTGTAAAAGAGAACTTGTGAAGGCTCTACCAGATAAGCCATGGTGTTAATACAGGACTTCCCCTCCCCATTTTTCCCTCTGAAGATTACCACCCCCTGTGCCAGTCACCTTGGTTCAGAAGAGGTTCTTGCCTCTATTCAGAGAGCAAGGGAGCAAATGTCGAGGCACTGTTTCTGAATAAGTAGAGTTCTGAATAAGCTCTCCAGAGCTTATTGCAGCTGTAAGGTATATGCTGGGATTTTTTTAAACACAGAGGATAATGGTATGGTGAAACTTTGTGCTGCTTAGCATTCTCCAAATGAAGATCCAAAAGATTTCCACTGATACCGGTTATGTTTCCCAATGCTTCTGTGTTACAGGAACATATGATCTTCATCTTTATGGAAAGAGACAGTGAATCAGGTATTGAAAGAGGGTAATGGTTTCCTTAAAGATTATGAGCAAAGTCTGTTCAAAGCCAGGAACAGGAAATAGTTTTTCTAGTTTCTAATTCTGTATCTTAGCTCCTTCCTTTATTTTTCTTCCCTTTGGGTCTGTTTGGACCTAAACTGTTTTGGTCATATTGGGCTGTTTGGAATGCTCTACTATAACCCCAACATTTTTTAAAATCAGTGAAAAATAATCCTACTTCTCTCTGAAACTTTGTCATCAAGCTGCTTCCTGACCATTGCTTAATAGAAAGTCCTATGGTAAATATTGAGTCTGTTTGCAGATGGGTGTGATGCCGTTTTTGCAACACTAGAGTGATACTGGCTTCTCAGCAAACTAATTTAAAACATAATGTTCGAGCAAATTACATAGACATCAGCAGTAACAATAGAAATATTGTGCCTCCCTTCATAGTTATCCAGTCATGAAGATGTGCACTGCAATACACAGCTCCAGATTCTGTGCCTGCCTTCCATGCGGAATGCTAATTTGACTAGGTCTGAGGTTGTTTTCCTTAAAAGATAGCAGACTTAGTATTTACTTTAAAATAAGTGAAGCACTACATAACCTAAATATCAGTGGTCTCTTTCTATAAAATAACTGGAGAAAACACCCAGCCTTATTGCTTTATCTTTGAAATGTTGCTCAGTGTAATACTGGTTTTTACCCACTGGTACTTAAATTAATGTAGCAGACAGTGCATGAGTCTCATCTGAAGATAGCAAGCCTAAGCTGCATTTTGTCATATATTCTTCTGATTTGATGCCTACTGTCTTGTTTTGTCTCCAATAGCATGGAACCTTTTTGTATTAACAGACATGTAAAATGGTATTCTCTTCACAAATGTATTCAGTGGTGTTTACTGTTTAATAGTTGTATTACTGCTGTAACTGTGAAGCAGTTGTTTCTTTGGGCAGTTAAGGCAAAAGAGATACTTGTAGCTGTTATGACAAACTGAAATCACACTAGTAGTATGGAATAATCTTTGCAGTGTAATTCCACACCTTGGATAAAAATAATTCCATAGCAGCAGTTGAAGTTGTCCCTTTAGAACAGTAAAAATGCTTGTGGGATTTTTGTCCTTGTGGTTGAAAGGTGATGTTCTTTTTTTATTATTCTCTTGACAGAAAGGTTGCAGCATCTTCAACAACAGTTAGTGGAATCTGAGGGCAGAGCCATGACCTACCTGAAACAATTTAACAAAATGCAGGTGGACTACCGTAACCTTATTGGAGTCACTGCAGAGCTGGTGGATTCCTTAGAGGCCACAGTCAATGGCAAGATGGTAAGAAATGATTCAGATGTGTACTTGCTTCCTCATCCCACAGAAAATGGTGAAAAAATGCCACTAAAATTTGAATTGAGCTTTGTAGTTAAGAGCATTTCTTAAGTACTATGTCTTTTTGCTAATGAAACACAGCACTTTGGATGAGAGATGTCTTCTGTTGCCTCTGTGTACTGGGATAAAATTAGTGCAGTATATGGATTGAATTGTTCTGGCTGGGAAATCTTCAAGAAATTATCACCGTCTCACAAGACAGTTCTCTTCTGAGAGTCCCCTTTTTCAGCTTTGGCATCAGCAGTGATTAGAGGGCATTTCTGTGACTACTGCTTGCAATCCAGCCTGTCAGAGGTTGTTGTATATTTAAAACTGCTGCCAGGTCTGTTTTAAGTTACAGTATGGTGGAAACAATTGTGTCATCAAAAATGCTGGTGAGGAAAAGCTTTGCTCTCTGTTCTACTGAGCTCAACTTGTTCATTTAGTTGGTAAAGGGAGCTGGGGTAGGAGTAGTGAATGAGTTGCGCAATGTGGGAAATGGGCCACACATGTGACTGTGGAAGGTACAACTTTCTTATGAGTATTTTTTATACAAAGATGATTTTATGCTTCATCTTTTGTGCCATCTTCTCTTCAAACATGCAAGAAGTACTATAACTTCTGTATAACCTGAGAATTAGTCTTGTGGCAGATATTTGTGGCCTCTAGATCCTTTTAAAGGAGCTGTGAATTATTAACAGGGAGAATGAGCTAGGAATTCCTATGCTGCATGCTGAAGAGTCAGTATGTACCTTCCTCCAGTCATCAGCATGAAAGTCTTGTATTTCATTAAAAGAATTTGCCTGTAGGTGTGAGCTTTGCTTTAGAGCAGATTAGGAAAGGTATATGCTCACATGAGCTCTGGTAACAATGAGAAGTATGTAGTAATTAATTTGCTGCCTTGTATTTCACACTTCAGTGCTCTCCAAGGTGATATACCCTTATGTTCTGGAGGAGCCAGGCATGTTTATCTTTTGTTGTGAATGCCTGTTTCGTTTCGTTTGTTAGCCTTGTGCTGGGCAGTCATTTGATCCTTCCCAAGTGTGTCCAGCAGAGGGTACTCTTTCGTTGGGAATCTTGGTTTCTGTCATTTCTGACTCCAGAGTGGAGTTGAGTACTGACTAAAATAATGTTGAAGTTACAGCATTCTGAATTTGAAGGGTTTTATTATATCGCCATAGGACTGGAGCACCTCCCGTATGAAGACAGGCTGAGGAAGTTGGGGCTGTTCAGCCTGGAGAAGAGAAGGCTGCGTGGAGATCTCATAGCAGCCTTCCAGTATCTGAAGGGGGCCTATAGGGGTGCCTGGGGATGGACTGTAGTGACAGGACAAGGGGTAACGGGTTAAAACTTAAACGGGAGAAGTTTAGATTGGATATAAGGAAGAAGTTCTTTACTGTGAGGGTGGTGAGGCAGTGGAATAGGTTGCCCAGGGAGGTTGTGAATGCTCCATCCCTGGCAGTGTTCAAGACCAGGTTGGACGAGGCCTTGGGTGATATGATTTAGAGTAAGGAGTCCCTGCCCATGGCAGGGGGGTTGGAACTAGATGATCTTAAGGTCCTTTCCAACCCTAACTATTCTATGATTCTATGATTCTGTAAGTGTCCCATTCGTTCAATAGTCTAGGTCCTCTCAGCTGTTCTGGGGAATTTAATAATTGTTGTGAAATCAAGTAGTTCTATTGTGGTATAGATTTCCCAAAACAAAAAACCTAAGCCTGCTAATATGTTTTGCATTAAATCATAAAGTACTGTACTGTGTAACTCATATTTATTCTTTCTGCTGTGCAAGACAGCATAGGTTCTGCTTTTTAACTAGACAGTACATCAGCATTTCATAAGTATAAAGCACAAAACTGCTTCGTACTTACTGTTGGACGGCTCTACCTTTTAATTGAGGAAAATCTGTATGCAAGCATAGATGTGACAAATTCTGTTTTACTTCTAGATTCCCCGAAAGTGTTTAGTGTTAATATCATGAATACCGTAACTACTCCCAGATGAAGAGGGTTTACGTTTTTCTTAATTTTGTAGAATCACAGAATGATTAGGGTTGGGAATGACCTTACAGATCATCTAGTTCCACCAACCATGCTACGGGCAGAAACACCTTGCTTTAGACCAGGTAGCTCAGAGCCCCATCCAACCTGGCCTTGAGCACTGCCAGGAATGGGGCATCCACAACTTCCCTGGGCAACCTGTTCCAGTGGCTCACCACCTTCACAGTGAAGAATTTATTCCTAACATCTAAATTCACCCTTTTTCATCTTAAGGCCATTCCCCTTTGTCCTATCCCTACCGGGCCTTTTCAAAAGGCCCATTCCAGATTTCTTGTAGGCCCCCTTCAGATACTGGAAGCTGCTGTAATGTTTCTCTGGAGCCTTCTCCAGGCTGAAGAACCCCAGCTTTCCCAGCCTGTCTTCACAGAAGAGGTGCTCCAGCCCTCTCAACATCTGCATGGCCTCCTCTGGACTCGCTACAACAGGTTCATGTCCTCATTATGTTGGGGGCTCCAGAGCTGGATGCTGTACTGCAGGTGTGGTCTCACCAGAGTAGAGGAGGAGTATCACCTTGTCCAGCCTGCTGGTCACATTCCTTTTGATGGAGCCTGACATACAGTTGGCCTTCTGGGCTGCAAAACTGCTGACAGCACACTGTCAGCTCATGTGGAGCTTCTCATTTATGAACATCCCCAAGTCCTTCTCCTCGGGGATGCTCTCAGTCCAGTAGCTACCCTGCTTATAGCTGTGCTTGGAATTGCCCTGACCCAGCTGTGGGACCTTGCACTTGGACTTGTTGAACTTCATTACGTTTACGCTGGCACACCTCTCTATCCCTGTCAGGATCAACAGTGTGTCAACCACACCACACAGATTGGTGTTGTCACCAAGCTTGCTGAAAGTGCTTGATCCCGCTGTCCATTTCATCAGCAAAGATGTTAAACAGTTCTAGTCCCAATACCAACCCTGAAGAACACCACCTGTATTCATGTCCATTTGGACATTGAGTTGTTGACTGTAACTTTTGAGTGCAACTATCGAGCCTATTCCGTATCCACCAAGCAGTCCATCCATCATATCCATGCCTCTCCAGTTTAGTAATAAAGATGTCATGCAGGACAGTGTCAGATGTTTTATGGAACTTTAGTTCTGTCCTGAATTTCTGAACAGAAGTGTAGTTGCAGTAAATACTTTGTGTTTGCATCAGTGAGTCTCAGGTGTGTGATATTTTTGCCCTCTGGAGAAAAAACAAAACAACAAACAACCTTTAGTATAGAAACACTTGTCTGGTAGAAAGTGTAAGTTTTATTATAATCCTGTTCTGTTTCCTAATTTTAGATCACACCAGGGTACCTTCAAAGTGTTTGTGTTCGCTTGTGTAACAATCAGATGAGACAAAAGGTAGCACATAGTATCGACTTCACAAGGCCTGGAACTGTAAGTATTCATGTTTGGTTTTCTTGCAGTAACTGTCTCAGGAGACAATACCACTTAAACTGTAATTTGAACAACAAATGCGAGATATAGTAAAGGCAAAACATCATGTGTCATGTATCCAAGCTTGTATAAGAATATAGCAATGCAGAAGGTTTTGTTGATCTCTAATGCTGGTGAAATGACATGGTTATATGGTCATAGCTGCATAAGTATGGTTAATTCTGTTGTTATGATAATGGTAAGATGTGTATCTGTTTAAATGCTAACTGAATATTTGAAAAACCAAAACAAACCTAAGACTAATATCCTGAGTGTGGTTTGATGGCACATCTTAGCCAATTTAATAATTTAGCTAAAAAGGGGTGGTGCTGTTGTTCAGCTCTGGACACATGTTCTGTTCCTTTCTGCTGTCAGTGATGCTCTTATAACCTAGAGTGATTTGGCTTAGCCACCTAAAGGAGAAACATCAAACAGGATCATGGGAACATAAGGAGAAAAGAAGAAGGGAGAACTTCCCTTATTTGTAAAACCTAGCTGTTAGATGAGCATTTAGATGATACACCCAAGCCAGCTTGTTGATTTACATGATGAGCTTTAATTCCCTATCTGAGGATCTTTGATCTTACTGATAAGCAGCTTACGCTCCCTAGGTTTTTTCTTCTTACTTCACCAGCCTCTTATTCCTTTTCAGATGGCTGCAGTATACCGAGCTGCTTGTGCCCATTAGTGTTCTGCTCAATCTCTTCTGCCTGAATGGAAAGGGAGCTTTTTGTCCCAGGAGCAGAACCATCTGAACCATCTTAGGATAGTTTCTAGTGTCTGTGAAACTGCCTGGGGGTGTGAAATTTTAAATGACTTAATGGTAGTGCAAGAGCTGTTCAGTGGTACAACCATTTTTATTACCTAGTTTGCTCAAATTTTTCAAATACACATTAACATTAAAACTGCGTTAAAACATTTTAGTATTAAAATATTGTGTGCCAGTGCTTTACAAACTGAAGTCATGAACTATGCTTATTATTTTTGCCACAGCAGACTTTCATGTATACATAACTTTGTAGTAGGAGAGCTTTGTGAAGTATCAAAGGAAAAGCGGAAGAAAATAAGATTCTTGCTCATTATTCTAGCCAACATTTTTAATAACAATGATGCTATGGGTACGTTTTGTTGCTCTTGAAAATTATTACAGAAATATGATGAGATAATAAAAATGCTCCCTTTTTATGTTCTGATATTTTCAGTGATAAATATTATTCCTCATTGCTCTGTTTAAGCTGTTTTAAATGCCTTCACTTCCCTGTTAATGATCAGATCTTCTTTCTCTGACCTGCCGTGTATTTGAGAGGTGTACAGGCTGCGTATCCCAGGGTTTTGAGAAGCAACCAGGATCTCTGCTTATCTGCTACCTTAGCAATAGGGTCTGCTCGTAACTCTTCTCTCTTCATATTTACACCCTGTCTGTAGCGCATGGTTATGCCGTGTCCCACCCTCTAATGTACCTCCTGCCCCATCTTTCTTATGACCAACAGTTCTCAGAGGTCTGCCCTCTTTCCCTGCCAATGGCTTTCTAAGGTCATGCTGTATGTACCCCAGTAGTCTTCTGTATTTTTCCCATCTGATGTTGCGGTTGCGTGTGTCTCCTAGCTCCCCTTCCCTGTACTGAGATCTTCATTCTGTGCAGCCACGTTCCCTCTTCTATCTGTTCCTGCTCTCTGCTTGCATCAAGGCTTCTCATTTTCTTCTGTGATTTGAAGACACTTAATTTGCCCACTCTTGTTATTTCTTTTCTTTCTATCATGAGTTAATCCTCTGATCTCTTGAAGCCCTTTTGGGCAAAGTGTCCTCCTTATGCCAGGTGCTGATTGTTTTCTTTATCCACTCTGCAGGAAGTGCAGAAGTGGCTGAAGATGTGTCTTCACTGATAAAAACTGGATGGATTATTTCTAGACTGCATATGACTTGCTATGCCCCTGTCACAGATGTAATTTCAGCATAAACATCTGTCCTTGTGTGGTTTAGCCTTTAGGTATAGGCATCTGTTTCCTTCTCTATGAAATAAAGACTTTAAAGAGTTTTAAGAACAATAAGTGATCACTGAAGAAGTGGATTAGCAGCAGTGTATAAGCACAGTATTTCAGCCAGAATCTCTGTCATTGGGGTTTTTTAAGGGACCACTTGTGGCTGATGCTTGATTCTTCCTCCAGGACAGATTAGGCAACCAAAATCTCCTGCAGCCATGCTTCTTCATTTTCCTTCTAGTAAAGATGCTCAACTGTGAAATGACTGTTGGTCTTATGCATCATGTTTATTTACTGTTGCTTTTCTAAAAGCATTTTTAAAGTATTTCTGCTTCAGAAGCACCTTTGTCACCATACTTATGCCCCTGTGGCCAGTTTACCACAGTCTCCAGCAATGTAGGTAGGTCAGAGAAAGAGGATTTGGTGGTGGTGGATTTTTTTCCCCCTCCTAGAATTAAATTTTTGCCTCCTTCCTGTCTCAAGTTAGCCAGTTTAAGATGAGTAAAACTGTGTTCTTCTGGCAGAGCTATATCTATTTTTATACTAGGCTTTACTAGCATAACTATTTCTGTGTGACTTTGTCTCCTTTTGCCCATACTGTGTGTAGTAGTTGCTGTGCCAGCAAAGTTCTCAAGTGAAGGACCAGAACAGCAAGAACTCTGAGACTGTTTAGATTAAGGGTTTCTCAACTACTTTAGGTTGCTCCTTGACAGTGAGGTTATAGTAGCTACTGTGGTTGAAATCTGATGTTTCTATAAGCAGACCCACACACTCAGGCTGTCTGAGGCGTTAACCACGTTTTGGAGGGCTAATCGCAGTCTTTGCTTGCAGACCTTCGCTGCATCATAACCGGGTTTCTTCGTCTTATGCTTTTGTCCACACTTGGTTCATCATATTTTCTTGTTTGTTTCCCATGTAGAGAGTTCTGGTTTTATAAGTGAATAGCAAACACATAGAAACACAAGTAAGTGGAAGAAGAAAATACGTATGTAACCCATCTTCTGAGAAGAAAAATGAGACTCCTTCCTAATCATCCCAAAATACTTCTAACCACTCCTTGACTCTGTTGATCCAATAAGCCAGATAAGATGAACTAAAAACAAAATTCTGACTGTTTGCCACTAGGCTGCTAAGGCATCCCATTACTTTAAGGATTCCAAATACCTCATTGTTACACACTTAGATGTTTTTGTTCTATCCTTAAGTGGTTTCAGGTTTTTGCATAAGTTTTGGAATAAAGCTGGAGGCATTGTGACCTGGACTAAGTAGTAGCATGAGCTTGCAGCATCTGTGCTGGATTTGTGTTGGAAGATCCCTTCACTTTTTTACTCATATCTGATTAGAGACATTGCAGTGTGTTTTTTCTAGCTACTCCATTTAACAAAACTCCTCTGCCGTAGAGGCAGTCACCTGTAGAGTTGCAAGGGGGAAGAGGCTAGTGGGGGGGCAGCTCCTTTGCTCATCCTTACCACTTGGTCACTGTGTAGGCAAGGTGAGAGGTTTAAAAAAAAACAAAAGGTCAATGTCTAAAGAGTTTTGGCAGGCATTAAATATAGTGGTTTGTTGGGGTTTTTCCCCCATTTTGCCTTGAGTTTTCAGGATTTGACTCTGTCTCACTGACGTCACCAATGTCAGGACCAGCCTCTGAAATAAACTAGTTTTGGTGGATCGATATCACTAAATAGATGAGCAGAAAAGAAAATCATTAGCAAGGAAGTTACTTTATGTTGTACTGACATGCAGCCTTAAATTTCTACCACTTAGGGAATGAGTGGACGTGCATTACATAGTTTGGAAAGAGGAGGTGCTTGAGTTCACTGTACTGGCACAACTTGGGACAATCCAGGTTCTGAAGCAGGTTCTAAGAGCAGAAAATGTTAAAGCTGCATCATGCTCAGAGATGTTTAGTTGAGCTCTACAGTGTATTATGTTAAATCAGCTACACTACACTGGTAGTCTTAAGTTATACCGGGAAGGAGCACTGTACTACTGGGAAGGAGCATTGTGCTAGTGCTGTAACCAAAATGAAGTATTGCCCAAGGAAATGAAAGAGTATGCCTTGGATTATATCCTTGGTAGCCTTATTTATGTGCAAATTTGATTTTGTTCCCAGTGCATTGTACTCGGTGCTCAATTTTTAACGTCAGGAAAGTAACATTGTGTAATATAAAGCCTTGAGGTCTCAGACTTTGAAGTTACAATAAAGGTAATGTGTATCCCTTACTAATGTGTTCTGGTTTTGTACAAACATCAGCTTCCTGGTTTGCTGCTCCATGGCTGAAGGCCTGTCCTTTCATACTGGAATAAATTTGTATTGAGGCAATAAATCCCAGAACAAGTCTTTCTTACCAAACTGGCTTTAAGACCTGTGGCATTGACGTCTTTTAACCAAGAGACTTTCCCTGTGTAATCATACCCACAAAATCTGACTTAGTACGGGCTTCTGGTTTTGGCTGTTGTTTCGTGCTCTCTTGTAAGATGGCTTGGATCTCCTCCTTTTGCAGAGCAACTTTATGCCTCTTGCCAGCTCTCTGACCTCCTGGGTCAGCTTGTGAGCTTGATCTACAATCCATTAACAGGACACATCTGCTGCATGTAGTGGGAGAGAGGCTACACTACTGTGTTACAGTTGGGAGATGTTTCCAAGGCTTCTCTAAAGACGTGTTTTACCATAAGGCCTTTTTCCTATCTCCAGTTGAATGTTATTGCCATCTTCCATCTTTTAATTTGACATGTGTGGTCCTAAACTGGGAGATGAGAAACCTGAGAGAACTGTTAGAGCAAAAGGTCTGGATCGAAGAATAAGAGGTGAGAATACCAGCTCTGAAAAGCTGAGGAAACATTCATTTGAGGATTTAATCAGATTCCTGACTTTCTAATGTTCATTTAGACAGGGGACTGATGTGGGTAATGGTAAATTTGAAAAGAATAGTTTTAAATACAGTGATCTGTCATAGTCCTCTATATCTTTAATATTCTTGAGGTAATTTTAGGGGGGTTGGTTTGTTTCTGTGTGTATGTTGTCTTTATTTCTAACAGTGATTTGTCTGGTGGGTAACAAGCACTGGTTGTAGTTTTTTGATGACTGTGATTTTGTGTTTAATGCACATTGTGAAGCCAAGAGGATTCTGGATTTTTATCACTGTAGTGTTGTACATTCACTCCCCATCAGAAGTAGCATAGGCTCAAGTCGAAAACCCACAAACTTGAGTAAGATATACACCTTCCTGGAATTCCTTTGCATTAGGGATAATGTAATAAGATTCTCTAAACTTTGGATTAAAAAAAAAGGAACTGCTTCTTCAGATGCAAAGTTTCTGACAATAGCCAAGATGTGTGTTAACCACTGGAGAATCTTTCTCTGACTAGAAAGCTGTATTGTATTTTGCATATATTGTTCCTGTGTAATTGAATAAATGCCCATTATGTTGTTACTACTATTCAGTCTATTTACCTGTAGCCACGATTAAGTGCATTAATGTCCCTTGCAAGTTTTAGGTCTCTTTTTGGCACAATTCCTGAAGCTTTGAAGTGCAATCTTTTTTCTTTTTTCCTTTTTTTTCCCCCTAAGTTCTGTCACTGGACGGAAGCTCTTCTATAAAGTGAAGCTGTCATTTACAAACTGTGAACAAGGAGGAATTTTAAAAATCTTTTAAATGTTCTGGGATAACTGGAGAGGCTGGCATGGTCTCTTTTTTTGTTTTTTTTTTTTCTCTTGTACTCTGTGCTTTTTTTCCTCAAACTTGCTTTTTACTGCAGATATGAACATGCCATCAAACTGTAATAGTTGGCAAATATTCTGTTTTTCAATTGTGAAAGTGTTTTCTACACCAGGAGGCCATGTGAAACCCAGGAGGAAGGGTAACAAGTTTTTTTGTTTGGCTTTTTTTAATCTCTCTGAACCATTCAGAGTGGATTCACTGAGTGTCAGTTGGATGTGTGCTCTTTCATTTAAAAATAATATACAGCAAACAGCATCTACCCTAAGCAAACATTTCTTAGGATGAAATGTATCAGTCTTCTCCATCCCTGCCCATGCGAAGAAACAAATCTACCTGTTTATGTAAACAAAGAGAAGTCCTTTTTTTTTCCTGCTGCTATGGTATATGATGTCTTTTGCACAAGTTGCATAAATTTCTCATCTCGTAAAGTGTTGCCATCAGTAGTGGTTTCCGCAAGCATTTCCTCTTACTGACCTCAAATTGTGGAACAGCCCAAGTTAGAAGGGACCTTGCAGGTCATCTGGTCCATCTCGTTTCTTATAATATTAAAACTTTCCTTTAATGTCATTTTTGTCTTGATGCCTGTGTACATTTTCAGTGGCTCAGGTCATGCATGTGTTGAAATGACCTCTCGTCATGATACTGGTTTCTTTTGCTCACTTATTGGTCTCTATCGATGTTGTTCTTTTTAATCTTAAAATGACTTTGACAAGAACTGTCTATGTGCGTGTACAGCACCGTGAAAGTTAAAATACTCATTAACATCAGGGAATTCTGAATGTGATTGTAATAGAAAGAATAATAACAGATTTTAAAACTGGTTAAAGAATAGAAAGAATTTTATTTTCTCCTCACAGTAAGGAGTGGCAAGTTTCTTATACCTTCTATATAAAGCTGTACATGTCTGTTAAAGAGAAACCTTCTCTTCACAGTGTTTATGTGTTTATATGCCTCTAAAGTAAGTATTGGCAGGTTTGCAGAAAAATAATAAAAGCAGAATAATTAAAGTTGGTCTTATTTCATTGTGTTGAACTGTGCATTTTTATTTAGATACAAAGCTTTCTAAGTTAAATATTTTAGTCTAATTAAAGAGAATATAGCATATTTTGTACTAAACTCCTCAAATCATGAATTACCACATTTTTTTTATTTTAGTAACTAAATCTTAGGTTTCCTTCCAGAGACTTTTTTGTAGCCTTTCAGGCTCTTTTTTCTCTTATCCTTGGAGCCTTTCAGGATGAGGAATTGTTAACATTGCTGAAAAACCTTAAATTGTCTCAGCTTTCATTATGTACTGGTGAGAAACTCCCAGTCAACACAATTTTGGAGAATACTTGCAGCTGCTTGCTCAGAAGCTGAGGTCTTCTGATTGATCTGTTTTTTGGTATCTCTGTCTTAGCTGTGTCAGTGTAGTGAACAATAGAAGTCATATTCACATAAACGTGTCAGTGCCTTGTATGTAGGTATTCTAGCTGACAGTTATAATGGAATATTGTGCAGACTAGGTATGTTTGTGGGGTGTTGAAGGGAGAACTTATAATGTAAATATATCATGAGAGAGACACTGATTTCAATCTGAAAACATACAGTTATGTGGGTTGGGAAATGATGCTTATACTTTTCAAAGCTAATAGTTTGTTAATTTTTAGCTAATTTTGAGTTATTTTTTTTTAAGAACTGTGTATTTCTCTGTGATTAATTTCTGTTAACTTATTTTTTTAATCTTCTTTATTTTAATGTGTGCCTGTTTGCCCATAAAGGGATATTACTCTATGAGCCCTTGTGATGACGGATATGTAAGTGTCTATATCTTTATATCCTTTCACATGCCTGCTCAGTCTGTCACAGTCTATATTTCTCTTCATTTCACAATGTGTAACAATTTTCTGTGCATTTCAACTTGTCATGATATTAATTGTATGGTTTATGAAGAGCCAAAAAATGTGGAAGGCTTGGAATTTCTGCATGTGCAGAATAGAAGTTCTGAGTAACCTTACAGCTTCATAATACATGTAACACAGCATGTCAACAAAAGAGTAGCTTTGTCTACAACTTCTACATGAAACACAACTGCTTATAGCATGCAGAAAGCAATTGTTTCTTCCATATGAACATCAGGGTCTATAGCATACACTGTCTCTGAAATATGCCCAACACTAGCTGATCCCACAACACCTTTGACAAAGCAAATAAACATTATTGCTGAACATAATAAAGCAAATTGAGTTGTGCTCTTCAGAGATGTGTCATGTTTTGTGTGTTTGCATTCTTAATTTCTAAAGTGAAACTTCTGTAGTAAAGATTATGAAATCTTTTCATAGAATTAAAATCTATCTTTTTCCATTGAAAACTGGACAAGCAAAAGGGATTCTGTGTACTGCCTATGATTTCTGTAACCCAGATGGAAGTTTGGCAATATTACAAGTACGCCATAAGTATCTAATTTTGCTCATAGTCAGTGCATTCTTTGCAAAGAGAGGAAATGAGTCTACTTCTAAGTAATTCAGTATGTAGTCAATTCATAAAGGTGATTGACACCAATTCTGAAAAATGTCAGTGAGTATTCTACTCAAAATAATCTATATTTTTTATCTCTTTCTTTGGTTAAAACAAGATTTAATCTTTCAAGAACAACTGCTCTTTTTCAAATTTATTTGTCACCTTGAATTAAGTGATCCCTGTGGGCACACAACTTCCTGCTTAAAACATTTGTTTCGAGAAATGTTTCTAGAATTATTTAATGCAATGGGCTATTTCTTTTTATCTTTATGTAGGGAACACTAACCCATTCACCTATGTTAAAAATATCACCTGTATCAATCAATCCATTCCATTTGATGATGTGAATGTTCATAACAGGCACCTTTTGCTTGATGTTTAGCATTTTGCTAAATAATGGTCTGTTTTGAGATACAGAAAAGTTTATTACAGATGAAAATTATTTATTAAATTGTCTTTGCTGAAAAAAAGTTTTTTACTTATACAGGTAGCCTTAGTTAAATGTAACTTTATATGATGTAAAATGTAGTAACTTACAGCACAGAGTTTATAGTTTCTGTAAAGCTAACTGACTCTAATTCTGAGGTATTTCTTGAATACAGAGATAGCCTTCAGCCACCCTTCACTGTTTATATGTGGTACCTTATACATTTTTCTGACATTTTTTCTTATCATTACATGATCACATTATTGTGACTCTTTCTATGTACAGAAATCTGTACATAAATCCATCTTATATGGCAAGTGGGAAGTTTTCATAACAGCATATCTGAAGTGTAAGTAAAAAAATTTAAAAACATTTGCAGATCTTATGAAATAAGTTTGCGTAGACCTGCCAGCTTACACAAGCTCAGAGTCTAATCCATCATAGGCTGCATGTAGCAGCCTTGTTGTCATTAGATATAACAAATGAGCTCAGCAGAAATTGGAGTTCTAATGATAGGTACAAATTTGCTCAAACTCTGGTTTTACTCTTCACATATTCATCATGAGTCTTTGATTATTACTTCCAAATCTGCACTGAATTTACACTGGATTTTTATAGCACATTTTCAGACTGGTAACTGAGGACAGAATCTGGCTTTCAGCTTTATTCAGCATATTATGAATATATGCATTAAATAGCAAAGTGGAATTGGTTTGGATACTGGGCTACAGTATTTGATAAAATCAGTTGTGGTTTTGGCTTACATATGAAATGCATCTGTTTTCTTTTATAAATATTGTTTTTATTTTTATTCCCTTTGAACTTTTTTGTTTCATTTGACGCTGTTCGTATTCATGCCTGGCTTCATTCAAAAATGAAGGGCTGCCATCTGTGGCTAATCTGCATCATGACAGAATTACTGGACTTAATATGGCACCTGGTTTGGCTTTGGCAAGAACCAACACAAACATAAGTCATACTCCACGATCCTACCACAATGAGCTATACTTGGGCTGTTGTTTTCTTGTGTTTGTCTGCCTTCCTTTCCTTAATGTACCTAATTTCTGCATGTGTTTCAATTATGACAAATATTTCTGTCTGAACATGGGCTTTGCATGAAAAGTATTTTGTTCAAGATTAAATCTGTGAATGCTGGGAGTCAGCTATTGCAGATGAGTCATATACACCCCATGTTTTTCACACTCGTTCGTTCACTGGCAATTTAAGGGATCCTGTTACTCAAAACGTTGAGTTAATATTTAGTGTGTTCCAGGAAAGGTAAGATCAGGGAAAAGGCTTGGAAGAAAATGCTGAGGAAATAAATTCTTTTTGGTCTAAGAAATCCAGTAGTAAAGAGGAGCTATGTAACCTTGGCTGATTGAGGCATTGTCTGGTAGTTGATGTGATGGATGTGCAATAAGGAAGTTGCCTATCAGCAGTGCCTGTGACTGCCTTCAGTCTGTGGGCTTGGATTCATCACCTGGAGATGAAGATCGTAGTGTTTCTACTAACCTTACAAGAATATGAATAATTTACTTTCTATGGAGAGCTTTGGGGACTATGAATGCACAGTGCTGATGGTTTTACTTTCTCTTATCCAATTGTTTGATTGCAGCTGTTTAAGTCCCAAATTTCCAGCATCCAAATACTTTCCCAAAAGCACAGTATACATGGAGTCTTGCATTATTGCCACTGGAACAAGAAGTTACCAGAGTTCAGCACTTAGATTTGAGAATGAACTCCAGGACAGAGAACAAGTCTATGATGGTCAAAAAAACCCAGGCAGCCCAAAGGAGCTCTGTTCTGACCACTTCCTGACTTCAATATTAACCTTTTCATCAGTTAAATGTATCCCTTTGTTCCTAAAAATAATTTCAAAGGCTTCGTCTTTTTACGTGTATCTGCACCATAGAAGTCCATTTATAAAAGCATATGGCTAAAGTTTTATGAAGAACTTTAAGAGTTTTGTTACTAATTTGGTGATAGGGCAGGTTTTTGTTCCTGAGAATCTCTTGCTTTTGCCTTCTGTGGTAGATATGTGTGAGAGGGGTGAATATAGGTTCAGCTGGCAGTCCCACCAGAAGCAGTGGGTATGGAAGCTTGCCTTTGGATTTTGTGTATACAAAGATAGTGGTGAAGACAATGTTGTTTTTCCACTGGCTTGATTATACATCTTAAATGAGGTGTGCTGATGCAAGTAAGCCTAAGAGTCGATTTGTAGAACCCAGCTATATTTGAGGCGTGGTTTTCCTTTTGTTAAAGCTAATGCAAAGAACTAGAGCTTAACACAGCTTTTGGGAGTTAGGTTCTGTAAAGATATTTAACTCTGTAAATATCCTGAGATTGGAACAGCTCAGTTCCATAGCAAAGAGGAGAAACAGAAACAAACAAACAGATACTACCTAGTGAAATGTCAAAGGAGATGTTGAGGCCAGTGTATTTACTTTGGTGGGCTGCCTGCTAGTAGAATCCATAATGCGCATTTACTCTTTCATGCTTATGTGGGGCAAGGCATTTTGTGAGGTGGAGAAGAGCACCCTGCTTAAGGAATAAGAGTATCAAACCAAGATAAATAAAATGAAATGTTTGGTTGGGTCTGTATTTTTGTTCTAATTAGAAATGTTAATGTGAAGGAAGCAATGAACTTTTCAGCAGAATATGGGTTGTATTACCCAGGCGTAATTTCCACTCACTTCCATAACACAGTGCTTCCTATTGCTGAGACTGCTGCTTCCAACTATGAAATCTGCCAGCATTAAAAATGATGCATGGGGCTCAGTACTAACTGTTACAGCCTTTCGGGGGTATTGGCTGGAACAGGCACTCCTTGCTGCTGCAGGAGGTGCTAAAAGCAGCAAAGGAAGGGATGCAGAGGTGGTGCCAGCCAGACTGGCAGTAGTCTAGGAGCAAGAGCTGAAAAGGCCGTGGTATGAGGAGGGGAAAGGCTCTCATGGTAGCAGGACTCTGAGGATCTGGAGTGCCACATGTCTTCCCTCTTTAAAAGCAAGAATAAAAAGATGAAAAGTTGAGAGAGTTTATGGGGAGAGGTAGCCTGGGTGTTGAATTGAATGATCAGCACTTGGTGGTACTGCGCTTTGATCACTTGTTTGAAAATTAAACTGACAGAAAGCGGAAAGTCTTTTCAGACCCGTTTAGCAATAGATGGAGGGTGTGTAATGCTGTCCCTCAGCATGCTGCATGGCTGTGTGCTTCACAGGGTGCCTCAGCTGTCTGACCCAAAGTAGTGCAGACCCTGAAATTGTAGCCCTACAAGACACAGGAGATCTCCTGGATTGTGTAACCGCCAAAAAATGTTCAGAGATACAATTCTCTAGCCATATTTTACTGCAACTCTTATTCTTATAAAATTCTTAAATTAGAGGCCTAGATAAATTCCAAAACAGGAAAATATTTGAACCAGGGTTGTTACTGTACTGTATCAGCTACTGTTAACTTGTTTTGCTGAATCATACCGCCATGATCGAAAGTTAAATATGTTGGTTTTCTGTGTGCGGTGGTTGTGCCATAAGCATTTGATTGTTTAATTGCAAAATAATAATTTTTAGCTTTTGCATACTGCCATTCATTGGTAGACCTCGAATCCCAGCTTATTCAAGAGATTTATGCCTCTATTTGCTTTCCAGATGAGAAAAGTTGAGTCCCAGAGATGTGAAATGACATTGTTTCAATTGTCTGCACTTGGTAGCTGGGTCAGGCCTAGAAGCAGATCTCCTGAGACCCAAACTGATGTTTCACTCAGTATGCCATACTAGATGGATACAGATTAGCTACTAATGACTAATTGCAATCATAAAAATGAAGAAACGAAATCTCTGCCTGTAATGTGGTTGCATTCTTTCTGCTTATCAGTGGTGCTGCCCATAGTCAATCAGATTCAGAAATGAAAGTGCAGTGAAAGATAAACTAAACCTGAAAAAATGATCCCGTTTCTGCTTTGCCTCATTGAATCTGACATAATACAAAGTGTTTTCTTGTTGTTTTCCCAAAACCACCAAAAGCCTGAGAGTGCTTCCTTCTCCCTGTGCAGGTTCTAGACTGATAAACTTGGGTCCAATCAGGAAAAAATGTTGGACAAGAAGGCTCTTTCTCCTGGTGGTCCTGCCCTCAGAGCTCTGGTGTAGAGTCTGCCTCGCTGTGGTGCCTTTTTAGTGCAGGTAGACCACAGAGCCAAACCGTTTTAAATGGTTTGCTGTGCTCCATCTGCCAGCTTACAAAGTAATTTGGAAATTAATGGGACTTTGTCCTGCTTGATCTGATTTTTTATTTTTTTTTTTTAAATCTGAATTTAGATAAAATTTTTCTAATTGAAATTTCTGTAGTTTTAAATTTGTAACATCTTGCAAACTCTTACACTTGCCAAACAGTTTTATTTGTATGGAAGGGTGATGCATGTACTTATTATGTATATACTAAATATCTGCCACTTAGGTATGTTTTAGTTCATTTTAGTTGGAGCATGTTTTTCTTTTTAAGGCAGCAAAGAAGTGGTGGGTAAAAAGGACTTTGTTGGGAAGCAGAGAGCTTCTATATGCATCTGTTTACTCTTAATGACCTGCCTATTTGTTTTCCCAGTATTGTTCTTTGTCTCACCTTCTCATCTACAAGGGCTCTCTCTTTTGCCTTAATGGACTGTAGTCACTTTCTTCCCATTTCCTTTAATGAAGAAGGGTGCTGAGAAAGGCAATGAAAATGATTTGTGATTTCATTGAGCACTCCAGTACAAGATGAAAGGTTTTGACTGGGAAAGCAGTTTGTTTAAACAAAAGTTAACTTTTTATATTCATCAAAAAGGCTAAGGAAAATTAGTACAAGTAAATAAGGGGAAAGCAGTTTAGATACGATACTTTGAAAGACATTTCTATTATGTAACATGAACTATGATTTGAGAACTGCTGTCAAGACAGGTTAATTTTGATGTGTATGTCCTGTTGTCTATTGTGTGCAAGTAATTCATTGACTTAAACATAATATGCTTTCCAATGTGCGTATAAGCTTGTTTCACATCTAAGAGAGCAGTTCCTTGTATTACGAAGGTTACCCATGAGGTAGTGTGTTCAAGAATATGTCAGCTGGTGTAATTCAATATTCTCTATGGTATTTCATGCTTTTTGTCTCCTAAATCCCTCAGTTTTAAATCTGACAATAGGCATCGATTATATAGCTCCCACTGAAAGAGGCTAGGTTAGAAGAGAAGACCAGTTTTAAAGGCATCAGTGGTAATGAGAGATTTTTTAGAAAGTGAGTAGGAACATCAACACAAAGAGATGACACTGAATATTTTGCAAATATGATATGTAGTTGACATCAGAATGCATGATATGAAGCACTCTTGTGCCAGTATTGCTGCTGCTTGCCTCACCTACAATTAGCTCTAGAAAAAGAATGTTACTGAATCAGACAACTTTTATATGGAACTTTTATATGGTGTGATATTCTTAAATTTTGGTTTATTCAGCAGTGATACCTGCATATGCTCTGTGTCACACTGCATCAGAAAGGAAATATCCAGGCTTACACTGAGCTTATCCTAGGCAGAACCACTTAGAAATAGTATGCTATTCCATACTGGTTTTATCCATACTAAAATATATAATATTTTCTCTACATATTAATAGTTATATATGAGGTATATATCAGTTGTAACAGGTACTCTGATAACATTAGTGTTGAAACAAAGAATTATAGCAAATTCGGATGCAGTGGTAGGTCTCCAGTGAAATTACTGAAACTTTAAGGTATTAACATTTTTGAAGTCAATAAATGTGTTTAACAAGTGCTTTACCTTCCTCAGTTTACTCAGTGGGCTTCAGGTGGTAGTTCCTACTTGTTGGTGACCCCGGGGCTCTCTACACCTACTCACTTTTTTCCTTTTACTTTTTTTTAAGCCTTCAAGTGTAGGTAATTTTTAGAGTATGACAGTGAAGATAACATAGCCAGATCATAACAAAAGAGGTATTTACCTGTGAAACACTGTAAGAGAAAGAAAGATAAACACTGAAGTCCTCTCTTTCTTTAGCTGTGTTTCTATTTTGCAACGTAAGTTTTATAGGAAAAGAACTGCAGAACCTCAGTGAAAGAATTCTCTGCATGACGTTCATTAGTAACACTGCTGGTGTGAAATTTGGACTAATCTGTTACTATTTCCTTTTTCTTCCTTTTTCTGATCCAGGCTTCCACTATGTTAAGAGCATCTATAGCCCCTGTGTAAGTATTTATTGCTGAGCTTCATTTATATCTATAGAGAACAGGAGGAGTTGTTTGTAAACTGAAGTGCCCTGCCAGTTGTCTGCAAATGGGAACCACTCATCCCCTGTGTGCTTCCTCTGAACTCAGTGAACAGTAAATGCAAATATGTGGCCTGTATGCTTCTGTAGAGCAGGTTCAGTAACATTCTAATTTCAGCAGGATGTTGCTAATCCAGCAAATCTGCCACTCCACACCTGTGAGTTGGTTGCTGTGTTTTCTTTACTGTTTCTACACATTACAGTCCTGTTGTTGTAAATGGTTTGCAAATCCACAAATCCAGGAAAAGGGGGAATTGGTAATGTGGATTTTGGGGTACTTCAAGTTTAATTTTTTTTGTAACTTAATACATTTTGACTTATAAGATCTAATAGAGATGGTATATCTGAGCTAAAGGTTTTATTAAATTTTTTATATGCTGTTTTGATCCTTTTATTGTTTACAAGATCGTTAAAGGGACAATTACACATATAACACAAAATCTGTTTTTAGGAGTGGTAGGACAGGAAGCTAGGAGTAAAAATTTTTTAGTGGTATTATAAATACTAAAATTAAAGCATCGACTGGAAGCAGTTTTGTTTAGGGAAACTTCTGTTACAGTGTGAAAACTCAAAATAGCAAGATAATACTGGTGGATGGAAGTTGGTCCTGTGTTAAGTCTTATGTTAAGCCAGCATAGTTCAACCTGTAAAAATCTATTCAGCCTCCCTCCTTTGCCTTGGAGAAGGCATTTCTGTGTGCTTGAGGGTTTAGAGGTGAAGTTGTAGCTGCAGCTTGTTACTGTGTCTGTTTATAACCATGCTAACAGCCATAAGCGGCTGCCCTCATGCCTTTGTGGTCTGCAGAGAGAGGGAAAAAAAAATGTTATTGTACTGTTTTGTGCTGTGAAAAAGCTCAGATCATCCATTGTCAGCGTTTAGTGTCTGCAAGCTATGACAGTAAATAAGCTGCATGCATGGTGAAAAAGTTAAGTCCAAGTTAAAAAAGTCTGTTGTTCCAAAGTGGTATGGTAATAAAAGTAACAAAGGTGTAAAAATGTGGAAGCTCTTTTCCTGAAGCGGACTTCCTGTTTTGGCTCTTCTCACCTCAGTAACATCAGCCATACTGAATAAGGAGGGGAGTTTTGATGAATGTCTTTCCCTGTTGCATTGTAGGAAGATGCAGGATGTGCCTTTGTTGCCCTCTTTGGATTATGAGAAGGTGAAGAAAGATTTGATTACAGGGAATGATCGTCTCAAGGCCTTCTTACTGCAGGCTCTGCGCTGGGTAAGGGAGAAGGCTTCTGTAGAAAAGAAATAGGTCCTTTCTGTAGGAATCCAGAATTGAAATCTGTTTTGCAAGCAAGATGATTGTCATCATAGGCAACTTGTCTTTTTGTCAGTGAAGCCTGCTAAGGTTCTTGAGATGATGAAGAAACCCCAGGCAGTAGGTATCTATTTGTAACTGTGTTGTCTTCATCCAAGGAAAGCCAGATAGGAATTTCTGGGATCTTCAGTGAAAGTAATTTCTGATGTGTTTTCAAAGAAATTTTTCTTGGTTTAGGCAGCTGCTTTTTAACATGTATTGCCCTGGTTTGCATTTATATAAATATTGCTATATCTAAGAAATACTTGACTCTAATCACCAGTTTTCCTTTATAATCAAGATATTCTACAAGATCCTGCCTTTTGGTTGACTCGGATCATGTAATGATGTTTTATTAAAAAAAGAAGGTGACAACAGGAAGTTACATTTTCCTGCTGAAAAGGAAGCTCATGGGTTCAAAATGACAGACGTGAAAGACTGCAATAGAAGAATTGTGATCAAGCTTCAATGTTCATTTTCACTAAAAAAAACATCCATTGGGTCTAGAGCAATGATTCTTCTTCCCCGGTACTCTGTCTCATGTGTTTTAGAAAAGCACCACTTTTTAACTTTATGGAAAGTAATGCTGTATCCTTCCTGTCACAGTGGTGACAGCTCCCACATAACAGTTTTTTAATGGATCACTTAGCTGAGGTCAGGTCAGTTCATCTCTTTGTCTCTTAGATCATTGAGGTTGAATTGCTTCTCCCCATGAGAAGAGGTTTCTCAGGTATGGGGTATCATCACATTTAAAATCTTCAGTGGTCATCATTCATGTTACTATTTATTTGACTGGCTTATTTATGTTGTTATTTATTTTAGCGCTTGACAAAATCATATCCTGGAGAACAGAGGGATACTGTCTTGCAAGCCTACATCAGTAATGACCTCCTAGATTGCCACAGCAACTGTCAGGTCAGCTGGAAAGGGTTTTCTTCCAACTCCTGTGGGATACTGCTCATTTGTTTCTATAAACTGAACAGAAAGTTTTATCACCCTCTGGAAGGGAATTTTAAAAAGTGCCGAAATCATGTGATACATTTAACTTCAGCATCTCAGCCTTTAAATGTTGATGGGCAAAGCTTTGCGTTACAAGAGCTCTCAATGTAGATACAGTTCTTGCAGACAAGCAGAAGTTTGTTACCTCTCCTGCTGCTTAAAGTCTGTGGGTTGAGCAGATGCCTACCCACGTCCTTATTTAGGAGTTAGCTCTTGCTTATCAGATGCTATGTCTCTTTTTGAGTGATTATGTATTGTTAGATAATACACTCAATCCATTTCACTGATCTAGGATAAGAACTAAATTAGGACTTCAGTCTCAATACCTCTATAGAATGTCTGATTATGCACTTGTAACTGCATGTTCAGCAGTATTTCCATGAATTTAGAATGGATTGTTACCTTTCTTTAGAAAGGGGCATTGCTGGCCTGTTGATTGTGAAAGGTTGTTTCAGTCACTGATAAACCAATGCTATTGCTAACAAAAGTGTGAATTTTTTTTCTCTTGTAATAGTGAATTTTGTGCATGGTTGAATTCTTCAGTTGTTGGAAGCGGTGGGCCTGCTTGTTATGTTGTAGCCTCCATTGTCATTGCAACAGTCACTTGTACTATTACTTAAAGGATTATTTAATGAATGATATGGTTTTCTCCCTGTGAATTTCTGTAAGAGGGGAGTTATGTATAAGTAATGCCTGAAGTAAAACAGATTGTAAATAGCTTGCAATGTGGTATTCTTGGTAAGTTACTAAGCTGCTTTCTCACCCTCTTAGTAGTCAAACAAAAGCATTCAGGTAACATTACAGAATTTACATTTATCAGTAAAATTAGGAGTTTGTTGATTTTTCTTGTCACTGACTAAATACTCATTTTAGATATCAGCTTTAACTGATAACAGTGTTGTTCATTTTAATTCCCTCCCTACACCTCAATGGTGTTTTAACCAATTGAGCTGAGGAGCTACAATTTTCTTTCTTTTGCATCTTTCCCTCAGCACCTATCAATAAAAACGGTAACTGGGAAATTTTAAATTATATTGAGAGTATTTAAGGTATCAATATGTATACAAAGATTGTTGTGAAAATTTAACAAAGCTTTTAAAACATAGAAGACTTGCCTTGGTTTTTTTCCTCCTTTGGTGATTTTTTTATTAATGTTTGTTTCGTTTTTCAGAGAAGTGTCCTCAAATTATTACATTCTACAAGTGTGGTAGTCAGGCAGTATATGGCAAGGCTCATCAATGCTTTTGCTTCACTGTCAGAAGGTAAAGATTTGCTTAAAAAAATCATATAATGTAATGCTGGCTTATAGGTACTTCACAAGTGTGTGTCACTGCATGTGGAAATTTAGAGCCTTATTTGCACCATTTTTCTAGGGATTCACTGTCTTTTGTTACATGCAATTTTTCAGTATCTGGAAAGTTTTAATTTTGACACTGTATGTTCATCATTTCTGACTTCTTTTGATGATTTGTGGTCTATGTGAGAACTTACCCAGGGGCTGCTTTTGATACAGTCCTCAGTCTCTTCATGAGAGTTAAAGAAAAAAAAAGGTAATTCCCCATTAATTAAAGGTCCTGTAGGCAGAGCTGCTACCAGGCTGTGTACTAATAGTTAGCGCAGCTGTTTTTTCATCTTCCTGGTCCTCACCTGAATAAACTTTGTGCATCACTGCTAACTGTTTGGTTGCATATGTACGCAGCTTCATATCTCTGCCTGATGTAAATTAGCCCGAGATTTGGTGCTACTTAAGGAGCTAACTATTGCTAGGAAACTGAAATGCCATTTCAGTCAATACCAGGAGGGCACCTAGTTTCTTGAGCAATTTGGACATACCTGTTGTTTTCCAAGAGTGTACAAAACTGTGATATAACAGAAAGCATGCACTGAAAGAAGAGCAGTGGATTCAGTGTGAGCTTCTGATGCCCCAAGTATCTAGATTAAATGCAACTGCTCTTCTAGACAACTCATTTGTGAAGGTGTGTTTGGGTCTTGGCACAAGATTGTTGTTTGTCAAGAAGAAACTGAGGTCAATATGCTTACTTTTCCAAGGAGAAGGAACTTTTCTGTCATAAGCTGATAGTATCTGTTCTTTCATCACTTTTTGCACCAGGTCGTGTCTACCTTTCTCAGAACCCAACATTGCTGCAAATGCTGGAGGAGAGACTGAAAGCTGAAGACAAGGACTCCCTTACATGGGAGAATGTTCTTGGGGCTCTGCAGAAATTCAGCCTCAGGTGATGAAAGTGCAGCACACAGTGGTGACAGCTGGAGAGGAAATACAGGCTAGCTAGGCTCTATTCAGGGAGGAAAGAAGAGCACTTGATTTTCTTATAACAATCATCAGAACCTCTGGTGACTGTTGAAAGCAGAGTCACTTGGTAGGGAGAACATAGTTTTGCTGACTGAATTAACCTTGACCTCCTGTCAAGACTCAAGTAAATGTACATCTCCTGCCATAGCCTTGTGTGCTTTATATGTATTCCTTAACTGAACAAAGTGAGAATCTTAATGTAGAATGTTCTGAAGAGTCTACGTAGAAAAAAAGAGTTGCATTACATTCCAAAGCATAAGGTTTTCATTATTCTTTCTGCAAACATTTTTCAGGGATTTCATCTTCATCCTGTTGATCCTCTTTCCTGGAGATGTCTATGCATGGGCTGTCTTTTTTCTTATTTTTGCATTAGAAGCCTGACTTAAATGCCCATCATAAAATAAATGTCACGCAAAAGCAGTCAAGGGCATGATGTTGCTGTCATTTATCAAATAAATATGATCTAGGAACTCTGTTTTCACAATACTCAGGAGGAATATTCAGCCCTGAATAGTTAACTAAATGTAAGGAGGTAGATGGATGTGTTTAGTTCTTGTTATTTTTGTCTAAATTAAGACTGTGTTGGGTTTGGGAGGGGTTGAGGTTTTTGTTTGTTTGTGCTTGTTGAAGAATGAGGGCTGTTTTTGGATTTGCCTCACATTGAACTTGTGTAGATGAAGCACATTTACATGTGCTGTGGGTAATATTCTGCACTGCTTCCTGACATGATACCTTATACATCTTTGTAATAAAAGAGAATAAATCTTCATAGCCAACTGCTCGAAATCCTAAACCAATCTTGGAGAAAATTGTTTTTTCTGTTAAAGCAGTTGTCAATAGTAAAAGTTAGTTGAATTTTGGGGCGTAGGCACTAAGCTACTGAAAATAGAAGATTTTTTACTTCTTAAAAAATAACAGTAATCTTTTAATTTTACAGAACACTCATTCCAGATACTTGGGCTTATAATCCTCTGGCCTTGCTCCAACAGCTTCATGTCCTTCTTATGTTGGGGAAACCCACCTCCTTTGACCTGCTGGTCATGCTCCTTTTGATGTAGTCAGGAGTTGAAAGAATTTGTGATTTAAGAATCTTCAGAGAAAAGAGCAAATAGATTGAAGCAACAAAATCTCATTTTTCAAATCAACAGTATAAAAATGCTATAGTGCTATGTTTACCTATAGCAGAAACAGTAATTAATTAGTTTTATAGGTCTGTTGTGTACAACTGACTTTTTTTTTACCAATTTTAAGACAATTGAAAATGCAATTTTAGGACTTAGGAGCCCTACAAAACAATGTAGAAACTGACCTTAGCAGTTAGCACATTTAAAAAAGCAAAACACAAAAAACTGCACCCATACAAGAATGTGTTTTAGTCCTCTATACCTATGGGAATCTGTATGTTCAATTTGTTTAGGCTTTGTTAATTCCTTAGTTTAAATATTCTACCAAAATGGGTAGTTGTGGGTTGTTGGTTGATTTATTTTTTTTTGTTGACGGACTAGTGTATGGCAGGTAGATGAAGTAGAGTTTTAATGTGCTTATATTAGCTATAAATGTATTTGAAAGCTATTCATGCTGTAGTCTGTTTTTTGTGGGTTTTGTTTGTTGTTTGTTTGGTTTTTTAATCCTAGGCGTGCACTGCAGTCAGCAATGATCAAAGATGGGCTCATTTTCTGGCTGGTTGATGTTCTCACGGATACAGATTGCCTGTCTGATTACACCCTGGCGTATTCTGTTGCCTTGCTCATGAATCTTTGTCTGCGGAGTGCAGGTGTCTTACATTTTGAATTACAAGCTAATTCCAAGAAATGGAAAAGGAAGGTTTTGAGTCTGTGTTTATGATATACCTGGTTTCTTTCAACTGATTATAATTAGTTGCAAGGATTCACATGACCAGAGATATTTAAGTGTTATAACCAATGCTTTGGAGCAGATCTTTTTTCCAAGAATCCCAAACTATGGAGAGCAGCTTCACCAAAATCTAAAAAATTAATAAATTGGTTAATCACCAGAAACCTCTAAGGTTCAATTCTTGGTTTTTATTCATATGTGAGTCATTTTTATATTCCAGGCACACTTTTCAAAGGACACTTTATACTTGTATAAGATATTTGTGTATCAGAATGAAAGTCAGAACTGAGTTGATGAGCAATGGCAAGAAGCTTAAGCTTCACCTTGTAGAGTGAAATACTTGCATGCTTCACTTCTGCAACACAGAGATTCCCCCTACAAAAATAAGGTCCTGCCTATGTGCAAGAGACTTAAAAGGAGCTTAAAGTAAGTTTTCTTTTATAAAAGAAAGTAATTTAAGGGTGAAAAATTAACTGCATGCCATAAGCAAAACTAATGCCTGTTAAATTTTTTTTAAATCCCTTTGTGTTGCTTCCTGACCAGCATTACAAGTGTATAAATCCAGAGTAACTCCACTGATTTCACCTCAGTTGTGCTGAGCAGCATTTGGCAGGAACAAGGAATAGTATTCTCTATGTAAATTATGCTTAGTACTGATTTTAAAAAATAGCAAAGGAGTTTAGTCTGATGTCTTATATTTTTTTCAAGCATATTTGTTTTCTCACTTTGCAGGAAAGAATATGTGTGCAGAGATTGCAAACCATGTGCTCAGAGTTCTCTCTGATCTTCTTGGCCACGAGAATCATGAGGTATTTGTATGACTACATTTGGGTTAATGAAAAGGTGGAAAGAAAAATTAAGGAAGAAATGCAAGAAAGTAAATTGGTTTTGCTTCCCTTGTCAGACCCTCATGTAATTAAGTTGCATGAAATTTTCCTGAAATTCACAATTGTGTGAATTTTATTTTGTTGGGTACTGGTCTTTCTAGACATAATTATGTCTTCCTTTAACAAATGTTGGCAGCTAAGAATGATTCTTTTAGGTGCATAGTTAACATGCAATCCATGTGCCTTCTTGATCACAGTTTCTGATGCTGTTTACATGTTGTCTCACACCAATCATCTCAAGCTTAACTAGTTCATGTGATAAACAATGTGTGGTACAAGCCCATTATGCAAAACATCAGGTGCAAAGAAGCAATTTTTTTTGTAGTTTTAAGGAATATTAGAAGATGGTACACTTGTGACATTCAAGCCCTAATATATTTTTATCTACCACTTCATTTAACCTGCCACTTAACTCCTTTGAGGTTTCTTTTTTGTCTCCAGACACACTTGCATCTTAGATGCTAAATTAAACTACCAGAGAGGAAAAAAACTGAAACAGATTACTTATTTCTACCTAACACTTTTCAGCACATCACTATGGTATCTGCTATCTGCTATACAAAGCATTGCTTCAGCTGTCTCTGCAGAGGGGCACTGCTTTAACCGTGGAGTAAAATTCAGGGCAGGAGAAAATGCAGGCAAATATCATATGAAGATGAAATCAGGGAGGCAGTATTTTAACCAGGGTATTCTACGATGAATGTGCAAGGTGTCTGGGGACTTGAATAAAAATAATGTAAACTTAGGTGCCTTATGTTTATAACACAATGATTGTATCATCAGGGTTTTTATTCTGAAAATGGAGAATGAATTACAGTCAAGTGTTTAGTCCATGTTCTATGAAATCATTAGGTGTAGACCAGTTCTTTACTAGCACTGTTTTAAATAAGATGAAACTTGGCATACCTTTATTGGACTCTTCCACTAGCTTTGTTTTTATGACTGATCAAAGTTTAATACAATACATACTAACACACAATAACATCCCAGTCTCTAGACTGAAGTACTTGGAAAAAGCTACTGTACTGTTGAAGTCTGTGCCTTAGAATGACCTTGAAATTTCTTTCAGAGGGTACATTCTTACAACCTAGTTTGCACCAGCACATCTGATAGAAGGTTTGTTATCAAAGTCCAGGGTAGAAGGCTGTCCAGAGAGCTTTCTGAGAAGTTGTGGAATCCCTGTGTAAATCCCAGTCCCTTATCTTTCCTTGCTTCCCCTGCTCCCAGCCTGGCTTATTCTTTGTTTCCCAAGAATGTAGACAGAGGGTGAGTGGAAATTTTAGTGCTCCAAAAGTAACTGGCCACTACAAAAGATCACATAAGTGCTGATAAAACTAGTTTGACAGATCTGGTGGCTTTAACTAGCCGTAATACAGAGCTTTCATCCTGGCTCTTTTTCTGCCTCTACTGAAGGATGGTATACAGGTAGCAGAGTGAGAGGATGTTTGAACCTGTTACAGCCACAATGCCTGTAGCCTGTTTTGAGTTCATGCTGTCAGTCTTGTCCCTGTTCTTTGTCCTCTTTTTTTGTACTGCCACTAGTGTTTGTCAGAAACTAACCTTCTTCTCCATTTCTTTTTTTCATTTTTTCTTTTTTTTTTTTGTTTTGTAAGGCTAGGTCAGTTTACAAGAATACAGCTTCAGAAGGCTTGTGGAGGAAATCGACATGCGGCAGTACTGATTTAAATCAAATATATGAAAGTATATTTACATCCTAAAAGTTGACCGCTTCCCAAGTGGGAATTTTTGCAAGTGCGGGCTAGCCTGATTACATTCCTTGAACGTAGTTCTGCACTTCTCTCTTAAATTTTGGTTATAGGCAACTGGGGTGAACGTAAGAGTTTTTCTTATGGTATGATTATTTCTTCCTCTTAGATACAACCATATGTGAATGGAGCACTCTACAGCATTCTTGCCATCCCTTCTGTCCGAGAAGAAGCCAGAGCAATGGTAAGAAGTGCTGCTTTGCATAGCAGAAACATCAACGCATGTGCCAGATGGCATGTATACAGGTACCTGTTGCTCAGTGTGCAGCAGGGTTGTGAGGTAGGAGCCATGGCATTTTGAGAAGGGAATCCCCAAGAGGCTCTCCACTTTTCACACCTAGTATTCAGGCAGGTATGAATGTAGGTCACAAACTGCTATATTTGCTGGTCTTTTCCCAGAAGTGAAGCCCCAACAGTGTGAAGGATTCTGCCTAAATTATAAATTAAAGGTGTTATTTTCAAAATAGTCTTGTCCATCTAGCATTTCATAGACTGGCTTAGGAGATGCTTCCATGTGACCTGCTATTTCTTCCCTTTATTTAACTCATTCTGCACCAGCAAATAATCACTAAGAGGATGCGTTCCTCTTGCTGCTTTTCTTTCTGCCTGGTAATAGACATAGTTAGATGGTGAAGGCGGCAGGAGGGAGGTTTAAGCAAAATTGGGAACTTATCCCCTGTGAAAGTTAGTCTAATGGTAATGAATGTGTTTTAACTTCTGGATTTAAGGAAGCTGTTCTTGGGATAGCAGTGTAGATTTTTATCTTAAGAACTAACCTAGGGAGCTATGCAAACATAATTGTTGGCAGATGTGTTACCTCACAGAGCACAGAGGACTGGAAGTCATCTTAAATGATTAAAGATGCAACATCAAACCTGTAAGGGGCCATAAAGAGAGAAACTGAATTTAAGAGAAGGTCAAAGTTTGTCCTGCTTTTTGCTTTCCTTCTCTGAACCTTGCACTGTTGTATCTGTGAATGCAAATTTTCTGTTGACTACTGTGTGCTGAGTTCAGAAGTCAGAAGCAGCAGATCTATTGGAAAAAGTTTGCTGTTCATTGTGGGTACTTCTGCAATTAAACCTAGAAGCAATCCAGACAGCATATTTCTTTGGGAAGCGTGTGGACAAAATGGAGAGCTTAGAGCTGGATGCATTGGTTTGTTTCACACTGCCTCTGTTTTTCTTAACAAAAAAAGAAATGTTTTAGCTAACAAAATACTCTCACTGTGATCACATGAAATGCTAAACTAGCAATGTTTTCCGCTATATCCAGGGAATGGAAGAAATTCTGCGCTGCTTTGTCAAGGAAGGAAATGCAGAGATGATCCGACAGACTGAATATATAATCAGGCAGCTCAATTCAGGTCAGAAGAACAGATCTGAGCTGTAAATCTTTCACAAAAGCCATAAGAAAGCTCATGTTTTTACTTGGCATTGAAACTCTCAGAGAATAATAATAGTGTGATGGTCTGAGAGAGCGTGAATAGTGAATGTCAGGATTTGAATGTCAGATGTATTTTAAAATATCCTTTTGTACTACAATTATAAAGAAGAAATAAAAGGATGAGTAAGTCCGATTCCAAAGTTTTGGGACTCTAAATAGAATGACCTTGACTGTTTGCTTTCTTGCCAGTGGCCTCACAGTAATGAGAGACTGCTGTCAACTGCAAAAATAAACAGGTGATACGATTTCTTTTTAAAAATGCTTGTTAAGCACTGTATTGCCACTGTACATGAAGTTGTTCATGAAGATTATAGAATTGCTCCTCTTCTGCCTGTGAATGCTATTTTTAAAAGGTTTTGTCTGATCAGTGAGTAGAAGTGTTGAGGGTACAGATTTCCAGTGTAAGCCTGGCTGCTTTTTTCTAAGGAAATAAGTTTTTCCAAAAGTTCCAAAGTATTCTGTGCAAGTACTATCTTTTTGTGTCTCAAAGCAGTATAATACTGAAGAGTTTGTAGTGAGAAGTAGAGTCTTTTATTAAAAATTTGTTGAGAAATAGACACACACTTTCATTCATGCCTTGTCGGTAAATACACTGAGATGCCGTAGTGGGATTTATGAGGAAAGAGCTGTTCCACAGTGTTTCTGTTTCTGCCATTTTCCAAAATATGAATTGATTTCAATTTCTAGAATGCTTTATAGGAGCAAATAATTTTGCTAGTTGTCTTGAATAGAAGGGGATGTCTATATAAGAAGCAAGCTGAATCTTACCCTTTTAAAAGAGGGGCAATAACTAGAGATTCTATTAAGTTGTACATGTACTCTTAAAACATTTTGTTTTGCTTCTTTCTAGAAGAGCCATTAAATGATGGTATTGTGTCTGATGATGAAGAGGAAGAGAACAATAAGGAAGTAAGTATAAAGGCTTTCTGGCACCTTTTAGAAAAATCCTTAGCCTTCTAAACAGAAAATATTTGTGTCAGTAAATCAGACTTTTTGATTTTGGTGGGTTTTGATTTTGTTTTTTACTTTTATTTAATTATTCCTGCAGTGACAAGAACATTGGATCTGTTTCCATTATCTTTTCTTCATGAAGCCCCACTCTTTTATCTTGGCAAATCACCTGTTGATAACTGTGGATATCTAAAGGATTATAGCTTGAAATAAGTAAAGAGATGAGTTACTGTAGCCGTAGAAATCTTGCTTTAAAGTACACCCATTTCAGCAATTAAAAAGAAAGGAAGCAAATGAACCAATATATTACGGAAATAGTTTGTAAGCAGGTTGTCACTACTTTTAAAGGTGTCATAATCCGTTTGGGGTGTGATGACTTCTTTTGCTGTTTAGAAACTTTGAAATGTATTTCAAAAATTGTCTATATGTAATGAAGGAAAAGAGTAATTACAAATGAAAAAATAAGTCCCATAAGAGAATAAAATTTTAAAAATTGAGAAAGCAAGCATGAGAAACTATCTAGTAATAAATATAAACTGGTTAGCTGTCTATTTCCAACTCTGCTAGTAAGTGCATTTTATACCAATACTGAAGTGTTTTTTAAGAAGCTGTCTTCAGAGAGTAATGGGTTCCCAGGTGTAGACAGCACAGCATATTCGATCATCTGAGTTAACAAGCAAAGCCAGATGTAAATTACGTGAGGGAAATGTTAAACCCAATCTTCGCTGGTGATGTTGGCCATTGCTACATTACCCTAAGTGCATGGAGGGGCAGGGAGGGGGTAGAAAATATACTGTACAGGCAGTTAACATGGGAGTTTTAACTGAAAGAAGTCTACCACATACCATTTTTCTTTTATTGGAAAGTGCTATATGAGAAATCTGAAAGAAGAGCTATATCTCCTTGGAGCAGTGTTTGAAAATAGGTGGGTGTATAGGTGCACATGTATGTGTATCTATATATATATCGTGTATTTACCCTGAAGAAGTCAATGACGTTGAGAGTTAGCGATCTCTGCAAAACCTACTTGTATTAGAAATATTTACTGAAAAACAAGTTTTCAGATAAAATGGAAGGTTTTTGTCCTGAACCAGCAAAGAATAAGACACATAAAACTTACCAAGTCAGTTGCATCCGCATTGTACTAGCTTGTTGAACATGAACACAGATGCTAGTGAACAGCGACAACCATGCTACAGTCTAAAACTTGACTGTTACTCCAGAGTGACTGAATGCATTTTCAAGTGCATGTTGAGCCTTTTGTTTTGAAAGCAGAGAAAAACGTGAATATCCCAGTTGTAATAGGTGTGGTGTGCTCTCAGCTGCCATGGGGTGCAGCACCTTGCAGGATCTAGCCTTTGCCTGGCAGTGTCCTGGGAATTTTTGCACTGTTTGCATTATTTACCCGGTTTCTGTGTTGTGGCACAATAGGTAGTGAACACGTGAACTAATTATAATTACCCTTTGTGACTGCCTAAATTTAGAGCTGTGTGGAAATTCTTAAGTTTGAGGCTACAAGGAAGTTTTTTTTAACAATTGGCTCTCCCCATTTTGTTCCGGGGGGTACATTAAACAGTTTTGGTTGCGTTTTGTTTTATTTTTTTCCTAATAGGATTAGATTAGTGTACTTGTTCCACTTCCTGCAGTCCTGTAGTGAGTTTTCTGTACTCTTTTCCACTTGTCACACCCAAAATCAATGCTTGCTATGCAAGATGGGCTTTCTGGGGATTAATAATTTTTACTTAACTTTGTTTAATATGCTACTTAACACCTTTAACTCATGTTCCAAGGGTTGAAGTGTTTTAGGTGTGTCATGAGAATCCAAGGTGGTGGTATTTTCGCTTGTACTATAGTATACTTCTTTGAAACATGCAGTGTTCTGTTGGCAAAGCACGTAGATAAGGAGCTCCTTTGTGAAAGGTGTGACATTAAATTGTATGATAGTGTTGAACACTTTCATTAATTTACCTGCTCTTGGGAATTGAAGGAAGGTGAATTCTCCTATTCAGTCATACCACCTACACAAGTTGCTGCTGCTCCCAATCCCAGCCAAGGCTCTAGATCATATAATTTTGGAATGTGTTTTTACTACTGAACCATTATGTGATTAAAACGAAGTTCTGTAGCTTCTTGTTACTTGACTCAAATTTTGAAACAGAGAAGTGTCTGATTCCAATTTTCATTAGCTTTGCCACTGTAAGAAAAAGTCTCATTAAGCCAATTTTAAAATTGTTTCCAATGTAACATTAATTCTGGCAGATTATAAATCCTTACTGCTGCTGGGAACTGTAATTCCATTCTGCTGCGAGAATGCCTGGTTTCTTAGTTCCTAAGCTTAGAAAACATAATTTACAAACAAAATGGCAGCAAAATGCATAATATTGTTACTTTGTTAAATAAGCAAGGATTTGTTGACTTACTGCATCAAGGCTTGGAGCCCTTTTGTATTTTGGAAATGCAGTGAGTTTATTGTTTGATGGGGTTCTGTGATAACATCTGATGTGATCTGGCAACAGAAAGTTTTGGAAAACAGTATCAGAAGTCTTGCCTTTATGTAACTTTTAAACTACTACAGACTGAATGTATTTCAGAATATGGCCATATATTGCCAATTTAGTGACATGCAATTAAACTGCTTACTCGTATTACAATTTGTTGCTTATCCACTCAGTACCAGTATTTGTACCTTCACAATTTAAAAAGCAACAAAAAGACACTGTTATTCAGACTTAGTTTGCTGCTTTTGCCCCAGGTTTTATTGTTTCCAAGAGCATGCAAAGGATCCCCATGCTATTACTATTACCTTTCATGGGTTATTTTTTGTTACTATTTCTGTTTAATTTAGAGTTGTTCAGTTCTCTCTTGCTTTTGATTGTGTAGTAATGGCTACTTTCTCCTAAACACTGCTGTCGAGATGTGGTTGAGCTTGAAGGATAATTCTGGCATTTCCAAGGGCATTATACACTCAGAAATTTAATATTCTGTGATGTGTGACACTGGGGCAATTAAACTGAATAAAAAATGTCTATGTTTCCCGTATGTGTTATTCAGAAATAAGTTTTGGGTTTGTGTGCTGAACTTTACATTAACTAGCGTAGAGCTCAGGATGCACCAGCTTCTGGAGTACATACCCACCTTTGGTACATTAGCAGTCTGGGGTGTGTTGACATCCACAGGCACAGTGCATATTTTCTGGCGCTTAATATTCTCTTGACTGTTCTGTTAAATACTAACTTGTCTTCAGTATTCGCTCTTTACATTTGCTTTTTATTTGGCTTAGACCATCTTTAAAAGCTGCTTGTAAAAGGGAGTATATGATATCATAGCTTTAATTCAGAAGTTTAGTTACAAACTTGAGCTGTGTTAGGTAATTGTACAGTGACAATTTATCAGACACCTTGTGATCCCACATCATTCAGCACCTGGCAATAAAATCAGTAAATGGTGGTGTGAAAATACACTTCAGCTAGAGAGTACATCAAAAGAAGGAGAGCTTAATCACAAACCTAGTCGCAGGACTTCAAGCCATTATATTAAAGAACTTTGCTGCCAACATCTGCTGCAGCCAGTGAGCAATGGTGAACAGGGCACCGTGTTATTTCAGCAGTGGAATGATGGCATGTGTCAAAGCCCTTTTTCAGTGCAGGAAGGCAGAGGAGGGACACATTCAGGCTCAGCTACCTGGCATGTTAAATAACGTCGGGGAGCAAGGTGGCAGTGGGAGGTACTTCCCAGAAACTAGAAACTGGTGTTCTCTATCTGACAAGATGTGTCAACAGAATACTGGAAGAGGTGGTGAACCTCTTGGTGAAGTGTGAGGAGAAGTTAAATACATCATGAATGCAGAGAGCTGGATGAAAGAATGGGGTGATATTCTGGCTGTGATGTGTAACAGTCTCCCCAGGCACAGTGTAGGCAGTCTCTTTTAAAGCATCCTTAAACAAAACTGTTATCTTTGGATGCTGTATTAGCATACCATATAAAAAAAAAAAAAATCTACCGGACTATAAAACTCATCTTTGCAGTTTTTAATTAATTTTTCTTTTTTTTTTAATACAGGATATTGTGGAGCTTGGAGTGTGGTTTTGTTTTGCTTGATGCAGATAATTATTGACTAGTTTACAAGTGTTTATCTGTGGTTTTCTATTATCTGGGTTATTTTGCACACCTACCCAGCTTCCCAGGTAATTAGGAGCTGATTGTAACTTGTCTTGGAGAGAAAGGCAGATTGAACATCTTCCTGAGGTCCTATACAGCCTCATCTTGTATAGCTGAGCAGTGAAAGAATAGATATTTAGGAGGATGCAGAGGATTAGCAGTCTGGTATTTTCAAGGCACTGACGGAAGAACTAGACTTTTATTAAAATGGTACATGAACAAATAATCATGGAAAAAATTTACTCTAACCCATAGAACACTGTGGATTATTGGCAGTGTTTCTGTAACTGCTTCAGTTGTTCACACACAGGCATCTAATGTCTCTTAAATTTAACTGCAGCATCAAAAGCACCTGCTCAAGCCTGATGGATATGACTTGAGACCTCTGGGAGGCTTGTGCCCTTTCAGAGCCACAGTGGAATACTAGGCAGGATATTTCAAAGAAGAATTGTATGGTGGTGTGGGCTACTGAATTGAGCACCTTGTGCCTGTACTTTTTATCTCTGCTTGACGCCTGTGAATAAGGAGGTGATGAGCAATGAGAATAACTACATCAAAATAAAAACTATGGTTTTAAGCCATTTGTTGCAGAGATCATTAAACTTGAAAAAAGGCAAGCCTGTAGAGCTGTGTGGAAGCCGACACCTACTTCATTTGGGCGATGGCAGTCCTGTTATTTTACACAGGACAAAGACTGGAATCAGTCAGGCATTTCCATTGTAGGAAAAACCTTCCCTGTACACATTTCCAACATCTTTTTTCCTTGTGCTGTTTTTGTAGAGCACTGTCCAAGCATCCATATTATTGGCTAATCTTTGTGGCAGAAGGCATTTCTTAATTTGGCTATTTAAAAGTATTTGAGTCTGAATCTCACTAAAGTGAAAGTGCTTTTCATTTTGTTTGTGCTCCAGAGCTCATCAAAGTTCAGTGGCCATTGTTTTTAATGGAGCTTATGCTACACTCTCTACATTACTTCCACGAAAGATGAATCACCCATAGTTAAAGTAGAAATAGGCACAAGAGAGTGAATTATTGGTACTTTTCACTTGAGAAGTTGGTTAATTACATTTGATTTTTATGGAATAAAGTCAACAGAGATTGTTGCCTTCTTGTAGAGTATTTGTATGCTAAAGTACTGATTCCAAGAATTTTGTACCAGCCCGATACTGTAAGCTTTAAAGCTTCCTTGCAAATCTGAGTACGTGGTGCTGCTGCTGCTTCACATTGCTCTAGAAAAATTCCTGTTGGACACCCATGGTCTCACCTTACAGGAGCCACTGCTTGAGGAGTGATTCTGAATGAACCTCAGTAAGGATTTTTTTTTTGTCTTAGGTGATTACGCATTATGCCTCTATTTCTTGAAAATGAGTAAAAACGTTCAGGGTTTGGTTGTTTTGGTATTTTTTGTTTGGTTTGGGTTTGGAGGGTTTTTCTTGGGGGGGGGGGGTGTTCTTATTTTGTTTTTTCCTTCTTGGGAAACAAAAGGCAATAAATTATTTCAGTGTTTTTGTCAAGGGAGAGGGATATACCACAAAGTGCTGAATATCCATATGGACATTTTGATCTCATGGAATGCTAGCATTATCTTCAGGAATGTCTATGAATTGTATTAAGGTGCACTTACTTTATTTTTACTGCTAGTTGTTACAGTCTAACTTAAATTTATGCTTTTATTACTTAGAGGGTACTGACACGTAACAAAATCCAGATAAATTTTCTATCAAGTTTCCTCTTTGCTTGAGTGATAACTTCAAACTTTCTTGTGCCTTTTTTCTTTCTTTTTTTTTATTTTTGTTTTTTTTGTTTTTTGCCTGTGCTTTATGACTAAATTGACTTGGGCAGATCTGCAAAAACTAAAACTTCAGATTTCATATCAGCTGCTTGCTGAGGACAGAGCATTGTGTCTCTTCAGACTAACATGCAATTTTCAATAGAGATACTAATGACTGAGATTTTTCCTGAGCCTCTATTAGGTCAAGCAAGGAATAATTGTCTGAAGCAGAAATTTGAAGAACAACTTCTAAAATGCATGCTGTACATTTTGGCATAGACTTAGTGGAAAAAGTGGTGGTTTTTTTTCTTCTCTCGGGATTCTTTAGTTTCTGGTTATATAGAAAATTTAGGTGAATGTGTCTTTAGATGTCTGCTTTTTTGGTGTGAAATGCTAGTACATTACCACTTACATGTGCAGTGCATATCAAAATTACTACTGAAGTGAGAACTAAATTTGAACTAAAAACCTCCTGTAAAGTGGGCTCAAATAACATGCATGTTGCTCTGGCAGGAGGACCATGACATCATGGAGGCTGATCTGGACAAAGATGAGGTTTTGCAGCCTCAACTGGGAGAGCTTACAGGAGAGAAGCTGCTAACAACTGAGTACTTGGGAGTGAGTACCACTCATTAGGATCTTGAAATAAATTATTTTGCTGGATTAAGTGCTTAATTTCAGTAATTTCATCACTTTCTAAAACAATTTCTTCGATCTGTTGCTGGAAGAGCTGGGTTCTACCTGTATAGCAGTCCAGATCTTTTTACACCTGCTGTTTAGATGAAGTAGAATAAGTTTGAGAAAGGTTCACAGGAGGTGGTAGGTCTGTGGCTTAATAATAAGCTAAAGCCAGCCTTAGGGTTCTAGTGCTACATCAGTGACGCTGTGAGCACACAAAGCAAAGTGCTGAGAAAGTTAATAGTGGAACACTCTGCTGGTCTAAAATGATTTTGACAAAAAATTGGGGAAAAAAAAGAAGTTGAAAAGTTAACTGCTCCTGGAGGCATTATGCCAGATCAAGTATTGTACGTCTTACCTCAAGCAGCAAAAAGCCATTAAGTAAAAAAAGCATAAAGTTTGCATGAGTGCCATTTAGTGTGCTGTGACTAATTTGAGATGTTCAGAGGGCTGGAGCACCTCTCCTGTGAAGACAGGCTGAGAGAACTGAGGTTGTTCAGCCTGGAGAAGGCTCCAGGGATACCTTAGAGCAGCTTCCAGTGCCTAAAGGAGCTCCGAAGAAATCTGGAGAGGGACTTTTTTACATGGGTATGTGGGGATAGGACAAGGGAGAATGCCTTTAAACTGAAAGAGGGTTCATTTAGATTAGATATTAGGAAGAAACTCTTTACTGTGAGGCTGGTGAGACACTAGAAAACAAGTTGCCCATAGCAGTTGTGGATGCCCCATATCTGGCAGTGTTCAGCACCAGGTTGGTTGGCTTTTGAGCAACCTGATCTAGTGGAGCAACCTGCCTGTGCAGGGTGGGTGGAACTCGATGATCTTTAAGGTCCCTTCCAACCAAAACCATTCTATGATGCTGTGACTATATGTCTTCTGGACCTCAGAATCCATAGGTCTGCCAATGCTGATGATGGAAATGTGACCCAAGATGAGAGGTCATGGAAAGGCCTACAGTGATTCTGGGCACCACTTTATCTAGTGACATTAAAATGCAACTTAAGTTTCTGATGCAGTGCTCCTATAGAATTTTCTCTAAGGCTTCTGTTACCTGTTTTTCAACTGCATTCTTTTCTTGGGCCCCCCCTTCTCCTCTCATTTCTTTATTTTCTGTGTATCAGATAATGACTCATACTCCAAAAACCAAGAAGAAGGTGTTTCCTGGTGTCCATCAAAGTACAGATGAACCTCTCCAGAGACCTGTGACGCCTGGTTATCATAGAACTGTGTACCCACTGTAAGTCCAAACAAATGAGACCAAGTTGGATTCTTTTAAGCTACTTAAAAAGAAAAACAAAAACAACAACAAAAAAAACCAACAAAAAAAAACACAGCAAAAAAGCCTGATAAATACACAATCCGCTTTCTGTACCTGAAAGTGCATTGCCATTGTCATTCCTTAAAGATAATTTGAAAAAAAGAAAGGAGAGGAATACTGTAAGGAGAGGAATATTGTAAGCAGAGAAAGGTCCATTGGCTGAGGTCAGTACTTAAAACTATTTTTTAATTTTCACTGATCAGTTTTATTTAAAATTGCTTTATATCCTGTGTGTTCACAGTCCTTTCTGTGTGTCTAAACTGCCTGTGATCTTCCACTTTGTAAGCAAGAAAGTATATATCTCTGGGGAGAGTTGCTAGCCACCCATAGGAGGACAGATTAAAAAGAAAATGGGAAGGCAAAAATCTTGTTATGTTGGATTTTCTGCTTTGGGAGAAATATATTTTCCAGCAAGAAGGTGTGTGACACCTTGCTTTTGGTGTGATTTGGGTCAGAAATGGAATTGAAAATGGAATAAAGAGATCTTACAGTATAGAGCCTTGAATATGCTCTGTCTTCTGTTACAACAAATATAGCTTAATTTTTGAAATGAGGCTTCTCCTTTTCACTGTCCTGAATGAGGAAACAAAATACCAATGAGAGCTCAAATTTAAATTTATTTTTTACTTTCAGTTGCATACAGTTTTGGATTTGATCAAATACAGGCAGCTACAGTACAGGCAGCAGTTTATCATGAGATTTTAATGTTTTCATTTCTGCAGACACTTAAGCTGAGAGCCTACATGCCACTCTAACCAAGTACAGATAATAGTACTCCAAAGTCATGGTGTTGGTATAGCCAAGTATGTTAACATGAATGGGTAACCTGAAATACAACATTGTAATGAAGTTGGAATGTAGAGGCATTTCTTAGAAGAATGTATTAATCCTGAAGACTGCCCCATGTCATCCCCTCTGCCACTCCTTGCTTTCTTGTTCATATTTTCTACTTCTTAAAATATATTTCTTCCTCATTTTAATGTGGAAGATCTCTCTCTCTTTCTTTCTTTCATTCTTTCAGAATATTTTGTCTTCAGAAAAGAGCATTTGGCTATCCCAGGGTATATTTGGAGTTCTTACTTTGTGTCCTTCCTCACAGTGGTCAGCTTTTGCACTATTATAATGTCCGCCGCTTTTGCAAGCCTCTCCCAATATATTAAATGCGTGTCTGTTTTTGTGTAAGAAGAAAATAGCAACTAGTTAATATAAGCTTATGTTAGTAGCACAGTGATTATCTAATCACTGCTAGTCCTCCAATCCTCCAAAAGAATTGCAAGCCTTAAAAAAAAAACAAAAAACAGGCTAATACATGAGTAAACATACAGTGCCACTTTACTGCAGGGTCAGCGTTACCAGGTTCAAGGTCCCACTTTACCTGCCAGTATTTTGCCCATGGTGGGTTAGGAGACCGGACTGATTCTGTGGAATCGGCTGTTAGGGTAGCCTTAGGACTATTTAGAAAGCATTTTTCAGGAGCAAATCTTAGTTACCATCAGAGTGTCTAACTATTACATTCCTGCTCTATAAGTGGAGGGAAAAACAAGCTTGTGAAAATGAAGTGACTCACGTGTGGGAAGTCAAAAAAACAATAGCAAGCCTGGGGAAGTGGCTTTTATTTCCTGGTGCCACGTAGCACACTGCAATTTATGCATCAGAAATAATCTCTAGAAGAGATTGTGTTCATCTCTACCACCACCATCTACCCAGGCAGCACGTTTACTTAACAGTATCCTGGGATACCAAGTGATGCTAGTTCCATATTTTGTCAAAACTTGGATCTCCTTATGAACAAATATGCAGTTCATGCCTCTGCAAGATGGCTTCAGGTCACTGCTGGACTGTCATGATTTAACTCCAGCCAGCAACTAAGCACCACACAGCCACTCACTCATTTCTTGCAGTTCCTATGCTGATCATGAGGTTCTATGGTATGGAATAGCCCTTTGGCTAGTTCAGGTCAGGAATCCTATCTCGGCTCCCTCCCAGCTTCTCGCGTCCCTCCTTGCTGGCAGAGCATGGGAAACTGAAAAGTCCTTGATTAGAGTAAGCCCTGCTCAGCAGCAACTAAAACATCAGTGTGTTACCAGCATTATTCTCAGAGTAAATCCAAACCCACAGCACTGTACCAGGTACTGGGAAGAAAATTAACTGTATCCCACTGAAACTGGGATAGTATCCACCCCTTATTCCATACCCATCATGCCCAGGTCCCACACATTCCAATACACCACCACCTTTCCTGGTCTTTTGATATAGATACACAGATACTGTTCCCTTAGTCTATGGGCCGTCCCTATAAAGCATCTGTTGAGTTCATTTAGTCCATGAGTTGGGCTCCATCTTTCATAACAGTCTTTCAGGGCAGAAAGATGGTGTTGGATTGTTGCATGCTGAAGCCAATTCTGATTCTCTTACTGCTACTCTGATCCAATTTCATCAAAATGTATTCTTCACTAATTTGGGTGATTTTTACTGTAATACCCTTGATACAGCAGTCAAAATGGAGTCGGATTCAGGTCCCCGAATCCAGAGTGCTGCAAGGTGTCCAGTGCAGTGATGTGCATGTAGCCACCACAGAAGTGAGGATATTCAGTGTTATATAGCAATTAACGTCATGCAATTTAATTCATTGGCTTTTCTCATCCTGAAGTCCCCTTGAGGTATACATCAGAATTCCCTATCCTTCTGCAGAACCATACTGGTTCTGGTAGCTGTGTGTCTAAGAGATTTGTTAGTTTGATGGTATAAAGCAGTCTTTACAGATTGCTTCACTCTGCACGCTAGGGAGGAAAAATGTAAACAGCAGAAATCCAACATAGTGAAAATATGTGAAAATTAATTTCCTTGCTGCTCTGTCCTAATGGTAGAATTAATATGACTGTTTGGGGCTCTCATGTCGTAAGGAGTCATGAGGTATCAACCTGAATGAGAAGTTTGTACTTTGTATCTAATTTGTGTGCAAGAATACTGCAGTAAATAGATGAAGACATTCTTGAACTAAATTTTACAACAGAAAAGCACATGCTTTGATGGCTTTTACGCTGTTCAAATTTTAGTGGGAATTCATATGCTAAAATGAGGAAATGCTGTCGTAGAAAGCCATGCAAGAGGAGAACAATAAAACTGACCAAATCTTAGCTGCCTTAGTTTGAAAGCAGTATCTGAACTAAATGTATTTCATATTCTAAATAATTTAAGTGGCTTGTGTTTGTGTTGGATGAAATGGCATGAAAAATGACAGACTTTTGCCTCATTTGCAGCTTGTCTACCAAGGGATAATCCAGGACAGTTGATCTGAATTATCTGAAGTTTTGGACTCAGCAGAGTAGTTAAACTACATTAAAAATTTGCATAAATGCTTGCATTCAGAACTGAAGTGAATAGAACTTGTTTGAAGCTCTTCTTGTGAGACTTGATGTAACATATTGCATTTTAAAAACATTGTAAAAGATGAAACAGTTGATGGAGATACTATAATGTATATCTTTGAGTTGTTGGTTCTTACCTCCAAAAGGAGGGGAGAAGAGGGGTAGGGTGAATATCTAGTGCTGAATAGAAGTATTCACACAGAAAATTAATGCAGAATAGCCACTGCACATGTAGCAGATATTCCATGCTAATTTTTCTATGACTTCCCAGTGCAGACAAGGCTCTAGTTACTTCAAATGAGTTGTCATGAGATCCCAATATAGACAAGCTCTTGCTGTATGGAGCTGAGGGAGCCAGGAAATACTGGAAAATTGCCTTTTTTCTTTTTTTTTTTCTCTCTCCTCTTTTTTTCCCCTTCTCTTTAAAGAAGCACTGGCTGAGATCACTCAAGGGGGACTGAACTACTTAATATTCTGCAAGGTGTTTCCTTAGAAACTGATTTAGCTCTGAAATCATTAACTGCCTTGTTGGACTGTGTCCTTTCTAACTAGAAATATAATCTAGTTACTCTAACCTGATATTGGACAGGGAGACTTTCTGTGTCTGCCAACTTATCTTCACTCACTTTTCACACCCCTCTTGCTGTGTTTTATTGCTTATTACTAAGCAATCTTGACCCTGTTCTGTCCTTCTGCTACTTCACTTTTTCACTGATCAACCTCACTTGGGAAATCAGCAGTTCTATTTCTTATCTACTTTGTTTTAAATCTGTATTGCGTATTGCTCTGTAAAGTGAAATCCTTGTAATATTCGGGAGCAAATCTTAAATCCTTGAAAAAGCGGAGTATTCAAGACCTCCCAGCCGCACTGCTACAGGCTTTTTCTTTTAAGTGTCCTGGTGCATTTTGGGTCTTCAGGCTGCAAGGAGTTACAGTTTCCTTTCCTTGACTCTTTTATTGCAGCAGAAAAAAGTGTTAATTTCAAATATGTTTAGCATCACCTGGTTTGAGGGAGCTGCAGTCATGCAGTTAAATTATGTCCTGAGTACTAATTTGCAATATGAAATATAAAATAATGTCAATAATCTTCTATGTCATTGCAGACAATTAGAAAAAATTAGAATTTACTCTCATGCAACATTTTGTGCTGCAAGCATTCATCACCCTGCATTCTCCTTTCTCCTCTAGGCCAGAAAATTATACCAATTCTTATCATGATAGGGATGAGAAGCTGCAGTCTCTGCCAAGTGATCATTCTTCCACTTGTGGGAGCACCTCCAGCATTTCTGACCTCTGCGTTTCCCCTTCATGTAAGGATATTCTGTGAATGCTGCTGTTAACTGTGTCTGTCTTTCTTGACTGGGGCAGGCATTTGGGGTTTAGCTTATGTGTTGTAGATTTGTTGTTTTTTAAATGCAGCCTTGGAACTGGCCTTCCATTTTTCAACCCTGAGGCATTCTGCAAGACCTTGGGGCACACGGTTGGATTTTGACTTGAGCTAAATAAGTGGCTGCAGAAGGTAATGTGTGGTCAACAGAGACTAATAGTCTCACTTGCCTCACTCCATCTCGCTTCCTGCGGAAGTGCCAACTATCCTACCCAGGGCTTCCAATATGCAAAGTATACTGTATCTCCATGATGCCCTCTGCCTAGGGAAAGAGCTGCAGCCCAGAGACTGTGCACTTCACAACAAGTAAAGCCCCTTACTTGATCAAATATACCCTTGTTTGGATCTAAATGAATCACTGTCTGCTGGCACCTGCAGGCTCTGTTGGCTAGACCTCTGTATTAAAGTTGAAGGCAGCTGCAGTTATCTGCTTAGATTTGCAACTACATTCAAACCATTAAAGGTTGTGGAGGATGGGAAGCCCTGTGCTGTATAGCTGTGTTGTGGGTGATGCTGCTAAGCTTCTGTCCTTGCAACTTAAACTGAAATGAATACAAACTCAGCTGGACCTGAGAACTCAGAAATATGATGGAATGTACAAGGTTATAGCCTTCTGAAATACTTTATTTCTTAATTTCTAATATCCACAGGATCATGGAACTTCAGATGTGGGAGTTTCAGCCTTCTTGCAGGGACTCATTAACATTTCCAATTAGGGATTTAAGGCAAAATGTTCTGCAGTCTTAGATAAAGGATCTTGCGGTATATCCGGTACAGAATTATTAATAAGGTCAGACAAAGCATGCCTTTACTTTGCTGAAAAATATGCTTTGAAGCAGTAAAGGAATAGCATACTTTTCACTCTTTTATTTTTTTAAATTTCCTAGAGGAAATGAAAAGGATTCTGAGAAAAGTAACCAAAGTCTTACAGGCAGGAATTTGCTTGTGTAATGCCTAGAGCTGATAAATATAACATGCTGAATGAAAGCCGTATGATAGAAGCAGATGAACGTCTTGTTCAAGATGGGCACTTGGTTTCTCACTGTTGTGTAGGAATGAGAGCTGCGGTCCTCTCCTCAAGCCTCCCTTTGCACAATAGCACCTCGAGTATAGCTGAGCCCATTTTACGGGGAGGTTAACTGGCCAGGGGCAGCAACTTGGAACAGGAGAGGTTGTAAACTAATCAAAAGCGTGCTGACTTGATAGTTCTCCTATATAGAAGGGGGGGGGGGGGGGGAACAGCGTGTTAACTGTTTTCAGTCAAAATTATGTGCAGATAGGTAATAATCAGAGTACTAGAATATACTCTTCTCTTGTAGAAAAAAAAAAAAGGAATATATGTACAGCATATTGCAAGTTTATATGCATTATACATGTAAAAAGACAAATTATTTGTGAGTGTGGCAGAGACAATTCTTCCTGGCATTAATCCAGGCTATAAGGCAACAGTGGGCTACTTGAAAGATCGCCATAGGCTTCTTTCAGGTTTTTGCAAGTAGCCAGTGAGCTACATGCTTGTCTTTCTTACCTTTTGGGATTTAGAAATCAGGAGTAGGAGAAGAGAAAAGAGAGACTGCGCTGCTGGATCCCTGGTTGTTCATGTCAGTGACAGTGCTTTCATTCTGTATAATGATAATTGGAATGAATCTTTGGACATCCCCTGTTTTCCAAAAGGTGGTGGGGTTTGCAATTTTTAAATTGGAAAGGCTTTAATTTAAGACAATTGAAAATGAGCCCTTTCTCTTCTAGTGCCTTTCTAAGATATGGCAGGGAACAGTACATAACAAAAAGGCGTAAAAATAATTGTACTGCATCAAGAGACTGTCATCATGCCCTTCCAAACATATTTGCTGTGCAATAAATATGCAGTTTGTTGAGTTCTGATCTTAGTCTGATGGTGATTATGCAGTACCAGGAACCTGCTCACTTCAGAATATGTGTTTTTGAGCATCACGTGAATACTTTGGGATTCAGAGTTTCATGCAGTAACATCGTGAAATGAATAAGTGAAAAAGCAGAATAAAAGCTTTGTGTGAACAGTTAATATCATCGAGGTCATATCTCAAGGAAGATAAGTTTAGTCTCAAGAAACTTTCATCCTCTTTTGTTTTATAAAAATAAGAGCAGTTCTTAATGTCCTTCACAGCTGGATATATTCAGCTGTTCTCGAGTCAGTCTGATGTTGTCTGATTTTTATCACTTTGGTGAAGAATCAATAATTCTGGCCCTTTCTGTTTTGTCTCCTATGAACAAAAAACTTGTTGACTAAAGAGGAACTCTGGTCATCTTACTATACTTACTATTCTGAATCTCAAACAGAACACGCTCTGAGCAGCCAAATGCCTGTGACCTGATTTTTATCCATATCAACATGTGAGACCAGATAGGATGTCAGCCTGTCCTGAGCATGGGAGGAATGGAGCTAGGAATTTTCCCTAAACTTTTACTGAACTTGCACATCTTGGTAGCCTTTCGTCTCTCGGCAGACTGACTGTCCTTCCCTTCTCCATTAGTGCAAGGCAGAAAGTGAGGCGTCTTGAACAAATGTAATAGAACTGAAGTCTGACAGAAGTGTAAAACAATGGGTTTTATTCACAGTGGCTGCCTATCCTGCTATGGATATGTACAGACAACTGCAAATGGTTACATTCCTGTGGATTTAATGAGATACTGGTCATTAGCTGATATACCTTAACTGATGGTCTGCATGATACTAGCCTATTGTGAATGCTTTGAAAATGATCCAAGTGTGTTTTACTTTCCGACTGCAAAGGGCTGGAAATGTGCACACTTGCAGTTGGCTTGGCTCAGCTCATGAGCTATAATGCACTCTGCCATGCTAATGCAGTAGCCTGCTATTATCTCAAGGTTTCCTTCATTCAGCAGGAACTGTGATTTGATTGTGGTTTTAGTAAAATTGTAAAGAGACAGCTCCTCACCGAACTGTGGTTTTTTTGTTGATATTTTTTGTTGGGTTTTTTGTTTGTTTTGTTTTGATGATTTTTTTATTTTTTAATAGCAGTTGAAATTAAGTCATCTAGAGAATTCTCTTCAGGCCATAGAGTGGACCGAAGCATCTCAGCTAGTGACAATACCTTGTCTTCCCGATCTACTGACTTCACCCAGGATGAAGTAAATGGGCAATCACACAGGTATGGTTTATCCAGAGGAGTATCTAGAAGTGCAAGAGGAGTCTGAGAGGACTTACCAGCTAATTCCTTGCTGCTGTAAAGACAATCTGTTAAGTCATTTGATGTATGATGTAGTCTGGTCTGAGACAGCTGTGACTGTGCTTGCCAAACAAAATACCCCTAATTGTGCCAGAGGCAGCTGTTCAATTCCTAAGCATCTGGTCTAGAACAGGAAAAATTTCAAGCAAGACATTATTAATGAACTTCACATGTATGCAAAATGCAGTGTTTTGCAAATAAAATTTCCTGATTGCTTCCTTAGATGACTCGACTCTAACCCATGAAAAGTCATTTATTAGTAAAGAAATAGGTAGGACTGTGGGAACAGGGCAGGAACTAACTTGCAGGAGGAAGAGAAATGAAGCATTTATGTCGATTAAGGGGGTTTAAACATGCTGAGTTACTAGCATGGCTGACCAGAATCCCCAGTTTATCCTCTAGACAGGTATAGCAAGGGAGCAGTATTATGAGTTCTCTCAGCAATGGGTTTCAACTCTTCTTTGAAACAATTTCTCTCAAAAGAAGATGAAAGATCCTTCCTCTCCTTCTCCTGTTCATACCTTGACCCCTCTGTGAAGCCTTTGTCATATGTAGGACTGTGATGTTGTATCTTGGATGGGAACTAGGAATTCATTAGCAATTGGCCCAAGGTTTACCAAACTTTTTCAGGGCTTGTATGTATCCTTCAGACATTAACAGCTTTTTCCTATAGCTAATTTGATTGGGCCAAGTTTTAAACAGTGAGTGTAGAGAAATTATAAAAGCAAGTACATTCCAGAAGTAAAACACAGTAAAAACAGAATGGGTGGAGATGTGTTTAAGGAAAGGTTTTACCAGTTCTTTATGGATCTAATTTTTCAAACTGCTTAGCTATTTGTGTTTAGCACTTCTGAAAATTGGACTCTCTGCTTAGAGTTTTGTTTCCTTCTGGCCTACAGACGCCTGTGTGTGGTTTTGGGGTGTTTTGTTTGGGGGGGATTGGTGTGGTTTTGGTTGTGTGTTGGTTTTTTGGTTGGTTGGTTTGGTTTGGGGTTTTTTGTTTGGTTGGTTTTTTTTGTTTTACCCCCAGTTGTGCTGTTTCCATGGTGACATCTGAGCTGTTACGTATTGTCAACGAATTATCACTGGTTAGCAGCTGAAATGCCTAGTAATCATGGTCTCATCCCAGCATTACTGGTTTTGTTTCTGTTGCCTGTCCTAACAGAAGCCAAGCACATATTACAAATGAGAATTTTATGGTCAAATTGCTTGCTTTGTGATGGAGAGATTATTTTTCAGGCCTTGGCTTGCAAGAAGCAAGCCAAATTGGTAACATCTTTCCCCCACCTTGGTGAGAGGCTTTGCTTCTATACAGTTATAATCTATTATTAAAAAGATATGTCTTCCGTAATTTTAATTTTTCTGCATAAATGTATGTCTAAATCTCACTAATAGATGGATCTCTAACTGAAGGAACAGGTGCAGTATTCCGCAAGAGAAGATAGTGTCTTTTTATTGCGTGCTTTCTTAGCATGCATACAATAATTTGTATTTACAAATGCAGCCTCGAGTTACGGATATGGGAATACAGCCATTCACAGTCCAAACACAGGGGTTCCTGTGTCAAGGTCTTTTGTTAATGTGTTGGTGTTGCAATAGCTGGACGTGCCTTTTCATTCTTTCATTCATGGAAACATGCTTTAATTTGTTTGCAAAACAAACAGAGCAAATGTATCACTGCTTTGGTCATAGTTTTGACCGCTGTAAGACATGTGTCCTTCCTACTAGGCAAATACCAAGACCTTCCTAGCAGAGGTATGTGTGAGAAAAAGAGGGATGAATTATGGTCACTGCTATATCCCCTCTTCCTTAGCAGTATAGACTGGGAATTTAACTGCACAGAGATCAGTGAAATTACGCTGTCACTCTGAGAGAAGAATGAGACCACAGCAGTGGCATGTTTATTGTGGTTCTTTCCACAGGCACAAATGATTGTTATAGCTGATATATGTCAGACTGGCAGCTGCCCTGAGTTGCTATTCTCTGCTGCATTTTAATAATATAAGAATATAAATCTGTTCTGCTTTTTAGCTAATCAAGGCCAAATTAGTAGTAGACTTGAGTTTACAATTGTGGATGGCTGAAAAAGCCTGTATCTTTTTATTTTGAAATAAAGGGTTTAAACTCTACAAGGCCTTCTTAGGTCTCTAATGGTCTTGGTTTTCTGATAATCTGGTAAAAATCGCCCAAAGTCCAAGTGTATTTCTATTGGACAAAATGGTCTAGTCATCTTTGTATGTTCAAGTGAGTTTGTTGCAGGTTGGGGTTTTTTTGTTTGGTTGGTTGTTTTGGGGTTTTTTTTAGTTTGCTTGAGCACTTGTTCTCAAATTACCGCACCTTGTTGTAAATGACTCCTTTACTAAATACTGTGGAACATTTTCCCACAGTTAGATTTTGCTGCTTCTTTCTTCATCTCATCAATTTCTAAAGGATGCCAAATAGCAGTTTTCTGTGTTATTCTGAGGATTAGTTCTTTTCTGTTGATCTCAGCCTGTTTATTGGTGTAGTAAAAGATGAGGTGGTTCCGTGGCACCTGGGCACATCGAGACCAAGATCTGCTCTGCACCCTGCTAGAAAAGCAGCAGTTTTGTTTTGCTCTGGGGTTTAGAGGTTGTGTTTTTTTTCAATTTTATAGTGTTTGCTACCAGCTTATTTTATATAATCTTCTCCTGAAGAGTTTGCAACGATGTGAGCCATCTGTGTGACCACTGTGTGACTCTTTGGTATAGTGACTGCTCTTTGGTATAGTGACTCCGGTTGCATTACTTTGTGTCTGGAGTGCTTACAGTCCATCTGCCCAGGTTACTGCAGTGGAACTCTGTGAAGATTACTGATGGCTATAAAAACATTTCTTAGTGTATGGGGATACAGATCCAGACCTTTGTTACCTATTGCTGAATAGAGGGAAAGAAAGCTCATTTACCGCTCAAAAACTGTGGTGGTGAAGCTGTTGGTTCTTCCTTTTGTGTCTGTGTTAGCTTATTATAGTATGTATATGATTACCATGACAAGCAAAAGTGAATTGAAAACCCAGCTCTTGAACTAAAGTGAATAAAATGACAAAAAAGCAGTAACAATGAGACTGGTTTATGGTGAGAGATATTTAAATATGTCTGTGGCCCACGGCTTGGGGTTTTATCTGGCCGATCTTAGGTTTTTGGTTTTGTTTTCCTGGTACCTCCTCCTTTGAAATGAGACAAATGTAATACTTGTAATACTCGGAGACAGGTGGAGGGCTGCTGAGATGGCTCATAGCAGACATGCCAGTTAGCATGTCTCTGTCCTTAATAGTTAGCGTGTACAAATGTAAAATAAGACAATTCATTTCATTTAAAATACAAAAGGAACACTTGCTCAGATCTCCCTGCAAGGTGAAGCAGGGGTATGGAAGGGCTAATCAGCGCTGACTAAGCAGCATTCCCAGGGGAGGAGGCAAGATTAAATGTCTTGAAAATCCGCCTAATCACCCTTTCTGATGGTCACAAAAGGTTCTTTTGATGGCGCTAATAACACGGGGACTTTCCATTTTAATCTCATCTTTAGATGGCACCTTTTTCGATCTCCTGCCTTTGGCTCTTCTATTTTCTATTTAAATATGGTCAGCTTTTTTCACGTAGCTATTATTTCGGTTTAACCTTTTCTCCTTTTGAGAGAAAATTGACTCACTAGAGCAAACATGAGTATAGATTCTGAATTACGTTAGAGACTTGCTGTTTCCTGGTAGCCTCAATTTTTGTACCTGGGAAAGACTACTGATGCTGGGGGCAGGGAAGGACAAAGTATCTTCACACAGTCATGGACTACATTTTAAAGAATGGTATTCTTGCCGCACAAGCAGACTGTGAAATAGCAGCAGCTGTTTTATGTTCTCAGTGTGAGCAAGGAACCTGTGTGCTTAGGGAATTTATTTCATAGATGCCATCGCAGCTTTTTGCTCTTTTGACAAAGCCTTCAGGGTGTTCTACAAATCTTACCACAGCTGGGAGCCAGGGAGGCTGCCTGTTTCTGCCAAGATTGTGACCTATACCTGGGAGAAGTAATAGTTAGTGCCATAAAAGGATGCATTCCTGTGCTGTAGCATACCTGTTTGCGCCTCAGATTGAGTCTCTGTGTGTGATAAATACAATGGAAAACAAGCTAAAGATCTATTACTTGTTTGCAAGGGACTTAACTGAACCTGTTTAATCCTGTTGTCCAAAGAACCATGTTTGAGTAGGATAGACGGGTCGATAGAGCCAAGTTTAGAAGCAACTCGGTGAATACATGCCCCAGGGCAGTACCTGTAGTGCCACTGTTCCTTTCCATTTGCAGTCTCCCTGAATTTTGCGCAGTCTGTTATGCCGTCACAGCATGTACTGCGGGTTTCACTTGGTTGCAGACTTATTATACATACATAATTCTCCATGCATTGCTAACCCTTTCCATCTCCTCCTACAGTGAGTTTCCCTCAGCCTTCACCAGCAAACCTAAGATCCCTCGCACTCCCGAAGTGCAGAGTGCCAGCCCTAGAAAGGGAAAGGTCCCAGCCATTGCTCCCCAGTTCTCTCAGTCTGGACCCCAATGCACAAGTCGTCCCAGCTCCTCAGGATCATCCACAAAGAGCAGACAGAGTAAGTGGAAAAAGTCATCATTCTGTGTGTCAGACCTTGGGGTGGGAATGGAGGGAGCACTGTAGTAGCTCTCCAGGAATGAAGTTGTATGCTACAACTGTGCCAGGAGTATGTGACATTGTACTTGTCATCTGCAGGATATACAACCATGTAATTATGTCCTGCTGAACGCTGCTCCTATTTCCAGGCTGTTGTGTGAGCAGTTAAAGAGACATGCTTTTTCCTGTATCTGGGTGGAGAAAAGCGGCCCAAATTCTATGCTTCTACGATTCTGTGAATTCTCAGAAGCTTGGGGGGAAGCTTCTAGTCTCAGACTTCCTCTAGATTTCATAAGACCTTTTCCTTATCTTCAGACACACACGTTTGCTCCATTCTTGTAAAGTGTTTAATGTTCTTCAGTTTGGATCTCTGGGTGTGTCTGCACTGCAACTGAATGTAGACCAGATGTCAGGCAGTTCAGAAGACAGGCGCAGGGCAGCCTAGCCAAAACTTGGTGTGCTGCCTGTGACAGTCATCATTCTGCTGGAGACTCGTATTTAAGAACCACATGGAGGTCTTATTGCCTGAAGAGGTTTAAGCAGTACTAGTTTCCAGTGGGCTCAGAAGAGGTCTGTAACTTGAGGTCAGAGGGAAAGGATGGACACTAGCTTTAAGCCAGCCAACACCAGCCCAAGAAAGCAGAAATGTTATCTCAGATACTCTTACGACAGTAAACGTGTATGGTATATAAGCTGGGGAGAGGTTTGGAAGAAGAGAGAAGAAAGATGCGTTCTTGAGTAATTAGCGTGATTTTTCCCTGGAGTGTGGGTAGGACTAGCTGGATTCATCAATGAAAATGGCAGGAGCTATGTGCTGTATATTCTCATTCCAAACATATTTGAAGAGGTTTAGTGATGATTATTTGATCACAATGCAACGTCAGCTCTGTTCGTTAGATGTAACTTATCTTTAAACCTTTCACAAACACATGGTAACTCATAGTACCTTACAAACCTTTGCAAGAAATTTGACGTGTGTGTATATCCTTAGCACCTCATTACAGGTAGGGAAAATGAAACACAGAGAATTGAAATAACCTAGTAAATAACCAGTAGAACAGGAAAGAGCTTCCTAAGTCTTCTGCGTTGTTCACTGATTGTTGTTCCACACAGCTGCATGTGCAGGGAGATGGGGTGGTTTACATTCAGGGAGTACAGGTGAGGCAATGGTAGGGAATGTCCTTGGTGGTGAAGAGAGGTTTTGACCTAGAGGGTACTTGCTTGAGCAGTCCTATGCTTAGGTAATATTGCCAGCTCTTTTGGATTTACTTATGCTGCATATGCCATGTGCTTTACCTCTGACATTTCTGTTTCCTGTGATAGCAGCACTGTTCTGCCCTGATTGAATGTGGTGTTAACACCCGAGAGTGTCCCTGCTTCCTCTTTCAGTTCATTTACAAAAGCACTGGCCAATTGAAAAGGAGAAACTCTGCTGAAGAAGGGAAAAGCATAGTGTGTGTGTGCACATAAATACTCCTCCGCATGTTCTAGTTTCTCCAGGACAGCTTAACGCTCCTGGGTGCCGATGTCCTATGAAAGATGCAATATACATATGTTGCTCTCAGAGGGCTCTGGAGAAAGTTCTTTTTCCAGTGGCATAGTGTTTACTGTATTTTATCTTGAAATGGCATAAGAGCAGAGGATGATCAGAATTGTATATCACTTGGGTTTCTCTGCTAATTCAGTAAGTCCAGACTCTTTGGCTCTTCTGACTTTTACTGGGTTGGATTTGTCCTTCAACACACCTCTTAGCTGTATCTGTGCATCCTAAAGCTGAACGTATAACGGGCATCACATCTTACTATGTGTCCATTTAGCTTTTCTCCTGAGTTTCCTATTGGGGTTCCAGGTAATTGTTTACTATCTGCCCACAGGTGCCATGAGACAGACTTGGTGTCAGCAATTGAATGTTAAACTCTTATCTTCCTGCTAAAAATAGCAAATAAATTATTTTGCAAAAAAAGTCTTCTTCCATTCACGCTGTGTATGTGTCCTGCATTGCTCTCTGCTGTCACAGAGCACCTGTTAGTTACTGTACATCTTGTGCAGGCTTTCACAGGCTTTTTATGGTTAGGAAAAGTGAGAGGAAGGTGATAAGGACCAGATTTCAAAGGACTAAAAAGGACTTTAAACACTTGAGGCTCTCAAAGGTAGTTCCGAGCTGTTACTTAAAGATGCAGGGAAGGCATTTGAAGCAGGTGAGCCCCTAATGTTTCCCTAGTAAAGCTCTGTGCAACTGTTCCTTTAATTTCCTAGCTGACTCATCTGTAAGTCAAAATTGTATCTGACACATAGATATCAGCAATCAGTAGCTTTCAGCAGTCGATGCCTCCCGTTTGCTGCTGCATAGGTATGTAGGTTTTTACATATCAAGAGATTCTGTCCTAGTGGAAGCTTGTGTTTAGTTTGCGGATTTCTTGGTATTTCTCCAGAAATACAAGTTATTATAGTTGATAGACATGATGAGAAAAGGATTAGTTCTGATTTTACTTACTTGATGTGCTCACTTACCTTAGAGACACATGTTTAACTTGCTTTCAATGTTATGGGTGTGTTTTCTGGAAATAAGTTGTTCTTACATAAACCCAGCTGGACTGTTCCTCTTGGCACTTGGAGTGTGTGGAATGCCTGAGGAATGCAGAGGAAGCACAGGTACAAGTGGAGCTACAGCCCTGAGGCAAGATTCCTGCATGAGATGTAGCCTGCTGCTGTTAGCTGAGCTCTGAAGTTGTACATTAAAGCAAAACCAAGCTCCTCCAAATGAAATCGGCCATGCTGGGGTTTTCTGCGGATTCTACTTCCTAGCTCGTGCAGGGACGACACTGGCAGCATGGCTAGAACATTTAGACTTTTTCAACTGTGCTTATGTGCCCCATGTGGACATAGTTGAATGGTTTAATCTACCCTGTTCCTTACTCTGCGTCTGTTCCAAGCAACTCTGTGTGGGCGAGCTGAAGCTGTTCGCAGTGTACCAAGTTGTGTCTAGGGCACAGTGGAGCCAGAGTAGTACAAAAATCTCTACCAGAAGAATGAGGAATGATTTTTATCAGGTGTGTCACTGGGCCCTGGTAACCCCCTGTTCCTTCACGAGTTCTTTCAGTGTCCCCTGCGGAGTGGTTGCCATAAATACATTCTGCGTTTTTTAAGTTGCAACATCAGTGGTTAAGGTGCCTTTCTATATATTCTTTGTGGTGTTTGTGTCACTGTACAGGTTGTATAAGTGTTGCCCTCAGGCAGCTCCTGTGTTGTAATAAATCCTGCTTTCAGCTGACAGATCCTTTCTTGCTGTTTTTCTGCAGGCAGCCAGTCCTACAGGAAGTGAGAACAGTTCCTTTCCTCAAGAATCACCTGTCACATTGTTGAAGGACAGAGCCAACTTCCTGTAATGAGCTTTACTGGCGACCTACTGAGAAGAGGGTTAGGTTATTGACATTGCATGGCGTATGCCTTGCACAGTGATTCAGGGATTATCTGATGGGATGCATCTGTTGTCATCTCTAAACCTGGCTAAGACACGGGCCTTGTTATTACAATTCAAGGCCTGGGCAGCAGCCTAGGACTGATATGGAAGATGCATGTAGTCCTAATATCTCCAATAGTTTACTCTAAAGTGACATTGCCACCTTGAGAAGAAACTCTTGCTCTCTGCCTCCTGTGTCAGAGTAAATGGCCTTTGGAGACAGGATGTAATGCTCAGCAGAGGAGACTGACCAAGCAACTGTCTTTTTTACATACTGCTCACTGAATTTATTATGCCTTTGTGAATTAGTTGGGAGATATCTGTGTTCAAAGGATCTGAACTAGGAGTGAAAATGTACGCCATGTGTGCAGAGCCTCGCTGCCTGGAGCAGTCTTGTGTGGAGCGAGTTCTGTATTTGGCTACCAGATACTGGAGAGAAAGTATTTCATCAACTTCTGATTGACCTGTGGCAGTTGAAAAAAACTGTGCCAGTGCCCAAGGCTGCACCCATGCACACCACCATGATCAGCAGCTTTATCTGCAGCAATCACTCCTACTATTTCTTCCGTTTCTTTTCTTAATTCTACTGTTAAACTTTTGTGGAATGAATAATCCTTTTTTTTTTTTTTTTTTTTTAACACTGAAATGAAGAACTTTGTTTCTTCATTCAAAGAAACCGTGAGAATGTGAACACATCAGAAGTAACCTTCTCTTTACACATGGCTATGGACAATCTTCTTTGGTCTTTGTTGCCTTTTTTATGTTCTTCACTTCTGAGTGATAACTGGTTATGACTTCATGGAATTTGTGCTAGTCTTCAGTGAATATGAAGTGCTGGATAGGCAAGAGAGATCAGAAAGCCCTCCACTAAATAAAAAAAGAGAGCAGTTAGTTCCACCAGTGAATTACAAAGCTAGTGCTGTTTGTTATTCTTTCTCTCAAAAATAACAGCGACCAGGAAACACTAAATTCTTCACTGGGGGTTGGCTTTTCAGTAACATCCCCTCATGTGACACAGCTGTTAGGACAACAGCAACAACTTTCCAGAACTGTGGTTTGCCTTGGAGCTTGGCTGCTGCTGAGGCAGATATGCACGTAACACAGGCAGTGTATTTGCCATAGGCAGACTTCAAAAGCAAATGCTTTAACACACAAAAAGAGAGAAGGTAAGGCTTTTGTTTTGGAGTTTCACCTTGAGAAACAAGCAAGTGGACACAGCCTGAAAGGTATAGCAACTCTGGTAGTGATGCTACCTTCCCCTAGGGTAAAGATAATGTAAAACCACCACCCGTTTCCATAGCACCAGAAGAAAGCTTTATGCTTCTGATGAGACCTTGCATTGTGCCTCTTGGTATGTGGTGGCAACTGAAGAGCCAAGGCCATTTCCTTGTGTGATGTGGTTGCCATGAGACCCACCAAGGTCACTGACGCTGCATCAGATGTTTGCAGAAAGAGCTTCCATGTGCAAGTTCAGGTAACCCCTTTGGATAATAGACTTTAAACTGAAACAGGATATTCTGTAGGAGAAGACACCTCCCAGTTTAAAATCTAGTCTTATTCATGTGGTGGGGACGATTTACTGCTCAGTAACTTCAGGGTCCTAAAACAAACCAGGCAATGCTGCTTTAACTCCTAAACTACATAGGACATAAAGTGATTGTAGACACTTGATAGCCGCCACTGCATGGATCTCCACGCATGACAAAGAAATCACAGAAAATCTCTGACCTGTGCTTCAATTCATCCACTTCCTCTCAGAATTGATAAACACAATAATGGGAAAATGGTTCACAAAAGGGCAGTAGTGGAAAGCAGCCATTAAAACTCACCTGGTAGTTTTCCAATGTAGGCAGCTTTTCTCTTTCCTTTGAAATGCTGTCTTTTTTCTAACATTGTAATAGCAGTGGTCAGGTTGTTAACACTGATGTGCTAAGCACATTCATTTGCATACACAGATAACACATAATGCTCCAGTAGTTGAGTTTTATTTATTTTAGAGCAATGCTGAATTTCATGTTGGAGCAAATGTGGTTCTCTGAGATGCAGAGCAGCAGCTCTTGAAAAGTGTTGATTGCAGACTAATTTTCTTTATTTGGAAGGACACAACACCGAACCTCACTGGCTTTACCGTTAGTTGAGATCTAAATCACATCATTCCTTCTGAGTCAGCTGAAGGTGGTTGGTCGGTATGGCTACAACTGTTCCAGCAGATACAGGTTCATGAAAAACAAAATGCATCTTGTAGAACTGGACTGAAAGGAGCAAGCTGAAGTTTATGTATTTGTGTGTTTGTTTCTTATGCAGACCTATTGCAACGCAGAACTTTATATGTACATTTTTCCATATTCTAATCCTCGATGTTTTGGAGTGTGAGTATAGAGTTTGAAACAGTAATGCTTGAGAAACTTTGTTTTCCAAATGCAGAGAAGAGCTATGGATATGCTTAGAAATAAATTCTCAGCTGAGCAGTAATTTGAGAGGCCAGCTAAGTAATGTGTCCTCCTTTTCTCTGTCTTGTTCACAAAAAGCCCCTGTGATGCCAGCTGGAAGGTTTTGAAGCTAATGAAAAATGTTGATTCTGCCTTTGTTAGTAGGACTCCAGTATTCGGGGTTGAAAGGTCCCCAGATGGAGGTCAGTAACATATACATAGCAAATTCTGCACCTCACTCCTAGAAGGTGTTAGGGTTTTTTTGTGTATGCCATGTAGAGGCTGCTGCTAGATGCACCACCACCATGATAAATTCATAATAGGAGCAGTGGAAATTGCCTGCCCGAATGAGAGGGGAGTGATTGTGCTTAGAGTGGCTGTGATTTTGTTTACAATGAGCAAATATGGTTATTGCATATGACACAGATCAGCCAGGGAAGTTTTTCTGAGACCAAAGATCTGTGTGGTGCTAGTGTGCCTTTTGGATATAACTTCTCTATATTCAGTGTAATTTTGTTTGTACAGTGTTGTATGAGATACAAAATGCACAAATCAATTTAATTTTGCATAGAGGGCTCATTCTGTACAAGTGCTTTAAAATTATCTGGCAATGACTGAGTGTAAATGCTTCTAAAGGGATTTTCTTTTTCTTCTTTTTGATAGGTTAGTTCGGGTTTTCATGAACTTTTAGGGTGTGCATTTGTTTATATTTCAGTCTGATTTATTGTTAATAAATTCTGTCCCCAACGGTTTTGTCTCCACCTGAGTTGAAAACACAGTTCCCTTCTGTTCAGCCTAGCCTGTCTCTACAGAGGTAGCATGCTTACTCAGTGTTGCAAAGCAGGCATGAACCACTCATTGTTTGTGGTCTCTCACAAGGAGAGCCCAGGCAAGTGGGATGCCACCAGTGACACTGATTTGGTGTCAGAAGTATTTGTTGGAGGATTTAAGTGTCTAGGGAAGACAAGCAATTAAGTGCTCTGGAGGAAAAACATTTCTGTGATGTGGAGGGGCAGTGGTTCCTTGGTTTGGCTTTGAGTTGTTTCCTTTAAACAAAGTTCCAGTAGTCTTTATAAATCATGGTGGAGGTTACAGTGTAGAGATAAAAAGTAATGCATTGCATTCATGCACATCTTTGAGTATTGGTAGCAGAAAAGCAAACAGGCTATCTTCCTCCCAGGTAATTACCTACATCCAGACTTACCTTTTAGCTTCGGGCTTGAATCAGTCTTTGATTATTACAATTGTTATTGTAATAATATATTGTAATAATAACTTCCTGGCAGTTTGGACCACCTCACACTTGCTGGCAGTCTGTCTCAGTAATGGAACAAGCCCTTTCCCAAGAAAGGAAATGTTGGAAAGCTGGGAGGTGCATCTTGCTCAGTGAGCGTAATCTAACTGAGGAGCAGGTGAGCCCTGTGGGACCACTGAGAGCAAGTAAGTGCATGGGCATGGCTGTAAAAGAATAAACAGGACAAATAAAACTCGGTGTATACCTTTAACATTAAGGTTTATTCTGCAGATGTTTAACATACCCTATATATTAAGCTGCAGTGCACAGGTGGTCTGATTCTCAGATGGCCCTCTACTGATCTCAAGGAAAAAAATCTGGCCTTTGTAGGTCCAGATTTCATTACAAATGCATAGTCGTTTCCCTCTGAAGAGTGAGAAAGTTGAGCTAGCGTGAGGATGGGATGTTAAGTGCTGGAAATAGCAGCTCTGTGCCAAGTGATACAGTTCCTCATTTGGTCTGCCATGTGCCGGTCTGACTGCCCTAGCCGTTGTCTGGATCCGGTTGACTGTTGGCAGAGGCTGAATGCTTCCTGAGAACAAATCACTTTATTGTTCATGTTTGCTCATGCACTGCCTTTTGGGAGCATGGTTCATGTTGGTAGCAAGAAGCAGGGCCATCAACACCATGTGAATTGTTTGTCAAGCCGTGTGTCTCACTGAAAGTTTTGCCCTTTTCTCCAACTGCTTTCCTCCGGATTGAATTTGCAGTGTCCTAATGGACTGGCTCCTACTAAGCAGCTGACTTGTTTATTGGTTTTGTTGTTGTTAACTCGGTAGATTGTGGCCTACCATGATTTTCCATAAAAACTGGCTCCTTTCTTTTTTCCTCCGTTTCCTAGTGAGTAGCTGAGAACTGACATGAGGCAGCTCTAGGACTTGAGGAAAACAGTTGCTTTGATTAAGCCCTCTCCATCCTCAAGCCCTGGATGAAAAGTGGGATGTTTGAAACAGCCAGAATTTCCACCCTGACTAACTGTACTGAAAGCTCCATGCCAAGAAGCTCCTAGTCATGAGCCACCACCTAGGGAGAGGTCCACTGGCAAAGCACAGCCGCAGTTCTCAAGAGTCACATCGCCCCATGCCCCAGCAATAGTAGCTACAGCAGCCATCGCTGTCCTGTCTCTGCACAGATCCAGGGACTGGGATTGTCCAGAGTGACTGCACCAGTGTAGCCATGCTGTAACTGGGGGAAAATCATGGATCGTGAGCCAGCACAACTGGTCCCATGGCTCATAGTCATCCTCAGTGCTTACATGACATGAAGACATGAGCAGCTTAGCCCATAACTAAGGCTTTTAGGCCCTACCGCGGTACACAGTAACAGCAAGAATTTGGCTTGCTTCTCCCAAAGCTTAAAAATTGGTCAGGTTGAGTTCCAGTCATATGTACGTGGAGCTGACCTATAGTTTACTGTCATCTTCTCACTCAAATTCAGGACCTGACCATTTCAGAGCACGGCTCCCCATTTATGCAGGATGAGAGAGAAAGAATTTACTTTTGATTCATTTTCCAGATGAATGAAAAACTTTAAGTAGCTAAATGGCTGTTTCCTGTACCATACGTTACAACCTGAGTGTCCTGTGAGTAGGTACAAGGAACTAGCATCCTAAGACTGTATTTCTCTCTAACCCCTGTTGTCCTCCTGGCTCTGAAGAAGCAGGTGGTGAGGATGCAGGTTTTCACAAAGCCATGCTGAGCATTGCAGGAAAGTGGGTCTAAGCAACTGTGAACTTCCACAAATCTTGTTGGGGCTTCCAAGGTTCTCTGAAGCCACGCTCAAGGCAGCTAAAGCAGAAGACAGTGACATTAATTGTATGTCACTTCCCAAGTCACCCAGAAATGGCAGCAATGAGAAGCAATTTCATCAAGTCCCAGCAGAGTGTTCTGGCTCCTGGGTCCTTGTCATGTGCAGGTCAAGGCTTTCAAACCAAACACAGCCCAGGTGATGTTACACCTCTCTGGTGATAATAACGCATTTGCATCTGTAGAGTCCAATCTAAAAAAGAAATATCTTTTCTGTATGTCTCATTATTTTCACTACTTGTTACTGGTGAGATCTATAGCTTCCCCTGCACAGCTGCCAGGAGGCAGCTAGCTTTCTGCAAGCACTTTCTCCTTGCTGGCAGCAGGGGATGGTTTGAGCCTTCATAGAAAGTTGATAGTTTTCTTCAGGTGCCTTAAATGAGTTTCAGAAGGAACCTCAGCACATACATAAAAATCTGGCCCTTTATCCTGCAGCAGTGACCTTTCTGAAGAGTGTCCTTGTAGTTTCCTGTCTCTGCTTCCTTCCCTCGCTCTAACGTTTTGTTTTGTTTGTGGAGGTTTGCCTTATTTCTTCCTGCAAGGGGAATTATTCCAGTAGGCTGGATTGTGTTTGTGCATTACAGAGGTGAAAGAGGCTTTGAAAGGCACTCATCCCAGGCTGGAACTCTCTGAAAATTGGCTTGATGTTTGGTGCTTGCTTCATTGTAGCCTCTTTCCTGTCACCTGTACCACAGTGTCTTCCTGCAGCAGACCTGATCCCAAAGGAGAGCTTTTCTGTCTCTGTGTTATGCAGGAATCTCCTTCCTTTTGTGCTGGGTCTGATTGAAATCTCTCATTAGCTTTACCTTCTGACTTCTGACCCTGATGCTTTATGCAAAACTCATTTCCTAATGAGAACAGTTTGGGGCAAGTCAGCTACTGAAGTGCTTCATTGCCAACAGTGAGACTTCTGAGCTTCCTTGGAGGCCTCTCAAACCATCCCTGGGCAATAGGAATGGGACAGTGTGTTGCTAGATGAACTGTAAGAATATTTTGCTTCTTTCTTCCACCACCAGCAGCTGCTCTGGGCAAAGCTGCCTTATCTTCTGTGAAGCTGGCTGGTCCTGCGGCTTGGCATAGTTAGTGGTGTTGCCCACGTGTTTCTTTGAATGACCTTCCTCTGGGCCATGAGTGTGATTTGTACCAGGAATACCCTGTCCTTGCTTGAAAATCAGCTCCTGGGGAAATATGTCCTTGCTTAGGCACGTTTGAGATGGTGGAGGGGGTATCATTGCCATGGCCTTAGGGGTGTGTTGTGGGTTAACTCAGCCCTGCACAGCCACTTGGTCATTCCCCCCTGTTGTGAAACTGTTTAGGATTACTAAAAGAATCGCTGTCAGAGATACTAATAAGAGTCATTTTAATGGAAATTTATAAATGTGTGATTCAACAGAATTCAACGGCAAGGTTCACTCTTACATACAAACAGAGATCGTGTCTGTATTGGTAATGATTTATATAGGATTGGATTAAAGTGATTTATACAGAGTTGAAATAATGCCTACAGAAACCGAAGGTAAACAGGAATAAGGGGGACCTTCCTGTTCAGTCACAAGGCTCAGATTAGATCCCCTCACTTCCTAAACTCCTGGCAGAGCCTTGATGAGGTTGGACCTAGTCCTAGTCTCAGACTGGGACAACGGTTTATGTCTAATGGGAATTAACTTTAAATTTTAAATTCCTTAGAAGAAAGTTGTGTAGAGGGGTTAAAGAGTAAGGGAAAATTAATCTGTTGAGTCACAAGATTCAGAGCAGCCCCTTTGCTCTTTAAACTTCTCCTCAGGGAGGAGTCTAGGCTCAGCTGAATCCAGTCTTAGTCTCAGACCTGGTCAGTGGTTTATGTTTAATTAAAGAAATATAGGGAATAAGGAAATGCTCCTGTTGAGTCATTCAGTCTAGAACCCTTACTTTGGCTGGATTTAGACTTAGTCTCAGACTTGGTCTATGGTTTATGTCTAAGGATGACAAATGCAATTTAACAGCAGTTTGTATTGTTACAATGAATCACAAGATTTCTAAGACACTTGATTATTGAAGCTAATATATATACACTTACAATTGAGTATTTAAACTCACACAACGCAGTAAGATGGGGATATATGGATATGTAGATGTCTTTACATATATACACATACGTATGTCAAAATTTTCCCTCGGATGCAGTGAAAAGTAATATTTGTAATAATATCCTCACATCAGCTTTCTCAGCATTCCTCAAGGGGCAAAGGGTTGAGAGTCAGTGAGCAACTGCAACAGCCCAGGCAGATGATTCCCCTCTTTCATAAACTCCTAAAGTTTATGGATTCCAAGAGGCTTCCCACTCAGAGGGAGATCACTGGGTCATGATGTGCTGCAGTCCAGAGAGCTCAGAGGGGCTCACTCTTGGGACAACTATTTATAGGGTAATAATAAATGATTGGCTTTGGTCAGTGTAAATTTTCATCCTGGTGTCCTATCTTTGTGAGAAGTGAGTGATTTACCATCTCTAAAGAGCTCCTGATATGATAAGGGAGTATCCAGGCCTTCCTGTTATCTGTGGTCCTCCCTGCCTTTGTTAGGCAAGTAGAGTTAATGGTCAGGGGGGCACCCAGCCATCCAAGCCCATGCGTGTATGCAAAGGCTAACAGGAATTCTTAGGGAAGCAGATAGGTCCAGGAGAGAGTGAGGGGGATGAACCACCACACACCCCCTCAAGTGGGATGGGGAGAGAAGCAGAAGGGTAAAAGTGAGAAAACTGGTTAATTGAGAGAAAGGCAGTTTAATAGGTAAAGCAAAAGCTGTTTGCACCAGCAAAGCAAAATACAGAATTTGTTCACTGCTTCTCACCGGACGGACAGGTGTTTAGCCATTGCCAGGAAAGCAGGAACAGTTACATCACGCATAACTGTTACTTGCGAAGAAAGACAACATGACTCCTTATTTCTACCAGTTTTTACTGCTTAGTGTGATGGCACATTGTCTGGGATATCCCTTTTGTCAGTTGGGATCATCTGTCCCTGCTCTGTCTCCTAGCTCCTTGTGCACCCCTAGCCCACTCACTGGCCAGGCAGCGTGAGAAACAGAGACAGCCTTCGTGCTTTGTAAGCAACAGCTAAAGCATCCCTGCCTTATCAGCACTGTTTTGGTTCCAAATCCAAAACATAATGCCTTACCAGCCTCTATGGAGAAAATTAATTCCGTGCCAGCCAGAGCTAGGACAGGGTACATGTCTGTTTGTTATGCTTTGCACAGAATTGGCCATAGCCTGCTATGAGCAGAACAGTGAGACTCAGAAGAGGTGGTAGCTGCTCTGAGTCCAGCTGTGCACCAGAGGAACTGGGTGGATGGTGGAAGGGGCTGCTCTAGGGTTGGCACACAGTTACTGGACACAGACCCATTAGTGTAGAAACTGGGGGTTCCTGAACACTTGGTGGGGGGAGGATCTGAGAGGATGGGGCATGCAACCCTGACAGGAGTGAGGGCAGGGCTGTTGGTCGTCTGCTCCATCTCCAGGGGGTTCCTGGCAGGCATCTTTAAACCCTCAGTTCAGATGGGAGGGAAGGTTACCCAAAAGCCCTTAAGTACCGGCTACCAGGGGTGGGGGTCTTTGTGCTTCCAGCTGTGAGGGACTCCTGAGAAGGATTTTCCCTCAACATCTCTGCTGTTTTGGTCATTCCCTTGTACACTGTGACGGATCAAAGAGAGCAGAACCGCACTGGTTCAGCAAAGGCTCCTGCTACTGCAGCAGCAGTTCCAAATCAGACTGTCACTGCCTGACTGCCTGAGCTGTTGCAGGCTCCTTTCATAGCCCAAACAGGATTATCACTGTTTCTAATCATGAATGCACTTGCTATGCCTGGCTTTCTGTGCAGACTTGTGCTCTGAAACAAAAGCAAGGGGAAAGCAAATATGTTAACATCTCTGGTTTGCTAATGTAACACCAGATAGACAAGAAAGTTGCATTTCAGCCTGGTTTATTACCCAGTGTGATTTGTATGCACAGATTCTCTTACAGAAGCTCAAATCTTCAGTTTGACCTGCACGCCTTTAATTGTATTGGCACCATTCAGTTTCTATTCGCTCAATGTGAAATTGAGGTTCCAGTTAAGGTAAGAACCAGGAATGGAAACTACACCACCACACCCACTTTCAGACCTTGAACATCACAAAGATGTTGAGAAATACCTCTGTGGCTCCAGTTCGGGATGGTTGTCCTAAATGCAAATGTACCAGCTTTACTGTCTCCTTGTTTTAACTCCTTCCAGCCTGGAGAGAGCTTTGCAACTGCCTCAGGGTAGACAGGGAGATTGCAAGAGACAGAGGAGGGGAGATGGCGGCTGCCTCTGAGCCTCGCTGAAGTGCAGCAGCTGAGATTGGGACTGGGCAGGGTTCTGGGTAGGAGCACTGCAAAAACGTGGAGAATGAGTTCTAGGGATAGTCCTGCTTGTAATTCAATCCATGTTATTTAATCTGAGGTTCCCGTTTGTTGATGGTAGGAGTGACTTATGATCCCTTAGTGTTGTCACATGTGTTCTTACAGCAAGGTAAAGTGGTTTGTGCAGGCTGAAGGCCCAAAGGGTTGCTCTATGCATAGGGAGGGTGAAGTAGGAGACCTGCAGTGCTGTGCCTGGGGAGCTGCAGCTGCAGATTGCCTGAAAACTTAAAATGTTAACATGATCAGTAGTAGTTTATGTTTATTTTCTTCTTCAGGCACAGTTTGAAGCTGCTGTTTATGACCCTGAAGGACAGAAATAGATTTTGTTTGTCAGGACAACCACATGTCTCCCCCACTCATGTGGTTCAGAGAGGGATAGCTCCTACATCCTATTAGGCTCACAGTGACACTGCAAAACTTCTGATCCTGTGTCTATATAAGCTTGGCCCATGCTGCACCTGCATCAGCTAAGAGCTGTTACATAGCACCTGGTTTTTCCTCTGCATTCACTGAACATGCAACCCGTGCCGAAGGTCGGGACTGTGTAAACCCAGTGCAGGTCTTTCAACCCACAGATGGGTGGCAAAGTAAAAGTGCAGCATGTCTGCTCCTTGCACAGACCAATGCATCTACCTTTCGCTTGCAGCCTGAAATTCGTTTTTTCCTGCCACACTTCTACAGGCAGCATCTGGTCAGTTTTCTGAGTATTCCTCAAGTTACCTTATTCCAGCATAAGGGAGGGAGCAGGTTAGAGTTGTCTGGCCTGGTGGTGGAGGAACCAGTGACAAATAAAAGCTCCTTAAGTACAGTGTACGTTCTTCTGCCTTTCCTCCACACACCTATCAGTTGGTTTTCCCGATTATTGAGAAAAGCAACTGTGTCTGAAGTGTGTTGTTTCTCCCTTTGCAAGCAATGAAGAAGATAATCTTGCTGGCAGTGCTGCAGCTCAGCCTAAGGCTTGCTGCTGAATGGTAGATTCCCAAGGCCAACAGGAGCTGTGGAGATACTGGCATCAGCCCTGTAAGTGGATGGTGGGTGCCTCCATCTTGCTCCAGTGGCCTGGAACCCGCCTGGGATTCAGGACCAGCCCAGGGTGGAGCTGCCTGCAGTGGCAGGACTTCCCTCCTTCCCTGTCCACCCCAGCACCCACTGCCTGCAGGAATGGGAAATGTGCACTGGCCCCTTCCCTACTTCTGCAACACTTGGGTCTGGGTACTGGCTCCCTCTGGGCTCTGGGATGCCTAAGAGTCTGTGTATTTAAGCCTTATCCATCAGCTGTTCCCCTGTGGCTGCCATCACCCTCCTTCGGCATCATAACAGCCTGTCTGAGCTGCCATTACCCCTCAACAGTGGGTCTCCTCACCCCCCAGACACTCCCTGGGCTGTGCTAAGGGGGTGATAGGATTCACTCCCCAACTCCTGAACAAAACCAGGCAATAGTGGAAGGACAACCAGGGATGGAGGGAGGGAGTGGAAAAAAGTGTTCCAGGTGTTATTTCTGCCACAACCTGATGCATCAGCTCTTGATCTCTGCTCCAGAGCAGCTCAGCCCTGTGGCCGCTGCACCATTCAGGGGGCTGGTGATGAGCCATGTCCTTCTGCAATGGGGCTGTGGAACCATTTCCACTGGTTACAAGGCTGCTGGTTAACTGGTGGTGCTGTCCACGCACCTGTGGCTTGATATAATGGCCAGGAACACAGCTTTTGGGTGACCTTTCCCATGTTAAGCACAGCTTGCAAAACCCTCATGGCTCGCTCTGGGCTTATAAAACTCAACTTTGTTTGTTGTGGAAGTTTCACTGGAGTAGGGAGCTGAAGAGGGACTTCACTGCTACTGAAACCTGGCAAACACTCAAAGGGGAGGGTGGCTGCGATGCACATCTCAGCCCTTCAGACACTGCATTCCTCCTGAGATTTCCAGTCTTCACATCTCTGTCCCCACTTCTGGAAGATAACAAACAAGCCTGCCCCCAGGGCAGCATCCCTCTGCTGTCCCCTGCCAGAAGAGGTGCCTGGGCAGGAGTAGAGGCTCGTCAGTCAGTAGCAAATCCTGGGCAGGGATTCCCTTGGAGCCTGGACTCCTGCATCTTACAGTTTTTGAGTCAGAGTTGTCCTCCTTTTCTGAGCCCTGTCACCTAGCCCAGAGGCGGGTTTGATGAGGTCCATGTGCTCCACAGGTGTAAATCAATGCAGCTTCAGCAACTTCAGGCATCCTCCAATGCTGTCCAGGATGTGAGGATCAACTGCCTTGTCTGGTCTGTGCTGAGAGCTGTGACAATGATGACTTCCCTGGACAGATGGACACACACACACACATTTCTGCCTCTGCTGTAGAGGAGTTTGTGACATTTTTTCAGGCAGTTCAGGTATTGTGGCAAACGGAGCAGAAAATCAGAAGCGGAAAAGGCTGCGAGAGGCAGGAAGGAAAGAGAAGCAGGAGGTACTTGTGCAATCTCATGCAAGGGGTTTCCCCTGGGTTTGTGCCCATCCCTGCTGTGTCACCCACGGTCGCAAGAGTTCATCTTTAGTTTGTGTCCCTCGGAGTGTTACATACCTTGCTGGAGAGGCTGTGCCAGTGAAAAGCCCTGGTGTTAGGCTGTGGAAGGTGGGTAAAGCTCTTTCTGGGGTATACCTGAGCCCCACCTGAGTCTGCAACAACATGCGGGGACTTCCGCAGGCTCCAGTGCTTCACCCCAAGCCACGACACACGTCCCCTTGCACAGGCAGGAAGGGTGCAGTGCAAGGGGATGGTGCTGTCCCATCAGCAGCATGCTTCCAGACAGCTTTCTGTGCAGCCCTGGCCCCAGGGAACTCGTGAACGCTGTTTTTACAGTGGCTCCTCCGAGGGAGGATTTTGCAGCGTTTCCAGGTGAAGGGGTGGTTGGTACAGTGGTGCCCACACCCCTGCCAGCCAGGGAACAGAACAGAGGAGCCCCTTCTCTGCCCCTGTCCCTGCGCAGCAGACAGAGCCCCACTGTTGGTCAGAGGAAGTTTGGTGAGGGCAGAAGGGAGGAAAACGCTCCTGGCAGGTTTTGTCTCTCAGAGCCAAGAACGGTCCTGTTAGGAACTTGTGATCCTGGTTTTTCTTTTCAAATACATCTATTTATTTTTTTAGACTGCTGGCCCTTGCTCAAAGAGACCCAGGCTGAGTCTGTCCCAACTGGTCGACCGCTTGCTTGTGCCTCATCCTGGCCCTGATCATGCTGGTGAGAGCTTCGGCTCCTCGGCCATGAAAGCCGCTCTCTTAGCGAGGGTGTGGATGTCTCCCCTTGGCCAGGAGCCTGTGCCGGCAGCAGGCGCTGGGGGGGGGGCTCGGCACGCCGGCGCTGGGAAGACTGGGGCAGTGTTCGGGGCCGAGGGCTGCTGAAAGGGCTCAGTGTGTGCTGAGCGTGAGTCACCCGGGCTGGAGGGCAGCTGGAGCTGCTGCAGGAGGGGCCAGCACCCCAGAGAAAGGTGGTGAAATGTGTATCATTAGTGTGGAGTGGGGGCAGAAGGGCCTGAGGAAAGAAGGAGGTTGGGGCAGAGGGATTTGGGTGACAAAACCTGCATGCGTGCATGGGGTTGGGGAGGGGGCAGCGAAGGCTGGGTTCACCTGCACCCCAGGTACATCACTTAACCTTCATGTGCCAAGCAAACAAAGCTTGGGGAAGGGCTGGGTGAGCCCGAGAAAGCTTTGTGAGGTCCTCAAGATGGGGAACTGCCTTGTGTCACCCTCTGGTGCCCCAAGCACTGGCTTGCAAGGCTGGTGCTCCACCCTGGCTGGTGCAAAGCAGCCCTGGAGCCGCTGGTTTTCTTTGGCTGTAGCTCGGGCTCAGTTCGGCTGTGTGCTTCCTGGTCTGGCTGCACACCTGGGCAGCTGCCAGGCTGTGCCAGCCCCTTACAGTTCCTCAGCATCATCTCCCGATCCCCAGGGATGTCACCTGCTGTAGCAGACCTTGGAGGCAGCCTGCCCCATCTCCTGCATCTGACATTGCTGGTGGTTCAGTGCCATTCCCTAAAGGGAAGGTGGCTTTTTGGTGACATCCCAGTTAGAACCTCCTCATCTGGCTGCATGTGAAGGAGGGGTGGTTTTTGGGTTTGGATTGAACACAAGCATGCATGGGAAGGTCTGGGTTCATCTAGAAAGCAAACAAATAGCCTTGTGCATAGGGGTGCCAGCACCCAAAGAGGTTCCTCGTGACATGCCCAACCAAGGTTTAGCTGCATCCTACTGCCTTCAGGAGGCATCATGTGCTCATACAAGACACCAGCATGTGCGCAAAAGAGTAGAGACCCTGTGGGGTTCAGCTTGCCTCAGTCCTCAAGCCACTGGGAACAGCAGGAAGCTGGGACTAGTGCAGAGAGTGTGAGTGCAGAAAGCAATCCAGCGGTGGCTGGTGAAGAGGTTCATCCAAAGCAGAGATGCTTTTTAATGGGGTTTTATCTGGCTGAACTGCAAAGGAGCTGACCTTTGCTGAAAAGTCACACTAAGAAATCTCCTGCTAACACAAGTAACCGCAGCCCAAAAGTACAGGGTCTCACCTGCAGAGCAAATGAGGAGGGTGGCTGGTGGCTCCAGGCAGCTGAGAGAGAGCTCCTGTGCCTCTAGACCTGCAGAAAATCACTCCAGGAGCTAGGAATAATCTTATTAGCTTGTTGGCTGCTGTCCCAGAGGCAGTTCCTCCACCACACCTCTGGTTCATTGATCTGTGGGGCCCCAGAGCCAAACTCCACAGCCACATGCCCCTTGTTGACTCTGTGAGCTGCTGGTGCCAGGGACTGTCCCTGCCCCCTCACCCCGAGGACCTGTCCATCCTCCTCTTTCCATGTTGTCCAGCTCCCCAACCTTACCCACCTATCCCTAACGCTGGGCAGATCTTCAAGGCTTTGGCCCTACATGAGTGACCTCTTAGGGTGGTGCTTTTCTGTTCTGTTGTCACCAGCGGCAGCAGTAGGATGAAGGAAAGTAAAACACTATGGGGAGCACAGTGTGATGACACAAATGGGCTGGAAGGACCCCTGAGAGCCATCACTTTGTTCCTCCACCCTGCAGCAGGAGCCAATTTCCCATGGTGAGGTAGGGATCAACCCAGCAGCAGTGTCTGGAGCCTCCCTGGACCAAGATGCTAGAAACACCAGAGCCACGGCAGAACCATTATCCCAACGGATGGCACAGGGCTGTAGCTGCGCTTGCTGTGAATAAGGGAAGGAGCTGGATCCATGCATTAACTCACTGGCCATCTCAGCCCACAGCATGACTTCACTGTCGGGTGAACATCCCACCATGGAAACCAAACCTCAGGAATGCAGCTGGGTGTGCCGACTCTCTTCTCCTCTCCTGAGGGCTCTTGCATGGCTAAAATACTCCCAGGCTAGCAAACTGCTGTTGCCACCTCTCCCATCAGCTGCCTGAGCTGGGCTGTGAAGCAACGTCCATGCAAGACGTCCATGCTGGCACTGTGGGTGCTGGGTACTTCCCTCCTTTCTTGCACACGCAGAAGCAGGGAGCTTTGCCATGGCCTTCATCCAGTAGCCCCAGCCAAACAGGGGGAAATTTGTATCTGCATGCCCTCTTTCTCTTGCTGGACATGGACCCACCAGTGGCTGTAGCAGAGGCCCGGTTTGGCACAGGCAGTGAGCAGCAGCCAAGTGATGATTAATGACGAGCAGAGGCACAGGCCAGGGATGTCTGAGTCGCCGCTGCCTCCCTCCTGACCCAATTTGGCCAAAAAAGGCTAATGTGAGTGTTTCTGCATCTGCCGGCCCAGGAGGGGGCCCGGACACAGCGCAGGGTCTCGGCAGGCACTGCGCCGGGGCCCCGCATGTTTTTCCACTTGGACTGGAGAGGGGCCGCGGGCAGGGAGCCACCGAGCTCAGGTGACTCCTGAGCCGCCCTTTTCATCTGACTCATGGCAGACATGGTGAGCACTCTCCTACCCGATGGAAAACACGTCGCTCGCAGCTCGTGGCTCCTGGGTCTGAGCCAGGCAGCAGGGCTTCCGAGGGCTGTGAGCACAGCGTGCCAGCACCCCGAGCCCAGCCCAGGCTGGAGCTGGAAGAGCAGTTTCTGTGGGCAGATGCCCAACCAGTGCTTGTGTCTGTGTCTGGCTTTGCAGGACGGTCAGGGTGGCCAGGATGAGCAGGATAGGCCCATGGGCCCTGCAATGCGCAGGAGCATCTCTGCAGGCAGGTTCAGCATTGGCATGACATCATTGCTTTTCCAACCCTGCAACCTGAGAATGGCTCCCTCCTGTTTCCCTCTTTTATCATTGCTCTTTGGGAGGGTTCTGGATGCAGACAGCAGGACAGGTCCTTCCCTTCCCAAGGCCAAGCACACCAAGGATGCAGACAGCAGGACAGGTCCTTACCTTCCCCTCCCAAGGCCAAGCACACCAATGTCCTCCCACCTTTCTGAATCTGGGCAGCACGAACATGTCTCTATTCTTAGCCCCACATTCCCATTCTTCTAGGCTTTCTCCAACCTGTGTCTTCATGGGCTTGTTTTCTTCACTGCCACAGGTTCACAGGACAAACCCAGACCTTGATGCTTTCTGTGTGAGGCTGAATTGGGTGAGCAGAGAGAGGGAAACTGAGGCACACTGGGATAAGCACTTCTCACAGGGCACACTGGGCAGGGAAAGACAAGCCAGGGCCTCTTGTGTCCAACCACAAGACTGTTCACATCACTCCGCAGAGGCAGAACCACAAGCTGTCTTCTCCCTGCCCACTGCCAGAGCTACAGTATTGGGCTCCCCCTGCTCCTTTGGGAAGGGAAAGGTTTTCCCTTTCCCCTCCCTTCCCTGCTCGCCAGTGTGAGTCTGGTTTCCCCTGTGCACTGCCGCCAAGCGCCTCTGGAACCACTGGAAAATGCATAAAAAGCCTGGGCAAGGCTGCGGTGAGGGTTACTTGCAGTCACAGCTGGATCCAGCTGCTGATTTAAAGCAACAGCACGGCCACACTGGGCTCCCCAGGAGACCCAGGCATCCCAGGGGTACAAATCCTCCAGGGAGAGGAGGCAGCATCCATTCCAGGAAGCAGCCCTAAGCTGGAGGGTGGCTTTTTTGCAGGGGAAACTGAGGCAGGGGCAGCCCAAGGAGGCAAACCCTTGACTGGATCCAGCCCCAGGGTTTTGCTCACCCAGGTGTGTTGAGTGCATCCCCCTGCCCTGCTCCTGCAGCTCCCGGCACAAAGGCCAGGGCAGCACTTCCCTGCCAACCCCAGCTAACATCCCGCCTGCGGACATGGATGCAACAGCATCAGCTCCACCAGCACCATGCCATCACCCTGTCCCCTGTCTTTCCCTGAGCCTGTGTCACTTGGATCTCACCTCATCCTCCTATACCCCAGCACTGCAGCTGTGGGGTCCGTGTCCCCTTCCCTGGGCATTGTGCTCTCATGAGGTGGCCCAGAGGCAGGTTGGGGCTGCAAAGGGCAGCAATGGCTTGGGGACCCCCTAGCAGGGGTGTGGGGGGGTGATTCCAAGCAGGGAAGCAGATGTTGCTTTCAGCTACTGCTTGAGGTGTTTCAGCAGCCTCCACTGTTGCTGTGACAGCTGACAAGGCCAATGGAGCAGGTGAGAGACCCAGTTTTGGAAGGGCAGAAAACCTCCTCCTGCTTCCACCCAGGAGCCAGCACAGTCCCCATCTGGCAGAGTCGCTGGAACGGAAATGGCTGCAGGGCCCTGGGTTATTGGGTAAAATAACCCACCCTGTGCTCAGGGGCTAGTTTATGGCCCTGTAAAGGATAGGGACACCCAGGGAGCTTTCTGTGGGGTGGCTGTCTTTCGTAGTCTCCCACGTCAGATCTGGCCAGTAAATGTCATCTGCCCCAGCTCCCAAGCTGGTGGTGTTCACTCTGCAATAAACCGGGATAATAATTAATCCTAATTTGCCCATGGGAACCAAGGGCTGGGACAGAAGTAGTGCTGGTCCCTGGTTGTGTTCCCTAGCATTCCACGTGGCAAGAATGGGTGAGTCTCCCAGGTTTATTCTCTACCCACTGGCACAGCCCAAGCAGCATCAAAAAAGGTGCTTAGAAAACAACAGTGCAGGGATAAAGCGACTTTCCATGTCCTATCACATCCAGGATGTTTGCCTGCAAGTGACGTGCCTTGAGTCTGGCTCAGCTAAACAAACAGCAGCCTTGTCCTCTCTCCCCACCACAGGGTACGTCACAGGTGAGCGGTTTAACGAATTAAAACCTAAATGTGTGACCACCTCTTGCTGTCAGTCTTGAGTCAGGCTGAGACCTTGGTCCTGCTCCAGGCACTCAAAGGTCTCAGAGGAGAGGGCTTGTTTGGGTGTACCCATAGGTCATGGGGCAACAGGACCTTGGCTTGCGTGGAAAACCCAGCCTGGGGACTGGCACTGGCACGAGGGGCCAGGATGTATGAGAGTTGCCAGGAGAAGAGATGAGCCTTTTTCTGTGTACATGTAATTTGCTGGAATGGAAATAAATCAGAAAGCAACAGAAAAAGCCCCCATAGCAAAGAAACCAGGACAGCTTTTCCCAGTGAAAAAAACCCCAAACCATCAGTGGGAAAATACTGGCTGGGTCAACCTGCCACTAGCCAGTCCTCTGGGATTACATAAACTTCATAAAAGAAGCTCACTGTTTTCTTTGTACTTTATATATATATATATATATATATATATATATATATATATTTTCAAAAAAAAAAAAAAAAGAAGAGAAAATTTTAGTCCAGGTCTGCTTTGAAATGGGAAGAGGTTTCTTGCAACAAAAAAAGTGTTGTGGTTTGCTTTGAGAACATCTAAATGAGATGCTTTGGCATCGCCCCCGTCCTCACCCTTTCCCTTTGCCCAAATGATGCTCCATAGCCCTGTTAGGTGCCAGCTCCAAAGCCTTGCATCCCCACAGGTTGCTTGCCCCCATCTCTAGTAGTGGCACTGGGAGTGATGCTCAGGTGGGAGGCGAGTGCGTGGCACTGGTACCAACTGTCTCCAAATGGGTCCTGGGACTGGTGGCCACAGCTGTGGCTGGTGCCAGCAGAAGCTGATGTCATCATCTGATGATGGAATCTGTGCATCACTTTCCCTTCTGCATCCCCATACAGTACAATGATGTTGTGCCTGAGTGTTATTTCTTGCAGGTCCCCTGCCAGCTTTTACAGGATCGTGGTGTCACTGGCGTTGCTCAAGGCAAAGGAGCTCAGCTTTTCCATGCCTGACCAGTACCTGCCACCCAAAAGCCTTTCTCCAGACATCTGCAGCTCTGCCAACTGTCCCAGAAAGGCACCTGGTGCCTCCAAATTTCAGTCTAATGGCTTAGACCTAAGAAGTAAGGGTGCTGGGTGCTGCAGCAAAGGAGGGGCAGGGTGATGGATTCAGGCATGGGCAGAAACAGCAGAGGTCTGCTGGTGGCTGGGTTTGCTCCTGGTGAAGTGCTGCTTCCCCTGGCTCTGATTTTGGGCTAACAACAAAATTCAGGTTTCTCTTTTTCAGGTTTCACTCTCAGCACAGGGGTTGTGGCTGCTCAGATAAAACCTGTCCTGGCCAAGTGCTGGAAAGAGGCAAGGGAAAGGTCTGTGGAGGAGGATTTCTTTTCATTTTTCAAAAAGAAAACACTTTCAGTCTGGTTTTAAACTTCCTGCTGCCTTTCTGCTTTCTCAGGGTGAATCTGGGGAGCACAAAAACACAGGTTTGTCCAAAACTTTTCTATCTAACGATGAAACAAATGTAAAAAATGCTGCTTCATCTTAAGAGTCAGCCTTGAAACAGGAGCCGGTGGTGCCAGAGGTGCCTAGGACAATGCTTATCTCTGTCATGAGCCAGACCTGGCACTATTTGAGTCTTTAATGACTATCAGAAGCAAGGTTTTGCAAAGGCAGCACACCCCAGGTCTGCAAGTGCTCTCACTCAATGGGACGTGCATCTGTCCACACAGAGGGAGGTGGGAGCAGGGCCTGCCTGCACAGAGAATTGAGCCGAAACCCTGTGCATCAGCACAGGAGTATCCAGGAAGTCCTCGCACTCAGGCCACTTTCCTGCAGGGAAGCAGCCGTCAGAAAGTCAGGAGCCTGGGAGCACGGCTGTCAGAACTCCCTGCCACAGGCTGTCACGAGCCCTGCACCAGGCATGGAAGTGGCTCTGCTGCAGGGAGAGCAGGGCTCATCAGGTACACTGCACCATGGCTGGCGCTGGCCTTGCCAGCTGGACGTGCTGATGCTGGGGGATCAGAGAGCCCTAGGAGCCTGTTGTACACCAACAGTGTCTGGGTGTCCCCTGCAGCTGCAGCATGTGCTCCAGTCTGTGCTCCCCATGGTGGGGATGCTGCTGCCATTCCTGTCCCCATCGTGGTCCCAGAGCATGTTGCAAGGAGGAGATGGTGGCTGTGCTTTTGGTGCGCTTCACATCCCTTTGTGACTGTGAAGGGGAGCTTCTCCAATGCAGTCCTCCTCTGTGAGAAGGCAGAGTGGGGTGAGTTCCCAGCCATGGGCCAGTGTGTACCTACAACCCCAGTGTTACAGGGATGAGACATGTCCCTCTCACATCCCACTCTTGTCAAGCAGATATCAGTGTCGGGGCTTTTCAGCGTAGCCCAAACAGCCTTTCTCCTTGCCTCTCACAGCCACGATTTCCTTGTGGCCATGAGTTCAGCAGATACAGACTTCCCCATGGGCAACAGGAACAGACTACAAAGGAATCAGGGAAGGTGTGTAGGGACCTTTGGCGGTGACAAGGTTGTGGGGTGCTGCAGAGCTGGTGCAGCCTGTTTGGGCAGTGTTTTCCAGGGAGCCTTCACAGCCCCCAGGACACAGAGCTGCAGGGCATCTGGGAAAGTGATAAGCTGAGATAAGGATTGAGAAGCAGGTCTGGAGAAAGCTGTGCAACTTTCCTCCACAAACTGAGCTGCACTTGGGGTTTTCTTGGAGCAGGACCAAATGCTGCTTGAGTAGCAAAGGTTTTGTGGGTCCCACTGTGTTGTTCAGCCTTGGAACAGAAGAGCTTTTCCCACGACAAGCACAGTGTTTCCCAGGGGTTGTGAGAGCTGTGGAAGAGCCTTAACTAGTGTGAAATGCAGAGGGGTTGCAGGGCGAGGGACTGGGATATCTCTGCTGGCCAGGAAAGGAAATATCCAAAGGATTTCCTGGAGTCTTCCCAGTCTGGCTTCACAGTTGACATGGGTGGCTGGTGAGGATGGGAAGATGGCAAAAAGGGAGAAATTACAGAAATGATAGAGACTTATTTTCATGGCTGAAAAAGACCCTCAACTGAGATGCCACACTTAACAGGAAAGGAAGGTCTGAACTCAGCTTCTAAATGGGCAATCAGATGTCCCATGTTGATATGGCTGCAGTAGCTGGTGAAACACTGCTTCAAACCAGGGCTGAAAGAGGAGTATGAAGGACACATCACCTGTCTGTGGTGCTGGTGGAATTTGACCCATGAGACAGGTCCTGGCATACCAAGCAGGCATCTTCCTGCTGCAGCAACCCTTCATCTTGACTCTCTGTCCTCCCAGGTGCAGTGTGGGCCCAGCAGATATGTGGGTCCTGGAAGGAGCATGGGTGCCCAGTGAGGTGGGAGTCCTGGGAAGAATGTTGTTCCCTGACAAGGTGTGAATCTTGAGTGAGATGTGGGTCCTGGGAGAAATGGGGTCGCAGGACAGATGGGTGTCCAAGGAGAGGTGGGGATCCTGGATAAGAAGTGGGTTGCAGGAGATGTGGGGCTCATTGCTCTAGGGATCCCCAACCATGCTTTGTACAGAGGCAAAGCTGGGATCTCAGATCTCAGTGCCCCCATGAGAAACTGCTGTTGGGCCTCAGCTCCCTTTTGGGATTCATCCCAAAGTAACCTGCCTGTGTTGGGAGAAGCAGGGGTGAACAGAAAAGACACACATTCCTTTTCCAGAGATCAAATCCCAGCTGCCAAAAGCACCTCTCCTGGTGACCACTGAGATCCCCTTCCCATAGCTGGGATCTTTTGCAATTTACGGCTGTGGGGCAGGGATAAGCCCCCCAGAGAGAGCACTGTGCCCGGGCTGCAGAAGACCCTGCAGGATGCCGGGATTGGACATTCCCCACCCTGAGCTCCCAGCTCCTGATGGGTGTCCCATCAGCAGCGGGGAGGGTCTTCAGGGGGAATCGGGGAGTGTCGCCCTTAAACCCCTTCCCGTGGCAGCTGTGACTGCTGATGAGTCGGGGGATGACGGAGGGGCAGGGCAAGAGTTAACCTACCTGCTCTGCCATCCCTCTTGGCTCCACCTCGGAGACTGAGGGGAGGGAAAAGCGAAAAAGTAGGGGAGGGGGGAAGAGAAAAAAAGAGGAGGAGGAAGAGGAAGAGGACAGAGAGAAGCGCCCGGACCGCGGGCAGCCCCGGCCAGCAGCGGAGCTGCCGCCCCGTCCCACTCCCAGCATGTTCCAGTGGTGAGTGACTACGAGGAGCCCGAGCTCCGCTCCGGCACCGTCTGGAACCCTGTGGTCCGTGCTGCTCTCCGCCGCCCCGGCGCTGCGTCCTGCCCGAAGCCTGGGGACTGCGAGGTCCCGTTCCCATCGGGTCCCTTCCCAGGGGTGTCGCAGGGGCGGCTGGCGGGGAACGGGCAGCTTTGGTGAGGAGGATGCTCATGGGAATGGGCAAAGGACGCGTCTGCCCTTTGTGCCCTGCTCGTCTGGCCCCGTCCCAGGAGGGGCGCCCCCCCATCCCGCTCGACTCTTCAGAGAGCTCCGAGGCGGGGGTCCCGTTCCCCAGTGTTCCCCTCCTGAGCGGGGTACCCCGGGGAAGGCTTTCTGGGGTGCCCGGTCCTGGAGCAAACCTCGTCCCATCCCGGCGCACCGGAGCTCCGGCGGGAGCCGGGACGGGGGCACCGGGCAGGCGCTGGCGGTCAGTCCCCGTCGTCCCCCCCCCCTTCTCCGGGGATGCCTTTCCCTGCCTTTCTCTGCAAAGCGCTGGTTTGCGTGGCGTGGTCAGGGAGAGTGGGGCCGTGGGGACAGCCAGACCTGCCCGTGGGTCCCTGTCCCACGGCCGCGCCAGACTGGGGGCAGATTCCCACGGCGGGGGGAGTCATCCAGCGGTTTGGCTCTTGCCTCTTCCCCAGCCCGCTCTTTTTACCGTTACTAGTTTTACTTTAACCCAAATACCTTTTATACTTTAAACCAGACGTATTTTATAATCCCTGGATACCCCGGAACTGGGGAGAACCGTCGTGAGCTGGGGCCCCACTTGGCGCTTGCACCCAGCTGCTTTTGGAGACATTTGGGTGCTTTCTCCCCCTTCTAGACAAGATCCCCTCTCCCCAGCCCTTGGCACTACCAACAGAAAGGGCTCTATGCTGGCAGTGCCTCCTCCGGCTCAGTGACTGAGTCTAATTGAGGGGCCAGAAAAATCCAAATAAATAGATAGCCCTGACTGATCAAAGAGGTTTTCATGCGGATCAAAAGCCGCTGTGTGCCTCTCTGGGGACGGGGGATGGAGAGCCCCAGTCTTCTGGGGCTTCGCTGCTCTACAGCATCACCACCTGAAAGGGAAACTGCCCACCTCTAATTTGGGGATTTATGTTTAACTGCCGGGGCACAGCCAGCAGTGGCCTGGCTGTCTCACAGGGAGGCTTTTGAGCTTTTTCTGGTGGAGAAAAGGAAGAGCAGGAGCGGGATGGGACCCTTTCAAAGCTCTCTTAGTGGCACTGACACCGGCAGCTGGAGCAGTCAGTCCTGGCTGGCGCTGGTAGGAGCTCAGCCGGGATGGGTGCGGGTTGCTGCGACCTTGGGCTCCGCAGCGCCGGGTGCCCTGGGATCTTGAGGACACTGCCAGGGTTATGCCCTGAGGAGGGTGCTGGGGCTCAGCAGGGTGATTTCTCTGATGGCAGCAAACCTTAAGCACTTCCCTCACCTCCTTGCAAAGCAGTGGTTCCTGGGGGCTCTGAAGAGCACGACATGGTTTCTCCCTCCTAAAGTACTTCTCAGCTGAGGACACCACAAAACAGAAATACTTGAGATCAGAAAAGATGTACACATCTTTTGACTCTCAAATCCACCTGCAGTTGTGGCTCAGGGTCCCCTCAGTCCTCAAACTTTCTTGCCAGTGCAGGGATGGGGTTTCTGTGGGGCAGAAGGCAGCTGCTGGGCTCCTGGTTCCTGTTGGACCCAGTGGTGCCTCCGTGGTTTCCAGAGGCAGACGTATAGGAAAAATCCCAAACAAGTTTTTATAACAGAGCAAAAATTGCATGTTGAACCAGTGAGAACTGGGAAATGGTGTCTGCTGAAAAGGAATAAGTTTCTATGCTGTTGTGCAACACCTCACTGATATACCCACGTGTACCCAGGCTACCCGAGCCTTCCTCCTCTTACAGAAAGACAGAGCTCGCCCCTCAGCCCCAGGGCAGTGTTTTCTGCCTGGCTAAAATCAAAAGCAGTGGCCCAGGGAAGGTGATGGGGTGAGTGGCTCCATCCAGCTCCTGGCTCTGTCAGGCAGCGCCTGCCGAGGGTGGGACCCATCCGTGTGAGTGAGCAACAGCCCTATCTATGTAAATTTTTTGAAATTATATCAGTAATTCCCTTCCCAGTGGGGAAACACTGTTTGTCCTTTGGGCTGGGTACCTCATTATGGGTTGTCCTTGGGGCAGCGGGTTGTGTAAGGATAGGATGGAATGGAATGGGATGGGAGCAAGGCTGGGGTGTCAGGATGGGATCAGTGCCGCTGGGGTGACGGGTTATTTTTGCTATTATTCTGAAGTTTTAAACATTGCTTGGCTATGCAGGGTTACAGTTCTATTGGGACAGAAGGGTTTCTAAGAATAAGCTCAGAGCTGTTTGGTCAGGGCTGGAGAGGGTTAAGGGAATGGTGAGATCTAATCAGAACTGCTCCCTCATCAGTCTCAGATGAGTGGCCACATATAAAACTGGATGTGGAATATCTATCCATTTACTCATAATTACTTATTTCCATGCTTGTTCTCTCAGTCCACACTAGTGATCACAGCTTTCACACGTAAATGAGGGTGAAGACAAGAAAGAAGAGCCCCCAAAAGCTCCTGGTTCCCCGGCTCCCACTTGGGGCTCCTGCATTTCATGGTGGCCAGAGTCCCCAGGAGCAGTGCTGTCACCTGCCCTGGGGAGCCCTGGGACTACATATGGGGTGTCCCATAAAGCCAGGTGCTTTGGGGCAGCCTGTGTCCCAAAACCCCGGGAGCTTCCCAGTGTCCCAGCAGATCACAATCCAGTCCCCAGAGCCAAGAACATTTCAATGCTTCGTTTGGTTTTTTTTCCAGCTACCTGGAAATTACATTGGTTAAATGTTTCAGATTTCAGCCCCAAGCTCCTTCCCTGGACTATCCCAAAATGAAGGTGCCATCTGCCTAGTAGAGACGGTCTTGGATCTTTCTGGCTCCCAACAGGGCACCAGGGCTGGGACATGCTTCTGTCACCAAGAGGACAGGCACAGGGGAGCCAGGTGGCTGGTGCCACATGTATCTCCTTTGACTTCCCAGCTGATGTCCCTTTCACCCATGAAAGGTGTATTAGGGACTGCCAAGCACCTTAGGAGCAGCCAGAGATGGGGCTGCCCTTGGGAAGCCATCAGGACCCCAGTGGGCATGTGGAGGTCAGCTGCGGCAGGAAGAAATCAGTGCAGATATGCCAGCTGTGGAGAGGAGCCAGGCACTGCAGGGCAGCACAGTGCAGATGGATGGAACAAGCATTTTGTCTCCTCCCACCTTTAACTGTGTAAAAAGCAGGTTGGGGGGCAGAGGAGGTAGTATCTAGTGCATCTGTAATCCCTGAGTGCAGCATTCCCACTGTCTCAAAGACCACAGGATGATCCTGCTCAAGCCCCCGGTGGGCTTCAGGGTTTGTCCCCTGAGCCAGCAGCTTCCCTGGGTGATAGATGGATCTGCAGCAGTTGAGAGCAGCAGCATGGTCCCACAAGTGTGTGATTTACCACCCCTAGTCCCCCACACATCCTGCACATGCAGATACCTGGTTTGCTGCAGGCTGAGAAATCTGCCCTCAAACTGCAGTGTGTCTGCTGCTCCTTATTATCACTGCAAAGTGAAGTAACGGGTCCTGAAAGAAGGCCAGAACACCCAACAGTACCCCCATAAGCGGGATGCAGGTGGGAAAAGCGCACATGGAAGTGTCCTACAGCTCTTCCCACAAGACTGCTGCCTGTCAAAGGGTGATGGGACACAGATTATGAGCATCCCATGACCTCTCCAGGAAGTGCTTCTGCAGACAGGCCTCTTGCAGCCTGCAGTTTCCTCTCCTTAATCCCCATGTCTTGTCCCTTTAGGAAGAAGACCATCTACAAAACCATTTGCCTCTCCTTCTTGCTGGTGATCACAGTAACAGTGCTGCAGCGCGGAATGGCACCCAACCATTTCACGCAGGGCCAGCAGCAGAAAGACCTGCCCCTGCTGGAGCCCCTTAAAACACAGAAGAGAGACAGTGCCTTCTCCATCACCAGCACTTTCTGGAACAGCAAGGAGAAAGCTCCTGGGAAGGAGGAGAGCATAACTGCAGAGCAAGCAAAATCCTGGGATGTCACCACTACCAACTGCTCAGCCAATCAGAATTTAAGCAAGGTGGACTGGTTCAAAGGGCTGGAGCCCAACTTCCAGCAGTTCCTGCTCTATCGGCATTGCCGCTACTTTCCCATGCTGATCAACCACCCTGAAAAATGCAGCGGGGATGTCTACCTGCTCATTGTGGTCAAGTCTATCATCACGCAGCACGACCGCCGCGAGGCCATCCGCAGAACCTGGGGACAGGAGAAGGACGTGGATGGCAAGAGGATCAGGACACTGTTCTTGCTGGGCACAGCTTCCAAGGAGGAGGAGAAAGCCAACTACCAGAAACTGCTGGATTACGAGAACCTCATCTATGGGGACATCTTGCAGTGGGATTTCCTGGACACCTTTTTCAACCTCACCCTCAAAGAGGTCCATTTCCTGAAGTGGCTGAACATCTACTGTGACAATGTCCGCTTCATCTTCAAAGGTGACGATGATGTGTTCGTGAATCCCAGCAACATCCTGGAGTTCCTGGATGACAAGAGAGAGGGAGAGGACCTCTTCGTGGGGGATGTCCTCTACAAGGCCAAGCCGATTCGGAAGAAGGAGAACAAGTACTACATCCCCAGCGCCCTCTACAACAAAAGCAATTACCCACCCTATGTAGGAGGTGGGGGCTTCATCATGGATGGACCCCTGGCCAAGAGGCTACACAAAACCTCAGAGACGCTGGAGCTGTACCCCATCGACGACGTCTTCCTAGGGATGTGCTTGCAGGTCCTTAATGTAGCACCTGTTGGGCATGAGGGCTTCAAAACTTTTGGCATTGTGAAGAACAAGAACAGCAAGATGAACAAGGAGCCATGTTTTTTCCGGAGTGTGCTGGTGGTTCATAAACTGCTGCCTCCAGAGTTGCTCCAAATGTGGGACTTGGTCCACAGTAACTTGACATGCTCAAGAAAACTCAATGTCCTTTAGCTCAGTCTCTCTGGAGAGCTGGGACTAGAAGGGCTGGGACAATCGATCCCTGCTCTGGGATGGGGAGAATGTCTGCTGGTGGCACACAAATCCTTCAGGGACATCTCCTTCTGGGGTGAGGAGGGCAGAGACACTGCTCTCGCAGGCAGGGTTTGCAATAGTGTTTGCTCCTGTACTGTAATGTGATTCACTTATCTCCAGCTGGGTTGGGGGTTGCTGAAAAAGAAGAGATAAAAAAAACAGCACAACAAATCTAGCACAAAGTTAAGAGAGAGAGGGAAAGGGCAGAGGGGTTTGTGCTCTGGTTTAAGTACCACCTCCACTGGAGCATGATGCACTGTGGGGTGGGGGGAGGCAGGGAGGGATGTGGCACAGGTATTTTTTGGAGATGTTCAGGGTCTGGCTATCCAGGGAAGCTGCTCCAAGGGAGTTGAGTGGTTTACAAGTGCGTGAGCCCCCTATGGCTCAAAAGTCAAGGGGATTTTATTTATTTTCTCAGATTTCTCCTCCATGCAAGGTTTTAGTGACACTGACCCTGTGACCATTGGGTTCCCCCCTGCTGAAGTCCTCTCTTGTGTCCCCACTATGCAGCTGTGGAAAGGGGCTCTCCTCTGAGGCCGGACCTCACCAGCCCCGAGCACCCATTAGGGTTTCAGCCAGGTGGCCAGGGGATCAGGGTCTTTGTCCCCAGTAGAGGGTCCCACATGATGCTGGATCCCAGCACCAGCCCAGGCTGTGCTCGGCTCCCTAGCCACTCTGCTGGCCTCGCTGTTCATGCGCTCTGTAGGAATGTACCCAGCCAAAATTCCTCAGGGATTTGTTCCTCCTGGCAGGAAAGGGAAGGGACGAGGCAGGCTGCCCTTGCCCCTGGCCAAGGAAGTGGCAGAGAAACTTAGCCCCAGCTGCAGCAGCACAGAAGCTTATCTCACCTGGTAGCCCAGCTTGGGTGCAGGCATCCTGGAGACTTGCTGCAGGGAGACGCTCTCCTTGCAGCAGGGCTGTCCTGGTGGGGTTGCCTCAGATAGGGATGACAGCCCTCAAAGATCCCATGTGTGGCTGCTTGGGCTCAGCCCTGGATTTACAGCGAGCTCTGTGCTCCAGGGCAGGTTGGAGAGCACCGGTCCTGCCCTGGAACGTGGAGTGGGGTCCAAGGGGATAAGGTGAAGGGGGGCTGGTGTTTTGCACAACAGCTGCTACTCTCAGAGGTGTTGCAGTGTTCTGAAGGATGAGGCCCAGGAGCCTGATGGAATGGTATCACAGGACATAGCCCTTTTTCTTTGGGCTGAAAGGGCCACTGGAGCTGTCAAGAGGAGCCGCAAACCAGCTGTGTGGTGGAGACCCCCCCAACACAGAGGGACACTTGGCCACACAGGGGCCATGGATACTCTCCAGCCACTGACTGCAGGTGTGAGCAAAGACACCGACATGTGCAAAGCCACACGTGTGCCTGGGTGCTGGTGTGCCAGCTCCAGCCACAGGCTCTGCACACGCGGATGTCCCCATGCTTACGACTTGCATGCCCAGATGTCCCTGTGCGCCACGGGGGGCACACAGAGCCACATCCATGGTCCTGAGCACGCACAGCAAAACATGGGCACATGTGCACTCGCTCTCTCTCCCTCCCTGGTGCCAGACATTGAAAGGAAAAAATTTAGACTACCTCAAACGTCCCCCTGTGCAGTGCCTTTTTTTTTTTTTTTCTCTTCTTTCCTTTTCTTAATGTGCTTTGGAAATGGGCCCGTTTCATTTACTCCAAGTCTGTATGTTCCCCAGGTCTAAAAACAAACAGAAAAGGGCATAAACCAGTCAAAAAAGGCACCTTGACGCCAAACTACACCACTTCTCGGCAAATGTCCCTCATCTGCTCAGATGAGATGCAAATTTGAGAAAGAAAAGACAAAGAGCCCGTTGCTGCCCGGGCTCAACTGTTGGTACTGGGGCTGGCAGTGATACTGTGAAATTTGATTTATGAAGCACCAAGCAGCACCGTGTCCCTGGGGCAAGTGCCGGCAGCGCGGGGCAGAGCCCTGGGGGCACTTTCTGTGCCCGCTGGCCTTAGGCAGCACATAACACTCCTTCACTTTCCCATCCCTCCCTCCTTCCAACAGGAGTGAGTTCAGAAATACTTCCAAATTGACACCTCAGTAATTTATGTCAGGTACAGTACATTGGGCTGTATATTTATCCTACATGCAGGGATAGCTCTTGGTCTCTGTAGCAATGCATACAGGGAGCCAGGGCTGAGTGCAGAAATCTCTCAGTGTTGCTCTTCACCTGGTGGGACCTGTACAGAGAAACCTTGTAGACTTTGGTGAACAATGTAGTTTCTAAATAAAGGTTAAAAGAGAAGGAAAAAAAAATCCCCAAGCCCTTGCCTCGTGTCATTGCTAGTGGGGTTCTGCTGACCAAAACAGCTTGGCTGGTTGGGAACAAAACTTGGTAATGGACTACAGAGGCAAAACCACTGCTTGGAGTGGGATCTGGGGGCTGTGGCTTCCCTGTTCCAGCTTGGCACAGCTTCCTCGTGGAACCTGGTATGTTGTTTTAACAAGGGCTGGTAGATATTTTCCCTCCTCCATGCACCCTCCAGCTGCATTTCAAACCTAGGTAAACTTTAGATCATCCTGGCACCCTGCACTGAGGAACTTCTCACATCACCCTCCACGGGAAGAGCTGCTTTGGCAGGTTTGTTTATCACCCTCTGCTCACCCTGAAGGAGATCGCCACCATGCTGTCCCTATCAGCCCCCTCCATGGCAGGACCTTGCTCCCTGTTTTTTCCTGAACGAAAGCACTGCCAAAGGGTGACACATGCCCTGGCCATGGCATAATGGGATACACATGCCATGGGTCAGCATGGTGACCCCAGAGCAGACTGAGACACAACTGCAGGGTCAAGCTCTCATCTGGTTTGAGCCTGGCTGGGGTCAAAGCTGGAGGAAAGCCATAGGTGATCCTGTGGGTCTCACCTCAGTGTTGGGGAACTGAGAGCTTAGTTTCCAGGGCTCAACAAGGTGATGGGGAGTGGAGAGGCTAGCAAAGGCCACCAGGACATTCTGCACTTGGCAGGCCGGGCCACCAACCACCAAGGCCAGCTTCCCAATGGCACCAAAAATTTCCTAGGTGGGGACAAAAGGCAAAATGCTAAGTGGATGCACTTGTGGATGCTCTCACCCTTTTCCTCTCCAGCATGACCCAGGGCTGTGTCCTCCCACTCCAGGACTCCTCCGCAGGGTACCAGCAGAGATCCAGGGGCCCACAGTGACTGCAGGGTCCAGATACTGGTGTGAAAGTGGCGCTGGGCCCCACGGGGCAGGGCTGAGGTCGAATGCAGGCCAAGAGGCAAGCTAGGGCTTGGGAAGGGTACAGCAAGCCCCCAAACCAATTTGCTGACCGCTTCACCCCCCCGGAAGCGGGCACGGCCTCCGCGCCATGTTCGCTCACCCCACGGCGGGCGAGGAGCTGAGCACCCCGGGGTAGCAGCGGCCCCGGCCCCGGCCCCGGCCCCAGCCCCAGCGCGGGCACGTGCTGCCCCCTGGCGGCCGGCCGCGCCGCCGCCTTCCGACCATTTGCCGGCGGGTCCCGGGTGGCGGCTCTAAAATGGCTGATGCCCAAACGGCGGGAAAGGAGCAGCCCTGGCTCAAGGAGCGGGGAAAACACAGACCCCTCCTCAGGCCTCAAGAGGAGCAGAAACCCCAAGCTAAATGTAATGCCCGCACTGCTGTTCAACACTGCCCTTAGAGAAACCCTTTTACCTCCATGGGCTGTGGCTTGGGAATCCATATGGAGAAGAGACCAGCACATGACCACTGAAGGGCCTTCGAGGATTTTGCATGGCAGGAAGTTCCCAGTGTTGCTACAGTACACGAAGGGGGTGAAGCTGCCCGACAGGGCTGAGGCTCAAGGTCAGTACCAGCCTCTAAGCACAAGCCTCGGGCAGAACACAGGAAAGGCCCTGTGTCCAAGGCAAGGTTCAGCTGACTACACAAACCCTGCAGCCGCAACGATAGCTGCCCCAGGCATTCTGTGCCCCTTGGGGATGCTGCACCCAAGAGCAGCAGTACTCCAAACAGCCACCATTGTGGGATACCAGCCAACTGCCTGGCTCAAAAAAAGGCCAGTAATGTGCTGGCAGGAGTGGGCCAGGACCCAGCACCTTCATCCCTACTCTAGTAATGACAGTCACCTGCACCAAGGGTTGCAAGGGTTAATACTGCCCAAGCCCATGTTTTAATCCATTTGCTTCTTACAACAGGAAGAGTCAAGATAAAAAAATAATCTAGAATGAAGGACAAGAGGCAATGCATATCAGTATGACTGAGCTGCAGGGCCCTGGTAGAAGACTGTTTTACTCATTTAAAAAGAAAGTAAAAAAGCAATTGGCTAGCATGCAACATTACATACATCTTAAGTTAAAAAAAAGTGTGGTTATACAGCCACTGAGTTCTCCCAGCCGTTGCCTTCCTCTCTCCTACTCCTCCCTGCATACATACACTGCTGGGAGCTGATGCAGCCTAGAGGAAAGCAGGGCAGGAGGTCCCATCTCTGGCGGTAATGATCTGAACTTGAGAGAGGAGGTTATCTTGGACCTGCTTGATTCAGAGGCACAGAAGTAACAGAAACCAGTTTAGGTCCTTTAATCTGTCCACGACAGGGTGCTGAAGCACAAATGATAAAACATTTTGCATTTTTACAGCAAAAATGCTACAGGAGTTTATAGGAAAAAAAAAATCCAAACCTTTTGTACATGGGTAAAACATTATAAATTCAAGACAACTCACAGACAAAGGGTAAATTCCCACATCTAGCGCTCATTTTTTTTTAAAAAGTTTGTTTGAATAAGCAAGCAGTCAAAATGGCTTGCTCTCTCTTCCTTGAAATGAAAACTGTATCTTCCAAGCAGCTCACAGTACTGCTTCGCATCTTGGAATGTCCTCCGAAGGCTCCGCCAAGATCAAAGGAGAATAAAAACCCCCGGAGTCCTTTCAGATAGTCTCAGAGAGCAGGAGAAGGGAAAGAAAAGGGGAAGTTTATTCAAACTTTATCTTCTTCCCTTGTGGCTTGTGTTCTCCACCACCTCCTCCTCTGCCTCCTCGGAAGCCACCTCCTCTACCTAGAAAGTAAGTTAAGACAAGAAGAGTTACAGGTTGCCCAACCCACCCTGGCACAGGACAGGAAATAAATTCACATCAAACACTCCCTGGTGGCACCACACCACAATCCCTAGAAGAGCTTCCATTTAGCTTTTGAACAAGCCCCCCTAGAACAGCAGTTGTTTGCCTCTTCTTACCTCCAAATCCTCTGCCACCCCCTCTGCCACCAAATCCACCTCTTCCTCCTCGGCCTCCTCCTCTGCCACCACGACCACCAAATCCACCGCCAAATCCGCCGCCCCGTTGAAATTCACCCTTTGGCTTGGCAAAATCAAGGATCACTTTGTTTCCATCTATCTCTCCATCCTCCATGGCTTCTTTAGCTGCTTTGGCATCTTCTGGGGAGCTGAAGTCCACAAACCCAAACCTAGGAAGCAGGTTAAGGTCAGACAATCAAATTCTGCAAGCTGTAGCACCACCTACAGGTACATGATAGCAATCCCTTCGGAAACAATGCCTGCACTGCTGCAGCAGCATTACTTGTGGAAGAGCAGTGGCTGATCACAACGGATGGAGTCCTGTTGCGAGTTTGCCAGTACTGAACAGTTAATATTCTTCTCGTGCGAATCCATAGGCTGCCATGGATTTGTTGGCAGGAAGGAGCTCATTGAGAAGTGAGTTTGTGAACAGACCCAAAGACATATGCTAGTTTTCTGGTTCCCTCCAACTTACTAGCTTCAAAAATCACCCACATGAGCATGAGTATTGACCTGCACTGCGCTTACCAGTTGAAGCGAGACTTCACAACAACCCAGCTAATCCAGTGGTGTTTTAACATACCCTTTAGATGATCCTGTGTCTCTGTCTGTGACTATTCTAGCACTTATAGAGCCTTCAAATGATTCTCTTAGCGTCTCCTCTGTGGTGTCCTCCGAAAGGCCTCTGACAAACAATGTTTTGCTTTGTTCTATGGAAAAAGAATACATTCAGAGATCACTAAACCCTAGCAAGGTAGCCACCACTTAACACAGCATTGTAGGCTCCTACAACAGCTGCCAAGGCTGAAGGGTTGGTTTTGAAGGAACAGCTCAGGCATTTAAAGTAGTCCTAGAAAACTTTTCAGGACTAGTAGTTAGGGCCTGACATCAAAAGTAACTGGTACTGTCAAAATATATATATTTTTCCACACACACACTTTTCCCCCTCCTTTTTCTTTTTTAAATAGATGCTTGCATCTCACCAACAGGAACAGTAACTGGACAGATGCTGCTGGATCAGCACTTGACTATCTAGAGGACTTTGGCAGTAGTTTCATCAGCATTTCAGACAGTCAGTCATCATATCCAGCCCACTCACTTTTTGATGCAAGCCTTTCACTCCACAGACATGCAGCCCTAAGTTCACATGAATGGTACACTCCTGCCACAGCTGTCTCAAGATCAAACCTGAACACTTACGATTAAATCCTCCTCTTGCGTTCGTGTTCCCTTTCTGCCACCCTGGTGAACTGAACTCCAGTCTGATTGTTCTGCCTTCAATCTCTGTGTTGTTACAGGAATTCAATGCCTCTTTGGCATCCTCAGTGGTGGGGAATTCTACAAATGCATACCTATTTGGAGAGAAAGATTTAGGTCAACCTGGGAGCACAAGGATCTAGAGAGCCAAGTCCTTTGTAATGCCAAGAACAGCACAACACACCCTTTCGGCCTGCCCTGGTTGGTCTGTGGCATCTTGATGGAAGATGCTTTCTTGAACAGTTCTTGGAGAGTCTCTTCTGAAGCAGCGTATGAGAGGTTGTTCACAATTAAGGTCTTTGACTCTCTCTCTCCACCTCCTATGGAGAAAATTCAGTGCTGTAAATGCTGAAGTCTGGAGGAGGAAAGCTCTGCCTCTAGTCAGAAGACCCTCTCTAGAATGAGTAGTTGCTGCTCCCTTCTCACCTCAAGGTGAGGCATAAGGCAAAGTGCAGCACTGTTTTGGGTCATCTGGCCTAGTTGTTCCCCCCTGTCTAAAACATGCAGCAAAGACAGGATGCATAGCACAAGACAGGCAAAAGGTCTCTCCTTGCTATCTTACAGTTTTCCTGCAGTGCTTCAAGTTGCTCTATTCTAGCAAACTTCTTAAATAAGTGAAATTAAACCTTGTCATATGTATGCACATTTTTAATTTGGAAAAGTACCTTTCTGATGGTCTTGATGGCTCTTCTCACCAGTGAAATCAATAACCATGGCGCGACCATCAATCTCTGTGCCCTGCTTCTCCTCCAGAGCTTTGTTTGCCTCGGCTTCTGTTTTAAATTCAATGTAGGCCATCCTGCAGCACAGAAAAGCACATAAGCAAATGCGTCCTTCCAGGAAGGATTAAAGTTTGTGAATGCAAGGAGGGATGTGGAAGAAAAATACTCCAAAAATTATACTCCTAATGCAAAGGAACATCAAATATCCAACTGCTACACACCCTTTGCTGTTCCCCTCCTTGTTCATTACTATTCGAATTTCTTGTGCGTTTTCAAACACCTCTCTCATTTCATCTTCAGTTAAGCGGTAGGGCAGATTCTTCACAAACAGCGTTCTGGCATCTCTCTCTGCAAAGAAATATTACTTTCACATTACCAGCTAAAAAAAAGATCCCTTCTCATTTACACTGCTGGTTTAGTGAGAAGTAGTCACTTTCATAAACTGAAAAAGCAACTATGACAGAAATTAGGCTGCCACTATACTTCTCTTAAAGGCATCAGGAACAGATCTTCCTCAGCCCCCCCAGTACACAGTGCATTTCTAGTGATCACATTTCCAGGTATTCCAGTCTGAATTTGCCTAGCCGTATGTCAGCATTTGAGAACTGTTTATGATGAGCCCAAACCAGGAAGATCTGCCTTAAAAGAGTGAACAAGGGCCATGAGTAACACTGCCAGCCTGCTCAAAGACCTGATGACAACTTTTCTTTGATGTGCACAGGTACTTGGGGTTACACGCTGTACCTTTCTTATTTTCTTTCATAGTTTCCTTGCTCTTCGCTTTTTCCAGTTTGACTTCTGAACCCATTAACTTCTTTCCATTCAGTTGGAGAGCTTTATCCAGATCTTCAGCAGATGAAAAATCCACATAGCCAAATCGCCTGAAAGAAGAAACCTTACTATTTAAGCTGATCTACCTCTAGTAGCAGAGAACACAGACACACAGAACAAGAAGAGTTCCCCACTGGTCAAGTCAGACTGTCAGTAAATAAACGCTAACTGACCCACATAACTAACACCAGTGCAGAACAGCAGCTCTGTACTGAAGTGGCAGCTCTCTCTTTAGGGAAATACCTCTCCAAACAAATTACTGCCAATAAGAAATTAGCACCAAAATTCTACTGATGAACTCACTTGGAAGCACCAATTCTGACATCTAAAACTTCAATATTCTTCTTCCCGAAGAATTCTTTGAGGCCAGCCTTCAGTTCATCATAGTCCTTGGTGGAGACCAAATTTCCCACAAAGATGGAGAATGCTGAAGTGGGCCCTTTAGAGGAAAAGATGTATCAGGTTGGGCTTTTTTTTTTTTTAAAAACTGAAACAGACAGCTTTAGCACATCAGTTTCTGCTCAAAAGTGACATCATACTTCAGCATTAAGTCCCTTATTATCATCACTTGTGCTGGAAAAAAGCCCCACTCAGCACTTCACAGTTACAGGCCTCACCCACCAGTAACAGTCCATCAGCAAGCATTATCTGATGAGTCCGTAACACCTACCATCTGTTTTCTTTTTCTTGGCCTCTGGTGCACTTTTATTGGCCATTTCTTTCTTCCTCTTTCCAGGTGCTTCCTTCACAGGTTCTGTGATAAGAAAACAAACACCACCACTGGTAAGTACAAAACAACTCTTTCTACATTGGACTGATACTGAAGCATTAACCTGTACACTCATCATTCACAAGACCTTGTCTTGTCACTACAGCAACTATTCCTCTGCCCAGAAGGCCATGATCGGACAAAAAAGTTGCTCAAGCATCATTCTTGTTAAGAGTCACAGCCTCAAAAAACATTTAAACTCACTTTCATCTTCACTTTCCTCCTCAGCATCCTCTTCATCCTCCTCTTCATCTTCATCTTCCTCATCATCCTCTTCATCTTCCTCATCTTCAGAGTCTGCCTTCGACTTCACTGGTGCAGCCTTTGCTGGAGCAGGCTTCTTCACTTGAACAGGGGTTGTGTCCATGACTTCATCCTCAGACTCTGAAACAATTTCAGCACAAGATTTCAGACATATTCAAGACTAAGGCTCCTTCTTAGACTAAGACAAAGTAAAATAGCACTAATACATGAAGTTACACACAACCTCTCTAGCTCCCCTAAAAGTGCTTATTAGTTTAACATATTTAAAAGCTCTTCCCCTTCTTGCTTTGAGTCAGTTTTCCAAAATCTCACATACCATCATCTTCTTCCTCATCATCATCCTCCTCCTCATCCTCATCATCTTCAGATTCTTGTTTTGCTGGCACAACTGCAGGCTTTTTGGCTGGTACTGCTGCAGGCTTTTTGGCTGTAGGCTTCACAGGCATTGCTGGTTCCTCTTCCTCATCTGCACCAACAACACAGCAAGTGTTAACTCATACCACCCAGCATTCAAACTTTGCTAGTAAAGTACTTGCACAAGACTTTGGCCAAGTTCAGGAAAGAACGATCAGAAAACTAGAAGATACTTCAAAGACTGCATAAGGCCCAGTTCTCCTGCCTGCAAACTTCACCAATTCCCCACCTTTCCCTCTTTTCCACCTCTTAACTAGCGAACCCCCTCTCATACGTATTAATGCTAAACTTTCAATGCTAATAGTACTGAAATTCAGCAACGCAATTGGACCAGTTTTAGTCAACTTATGCAAGGATGAACGAGTATGTCAAAAATAATGTACCAGACTCATCATCTTCCTCATCTTCCTCCTCATCATCATCTTCTTCATCATCCTCATCTTCGTCCTCGCTCTCATCCTTCTTAGCATTCTTGCCATTTTTTGCTCCCTTGGTTAGGACAGCAGCTTTTTTTGGTGATGGAGCAACAGCCTTTTTAGCTGGAGTAGCCACAGGCTTTTTGGCAGGTGTAACTGCCTTTTTCGCAGGAGTTGCAGCCTTCTTTGCAGGAGTAGCAGCCTTCTTGGCTGGTGTCACTGCTACTTTTTGTGGTTTCTTCAGAGGGATCACCTGAAATACAAATCAGTGCAAGATTCCTACACTGGCCCTTTAACCTGTTATTACATCACTGACAGACAAATACATAGCAAGTACAATCTAAAGCATTTGGAAACAGACTTAAAAGTTTCTGCTGAATGACCATAACTGCCTATTCCATGGAATTAATAAAGCTCAAAACCAGCTTTTTAATGATTTTTAACAGACTGCTTATGGAACATTAACGCATCTCTAAATTTCCTGGTAGTGAACCAAGACCAGTGATATCTCTGCTAGAATTAAAGAGCTAGAAATTTTTAGTCTTGCGTATTATTTATGCGTGACAATCCAATTATTGCCAATTGTCTGTCTACTAGGGTAGTTAATTGCCCACTTGCTTATCCATCCCAGGACAGCTTTCAGATCCCAGCAGCCCTTCCCAGAGCCTGGAAGTACAGACTGAGCAGCAAAGCTACTCTCTCCAACATCACTTTTCTCTTTTGACATACAGCTTATTCTTTAGCCACATCTAGCTGACAGACACTAACTGTTCATTAACGTCGATTCTGTCACACACTATGCACCCCTCCACCCTCATGACACTTCTGTAACACGTGTATCCTTTTGACTCCATTTCTAGATTAATCACCTCTTCTCCGCTGCTTTCCTCTAGCTCAGAGGACTCCTCTTCCTCGCTTTCCTCGACCTTTTTCGGGGGAGGAGCCATTTTTTTCTGTTTGATCTGATTCTTTGGGGTCTGAAAGAGACAACGAGCTCTTAGGCGGCGTGCTTCTCCTCCCGGCACCGAACAGCACGGTTACATTCCGGGGCCGCCCCGGCGGACAACTGTCCCAACCACGTGGCCGCCCCACCGCGGTGCGGAGGCCTGTAACGGGGACACCGGGGACGCAGGGTCCCGACAGGACACGCGGGGGGGAGGGGGGGGGCGCGCTCCCACGTGCTCGCTCCGTCCCGGCGGACCACGTGTCCGCACGGCGGCGTGGCCCCACCCCTCCTCGGCCTAAGCGCACTCGCACGCGGCGCGCCCCGATGTGCTACCGTCCCCCACCTTCTACCCCTCCATATCCCCCCACTTCTGAGCCCCGTTTCCCCTCCCGCGACCGGGCCTCCGCGCGCAACATGGAGGAGAACAGGACCGGACAGGGCTTGAAACCGCCTCCATGGAGGGCGAGGCCCCTCCCCTAGCCGCCATCTTCGGGCTGAGGGATGGGAGGCCTGGAAACTGTCGCGCGGCCTGGGGAGACGCCAGCGGGAAAGCGGCCCGTCTCCCTCCCCCCGCTTCTTTCTCCGCCTCTCTTCCCCCCCCCCCCCCCCCCCATCACCATTCGTCCACCTCGACATAGCGGCGGCCGCCCGCTTCCCGCCCGGTGGCTGAGCACTGCTCCGCCCGCCATCCTCACCTTGGTGATCTTCACCATGATGGCGGCGGTGCTTGGCGGCGCAGGGGCGGCGGCCGAGTTGTCTCAGTGTAAGGGTGGGCACGGCCGGCGGGAACCGGCAAGGAGCAGGGCGGGCCCCGGGCGGTCAGCGGGAGCTGCGGCGAAGCGCTGGCGACCCGGACCGGGGACTGAAACGAAAGAGCGAACACGGGCCCCTTCCGCTCGCTTGCCTAGACCTCCGCCACGCCACGCCCCCTCCGCCCCCGCTCCAGCCAATTGCCGTGCGCTCCGGGCCGCCAATCGCCGCCCCCGCCCCTCGAGCCCCCTCCGCCAATGTGCGGCGCTTTGCGATCAGCCAACGGGAAAGCGCGTTACAGCCGCGGCAGGGAGCGAGTCCGCGAGGCTGGGCCCGAGAGAGGAGGGGTGCGCGCCGCCCGCCGGGGCAGCTCGGCGCCTGCGCCTTGGTTGGGCGGTGGGGCTTAGCCGTGGGTGGGCGTGACCGGGGCCGCGGGAGAACACGTGGTGGTCGGCGGCCACGTGGAGGAGCTGGGCGCGGGCCGGTAGGGGTATACGGGGGGTCCCGTGGCCGGGAGCGCGGGTGTTAGCCGCTGCGCGCAGCCCCGAGGCCGGCTCCACACGCTAGTCCTGCGGCAGCTCGGCTCGGGGGGGTGGAAACTCCTGAGCGCGCCTCGGCCTCATTCTTTGGCCTTGGCAAAGGGACGGGGCTGGGGCCTCCGCAGCGCTGCCTTGGCCACCCCTTTCTGCTCCCACTGTCATCCCCTCCCTCACCCTCGGGAGGCAAAAGCCCCCGTGGACAGGTTGAAGAAGCATCCCCAGGAGCTAGTTGCTGGGTGGTTGGCACAAGAACATCCTGCAGCTTCCACCCTTCACGGGCTCCTGGTGGGGAAGAAAGGCCCAGTGCTGGGGGAAAAATAAGTCTGTGTTTGCTTCTGTATTTAGTCATAAAAAAAACCACCAACATTCCCCCCTGCGGAATTTTGCCTCAGTGGCCATAATGTTGAGGTAGGAATGACGCCAGGGCAGAAGCAGCGCCACTGTTTAACCTGCTGGCAGGGCCGAGTGCTGCCTTGCCCCTGCACTTGTTCATTTGCCCCTGTTCCCCAAAGACTTGAGTGGCCTCTATTGGTGGGGTTTCCCCACTGCCTTACATCCATCACAGGAGCATCCAGCCGGCTCTTGGGGGCTCTTGACTCACGTATAGGAGTTTGCCCTTCTGAGGCCTGCTTGAGGGGAGTCCCTAGCTTGGAAAACACAAGATTCTAGGGAGCCCCAAAGAATATAAATCACCAAAGTCTCTCAATGAATACAGTCCTGCAGGGCTCTGATGGCCTTTAGGGGACACCCCTGGATGGCTCAGTGCCAGTGGCTGGCTCTTAGACTGTCCTAGTGTCTCTTTCTCCTCTGCTGGGTAAGGAGAGGCAGTCTCCAGACAGGCAGAGCCATAGCTGAGGGCACCCAATCATGGGGAGGTGATGGGATCAGTCAGCCAGCATGTGAAGAGACTGCCACCATCAGCCAGTACAGGGAGGGAGCTGGAACAGAGGGATGCAGCCAACATCCTAGCCCTGGTCACATAAGCAAAGCATATGGGGATCCTACCTGGGGAAACCTGGGCAGGTGACATAGCAACGTATGGCTCATATCCCACTGCATGCCGCAAGAGCTGTCCCCAGGTGCCTAGAAGCAGTGTCACAGACCTGGGGTACCCTATGAGCGTGCATGGTGATGGATATAGAAGTAGAGGCCTGGCAGGAATTTTTAACTGTCTGAAGAGCTGATTGCACCCTCACCGTGCTTGCACATGCTATAACAAAATCCTGTATTATCATTGCTTGTACAGCTCTGCAGCCAGTGCTGGGGCTGGCCTTCATTTCTCTCTGTGCTGCAGGAGGGCTGGTTTTCCATGGGAAAGAGACAACTATTGCTTCAGACAGAGGCAGTTTTGGCAGCCAGGACACCACATGTGTGTAATAACATAGTGCCAGTGGTGAGAACAGCAAAGGGTTGCACTGGAAGTTGGCCAGTCTTGGTTCCCAGCCCTGGCAGGGGACACTTTGGTATGGATTGCACTCCATCTCTTCTCCCAGCAGTGTGCTCAGCACTGGCAGATTGTACTTGGCCATGGCACCTCTGAGGCTGCATCAGGACCCAGTGTTTGCAGGAAGGAGCACAACACCCATGTGTGGAGGAGCAAGAACCAATGCTTCCTGCAGTACTGCATTAACCCATGCACTGCTGAGCAGGTCTGGATGCATCCCAACCCTGCCAGTTGCTCTTGTGGCCATAAAGGACGCTGTGGGGAGGAAGGTAGCTGTGGTACTGCAGGTGCTGAAATTTAGCCTGGGCTGTTCCTTGTACCCCACCTGTGGTCAGGACCTCTGGGCAGCTCTAGCGGTGTGCAGGAGGACACCAGAGCAGCAGCAAGGCCAGCCTTTTTCTGGGGACACACCGCATTGCAAGGCTATCCTAGCGGCACAGTACAGCCCTGCTTCTCTGCAGGTACAGAGGGAGGTCTGCAGAGCAGCGTCAGTGAGGAATAATTTGGCCAAAGGAGCAGGTTTAACAGCTCTATTTGTGGAGTAAATGTATTTTAGGTGTTTTTATGACTGTCTCTTCTTGCAGCATGTCTGCAGCTTGGAAGCACTAATGTAGCTCCACAGTTAAGGGCAATTTAGCTGAGAACACCTTGCTCTGCTGCACTGCCCACGGCTGGCAAGGAGCTGGGCTGCGAAGCAGATGTAGCTTCCCCCAGGGAAGGTGGGCTGAGGGACTGTAGATGAAGGGGAGCGAGTGTCCCCAAGCGTCCTGGCCAGCCTGTGCCTGGTCACGGCCGCGTGTTTCCACTAGATGGTGACAAAAGGCCGCAACGCCCGTCGCGGAGCCCGCGGGGGTACCTGGCTCCCCAAAACGTGCCTCCGTGGGTGCCGCTGAGCGGGACACTCCTCCCTGCCTGCTACATCCCGCTCAGGAGAGCTCGGGACACAGCGGAGGGTCTGAGCCGAGCCCCGCCTTTGGTACCCACCAAATACAAGCAGCAGCCAAGCACAGTAAAGAGAGGGAAAGTTTTACCTGTGGCTTGTGCAGGCATTTGCTGCCAGAAAACCATCAGGGACCTTCAAACAAACACTCTGGGGGTGCTCAGAGAGAGGAAAACAAACTAGAAAAGCCATCAAATGTGGCGCAACTTCCCCCACCTTGCTTCCCTGGCATCCCAGTTCATCTGCTACGTGGTCCAAGCAAAGCCCAGTGTGGGCATGGCATGCGAAGGCGATAGCAAAAAAAAAATCAAAACACCCAAACAAACAACACACACACACAAAACCCCAACGGCAAAACAACACACAAATTTCCCCATTGCAGACGGAGGCACTGCTTAAAACCTTTTGAGCACCCCCTTGTAGCAGGTTCAGGCACACGGGACTTTCTCTTCACAACCACACAGCTCTCTTCAAATACCTGGTGCATGGAGAAAACTCTTCCCAAGCCCTTAATTAGTGCAAAGCATAAAATGAGATAGACCTGTGTGGCACCCTAAATAAGTCATTTTTTTAATTACGTGGCCATGCTGAGAGGAGAGCCCTTGAAGATGATGAGTATGAAGTGGGTGAGGACTGAAAAATGACATTTAATTCAAGCAGCCACACACCAGCCCATGTCCCATGCCTTGAAACGGGCAGCTCAGGACACAGTGGGCTGCAGGGATGAGTGTCAAAGGTGCCCGGCAAGAGTATGTGATTTCTTCTCTGGGGAGCATCCTTTCTTGAGGTGGGATGCTGCAGGGATCAGCATGGACCCCTGGAGCCATATACAGCCTTTGCAGTGCTGGCTGGTGGTGGGTGATAACCCAGAACATCCCTCCTGGATGTGCAATTTCCTGGGGTTCGTGACAAGGAAAATTACCAGTGACTCACATGGGGAGTTTTGTACATGTAGCATTTAATCTCTCCATGACCTCGAGTATTCCTCAAGGTCATCATTCCTGGTATCTATATAGAAAAAGAGCTTTTCTATTTCCCAAAGTAGCCAGTTTCCCTGAGATGTCCCTTCTGGCAATACAGTTCTTCTCCCTAACACCCCTTGCCTGGAGCTGGCAACAGGACCTTGCTGCCTGCCTGTGAGCCTCTTCCAGGCCAGGTGGGACTCCCCTCTGGCTCTGCTCAGTAGGAGGAACAATTGCAGCCCCGAAAAAAATGGTCCAAGGGAGTGAAGTGGGACTGGGACAAAGAGGGCTTGTCCTAGGTGTGAGAGAAAGCAGGGAAGCATGGAGCAATTCAGGTGGTGAGATGGGAGCTTGGGAGATCTTTCCTCTCTCCATTGGGATGGAGAAAGTTGGTGAGATGGGAACAGGGAGGCATTTCAAAGCAGTACATGCAAATGCCTTTATAACCTACACGAAAATCAGACTGGGGACAAATTACAGGTCAACCCAGTTCAGTGATCCGAGGCCAGCAGCCAGCACGTGTCACAACCCCACACAACTGCACATGTCCCTGCACTGCCCCACAATGCTCAGGAAGGTTTTGCAGGACTTTTATGGGGACAGCCCACAGGGGGAAGCACCTCTTTGCACAAGGCATTTCTGTGCATCCTGTTCACCTCCCAGAACTGGGGCAATAGATAACAGGATCCAGGCAAGCACGAGGTCCCTGGGGATAACTGTCCAGAGACTCAAGTAAAACGTCTGCAAACTGCTTGTGGCTCAACACACCGCCCCTTGGTACAGGCCCACAGTGCAATGACTAGGAGCTTTGCCTCAGCTTGCTCACATTTTACCTGTTGGAAGCTCCCTCAGCTCACAGGCTTGTGTTAGGCTATTTCCATTCTATGGCAGCTCCTAGGCACGGGGCCAGCAGAAGGCAGATGCTCAGCCTGGAACAAACCCAAACCAGGCAGATCTTTTTTAATTCTTTTTCATTATCAATCAATCAAAAAAAAAAAAAAAGAATCTTTGTTGAGTCCAACCTGGAAAAGCAGGAGTCTCCCTCTACTCCCCCTTCCCCCTATTTTTCTGTTTGTATCCAAGAGAGGGTTGAGCTCAGCCCTGCCATTGGATTCACTCAGTGAAGGCAGTGAGCAGCATGGCCATGGTGAACCCATAGCTTCCCCACATCCTTACCTCAAACCCAGAACAGAGCCAAATGCCACCAGGGAGAGCAAAGCCAATGTGCTGCTGATCCCAAGCCCCCCTTGCAGCCTCAGCACACATGCACGTGTCCCCATTATAACCTTTCCCTGATATGTCACAGCCTCTGATGGGGAGCTGGCAGGTCCCAGCCAGCAGAGCCAAGTCTAAACTGCCCTAGGAAACAGACACTGGTGGTGGTACAAAGTGTGCCTTGTGGCTTCTTTAGCTTAGTGGGAAATGGTCTGCCATTTCCCCAGGGAGCTGCTGTGCTGCATTGTCCCAGCTAAAGTTGCCAGTGAGCCCTATGCATGAGGCCTGCAAAGCTTCTGTCCCCACTTGCTAGCAAGAGGGACCAGCCATCCTGGTGAAACCACCATGGCGCAGTGGGAGGTCCAGCCGTGAGCCAAGCTTTTTGGAAAGGTCCACTTTCCACTTGACTGTACCTGCAGAACTCAAGTGACCTGGGCTGGCATTGAGCTGTATAGACCACCCAAGAGCCCAAGGAAGGTGAGAGCTCACAAGTCACCAGTGCAGTACCAGGGATGCTGAGCCCACCCTATTTTCATCCTCTGTCTGCCCTAGTCTCCACAGCATGCTCCATCAAAAGGAGGTTAAAAGTAAAGGGTGAAAGTATATCCCCAGCATAGATCACTTTTGGGCTGTCTGTGCTTTGTCCCATCAGCACATCAGGCTGTGTCAGTTGCCAGCTCTTGCCACAGAAATTTCCACTGGCAGGGTGGAACCCACTGTTTTCAAACCTCCTGTGACTGTAGTTTAAAATAAGACTTGAGGCAATAATTTTCCTACTGTTGGTGTTGTCATACCTGAAACCTCATTCTGAACAATTCAGCGGTGTCTCATTAAGCTGGATGAGCATGTGATCATGATGTCTGCATCCAGGGAGGGTGACGAGAACATGGTTTCTTAGAGAGAAGTCCTCTCCTTCCCATCCTTTACAAGCCATCAGCTCATCTCCCCATGCACGAAATGGGAGAGGAAACTTAAAGCAGACTGGAAATTACACTGCACCTCTCCTGCTCAGTTTTAATTGTACAGCAAAGAAAGAAGCCTATCGATTCATCCTGCTGGGTAATTAAATGTCTAATGCAATTGCCTATAAAGACATTATGGTTCAGCAGCCCAACACTAATGCATTAATAATCACTTATATTGTGGCAAGGAAGGGACACGGGCTGCTCCTGAGGAACATAATAGTTATGTGGGATGGGAGCTTGTAGTGAAAACCCTTAGGGCCTGAATTAGTGCTGTGACAACCTGCAGGAGGAAGAGCTTCTCCCAGGGAGCAGGGAAGGACCAAGGACCAGAAGGACCTTGGAGAGAGCAGGCAGCTCCTACCCTAGGGAAATCCCCTTGGCCACACAATGGATGGGCAATGGGAATGGAGTCTGGGCTCTGAGCCTCAGAGCTGCCCTTTAGCACAGGTCTGGGATGTTATCAGCCATGGGATCAGGAAGAAGATAAATCTGAGCAGAGCAATCCTTTTATAACAAGCCATGGTGCGGGCATGAGCAGGGGCTGCTCACCTCCTTCTGGGCTCTATATTCTCAATAATTAGCTGGCTGCTTTAACGTATTTATTATGCAGATGATGTGGAGCACAGGGCAGAGCCTGCATATTGCCTGGAATTAACTGCATCAAAACATGGCTGAGTAAGCACTGTTCCAAGCTGGAGAGGGTTCTTTGCTCACTGGGAAAGGTGGTGTTGAGCATGGTATGCCCACAGGTACTGTGCACTGCCCAAGGGGTCTCACCCAGTAAGGCTGGAGATTGCTGTGGTGGCTGCATCCCACCTGTGGGAACTTGAGAGCTGGGAGTATGGCAGGAGTCCCATGTCCAGGCAAGCTGGATAAGGCCTGTTTAGAGAAGGTGGCAGAAGAAAGGACTTGCAGCAGTATGGAGAGAGAGGATCCTCCTCAATTCCATCCTCTACTGATTTCTTTCCCACCTCCCCATGAGTGGAGGATTTTTTTCCCACCTTCCTGTCACTCCTCCAGCCATGGCAGGCTGTGTTAACCCAGCAGCTCACCTGCAGCCACTTCAAGGGACAGAGCAGACATGACCTAAAAAAACACCAGAAGCAAAATTTCCATCTAAGCTCTCAAATCTATGTTCAGCAACCCCCTACCCAAGGATAATGGGGGACTACACAGCCCTTCCTAGCCTCCAGCACAAAGACCAAAAGCACTTGCAATTTTCTCTGAGCAAATACAAGTGCAGATCATGCCGTCAAACCTTTATTTGATTTGTTTCTCTGGTGGCTCTGCACCATTTGCCTTTGTTACTCTCTCTGCCCCATGCCATAGTCCACTAATGTAGTATCTGCCCAATAAAAGATCCATTAATATAATTTACAAGTAGTTGGCACTTTCTGCCTGGCCTGGGAAATTGCTCTTCCTGGGTACCCTGCTGCTTGGAAAAGGGTTCTTTTATGACTAGTCTGAGCAGGATAAGTAACCTCTGAGCACTGTTTATAGCCTGATTTAACTTTGTGAAGTTGCAGTTCTCCCAAAGAATTCATAGCTTGAAATTGAGCCTCTTTAAGTGCATTTCTTTACAGAGCCTTAAAAAATGGAAAGAAAGAGAGGGAAAAAGCTTTCCTACACCCCCCACAGAAAGAAATAAGGTGCTTCCAGCTCTTTGGAAATGGCTGAAGAGGAAACTGAGTCAGGGAAGGAGGAGTGCCTGGTGCTCCCAGTCTCCCACCTGACTGGGTGGAAGAGTGGGAGACTGGGAAACCCTGACTGGGTGAGCTGCCACATCTTGTCTAGAAAAGCCTTTCTGGGACTGAGGTTAGCCTAAATACATACCTATGTTGGTATGTATAGGCATATAACAGCTTTGTTAAGGGTTTGTTGGGATATTAGAAGTGAAATGCGTTTCCTGAGGATGCTGCAAGGGTAAGGGAAGTGTGTTGCTAGATCTCCACACCCCTTTGCTCTGAAGCTTCAGGATGTGCCCATACAGCAATGGGAAGAGGCCAGGGTCTGTGCCATGTAGCTGTACTTGCTCTACACCCTGTTTCAGGAGCAAAATGAATCATCACTGGTATGGGTACCAAACACAGCACTCTCTGGGCCATGAGCCTTGTAGCCTCGTGCCTAAACTTGCTGTAATTGACTGGCGCTCCCGGACTGCCCCACGCCTTTTGGCTGAGGAGAACCTGAACCAGTCCTGCCACTGGTGGATGAGCCATAGCTTGGGAGGGGGCAAACCCATTTGCAGAAGGAGAGCGTGTTGGGAGAAAGGTACAGAAGGAAAAGGGGAAATTTCAGGGAAAGCCCAAATGTCTCTAGCGACAGTGGTTCCAGGTTTCTTTATTTAAATTAGTGTTCCTTGGCCTTCAGTTTTCAAGCAGCTCCATCACATTGCTGGTGAAGGCTGCCTGTGCACAGAGAGGAGACAGGTGTATTCTGTATGCAACTGCCCAAGCCCTCTCACACACTGGGGCAGTGGCAGCACAGGGGTTAACATGGAGCCTGGTATCACCATCCGCCTTCTGCCAAAGCCTTGGCCAAAAATTGCACTGGGGCTAATGAAATGATCCCGCAGATTGGCCAAGCATGGGGGGCTGAGAGCTGCTCTGACTCCTGCAAAGGCAGCAGAGACAAGCGCATCCCAGGTCCCTGCCCCACACACCAGCCTTGCTGAAAACTAGCTGGTGTTAATGAGTCTAAAAGACCACTAAGCTGTACTCACACTCATTAATGCAGAATTTGTGCAGTGCTGTGTAGCCTAAACCCTCACCTTCTAGATATTAAAAGGTGCATTTAGCACTGAAAGGATTAGGGTTGCAAAAATGCACCAATCAGGAGAGTCCCACTTTGCTCACTGATATTCAGTTCTCTCTCTTTCCTCCCACTGCCTCAGACCCAAGGTGGGTTGCACAAAATCAGGATCTGTTTTTCTACCTTTCTGCCCTTGCTGTCACCTGCGGAAAGGAGATACTCCTCATGCCAGCCATGAGCAAAGTTGCTGCCACCAGCAGCAATGTGATGGTTCATAGCAAAGTGCCTGTCTTTTTTTCTGCAGAAAACCATTAAATCCTTTTCTTGGGGAATAAGTCTGTTTTTGCAGGGCTGGCACCAGGCACAGAGCAGCATCTTGGTTGGTCTGAAGGTCCTGAAGATGCCGCCAAGTGCCCATTGGCCACATCACACCCAAGAGCATCCCAGCTGCCCAAACCAGTTACCCTGGGGCAACCTGTGAACTCACATGTGGCACAGGAGAGGACCCGTCCTCACCAGCAAGGAGGGGACATGGCCGAAGCAAGTCCTTTGGCAAGAGCAGGGCTGTGGTGGAACCACATATCCCTGCAGCTTTTACTTGGAAACGCTCCAGCTCCCTCTGTGAGCTAAATCGAAAGGATACCAGATTTGCTTGGTTTGGTCTTTCCTATTGTTTTAAATTGTTCTCCCAATTCCTGGCTTGAGCGCAGTCAGGCTTTGTGACCAAAGTTATCACTGGGACAGAAAAGCTGGGTGTTGGGACCTCCTGAATGGTACTGCAGATCCCCAAATGTGTTTCGAGTAGGTTCTGAGAGAAGATCATGAGTGATGCCCAGGGTGTCTCAGTGCTGATCCCATCCTCTCCCAGTCTACACATGCAGAGTAAAATGGCACAAGTGTCAGTCAAAGGTCCTGTTCAGCTCTGGCCCTTTTCCACTGTCGGGATATTAAACTTCTGGGGCGAGGAAGCAGGCCAAGAGCTGTGAGGAATAGAAAGAGAATGCAGACGCCTCTTGAAGGCTGGTGCTTCAAGCAAGGGAGTAGATGTTTGCAGATATGACCCATAAGACCAATCTTAGCTCCAAGAGTGTGTGGTTTCCTACTGCAACCCATGGCTTCTGGAATAGGATTAAACTCCATTACATCTGCCAGTTACATGATCAGCAGAGAGACACAAATCCCCTTTAAATGTTTCAATTGCCACACTTACACCCCCCCCCCCCCAACTGGGTGCAAACGGGTCCTTTTCAGTCCCATTATCACAATTTACTGCGTTTTCTTTCCTTTAGCTTTTTTTCCGCTGTATATCTAATTCAACTATCCACCACACAGTCAGTAGAAATCCCTTTCATCTATCTTCCTTCTTCTGTGGCAGGGAGCTGAAGAAGTCCTCACCCACCCCTCATCTTGTGGGGCTCTCAGCTTACACAGACGATGCTTTTGCATGGCACTTGCTGATGTTGAATTTCAGGCTCCCGCCAGATGGACTCACTGCCTGTGAGTGGGATTGCCACAGAAAAATAGAAATGAAACCCAGCTCAAACCATGTGCTTCTCCATCTGTGCAAGGCACTTGTTTAAATCAGCCCAGGCAGAGAGGTTTGGAGTTGAAACCAGGATGAGTTTGTCAACTGAAGAGCTGGAGAGAGATGTGAATCTTCCTTTAACCAGAGCAGAGATCTCTGGAAAGCACTATGAGGAACAAAGGGCTTTTAAATAGAGGGACCCAGACCATGGTGAAAATATAAGGCAGCACCTGGAGAAAGGCAGCTTGAGCCTGGCATTGCTAATGGGCTCCTAGGATGACTAAGAGCTGTAGGTGTGGGAGAGAAGAGCAGGACAGGCAGCAGCTATACCTTCCCCTGTTCCTCATTACTACAGCAGCGTGGCTTGATGGGTCTCCTAAATGATAATGACTTTCTTGTCATTAACTTGATTTCTTTCTGGTGACAGCAGCAGCAAATTAATCCCAGCTGTTCTGAGCATGGGATGAGAAATAAAAAGGAATTAAACTAAGCTAAGAATTGTTGTGCAGGGGAGGGGGGTATTTTGGGCTAGTGGTAACCTGAGGGTTGCAGTGATGGGATAGTAGAGTCAGGGCTTACATTTCTGCCTGTAAGCAGGACACTGAAAAGCACATGCTTGCAACAGTGGGGTCTGGTGGGGAAGGAGACACTCGTGTCTGCTGAGGCCACTGCCATGGAAGAGGACATGTGGAGACTGATGGGTTGAAGGGTCTGGCTCAGCCAAGAGAGACAGGCAACCTGTAGGGTTATTTTGGAGGGTTAAAGTTGCCTGAAGGTAACTTTGACTAACAAGCCAAAAGCCCTGAGGAAAGCAGGATCTTGTCCACCACTTGCCATAAACCAATAGCTCCCTGGGGATTTCTGCCTCCTGGGAGTGTTCCTGGGCTGGGATCTGGCTGGTGGATGAAGGAGGGCAGTGCTGCTGAGCTTCTTTCCCAGCCTGTGCAGGCAACTGTCAGGCAGCAATGGGTTTCAATCAGCTGTCCCTGTAGAGGTCAGGGACAAGAGCTGAGGAAAACCAGATTTATTTCCATGTCTTTATTTTCTGCTGCCTCTTGGCAGCTCCTGTGCCTGCAGGCGCCTGCCCCCCTGCCAGGGCATGGAGAGGGGCTTGTTTGGAGAAGCCCCTCAACCCTGCCTCTGCCAAATACCCACTGGGACCCTGTGTCATCCCATCCTGGCAGCCCCAGGCTGATGCCTGTATGAAATACAGCTTTTGGCCTGGCTTTTATTCCCAGGGCCAGCTGGGACCATCTTGCGCATGAGCTCTGGGGGCAGGAGGGGATGTCTCATGCTTGGTCTCAGCATCATCAGTGTGAGATGGTTGTTAATGTGAGGCAGTTGCTCTATCTGCCCCAGAAAGATAACAAGAAAGATGTGTTTGGCCTCCAGATGCCTCTCAAACAGCTTTCTCCAATGTGCCACATTAAATAGTCCTGAACTGAGAAGGCAAACTTGTCCTGGTTGCTGTGATAAGCACAGAGGGTGATAAAACCCTGTAATTAAAGTCTGCCACTATAATAATGTTGCAGCAGAGACAGCTGGGGTCTAGCCTTGAGAACTGGTCCGTGTCTTGAGTCTTTACTTGTTTTCATTGCAAGCTCATTTTGGAAGGGGTCAGTGCAGGTACTGCTGGATGCTTTGTGTGCCAGGGAGGGGAAGATGCTATCTGGGCACAGTGGAGTGGAGGACCAAGGACTGTTGTTCCCTTCCTGACTCTGTAACACAGACCAGGTACTTAGCAGAAGCAAATGCTCTCAAAAGCACATTTGAAGAGCAGCTGACCTTATGGAAAAGCACCCGATCTGTGGGGAGGCATTTTCCCTCAAAAGTCTCCACCACTGCCCTTGGGAGCTTGTGCTCATGTTTCACTGGTCCTAAATATATATAAAACTAGATAAAAGTTAGCTTTTTCCAGTCTCGGTATCCTACCTTTCCTCTTCATGCTGGAATTTGTTCCACCCCAGAGAGGACCAGAGAGCTGGTGCCTCCTCATCCTCCACATCCCACACAGAGGACCAGGGCAGACCCATAGGACATGTGTGCTGGGGATGGTATGCATGGCTTCTGTGGGCAGCGGGGAAGCCCTTTGCACACTATTGTCCTCCAGGTCATTCTGAGGATCCTCCACCTGCACTCCCCAAGCCCCAGGGACCTGCTCAGAGATCATGGGGGACCTCTGGGCTGAGCCCTATCCCCCAGCCTCACCAACAATCACAGCCAGTTGTTAGCAGTCCCTACCTGCCCTGGGAGTTCTGCCATCCAGCCAGCTTTAATCCACTTATTGCTGTGCTCATTATGCCTCAGTTTTATTCTTAACCAAAGTGTCTCCATGAACCAAATTAAGCATCACACAGACTCCTCTGATGTCAATTCTGTCATCTGTAGCAACAACACATCAGGACAGAAGGCATGGGCTAGCCAGACAGTCTGTCTCTTCTAACCCATTGGAGTGGAGTTTTAACCCTGCCCCAGGTGATGCTTGTGGAAGTGCCCAGTGGCTTCAATGGGCCACTTTGCCCCTGAAATTGTCCCTGCATATTGGTGCTAGGCTGTAGGGAAGGGCACTGTGCATCGCACATCTGTCCTTCCCATTACCCTGCCATAAGAATAGTGGGATTTCAGGCAGGGAGGTCCTTAAAAGCACACAGACCTTCACTTCTTGGAGATGCCCTTTGCCCCTGTAGCCCCAGTGTGTCCCTTCCCTGAGTACCCTACTATGGGGAGAGGAGGGATATGGGGAGATCATCCCTTCCCTGTACATGGCCTGGCCCCTCCAGGGATGCTGGGTTTGCTGTGATGTGGAGAAGACCATCCCAAGTGTAGGTGACAGTCACACTGCACCATGGGCAAGTTAGCCCAAGCACTGAAGCCACGGCTAAGGTACTCCATCCAAACCCTTGGGGTGGGCTGTGCTCCCCACACCACCTCTTCCTACCCTCCCTGGCTGCCTGGAAAGCTGGTTCTTATGTTAGCCCTGCTTCTTTGGGAAGCCACCTAGGAGCCAGCCAGGAATATGGGCTGCCTTTGGCACTGGGCTAAAACCTGAGCACACAGGTATCCCTGAGGAGTAGAAATAAATCATAACTGTATTTTTCTTGCTGTCCATTTGTGCTCCTGCCTGTCTCTATGCTGCCCATCACCAGTAGGCACTAAGTGTTAGCTTTTCACTGCCACCACTATCCTGGAGTAAGAGGAAGAATTGAAATATGGTTCAAAAAGCAACCTAAATCAGTGCCGAGCTCAAGCCCAGCTCATCCCTCCGGTTTCCTGACATTTACATTTTCCTGCTTCCCTGCTCCCCTCACAAAGGCTGGGATATTGGTGGGAAAGGCTGCTGTGCCACATCCATGGCCAGGCAGCCCAAATGCACCCCCCCACCTGGCCCTAGACAGGGACCACTCACTCCCAGGCACCCAAGGGCTTTGACAAATTTACGCTTTATGAGTTTGCCCCATACCATGGCTGTGCAAAGGACACTAAAAACAACCCTTCCCTTGGCTTACTGAAGAGGGGCAGCAAAAAATCCGCTGGCGCTCTCTGGAGCCATCTATCATGACTCCAGATACACAAGGCAATTGCTGTAAAACTTGAGTTTGGCTCAGTAAAGGAGTTAAAAAAACAACATCCCATGCCTGTTGCAAACAACCACAGCACACAAAAAAAAGCGCCTTACAAGGCTGGAGCAGCCTCATAGATGGATTGCTTTTTAATCCTCAAAGCTACAGTGATAAATCTTTCCATTGGAAGCTCCAGAGGTACTGTGTCACTCAGGGCATTCAGCAGGGTGAAAAACAGCTCCAGGAGCTGCTGGGAGAGGGGAAGTCTTCCGGTAGCGGGGCTGGGGGTGATGGAGGAGAGATGGGGGTGCTGAGTGGGGATGGGGGGGCAGGAGGGTTCCCCTGGGTGCCAGGAGCAGATAGCTAGGCAGGAGCTGGCTGTTAAAGAGACACTGCTATAAACCTGGGAGGACAGATGGACAGCTCTGGGGGAACGGCTCTTTGGAAATCAAGTGTTTGGAGAGGAGATGGTGGCGTGGAGCCCAACCCTGTCATGTGCTCCATGTTGCAGGGACAGAGAGGTGCTTCGTCCAGCTCCGAATGAAGGCCCTGAGCAACTCCCCAGCTCCCAGCTCCGGTATGTCCCTCTGCTCTGTCCCCTCTGCGCTCTCTTGAGTCCTGAAAGGATCATTTAGTTGGTGAGAACGCCCAGGCAGTCTTTTGGGATCCTTCTTCCCCCACAGCCATCCTGGAGTGCTGGTTGATCGCCCCAGCCAGTTACATGGGCTGGAGAAGCAGGAGCAACTCACCCCATCTGTGCCTTCTGCTGCCTCCCCCTGCAGGGCTTTTTTGCTTCTATACCCCCTCCCAGGCAGGAGTAATCCCTCTTAATTGATACCGGGAAGGTGGCAGGGGCCCAGGCTGACCACAAGGGTGCAGAGCAGTGAGGAGCATTGGAGCAAACAGGCACTGTAATGCCTTTCGGCGGGCTGTAACGATCCTGAGGCAGGCAAGAGCCAGCAGCCACTGCCTTCCTGGCGAGGCAGAGGTGTCAGACTCTTCCAACGAACCCACTGTCCCCGGGGAGATCAGTTCCTTTTTCACTAGGTTTCATGCCCTGGCTGCAGCTGTTACTGAAATTAATTGTGGGATTAAAGGACTTGCTTGGGAGCCTTTGACTGCAGCATCTCTCATGAATTTGGCTGGCATGTGGTACCAGGGGACTTGGGTTGTCTCCACACGCCGTTGCAGAACCCCAGGCAGGGGAGCAGTTTGCCTGCACCCAGGAGATGCCACCGGCCATGCTGCATCACTGGATGTGGCTTTGGCAAGACTTCGGGGTGCTTTTCAGGGTGATCCCTGACCCAGCATCACCATCCAACACCCTGGGGCCTCTGCTGCACACTCCCCTCCTGCATCTCAGGGAGGAGGATTTGGGGTAGCCAAGGAGGATAGGTAGTCCCAGATCATGGAATGGCAGCGGAGGACATAAGGCTGGGTAAAGGCAAAGCCAGTGCCTCACCTTTCTGGCTGTTCTGAACTCCACTCCAGTTGTGCTGAGCCCCAGGATCCCCTCCCTCCCACCCAAAAAAAACACCTGTGGACACACACACTTTTCTCTGGCACTGACCAAACAGCTCGAGCTGCAGCAGCTACATCTGTATCCTCACACAGCCTGGATACTCATGAGCAGGGGGATGCATCCTCCCAACTTGCAGCACAAGGGACCCTGTAGCTCCATGCAGGTGGCTGTTACTACATAATAAAATGCTATCAACCTCATATTAAAAAAGCCATTCCCTGGAGATTTGCAGTCGCAGAAGTGTCTGCGTGAAGTGAGATGGGCAATAATGGCCACCAAGGAGTCATCAGTCATGTTCAACCGCGCGGCAGTGATGAGAGGCCGTGCACGACTGTCCCCTGCCAGGACCATCAATGCTGGGAGCTGGAGGGGAAAGTAAACAGATGGATTCAATGCCCTTGGCCATGCTGACATCCTCTAGAGAGAGGCCGTGAGCAGCCTGCAGGACCCTGAAGGGCAGAGTTACTGCAGCCCCACACTCACCCTCACCCAGCAGCACCCACAAGAGCTGAGGTATGGCTTTGCCCATGGCAGACCCTGTTGTGGGGATGGGGAGTGGGGGAGCTGGCCAAACTGCCCCCGAGCCAGGGACTGGGTCCATGGGGGTAGGAGGGAGTTTGCAACCCCCAGATCCTGCCTGCAGCCCTGTGTGATGTGCTCTGGAGGGGCTGGAAGCAGAGCAGCAGCTGTCAGCACTCTGCCCAGAGCTTGTTCCCCCAGCATTTCTGCTCAGGTCCCTGGGCAAGTCCTACTGGCACATCTGTGCTGCCTGGAGGCACAGCCATGGGATGTCAACCCTGGGGCAGCTTCCCCAGCTGGCTGGAACTGGAGTTGGGGAAGTCGTGCAAGGCAAGATCTCAAGCTGTTTGGACAGCCCCTCAGGCGGCATTTCAGAGACTCAATATTTGATCCTGTGGGAGGATCCTGCATACGCTGGGAAGCCAGGGACATCGATTTCAGACAGTAAATCAATGGGTCTTTCCAGCCTGGGAGAGCGTGACCAGCCAGCCTGCACTCCCTGGCATTTTTGTGACATTTTCCGAGCCGCATGTCTGGGGACAGAGTGATAGCCACTGCTTCAGAGGCAGCTCCCGCTCTGCAATGGCCCCAGTCACAGCTCAGCCTGAGCATCCTGGAGATGGGGAAGGATGATGGATCTCGCTCACACCTTCCCTGCCATGTCCCGAGCCCACCCAGCCTTGTAGACACACTGTGACTGCAGAGCCCACAGGCAGAGCCAGTGAAAAAGCCCTGTAACATGGCCTGCCCATCACCCCCCCACAGAAGGATGGCTCAGGTTCAGTCCTGTTCTGGGAGCAAAGCTGGGTCCTGAGGGACACAACCAGGGCACGAATCAGGCCAACAGCTTTTTTTAATTCTCAATGAGGCTCAGGCAGGCAGGGACAGAGGAGGGCTCCCTGCATTCCTCAGGTGTGCGGGGTGCCATGGCGGGCTGAGGAAGAGGAGAGGAGCACCCACCAGATGCAGGTCAGAGAGGAGAGTGCAGGGTGTATTCATGGGGCAGGGTGACAGGCATGGAGATTTGCCTGGGCACTGCAGGCAGCCTGGGGCTCCTCTTGTCCAGTGTTTTCCCCTGCAGGCTCCAGCTCTGGAGGAAGCAGCTGTGCTGCTTCTCTTGCCCTCTGGGGCTGCGGATGAGAGGCCAGAGGAAGGCTGGGAGCAAGGAGCTGTACTGGCACGCTGCAGACACCGGTTGGCACCACTGAAGTGCAAGAAAATCAGGGGCACATCAGTGCCAGCGGGCCCTGAGGAGGTCTGAGGGGAAAAGGTACCCACAGACCATTTTTAATCCATTCCCTCCCATGCAAATCTCTCCCACCTCCATGAGTGTCAGCCTGAGCACAAGTGCATCTCGGGGGTCCTATCCAGCATGATGTCCCAAAACAGCCTGGGGTGCCTGACATCCTCAACACCTGCACCCATGGGTTCACCTCACTGGGCTGAGAGGGATGATGTGGGGATTGCTGGCATATCCCTGCTGTAGAAGCCAGTCATTCCCACACCGCCAGTGATGCCCGGGCTTTAACCAGCCCTGGTGCTGAATGCAGTGGGTGCAACACATCCAGAGCACAGCGTAGCCACCACTGCCATGTCCTGAAGCAGCACTGCCTAGAAAACCAGCCTTCACATACCAGGGGGATGGCATAGAGAGGTGGGGACCCCTGCATGGCTCCTACCCCGCTCCCCACCACCAGATGGGTGCCACAGTCAGATGGATGCTGGTGTGGAGGAAAGCTGGTCATAGCTCCCCTACATCCTTACACTCTTCAGCAGAGGGACGTTGCATGGGTGGCAGGCTGGCCTCTCTCCACCTCCTCCAGCTCATACTCCTCAGCATCAGAGAGGGGCAGCCCATTGACACTGGGCATGGGCTCACATTCGGTGCTGCGGGTAGTGGCGTGGGTGATGCTGGGAGAGTATTTCTGTGACCACAGCACACGGTGGCTGGGGTGGCACATCACCTCTTTGAACATCTCCCGGAAGCGGGTGGACATCAGGTTGTAGAGGATGGGGTTGGCAGCTGAGCTCAGGTAGAAGAAGACACCAGAGATGATGTGGACGTACTGGAACATATGGAGCATATGGCTGGTCCAGGTGGAGATGAAGCTCCAGACAAGGCGGTCAGTGTGGAAGGGGGCCCAGCAGATCCCAAACACCACCACGAGCACAACTGTGGGGAGCCGAGGAGCCAGTGTTACTGGAAGACTGGAGTTCCTCCCCCAGGGATCTCCAGTCCCTGGCAAGTGCTGCCCCTTTTCAGCTTCGGCCAAAGCAAAGAACACCCAAAAAAAGCAGAGGAGAAAGGAATGGGGAGAAGGGAAGGGCTCCCTCAGTGTCTTTTTTACTTTCTGTGGAGGGGCTGGAGCTCTTCTGGACAGCAGCATCTCCTCTCTATCTCCTGCCAGGGCTGCTCCAGGCACTCCTGTCCCATGGGTCTCTGCTCCCTGTCGCAGGGACATGCAGCATAGTCCTGGGGACATGCAGCACAGCTCAGGGATGCCCCTGTGGGCATTCAGTCTCCAGGAACCCTGCCACCTTCACTGGCAAAGTCCAAGGAGCAAGAGCTATTTGTGCCCTTCCCTTGTGCTCCGGTTTTGGTTTAATAACCCAGCTTTCCCAATGGAGAGGAAAGGGGGTGATGTAGGGTGGTGTCTGGTTCCCCTGTCCTGCCATACCCACGCCACACAGCACTTCCATGCCACAGTGGGGCCAGGTCCTCCTTTGTCCCCTTCCCAGACGTGGTGCTGGGGGAAGTGGAGTCACCACTTGTCTGAGGTACAGCGGAGAAGCAGCCCTGGCCCTGCCGATGGACTGGGTCAGGCAACCTGCCATCGCTGTGCTATCATGGGGCTGGGAGCATGCAGAGGTCAGCATGCCAGGGAGACAGCTATCCACGAGCAGCAGCTCCCACTGCTGGGAAGAGGGCCAGAGGCTGCGGAGATGGTGCTGAGGAGAGGAGCAAGAGTGCAGAGCAGTGGGATGGAGGGATGCTCCAGTCCAGCGGTGGATCAGTGCATCATGGCCCTGGGATATTGCTGCAGGGCTGGGTAGGAATCGTGCCCCTCTGGGAAATACCACCACCACCACCAGCATGCAAGGTCTGGGCTGGGGGACAGGGAGCAGGTTCCCCCATCCCAATCCTTTCTCACTCAGCATTATCCTTAAGGAAGGGAGGTAGCTGGCATGAGCAATCCTCACCACTGGACTGGAGCCAACAGATCTGCCTTTGCCCCAACACCCCACAAGTGAGCCCTGCAGCCTTCCTCTGGGATGACTCAGCCTCAGTGCTCTGGACTGGCTTTGCCTCAGTTTCCCCTCAGCATCCTCCCAACGCAGCTTTGGGAGATACCCCCTGGCTCTTCCCATCCCCAGAATTGGATTCCCCAGTGTCAGACTCACACAGCATCTTCGTGACCTGCCTCCTCTTGACTTTCTTCTGTCCCTGGGAGTTGTGGCATTCATGGCTGCCACCAGCCTTGGCTCCCAAGGCCTCCAGCATCTTTTCTTTCTTGAGCTGCAGGCCAATGAGCAGGTAGAGGATGCTGATGGTCCCCATGGGCAGGAAGAAGAAGACGATGGTGGTAATCTGGATGATGAGGTTGTAGGTCAAGCGCGGCTTCACCAGGGTGCAGATCTCCGAATCAGGCACTCGCCCCCGTCCTGGCACATAGAGAGGCTGCAGCCCATGGAGGCTGGTGTTGGGGATGGAGCAGATGACAGACAAGACCCAGATGGTGATGATGACCCTCTTGGCATGGTTCCTGGTCACCACGTACTTGGCCTTGAGTGGATGCACCACGGCGATGTAGCGCTCCACACTCAGGGCCGTGACATTGAGGATGGAGGCAAAGCAGACGGCCTCGAAGAGCAGTGTCTTGAAATAGCAGCCACTGGCGCCCAGCAGGAAGGGGTAGTTGCTCCACATGTCGTACAGTTCCAGTGGCATCCCCAGCAGCAGCACCAGCAGGTCAGACATGGCCAGGCTGAAGAGGTAGTAGTTGGTAGGTGTCCTCATGAACCGGTGCCGGAGGATGACAATGCAGGTGAGCATGTTGCCCAGAGCCCCCACCACGAAGATCAACAGGTAGATGACACACACTGGGACAAAGAAGCTGGACCGTCGAGGTCCCAGGTACTTGTCCCGCAGCTGTTCCTCTGTCAGGTTGGCATCCTTGGGGTCAAACAAGGTCTCTGGGTGAGTCCTGTTGCAGAGATCAGGGCTGACAGGCTCCATGGGAAAGTCTTGCTGGGACAGGTAAAACTCGGGGCCAGAGCAGTTGATGTAGGGATTCATTGCTGAAGAGAGACAGGGAGGTCTGTGGGACGCTTTCCCAATCCCTCTGCTGCCCCAGCTCCCTCTGACTCTCCCCATTGGTGTCAGGATGCTGCTGATCACCACAGCTCTGCACCCTCACTCCCATCCTGTCCCAACCTCAGCCTTTCCTTTGGAAAACAACCCAAAATCTCCCTGCAACCTGCCTCCAGGGTTCTCAAGCACTCCTTATCCCATTTCTCATGCACAAGTAACACTGGCACCTCCCCAGCCCACCTTGCCCCCTTTCCCCTGTTGCTGGAGGGATGTCAGCAGGGCTGTCCTCTCTCCCTGCTCCTGAAGCAAAGCACGACACAGCCCCAAAGCCAACCCCAAAACCCAATCCCAGCTCCAGCTCTACCAGCTACACAAAGGGGCTGACAGTGCAACCATAAAACTGCAAGAAGGAAAAGCTGATTTTCCAACCCAAGAAGGACTTACGGCTTGTTGGGAAGCTCTAGATGAAGGCTCAGGTCCCACTACCCGTGCGCCGGATGAGGTTGGGCTGAGGAGGGAGCGTGGGAGGGGATGGAGACTTCACTGCCTTAAGAGGCAGGCTAATGAAATCCTGCCGCTGCTCTCCCCTCAGAGCTCAGCTGCCTGCCCTTACCCACCTTCTGCCTCTTGTCCTCAGTCAGCCGACAGGCTGGCAGGGAAGCCACAGGGGTGCTGGGGACTTCCTCTCCCACCACTGGGCAAGCAAAGCCTGATGCTGAGACCCTATCCCTGCGGGGGGCTGACTCGTTGCTTGCAAAGCAGCACTGGCAAGAGGATGCTCTTCAGAAAGAGGGAGGAAATAACATTAATATAATAGACTCCATTGACTCTAAGAGAGTCCCGGGGGACAGTGGTGCAGTCATCTCAAGCCCCACCAGCAGCCTTTGCAACACAGGTATTTGCCATTTGTGTTCCCTCTGTGGTGAGTAATGCATGGATCAGCCCCACTGCCAGGAATCACGGCCCACACAGTGCCCAGTTGTCCAGGTTCAGCCAGGGGAGAGGCAGATGTGCAACCCTGGGTCACCCGAATCATTCCCCTGTGGAGCAGGTGGCTCCAGCCAGCTTCTGTCACATTTCCATGCAAGTAAGTTGCTCCACTCACATTGCTACCCCTCGCTCTGCATTGGGGTCTGCTCCCTCACTGTGCCCACTGTTTGTCAGTCTGTCTGCACTCCTGCCCCGTCCTCTGTGCTGGCACCCCATCCTGCTGATACGCCTTGGTCACAGGACAATACTCCTGCTCTGTAGCAGCATGCAGGCCCTTGCATGCATGCACAAACACATGTGCGCGCACACACATGCACACAAAGCCATGCACACACATACACATGCACACATACATGCATGCACAAACTCACGCGTGCCTGCACCCCACGAAGAGCTGCCGGGCTGCGTGTCCCCGCTCCACCCGCAGCTCCTCTCTGCTCCAACACGTGCTTTACCGGTCCGAGCCCAGCCTGGAGCCGACGGCGCTTCCCCGAGCCCGCACCCCGCTGGCCCCCCCGCTCCGCCCCGCCTGCCGAGCAGACGGGCTGGCTGCTGCGGTGCGGGGGCTCCCCGGCTCCGCCGCGACCGGCAGCTGTAGCCCGCCCCGGCCCCTCAGAGGTGGGGAAGAGCGGCGGGTGGGGGTCAGGGCAAGGGGGTGACACCGGGGAGGCGGCTGCGCATCGCTCAGAGCGGCGGCAGAGGGCATTGCCGCCCCGTGGCATGGGCAGCACCGCGGGCACAGGTACCTGCAGCGGTCCCTTCATCCCCTCCGAGGGTGGCAGGGCTCAGGGGGACACTGTGCTCCCCCAGGGATGACATCCTGAAGGGCTCTGGCGTCCCGAAGACCCTCCTCCATTCGGGCTGTCCCAGCTCTGTCCTGGAAGGTTTTTGGTTGAGCCAGGCAGGATGGAGCTGGAAGAGCCTCCGTTGGGGCTGCATTTGAGCAGGTGGGACAGGGATCTTAGAGAAAGAGCCCTGTGCTCCCCAATCCCACCAGGCTGAGCCCCAGCACAACTCACTGCACCGCTAAGCCCAGCACTGCACTGCCAAAAGCTGCCTGGATTTGGTGGCCTTCAGCTGCCCCTGAGGTCCTGCATACCCAGATCCCTCTCCTGATGCCAGGGCACACAGCAGATAGGAGCAGCACGCTAAGTCACTCCTCTTCCCTTCCACAGCCCGAGGGGGAAACTGAGGCACCAAGTTCCCACTGGTTCCCTCCTTCCCAGGAAACTGGGTTCCTGCCGGAGTATCTCTGACTCACTGCTGTTGCGGAAAGAAGCAAATAGAGCCTGCTTGCAAGCAGAGATGGTTGGCAACACGTCTGGGTGCAAATGCCCCCAGGGCCACGAGGCAGAGCCCGAGCAGGGCACCCACCACAGCCCCTGCTTGGGAGTCACCTATGTCAACAGTACATACTGCTCCAGAGCACTCTTGGGCTGCAGGGCTCCAGCTGCATGCTGGGGGGGGGGATGCAGCATCCCATTTCCCCACTGGCTCATGAAATAGAACCAAAGGAGAGCAACAAGGGAAGGGGACTGGCAGATGGGGACAGTGTGCCTTGAAGCAGCCCAAAGGAGTGATGCACACAGTGGGTACTGATCCCTCAAAGCCCTGGAGGTATTTTTCCTACCCATTTTGATGAGACACAGAGATCCTGAAAGCCTTGAGAGTACCTGGCGTGGCTTCTGCGCACCCTACTTGAAACCAACAAGCTGGAAATAGAATCCGAAACTGGGAGGGAGAAGAGGTGCTGCGTGCTGCTATGGGAGTGACAAAGGTAATAAAACCTCATCTGTTCTGGGGACAGACACAAGTTAAAACACAGGAACAGGACACAGGGACAGCAGCTGGGTAATGCTGGCAGGGGCTCAGAAGGGCTGGCTCAGCAGATGCTGGGGTGGGCAACAGTGCCAGGGAGCCAGCGCATTGCAGGCCACAGCTCCCAGGTTGCAGAGCCAGAAACAGTAGCTGATGGGCAGGGATTTCTGCCCCTGCCTCCAGATTATGCACAGGTTGCTTTTTCCCCAGGGGATGCCCAAAGCAGGGGCATCCATGCTAGTGCAGAGGCAGTACTGTAGTGCTAGAGGTTGTACGGTACTGCTGTACTGCTGTACTGCTGAGGCACCACGAGCCTGAGCAAAAGCTCACTTGAGGGACTGCATCAGGGGATTAAGCATTCCTGGAAATCTCTCAATTGCCATCCTTTCTCTTCCATCTCTCATCTGCCTCCCCTTGCTTTCTGGCCACCCTGGTCTGCAAAGAGCAAGGACCAAACAGAGCTTGGTTCTCTCAGAGGTGAACCATGGGTCCATCCATCCTCCCAGGTTGCCAAATCCTGGCTGTCAGGTGGCCAGAGATGTCGCTGTCCTGCTTGCCCAAGGTCCAGCTTTCCCAGCCTCCGCTTTGCTGGGACACTAGAACCACTGGACTGGGGGTCCTTCTCCCTTTGCCTCCCCTTCACCATTAACATCAGCCTGCTAGAGTACCCCACATAACTTGGGCCTCAATCACTGTTCCCATACTACCTGCTGTCATAACTCTTTGGGAAGAATCGATAGCTCTCAGAGACTGCACATTACATTTTCCCCTCAGCATCTGTTTCTTGCTACAGCCCCTTTCCCCAAGGCTCTGCAGGCCTGATAGTGCTTCAGTGCTATCTGGTTTTCAATTTTCTAATAAACCAAGTAACCATGAGGTGGCAACCCCTCTTCTACTACTGCTCCTCCACTGTTTAAAGAGGGTGAACTGCACATGAGAGCATGATCCTTTAGCCTATTCCCCTTACCAGGTACTTTATTACATTAACCCTGCCCAGGGTGGCAGCAGGGTTCTCTGGGCTGGAAACTTTAGTAGTAGGTAGGCAAGCTAGGGGCACACACAAGGTTCCCTGCACAACTCCAGCCTGAAGGATGTCTCCAATCTTCCACTCCCTGCTGTGCAGCCATCCCTTCCCAGCAAGCCAGCCAGTGCCGAGGTCCCTGCCATGTGGGTCCCTCTACATGTGGGTTAAGGCTGGAACACAGCAGCTGAGCGAGGCTGGCTCTGCAGCATTGCCAGCAGAATTAAGAAGCCAAAAGAAAAAAAACAAAACAGGCTTTGAAGCTTGAGAGCTGCAGCCCTGATAGCCAACTGCATCCACTCCCAGCTCTTTTCAAAGGCACATCACTCACGGTAATTGCAGGGCAGACCAGCACAGCCTTTTACAGAGCTGTTTGTGCCCCAGCCCCTCATTCCTTCCCCTGCTTTGCCGTTTTAATTAACACCCTCTGGTCCTGAGCACAAAAAACCACCAAGCCACAGAGTGATACTACATCTGAGAGGGGAAACTGAGGCACAGTCACTTGTTCTCTCCATACCATCTTACAGCAAAGAGCCCCCAGGGTGCATCCCTCTCTGTCACTGAAGCAAACACGAGCAGCCCCTTCACAGGGTATTGCAGATCTTCCCAGCTAGGTTCAGCTGGGAATTAGCTTCTGTCTCTGTTGAGAGCTGCAAATTTAAAGGTGTCCCTCTTTGGTCGCCTAGGGGTGACATTTCCAGAGACGCATCCTGGATTAGGAGGATGCTCATTTCAGTCCCCAAGGCAAGGAAGGGCCACTCGGACCTGGATCCGGGTTATTTTGGAGTAACGTAGCCAGAGGTGAATGCAGGCCAGCGGGGTGGTATTTCCAAAGCAGTGCTGTTGTCATTTAAGCAGCTGAGCCTACCCACACATCCTTGTCTGGTGAGGGACACCCTCCTCCAGTAATTTCTTTTGGCCATTGCTACCCTGTGCTTTTCCAGTCACTGACTCCCAAGAGGCCTTTTTGCACTGCATAAAAGCTGTACTCATTCCCAAAATCTCATGTCAGCATTGTTATCCCCTCTCGCACAGCCCAAGCAGGTGACATCTTAACCTCTCCCAGTAGTGTCAGCTCTTTCTAGATCTCCAGGTCCCTTTTTCTAAGCTGGTCATAACTTGCCAGCACACTTTCCAGGGTGTGGGTACCCAGCAAAGGAGCCAGCAAAAGCCCTTGCTCCCATAGGACATCTAATTGTATCCCTATGTGATACAGGGCTGGTACCCTGGGCACCCTGCTCACAGCCCAGGGTTTTTCCCTGCAGCAACTGCTGCACCTAAAGCCCCACAGTTCATCTGAGAAATAGGCGGGAAGGGGCATTTTTCCTCCACCACAAACTGGGCTGAAAGGAGAAAAAAGGAAGGGTGGGGTTGGAAGAACAAAACCGAAACTCACACACCACATTTCAATGTTCACTGGGATAAAAGCAATCAGTTTTCTAGGGAACAGCAAAATTGGCCTCTGCTCCACAGCCTGTCCGCCCCAGGTCTGCTGGGGTCCAGGGAAGGCAGGCACTCTCTAAGCAGGTATTCAGGCACCATGGCAACCATAATTTTGCTAATCAGGGCTAGCACAGACTTGAAACACTTTTTCACCTGGCAGGAGCACTGGGATTTTGCAGGTTCCCATCAGGCCGTGTTGCCCAGGGGTGCTTCTTTGGCTATGCCCCCCACAGTGATGGAGGAGGATGAGCGCTGGCTGCAGTCAGGGCATCCCAATGAGAAGCCACACAGCCTCAGTACTGCATCCCCCATCCAGCACAAGGCTGAACAACATGTGCTTCTACCAAGGCCAGGATGAATCACTCAAGAGCAAAAAAGCATAAGATGCAGAAGATGCTGCTGATGCTGCAGATGTGTCTGTCACCCAGGGCTTTGTTAGTAACATTCAATTTTCCTGCCTCCCCTTCACCACCTCTTTCAGCTCCTGTCTGACAATGCTCTGTAGCTCCGTGTAGTGTCAGCAGAGCAGATACTGTCACCAGTGATGGAGATGGCATTTTGTACCTGGACAGGAGAGATGCAGCTGCAAGAAGGGGACGTGTTTGTGTCTTGCAGACCCCAGCCCCATACTCAGGACACAGCTACCATGACACCTTTCTTTGCCTGTAAAATTCAGGCTTGGAGAGAATGAGAAGCAGCCCACAGCAGGTCCCAGGGCCGTAGCAGAGCGCTCTGTGGGCCTAAGGGGCAGCGTACAAGCCATGATGGAACTACCTTGTTCTGGCTGAAATCTGCTTCATGGCAAAGCCTGACCCTCTTGATGGGCAGCAGGGAGTTAGCACCTGGTCAAACCAGCTCTGCCTTTGCTCAGCAACCCAGCCAAGCCAGGGGACACCCAAAGGAGCATTTCACCAGCTGAAAATATTCCAGCTACCCATGATAATCTTGGGATCACCTCAGCCACAGCAAGAAACTTAACATGAGCCAGCAATGTGCAGTCTCAGCCCAGAAAGCCAACCGTATCCTGGGCTGCATCAAAAGGAGCATGACCAGCAGGTGGAAGGAGGTGATCCTGTCCCTCTGCTCTGCTCTTGTGAGACCTCACTTGGAGTATTGTGTGCAGCTCTGGTGTCCTCAACATAAAAAGGACATGGAACTGTTGGAACAAGTCCAGAGAAGGGCTACAAGGATGAGCAGGGGACTTGAGCACCTCCCGTATGAAGACGGGCTGAGAAAGTTGGGGCTGTTCAGCCTGGAAAGAAGGCTGGGTGGAGACCTCATAGCAGCCTTCCAGTATCTGAAGGGGGCCTATAGGGATGCTGGAGAGGGACTCTTCATTAGGGACCATAGTGATAGGACAAGGGGCAACGGGTTAAAACTTAAACAGGGGAAGTTTAGATTGGATATAAGGAAGAAGTTCTTTACTGTAAGGGTGGTGAGGCACTGGAATGGGTTGCCCAAGGAAGCTGTGAATGCTCCATCCCTGGCAGTGTTCAAGGCCAGGTTGGACAGAACCTTGGGTGATACAGTTTAGTGGGAGGTGTCCAGGCCCGTGGCAGGGCAGTTGGAATTAGATGGTCTTAAGGTCCTTTCCAACCCTAACTCTTCTATGAGTCTATGATTCTAAGGCCTTCTCTAAAAGAATGAAGTATGAACACAGGCCATCTTCCCAAGCATCAAGAAGTCACTTTATGTACTCTATATCTTCCTTTCCAAGCCTCCTCCTTTGTGAGTTATCAAGAAAAATATGGCATAGCACAGGGACAGCCTCTCTCCCCTACCCTTGGTTCAGAGCCACTTTGCATTCACAGATTGATTTAAGGTGCTCCCTAGGACTCTGAGGATTGATTGCCAGAATTCTTATTACCTTTCCCATCCAGCCCATGGTAGCTATTCATTCCCTGCCTACACGCATCTCTCAGAACCCAATTCGTAAGCTTCTAAATGGGACTGGAAAGAGGCTTTCAGCTGGAAGGAAAAACTGGTGCTCAAGTTCTACAAAACCTTGTCTGCAAAGAACACCAGGCAAGGAAATAAGATCTCTGTGGTGGGATCCCTTTTGTCATACAGTGACTCACTCTCTGAGCCAAGATCAGATTTTCCAGCCATAAAAACCCCCAATCAGCTACAACATCCCAGTGAAACACAAACATGGTAGCAAACTGAGATTTAGGCTAGGAAGAGGGAAACTCATAACAGGGTCTGCCCTTAAGTCATTTGCAAATGAGCGTCTCCCAGGTCCAGCATAGAGCAGGGACAGGGCCATAGGGGTGGCAGGTACAGGGGCTGCTGCAAGCACCTGATTCTTCATGCCATCACCACCAGAACCAACTTAACTGTCACAGTAACAGCACCATAATTTTCCTTATTGCTTCATGCTTTTGCAGCATGGTGGTTGGTGACTGAGGAGGGTGGAAGTATCATACACTGGTTGCTGGAACCTTTACTTTTTCACTAAGAGAAAAAAGGGCTGGGATTAAGATGAGTGGCTTCTTCAGGGACAAGAGCAGGGAGCCCTCCCCACATCTGCAGCATCTTCTCTCAGGGCGCAGGAAAAGCTGCATGGGGCAAGTGAGAGAGGGGAAAAGGCTTTGGAGAGGATCACACTGAGCAGGGCCACTCAATCACCTGAGATGTCCACAGCCACCTCAGACACAGCATGTCAACCAACCAAGTATGGATCCTAGTGCTGACGGTGAAGTGGGGGGTTCTCCTGGCAGAGGTGGGCTCAGAGCGCCTAGTGAGGCCCCAGCACCTCCTTACCCAGCTGGTAGCCAAGGGTGCTGCCAATCCTCCATACAGACTCACGTGACCCCCATGGCACATTCAAAGCCCTTTTCACACAGCCACAGAGCTCAGCTGCCAGGCATGGGACAAGATGCTTTCCCTGCATCTTCTCTATGCAAGAAGTACCGTGCTCTGCTGTAGGTCCTTGGACAGATTTTTACACTAAGCCTCGCTTTTCAGCCACTGATAAACTTCAGAGTTGAACTTTTTCAGGTTTGTTCTTCATCCAAAAGATAAATTAAATTAAAACAAAACAAAACAGTGGGACCATGCACACACTTCCATTTTTTTTCCATCAGAAAGTGTGTGCTTCAGCTAGGTAGAATGAAAGCTCAGAGCACACCATGAACTCTCAGGGATGCCAGTGCAGCAACTTTAGCGTGAATGAAAGTGGCCTGAGCCCCAGGAGGTAAAAAAAAACAACAAACCAAATGTGAGCAAACAGCCTGAAATACTCGTGCCTGCTGAGCAGAAGAGATCTAGTGAATTGGTGGAGCTGGCAGGGTGCATCTCTGAGCACAGGCACAATTTTGCAAGACAGCTGCCAGCAGTGCTGCTGTGCTACAGAGCAGGTGATGCTCGGGCTTCACCAAGGAGAGAGGCAGACCCAGCCCCTTGAGAAACTTGTAGTGTTTTGCTACAGCAAATTGGACCTGGATAAGAGGAGAGTTCTGGGGTGAGCTCCGAGCAACTTGTATAGCTAGGCTGCCTGCCTGCCCTTTGTTTGAGGGAGAAGGGATCATTGCAGAGGCTGGGAAGACCAAAGCATCCAGGCAATCTGATTTCTGCTCTCAGGTGGATGAAATTTATCACACCAGCATATGCAAGAAGTAGAAATGCCATGGCCTGGGCTTTGCAGAGGGCTCACCTACACTTCTCAGATCTGTTGGTATCACCTTGCTTCCTCCAGCAGTGAGCAGTGGTCACCAAGGTGGACAGGCAGGAGTTGCCTCTGTCAACAGCCCACAAAGGGGGGCTTACTACAGTTAAGACAGCTTACTACATTTCAGACCAGCTAATCAACCCTCCAAGATGAAATTGCCTTTGGCTAATGCTTCTTTCCATGGCTTGCCCACCCATGTGCTGTAACACGTACAGTCATGAAGCCAGAGGTGAGGACACAAGCACTAACAGGTTAAGTAGACACGTGCAGGGTGGCACATCCAGATGACACCCACCCTGGGAGACCACAACAAGGCACCAAAGTCACTCTGCTATTACTGGAGACCTTGGGGACACCCAGGGGATGTGTCCTGGGTTCAGCAGTAGCAGTCATTTTTCTCCTTCTTGGTAGCTGTGCTGTGTTTTGACTTTCGGCCTGGGATCAGAGCTGATAACAAGGATGTTTTGGTTTGGCCAAGGACTTTGTGAGCCTTATGCTCTGCCAGGGAGGAGGGGAAGCCAGGAGGAAGCAGAGACAGGACACCAGACCCAAATTGACCAAAGACATATTCCATACCACAGCACGTCATGCCCAGGATGTAACTGGGAGTTACCCGGAAGGGCTAGGAGACTGCAGGGTTGGAGGAGGTATCAGTCGGTGCTTGGTCAGGCTGGGGGGGCGAGTTATCGGTCAGCTGGTGGTGAGATGATTTATTCTCTTCCCTTGTTGTTTCCTTTATCATTATTATCATTGGTGGTAGCAGTAGTGATTTGTGTTATACCTTAGTTACTAAACTGTTCTTATCTCAACCTGTGGGAGTTGCATTCTTTTCGATTCTCCTCTCCGTCCCTCCAGGAGTAGGGGGAGGGAAAGAAGGCGGGGGAGCGAGTGAATGAGCTGTCTGGCTGGGTTTAAACCACGACAGGATGGAAAAAGATTAGGGATGCTAATTCCCTCTAAGTGGATAGAGATGAGAGACTCTCAGCCTGATTTTCACACTCAGAAAGAAACCAAAATGCATAATTAAACATCTCACCTGCAATACTGAGAATAATCCCAAACTTATATCTCACAGTCACAGCAGATCTAGCCCATCCAGTTCCCCTCTACAGCAGGACAGTGAATAAAAGCCATCAGGCTGGCACAGTCTTATCACAGTAAAACTCCCAGTGCTGTCCGATACAACATGCTCCCAAACAAGGCAACAGGCTTTGGGATGATTGACTGCACCTCCACTTCTGCCCAAACCCCAGCGCAGCCCCACTACCACCCCCTTGCCAAGTCTGGAGGAGTCCCTACCCACCCTGCTAGACATTCCAACAACCTCTCCCCAGACCAGCCACTCAGCGGCTGGGCCAGTCTGGGCCAGGCTAAGTTAACCCTCTATTCACCAGCCATTAACCTAACACCACCCTCACCAGCAGCTCTAGAGGAGAGGGTTGAGGACAGCTGTGCATCCACACATTTCAGCTGCCCTGTCCCACTTCAACCCACCAGTCCATATTCCCATGCCTGTTTTCCTGTGTGTCCCCACCTGCCACTGTGATTCTAAGAAAATTCCTGCATTCTCCTCTTTTCCCAGACATGCAGGCATTATTTCCCTATTTTCCCATCCCACCTGGCCCACCACAAGACTTGGGGCATACACACCGTGCTTCCAGCACCTCTGGGGCTGCCGGGATGTGTCTGGAGCATAAACTCAGTCCATGAAAGAGTATCCCTCCTGCTGGCCCTGCAGCTCTTGAATGGGGCTTCCCAGCCAAGCTTGGTGTCCTCCCAGTAGTGTCTTGGCCTCTGGTTGCTTCCAATGCCTCAAAGTCAAGAGCTGGGCATTTCCAGCTGTTCCACTAGGAAGACAGGATTAAATGCCAAATCTGGCTGGGATTTCCTCTCCCCAGCCACACTAGGCTATTCTGGCAGCAATACTGGTTGGCAGCCTGGCACTACCTGCCTGGATTTGGCCTGCAGCCCATTTATGCATTATTTGCCCTGGCCCACAGCCTCTCCTTCTTGCCAACACTATGGCAGGCCCCTGCTCTCAGCTCCATCCACAGATGTGCCCAGAATCTCCCTCATGCAGGTGAGGGGCTGGAACTCCCAGACCTCCTGGCTGCTGCAGAAAGCACCAGTTTTCAGTGGAAAACCGGAATCTGGAGAGTACTTTGGTGAATTAGACACATGGCCATAACATGGTACCTGATTTGTCCAGTACTGGTGTGAATTCCATCCCACATGGCTGCCACTAATGATGGGCTTTATGTAAACGAGCAAACGCTGGGCAAATGGCAGAGATTTTCCCCTGGCACCATGCAGCATTGCCTGCAATATTTCTTCTCCAGTTCTCCCTCTGCACACTTCCCATCCCCATCTGGCAGGTTATTTCCATCCCGCTCCTTTTTCCCACCAATAATGTGTCTGACGCTACTCAAACCCGGGAAATGGTGAGGTGTGAATGGGAAAGAGCTTCTGGTGTGATGCCATGAGTTGCTGTTCCAAGAGCACCAGGAGCTTCGTTTCAAACCCTCCCTTTCCGGTACTTTACATCTGCGTTAATTTAGATTAATTACATCCACCTTAAAGTGATATGAGCAGAGTTTTTCATCCCTGCTCTGGGTTTGGACTGCCCCAAGGAGTTTGGACTCTGTTTGGACTCTGGTTTGGGACTGCCCCAAGGTGTGGGGAACATCCTCTTTGCTGCTGCAGTTGCTGTTCCAAGACACAACCACCCTCAAATTAATTGCACAGGCAGCTGGGCTGGAGAAAAGCACTGGCAGCGGGGTACAGCCCCCCAACCCAGGCTGTGAGGCTGTGAGCGCCTCAGCCGGCCCACAGAGGGACTGACACACGGGTTTTCCCCCCGGGCTGTGTGAGAGCTGGAAGGGTGTTTCCTGGCAGGTTGGCTTTGCAAGCCACATGGAGGGGTGACAGGCCCGGTGTGATCCAAGGGCTGTGGCGTGCCCCGGAGACCCGACGCCGCAATGATGGGCGGCAGAGACCACCATTCGTGGCCGTTTGGCTCCCTCTGGTGGGAACACGTGGGAGCTCTGCGTGTCCCACAGCCACGGGCTATCACCAGCCACCAGCTGGCCACCACGGTGTGAGAGGCTCCCGGGCAGGGCAGGCACTTGCCTGCACCCTCGTTCCACTGTGGGCTGGGCTGGGCTGGGGGAGTCGGGCTGTGACCGCTAGCTGCAGTCCCCTGGGACCGGGGTAGCGATGCCCACAGGTAGGCAGGGGTGCAGCCGGCAGTGGGGCACCCTGGAGACATGCTGGCACCCTGCACCCCTAGGCAAAGGGGGGGTCTGGAGCAGGTTTGGTCTTGTCCATGGAGAGGTGTGGGGGGGGGGGTGCTGGAAAACAGGGAAGAAGGAGCACGAAATGGGGGGATAAGGGGTGTAAAAAGGGGGAGAGGGGATAGTTTGCATGCAGGGAAGAGCCCCTTTCAGGGCTGAGGCGGCAGAGCAGTTCCTCCCAGCCCCATCATATCCTTCCATGTATGGCCGCTTGTGCCATTTACTTCCCCCTTTCCCTTGCCCAGGGGACTTGGGGGGAGGGGGGTTGGGTGTGAATGTCCTCACCAGGTCAGTAGGAGCTTGGCTCCTTAACACAGTCACAATTTGGGGGTGGCCAGAGCAGGTGGGGTACAACAGTGGGGGTAATGGGGTGGGGAGGGAGGGAGCGCTACTGGTAACCGAGTGTGAAAAAGAAAGTTTTGGTGGACATGGGGTGTTGGGACGGGGACAGAAATTATCCCTATGCTCAGGACAGCCTGGGAAACCAGCGCGGCCAAACCGGGTCCCTGCAGCCGGGGAAGGCTGTGAAGCGCAGGGACGGGGACAAGGGATTTGTGGAAGCGTCGTGTGTCCACACGATGGCACCAGACCCGGAGAGGTGTCCCCAGCCAGGGTGGCATGGCAGGACCCTCATCCTCACTCAGGGCTGTGTGACCCTGTGCCTAGAAGAGACGAAGGCTATTTTGGCAGTGCTCCACTCGTGGAGGGGGTTTAGGGTAAGGGCTGTGCGACAGCTCCCTGACAGAAGCTCCTCTCAGCATCCCTCCAGCTTTGTATGCTCCTGCTTTTGCTCTGGGTGCAAAACAAGACAGAGGTGTCTAAAACCTGGTGCTTGTTTCTCTGCTTCATCCCCTCCTCTCAACTTCTGCCACCTCTCTGTACCAGCCCCACCTGGCTCAGGTGTGCACAGAGCCACCCTGCCTGGCACAAACCTCCCTGCCACAGGGCAGAACCTCCCAACTCCCCACCAAACAAACCCCAGCCCACTCCCCCAGAAAGCAGGGAGGAAGTGGCAGGTGAGGTGAATGCAAGGGAGCAGCGGGCAGAGGGATGGATCCTGCCTAGTTTTCGAACCGCTGGCAGGACACGTTGGAGTATCTCAGTGCGGACCAGGATTTGTTGCTCAGGGTCTGGCAGGTGAGAGCTTTGTTCATCCTGTCCCGTCCTAATAGCCTGTATGAAAAGCGGCCAGGCTGGACGCTACCACAGAGGGCTTGAGATCGTAATGACTGTGATGATGACATCCCTGTAAATCACCTGGGTTAAACCACATGCTGATTCCAGCTGATCCTGCACAGGCTCAGCACCAGCATTATTTGACCCCAAATCTCTCACCAGTCAACCAGGCTCTCATTCATCTCCATGACAGCCCTGTGCTGGTGGCTGCAGACCAAGATCCCCTCTCCTCCATCTGCTGAACTCTTTCCAAGGGATATCATAGCATCATAGAATGGTTTGGGTTGGAAAGGACCTTAAGGATCATCCAGTTCCACCTCCCCTGCCACAGACAGGGACATCTTCCACTAGATCAGGTTGTTCAAAGCCCCATCCAACCTGGCCTTGAACACTGCCAGGGATGAGGCAGCCACAGCTTCTCTGGTTAACCTATTCCAGTGTCTCACCAACATCATAATGAACTTCTTCCTAATATCTAATCCAGATCTACTGTCTTTCAGTTTAAAGCCATTCCCACTTTTTCTGTAGTGACAGGCCCTTGTAAAAAATCCCTCTCCAGATTTCTTGTTGGCCCCTTTAGGTACTGGAAGTTGCTCTAAGGTCTCCCAGTGCCTTCTCTTCTCCAGCCTGTCTTCATAGTAAACCTGTTCCAGCCCTCAGATCATCTTCCTGATCTCTTCTGGGCTTGCTCCAACAGCTCCACATCCTTCTTGTGCACCTCAGAGTTGAATGTTGTACTTCAGGTGGGGTCTTATGAGAGCAGAGTAGAAAAGGAGAATCACCTCCCTCAACCTACTAGTCACACTCCTTTTGATGCAGCCCAGCACATGCCTGGCTTTCCAGGCTGCGACCGCATACTGTTGACTCATGTTGAGCTTCTTGTCAACCAACACCCCAGACCTTTCTAGTCAGGGCTGGTCTCAATCCAGTCTCTGCCCAGCCTGTATTTCTGCTTGGGATTGCCCCAATCCTGATGTAGGACCTTGCACTTGGCCTTGTTGAGCTTCATGAGATGCACATGGGACCATCTCTCCGGCCTGTCACATCTCTCACTGGCATCCCTTCCCTCCAGTTTGTTTACCACACCACACTGAGGTGCTTGATCCCACTGTCTATTTTGCCAGCAAAGATGTTGAACAGCACCAATCCCCATACTGACTCCTGAGGAATGCATTTCTTCCCTGGTCTCCACTTGGACATTGAGCTGTTGACCACAGCCCCCAGCCCGCCATCTGTTGAACTCTTCCCAAAGGGTATGGGGCTCTTCCTCTCCCCCCATTGCAGCCAGATTTTCCCTTGTGACCCTCCCCATAAGGCAATGTGTATTAGTAGAGGATTAGGCCTCCAGAGAGGACTTTGGTGAGTCCCGAGTGGGTTTAGGGTCCCTCTAATGGAGCTCCCTCTTGTCCCATGTGCTTTATCAGGGCAGGGCTTTCTGCTGCTTGCAGCTTTGCCTTCTGTGATATTTGTGTAGGCTTGGTAGGCAGTTTTCCTTTTTGGTCTCCACAGCAGTCCAGGGACTCCAGCGTGTTCCAATAGTGCTTCACATGCCATTGGCAGGACAAGCATGTACCACAGAAAAGCCTGTGAGCCTCCTCTGCCCCCAGCTCCATCCCCAGCAGCAGCTCCAGCCTCATCTCTGTGATTTTAGCAGATGAGCCCTTCCCTGCTCTCTCCCTAGCTGCCCTCCACACTGGGGAGTCACTCAAGCTCCCCATCCCTGTTCCCATCCCATCCACACCTCCTTCCTCCCCCAGCAGCCCCACAGCATGCCCAGCCCTACTAAACTCAGCAGCTGTTTAACCAGCAGCGAGCCAAGATCTCGTCACAGCAAAGAGCGTCTCGGAGCAGCCTCACGCTCCTCCGTCTGCCCACCTCCATCTGCCAGCTCCTGTCCTACATCTCGATTGGCAGCGCCCTGAGAGCGGGGGCTGCCCTTGTCCCGTCACTCTGCCTCACCTGCACAGAACAGAGATTTGGCTCAAAGGTCTCCACGGGGCTTTGGAAATAACACAGAAGCTGGGGGTAAGACACTGCATGATACCCGGCTTGGCCAGACCCAGGGTTCCACCAAGAGATGCTCAGCTCTTAGCCCCGGGCAACCCCTTTCCCACTCGGCATCCTTAAGAGGGCTCAGGCTGCATATCCCAGCTTTCTCTGTCTTCCTCTATCCAGCCAAGCTGGCTGCTGCCCACTCTCTGTGGTTCTAAGTAGCTTTAGCTAAATCCCCAGCTGGAGGAAGCTACTAATCTCCATGGCTTTGTGGACAGCGGGATCTCCGGCAGCGCCAGATCGGGCAGCAGGGTCAGGGGTGGCACAATGGAGGGGCAGGACACGTTCTCAGGGAAAAGGAGTAGTGAGGGGGCATGCCCACCCAGCCGAGCAAAGCCACCCGGCTGCGGCGCTGTCTGGTCCAGCCGGGGTCCTAGAGCCGGTGGCAGAAGGGAAGCAGGAATTTGTGCCTCAGAAGGAGCAGCTCAATTCCTTTCCACGAAGCAGATGTCAGGGTTTAGGAATAAATTACCTCCAGCAGGAATACAAGCTGGGAGAAATGTAAGACCCAAGGCTTTACACGTCCAATCCACGGGGACTGGGACTAGAGCAGAAACTGGCATTCAGCTTCAGCACCCAACCCTGGCCCTGCTCCCCATGGAGCACAGCCCCCCCACAGAGGAAGTGCGTTTCCCGTGGAAGGTTATTCCAGGCACGGGTAGCTTTTCCGCCAGGATTTCTAAAAATAGTAACTCAGGCCGAGCCAAAAAAAAAAGCTTTATTTTCCTTTATTTCACTGTTTTAAAGCGAAGCTGTTCCCGCGGGAGGACACCGCCTACCCCCAGCCCCCGCTCGGGGCGGAGGCAGCGCTCCGCTCTCTGCCGGAGGACGGGAAGAGGGGCAGAGGGTCTTCCCGGATCCGGTACCGGGGCCGCCCTCCGTGTGGCCCCGCATTCCCCCCAGCACCCCCCCAACCGACCGGTCTCCATGGCGACAGTGACCTCACGCGAGGACGGGCTAGCGGACCGGTCGCGTAGCAACCGTCCTAGTGACATCAGAAGCCCTGTCGGGTTCCCACGGCAACCCGCGGGGCAGGGCGGGAGGCGGGACACCCCCCCCCCCGCATCCCCCTGAGACCCGCGGCGAAAGGGTTAACGCGCATAAATCTGCATAACTTAGTGACGTTAGCCGCGGGCCAACTGCATGGGGGAGGGTCCGATGAGGAATGAGCCCGGCTGGCCCCCACGGCGGTTTAGGGGGTAAAACGGGGCAGTTCATCACCCACGACCCCTCAAAGCATCGCTCAAGCACACCCCAGCTCTGCCCGGACGGGGGGCACTAACCCCGGCACGGCCCCCCCCGCCCTGCTGGGGGGGTTGATGCACTGTGGGGGACACCGTGGCAGCGGCTCCTGAACGAGAAGCACAAAATGTTTTAGTCCTCGGGGTGCAGCCGGATGGGAGCGTGTCCTGGATGAAGCATCTGGCATGAGCTGCTTCATCCCCCCCCCCAAGCAAACTGTACTCACCCTTCATCCCCCGTAAGGTGCATCCTTCCTCCACCTCATGTGGGCACCCCTCACCCTGGCAAACACGCTTCCTCCTCCGTGGCTCTGAGCCCTGGATGTCCCTCCAGCCTCAAGTGCAGCCAAGGTAAAGAGCAGGCTTTCTGTACCGTGGATATACCTGTCACCACCTTGGGCTACCAGTTCACAAACCGGGATGATAAGGCTACACTCACAGAAGTGCCCCGTGTCACCGGAGGCCTTTGCAGAAGTTAATTCCCAGTGTCAGTGATATCCCCGAGTGGGATTAGCCACTAGATAGCACTCTTGCTTTACACACAGGCGAGGGAGCTGGCAGGTACTTGGCAGCAGGGAGAGGAGATGCTGAAGGCAGCCTGTTCACCCAAGCACTACCCACCACCAAGGACGTAATCCCAAACGGGTGCACTGCAGTTGCTGGGAAAGAGCCAGCTCCTTCGGCCCCACCGCCAGCCAAAAATAGCCATGGCAGGGTGACTTTCAGCAAGGATGCGATCTGTATGGCTCTACGGGTAGGGTGCTGCTTGCTGAAACACAGCTGTCTCTGGGACAGTGACTGCTCATCCCTTAGAATGACAGCAGCAAGGAATCAGGGGATGCTTTTTGTGGGAGAAGAGAGCTGGATCTCCGTTTTGCTGCTTGCTTGGGCACAGTCCTGTCAGTGGGATAACCACACCTTCTGGGACAGCCAACTCCACAGGAAAGCACCTACGTGCCAGTCACTCACCATCACTGGGACAGGCTGGATTCATCCCCATGACCCAACACATGCTGCAAATTCCCTTTGCGCATTTATTTCCCTCTCAGTCACTGTGACTCATGCTCTCTGCCTGCCTGTTTACAGGCTGTATTCCCAATGTCCCTGTGGAAGCAATGACCAGTTAGGAGAAACTGGGCTGCTTGCCCAGGTCCTTGAGGAAAAGGCCCCAGAGGCCTGGGAGCTGGAAGGAAGGGGCAAGGAAGGGACGCCTGCACACTGGGGCCCTTCTGAAGGAATAGAGGCCACTGCGTATCTGAGTGGCTACCCCCAGGAGCGCCGGGCAATTCCAGGGCTGGCACGTCACCCTGCTGGGCATCACTGGCAGCCAGATGCCTGTATGGCAGAGGTGGGTACCACCCACACAGCTCCAGCTCCAAAAGGTCAAGCATCACCAGCCTGGAAACGGTGCCCACTCTGCCTCCCTTCTTCTCCCATCAGTGGATGTCCAACATGCCAACCCTGCTTGGGCCAGGGATGGGGGGAAGGACCTCAAGAAGGTTGCAAACGGATAGAAGGCTTATGGCAGGGGAAGAGCAGGAGGGTGGAAGGAGCCCCATGGAACTGGCAGGTTGCCCGTGAAACAGCCCCAGAGGGAGGTTCCCAGCGGGTGCATCCCCTCCCTGCATCCCAGTCCTGCCTCCCTGGTCGCTGGGAGGGGTGGTGGGGGGAGGCTGCGCTTTGTGGTTTCACGGTGCATCTATGCCCTTTGAATCCCCATGTGAATGTGGAGGTGGTAAAATGTCACCAGCTGGGCCCTGGGGAAGGGGGCCAGGCACATAAAACCCCAACAAAGGGTGGCCATTGTCTGGGGAGAGGTGGCAGGGGGACAGCAGGGGAGCCCACTCCATGCCCCTAGCCCTCCCCAGCCCCTGCTGCCCCACAGCTCAGGTAACCCGATGAAAAGGCAGTTTTATCCCCGCCTAAACTCCAGTGGGAGCTGATGAGGATCCCCAGCATCTCAGGGCAGAGCACAAACCTGCCATCCCAGGAAACAGAAACAGAGGGGAGCTCGGTGTGCCCCAGCCCCTTGACCTTACTCTGGACTGCCAGAGCTGCTCTCCCCCATCCAGCCTCCCATTCCCTCATCCTGGAAATCTTTGCCTGCGTGGGCAGGCAGGACAATCCTGCTTGGGCTTAAAGAACAGCCCGGCCTCCCATCCAGCTCCTCCATTTCAGTGCCTTTTATGGCCATTGGCTTGGGCAGGACTGCAGACAGGGTGGCTTTCCATCCCACTGGGTCCTGCCAGGCAGGGGGAAGGGACACTGGTGGGGTCACCCGGGGATGCCCCACGGCAGCTTACTCTCTACATGCCATGAAACAGCAGCATTTTGGGGACACCACATCTGGTACACTGCGAAGTTTACTCTGTGCCTCCTGCTGTGCCCTGAGATAAATGGATTGAGGAATACTCCCAAATATTTGACAAGGGTGTTGTGAACTCCACAAGGTCTGAGTGGAGGGATTGTGGCACAAAAAGACTCTCCATCCCACCATGGAGCATGGCTGAACGCCCCAGCCTGGCTCTGGGGAGAGGTGCTGGGGAACTGATGGGCACCAGGGATGGGATGGGTGGAGGAAGGTGAGACCCAGCCCAAGCCCTCACCTCCATCCCCAGGCTGACAAGTTCCTGTGCTCCACCCCAGAGCTGGCTGCAGGCAGGCAGAGATGAAGCAGTCCCCAGACCCAGGATGAAAGGTGTTGCTGTAACCACCACCTGCCATTTCCTCCCACATGGCAGGAGCTACGGAACAGGTTCTTCAGCAACCCCCTGGCACGATGACAGGATGGGGAGAGGCTGGGAAAGGTGCCAGTCGAGACTTGGCACTGCCGGTCAGAGCCGCCCCACATGTGGCTGGGAGAGGAGCACCACAGACCCTGGCTCTGCCAGTAGGAAACCAAGCTGGATGGGTGCTGTGTGGGGCCGCTAACTACAGCCAAAATCCCCTGGGAAGCAAGTATAGGGGAAAACAAAGGTTTAGTGCATTCACAGGATTGGGACCCAAATCTACCCACCAGCTCCAGGCAAGGTGTAGGGACAGAGATGTTCACAGCACTTGAGCAAGGTGACCAAGGATACAGCACATCGCACTGGGGCTGGCAGTGAGACACATCCCCTCCCAGCTGCAAACCAGGGTCCAAAATGGGGTCCCCATTCCTGTTCCTGGGCTGGGGAATGCTGGGGGTGGAGGCAGACATGCTGGCAGCTCTACAGCACACGCATCCCAGTGTGAGCCTAAGTGTGGGAGTTTACGGGGCTTTGACGCAGGAGACGTGTGATGGGAGAATTGTTGCCAGGCTCAGAGAGGGATCCAATCGCACTGGGGTGCTCTCAGCAGATGAAGGATTGGAAAGCTCTGGTAATTACTTTGCAGTATAAAAATAGGCCTGGCTTTATCCCTTGCCCTGATCTCCCACTCCCACCTCACCCTGCCCCAATCCTCCCCCCCACCCAAAGGCGAGCAGATGCCACTCACCTGGTGAGCATGGCAGGAGGGCAGAAAACAGCTGCCAGCCTGGCCCCAGCCTTTCTAAGGTGGAGGGGATGGGGCAGCAACACCAGCACAGCGATGGCATCTGGCTGTCACGTGTGAACCATGCAGATCAGGGGGCTGGGAGAGGAGCTGGGGCACGCACAGAGGCATCCCCACATACTGCAGGGCATTGTGCCAGGGGAGGGAAGAGCCCGCAGACATCAGCAGAGCAGATGCCCCATCAGGAGAGGACCACATCCGTAGGACCATCTGACACAAAGAAGGAGCATGGCTCCAGCTCTGGCATACCCACATGCTGGTGGCTCAGGAAGGACCTAAGAGAAGGCTGTTCCAGACATGGAGCATGCAGTGGCACAGATTGACTCGAGGCAGTTACCAGACCTCTCATTTCCCTTTGCTAGGACCTGGGGACACATGGTGGTTGGAGCCACAGAGACAAAGCATGTGGCAAACACTCCCAGACATGTAGCCCACACTGCCTTCTCACCTCTCCCTCAGCCTGCCATAGCTCTGGCCAATCTGTATCTCACAGCAAAGCCAAAGCATGGCCTCTCCCCTTTATCCCCATCCTTGCATGGCACTGTGCTTCTTTGCCTGGCCCAGACTAAAGGAAAAGCTGCTCCCTGCACCTTCCCTGTGAGGCCTCTGCAGCACCAGCAAGCAGGCAAAAGAGCACACCAGGACTTGTAGTCTGGCAGCAAGCCACAGCATGTTGCATGCAACCCATTTAACACTGCAGGCTCCCACCCACCCCGGCCCTGCTGGGGAAATGGCTCAGCTTTATCCAGAGGATTCTGGATGCGGGGTGGCAACTCCCAGTCCTGTTTCGGGCCATGCAAACCTCGGGCTAGCAGAGCAACAACTGTATCTCCTTTTGCTAGTCTCGGTCAGGGAGCAGAGATCACGCAAGAGGAAGCGCTGCCCTCATGCAGATCCTCTGCAGCATCGGTGCCTGCGCAGCACAGCCCGCTCTCTGGAGTCCCCCCATCTCCAGGTTCACGGCGAGGGCACTGGGGTACAGAGTCAAGACGTGGTTGGCAGAGTGGTGTGCGGGTTGTGCAGGCAAGCATCGGCGGCATTTCTGCCACCAGCACATAGAAGAGGTAATACCAGCTCCACGAATGCCCCATCTGCCCCCCAGCCACCCTTTTTCCCCAGTGTGACCCCCACCTTCCTTTACAAGCACAACACCCCTAAATCCACCCCATACAGACCTGCAAAGCCCTGCATGCCAAAACACATTCACCCCTCTCTGCTGCACTGCAGACACGCTGCACCCCCTAACCCAAGAGCAAATCCTTTAGCCCCTCTGTACCCCACAACTTGCGGCAAGATGGCTGAGGGTGGGGGGCAGAGCCCACTCACCCTCCACCCCGTCGGGACTGCTGCAAACCCCTTCATAGCCCCCAACTTCGAGCAACCACCCCAGCACGGAGGGGTGCTCTGGAACCCCCACAAACGACGCACGGCCGCCCCCAGCCCGGTTTGCAGCCGAACAGCCCTCCCCTCCCGCCGGTATTTTTCCACCACCACCCCCGGTCCTTTGTTCTTTGCAAATCACGGATCCGGCTCCTTCCTGGCAAGGGGGTCGCATGCATTCCCCTGCCACCCGAGGGAACCACCCTCCCGCCTGAATCCCCTACGGGGTGCCCCATTGTCCTCGGCGGGGTCGCGGGCAGGGGGTGCCGGAGGAGAGCTGAGCCCCTGGCCGGCCGGACCCCCACCCCGCTTGCCTGGCTGCGGCCGCTGCCTCCTTAGCCTCTGCCCGGCGCCTGGGCTGCGGAGCTGCCATGGGGTACCAGATGTGCCGTGCTGTACGGGTGCGGAGCCGCCCAAACGTACTGGAGCCTCCGCGGTGCGGGAGCGGCTGGAGCTCGCCGGGTACTGATCCACCGCAGGGCTGCCGGAGCCGGTCTCGGCGCCGCCGCTCTCAGCTTCTGCCCGCCCTGCGCCGATGCCTCCAGCTCCCCCGGGCCGCCACCGCGGGGCCTGGCCGGGGGGGGCCTGCGTGCTCCCCGCCCCGCTGCCGGGGGACAGGGACTAGGACTGCGGCTGGAGGAGGACCCCGATCCCCGGTCCTCAATCCCTGCTGCAGTGGGAGATCGGGTCTCATACCCCCTCGCTGAAATACTCCCCCACTCACCCCAAAGCTCTGCTCCTGTAAGGTCTGCTCTCCCCCTCTCCCTCTCCTGCTGCTGCTGTCTCCTGTATCCCCGATCGCTCCCCAGCACCCCCTCCACCTACAATGCACAGCTCTGCTCTTACCAGACCCATTTCTTCCACCCGCCCTTCAGTCTCTGCTTCCAAGGGTGCTGTTGACAGGGTGCCCCACCAGCTCTCCCCTCTCCGAGATGTAGATAACACCCCACCCCCACCCCCCGCCATAAATGCCCCAGCAGCAGCATTCAGTCGCACCGCAGAGATACAGCCCTATTCGTGTGTATCGTGTCGTGTGTCCGTCCCCCCCCCCCCCCCCGCCCCCGGGAAGGGGGACTCCCTGCCCCTCCCAAGCAGGTTTCACCTCCCTTTCCCCTAGTAATAGGGAGCCCCCGAACCATCTGTGCTGAGGGGAGAGGTTGTTCTGCCTGGGGCTCTGCAGCTAGAGCAGGCAGGACCCCAAGCTAAGAGTGGGGCAGGATACCAAGAGAGCATTAAGCAGGGGAGAGGGGAACACAGTAAACCCCCCTGTGTGAAACAGTGTGTAGGAAAGGACATGCTGGGACTGTCTCGAGGACAGTCGGGAGCAGCAGGTACTTGAGAAGCAGAGGGAAGGGGTGACCAGTTCCTCCTGCCTGTCATTAGGCAAGTTATTAATTGCCCTGCGTCTCTATGAGAGCAGTCCCCTGGTCCCCAGCTTCCTACACGAGTGACGGTGGGATGCAGCAGGCTGGCTGGGGAGGGATCACTGTGGGGCTGCAGCACCCTCAGCTTAGGGCTGTGCTGTGAAATCCAAGCACGACCAGACAGACGGGCTCATTGCTTCCCTTGGCTGTGCCCCCTGCCTGGCAAAGTGACCGTGGGCAGCTGTGCTGGCAGCCACAGCCCACCTGTGGATCCAGCCTGTCTCCTGCCACACTCCTCCCAAGCCCAGCTCTGGATCATTGCCACCACCTCATCCCTGCCCCAGAGCTGCTGTGGGCAAGACACTCTGATCTGCTCTCTCTGTGATGGAGAAGGATGCAGAAAGTGAAGCTGCTCTGGCAGGGAAAAGGCAAGTTAAACCTCCCTCCCTTCTTCCCTCCCTCCCTGTTTTTGTGAGGAAATTTGCACAAACCCAGTGTTATCCTGGCGCTTTGGGGCTTGGGCTGTGCCCAGCTGCTGGCAGAGCCTGCACAGCCTGGCACAGCCCTCCCTGCTGGCCCCCCGGCACCCGCCTGCTGCGCTGAGACCACGCCAACTCATTTCACCCAGGGCGAGCAATGACAGCTCCCCCCTGAGTGGGGCTGGACAGGGCGGTTTAACAGCCTGATTGGCTTTGCCTGTTGGAATGAGCAGAGAAGGGCTGGCGCCCCGACAGAGAGGAGGGACCATCATCGGTCTCCTGGTGACACTTGGCCAACTCATTGCATCCGGTCTCTGCCCTCCTTTTCCAGCTGTCTGGGGCGGACTGGAGCTGCCTGGATGGAGACGGCTGCCCTACATGCCATGAGTCCTCAAGCACTCCTTTGGGGTAGGGGACACAGTGTTCATGCAGGTGACAAGTGTGGCAGCTTTGGGCCGTTTGTGGAGTGGAGTTGGATGACAGTGGTGGGATGGGGATGGCACCACAACACAAGGCGCAGGAGGAAAACTGAGGCACGGCGGCTGTAGGGGCTGCGTCCGGGGTTAGGGAGGAGGCTCTGCCCGGCTCCGGGGGGCAGTGCCCGGGTGGAGCGGGCACAGCGCTTCCTGGGAGGGCAGCAGAGCTGATGGTGGTGGAGATAACGCTAAAAATCCGCCAGAGGCTTTGTTGCCAGCGACAATAGCCCTCACTATTTTTAGCTGCTGCGGCGCTAGCGGCAGAGCGGCTCCTCCGCTCCCGCTGCTGCCCCAGCCCGCCCTCGGTGCTGACGCCCCCCCCCTTCCCCCGGGGCTGCTTCCCGGTGCTGTGGAAACCGTAACGTTAGAAACAACACAAACACCTCACGGGCTGCCACCCCCGGCTGAGTCACGGCGCTGCGTGCTCCTCTCTCCCGTTTCCCCCTCCCTCCCACCCCTGGCCCCAAAACCCAATAGCTGGCGTCCCCCGAGCCAGCCCTGCTCCCATTTATGGGGCACTGCCTCTTCCAGGGCCGGACTCGGGGTTGGCTTCACTTTCCCCCATCCCGGGACTCCAGTAGCTGGGGATTTATGGAGCAAACTCCATGGTGGCATGGCTGTCCCCAGCCTCATGACATCAGGATGTTCCCTTGCTTCCCCACTCCAGAGAGCCTGGCTCCAAGAGGGGCACGATTTGCTAGCATGGCCCCAGCCCTCGCTCTCAGGCCCACTGGTGGCTGCAGCTCCAGCAGAGTCCTTGCCCACTGCCAGGGACAAAAATAGCCAGGCAGGAGCAGGCAGAGACAGAAAGACCTGCTTCACACCCCATGTGAGGGCCAGGATGGGGTGCTGTGCCTGGCCCCCTCATCCAACTGAGCAGAGGGTATGAGCAGGGAAGGAGATTTTGGGGTAATAGTGGTGGTACATGGAGAAACAAGGCAGCTCTGCTCTGCCTCCACGGGAGTGTCAGTGCCAGGCACCCACCAGACTCAGCACAACGATGCCTTCATCCCACCTCATAGGGGTGGAAAGGTATGCACAGGGGACCCTATCCCACCTCCCAGAGGTGATGGGGTGTCTCACCGTGGCACCATTGCTGTGCTGCCCCAGCCCCCACAGGGGTTTTCAGGTGGTTTTCAGGGAGCTGGCAAGCAGCCGTGGGGCAAATGAGGCTGTAGCCCCACAGCAGAGGCTGTGTATGCTGGTACTGGTACAGTTACCCTCCCTCGACCACCCACAGCCCAAAGCCCCTGGCATACACTGATGCAGAAAGGGGTAGGAAACTGTCTGCCCATCTCCTCCCTAAAGCAAGGCAGTGGCCAGCAGGCAGGTTGGGGTGGCTGCCATGGCCCTGACAATGTTAGGATGTTCTGGGGCCGAGGGCAGCTCACGTTGCGGGTATGAATTCATTAACACTAAGCAGCTTTGGATGCTGTCCCAGGGTTGTTTTTTCCCCTGTTTTCATTTTAGCCAGCTCCAGCCTGCCTGCATCTGCCAGATCCTGGGATTGGAGGTAGAGGGAGAAGAAGCACTCATGTAGCTGCTTGTGACAGCTGGGGTGGCATCACAGGCACCCCACCAGCTCGATGGCTCCCCGCTCCTCAAAATGTGGGTGCTCCTGCTGACCCTTGCTGGCTCCGGGGACTAGGGCAGCCAAAGGCAGCTTTCAGGGCCCAATGTAGGCCCCACTTTTCAGCTGTGGGGTATTTATAACTCCCCACCCTGCCTGCAAGAGACTCACACATGCACTTTGTGCCTCGCTCACAGTCCTGAAAATTACCTGGAAAAGGGGATTTTAAATAAAAGTTGTAAGCACCCTCAAACGGTACTTTTACTACCCCAGAGCGCTGGGGGGGGGGGGGCGGTGGTGAAGAACGAGGGCTGTGGGGTGCACAGCAGGGCATGTGTGCACCTGAAGCCTGCAACTGGGGGGGAGAGGGGCTGGCCCCAGCTGAGGAGGTCTGGGAGGTGCGAGGGCATGTCCAGCTGTGTGCATATGTCCAGATGTGCATGTGCATGCATGCTTGGCTGTGTGAGAGCATGGCCGTGTGCACACAGTGGGGCTGCTAGACAGCGCAGGTGTCTATAGGTGCTAGCTGTGTGCAGGCTGGGGTCGCACAGGAGAAGGGATATCCCCACTGTGGCATGAGGCACCACTCGAGCTCAGCCCCGGCATCATTTCCTGCTGATGAAAAGGGTACTTCTCCCTGCCAACCCTGTAACTCCCCAGTGAAAAAAAGGGTGCAGTGACAAAAACATGCCCATGCCCCGCGCCTCACGCACAGGCGGCCTCCTCCAGTCCCTGCCCCCCCCCTGCCAGCCTCGACACCTTTAAATTCAGGACTTCTTCTGTCTCTAGTTGTGCGAGCCAGGCTGGCAGCCAAAACCTCTGCAGCCCTGCACACTCCTTGAAGAGAGGCCACCAGCCCTGGGTGTCTGCAGGGTGCCAGGAAGGACCCATGCTTTGGCCTCACTCTCCATGGCTGCCTCCCCAACACTGTGATGCCCCACACCTGTGGCTACCACAGCCCTTGCCCTAGGCAAGCGGGAGGTCATGGGTAACTGACATGCCAAGGTGCCTCCAAGGAATCTGGCAGAGCTGATAATTACCCCAGGCTCAAGCAAGGAAATCCCAGCTTGGTCCATGTCTGCTCTCCGGATGGAGCAGTGAATTTGGAGCAGCAAATCTGGCAGGCATGACGTGCACACATGCTTACCCTATCCATGCTGCCCGCCCGGCTGAAAATCAGAGTGTACGGCACCATTTCCCACTGTGCATGCACCATCTCCCTGCATGTCTGTGCGTGCTCACACACATGGCCCACGCAAGGATTCAGGTGTCCCACTGAGCCTCATACTCACCCCATGCCTGTGCGTCCCACCATGGCCTTACCCGTGCACTCACCCTCATGTGTGTGTGAACGTGTGTGCACTGTGGGTGTGCAAACACGGAGGTGTGTGTTTACGTGCAGGGTTCGGTGTACACGTGTGTGCTCAGTACATGTGTGTGTGTGCACAAGTGTGTGGGAGCATGTGGGTGGGCAGCACGTATGTGGAGTGGCGTGTGCTGTGCCCAGGCACCACCAGATGGTGCCCTGCCTCCATGTCACCTCTTGGGGACCCAAGCCTGCACCCTGTGGAGGGACATGGGGGGACACTGCCTGGCACTGGCCCATGGGTGTTTTGCCTTTCCAGCTAGGCAGAACACCCACCACAGTGAGTGGAGGGTGACATCCATGGGGACACCTGTCAGTGCCAATGCTGTCTACAGAGGTGATTAGAGTGGTGAGCAAGACCCTTGGTGGCACTGGAGGAGGAGGCTTTGCTGCAGGGTGGTGTCCTCGTGGCAGGAGAGGGAGCAGAGCTTGGGAACTGCAGGGCCTGTCTGTGGTTTGGCTGGGTGGGCAGCTGCCCCCTCACCTACTGTGTCCAGCCTCACGGGTGGCTTAGACACACATAGCATTTTTGGGTGTCACTGCCCCAAGCCTGCAGTGACTCCAGACCCATGCAGAGCAGGAGATGCTTGATTTACACCACATGCGCAGGGCAGGGGCTGCAGCGTGGCACCAATACTCATTTTCATGAGGCCAAGACTGAAACAGACTCATCACATGTGGGCACAGCAGAGATGAAGTCGAGACTGAGGAGAGCTGGGAGTCACAATTTCTGGTCCATCCCCATCCCAGCTCCATGCACCTTCGTCCCCACTGCCAGTCTGCCTCATGCATGTGGGTCGCTCCCAGCCACCCCACCAGCTCCCCCTTGGGGAGCTGCCATCAGTCCAGGTGGGAGGCTCGGGACCGCCCAGGAGCCATTCTGGCCCCATGGCTCCTCGAAACCGGCCCGACCTGCTGAGGAGGCCAGACCTGCTGGGAGACTCACGCTTTCCGGCTCCGCGCTCCCCTACCTCTGCACCGCCAGCCTCTCCCCAGGAAGGGCCTCATCCCAAAAAGGGCCCAGCCGCTGCAGCAACGCCCGGGGCTGCGAGGGGGCACCTCGAAGGAGCCATTGGGCCCCTTCAGACAAAGAGCCCGGCACGAAGCTGCGTTGTGCCCGGGCTTGCCGAGCTCTCCCTGCCTGCCGGAGCACGGCTTTGTCCCGGGAGAGGCCGCGGCATGCACGGGCACGAGCGTGTCCCGGAGCCCGGCGGCGCCCACTCAGCGGCTGCCCCGCCACGATGCGCTGGTGCTAGGCTCGCAGCTCGCCCCTGCCCAGCGGGACGGGCCCGCGGGCATGACGCGGATGCAGTGCTGAGCACGGGAACGGCGGTGCCCGTTGGGCCGGGGAGCGACAGCGGCTGCCACATCCTGCTCCCGGCGGCGCTCGGCCTGTGGGACACCAACCACTCGAGCACCCATCCTTCTCCCTTGGGGGGCCAAGGGACGTGCCGAGATGGGGCGGGGGGGGGGGGGGGCACTTTGGCAGCACCGACTGAGGCAATAGAGCCCTTGAGTTCGATCCCGGCCCGCCCCCTTCGAGAGGCGCCTGGCCCCAGTCCCGACACCCCCACCGAACCCCAGACTGCCACCGCATCCCTTATCGGGCTGTCCGGGCGGGGTGACGGGGGCCCATTCCCCCCCCCCCGGGGCTTGGGAAAGGCAGTCCCGTACCGAGGAGTGGCGGGTGCAACACCGGAGAGGCCGCTCCGCACGACGCCCCGCTACCCTCCGTGTTTTCCCTGCAGCCTTTTGTGTGCGCGGCGGCGTGCGCGGGGAGGGCGCCCGGCCTTCCCCCCTCCTCCTCCTGCCGATCCCCGCCTCCCCCGGCCGCCATTTCGCAGAGCCGGCCTCGCCCGCGCCCTCTCCACATCATGGAGGACCGGCGGCAGGAGGAACAAAGAACCCCACTCGCACCGTGCCCCGCGGACGGGGGACGCTTGTCTTCTCCCGGCACCCTCGCGCTCCACCGCCACGCCCCGCCGTGTCCGAGCTGTGTTAGCACCGAGAGGTGTTATTTCAGACCTGGCGTGCACACGTGTGCGATGAGTTTGTCCCGGCCTCAGCTTGGTGGAAGCAACACCGGGGCCGTGCCCTCCTTCCGCCAGCTCTCGCGTGGCTCCCCCACGTCTCATCCTGCCTCGGCACGGTAGCCCTGCACAGAGCGCTGCCCGAGCACCATGGTGGTCCATGAGGGACATGGCACATGTGCAAGGCAGGCATGGAGAGGTGCTGCATGTGCACAGGAGAGAGCTGCAGTGGTGATGCATGCACGCATGGCCGTGCGTGCGTGTGACTTGGGTACTCCTGTGACAGTTTGTGTGCATGGGGAATTGTATGCATGTGAATCAGGTGTATGGGCGTGTGTTGACCTGACAGCCAGCACACACTACCATGTGCTCTTGTAGCTGTGCACATGTGTCCGCACACGTGGCAGTCTGCACATGCGACACTGCAGACACCTGACTTAAGCACACATTGCATACATATGACACCGTGTTTGCACATGTGTGCCACGGTGTGCACACACTGCACACGACACACTGCTGACGTGACCGACACATGACACCCTGCACACATGACACTGTGTGTGCTCACATGGCTGTGCCTGCGTGTGCCAGGCTGTGGCAGTGTGACAGCAAGAGTGTGTGCAAGTGTGCACGTGCATGCCCATGATCAGTGAGGGCGCTGTACATGGGGTCTGCGTGAGTGTGCATCTGGGGGTCCCACATGTGGCACCCACACTGTGTGTCCAGTGTGTGTCCCTCGTTTCCTCCCCAGTGTGCGAGTGAGGGGTCAGTGTGAGGACACAGAGGTGATCATGTGTGTATGTGTGTGCGTGTGTTAACATGTGCACATGCCTTCTCAGGGAAAACAGCCCTGAGCCTCAAGGATGCCTGTCCCCGCAGTGCTGTCCCGAGGACAGCCATCAGGGGCACTGTGCTAGGGAGCAACGAGTGGGGGCGCTGTTTTGGACGGGGACAACCAGAGGGTGACACTGTTTAAGAGGGGCAACGAGAGGGGGGAGCTGTTGGGGCGGGGGCAACCAGAGGGGGAAGCTGTGCCCCACCGGAGTGGAAGGTGCACAGGAGAAGGGCGCGGGGGTACAGATCCTGGGTCACCGGGCAGAGTGGGGTGCTCCCCCTGCCGTCCCCTCCTGGAGGGAGAGCTCGATTCCACCGTGCTCCCAGCTGCTGATCCCACAGAAACGAGCATCAAGACCGGGGCGGGAGGGCAGCCGTCGGGATTCCTAGCCCCGTCCTGCTCTCCGGTGTCGCGGGGAGACAGCGGGAAACAGCACTGGGCTACAAGCGGCTGCCGGGAAATGGAAGAGGAGGGAGCGGCGGCACTGGAGGGCGTGCGAGGTGAATGATGGGAGGTGGGTGGGATCCTGTTCCCAGGCCCTGGCCAACCTTCCCCGCCTGCGAAGGCTTGGTCCTGTAGCCGGAAACCGTACAGCACGCGGTGGTGCTGCCTCCTTCGCTCGTCTTCCACCCGGTTTTTAATCCATTCCCCCTTTCAGGTTTATCTTGCCTTGGCAATGACAGCCTTGTCTCTTTTACCTCCCAGAGCACAGGAGCCTTTCCCAGCTCTCCCTGGCTTTTGGCTTAAGCTTTTAAACTTTTAAGCTGGATGTGCTTAAAAACATCTACATCCCCACAGGGCTTATATTTTCCCCCCCTTCCCATTTCCCCCGTAGCCCTCCAAGGAGAAATCAACCCAAGCAGCAGCAGGGCACGGCTCACCTGCAAACAGGCGTGGACCATCCTCAGTTCATGCTTTTACATGCATATGCCCCCAGATCTTGGTGTGTTCCCTCTCCTCTACCCCATGGTGCCCTTACTTGGTGACAAGCAAGGGCTGGTGACTCATGCCTTCATCAGCAATGGGGCTAAAAAGCCAGGGCAGAGGACACAATGTGTGTACAGGTGCCACCCTGCCCCAGAGTGGCTGCCCCACGAGCTACCTGTGGTAAGCAGTACTCTAATAACAGCTCCCATCCCCTCCCCAGCGTCTTCCAGACACCAGCATCAAGGCACTTTGCTGGCATTAAATATTCAGTTCCTTTCTCCATCCCCTCCTTGTGAAGGAGTTCAGCATTGCAATGAACCTGCTGGCCTGCCTGTGCCCTGCTTTGGTGGGATGTGCCTGGGTGGATGCTTTGTGCCAGCCTCCTGCAGAAGTGACTGGGAGCAGAGGAGAGCCACATCCCCCAGCATGCAGCCAAATGATGCCCTGGGGACCAGGGTCACTTTCCTCCTTGCCAGCTGCTCTCCTGTGCATGCGCTTAATGCAGCACAGGGTCCAGCTCTCCCTGCATCTCTCCCCTAGGTTTCGCTTTGTTCAGGAGCTGCTCCCTCTTCCCTACCCTCCTTCCCTTCCATCCCCCAAGTACCAGCTAGCCCAGTCACCAAGAGGAGTTGCCTGTTGAGCTCAGATTAATAAACACTGGGTCCCAAACAAGGTCACACGGTGGGGAGGAGGGCTCCCTGTGTGCCGCAGCAGGAACAGGCTGGGTGGTGGATGACAGTCCCCCTGCTGAGATCCTGTGGGATGGCCAGCAGGCGCTCTGGGAGCAGAGCTAAAGGGGGGTCTGTGAGGAAAGAAATATCATTTTGGGGATATTAGCTCTGAGTACTAGACAAGTGCTGGGACTTGTGGTCCCCTTCTCTGGGGCAGAGTAGCTGCAAACTGACCGAGAACCAAGGCTGGAGAGAGAAACAGGAAGAGAGTGCCCATGGATGGAGGAAGATGGGGTCTGAACACCCCTGACTTTGGGAGCCCAAGCTAACACCACAGGCTGAGAGGGAGGGCCAAAAGGCCAAGAGCCACAATCCCAATATCCACCGGTGCAACTGGGAGCCCAGGGCATCAGTGCTGAGCAGGGATGGAGGGAGGGTGATGGGAAGCAGCAGCTGTTGCAGTGGGGCAGGCACTGTGTTCTGCTGCCTGGGTGCACAGCAGGGCCAAGGGCGACAACAGCAGCAGGGGTGTTTTTCAGGGAGAAATAAGTGTTATAGCTGAAGAAAGAGGAATGAATTCTGGTTGAGGAGAGGATGGAAAGCACCATGCCAGATCCCACCACCATGGCTGTCTTCAAACCCCTGAGAGAAAGCACCAGATGAAGGGTCTCCTTTTCTTTTTGCCTTCAGGTCCATTTTCAAGCTTCCCTCTGTGACCCCAACAACCAGGAATGTGCTGTGCATTACACAAGTGAGATCCTGCTCACAGGCCCAAACCACTCAGGGAACCAGGACACCAGGTCATGGGAGCATCTGCACGGGGTGCACCCCATGAGCCTGCTTACTGCAAAGCATAAGTCCCCCATTTGCAACCAGGAGGGGAAACGCCCAGGGCAGCACCATGCTGAGGGGGGGTGTCACAGCTGGGATATTTAAGGACCCCCCGCGAGGGTGGGAGGACCTGACACGGACGTGACCGAATGAGCTGAATCCCAGCCTGGCAGCTCCCACGAGCAGCGGGAGCAGAGGCAAGCCACCCCTGCCATTCCTGCAGCGTGGCATCATCGCTGCGCATGGTGCTGCTGGAGTAATTGCTTCCGGGCTGGGTGCCAAAGCAGCACCCGCCGGCAGCCCCTCCAGTAGAGGAGGGAACTCGGTCTGGCCCCTTCTGCCTTCGCACAATGGAAGGGGGCACCAAGCCCCACTGCTCAGCCCAGGGGACCCTCCAGGCTGGGGTGGGTGGAACAAGGCGATGGGGGGCATAGGGGCAGCCTTGTAGTGCTCAAAGGCAGCTTCCTTGCGTCCCCCAACCCTAATTTCAGGCAGCTGCTTAGCAAAGCCTGAGGGCTTCCTGCTGCAAAGGCCACTGGAGCGTTTTAAGAGCGTGGTTTTGCCTGGCTTCCTTCCTGGGAATAACCCACGTCCTGGTGATACTGAGTGTAAAAAAAGCAGCGTTAACGGTCAGCAGCCAAAGCCGGGAACCAGCAGAGTTTCAGCCTCTCTTCCCACCCCAGCTCAGCCTGTCCTGCTGGGACTGCAGGACACAGCCTGACAGAGCCCTGCGATGGGCTCATCCCCATGCTGTTGCAAAACAGGATGCAATAAAACCCCATTTGGAGCCCGTGTGACGGCAGGAAGGGTGGAGGGATGGCTGGCTTGCACCGGGCAGCTGCTGCGTGGTGCGGGTGCTGGCATGCTGAGCTGTGGGCTGCACATGTAGCAGCCCTGCATGCGGGAAGGTGTGGGCAACATGGCTGCCGCCTGCAGTGTGGAGTGCAGCTTTTGAGGGCCAGGGCTAGGTACAGATGCCCCATCTCCCTGTGCCTGGCAGCCTTTACTTGCCCACGAATGGGGGGCACAGCCCCGGAGGAGCTGCATCCAGGGAAAAGGAGCCTGGTCTCTGTCCATTGCCCTCCCCTGAGCACCGGCTGCAGCCTGGGGACAGAAAGGGACACTTGCCCTGGGTCACCCCCAGGTGTCACACCTCCAGAGATCGCTGATCATCCACACTCAGCATCGCCATAGAGCCTGGGAGGGTTTTGTCTTTGCCTGCTCAACCTAAAGCTCTTCCCACGGTGTATTTTAATAATCAAACTACTTTTTAGACTGAACGGGGCTAAGAAAGCATGGCCCACAGGGCACCACAGGTTACCCAGTTCTTGCACGCAGCCTGTGGGCAGCTCAGGCGCTGCCGTGAGCTCTGCTGTCCCTGCTGGCACGCTGCTGCTGAAACAGCACGGAAACGCCAAGTCCAGAGGTGAAGTTTCTGGAAAACTACAGCAGTAAGTCAGTGCAAGCCCTGTGCTCTCAGCGTGAGCAGAGACGGGTGGATTTTGCAGTGGGTTTTGGCAGGTGGGGTTTTTTTTGAGGGAAGATGGATGGAGCAGGGAGCTGCGGGATGACTGCATTTGACGGCAATTTACTGACTCAGAACTGATGGAGCTTGGTGGCCCCCAGCTGCATCACTGGGGTGCACGTGGTGCAGGCTACGGCTGCCAGGGGGTTTGGGAGCCAGGCTATGGCACCAGCACTGGGCTCAGATCTGGAGTCCGCTTGTCTTGTTCCAGAGCTCAACATGGAGATTTTCTGTATCAGGTTGGGCAGGGGCATGGCCCCCCAACACTTTTGTCCTGCCAGTGCTTAAAACATATCCAAGGGGATGCAGGAAGAGGACAGGCTCTTGGTGCAGGCAGGGGGGGCTCACGTGGTGGCTGGGGAGCAAGGAGAGACATATTCCCATTCTGCACAAAATAAAACCAGCATTTTTAAATACCAGCAGATGCCCCTCAGAGAAAAACCCATGTTTCTTACACCTATATCCAGCACCTCAGTTCCTCCCCAGTTGTGGGATGAGTGTGCTGGGGCTCAGCCAGGTGAGTAGGCTGGCAGTCATACATCGGTCCCCAGGGAGCTTCCACAGCAACACAGCTCAGATGCAAACCAGATCAAAGACCTCTCTGCAGGTGGGGTGTACTGGGTGCCCCATGTGTGGCTTTTCCACCATCTAACAAGGGGTTGAGCGGCAGAGCAGCCCCCATCCATACTAAAGGAAAGGAAAGCCTCTCTCTCCCTCCCCCAGTTGCTCATTCTTGCCAGCCCCATTAACCTAAGCATGTTTGCAGATCACCGCCCCTCTGTCCACCAGGATGGAAAAGTGGTCAAAGTTCATTAGCAGGGCGCCAGCCACGCATACACGTGTGTGTGTTTGTGTGTATATATAGGCCAAGTGTGACAGCACGACCTTTGTTTTCTTAGGAAGCCACATTGAAAAGCCAGGCCAGGAGGGGAGGAAGCAAACAGGCAGGAAGAGGGGGACCCAGAGGGTGTATTTTCAGCTGTGCTCTGCCTCCCTGCAGCACAGGAAGGCAGCAGGGAAGGAGGGCACAGGGGCAAATGGCTGCAGCAGGAGCCCAAGCCCAGAGAGCACCCCACTTCAGGGCAGCAAAAGCAGTCACCCCATCCCACTGGAGCAGCACTGCCAGTCTGCAGGCAGTGTCACAGAGCCACGCAGTGCTCAGCCTCCATCACTTAAAGGTGCATTCAGGATAATTACAGGGCATCTCCCCGGCAGAGAACAGCCACTACTAACCCCCAGTGACATGCCACAAGAAAGGAATCAGGATGACTTTCAGGGTACTGCACCAGGGCCAAATCCCTGGACATTTCATACTTCAGCCACCAGTGCCCCTTTTCTTGTCTCTCTGTTGCCAAAAGGTTTATCTTCCCTTCCATATCCCATAGTAGTTTCCCTCCTTCAAGGCCCTGCAGCAGTCCCAGTGTCCCAGAGATTGTTGTGAGGCCATGCATGGAAGGACTCCAGGAACAATGATTTTGCTGAAAACAGCCTCACTCTGTCCCACCACCAGCCTCCAGCCACACATCACTCCACACTGCTCCCAGCCCCTTCCCAAAACTGTATGTCCTGCCCATTGTTGCAGCAGCCACAGAGCCAGCATGGAGAACATGGGGCTGAGCGATACATGGAGTCCAAGCCTGGGAGCAGGGGGACCCTCAGTGCCCAGCTCTGCTCAGCCACAGGGACAAGCACCAGCTGGTACCCAGGTACAAGATGACATGCTTGAAGGAGCTCAGGAAAGGCTCTCGGCAGGCACTGCCACAGCATTTCAGAGCCAGGGGAGTAAATGCTGGTGACACAGATGAGAGAAGAGAAATTCAGGCTCACTCTTCTGCCCTCTGACCAGCTTCCTGGCTCCTCTCAATTTGCATAACAGCCCCAGAGCTGCTTCCTGGGGCCACCAGGCCCACTTGCAGCCGCAGGCTCCTGTGGTCAGACCCAGCTCTTGCTCATGCAGACAGCCTCACCAACGGCTGCCTGGGGGGGGCTTGTGAGGCCTGCCTTTGGTTCCCAGCCAGGGCTCATCCCCATCCCAGTGCTCCAGGGGAGACTGCAAGCCCTGTGGGGTGCATCACAGTGCATGGGTGCTCAGCCACACTCCAGACAGCAATCGGGGCAGTCGCATCCATGTAACAACAGAGGTGAGGAGAGGTGGCTCCATGGGGTGGCTGTGACTGACGTCTTTTCCATCCTCTGCTCACGCAAAGCCATTGGCTTTGGCACAGAAGCACTGCTTTAGCATCCAAGTTCATTGGCAGTTTGATGGATAACTTTCCACAGTGCAAAGGTTGGGGCTCCTCATGCTCCCCAGCTGAGTGTGCCGCTTCTCCATCACTCTTGGGTCTCCATCAAGAACAAAGAGCAAACCCAGGTGCAATGGCTGACCACTACCTACCCAACCCTTCTATCTCCCAGCTTCAGCCTGGGCCACCAGCATGTCCTCTCCCAGCCCAGCACGGATGCTGGGGACATGGCACAAAGAGTGACAGCCCAGGTTCAGTGCCTGTGATGCTGTTGGCTGGCTCCAGTCATCACTGCTGAGCCCAGTAGGAAGCTTTCCTGATGCCAAGGACACGGCACAGCTCTAGGACTGCAGCAGGGCTTTGGACAAAATGCAAAGTGGGGCTAAAGGGGATGCAGGCAGGTCCCACTGTAGCAGGGCTGACTGGGGACAGAGTAGGGCTGCTACTGCTGCCCAGGGCCACCGCCTATGGCACAACCTGGTGACAAGACAGCTGCAAGGATGTTCCAGGCCAGGTCAGAGCCTCCCTCCAGCTGGTACCTGAGCACAGTTGGGTTGTAGGTCTGTTGAGGGCCAAATTTCAAAGGAGGTAAGTCTGCCCATGTCACTGGGAGGAAAGCCTGGAGCTGCACATACAGCACCCAGCCTGGAGCAGCACCGATAGGCAGCACTGATCCCACCCTGTCGAGTGGCCCTACTGTAACAGGCCCCAGGGACCCACTCTGTGCTCACCCCATCCCCACAAGCAGCCTGATGCCAAGCGCCAACACCGGCAGTCAGCACCCCCAGCTCCACCAACAGTCCCATCTTCCCAGCCTGCTCTGTCCCCCACACCAACAGCACAACATACACAGCCCTACCATAGGGTACGATAGGGCCTGCCATAACACACCATCAGGTGTAAAGGAGGGAGCAAACAACATGGGTAAAGGAAAACAAAGCAAACAAACAAAATCCCAGCCACCCCAGACCCGGCAAACGGCGAGCAGTGCAAGCTGGGCTGCCACCACACGTTTATTTGGGTGCCGAAGAAGCGGAGGCAATACCTGCCGCAGGGTGGTGGGCTCCTGAGCCCACCGGTGCAGCGCCGTCCAGGGCTCCTCCCGGCGGCAGCGGCGGCGCATCCCGGCGGCGCATCCCTTACCCCCCGGCAGCCGGTGCAGCCCCCACCCGGCTCCGGTACACAAAGGGCTCCGCTTTTAAAGCCCACGGCCCGGTTCCCCCAATCCCACAGGGCCCTGATTGGTCGGGCCGGGGCAGCGCTGCCGGAGGGGGGGAATTAAAAAAAAAAAAACAGAAAAAAACCCAACAAAAAAAAGCCACACGCCGAGGGGAAAGTGCAAACCGACCTCAAGCACCGGAAAGCCCAACCCCGGGGTACCCCGGTCCGGGCACCCGCTGCCCGCGGGGCTGGCGGGGGTTCGCAGGGAGCCCCGTGTGGGGCGCGGAGGGGCCGGGCGGGAAAGGCTGGAAATCGCGAAACTCCTGTGGAAGACACTGGGCACTGCCGGGCCTGGCGAGACGCGGGTGGGCGGGTGCCGGGTGCTCACGCTTGTTGCTGGCAGCGCCCGGCTCCAGCCCCTTGTCTGCGCTCGGCTCCTCTTCAGCCGCTGGGCTTCGCCTGGGCCCCCAGTGTTGTCCCCCGGGGTCAGTTTGTTGTTTGGGTTTTTTTTTGGGGGGGGGTGCCCGAGGAGCTGTGCTTTTCCAGCTCGTCGGCAGGGGGTATGCTTGTACCGAATAATCCAGCCGTTTTGCCCAGGACGCAGCCCCCATCGCGGTCCCATCCCTGGTCCCATCCCTTGCCCTCGGGGCAGGCAGAGCCCGGGAGACACCGGTTGAGCTGAGGTGCTACTGGGTGCACCCCGCGGGTGACAGGCGAGCAGAGCGATACTCTTCACCCAGTCCCACCCCTGGGAAGGCACTTTCGAGCCCACGTGTGCTGCTGCAAAGGGCACTGGGCAGAAGGGGGATGTTTTGGGGCTGGGTGGCACGGGCAGAGCACATTTATGGCTTGGGGTTGCAGGACAGCCCTGCACAGAGGCAGAGCACAGTCCCGGGCTGCACCGGGTACAGTCAGGGCTGCTTGTGCTGGTGTCTCACATGTTCTCAGTAGCTCTGTGTATTTGGCCAAGTGTTATTTTGCTGTCACAGGCTCTGGGCACATGACCCACCTACAGAGAGGGAAACTGAGGCACGGGAAAAAATTTACACAGAGGGAGTCAAGGACAGCACTAGGTCCCTGTTGCCATCTCTCTCCCAGCCCGGAGTGCTTGGAGCAGAGCTGTACTCCTCACAGACCTCTGATGCTGTGTCCCCACTTTAATCAACCCAGGGAGATTCCTACTGGACACAAGAGGAAAATTTTTCAATCGGCCATTGAGAACAATCGACCATTGGAATAATCTGCCCGGGGAAGTGGTGGGCTCCCCAGCATCGGACACTTAAGATCAGGCTGGGAAAGGTGGTGGGATGTAGAGTCCGGGTCATGCTCTGCCTAGAAAGGTCGGACAAGATGATCCTTCAGGTCACTTCCAAACTGGGATTCTACGATTATTTTAGAGCCTCCAGGACCAGGAAACATCCAGGCCCCAGCAGTGCTGGCTGACAGCCTTGAGATGGACCAAAGAGTGCTGGGATGTTCATCCCAGCAGCAGGGTTGGGGCCATTTTCTCTCTCCTGTCCCCTGGGCCCTGAGCTGTGACTGTGCAGAGAGGAAGAGCAGTAGTGGGAAAACAAATGGGTCTTTTATGGTGTCCAAAACTTTACAAAATCCCACCCTGATGGGAAAAGTTTCCATCCCTATTGTGCTTCAACCTGGGTGCTTTAAAAAGTGTCCCAGGCTTGAGTTTAAAGTGTTCATGACCTGTTTTTTAGTAATTTCTGGGGTTTACATGTGAAACATCACCCCTTGGTGCTGGGCACCTTCTGGTAGCAGCAAAGTTACAGGAGAAGCAGGAAGCACCAAACGGTGTCCATGTATGGCCGGGAAGCATGTGCACATGCGTGTGTGTATGCATATGTGCAGGTGCCTGCAGGGCAGAGAAACTCTGAGGCCCTACTCAGGCAGAATGGATGCTCTGGGATGGCCGCAGGAAGGGGAGGGCTCTCTGGGGAAGCAGGGGGGGGTCTGGAGCAGGCAGGAGGGCGGGAGCCGCCGAGAACGCCAATCCCAGGCCCCTCTTTTGCTTTGAATTTCTGCAACAGCAGTGCTTGCACCGGGCTTTGTTCATGGGGCAGTGGGCAAGCGCCTCGTTGGGGCCCCCAACCTATCCTCTTTGCGTGGCTGCCAAGCTTTTCTCTTCCTGGACAGAGAGCCATGAGCCATTCAGACTCGTTGTTAACTGGGCAGCCAAATTAACTCAGTGACTCCTCTCTCGATACTGTGCTGTGTGGCTGTCATCTCATGTCCTCATAAAGAATTCCTCCAAGCAATGCCAGCGGAGATGGAGTTGGATGCTGTGGTCATTCCCCTCTTCATGCATCTCCTGTTGGACTTGTGGGTAGCTCTGCCTGAGCAGCTGGTATCCTTCAGTGGAGAAACTGACAGAAGCCAGGCAGCCAGCATTCAACCTGTGTTGAGCCTGCTTAGCTACCTAAAACCCCCCAGATTTTAGTTCAAAGCAGTGACCCAGTAACCCTCAGCACTGTTCTTCCTCTCCAGCCCCTGTACCAGTTCCCAAAGCAAGGCTCATGCCCAGCTGTGTGAGACCCACACTAAGGGCAAACTGTCTCCTGCAGTTGCTGACACATGGGCAGCCCCATCTGTGGCAAGTCCACCTTGGAGATCAGCAGGTGTATAGAAAACAAGGCCACATCATACACAGGCTGTATCCAGGCTCTTTGATCCCTTTTTTTCTTTTCCTATAGGGAACCTGACCTGGCTTTTGATTTCTGCTGCTGCTCTGCAGGTAGGTAAAACCATGGAGGGATTTTGATCAGGCTGTTTTCTTGGGGACAAGAATTAACCCTGGAGATGAACCATGTGAACCAGTGCTTGGGGCTCCCCTACAGACAGCTCTAATGATGACACAGCATCACCCTCAAGACTTGTTAAAACCCAGACTTTAATTAGATTGCCATGTATATAAAACCATTTAGCCCTGTTGCAGCACCTGTGTGTGAAACCAGACCTGCTCTGAAGCACATCTGAAAACTTCCTCCATGGCTACGGCAGGTCTCTATCTCCAAGCTGCTGGCAGTAGCACAAACAGGACATGGTGGATACTCGTGGTTTGAAGGGTCCTGGGCTTTGCTCAGGTAGAGATGCAGGTGGGGAAGGGTGACAGGGTGCTTTGGGATGCCTGCCCATCCCTGGGGCTCACCTTGCTTCTTGAGCCCTCCCAAGGCGGATGGAAGTTGCTGCCCAGCCCCGGCCACACATACTAAGTTCCCCTCATCTGGAAACGGCCCAAATGGGCTGGATCCTGAAGGAGAGGGATGTCACTGAGCCCAGCTACCTTTTCTCTCCTGAAGATAAACCTCCCACAACCCAGGCAATGGGGAGAAAACAAACACAAATACTGAGCAGGAAAGTTAGGCTAGAGCTGGCTACAGCACCCTGGCAAAATAAATACTGTTACTAGCATTCTTCCACCTTTTGTGTGAAGCCCCCCTTTTTTATTAATGGGGTCCTGGTGAGTTTGCTTTACCACCCTTCGGAGCAGCCCTGTGGGATCAGGCTGGCTGCAGGAGGGAGATGTGGAGCCAGAAAGGCCTGACCCCCAAGGACCTTATTGCTTCTTTCAGCAAGAAATGTAACAGCATCGTGACCTTTGGTGACATCAAGGGGCTATTTGTCACTGTGAAAAATGCACATGATGTCGCTGGCAGGAGGCAGCAGGAGAGCCAAAGGCTGCAGTAAAGCATGAGGCAGCTAGTCCTACAGTTACTGTCAGGTAGGAGTGCAGGCAGGACTCCAGCACCATGTGCTGCCTGCTACTGCTTTCACTGCTCTTGTGCAGCTTGGGTGTGTATTGGGTGTCTCTGCCTGCACGCAGTGACATGCACACACGTGCAGCACCTCCTTCGGGACACCATGGATGAATTCAGCAGTCTGGCTGCTTATCTCCAGCTGAGAGCGGGAACTAGACCTGAGCTGGTTTGGCCATGGGAATGCAGTGATCCAGCAAGGAGCTGGGACCAGCATCATGTCTGGTCTGTAATACTGGCTCGGCTCTTCCTCTGCCTGCAATGACATCTTCCCAGGGATTTCAGCTTTGCAGTTATTGCACTGGTGGAGAGGGATTCCTTCCCTTCAACACACCACAGCTGGGCAGCTGGGGCTGGCAGCCCTGGCTTGCAGCAGATTTGAGTCAACCATTCAAAGCTGAAATGGGTCTTTTGAAATCCTTTCAAAGCAATGGGGCAAGGAGTCAGGTCTGCACAGGGGTTTTCAGCCTAACCCTGGGCCAGTGCACAAATACACCCACCCACAGTTCTGAGGGATTACAAGGCTGAGGCAGCCAGGAAATCAGTTTGGAGATGGTCTTTCATGTCTCATGCACTCCTGGTGCTGGGTTCAAGCTAGCCATGATGAAAATTCAATAGAAAAGGGTTAGCTTAAAGTCTGGGGTAGGAGACAAGGAAGGTGATGCTCTAGCTGAGAGCTGGGAGCCCTAAGAGCTGGAAGCATGACCACCAACCCTGGACATGCTCATTCCTACCACATTGCCTGTGGGATGAGCTCTTTTCTCTGCTCTTGTTAACCTAATAGCTGTCTTGCAGATCACTTAGGAGGAAGCGTGTATGAAGCGTTGTATGTGTGCATCCAGGTCTGAACATCAAGTCTGGTCTCTGCTTGAGCTTCTTCCCAGCATCACTTGGCTCCTGCTGTTTCTGGAGCAGCCTGTCTAGATGAGGCCCCTCACCAGCCTCCTCATAATGTGCACACATGTTCCTGTGCCTTCAGCAGCTTCTCCTGGGCTTTCCTCCTGCTCTATTTAATTAGGCACTGAGGGAGAGGGGCAGTAACCAGCAATTAGGTGAGCTGGAGAAGTGCCCTGGTTTTCTGGCCTCGCTGCTCTGAGCACCTTGGGAACCACTTTCTCCTGAGACAGGAGAACAAGAGGCAGGGAGCCAAGGCTCTCAGAAAGACAGAGTGAAGCAGGGTCAGTAGGGAGAATCAGGCAATGGGTTAAATTATGCAGGCACAGTGGGACAAGGCAGGTTAATTCCCTGGGAAGGGGTGAGCCCATGGGGTTTGCTCCTGGCTCTGAATTGTGGGGCTGTGGGATCATCACTGGACAGCATCACCTGGATGGAGGTACATCCTCACACAGGATCAATACCTGGGAAACGCTCAGAAGTGACAGGCTAGCATGGCTGCCTGAGCTTGGCTCTGTGGTCCCTGACTGACGACATGGCCAGCTTACATGGGTGTGACATCTGGAGACCACAAGGTCTCATCCTCAGAGGTTGTACGGCTTGTCCATTCATAACTGTTCTGTGATCGTCAGCAATCGCCATCCCTGTGGCTGCAGGGTCGGGGCATCCCTGGGGAGAGATTACCTCCACTGCTGACTGTGTGCCTGGCCCAGTTGGAAACAGCCCCAAGCAACCTCTGCCTCTCTTTCTGTTGCCAACTCAAGGCCTTGGCGCTAATCTCCAGAATCGCCAAGAGATCGGGTTTTGGCCCTGCTGGTAATGGTGTGATCCCAGAACATTCTAGGAACACAGAACTTGAGATTCTGAGCCATACAGTGAGCTCCTGGAGAACACAGCGGGGGTCAGGGGTCTGACTGCATCCAGGTGAGGCTGGAGGCCGTGGTTTAGCTGGTGAAGGGGGTGACTGGGTTAGTGATAGAGGTGATTCTGCCGCAAAACAACCTGTGGGTTGTTTTGGAATTGCCATGTGGGAACCAGCTGAAGCACAGCATGTCAAGGCTGGAACACTTGGGAGCATACCTCTGCTCTCCTTGCTGACTGGGAGCTCTCTGAGAGGTGCTGTGGAAGTCCCATGAACAGGCTGCTGCAGAGGAGGAGGATGCTTAGACAGTTAACGGGGATGACTGGAGCCCTGGTACCTGCATCCCACGGGAAGTCTAAGGCAATTTGAGACATTCTTGATCCCGGCCTCTCTGAAATGTTCAGCATTGGCTTTGCCAAGGCAGAGCTGACTCCGTGTCTGGCCAAGAAATTCCTGCCAAGACGCTATTTGGCTGAAGTCCTGGAGGCAGGATAAATCAGTCTGGATTTGCAAACCCTGGGCAAGTGGCTGTGCGTGTGCTCAGACACGTGCCCCCAGGAGGGGCCACTCCTTATCTACATCCATCCCTGCTGATACCCCTTCACTCGAGGTTCTCTCAGCACTTGCTCATGCTCTTGTCTCATATCCCTTAGCTTTAGATCCCATTAGGCTTCAGTGGTGTCCTCTCAGAGAGCTTTTCAAAAGGGCTGTGTCCTATTCCAGCTCACCTGGGCAGCTGTGCCTGGTGGCATAGCATCCAAGGGGGGTGCATAATAAAAATCACCCATTTGTCCCCACAGCAAATAGCCTGGTGGTGGCAAGAGGCTGGTCTCCCATCCACGAAGAACATGCAGCTCCTCAGGGCTGATCCTGCCTTTTCTGTCTCCTCATGGAGCTGGTCGTGCATCCCCAGGCTCATGTTCTCCTCCAGCTGAGGCCACTGGATATGGATCTCCCATCCCTGCTGCTGTGGAGGGAAGAGTTACCCATTGTTGCTGCTGAGCTCTGCCTCACAGCGAAACCCTTGGTGGAGTGGAAGATTCTGGATCTGCCAAATTTCCCCTTGGAAACAGGATATGAAATGATCCACAGAGCCAGACCCCTGCTTGTCAGTGGCTGCTGATGCCTCCGACTCCACTCATCCACCGGCTGTGAGCCCCGACTGTCCTTACACGATGCCACCAGCAAAAGAGTGTCAGTGGGTCCAGCCGTGCAGAATGAGGAAGGCACTGTGGGGAGGCTGGTGGAGAGGAGGCGAGTCTGTCCGGGTGAGGCACATTGATCAGAGGCATTCAATACGTTATTCATGACCAACCTGGGCTGCAGCTCAGGAGAAAGTGGTGAGCATGCACTTCTTGGGAAATGTGCCTGCAAGAGCTGAAGAGCCCCTGTGTGAGGCTGGCAGCATTTAAGGGAGAAGCTAAGATGCTGAATGTCTCACTCCTCTGCAACACTGCCTCAGGCTGGCTGCCTGCAGTGAGCCAGGGATGGAGTGTGGCGGCCAGGTCTGTCCATGGCAAGGAAGGGGAGATAGCCTCAGCGCTACAAAGCATTGCAGCCAAATGCTCATCAGACTCATCAGACTCCCTAATAGGTTGGGCTCATCAGACACCCTAATAGGCAGACGTGATGTACCAGCTTCCTTATGGCTTTTCATGCCCAAACCCACTGATACTCAAGGCACCTAAAACTGGCTGGTGAGTCCCACCCCAACATCCAATGGCGTGTTGCACTAGGGAGTGTTTCTGTTCAACATTGCTCTCTCTAAGAGCATCTTCTCCTTGCTGGGACACCCTTGTGACAAGCCTTGTCACAAGCACGTGTGGCTCATTTGAATGCAATGCTCCACCTTGACCAGCAAGTTAAGGTTGCTCTGCTTCCCAGCCTGGACATGAGCACAGCACTCAGCAGCAAGGGAGGTGGGCCACACAGGACTTTCCCAAGAGAAGGGAAGGGTGGCAGTTAGGAAGGTAGGGGCACACAATGAAGACATCTGCATAGCTTTGCATCAGGGTTAAGTCAGTATAGGAGTCACAGCCCAAGATGGGTGCAGTCCCCTGGGCTGATCGCATCTGGAAGGCTTTGGGAGGATCCTAAGAAAGGGACCTTGCTCCCAAAATGTCCAAGCAGCCAAACCACAATGGAGAGCCCATTCCTGGGCAGCTGGAGTCTCTCTGAGAGCCAGGTCCCCTACAGTGGGGTGCGACTTTCACACCGACTTCAGCCCAGCTCTCCAGGGAGCTGTGGTCAGGGCAGCAAGGGGCAGTGATGGGACAGCAGCATCACCCACGGGACGTGCTCCCTGCTGCTGCAGGCATCCCCTGGGACAGGAGGCACCTGTGTGACCCATGGGACATCCACTTGCTGTGGTACTTGGCATGATGCCACCACACTGTGGAGGGACCAGGGCTGGAAAGAGACATTGGGCTGGGACATATTGGGGTGGAAGTGCTTTGGCATTGGGGCTGAGGGGGGTTCTAATGAGGGCAAAACTGGGCTGAGAGCCACACTCTATATTTTGAGGGGAGGCCTTAGAGATTCCTGGCTCTGTGTTTTATACCCCTCTGCCCACAGCAGCAGCTCCATGGGGCTGGGGGGTGTGTGTGTGTGTGTTCATATCCACCCTTCCAACCCTAGGAGCATCCTCTGTGATGCTGCTTCTCTTCTTGAACTCATTTCCTCCCCTTCCTCACCCCACGGGATGTACTGTCTCTCTGGAGGCTGCAAATGAGCCCGCCAGGCCTGGGACACCAGTTTCCTACCTGGAAACATCAGTGCTGTAATTCCCAGCAGAGCTGAGGTCAGTTCTGTATGGCCATGGGTTCCCCTCCACGCCACTTACAGCCTGCCTGGCCCAGCTGCCTCGCAGCTCCTCCCTGGTGCAATATGGCACCACACTGCCCAGCACCAGTGCTGGGGGATTAGCTCCTTTTCTGTTGTTGTTGTTGCTTTATTAGCTAAACCTAATGAGGCAGCATTTGTGCCAGCCCTTGAGGGCAGGTGGCCAGGATTTATGACTGCAGTGCTGTCGTGTGACTTGGAGTAGAGACAGCCATTTAATGCAAAGGAAAAGAGATGAAGACCCGTATCCCTGGGGATTCTGGGACAACAAGGCAGCTACGATGCCCAGCGACCTTTGTTGATGCCATGTTTGCACAGAGTGAGAGCAGGCTCCTGTGGTCCGGGGGTATTCACTGGCATCACTCACGGTGGAGCTGGCAATGATGTTGTGCCATGCTGAGAGAGCACCCGCATTGCGAGAGTCACAGCTGGCACAGGCACGGCGCTGCTCTGAAGGGGCATTTCACTGCTCAGACACTCTCTGTGCATGAAAAGGGCATTATAGGGGAGCATGTGTGGCTGGGGAGCAGCTGGCATTGGCAAAGCATAGTCACATCTTAAAGGCGCACAAAGACTACTGCCTCCTTCCCCAAAGGGCAGTTTTGGAGCTGGTGGGGGAGCAGGACATTGCTGAGGGGAGGCTAGTGGAAATCACTGAGGACATGAGCATGAAGGGGATAGTCACATGTCCCAGCTGCAATTCGGGGCTAGCCAGGTCCCTGTCCCAAGCACCCAGTGGATGGCATGAGGAGGGGAGGTGCCATCCCATGCCCTGCGCTGCTTCCCACTGGGTGCTGTGAGACGCTGGACCTTGAGAGCGGTAACATCCATCTGCCTAGATGGAGGGGATTTGGAGACTTAGTGAAAGCCTCTTCGCTCCCTTTCTTCTAAGGCAGCCACAGGGAGCTCCTACCGGTGGTCCCTCATAGAATTAGGGCATCTGCCCTGCAGCTGCCTGCATCCCTGCTGTGAACACCCTTCCCATGCCCTGCCCAGGGGCTGCAGTGTGCCCCCATACATGTCTGCGTAGGCCTGGTTCACACCAAGGGATCACAGAAGTTTCCTCCTGAAACTGGTTTTTGAACGGGCTCGGCTCCCCCAGCGTGAAGAGCAGGATGGGCAACGCTTTATTTCAGGCGGCAGCATAAATCAGCCTGTGGCTGGTGTCGGGCTTGCCAGACATTCCCCTGGGGAAGCAGAGGCAGCCGCAGGGGAAGTTTCTCCAGTCCTGAGTTTGCAGCTCGGGGCCTGAGTGCAAATCCACGGCCACGTTCAGGTACAAAAGAGAGACTGGGGACATGCAAGGGACACACATGGCCCTCCGGCAGTGGAGGAGAGGAGCCAGCTGGATGCTGTGATTTCTCAGCTCACTGCTGCCAGCTTTCCTGCAGCCGGTTTGCTAGACCAGGGTACATCAAGCAGCTTGGGGATGCTCGGGAGGATGCACAGCTCCCTCTAAGGAGGGATCCGAGCGAGATGGGTGTGCATGGAGGGTCAGGAGGGGCAGGGTGCGAGGGAAGGAGCCACACGAGACAAGAAGCACTCAAAAAAGTCCTCGGCAGCCAAACTCACTAGCCCAGACACGCCGCAAAGTACCTCTCACTGGGAGCAGCAGCTTGAAATGAGCCTTTGAGGAAAAGCCGGGGAGCACAAACACGTTTCTCCTCCTTCCCCTGGGGGAAGCTCCTGCTCCACGGTAGGGTGCTGCACCCCACCTGGAGGAGGACACTCGTGGGGGCTTGTAATAGCATCCTTAGTGCGGGGGGCTTGTAATAGCATCCTTAGTGCGGAATGGGGGACCGGGGGTGAGCATGACCAAGGGGGTAAGTGGGGGACAGACTTTCCAAGTTGTTGCTGCGGTGGAGGGAAGGGAGGCTCTGCCTCTCTGCCCACCTCCGTCGTAATGGGGCTGCCGGGAACAGGGCGAGCGGTTTTGGGCGGCCAGGAGGGGTCCCAGCTCCCAGCAGTCCCGCTCTCCCACGGCAGAGGGCGCCCTGCTCCACGCTTGCGAGGCGCGGCGCAGAGAGGCGGTTCGGGTTTGGGATGGCTGATTCCCAAAGCCCCGAGCGAGAGCACACTGCCCCGAAACAGGGATCCCGGCCCCGCGGAGTGCGAGGTGGTTTGTAGCCTGCAGCCCTGCAGCTCTGCAGCCCTGCACCCTGTTCCAGAGGGCAAGGTGGTTTGCAACCTGCATCCCTGCACCATGGAGAGCAAGGTGGTTTCCCGCCTGCAGCCCTACACCCCTGCAGCTCTGCCCCATGGAGGGAAGGGTGGTTTGCAGCCTGCATCCCTGCCCATGCCACGTCCTGCCCCTACCGCTCTGGTCTTCCCATTTACTGAGGGTTGCCTAGACCTGGATCAATCTCAGAAAGGCACTTCAATGATGTTCTGTGTAGGGAACAGCTGCGATGCCCACAAGGATGAAGAAACACCATGGGGATATGATAGAAGGTTAAAATATCCCAAGAGGCAAGGAAAAGGTGGGGAAGGGTGACTGTTCCTGACATCTCCAACAGAAGATTGTGGCAGCACATGGAGACGCGAAATGGGCAGTGTAGGTCACATGATGCCGCCCTGCTGCAGGAGGGCCTGGATGCTCAGAGGTTCACACATGGCTGACAAAGAAGTGGACAAAATAGTGGAAGAGAAAAGCACAGAAGTCTGTTAGATATAAATGCTCCAACATCCCTGTGGTACTGGTGGCCAGAGGATAGAGAACCACCTGGTCAATCCCATCCTGTGGTTCCTGCTCCTGCACTGCTCCCTGCTCATCTGGGAGACATCCAGGCTGGCTGTGGTGGTGAGAGACCTCTGGCTGGCTCGCTCTACCTCTCTTTCCTTCTCACACAATCTGGACTTCATGCTACAGTATGTCCTACCAAGCCTCCCTCCACCTTGAAATCTAATTGATTTTCTGGGCTTTGTATTTTTGCCCCTAAAAGAGGCAAGTTGCTCCTACCCAAGAACACCTGTCCCATCTGGGTTCTGGGTCACTTGTTTCATTGCATGAGCAAAGGACCAAGAAACAGACCATAAGAATTACTGCCTGCAGCTGAACCTCTCTGGGAAGCCTGGGTACACAAAGGAGGTGGCTTTAGGGGAAGCCGATGTCATGGGATCTAGACTATAAAGCACCTCCTTCCGGTGCAGGGACAGAGGCCTACATTCATGCAGAGGGAGGATTGGAGCTGTAATTCAGATGCTCTTGCAATTGCAGAGTGTGTCAGCACTGGGAAATCCCCAAAGCTCATCGCCAGATTAAGAATTAGCTCCAGGTTGTAGTGAGATGGATTGGCATCCTGGCACAGTACCCTCCAGCACCCCGTCGTAGGTGCTGCTGGTCCTATGTGATGTGATCTGTCCCTGCTGCCCAAGGGAAGGAAAAGCTAGGGAAGAAACCAAAACAAGCAGGCAAGGAACTGGCACCAAGTCCTTGGTCATTGGACAGATGCCAATGGTCCTAGCTGAGCTCATTACCAGCAGCTTGATCTCTCCTCCAACTCCACAGCCTGGTGCCCACACAGAGCTGCCCAGGGAGAGGCAGTGCACCCAGATCCCTGCTTTTATGGATGCAGTTTCTTCCAGCTTAGCTTTTCTGGCCGTATGTTTTGTTTCTCACCTACCCCAGCAATGAAGTGCACAGGGCAGGGAGAGAGAAAGCTTTGTGCTAAGCCACAATCCCTTGGCCAGCCCGTGCTGTCCAGGCACCCTGGCAAGCCTTTGGCTGGTTGTCTGAAGGCCAGCAGTTACCAGCATTGCTCAGGAGTGAGAAAGGTCCCCTGGGGACAGGACTGGGGTGACAGAGGACACTATGGGAAAAGCCACTTTGCTGAAGGCAGAGCTTGGGAGGACAATGGCTGGTGTCCTAGCAAGGGATTGGGCAGACCTGAACATGGGCTGTGTGTCCCCTCTGAGCAAGAGCCCTCTCTGCTCTGAGACCCCTTTTGTCCTCCTGTCCCCCCTGTTGTGGATGGGACACAGAGAAGATTTGTTGCAGTTTTTCTTGCAGGACTACTGGCAAAGAATTTTGCAAAAGCCCTTGGGAAACTCACCAGAGGAGCAGGGAGTGATGAGGGGCATCCCTCCCAGGGGCTGTTTCATCCTGAAGAGGAAGGAGCCCATAGAAGGACAAGCGGAATGTCCTGTGTGTGGTCTCTGGTGCCCCACGCTGCCATCTTGTTTCCAGAAGACAAACAGGAGCAGCAGCCCTGGGGCTCCTGGTCTCTTCCAGCAAGCCAAGGCACACAGTCTGGCCAGGCTGTGATCTGAATCGCAACGGCCTCCCTTCTGCCTGTGCACATGGGGAGAGTGGAGGATGCTGCTGTGCTGCTCTCTCTGCTCTCCTCTCTCTGAGCTGCCAGGAGTTGTTCTGGGTTTTTCCTTTCCTTCATCTTTTCCTCGCCAGCTGACTGCCTGCAGCTCCAAGCGAGAGCCCATCACCTTGACCTCTTGGCTTCAGGGTTCAGACATTTCCTGGGGCTTTGTTATTTGTCTGGAAATGATACCGCCACCTTTACCTTGCCCCTTTTCTTGCCCCACAGTTTGGCCAGATGGTTAAATACCACATACTCTCTGTGCTTGCTATGCCATGATGTGCCCATGATGGTACCAAGACACCCCAGGGAGCTCATGAATTTGAGGATCCCACAAACAGCCCAGGAGGAGGGGGAAAAGCTCCAGACCAGGAGGTAATTGCCCCAGCCCAACTTCAGGGACAAGTGGTGCCTCAGGCATTTGGAGGAGAAGGATTATACACTGTCATGGTGTGAAGAAGAATTACAGTCTGGGGCTGAGAGGTGAAAAGCAAATTGAGATGTTTAAATAGCGCAGGAGATATAGGACATGCTGTGCTTTCTCCTAGAAGAAAGGATGGGAGATGTAGCAGTGAGGCTGGGTAGGAGTGTGAAGTCATCTGACAAGTCTTTGTTGGTGTTAACACATACCAGTATGGTTGACACCCTATGGGAAAAAGTCCAAAGGGGATTTGTAGAGCCTCTTCCAGCCCCAAAAGAAAAAGAAGAAAGTGTTAGGTGTGAGTTGGTTTTGTCAGTTGAAACCCTGGACTGTGCAGGGAGCAGAGCTACACATGGAACTGGGGCTCTGTTGGCTACTGCCATGGCTTTGAGATGAGCTGGTGACAGTCTGGGAAAGCATTGGGCTGACAGTGCAAGGCAAAGATGCTGAGGAGGTAAAAGCAGTTGTAACAACAACTGTATCAACAGAACGAGCCCATGTGGGAGAGGACAGGGCTGGAAGAGATCTTGGTCACATATTTGTTGGGGTTAGATGTGTGCTTACCAAGCCAAAGGAATGGGAAGCCCTCCCTGGTGAGGAACAACTTGACGCCCATTGGTAGGAATAAAAGCCACTGGTACAGTTCACGTGAGGGGAACTGTTTAAGGACAGTCTGCGTGAGAGCTGTGTGGGAGGGAGTGCTTTATGAATGGGCTGCTTCCTCCATTTAGAATTATTGATAACTGTGAAGTACGAGATCTGGACTGCACATGGAGTGATGTGCTAACGCCAGCACCCAAGAGCAGTCCTGCCTGCCAGGCTCCGCACCAGGCAGCTGAACCAGAGAGCAGAAACACTTCATTACTCCTTGCCCTGCCATCGAGGAAACTGGGGTAAAACACTGGGTTGTTCAGAGAAACTACACCTGGGTGAAGACCATCCTGAAGGCCTGACACATCCACTAGTTAAAAAACAAAGAATGGAGGTTGCCGGAACTGTAGGCAATAATCTGACATGAAAGGAACCACACAGGACACAAAATAACATGACTCCAGACCTTGTTATGACGGATACAGATGAATTAATCTCTGGGCTGGAAGGCAGTGGTTGCCTGGGGACTAGTCAGCATGACCTGATTCTGCTTGTTCTGGGTGAAAAGGGGCAGCTCTGGCTCATTTACATGTGATACCCCATAGGGTTAATTTTTCCAAAGCTGAGAGAAAGTAGGAGAGAAACTAGATGGGAGGAATAATTTAGAAAAAATGTGAGAAAATACTGTGAGCTCTTCAGAAAGAATTTCTGATAGCTGACAGGTCACAGTGCAAATGGAGAGGAAACGGGTTTGGCTATAGGCCCATTCTGATTCCATGGCAAATTGGAAACCAAAGAGCTACACATCAGAACCGGAGGGGAGGGAAGACATTAAAAATCAGTCAATAAAATGGAAATTTATGATATTGATTGGGAAAGCTAAAGAACAAGGAAAAAAAAGCCATGTTGGGCAGGGGTGAGGACAACAGGAGAGACTTGCAGGTAGATGGAGAACAAAAGAAGTGACAGCACTGGTACAGTCTCCACCTAACACCACGGAGATGATAAAACTAAGAGTGATATATAAAAGTTGTTGTGCTTGGTAAGTATTTGGAGAGCAGCAGGGGGATATACTTGTATCAGATGAGATATCATACAGACCACTGGAATCTTGGAAAGATATTAGAGCACATACAAGAGCAAACTCACAAGCCCAGAAGAGTCCTTAGAGAGCTGGCAAAGGTGCCCTGTCTTACTAATCTTTATTTGCAAAAAGATCAGAGAAATGCTAATGTTTTGCCATAATTTCCAAAGAAGGCAAATGAGATCACTGGATAAATCAGACCTGATGCCAGACCTGGCATCATGCAAAAGAGTGGAAGAGAATCTGACCTTTACCATCACAGAACTAACAGGCAAGAACATAAATAATAAATTGCCCTGGTTTTGTGGCAACAAAATTTGGTTGGCACATAAAAGCAATCCTGGTTTTGGTAAGTGAAGGTCATTGAATGACCACATTATTTCTGTGAACGTTTTGACTGAGAACTCTGCAATACAACATGATAAAATATTCCCCACAGGGTGGGCCTTAGAAATAATTGACTTCTGTTGACACAGAGGAGTTTTCCCTTGGAAGATGGATGTTCCTGAATCCTTCTTACCGCTGATAAAGCTGCCACATGGCAGAAGGATGATAATGAGATAAAGGCATCACGGTCCTGCTCCGTGGTTTGCTCCTTTGGTGAACGCAACCCATTCAAACCAAACATCTTAGCAAGTCAAATGCGAGAAGCATGGAACAGATTGTGGACTTCATGTACCAAATGGGAGGCTGGAAAGGTTCAGATAAACAAACTCAACCAGAGCTCCCACGGTGATACGGGAGTAAAAGGAGTAGCAAAATTTTTGGATGTTCAAATAGCAGTTAACATGGCTGATGCAGAAGTCCTGCCTATGCTTTTCAGTTTTGTTTTGTCTTGCTTTGTTTTTCATGGGGTTGAAATGTGGGAGAAGATGTAGGAAAGAATCACTGCAAGAAAGCCAAGCATGGGAGAGAAAGAGAGCACACATGCCTAGTCTGGTTATCTAAATGAAACAGAGATTAAGAGGTATATGAGTGTTTCCTTAAAGCCAGGAAAGCTAATTTCAGTTGTTGTAGGTAACACCGAACATTTACAGAGGAGAAACCAACAAGACACAAACTCTACAGCCTGCTGCCGACACAAAGGACGCGTTCTGACAAAGTAAAACCACCATCCATTTCTCATCATGTTCCCAATCTCTCTGGCTTGGCAGAAGGAAGATGCACCACAGGTGTCGGAGACCTCACCCTGGGAAACAAAACCCTCAGACACGCCCTTCAATCCCCTACAGCAATCCAATATTTATCTCAACATACCCCAAGCAGGTATCCCACAGCACATACCTGGGATACCTACCACTGCTGGCTAACAACTACATTCTTATCAGTTCCGCCTTAGTTGAAACATTAGGGCCACTTAATGTATTATTATCAGTGCTTGATCTCACAAGTATCTTAGAGAAGGTGGTGTTCATACAGCTTGACTTTGTTAATGTCTTATGAGGATAGCCCATGCCCTTATGACTGTCTACACCCATTTTAATCTAGGACCTTTACATATAGAGAGATTCATTGTTTTATCGCTCCATTAACAAAATCATCCACCTTAGTCCTTGTCTGAGGTCCTACAACTCTTTTCTTTGTACTAACTGACAAAACACTTAACTAAGAGTTAAAGTTTTTTAAGTTAAAATGCTCTCAGGAGCCTAATTGCCTCCATTTCAATGCTAAATACTTTACTATAGGCAACAAACCAATGGCTAAATTCCAAAGCCAGGGTAAACCCACATTAGAAATGATCAGGCTTCTTCAATGAGAAGCATGATTAGTCATCGGAACCAAACAGCTAATGAGAGGCTGAGTTTAAAATCTATGGCTTTACCTCCAGGTCAAGACTTGGTTACCTTCTGGAAGTAGTGCTTGATTTGGCATCCACTGTAGTCAAAGTACAGTGGCCTGTGCTGTTAAAGAAGCCACATGGGAGGGGTAGCCATTCTTTCTGGTCTGATCCTCCCAAACATACTGCACCTCCACTTGCTTCACCAAGACCTGGGGGTGAGCAAATGGGCTCCCTAAAATCACAGCTGGGGAGACAGCTCTCAATCCAGCCTGCCCTCCTCTCTGCCTTCAAGGGATCTCTTAATATGCAGGTAAAACAGTCAGGAGCAGAGAGCCAAAGCGTGGCTAACCCCAGCCCAGGGTCAGGAAAGGCCGTGAGCCTCTCTGATATGTAAAACTTCAGTACGTGTCTAGAACTTCGACCAACCTGAAAGACTGAACAGGGCCTTCCTCTGAGGTCTCAGCTTGGTGAACTTGTTCCTTTTCAAAACCCTAGCTCCCACCCTGAGGTTGAGCCCACAGGTCATGGTGCTCGAGGGAAGTCCCGTTAGATCAGAGCTGCTTACATACCTTACAGCATCTATGCCAGGATTGTCTTCTCACAAGTGACCCAAAATGTTGTCTTCTGATGGCTTATTAACTGAGATGTACCTCAGGACACAATGTTTGCTCTTTGGTGGAAGGCATAATGGGATGGGTGAAAGGTTAGAGGATGAACTGTGCATTGAAGGTGGCTTTCTGTCCTGCTTGATGGTAATGGGCATCCCAGTATTAGTTATATTAGGGGTAGTAAAATCTCAGCTTCAGCTATCACCTTGAAGCATCCCTCAGTCAAGCTTTGCTTCAGACTTCCTGCTGGCAGACTCCATACTATCCCTCTGGACATGTCCACATCTCTGTCAGCTCCTCCCTTTCTCACCACCATTTCTGGCTGCCCCACAGCAGCACAGTACCCTGGATATGAAGAGTTTTCCCTGAGGAGACAAGCAGTGAGCATGGAGCAGCATTGCCACATTTCCAAAAGGATGGACTTTTGACATCCTTAGTGAGTTCAAACTCTCCTTGTCTTTGGGTGCTCCATGGTGTGAGGCTGTGGTACAGCCTGAAAGCCAAGGTTAGAGCCATCATTTGTTCCTTTGACAGAAAACATTCAAAAGGAAACCATAATGCTCCTAGGACCTCCTCAGGTGACAGCCCAAAACAGTGGAATCCACTTGTCCAAAAGGGACAGGCTGCTCCCAGTCTCCCTGCAAATCCCTGTTTCCTGGGCTGTTCATTTCTTGCTGCATGAGTATAGAGCAAAGGCCCCGGCTTTGACACATATGCAGGTGTTGACTATCACAACATGATGCTGCGGCATGGACTTACACTCCCAGGGAGCACGTGAGATATCAACCAAAGCCATGGCAATTTGGGGAGGGCCCTGCAGACCCCACTTGGCTGCTAGAAAGGGGAACCTGGATGGGAACAGATGTGGGGTGAGTGTGGGTGCCTCCGCGGGTGCTAGGGAGCAGAGCTGCCCCATGTGCTTGGAGCTGCAGTCCCACACACTTAATCAGCACCAAATGTGCACATGCATAAAGTGAACAGAGGGAAAGCCTTTGTGAGGCAATGGTGACTGCTGCTGTGGAAACAGTCAGAGAACCCTTTTCCCCTTAAAGTTTACTGCTTTTACTACTAGCCTGGCCTGGAAGCCCTTATTGCTCCCGACACAGCCAGGACTTTGCTCTAAAGCCAACCAATGGGAAGCATCAGAAAACATGCACCAGTATCTATAAGCATGCGCGCACCTTTGTGTGTGTACGCATTCCTTCATGTGTGGGTGCCCGTGTGTGTACGTGTGAACGTGCCAAGGGGTGTGAGCAGTGGTTTGGGTGGAGCGGGAGCGCACCTCACCTGCCCCGGGTGCCGGCGTGGGGAGCCAGGCAGGGGGCTGCCGCTGGCTGCAGGCTCCCTCCCACTGCCAGGAGGCTCGGGGGGGGGGGGGGGGGGGGAAGTTCAGCACTTCTGCAAACAGAGGCCTCTCTTACAGACGTCGGCAGCCACTTCATGGGCGGGTTTGCAAAGGAGCTCCGTGCCCCACTGCAGAGCTGGAAGGAAGCAGGCAGCTTCTGCAGACAGCGTGTCACCTCGAGCCCACCTCCAAGCTCTTTGGAGGGTCTGCCCTCCCGGTGTCCCACGCCATGCCACGCACTTGTGTGTCCCCACAACAGGGAGGTGTGAGAGGTGCTGAGGCTCTCTGGAAGCTGATGATGTTATCTTTGCTGATGTAGGTGGCAAAGCTCCCTGAGATCCAGAGGAGCTGCCAGCAGCCCATGGCAGCCCCAGCATCACATCTGTCCTCCTCCCTACCTAGGCTATCAACCCCTGCCAGGAGCAGGGCAGGCGCCTGGCAGCTCTTGGTTAAAGGGTCACACATGTAGCTTGAGACCTCAGCCCCACCATGCATCCGGTGCTGTTGTGGAAGACCCAAAGCTGGAGAATCCTGTGGGTCCTTAAGGCCCGATGGGCACCTTCCCCTCGCCTGACTCCTGTCCTCAAGGTTCTTTTCCTGGGACTAACACCAACCTCCTTGTGCCCATAGCAGCCAGAGGCACTCAGCCACATTTTGTCTGCTGGTCCAGGCTGGCAAGAGAAGCCTGAAACCTGGCCTCCTCTGCTGCTTGCAGCCCTCTCATGACCCGCAGTGTCTGGGAGCCGTGGCAGGCATGCCTGCTGCACCACACGGCGTTTCTGCAGGCAAGGAGGCCTTTAAGAGGCCAGGATAATGGCTAATAGTGCTGTTTTCCTCTGCTCTGCTTTCCTTCAAGTGAATTACCAGGGTCTTGCTGGGAATTATCCTGCCATTACCCAGCACTCTGGGGAGCTGCCAGTGATTTACTTAACAGCAAACAACACAAAGAGCCGGACACGGCGGGAGCTACACAACCAAACAAGCTGGGGAACGTACAACTGGAAGAAAAATGCTATAACAGCAGCTGGGGTGCAGGGATCTGGCCAGGGACGGCAGTCAGAGATGGGCACGAGATGATCCCAAGAGCTGTTCTCCATTTCCACATGGAGTAACGGAGCTGTTCTCCCCCAAGGACAGATTTGGTCTGTAGTGCAGCAGAGTGTGACGGAAATGTCCAAAGGTGGTGGCCCAGAGGTGCTGTGGCCAGCTGGCGAGGGAGAACCCCAGGGCTGCATTGGTACAAGAGGAACATCCTGTTCTCTCTGCTCCTGGAAAGCCATGGGTCTCAAGGATGGTGGGAGGCTGCAAGCAAGCAGGTCAGCAGTGGAGCTGGGGCTGTCCCCCTGCTCTCACATAGAGACCCAGCCAGTGCTTGCATAGGGGCCAGCAGGAACAAAGGGTCCTGACACACCCCCCTTCCCACTGTCTCTTTGTACCTTCCAGGATTTGTCCTTGTCACCCTTTATTGTCCCATGGGTGAGTGCAGCCCTTGGACACCTCTGGCCTGCCTTGTCCCAGTCACTCTGCTGCCTGTGACAGTCTCTGCACTGAGGGACCACCACGGTGTGACTCTGCTCAGGGCTGCTCCCTCCTCCCTCCAAAACAGCCCCCTATATGCAAAAGGATGTGGACACCCCTGCAGACATGTGCCACCCATGTGTGTCCCCATCACCTCCCCATAAGCTCTTATGCTTGCCATGTCCCCCCTTTCCTTGCACAGGCTGCCCCTGCACAGCCTCCACACAACCCTCCTCAGCGCCATGCACCCCCAAGCCACCCCAGCACCCTTCCTCCCGCCCTGTGCTCTGAAAAGACACACTCTCCTCTTGATGCTTCACAGGCGCCTGGCAAAGGAGGGGTTCGGTCGAGCGCTAGAAAGTTGTTCCTACTCTGCGCTGGGAGCAACCACATTACTCACGAGTCCTTTTTTAGTGTGGGTATGTGTTTCCCCCCTTCCATCTCCAGTCCATTAGCTACTATGGAAACAACATGTCATTGCCCGGAGGTGGAGTTCAGCCACAGCCAAAACAGCCGCGGATAAATTCCAGCACCCAAATTCACATCCTGAGGCAAAGCCCATGCAGCATTTAGCCAGGAACAGGAGCGGAGTCCTGGCTATGCTAAGGGAGTAGACCTCAGCCCAGCTCTGCTCGCTGCGGGAAGTGTGGGGTGCAGGAAGCACTGGTGAGGACCTTGTTGTCCCAGCTGAGGTGGAAATGGCATGGCTGCGGAAGGCCAGGGTGATTTACTATTCCGGAGACTGACTGAGGGTGTGTGAGTCGTGTGGAGATAAACAGATCTGCAGGGCCTTGGCTACCTCATTTCTGCTCTGTCCTGTGGCAACCACTGCCCAGCCCAGACTGACATTGCAAGGTGTTCAGCCTTGAGTCTTGCCCAGGCCCACATCACGGAGGCCTGGACACAAAAGAGCTGATCCTCACTGCACCAGGGCAGCCAAGGTGCCTGTTTGAGCTAAGCTGATGGGTCTTGCTGCAGGCAAGCAGTGGAGATGGGAGCACTGCGGGGTGTCCTCTTCAAACTGCATCCCCGTACCATTTATCACCTGGATCTGGGGAGGGACCATCAGTATCCCAATGCCTGCTGGCTCCCTGCATGGGGAGCTGTACCCATGGCAGGGCAAGAGCTGTGGGGTCCGAAGGGAACTGCAGTTTGAATGTGGCTGCTCCTTACCATATCCAGGGACCCTGGAAGAAGGAGGATAAGCAGGGATGGTGGCACGTCCTCCTTAGAGGGTTTCATAGTAAGGGTGAGTCCTGGCTCTGGTCTCTGCTGGCAGATCGAAAATGCAGATAGGAAGCAAAGTCCTTGGAAAGAGGAACTTTCCTTGGTGGCAGCCAGCAGTCCATGATGGAGCTGTCCCACCTGGCACTGGAGCTGCCCAGCTCCCTGTGGGCATCCTTCAAGCCTAGACTGCCCAGGAGGTGCCATGTCCCACCCTGGTGGCTCTGCCACTCTGCAGCACGAGCACCTGGGCACAGCAGTGTCACATAGGCTATGGAAAAACTATCCCAGCACCTCCAACACCTCATCCAGGGCACCAGAGTGAGCTCTGGCCCTAGCTTGGAACCCCCCTCCCTTACACAGCTTCTCCAGGAGATGAAGCAGGAAAACCTGTTAGTTCCTGAGGCACTCTGGGAGCAATCCACCAGCTTCCAAGTTGGAGCAGTGACCTGCATAAGTGCCTGCCTGGATCGGAGCCAGCAGGAGCAAACTTTGGCCATGAGGCTCCCTTGGAGGAGAAGGGAGAGAATGGAGGCGAGTGGGCATGCCTTTCCAAAGGAGGCAGAGAAATAGCCCATAAGCAAGGCTTCTCCACAAAGAGGCAAGCAGTGTCTCTGAAAAATACCAGAACAAACACTGGGAGGAGGAAAAAAATAATGCAGGTTTCTAGAGCAGGGGTTTCAACCTGATCTACTTTGCTGATCTCCAAAAATATCCCAACAGAGATGTGAGTTCCTTTGACCACACCACCTGGCAAGACACTTGCTGGCCTCAGTTACTCTTCCTTAAAAGCAGTCCATGGAGCCACGGGGGTCCCCCAGCCATGAAAGTTGCAGCTCTCAAGACCACTGGAAATATGTAACTAACCAGGCTGGTTTACCCATGTGGAAGCCCATGGAGTGCATTGCACCCAGAACCCCAGGCCTGGCAGTGAGCATCCCCCCTCTGCTTTGCCACTTGTTTCCAGCTCACTTGCAAGAAGAACTAGGATCTCCCCTTCTGCTTCCCATCAAATTAGTTTAAATTGGTCCCATAAGTGTGCAACAATTAGAAGGGAATGGGAAGCAAAACTGGGATGAAGGCTCCCTTTCTTTGGAGACCAATGTGGAAAGTAGCTAGAAAAAAATGCTGGGGAATGTGGGAGGCTGGAAAGACGTAGGAAGAGAGATGTCTTGCTCCTAAGAGAGGAGGCTTGAAATATCCCTCCTCTACAAAACCCTGCAGATCCACAGGGATGATCCACACCTACTTCACAAACCCTGAAGCAGATGTGGTGGCACCACATTACTTCAGGTGTCTCCACTGAAGTAGATATGCGAGCATCCTGCCCCAGAGAGAACAGTCCTAAGATAGATTTGTCCTGATGGCACATCCTTGTCCTGAATCTGAGAAACAGCACCCAAGAAAATCCCTCCCAGGCAGAGATCTTCCCTGTGTTCCCATCCTGGGGTTAGGGGTGTGAACACAGCTCACATCACCTCTGCAGCTGAGCTGTGTGCCACAGGAGACACACACCCATCTGTTGCCCCATGGGCACTTCCCCTCATATCCCTTCGCCTCTGCCTTCAGTCACTCTGATGTAAGGAGCATCCCAGTAACACACCTCTGAGATCAGACAAGCCTCCTCTCGAGTCTTCGCAGCCGTAAGACGAGCTGGGCAAATGATCTGCTTAAAAAACAACCTCCTTCTATACGGAAAAGGATTTGTTTTCAGCCTGATTCATTCCCTAAACCAACTCTCATTGCACAAGGAGGGAGCGAGGCCGCTCATCGGGCAGGGCTGGACGTCTCCTTTTGGCAGCGGCACAGATTTTGATCAGCTTGAAGCAATCGTGAAACTGCAGCCTGAACTTCCAGTGACTCACACAGAGAAGGGAAACTTGCTGGATTGTGTATTTCAGCATTTCTGGAATAAATGCTATATTTGGCATGGAAAATAGGAAGGATTCCTCCGTCCACTTGAAATGGGAGCAGCAAAAATGACTCAATGGGCAGTTTAAGAGAGATGAACAAGGGCGCTCTCTAAATTATTCATTGTGATTCTCCACGGTTTGTGTTTTGTCCACAACAGGCTCAACAGTGTCTGCACACAGGATGATTCAGGCTCCGCCAGGAAGATGCACAATTTATTGCTCTGACAACAATCCTGCCAATGCACATTGGCTATGCATTATTGACTATGGACATTACAGGCTGCTTCCATCTGTTTACCAACAAAACCCGCTCCTTAAAGGTATGGCATTGTGCTTATCACTACATGTTGACCCAGCGTGAAAAATCTGCCAATTTATATTTTCATGACATCAGTAGCTAGAAATGCATTTCTTGCCAGCTTCAAACACTTTCAACTGTTTCATGTAGTACGCTGGGGAAAAAAAACAGAAGAAACTGCTCTTCTGCAAATTACTGAGGTTGGTGGAGGGGGGGCTGTTTCTGAAGATCTGAAATGGATTCTGCTCTCTTTTTTAAAAAAATACTTGTCCAAATGGTTATTGAAATAGCTCGTTCATTATACTCCTGAGCCAGTAAATGAAAATTGTCATTTTCAGATAATAACATTATCAGCTAAAAGAAAAAAAAAAGTTATAAATACTAAATAAATAAATCAACAACTTTTCATGAAAAAAATGTGTTAGAAAGGGAGAAAGGGCAGCAAACATTTCCCATTTGGTGAAATGCCAAACTAGTTCCTGCTTTAGCGTACATCAAATTGAATACTCAATTTGATCACGCACTGCTTTTATTGGCGGATTAAATATTGACAAATATGTTTAGGTAGGGAGATGCTTCATGCTGCAGCCTGACAAATCCCATGGCAGTGCTGGATCAGCACTTCGGGTGGGAAAACCTCTTCCTCCCACCACTGAGATCCTGTCGGGCTGATTCCTGGGATCCATGCAGCCGCATCCATTACACAGGAGCTGTCCCTTTCACCTTGTGACCCACGAATGCCCGGTGTGCCTGTGCCAACAGTGAGTGACCAGCACCACTACTGTGATGCTCAGAGCAGGGAGCAGAAAGAGGGCTGTTGGACTGCAATCCTCTCCTAGCTGCCGAGGCTTTGGAGCTGAGTGACCTCCGTAATGAGAAGTCATTGGATTTAACTCTTTCCAGTTTCTATACTGAATTTATCCAGTTGATTTTTGCCTGTAATTTTTTAAACCATTCTCCATCCTTCCACAGCAAGGTGGCCACAGCTTGGCTATGGCAGAAAAGCTATCCCTTTCGCTGGTGTGGTGCTTGCTGCTTTCTGGTGGCCCCACGCTCTTGTGCAGGGAAGAGCTGAGCACGCACCCTGATTCTGCAGGCTTTTTTTTCCCCTCACCGCTCAGCTTGCTCTTTCCGAGGCTGCTGCTCTGTGGGAACCATCCCATGCAGGAGGGTTTTAGCCTGGTCGCAGCAGTCTCCTTCCCCCTGGCCCCTCCCCGCCTGGCTGGAAGGTGGCCAGTCCCTTCAGTGCTCCAGCAGCACGGGGCCGAGGCGGAGCTGGGAGGCCAGATGAGCGGGTGAGCACTCCCACCCTCGGCACCCCGTCTTCTCCCCACCAGGAGCTCCAGGAAGGAGTGAGACACGTTGGCACCGTATCAGAGAGAAGGGGCTTGTCCGGGGCTCTGTTTTGCTCTTGAATGCAGCGCGCCTCTGGAGGTTTGGTAGCTGTTCGAGATTCCTGGCCCATCAATTATTTAATTCCCTCCAGCCATGTGGTGTCCAGCCCCGGGTGCTCATCTCCTTGGAACACACCAGCCTGGTGGGGGAAGAGTGGGGTTGAGCAGGGGGATGTGAAGCAAAGGCTGGGCAGAGGACCCCTGCTGGGAAAGCAGAGGCAGAGAGACAGGTCCCTCCAGCCGAAGCACTGAACTGAGTGCATCAGCCAACATCTTCTTAATCCAGCCACACATCAGCTGGACGGATGAGTTTTTCTTTTTCGACCTCCTGAGATAATGCATGCAAATCGCCTCCCCACTCTGTGCCTCGCTTTCCCCAACTGTAAAATGGGGCTAAAGATTTCACAACCAATGTGAGCTGAGGAGGCTTCCACCACCTGCCGTGCCAGCACAGAAACGTGTGTGTGAGATGGTGTTTTGCAACAGAACGAGAAGGTGCCTCTTGCTCCTGCTCGCAGGGGCTACACCACTAGGGACATACTGAGTAGATCACTTAAGGCCGGTGGTCTGTTTGCTGCCGCTACCTCTGCTGCCTCAAGCTATAGCAGCGCAGCACAGCACGGCATGGCACTGCGCGGTGGGCGCCGCTGGGTAGGCAGGGCAAGCCGCGACAGGCGGGCGGGCGGGCGGGCGGGCAGGCGGCTGGAGCCGGGTGGGTGTGTCGCTGTTACCCAATAAATAACTCAAGCCCTAAAGCAGCCCATTGTAATTACAGGGGCCCCGCGCAGATTGAAAACGAAGACGGAGGAAAAAAGCAAATCAAGGTTCAGTCTTCCTCAGGAGGTAGCACTCCATGGGGGAAGCAATAGAGGGGAGCAGTGATTTATATCTCTCCAGAGGAATTCTCCTTTCCAGGGCCGCCCCAGGCACCAAACTGCCGCCAGGTTCAGCTGAGTTTCTCATCTGAATATGCATGAGCCAGTAATTAATTCCCTCTGATACTGATCCAGATTTGGAGTTGGTTTTGTGAGTATGTGTGTGCACGTTGTGTCCGTCTTCTCCCAGGTGTGCCAATGTGGCAAGGAAGGAGTAGTAGTGCCTCACCTCACAGATGCCCCTGCAGGACGAAGGCCATCAGCGCCTCACAGTTGGCTTGGAGCAGGACGGTGGCCCTGGTTGGGTGGAGACTCCCATGGAGTGGTCCTGGTAGGTGTTCTCCTGGGGACAGCAAGAGGAAGGGAGATGGAGAGAAGGGCACGACTGGGGTCATGTGCCTTGCCTGGCTAAACCATGCAGCGATCCCTGCCCCAACATGCATCCAGCCTCAAGCACGTGCAGGGAGTGTTTTCTGTCCTCCTGAGGACACAGTAAAGACGTTGTGTTTGCAAAGCACTGGGAGAGGGAGGGAGAGAAGAGAACCTGGCCTCGCCTCCTCCCTCCCACCTTCTTGTTCTCTCTTCCACACATCACTTTTAGCAATGGGACAGGAGCCCCAAGGAGCAAAACCATGTCTCTGGCCCAAGGCCCAGACCTGGGGCAGGGTGTGGGTGTAATCTGTGTGTGATAGGCCCTTGCCCTGAGTCTGATCCGTGGCATTGTTCAGTTGGGCTCATAGTCACAACCAGCCTTCAAACCAGGGGGAAAAAACAACCCAAACCAGAAAACTCATTCAGACAGAAACAATTTTTTTCCAGCTTCCCCAAGCACACATCCTGGGGCCCAGGTCTCTTCCCCTTGCCTCTGGGGCAGGTTGCCCTGATGCCCTCCTCACCCTTCACTTTAGAGAAAGGCAATAATCAGCTTTGTTGCCTTCAAACCAGGCTGTAGGCCCCCGGCAGCCTGCTAGGGCTGAACTGCAGTCATCCTGGCATACAGGCAGGGAAGGAAAGGGTTAGATCCTGGGCCATGGCATCACTGGCGCTGGTCCCTGGCAGCGAGGGAGGTGATGCTGGGCCTTCTCCTGCTGTTGTGGGCACCCTGGAAAAGCCATCATTCCAAACTGGAGGCTTGCCTTGTCTCCACATTGCATCCCTGCCTGCCCATAGGCAGGAGCAGGATTAGTAGCAGCACTGGGGTGTACTGCTGCCCTCAACCTGGCCCTGGCTCCTGCCAGCACCCAGCTGAGGGAGCCAGAAGAAGGTGCACCCTTGTCACCACCTCCCTACCAGCTAGGGCAGTGCCTTCACAGAGCAGTGGAAAAGGCAGCAAACATCTTAGACATCAAGGAACCATGGTGTTACTGCCTGCTGAGGGTCAGGGAAGATGGAGAGGTCACACTCACTTTCCCATGTCCCCCAGTCTCAGGGGATAACCCCCTAGAAAGCTGTCCTCACCCCGGGCTCCACACAGAGGCCCAAGGGGACTGCTGGAGGGACACAGTGTCCCATCCTGGGTGCCGTCAGCAGGGTGCAGAGCAGCCAGACTCCTACATCCCTCTGAGGGATCCCTGCAAATGTCTCCAGGCTCCAGGAGCAATGGGCTGGGAAAGCCCGGTGAGTCAGTCCCGTTTTGTAACACGGGGGGCAGAGCGCGTGTCGGAGCAGGGATGGCCGTGAGCTGAAGTGCGGTGCCCGCCTTGGCCTTTTGCAATCAGCCGGGGAAAGGCGAAGTCGAAGTTTCCATCCCTTAATGAGAGTGTGCCACAGGGACCAGCTCCCTCCTGTTTACGTGGCTCACAGGGATGGATTGAGCAGTGGCAGCCCGGGATGTGGGGAGGAGGGCAGCCTCATCATCCCTCCTCTGGGCTGTGGCGGCTGGTGCTGTCCAAGCACAATCTGTCTTCTGTGGTGAAGTCTCAGCTTTGGCCCCGTGGTCTCACAAATATGTTTCCTGCACCCGTGAGCCAGCCCCACTGCTCTACACACCTCCACTCCCTCCTGTAAGCACCCACAAAGCCCCTTCCCGCCTCCCCATTGCCCTCCAGCCCTCCTGGCAATGCTCCTTCAGGCCCCACAAGAGCAAACGTCCACAAAGCCATGGCCCCCGTGTGCAACCCTTGCCCGTCGAGGAACAGAAGGTGACACAGAGAGGATGTCATCTCTGCCAGCTTCACGTCCCGCATCACCAGCCTGACCTAGAAACACCACATCATCTCACGCGCCAGAGCCCGGGGATGCTGCAGGCTCATCCCTCTGTTTTTTCCAGAGCAGCTGAGTGACAGTCGCCCCTCCCCTGTCTCTCCGAAGAGTGTAATGAGAATTTCCTCCGAGGAGCAGCTTGCCGCGATGAAATAATCGCCCGAGCAGCAGGATCTTCGCCGGGGATTAGAGAGGCTGCTACTTGCTGAACCAGGGAAACAGCCGGTGAAGGGGAAAAACTCCTACCGCCTCCTCTGGCACCTACTTTGCCAAAGTGATCGCTGCCGCAGACGGAGTGAGGTCGCAGGCAGAGCTCAGCCCTGGAAACTTCTGTCCCTGATGCTCAGGCACTTTAGAAAAGTCTCCTTCCACCCTCCTTCTTCTCCTCTCGTTGCTCCCTGCGGAGCCGCTCCCCAGCCCAGCCGCCGAGACGGGTGGAGAAGAGGTAGCGCAGCAGCTGCCTTTTACAGGCAACAGTTTTTTTTTTGTTGTTCTTTTCGGACTGCTGAGGCGTAAAACGCGGGACTGAGCCTGTGCCTCTCTGCCTTACGCGCTGGAGCACGCAGCAACTGGGTTATCACGCCGCACAGAGGGACAGCAGCAAGGGCTATACAAGGATTTCCGAAGCTGAGTGGTTTAAGGGAGTTTTGCTTCCACTTTGGGCTCGTTCCTCCCTCCCTGCCCCCCCCCCGGTCGTTAGTGGGGTCCTGCTGTGACCATCCCTTGAGACTTCCTAATTTTCTTCCCAAATATCCCACATCTCTTTTTATTTTCTCAACTGCTCATGAAACGTGGGAACCCCAAGCCCAAAGGAACATCCCTAGTTTGAAAAGGTACGCACTAAAGCCAAGTTGCAGCAGGAGTGCTTTATTTTAGAGCTAGGCTTGGGTGGCATTTTTCTTTCCTCTTTCGGAGGCAGAGACTCACTGCCCGCCAACGCCAGACTCGACCGTGGCAGAGGGCGCTCCTGCCTCCAGCCGTGTTTCTAACCTGCCCCAAACCCACGGCCTCTCTCGAGTGCCGTCTCCGGGAATAAAGAGCAGCTGCCACCGAGCGAGAGGCGCAGCCAGCAGAAATCCTGGATTCCTCTGCTCTGTCCTTCCCCGTGGTGCGTGGAGAGGCTCTCGCCCCACTCCCGCCCAGCTCCGCCACCAGGTCGGAACGGGACATCCAGCTCCCGTTCCAGGTCAGAACGGGACATCCAAACGTGAGAAATTGCTGTCCCCAAAAGGCCCCTCCTGCCTAAACACCGGTTCAACGGCAGCGCCCGAAAGCCGCGATCGGGGCACCGTTGTGCGGAAAGCGTCTCTGACGCAAAGTGAGTTTCCCGTGTCAGGGCTTTGCTCTCGGGCTCCCGCTCCTGCCTCCTCCCTGAGGCCCCGATACCCCCCACCGGCACCTCACGGCTTCTCCCACGAGGGGCAGGAAGCTGAGGAGAAAAATGCTCCACGGTGCCACCAGGCAAAGACCAGCCTGTTTTCAGTGCTACTATGCTTTGTGGAAGGGATATTTTGTCCTGGAAACGCAGCCCTGTTCCCCCGGTACCCAGCCGCTCGGGGACATGAGGGGCTGCAATGAGGGAGACCGGCGCCATGATGCCTCGTGCCGCGACGCCTGGTGCCAGGCGGTATGGGGCTGCCATGGATTCTCCGCAGCTCTCCTGAAACTGGGGGAGGCAACTCGGGGGTAGCCCGGCTCCCGGCAACGAGGAGAAACTCGCACTCCGCCCGCGGCAGTCCCGCCGGGGGTCGCGCCCCTGTGGGGTACCCCGATACCCGGGCCAGGTGGTTTCTGCTCCGCTCCCGCCCGCTCCCGCTCCGGGTTTTCAAAGCCACTATCGCTTTAGACAGATAGGAGCTCCAGCCAGTAAGAAGCCGCAAAGCGTCAGCACAGCGTTCGCTCTGTGCTGTTGGCCAATCCAGATCGCTCGATCCCTATATCCCGCCCTCCGAGAGCAGGCTCTGCCGACTATTGCCCTGTGCCGGCGGCCATCTTGAGTGTGGCAGAGGTGCTGCTCCGTCTAAAGGTGCTTTTTTTCACCTTTTCGCCCTTTCCTCTGTACTTTCCGCATCGGGGGGTGCTTACGCGCGGCGCCGCCTCGCCCGCGGGGCCGTTACGGGCAGCGAAGCGGTTCCCGAGGTGGGGAAAAACCGCGTGCTTACCCCACGAGGGGCTCTCGGCGCCATCTTGAGTGTGGCAGAGCCTTCTCGCTCGCGGGGTCGGTGCCCCGTTACCCCACTGTTTGGGAGGGGTGTGGGGTGGCCCCGGTGCCCGCGGGGGTAAGGGGGGATGAATGTGTGTTAGTGTAAGAAGAGCTTGCGGAGGGGGCAGTAAGGGGAAACTCTGGGTGCAAAAGGTGTGTGGTGGCGGTGGTGGAAAGGGGCGGTGGGGTGGCCCGAGTCCGTTTTTATTAACTGTAAAATAAAATAAACGTACGGGTGGGAATCCCGCGTTTCCGACCGGCGGCGCCCGGCAGCCCCGGCGAGCTCGGCTAGCCGCCTCCTCCCACCGTTCTCCCGCTGGCGGCTGTTGTGGTGAAACTTTATGCGGCCCTGACAACACGGCGCGGGCTGGGGACACACACACATACACACAACCCCCTCCGCGGCTACCCCTCGACGGTTCTCCGGTATCACCCGCCCGCTCCGGCACGGCGGGGTGCAAGGAGGCGGTGGGGAGCGGCACCGGTTCTCCCGCATTGTTATTATTAACTCCTATTATTTTTCTCCCCTCCGCGGGCGGGCGGCCGCGCCTCCCGCCCCTCCGCAGGCATGCAGGCCGGCTGCGGCGGGGACGGGGACAGGGACAGGGACACACACACACACACACGGAGGGGGGGGGGGGGTGAATGGATAAATTCCCCCCCTGCCCGCCCGCCGCCTCGGACGGCGGGCGTGGCGGAGGCGGTTGGGGGCGTGGCAGCGCGGAGGGGCGGGGATGGAGGGGGCTCGGCTCTCCCTCCCACTGACCCGCTCTTCAGCACAACGCTGAGACCGAACCCGAACTCATCGCCGCGGTGTCGTCGGGCGCCGGCTACTGCCTCTTTAAGCGGCCTTGCCCATTGTTTGAGCCGCGGCCAATGGGAGCGGGCGGCCGCGGCGCGCGCGGCCAATGGGCGCGGCGCGGGGCAGCGCGCGCGCCGCCCCCCCGTCTATAAGAGGGCCCGTGGAGCCGCGTGAGTCCCCACTGACTCGCGCAAAGCCATCTTGGCATTGTTCTGCCCGCGCCGCCGCCCCCGCCGCCACAGCCCCGCCACAGCCCCGCGCGCCCCCGCCATGTCCGACGCGGCCGTGGACACCAGCGCCGAGATCTCCGCCAAGGTGAGCCGCCCGCCCCTCGCCGTGTTACCGGCTGCGAGGGCTTTTCTTCCCCAAACGTTTCTGGTTTTGTTTTTTTTTTTCGCGTATTTAAATATTTTCCTTTTTTTAAAAATTGTCTTTTACGCCTCGTTTTCCCCCCAGCTCTTCTTCCTCCTTTCTTTCGTCCCCCGCCCCCGGTGGAAGTTCGTGGCGCGCTCCGCGCGGGGCCGCCGCGCGGAGCCGCTTGCGCCGTTTCTTTGTCTAGAGCGTGCGGGAAACGTGCTCGCTGCCCTCGCCGGTGTCGCCAGACGCGCCCGGCTCCGCGGCCCGCTCCCTCCCACCTTCCCGAGGGCGGCCGCGGTGCTGTCCCGCCGCGATAGAGCTCGGGGAGTGCGTGTGTGTGCGGGTGGGTGGGGGGGCACGGCTGTGGCTCGGCACCCGTGTGCGGCGGGGGATGGCGGCGGCGCTCGTCTCATTCAATCCACTGCGGGAGCTTGACAGCCCCGTCAAACTTGGGTCCCTCTCGGTCGCGGTCCCTGCGCGGGTGTGGGGGGAGTGCGCCGGAGGGACTGGAAGGGGGAGGGGGCAGTGACTGCTGTGGAGTTGTTGCCGAAAATGGGGGTGGGGGGCGGTTGCTATTTTAGAGTTTCACCCGATTGATGCGGGGAGGTTAATTGCTGGGTCGCTGTTGCCCCTGGAGGGACGGGGAGCAGTCGCTATTTCGGAATTGCCCCCCCGGAAAAGGGGGGGAAGGCAGTAGCTGTGTCGGAGCTGCCCCGGTTGGTGTGTGTATGTTTGCTATTTCGGAGTCCCCCCCCAGAGGCGGGGAGAAAGCAGGGGGCTGCACCAGTGCTGTCGGGGGTGGGGGGGGTGGGAATGGGGGTGGGAGAGGACTAGGGGGTGGTGGGCAGTTGCTATTTTCGGAGCTGCCCCGGCGGGCGCAGCCCCCACGGCGCTGGGGGGCTCCGGCCCCGAGCTGAACTCCTCGCAGAGGGTAACTTTGCGAGTCAGTGCTAGGGGTGATGGTGAGCGGTTACGGAGCGCTGGTGCCAGTCGGGAGAGGCTCTCTCCGGAGTCCCCGCTGCGGTTCCCGGCTCTCGCCTTTGTCTGCGAGCCGCCGCGGAGCGTCCCCCGGGGGCGCCGGTCTCCCAGGCGGGCTGCGTTCCCTTCGGGCCCCAGGCGGTGATGCGCTCTGTCGAGCCCCGGGGCCGCGGCCGGGAAAGTTGCGGGGGGGGGCTGACTGTGCGTGTGCGTGGGAAGACGGCGGGAGATAGGGTGGCTGTGCCCGGGGCCCCCCTGGCCCTGCGCCCCGTCCGGCACCGGGCCGTGCCGCTACCGGAGGAGCGGGGTTGGCGGAAAAAAACCCTCACGGTAGAGGATTTGCGAAAAACGCCAACAAAACACCGTTTCTTATAAATTTCGATTTCGCTTCTGTTTCCCGCTCCCGCAGCCGTACACTCTCCCCGCTCCCCGCCTCCGCTCCGGGACCGCGGGTCGGTCCTCGCTGCCTTCGGCTTCCCCGGAGCCGGGAAGCAGTGAGGCGGGTCGATCCCCATACCTCCCCAGGGAAACTGGGCCAAGTTTGCCGTTAACCTTCCCCTGCCCTTTACAGCGTGGGGGAAGGGGGCTTCGTCCCTGGCTCACCCTCACAGGAGGGGTACGAGTATCCACGCTGTTAGGCGGACGGAGGCGCGCGCAGCGGCAAGGTGACCCCCTTTCTCCCTACCAATACCGATGTCGGTGGGGAAGCGCGGAGGCACCGGGGCCGTTCGCCTTCGTCCCTCCTTGCCGTCCGGAGCCCTCTCGGGAGGCGGGGAGGGGGGTCCCGCCCCGCTCGGGCGGTGGCTCCGCTCCGAGCACCGCCCCCGTCCGCCGCCGGGCGCCCACCACGTGCGGCCCTGCCCGCGCCGCCCCCTGGGAGCGGGAGTCCGACGCCCCCGCCGGGACTACACTTCCCGTCATTCCGCGGGCGCCGGGCCGGCGCCCTGGCGGGCGGCCAATGAGAGGAGCACGCAGAGTGGCGCGCGGTTTAAACGGCGGCCGGGCGCGTGGGAGCGCGAGGGTGCCCCCTGCCGGCGGGAGGCGCGAGCGGCAGCGGGTGCTCCGCCGTCCCGGGGGGACGTGTGTGTGCCGGGGGGATGGCAGCGGCACACCAGGGCCGTCCTGCTGGGATCGCGGCTGCACGGGGGGCTGCTGGCCCTCGCGCCCCGGGAGCAGAGCAGGGGCAGGATGCCCAGGCAGTCGGTGCATGACTGAGCGAGACTTGTGGACAAACGGCTTCACCACACCTATAATTAGAGGCTCTGTCAAAGCTCTGGAGCTGCAGCAGTGCAGCCTTCCGTTTGGAGGCTGCTACGCACATCTGCGTGTTTGTGTTGGACTGGACCAGGGGAGAGAGAGAAGCTGTGGCCCTCTCGGCAGCCCTGTTGCTAGCACAAACTTCATGACCTGGCACCCTCATAGTCGTTAAACTGAGCGTCTTCAGTGGTGTGGGAAAGGTCAGTGTTGGAGACTTGTTCAGCTGGTATCCCCCAGAATGAGCTGTTCCTTTGCTGGGAGAATTGCTTATGTTTTGTGAACAGAACCCCCGGGCATAGTGAGATATGGAAACTGACTGCTTGCTTTGTGCTGTGTTTAAGTTGGGAAATGCTTTGTTGCTCTTATGCCTGTGTGCCTCATGTGAGGCCGTGGCTGCAGAATGCAGCAGTGCAACAGTACATGAGAAATTTCAGGGTTGTCATCAGTCTTCAGGAAATAGAGGAGCCACCGATGGTGTAAGACTAGGGTGGAATTGTGAAGGAAGTGGCCTGGGTTTTGAATGTGAAGAGGGAGCTTGGGTGTTCTGTTCCACTCCAGATTTCTGGGGTGCTGGTGTGATTAGGCAAGGCTTGATCAACAGGTGGAGTCACCCCAGAGCTTAGGGTGTCCTCAGTGTGCTGGCAGGCTGGGCACCACTGGCAACATTCTGTGTGCCCCTCTGGGTCCAAGTGGCTTAAATAACTCCTGCCTGTCCCACCTAAGCAGCTTGTTGGGTAGTAGAAACCCTCCCAAAACAGTCTGAGAGTCAAACCAGCAGGGCCAGGGCCATGCTGTTACCCACAGTGTTTCCACAAGGAAGTGATAGTGGCTTAGTAGGAGTGAAAGTGCCTGCAACACTGCAAGGCAGCTGGGAAGGGCGGGCGGGAGGGGGGTCAAAGCTGCTTGTGCTGCAGCAGGGCAGCGAGGTGTGTTAAACAGCACAGTTGCTGCAGAAGCCGGCTGTATGGCTAGCCTTGGCTGAGGGAATGCTCCTTGTGCTGAAGGATCTTGCTCCAGCTGATAGAGGAACAGAAGGGGAGGAGGATGTGAGCAGAGATGCCAGTGTTAAATCCAAGTGTTCTTTATGCGGGAACATAAAGTTGGATCCTCTCAGCCTGTTTGCTGAGTGACTTGGCATGACATTTTGACAGTGATCAATAGCAAAAACACACAAGCTCTCCTCTCGCTTTGCTCATGGTGATTTGAACCAAACCAGCCAGGCACGGCTCGTGGTTCAGTGTAAAAATAGACTTTTCCCCCCACCCCATCTTGTTACACTTACAGCTGCGAGCTGGATCCTGGAGTCTCCTTTCTGCTGCTGCAAGGAAGACCAGGCATGTAATATTTGCTGTCTGACTTTCCCCAGGCAAGGCAGAGACCGCAGTCTCAGATAATGAGTTCCTGGGATTTGTTCCTGCTGTGAAGGTACTGAGCAGCCATGGACATCCGCAGCCCTGGGGCAGCTGAGCCCCCCTGTGTTGGAGGAGGCTGCTGGCTCTCCATGGCATGGCAGGAGCTTGCGTGGACTGTGTTAAGATGGGCAGTCAGCCAGCTCTGCTGCTGTTGAGCATATGCAGGTGGCCAGCGCTGTGTGTTTGGGAGCTCAGAGGTGAAACAGAGCTGTCTCTTTTAGCTGCTTTGTGGCAAGGCTGACTTGAATTGAGATTCATCCCCATGCTCTCCTGTTCCCAGGGAAGAGTCAGAATGCAGTGACCAAATTGCAGAACAAATGGGTGTGAAGAGAAACCCAGCTCCTGCTCTCTTAGACTGTTTTTTGCACCTGGTCTGCAGCTTTTCTGACCCAGGCAGATAGAATCAGAGTGACTTGTGTGTTTTTTCTGCTTCCAGGATCTAAAAGAGAAGAAGGAAGTTGTTGAAGAAACAGAAAATGGCAGAGATGCACCGGCCAACGGCAATGCTGTGAGTATGGCTACAGTCTGCAGGGAGAGGCAGCCCTTGTACCAGTACTTCTTTTTATTTTCCTCTCCTCACTTTTTTTTCTGTGAGGTTGTCCACAGCCTTGCTGAAAGGGGACCTTTCCAAATGGCAGCACTGTGCAGAGCCCTTGAGCATTTGGTGCTTCAGGGTCAACAGACACTCCTGAGCCTCCTGCGGGCAGTTCCTGTGTGCAGAAAGGAAGGACTGGGCTTGGATCCCCCTCCCCAACAGCTGGGTGAGGCCATGTCCAGTGCCACCTCCTTCCTAGGTGCTGGCAGAGGAGAGAAACAAAAGCCAACCCAAACCTGAGATTTACAGTGTTACAATTAGTTGAGTGGGGAAACACATTGTGTACAAGTGACCGGTTGGTTTCCTATTTTTAACATGCTGGGGAAATTCACTCCGCTACATTTTAGCGTGTCACAAGAGCCTTTGCTTGGCATGGAAGCTGCAGCCCCAGGTTACTCTACACTAGATTCTTCATGCCTGTGCTGTCTGCCTCATGTGGAGGCAGGCAGGCAGCAACCGGGATGTGTGCCTGGGGCTCTGATGGGCTGGTGCTTTGCTTTAGGCAGGAAAGGTGGGGATGCACACTTGTGCTGAGCATCTCTTCCCCCTTCTCCCTTCCCCAGTGCATTTTTTAAGTGATGTTTTGTCTTGCCAAGGAGAACGAGGAAAACGGAGAGCAGGAGGCTGACAACGAAGTAGATGAAGAGGAAGAAGAAGGTGGTGAGGAAGAGGACGAGGAGGAAGAGGGTGATGGTAACTTTTCTTTGTTCCCAGTGCCCCCATCCCACGCCTGTGTCCTGCCCTGCACAGCTGACTCCCGGGAAGCAGAGGAGAGCCAAAAGCAGCATCTCCCCCTCGCGGCTGCAGCCGGGCGCACTCCTTCCTTGCTTGCCCGAACCACCAGTGCTGGGAGTGAAGTCAGTCTTGAATCCCTTCCAGCAGGTTGAGGGCAGATTCCTTCCTTCCCCCCTCCTCCAGCCAGACGGCACCGTACTGTGGTGCTGAATAAGCGCATTAGCCCTTCCGTGCGAGTAGCAAAACCTGCCCTTAACTCCTGTGATCACAAGGCTGCTGCACAAGCAAGTGCTGGCCAGTGGGATGGGGACAGCTGTGGTGTTTGTGTTGTGGTCCAGGCACAGAGGACAGGTATTGCTGTCCATGTTCACGGGGCAGCTGTTGTGGAGTAACATGCTGAGGGGCTGATGTGATCTGCTCTCCCAGCCATTTCTTGGGCTGGATGCCATGTGAAAGCTGGTGAAGGAACCTGGGGCTCTTCCCTCTCCCTTCAACAGGAGCTGACAGGCTTGCTTTGAACCTTCCCTGTCTGTGGTGTCCTGCATCTCCCTGCCCTCCCCTGCTTTGCTTCCTGACCTGACCCAGCCTGGAAGTGGGTTTTGGCAGCAGCAACCAGAGATCCAGCAGTGATTTGCTGAATTGCTTCTCGCTCTCCCTGCTATTATTTTTTTTTCCCCAAGATCTGCTTGGATGAATAATGTTTATTTTTATCACTCGTTAATGCTGAGAGAAAACCATTCCTATGCCAGAATGAACCTGGGGCCCTTGATTAGCTATTAGTGGGTTAATCCCCTGTAAATTTTCAGTCTATGTGCTGACCGACTAACCTTTTGATTAGTTTTGGAAGACGGGGACAGGGCTGGAAATGTAATGACTGTTAGGCCAGCACCTATTCAGACAGTGTAAGCAGGGAAAGCTGCTGCCGCTGGGGTAGCACTCTGCTCTCAGCAGCCTTCTGTCTGCTGATTCACTAGGAAAAAAAATGGGAATTGCGGTTGGTCCTCTTCATACTTGGGATTTTAACCCTTGGAGACATAGCACAGTGTTGCCATGTGCTGTCCTGAACCCATTGACCTCCATTCCTGCCCTGGGGGGGGGGGGTGGGGGGGGGTGGTGGAATACTTGCCTCTCCTTACCTCCCCTTGGACAGGAGGGGGGGATGTGTGTGCCACAGGCATGTGTGTGTGGGGTGGAAGTGTTGCTTGGATACTGCTGTGACAAGCCTGGGGAGCTTCAGTCCCACGGTGCCAGGCCTGCTGTTCCCAGCACAGGCACAATTTGGCACACAGTGCTTGGAGGTGTTAACACCTTGCTGGGATCCTGCATGGGCTCTTGTCCGTCCATGCCTGCTGCCCTTAGGTGATCCCTGCCCGAGAGCTGCACCTGAGCAGCTGAATGCTGCAGGAAAGAGATTCCAAGACAGTGAGTGCAGCTTGTATCAGGTTGTTGCGTTTTTGTTCTTTTTTTTTTTTTTGTCCAACACTTGCAGCCAAACTCCATTCTGGAATTTGACAGCAGAGGGGAGCTTGAGGGTGTGTTTTTTCTCACCCTTGTCCCCATCCCATCTCATTATTTGCTTTGCTTAAAGCAGCTCAAAGAACTAAAAATGCTCCCAATCAGCTTGGCACTGTCACCTGACCTGCCCACCGGCATAGTGCATGTGATGGCTGCCAGGGTGTTGATCCATTGCTGGTAGCTAATCTTGGTCCTTCCCCCTGCATGGGCCATGCTGCCGCTGGGCACACGACGGGGAGAGGAGAAGGGAAGGGAGGATGGGCTGACCTTAATCCCCCCAGCTGTCTATATGTGTGGCTCGTGGCCGTGGTTTAAAGCCAGCTTACTGGCCTTGACGCTCTAAGTTTTAGTAGGGTCTCCTGTTACACAAGAGACTCATCTTGGCAGCCAAGAGGTTGTTGTTCCTCTGCAGCCTTTGGTCTTGCCCCCAACCCCCCAAAACTGCACAAAGGTGATAGACTAGGTTGTTCTGATCCACTGGCCTATTTGAGCTTGAAGTGGGTCAAAGCCCAGAGCTCTGCTCATTCTCTTCTCTGGCTGCAAGGTAAGTCGGTAACATTTGTCTGCTGTTCTGATAATTAGAAAGTGTTCTGACTCAGAACTAATGCGTTCTGGCTCTCTTAACTCATTAAAGATGGACTAATGGCTGCGAAGGGAAGCAGAAGTAATCTGGAGCAATTGGGAGGAGCAGCCACTGGAAAGCATTTTATATTTTTTTAGTGTGCATGTGTGATCTTGGTGCTTGTGGCAGGTGCTGGTTTTGCTGTCCCATTGCTTGCACTACAAGCACAGTGTGAGCCAAACTTGACACTGTCAATCCTTATTTCCCCTTGGGTGGGTCAAGTCAGTGGGGGATGCCCTGAAATCCCGTGTCTTCAGGCTCTGCTGTCTGTGCCAGCTGGGAAGATGGAATGCTGGGCATCACTGTGGGGCTGAGCCAGAATTAAACTCACTGGGAAGGTGCGTGGTCCTATAACCTTCCAAGAGGAAGGTCGCAAGGGGGTCTTTCAAGAGGGCCTCATTCCTCCCTTTCTCCATGCAGGTGAGGAAGAGGATGGTGATGAAGATGATGAAGCTGAGGGAGCCACAGGCAAAAGGGCAGCTGAGGATGATGAGGTAGGAAAAGCACCTGGCTGCCTGGAGTCACCTGTGTCTTCAGAGGGTTGGAGGGGAGCTTCAGTGGTGCCAGAGGCCAGGCTGGGCTATGGGGCTGTAACACCCTGCCTGTGTGCTCCCGTGCCTCTCCAGGGATGTGGCCCAGTTCTGTTTATACGCTGGCCTGCTTAGTGGGGGTGTCAGCTCTGGCTGTGCCGAGCTGCTGGCTCTGGCTGTGGAGTCCCACGGTGCTCAGGGGCTCCTGAGCTGGCTGAGAAAGAGGATTTTGCACAAGGAAAGTACTCTTGTATTTCCCTCTCCCTGTGGTGGGGGAGGGACCTGAAACCAGGCTGCCTACCCTGCTGTGGCTAGCACCAGAGGGCTCCCAGCCCTGCTCCACTTCCCCTCTCCTGATGGCTTTGCTTTCCCTCCAGGATGACGACGTCGATCCCAAGAAGCAGAAAACCGATGAAGATGACTAGGCAGCAAATTTATTATTATTATTTTTTTTTTAAATAAGGAGGAAAACAAACCAACAAAAAAAGGCCAGCGCATCCTCTTCACCCTTGGGACCCCCTTCCCTCCTGTTACAGCCCTTTTTCCCCTCCCCGACACACACACAGCCCTTCCTCCCCCCTCTGCCGTGGTCATCCTCACCAAGTAGAGTGAACCCCAGCCCCCCGGCGCGGCGCTGCCACTCAATGACCATACGAAACGATTCGCCTGTTAGCGGGGAGAGAACCCCCCCTTTCCCACAGACCCTCCCCCCAAGCACCAAAACTTCAAGGCCCTGCTTTCTTTCTTAAAAGTACTTTAAAGGAGAATTTGTTTGTATTTTTTATTTACATTTTATATTTTTGTACATATTGTTAGGAGGTCCGCCATTTTTAAGTGATCTCGGATTGACCAAAAGGGGGGCTTTGAAGTGTATATCTCTTGTTACCTATCTCTGACTTTACTTGTGGTGTGACCAGGCCCAAACCATTATCTCAAAGGAGAATAAAACAAAACCTTGTAAAAAAAAAAAAATTAAAAAAGAGACAAAAATGCAAAAAAAAAAAATTTACAATCTTATCTGAGCATTCCAGTAACTTTTTTTGTGTATTGTACTTTAGCTGTACCATAGATTGTGGTTTGTATGAGGTGGCAAGGCCAAAGATAAAAAGGTTTTTGTTTTGGGGTTTTTTTGTTTTGTTTTTTTTTTGTTTGTTTTTTTAGTTTTTTTTCTCTCTTTTTTTTTGTTTTGGGGTTTTTTTTTCCTGTCTATGAAGTTGCTGTTTTTTGTTTGGTTTTCTTTTTTTTGGCCTGTTTGATGTATGTGTGAAACAATGTTGTCCAACAATAAACCGGAATTTTATTTTGCTGAGTTGTCCTAACAAGGCTGCCTCCCAACTGCTGCTTTTTGTTTTAGTTTTCATTTGGTTTTGGTTTTCATTTCTTTCTTGCCTTCCTTTCTTTGCTTTGGACTCGGGCTGAGAAGTTAGGTTGAGCAAGAGTTGAGAGGTGCAGAGTGCTCATAGGGTGGGTCTGGGGGCACTGGGCCCAACTGGTGTCTTCAGCATAGGGCTGTGCTATCCCTGGGGCAGCGTGTTCTCATAGCTGTACTCTGGGCTGCTGCAGCTGTGCCCCAGCATGACCTCTGTATGGTTCTGAAGGGTCTGGCTGCTCTTGGGGAGTGGTAGGGACAGGTCAGGCCAGGAAAAAAAACACTGCAGATGCAGGCTCTATAAAAGTGAGCTGGGCTGTGTGGGTATGGGAATCTCAGTAATCCTCCTGTTCATCTACAACTGGACTTGGAGACTCTGCTGGGCTGGAGCAGTGGGCGCAAGAAACTCAACCCCAAAATCTTTCAGTGTCTGGTGTGGGTGAATTATGCTGTAGTTGGATAGTGGGTGATACTGGGAAGACCCTGTGAGAGTGGTGAAGTGTTGGATCAGACTGCCTTATCCCTGGCAGTGTTCAAGGCCAGATTGATGGGGCTTTGAGCCACGGGTTTAGTGGAAGGTGTCCCTGCCCATTGCAGGGGGTTGGATCTGTATGATCTTTAAGGTCCCTTCTAACCCATTCTGTGAAATGCCTCGCCTTCTGGGCTGTGTGAGGCAGCACAGGCTTATTTACAGCGTTGTTGGCAGCAGGGTAGGATGCATGCTGGAGAAGGCAGCATTCAGCAGGGATTGAATTCGGCCAGAGATGGCCCTTGAGGGCTGCTCCAGCCTGCACTGGCTGCCCAGCTGTATCTGGGGTACCAAGTTAGCAGAGGTTTGGTGGTGGGATCCTGGGATGCAGGCTGGGATTTGTCTGCTTTAACTAAACCACAAGTGCTGTAATTTCACCTAGACCTCTACTGCTTAGCTCCTAATATTCCCTCAACTCATCGTTCCTCTCTAGAGCACTGGAGCTCTGAAAAGCTCAGCTGGCTCTGCCAGGTGTGTGGAGGCTGTTTGCATGGAACCTGCCTTGTATCTGTGCCTCCCAAACCCTCACCTGGGTGACTGTGCTGACTGGGGTTTGTGCCGAAGCCTTGCCGGATGCTCTCACTTCCTTCTCTCACGGTGCAGTTCCTGGCAGTTAACATTAAGATGCTGGGGGGTTATTTTTATTTTACTTAAAGAAGAAACCCTTCAAAAAAACCCAAGAGGAATTGTGTATTCAGTGCGCTGGTCACAGCTCTTCCTGATCCCCGGCAGCAGCCAGGTCACTTACTCTGTTTGCACCGGTGGCAAAGAAGCTCAAAAACTCTCCTTGTCCCTAATTATCCAGCTAATCGTGGTGCTAGCTGATAGCTTATCAGATTTACTGCCTCAATTCATGAGCAGTGTCCAGCCCTGCCTGTCACGTGCCTGGGTGATGGGATGCTCTTAGCACTCTGGAGGCCAGTGCTAGTTTTAATTAGCAGGTGCTCTGATGTCCCTGATGGGATGTGACAACACAGGAGCAGCAAACAGCGCTGCTTTGTTGTGCAGCACCAGGAGCTGTGCTGTCTCGTCGTGGCTGCCTGGTGCATGGCTTGTGCACCATGAGAGGCTCCGGTGATGTGCGATTTGAGGTGATCGCAGATTTGTGAGGCAAATTATTGAAATCAGTTTCTGCAGCTGAGGAGCTGGTGAGAACCAGCTCTGTGTCACCGACACATGGGGACTCTGCGCACGCAGCTGGTGGGGAGGCCCCTGTGCAGGGTGGTGTTTGGGGGACCAGTGACCTTACTGGTCCCCACTGCAAAGCAGGACCTGACCTACAGCCTGCAGCCTCCCAAGACCTGGGGGTCTTGGGTAGTAGGGTCCTCTTGGGTCTGACACGTGGGTAAAACCAGTGGCTGCTTGCAGCCAGACAGACTGGCAGTGGGTAGAGCATGGCGTAGTGGGGGGTGAGGCAAGCGCAGGCTGGGGAGCCTGCCAGCTCCACAGCTCCTGGTCCTTGCCCGGCTGCCATGAGCCCTATGGCCACTGCTGATGGAGAAAGCAAAGCTGGCTCCCTCGCCTCCAGCTGTGCAGGGCAGCCCTGGTGTTTCCGTACCCTGTCTTTATCCCATCGTGTCTGGGTGTCGGGGAGGTCTGGCAGCCCTCTGGATGTGCTTCCGTGTCTTCAGTGCAGAGGGCAGAAGCTCCCTGGCTGCAGAGCAGAGAAGGGCGACAGGCTGGTCCCAGCACTGGGGACTGAGAGTGGGTACAGCTCAGTGCATGGGCCACTGCAGGAATCCCTCAGCCCCACTGCTTGGTCATCAAATCCCAGCCAATCCCCAAGCTCCAGCACAGCCTAGCAGCCAGTCCCATGCTGCCACCTGTTTATCCCTTCGCCCCCACACTTCCCTCCCCCCCTCATGCTGTGTCCACCAACCACAGTCAAGCAGCACCAAGGCCTGACCAATCCCAGCCTGCCACCTGGCTTTTCCCCTCAGCCAACCATGTGCCTCCACATGTCTTTGCTGCTGCCTCACCCTTCACAGCAGCAGCTCACCAATCACAGTGTGAGGGAGACTGCACTGAGCCAATCCGAAGCTGCCGCCTGAAAATTGTGCCAGCCAATCAGGGACAGCCACACCTCTCCAAGGGGTATAAAGGTCCATCAGTGGTGGGACTCTGCATGTGTTTGAGGCTGTTATTCGGTGGAGGGGTGATGTGTCTTTGAAAGCTTCCTGCCTGTGAGGTCCTAGAGGGGCTTGAAGGTGGCTCTGCATCTCGTTTGGTGCCTGATGCCACATGGGGCCTTCTGGGGGATTCCAAAATGCTGCAGGGATTGCTTGCCTGGATGATGTCTTGGGCTGGAACTGGGAGCAGGTACCCCTCCACAGGGGAAGGCTTGCAGGAGTTGTTCCTGCTGAAGACATCCCTGAGGATCTTAGAAATGGTCTTCCTGGTGAGCCAGCCTTATGCGGGAGGCAGCCTGCTGGGACCTGGGGGCTCCCACCTACCTCTGGTGTGCAGAAGATGATCTCCACCACTGCTTGGTGACCAGAGTCAGGCTCTGCAGGGTGCTGAAGCCATGGGACTGGAAGTGAAGAGCATGCAGCCATTGTGTGCCTTTAGGCATGGTGTTGTGATGCTTGGTCCTAACCTAGAACTTCTCAGGTTCCATGTTCAGCTGCAACCTGTGGAGCAGAAAAACATGTTGTGCTGTCCTTTGCCTGCAGATGTGACCTGTGTGATGTGGGTGGTTGGAATCCTCATTGGGCTGCTGGTCACGCTGGTCCTGGAGATCATGGATAAGAATGACTGAAGCTGTTCTGAGTGTGCTAGCTGGCTGCTGAGCACTGAAGACAGACCAAGTAGCTCCCAAACGTAGCTGTCAGGAGAGCTGCAGGGTGGCTCATACAAACCTGGAAGGACTTAGGCTATGTGATGTGTAGAGGTGACTACTTTGACCAAGGGCAGCCCTTCCCAAGGACTCTGCTTTGGCTGGCCCTTTAATGGAGCAACAATGTCCAGTGTGTGTCCAGGTGAACTGAGAGAGCATCCACGTGGCTGACCCAAAATATGATGCGTGAGCAAAGCTGTACAAAGGAAGATCATAGACAGTGTAACTGGTAGGGCTGAGCTCATGCCCTGCAGGCACCTGGACTGGGTCTGGACCTATCTTCAGTTCTGACCTCCTGCCCGTATTAGGTTGGGGCCTGTTTCATCAGCTCAAGCTTGTAACTGCACCAGTTGTAGCTTTGTTAGCCTCATCCAAAACTCTTCTTGTTGCATCTTGACAACTTTCATGAAAATTGGAGCACCTTGAGGGCTTGGTGGAGAGCTTGTCTGTAGGGAATGCAGGACTTGGACTCCAAATTAGACATGGCCAGGGTTCCTAGTGCAGTTTGTGTCTGAGCAAATAATTGGCATCTACTTAAGAGTCTAATGAGTGAAACAGCCTTCCAGGCACAAATCCTCAAGATCACAAACATAGAAGTGCTTTTGCAGCATAGCTGTTAAACATGAAGAGCTGTTCCTCTGGCAGAGCAATTGCCACCCGGCTCAGGGTGTGAGGTGTCCTGGGGGAGAAGACCCTTCAGGAGCAGGCTGGGGAAGCCCAGGGCCATTGATCAATCTTGTCTCATCCCACACAGCAGCAGGAAAGCCCAGCCCATGCTGAAGGGTAGATGTGGGAGATCTAGTTCCTGTCCTGTCCCTGGCTACTATGTCCCCCTCAGTGAGCCAGGGCAGCTCTGGTGCTGTAACTGACTTGGCAGTTGGAAAAAAACTGGCAGTCCCCAGCTCAGTGGAGGTCCTCAAGCTCTGAAACCCAACTGAATGCTAACACCTGCTGCCAGATCTCACTGTGACCACCACCCCAGTTCTTCCATGCTTTGGGGTGCTAGCCTCAAAAGGGGGAGCAGAGCTGGGTTGCCAGTGACTCCTACACAGACACTGGCAATCCTCCATCCTCCCCTGCGCCAGTGGCTGCTCCATCTGTTCTGGCTGAGCTGACCCTCTCCAAAGGGCAGGAGAGCAGGAAAAGGGGCTGTGGGGGACCCTCAAGTTTGCAGATGCCAAGGAAGGCCATGGCTTCTGTTCACGGCCAGCTGGACCGCCCTCGTGGGAGGGTTGGGGGGCAGCCAGTGGCAGTGGGCTTGGAGGCCAGGAGTAGACTTGGGAGGAAGCAGTGAGTGCTGTGCTTCAAAGCAGAGTGTGGATCTGGAGAAGCTCTTGCCCCTGTTTTGTAGGAAAGCACAATGCAAAGGAGACAGCTGGGGAGTGAGAAAGTCCAACCCAATTAGCCCTTAGAGAATCCATGGGGATGGGGACCTCAGGCTGTTAATCCAGAGGAATGGAGTATTTGCATGTGTCCTTTCCCACTCGGGAGGGAGGCCTGAAGGTAAGGGGCTCTGCCTCTCTCTGTATACCAGTTGGGTGTTAGGTGGGGATGTGGATCCTCCAGCTCCCTTTGAGCATGGGGTGCTCCAAGCTCTGTAGGCACCAATCTCTACTGCAGGCAGAGCAGGCTTCTGGCCCTGGTCTTTCAGGGAGCTAGAAACCAGCACACCTCTTTCATGACTTAGGCAGGAGGTACAAGGGGTGATGTAGCTCGTGTACAAGGCTCAGATCTGGATGCTCAGTTGGTGTGAGACCCATGGGCACTACTGAGGGGGACAACCCACAGCAAGTACGAGCTGTTCCCTCTGCGGTGAGCAGCCGAGGCACTGCCAGACCCTGGGTCCACAGGCAGAGAAGAGATGTGGCTCCAAGTTGCCTGGCAGGCACTGTGGTCCTGCCTGGGTCTGGGGAGCCTATGGAGGCTGCCCAGGGTTTGCTACACCACCAAGTGTGACCCCAAAGGCAGCATGGGGTCCTGGAGTGGCCCCCGGCTGCTGTGGGGTTCAGAGCCAGCAGCCTCCAGCCCTGGCAAGTCAAATCACAGCCATTGATTTGACATCCCCTCCCAGCCCTCCTTATCCCCTGAAGGTGAGGATGCTGTTTCCCTGGGGACAACTCTCAGCGCAAAGGCTGGTCTCTAGGATGGGGACCTCCGGGGGAGGGAGGAGGTGAGCAGCAGGCAGGAGCAGGGAGCACAACTTTGCTATGGGAAGGGGTGAACAAGAAGCACCTACTGGAGCTGCTGCACCATGGGGGGGCTGTGGGGCACCCCAAAGTGCAGGCTGGTCCCAGCAAAGGCTGGGGGCTACGTTCAGCTGTGGGAGCCCCATAGTGCTGTTAGCTGTGGCCTTGGGCTCTCAAGGCTTCTTGAAGTAGGGACAAAAGAGGGACGAAAGGCAGGAGCAAGGCATAGGGGTGTCAGTCTTGCGGGAGCTGCTGGCACACCTCACCCTGGCCCTTACTTTGTGCCTGTCAGTAACTCTGGGGCTCTGGGCTGGCAGAGGGTTCCGTGTACCTGGTCCAGCACAAGGGCTGCTCTCCTGGGATGGAGCTGGTGGCATGTCCCATCCCGGCTGGCCCCGCAGCCTGCCTGCCCGGGGCTGAGCGGCCAGAGCTGCCCCTCCGTGGCTCCCTAGAGGTCGTGCCCGACGCGGTGGCCTACAGCCGGAGTCCTTCCCGCCCGGCGGCCGGCGCTGGGCATGCGCTGTGCGGTCCAGGCCGTACGGCTGTATTGCAGCGCCATCTAGTGCTGTGGGATGGGGAAGCCCAGCACCCCAACATCCCACCCGCGAGCTACGGCAGCACCGGGGGGACAGGCCAAGGCCAACCTGCCAGGAGACCCAAACATGCTGTTGGTGAGGACGGACGGGCGGCACAGCGTGTCCCCCGGCTTGGGGCAGCCGGAACTCGCCTCTGTTTCCCTGTGCCCTGCTCTATGTTAGGGAATATCCTGCGAGGATCCCAGGAAGCATCAAGAGGTGCAGATGTTTCCCTGTTTCTGAGCCTAATGGGTCTGCCTCACCTGTTGGTTTTGCCACTTCCTCCGATGGATATAAGGCTTCTGCCCAATCCTCGTGCCACTTTTGCTTCTCTATCAGCCGGATGACCCCAGCTCTGTAAGTCTCTCATTGCCAAGACCTTCATTCTCATAGCATCTCCCACAGTTTCCTGGTGCCCATCTTCCATAGCTGGTGTGAGCGTGACCCCTTCCCACAGCTTGTCACCATTCCCCTTTTACACACCTGAGGCAATGCCAACCCTTTCCAGCCTGGCTTTTGGGACACCTGGAGAGCTTTCTGCGGCACAGTCCTACTGTGCTCTCCTTCCCTGCCTCTGCGTCCCAGCTCATCCCCTCCCAACTCTTCACCTCCCTCAGGTGCCTGCCACACTCCCTACCTTTCCTGGCACTGGGAGAGCAGGCTGGGGTTTGGCACAGAGCTGGGTGCCATAAGAATGGGAAGCTCTGCAAGAGGGGCTGTGGCGATGTCTTGCCCCACTCCCCTCCCACAGTGTGGGGTACCAGTGGGGAGCACTGGTGTGGATGTCAGATGTGCAGTGGAGTGAGGTGAGTGCTGAGTCCCAGTAGAGATTGCACCCAGATCCCATAGCACTGACAGGCTGGTGGCCTGAGGCTCCCTAGGGCAGGAGTTTGGCACCTTCAGCTGAAAAGGGGCCCTTTGGCAGCCTCTGCCTTGGCTGCCCTCCTGCCTTTGAGGATGGAAGGGGCTGTGCCCAAGTGACCTGACAACCCTGAAGTCCTTTTGTCCAAGCAGTTTGATGCCTGGCTGCACTGTTCTAGGGATCCAGGAGCGGGATCTGTGCCCCCCAAAAGGGGCAGAGGGACTTGAATCTTCCCAGCCCTCCTGTTGCCCTCCCAGTGCTGCTGGGGGAGGATGGAGCTGGTTGAGTTGGAACAGGACGGTCCTGGCCCTGCTGCTGCTGGCTGCCTGCTGCCTACCACCTGCCTGTGCTGCCTGCACTAGTAGGAAGGTAAGAGTAGCAAAGCAGGCACCGAACATAACGTGGCCCTGGGCTGTTTGCGCGCCTTTTGTTCACCAGTAACTTTCTCGTGAATCAGCTCATTAACCGCATTAGGACGGCTCTGCTTCCTGCCTGAGCGTTATCAGGCAGGGCAGATCTGGGGCACCGTGCCAGCGGGAGCCCTGCTCCACTTTGCTGGGAGCTCAGGCAGCCGAGATTCCCCGGTGGCAGCCAGGGTAGGTAACACGCTGATGGTGCTGGCTGTCGGCAGCGAGGATGTAAGAACCTAGTGCTTGCTGTGTGGTGGGGAGGAGCTGCCCTGTTCCCCCATTGCAGCACACAGGCAAGACCCCAATATGCCCAGGGTCAGGGTCCTGCTTTGCAGCAGCCTTCCTGGTGTTGTTCATTGCCATAAGCCATGCCCATGCTTCAGGGAGCTCCTGTGGTGTGATGGACCACAAAACCATGCAGAGAGCTCCCCTAAAGCCAAAAGCCCGTTGTGCATCACCCTCCTCCCATGCTGTCTCGCTGCTTTTGAACAGCAGATGTGCCGAACCCTAGCTGGGAGGGCTCCCAGGTGAAGGGCAGTGAGGGTCAAGCTTGCTTTGCACAAGCTTCACCCTGAATCTGTCCATGCCAGCTCCCCATTCTGTGAACAGCTCCAGCTCCCACTTGCTTCTCCGTCCTTCCTCCATTTCCCAATGTGCCTCTGTTGCCTCTGGCTGTGTATCTGGGCTCCACAGGGCCACCCTGCTGTTGCTGCCAGGCTCCCCCCCAGTGTAGGGGGTGAGCCTTCTATGGTGGGGAGCAGCCTCCCAGGCATGTTCTCTGCCTCGAGGCTGTTGCAGAAACAAATGCCCACTGCATGCTGGTGGCTGAAGGCTCTTGCACCCACCATGGGAGCTGCTGAGCCCAAAACACCCCGGCTGTGAAGAGTGAGCAGAGGAATCTGTGGGTCTTGGCTGGGATTCACTCACAATGGCTGCTGCTGCTGCTGCTGCTGCTGCTGCTGCTGCTGAATTAGGCCAGTTCCCTCTCCCCAGCACTGCTTGGCCAGTCTGATACCAACAGCTCCAGCATGTGCTGGGAAGCAGCATCTCCAGGTGAGCCAGGGTTTGTGTGAGTGGCTGGGCACTGGGAGTGGCCCTGCCTGGCGAGAGGCTCCTCGCCTGCCCCAGCCAGGTTCTAACCCCCAGAATTGCCCCATTTGCCACCATGTGGCCCTCCCCTTGTGCAGAGCCCACGCATGTGGACCCCGCCGGGGGAAATTCCCCTGCTCAGAGATGCCTGCTGAGGCTGCAGGTTTCTGGGTGGGGACTTTTTTGGTAAATAAAAAGTGTAACTGCTGTGTTGCTCCTCGCACCCACTTCTCCCCCACCAGCCTTTGCACAAAGGATGGCATGGGGCTGCCTTCATGCTGTGGTGAGAACCACCCTGGACACATGGGCAGTTAGTGGCACACAGGTCCTGACCTCCTGCTCCTCTCTTGCGCCTTCCAGCCCCACTTTTCCCTTTGCTGGTGCTTTTGCTGGCCCCGTGTTAATTGCCCCATGCAAGGTAACTGAGAGCTGCCAGCACCACGCTCAGCAGCTGGGTACGGGCACGCTAAGAGCAGCCCATTAGCAGTGCCTCCTGCCCCTTCTCTCAGTGCTCTCAAATGCCCCTTAGCCCTACGGGAGGGCACCCACAGCTGCTTGGGCCAAGCACAAGTTCCTGCTCCCAGCACCCGGGGGTCCTTCTCCCGGATTTGGGTGGTGTCAGGTCAGAGCACGCTGAGCTCTGCCCTACCGGGGCCTTTCTGCCATCAGATCGGGCCCCTGCGTTTGCTCCGACGGCTCTTTAAGGGAGGCTTAGCCCCGCGCTGGGAGATGCTGGGGAGGGCTGGGAGATGCCGGTCCCGGGGCGCGGGCCGGTGAGCTGCCAGCTATTTCCCAGGGAGCCACTTGAGGGCGGCAGTGACGCGCCGCAGAGCCGCCAACGCGGGTCCGGCCGGCTCCAACTGGGCCAGACGGACGAACTGGGACAGACCAGGCCGGAAGGGTGCGGGCGGGCAGGGAAGGGGCTCCGGGGCCACCCCGGGCTTCCTCAGGATTCGTGTCCCACCGGGGCCCTCTCCCAGGGCAGCCGGAAATATCTATCCTGGGAACATCTACTGGAACATCTCTGCTGGAATCGAGCTACCTCTCTCCAGACCACTCACTTTTTATACTTTCCCTTTTTGGATACCTTCTGTCTCCCCTCTGTGATAGAGATACCATCACTGGGTGTCGTTCACGCTGGGTGCAGAAGGCAGTTTCAGCTGATCTCTGTGTAAAGGTTGGCCTAGCACGGGCCATGCTGAGAAGTCTCTGCCCCATGAGTCCAGCAGGCTGAAACCCATCAGCGAGGTCTCATGCAGAAGCTGCTAAATTGGCTAACGCTCTCCTCATGGGGATTAATGGTCCAGCTTCAATTCACCTCAAAAAATTTTATGCTGTATTCCTCCCATGTACTCCCAATGGCTGAACTCAGGATCCGAGGTGATGCATTTCATTTCTCTGTGGTGCCTGCGAATTGCAAGCCCAGGCTGATGAGGGTGTCAAGCGATCATAAAGCTGCCCGTGATGGTTTAAGAGCAGAAGCTGGAAATGCCTTCTTCACAAGATTAGCATGTGCTAGAACTACTAACAACAGGGGGGAAAGAGTAGCAGTAGGGCTTGAGGAGGCTGCTTTTGGTAGATAAACTGATGCCATGTGTCATTAAAGCTGCACAACGTGGGGATTGCTTGGCTCAGCCACTGCAGCCGCAGCTGTGCCTCAGTTTGCTTGGCAGGGCTGATGCTGGTGGGCTCAGGGAACATAGGTTTTCTGCAAGGATTCCTAGAAAGTTGGGAAAGCAGAACAGCGTGCAGTGCTGCTCAAGAAACAAGTGATAGCAAACAGCACAAAATGCCCTATGGGACTGGTGAACAGAAATGAGGGTGAGGAGAAGCCTTGCTCAGAGCAGTCAGAAAACCTCTTCAACATGGGCAGCTGGAGGAGGAGAAATGTAACAAGGATCAGCGGGGCACAGGAAGTCCTGTTCTGCTGCTGGCTTAAGCAACAGCAGTTCGTGGCTGCTGCAAGTCATTTTTGTAACAGAAAGGAACATGCACAGAGCTAACATTTCTTCCCTTCTTTGGACGGTAGGAATGTTTTAATTGAGAAAGTTGTTTTAATTACATTAGGTGATATCACAGTCTATTTTACAAGTTCAGGTAAGAGGATGTGTGGACCAATTACACAGGAATCCAGTAAAAGGTTAAAAACCTACAACATGAGAAAAATGAAAAGGTTAACTTAATCCCCCCAAAATGAAACGCATTGAGAGTTTAGTGTGAGTGGAAATGGGAGATTATACCAGGATCCAGAGAAGTACAAAGGATGAGACTAACATAATTTACAGTATTGGTTCTCCATGACCATCGTTTTGCCCGTGTTCAGAGACAGCCTCTTTTCCCCAGTGCATCGCTGAGCAGCTGGTCCTGTCTCTGAGGGTTTGGTCTGGTCTTGTCAGAGGAGAAAGCAAAATAACTGACGGGCAAAGGTCACAACCCACGTTGAGCTGGTCCCCAGGGGTCACCGCCTACAGGAGTGTCTTCCACTGGATAGTCGGGGGGTTCTGCACCAAGAACTGTATGGAGGAAAACTAAAACAGCTCCAAAAAGCCCCATCTCAAATGTAGAAAAGTCTCACTCTGGAAGTGCTTACGAGAAGATCGTCATCATAGAATTTGGTTTCTATAATAACATTACCACTGTGGAAGGAAAAGAGGAGAGAGAAGAGGTGTTAGAAGATTGCAAGACAGTAGAAAATGACTGCTCCTCTCTGTGCTCTCACAACCCTGGGCTGTCACCTGACCCCCACGTAACAGGAACTTTGGTTCGGAGCCACACGCAATGATCACTGTGTCCTGATCCAGGGGTGGCTGGGGCCAAAGGAGCTCCCCACTGCATTCCTACATGGAGCAGTTCTCCCCATCCCTCTCATCACCCCTCCTCTGGGCACGGTACCCCACAGGCTGCAGAGGGCTCACAGCAAACATCTGCTCACATCTACTGCTAAAAATAAAGTATCAGTCCCAGCATGTTCAGGCCCCTCTCTCCTGCAGTCAATAGTGAAAACCAATGGGAATTCTTATTTTATTCCCCAGCTCTGTCCTCTAGCGCTCAGCAAGGTACTTCAACTTACTGTGTCATTTCCCTCAAGGGTGCTTAAATGCAAACGCAAAAGCATATTTTATACAAACTGCAATGGAAGTGCAGTTTTGGGTGTGACAAAAGCTCTGGTAGTTTAACTTGCTGACTCTGAGATTTTGGTGGATAAAATTAAGAACTCTGAGGCCATTACAGCACCTGGACACCTGAGCAGTGTAATCTGACTGTGTCTAAATAACATAGCTCTGGAAAATCAATGCAGCAGTACCATCTTCACTGTGGCTCTTAGTATCTGTACCACTGGCAAAGCTGGACCTGGCAAGAGCATAAGTTTTTTGCTGTCGCATGGACAAAGTCTGAACTCAAATGTTGGAGAATGTTCTCAGTCCGATTGATATTCAGAAATCCTGCACACTAAGTATCACATCTCAATTCTTTCCTGCTATGGAGACACTGAGACAAACACAAGGTTTTCGGAAATATCAGAAGGTGAGAGGTTCTCCAAGTCTTAGCAGATGAAAAAAGCTGATTTCTTTGGGTCACAAAACCCCTTTTGGATTTCTTTGGGCTGGTGATTCTACTGAAAAGTCTCAAGAATGACTTTAGGACACCTCCGTGTATAGGAGATAGATCTTGGCTGCTCACTACAAGTTCACGCTCCAGGGAGAGAACGGGACACTGGAAAATCCTCAAGGTCACTTGAGTGAGAACTGGACTCTCATGACTCTCAGTCCTGAAAATGCCTTGAGTTCCTGAGATGGTCAAAACCAACTTGTCAGATGTCTTTCTTTCCTTACTCTGATTCCCAAATCTGGCTTCTGCTGTACTGACTGAGAGCCACCAGCTCTGGTAGCTGAGGATGTGTGTAGCACCTGTAAGGGTCTGAGCAGGTATTGTGCCAGGGAGCACTATTTGAACACTGATGCTCTCTTCTGAGACCACTGTCTCTTCTCTCTGCTGTGAACAGAAACCAGTGATGGTAATTCCTATCCTGGTGCCTTCTCTATGCAACTGGCTTTCTTCCAGACAGGGAACGAGAGGGAAAATGCTGGAGAGGGAGGTCTTCCAGAGGACTCAGCAACCTTGTGGTGAGACTGGCTGCTCCTGTCTGCCTCTTGTTGGCAGCAGGATTCCAATACCCTTCTGTCTCTGCTGGCAATGTGTTCCTCATGTACTTGCCAACACCCATCTAGCACTGCAGGGAAGGTGGCTTTTTGTCAGTGATTACAGCTTCCCAGGGGCCTCCCTTAAGGAGCCTTTTCTGTTTGCCCCCTTATGCCTGGCTGTCCACACTTAGAGTGGTGCCTAGCATGCACCACTATGACACAAGCCCATGGGATTGCTCACCTGCTGACAACTCAATGTGCAAACAGCGGCCAGGACCAGATGTTTCTGAGGCAGGTGCATGAATACCATTACAGGTGACTGTAAAATGACTGTTTGCTATCTGTTAAGGACATTTTATCCCCAGATACAGGTCTGTGTGACTGAATGTATGGTTTATAAGCCAATGTAAAAGACACAAAACTTGGCAAAATGGTAGGGAGCTGAAACAAAATGCTACAGCAGCTCCTATGGGATGATATATTGCAAGAAAAATAGCCACCTTGGACACAAGTCAGTGATGAACAGCTAGATTTGAAAATGGCCCAGACATCTCGTTGTTCTGGTTTTCCTGGGTATTAAGCTGCAAAGCATTGTAAAATCCTTTCACGGTTCACCTTTCAAAAAAATAAAGCAACTCTAATAAAGGATCAGTTCCACTTTCTTCAAACTTTTATTACTATATTAATGCAAATTGGACCTATGGGAAAGAAGGTAATGAGGTTGGCTTAGCCCCTTTTATCTCTCAACAGCTAACAGTAGTGAGGGTGATCCAGAGTTGGTAGCAGCTCCCTCACTTCATTCCGACTGTAGCCCCCATGGAAATGCCACACACTGCTTTTTTTCTGCCTGCTCTCAGATTCTGTATTCCCAAGGCACTCACGTTAAAACGTTAGCTGGCATCATCTGTGATTCAGGTGCTGCCTCTATCAAGGACTGCCAAGTGTTTGTGGAGTTAGGAATCACAAAACCGAATTCAAAGAACCATTCTGCAAAGTAAAAAGAAGATCCAGAGGTATTTGAAAGAAGATAAAATCCACAAATGACCCTTTTGCTTTTCACCTGATAGACTAAGGAAGTCCCTAGGCTGTCCTGCTATGCTGCCAATATTTTACATTTATATTACTTCGTACAGCTTAAACTGCACCAAACCCTGCCCTCCTCTTAGAGCAGATACTCCCTCTCTGAAATAGCTGATGGTAACGATAAAATCACACCACTTCCTTAGCATTCAGTGGAGACTACATCACACCTAATTGTGAGCAGGGAAACCACACTCCCACTCTTGCAGACATCCCCGGGATCCAGTTGAGATTAAGTGTACAACTGGCTGCCCAAAGACAAGGAGCTCAATGTTTTATCTCCCCCTCCTCCAGCCCAGATCAAGAGTAATACCACAGTGAGGGAGGTCAGAGGTGCAGCTAAGGAGTCACAGAGACAGTATTCAGTGGTACTGCTGTAACCAAAGTAAACCAGAGGCTCCTTTAGTCCAGCCTCCAGTCTGGCAGTGGCCAGCACTAGGTGCTTATGAAGAAGATGCATGAACCCTAGTAATGAGTGACTCTAAAATAAGCTGTTCCCTTGCCTCAGGCAGCCTGTGGTGGATTTATGCCTGAAGCATGATCACCCAGATTTTTTTCTTACATAACGAAGTGTTAATACACTTATGAAATGCTATCCCTAATGCTGTGCCCCATTAGTCTTGACAAGATGAGTGCTTCAGCGCTACTCTGAAAAATTAAAATCACCACGTTCAACCAGTTTCAGTTTCATTAATCCCCGCCGCGATGGGGGTCCCTCCCTGTGCTGCAGCAGGACTGCTCAGAGCAGATGCGTACCTTCTAGACACTGCCCTTTGAAATAAACTTTCTGTTCCAGGCGGAATTTTTCCATTTGCTCTGCTGAGGAAAAGTTTAACTCCCGCGACACTGCTTTGCATTTCAGGATTTTTTTAGGAACTCGAGCTGTGAAACAGATAAAGAAGCATTATTTGGACACAATAGAATCATAGAATCAACCAGGTTGGAAAAGATCTTCAAGATCATCAAGCTCAACTGTTACCCCAGGACTGTCAAGCCCACCACTAAACCATGTCACTAAGGGCAAACTGATCTCCCCTCATGATCTCCAGTCACAGCCACTCCTCATCTACCCCCCACAATGGCTCACACTGTATAGCTGCCACCTCTACCCCTCATGGCCGTCCCTCATCTCCCCATAAGATCTCCCCTCATGGCCACGCCTCACAGTCTGCCACCCCTCACAGCCCATGGCTGCCCCTGCTCTCACCTCACGATCTCCTCTCGCAACCACCCCACCACTCCCCTCATGATCTTCCCTCATGGCTGCCCCTGCTCTCCCCTCAAGCCATCCCTCATGGCCATCCCTCCTGTCCCCTCACGATCTCTTCTCATGACTGCGCCAAGTCTCTCCTCATGATCTTCCCTCATGGCCACCCTTGCTCTCCCGCCACAATCTCCCCTCATCCTTCGTGGCCACCCCTGCTCTCCCCTCATGACCACCCCGCCTCTCTCCTCATGATCTTCCCTCATGGCCACTCCTGCTCACCCCTCATGATCTCCTCTCAGAAACGACTTAAGTTTTTACATTTGCAGGAGTAAAATCCAAGATGCAAATAGGTTAAGTACCTTGCCTTGAGCCAGGGATGAAACTTGTGACAGAACACCACTGATCTCTCAGATTCCTGGTTCTAAGCTGTTTATTAATAAACCTCACAACTCTTCAAGTTGAAAGATGAGATGCAACTTGAATTTCTTCTTCAGGAAGTGTGCTGAATACCACAAGCAGCTGAAGGGCTGCGCAGTACAGCCAGTGTGTTAGCCCTCCTCACTTCTCCTTCCCTTTCAGACTGTATATCCCCTGCGAACTACAAAGGGCTATTTCTGAAGCTCAGCAGCACTGTTTCAGCCACCTGACACAGCTCTGGGAAGTTGTCCTGTACAAGTGTACAGAATGCCTGTCCCTCAAACACTGAGACCCACACAGGCAGTAAAGTCAGTACCAAACTAGAGCTTAAGAGTAATTTGGCAATCCAGGGTTTCTGGGCTCTTGCAGTTGGTGAGACACCAACAGCAAATGGCAAACTGTACCTGGTAGATATTTCATAAGGCTTTTTTTATAAGTGAAGGAGTAAGAGAAGGGATGGTTTGGGAGCACTGATTAATATGCTGCAAGGTCCTAATCGGGAGAATAAAGGAGGGAGTCAATATACTAAAAATATCCCAAGCCTGTCATGCTTCAGTGGTGTGATTGTACATATTCCTTCCTGCATATTAGAAAATGTTTCATGTAAATTTATTAGGAATAAAGAGGGGAGGGAATACAGCTGGCATGTGCTTTATGAGCCAAACTGTTCTTAAATGGAAAGCATATCAAAACATCCATAAGCAGACAGCAGGCTGCTGTTTAATCAAAGGAAGAGTCTACCAAACCCCAGTCAAATCCATCTGATTTGAACAGTTTAATGGAGTAGAACTTTGATGAGAAACCAGTTTAGAGAGCTGGAGGGATAGGGAATGTAAGCTACCATCCTACCCCATGGAGAAGTACACAGTCCATGGTCTGTTAAAAACAAATTAAATAAAGAGGTAAAAAGAAAATTAAAAGTGTAAGAGAAGAGTTTTAAATATAAAAGGTCTCTAATTATTTTTAATCCTTTTTGTTGTTTGGTTTTTTTTAAGCACAGAAATCTGCATGGCACCATCCTTTACTGCCCTCACAAGTACAGACTACAGCCTGTTGTGAATAAATACACCTTTGCAGTTAAGTGTAAAATGACTCGTTAAAACTATTCTGCAATTTAGTAACTACATTTCTTTCATCCTCAAGACAGACTGCTGAGAATGTTTGTTTTAATAGTGTAAAGCTACAAAATAAAAGGTTACTTTAGAAAAGTGGGGCTGTGTAATCTTTAAACATCTGGTCTAAGAGATTTTATTTTATATTTATACCATCAAGCAGAAAATAATAATTGAAATTATTTATTTAAAACTCATTTTTCTTTCATACCTCTTCTTTTTCCATTAAAAAGACAGAAGAAGAGAAAGCAGTTTGATTTGCATCAGTTAGGTTCATATTAAACTATGCTGAAATGCAGTTAAGCATCAAATTTATCCTAAATTTACTACTGCTTTTTTTCTAACTTGAGTATATACTTACACCTGCACATTTATTTAAGCTAACACACATTCGGTCAGATACTTAATTCTGGTTAGAAAGTGATGAATGACACATTTCTTATTTACTAAGCAAATCATTTTGGGTACAACCACGTTTACTTAGAAACTGAAATTCTATTAAAATATTTGTATCATGTTTTCATGTAGGTTAATGAAACTACCTTAAATATTTGGGGCATATAAGAAAGGAAGCTATCGTAGCCAAATTTATTTTATATTTCAAACTACATCTTTTCTTACATAATGAAAGGATTATTTGTATTTTCTGAATGAAAGCTGGCTCTGGTGACTGGGAACAACACTGGCAATTCTACAAGTGCTAGACCTCAGCAGCTTACTCCATTATGTGCTTGTATAGCAGAAGAAAACAAACTTCATGGATTTGCATCTCCCAGATTGCCTCCCACTTTTGAATGCATGTCAGTGAATTGAGCTGACCGGCTACATAGAAAAGCTCCTGCTGTCAAAAGCTGGTTTAGAAGGTTACTACCAGTTTCAGGTGCTCAGGCAGTGATTTCCACTATTTGTAGTAGTTTAATGTTCCGACTTCAGCAGCAATCCAATACCATGTTAATATTCTTTTTATTTAATCTAAGTGGTAAGTTTTATGTAGTAATACAGTATCATGATTTAAAACTTAAGGGTTTATTTTTTAAAGAAACTTGTACTTAAATCAAATAGAAGTCCTGTTTAAAAACCAAACAGAAGTCCCATTTCAAGGAAATACAATTTATTCATTCTGCTATATATGTGATTCTTTGTGATGTCTAGACTGTGATTTGCCCTGAATGGCCACAGAACACACACAAGTACTATATAATGACTTTGAGACATACATGGCCAACATTTGAGAGGAGATTTAGATTAGACATTAGGAAGTTCTTCCCTGTGATGGGGGTGAGACACTGGCACAGGCTGTCCTGAGAAGCTGTGGCTGCCCCATCCCTGGAAATGTTCAAGGCCAGGCTGCACGGGGCTTTGAGCAACCTGGTCTAGTGGAAGGTGTCCCTGCCCACAGCAGGGGAATGGAACTGGATGAGCTTTAAGGCCCCTTCCAACCCAAGCCATTCTATGGTACTATGATTCTGTTTGTCCTCACTGTTTCTGTTGCAGGACTATACCAGAATCACATTTCCCTATAGCTTCTTTTAATTCATAGTCAGATAATCCTCCTTTGTTGGACACCTCTCCCTTTTCTCAGCTCTTAGCCTATTTATTGAGAATAATCTATCCATCTCAGCCTTCTTTTCTCACTAAGCCATACAAGAACATCTTTTTTCCTCTCTTCTCCTAAGGAAGACTATTCTCCCATCTGTAATCTTTTCAGTGGCTTCTCCTAATAGCTCTTCTCTGCACCTGTTCCAGTTTGCAGTCATCCATCTTCTAAATGGATGAGTGAACTGCACACCACATAAGGTCTTAACAATTCCTTCTACCATGGGCATTAATCTCATGCCAGAGTATGTTTTAATTAATTCCCCAAGCTACTCTAATGGAGGTGAGGGTTCCTGTTTTATATGTGAGGAAAATCTGAGACACAGCGAGGTGATATGATTTGCCAAAGTGAGAAAGATGGCAGGAGGGAAATGAGGCAACACAAAAACCCCTCCTGAGACACAGCTCCAGCTGTCCTTCCTGCCCCAAAGCACACCTTCCTGCAGTTTGCATTGAACCACAGCAGCTCAGTGCTCTGTCAAGACAGAGCTAAGAGGATTTAAAGACTAGCCATGCATCCAAGAAGCAGCTTTTACAGCACAAAGTCTGGCAAGACTGGGAATATTTTTAGCTGATTTTCTTCTGCTTCTAGAGCCTGTTTCCTCATTTCTCCTAGGTATCTTATTACACAGTTATTTCTAGAAGGCAAAACACCACTAACCTGCAGTCTAAGAAATTCCATATTAAGATGATGAATTCCCACATTCCTTTTAAAAGATGTATTTCAATTGCTTTCCTACAGTTGTAGGTGTTGGAATATTTTTCTTTAATATAGATATCTTATACAATAGGCATAAGTAAGTATCTGCTAAGGTCTATTAGCAGAACTGTTTGCTGTTAGTGCTGGTAGGAGAATGGGAGTACAGGTTAGCAAGGCTGAAAGAAACAGCTTGGAAAATGCTTTTAGTTATCACTGAGTCAAAGCTCTGCTTTCCTCTAGCTCTGACCTGCATCTTCTACCCCTTGCATCAGGTCCCTCTTAAACTCCTGGTCCTATTAATGAACTGTTGTCATAAAGCATATGAATGTTGGCTGGGGACCAAACGAGAAGGTAACTTCTTTCTCTTGTGCCTTAAGTGGGCTTTGAAACCAGGTATATTGCTGGAAGACTACTGGATTCACAGAGTTTTGCCACAGATCTTCTGTATGCTCTCTGGGCAGAGGAAGATCTTTATATTCCGGCTGCCTCCTTCAGATACAGCAGATTTTCCAAATTATGGGAAAGGTAAATCCTAGTAGTGACAGGCAGAACTCAGTCTTTGATGTTTAACCAAAAATAAATCAATGTCAGCAGCAAAATTAAATGAACAATTCACTTACTGGAGATCAGCTACAGTACTCACATAATAGAAAAGTTAAAATTAAGTCAGTGAGGTCAGACTCTTCCCAGAGCCAAAGCAAAGCTCTTGGCAAGGGCCACTACCTACCACAGTGCTTTGTCACAAAAAAATAGGGAAGAGTAAGGAACTGTGAAGTCCTCTGCTAATCAGCAAGGACAGAGTAGAAGTGCAAGAGGCATTCTAGCAGTGGTAGAAGGACAGGAGAACAGAGCAAACGTACCATGTGCACCACTTCAAAGCACAGGTCAAATTTAGTGTGTGGCCAGGCAGGGCAGTAACTGTACATGCTTCTTCCCCACTGGGTCTCCATTTGACCTCTACCTTGACTAAATCCTGTTGTTATACTGAGAAAAGTTAATATATTTTTATACTTTCCATTTTGGAACTAACACTTAACTTAGCAAATGTCAGCCAGTTACTCCTTACCCAGCTTGGTTCACTGCTTAGCATTGTTCAACTTGTCCACTTTGCCAGTCCCTGATTCACTCCCATGCTTTTTTTGTGGAGTGTGTCCCCAGATTTTTGTGGTGGAAGCTCCTGAAGGTGTGAGGTCAAAGCCAGGACATCTGGTCCTTCAAAGCAGGGGTATGCTCACAACTCTGGTGACCTAGACATGCAGCACCACCCAGCCCCAAATGCACAATAAGGGCACACAGTACCTTCATGCTCCACTCCAGGTACAGACAGATCTTCTGTTCCTTGCCAAAGGATCTTCCCTGTTTCTGCATCCCGAAGGTTCATCCAGTTTCTGATTGGGAAGCCATTAAGGAAAAGAAGCTATCTACATTTCCTAAATGCTGTGCCTAGTATTCTTTGCTAAGCCCTGATATAAGCTGCTCCAGCTGAGTTTCAATCATGTTTTCTGATTCTCAGGAGGCCAAGAAAAAGAGATTCTTTTTTCCCTGAAAATAAATGAACAAACCAACCCTTGACCGGAATGAATTCAACAAGAGTTGGATAGTCACAGATCTAATTTTCACTTTCAAATGAAGCTTGTTAACCTCATTTATCATTTTCCATTGCTTCTAAAGGATAAAGGCAATGCCACTGTGCTGCAGAGAAGCAAGAACATTGCTAACAACAGATAATTCTACACAAACAGCTGCTATTCTCTGGCATTCAAAAAATGCTAGGTAAAGAAATGATTCCTATAGAGCACTAGAAAAAGAGTAACACTCAACTGAGTTTGTTTTCCTAGCTTACAAAGTATTAATACAAAGGGTTGTTCTATTGCTGTTGACCTGGTAACTGCCACTCATGGGAATTCTTCAGCTGCTGAGTGCTAAGCAAAGTGAGATCCTCTCTTTTCACTCTCAGCAAGTGCCAGCTTTCAAAAAACCCAGACCAGTGAATTAGTCATTAAAGTTATAGGCAAGCATGACATACCAGTATTTTCAAAGGGACAATTAATAATTACCTTAAGCATACCTTTGAAAAATCTCTCCCATCACACAATTCAGACATCGACATATCAGGACAAGGAGCCTGCATACCTGCCCCATGCCATTTGAATAGGAATACAGCCCAAGGTGCCACAGCTGCCTCCAGCTCTGCAGCTCATCAGCGTGGCTCCAAGGAGTCATGGGCACAAACACAAACAGCCTGAATACAGCAGGATCTGCGAGTTACAGCTATGCAAATGAGTGCCTTTCCAAGTGTTTCCTTTTGCTGGTTTAGTGCAACCTTTGTACTCAGGACTTCCTAGACAAGAGACTGGAGACTATCTGGGAGAAGGGGAGAGGTCAACTGCTGAAGGAACTGACTGGGGAGGTAGAGAAACAGAAGAGTGACAGTATGGACCTTGATGTAGGTATAAGTAGGAGCTGTCACAGATATGCATATTGAACTCATCCTCTAACATACACAGTTTCCAAGCAGACTCACACAAACTCGTCACATTGATCAAATTTTTCCAGAGCTCCAAGGAAGAAACAGATGCTTTAGCAAATTTTGCATTACAGAGTAACATTTGTTTTAAAATTATGTGTGTGGAGGAGGGAAGGGAAGGTGGCTGCTTCAGTGCAGATGTGAGCAGTTTCCCTTCCTGAAGGCTGGCCAGACTTTCTGTGTCCCACTGAAAGGGCAAGAGAGGGAAGAAAGCTGGGAATATGTGCACAGGGTCTGCTGACACAGGCATGGCATTGCAGCTTCCAAAACTTAGCAACAACAGGAAGAGGGAGCATCAGGCAGTCTGCTCAAGTCCTTCTAGACTTCTGAAACACATAATAGCTACCATTGCTTCTGGGATTAAGGCAAAAGTGAAAGGAGGAGAAGATGGAAAGCATCATTCTCGGAGGGCCCATATGCAACCTCCATATCCCAGCAGAAAGCTGGAAAGTGGAGATATCTCTGCAGCTAGCAAACCAAGGCAGACAGGGGCTGTGGGCAGACAAGTCAGAGAGAGAAGATGAGCAGCAGCATGGCAAGAAGAACCTGCAGCAGGGCTGGGCATTTCACATGGTGATGGCTGGAAAACTTAAAGTCTCCAGCCAATGCAATCTGCAGGATGGAACAGCCCCAACTGTATTTTAAAACGCCCCAAGAAATCCACCATTTTTCAAAACATCTTCCCACAGACACACATACAAACCAGCCAGGGTGAAGCTATTTGCATTTAAAGCAGCGTGCTATCTATCAAATGCCATGTACAAGGGAAAAATAACAGATAAGACAATCTGAGCATCTCACTGACAAATTCATTTATCTTCACAACACCCCATGATGCAACACTCTTCACTATTAGCTTTAGGGTAATTCAGTAAATTGGGTACTTGATTATCAAAACCTGTACTACCTTTAAAAAATTATCCCCCTCAGAAGTTTATTTACTTTCTATTTGTTCACTATCGATTATCAGTGGGAATTCTGAGCTCACAGGCCTAGCCATAGGATGTGTAATGCCAAACTGAGCAGTAGACAAGTTCCTCTGAACTGGAGATGAAACACTAACCAGAACAGCAAACCTAGCAACGGAACTGATCTAGCCTCCCAAATGCTGTATCAGTACTCTAACTAATGGACTGTCTTCCTTTTTCCTTGCCATGCTTTGCCTTCCTGTCCCTCTTCTCTAATAATATTTAAAGTACTCTGAAATCACATTTACCACTTTCAAAAGTATCACATTAGAACTGCCCTTCAAAGAGTACATATAGCCTCACAGCATAATTGTTATCCTTAGTTGAAATGCATAGTTACAGACTGATAGTCACCTGCTTTTTCTGGTGAGAGAAAACACTGCTGCAGCCTACTGATCTCTGTCGCTTCTCCCTACAAGGACTCATCTCTCAGTTCAGTCTGAGAGAGATGATGCAAGTTATACTGGCATAATGAACAATGCTAGATCTGCTAACACTTGGGGTGTTACACGTCTGTAAAATGCTGCCAGACTTTATTCGGTATTGACTTTCCACTGGAAGAATAAATCCATGCAGGACAACCTGCCCTGGGCTTTGCACTGACTGTCAAATTAAAGATGAAGAATAAGTAAAAAGCTCAAGACTATATCCCTGCTCACGAGAGCATACAGGTCAGCAATGCATGCCACAGTTCCCAGAAAATATCTTGTATTTAAGCAATCTGTGCATTGCTAACCCATGTAAATTTCTTATCAAATAAAAAAAGGTTTAGTATTGGGTAGCCAAAGGCTTTGCTACCTAGATAAATGCATGTGCAGGTTCAGGACATGCTGTTCCAGCTTCCGCAAATGAAAAAATTGAAATCAATCTGCTTTTCAGAGTGTATCCACACAGTTAAAATATCTGAAGGGATGAAATACTCTAGCCAGTCCACAAGTTTCTTCCTAATAAGTAAGCAGTAAAAAGGAAGAACAAATCATCAAATTTAAAAGTGCAAACACACAATTATCTTCTATTGGAAAAAAAGTTCAAGAGATTCATTCTTTTTTTTTTTAATAAACGTTTAAAAAGAAACAGACATCTGAATAAAATCCTCAGTCAAAAGCAAGAAAATTTATAAGACTTAATTGTAATGGAATTAAAAAAAAAAGGCAAAACCCATTACAAGTGATTTTTTGGCAAAGGAACACCTGACAAAAGCAGCAGCTGTACTGCTTACCTAGTTAGCAGCTTATCTCACTATTTCTGTCATCTTGGATAGAAAGGCTGGCACTAGGACATACCCCAGAGTGAGGAAAATGGAGATCTTGAACCAAACCCACACACAGAGTTATCTTCTAATGTGTTTAATTGGTTTAAGATTCTTCCATCCCAGCATGAGAGATATTGTTACTAAAAATAAAGTGCTCTGTCTCCCGGGCAGCAGTGGAGACCTGCAGGCGGGATGAAGAGGACATTTTAAGTATTATTGAAAAGGAGAAAGTAAATTAATATAGGTTTAACACAATTACTCTTTGAAGAGGCTTGTCAAGCCACTTGGCAGGGGTAGCTAAGGAGAGCCAGGCAGTTACAGTTTTGTGAAGTTAATATATTCAGAAAAAAAAAAAAGTATATTCCTAATTCAGCTCCTCATTCTAACATTCCAAAATCACAAGAACTCTCTTAGACCATTAAATTTTCGTTCTCCTGGATTTTTTTTTTTTTTTTTTTTTCAGGAAACAATGTCTGATTTAAGACTCAATAGATCAAACACTCTTCAATCCTGAAGGCAAGGAAGGATTAGGTAGAACAGCAGAAGGAAGGGTGTACTGTTGATCTATTTATATTCCACCACCTATTGGGTCAGCAAAGTCTTACATAAAAGCTTTGTAGTAGCTGGAATTTGACTTGCTTTATATACATGACATGAATTAGCTTCCTCTCAGACCTACTTTGCTTAGCCAGATGAAGGGAAATGGTTTGTGCAGTTCTAAATCCAAGTTTTGTTGTCTTGAATACCTCTGATCTCAGAACAGAAATTCTTTCTTTTTTTTTATCTGTCATAGAGATCACTTTGTTCAAACAAATCAAAATATACATACTTTAAGTGCTTTAGCATTGCAAAAGATTCCCACATATTGCCACACTGGTAATTAAGAATAACCTTGAAGGAAGAGAATGAGTACAAACAAAAATAATCATTAAAGTAGTACAGAGTTAAAGAAGTTCTGTCCCAATCTCCCTGACCATTTTTGTATGTTGTAATGTTAGCACTTCTTGAATATCTCAAAGGCTGCAGCAAACAGTAGGTGCCATCTCTTCCATTAAACTAGTCCATTTTTTGTTTTATTCCTTGCTGTCTACACCATTCTAAAAGCTTAGGAACTGCTGTATTCTTCATAATAAGGGCACACCTAACGTTCATAACCACTCCTGGAAGGGAAGGGCTTTCATCATCTCTGACTTTTTTTTCCTTTTTTGTACATAAATGCAACATTAAGACCAGTTCACTACATGCCAGATGCAAACAGGATCTCAACAATTAAGTGCCAATGAGAACTGTCCTATGAAACAAATGACAGAGAGAAGGTGGAGAAGATGGAGCTGAAAGCCCTGAACAATTCAGACTTAGACTCTGCAGCAGGCTCAGAAAAGCTTCTGATTTGGATTGCCCAACTTTCACTCCTGATTTTACACTGTCTGTCATGAAAAGCAGACACAACCAGGCACTCATGACATGGGTAAGCATGTTACTTTGAAGAATGTTACAGATAAGTAAAAATTAACCTTTAGGGATTATATTTTTATCAGACATATTTTCCCAGGAGAATATTTGCATCTCAGTTGCTTCAATCTAGTTGGCCAAGTAAGGACCAAAAATAAGTTATGCAAAATAACTACCAAACTACAGGATTACAAATTAGACTACCCAAACAGCCTTAGGCTTCTACTTCATTCATAGCATTCATCCTCTAATCTCCCAATCTCTAATCTTACTTTTTATTGCAACTCCAAAATCCCTCTTCCACAGAACTCTTAGGTGTCTGCTTAAATTTAAGCATATGCACATTCTGCTGAATCAGGTCCTTGTGGTTCACTCTGTTCACACTCGAGAAATGCTGCTGTCTGGTGTTTAACAAACCACAGGTATACATGTCGGCAGTGTGTTAAGAGACATGGAGCCTTTCCTCCCAGCCTAAGGCTGAAATTCAGTGCAAATTCGTATTTGAAGGAACTGAATGAGCATCCATCCATTGTGTCTTGTAACAGAAGTACCAAAACAAAAACAAACTGGAAGCTATTCCCCAAACATTATTGGAGACTTTGGCTATAGCACTGTCAACTTCTGCTTTTAGACAGCAGCACACTCTCTTGTGTTCCAGATTAGCCAGAAATCATGATATAACAGCTCTTACAGGAGCAGGTATTTTTTAGAACTCCACTATTACAAATCAGCTTTCCTGTGGTGACACACAAGATATAGGTTACTGTGTTTCTCCAAATGACAGGAGGTGCTGGGGACTGGAAGGGTGCTTTATTAAATCCTCAAATGGAAGGAAGCCAATTATCCTTCAAAGTACTCCTGACACTCCCGTACTCAGTATAAAGCTTTTAAAGTCTCCCGCACAGAACAAATTGCTGAGCAACAGAAGCTGGGGAGATACACAGATTAATGTGAACCACATGACAAAACGCAGCAAAAATCCTCAGCAACCAACAAATCATTTCACAGCAAATTATATAATTAGAGGGATATATTTAACAGCTATACCATCATAGGAAAAAATCCACACTCTTATACTTGCATACTTCGTGCTTCCCTTTTTACTTTCCACCTTACATCTTTGCTTGCAAATGCTGTCTATATGGATCTTATATCATCACAACATATTTTCATCTAACATCCATCAGACAGTCCTGGATTAAGCTGTTCTTGGCCCATACTGGAAAGACAGTCAGACATGTTACTGAATAACATGTCAACCTTACATTAATTGTAATAGAAAAATATGCAGGGCAGAAAAAGAGGGACTCTTCCTTAGAGACTGTAGTGATAGGACAAGGGGTAACGGGTTAAAACTTAAACAGGGGAAGTTTAGGTTGGATATAAGAAGGAAATTCTTTCCTGTTAGGGTGGTGAGGCACTGGAATAGGTTGCCCAGGGAGGTTGTGAATGCTCCAACCCTGTCAGTGTTCAAGGCCAGGTTGGACGAAGCCTTGGGTGATATGATTTAGCGTAAGGTGTCCCTGCCCACGGCAGGGGGGTTGGAACTTGATGATCTTAAGGTCCTTTCCAACCCTAACGATTCTATGATTCTATGATCTCTACATTATATTATATTAAGTAGACCTCAGATAATTTCTGCTATGCAGTAAGGCTGGTCCTGTTGTTAAAACTACAGTATTTCATTGCTATGTGCCACATTCTCCCTCCACCTTGGGAAACCATTTTGAAGATGAGGTATATTCTCATCATGTAAGTATTTCCTGCTTGAACCTCTGAATACGTATTATCTTAGCAGGGCTCTTTTTGAGGCACACTGCGAAAGTCTACAATAAAAATGCAACATAGGTCTATTCATAGTCAGATCAGCTGCAAAGAGATTCTTATTTATTAAATAGAGAAATACTGAAGTCCTTTAACTCTGCATAATTTGGAAATGCTTTAAAACCACATCCAATGTTTGCGAATAAAAAATTTATGCAAACTATCCAGTTCAACATCTTCTGTGCCTTTCAAACAGTTTAGGTTGAATAATACAATTATTATTTACTTTTTCATCAAGAAGAACCATTAACATACATCTCAACTGCATAGCATCCTAGTGACATCACATAGTAGAATAAGGCACAGGGCTTACTTTCAGTTAGTTTACATTTAATTTTCACTCTTTTAAATTTCTTATATAGAAACAGTGTGAAATATCTTCAGATCTTAAATATTTGCATCAGAACTGGTGACACAAGGCTTAACAAAAGCTGGTATTTGTACGAAAACAATGAGGATGAAGAGCTCCTAGATTCTGGAAAGTGTCCAGCATGGGCAGATACGGAGGGAGAACATGTTTTGGTTCTTCAGTAATACCCAGTAATATTGCAAACTAAGCCAGGCCTCCATTTCACTGACTTCTCTTTCGCAAACGAAAGTAGCAAGGAACAAATGGGTGTACATTTTGAAGGAAAGAGTGACAGACATATTGAGATGAAGCTAGGGGTCATCAGGAGGGAAAAAGGTAAAAAGAATAAATTACAGTGGTTTGCAAACAGCTGAACTAGGGAGGTAGACACTGTTGTTACAGGGTTTATGTCTCTGTCCAGGTAGTCTAGCTGTGTAGAAGGTTAACTCTCTTAGAATTTTTGTCACTGCTGAGCAATAGGAATCAATTTAGGCATTTGCAGGCAACCTTTGATTTTTTCAGATAAAAGCAACAGTATGTGACATTCCTCAGCAGCTCCTGCCTGCAGCAGATGAGAAGACTGCCCTGTTATCCTGAAGCACCAGCAAAGGCCACACAGACAACACTTCCTAAGGGCATGCTAGGCACTTCTGTAGGAACCAAGATGATCCACCTAAAAAGACTAACCACTTCTAAGCTTTGGGGAAAAAAAAAAAAAAGGAGAAACCAACAACAAACATTTGAGATTCCTAACAATGGAAGTTAAAGCAAAAATCCAAATGCACTTGTGACACATAGAACTCAATGTTGTTCTAAGTGGGAATAAGCTCCAAATCAAATCTACACACAAATCACCAAATTATGAGACAGGTTCTCCTGTCAGAGGGAGCAAGCTGCTTTCTGTGCCAGATCTGTGGAAGTACTTTTTTTGCTACTATTAGAAATGCATTTTGTTTCCTCTAGAAACAGATTTTAAAATGGTTCCTAGATCCAGATAACAGTGCCAAATAAAAGCAAGCCTAAGCAATGTAGTGGTTTTACGCTGCCTTCTGATGCCTACGGTTTAGGTTTTCTTTGGCTTCTCTGAACAGGCTTGACAGAATTCCTTTATACCAATGCCTCAGCAGGAAAAACAACATGCAATCACATCTGGAGATTGCTTTACATCCCAGGTAGTAAAACAATCCATAACTTAGAAAAACTCATCATTGCTTGCAGAACCATTTCAGAAACATGAGTTGCACAAAGAAAATTATTTTCTCTTTTCCAGTGTGAAACTCAGCTCCTCCCCACTGTTCCTGCATTTTAAATAGATCTCAAAAATTAGCATGTTAGAAAAGCTTGAGCTCATGCTAAGAACCCTTCCAGTATTAACATAATTAATGTCATCAGTAATATCTGAGTTTGCAGAAACAGCAGGTGAATCAATGGCAATGATGTATTCACACAAGAAAAGAATGTGACCTTTAAAATCCATAGGGCTTTATCAGCACATAATTTTAAAGTGGGCTGCTTGTAGCTCATGGAAAGAACAAAATTGAATGTAACTAAGGAGAGACACCACATACTTAAGGGAAATTAAAAGTACAATTGAAACATAAAACACTGGACCTCCTTACAGAAGGTGCCTCACCTATAACAAAAGGCAATTAAAAGAACAATACCGCAATTCAAATACGGCTGGATAGATTTTTTTTATCCACAATGCTTAAAACTAAGTTAAATGCTTTAAACCCCCAAACAATTTGGAATAAGTTTGCCCACTTTTAACTTTAGCACATCAAACAATTTTCCCTTCTGTAAGTGAATACTGAAAGTGATTCAGCGATTGAAACAACAGTCTTAACTACTTCAAACATTCAATCATTTCAACACAGCTGAACTATTATGATAATATTTCAAGGTTCTCTTCAATAAGTGAACTAGAGGGAGTTTCATGGAAATAATCTGTCAAGGGGTTCTGGTGAATAACTTCATTTTCATAGATGAGGTTGCAACCAGAAGCCCTCAGAGGAATTTACCTCCCGGTAAATCACTGCAGCCTATTGTTCTTTACAGAGTTGTAATGCAGTATGTCACCACAGTCATGCAGCAAAATTAGCTTTAACGGAATGAGGTATTTTGAACCTTGATATGCCTCTTTATGTTACAGCATTATTCAATTGCTTTAAAATATGCACTATACTGGCTTGCTTGTAACAGAAAGCTTGGCTTGAGTTCATGTCAATTTTGCAACACTGTAGGAGTTGAATTTTTTTACACGTATAAAAGGACTTTCACACTTCTCCATACTGACAGGGCACATACCTGAGCAGAGGAACAAAGACTTCTTTGACCAAATTTTCTAATGGGATAAACATGGCTGCTTAGCTGGCATTTTCATACAGTTTCACTTGAATAACCTGTAGTCTTGTGTGAAGAGTGAAAAAAACCCTGACCTAAAAGGCTTTTAAAAGGCAGTTTTATATAGCACTGTTTGTGGCCAGTCAACGCCTTTGTTCCTTGAAGGCTTCTGCAGTAATTTCTCTATTGTGCGCAGTGATGTTTATAGAAAATGGCATAGCTGAGCATCAGCAGGTTCCCCTGCTGTTCAGATTATCTGTCCTCTGAACTCCAAGTAACATCTCGTCTGAAAGTGTCCCTCTGGTAAAATAAGCAACTGACAGTACAAAAAGCCTAAATGACTTCCAACTGCCAGAGCTTATGTTGTGACTATGTGCTTCCCCCCCCCAAAAAATGTTTCTTTTTTATTCCCTCACTTGATGTCTCTTCTTACAGAGCTCTCTAGCACACTAGCCTATTGAGCTCCAAAGACTACTTCTGATAATCCACAGGCTTATCAGATTCATGTATTTTAGAAGAATATGTAATTTACGGGAGGTATTAATATATCATGTACTACTAAGTACAGATCTACAGACTGGAAACTGATGGGAGATGGGGCTTTCGCACAAACTGAGTCATTGTGTTACCAGTTTGTATAGCTTCACACTGTCAATATCATCCACCTTGGGCTACCCCAGACAGGAGACAAATCCTATAAATGAACTAGAAAGACAGGATGTCTCACTGAATAGGCAGTACACTACAGATGGGTGAGTAATAACTTAAACAATTCCTAGTACTACACTGCACATCAAAAACTACAAATAATGTTCTCAAAGTAGCTTTTTAATAACTGCAAATTGTAGAGACTGTGAAATAAGCATGAAGATTTGCCCACAGCCATACAATGAACTGGTAAGAGAAGGCAAGATATCTCAGGAGGTGTTTGGCTTCAAGTCTTGTGCTTCAGTAGATAATACTGCCTCTCTCTTTAGACAGCCAGGAACTGTGCTCTAAGACTAATGGAAACTCTAACTTGGAGTGACTGTGCAGTAGCATAGATTGCTGCAAACATGCTATGGAGCTGGTGCCAGTGGGTCCCTTCATTCCATGTTTTTCTTGCTTTTGGTGATTTCTCATTCACCTTAACTAAAAAGCAGGGTGGCTCTGAATCACTGCCAAACATTACTAATGGAAGTCGGGGGGCAGGAAGGAAATAAAGATGACTTCTTGCAGAATTATAAGTATTTTTTAGTGTCTAAAATGGCATATTAAGCAGGACAAAAAAATAGATATATTAGCTCTGACAACAGAAGCAAAATGCTTCTAGGTAGGAAAATGAATAAACCTCTGAAACTTACCAATAATATTGTTATTCATTAAGACAACTTAAAACCACCAGAAATATAAAATAGGAGAGTTACGGGGGGAAATACCACATTTGTTCCTTTCCTGATTCATACTAATTCAAACAGAGTTCCTGTGAAAATGCTTAAGTTCCTTTTTTTTTTTTTTTTACTGGACACTCAATCATATTTTGAGCTCAAAGCGCTTCAATCAAGCCAGTATGTGGGTCAGGCTTAATATTACAGGTTGTTTCTTTGTTCCCTTATGACAAGTAGAGAGCTAAGTTAAAAAATCTCCCCCACTCTGAAAGTTTGAGATGCCCTTGATACAGTTTCTAACATCCCTTTAATATACAAGGTTTCCTTGCACAGAATTTCATTAGATGCAAAAGGGAGCCCAATGAAAATGTGCTTTTTCATGTATTCAAATTGTCCTCAAAATTGCCTTCTCCCGGAACTGTAGTCATAATTTTGCAAAACAGAGTCAGCAGTTAATCTGAAAGGACAAAGTCTCAGGACAAATCCTAGGGCTGCTCACTGCTGGCAGGGACAGGCAGGCACCATTTTGTACAAAGTGACCATCCATTTTGTACAGAATGACATTCAGAGATTACTGGCTAAAGAACTCTGAAGAGCTGAACCAATATAAACATACTTTGCTTAAGTAAGTCCAAACACTCCATCAACACCCTCAGAGTCAGACTCCTTGAACACGGCAGTCAGTGGCAGAGCCATTAGTCTAAATGTTAGAGAAAATGCCAATTCTTGATGCTGTTTGGTTAAAATACTAAAAATAAACTCTCCCTGCCTGGCAGGGCTATGCTTCCAAAATGAATGCCACCTATTACAAGGATCCACGAATAGACCTACACTGTAATGGAACTGTATTTTGGGACTAGCTTTTTCCATATCCACTGAAGCTTCCCAGAGTTGGACAGCAAGCAGGCAGCCACCGTGGGAAACATCCACCCTGTTGCATCTTGCCTTGTTTCCTTTTTTCATTGCATTCTTTCAGAACCTGTTGGGATCAGAGCAGAACAATGTCTGAGCATAGTCATGGAATAAAACAAAAAAAACTTCTGGAAAAAAGTATTAAGTTCCAGCAGCAAGCTTTTCCTAGCTTAACTTGAAAAAGTTTGTAGTAGCTCCAGCCTCACCAGATGCAGCTGAGAATGGGCAAGGACTCTTTTTTTGCTCAATTTTGAGCTTCTTCGCACTTTGGGAGACACTGTCCTTGTCTGCTCTCTCCAAAATAGGAACAACTTCCCGTAAAACCTACCAGCTACTTAGTTGCACAAATAGTAAAACAACATTTCAGAAAAGGATGCAAGTGTACTTAGAAGAGCCTCAAGTGACCTAGCTAGATACTTTACAAAATGGTAATTGAATCTTGCTTAAAGTTAGAAGAAACAAACCTATGGGGAAGGCAGTTTGTGTGGAGTGCATTTTAGTTCAACCAAGATGAGCTGCTTGGCTTCCTAACACTTGTTCTATTTATTCCTCTACTACAATCTTCTCAGTGTGACGTCTTTAACGAGGAGATCACAACATCCTCTATACTGGCCAGGGAGATTAAGCAACACACACACACACACAACGAAAAAGCAAGAGTATTTGAGATTTAACTCAAAATCTCTGCTAGTTTGCCATAAAGATTTGGCATTTAAATGACTGAATAATGTCAATCTTCCACTAACATTAGATGGCTGTTATGAGTAGGTATTACAGGATAAACCCAAACAATTTCCTTTTGAATATTACATTATCACTATATAAGAGATGTCTGCTGATTTTCCCTGGGGATCTTCTGTTCCTGGGAGATACAGATTTAACGGTGGACTTACCCATGCCTTGCTGGCACTTAGACCATGAGCTAGGGAGCAAGGGGCTTGTTTTTCATTTTCATAAAGCTTGATAAATAAACTACCATGACATACTGCAGCAATGTCAATTGATACACATTCAGGGCAAAGTCCATCTACTATTGAAATGACCAGTACCAGATTTTACATTATTTCTTTACAGATTAATTGGTATACCCAAGAACATAAAAGAAGTAATTAACCTCTCATTTCTATACTCACATTCATAAGAGACTGCTTTTGGGTGAGAAGTGGGAAGAAAAAAATAAGATCACAGTTAAAACAAAAAGAGAAAATTTATCTCTTGTCAGTAGTCTGGCCTTACTACAAGGCAAGTACACACAGCAGCACAAAATTAGGTTTTTTTTTTAATAGAAAAACTAACAATCTTTGCTAGAAGTGCACAGCTGAATGCTCAGATTTGTGGCATCTGAACAGTCTTTCATTTAAACTAGTCTGCTTTAATTGCTTATTTTCTATCTTTTCCCATTGCAAGACAAAGATGCTATTGAGGATGCATCTCCCCAGTAAGGCAATCAGAACATGAGCTTGCAATTACAGTAATATTTTGCATAAAGGCTTTCCTTATTAATCCAAAAGAGCTCTAATTCCAAGCCTCATTATTTTACTATGCTGCCATCCCAAACAGTGCAAAAACTCTTCTGGATTCTTTGTGCCTGTATGCCAAGCAGCTCAACTAGGTTTCCTCTCTTTAGAGAACTTTTATTTATTCCATTTCCAAGGATAAAAAGGGACAGAATGGTAGCATCACTGAATGTCAGCAGTTCAACAACACCTGGTTCTTCATACTACTGTTTCTTTGGACTGCTGCCCATGTCAAAGATCACCACCACATAGTTCACACACGATATATGTACTATGTAGGCATCTATGTTTATAAAGCCTCCTATTAATCATTCCTATACTGCCATAAATTAACATTAAGGAGGTGATTAGAGAGTTCACAAAGGAAATAGTCCTGCTAACTTGATTTCTTCTCTCAGATACTCTTTACTTAAAACGTTCCACACAGAACAAATACATATTCCATTCCACTGCATTATCACTGGGGTGAGATCCTGTTCTGAGCTGGCCCTAAAAACACTCCTCCATGCACAGGAAGGCAGATATCCTTAACTCTGGATATAGAAGCAACAGCAGCTACCACAGAAGTCTTCAAGAGCCATAACTTTAAAGAATTCTTAAGTGGTAATTTGTTGTTCTCCAGCAATCCTACACAGTTGGTGAGTGTTTGGTATATGAAAGTAGGGTTCTTTCACATCAAGAGCAGTTCACCCACCTCTTTTGAATGAGAGACAGATAGTTGTCCCTAGAGAGAAAGTCCTGCCCTTAAGTTTCTATATTTCTGATAAAGTGGATGTTGATTAGCTTCTTGATCTTCAAGGGAGTCAGGAAAGAGGAGAAATAAAACTGTCTTGAAGAGCATATTTTAACTTGTGCTGCTGAGAACAGAAAGTAGGCCAGGGGAGATTTGAGAGTTACTGTCAAGTGAGACTATACAGAACAAAGCAAAATGTTACTACTGAAAAAGACAATTTGTAAAAACTTTTAGGGAAAATCTGTAGCTCAGTCTTCACGTCTTGATTCTGGAGATGTCTGTAGAAGAGGAAGAATTCATTTGTGCAAAGGGCTTGAGGGATTCCAGGATTTTTATTTGGCTGTGGAAACTTTAGACCATTAGCACACCAAATCCCCATCAGATCAATAAAGTCTACAGTCTGATAACTCCTACCTTCCAGGAAATAAGCATGTGAGCTTTATTCTAATTGTTAACAGGCAGGTGTTCACAGCACCACAATCAACAGTAAGGGGAGCACTTAAGAGATTCTTGTTGGCAGTCTCAGAGAAGGTATGAATAAAGATCAAGCACTGAATTCCTCTTGCATTCTCACACTGGCTCTGTCTAAACCCCCCTTGCTCTACCAAAAGAGAATTTGTTCCTCCATACCTTATCAACACAATGTTAATTTTTAAACAGTACCTTTCACCAGCAATTGAATTAATTAGGAGTTTGTCAATGCATAGAAGCCAATCCAGATTAAGGCATAGAGTGAATTTAAGAGCTAACTATGCTTTACTTAACCCTTGCCTGGCTGTTCTTATTCTGCATCAAGAGAGTCTAATTCCAAAGCTCTAAAGTGACTTCTATGATTTGGAACTGGGCACATTCATTCTGGGATAAAAGTATGCACAATGGGGAAATAAAGCAGAAATAGTTAAACTGGAGTAGATTTTAAGTACATAAGTCATAGAGTTTTATCTTGATTAGAGCTACTTGCAAGAGCAGAGCAATCTCTTCTTTGACACTGGGAAGAAAAGTGTAGATACTGGTTTGTGTCAATGCAGTACATTTACACAGTGTAGCTACACCCATTCAAACACTCCTGGCACCAACAAGTTTCATATTGCCCAAGCCAGCTGGCACAAAGATGATGCATATTCCCTCAAGGTGGGATTACAGCTCTGTGCACTCTTCAGGAAAACAGGCCAGACAACTGAACTTCCTTTTCCAGGTGTGCTCGTATGCCCTTGCTCACAAGTACTGCTAAAAAATGACAAAAATGCATGAAATTGTGAAAGATACTCTTTACCTCGCTTTGAAAGCAAATGCCAACTGCAGCCTCCGGGGAAAAGGTGAAACAAGTGTTGCTGCTGCTGCAGTGCATCTGTTAATTAGTCTACAAGGATTTGTGTTTATGACAAAAGTGAAAACTAACTACTGCAGCAAAAATAATACCAGCCAAACACAATTCTACTGTTTTGTTCAGTGCCATAGCAATACTTGGCATATCTGCACCAGCATAAACATGCCACTTGAGTGAGTTAGTACGACAGAAGTCACTGAGTTCTACTAAAGGTGGTTTATGCAAAGCACTTCAGGCTTTTTTGAACCTCTGCACATTCAACTGCCACACAGTATCTCACCTGCCGCTTATATCCTGCTGTTTCAACCCAGTATTGCTCTGTAACCAGGGATACATCTAGAGATCACCACAGGTTCTCTGGGAAAGCAACTAAGTATCCTTGAAATGTAATTAGAGAATCACAAGGGGATATAATCTTACTAAGATCTTATAGTAGAACAGTATTTAGCCCTGGCGCTAACACTCTTCACCTAATAAACAAAATAAAAATTCAAATCAGCCAGAGAAATAGCTATGACAAGCACTTTCATCAAGTCCACAATGACAAATGCCAATGTCCTATTTGCTGATGTGGCACAGCACGGAAACAAGCCACCCTTTCCTGGCATTAGCTTAAATGGGACCTTGGATATACACTCCATGTAGACAGTACTGGTGTGAATTTCACTGGAGCTACAATACACCCCTTACAGCCAGGACCTCCATGACTAAACATGAAGAGCACCTTTACTGCCAGCTACCCTGTTTTCCAGAGATAAACTGGCAAAACCTGATTACGAACACAACACCAAACTGAGGGACTAAGTAAGGATGTGAACATTTAGGTGGACATCAATGTCCCTCTCAATTCACAGAACAAAACCACAGTGAGAGTCAGATGTAGTTCTCAAAGGGACAAGAGAAAAAAGGATCATGGATCTGAGCCACTAAAGTAGTTATATCTCTGGAGCACTGTGCAGGTAGGACCACATGCTGCAACAAACTGGTTTTGGTTTTCCACTTAAAACTGACAGGACCAAGATTATTCAAGGAAAACAAGTTCAGTATCTGCTCCCTTCTGAGGAAGGGAGGAAAACTGAAGCATACAGACCAAGTGGAGAATCAAAACAAAACTGAAAAGACAGTCAGGAGGGAATGATTGGCATTTGCGTGAGGAGACTAATCTTATAATGGACAAGAGGCTGCTGAAAGCAGAGGCAGAGGAATAAAAGGGGATTTACATAGATTGAGGCAGAACTCTCAAAAAACAAGGACTCCATACCAGAATTACTATGCTTTTTTTAGAAGCCTACTAGAACATGAGAAGTGCTTAAATTTGCAGTGTGGATTTGTGATCTGACAATTTAATCATCCCAACATTTTATACAGTGTTAGACAGTATAGCAGTCTGAAAAAGTTGTTTGGAAAAGCACTACAGCAAAAGATGGAAATCAAATGTAAAAAAAATCAGTTCCAAATGAGTTTAGAATAGGTAAAATACTAGTATTTGATTCTGAATGCTGTATGTTAATCAACCTCTACACATACACTAATGTGAACTATACTGATGTGAACCTCTGAGCATGTCACCAGGGGATCTCTTGAAGATGGAGGTCTGTGCCCAAGTCAGCACCTCTTTGCTTTAGCGCACATTGGAATTCAGATGAAGAACATTACTGTGGGGATACAATAATGAAATCCCCACTGAAATGACAAAAAAAGTAATGGCCTCTATTACTTCCAAGCAGCTCCTGTATCTTTCATTGTCAATAAAATCTACAGCTATGTTTATACTAAGTTTTTATGTTTATTATTTTAAGAAGTTTGTAGCTGTATGTTAAATTTCCAGAGTATTTAAATCTGATTTTTATAATTTTAATAAAAATCTATTAATATATTTTTCAGCTGAAGCAATGGAATACCTTATTTCTGCTGAGAAAACAGCAGCATGTATAAATAATGCAATTAGGTGTAACTCACAACTCGTTTTTTTTTTCAATTTAGTTAATAATAACAAAATTAACAGAAATTTAGTTATTGAAAAGCTAGACTTTCCCACAGCTAATACAAATACTACAATTTAAACATATTATTATGATATTTCAAAGTGTGAACTTCATAAACATTTGTGTTATGGTGAATGCCAATGTTGTGAAGGTATATATAAAAAGCTCAAAAATTACATAATTAGCAATATCTGCACCATTTACAGGTGCACCTACATTAAACTATAGTTTTTATTCATTTGAATTTGCACCTTTGCAAGCATTTCTCTGCCTAGTCACTGTATTTACTATTTCAGAGCCTGCAAAACTGGGACTTGTGCAAACATTAATTAGGAAAACCAGGAATCTTTTTTCAGTGAAATAAATGCAAGAGACCATAATTTTCACCCGGCCACTAGGCAGGGCTCTATTTAAATAAGAAAGAGGGCCTTAATGAGGGTACTATAGTTTGAGGTCTTGGAGGGGTAGAGATTTGCTCTATAGCTGCCTGGTTAATGCCTCATCTCTACTTTGCTAGACAGGGAAAAGGAGTTTATTCATGTGGTGAGAAGGGAGTTTTGATTCTCCTCTCTGAGTAACATCAAGAGGCTTGAAGTGGTAACTAACAACTTTCGGGGAATCTGTTTTGATTTTACAAGTAGTACTCCAGTTCAGGCTACTTTAAAGTGCCTTTGTGACTGTTTTGTTGGTCTTTTGTTTTGTTTAAAACCCTAAGGAACTTATTCTAATGACAGTGGAGAGTGCTAGGAGAACCAGGGAACTGATTTTTTTTTTTTCTTTCTTTGTATGCAGCTAAAGATTTCTCTGTAGAAGTTAAGCTTTAAGGTCAGTGTTACACTAATATAATGCAGTTCCCTTTGAAGAAATTATAGGGGGAAGCACATAAAACAACTGTTTCCTGGAGCTGTTAAAATACTGCATTTTTATGGCAACAGTGTCACTGTAACGGTTCCTTGTGGATTAATGAGGGTGCCATAAATGAACAGCTCAAACTTTATTGGCTTCTCTTCCTCCTGGAAAAGGTATTCTAAAATTAACATGTGTTTGTTCTGCAAGGGCGCATGGGATTCTCAGCCAATGATTTCCTATGTCTGCCTCATAACAGGAGCTGCAGTAGAATAGTCTCTTAACAGCACTTACTGCATGGTCAGTATTTGTGACTGCCTAGTGACTGGACAAGTCACACAGCACAGTAATGCTAAAGACCCCTTGTAAAGAACAAGCAGAAGAAAAGATGATTACCGTACCAAAATCATCTTAAATGCATTTACTCTTATTTTAAAGAAGATATGTGACCACAGACATAGCAATGTGATGCTTAAATGCTCAAATAATAACATTAAGCTAGGATTTTAGAATTGGTGCTGCAAGGGTAATTAAGCATGGTAATGTGAGAAGCTTCCTCAGGTGAGTTGCAGCTGAATGTTGAAGACAGTGTGAGAGTGTCCTGAGAACAAGCTCATCTGACTTAAGCAGAGGCTATGGGCATGGCACAGTTGGACTGGACTGCTGTTCACAGCCCTCTCCAGCTGCTTGTTACTTTCTCCCTCAAATCTAACAGTTGAGCTGTTTGTAAAACTGCTAACCTGATCTACTTGATCATCACAGGTCTCTGCTCCTTAACCTTAAGTGGTTCAAGCTAGTATGGCTCATTCTGAGGGAAACGGGAGGTTTCATTGAATCATAGAATAATTAGGGTTGGAAAGGACCTTAAGATCATCTAGTTCCAACCCCCCTGCCATGGGCAGGGACACCTTACGCTAAATCATATCACCCAAGGTCTTGTCCAACCTGGTCTTGAACACTGCCAGGCATGGAGCATTCACAACCTCCCTGGGTAACCTGTTCCAGTGCCTCACCACCCTAACAAGAAAGAATTTCCTTCTTATATCCAATCTAAACTTCCCCTGTTTAAGTTTTAACCCGTTACCCCTTGTCCTATCACTACAGTCCCTAATGAAGAGTCCCTCTCCAGCAGCCCTGTAGGCCCCCTTCAGATACTGGAAGGCTGCTATGAGGTCTCCATGCAGCCTTCTCTTCTCCAGGCTGAACAGCCCCAACTTCCTCAGCCTGTCTTCATATGGGAGGTGCTCCAGTCCCCTGATCATCCTCGTGGCCCTTCTCTGGACTTGTTCCAACAGTTCCACGTCCCTTTTATGTTGAGGACACCAGAACTGCACACAATACTCCAGGTGAGGTCTCACAAGAGCAGAGTAGAGGGGCACGATCACCTCCTTCAGCCTGCTGGTCACGCTCCTTTTGATGCAGCCCAGGATACAGTTGGCTTTCTGGGCTGCAAGCGCACACTGCCAACCCATGTTCATTTTCTCATCGACCAACATCCCCAAGCCCTTCTCCACAGGGCTGCTCTGAATCTCTTCTTTGCCCAACCTGCAGCTGTGCCTGGGATTACTCCGACCCAGGTGCAGGACCTTGCACTTGGCATGGTTAAACTTCATGAGGTTGGCATCGGCCCACCTCACAAGTGTGTCAAGGTCCCTCTGGATGGCATTCCTTCCCTCCAGCGTATCAACCGAACCACACAGCTTGGTGCCATCGGAAAACTTGCTGAGGGCGCACTCAATCCCACTGTCCGTGTCAGCGACAAAGATGTTAAACAAGACTGGTCCCAACACCGATCCCTGAGGGACACCACTCGTTACTGGTCTCCAGCTGGACACTGAGCCATTGACCACAACTCTTTGTGTGCAGCCATCCAGCCAGTTCTTTATCCGCCGAGTGATCCATCCATCAAGTTGATGTCTCTCCAACTTAAAGACAAGGATGTCATGTGGGACAGTACTGAATGCTTTACACAAGTCCAGGTAGATGACACCAACTGCTCTACCCCTGTCCATCAGTTCCGTAGCCCCATCACAGAAGGCCACCAAATTGGTCAGGCAGGATTTCCCCTTAGTGAAGCCATGCTGGCTGTCACCAAGCACCTTTTTGTTTTTCATGTGCCTTAGCATGCCTTTCAGGAGAAACTGCTCCAAGATTTTGCCAGGCACAGAGGTGAGACTGACTGGTCTGTAATTCCTCGGGTCATCCATTTTCCCCTTCTTGAAAATGGGGGTTATATTTCCCTTTTTCCAGTCATTGGGAACTTCACCTGACTGCCATGATTTCCCAAATATGATGGACAGCGGCTTCGCAACTTCATTCGCCAGCTCCTTCAGGACCCGCGGATGGATCTCATCAGGACCCATGGACTTGTGCACGTTCAGATTTTTAAGATGGTCTCGAACCAGCTCCTCTCCTACAGTTGGCACAAGGTCTTCATTCTCACAGTCCCTGCATCTGCCTTCCAAGACTTGGGTGGTGCAGTCAGAGCCTTTGGCAGTGAAGACCGAGGCAAAGAAGTCATTCAGAACCTCAGCCTTCTCCAAATCCTGTGTAGCCAGCTCTCCTGAGAGCTTCCTGAGGGGGCCTACATTCTCCCTAGTCTGTTTTTTATTTGCTACATACCTGTAGAATCCCTTCCTGTTATTTTTAATACCTCCAGCTAAGTTTAATTCTAACTAGGCCTTAGCTTTCCTAACCTGGTCCCTAGCTTCCTGGACAACATCCCTGTACTCTTCCCATGCCACCTGTCCTTGCTTCCACTTATTATAAGCCTCTTTTTTCATTTGAATTTTCCTCAGGAGCTCCTTATCCATCCAAGCAGGTCTCCTGGCCCTCCTGCTGCACTTCCTTCTGGTTGGGATGCAACACTCCTGAGCTTGTAGCAAGTGATCCTTGAATATCAACCAGCAGTCTTGGGCCCCCCTGCCCTCTAGGGCTGTATCCCATGGAACCTTACTAAGCAGGTTCCTGAAGAGGCCAAAGTCTGCTCTCCTGAAGTCCAGGGCACTGAGCTTGCTGCATGCTCTTCTCACTGTCCTGAGGATCTCAAATTCGAGCATCTCATGATCTCTGCATCCAAGGCTGCCCTGGAGAGTCACATTTCCAACGAGCCCTTCCCTGTTGGTGAGCACAAGGTCAAGCATGGCACCTCTCCTTGTCGGCTCCCCTATTACTTGCAGAAGGAAGTTGTCTTCTACACAATTGAGGAACCTCCTGGATTGCTTGTGCCAGGCCGTACCATCCTTCCAACAGATGTCAGTTTGCAGTGCTCATTTGAGCAGCTCAGCTAGTAAATCTGAAAATGAGGTTGTTTCAGTGGTATGGACAAGAAAGTAACTTTACCAGAATGAAGTCAAATAGCTAAGCATTCTAACGCACTAGAGTCTACCTTAAAGACTTTATAATTGGAAGTCAAATACCTATCTCCAGAAGATCCTTCTGCATTAAAGGTTAGTATGCATTTCTTGGTGTGCAATCTCCAGATGGGTCTGTTCCACCCTGTAGTGGAGCTACACTAATGGGGACAGTGGTGATTCTATCCTCTCTGCAAACCTCTTCCTTCAAAATGAATTGGGGGTGTTGTAGAACTGCCTTTAAGTACAAAGCTTGCAGCAGCAGTCCATGCCAACAGATGTATGGAAAATAGTTTGTCTTTAGTGAGGGTCTCTAAGATTTTTCCTATACACAGAAATAATTTTTAGTTAAAGCAATACAAATAGCCACTTTTTCACTGTCTCCTAAAACCAGAATTTCATTTGACTTTCCAAACAGAAGTGACTTGATGGTAACTCTCTGCTTGCCCAGCAGACTGTCCCTGATTACAAGTTCTGGTTTTTTGGATCTTTGCCTTTTGGAAGGGCTGAGATCAAGTCATCTGAAGTGAGGAGGAAAGAGGCATGAGGGCAGGCAATCTGCTTATGTGGGGTATACATTCATTGGTGACTACGGTGTAAGATCCTCCCAATTTTCTTGATACAATAATTAGGAAAAGATGGATATAATCAGTGGTCCCAAGAACCAGATAAGCTTCTGACTTGCCACAGAGCAGATGAAATTTATGTAAACAGTGTAGCATATAGACTGACCCATATAAATACTCCTCTATAGAATTACTAAAGTAAAATTCCCTGCACCCTCATTTTCTCTAATGGAAGGCCATACTGCTCCTAGTTAGGCAGGCAAACCTCTCAGTATGAGTAGATGAATTTAACATGATGCTTTTGTGCACTGTTATCCCAAGGGATGACTGAAAATAAAAAAAAAATATTTTTCTTGCTTTTTACCTAAGCCTGCCATTCTTCCAGAAGGATGCTGCCTGATATTCTAGTTATGAACATAATCAACTCAAAAGTTCACTCATGGCTGAATTAATCTGATACTGTTTCCCTTAAGTCTCTCTTCTATACTTAACATTTCTGTCAGAGGGAGAACCCTGTTCAGGAGAAATCTGACAATGGACCCTCAAGTTCGCAATTGCAACTGAAAATCCAGGCTGTCAACTAGGACTTAGCAATATGCAGCTGAGAAGTGGTTTCCACTGTTTACGCGAAACTCAGTTAATGTCACGTGTTTTCTGGACAGAGCCTCCTAAGAGTTTACAGTATGTGCTTGGACAAGATATCAAATGAAATGGCTTTGGAAACTTTATACTAAGGCCCAATAAGTGTTACCTCAAAAAACTCATCTGTTCTTAACACTGATCTGAGAGTGATGCTACCCAGATGCCAAAGCTCTTCTTTCTATGGGTGCTCCTGATGCAGGCCCAGAATAGAAAAGCAGCCCTGAGAATGGTGGTATGGGGTTTCTTTTGTTTTCAGTGCTCACTACTGTAGTTTCTTTCACATCAAATGTAAATACATGATCTGCTCCTTAAGATGTGTGAGCAACAAAGTCACCTTTCATGTGCTTACAGAACTAAGTTGTGATAAATCCTGCTATACTAGTATGCAGAAAAAGACAAAATTAATATTGCCAGGTGGACCTTAATAAATCATGGTATGTTCTGCTTACTGGTCTGTATCTGGGAACCTGGCATAGCTTGTACTTCTATACAAACTTTGGCTATCTAGATGTAAACAAAGCATTGGTTTATCTTTAATGGAGCGTCTGCACTCTAATTTGAAGCTGCCTTAATTTCCCAGCTTAAAGATGGGGAAATAGAAGAGGTTTATACTGCATAAATTGTGGAAGTCAAAGGCAGAAGTCAGAGTACAGTAGCCTGCTATCTTGTAAAATTTTGACTCAACATACTTTCTGGATCAACTCAATTTCAGGGATAAACATGGAAGAGCAAGCTGAATCAGCTTGCATGCTGAGACTGCTTTAGCTAACAGAATATTGTTTTTGCAGAGACACAAGAGACACATCAGATGTCTGTATAAGAAAAAATACTATTCAGAACAGTATCTTTGAGGTTTTTTAGATGCCTCCTCAGCTTGCCTACATCTGTGTAAACTTAGCTTTTTCCTACAAGTTGGCTGTGAAGGTACATGGTGGGGAAGAAGCTCTGTCAATTCTCACTTGATGGATTAAGTTGCTATGTTCTGCTGTGTGGAAACTCAAATTCTGTCACAATAGCTGAGGCATAAGGCACAAATGTCTTCCAAGGATTCAAAGAGTAACTTGCATTATCTTAACATGTTATAAAGGAAATAAAGGGAAATAATTTTGCTAATGACAACTGCATTATTTTAGGTACCTTATTAGGTCAGCACTACGAAAGCAATTAAAAATACTGAAACCATAATTCTAGTGAAATGCTGGATGGGTAAGCCTTGGAGAGATGAAAGGATAAGTCTTAGAATAAAACTCTAACCACAAGGTGCTAAGGTAATACTGCTGACTAAAATGAAATCCAGAACTTCAATGTGAACTTACACTTTTAAATCAGTGTTAGATGTATTTTCTACAGCACCTGGCAGATCACTTGTTTCCTCTGATGGTGGAGTCCTTGATTCCCCTTTCACTGCCAAGGGCACACAGCACCATTTCCAACACTGCCAGGGGACTACATTAAACTTGAAATGCAGAAAACTGACTGTAGCTCATTCAGTCATATATATATATATATCATATATATTATTCATATATATGATGCAAATCACTGTTTAATCATAATTAAATACTTAAACTTTTTTCAATTAAAGTTCACAAGTAGAGGACATGAAGTTTTTAATTCTCACTGAAGAACCAGGCAGGTAAAACCTAACCTGGTAAAATTGTTCCTGTTTTGTTTGCAGGTTTATGGCTCGTGACTTACGCGTAAGAGACTTGATGAGTCTCTTTGGCATACTAGACCTATATAGATTATCATGTATTGCAGAATTTCCATCAATGCTAGAAACGCTGATACAGTAAAGGTACCTTGACCACAGTGACACTTACTTAACTACCCAGTACAACCTGGCTAAAGCTTCTATGTGAAACTGTGGCTGCTTTGAAACAAAGACTTCTTGATACTGCAAGGGTGGGAACCTATTCTACAGTCAGACTAACTGGGAATGTGGACAACTCTCACTTGTAACCCTAAGGTTTGTAGACAGGAAAATGGTAAAGTTTAAGAACAAAAGACCATTCCTTTTCATATGATACAATAAGGAACTATATGCATTAGATGGAAGAACATTACAGTTTTTAGAAACCAGAAAGATGGATAAGGGAGCGCAAACTCATGTTTTCTAGAGTGTTTTAAAAGTGCATTGGCTCTCTACAGAGTATACTGCTCAGCTTCTGGGCTGCCCAGTTCCCACTTTTAGCTGGACAGTGTCTCCTTTTAACCCATTAATTTGACGATTCATATTTCTCTTCCATCATGAGAAGTCTAAACAAATTGAAATCTGAGGAAACCTTAAAACAAGGGGGATTTTTTCTTTTTTTTTTTTTTTAAAGCCAATTAAAGCTGCAACCTTGTTAGTTTTGTAGAAGCTGCAACAGATAAGTATTTCAAGTAAACAAGCAGCTAAAGACCTACTGGACTAACAAACTGGAAACTCAATTTGATGGAGCTTCCATTTGGATTTCTCAACTTTTGATTGCTACATCAAACTAGTTCAAAACTTCTGTGGCTGTTCTTAGGAACTGATATGCAAGATTGCCATCCGCTACACTTTCTGTTTGTACAGGAGAAAACAGGTAGAAGGTGGAAGTAGAAGTCTGTCTGCAGATTAAGATAAAATTCAGAGAAGCTCTTAATGGTTCCTGGAATATTTACACTACAGCTCTATCCATCTTTCTAAGAGGTTAATGCTTTGCTAGAATTATTTCCTAGACAGAAAACCAGTGGTGAGGATTGGAAGAAACTCTGGGAGCTAGGAAGATGTTGCACAGAGAACTTTGAGGACTCCACAAAGTAGGACAGCTTTTAACATAAAGTTTTGCCTACAAATATTGGAGTGCCCGAGCTACAGGCATTTGTTTATACCAACTACAAATACTAATTTCATAACTCCTAATTACTGTGACCTATAGTTAATGTCTCTTCATGCTAATGTTCATCATATTAATTTGTTTTGGGAGACTTCTGAAGTACAGGAAGATATATTGCATAGCCTTAAATGGAAGTCCATTATCCTAAACTTATAAATATCCATAAGGCAATTAACACTATGGAGATCCAATTCTGATGAGCCTCCTCTGTACTAAAGCAAATAAAACAAGTGATACTTTGTTTGAATTGTAAGATTTAAAGTGGAAAACAGATGTGCTTACTCATATGTTAAGAGGTGAGACTTAGCACCTTAACTATGCTATGAGACCCAACTGACTTGTTTGGGTTTTCTCTTCCTTGCTGTTCTGGCTGAAACATTACAGAGGAGCTGCATAAAGAAGCTAAACTGTTGTCCCTCTGTTGTGAATCTGCTGTTGCAAACTATGACTATATTTCTAATCTACAGCATGTATGCTATGTAAGAAATCAAAGCATGTATGCTTCCAAATGCTGGCAAACCAAAGAGGGTAACTGTCTGCAGTGTCCTCATTCTAGTGAACATAGTTCATTAAAAAAAGCCTAAAACTATGCTAGCCCATATTGGAACAAAGATAATAGTGAACATAGTTCATTAAAAAAAGCCTAAAACTATGCTAGTTCATATTGGAACAAAGATAAACAGGCAACCCACAAATTATCAAGGGGGATGGTGGGAGAACCCATCAAGAAAACCCCACTGAATTTTGACTGTTAGGGAAATGTGTTATCAGTGCTACTTTTACCTGAAAAAGGATGCAAAATACATTTAATAGTACACACTAACTCTAAAGATAATGACAGAATGAAGCCTGAAGAATGTCTTGAAAGGGTAAGTCAGGGTCAAGTAAAATGCTATTCTGTGGCTTGACAGAACAACTGTCCCATCTTCTAGAGAAACAGGCATTACCAGATTTCATGCATTTGAGATTATAGGACCATCTGTGCATAAATACCTGCAGAAATAAGACTGCTAATTTTCCAAAGAAAATAATCTTCAGTTTCAACTGAACTGATATTACTTATCAGTCAAACAACAAGTCTCCATTTCCTTAGTGCTAGACTACCTTTAGATATTAAGTATAACAACTGCTATTCAGGTGAGTGCCTTCAAAAAAGCAAGCTGATGAACATACAAGCTCTGTGAACAGCTACTGTCTCTGAAGAAATGACAAGTTATAGAAGCTTTTGCTGGCTGCTTTCAATCTTTTGCTACACTATACTTACTGGACTGTCAATCTTCAATGTTTAACTGGTGCTATAAAAATTCTTTGGACAAGTGTAATAAGGTATAATGAATATGCTCATTTGCCAGCAAGCATAAAATATTTTTCCTTTGGTTTCAGTCTTTTAAAATAGCAAAGTCCATGAAAGGGGGGAGTAAATGTTTCTGGCTTGAGTTTTGCGACACTAGCCACAGCATATTTCTGCACTAGTGTCATTGAGGAAGGAAAGTGTATCTCTGCATTAGAGGGTGGATTTGGGCTGTAATTTAATTTCCACAGCAGCATACCCCAATCAGTTGGAAAGCTTGTAATTAACCTCTTCTCAGGAACCATAAGTAAGCAGAATTCGTTTGAGGAAACTTTGATAATTCAATGTGAGCCGGATTTCCAGCTAAAGTGCCTGTTCCTATGTTCAAGCAAGCATTTTGAAAGTCTGCTTCCCCAACAAGGCTTTCTGCCTCATCAACTGATCTTGCCACACAAGGAATCTAATACATGCAGACCCTAGGTGTAACACTGTGTTGGTTTCTTGCGCTAAAGGCAAGTTCAGTTTGAAGTGCCAAGTTTGTAGGGTGTGCTTAAGCTGGTGGAGTTGAACTCGCTTCCTCCTGGGAGCAGAAGGAAAACTTCAAGTACTCAAAGTATAAACTTAATGGCCTTTCAGAATATGTTTTTCTTACTAGTAAATTAAATCAGCACATACAGCAGCAGAGTGGGTGGAAGATAAAGCATCTCTTTTAAATGTAATGCTTTCTAGAATACATGCTCACTCTCAGAAAAGGAAGTGGAAGTCTGAGCTGATGGCTGCCTTGAACAGAGAATGGTCACATCTGGGCATGAGTAGCTTCCTGGGTGGATGGTGCAGTGTCTCAAGGCTTCCTCTCACAAATGAGGAATATCTGTTTAGCTGCTCTTCTGGATTATTAAAGGAATGCATAGATTCCTGTTTCTTAGACTTCATACTACCTGGCCCCTGTGGCAACCATCAAAGTATTCTAGCCTGTTTGTGGAGAAGCACAGTCAGGCTTTACTAAAAACTTCTGTCAAAAATAAAATCAGTATTTTTTTATTCTGGGGGTTTGTTTGTTTCCCAATAACAAGCAAAGGAAGACTAAACTTGAGGTACTTCAACATGGAACTGCAGGGTATTTCTATTATGGCTTTTTGTCCATGCTATGGCTGCTTGAAATAATAGAAGTTTACCTTAGGTTTGTCTAATATCCTTCCCTCTCAAAGAGCAAGAAAAGCATTTTCTGCTTAAGCCAACAAACAACAAAATGGATCATTTAATCCAAAGCTGGACAAAGGCCTTAATGTAAATTCTCCTATCCAGTAAAGACTACATACAAACACATGCAATAAGCATTTAGAAGTTTGTTTTCTAGGCTTAACTTGCCAGGCACTTCTCACTTCAACCAACAGCCATGTTTGGTCTTGTCAGAAGCTTATTCTTCTAATTGCCAGCACAAAAGGTTTTAAATCATGTTTTGACAGCTAAAATACTAATCTTCATAAATAAAAAGAACTGTCAATAACACTAGCGCAGAAGCAAAGGAACCAGATGTGGTACTAACAGCTGTGGGAGAGAACAATGATTCAAAAGTCAAGAAAAGCATCTGCTTATATTCTGATAGTAGCTATCTGTCTAAATCCAACTTAGAAAATTAGCTCCTGCTACATCTGGCATAGAGATTCTGAACATCTTGCTGGGGAAAAAAAGATGTTTAGAAATAACAGTATTAGATCAAGAGGGTATTCTGCTCACTTCTGTCCTCTTCATTGTAAAAAAGGAAAAAAACACACCAACATCAATCTTTTGGTATCTAAAGGTCAAACTAGCAAGCTCACATTTGTCTTCCAAGCTTAGAAGAATCAACTACAGTGAAATATAGGAGCTTTATATTTCACCCACCCACAGTTTGAACATGGGCTTTTGGCTTGAACTTTTCTCTACTTTGCTGAAATCCTGGGTTAGAAGGGTGCACACAGATCTTGCTTCTCTTCTAAACTCAGATCTCTCATTCCATCAGCATTATATTCAGACAATGCAGACAAGAAATGAGAGTGTTTTTTTGAAAGCCACAACATGAAGTTTTGAAATTAACTGTACAGAAAGGCATTAACACCTAGCGTATGTAAGCATTAGTGATAAAAGACATTGTATGACCGACATGACATGTGCCAGTACCTAGCAGTATGAAAAGGAACAAGGTATTTAGTTGCCTCCGGACCTGAAGACCAGGTATTTCCTTTCCGAGCAGAGAGCGCAGGCCAGAGGGGAAGAGATCAGATTCTCCTGGGACCGAAGGCATCGGCCTCCGAGCAACTTCACCTGCCCTCTCTAAAGCCGTCCTCGCTGCCGAGGCAAGGGAGTCCCTCCGCTCAGCGGCCACCGCCTTCCCACCCTGCCCGTCTCCACGGGCCGCCCGTCAGCAGCCGCCGGCGGACAGCTCCGGCAAGCCGGGGTAGGGGCCGGGGTAGGGGCCGGGGAAGCGGCGGCGGCCGCCACGCCGATGGAGGCTTTGGCCCCCTGCCACCGCCACGACAGGGACATCCCCCCACCGGAACCTCACAGTGGAGCAGGGCCGAGAGCCAGGCCCCAGCGCTAAGTGGCCTCCGTCCCGTCCCCCCTCCCCGGGCCGGTGCCAGCCCGGCGGGAAGGACGCCCCCCTCCTCCCGCCACCGGAGGGGAGGACGCCATAGGGAGGCGTTTCCATGGCAACCCCCTTCAGGCCCCGGGATCCCCCCCCCACACACACACCCGTAACCCTCCCCCCCACACCTTCCCGTCCGGGTCCCTCCCTCCCGCCTCACGGCCCCGCCGGGAGGATACAGCTTGAAGCCCCGGAGGATCTCCTTGGCCCGCTCGTCCGTGGCCGACATGGTCCTGCCGCTCCGCGCCGCGGGCGGACAGGGCTGGGCCGGTCTGGCCTGGCTGCGCGGGCCTGGGCGGGAAGACGACAGTGACAGCGGCGCCTCAGGACCCCCCCCCCGCCACCCCTCCCCCCGCACTCTCTCGCACCCGCCACAGGCCGGCGCAACCAACCCGAGCAGGCTCCCGCTGCCCCGCCCTCCGGCCCGCCGCTCTGGCCAATCACCTGCTGTAGCCGTCTCGCCGCGGCCTCTCCCAGCACAGGAAGAACAGAGCGTCTGACCAATCAGACAGCACGTCCGCGCACCCGCCCTCCCCCCCTTCAAGGGTGGTTGCGCAGCGGTCGTTAAGGCGTACGCTGCAGTCGGGGCTGACGTCGCCGCGGGATGGGAGTCGCCGGGGGACAAACCTTCCCCGGCCGCTCGGTCCGCAGTTGTGAGGCCGGGCCGCGTGGGGGCGCGGGCGAGGGGAGGCCTCAGGGGTGCAGTCGAGGGGCCGAGGAGCCCCGACAGGCCCGCTTAGCACCCGCCCGACGACAACCTTCAGGGGTCGGTGCCGACTGGGTGAATGCCGCCGGGGCTGTGCCCTGTCCCTGCGCTCGGCTGGCGCCTCTCCTCGGGCGGTGGGCAAGTCCGGCAGAGAGCATTCATCCCTCGGCTGCTTGGCGGGAGCCCAGCCGAGCTGTGAATTCGTGGATTTGTGAAAATGAGCCGTGAATTCAGGTGGTGGGGACCTGGGTGCTGGGCTAACAGGAGAAAGTTTAAAATAAATACTGTGCTTTTCCAGGACCAAAACTTTTGCCCTGCAGAAATTTGACTTTTGTATAGCAAAGTAGGCTGGGGGGGAAAGTCCCTGGTTCATTAGCACATCCCAGAAGCCAGGCTATTTAATAAGAGCGTGACAAATTAACTCCTCCATTAACAATCTGAGCGCAGCTAATACAAAGCATTAATAAGTCATGAGGAAAAACAAAGGCAGCAGTTGTAATCCAGGCTCAACAGGACCAGTGAATGATCAAGGTGCCATCAGTATGTTCCTGGCTCCACTTGCCTCCAAACTAGCTGCTGTACAAATGAGGAGAACATGAACATTATTAAAGGTTGTGCTTAATGCATAAGGACAAGGCCACTGCCAGTATAACCAGTAAGAGATCTTAATAATAAAAATAGGTAGTATTTATTTCCCTGATACATGTGATTCATGCTTGGTTCCACACCATCAGTCTGAAAGTGTATGAACAAATCCTTCTGAATCTGGGCAGAGTGCCAGGGATACACTATGCTAATATATATATACCTTTTATTAAGAGCCTTTCCTGGGTTTTAGATAGGCTGTGTAATTGCATGCTATCCAAGGAAGAGTGACTAAAGAAGACTGATGGGAGAAAAGGCAAGCAAGAAAAAAAGCCAATCTGAAAAAGGCAGAAACAAATGGCTGTGTGTGGGAGAAGAGCCTGCCAGGTGGAAGTGTGACATGCTGGTTCACAATAGACATAAGAAACTCAATCCTGCCTCTGTTCAGGCCCCTCAGAGAGGAAAGAGCCAGAGATCAAATGGATCTCATAGCAGGGAACTCCTGCAGCATTGAAGGGCTTCTCTAGCACAGGGATAGGAGCGTTTCCAGAATTTAGAGTTGGGACCTTTGTATTTTTCTGTCCAAATCTCAGAATTCCCAAATTCACCCTAGTGTGCAGGGAAGCACAGGTCTCTCATTTCTTAACTTATGAAAAATCACAAAAGAGCTTATAGCTGAAGCATAAAATTCTTGTGACTACTCCTGGCACAAGAAGCAGTGGAAAGTGTGACACCATAACTTGGAGAGTGACCAAAACCCTGAGATCTCCTCTCAAAACTCCTTTGGCTGCATTAACACAAATGACACCCTGGAGTACATTGTCTTTCCAAAGTACTTGCAAGAAAGTTGCTGCAAGCCTCACTATCCCTTGGAGGCACTTGGTACTGGAAACTTCACCTTTGCATTCACATCTCTGGCAGGTGTGACTGAGAAGTGAAAGCGAGGAGATGCCTCCAGCCTGCTTTCTGCCTCCCTAGAAGCTATTCTCTTAAGGTTTAAATAAGAGAGCTAGTGTTTTTGCAGATCAGCATAACTGGGAGATGGTTTCATAAGCCTCAGCTTCATCCCACCCCATGCTTGATGAGAGGTGTTGTACAACTGTCTATCTGCAACCACAAAGATGCAGATATCTCTCCTTGCCTGGCCAGGGTGCAAGATGAGAGTCCAGTGAGCAGCTTAGTCTCTGGACCCTGGGAAGTGTGAACAGCTTGGCAGATTCTTCAGCAGGGCCTCAGTGCTCCCATCACTCCACACTCTGGAGATGCATGCTGGCAGCTGCAGGGGTCACAAGCCTGGAAGGTGAGGATAAATGGATGAAGCATGGTGAAAGCACACACAGATGAAGAATGAAACTGCATCCAGGACCACGTTAGCATTTACACTGCCTAGCTTACCCCTGGAGCCACTGGCCATTCAGTCATATTCAGACGCTTCTGCTCTAACATAGCCACGGTGCCAACAGTTGATTTTATTTTGCTTCAAGTTACTGGGAAGTAAAATGATTACAGACACTTTAGGGACCAAATCCTAATCCTGGTGGCTAAATCTAGCCTAGTGTATGATTTCTGAATATAATGCATATTATGTGGGTTATTGGTAAGGTCCTGTGTTGTCTTAATGTACCTCTTTTCCCAAGAGTTTTTTATTTAAACTGGCTTACTTATGAAAGATAAAGATAAAAACAAGAAGTACCCACTTTCACTGTCTGCTCTCCCCTTGGTGAGGCCAGGTTCTAATTTTCTCTCCAGTGACATATCAGAATTGGGACTTTGGGAGAGGAAGAACCGACTCCAGAACTGCATCCCGAGGCATCAGGAGGTGCACGCCTACACGGGGTGAAGCTGGTGCCGCTGGTCCAGCATGCAGGAGGCAGGCATGGGCACAATGAGGTGCTGGAGCCACAGGATGCCGAGGAGCCTGAAGAACCTGAAGATGCTGAACTCAGAGAGATGGAAGCTGCAGGACAGAGGGGTGTCACTCTCTGCTGTTAATCACACCTTTCTAGACTCTGCCCCTTGCAGGTGACTTTGCAGCCTCATGCCTTGGCTTCTGACTGAGAAACCACGTTCTCAAAGTCTTTCTCTGGGGCTCCACAACCCCAGTGTTTGCAGAGATTACTTTGGATTTTTGTTCCTTTTCTCAGGCAATGCAGGAAAATAAGATGGCTGCTGACTAAAGGGGACCTGGACTGCAGAGTTACAAGGGAAGAGTTGGGGCAAGTCAAGAGATAATGCTGACGTTAAAAGATAAAACAGATTTAATATCTTTCTGCACATAGAAAGCTGTATGGGTGAAGCAAGAGTTTGCAATAGCTGTTTAAAAGGGGATGAGCCAGCTGGGCATCCACATATTCAATAAAAAGAAAAGAAAAAAAAAAGAAAAAAAAAAAAAGGAGAGAAATTTATCCCAAAAGCTGAGCTTAGCTGATGCTATCCTCCAAAGTCCATGTCAGCCAGCCAGCCTGGCTGTCGGCAGTTGGGAGGTGTTGGGACAGCCTGACTACAAGACCCTGTTGGCAGACCTGCACAGGGCTAACAACTGATTTCTACCTGCAGACTCCAACAGGAGGCTGCAAAAATGACTCACAAAATCCAGTGACAAGTCTTGAGATAAGACCATGCACTGCTTTCCCAAGGCAACAATTCCATCATGTCTGTGGAGTGACACAACCCATGGTGGAGGGCCTGTTGAGGATGTGATTAAAGAGATAATTCTCCCTTCCTGTGCAGATGAGATCTAAGCATGGCTTAAGTAAATTACTGAGTGGCTTGTTGTAGTCCTGGCTAAACTCCCTTCTGCAACAGGGCCTGTTTCCTACATCCAATTTGCTTTGAAGCCCAGAGCATCACAACAGCAACTCAACGCCTACTTCTCTGTGCTTGTCTGACACCCCTTGTCTGGAAGACAGAATCCCTGGGTCTGGCTGTGGATGGCTCTGAGGCACAAGCTAAGCCCTGTCAGTTTTCCTGGTAAGTTTCTGATGTTCATTCCCTGAAAGCTCCCCACTCCTGACTCTGCTGGTCCATAGTTTGATCTTCAAGGAGCAGCTGACTGAAAGCCAGAAGCACTTTGCTCTCAGCTAAAAGCATTTTTAGCAGAAGCACACTTTATTCACAGCATGGCAGAGATGTGTGTGCAGGCCTCGAGGAGGGCAGCAACCCCAAAAGCCTTCTGGTTTCCACCCGTGCTGTTCTACCCCACTGAGTGTCTTTTGTCTCCTGATCTCTGCTCTGGAGAGGATCTCAACCCCTCCAGCTCCATCCCTGCATCTCCCTAACACAGACCGAGCTCTGCCCTTTGGCTTGGCATTTGTATGGGCCATTTTCCGATGGAGTTTAAAATCATTTCTGGCACCTTGTGATCTTTTACCCCATCTCTTGGTATTTTTTCCGTTCACACCCCAGGAAGGCTGGCCCAAGCAGCTTCCATCGTCCTGCCCTGCACAACCGTTCAGTCTTCAGCCTCTCGGGCATTGCCCAGTTCTTGCCATGAAGAGGAAGATTTAATCCTTTCTTGAAAGCTGTTCGTACTCAAGGTCTCAGAAGAGGAATGGGACCTGTAGATGTGAAAGAGACCCGCGCTGCCAAGCTGCCAGAACAAAGAACATGCTATAGTGTGGACTTAACAGTGGTGGTCCTTCACACAGGTTATTTCGAGGTTCAAAAGCCCCGCGATGCTGCCACAGCACCTCAAGTCCCCAGAAAAGAGGCAGAAACTTCGCTTCCTTGTCGTGAAACGGCTGCTGGGGACTCGGTGGAGCCGGCGTTGGCTGGGGAGCTGCCGCCACTCCTGTCCCCCCCTCCCACACCGCCGTCCCCGGCTCCGGGGTCCCGCCGCCCTCACCAGTGGTCGCGGGACCCGGGGCCGGGCCGGGCTGCGCCTATGGGGTCTCGGAGGCGTCCCGAGGCCGGAACGTTCCTCGCGCGGCCGAGCGTTCCGGGGGAAGAAGCGGCGCGCGGGACACCGGCGCCGCCATCATGGCGGCCTGAGGCGCGGCGGGCACGGCGGTGGGAGTCGCAGGCGGGAGGCCGCGAGCGGAGAGGTAACGCTGGGTGAGGGAGGAGCTTCTCGCTCGCCCGTCAGCGCACCGACCCCTTCTCTTCCCAGCTCCGCAGCCGCGTCTCGGCCCTGCCGGGCGAGCGGCGCCCCGAACCCTGAGAAACGAGCAGGCACCGGGGTGGCGGTGAGGGGCGAGGGGGCCCCGCGGCGGGATCCAGGGTAAATCACCCTCTCCGCTCGGTGGGGCACGACTCCTGGCCCCGTGGTGGGTGGGTCTGGGGAGCGGCCTCCGTGCCCTGCTGCCCGCCTGCCTGCCGCGGGGTCTGCGTTCCGTCTCATAACGGGGAAACCCCTTGGAAAGGCTGCAGCAAGGCGTGGCTAGGGGGAGAAGTCCGGCTGGTCACCGTGAATGGGTTGTTGGTAGCCCTTGGGCAAGCTCCATTGAAGTACGTTCCATTGGTAGTTCAGTCACTTCTCCGCAGGGTAGGTCGGCTGTGGAAAGAGCAGAGAGATGCTCCCGGCGTCACGCTGGTGCAGACAGGTTGCAATAGCAACGTGGGTGTCTGAACGTTAATTTGGAAAGGGGCAAAGAATTGGTATGTTTTCTAGCAGGGCATGGATAAACCTAGTCAGGCTTTTTGTAACCTCATACATCAGCATGTGCTTCGATTACTTGTGAGGGAGGACAATAGCTTAGGAACTGTGAAATCTGGATCTCATTCCCAGCTCAGTCAGTTCATCCACTCTCCTGAGAAAATTGTCCACTGTGTCTGTTCCTTCTCTGTGAGCAGGGAGAATAGTACTGATGTACCCTCAGATGCATTAGGAAGCCACATTGGGTGTTACTGTATTGCAGGGATTTCTCAGTCAAAACTGATGTGCTCTTCCGTCAGGCTGCACGTATGCCTCTGATGGAAAGAATCCTAAAGAGACTTTACACTGAGCGCTGAGAAATCTTTGTGTGGAGAGTACAGAAGATTGCCTGCCTAGGTTGAGACTGTTTGTACCTGCAGGTGTAATGGAATGGAGCAAAGGATATTTTTAGAAGTTGACTAATAAAGGAAGCTGGCTGTGTTGTCTTAATTTGTTAGGCATGGTGAAATGGTGCAAACAGCTGTGTGACTGTACAACCCCCACAAGGGCAGATGTGGTCCCAGTGGCCACACAGAACAAGATGGGTTCTCTGGTGCTTCTTTTATTTCCACAGAGTAAAGGTTACATGCTATACTGGATAATTATCTGAAGCACACATAACACAAAAAAGCCCTTATCTGTTCTTTGGTGCCTGAATAACATGCCTGGGAAGTTTTTTCTTAGTTGTTTGTAAGCAAACAACTTATTTTGTTGAACTTGTTAATAAAGAGTGTTTCATGTTTCAAAAGCAACATGTTGGTGCTGGGAAGCAACGGTGCACAGCAGAAAAGTCGGGCAGTGGCTGAAGACAAAGACCTCTCTTTATGGGGACTTTAAATAGAGCCTTTGTAGAAAGCGTATTTTTATCACTTAAGCTTTCCTGGTAACACAAAACACTTCAGCTGTACAGTGTAGACTGGTAAGCTACTTACAGGCCACAGATCTTTTTGCCTTTTAGACTTAGAAAGCCATAGGAATTGTGTGTGTACTCATATTTTATTCATAGCCAGTTTCAAAGGAAAAGGTGTGTGGTCATACAAGGTGGATTCATTCTGCACAGAGAATTAAATTAGTTGCTGTTTTGAAGCTGTGAATTAAGAAGGAGGATGTCGTATCTGGCCTCTAATGGACGTGATAGTAAACATCTTTGCAGCTGGCATTATTTGGCAGCATCAGTAGAAGGAAAAGACTGAAAACAGCATGGAATTTAAATTCCTTTCCAACTAGCAGGAGTAAATCCTTTTAGGGAACTGACCAGACAGTCTGCAGAAATTTTGCTCAGATATTGTATGAATCATTTTTGCTCCCCAGATAAATCATCAGTTGAACCTGATAGGTTCCTGACCTGGCCTCTGAATGCTGAAGAAAAACTTGGCTATGCTGACACGGAAACGTTACACATCTGATCCATGACCAGACAGAATTCAGCAGAGAAGTGAGGATGTGTTAATGCTATGTTCCTTTATTGACAGATTGAAAACCTAGAATGGCAGGAGAACAGAAGCCGTCCTGCAATCTTCTAGAGCAGTTTATTTTACTAGCAAAAGGTACAAGTGGCTCAGCTCTGACTGCTCTTATAAATCAAGTGCTGGAAGCTCCTGGGGTTTATGTCTTTGGAGAACTATTGGAGTTAACGAATGTGCAAGAGGTAAGAGATAAACATCTATCCTAATGCCCCTTCTGCACTCCTAGTGCAGATCCCCAGAAGTTTGCACAGACAGCCTTTGCGTGAAATTTCTGTGCCAGTAAGGCCCTGGTATGACTTACCTTGGTTCTGAGATGTTTGCATCTGAGAGATAGTGATTTTTTTTCCTGGATATATTAGATGTTTAAAAAATACCTATATAAAGCTTTGCTACTTTAATGCCATTGCTAATACAGCAAACACCAGGTAGTAGCACAGTAACAATTTTAAGGCACCTACCCAGCCAAAACAAAAATCCCCTTTCTACTCCTTCATTGTCCTGGAAATGACTTCAGTGCTCTCCAGAAGTCCTTGTGAACAGATGTTTAGTGTATCAGGCCTGGGTGGTAACCAAATCCAAGCCATTTCAAACCAAGGTGGAAAGAAAGCTACAGAGTTTTTACTGGGAATTCCTTGCCAGCACCCTCCTCTACTATAATGAGGGAATCTAGGTTGAGTATCTCTGCAGCTGGGGTAATGTGGTGTACAGCAAGTTTGGCTTTCCAAATAGGCTCTTGGATATGCTGAAAAATGCTTCTATGGTTATTTAGCATCAAATCGCAAGTACGTTTTTTTTTCCTGGATCCATTTGCAGCAAATGGATCTCAATAGCAGTCACTGCTTGGTGCTGCAGTTATTCCAGTGATGTGTTTGCATGCAAGAGGAGTGCTATTACTTTCAAATGCACTCAAAATGCTTAAGCTTGCTTTGCTTTGAAGTTTTTGTGGCTCTGCAGGCAAGCTGTCTTAGCTTTCCCAGTAATAAATGCTTAACCAACTGACACCATAGCTTGCTTGCTTGTTACATGATGAGAAGACCTGGCCATGTAGGTTGTCAGCTGAAATTAAGAGTCACCTTTTTCATTTTACCTCCTAAGGTGCTACACAAAGCAGTTGGCAGTCCAAACTGTAGTTAAGTTCTGGTGCATAGAAATGACTCGATCATCTTGACTCTTAAAACTGCTGAACTTTGCTGCTGCTCATGAGGCCTTAGAAAAGGCCAACTGTTTAAGATCATGACATAATTGCTTTTCTGTTTACTGATTGTTCTTTGTAGACTTAAAACATTCCCTGGTGAAAATACCTGTGAAAGGTTGTGTTGGCTGTTAACACGTTACATGGAATTTATTTTGTTTTCTTACCATCCAGCTTGCTGAAGGGTCTAATGCTGCTTATTTCCAGTTGCTGAACCTGTTCGCGTACGGAACATACCCAGATTATGTAGGTAAGAAACTGCTGCCTGTTTGCAGAGTGTGAGACTAGGTTGTCCTTTGCTTTCTGTGGTACGTGGCGTAGTGTGGCTGGGTGAAAGTGTCTAAGAGCAGAATTTGCTTGCAAGGAGAATTGTTCATAGAGGGTCTTTGGATCGTGTGTGCTTTTTAATTGCTAAAATGTGAAGGAAAGGCTAGAGACTACGGTGTTTTACTGGCTTGGATGGGACTGCAGCACTAGATTGAATTGGCCTGTAGCAGTATTCATTGTTCCCAGGCCACTTACCTCTGTGGAGTGCAATTTTAGACATCTGTTTTGAAATTTAGATGACACCAGTTACGGAAGCTGCAGAAAACTTAAGCAAAATTGTCCTGCATTATTCATAAAAACCTATATGGCTTTTGGGATAACCTTTTATTCTGTGACAGCATTTCTAAACAAAATGAAGAATTTCTTAGCTAGACTACAAATAGAAATAATGACTTTTATATGGCTTCAGAAGGACTATGTGTGAATCATCTTAGTATTTGTTGAGATGTGCTTTTATCTCTGGTGTTTATGCTTCTGTTCTGCTGCAATTTAATACTTCATTTGTGGGTAGCAGCCTTATCCAGACCATTACAGATTGTGACAAATAATTCTGTCATGGTGCTGCTTGTCACTGTGGTAGATGAGATCCCTAGTTCCAGTAAGGAGAAGTGGCATCTGTAAGTACAAGGACTGGAAATTCCAGTGGCTGTGGAGCAACACGAGCCTTATGAGTTCTGTGACTGGTTAGAGGATTGTTTGCTGTGTGTGGACCTTGTGTCCCAGCATGGGACAGCACAGTTTGTTCCTTTTCTAATGAAGAAACAGAAAGGGGGAAAAGTGGTCAAAATGAAGAGCATTGAATGAGGTGGGATGGGAGGGAGAAATTGAGTAGTCCTGAAACACTAATTTCCATTAAAGTGGATATTTTAAAGAGTTTCTTTGCTTTGGAAAGCTGCCAGTTTCCCTTCTGTTTTTAAATATTCATGAAGCATATGGCTATAATACAATGACAGTAAGGCCATCTAGATTAACAGTTTCTCCTCTCTTCCTCAGCCTGGTACTTTACACTTTCAACCCTAAATTCTTCAGTTTTTCAGAGAAATAAAACCAGCTGTATTTACAACCAGATCAGCAAAGGGGGAAGATTTTATTCTGTCAGCTTATTAATGAAACAAAAATTACTTGGTGGTAGAAACACAGCATTGACCAACTGTTTTGACAGAACAGTGCTTGTGTAGATGTGAATTACACTCTGATTCCAAAACCAGAATTACTAAAGAAGCAGAGAATGGAATTGCCAAATTGTTTTTTTAACTTTTCCTTCTCCTTGAGTGTGCTAATCTGTCAGCATCAGCTCTCTCTGCTCATCAGCACCCACAGTAGCTGGAAGAGTTTAGCTTTTCAGGGTTTAGTGTAACCATCCTGAAGTTCTGCAGCCTTGACTATATAATCCTTGAAGCCAGGTCCTGAATCTCATCTTTTTAACATTAACAGCAAACAAAGATAACCTACCTGAATTAACAGTGACTCAGAAAAACAAGCTGAAACACTTGACGATTGTAAGCCTGGCATCCAGAATGAAGGTAAAGTACACTGTTTATGATAAAGATGTGGTTTTGGTTTTGAAAATTACATTGATTCTTTAATATTGAAGTTGTATTGGACTTCATGAGTACACACAAAAAAATCCTGCAACTAGGAAGGTACCTGTAATGTGTAGTATTCTCTTGTGGTGCATTTGGGACATGGATTTAGTGGATTTCCATGGATGAGATGTGGGGGTATCAGAGCTTCCACACAAACTGGTCAGGTAGGGCTGGGAAACTTTGTATGGCTTCTTTAACAGCTGCAGTTGAAGAAACAGCAAACAGTGTTGCAAGGAATACTGAGTCTTGAGATTCTTAAAAACACTGACTTTTACTCTAGAGAAAACAAAGCAGCACTCTTAAAATCATCTACTTCTCATTTTTTCCTCCAGAATGTGTTATGCCAGAGCTTCAGAAATTACCAAAGTTGAGGCAGAATATCATGTAGCAGGTGTAGCAGGTGTTTGCTCTGCCACAATCAGTCAATGATGTACTTGCAGGTTAAAGTGTAGGATACAATAAACATTTGGGTCTTGACCTGACACTTAACTGTTCATTTTGGCTCTAGGGCTGTTAACTTATTCTTGGACTTGCTGTTTTTAGTGCATTCCCTATTCTGTATTGCTGAAGGATCTGGATATGAAAAATCTGAGGGAGTTGGAAGATCTGATTATTGAAGCGGTTTATACAGATATTATCCAGGGGAAGCTGGATCAGCGAAACCAGGTGCTAGAGGTGGACTTTTGTATCGGCAGAGACATTCAGAAGAAGGACATCAGTAACATTGTCAAAACACTCCAGGAATGGTGAGGCAGCCTCTCCACCTTCCTTGTTCTTGTACATAGCTTGTCTTGTTTTTTAATTGCCTCAAAGTTTCAAGTGCTGGCTCAATTTCACCATGTTCCATTAATCAGGACTTTTATGCTGTAAATAGGCAACATTGGAGGAGGAGTCTATAGGGCAAGTTTTCCAGGATCCCATCGAGGATTCCATTTGTCTTATGTATCAAGCCAGAGTGTACTAGGTCTTCAGATTCTGCTCTTAGCAGAGCTTTTACATGGCAGAACCCTAGCTAGGAGTCAGGCCTTTTCAAACAGACATGCCAAACTGGACTCATGGTCTTGTAAGTGGGAGCTACTCCCCTTTCTGCTGTTATACTCGGTAACAAAAACAGAACAGTCCATTACTTTTCAGCATTTTCACTGTGATGAGAACTGTATGGGCAAGTTCTAGAGAATCACAGCTCTTTTGAGGGGATGCCTCTTCAAGTTTGAAGTTTCAGATGCTTTTGTTTGCCTTCTTTTTGTTTCTGCAAATGCAGGCTACATGCAACCATACTGAGACTGTGGTACTATCTTTTTGTACCTTTGCCAGGAAGCTGCTTCTCTTCTTTTTGTAGGATTCCCTTCCCACCCAGAAAAATTCCCCCGTAGACTGTGGAGCCTGTGGCAGGTTCTGAGCTGGCTGGGAATTCCTTCCTAGTTGCTATGGTAATGAGTGCATGAAAAGTAATTAAACTTCTGGGCAAATACGTTGTCCTGAGGTTGGGGCAGGTTTTTTGCTTTTCTACTTCAACTCCCTCAATCCCTACATGGCAGGAGGGCTCTGGCAGCTTCCAGGCCCTTGCAGCATTGTTTGGAAGGTAACAATGAACCCACTGCCAATTTGCTTTCTGTCCTCTCCAGTTACAAGTTGTGTTGAATGCTTGCCTTTTGAACACTTAATAGGCAAGGGGGTTATCTTAATATGACTTTTTAATTTTAAAATTTTACTTCTGAAAAATGTTTTGCATCCCCATTTAAGCCATAATTCTGACTGAAAAGGAAGTTGAAAGTGCATTGAACCTGCACTTTTTGATGGTAAGAGTAACATGGACTCTGAAGAATACTGTGAAATACATTGAATAAGCAGTAAAGCTTTCTCTTGCCAGCTTTTATACCCCCTCTTTAAGCAGGGGGTATCAATTCAATAATCTCCTAAACTTCTAGGCAAGCATGATTTTTCAGATTGCCCAATTGAGCTGCTCCAAAGAGAACTCATAAACACTGATATTGTTTGTATCTTGCAGGTGTGATGGTTGTGAAGCGGTTCTTTTAGGAATTGAGCAGCAAGTACTTAGAGCCAACCAATACAAAGAGAACCATCACCGAACTCAACAGCAGGTAGAGATCGAGGTGGGTATAGAGTCACTTCAGACTGCTCTATGCTTTTGATAAATGTTTGTTTACTGAAGACAATAATCTGATAACACCTGGTTAATGTTCATGGCATCTCTGAAATAGGCTAGCAATCATGCAAATCAGATATGCTGGTTTGGGGTAGAGAGAAAACACGTCTGCTTCCATGTCCTGGTAACAACACAAATACCAAATTTGCCCACTTTTAGCAGGTTGGAACTTTTCTTTTAAAATTATTATAAGTTTAGGCTGGGTGACTGCACTAGCTATGGTTTCCTGAATTGCTTTATTAGGAAAAGTGTGCTTTTAACAGAGCTTTGATGCAATTCTGTTCCTTTTGTACAAGGCAGGAAGGAAGGAAGGAAAAACAGTTGTTTTAAACCTGAAAGTGTAATAAAAATCTCTCGAGTCTCACTGCTTTTGCAAAAATGTCCTCAGCACCTTGCTTTGGGGGATCAGGTTGAGCACTCAGACAGGGCTCTTTGGCGCACTCTTCAGCAGTGTGACCCAGGAGCTCTTTGCCTCTGTTCCATGCGCAACTAGGCGGTAGATGGCAGCACGGGCACGCGATTTTAGTCACTGCTGATGTGTATTTACTTGTGAGAACAAATCTTGGCTAATACAGCTGTAAAGGTGAAAATGGTCCTCCCGAGACACTTTCTCAGGCTTTATTTCTTGGAGAGTTGTATCCCTGCGGGTTTACATTTGCCTTCTGAAGCAGTATGTTTGGCGGCTTGACTGGCATCCATAGTGCATTTGGGTTGGCAGATGCCTTTGACCTGGAGCTGGCCAGCTGACTCCCAAACTTGTTTTGGCCCATGGTTTTTTTTTAAGCATTACTCGTTGTACTTCTGGTGAGCCCTACAGGGCTCCAGGGGACAGAATGTGGGGCCTGGTCCTGGATCTCTTCTTTTCAGCCAGAGTAACAGAAGCACTACTGCTGCTTCCCACTAGACCAATTCCTGTTCCTGCTTCTAGCAAATATCTGTAGCTCACACAGCCAGCTGGGCCAGATGGCATTTTCCCTTTTCAAGTGCTGTTCTATGTGTAAGTTTGGGTTTTTATTTCACAGTTTCCTTTGTCCTTCCTGTTTCTGGTGTGGTGAATGGCAGCATTCTACACCAAGGCAGTAGCAGGTTGCTCTGCCAGCCAGAAAGCTGGTACAATATTGTGCTGTTGTCTCTTAGGAAAAAAAAAAAAAGTAACCTCTAGTTATTCTGTATTGGACCCAGACTGGAAATATTAACAGCTCTGGCTGTGAGGATGAAACATTACCTTTAATAAACTCAAGTGCAGAGCGTATTTCTGGTGGGAGAGTTTATTTTATAAACTTCAGTCTGTACTCCAAGGATTTTTCAGTATGCTTATGAACAGAGTTTCTGCTGCCAGGGGAGGAAGAAGCAGGTGCTGATTCATTGTCTCTTCTTGGCCAGGTCACAAACATAAAGAAAACATTAAAAGCTACAGCCTCGTCGTCGGCACAGGAGATGGAACAGCAGCTGGTAGAGCGAGAGTGCCCTCCACACACAGAACAAAGGCAGCCCACAAAGAAGATATCCAAAGTCAAAGGGCTGGTTTCCAGCCGTCACTAGAACATACCATCTAAGTGTCATTCAGCTAGGAATGACAACAGGAGGAGCAAACAAGGGCCTGCGTCTCCTTTTTCAGTGGGTTCTGGGCCAGTCCTTTCCAGGCTGGCAAATAAAAGCTCTGCTTGAAACAGCTTCTAGTTAGCAGCACCTGGCTAAGTTACCCTGTACAGCCCCTATTAATTTTCAGGGTGTCCCTCTTCTGGTCCTGTAAAGAGGGACTTCTAAAGAAAGGGACTAACCAAAGGGGGCAGGACAGAAGAAAAAAAAAGTCTGTGGACAGTTTTGCTCCCTCCCAGCCAGTTTCATTGCTGCTTAACCTTGAGGAAGCTGCTGTACTAAATCAGGTCTTGGGAGAACTTCTGTAGGAAGTGTCTGAATCCCAGGGTTGAAGTGTGGCTGCCAAAGCCAGGCTGGGAGCAAGGAAGCCATCAACACAGATTTTTTCGTTCCCAGAGGGAGCTCAGAAAGGTTTCTAGGCCAGGAATTGCTTTACATGGAAGTCTTCAGCTTTTTCGCTACCCCTGTCTATTTTAAACTAGGGTGAAAGTCACACTACCTCACTCTGTGAAGATGAGATCTAGTGCTGGGCTGTTTACTTAACTGTCTGTTTACTGCCCTTACTAAGCCCTTTAATCTCTCACAGATTTATAGCACTGTTCTGCATCTCTGAGGCATCAATACAAGAAGCAGGAAGCAGGATGCTCTTTCAAGACTTCCTTATTGCAGGTGGTTAGGCGCATACTAGAAACTGTTTCTTCTGAATGTGATGTGACCTCCCAGAGCTGCTTGTGAGTTGTTTCCCCCACTGATACCTTCAGAGGGTAATGCATTTGCTCTTCTTGGATGCTAGCGACGCTAGTCTGCATGGGAGAAGAGCCTGTTTAGCATTGTGCCATGCTGGTGGCCTAGGACCCACTGGCAGGGGTCGCAGCAGCTGAAGCAATGGACTTGACTAGTTTTTCTGAATTTTGAACTCTTTCAGGTTGTATTTTCCTCCCTTTTTTTTTGTACATTGTTGTGATTTTAAAGCATTTCAGCTTTTGTTTTGTGTTTTTTATTTGTTACAGACTAACTTCAGGTGATTTGCACCTAGTTTGGCAAGGTGTGGGGTTTTTTTAAGGGTGAGGGTGGGGTTGGCATTGAAACAGCAATTCACAAAAAAGCACATTTTAGAAAAAAATTAAAAATGCTGATTTAATGTCAGAGTCTGGAGTTTTGGCTTTGAGGCTGCTTTAGGCTTGTAATCCAACAGCACTTGTTCACTTGAGCATTTACTTGATGTTACATTATCAGAAGGTCTGACTAATGTCCCTGATGAATCTTGGAGTCAGGGAAGTGCTCTTCCCATTTTGTCAGTAGTTCATCTTTGTCCAAATTTGTGCAGAAGGATCTGTAGCAAAGCCAGTAGCTGAGCCCAGAGTCCTGAGCCTAAACACCTTTAATTCCTGATTGTGGATGGTTTATATCTGTGCTCTGTCTTAGGCCAGTTGATACCTTCCTCTGGGTCTGGCAGAGGACTGCTTTGCAGTTTGGCCCCTGCATTTCACTGCATTCCATGCTGTAAAGAGAAGGGCTTCCTGTGAGTGGGCAGGGGAGCCGTTTAAGCAGAGGACTGTGACAGTGCTCCAGTCCTGCAGTCAGCTTTCACCTGCACTTGCTTGTGCCTTCTTGTTGCTACCAGACTTCTTTGCTGTCTGTGTGTTTTCAGTCCTCAGTCACGGGATCTGTTGTACACTTGGGAAAGTAAATTCCTCTCCTTTTCCTCTCCTGCAGTGCAGGCACACTAGCTTTTAATCTTGAGAGGTGGACCTAAATACCTCCTATCCAGCATCCTCTGGGTCAAGTTGCTTTGTTTCTGATTCTTTGCCAGCTCTCTCTCCCCTAGAAATGTTAGTCAGAAATTTGCCAGGGAAGAATGTTAAGTGAGTAAGGCCAGAGTAAGAAGCTTTCCCCTATATTTTCAGGGAACTGTTTCCCAAGCAGTGGCAGTACTAATTTCTGTACTAGCTTCTTGCAGTGTTTAGCTGACAGCTTCTCAGGAGGTGTAGGTGGACCTTGAGACTTTGTGTACCCAAGTCTAATAGATCTGTGTGATGGAGATGGACTGAGTCTGTTTCTGGCTTCCTGTGTGGACAGCTGCAGTGTACTGGTCATCCAGTTCCTCTCTGGATTTGAATAGTGAGGAGAGGTTCTGTAGTCCTCACTAGCTGTTCTCTTGCCTTCCCATTTTTAATATCAGTGCTGCAGAGAGGCAGGAGTAATACAATGCCTTTGGAAATCACATCAGCTCCTCGGCAAGCCACAGTCTGCTGAGGAGATAGATGTGAGTTTAGCATCCTTAGTGTTTATTCCCTGCCAGTTACAGGAGCCACTTTAGTTTGCCGAAACTTCTTTAGTGTGTTGGAAGTTTTCAAGTTTGTACGGTTTTGCTGTTCTCAAAGCCTGGCTGGAGGTGAAGAACTTATTTATGCTTCAGTACACACTGCCTTTGATCAGCAAAGAAGCAAGAGAGAAAATAGCACTTCGAATAAAGAGCTGTCCTATGTTTGATGGCAATAGAGGACAGAGAATTGAATGAGGTATTGGAGAGAACTGAGCTGTTTGCATGTTTGGCTTTCCTGGTGTGCCAACAACGCGCTTGGTGCTGCAAAAGGAGTGGGGGTGTCTTTGCAATGAGCCCAGTCTGAGATGAGTCATTAACAAATGACATGCAGAGAGTACCTGGGGGAGGCAAACAGCTCTGCAGCAGCTGGTTAATGAATCTGGCTTGAACGAAACAGTTAGAAGCTATTCCAGGAATCAAGCAGAAGGCATAGTTGTTAACAGAGAAGGATGCAGGAGGTGCTGTGCTGTTTGAAAAGGACAGCAGATAAAAGACTGCATTGCCCCCGTGACTTACAGGAAGTGCAGCAACTCAGAGCAGAGTTGTGTGAACTGGGTGCTGGTGAGGGCTGAATTGCAGACAGTTTTGAGTGGGGAGTGCCTAGGGAGCTTAATTATGCTGTAGGACAAGAGGGAGGTGGAAGCAGAGGTAGATTTAATGCAAATTCCCATGTATTGCATGCGTCTGCTGGAGGCAACAACCCAGCTTGTCTGTGCGCTGCTGGACACTGCTCCCTGATGTGGGCAGAGCATCTTGCCCTACTTTGTTTTACGGCAGCAGTGGGCCGCTCCAGCTGCAGCTCACTTCAATATTGGAGCAGGACAAAGCTTGAGCTATTGAACTTCTGTTTGCCTGCTCCACCCGGAGGGAGACAAAGTAGAAGGAGCTGCCTTCCCTCTGCTCTTCAGGGCTTTATAGTCTAGCTTCATGTTCCGCAGCTCCACTTGTACTAGTGCTTGTTTAATATGGAATTGAGCACTGAGCTGGAAAATGGAAGAGAGGATCTCAGCTGATTGCAGTGCTGGTAGACTGCCCTAGCCCTAAAAGCTGTGCCTCATGCTAACAAATGTCCCTGGCATTCCTGCTGTGACTCAGTTGATACCAGCTAACATCAGGCAATTCTGGAACACGATAAAGCAATGCTGATGTCAGTCTTTTTACAGAAAATAATAAAAAAGTTTTGGCTCCAAATCTATCCTTTACTTCCCTCCTCACCTTGTTTAATAAGAGGAATGTTAGCTTAGTCTTCCATTGAGAGCAGGAGGGAAAATCAGTGATGCTGATGTTCAGACTGGAGACGCATCCCGCAGTCAGCCTTGTGTAGTCTTCTGAAAATCCCATGGGTGCTTGTGGAGCTGCACGCAGGCTTGCAGCCCCTCTCCATGGCTCACATACAGGAGTAGGACCTGCAGAGCTGCTGTCCAAAGTGAGGCTGGGGAAGGGGAACCTTTGGTTCCCATAGAAGAGAGTGGTGGTAAGAGATGGCCATTTTCCCGCCAGCCCTGCAAAGTGAATTTTGCTGAACAGCGTTCTGTTGCTGGAGGAATGGAAAATTACACAAAACCCAGTGAGTGGTTTTGGTTTTAGTGTTCTGCTTATCCTGTGCGGGGGAAATGCATTGGTCCGTGTGCATAAAAAGGGAGCTGGGCTTACTCATTGCAGTGAAGGCAGAAGGGAGAGTGCCATGAATTTTGATAGCTGTATTGAAATGTAACAAATTGCATGGGTAAAACACACTTTTCCTAAACTTTGTTTGTACAGATTTATGCGAGTGCATCTAAGCTGTTTAGAGAGGCCTTTCATTTTGAGAACCATGTAAAGCTCATCTTCAGTCAAAGTGCAACAGTCAAAGCTGATGCATTTGTAGGTATGTTGGTGCTGCTGTTTGTCACTTCAGTGTCTGAGCCTGGTGCAGGCTTTGCAATGGAGAGAAACAAGGTTGCTGTTCATTCTGAGTAATGGGGAAGGGAGAAATGAAAGAATCTGCCCCACAGGTACCAGCTAGCCAGACCTCTGGCACCTAATCCCATACAGAGTTTTCTCCTGTGTTACCCACTGCCCCAAGTCCTGTATAGCAGTGATCTAATGCAAAGGAACTAAAACCCAAATCTGTCTATCTTATTTTTTGTGTAATCTGAGAGAAACCCAGATGCTTTGAGATAAGTAAAGTTTAGAGTGATCTCAGTTAGTACTTGTAACCTTAACCTTGTATTTTTTTAATGGAATTTTAATCTGACAGTCTGACTGAATTTCTCAGCAGAGTTTTTAGAAATAGGTCATTGTTTCACTCTGCTCCATGGTGAAGGTCGGTGTCTCTCAGGGACTGCTGACATTTTGCTGATATTTCATCAAGTTTGGCCCTACTGCAGAGGTACCAGAGGTAAGTGATTGAAGCTAGAGAGGTGTATAGTGAGGAGAATGCTTATTTACCCTCTAGGCTGAGCTGCACCCTGCTTCCTAGTGGCTCTGTGGTGGTACTTCCATCTTGTGAGATGCCCTGATATATTTGCTACAGGTTGCGAATTTCATGAGTGGGATAGCTGTGACCATGGCTTTTTCTTGTCAAGAAGGAGAGATGTCCCTGCTCTAGTGAATGAATATACGCACTGGAGATTCCAGACAGGAATGGGATGCCACAAGGTCATTTAACAGTCCTGAAATGTGTATTTCCCCACAGAGTGCAAAAGGCTCTGTGCAAGCAGTCCTTGCTTGGTGTAATTTTAGTAAAAGATAGGACACCTTTCCACAGGTCCGGGCCTCCTGAAGAGGCTCTGTGTTGTTAGGCATTTCTTTTAATGGTCGTGCACACATGATACCTCTGTTTCCAGAAGAGCTGATGGGGGTGGTAAGTGAAGCTGTGCTTCATCAGGGATAAGCCTTTTTGTGGGTATTTTGAGCTTGGCTGGCTGTAGGGCTGCAGCTTCATGGGTATGAAGTTTGGAAGTGATGCTGTCTTTCCCTCCAGACTCTTTCAGAAGATGCTGTTTTATCTCAGCCCTAATGTTTCAGTCACTGTCTTATGATTAGCAGTCCTAGGGCTGATTTGTGCTGATACAATAAGTAACATCTTGGTGTTTCATTGTCACCTTCACAGCTGTTAGAGAGCACCAGTTCCTACAGGATCAGCTGCCAGCTGTGATGCTATACCTTTTACATCACGACTGAGATGACACCTCTCCTTGCTGGCAGACAAGCCAGGTGGGTAGGCATTACTCCTCAGAGCTGTTCTTCACTTAAGGAGGCGCAGACTATTGCCTGGGTTAGCATAATGGAAATTTAAGGACAAGGGCAGTGATGTAAATAAGGGGCAAAGCAGAGAGCTGTGTCCTATCCCAGCTCTCCTACAGCTGCAGAAAGCAACCTTGAGCACATCAGCTCCTCCGCAGATGCATTTCCCAGGACAACCTCTCACTTGTGTGATGACTTTGTGGCAGAGGTTTATAGAGTGCTTTGCTCTCCTGGTGGGGCAGAGGTTCATTGTTGATGGAATTGAAGATGTGTGTGTATGAGTGAGGGGGGTTCTCAAAGCTTCTAAGCTTTAAGAAGTCATCTTCCTCCTATGTACCATACCCTTCTTTTCCCCTGATGAAGCTGAAGTGGTCCACCATGGGACTATCAGCTTGCAGTATTATGGGTAATATGCCAGGTTAATTATGCAGGGGGCAGGAAAAATAGCCTGTGTCTTTCAACAATATCAAAGGGATGCTACTTAATGATTTTCCTATTAGCTCTTTTCCCAGCCTGCCAGAGTCACTGCAGAAGTGTCATTTACAAAAGCAGTTTGCAACTCATTACCCTGGATTTTCACTGTAGTTCTGCTCCAGAGAGCATGGGCTTTTGCTATGTGCCCCAGCCTAATGAATTGCCTGGTTTGGTTAGTGCTGCCATCCCTTCTGACAAGGGTGGTTGCTGACTGACAGGAGTGGGCCCGAGTTCAATTCCCTTCTTGTTTTTGACTTGTGCTTGTGTCAAGCACAGGCTCCCTCTGGAAGCTGCCTTGTGATTCCTTCTCTTTGTTTTTCTACATTCTGCAGGAAGCAGCCTATGCTTGGAGAAGTCCTAGAGCAAGTGACAGGGGCATGTGTGCCCTTTCCAGCTGGAAAATTCCACTGCTGTCCTGCTCTGAGCTTTTCTTCATTGGTTTGGGATTTGCTGTCACCTGAGCTGGGCTTTGCAACCCTTCAGCAATAAATACCTTGGAAAAGTTGCACTAATGGTACCAAGGAAACACATGCAGTGTGGCCTGGGGGAAGAGAACTGATTTCCCACACGTTTGCGGGCCTCTGTGTCCCTGTTGTGGGAGCTCTAAGGTCTGCTCCTGCTTGTTTGGGCTTTGCATGGCACTTGTTAGAACAGTGCTAGAGAAAGCTCTTAGCCTGTTTAACTAGAGAGCAGTGTGCTTTTTCAGGCTGGAGGTCTATGGCTCATCTAGTGCTAGGAATAGCTCCTGGAAAGGGGAAACTGGGGCTGTCCCTGGGTCATGTCACAGGTACTCCCACTTTGAAGCTGAATGTGGCTACTGCTTATTCAGGTGGTAGTGCAGGAAATGTGTAGGTCCCATGGGTGTTAGTTTGACCTGAGTGTGAACAGAGGAGCCTGGGACTCTTGCCACCATTGCTTCCAGGTGCATGTAAACACCTCTGCTAAATGCAGAGCTTGCTGTGGAGATGTCACATGCCAGCCCCCTGAGGTTGCAGCTTGCATCCAGGACTGCTCTTCCTGTTCAGTTATGCTGTCTCTGGGCTGGGATGTGGCAAGGGAGTTTCCCAGTGCTAGCCCTGGATCCTTTTACTGGATGTCATGAGAGTTTGACCTAGCTGGCCCACAAGGGAGGCAGTGATGTGAGATCAGTTTGTTTCTGCTGCATGTGATGCCTTCTCCCCTCTTAATTATATTCTTGTGGCCCCTATTTCCTGCTGGCCTTGTTTCCTACTGAGCCCCTGTCTGGAGACCCAATTGTGACCTTATCAGATGCTTGCTGTGCTCTAAAGAGCTGTTTCTGTTTCCCGTTCTGGCCTATCTTCTAAACTGAGGAAGGTGCTTGTCAGTGCTCTGAAAACTGACAAGTGTTCTCAGTGTCACTCTGCCTGTCAAACACACCAGTCTGGCTGTGCCATATGGGTGCTACAATTGAATGGATCCAAAAGTTTTCCCAAGTGCTCTTTCACCAGAGCGCTGCCTTCTCTCTTGCACATCAGCCCACACCCTTGTGTGGGCACGGTGTTCCTGTCCTACAGGTGGGAAACCAGCATGCTGAGTGAGGGTGACTTACGCTGCTCAGAGTGGAAGCAGCGAAGTGAGGAGCCAAACTGTTACCCGCTCCCTCTGCACAGAGAACTCTCACTCTGATCACTCTCCTGCCAAACTAGTGTCCTTTTGCAGTGCAGCTTTGTTCTTTTCCTTGGGCTTGCTCTTTTCCAGGAAGCCCAGTTGATGGAAGGATTCTGCTGTGGGATTATGCTGCAGAGGAGTAACAGCGATCCAGACTGTATGTGACCCCAGGCTGCGATCGCTGGGATATCCCCCAGCCTGATCTCAAGTTGTGCCTCACTTAGGAGGTCAGATTTTGTGGATTGAATTCCTGAGTCTTGTTCTGTTGAGGAGAGGCCTTCTGTCACCAGGCAGATGGTTTCATTCCAGCTCTGGCTTTGCAGCAGACACAGAACTGGAAGGGGGATTGGCCTCCCCCTTGTTCCCAGCCTGGTACCTGTTGTGGTCACTCCTCTGGCTCCATGCTCAAGAACCAGGACCCTGAGGGGGACCTGCAGTAACACCACTGTTCAGACCTGGTGTGCAAGGTCTGCACAGTATGTGAATACTTATTGTCCTGTAGGTTTGCAGGGTAACAGTGGACAGTCCCTTCTGATGGGCATCTGTTCATGAGCTCCTGTTACAGCCCCTTCCCTTAGAAGATAGGTGGAGCAAGTAGGGGGACCTTCACAAGTGTTGTATTTGCCTTGCAGAGCCTCGACAGAGGGTTGTCATTACCTACCAGCATCTCTGGAAGGCTCTAGCTGACTCTCAGGCAGGGCACTGAGCTGCCAGCTGCCTTTCCTGCCTCCCTCCTTCCTGGGGCCTTGATCTTGTTCCCCATAGGCAACATCATAGGCTGCTGCTCCCCATCCAGCTGGACTCTGGGCACCAGAGGTGGGTACTTGTTTCTGACAGACGCTTTTGTTGCACGAGGCTAGAAACGTCATGTGTGTGCGTCTAACCTGATGATTGAGCTGTCGGGTGTCTGGATCAATCCTCTTGTTCTCTAAACCTAATGTTCTCTAATAGTTGGGGAGAGTCTGGCTGGAGGTTTCTATGGTTTCCTGGTGGTTGCTAAGGGAAAGGATCTCTCTGCCTCTAGGTCTTGGTGACTTTCTTTTTGCCCTGTCCTAGGCGCTGGAGCCCAGCAGAACATAATGCTCGTTGTTTCACAGCCCATTACAATGGTCAGGATGCAATTTGGGACTCCTGTCACGGCTGAGCTGGGCACCTGCCACTCTTTTATTTTTAATCTCTATGGCCTCTTTGAAGAATGAGACCACAGAGCCTTCATGCAGGAGTTTGTGCTTTTGCTGTGCTCCCAACCCCCTCGCTTGCTGTTTCCTTTAGAGCTCTGAGTAATTTTTACAATTTATTTCATGCACTTTACGTAGCAAGAAGCTGTAGCAACAGCTGGGTCCGTGAATCCTTACCAGGCAGTCCTCAGTGTATTTTGGTCTATGTATTGTCCCAGGCACAGTTAAATAAATTTGTGTGGGCAGAAGGGACTTTACGAAGGTTTGGTGAGTGGGAATATCAACAAGATACTTAGCGAGCTGCTGGATTCTAGAATAACAGTGCCTTGGGCATAAAGCTCTATTCCCACTAGCACAACTGGGGGCCAGATCCAACATGGTCTCTTTGTTGTTGTCAGCAGGGGCCGCATCTCCATGCGGTGCCCAGTCATAAAGCGATGGTTACAAGATGAAATTTGGACCCAAACCTGCAGACTGGAAGTGGTTAAAACATGTCTAGGCCAAACGCTGCTCTTGTCACACTGCTGAAAATCCGGTTCCAGGCTGTTGAACACGGAGGGCTTATATCCAGGGGTGCCATTCAGGATGTGGGCACAGATGAGCTGCCTGAGGCCATGTGCTCTTGTAGGGAGCTTGGCTGGGTTTTCAGAGGCTGATGGCTGTGCAGCGCCAGGCAGGATTCGGTCCATCAGTGCATCACAGGATTGGGCGCAAGTTTACTTTTGCATATGGAATCAAAGCTTAAAATATTAGCTGGCCTTCCTCTCACTCCTGACTTTCCTAAAACATCTGAACAATTTCTTTTTTAACTCAGTTGAAATCAATCAATCTGACATTTAAATTGTACGTGAATTTGATAAATAAAGACAGGTTACAAAATGCCTCATGGAATGATTTTTTTTTTAAGTTTTTCAACTACTTTTAGGACAAAAAAATGTTACAATGCTTGACTTTTCATTTAGTTACATAAATAATTTCTTATAAATATCTCTTTATAAACAATATATAAATAGCTTTACAACATAAATACATTTATGCATGACATGAATTTACAAACAGCAATGTTATACAGCTGGCTTCATCAGTCTCTTGGAAAAGCGCTGTCCCTTGTCTTGGTGAGTGTTTGTATATATAATATATATAAGATAGAGAGCACTTTTTAAAAAATAACAAAACCAAAACAGCTGGTGCCATGACTCCTCGTACCAAAAAGAAAAACACAGACACATCTTTTGTCCATTCCGGGGGGGTCTCTGCTCTTCTAGGTGTTGCCTGGGGGATGGTTGTGCCTGGCCATGATAGGAGAAAATGGACTTACGAATTCAAAGCCCTGTGAAGAATGAGACCAAAGTGCCTGTTAGTTACTTGCCATACAACACCCCTTACCTGACCCAAGCTGAAACCCCTGTGACAATAATCCTGGCATGGGATGGAGGGTACTGAAGTCAGCAGAAGCCCCCTCTGAGTTTTTTTGCTCATGCTAAAGCAAGGAAGCAGCTCACCCTTTGCTTTCTGATTGTTTGGTATTTAGGAGAGAGGCCAAGGGGAGCATGCTGCTCTTCCAAGCCCTACCTGGGTCTAGCAGAAATCTTTTTTTCTCCTGATGAGAACTTAACAGGAAAGGACGCCTGTGAGCTGGCCGCACAGCATGTGTGCTTCTGGGTGACTCCTTGGGAGTACTGAAAGGCCACTACTCAAGGGAGCAGAGGAGCAGCACCCATCCCTCCAGGCAGGACTATGGACCAGTGCTAGTGTCCTGTGGGCACTGTTGGGCCTGGCTCTTCCCATTGTCATGAGAGCAGCAGGATGCCTGAATCTGGTCCCCTCCATGCCTGATTATATTAGTGTGGGGCCAAGGCAGGTCCCTGTGAGCGGGGCAGAGCAGTGTCATGGGAAGAAGAGTGAGTGGCCGGGACTGCAATGGGCAAGCACTTCCGCAGGTGTGAGTCCATCTGCATGTGACCTGTTGGCAGGGACACGGCCAGATTGGTGCCTCACTTCCCTCCAGCACCCCTGGGGAGACTTGGCAAGGGAGGAGCTGCCATGTTTCCCCCAGAATCATCGGGGCGCAGGGGGGGGAACGACACGCTTCTCTTGCCCATCAGTTCTCTGAGCACAGCAGCTGCGGAGTGCTGTGAGAACAACTTCTTCCAGCTTCCTGTAACTTGCTCAGCTGCAAGGCCTGACTTAAGAAAGAGCTATCTTTGGTTTTCACCACAACTAGGAGGCACTTGGGGAACTTGTGTATTGCTTTTCCTTCAATTTAAAGGACTGCAGTATAGCCGAGACAGGTGCCTAATTCTCCCATTACAGGCACTTTAGGAGGTACCCAGTCCTCCTAACATGTCCATAGGTCACCTGTGTGTGTGTGTCAAGCATAGGGGAACACACCGCATCCTTTCCTGAGCCTACGGGTCTGGCTCCCACATGTGCGCATCTACCCTGAGCTGCTGCGGCAGAGGTGGGTCAAGGCTGGGGTCTCTGCTCCTCCCACAGAGGCAGCGGGAGGGTTGTGAAGTGAGGGGAAGTGCAACTAAGGCCAACTGTGGGCTCCTCCTCTTTACCCACCAGCAGCTCCGGGGTGTGCAGGTATCTCACCGCTCTTAACGCCCTGCAGTCCCGCCCGCCGGCATCTCGCGTATGGGGAAGGGAGCCCAGCGCATGCCCCCCAGCGCCCCGCGGCCGCCCGGTGCCGGAGCGAGCCCGCCGCGCACTCACCGCCAGGGGTCCCTCAGCAACCGAGGCCGCTCATGGCGCCGATGCGGTCCAGCTTGAGGCCGAAACAGCCCTTGCCCAGGCCTTTCTTGTGCAGGCCCTTGTGCCGGCGGCCCGGCGGGTCCTGCAGCAGCCGCGCCCAGCCCGCCCGCGGCCGAGCCTCGCCCCGCGCCTCCCGCGCCTCCCGTGGGCCCGAGCCGCCGCCGCCGCTGCGCTCCTTGTCCCGCTCCTTGTCCCGCTCCGCCGCCGCCGCCTCGGGCGGACCCGCTGCCGCCGCCGCCGAGCCGCGGGAGGCCTGGGGGGGGGGGGTAGAGGGTCAGCGAGCCCCCGCCTTTCTGCAAGTTCCCCCCCCCCCCGCATCAGAGTTGGGGACCCAACAACCTTGCCCAGGGCATTCTCCCCGCTCCCCAAGTCCGTGCTCCCTGCCCTGGGGTCAGAGCATCCCCCGATCCCACACCATAGCGGTGTCTTCCCGACCCCCCGACGCTGCCCTGATCACTGCATACACCCCTGGCTGAGGTCACCACATCCTCCCAGAAGGGCTGGTGCTGCTGCACCCCGCAGCTGTGCTGCTGTCACTGCACCCCCCCAGCTCCCCAGTAACCTGAAGGGGCCTGGAAGCTACCAGGGGAAGCAAGGACCCTGCAGTGGGGGGTATATGTGACCCAGTGCGGTCACTGCGACCCCTGCCAGCTTTCAGGTCCCTTCAGATTATTGGGGGGGTGTGTTCCTGCCCCCATCCCAGCTCCGGGGGAGTGACACTACTCCTCACAGCCCTCCCGGCACCCCTGCCTTGCAGAGTATCCCCTGCATTGATGCTGCACCCTCCCATACTTAACACTCTCTGAGTACCCCCACTCCTCCAGTTCTGACCCACAATCACGGGGGAACACCCCCTTTCTTACTGCCCCCTCCCAGTTCCCAAGCCCTCCCTCTTCTCTCTTCCTGCATGGGGCTGCTGCTCATCAAGCAGTGGGGTTCCTCACTGACTCCCCCATACCACCTCTCTCTCTGCAGCTTGTACCCAGTTCCTTACAGGGACACAGCCAGTCCTGTCCTACCACTGTCCTGAGGCACCCCTCCCTTCGTGTCACTGTCTTTGTGCCCAGCCCACCCAGTGTTGGCAGCCTCTGGTGCATCCCCCCTCCTCAGCATCGCAGGACCCCAGCTCCCCGGGACACCCCCATTTGGCCACCCCTTCCCTGCGGGCTGCACCCACCTGTCCCATTTGGGGAGGGCTCTGGCTTCGCACTCTGCCCACCCTGCACCTGCTGTCCATTCTGCTCCCCTGTGGGTCTGATCCCCTTCCCCCGTGCCTGGCACCTAGGGGGTCCCAGGGTGAGTGACACTGGGGACGGGACTGCAACCCTCCCCGGCCCTGATCCCGCAAGATCTGGGGCACACACAGGGCATCACCCTCCAGCCCCTGGTTTGGAGCTGACGTCTCCGGGACACGCGCACTTGGGACAAGCTGGAGAAGCTGGAGCTTCCCTACCAGTCAAAAAGCTTAAATGGTGAAGGAGGACCCCGCTTTGCACTGACAGCAGCCCCAAAGTCACCCCACATGTCCCCCTGTGCCATTAGCACCCTCAGCGGGACGGGGAGAAGAGGGAGCGCCGGGGTGCTCCTCCGGCCGTACCTTCTGTGGGAGCTGAGACGCCGGCTTCGCCTCCAGCCTGACGGAGAGCAGAGCGAGTAAAAGTCCACCAGCCAGCAAGGGTGAGATCTGCATCCTGCGAGGCCGAGCGAGAGGGGGCCGGGGGAGGGGAGGAGGGCAGCTGCGAGCCAAGGGGAGCCCCCGGGAGAGGCCGGGACCGACGGGAGTCAAAGTTCAGAGCGGAGCCCCGAGGTCCCTCCTGCCGCCTGCGAAGTGCCGAGCTAGTGAACTTGGGCTTTCTGCTTCATTCATTTTATAACCCAACCTGCTTGGTGATGTCATCTAAACAACCAGGTCCAACCCGGCCTCCCACTCCACAATAGCAGGAATTTAAAGGGGGGGTGGGGGGTGGGTGTCCCCTGTCCCCTGGCAGGAATAAATGACACATCAGCTGAAGGCAACTGGCTCAGGGAGTTGGAGAGCAGAAAGGGGAAGTGGGGGACATTTGGTGTCACACCCCCCCCCACCCCCCACCCCTGGACCCCCCTGCAAGCTTTCTGTTCACCCCTTGCCTGGCTGTCCCCAGCCCTTCAACTCCCCCCCACTTCCCTGGTGACCCCCTGCGGAAGAACACGGGCCAGCCTGGGGCAGCTGTCACAGGTTGGGGGGAGGAGCCCGGGGTGGGGGGTTAAGCCCATACGAAAGTAATGGGTGCAAAAAGCACTTTTTTTTCCACATCCAGGGTTAGATCGGAACCTGCTTGTCCCGCAGCTTCCCCCACAGGTCCCTGCTCGGCAGGAGGGGACACACTGCTCTCCCTGGCAGGGATGCTGAGGGCACCTGGGGACACAGGGGTATGCAGGGGGCAGTGCCACTGCTTGAGAGCACCATGGGTCCATGGGCTTGGCGGGGATGATCTGCTCTCTCTACCCTCCCTGCGGAGGCTGGTCGTCTCCCTGGTTCCAGGGATGGAGCTTATAATACACCCTGGAGATGTCCTCTGCAGGGCACAGGGTCCCTCCTGGGGACAGGACCCCAAGGGCTGACCCAACACAGGGCTGTGCAACCTGGCCTCCTCCAGCCTGCTCTCAGAGCTGGAGGGTGTGGGAGAAGGATGTAATCCTGGAATTAACCCCAGGGGCTTGCAGGAGCTCTGGGGACAAAAGGGGGGGGGGGGGGAGACGGACTCCCCCCTGCACTCACCTTTCCCCTTCAGGAGTTGGAAGAGCATAATTTGCATTGCTATTGCTGGTGTGCCTGGCACAGGCAGCTCTGGGGCTCCCGTTGCTTTTTGCTGTTGGAGCTGGGCACCATCCCTGGTATCTTGGCTGGGGGGCGGATGCTCGTAGTGGGATCAGGCCAGAGGAAAGACACCCTCCTCTGCAGAAGCATGCAATGCTGGTTTGCACCAGGCTGGAATTGCACCCCAAATCCCTTCCCTGGGACCAGGGAAACATTCTCTGGTCTTTCCCCTCTCCCTGGGGTCAGCTTCAGGCTGTTCCTTTCTTCCTCTTGCTCCTTTTCTTGGTCTTTCTGGGCTGTTCTGCTCCCCAGACCTAACCCTCGGAGCTGCCCCTGCTGGGGAGCCGTGGCTTTTGGGGGGTCCATATTGTCCCCACTCTGGAACAGGGAGACGTTTCCTCCTCCACAGCCTGGGCTACCGGGCACAGGACACTTCAAAGGAGATTGGATTTTCAGCCCCATGTGAACAGGAGCTGGAAGGAGAAGGTCTTGGTGGTTTTTCCATCGTGCCTGCCAGGTGGATACAACTTGGACTTTCTGGAGTGTAAAGTTGTGCTTGGGCATTTGTCTGCGTGCAGGCAGAGAGAGGCGATGGAGTCAGGATTAGAGCCAGCCCCGGGTGCCAGGGAGCTGTGGGTGCAGGCAAGGAGCAGAGAGAGGCCCCTGCTCTTGGGGTTCAGCTCTCGTCCCACCCAACACATAGCGTGACATCCAGCCTCTCTGGGGTGCAAGGAGGAGGGCTCTGCAGCACTACCCTCTTCAGCAGGGCTTGTGCAGGGGAAAGGGGAGCATCAGGAAGCTGAGATCCACAGCCTGGGGTTGTTGGGGTGCCTGAGGTCACCAGCAGAGTGGCAGCCGAAACAAGAATCCTGCCATCAGTGTCCTGGCTGTGCTAGCACCTGCCCTGATGCTGTGGCTTCTCCTGGGGGGACCCATATGGAAAAGGAAACTGGGTGGATGGCTGGGGTAATGTCACGGTGTGGCGAGGAAGAGCTGCCTTGCTTGCCACCAGCCCCCTGCACACTGAGGAAGTGGGGTCGGGAGTTGCATCGGAGCTTCTCCAACAGTCTCTTACCCCGGAACATTCCAGCATTGCCACAAACGCCGCAACGCGGTCAGGTCTCAGCCAGCTCCTGCCCGCAGGAGGCTCCTCAGTGCCCTCAGCTTTCACCAGTGTGGTTTTCATTAGCGTGTTTTCTTTGTCACACTGTGCAGAGCCCCGGGTTTGGGGGAGGGGCTGTGCTTTATAAATCCAATTAGTCTTGTTATTCAAATTACCCTGCCTTTTCTGCTGAAAGTCGCTGGAGTAGGAGCCCGGTGCACGCAAAGCCTTTCCCTTAACGCAAAAAAGATCAGATCCACCGGGGGTGGCAAAAGCTCCGAGGAGAAAGAAGAGGTGGGCAGGAAGCGGTTAAGAGCATGAAAACATTTTGCTTCTTGGGATGGGGGCCTGAAAGTTTTTAACCCTTAAAGGGATGTGCCTGTGTTAGCCCACGGCCCTTCAGGATGCTCACCCAGGCTAAGACCTGCCAGACTGAGAGCATGAGTGGAAACTGGGAGAGTGAGGTGCAGAGAGATGTGCTCACTGGTGGCCTCCCCCGGCCACTGGAGTGCAAAGGGATCCTGCATAGCGGGAGGAGGAGGGATGGAGACCCATGGGGTGGGCTGGAGGGGGTGACATCCGTCCTCATTGCACCCAGAGAAGGGCTCCAGGGCTAGTCTGCTGCTGCGGAACACCAGTGTTGGACTAGGGGATACAGGGAGATGGGCTGTAGTGTGTCTGGTGAGAGGTGGCTTGGAGTCACCTAAGAAAGGTGTGAAAATCCATGTTTGACTGTTGTTCATATAACACAATGTCCCCAGCACGCTTTCCTGTGTGACAGCTGGCTGAGGGTTGTTCAGAGGTGTCTGTCCAGTGGCAGCGGTGCTGGCTCCATCCAGCCCAGATTTGAGCCTCCCACCCCTTTGGGTTCTGCTGGGCATCACCCAAAGCCAAGGATGTATCCTGCCCTCCAGAAATACCCACTCCTGGCGTCAGGTGGGAAGGTACATGTTCTGGAAACTGCCCAAAACCAGAGAACATCACTGCTCTAGGGTTAAAAATGGGGAGATACTGCTGAGCCTTAGCAAAGTGGGGATGACCCTTGAAGAAGGAGGACTCAGGGGGACTGCTGATGTAGGGAGTGGGGTGGGTGCATGTGTGAGAGGGTACACAGGTTCCCTTGCACGAGGATGGAAAGGGATTCATCAAAGTGTGACCGGTGCCATCATCGGGAGGGTGGGAGGAGATGGGTCATGGGGGCATGTGTGACACAGCACCGGCTCTTTTGACCCCATCACAAGGAAGGGGTGAGCGATGCCTGCGGGTGAGGCTGGATCCTCATTGCCAGGCAATGCTGGGCCCTGGCTCTTTGGCTGAAGTCAATAGCCATGTTCTGGGCATCTTCCAGAGGGTGACACCAAGAAGGTTTACAGGACAGAAACATGGACTCTAGCCTGAAGTAAGCTGTGCCACCACAGCAATGAACAGCCAGCTATCAATCCCCTTTTTCTTCCACTCGCTCTTCATTAGGGAGTTTCTGTATTGATTTGGGGAAATCATTGCCCAGATTTATATCTCTGCTGCTGCCATGGGCCAGGGAGCATTTCCTGACAGAGTGATAGGTAACTCTGGTGTGAAGCTTTCCAGCTGATGCCATGCAAGGGCTGGTTGTCCCTTTGCAAAAAGAAACATCAGAAGGCTGCACGCATATGATGGAGATGATGGAGTGGCCAATATTTTCCTGCAGCCAATGGCCAAACTAAGGAGCTGTTGGTTAAGCACCATCCCGAAGTCCATCGGTGGCTTTGGAACAAGCCCTAACACATTGCTGCTCTCTGCTTGTTCTGTTCATGTTGTGCCCAGTTGCTCTCTACCTGCCTGGGGCAGAGTGGAGGAGGTACAAAGATGGAGGAGCTACTTCCCCTCCAGCACAGTCAACAGCTACTAGTCCCCAGGAATCAGATGTGTGCTGATGTTCACCAAGAGAACACCACTGAGGGTTTGATGTACCACAGCAGTTTTTTTAGTTTATGAGGGTTTTTTTCTGTAGGTTTAGAGTACCTCTCTAGGGGTCTAGATAGCAGGCTCAGCGAGAAGCAATTTGGGGGGGAATTCAATTTTGGCTGCAAGGATATAAGCAGCCACCAGTGCATGTAGTGGCAGGAGACCATCTGGTCCCACAGCTGTGGCAGGACACAGCAGGCACTATGCCTCCTTGGGATGCTCTGAAGCAAGCTTTTCTGGGGAATAACCATATAGCCCCCGTGAGACAGGAGCACTGTCTTGAGGGCTCAGACTTGGCCACCAATAATCCCTGGGCCTGGGCAGCCACTAGGCCATCATGGGGATGAGGTGGCTTTGCACATCAGGGTGCAATGCCCCTGAGGAGCTGTAGCAGCATCAGTACCTGCTTCATCCTCAGGTCTCTGTGTCTGAAATGCTTTTTGAACATGCCTGGTGTTTATTTTGGATGCTGCTGCTGAATGAGGCACTATAGGAAACACTACATGATTTTACATTTTCCCTTGTCTCCTTTGGGTCTGGAAGAGCGCTCTGGCCCAGCACACATGCATGGCCAACATCCCCTCTTCCCAAGCCAGGACTGTGATGGGGAGAGGCCCTGCAGAGCCACTGTGATGGGACAGAAGAGAACAGAGCTGCAGATGCAGCAAGGGCATGGAGATGGGGAAGCCATCTCTGTCCCTTCCAAACCTCACAGAGTGGAGACAAGAAGACAAGGGAAAGCTCCAGGCAGAGACTCCTGTGTCTTTGCTGGTATCCTGGAAGGCACAGTGTGCTTTTCCCCAGGGGCTTGCTTTGGGGTTTGCCTTTTGGGGTTTGTCGTTTTCCCTGTGCTCCCCAGAACACTCCATTCTCCTCTGGCGTTTCTGGGTGTTTTCCCCAGGGCTGTGCTGGGATGGCCATGCTCCGGGGCTGGGCTGGCATGAGCAGGAACACAAAGTCTCAAGACTTTTGTTGAACATTGAGAAAATGAAGCAATTCTAATGCATGGATGAGTCCATGCCATGAGCCTCCCCCTGTATCAGTCCTCTGAGGATATGAATTGCATTGCCTCCAGCTGCTGGCAGCCTTGGCTCCACAGCTAATGTAGGGGCAGGTTGCTGGGATTTTCCAAGCTAAACACTATGATTGCTTTTGTCCTCCCTTTCTCAGATACCTTCTCCCCAGAAATGGGGGTCTGCCAGCATTTCACCTGCAGTCTGGAGGTCTCAGCATCAGCCTTGTCAGTTTTGGCACTGAGCATCCCTTTGGGAAGATGTCCTGCCCAAAGAAGTGGTGGCCTGGAAAGGCCAAAGGGTGACTTATCATCACCACGTTTGTCCCCATAAGGAGCTGTGCCTTGTGCAGATTCTGGGCAGGGATCTGGCAGGCCAGTGGGGATGGACCCCCAGCCTGTGTCCATGAGGGTCCCCATCACAGTGCTGGAGCTGAATGTCACCATATCACCCTCCCACAACCCCAAGTGGGCGTCTGTGCCCTAACGTGCTACCTGTGCAGCCAGGCCAGCTGAGCTTGCCCTCACTGGCCCCTCAGCTCTGGTAGCAGAGCACATCCCAGCTTGACAGGAGCCTCTTCTGGCTGTTTTGGCTGGGTGAAACCCTGCCACCCTCAGAGATGCTGTCTGCAGCTTCCTTGCAGCCCCCCTGCGGCACTGAATGCCCTCAAGCTCCTCTGAGCTGGCTTCTCGGGAGCCCAGCACCAGCCAGTGGGAAGCTCCTTTTGGCATTGGCCCTTCAGGGCAAAACTGTTGAACTTCCTGGGCCTTTCTCTGGAACATCTTGTATGTGAAAAATCCCAGGGGAGCACTGGGATGCCAGGAGCTGAATGCCTGCTGGTCTCAGGAATGCTGGTGGGCAAGCCCCTGAGTTCCTGCCAGGGCTGTGATCCTGCTGAAGCCAAATTTGGGCTTTCTGCCCCTGTTTTTGTCTTTTTGGAAGGGAGTCTGGCTGTCTCTCAAGGAAAGATTTCTACAGGTGTCAGGCTGAACAGCACTGGGTGGCCCTGGCCAGGGCAGGGAGCTGGCGAGGGAAGGGGCAGATTTCAGTGCCATGGGTAGTGAGGCAGCTTTGCAGAGCAAATAACACTCTGGCCAGGCCTTGGTTGCGGCTGGGATCAGCCGGGGCCACTGCTCTTACGGCCCGGGAGCACCGCTGGCTGTGGAGCATCCTGGTGGCCTCACTGCCACCCCACGGGCAGCTGGTGTGGACGTGCAGGGCTCCACAGCCCTAACCTTTTGCAACCAGACAGAATAACAATGCCGGCCCGCTGGGGTATAATGGCCGGTGTTTGCTTGAGATACAAAGGCACAGGGCTTTCACATGAGGTAATACTGATAAGTTAGGCTCTCATTCACCACTCCGCCTGCCAGTCGCAGTGGGGCTGGCGGTGGCCCCTGCTTGCCTTCACTGAGCTGCGGGGACGTGCCCACCAGCCTCTCAGCGCTGCTGTCTCCACTTGGAGCCTTGCTCTCGCTTGCTCTTGGTGTGCTGTCCCCACTGAGCTTGCAGCTCCAAAACGGGCCTGGTGGCGGCTCTTCACATCCCACCCTGCATGCGTGGGACAGTGGCAGGAGCAAGGGGTTCTGGGCTGAGTCCATAACCCTGGGGTTGCAGAGCAGCATGGTTTGTTAGTCCCTGACTGCCTCGAAGGCATGTTTTCCAGTTCCCTGGGAGCATCAGATGGGGCTTGAACTCACTGCACAACCCTTGCCCTGTGCACTCTGTCCCTCTCACTGCAACTCCCCAGTGCCCTGTCCCAGCTGCCCACAGGCTCAGTAGGTGCAGGGCAGCTCCCTCCCTATGGGACCCATGGAGCTTTGGTGTCATTCACTTTGAACACTTTTGAGAGGCTCAGTCCTGCCACTGGCTGGGCATGAGGGTGCAGGGAAAATGCAGGCTGGGGTTTAGAAGAGATTTAGCCATTATAACCGAGTAAAATTACTATAACTATGTGAGAGACTTAAAGGTATCCGTGAGAGAAATTGTGAGACCCCAGCTAAATCAGGAGCAAGGTACTAACCCTGCTGCTTCAACATCATACCCTGGAACCCCACCTCTTTCCTCTGCTGTCTCCTTCACCTCTTTCTTAGCTGCGTGTCCCTCTTTGCTAGGATCTGGTTCTCCCTTTCCTTTGGTGGACAAACACAGCCAAACCAGACCTTTGCCCCCGCCTGGGGCAAGCTGCAGGTGCTCCTCCAGGTGATGCTCTGCCTTAGGGATATGGGAACCCACCAGTCCTGATCTTGGGTGGCGTGTTTCCCAACCAGAGGTAGGGAGGGCACAGGAAAAGACTGGAGAAGCTGAAGGACAAGTAGGGCAAGACCACATGTGTTGGGACACAGTTATCAGATGGGTATCTATTGTGGAGAAAGATGGTTTTTAGCTTATTTATGGTAATAAACCTGTCTCCTTCCCCCCACCCCCGAGCATGGATTATGTCCTCAGGTCAAGTGCCCAGACAGCTTCCAGTGCCTGGGTGATGTCAAAGCAAGTGAGACTCTGGCCTAACTCCGGATGCTGTTGTCGCAACTGAGACATTTCCAAGGGTGCTCAGAGGCTCCAGAGCAAACCTGTGGCCCCTCTCTGCCTTCAAGCATATCCTTGTGTCATGTGGATCTGTCCTCTGGACAACAGCTGGTAGGCAGAGCACCCCACTGCCCTCCATCCCCCTGCCATGGCCTGCAACCTGAAATAATCCATATCAGTAAGAGGTGATATTCGGCTTGGTAGGGGTGACATTTACATGAGCAGCGTTGGTTCACACCGGGTGGGCTGCGGGAAGTAGACAGAGGCGTTGGAAGAACCGCTCTGCTCCCATCCAGGGATCCCCTCATTGAGTCATCCTGGGGCGGCTCCAGGCCTTTGGCCAGTCACTCCTGATTAACTCTGATGTAAACGAGAGCTGGGCGGGCCCTTACTCCCCACTGAAACCACAAGTAGAGGTGCCAAAGCCTTCGTAAGTGTGGCACTCCCAGCCAAGGAGCCATGCAGTGCTCTCACCTCAGCTGAGGTGCCACAACACGTTCCAGCCTCCAGCAGTGGGGAGCAGCTACCAGTTAGTGCCCAGGGGAAGATGGTGAGATTATCCGGTGCTGTGGAAAAGCAAGCCAGGACACCGGGCTGGGCTTGCTGCTACAGGACCCCAGGAAATGAGAGTGCAGGGGAAAAATCTGCCCATGGACCTGCTCCCTTTCAGAAAGCCTGTAAGTTGCCATGGAGAGGCATGGAAGCAGCAGCAAGGCAACTGTCCCTTTCTGCTTGGCAGCCATGAGGATGGTGTGGATGGAAGATGGAACCAAAGGCAAGACTGAAGCAATCAGGTCCTTCCCTAGGAGGGATTGCATTTAGTGAGATCCTGCATGAGGCACCAGCTTGCTGCCACATTTGGATATGGCCTCTTTGAAAGGGTGTGAAGGATGGGCACACAGCTAGTCCTAGCCACACAGGGATCTGCTGCATGCCTGTGGGGCAACATGATGTTGACATGTCTTTGTTGTGTCTCATTTGTCTTAGCCGGTGATGGGGCAGAGAAAAAGGAGGGACAAATGCAGGCTTTGCCCCATGGGCCAGACCATGTTTCCAGATTCCCATATGCCAGCAGGAGAGGACTGAGGAATGCTTTGCCAGTCTGGTGGTGCTCATGGTCGCTTGTGAAGTCAGGGCCTAGCTGGAGGCAGGAGTTGAGGGTGATGGAGGTGTCCAGCTGTGGAGCCATATCCCTCTTGCCACGCATGATATCACTGTGAAACCACAGGTCCCAGTGCCAGCAGTGCCAGCAGTGGTGCTAACAAACACTGAATCCTCCCCATTTCCTCCTCCCCCCATCTATAGTCTCCTGTGGAAGGAACAGGGAATGCTGAAGCTGCTGCAGCTGGTGGCACCACCTGGTGCAGGAGGGAGCCTGGCCAAGCTCTGGGCTCAGCTTCATCACTAAAGGGATGAAGAAGAGCAGGGACATGGCATGACTCAGTGGCACAGAGGGGAGCTGCAGCTCCCACCTGGCAGGAACAGAGAGGGGAGGCAGTGGGGCTGGGGACTCTGGGGTCCCCCCTGCCCCATCTCTGGCTCTTCCAGGTGTGTGAGCTCCTCGCTGCAGGATGGCGCAGGCCAGCCCTGTGCAGCTGGGGACGTGTCACCACTGCGCCTTAGCAGAGCAGATGCCAACCACTTCAATTTAACAGCAGCTGGGAGAGCAGGAGGGAGCGGGGGAGCACACACCCTTCCGCTGAAAGAGTGGTTCCATAGGGCCATGCTCCCTGCAGGAAACGCCAGTGGGAACTGCGTCTACCCTCTGTCTTTGGGGGCTCCGCTGCTGAGTGACTGGCGGCTCTGCTTGCACAGGGAAGGGCTGCTTCCCTCCTTCCCACCCAGGGTGTGCAGCAGCTGTGTGGCTGGCACGGGGCAGCTTGAGAAGAGATTCAGAGCAGCCCTGTGGAGAAGGACTTGGGGGTGCTGGTCGATGAGAAATTTAACATAAGGCAGCTGCAGTGTGCCATCGCAGCCCAGAAAGCCAACCGTATCCTGGCCTGCATTAAAAGGAGCATGACTAGCAAGTTGAAGGATCCTGCCCCTTTACTCTGCTCTTGTGATACCTCAACTGGAGTATTGTGTGCAGTTCTGGTGTCCTTAACATAAAAAGGACATGGAACTGTTGGAACAAGTCCAGAGAAGGGCCACGAGGATGATCAGGGGACTGGAGCACCTCCCATATGAAGACAGGCTGAGAAAAGTTGGGGCCGTTCAGCCTGGAGAAGAGAAGGCTGCATGGAAACCTTATAGCAGCCTTCCAGTATCTGAAGGGGGCCTATAGGGATGCTGGGGAGGGACTCTTCATTAGGGACTGTAGTGATAGGACAAGGGGTAATGGGTTCAAACTTAAACAGGGGAAGTTTAGATTGGATATAAGGAAGAAATTCTTTACCCTAAGGGTGGTGAGGCACTGGAATGGGTTGCCCAAGGAAGCTGTGAATGCTCCATTCCTGGCGGTGCTCAAGGCCAGGTTGGACAGAGCCTTGGGTGATATGGTTTAATGTGAGGTGTCCCTGCCCATGGCAGGGGGGCTGGAACTTGATGATCTTAAGGTCCTTTCCAACCCTAACTGTTCTATGATTCTGTGATGCCTCCCAGCCATGCCATGGCAGAGCTAAGTCCTCTCTTTCCTCCCTGCACTGGCCAGAGCTGCCAGGGTGGGGGGCAGCAGTGCCCGCAGATCACAGGCAGAGCCTGTCTGTTCGGTGTGGTTCGTGTCAATGAAACACTGCCTTTGCTGGTGGTATCCCGACACCCAGACAGGTATGACTGTCCTTGTGCAGGAAGGTCTGTGCTTGACACCCTTGGTCCCACAGCAAAGCCCTGTGCTTTCTCACAGCAGCTCCCTGAACGGCCTGAGGGCCAGAGTTGGAGCAGCCTGTGCCTGCCACGGCTGCCATGGGGTGCTTCACCTTCAGCAGCTCCATCTCAAAGGGCTCACCGTGGAGGTGAGCTGACTTCATGGAGGCCCAGCAGCACTGGCTGGGAGCATATCTGTGAGGCTGGTTTGAGCCTGGGAGGGGCTGGCAGCCATAGGTATTGCTACACACTGAGCAGACATGGTCTCATGGTCTTTAGAGGTGACTGATGCCAGGCATTGTGGGTACCAGCCTGCAGGATGAGGAACAAGTACCACGGGCCAGGTGTCTTCCCCATCCTAAGGGCTGCCTAAGGGCAGCAGGATGGCCTGCTCAGACTCGTGTTCCGGCAGAACTGAAGACTGAACACAGCCTTTTCTCACCAAAGCCCCACCTGGGGACACCAGCTCAGGTCCCTTTGGACCCATCCTCTAATCCTTGAGGGGCTGTTCCAGACAGACAGCTCAAACAGGGATGACTTGAGGGTGCCATGAGGCTAGTTTATTCCTCTTCAGTTTTAATTTGGGCTGAAGTTCTTTGGCAAACCCAGCCTTAATTTGAAAGTAACACCAGGGTGACTAAAACTAACTCCCAGTTAGCCAGACCCTGGATCTGACTTTGCTATGAAGCCCTAGGGAAGGTCTGCAGCCACAGAAGAGCAGGGAGTAAAAGTCCCAGCTCCTGACCCTGGTCTCATGCTTTAATGTCACCCTCTGATGCAAAGGCTGACCTATCCTGCTTGAGATCAGGCCACTGCCACTCAGCACCATGAGTTGGTCACTATTTGTGTGCTGTGGCATGGGTGGGCTGATGGTCTGCAAGTTGCTTGGTGCCCAACCTCCAGTGCTAGGGAAGCACAAAGACCTCAGGGAGCAGGAGCCCAGGAGCCTGCTCTCCTCTGCAGTGAGAGTGAGACCACACACATCTTGAAGGGGGCTTCCCTGCATGGCTTTTGGAGGTACGGGTGCCTGCAAAACTCTTGAGTTTCCATTGAGACAATACCAGTCTCAGCAATTCACAGTATTAAATCAGCCAAACTATACTTTTTTCTCCTATCTGGCTAGAAACTTTGGCTGGAGCAGCATGCTGGCACTGAGCTCAACCGAACCGTCACAGAGAGCTCAGCTGGCCCTGGCTGGAAGACGTGGTCTGCAAACCTCAGATATCAAGGTGCATGACTGGGTTGGGTCCCTGCTGTGGTGACAGCACCTCCTGTCCCCCACCTCCCGGCGGTACCCCGTCAGACGCCCCTGCTCATCCTCCCTCAGGAGAAGCCCCAGCCTGGGGCACTGGGGCGCTAACAGTGGGGAGCCCCTTCCTCCGCAGAGGGCGGGCTGGGGCACCCTCCCACCGTGCCCCCCCTCACACGGCCTTTTCCGATGTGGGCCCCCAGGCCTCGGCTGCGCCAGGCACTGCATGCCTGGCCCTACAGGTTGTCGGTCCGCCTCAGGTCATTGCAGGCCGCCCGGGGCTCCTGCCCCAGAACCGGGAGCGCCCCGCCAGGGTGGAACAGGGAGCGAGCGCTTCGCGCGTGAGGCCTTCTGGGCCCTGCCGCGGCCCGTAGGCCGCCTCCGACCCGGAAGTGGCCTTTGGAGGCCCTGGGACATTTAAACGGCACGGAGCGGCGCAGGGAGCGGTTCGGCCGGTGAGTGCTGGGGCCGGGCGCGGTGCCCCCTCCGCGGGTCGGCACCGGAGGGAGGGGCAGAGGGAGGAGAGCTGCTCCTTAGTCGGGCCCGGCGGTGCTCAGTCCTTGTCAGACCCCTGGCAGAGCCCGCGACGTGACCGGGGTCTGGTCTGGGCGTTCGGTGGCTCGTCCGGCGGGCGCGGGAGTCAGCTCCTTCGTCGGGCCCCGCAGGAGGGCGGCAGTAGCCCTGGCCGCGTCCCTGAGGGTCGGGGGCGCTCCGGGCGAGAGTGCTCGCGCCTGGCAGGGGAGGCGGCGGGCGCGGGGCGGCGCCGGGGCTGCCTCTGGAGCCTGCAGCCCCGCTTCCGGTCCTGCTCCTCAGTCTTCTCGCTGCTGGGCGCTGGCTGGGGCGCTTGGGTACCCCCGAGCACTGTGTCTAGGGCGGTGACGGGGTGAGGATGGCCGGTGCCGCTCTGCGTAAACAGCTGGGTGGAAGTGACGGGCAGCTTTCATCCTGGGCTTAGCTGTGCCAGCGTCTTCCTTCAGTGCCTCCTTCTTGGCTTTCATTCGCCCACAGTGCCCACAGTCCCGTCAACGGGAGCCCGGCAGGGTGGATGTACCTTGCACCCAACCTCACACTCACTTCTGCCTTCCCTGCTCCCCACTGTTAGGCAGCTGTCAATTCCTGGCTGCCCATGGAAGACTAATGATGAAATTGTAATGCAGGGGGGCTTGCAAGTCTGTTTTTTGCCTGTGCTACAGTTGCCAACTGCTAACGTGATTAAAGTTGCAGAAATTATAGCGTAGGCGAGGTGTGAATATTTACTTTTTGCTTGTAAGTAAAGATGGCAAAGTCCTGTATCCTGGAAGCAGTGTTTGGAGTAGTCCTGCTGGCTTTTACAAATGTTATCTACTTTTGTTGAATTGGCAGTGGGAAAAGGTGATATTAAAAGAAAGCTTACCATAGACCTAGCCATGTGAGGGCTTTGTAATAAATCTGTAGCAGGTCAGTCTATTAGAAAAGTTTAGTTATTGGCCAACACCAATGGAAAATCTTAGGAACAAGAATCACAAACCACACAGAGAATTTTTCCTATTTATTCAGGGATTTTTAATTTTTTTTTGCTTTGTATTGTAAAGCCTGTTCACATTCTGCTCAATTACTTAAGTAAATCTTGCTGCAGCGCATGTTGTTTCTTTGAAAGGGCCGCAGCAGGCACTCTGGGGAGGAGTTGGTTCTGCAGTCCTTGGTCCCTGCCGGATGGTGCCCTGTTCCCTGGGAGTACATGCTCGGAAGAGACTGCCTGTGTCCTTATCCTCTGTGCAACTGCAGCAAAAGGGAGAAGGGAGTTGGGAAGGATGATGAGAAATTCCAAGCATGCTGGGAGTAGGCAAGGGAATATAGATTTCACTTCTGCTGTGCTTTGTATTCTGTCCTGCCAATACCCCTGCGCTTACCGAATTGAAGAGAAAGGACAGTATCCTTTAGTTTAGCTTTGAGTCCAGTGCCCCTTAGTTCTGGCATAGAAGAAATGCCAGTGAGCCCTGAAGTTCTCAACATACTAGCTGGGGTGAAAGTCAGCTCTTCTGCTTCAAACATGTCTTGAAGGAAAAAATAGGCATTTTCATGAAAGCCCACAGACAATAGCATTTTCCCTGGTCTCCATTATCAATATATTTTTACATTCACCTTTGATATTACATACAGCAAAAATCATTGCTATGTCCTGTCTATACCTATAATTTACCTTAATAGTAGCTGAGGACAACTTACTAGATTGTTTTGCTCCAAAAACTTAAAGGGTAGAGCAGCTGAAAAAGAATTGAAAGATGCTTCAGCTACTTAAGTTCCACACTTGTACAGCAAAGGTGGAGGCATAGTACCATCTACAGAAACTGGCACTGGATGGAGCGGAAGCCAGTGTATTTCAGTCACTAAGAATTACGAGCTCTTGCAAAGTAGGTACGTGTACTAGGGAATTTATTTTATTTCCATCACACTGGGAGTGCATTTAAAGCTAGAAAAAGGAGGTGTAATGGTTATTCTTGGTATTTGAAGCAAATGTCCTATATAATCTGGAAGTGTCAGCCACTGTGAGAGGGAGCTGACACGCAATGCATGCAGTATTGAAACACTTCAGTAAGGATGCAATTATTTTTGAAGACTCCAGGTTGGACAGGACAAGATTTTATTTCTGATAACTGCTAAACTGATGCATCTGATACAATCTGTCAGTCGCTGCTGTAATTTACCTGGCTTTTTCAAAGGCAAGAAAGAGCAGATTGAAGGAATCCCTTATATTTGGGGTGTCAGCCTTATAACAGAAACTGCTGTTTTATGTGGCATATGGGCAGGTATGGCTTATGGGCTGTGGTTGCTTTTAGGTCACTGACAGGGATTTGGTGCAGGTGCGTCATGAAGCCCCTTCCCCCCAGTGGAGTGATTTACCAATCCAGAATTTCTGTAAAGGACAGTACATTTTTATTTAGTACACTTTTGCCTCTTTTGGTGTAATCAATTATTTGACATTTGTTTCAAGAAAATAACCCTTTTTTTCCCCGTGTCTATTTGTAACTCTGAAGTTTGGGCCTCTTACTGCACTATGGATCAGCTGGGGAATGTGAGAAATACTGCTACTGCCCAAGGTGCCAAGGAGGGATTGAACAAGCCTGCTGCTCCCCAGAAGAATGCTTACACAAGGCTTGTGCAAAAGCACCACAGTGGCCGGTTCCGGTCATATTTGAATCAGATTTCACAGACAATGCAGCTAGAAGATGACCCCAGCTCGGATCTGGACCCACCTCTCAGGAGAGGCCTGGAGGGGGATAATCCAGTCAGGAATGGGTTGAATGTGCACAGCTACTCACCAGTCAGAACATCTCATCTGGAACAGAGCATGCCTGGAGGATTTGAGGATGATAAACTACAGATCACTCAGAACAGATGTCCTCATGAAAGAAATGCCTTTGTTAGTCTAGAAGGAGACTCCGAGGTGGAGGATGATTATTGTATATATCAGCACGGAGCTGCATCTGACTTGTTAAATATGAGTGATGACCTGGGTGGGAGAGTATCAAACAGCCTGAGACACTGTGCAGCTCTGCTGAAGTCCTCTGAGTCTGATGAAAAGGATGAGGAGGACATGTGGAGGAAGAAACATAAGAAACGAGGCAGATATCCTGCCTGCACAGATACAGCAGCTGGACACTTGTTGACTGAGCAGTTTAGTGAGGATGTGCTGGCAATAAATGCCAGGAAAAACAGTCACTTGTCTCCAGGTCAAGTCCAAGGTGAGTTCACACTAATGATTTGTTTGGTCTATTTGCTACAATTACTGTGGAATTGAATATGATGTTTTAGTCATGAGTGACTTAACATGAGCCAGTTCTGCTCTGTCCAAGTTAGTCCTTAGTTACCTGTGGGTGGCTTTGTCCTAGTTTACATGTAAGCCACCCAGCATGTGCAAATGGCTTCATGTGGAGCCAGCTTGGTGCTGGCAGGGCCTAATCCCCTGGCCCAAGCTCTGTGTATGTGGCTGTGCTGCTTCCAGGATCAGTTCAAGGCTAAGAGAGCCCAATTTCTGTGGTGTAGAGTCCATATTAGTAAGACTGCTGGATCAGAGCTGACTCAGGCCAGAATCATGCTTTTCTCTGCATTGCCTCATTGGATCTGAAGTGCTGGTTTGCCTTTGTGAAGGGTGCAAGCTCATCTAGTACTTGTGGGGCTAAGATGCCTGTATAATGTCTAATTCCTGATACAGAGTGTTCTCCAGTAAATTTTGTTGTTAGTACCAAAGAGACCACATCTTGCCATAGAAATTGAATGTCTCTTAAATGGCAAAAAGCCCACTTACGGAGAGAAATGATTTAAACAAACAAACAAAACCCAAAACACAGTATCAACAAGAAACCAAAGCCAGGAAGTTTAAATTTGGTTTCTCAGTTTAATGGATTAAAACTTCCTCTGACTCCTATTTATGGTGAAATACTTGGATAGGCAGATATTATGAACTGCTACTGGAGGAAGTCATAAATGTCACTGTATTAAAATCTCTATAACAAGTAGAAAAGACATTAATTTCTCAGCTGGGTAAGATGGGCCTGAGGCCTATCACCACTTCTGGATTGAAAATAAGTAAATGTTAACTAAATCAATCTTATAAAACTATGTCCTGTTGCTTGAGAGTTGCAAGTAATGCACTTTTTCAGGGTTTGTGGTATTTTTGAGCTTGTGACAGTAGATTGTGTGCTAAAGTTGGTAAACTTTCATGAGTTCTTGCAAGACAAGATCATAGTTAAAGATTTAACACAAGCAGATTATGCTAAAATTTGTTTATGAGCATGACTTTTTGGGAGGGTTCCCCCCCATGCTTTATTATAACACTATTTACTGTGCTAGCCTGTTACAGACTTTGCTGCCTTTCACCCTGCAGCTTTTGGAGTGTAAGGAAGAGCAGCTAACAGATAGAGAGTCTACAAGGCTTACACTTTATAGTCATGAAAACAAAAGGTGCCTGCATGGATTTTATCAAAAGCAAGCACCTGCAGTTCCCTACTTGGGAGTGGGGTTGCATAAACCCTTTGAAAAATATGTGTTTGTTTAGTGTAAAGACCTAGAGCAGAAAATGTTGACCCTCATGATAGACCTCCCAGGTGGAAAACTCACACTTTGGGGAAGACTGTTGGAAAATTATGTACTTAACCCTTCCTTTTCTTCCACCTGTGTATCTCCCCCTGCCACCCTCCTGTGTAGCTGAGACTGGTGTACACCAGAATGCTTGCAGGGATGTAAAAACAGTTTCTTGGGAAGGAAAGAAATGGGGGGGGGGAAAAAAGTCATTTGATTGAGAGAAACATCTTTTCTGCTGTTCAATGTGAGTATATTTTAGCAGTCTTGTTAAGTGAAATGAGGATTTTACAGTATGCACGTGCTTAGGTATAAGAACTCACACATGACAGAAAGCCAGGACACAGCACCAGATTAATATTTTCTCATTTCAAAGCTTGTCTTTCTGTCTCGATGCTGATATAAGTCATCTTACTTTTCATAGGCAGGTGCCTGGTTTGATTGGTTTAAATCAAGGCTTTTGAAACTGTGATGGCAAGAATTGCTTCTGTCATAGCAGTGAGGCATATCATCTTTTCAATAATGACATTTCCTTACAAATTAACTCTCTTCAGCTTGTTGTAGGCTTTCCAAAAGGCTCTTTGAGCTAATCTTAAAGCCAGGCATGCCTCTTTATATTGCTTCATTTCATTGTCCACTTCTTAACAGCTCTTCAGCTCAGGCTTAGCCATTGTCAGGTTTGCGGTGACTCTAAAACTGACAGTACTAAAATTGAAGGCAATCATGGAGGTCTGAGAAAACCCTTTGAGTGCCCTGGGGCAGGCTGTGGGCAGTGGGGGACTAGTCCTTGTTAATGTTCTTCCAGCGATGCAGCAGCTCCTGTAGCCTTGGGGGAAAGCAAGGTGGTTTGTGGAGCCCCAGGCAGGTGTCACTGAGCATAAGAAGCATTCTGTTCATAAGAAGCACTGAAGATTGCCTTTGTCATTCTGTACTGTAAGGTCCCAAGATGAGGCTTGGGTGATAGGAGTAGTTCCATAGCAGATAATTAGGAGACTGGAGACTGACCATGGCAATCTCTTCTGCTGTTCCATATAGTAACTGCTTTTCCTAAGCAGTGGGAAACTTTGCAGGGAAGAGAGTTGAATTTGAGAAAAACTCTTGTTGTCCCTTGTCTGAAACATGTGACATAGTCATGAAAGTGCATGTTGGATTCAGTCTACGGTATCAGCACTGCTGGATTTGTGAAGATGAAGCTGCATATAGACTCATTCCACAGATTGTTTTTCCTTCTTGTGCAGCTATAATGTCTGTCATAAAGCCTCCTGTTCGGAAGTTTCTTCTCAAACAAATCTCAATAAAACAGAAAATAATTCTAAAATGCCACTTTAAATTGTGATGCTTATAGTTTTTCATTTAATACAATTTTCCTGCTGGCATTTTCCCCTAAATCTCCAATCCTCTCAGTTCTTTGGGTGCTAAAATTTGGTTAAATTTAGTTAACAGCCTCTCATGAAGTCCCTGGGTTATTTTATGGGTTTGATCAAAGACTGTAAGGGTTTTTCCACTTAAATCCGGAGTTAGTAATCAAAATCTCTTTTCAGACTTGACTGAAGTTTCTGTAATAAAAGGGCTTAAACCCCCTTTTCCTTGGGGCAGAAGTACTGACTCTTTCTGTGGCATCTGTCAGTCAGATGTCTACATACTAGTAGTTGAGATTTGCATGGCTGCCAAGTGGAACTTCAATATCTGTTATGCCTTGCTTTATCAGTAAGTAGTTTAGACCAAGCCGTGTGTTTTATTTGGAACAGCAAGGTTTCAGTTGCATTTTTGAGTACATGCACTTCATAGCCTGTTTTTGAGGGAGTGTTGCTGTTTGACAGCACATTCTTGAGTCTGCTGGAAAGCCTTAAAACCAGACATCTGCAGAAGAAAACTGTCCTCCAAACAGTTCTGCACGTGGAGTACAGCACAGTCTTGGGAACACCATCTCCCAGACATACTTGATTTCAGAAGATCTTTGGAGCTAGAGTACCTGGGAGTGAGAGGTGGTCTTATTGATGCTGAATACTTGGGTGGAGCAGAATGCTCTTGAAGGCTGGTTGCTTTGAAACAGGTTCAGATTTGTGCGGGGCTGGTTACATGATCTGTGTATCTGCAGACACCTTCCTTGGGAAGAACACCACCACCAGCTTTGCTAGGTAGCATCCAGAGGCTCCTCTTACTAAAAGCTTCATGGATTTATGGTGTATTGGAGATATCTTGCCCATCAGTCAGGGTCAGCATGCCCCCTGAGTGGAAACAGGCAATTCCTGGGTAACAACATACCTTTTCTGAAATGGCGTAAGATTTCCACGGCCCTTTCTGATTTATCATCTGTCTGACACTTGGCATTTATTTGCCCAGCCTGTGGTACTTAACCGACTTGGGCAGCTTTCCATGGAGAAGTGTCACTGGCAAGCAGGCTGGTGTTTAGCATCATAGCTTTAAAAACAATTGTTGCTGTTGGATGGTGGTGTTGTGCTTGTAGCTGCAACACTGTCATTTAAAAGGTTCAGCATAGGCAAAGTAACTATCCTGGAATGGCTTGCTTTCGTGTTTAATGAGCACAGCTGGTCAAGATGGCAACAACTTAGGGGTTTTTGTTTTTCTATAGTACACTGCACTAAATTTTGTATTTGTCGTTTCTCTGGGGAGCTTTGGAAGAACCACCACAGCTTCTGCTTTTCTATAAGGCAAATGTAAGATAATTCTTACATTTAGCAGTGTAAAGTAATTCAATTTAAGATAATTCTTCTTTTTAGCGGTGAGTCTTCCACTTCTTGTCGGGTGAAATTCAGTACTTAAGAATGCTGTTATCTCCCTATTTGGCACCATTAAGTATAAGCCGCAGAAGTAAAGGCCACAGAATCAGCTCAACAAATGGAGAATGTGGTTGCTGTGGAAATCTTTAAAATGTAGCTGATCCTGCCAGGTCCAATGTAGCGTTCCTTAGATGACATTAATCATAGTAATAAGATATGGGAGAGGAGGGAAAACTGGATTTACTGTATGGCCCTATCTAAGAAACACATAAAAAATAGAATGCTTTTTTTTCTTTTAATGGTTTAGCAACGTCATCGCAAACATAAATTTCTCTCTTGCTTCTGATAGCAAAAAAAATGTTGCATTCCTTATTCTTGTGCAACTAATGTTTTTGGCTAACATCAGCTATAGTATGTGAGTTAATATCTGAGGTATCCTCTCTTGGGGAGATGAGATCCTGTCCTTGCAGGGACTGTTTTTGTGTGTGATCTAATAACTGTCTTCCATGCCCTTTACCAGAGTCCTGAGCACACCATGCTGCGGTGGGACTGAGTTCTGCGTCAGGAGCCCTTGCATTTGGCAGCAAACATTTCATCTCTGTGAAGGAGCTTTATTCACTTACTAGTGCTCATGTGAAAATGTTAATCCGTGGGAACACATGTTGCTGTTAATATGCTATTTATTTATTTTTTAAACTATGTCTTTTCTCTTTAGCCACCATTATGTAGCTCAGATAACTATGCCTGCCAGTGTGGTGTTGGTCCTAGGAATATAATATCCTAAAGAACGGAATTGATTTAATTAGCTTTTAACCTTCTCTTTAATGTAACTTGTCATCAGTTTATGCAACAAAGGTCCTGTTGAGACCCCTCAGTTTCTTACGAGATAAGGAGTTTGATAATAAAGGTGTGAGTATGGATGCTAGTCTGTTAGTATAATAAAATCACAGCGTATGTGTAATGGTGTAAAAGCTGTTTAGCCAAACTAATTAAATGCAGCAATAAATTGAGACTTGTTACTGACAGATGTCTGTTTCTTGCAGTGTCATGTTCTGACTCTGCTGTTTAATACTTCTGTCAATCATCAGGAAGAAAACATACGAGTAGGATTGAAAGTTTTTTTTAGTAACTTGGAGACTGCAGGGAGTATTGAATAATGGAGACAGTTGCTGGCAGCCATCTGGATCGCTTGGTGGACAGGGAGCAGGCAAAACAAAATCCATTAGTGGGCCAGCATAGAGCCATGCTAGCAGTGAAGAGGAGACCAATGTGGGAAGCATCAGCTTGGAAAAAAGTTTTGCATTTTTGATGGATTAATTAACTGAACATCCCCTTCTTGTGCAATGTAGCCAAAAGGGTAAAATGTGTGAGCATGGAAACTGGAAGATGGAGTATGGACTGCATGTGTCTTTGTCATGGCAGCAGCGCTTATGGAGTGTTGTATCCTGTGGTGATGCCCTCTGTTTGGAGTGGATAGTGATAAATTGGTGAATACTTAGAAGATAGCCACAAGAAAGATGAAAACACTGGGTTCACAGAGAATGATTTGAGGAGCTCTCCGTTACTTATCCAAGAGATGCTTGGGGGGGGGGGGGGGGGGGAGAGAGCTTTCAGTAAATTGCCTCCATGGGGAACAGATGTTCAATAACAGGCTACTCAGTTGAACAGATTATGGTATAGTGCATTTGAGGCTAAACAAATCTAGGCTTGAAATACAGAACAATTTAGTAATGAGGGTGAATGACCATTGGAACAGTTTTACTAAGGCTTGTGGTGCGTGGTTTGTCACTGACACATTTAAAAGCCCTTATAACAAATTCTACCCTTGGAATATGCTGTACTTCCAACAGGATTTGATTTGTAAAAGCCTTCAGTCTTCTGCAATCCACAAGGTCAGGCAGCCCACACACCCTAATCAGGTCTGGTCTGTTGTTCACATAATCTCTGAAGTGTCTCCTTTGCCATGGATAGGTAGGCAGGACAGGCACTTTGCAGCTAGCTTCAGTGGCTAGTGGGGATTTCTCTCCAGGCTGTGACTGCTGCAGGGCTTTCACCGCTGCCTTGCTTTCCAGCCTGTGCTTCTGCCTCTCTTGTCCTATGGAGAGCACACCAACACTCCTGGAGTGCTTGTGTCCATCTCTTGCCTTCCCACCTCAAGCCCCTTGCTAGCTAGTGCCATGAAGTGGTATGGGCTGCATGTCCCTAACTCCCTCTTGTGGGGAAATCCAACCTATGGAGAATTGAAACTTGGCTGGGGCAGGATGGAAAACAAAATGTTGGGATCTATTGCATAAAATAAACTTTTCTGCGACAAAAATAAAAATTTCCAGGGTGCTGAAGGAAAATGTCAGCACTAGCAGCTGCAGCTCACAGATGTATGGTGTAAGTTGTGCCTTGGAGAATATTTCAGGAGCTCTACAGATACAAGCCTGCAGCAATAATGTGTTTTTGTTCAATTTGTATGTTTTTAGGCATTTTTCCTCCACAGTACTAAGGGTTGTGAGTGAAGTACCTGCTACACTGAATAGGCAGTATGGGAAATGGTTTATGAGCAAGTTGTCTTATTCTGCAGCACATGGGGTAACCTCAGGATATGTATGAATCTGAAAGCAGTTCTTTCATTTCTTCAGCTATTAATGTCTTCGGTACATTAGCACCTCCTGTCAGGTATTTTGCCTTTCAAAGCCTCTTGAGTTTGTCTGATCTTTGAGCAGCTTACTTACCTCGAACTACTGAAGCCCAGAGAAATCAGAGAGAACTTCCCCAGTATTATGTTTTTAAGGTGTTTTTCTTGAAGTCTTGAAGAAGCCTTTCCACAGCGTAGTTACTGGATAAAACAAAAAGCAAAGGGTATCGTGGAGGGTGCTTTGGGATGATGTTAAGGACGAGAGGGCAGTGGAAGCAGCCCTGACCCACATCCCCAGGCAGGAGTGGAAGCCTGGAGGGGTGCAGTCACCAGGCGGAGTAGGTAGTTAGGAGGTCATGAGCAGGGTGGAGCAGGTTCACGGAGAGTCCTGAAAACCAGAAGAGCTGTATCCCCTCCCTGACAGCACCACTGTGCTGCTGCAAGCAGCTGGAGCACAGTAACTATTTTGATAAACTTTTAGTCTATTGCTACTAAATGAGTTTCATCACCAGCCCTTGGTTCGGAGCTTGGAATGGTATCTTTGGCGTTTGCACTCATGTAATATTCCTACAACACAAACCCTGCTGAGGAATTGAATAAAACTGCAATTACTGTGAATTACTGAAGTCAAAACCATGTAAGCATGAGGATGCTTGGAAGTGTTTTTGAAGAGGAAGCATAGTGTCATGGGCACATGATCTTGGTGGTTGGGAGCAGTTTCCACAGCATTGTTTTCTGCAGCAGAAAGAATCCATTATGCATTTTTCTTCATTTCAGTTTTTCAAAGCATAGTCCCTTTCAGAAAGCCGAAGTCAGCAAAACCTTTTCATTTTCCCTAGTTCCATACTGAAATCTAGGGGCATGCAGGAATTATTTAAATAATTATGTTCAGCTTAAAGGAAAAGAGCAATGGCAACATGTGTTTCCCACTTAATTTTCATGGGTCTGGAAATGAAGTCTCTACTCCTGAGACTTCCCTGAGTATCCATGGACATGCCACTTTTTTTGCTGCCTCCATCCCTAAAGTAGGAATGTTTCTTCCTCAGTGGCTTGTAAGAATACTGAAGGTCTGAATCTTTTATAATCAGCTTCAGTGGTATGGTCACCTCCAAAAGCAGCTCATGGCCCTATGAACTCATGCATAAACCATGAGAGCCTGTATTTCCCCATCTGGGAGTCACCACTGGCAGGGCAGGCTGTCTTCCCACAGCCAGCTTGTTCCCCATTGATGCAAGGATTCTCTGTGTGCTTTTTTTTTCTTTTCTTGGACATTCAACTCTCTGTGCAGATTTTGGCAGACTTTCTGCCAAAAATATTTAGAGAATCACTGTCTTCAAGGAGGCAGGGTGAGAGAGCTACGGTTTTGTTCCTGGGTGCACAAGTGGCTCACAGCTGGACTGTGTCCTGATGCACAAACATGGCTCTGCTGGTAGATGAACTGCTGGCTGGCACAGACAGAGCGGTGTTAAGTTGAACAGGGTTGTTGGTAACTGGTTGGGCTGTTGCTGGAAGGACTGGTTGCTTGGAATCACTCCTGAAATCCCATTTAAGAACTGTGTGGACAGGCCTTCACTTTTAAGGTCTGTCTCCTTATCTTACATTGATTTGTCTTGATGGTGGAAAGTTACAGCTCAGATTTACACTGAGGCTGGGCATTGGTGGCCCATGAAATGGGTCAATTAGTGGAGACTGGTGGGCATGGGAGCTAGTTCTGGCAGCTGGATTGCAATACATCATCCACTCACTTCAAGACATTTGCATGGAATTTACCTTTTGGCTGAGTCCTTGCATGTAAATGTAGGTGTGCATTGTTTCTCTGCTTTGAATAACTGTTTAATTAACTTTAAACTTAATTACACAGTCTACCATTGCCTAAATCCCCACAGTGCTGTCATATCACTATCCTTTTTCACTTCCGCCAAGACATTCCCTTTTAAATTCCCTTTGACCTACTTTTAAATCCTGAAGATTCAAATCATTCACATCCTTGGTTGTTTTTGGGAAGGACCTACAGCAACATTGTAGGAACTCCCTTTGTCTCTGTGGTCAGGCTTGGACTAAGCACAGGAGTGTGCTGCAGAACCTCCAGTTTGGTTTACATTTCATCAGAGAAGGATCCCTTTTTTGATAGCTTGTGATAAGGAGAATGTGCTGTCAGACTTTCTCTTAGACCATAGACTGAGCATCTGAAATGCTGCCTTCCAGGTTTATCTCCTGAAAGTCTCTGCTGCAGTGAAACCTCACTGAACTGATAACGTATCTCAAAAGTCTTGCCTTCCCACTCCTACATCTCTAATGAATTCTTTCCTATGACATCCTCATATCTCTCTATTGCTTTGTCTTTAATCTTGAGCCATCTACTTTATTTAACCTCTTTGCTTCAAGATACTGTAAAATGCATGGTGGTGGTTCTGTTCCAAGGCTATTGGAGAACTCTGAATTCATGTTGAGAGCAATGTTGAAGCATAGCTGTTCCTAGCACAGGCTGGAGCGGAGCTCGGCTCACAGGGAGTCTGGTGGATGGATTTTGGTCCGGTTTTGTATTATTTGGGTTCTAGCACAGAGTTTTGTTTGAGATATCTTCCAAGGAGTGTCTTTTTTCTTCGTGGTACAGAACTCTTTCCCTGAGCAGCTATACCAACAGCTGTCATTGTTTTTCCTTTTAAAACAAAATAGAACAAAAAACTATTTGACTGTTGCTGCTAGAGAGAGACATTTAATCTCTTAAATCTGCAAAATATTTTGCAAAACAGAAATATATAGTTACTTCTGGCCTGTCTGTGACCAGCATTTTTGTTGACATAACTTGCATTTGAGATCACTTCAGTGGTGTTTGTTGATTTTGCCTGTTGTTTTTGCCTGTGTGTGGTAATTTGATCCCAGATACTGTAGTAGTCATTTAAGTGCTTGGGATTTGTGACTAAGTAATTTATATAATATGGCATATATGAGATGTCACTGCTGCATTAGAAATTAAAAGCAATCTAACAAACATTTTTTGGCTCTTAAAATTTGAGAGGGAATTATTTTAGAGCCTTTAATCAGAAGAAAATATCATATAGCTTTTAAATGGCTATCTAAGCATATGAAAGGAGAAGACATGGGGATCCTAGCAAAACCACCCTGATGTTAATGCAGTTTGTACTGGCAAAGAATGCTTTTGCTAGTAGAGTTTATTTGACTTTGGAGAATGAAAGAACTAGTTGCCTGGTACAGCAGTGTTAAGACTAGGTCTGTGCCTGTCAAGAGCTATAAGGCAGAAACTGCATCCCCCCAAACTATCAAAGCTGGCAGAGTTATAGTTGCAAAAGTACCTGGGATGGGTTTTTCAGGGGCAATGTAGGATCTGCGATTTTTTGGGTCCCAGATACCTTTCCAAAACAAGGCAATTTCCATTGACTGAACACTTGTCTTGAGACTATTGCAAACTCTCTTACACATCAGCATCCGCAGTGGCTTGTAAAGTTATAGACAGGACTGCCTGGCAGGTTGTGGAAAGTATTCATTTGCCAGAAGACCAAATTTGATGTTTTCTAGAATTTGCTTTGCCAACTAGGCCAAGAGCCAGCTTGAACTTGTAGATCTGTGAGGTGATGCCTTGGGCTGCCACATGATTGGACTCTAATTCATTAAGTCTCTAGTAAGGATGAGCAGGAGCATGCCTTACTTAGCTTTCTTGCTGCGCTTAACCCAGTCTGACTTAAATGGGAGTGTTGGACTAAGCAGGGTCTAGTGTCTGAGTAGTTCTTGTTGCCTTTAGTTGGTGGATTCCTGCCTTTGGAGATAAGGTAGTGCTGGGTCACCATTCATTTAGTAGCTGCCATGCCTTCTAGCTCATGGGTGTATCCTTACAGTGATTCACTAAGTGCATAGGTAGGTTGTCTTGAAGAATTAAATGTCAGGGAACTACTTGGAAAGTCTGAAGGAAATTGCTTTAAGTCATTGAAATGTGTCAGCAATGAAATTAAACATTGTAGAAATATGGAAAAATATTTAGTAACCATGTGTTGTGAGTGTCTCATTAACTGATAACAAATAGAAGTTCTATTGCATGTTATCAGTTCTGGAGGTATGCTTCTCTTTCTTCTCACGTTTATGCTAACTGTAAAGCAGGGTTATTTGAAAGATTGCTTTGCATATCTAGATCATGATCTAATGCTGGGATTCAATGGAAAATCCTCTTTGCAATAGCAGAGTTAGCAGAGGTGTTGATGCCATCATAGTCTGATAAAGGTAAGTAGTAGATGAAAGTATTTTGTGTTGGAAAAGTTTGTAACAATATTGTTCTGTCCAGTGCTTTCAACATAATTCCTTTTTCATTTTTACACGTAGAAGGAGTCATTACATGTCATGGTAGCTGTCAGTGCGGAGTCCTAAACCTGTAGAGGTGTTACCTGCACAGTTGTGATGTTCTCGGAGTCCTGCACACCATGGGGAGCTGAGTTAAACATAAATAATGTACATAGTAACAAAACTAGACATTTAGTCAGAATTAAAAATGCTTAGTAACAAGGTAGGCGCCCTTTAACAGGAAAGGGGAAAGCTGTACCAAGATGTCTGTATCTTGGAATTCACTTAGATCTCTCAAGTAAAACTAGTTCTTGCTGGATCCTGGATGGGAGGTATCCAAGGAGTCATGGATGTGCTGATGAAAGTTCAGTGAGGAATACTTTCTTTCTGTGCTAGTAGTAATCAAATAGCTTGTCAGGTCTTAGAGGGCAGTTGGAAATGTTTTATTTTTGGTAAATAAAATTGAGGGTCTTGGTTCTTCCTTGTGTAAAGCAATATGCAAGTTTTAATGTAAAATTAAAGGCTTTCTGGCCTTGCTAACTTCATTTTTAGTTGAACATTTTAGTTGATTTAGTTGGCCATCTAGTTGATCAACTGACTAATAGATGTAAATTTAATTAAATGCAGTACTTCTCAAAACCTGAACTGTAGAGTGATTTTGTATAAAGTATGTCAAAATAAGATGATTTAAAACATCCAGCCTCCTCTCTTACTGTAAGCCAGATCAATTATTGTGGGAAACTGCCTGCCTCCATTATTTTTTTTTCCCTCAAAATAAGAAAAGATTAATAGGTACTTAGGTTTAAAGATCACAATGTGCCATTGCATGATGTCACTGTTGTTGTGACAGTAATGAAGTGTGATGGCTTGGATTCTAGATGGAGTTCCAGTGCTGTCCCTTCAGCGGAGCTCAGCCAGCTGCTGCTGCCTCCATGTTGGTTGCTGGACTTTCTGGGTTGGAGCCTCCAGCTCTATCCTTTCTATTCCTTTTCCTGGCGCCCATGTTGAGAAAAAAAGGAGGTGCTGATTGTGGACTGTTCTGAAAGCCCACAAATACTACCTACTTTTCATTTCTCTCTAGCTGTGGAGGTGGGAGTTGTGTGTTTCTGCTTCCCACAAGTGCTTTCCCTTAGCTAATTTGAAGGGATTCCCTGCTCTGTGTGTGGAATTGCTGGTGCTGTTTGAGTGTCTCTTTGCCTGATACAATGTTGGGATTGTTTAAACCCACGTCTCCCTCCAGGGGACTTCAAGTAATGAGCAATCACCCTTCCTCAAATTGTTACTTCTGTATTATTTTCCATGGGAAATGGCAGAACATCTAGGAGTCCCAGACAAGTGATGGCTGCATCCGTGGAGGTCATCTCTACATCAACTTCCAATACCTAAAGGGGCTGACAAGAAATCTGGAGAGGGACTTTTTACAAGATCCTGTAGGGATAGGACAAGGGGGAATGGCATTGAACTGAAAGAAGGTACATTTAGATTAGATATCAGGAAGTTCTTCCCTTTGAGGGTGGTGAGACACTGGAGCAGGTTGCCCAGTGAAGCTGTGGCTGCCCCATCCCTGGGAGTGTTCAAGGCCAGGTTGGACAGGGCTTTGAGCAGCCTGGTCTAGTGGAAGGTGTCCCTGCCTGTGTTGGGGGGGTTGGAACTGTGGGATCTTTAAGGTCCCTTCCAACCCAAACCATTCTATGGTTCTATGATCTGTGCCGCCAGATAAATGTACCCAAACAAGTTCGTTTGCTGTGTGTTGTGAATACTTATGTGAATTGCTCTGCATTCAAGCTTGGGTGGTTCTGCATATGCACATGTGCTTGGTGGATTGTGGTTGCTTCAGGCCCCTTCTTAAGATGCATCAGCCACCCTCAGCTCTCTGTCACTGCACTTTAGTCTTCCTTCTGTTGAAGTTATTTTTATTTTTTTATTATATTAATTTACTTAATGTATTTGATTATTTTAGTGCTTAGAATGTACTTTGTGCTTCTTTTTACCCTAAGAGATTTTGTTGTATCTTACAAATAGCATGACTGTAACACCACAAGAAAAGTAAGACTTCTGACATACCTGTTGCTGGAAGAGAGTTTAACTAAGTTTGTGATAGCAGTTATTTCAGAAAGGATAGTTTGAATAGATCCTATGTTGTCTTATAGAGTTGTGGAGTAGTCAAGTTACAGTTTGCTTTTTGGAATGATGTCTGTTTTATCCAGTAGAATATTAATGCTGGGCAGCAGACAGGAGGAAAGCCCATCATGAGAACTATTTCTATACATATTTCTAACTTCCAGTTTTAAGAGACAGGTGCATTACAGAAGCAAATACTGAATCTAGTTGAAACAGATGGCAACCTTTAGTTAGCTATTTTTCTTTTAAAAGGAGAAATACAAGAAATTACAGTCATGCAGAACTTGATGTGTTCCAGTTGAATGCTAATTGTGACAGTTGTCTGTGGCTTTGTAACAGGGGCGGTTTTGTTTAGCCATAAATGCCATGGCCAATGGGGTCAAATACTTATCCAAAGTGGCTGTGTGTAAACTGGCTTGAAAGCCAGCTATGTCGAAGCAGAGTTTGTTCATTTGAGTCGTTTTTTTCTTTGACTTTGTCTGAGTCTGAGCGGATGAAAAACCCCACCGAAGAGCAAGCCAAAGGCTTAAGTGTTGGAAATGAGCACGTGCCTCTCTGCGTGTCTACCTTTCGGCATGGAAAGGTGCTTCTCCACCCCTTGCTGTTACTGTGCATTATTTTTGGCAGTAGTGGCCCCAAAGTTTCTGAACTGATGGCCATGGCAAGTGCTGGGGCAGCTCTGCTCTGCAGTGCCTAATTCTGGCTCTCACCTCACTTCCCTCACTAAATTTTTTTTTTTTCTTTTCTGCATTTTAGTTTTCTGCATTTTAGCTTTTTTTTTTTCCCTAGGTCCTTCTTAGTTATATGTTGATTTAGCTTCCTTTTTATCCTAAGTTCTTTAATTCATACTAGTATTTTCTGTGACTTGCTGTCATAGAAACGGGGGCTTTAGAAGACCTTACGAGCTCATGTAATCCATTTCACTACCTCAAGGAAAAAACGACTCTTTTTAGACCAACTCTGGCAGACATCAGTCTCACCTATTTTTAAGAACCTCCAGTGAAGCGGATTGCGTGACCTCTCTGAGTGATCAACCAAGTGCCTTGCATTTTTAATAATATTCCTAAGATCCTGACTGTTGCAGTTTAAGTCAGATTCCTTCACCAGAGTGTTTCTGAAAACTCTGACCAGAGCAAACTGTGTTGCCAGTTCAAAGCTATTCTGCTCATATCTCTCTAGACCTTCTACTTTTGGTGTCTGTTTTTGAACTTACTCTCTTGACTCTTGGGGCATTTGCAAATCAGTTAATTTTAGTTCCATCTTGTCATGTGGTCCCTGCAGGTAGTATTGGCTTGTTTGCATCGGCTGAACACTAAATGTGTGATTGCGCTCTTGACATGTTATAGTTACAACTTCCCTTGGACAGTCTCCTCCCTGAAAGCATGTGCAGACTATAAAAAGCCTGATCATATAGAAAGAGGCTGAACTACATTGCCCTTGTCATCACTGAACACAGAGACTGCCTCTTCATTTCAATGTCATGTGTGGAGACACTCCTTGTGGCCTTTAATCTCTTCCTCAGCTGGTCTGAACTGGCACCTTGACTTGTCCCTCTGCCTGTCCTGGTGTATCTTCTTCTGAATTTGGAGGATCTCTCCCTCCTCCTGTTCATTTGCCCGTTGTTATATACGGAAATTGCTTTTTGTATTTGGTGGGTAAAGTAGCAGTTTTCATAGAATCATAGAATTTGATTTGGGTGGGCAGGGAACATAAAAGGTCATTTAGTTCAAGCTCTCCCAGCGTGGGCAGGGACACCTTCCACTAGACTGTGTTGCTCAAAGCTCTGCCCAACCTGGCCTTGAACACTGCCAGGGATAGAGCATCCACAACTTCTCTGGGCAACCTGTTTCAGTGTCTCACCACTCTTACTGTGAAGAATTTCTTCCTAATATCTAAATGTACCTTCTTTCAGTTTAAAGCCATTCCTCCTTGTCCTGTCACTACACACCCTTGTAAAAAGTCCCTCTCCAGATTTCTTGTCAGTCCCTTTAGGTACTGAAAGGCTGCTCTGAGGTCTCCCTGAAGACCTGAACAACCCAGCTCTCTCAGCCTGTCTTCACAGGAGATCTGCTCCAGCCCTCTGAGCATTTTCACGGCCTCCTCTGGACTCACTCCAACAACTCCACATCCTCCTTATATTAGGGATCCAGAGCTGAATGCAGTACTCTAGGTGGGGTCTTTCAAGAGCAGAATAGAGGGGGGAAATCACCAATCTTGACTTGCTGGTCACCCTCCTTTTGATGCAACCTGGCATACAGTTGCCTTTCTGGGCTGTCAGTGCACGGTGTCAGCTAATGTTGAGCTTCTCATCAGCCACTATCCCCAAGTCCTTCTTAGGGGTGCTCTCAATCCATTTTCCACCCAGCCTGTATTTGTGCTTGGGATTGCCCAACCCAGGTGCAGGACCTCTCATTTGGCCTTGTTGGACTTCATGAAGTTCACATGGGCCCACCTCTCCAGCTTGTCAAGATCCTTCTGGATGGCATCCTTTCCCTCCAGTGTGTCAACCACACCACACCCACACATCTTTTTCTCTTGTTGTACCAAGTTTTTAAAGATCTCTTCTTATGTACAGCTTTTTAAACACTTTTTTTTTTTTCTCACTGCTTCTGTTTAATTCCGTGAAACAATTTGTGATTGTGTTTGTGAAGGATACCATATGTAAAAAACTTGCCTTGTAACTTGGATAGCCCCATCGCAAATAAGTTGGCATTACGCATTTTCTGACTTGCAGGTACAAGCTTGGACCCAGGGAGTGTAGCCAGGAGGGGCTGGAAGGCAAAGCAGTGATGACATGTTCAGTATCCAGGTGGAGGGCCAAGAGGGCAGCTGCACAGTGCTGGGTTGCATTCCAATGTGCTGATCCGTGGAACAGCGTTGGCATATGCTTTGGAAGCTGCTGCTTGCTCTCCTGGCTGTAGGGAAGGGGCTGGGGTGATGGCAGTAAAGGAAGGGGTGAGTCTTTGCAGAATATTTTTGTATGATCATGGCCTATTCTGAGGAGGAGAGACATTTGGAGCCTTGGCATGTCTTTGTGGTGTCTTTGTGTACTGTGCTGCCTCCGGTAGCGCAACAGTTAATTACTCCAGAGTGGATTGTTGAGAATTTTTTCTTCCTCTTGATTCCTGAACTAGTTAAGAAGTTATATTTTCTCACTACTTGGGGGCTTAATGGGGTGGAGGCTTTGGAAGCAGTTTAACAATTTCACATTTTATGTGCTCTAATGAATTTCCCAGGATTTTGGAAAGGTTGTATCCAACTTTAGGGCCATAATTTCCAGAGTTTTATTTATTCTGAAATAAGTTAGCAGTGGATTAAGAGGCACAAAAAGCCAACAGATTACAAATGAACTAATGAAGATATTGTTTCTTTTGGATAAAGAGCATGACTCACAGTTGTGACTTGCATTTATGTACTGCCAACCATGAGTTTCAATAGGATCAAGCTGTCAGTAGGGTTCCTCTTCCATCCCCTTCTATTTCAAACCTGTATTTGATTTCAGGTGCAGAAAGGCGAGGGTATTCAAGGACCAGAAACAACTCTGAATCTGCAAGAACCCCCCAGAACTTCGATAGGAAGAGGCAACTCTCTGAATCGCACACAGAAACAATGAAAACTTCAGACAGCAGAATAAATCCTAGACAACTAGGAACTCCCAGAGGTATTAAAGCAGAGTGTGTACAGGCTTCAGGAATAAGCTGCCCTGAAGCATGTGCTCGGCGCTATTAAAAGATGGGCTGGGATGAATGCTCTTAACTCTAAAATGAGCTGTAAAAGACTGTTGATTATTTGTAAAATATGATTATTCCAGGCTTTTTGGTACTCTGAAGTTTGGTGCCAGTATTTCTATGTAAACTGTTCTCAGAAGCTTAACTTTGAATACAAAGCCTCTGTACAGCTACTCTTAAGATACATAGGTGAGTTTGATGGGCAAGATAACATTTACGAATTTTTGTTTGCAGGAGGAACCTATGCTGCTGTCACAACTTCAGGTGATAGAAAGAGTCTAAATAAGCCCACCCGAGGGAGGAAGAAGAGTGTATTTGAAGCCTACATGTCAAAGGAAGATGTATCAGCAGGACTGAAAAGGGGAGAGCTAATTCAGGTGCCTGGAACATAAAATGTCCATTTCTTGTGATAAGTCTGTGAAAATCACAGGCAGTTGTTGGAAATCAGTGTCAGTTGTTTGCATGACAGGGAACTGATGTACCACTTGTAGATACTAAGGAAGATTTTTTTTTTTCTTTTTCAGAAGGTCCTAGAAGTGAAACAAAATTTTTATGTTAAGCTGAAGTGTAGTTGTTGTTTTTTTTTGTTGATTGCACTGTTTTTACAATTCTGTAAAGTTTCTGATGCACACTCATGATGAATTGCAGAGTTCTGGTTGAATGGTCTGCCAGTCATTGTTGTGGAGACACTTGGTTTTGCAAATGATGTCCACAAACACAGGAGGTGCTGGCAGCCTCTGTCTTTTTCAGTGTAAGTAAAAAATAAATGCCCTTAGCAAGAGACTTCCTGCTGAAATTCCTCATAAAGATGTTAGTTAGTCCTCAGCGATGAGGTGCAGACAACTCTGCTTCCCTCCTCTTCTTTTTTCAGTCTATCAACTCTTACCAGAAGTCTCCCTCCCAGAAAAAAAAAGAGGGAGAGTGATGGTGCAGGTAATGCTCTCGTCCCTGGAGTCTCAATGCTCTGATGCCTACTAGGGCATTGCAATAACTAGTTAGAAGTGTGATATAACTTGTTAAATTGGTATCAAATGGCCAGCCAAAGATACACAACACCCTTGATTTGCTTGTGTAATTTTCTTTGCACCCCACTAAGGCCATAGGGCTGATGCAGACACTGATGACAGTGTATGGTTTACTGAAGTAAGGCACAGATAGTAAATGGAACTGAAGAGCCCATCAAGATACAGAAAATCATTTGCATGTGTGCGTGCAGTTCTTTGCCTTAAACATCTAGCAATAAGCATGTTCTCATTTTACAGAGTCTAAAGATCAAAGATTGTGCTTCCATTTGGAGCAGCAAAACTGCAGCCATAATTAGGCAGCAATTATTCTCTGAATGTCTAGTAAAATGTGGGAGAGGGTCTGCCATATGTGTGGGTAGCTGGATCTCGGAAAGGGTTTTGCATAGAGGCAGGCAGGGCTGAGGTTCACTGAGGAGCAGGAGAAGAGCTAGAGCCACTGTTGGTACAGTCCTCAACACGGCATAGTGTTCTTCAGGACACACCTGGTGTCCCAATGAAATCAGACTGTTTGGGGAAAAAAGGCGCATGGAAGTCAGTGAGGTCATGACAGACACTCATGCTGGGGTATAGTTTACCCAAACACACCCTGGTGCATTATGTTGTAATGCCAGTGAAACATGATACTTTCATCAATACACTGACGTTGCAAATGGCATCACTTCACTTTTTGTCTGATTTCTTGTTATAATTGCATAGTAGTTCTTGTATAATAACACAATGGTGTCATTTCCAGAGGTATGATGAAGGTTTCACATGTAAGATTGCCTGATTCTTTCCTGAAGACCAATCTGATGAGCTCTTCATTTTCAGAAAAATTACTATGTGGCATATCCCTCCTGATGATCAGAGTGGTCCACTGGGCTACTCAGACCTTAGACCAGTGCCTTTTTAAAGACTGTCATAGACATCCACAGTTAGGAAGCAAATGGTGAGGGAAGAAATGTGAGCTTCAAGCTATGACTTCTCCCCATGGCTGCAGTGGCATATGGCAGCAACTTAAGTTTCTGATTTAAACTTCAGGAGTGTTTTTGGCCATGCAGCCTGATAGCATTAAGTGCCGTACGTGTAGACTGCCTGTGAGGTCGGGTGCAGCTGCAGATGAGGCACATCAGACTATGACTGCTACCTGAGAATCCCATTGAAATGCTAAGTCCCAGGGGACCTGTGATTGCATGCTCTCTGGCAAAAGAATCCTTAATTCTTGTAAATGTGTAGTGTCTACTTCAAGTTGTGTGTTGCATAACTGGGAGAGTCATACTCTTCCATACATATTTCTGAAGCTGTATCTATTTTCTTTTCATCCACTTCCACATCTTGGGAACAGTTGAGGCTGTAAAAGCTGGGTATAATCACTTTAGGCTGAGTGTCAGATCATGAGAATCCTGGCTCAGCATCTTTCATCTTCAGCTCATTCATCCTTATGATCTCATCAAGACCATTCATAATTGCAGTCTCAGCCAGCATAGGTGAGATCCTGAAAGCAACTTCAGTGAAGAAACAAATACTCAGTGCCGTTCTGTGCAACGGCAAGAGACATAGTGAACAAATACCTATTGTTTTAATACCCAAAAGCAGTGCATTGGTCTGGCATGGTAAACTGCAAAAATGCTCCACAAGATCCTATGGAAGAGAAAGACAAACCTGTTGGTCTGAATCTGGTGGTCCTGAGCAAAGTTGAGTGCTAGTGAGACAGCAGCATGACCCTGAGCAGGGACTGTCCCCTGGAGCATCCTGGAAACAGTGGATCTGCATATATTTGTGTGAGAACTTGAGAGATTTCCTGGAGGGAAAAGACCCTACCATGAACTCTGAGGATGTTGCAGGACACTGGCAATGCAGCTACTCAGCTAAATGCTCCTGAAAGCCCAACCTGTGGAAAAACTACTGGCAGATGTACAGGTCACTCAGATAAAACATGAGTACCATGAAGATTAAGTAGTTCTAGGTCAGGAAGAACAACAGTCTTATCTTTATGTGTGCTGACGTCTGTCAGTAATAACAGTCTTAATAGCTTCTGGTACTGTATCTGACATAACTCAACTTTTGATAAGTAACACGGAGAATTGTGCCCTGCAGGATTCCTGAATTCATTTAATTATGTGACGTGTGTGGAAGTGTCCTTCTGAAAGAAAGGGGATCTGAGATTAGGTCCTTAACAGTGCATAGACTTCCAACTTCCCTGCCTGTAAAACTCTGCGCTGAGTGAACACTAAGCATTATCACGTTGGATGGAGTCGCATTGGACAGTCTGAAGGCAAACAAGATTGAATAACTTTTGCATAGCTACGGAAATGTTGGCTACACACAACAGATTTAGTCAGGTTATGTAGTAAGGAGCATTGACCCAAAGGACCATAATCATCCTGAGAAGCACCAGCCAGAAACTCATGTCTGCTCCACGCCTCCAGTGTCTCACAGACCCTCCCTGCAGGGCTGCTGGGGTCAGGTGGAGCAAGAGTGAGCAGCTTACAGAGGTGCAGAGCCTGCTCTGCTGTTAAGAGGGTGTTTTTCCTTGTAAAGCTGTTCTTTTGTGGGTGTGAAGGCTGGGGTTTCCCTCATTTTCATGGATTGTTTTGTCAAAGGTGACCTTGGTAGCAAGCAGGTTTTTGAACCCTGGCCCTTTTTGTTGTTTTGTCATATCAAAAAATCTAGTCAAATGTGTTGTGATAGCTGTTACACACTACTGCTTGGTTTGAGGTGCTTGAAGTTTAGTCTGAGTATTGCCTGCCCTGGTTCTAGCAGAGCAACTTGAGAAATCATGGCCCTTTTTTACCTCGCTGTGGAAGCTCAAGAAGGTTAGAAACTGTTTCGCAGGTGTGTGGGAAGCTGACTTGAGTCATCAGAAAATGTTTTAGAAACCTTCCTGCAAACCTTTCTCTTCCCTTTCAAAACAAAAGCCCTACTGACATAAAACCACTGATAAATATAGCAGCTATTATTTGCAAGCTATTGTAAAATAATACAATATCAGTGTGACATCATGAGACTCTGCAGCCAGATCCTCACCCCCTAATACACATATGAGAACAGTTGTTCATTGCAGATGGGGTGAGTGACTGGTTCCAGATATGATATCACAGCGTGAAATGTACAACATTGTAAATAGGATTTTCATAGGCACAGATAATAGGGCCCATCTGCTTTCTAAGATATTTTTTGGGAGTTCCTTGCTTAAAGGAAAGAGCAGAAGTATTTTAATGCTACTTGACGTAAGAATTCTAATCTGATCATAATTAGGTAGTGCATATAAAATGTAGAGAAACTCGCTGCATAGTAAACTTGGTAACACTTTGCTTCTCTGTGTATTTGCTGGAGCTGGGCATCCATGTGTGTGTAGCCACTCTGGCGCCTTCTGGGCTATGGACACAAAACCTGATTTTTCATGCACATAATGGATATTTGCACCTGGCTGATTGACAGCTGCCCCAAACTATTTGAGGGAATTCTGCAGAGTAACACAGGATATCCACTCATGTGCTTTGAAATGGTGGGTAGATGCTGGTATGGGAGTTGTTTGACTTGCTGTCAAGCAGGACAACTGTCCCTTTTCAGTTTTTCCTTTCCATAGCATCTTCCTTTACTAACAGCATGTTGTTTTGATGGCTGAATCTGGGATATAAGAGGAAAAGAAAGACCACTGAAATTTTGCCATCAATGGGTACCAGTGTTAATAGAGGTTGATGACGGCGAGTTAGCTCTCACTTTGCCTAAGCATAAAATATCCCCAGGGTTGCTCCCAGTGGGTTATCTTTGTTTTTGTGCTGTTGTCCTGAATTGTGCCTGCCATGTAGCTGGTTAATGCTAGCTACATAAGGCACGAAATAAGACATCACAGCAAAGTATTCAAATAGTGCCTAAAGAATATACAATAAATGGTGCTGGTATTTCCAAACTTAATCAAATAAAAACAATGGAAAACCTTCATAAATCTGCAAATTTCTAGAGGCGGCAAAACTTTCACGTGTAATCAGCTTTATTTTCCTGTCATCTTGAGTGCTTCCCAGAATACATAAAAAAATTAAATGCTGCAGTAAATTTTTAAGGAAGCAATTCCTGTGAGGGGTTCCCGTGATTGCTTAACACAGAAGTACAAACAGATGGAATCTGTTCATGTAACAAATTGGCTAACATTATTTCAAATACACAAGTGGAGAAAGTTTTGAAGCCTCAGCCCAAAACAGAAGCCTGTCTGAAGGCAGATACCTACTTGTATTTCTGTAAGAATCCACCTCTGTCAGTTACAGCTACAGTCCAGCTACAGTCACTTGGATCACAATTCCCAGGACCTTCTTGGGATGGGGTGGGGGTGGCACTGGTGTGTAGCCTGTGAGTCCTTGGTTGGCTCCTCCTTTCTCTTGGATGGACCTGAGCCCAAGCTGCAAAACTGGTTGGTTTACTTTGGAGGGGTGATACGAATTTGTGGCAGATGACTTGAGCGTTGAGTTGGCAGATAACAAGGCAGAAATAGACCGTGGAGTTTCAAATGTATTTAAAATAGTTTAACTTTAAACATGTTTAAGCAGAATTTAATCCTATAGACTTTAAATGTTTGGCTTTGGAAAAGCCTTTTGATTCTTCTTTAGAAATGTTCTTTATCACAGAATTACTGCTACTGTCTGTTTACAGGAGCAGCCTAAGCAGCCAGAGCCCCATAAGGCTGATAGCAGCTGCCATGCAAGCTCACCAGGCCAGCTTTTCCTCTTTCCTCCTGTCCTCCAGAATAAGCAAAACCACCATTCTGCTTTTCCAAAACAGAGAAAAACCAAGTGTTTCTGTTTTCTGTTTAATGAAGTTGATGGATGCTCAGCAGAAAACGTATGAAGAGAGCAGGAGGGCTTGGATCCTCAGTTCACCCAGTAGCAGCAACAGCTAGTGATTCAACATCTCTTCAATGACGAACTTCAGTAGATCAGCTTAAGCCTATCATGAAACTGCCTTTTGACTTGAAATTATTCGGATGCTAAGTTGTCAAGTCTTGAGATGTATAATGGAAATTTAGATGTTTCTCTCATGTTTCACAGTAGATATATTACTCACAGCTCTCTAATTTAAGTGATGTTATGTAAAATTAATAAGATTCAGGCATAATCTTTCTCCTTCTTCTCTTTTTTTTAAGGGACCCTTGAGAATAAATCCTAAGAAGTACCATGAAGCCTTCATTCCATCTCCAGTAAGTGTAATTTTATAATGCTTTAAAGTTCATAAGGAAAGGTGCATTAGGATAAGAGTTATGCTGTGCACAAGAGGTCACTCAGAGGTGAATGAGTTGGAGTAAATGAACATGATCTGGATTTTCTTTTAAATCAGATATTCCCAAAAAAATCCAGCTTTTTCATACCCCACAGAACTACTTACTTAGCTTGTGCTGAAATTTGGGATACTGCTGGGTTCCATAGAAGCCAGCTGAAGTCAGGTTTGAGGACCACCAGATAGTGTAATTGGAAACCCTTGGTTTATAGCTGCAGAGGTTTTATAGATTTTCCACTGATTTAGGTTAATCTTCCCTAAACAAATATGCTCTCCATTTTCGACCTGCTGCATGAGCTAATTTGAAAAGTCATTCCAGAAATAATACGCATGACTCCTTTTCATGTGCCCGCTTTTGCGCAGATTCTATCTCTGTTGGCTTGTGATATACTTCTGTCACAAGGAACTGGCTTGTACCTCTTCTTTCCTTATTTTCACAGAAAAGAAGGGCTCTTGCAATTTCAGGGACTTTCAGTAGGGAAGGTGACCTCGCAGCTGGCACAGCCAGGGCTTTTTATCTGGAACTGACTTGGTCAAAATGTTGCCATCAGCAAGAGAGAGTTTCATACTGAAATGTTTTGCTGGTGTGGGGGAGAGAAGGCAGAGCTTGCCCTCAAACAGTGAAATGCTGACTCGGTTGTTTCTGCTATTGACAGTGCTATTGTTTTGGGGCTTCGATTGAAAGGCTTGAAATTTATGGCATTGTCATTTCACGTTGTTGATTTGGGATGATGTTTTGGAGCACAGTTTGTTAGAGAAGGCTGGCATTACAGGAGTGAAGGAAGGTAGGGGATGCACGAAGTAGATTGACTAGAGAAAGAAGTACCGAGCAGCTCTCTGGTAGATCAGGAGACCAGCACTGTGTGTGAAAGGAACTTTGATCCTTCCTTCACAGGTGTCCTTGCAAGTGTGTAAGTGTAAGCTGTTAAACAGATTATCTGAAATTACAAAATGCAAGGTTAGATGAAAAATACAGCTACTCACATGAGTTGACTTGGATGTGAAGCTTTACCCCTAATCAGACCTAGTATCCATCTGTTGCCTTCTACAGTCAGTTGCTGTCTGTTCTGCATGCAGGAGCACACACATTAAGAAAGGTAAAGTGAGGCTGTTATCCCAGCTATCTTTCTACTTTTCTGCCCTTTGTGGAGCTGAATGCCAGAACCAGCTTTGTTTCTGATAACAAACAGAGTCAACACCTGGATGAGGATGACTGTGGCTGGTGGGGACACAGTCCTCACTTTAAGACATGTTTCAGGAAGCTTATCTTTCGTATAACAGTATTTGGCATAATGGAGGATTCACAGCCTGTCATGTTCTGCAGGATTTCCCATCTTTGCCAGGTGCTGCAAGAGTTGCAGCTGTGAAAAATCACCCTTTCTTTCCTGCTGTTGACTAGGGCACTATACCCATTTCTCTTCAGTTCTGACTTGGCTATAGCTTTATGGAGTTCAAATGCAACAGCTATTCACCTTCTAACATCAGAAATCCCAGAGTGTTTGTTGCTGCACATATGCTCTTTCTGCTTGTCTCATTGTTGCATGAAGAGTTTGAGGGGATGGCCCAGATCCTTTCTGTTGAGAGCTACCCAGAGAGTAGATCCAAGCATTTAAGTCTTCGCCACCCATCTTGTGTCTTCTCTGCACACAGTAGTGTGATTTGAAATCATGGCATTGTCAATGTGAAGAATGACACTGCTGAACACAAGTGATGGAGTGACTGTGGTGGTGCTGTGCTTGTGAAAGACACTTCCAGAGCAGATGAAAGCATTGCAGATCTCCCTCTTGTCAGAGAGGAATAGAGAGCACTGCCAGTGATACACACAGGTGGCCATGGAGCAGTAAGAGCCTGGTACTCCCTGGAGAGGGCTGCAGAAGTCTTGAAGCCTTTGTGGCCAATACAGTATATGCACCCCAGGGGCAGCTGAGACTTTTCAAGTGATTGTGTTCTGTTGTGATTCACTGCCATTTTAATTGTACTAGTAATCTAATGATCCTGATGACTGGAAAAAGGGAAATATAACCCCCATTTTCAAGAAGGGGAAAATGGATGACCTGGGGAATTACAGACCAGTCAGTCTCACCTCTGTGCCTGGCAAAATCTTGGACCAGATTCTCCTGGAAGGCATGCTAAGGCACATGAAAATCAACAAGGTGCTTGGTGACAGCCAGCATGGCTTCACTAAGGGGAAATCCTGCCTGACCAATTTGGTGGCCTTCTATGATGGGGCTACGGAACTGATGGCCAGGGGTAGAGCAGTTGATGTCATCTACCTGGGCTTGTGCAAAGCGTTTGACAACGTCCCACATGATATCATTGTCTCTAAATTGGAGAGACATCAGTCTGATAGGTGGACCACTCAGTGGATAAAGAGCTGGCTGGCTGGCCACATGCAAAGATTTATGGTCAATGGCTCAATGTCCAGCTGGAGACCAGTAGCAAGTGGTGTCCCTCAGGGATAGGTGTAAGGACCGGTCTTGTTCAACGTCTTCGTCGCTGACATGGACAGTGGGATTGAGTGCGCCCTCAGCAAGTTTGCCGATGACACCAAGCTGTGTGGTTCGGTTGATGCCCTGGAGGGCAGGAATGGCATCCAGAGGGACCTTGACGTACTTATATATGTATGTATAAGGGTGTACTGTTTGGGATGAGAATGATTGGCTGCAATTCAAGATAAGACTCTTGCAAAGAGTATGGAGGTGCAGGTTTAATTAGGTGGTATTGACACGTCATGCATCTTTATGGGGGAAGGGCTCTGCCTTGTATTTTCTTGGGCACACGAAGGAAGGAAAAAAGTGTAGAACAAAGTAATGATCATGAATGCCAGCCTGTGTCCTGCAGCACAGAGTAGCTACAGATACAGACAAAAAAAAAAAACAACCCCAAAACCCAAACAGGCATTTTTCTTAAAAAGTGGCTTTGAACTTTTCTTTTATGTGTGTGGTGGATTTAAGTAAAGAGCTGGGGCAGAAGGGAGAGGGTGGGGAGAAATGAGGAATAAGATCATGTGTAAAGCAACAAAAAAAAAAATTGGCTTTTTTAAAAGAACAATTTCCAATTTGAGTTATGTTGGTCCAAGAGGCTTTGCAATTTTTCTGCATCTTGTCATGGGAGGCAGTTTTCACACAGCTGTTGAGCTGCTGCTGCTTTTCTTTCTACGAGTAATCTGGTCTCTTGGAGGACAGCCTTAGTTTCACATCATGGCAGGGTTCTGCCGTTTTATTGTTTTGGTATCTAAGCAGAGTAAGATATTTGTGTGATACTAGGGTTGCATGTTTTCAGGTTATAAAAGAAATTTTTCTTGGAGACTGAGCATACTGGTAGTTCTGGTTGGATTTGCTCAAGCATATGAGACTCAGGAGTATTTGAGAAGTGACTGAAGACTTTAATTCTTGTGAGGTTTTTTTTTCTTTGAAAGACAATGAATTGCTAATCCAAATAAACTCTTTTTTTTTACCTCAAAACTATTCAAAGATAGCTCTTTCTAGAAAAACTATGCTGACTGTTCATTTCAATACTAAATAAATTGTTTGACACATCTATGTCACTATAAACATACACGTGGAACTTTTCATATACTGAATTATGGGGAAACAGTAATGAAAGCAGCAAGAGCGCTGTCATTAATTAGCCAACAGAAAGGACAAAACTGGCAATCCTTTAAAAACTAAAAACTTTGTGTTGGCATCTTCTGGAAACTTCATCTTTATTCACCCCATGAAGAAAACCTTCCAAACTAAATCTAGATTAGCTGAATGCCAAACATGTCTGGAGTGCGTACAATTACTAGAGGCTCTTATGCAAGGATGTTAACTGAGAGTATTGGGAGAAGGTGTCCTAACATGTCTGTTACAGTAAAAGATCTTCTTGGTTTCAATTGGCATCTGTAGTCATCATTTTTGGGGAATCTCTTCTAGGATTACTTGTGCCAAATGTTAACTCATTTAAAAGAAAAAGAGACTGCATCCTCAGCCACTCTCCAGGCCACCCTCACAGACTGACCTGCTGATCCCAGAGTTGCATGTCCCTGCTTTTCCATCTCAGAGCAGCAGACAGATCTGCATCTGTGGCACTTTGTGGATGGTTTTGTAAACATGTTCTTAATAATGGCTTTGAGTGCTTGAGTTGGGAATTTAATGTGTGAAGAGCTGTGACTACAGAAAACTCTCTACCCACCCCGAAGAGTAACTGTAGAAGAACTGAGCAGAGCTTGCAGACTATACATCTTGAGGGCTTGGCTCTGTCTTAAATAAGTAGTGTGGAACTACTGTACTGGCACATGCATACAAAGGAGCTTATTTGCTGAAAGACTGCATGTTGAAAGGCATATGGTGCTCTTTCAGTGCTCAACTGCAGGATGTTTGTTTCACCAGGGTGTGTGTCTTTTTTGATGACAGTGTTTTAAATCTCGTAACAACTGTAGTTTAATACATTTTGGCCTGGATTTATTTTTCTTTTTCTTTGACTAGGATGGGACTCGCGATATCTTTATTGATGGTGTGGTTGCTCGCAACAGAGCCTTGAACAGTGACATTGTGGTGGTGAAACTGCTTCCCAAGGAGCAATGGAAGGTCAGTTCAGTATATTCTTCTGTAATTTGGCAGAAAGATCTTATTACTGTTTTCTTCACTAAGCTTAGGGCCTGAGACAGTGAACAGAGAATTTCCTACAAATCAGATTAGTTAAATTGCGGATTATGGTGCTGTAAATTAAAACACTTTATCCATTATAAAGTTTGGAAGAAGTGATAGCTAGTGTTGAAACATTACTCTTTGCATGTAATGGCCTTTTTTATTACTGTCTGGAGAAGTCTAACAACAAGGCTGGTTCAAAGCATGCTTGCCAGAAGTGACTTTTATTATCTGTTATTTAGCTGTCTTCCTGCTGTGGCATTGAACAGTTCTGTGTAGGTGTTTGCAGTTGCTCATCTATTGACAAGTGCTGTTCACAAAGCTTTAGTAATGATTAACTCTAATTTGTGGGTCCTCAGCTCATGGAAAGCTTATCTTGTCACAGCTCCAGATTTTGTGGTAATACTCTTCTTTACATGAATGAAGAATAAGTGAAATGACTGGAACAATGCAAATGTGGAACAATCCATTGTTCATTTTCACATCTGAAAATTTTACTAAGACCATTCTTTTTTTCCCTTCAGTGATTGAACTCAAAAGTCCTTTCAAACATCTGGATAATTGTTTTCCAGACATATTTTTTGAACTCTTCTTGAGAATGTGAAGACTACTGTATATCTTTTGGACAGAAGTAATAGTGAGGGTGATTCCAGCAGGGTAGGGACTTTTCACTTGTTCCAGCTACTTTCTCTGTCTGCCTTTGAAGTTACATGTTTTTAGGCTTGCAAATGCAAGGTCTTCAGTCTGGTCATTTGCTGAATCTTCTGCCTTCTCTGTTTAAATCTAATAGTAATTGAAATAATGGTTTGGAACATACTGGAACTTGTCTCTTCCTTTTAAGTATGCATAAAATGAGTAAACCACCTAAGTATTTATTGACACATGTAAATGCAAAACTACCTTATGCAAAAGGCAGTCATAAGTGAGATATAAGATATTGCAGATACGTCCGTATACAAATATAGGAAAGAGGTCTGCTGTTACCTGTGTAACTTCTGAAAGCCAATTTTGAGGGTCAAAGTGAAATTTGATAGGTATTCAAAAGCCCAAATCAGAGTTCACTAAATCTGTGATGATTACTATATGTTTGGCTCACCAAATCCATATATATAAATTCTCTTTTCTTTTAGACTATTTCATGGAGTTGGAAAAATGGAGTAGTTTGGGTGCTTAGATCCTTTGCCAGGACCTGCCAGCACAAGGACTTCTTTGTAGGCTTGATAGAGGCTGCCTGAGCTGGAAGCTTTGTCTGCAGTTTTTTATTTATATCTGGCTGTAAATAAAGATAACGCCTCTCTCTCTTGTATCCTCATACCTTCATATCTTCAACAGTAATGTTCTTTTATGAGTATAAGAGGAAGGGTTCAGAATATTCTTCATGTCCTGGGAAAATGATAGAATAAACAGAACTGATGAGGAAGTGGTGCCCAACTGCAAGGAGGCAATTCAGAAGACTTCAGTGTTCTAGAGTATGATTATGATTCTTCCCTGGTAAATTTAACCCTGCCAAATGAATTAGCTGGAACATGCCAGTTATGTTTTTCAGCCACACAGGTGCTGCCCTATGTAGTCGAATCTTTTGTTTCTTGCCGTCAGCAACTCAGTCAGCAATGACACCCCTTTTCCTCGGCTCCCTGAATCTCTTGCTATGTGCTCATATTTGTATTAGTTCTTTGGGAAAGGTGCCACTAAGTTGCACTGAAAGATACTGCATTCTGCCAAGTAATTCATACTGATTAATGATAAACTGTCGCAACCTATTTTAGGTTTTTCCATTTGTTTAGTTTCATGCTGCTGCAAAGCTGCTACATAGGTGTCTCAAGGATTTTCCCCTTCCCAGTGGGGCTTTGGAATAAGATGAACAGCTTCAGTTATTAAAATGTAAATCAGATGTATGGTATAACTGATGCTGTCAGAGGAGACTTTACAGGCTCTGTACATACTGATTTGTTTGGATTGAGATGTGCATGCTGGCCGTTTGTATGGGTCCCTATTCCTGACCCGTTAGTCTGTGCTTCACCGAGAAATGAACTGTTTGGGGTTTTTTTTTTTATTTTGCTGGTAAACCAGAGTCTTGCACAAGGTAAGGTTGCTGTTACAGCAGCATGGTGGGTCTGTGCTTTCTGAGTTGCCAGCACTCTGAATGGCCTCTGGATGCTCTGGGGAAGACTTTCCTGTTGCTAGTGAGGGTGATTCCTGCTGTAGATCACTTTGTACAAAGTCACAGTGTAGTGCTGCATCCCAGTAGCGGCAGGTCTTAGCTGGAACCTAGGTTCAATTTATGTGTGTAAGTGGGAGGAAGGGGGAAAAGCTGTGACAAGTGAAACTAGGGATTTTGGATCGGAAAATCTGTGTATTTGCTTGAGTTGAGGAAGTTTGGAACTGCCCTGTACCCAATGAGTCAGTCTCTGTGGGTCAGGTGCCTGTGAGAATAAAGCATTGTCTGACAGCAGTTTCTCCAGGGATATACTGTGTTCTGCTGAACTTGTAATGGTGATACTTTACAGGTATAAATGCCACAGTGAAATGTAAGGGGATGGTGAAATATTCTAACTGCATGGTTCTACTTTATGTAATACATTCTTGAGAGGGACAGCAAGATTTTCTTCCTCCAGCTTTTCACTTCCTGGCTCAGTGGTGGGAAATTTATCAGCCTTGAATTTCTCAATAGCATGTCCTTCCCTGCATGTGCATCAAGTGCTTTAATGAGCTACCCTCATCCTCACTGTGCTTACTCTGTCTGGTCTTACAGCTCTGTTTGTTCATACATCCTCTGGGAGAGCTGCTTGCTGTTTAGCAATGAGCAATTTGTCAGTTCATATTTCTGTGCTTACTATTAGTTCTGTTTAAGAGCCAGAAATTTTGCTGTGGCCCCACCAGCTTGAGGGAGAGACATTTTGTCCCCAAAATCTGTTATCTTGCGCTCCTGAAGAGGGTGGCTGGCTGCTTCCTGCCAGGGTTGAGTGGCGTACGTTGCAGTGAATGTATTTGGAAGCTGTATTTCAGAAGTTCCTCTCCTGTCCTCTTGTGTTACATCTTGGGAATATTGAGGTGCTATGGTAACTTTCAAATATTTAGCTTTTGCAAAGTAAGGTATTTGACTTAGAATGTTTTTCCAGGTACTTAACCTACTCTCAGCAAATGAAGTCAGAGTATCATTGCAATTAGCTAGACTGTCCCATTCTTACTTCAAACTTAGTTCAAATGGTGAAGGGCTTCCATGAATCTGTGCCTTTATCTTCTGGAAGAACACCATGCTAAAAGATAGCCAGTGACAGAGGATTCACCTCAGTCCTTGTCACTTCTTCTGATAAAGAAGAAAAATGGTATTTTATTCCTTGACTGATTTTCACTATTTTAACTTCCACTTGTGGGTTCTTGTTACATTTTACAGAGCTGTGCTTACATCAGTTTCAGGAGCTTCAGTTGTACAGTGGCATAATTACTGAAAGGAAAAAAATGGGGATATGATGATTGCAGCAATACTTCTCAGGCTCATGAAGGAGGGAAGCAGCATGTCAGTTTAAAGGATAAGCATAACTCATCTTTCCTCACAGCCTCTTTTTGCTCTTTTACTGTCTGCTTAATTGCCAGACAGAATTTGTTTAATTTTAGATATCTGTTTTGGCTTTTCTTGCAAGATGTAATTTCTTTGGTGGAAGAAAATAGCATAGTAAGTAATTTGATATCACTTGGGGCTTGGATTCCTGGCCCAATCTCTGGTGCTTTTAGAGTAGTAGTTTATAATGTGGAATGTTTTTCATGACAACCGTCTCATGCATTGCATGCTATGGCTGAAATTTTAGAGCCTTAGTCTGAAAATAGTACCCAAACAAGGACTTTTAACTGCTCAAAACTGCCTGAAAAGAATTTTGGGGTCCAATATGCAGGAGAGATCTCCAGTTCTGTGTCTGCTTGCAGCAGTGGTATATAAAAATGATAATAACATATACTATGTATGTACATAAAATAATGTACATAAAATGATGACTGATTAACCTGCCAGTTCCTTAGAAATCTGTGCCTGCAAGTGCCATCTTTTGTTGTTGTTCCGTGAATCATTTCCTCTTCAGTTTAAAGTGCTCCTTTGCGCTATTTTCAGTTCTTTTGGTGTTGTCAGGAGGTCTCCAAGGCCAAGGATGTAGAACTGTTCATTTATGTACAGTGTGTGTTGCTGGATAATAGGAATAATGGATCCAGCATTTTCGTCATGAAATGTCCAAAAGTGATAGAAATAGTAAGCCTTTATAGCTTATGAAAACGTGTTCTGTTCAACACTGAGGTGTCAGATACAATACTGTACAGCAGGAGATCTTGGAGCTGCCTCTTCTAAAGCCATACATCAGAGATAAATATTTAAGCACTTTCTGTACAGAATATATAAACTACAGTTGACTTTTCCCAGCTCTGACTGCTGTTAGCATAATTGCAAATAAATGCAAAGAGGGAACAATTAATTTCAACCAGGCCTCACAAATATCACCATGTATATTTTGAACAGAGCTACATATCCTGGCTACATATCCTGCTTCCAGCTGTTGGTGAAAACCTATGAACCGTTAGTTGTCCAGAGGGGATGCTAGCTTTGGATTTGCCCTGGTGAATAATGATTCATTTCAGCTAAATTTGTCTGAGTCAGTTTCTTCTCAAAATCTTCCAGCTAATGTAAGGATAACAGCAGCTCAGGAGGAGATGGGGTTCTTAGAGGGTTATCACAGCAATACTGTTTGAGTCTAACAATCAAGAATGTTGTTTGGAAACATTACATTCATAATAATAAAAAAAAATGTTCTGGAGAAGTCATTATTGAAATAGTAAGTGTTCTGGCGTGCTAAAAGCATTCAAGTGTAATTCATGATATCCAGGAGTAAAGCGGGAAGCCTAAGAAGCCAGCTAGAAAGATGTCCAGAAAAGCAGAGCTCTAGCAAATCTGAAAGGTTGATGGATGCTGTAGGGAGGAAGGGTAGTTGTTTTTTTTTATGTTTTTTGTAGACTTTACAGTGAGGGCTGTAAGTTGATGGTCACACATTATGTGCATGCCATACCTCTCCCCACCTTGGCAAATCCCCAAACTGCAATTTGGTGGAATCTGGAGGAGCTTCATTATTACATGGTTATTTTCTGATTGGGCTGTTTTCTGAATGGCCACATATTGTTCCACACTGCTAGTCCTGATGGACCTTTGCTGTTTGCTGCCATGGCTCTTTCCAGGCTTTGCTTAGCTCCAAACCAGATGAGTATGGAGTAGCAATAGAGTAAATTGGTAGCAAAAAGGCTGAGAAAATAGGAAGTGTTGCTCACCAAGGCATATGTGGCATTAAATTACTCCTCTTGCAGATGATGTTTTCACATTTTGTTAATCAAATATCACTTGAAATGTACCAACGAATGTCTTAACATGGTGAATTTTAATGACAAGACCTGTCACACTTTTTAGGGTATATAATGATAAAATTACTATAATGGTCTGGGCTATGTGAGATTGCCATGACCTTGTGCTGTGTTCAGCCCTTGCCTCCTCCTCAATGTGTAAAACAAGGAGGCAGAAATACCAGCTTTTGGATGTTGCAAGTGGGCTCACCTTCCTGAGAAGGGCCTTTCCTGTCAATACCTGCCTCAGTCTCTTTGATGGGAAAGCTAGAACCAGGATCCCAGATAATAAAATCACAAGAAAGGTACAGAGTTTCTGAACAATCTAATATCCTTTTTATTCTTCCTCCTGTGCTGAATAAAAGTGATATTAAAAGGCAAATTGTTTGGTTAGGGAGGAAGGCAAACTTCTTTTTATTGACTGCCTGCATCTTGGCCTGCCAATGCAGAATTACATTGCAGATGTGGTTTGGCTGCACAGATGCAGAAAAAGATATAAACATTGCCCCTAGGTGAACAGTCAAGCATTAAATAGCCATCTCATATGTAGTCAGTTGTTGTATCCCCAGTGGAATAATGGCAGATAAGCCCCTGTAATGAGGGTGACTTCAGGTTGTGTGCGATACCACAAATTTCAGTGTGTTTTGCCAGAAGAACTTCATCTTGGGTGGCAGGAAGTGCTGGTGGGGGCATCTGATCTTACTTAGAATAGGAGTCAAGCCAACATTTAATACCTGATCTCTGTTCCTGATCACTTTTTTTTTCCTTGGTTACATGAATATAATCTAGAACAGTGCATTGATTCCTTTAACAACTAACTTTTCTTCAAGTGATTGCTTTAAATGCTATTCTTCCAAGTCTTCTGTAAATATGGACATATAACAGTAGATCACTCTTAATCCAGTCTCTTACATAATCACTATCGTTTTGGACTCTCCTTAGTTCTTGGTTTCTGTGGAATTAGTGTTTCTTAGAACTGTTTGGTGTTTGCCAGTTTGGAGACTTATTTGGTGATATCATGAGTATTTGGAGCCCACACCTTATAATAAAGTGTCAGGATACCTGTTGTTGTGATGGGATTAGTTTTTGGAATGTTATGCACGTTAAAGTCACATAACTCTTTATATTTGCTTTCTTGAGAGACTGTCCAGATTTTCACTAGTCTGGGTTTTTTTTGCTTTTTTTTTTCAGACCCACATGATTAAAAATAAGTTGAAATAAAGTGCATGATAATAAGTCTCATCTGGCCTAAAATTTGTGCAGCTAATATTATGCTTTTTTCCTTTTTTTTTTTTTTTTTTTTTTTTTTACCCCTAGTTTGGCTTGATAGGTGGAGAAACAAAGAGCTACTATGACACTAAAATACTGTTAATCTTTAAACTTGCTAAGTGAGATGGTTTTGGATCATATCCTAAGTTCTGAAGAAAAGGAAGAGTGCTACATATCTATTTGCATGCTTGTTCTTGTCATTGGCTGGTAGAGAAACAATAACTGGCAGTATTTACATGTGGTCAAAGCTACTAAGGTTGGCTCATTAACTCTCTTCCTTTATTTCCCTAACTCATATTTATTTTTCTTAAAGCCGTAAATCAGAGGGAAGATGAATGTAAAATAGAGATGGTTTATGTAAATGAAGAATTGCAGCAGCTGGAGGAGTGACAGGGACTTTTCTACAACAGGTTCTTTGGGGCAGGTTTTGGGACCTCATTTATAACCACATGGCTCTTGAAGATAAGGGAGATATTTCTCATCAGGGATAGGATGCCTCAATTTTGTTGATGTCACAAGCTAACTTGTAGTTACCTAAGATAAAGGTGTCTGAAGTGTAATAGCTAGGTTTTGAATCAGCATGCCACTAGCTTCAAAGGGCTGGGATGATTGTGCGTCACAAACACGGTTCCTGTCTCTTTCTCTAGACAAGGCAAAGTATAGCTGGGTTGAGGAGATCTCCTGGCCTCCCACTCCCTCCTGTCCTGGCTTTGTGGCATTATTTACCCTGGGGGGATTCTCTTCTTGTCAGATTTCTGAAGCTTATGTCCTAACTGCTAGGCATGTCACAAGAACTAGGAATGAGTCTATTCTTGTTGCACTATCACACAGTGGGAGCTGGCCAGCGATTTATATGCATCAGTAACAGTTTTCTTAACACTGCTAACATAGGGAGTCTTACTTCTTACTTGCTTGCTACATGTTATTTTCCTTGACCCAGTCAATGCCCTGGAATGTGTAACTGTGGTAGCATCTTTTTCTGCAATGTCTTCAAGAATTGAAAATGATGCTTTTGATCAAGTTTCTTGTGTAAGAAGTGTCACTTAAAACACTGAAAGTCAAATTATAATTCCTCCTGATTATTGTTTCCACTAATTCCTCAATGCTTCAGTAGTTGTGTACTTGACATAATTTCTCAGTGCTCGCTGATAAGACGATGTGGGTTTTTGAAGGTCTCAGATTCTGTCTGTACTTCCCAGTTTTTGTCCCAGCCTTAACTACCTGGAGGCTTTTTAGACAGTGTTAGTAACAATGGGAGGAAAATACTGCAGGATAGAGTGATGATCTAGTAACTACCAAAAAAGGCAGTCACATTTTTATGTTTCCTTGCTTTCCAATTGTTTCTATTGGTTTATTTTTGTTTTCTGTGTTCTGTGTCAGGCAATAATGGGTTTCATGAAAGTAGGTCTGTCTGTACAAGTTACGTTTTTGTTTTTAGTTGGGTTTTTTTTTTAGGTTTCCAGTATACTGACGATTCATCCATCTTCTGCTGTATCACCTCCTGGGGTTGAGGTATTTTTTTTTTAGCTTTGTCTAAATTATTTTGAAACAGAGAGCAGTGCCGAAACACATATTTTTAATTGAGCAGCTTTGCAAGTGTGAAAATGAAGACTTGCATGATCTAATTAGCACTTGTGTATTTTATTTGCAAAAAGTGACTGGTGAAGAATTCCCCAGACATCAATCTCTGGTCTGTCTGAAAAAAGTCCTACATAAAGGTGTATATTCTTCTTAGTTCCTGTTGGTGCTTGAAAGTCCTGACTGTAATTTTTTTTGCTAATTAACTGGCTGCCAAGACATCCCTCTGTTCTTGTTCTCCTTGCTTTTTGCTGCTGTTTGTTGAAATCACAGAATCCTTAGGGTTGGAAGGGACCTCTGGATATCATCTAATCCAGCCCCCCTGCCAAGGCAGGGCTGCCTAGAGCAGGTTACACAGGAATGCATCCAGGTGGGTTTTGAGTGCCTACAGAGAGGGAGGCTCCAGAACCTCCCTGGGCAGCATATTCCAGTGCTCTGCCACCCCCAATGTAAGGGTCTCTCATGTTGAGAAAATGAGTCTTGGCTACTTTTGTCTGTAAGCTCTATAGAAATTGGCATCTCTTCCTGTGGTCTCTTGAAATCCCACATAGCATTGTGTTTTCCAGGTTCATGCTTTCTGGGGAAAGTCCCAAGGAACTGTGTGAAGTGGGAAGGTTATCTCAAAAGTTTCACTTTATTCCTGACCTAATGACTGTTCAGAGGGGTGGGGAGTTCTGGTAAAGGCCTTAAGTAGAGTAGCTAAGTACCTAAACTCACCTCTAAGCCCTACTTGATTTCCCCAGTAAGTTTCCTGTAGGGTTTTACCATGCATTTTGATGTCAGAGTGCCTGATTTTTTTATTTTCTGTGCAGATCAGGTCTGCAGCTGCTGTAGCCCCTTGTAGAAAATACAGCTGCTTTGATTATCTGGCTTAGGTTTGGACCCATAGCTATTCTCCCTTTGGTGCAAGGATGAGAGCATCCTCTCTAAAGGGTCCCATCCACAGCAGATCTGGTCAGAGCCTAGCTGACAGTGTGATGCTATGAGACCCATGCCCTGCCCCATTTCCCTGGGAACAGTTCGTTGCCTGTTTCAATGCAGTCTCTTTCTGACTGAGTCCTGTTCCATGACCTTTAGACTAATGCTCTTGGCAAAGCAGTCTGGCAACTGTGGAGCTTTCCAAATGCCTTTTCATTAAGCCATTGTCTCACAGTTGTCCCTTAAATTATAATGGGCTTGCTGGTGTTAGAGAGGCAGCGTATGGCCTTCCTGTTCATTTCTTTCAGTATCTTCATATTAGAACACTATCCAGAGGAAACTAGCAGTGGTCCTTTCCAGTGACTGTGCTCAGGTGTACCACCTGGCTGGGAGCAGAGTTGCTGCCTCCTGTACTGAAGCGCTGTGCAGCATCACCACTATTGCTGCCCCGGTTGAGACTAAATGGCTCATCTGGCCCTAGTTTGTTTATGTAGCTGAGCAGAGGGTCTACTGCCATGGCTGAGTGCTGTGTTGGTAAGCTATCTGGTGCTTGAGCTTGCCTTTTCTGGTCTGTATTGTGCCATGTAGATGTACCCAAGGTTAATGGATAACCATTACTTTAATCTGATTTAGTTCAGTAGCTATGCTTCATGCATAGCCCGAGCAGCGTTCTGACAGCATGACCTAACTTTATCTACCCTTACTGGTTCTATTCCCATATTCCCAAAGCTTTCTCTAAAACTGTTTACTCTTTTCTTCTCCACACAGTTGTTGAACTGTGAATATAATATGTTTATCAGCTCAGATTTGTGTCTTGGAAACTTAATTTACCTTTTTATATAACACTTTATCACTAATGCATGGTAACATTTCCTGGCAGGATATGCATTGTTAAAATTTGTTTGTAGAGGGGAAAAGAAAAAAGCACAGAAGCGGATGGCTCCCCTCCTGCAAGTTCAAGAGTTTGTAAAGGAAAAAAGGAAAATGTTCTTCATGGTACCTGACATCATTTTAGTGCCAGGGTCCTACTTTCCCATGGGGTGACTCCTATCAGTGGCTAAGATATAACGGAGCCCAAAGACTAGGTGTGGTGGCAGCTGTCACTGTGAAATAAAGGAAAGGCTGGGAGGGGAAGGCTGGCCTTGTCAGGGCACTGTCTCCATCTATACAGTAATTTCCTATGAGCTGGCTGAGACCTTGGACAAACCTTTTTCTAACAAAACCAGTACCACATGTCATTTTTTTTTTCTGCTATTGTCTTATTGTCACTGAAGGAGTCAGCATTATCCAGTGGTCATTTACTCCACTGCCCACTCTCTTGTGCCAGCAAAACCACTTATGCAAGTGGTTTAACAACACTGGTTTCTTGAGATGAGTGGCACATCACTGCAGCAGCCAACTTAAGTAACATGGGAATGGGCCTGAGGCTTGTCTTTGAGCAATTAGTTGCTATGATTGTAAATAAATTGTTAGACTCTGCTTCTGAGCTCCGGTTCCCAAGCAGTGATGTCTGTTAAGTGCTTTGTGAAAGAAAAAAAAAATATCAAAATCTGCAGTTAAATTAATCTTCTCTAACAATGTGTAATGTGTTCTGAGGACCAGTGCTTGAGGGAAGGGTGTTGTACAAAATGACAGACAACAAAATATACAGAACTTTGTGCAGGGTTTTTGTGGTATTAGGAAATAGAGTTACCAACATTGGTGTATCACCCTCTCTGATTAAACACTGTGGTTTCCCTAGCTAAGGATTGATTACTTAAGAAAGCACTAAGTATTTGTCAAATACTCTTCCTTCAGATATTTCACATCTGGATCCTTGTGTCTTCATTGACTTGCCTCAACACCTCTGCTGGTCTGCAGGCTGGGCATGCTCCCTCCTACCCCTCCTCATGGTCTGAATGCGGTGCTCTGCACCTTGCCTCAGCCTTAACTCCTTATATGAAAGTAGCTGGTTGCATAGGTAGATCCACCTCGCTTGGGTGAGGTGAGGGACCAGGACAAGAGCAAATACTTGCCTCTAGTGAGCAGCTCTATGCCCTTGTGTCTGTTAAAGAAAATCTCTTATACCCTTCGCAGATGTGAGGAGGTGTATAGCATGGTTCTTGCTTCCTGCTAGCAAGAAACCCAAGGAAATGCTCTTTGTTTAAACTGCGTTCATCAAATTTAGTGTAAAGTGTTTCTCCAGCTGAGTCTATGTCAGGATGTACCCTACATTGTAGGATTATGATATTAAAAAAAAAAGAGATGAAAAATATCAATATTGAATTTTAAATTTGCCACAGATGCTACTTTATTAATTGTTGCCACTTTTAAAATAAATTCTGAAGTCTTTATTTTCTAGGATTAGTCAGAACAGCATTCCAATAAGTATCTTCCTGCCTGTGTTACATCTTCTCAGCTCAAATGAAAAATAATGTGGGCTTACCAAAAGCTCTGCTCTTTCGCAGGATGTACCAGAGGAAGCTTGCTTTATTTCTTTACCAGGTATATGTAACCTTTTCTTTGCAATAAAAATATTGTTCCTGCCCAGCATTAATTGTCTTTGATATATAATTGTGACAAAAACTTCTACCTGACAGATTTTTCCAGCACAGTCTTCCTGATATTCTCACTGTGCGGAAGTAAATACAGAATTAAACGAGTGAGTTGAGAATAGAGAATCCAGCTCATGTGTCTTTGCCATATACAAGTGAATACAGACGGAGACGATTTTTTTAAATTTTCACTGAGGAAAGTTTAAATCATGCCTTAATGCATTACGCATTACAGGACAACGCTATAGTGTAAGCGAGGTTAGTCAACTTTTCTGTGTTAAGCGTAGAGAATTGAGTGCAGGAAACTGACTTTAGAGGATTGTTTTGCAGTCAGTGTTTTATGGACAAAATTTGCTAAGTCTATTCAGTGAGCTTTCTCAAATTAAAGTGAAATGATGTGTGTAGAAGTGGTTTCATTTCATGTTGTTGTTGTACCTTTGGAAGGACTTATCTGAAAAGGATGAAGCTTTGTAACTGGTGACTCCAGGATGAGAACTTGACATGTGTGCTTCCACTTGGCTGGGGGGATGAAAGACCCAGAATCCTTAGGATGTGTTTCAACTTTTGGGCGTTGCTTTGGAAAAGCTAATATTCATTAAAAGTGAATACATTTAGAATCTACTAAATCATACAAGTGCACGTGACGGTTTTGATATGATAGATGAACATGTTAGACCAGTGATGGAGAAACTTTGTCTTAAGCAGTTGTTGGCATGTTAGATAGGAATGAGCCGTTCCCTGTAGAGGTCAAGAGTACATTGGTATTTGTGTGGCAATTTCTGACTGTTCAAAACGAGCAAGAGCAGTTTAAATTCCGAAGTAATGCATAGCTACATGAACTGTAGCTTGCAAGGGTTGTGCTGGCGTAATTTCTACTTCTAAAAGTTCTGTGTTTTATAATTAAAGAAAAATAAGACAGACTACTTTTTGTATTGGCTGTAGCATGCATGTTTCACTGTACTTCTTTGGCAATATCCATATCTTATATATGACTTGCTGCAAAATATTTATACAGGTGAGAACAGTGGCTATAGTGAGACTGATTTGTGTATTAATTTATTTACCTTAACCCCTAATTTCAAAGCACCATAGCAACTTTCTGTTTTTCTTTTAGGTCAGGTCTCAGTGCTTTCAGAGCTTGCTGATCCTGGCTCATTGTTTTATATTGTTGGTAGCTTTGAAGCTATTTAAGTTGCATCATTCAATTACAAATTCATAGCTTTCTTCAGTGTCGTTTGAAGTGGAATTTGGTGGGAGCAGCTCATAAAGTCATGATTAGAGCATAAAATAAGAGGCATACAGGTGAATGGTGTGAGAAGTGAAACTGGTTTTCATCCAGGTTTTGAACTATTGGCTTTTATTTTTAACTAGCCTGGATTAAGGGTTTGATAAATTGGGGTTGAATGGACTGCGCTGGGCAAAGAAAGCAATATTCTCTTAAGAAATTATGAACAGCATTCCTATTGTAGAGCTTGGTTGGAATATTTTAATTGTACTCGTAGGACTATGCATAGTGCAGTAAAATAATTTCTGGGAGGTTTTGATACCTCTTTACTTTGTGGTCAAATTAGAAAATTATTAGTTAAGAATTGAATAACTTTCATAGTTTCATTGTGGTGGAGTCCTATTAAGATTTTACAAGGAAGCAGGTTTGATCATGTACTTGACTTGAAGTCAAGTTTGCATTGCAGATAGCCTTTGTTCTTCAGAAGCCTTTCTCGGTTGGTTTGAATGTGCTCCTTAGAGGAAGGATGCCTTTGGTGGAGGTGACTGGATGTGTCTGCTCATGGCTGGCAGCACACGTGCTTTGTTACAGAGTGGGAACTGATCCCTCCCTGGAGCCGGCAGGCACGGTGTGAACTGGTAGGTTATTGATAACCTTTTGTGTGTTTAATAAGAGAAATCCTTCTGTTTGTTTCACTGAGAACAAATGCAGCAAAAGCTTTTTTTTTTTTTTTTTTTTTTAAGAAAATAGCAGTGAAGGGAGGCCAGGGTTTCTGGGGCTTCTTCCCCATCACATCAGAGTCCCTGTGGAGCTGCTGATGCCACCAAGCACCATGTGTGTGCAGGGGGGTGTTGCACAGCACAGAGCAAGTGTTCCCCAGCTTGTTGTAATTGCTTAAGCAGGAGCTGCAGTTATTCCCAGTGCCTAATGTGCAACCTCCTGGTGTTACTTGACTTCTCTCAGTGCTGTGTAATTGTGGGGATAGGAGTTATGAAGTACATTATTCAATAGTCTGGGTGAGAATGGATAGACTGAGGTGGAGAGAGCATGTGCATGCTTCAACACTTTACATGGCCAATCTCTACCCCTATCTTACCTCCTTCATTTGCTTTCTCTCTACACATCCACACCATCATCCAGTGCCAGGCCCAACCTAGGCAAACTGTGAAGGTGGAGGTGGTGACTTTGGGTGGCAAATGGAAAAGCGGGATCTGGATTTGGATTCCCAACAGCCCAGGAGAAAACTTATGTGTGAAGTGGTTTCTTCTGATAATGGTGTTGTGACACAGGTATAGCATGGTACATGGTAGAACAGCAACTTAACTTGAAGGGTGAACAGACATTTCAAAACAAGTCAGAGAATGTAAGGAGGTATTAAGCAGAAGGGAAGTGGAGAACTTAATGTTTTACTTGAGAGGGCATTAACTTGCTTTTCACGTTGTCCTCAGCTCTTGAGACAACATAGATGCTTTGTGTACTAATAGCCTTTGATGTGGTAGCTGTCATCAACTGGTAGAATGGGAGCAGGCAAGTGGGAAGTTTGCCATGTCAAAGCCAACAAGTGCACTGGTCTTGAATGGTGAGAAAGCAAATGGAAAGGCTTTCCTAAAGCTGTGGGCTGCCTGGGTAGGATCTGAGAACTTCCCCGTGTTCCTTTTCTGTTTTATCAGTTTAAGGTGAATAGTGAGTCATGGTTAGCTGCATGGCATGTTTCGTTGTTGGAGACCTGTCAGAAGAGTTGATTAATAATCCAGAGCATTTGCATTCAGTGTGATAAAACTAATCATAACAAAGTACTTCAGTGCCTGACTTGAAGCTGTGAAGAAAATCCTGTTATCTTAAAAGTGTGTGTATATGAAAGGGCTAACTTTTTCTTTTTTTTTTTTTTACAAGATAAACAAACTCAGTTAGTGAGTTGCAGAGCAGTGGTACTGTTTCCAGAGGCTCCTTTCCAAATTTCCCTGTGAAGAAATGGAGCTGAGATTTAGTCCTGTCACTTGTGGAGTTTCAAGAATATGCTTCTCAAGATCTCTTGATCTTTTACAGAAACAGCTTAATTAAATGATACATAAATAATTGTAATGAACTCAAATTTACTTTCTTCTCAGTTTTCTGGAATAGCCTGCCTTTTTCTGGGTGAGAATTTGCCTTTTTTCTTTTGTAAAGTTGCTTAATTTATCATTAACACATTTACTGTATTATAGTTTACCTCTGTAGATGTTCTTGAAATAGCCTTTTTCAGGTAAGGAAAATTATTAGATGTCATCCCATACTTACTTTTACCCAGAGGGGAAGATTGGACGAGGGAAGATAGCTTTGAGTTCAGCAGATCTGTATGGAGCAGTTTTGAATTTACTGGACTTGTTTAATGAGCAGACTGAAAGCCCAGTGTAGCTGCCTGTGTCCCGTAATTGTACACAGTGTACTGCCAGGGAGAAATAGTCACTTTCTGGTAAAAAAAGGACTACCAGTCTGTAATTTCAGTAATGGATGTTTGCAGGTAGCACTGTCCAGATTTTGTGTTGAAGCGGGCTACCTTGTAAAAGAGTTGAGTTGATTTCCTTGTTCCGTAATTTCCAGCGTTGAAGTGAGAATTCTTGTTGGATGACTAACACATTTCAGCGCTGGTTGAGGCACTTTAGGAGACCCGATGTTCTTCAGATATATTAAATATTTTATTAATGGCATAAGCAGGTGTCAAGGCTAGTTTGCAGTCACATGATTTTGAGCTGTGCTTCTGGATTTTGCCATTCTCTGATTCATTTTCAAGAGTGTTGAATAGGGTTAACAATTGATGCTGTGGTGCTTCCCTGTGTATCTCATTATCACCTTGAATTTGCACCTCCTTAGCACAACCAAGCACGTAATTTTTCTTGTATTTCTACTTTGCATTGTGGTGTTCACTGCATATTTAAGAAAATTGGAAGTGTGTTCCACAGTATTAAGAGGAATATATCACTGTGGGTGGACACTTGCTCTTTCTGCTTGAGGTATAACTCTACCAGACAATGTTGCTTTTAAATAGCCTGTGAGATTCAGTTTGTTACAGTGTACAGCCTCCATTCCTTACTCCAATATGAAGTTTATCCTGAGGCAGAAGGGAGAACTCATGGGAAGTCATAGAGCAGATTTTTAGTCTGTCAGCAAGAAATAGCTGGTTTTTGTGTGACTGAGCTGCACATGTATAGTGGTGGGCTTCATCAGACTGAACCAAGAGATAAAATTGACAAGACTGAATATGAATTATTATATTAATAATTTCTGGGAGTGGCCAGTGTATCAGGATTGGAAGCACGACTCAAAAGATTTGCCAATTTAGCCTGTGATGACCGCTGGGAGAAGAGATTGCCCAGGAGAAATGAGTTATAAAGTCTTTCAAGACTTAAAAAAATAAAAATCTTGCACAATCAGAGTTTAATGACCAAGGTGATGGCTTTATGCTGCCATTATTAGTGTTTAAATCCCCAGGATTCTTTGTTTGCACCTCACTTGACTGATCTCATAACTGGCCATTGTTACAGAATGAACATGGAATTTGGTTTAGAGACCAACTTTTTGTTTTTGGATGGGATAGGAGCTACCTATCACAATAATGTTTCTGTACTTGTGTTTATGGGCACTGTCAGTATTTCCATTATAATTTTATGGATTTTTTTTTTTTTTTTTTTTTTTAGAAAAAAGAAGCTTAAAACACAGTTGTAAGAATTTGTTCTTGGCAGAGAACTTGTATACAAAAATCTCAGCTTGGATAAAACTTTTTAATGAATTATGAAAGAGGAAAGAAAAACCTGAACTGCTGTGTAAGTTGAGGTCACAGAGGAGAAGTATTCACTGGAATCTCTTGTTAGTGGTACTTAGCTTGTAGAGAACTAGTACAACAGAACCCCCCCTAATGTTAGTCCCTTGCGCTGCATTAAATTTTAAACTGAGTTATAACAATTGATCTTAACTTTTGATTCATTCTGTGAAAAAACTTTTGATAGAAGAGCATTCATTGCCAGGCAAGAAAAAACAGACTAGTGGGTACATGGCATCAGACATCTGTGTTGGCCAGACCTTCCCAGTGCTTGCTGAAGAGAGAGGCTTTTTAAATTGCTGGTTGCAAAGGTGAGGTACGCCCTGTTTATGGTAATGGTAGATCTTATTCTGAAGGAAAGAAGTAAAACTATGTTATTGCATTTTTCAGTGCTGCAGGAGATGCTCTGAGACCTTGTTTAATTGATGTATATTTGAATTGGATTAAATAAACCTGAATATTGACGTCATGAAAATGAGCTGAAAGGCCTGGTGGAGGATGCTGATTCATTTTACTCTTTTAATAAATGCTGCTTCAAAATTTAATGAGGCATGCCATGTTGCTGAAGGTAAATGCAAGCAAACTGAGCTATAGACATTTCGCTTGAGGTGCTTGCTTTTTAATAAGATTCGTCATTAAGTAATGTGAGCAGACCCATATGACGCAAATGCCAGCGGTTGTTTCCCTGCCACCATTTCAAGAGGAAACCTGGTGATACTGATTGTTTTCACTAGAAAGAGAGAAAACACTGCAGCAATATTAAGTCCTCAGCAAAATGCTGAGCATCACTCATCTTTTTCAAGAGCATATTTACTACACTTTGGGCCCCTAATTTGCTTTAACTTCCATTAAGATGGGGTCCTGTCAAAGGCAGTCTGTGTGTAACCTTGTTCTCATCTAGTTCCTCCTTATGATGTGTTTTGCCTTTAATAAAAATTTCCTAAAAGTTTTGTTGAGCATTAACAATGTTGTATGTGTTTTGGTGCAGCACTCAGCATGGTGTGTCCCTGGTTCTGACAGGGGCAACTGAGCATAACTAGAAAACAAATAACCTTGGAAAGGGATGCATTTTGTCAGAGACAGCAGTGTGTGGAACCTGTGCCTTCAATGGGCATTTCCTTGCCTTCCAGCAGCAAAAGACAGACATACCAACTCCCCTGAAGACAGACCAGTTACCATGCTCTTGTGCCTTTCCTTCTAGCATGTTTTCTGTTGTGGCAGGTTTGTGACTCACTTTTAAAAGAGATTAGTTCTTCAGTACCCTTGCTGTTGTACGTATATAGATGGAGCTACATAACAAGAAAAGGTCACAGCAGAAAGGTGGTTATAGAGAGCAACTTTGTGAACTGGTTATGCTGCTGGAGGTAAGTTCAGTGAAGATGTTTTTATTAAAACTTTAATTTTATGTTGTTATAACAGACAACTATGTAGACATTTCAGAATCGGATATTTAGTTCTAAACTAATTGAAATGTATTTTTTAAATGTTTTGACCAGTGTATGAAATAATTTTGGATAGGCATAGATAACCAAATTGTCAAAAGTTCTTACTAGTAAGTGCCTGAAACTTGTGAATAGGTAGCTATGCTGTGGTTGTAACTATGGGGTCATTCATGATTTTGCTTCTGTTCTGCTGTTCTAATGATATTCCCAGGTGTGATGCAACTGAATGATGTCTTGAAGTCAAGTAGTGCAAACTAGGTAAGATGGTTTGAATGACTTAGCAAAAGTCACAGGTGGTTGAGAGCAGGATTACTTTCCTTATTCACTTCGTAAGGAACCTGTTGAGTGTAAGACAGATATGGAAGTCTGGGATTTCGTGGCTGCAATAGTGATGTAATATGAAGGCAGTCCCACCTGCGCTTTCTAACTGGGCATTCAAGGACTTGTTTGTGCATTTGAGTGAAACAGTCTGTAAGTCAGAAAGCCCAAATAAACGGATTTGTAGCCTGTGTAGGCTGCAGGTAGGGAACCTTCCCAGTTTGATAACCCGGCCTGTGTATTTGCAGGAATCTTTGAGCAAAATGTGCTGCTGTCATCTCTTCTCCACAGGTTCTTGGTGCTGTATGTTGCAGTGAGATTCTGTCTGGGGTCAGAATTTATTGATATCAAGTCTGAGGGTGTAAATTTGACTCACAGCTTCTTTTCTCTTCAGAAATTACTTTAGGGGACACAGAGAGCTCCCAACAGTAGAGAAAGCTGTTACCTTTTATCCCCAGTTAATCACCTGAATTTCTTTCCCCCCACTTACCATGCTTGCAAGAATTATCTCCTCCAATTCTTTTATTCCCTGGATGGTCCTTTTCAGCTGTGGCTGTCCCAGTTCTGCAATAGATTCTTCTGAGCACAGAACCTCTTCAGTGCCTGTCCCAGGGTGATGGGGAAGGTACTGAATTCACAGTGGTCTTGGTGTGCATGACTGGAATTGCCAGCAGTGCAGCACGCCAAAGTGCAGTCAACTTGATCATCAGTTGATGTCTCAACCCATTTCCTACAGGATGGAGCTGCTCATAGTGCAAAACCACTCTGGCAGATGGTGTGTGCTGGCTTCTGTATGGAAAATGTAGTGTTAAAATGGAATTCCAGTTTTCTGTTGCTAAAAGTCTCTTAAGTTTTCTGGAATGCAGTCTCTAGCAACTGTTATGAACTCTCTTTCCCACCAAAACATGACTACCTGCAAAAGAAGCACTGGCTGGTTTTGTGTGGTTTACTTTAATAGTATCATGCTGGCATTGGGGAAGACTTTTGCTCTTGGAGCTATATTTTAATACAATTGAAATCTGATTTAGGAAAGAATGTAGGTGCCTGTTTCCCTAGTGTGACAGGGTAGAGACTATCAGAGTAGGATCTAATTTTGCCAAGCTCATTTGATGGCAAATTGAGGCAGGCAAAGTGGGATGTGTTCAGCCCAGAGCAACTGCATTTTACCTTCTCTGTCCTCAAAGGAGCAGTTGATAACAGTATAAGTGCAATAATATTCCCACAGAAAATAAAATGAAATAAAAATAGGGCAGTCCAGCTACTGACTGAATGCAGCCAGAAAGATGGATGACTGGAAATACTGAGGAACTAAGAACTAGCTGAAGCATTTCTAGAGTGGGAGTCTCTGTGATGCTTCAGCACTTGTTTAGGTTCCTGGTGCTTTTCTCCCTGTGCTAATAAATAAGCAGATCTGGGCTGATGGAAAACCTCAGTCAAAGGAAGTTCCCATTGGGGCATATATACTCTCAAAGCTTCCATAAATTGTTCTGTAATATGACAGTTTCCTATTACAGGTTTTCATAATAAGAGGCTTACTGGCAACCAGTAATGCAAGTTAACTGTGGAAATTTCTATTGCTTTTCTTGGCCCCTGTGCACTTCCTGAACAGTGTGTGCTTTTTCCCAGGTGTACCATTCTGGGCTTTGAAAGTGTGTCAAAACATGGGCAGGGCTGAGACCCCTGGAAGATGGCACTCAGAGGAGCAGATCAAAATGATCAAAAAAAGAAAGTGGGGGGCTTAAGGCATGAGCCCCAACATGTTAACTCTTGGTTTGTTTCCTGCCTTGATAAGTTAAAGTGCTAATCACTGACAGGAGGTTTTCTTAGACACATGGGAAATAATTTCTGCACAGTTCTGAACAAAGCTTCAAACCTATATAGCCTTGGGAGATATAGGTATGCAAATATCTTGGATAGCCCTTCCAGTACATTTTGATTAGTTTGCATTGTCAACCCACTTTCCTCTTAGGCACGTGCGGGTGCAGGCTTGTTTGGTTTATGAAATGTTGAATAAGTCTTCAAAGAGTACCATTGTTTCCAGGAAATGTGTTTTTCATACATACTTGTATTGTTAAAAAAAAAAAAGAAAAAGAAAAAGGCAGTAATGGATAATACTTTGGGCCTGTGAGAGCCAGCGGTGTGGATTTGCTTGGCATTGCAGCTTTCAAATGATACACACTCAGCACAAGTAGATTCTTTTCCAATTACATGAAAGCACTGTGTAATAATTACATCTTTTAAAGTATATATTGATTCACGGTGTTGTCTTGAAGTTGTTAAGAACCCAAATGCTAGTCTGCTTCTTTACATCACATACAAACTGGATATCATTCTGCAGTAGTCTGCTGAAAATCCAGTGATTTCAGAGAATCGTACATTTGAAGATGTAACCTTACGTTGCTCTCTTCCTCTAATCCACCCCTCTTGAGTGATTTATTTTAGGGACTGTGCATCATAGGTTTTGTCCTGGCATCCATTCCTGTAGTGTTGCGGTGCCTGTCCACATTACCAGAAAAAGATGGCTGGGAGACAATTAAAAAAGAAAAAAGTTAAACCAAAAAGAAAAGAACACACACACAAAGAAAAGAAAACCAGTTCCAGTTAGTAGAGAGAGTTTTGCTGCCAATGTGCATGGGGCATAATTTGATTTAAATGACTTTTGAAAAACAGTTCTCAAAATTGTTCCATGCATTTTCTTTCTGGCTACTGTTGAAAATATGGAGCTGAATATTTTCTGTGATGTTTCAAACCAGTATGTTCTGGCAACCTTGTAGCTGGGCCCTGTGCATTACACTCTTATTTCCAGTTCACTGTGGCCTGGAGTACAACACACAACTCATGAGATGAACCGAAGTGGGAGGTCTTGCAAGGAGCAGGCAATACAAAGACCCAGGGTACAAGGAACGTTTCACTGGGGTCCAGCAGGGAGGCTGCCAGTTTTAAGGGCCTCTTTTATGGAAAGGGTTTGTTTGTAGCTGTGTGTGCCTCATCAGATTTTATAAGTATGTAGGAGAAAGTTGGTTCCTGGGTGTCAGTAAAGGTTGGATGCTGACCTAGACCTTTTTCACCTCCCCAGGGTCAAAATTCTTCTCACTAGAGACATTTGCTGTACAGTACATGGGCTGTAGCTAAGTATTCATCACTGCTTTAAGTGATGAGTGAAAGAATAGCGTGTGGGTTGGGAAGCCATGGTTGGGAGACAAGGTGTTTGCTGTGTCACTTCGGCTCCAGGGACTCCTGTGTTTTGGGGAATGTGTATGAGAAGGTCAGTGCAATAGCAGTAGGTATTCTGAAAATAGAGGCTATTTTTTTAGCACCAAATCAAATCCCAGGGGTGGCAGCGGAAGTGGAAAGTGTGGAACAAAGTTTGTTGATCTGGCTATAATCATACACAGCTCTTTGTAATTCTCTTGGGAGTCCTTACCAGATTGGCTTGTCTACAGAGGAGATTGTACAGTGTTTCCTACAAGCAGGCACCTGCCTGCTTGGGGAAACTGCCCTTGCCCATTGTCTTCTTGACACCATTACCCTCAGCATGTCTGAGTATCACAGAAATATCTGAAGTGTGAATCCCCTAAAGCCGATAGAGAGATCTCTGCAGAGATATGTCCAAGTAATCCTTGGGAAAGGTTGTGTAGACCTACCAGCAGCCTGTTATGAGCCTTTACCCAGCTCTGCTTTCAAAACAGCTCTTTGAGCTCAGATATATCCCCTGCAGACTGCAGAGTGGCTTCTTTTTGGAGTTTTGGAGTGGTCTGATCCATGCCACTGGTGGCATGGCACATATGGTGTACTTCTGCTGAGCAGGGAGAAGCTGCTTCTGGCATCTTCTTTTCTTTTCCTGCTTCTCAGCAATTCTTAGAGGGTACAAAAGGCAGGAGTGTACAGAAGGAGCTGTTCAATTTATCCTTTTGGGAGAACCAGGTGAAATGAGCCCAAAGGAACATGGTCCTGATCCTAGGACTATGTACCCTACAGGCAGCAGTTCAGGAGCCAGACTTGGGAGAGACGGGTCTGGGGAGACCACAAAGAAGTGGCAGGAAGGGGACGAAGGCAGGAGTACTTCTTGAGGAGGGATGGAGGAAGAGGCAACTGTCTCCTGCTCAGTGATAATAAAGTGTTGATAAGCATGTTTGGAAGCAGACATGGGTGTGGATGAGGGCCAGGGCAAGGTGAGTAGGGAGTTTTCAGAGGCAAATGATAGGTCAGAGACCAGATATGGAGGGGAGATACATGGTGAGGAGACAGTTCTTGTTTTGGCTTTAGCATTCAGAGAGGTCAGTCTTGAGAATTTTCCCTGTTGATCCTTTTCCACTTGTTACTCTGGTTATTTGTGCAAGGTGGTAGGAAAAGGACTTGAACAGAATCCACTCTAACCTGTGATGTTTAGGTAAAGCCTGAAGATGAGCAAACAGTTCAGGAATAAGGTTTATTGGTGGAAGCAGGATGAAGTAGTGAGATACGTTTTTGGTGGGGTTTGGTGGTTTTTTTTTGTTTTGTGCTTGGTATTTTTTATTATTATTTTTGTGTGTGTGTGGTTTTTTTGGTTTTTTGTTTGTTTGTTTTTCTGCCATTAATTCCAGTACTTGTGCAGCTGCCCTGACAAGCCTGAGTGTAGGGATGTCTGCTTGGGTTGGACCAAACCTGGATGATCAGTCTGATCCCTTGAATTAACTCTGCAGTAAAAACTCACCTTGCAGGTTAGTCTGAGCAGAGATGATGCAGGATGCTGGTGAAAGCAGGGGAGATCACTTTAGGAATACAACAGATTTGGTGGGCATACTGTAGCAGCTGCTGTGACAAAACTGTGTGATACCTGGGAATATCAGAACACACTAGGGAGAAGCAAGTAGCTATTTCCTAATCAAGAGGGAGAGGTTTTAGTTTGGATGTTTGTATGATTGTCACATCCAATGTGATGCCTGGAATGTAAACTGTAATGGGCTGTTTAATATAAAATAGCTATCCTGTGGGCTGTTAGTGTTTCTAGTGATTTAGAATTAAAATAGATTGTTAAAAACCCCAACAAACCAGCCCCAAACCACAACAAAAAAACCCACTCAGTCTAACTTTATTGGTATTTTAAAAGTACTGCTGTAACTGCTGGTGCTAAGACTAGTCGCCTTTACTGGGTTGTTGTCTTTGCCAGAGCTGTTTGGTGTATATGGCATTATAAAGAGAAGGAAGGGTGATTAGGACAGGTGTTATTTCTCTTACTGGAAGTGCCATCCTTTCTTTATCCAAGAAGGAGCTAGAGTAGGCCAGCCTTTGTTTGGTTGCTCTTTTCAGAAAAGCAAAGCCCTTCCTTGCAATATTTATGGTATCTTGGCTCTAGCGTGTATGTATGAGCTGTGACAGCATCCTCATGTTAGCCAGGCTCTGTTCCTGCTCCCTCATGAGTGAACATTAGGGAACCAGCTTTTAAGCAAAGCCTGTTTAATACGGCAAAAGCTGGGAGACTAATAGATGCAGGTGTTCACAGTATCGGTATGAAATGTGATGTTTGTATTAGTGTTGTGGTAGCAACGGTCTTTTTAATGGTGAGAGCGGGTAATTTGGTCCAAAGCCCCTGTTGTTAGCAGTCTTGAAAACTGCTTTCAACCTGTTTCTGTTTCTCAAACTTGTTGCCTAACTAGGGCTCGGCTGTAGAGAGAACCAATGACTCTCACCTAAGCTTTGTCTCCCTACTCAATATTGAACATAATAACTTGTCTATAGCTCAAAGGCGTCTTAACCTTGGTTTATAAACCTCAGAAGTAGTCTTGGGCTGAAGACTTAATTTTCTTTATAGCTGTTCCCATGTTTAGTCCTCCCTGTTTAGCGTGAGCTCCCTGCCTGCTATGAATCCGTCTTCAGCTTCTATTCACTGGTGAATCTACTGCACCTTTCTGTAGCAGCATGAGGAGCCTCTTTGTGCATTATTTGTCTGCCCCAGTGAAAAGAGTTATTAATGGTTTGTCACTTCTAAAATCTTTTAGATAAGTTACAGATTTGGGGATTGATTACTTGTTGAGGAATTTTGTTGGGGTTTGACTGACTTACAGAGTAGAGGTATTGTTCTATATCATCTCCATTCTTCTCCACTATCCTTAGGAAAATACTTTTTTAAATACTAACATTTTGAGTGAGATGAAGAATTTAATTTTTATTGAGTCTCTGTCTAAAAGAGCTACAGTGAAGATGATCCTGCAAGGTGTATCTGGCCAACTGTGTCTAGTCCAGCAGATATCCCGTGTCACATCTTCAGATCTATGGGGATTCATGGATTGCTTGGATCATGGATGACTGAGGAAGAAAAGCAAACCTGTTAGTGTCAGGCTTAAGCTCTCTGGGGGCTTGGTGCTTTTATTGGAAAAAGCCTAGGGCATAATAGCTTAATAGTGATTGAAAATCACTGGTCTGGTTCAGTAGCTTGAGATTAAAGACTAATATATATATTGCTGGCTGTTGCCATTGAAGAGGCAGCAACAAAAACCCCATACCTGATCTTAGAGTGAACAAGCCTGGGCTTTGTCCCCATGTAGATGTCAGGCTTAGGTGGAAAGTCTATGAAAAGCTTGGAACTAATAGGACAGATATAAGATTGCTTCTGACAGAGAAAATAGTTTCTCCTGCAGCTCAAGAGGTAATCCTTGTGCTTGCAGATCCACAGATTCCAGGTTCAGTTTTCTGTTGGAACAAATTCCTCCCAAGTAAGGACAATTGCTTGTTTGATGGCTACTTCAAGATGGGGCTGGATATGGGAAGGTAGTCACTCTGCTGTCCAGAATGTACATGTCCATGCCAGGATATTGTTGCCCACTAGCTGTTTTTTATTATATTTTTGATTGAAATGGGATTTTCGTTCAAAGATCTTGTGTTCAGTCAGCTATGACTTTACAAAGCAATCACTGTGGGGCAGAAACCTGATGCTTATTTAGTAATAGATGTTTGTTTAAACCTGGAAGAAAACTTATTCTGCCACTATCGTAAGGATCAGAGATTCAAATAAGCAATTGACTTTCATAAAAATGCTTATTAAAACTTAAAAAAAAAAGTTACTGAAGAGCATATGAAGGTAATAGAACCATATGGTAGACATTTGACTTCTCAGGCCAGGAAGTTAAGGTCTTTTAGAGGGCTTTAACCATGCATCCTGGGATGTTTGCATGGTCATATATTTCATGCATATGCAGCAAGGGGGAATCCCTTCCTCCTGGGTCCATGAAGAGTAAACTGCTTTGGCAGAGAATGATACTTTTTACTGCACATAGGACTACATGACAGACTTAGCCAATTGTATGTTTACTTTACCCTGCATCTCTGATAGGTACTGATATGTTCTAGCTGTATGCAAAATTCAGTAAGCATAATAAGAAATAGGAGGGTGCAGTATCATCAGTTTCTGTTTCCAAGATCATAGAATCATAGAATAGTTAGGGTTGGAAAGGACCTTAAGATCATCTAGTTCCAACCCCCCTGCCATGGGCAGGGAAACCTCACACTAAGCCATGTCACCTAAGTCTCTGTCCAACCTGGCCTTGAACACTGCCAGGGGTGGAGCATTCACAACTTACCTGGGAAACCCATTCCAGTGCCTCACCACCCTTATGGTAAAGAATTTCTTCCTTATATCCAATCTAAACTTCCCCTGTTTAAGTTTGAACCTGTTACCCCTTGTCCTATCACTACAGTCCCTAATGAAGAGTCCCTCCCCAGCATCCTTATAGCCCCCATTCAGATACTGGAAGGCTGCTATGAGGTTTCCACGCAGCCTTCTCATATCCAGGCTGAACAGCCCCAACTTTCTCAGCCTATCTTCATACAGGAGGTGCTCCAGTCCCCACATTATCCTCGTGGCCCTCCTCTGGACTTGTTCCAACAGTTCCATGTCCCTTTTATGTTGAGGAAACCAGAACTGCACGCAATACTCCAAGTGAGGTCTCAGGATAGCAGAGTAGAGGGGCAGGATCCTTCAACCTGCTGGTCACGCTCCTTTTGATGCAGCCCAGGATAGGGTTGGCTTTCTGTGCTACGAGTGCATACTGCTCCCTTATGTTCAGTTTCTTATCCATCAACACCCCCAAGTCCTTCTCTGCAGGGCTGCTCTGACTCTTCTTTGCCCAACCTGTAGCTCTGCCTGGGATTTCTCCGACCCAGGTGTAGGACCTTGCACTTGGCATGGTTAAACTTCATGAGGTTGGCATCAGCCCACCTAACAAGTGTGTCAAGGTCCCTCTGGATGGCATTCCTTCCCTCCAGAGTATCAACAGAACCACACAGCTTGGTGTCATCGGAAAACTTGCTGAGGACGCACTCAATCCCACTGTCCATGTCAGCGACAAAGATGTTGAACAAGACCGGTCCTTACACCGATCCCTGAGGGACAGCACTCGTTACTGGTCTCCAGCTGGACATTGAGCCATTGACCACAACTCTCTGTGTGCGGCCATCCAGCCAGTTCTTTATCCACCGAGTGGTCCACCCATCAAGTTGATGTCTCTCCAATTTAGAGACAAGGATGTCGTGTGGGACAGTGTTGAACGCTTTGCACAAGTCCAGGTAGATGATGTCAGCTGCTTCGCTTGTGTCCATCAGTTCCATAGCCCCATCATAGAAGGCCACCAAATTGGTCAGGCAGGATTTCCCCTTAGTGAAGCCATGCTGGCTGTCACCAAGCACCTTGCTGTTTTTCATGTGCCTTAGCATGCCTTCCAGGAGAATCTGGAATTCCAACATTTTGCCAGGCACAGAGATGAGACTGACTGGTCTGTAATTCCCCGGGTCATCCATTTTCCCCTTCTTGAAAATGGGGGTTATATTTCCCTTTTTCCAGTCGTCAATGATGCTGCGTTTAAGAAATGCTTATTCTGTCACAGAATTTGCTGCTGCTAATATGTAGAAGGATCTGCTGTTTGGAATCTGTGTGATGAGCTCATGTTGGCCAGCAATTCTGATCATCTTAAATTGAGTAATTGTACCCACTGAGCTCCTGATTTTGTAAAGTCTTATGTGATTTTCCAGTTTTGTGATGTACAGCTTCCCTAATTTTTTTGTGTGATGTAAGAAATCTTGGGTGAAATTCCCGGCTCTGTTATGTATGAGGTCAGTCTAAATGATCTGTCTTGGCCTTAAAAAGAAAACAAATCCTGTTGCCCATACTTGCCAGCATCTGGACATTTTGGTGCTCTGCTGTGCGAAAGTCATGATTTTGTGGACTCTGGAAAACTTTACTCAAAAATCCATTTGCAAATCCATAAGGAAATATGTGACTGGGGACTTGGGTAGTCACAGCTGGAGTATCCTGCTAGCTAGTGGCATCAGTGTGCATCCTCTGTCTTGGGGAGAAGCATGGTGATTTTAGCACATAGCATTTAAAAAGAAATCCATATCTGTTGCCTTCTTTAATGCAGCATAAACTCTTCGAGCATAAACTTTTCAGTGCTGCTTCTTTAGAGAAGCATTTCCTAACATATATAATATTTTTCACTGCATTATGTCTAGAAACCTTTGTAATTTAGCACCTGAAACACATCTCTCACTCTCCAAAGAGCAACTTGGAGAGAAAGAAATTCAGGCAAAGCCTTAAGGGGTTGAAGAAAATGGACTCCTGCTGCAGCTGCACACTTGCACACATCTGGTGCAATTGAAATTTAAGAGCTGAATACATCCACGTCTGACCATAGTACAGTCCAAACATTAGTGTTGACACTGGTTTTCTTTTGGATAGGCACACTGGCAGAGTCACTAGCATGTGGAGCCTTGTCAGCTCTCTAATCTAATAGACTGTTCTTGCCCAGACCATTGTGTGTCAGTATTTTGTGTACCAAATGTAGCCAGATTTAATAATCAGCCATTTTCCTGTCTTCTGCCAAACTTTTTTCCTTTTTGTCACAATCTAATGTTTTGAGTCAAAATCTGCTATGGTAACAAATTATATACATATTAAAAAATGAAAATAAAGAGTCACAGAAGGTAACGAGAGTTCAAAGTAATGTCATCTGAGTTTTTTTAAAGACTTCAATTCAGCCCTGTTTTAAAATTGATTTTACTTCTGTTATGTATTGTGAAAAGATTACTAAGACTGTGGCTCTGTATAGGTAAAATTCTGAAAGTCTTCCCTTGTACAGGTCTCATTTTGATCTATTTGCTTTTTAGTTACTAAACAGTAATTTGTGGAGCTTTCTGGATTGTATTTTTCTTACTTGGGAATGCTTGGACTGTTTGAGCTAGGACCTGTTGAGGCTATTTATGCTTATTTCTAGTGACTATATCAATCATATAAAATATGTTACCAGGATGTTTTTTCCTTATTATTATTATTGCATCTTTTAAAAGGGCCCTTCACTTGCCTTGCTAGTGGCATGAGTTGCTGCTGTCATATACTGGGTTAGTGGTGCTGAGGACAGGGATACCTTAGAGGAAGATCTCTAGAGAGTTGCCTGCCTGGTGAGCACCAGCACCAGCAGGAGGGGAGCTGAGTCACTGGGATCATTCCCATTGGAATGGGATCACTCAGTTTCTTTGTGATTTTAATAATTAGTAGGCTTTTTCTTATTCTGTGCTGATTTGAATCTTGCACTGGAGTACCACAGCTTGAGTGAAACTTAAACACTTCTGAAACTAAAACCTGGATTAGGGTTCCAGGGTTAGGTAGGTGTTTGCAACTTGCTGTTGGTTGCATGAAGCACAAATAAAGGCATACTTGTCCAAGTTGTCAACCATTTTGATCATTGTATCCCGAGATGGAGCAGTTTCTGCCTCTTGTTACATGAAATGAAGTATGCCATCCAGGTCTGGTGTCTGCTGGTACATGGGTTCTCCATGATTTTATATGATACAATTGCAAATTGCACATATGGCTTTTCCTCTCCCTATACCATTGCTGCACTAAAGTGGGGACAAATCTGTAGCAATGGTCAGAGTTGCTTATCCAAATTATCAGTTAGTTAGTGGTTAAGTAATTTGTACTTTGAGTTCATTCCTCTTAGTAATTTAATTACAAGATTTGTATAAGTATCAGCAATGATTGAGTGCCTTTAACAAAAAGACTGGAGCCTAAAATAAATGTAAAGTTTGGTGCCATACCAAGCTGCCACAGTCCAGTTTCTCCACAGGTTGCAGTGTTCTCTGGTCTGTACTTACTCAGTCTGTTCCTAATTGTGTGTTGGGGAGCTTTCCCAGAGATGTGTTTTGACATGATCCCAGCATTCACCAGAACTACTTGAGTTTTGGGACTTCCCTGGATGATTAGTGTATCTTGGTGAACAATGGTCTAAGCAAGTCATTACATTGTAGTGTATCCTCCTCCCTCTCTGTGCTTACTCCCAGCTTCTGGAGAGCTGATTAGAGGCTTGGCAGGAACTGTATGGCTATGCTCTAGATACGCTTTGGATACATTACTGTCACAGTTGAGGTATTGTAAAAGCCATGCTGTTCCCATCTTTATCCTAGTAAGGTACCTTTTTCCACTGTGCAGTGTCTATGGCTAATTACATGGCAATTGCATCGTGTCACCAGCCACCCACAATTCATTGTCACCTCCTTGGGGATGCAGATGAAAAAGGAAAGACAGTATTTTCTTTCTTCAGTCCAGTGATTTAGCTTGCCTCTTTTGTTTTTAATCCTCTGCTCCTTCAGGTAATAAAGCCAGATGGTTGTGACAAAGAAACAGAAGCTACACATGAATCAAATGTCCCTGAAGATATGTTGGGCACTTGTATTCCTCAGGAGGCAGCAAAAGGTGATGCTAGAAGTCCGGATGTCATTATAGAAGCTCAGTTTGATGATAATGATGCAGAGCATGGACAAGACCACTTGCAGAATATGTTGACAGATGACATTAAGAAACTCTTCCTGGATACTGGTGAAAAGGGTGAGTAGATCAGATTGCTGATTTAAACCTTTGTTTGAGCAAATTATTGAAGTATTACTTTGTTGTCTTGCTTTGCTGCAGGATACAAAATATAGGCATAAAAGCTCAATGCCTTATCACTCCTATCCCCTTCTGCTAAACTGCCTTCATAGTTTTAAATGGGTATTAAGGACTGTGTTTTGTTTGAAGCAAAGTTAATCTGTGAAACAGAAGTCACACCTTTAGATTTTGCAGTTCTCAGGGCTGTCTGGGGACTGCTGGTTGCTGTTTAATTCAAGATGCTGCTCTGGCAGTTTCCTTCATTGCAGCTTGGCTGACCAATCTGTATGTCTCAGTTTGGGGATAAGAATATATTTCCTTGGGGGCAGTTAGATTTGTTGCTGTTTTCAAACAGTTGAGTTATGAGCAACTTGAAGATTTGGTCCATTTATAAAGAAAATTGCACTAAAACCTAAAGCCAATTATGCAATCTGTTTGGAAGGCAAACCTATTTTATTCTGAATCTGAATTCCATCCAAACCATCAAGTGTTGCTTAGGGCAAAATAAAATCAGCTACCTTGTCCCAAACTGTGCTTATGCTGCTCTTTGCAAGTCCTTTCTAGTACTAAATCCCTTCCTGAAGAGCTGTGTGTTGAAAGGATTCTGACAACTGGCACATTTAATATGTGCCTTCAGCTGCTGGTGAAGAATTTGCCAGGACAGATATTCTGGTGCATTCTTGATGTCTGCCCTAGTTGTCCAAAAAAGATGCAGTAACTTGGGACAGAAGTACTGGTTGATCTCTGACAAATCTTGGTGGTGTTTGTAAAGCTGTTCTACAAATACCTTGTGTTTTCCTGAGATTGCTTTTGAAGATGCACAGATCTCTGTTCATACTGATGCTAGACTTCCATTTTTCACACCTATCTTTAATAAAACTGGAAATAAAATTTGAGTGGAAGTGGTGTAGTTTTTATGACAAAACATTGGTTTCAGCTAATGAAGGCAGCTGCCACCTCACCAGCTTGTGATGCTATTTCCTTCTGGGTGCTTCCACTGTCTTTGAGTTACTGCCAATGTGTGTGAATTAACTTCTATCTTAGAATCACAGAATCATAGAATAGTTAGGGTTGGAAAGGACCTTAAGATCATCTAGTTCCAACCCCCCTGCCATGGGCAGGGAAACCTCACACTAAACCATGCCACCCAAGGCTCTGTCCAGGCTGGCCTTGAACACCGCCAGGGATGGAGCATTCACAACTTCCCTGGACAACCCATTCCAGTGCCTCACCACCCTTATGGTAAAGAACTTCTTCCTTATATCCAATCTAAACTTCCCCTGTTTAAGTTTGAACCTGTTACTCCTTGTCCTATCACTACAGTCCCTAATGAAGAGTCCCTCCCCAGCATCCTTATAGGCCCCCTTCAGATACTGGAAGGCTGCTATGAGGTCTCCATGCAGCCTTCTCTTCTCCAGGCTGAACAGCCACAACTTTTCTCAGCCTATCTTCATATGGGAGGTGCTCCAGTCCCCTGATCTTCCTCGTGGCCTCCTCTGGACTTGTTCCAACAGTTCCATGTCCTTTTTATGCTGAAGACACCAGAACTGCACGCAATACTCCAAGTGAGGTCTCAGGATAGCAGAGTAGAGGGGCAGGATCACCTCCTTCAACCTGCTGGTCACGCTCTTTTTGATGCAGCCCAGGATAGGGTTGGCTTTCTGGGCTGCGAGTGCATACTGCTGCCTTATGTTCAGTTTCTCATCGATCAACACCCCCAAGTCCTTCTCCGCAGGGCTGCTCTGAATCTCTTCTCTGCCCAAAGAGATCTTGTTCTATTGCTTTCCAGCGTGGGGCTTGATTAGGGAGTTACCCATTTGTTTTACACAGCTAGTTATTAACCTCAGCTTTTTTGTAGTGTTGGACACTGTTATAGCTGCACACTGCTGAGCTGTCACTTTAACTTGACAGTTCTCCTAAAATGCTCCTAGTTACATGTTGTGTCTGATAGCAGTTCCAAATTAAAAGTCTGAGTAATACATTCTAGTTTGACACCACTTTTTAAAATAAATGTAGTCTTGAGCCAGTATTTTACTTTACTTGTATGACTGTGCTTTAGTGTTAAAGGCTTGATGAGAGTTACTTGGTGCATTGTAGATACTTGAGATGCTCTGGAGTGACCTGTGTTGGAGTTTATCTAGTTATCTCTTAAAATGTATGACATCTGAGTGTTTTTTGCCATTTAATTCTGTCTTTGGAGAATATTTGTAGGACAAATGTTAGATCAGCATATTGTCTACACAGTTGAAATCCAACCTACTTTTCCATTACAGTTGCCTAAACCAGCTGTTTTCTTTTGTTTTCAAGGCCTTTCTGTGTTCATCCTTAAAAAGCCTTGTGGCTGGTGTGGATGTTAGATTTCTGCTGAGTTTGATTTTTTGCTATCGCCTCTTTTAATAGTTGCTTCAGCTTCTTTAGCCATATAACCCATATGGACTTCTCTCTGGTTTCTTCTTGCTCTGCTTTTTAATGCCCTTCTTTTTTTATACATATAAAGTTTACGATGCTTCTTTTTCAAAAGGTGTTTTTGAGCAGTTGATGATTGCTTTGGCTTGTTTCCTGTCTTTCGTGCAATTTTTCATATCATCACTTATCCAGTTTTTAAGTCTTGCCTGGAAAATAGGTATCGTTATTCTAGCATCAATGATAACTGTCATGAAAAAAGAAAAGTTCCTGCCAAATTCAGCCTCCACAGGTGTGGCTCAAAATGCTTTTAAAAGGTCTAAACATACACTTTTTCAAGGTAGACCTTAGCCTTAGAGGATAATATCCACTGGGCTTTCTAAAGCCATCCACTTTAATTTGGTACCAGCATGGGGAGGAAGAGTGCTTTGCAGGGTTGGTGAGTGGATGTGCCCTTCGCTATGTGTAATGTGGGCATGCCCTGGGAGGGCTGCTTTGGCTGATGCTGCCTGTTGAGTTTTCCTTTCAAGCTAACTGTACATGAGTCTTCTTTTATGTTACATCCCTTCTGCTGGGAATAACTATTGCAGCAAAACACAGAGTTTGATGGGAGATGAAATCACATGGGGGGATTTGTTGCTGACCCACCAAAACCAGTGTTGTAGTTACTTTCCCTGAGAGCATGGCTTTGTGGGGTTTATTACACAGACTCATTGCATGGCCTCATGCACAGAAGGGAGCAGAAGAAATAATTTGTGTCTGGTGCAACATGAATGAACACTTGTGATAGGCTTTCTTCTTTTTTTCCTAATGTTGGGAAGACTGAATGCTTCAAGCTGGACAAAGATGCCATCAAGGGCACCATATTTAATAAAATAAAATCAAGAAATAGCCTATCATGTTCTAATGGGCACTTTATGTATGTATGTATGTATGTACATGCATACAGGTATATGTGCATATGTATAAAAAAGATACATATATATCCAAACTAAACAAAAACCCCACCAGATTTCTGGAGGTAAAAAATATCCATAGCTACTCTAATAGAATCAGGTGTAAATTTTACTAATTCTAGGGCAAAATAACAAAGAAATGTTGAGATGGTGCTCAAATCTTTGTGTGTGTACACAAGCTCTGCAGATTGCTGCCTTTCTGTTGCAAGATTGCTTTTGTCCTTTCTAACAGAAGTAGAATTATGCAATATCTCTGTTACTGGCTCATTTGTTCTGCTGCTGCTGATCAGAATGAACCATGAAGAACAAAAGTAGATGTGTCATTCAAATAAGAGCACTCTGGGTCACGCTGGGAGCTCTGGCTGTTTTGATGTCTTTTCTACCCTGGCCTGTGTCCCATCTCTTGTTGTGGCTCTGTTCCTCTTCAGAGCACAGTCACCCCCTCCATCTCTGCTTACATGCTGGGGCAAAGAATTTGAAGTTGGCCCTTGCTGTCAGAAGCTCTGAAGCATGAAACATTGTGTTCACTGATTATGGTCCAGATTTGGGTGGACTGAATTTCCCTGAAGTTATTGTAATTTGGGCTTCCTATGCCTCTGTGGGGCTTAAAGCAAACTGGTTGAAATTGTTATGCATGGGACTGCAGGCTGAGCCTTTGTTGTTAGACCTGTCTTCACCAAGTGCTGCAGTTGAGAGCTGTGCTTCTTGCCTTTCTCTACCTAAGACCCCAGAAGGGATGGGATAAACAAAAGGGAAGTCTGTAGAGGTGGAGAAACCATCACATTCAGCCTAATTCTCAACCCATGACTTTCTGAAAGATTCTGTGCTTGTAAAAGTGCATCAGCCTTGCTTCGCTCAAGGATATTTAAATAAAAGTTCGTAACTGATGTCACTCTGACAGAAGCTGCCCTGGTCAAATGAGTTTGCTCTGCTTTTCTGAACTTTTATTGCAGAGAAGTTGGGTTAAAGATTATCTTCAGAAAAGTCTCTGACCTAGGAAGCGATGAGCCATTTTTCTCTCCAACATGCTGTTCTACACAAAGATCAGTATTGTCCTGTTCCAAAGTTAGATTGTCTTAATGTTAAGTTTTGGTCACTGGAGGTAGGTCTTTTTTAGCAAAGTTGGAAAACTCCTCCCTCTTGCATTTTCAGCTGTATTTGCAAGGTGTAAATATCTCTACATGCTAAACAGACTTTCTCAGGTTTTTATTTCTTCACAAATACAGTAAGAATGAGCATCCTGAAGAAAGTTTCTCAGCTCTCCTTCTAGTGTCCTTCAAACCCTCTCTGGGGTTTCTATGCTCTGTTGAAATCCAGGCAAAGAGCACAGCAGTAGCGTCCTGGCACTGGCCTAACAATACTGTGTACACAGAAAGATTAATTCTCTGTAGTGCTTGGTACTGCCAGGCAAGTCCTCTGTCTTTTACCCTGAACTCTCAACTTATTCTCTGTCACTGCTATCCAGGAAAGACATCCACCAGTCAACATGACCTTTGCCAGGTCTGTAATTCTTTTCCTTAATCCTCATTCAGATTAACTGCTGCAACAGAGGTAGTGTAACTTTTATCACTTAGTACTGAGCTGCAATACCATATTTCTGTAAGTTGTCAATTCAATAGAAGGATTTTCCTTATACTCCATTTCAATATGTAATAAAAACTTCTCTGTATCCTCTCAACCTAGGAAAAGTGCAAAATGTTCTGTACAGAACACTTTACAATGCTGTTTCTCTACACAGACTTACATGTCACATGGGTTTCATACAAATGCGAGCCGTCTCTTTTTAAATATTGCAGTCAGATTACTCTGGTAAAGAAATGTCAGCAATTGGACAGTAGCAGCTACTTGTACACTTGAGGATGGCAGCTGTGCTCATAAAAGTGCCTCAGCCTTTCTTAGCAAAAAGTCAAATAAAAGTTTGTAAAACTGCGTCACTGTGTTGGAAGCTATCCTTTCCAAACTAGTTTGTTCAGCCTTTTTTAACTCTTCTCACAAGAGATCTTACTTTACCAGTTACACAAAATATCTTGCTTCCCACCGGGTGGCTCACAGAAGTCAACAAGTTGATGGACTGGCTGCCCTGGCAGCAGTCAGATAGTTGTGTTTGTTCAGGATTTCCACTTACACCTACAGTTCTGCAAATCAGAGTTTGAATATGTGGATGTCCGAGGCTTGCTCGCTGCCTTGACTTAATGATATTTGGCTAGAAATAGCTCGTTTACCGGCAGAGTAAACTGACAGCTAACTCAGCCAGTTGTGTGCTGGGAAATCGAATTGAATAGCTGATGTTTAACAGGTAGAGTCAACAGAATTTAGGTTGGAGCTGCTGTAGAACTTGCTCCTGTCTCCCTGTCTGTTCAGCATTGGCCAGGTGGATGCTGGTCAGTCTCTTCAAGTCAAATGATAGTGTCAGTCTAGTAGTCCTGATAACGTAAGAAATTACAATCTAGAATTGCTTGGTGTCAACACTGCTACTGACTGAAGTCTTTTGTTGACTATACTGGGATTGCTTGCCTCAACAGAAGTGGTGGCATTTGATAACTTCACTGCAGTTGTGTGATAATGCATTAAGCCATTCTTTTCTCAAGATGATGCTCTGCAGTAGTACTTAGAAAGGTTTTTGGATCCTTCTAGCAGAGTATAAGAATTAATTTATAATCTAGAGTTTAGTCTCTGTTTTGCACTTCTGCACCTTCTCATGTACTTTCATGACCCTTCTTGTGCTTATGTGTCTTCTCTCTCTCCTTTTAAGCTTGACAAGTCATCTGCCTGTCTTCCTCTGGCACTTGGAGTCCTTCTGCACCTAGCAGTGTCTCACATTGGCATGTGCAATTCAGAGAGATATTACTACTATTCCTTGGCCAAGGCTGGTAGGGAAAGGATGATGGTGACAAGAATTTGGACCATGTGCTGTCCCTCTGCTCTGCTCAGGCTTCCCCTTCTTTCAGTTTAGCTGCCATGAAATCTCTGACAAATTTGGATCCCACCAACGTCACTGGCTGCTGGAAGGAATAAATGTTCTTCTGCCTCCTCTTCAGAGGCTCTCATTTACTCTGAGTGCTTTTAAGGAGTCTTCACGCTTTTTTTCTAGCCTGAAGCCTTCTGGAGATGGATCGACTTCACTGCATAGCTGTTAACATTTCTAGGCCACAGCAGAGTAAAAGCTCACCAGGAAATCTTCTCAGTTACACAGCTTTTAATAGAAATCCTTGAGGTGGAACTGTCAAAAATCAGATCAGTTTCACTCTGCTGAAGCCTGGAAAAGCAGCAGAGAAACTGGAGCTGTCTCAGCTGCTTGAGATAGCTCTGTATTAGTTTATCCTAAGTTCATGTTTGTGGGTCTCTGAATCTAGTTCTTTTGGTTGTTGCTATAACTCTTCTTAAATGAGAGCATAGATTTCTTGAAGAGTAAACAGTACAACAACTTGAGAAAAATATTCTACTGGTATTGAACAAATTGGGCTTTACAGTTGCATTGATTAAATGCTACAAGCTGAATAAGTTCCAGTTATTCTGTTGTTCCACAGCAGAAGTCTGCAGTGGAAGTTAACACTGGGAAAGCTGCTTATGCTGTTCTTCCCTAGTAAGTTATCTTTACTCCCAAATGACTTCTTGAGTAAAGCAAAAAAAAACCCAAACAACTTGTGCCATTAGGCAACAGGAACTAGATTAAGTTCAGCATATTACCATCTGTTCCTGAATTCACCTGTGTTTCTCCTTTGAGTTACAAGTTTAGGTCAAGTGAGAGGGCCTGATGCTGAGAATGAATGGTGGGTGTGAAGACAAACATATTAGAGTAAGGTCATTGTTAGCAGCAAAGTTTCCAGGATGAATCAGACCAGGATTCATTCAGCCTACATATTTTCCATGCAATAGTAAAATTGAACACATACACACTTTAGTAACAATGCATGGACAGGAAGGAAGAACATTAAATAGGCAAAATAATGGAAAAAATTTGGTAACATTTAATTTTACTTGCCATTAATACAATAAAACTGTATTTATATAGACTGCAACATTACCTGATTTTTTGGAAGTTTAATTCTATCGCAATAAAGCTTCCACCCCCCCCTGCTGATTGGCAGCTTCTCAAGTACACGAGAGTGTCAGGAGTCCTGAGTACCTGTGCTCTGTTTGTAGTAATGTTATGTGGCTACTGAGCTACAGTTTGATCTGTTGGACTAGATAGCAGCTTCCCCAGATGGTGTTGAATCTTTGTTGTGGAACAGCCTTGGAGGGTTCTAAAGGAAAAGTGACACTCCAGTCTCGTCATTCTGCCATACCCTTAGTCGTGGAGATGGCTAAATGTAAGTAAATAATTTAGATGCTTGGCTAAGTTACATGAGTAAGGAAGCCAGGTATACTCACCTCTTCACGTTGTTTGTTGTTGCACATGCTTGTCTCTGTGCTGTATGCATCCATTATTATGCTTTTCCTCTCCCTCTCTGCGTGGGACTCCTCCCATCTGTGCATCTTCAAAAATCTTCTTGCTTATTATCAGAGTCTCCTTGTCCTCATCCTCAGTGTGTTGTTGGGCACACAGGTGTGTGAGTTCAGGTGCTCAGACATGAGCAGCTGTGGCATGGTGAGTCTGCTTAAATGAGTATTCAAAATAAACATCTCTAATGAAGCTAGTCCAGTTCAGTAGACACACAGCTCTGCAATGAGATAACTCAGGTTGTCTCATTGCTGTATGGTTTGGAGCAGCTTTGCTTCTTACTTGCTGAGTCCTCTTGCATTGTACACGGGAGCTGTCAGGCTGAGTTTGGACAGGCTGCTTGCATGTGTTAAATTCCAAAACTGTTGGCTAAACAGTCTCATCACAGTGAACTACTTGTCTTCCCTCCATCGCACGTGGAAAGCTCTGTGTGTGAAGATATTAATACTCACAAAGTACTGTTTCTTGAATGATATTTTGCTGAGCAAGCCTTCTTGTAGCCCATTTAAAATAAATTTCAGTTTTGCATAGTGCCTGGTACCAAGTGAAATAGCACTTTTTCCCTACTCTCTTCCCTCTTGTCTAAGGAGGAGAGGCTCTTTACTCTGCTAGGTGAGACTTCAGAGAGTTCACTTGGACCTCTGTACTTCTGACTCCAGGGCAGAGAAATCTGTTAAGATCAGAAGCTTCTACCTCTGTAGGCACTGAAATAAGTTTGTAGGAACTGAGATCATTCATGTAAGGACAGGTGTTTCTAAGAAACCAGATCCCTTTGCTTTGATCCTCAGAAAGTTAGTTTTGCTTTGCTTGGTAAAGGGAAGACCAAGTATGATGTGAGCTACTGGTTCCTACCAGCAGTTTTTGTTCTGGAGGAAAAATCTATTCTGTGCCAATAATCATCAGTAGCTGAATATGAAGAGCCCTTGTACTGTCTTCTAAACAGCAACATGTTTCCTTCTCGTTATCCCTAAAAATGAAGGCTGTAGTAGGATAGTGTAATAACCCAGGGCAAATCTGTCTATGCATCTGAATATATCACTTTTTGGTTGAAGGGAGTTTTCATGTCCGTATGTTTCTTGTATTAATATAAACAGAACTTCCAAAACCACATCCTTTTTGAATGTGGCACAATCCTTGAGATGTATATAACAAATTGGTTTGTTTTGCACCACTTTCCATGTGTGTTTGGTGCTAAAACATAATATGCTGAAAACTGTTTATTGAAGTAGATATCAGAAAACGTAAGTGTTGCTTACTTCAGTAGTAAGTAGGAGAGTTTGCTATTGAAGGGTTTACAGGTGTGTTGGTATCTGAGCACTAAGCTTAAGAGCCATATTTTCTGTTTTAAAAGCTTAATATCAATAATGTCTTCTGATGGGATTCTTAGATATGCCGGCTAACTTCTTGAGTAGTTTTTCTTTTTCCTAGCTGAAATAGGAAACATTGAACATATTTTTTAAAAAACCTTGGGTTTTTCCATCCAGGGAGGGAGATTTTTTTCCAGTGAGTTGTTTCTGAGATCTGAAACTGCGATATATTTTCATTTGCTAGTGGATATTGCATCTTTAATTGTATTCCTTTTGGACAGGATTGCAAATTTCCACAGTGACCAATGCAAACGTAGTGAAAATAATTTTGGATCTGTCACAAGTAATCAGAACTCTAGTATGATGACTTGTGGTCCACTTTGGCCACCTTTTAATGTCATGATAATTTAATTGTAAAAAGAAATTTGGGGGGCTTTAAAAAAAAAAGTTCAACTTAGGAATGCCCATTGGGCAAATCTAAGTGTGTGTTGAACCTGCCTAAATTGATCTGTTACAGAGGGAGGCAGATTCCAAGTGTCCTGGATCTACTTTGTTGCTAATAACGTAACTAATTTGAACTGCTTTTTGTATCTAGTGCCTAATTTTTTTTTTTTTTCCTTTTTTAAAGTAAGACTTACAGTTTTGGTTTGTCAGATAATTGCTGAAAGGAAAACACGGAGATTTTAATGCAGTTTCACTGGATCCTAGTTGCTGAAGTGTGTTTTCACTGTAAGATAAGCTGATGAAGTACTGCCCAAGCTAACATAGTAAATCTTTCTCAGAAAACATGTCTTTGCCCAGGGTGGAAATATTGAATGGTCATTGGATAACGACTGCAGTAAAGGGGTCAGAATAATTCATTTTTTGTTTGGCATAATACAGGGAGTTTCTTCCTACCTCCCCTGCTCAAAATCCTGCTCCTCTCTCAAGTTAACTCTCCTTTAGGATTGCCTCCGTGGCTCTGCTGTGGGAGATGTTTTCCTCCCAGCTGGGATCTTCTAGACAACCAGTCGCCGGTGGGACCCTGATACCTCCTCTTTCTGTCCACACACCAAGATCCAACTTCTTTGGAGAGAAGGGGAATGTGCCATGGAGGAGAGGGACTGCCACAAGTGCATTTGGGGGACTTGGGTAGCAGACTCTTGTGGCATATTATTGCTGTTGAGACTGAGGTTTCTGTGCAGTAAGGTGACAATTGAGCCAGGTGGACATTGGATCTAGGTAGTTGCCCTTTCTGAGCAGGAGGATTTCTCACAGGGATCCCTCATTGCCGGTGCTCTGCTATTGTACACCTCCAAGCATTAGATATAACCCCAGTACTGAAAAAATTTAGACTTCAACAGGAGCAGCTACAAGCTATAGAGAAGTCCATATCTCTTGGCCCCAGGAGTAGAGTTCTTTGTGTTTCTTCTTCCCTGTCCCTTGTTTCAGGAGAGTTCCACATTTGTAAGTGACCTTTTAGGTACTGATGTTGATTAAGAAAGACAGGTAAGAATAAGCAGATGGCTAGGATTTACTTCTTTTTTTTCTTTCTATTGATGGTATAGTTGTAGATCCCAGGGTCTGTAAGTTGGACTCTCTAATAGAACAGAATTCCAGCAATGCTGGAATTGGAGAAACCCCTGAAGAAGATGCTCTCCAGCTAGCCAAAAGCTCCTGGTTTGTGTTGGCTGTGAAGGAAAAAAAGCACGTTCTACCATATCCCACAGTGAGAATTTAGATATTTTCTGGTACCTGTATTGGGTTCACATGGGGCTCAGCTTCAGCAGGATGGGGGAAAATGCTCCAGCCCTGCATGTTCTTCATCCCAGGCAAAGGAAATCCTGGTCACCCATTTATTGTGCTCCCTGTGACAGCTCCCTCCTGTGCTTCTGTGCTTTCACATGAATGAATGCCATACCTCCTGAGGACATCAATGCTGGCTCCTTTTTTGACAGGAAAAGCTGCTTCAGTGTAGAAATGCAAATGACTTTTTGGAGAAATGGGAATTGGAAGGATAAGTGGAAAGAAAGCAGTGCTAACAAGCATGTTCCTCGCAGGGCTCCCGGTGCTTTTCTCATTCTCACCTGCTGGACCTTGAGTCACTGCTGTTGTTCTGCTGTGTTGAGAAAGCAGCAAATGCAGCTCTTGTTTTTTTTCCCCAGACACGTTTAGGTCTGATTTCTATCCAGTGTGTGCCGTGCAGTGAGGAAGGTTCACTCCAGTAAAGCCCTGGGCTTGAGGTAGTTGTGCTTAAAGACATGGCATTTTAAAGGCTACCAACGTCCCCTTGTCCTCTGCCCTGCCAGTGTTTCTTTGAACTAGATTGTCATCTTCTTTATCCTAGCTGTCTTTATGGCTGGCACACTGTAAACCTATGACTATTAAACGATGGCTTTAAAATTTGTAGGAAAACAGAATGGCTTCTTGCTTTTATTCTTTGCTTGCCTGATATGACCTTTAGCCAGAAAAGACCTTAGAGGAGGTAAAGAAATGAGATAATTATGAAGTTTTAATAGTGGGGATACCCAAGTTATCAGAGCAACTTTTTTCCCCATTTTATTGCCATAAAACTGGTTATTTTATCCCTTAGTAACCCTGTTTACGTCATATCTGTGTTCGTATCAGTAAGAGAAGTAAAAAAAAGAAATGGCTTGCTGCTGCTACTACTGCTGCTTTTTTTAGGGAAGTAGATTAAACCCCTGAATGTCTGTCCTTTCTCCTCTCAGCATTCCTACTAACAAGTCAGTAAAGATAAAACCAAAGTCACTTAGATTCTTCTGAAAAATATAATCTATGGGGAGAAGCAAATTCTGAAGATCTTTCTATCAGAAGGCAAAGCTGGGGATAATTAGTGCCATATGAGAACCAGCGTTTGTCATTAGAGCGATAGCTGTCATTGGCTGCTGGGGTAACTTTGCCTGAAGGCACCCAAGGCCATCCACAGTGGCAGGACCATCTGTGAACGCGCCCCGGTGATGGTGGTGCACAGCCGTTTCCCTCAGGGCAAGCTGCTGCCCCTTCACAGCACCACACCCCCCCCCCCCCCCCAAACCCACAACCCTGGCTTCCCCCAAGCACCCTGCCTCAGCACCCAAGCATGCTTGATGCTGCCAGCAGCTGCAGCTGCCCCTCCCGCAGCCCAGCCCCCTCCATCCATCATGTCACCAGCAGCCTCCATCAAGGGTCTCTGCAGGACAGATGGGTGTCATGTGGGGGCCAGGGTCTGTGAGACACCACTCTTCCCCTTGAGGCTTTCTCACATTCATGAGTGCTGTTGGCCTGCTGCAGCACAGCCTTCAGAGAGAGATTGCTTTATCTCATGTCTTCCAAGGAAAACAGTGACAGCTTCTTCCTTTGAAACTTGCACTTGGTGCCACAGTCTTTCTTTAAGGAAGCAAAATTCCTTTTGAATACTCAAGGCCTGATTTTAGCACGTGTGTTTGAGATGGATGTGGTGCTGTACAAGTGGAAAAAGGCAGCCATCTTTTAGAAGCCTTCCAGACAAGAGCACATGGATGTTTCCATCAGAAAAATGTTGTCAGAGCAGTAAACACAGGCTCTCAGCAGAGATGCAGCTTAAGAAGGGACCGGTCCCAGCCTTCTCCGTAATAAAGATTGCCTTGGATATTTGTAAACACTATATGCATTCAGTGTGCCAGCCATCTATTGCAGATGTTCAGCCTGAAGAAGGCTCCAGGGAGACTTATAGCAGCCTTCCAGTACCTAAAGGGGCCAACATGAAAGCTGGAGAGAGGCTTTTTACAAGGGTACTTAGGGGGAGGACAAAGGAGAATCATAGAATCATAGAATAGTTAGGGTTGGAAAGGACCTTAAGATCATCTAGTTCCAACCCCCTGCCATGGGCAGGGACACCTCACACTAAACCATGTCACCTAAGGCTCTGTCCAACCTGGCCTTGAGCACCGCCAGGGATGGAGCATTCACAACTTCCTTGGGCAACCCATTCCAGTGCCTCACCACCCTTACAGTAAAGAACTTCTTCCTTATATCCAATCTAAACTTCCCCTGTTTAAGTTCTAACCCGTTAGACTTTAGGAAGAAGTTCTCTCTGAGAGTGGTGAGGCACTGGCACATGTTGCCCAGAGAAGCTGTGGCTGCTCCATCCCTGGCAGTGTTCAAGGCCGGGTCGGACAAGGCTTTGAGCAACCTGGTCTAATGGAAGGTGTCTCTGCCCATGGCAAGGGAGATTGGAACTGGATGATCCTTAAGGTCCCTTCCAACCCAAACCATTCTGTGATTCTGTGCTTCCAAACTCAGATACCTGAATACTTTAATATTGCAAACTAGAAATTAGTTGACAGTTGATTTAAATATTATCAGTGTCTGGTCAAGAGATTTCAGAGGGGAAGGAGCTGTTTGTCATATGTAGCGATTACTTTCATAGGACTTTTCCATAATCTTGGTCTACAGCCAAAGAGGGTCAGCTTAGTAGATATGGTTTCTGTTTCACAGATAAACATACATTTTCTAACTGTACATAATGTTTTTTTAAAGGAAATTAAATATTAAGTGATCATATGTACTTAAAGGACTACTTATATAATGTTAATGACTTTAAGAAATGACAAGAAATTCATGTAGCTGTTAGTATTTAATAAACAATATGTTTCCCACCATTTTGTTTATTATGGCTGGTATAGTTCTACTTGTAAAGTTGGGATTTATTTTGATTTTTGTTGTTTTTCAGCAGATCTGCATGGTAGGTGAACATATCTCTGCTCTTTTTGGTAGCCTGGAGAAATAATTGCTTCATGCTTGGCTATTCTGACACTTGAGGGATCTTTTTTCTTTCACATAAGTACTAGATGCAGCTTGTATTGTAGTTTACAGCAATATGAATTTGTCATGGAAATGTGCTACAGTAACTGTTGTGTTTGTTTGGTGCAGCAAAGGCTGTTGGGATCAGTGCTCTGCACAGAACAAAGCAAGATGATGGACCCAAGGTGAATGATCCCAGGCTCTTCCCAGATAAGTGTCTTCAAAGGACAGCCAAGGTAACTCCATGGAGACTGACAAGCGAGTACATGTGGGCTCCCAAAGGCTGAAGGAGATCTGCTCTGACCTCCCTGTAGTCTCCATCTGTTGATCTTTGAATCTCATTCTCCATTTCAAAGAGAGTAATTGTCTGATCTGATAAAAATCAAAAGTCATGTTATTTTTACCAATTATATTAGTTTAAATTCCCTTTCTTTGTTATGCAGAGTTACATAGCAAGATTCAGGAAAAAGACTGGAGGCTAATATGAGTGTCAAGATATCCAAAGTTGTCAGAATTAATTCTTACAGACTTTGGAAAGGCTGCTAGTGCTGTTGGTTCAAGATTTAAGTCAATCTCTGAATGTTAAGAGACCAGAAATGGTCTACTGGGTCACCTGGGTCAGGTCTCTTCCGTGACTTGTGCTTTCCCTTGCAGCGTTTAGATTCTGGTCCCTGTTGTGGGCTGGGCTACCCTCTGGTCTTGTCCAGTATGGCAAATCCAATGCTCAGAATCACATAGAGATGCAGCTTTTGAAATCTTCTGGAAGGACTCTTCTGTATAAGCTTATAAAATCGGCTATAATATTTCTGCTATCCAGTGATTTATTATGGTCTACAAAAAATATAGCCTGGATGAACACCTCTCTGGAACAATTATTTAGTGATATTGTAGTTTATTATTCTTTTCAAAGCCATGTTGTATAAAGGTAAAATAACCCCTAACTTCAGAAAGAACAGAGAGAAGGAGGGAACTGCCAAATTCCCCACAGCACATCCTTTCCTGTGGTTAGCATTGGATCTGCCAGTGGCACCGATTTTGGACTGGCCTGTTCTGTGCAGAATGTCAAAATCACAGGCTGAGGATTCAAATGAAAGATTTTACAGGAGCTGCTTGTATTTTGTGGCTAATTCCCTGCATTTGGAAGCATCTGCTTCTTGTCTGGTTTTGTTCTGTAATCAAGAAAATTGCTGTAGAGAGCTAGCACTTGGAAGGCACTTAGCTATTCTATAGCCATGAGCAAGATGGCAAGGAAAATACACTGTAAATAGGTACTCAGTTAAAAAATGCACATACACACATATGCACACAGAGGGAAAGCATGATACAGGCGTTGTGATTTTTCCAGATATTCTGCTGACCCTCTGCATATCTCTATTCTGTTAAAGAAAATAAGTTTCTCTGAAGGTATTAACTGTAGAAACCTTTGCCTCTTCCAGGTAGTCTATATTTTGGAAAAGAAGCATTCCCGAGCAGCTACAGGTTTCATCAAGCTTCTGGCAGACAAGAATAGTGAACTCTTCAAGAGGTGTGCCATGTTCTCACCTGTGGACCACAGAGTGCCCAGGATCTATGTGTCCTTGGCTGATTGCCCTCCAGACTTCGTGACCAGGCCTGAGGACTATTCAAATATACTCTTCATCTGTCGCATAGTGGACTGGAAAGAAGACAGCAACTTTGCAACAGGGTATGTGGCTGCTATTGGAAGTCAAGATGACTCAGATTCCTAGTCAGAGTGCTTGGCTTCACTTAATTTAATACATGCAATAGAGACAGGAATCTCTTAACAAGGTGCTTGTCTTGTATTTCTCTGGTATTTAGTGGATAAACTGTGATGAGGTTAAGGATAGCTCATCACTAGTTAACCTCATGGCTACATAATGTTAGTTTCTTTTGGTACTTGTTTCAGTGTGCTGGCACATCACAGCATTAATGAGCATATGGGCTTTGCTCAGAGAAGCTTGTAGTCTAGAGGGAACAGACACAGGTACTTAGCCTGACCCGCACAAGCACCATGGGGTGCTGACAGCCTTTCAGTGTTGCCTCCCCTTCTGTAAGAGTATTACACAGTGTGTAGGCTTTTTACTTCTTCATGAGGAGAAATATCAGTAGCTGTGATACTCTTTGCTTTTTAAGCTTTTACTGATAAGAAGTAGAAGGAAGTCACAGATTTTTGTGGTTTTAAATTTTCATTGCTTCAAGGAAGGTGTTGCACTCTGTGCATTTCAGGAGGCACTGTAAAGCTGTTGCTGTCCAGAGTTCAAGTTGAAGGCATTGTCAGGAAGGAGGAGATTTTAAGCCAGGGCTACAGAAATGACCTGTGCTGGGCTGGGTTTAGATTGTAAGTTCATTTTGCCTCTCCATGAGGAAGACCCTGCAGTTTTCAGCATTTTCAGTGTTTTCTTGGGAACAGTGGCAGTGTGCCAAGCTCCCACCTGGAATAGCCACACCATTTCCTATTAAGTGGGTCTCTATAAGAAACTGTGGATATTGATAAATCTGTTCAGTTATCTTGGGAAAACCTGAGTAGTCCTGAATAGTTGGTGATCCAGAGTAGGTAACTCTGACCTATGGCAATACTGTGCTCAAATTCTACAAGTGATGGGGATCTGGATGTAATCTGGAGCTTGTGCAGTAATGGCAGTTGGGTATAAATCCCAACTTTTCTCTTCCCCTTGCAAAGTTGTTCCGATAAGGTAGTACAGCTGATCTACAGCATCAGCTCCATGGTTTTTGGAGTCTTTAAGCTTTACTCAAACTCTTGGTAAAGCTTAAAACTTACATAAAATTTTGTTTGTTTGTTTTCTCAGAGTGTGTTAGCACAGATCATCAGCTGTAGAACTAAAAGCAAACTATACTGAAGTCCCTGTTTCCCTGTCTTTAAGTTTGTTACCAGTTCTGACTGGTTTGTGTTCCTAGTAATAGCAAGTTTCATGTGTACTCTTTGAAAGCCACATGAACCATTAAGTCACTCAGTTATTTCCTAGCTAAACTCTAGTGCATGAACTGAAGTGGACTCCCTTTGAGCCCCACTTAACTAGGGGCTGGCTCTGCTGTGAACTTCACTGTGACTAAGTTTCTTACTGGCAGAGATTTTCTTTGTCTTCTTTGAATCCAGTGGAGAAAAGACTGGAGGGCGATTGTACTGTTTGTCTTCTTGTCATAAACAACCCCCCTTTTCAGCAGAAATGGGAGAAATTAAGAGGATGGGATAATGTCTTTTTTCATTGGCTAACATGTGTGTCTTTAATCTGTGCTTCTGACAACATTGTATATTCTGGTCTGGGTGTTTTGGTAGTTTCCAAGAAGTAAAGGGTGTTGTCAGGAAAGAAAATGGCCACGATTGTCTTCATACATAACTGTTTCCTCTGGTAGTTTGTTGCACTTCCATAAGTGCCTTGTGGAGATAGGAAGCGTAAAGCCTTGGTGACCCATTTTGTTTTTATAACTACATGCCTGTTTAAACACTGAAAGACAAGGGAACCTCTTGAAGGTCCCCAAAATTCCTGTTTGCTTTTGGGCTGGTTTCTAAGCTTGTTTCTAAGCTGTGTTGCTAGCTATGGCCCACCTGAAGGAGAGATGAGCAGGTGATGTGCACCTTATTGCATGGTTGATTTTTTTTGAACTTCCGTGTGCACCCCTAGTTCTGTCTGTAGACTTCATGATACCCCTTTGACAGCACCACCATGGTTTTGAAGGTGCCTGGACTAAAGAACCTGTAGGTCATCACTGTTCATTGTTTAAGTCTGTTGGAACTCCGACAAGGGAACATCCTTCCATTTACATCCAGTCATTTCCCCTGAATGCCTTGTATGTTTCTAGGTACTCTCCATCCTGCAACTGAATTCCCACAGGCATGTTATGCACCTTCCTTGTATTTCCTTTTCCATTGGGAAGTTCAGTGCCAGGTTTCCAAACACATTTAGTCTGATCACATAGTCTGTCTTCCAGCGACTGGTGTGGGTGGAGCAGTGGGATGCCATGGTTTGGCAGGGACACTGGCCACCCAGGGTGGTCATCTGCACAGGGACAACCTGACAGTCCCTGGAGGTCCTTTTGGGGAGGGGGGTGCGTTTCTGTGTCGTGATTGCCACCTGGTGGTCAGCAGTGAGACACTGTCCCCTCTGAAGGCCTCCCTGTTACCCCAACCGTGCTGGGGAGAAGCAGGTAGGAACTAATGGCTGCATGTCCCGCTGGCAATGCCCTGAGTGTGTGCCGCTGTATTCTCTACTGCATGTGAAGTGAAGTTACTGTGGCAGTGAAATGGCAATTAACTGTACCTGCTTTAGGCAGCAGATAAATAGCTTCAAAATATTCCCCTTTTCCAGATAAATTGTATGAGTACTGCCATGTACAGTTATTGTCTGGGGACCTCATTTCAGTGATGGAGTCCAGGGCTGTTTGGAGCATCAGTCCAGATATCTCTGTGCTTTTGGATATGGTAAAGATGGAATCTCTTTGGCTCCATGCATGATGATGGATGAGACAATTAAAAAAAAAAAAGTAATAGTTAAATGTCAAAGCAGTGACTCCATCTGTTTTGCATGGGGCTTGTGGCTGTTCTAACTCAGGGCCTTAGATGTTGGTCTATTGAGGTGACAAGATTTGTCACAGCATTTGCAATAAAATTAAATGTTACAGGATGTTTCTGTACTTGATCCTCTTTCCAAAACCATCAAAGTGTCTTGAATTCCTTTAATCTCTGGAATTTTATTCTGGGCTTTTTTTTCATTCACAAATGTGTTTGGGATGAGGGGGAATGACCAGGTGTACCTTAGGAGCTCAGTGTAATGCTCGAGAAAAGGTCTGATCCCTGAGCAGTGCACTATGTTGAAAAACATGTTTTTGCAGGCTGTCTCTCAGTGAAGCATGTTCCCTCAATCTAACCAGTCTTGAAGTGTGGGATGGCCCCATCTGCATGAGGAGCACCATGCTGCTTCTGTGCTCCAATGGCATGTAGCTGAAGGAAGGCAGCTCTGTGGTGTGGAGTTAGGCTGGACTGTGCTCTTGGGTGCCGGGGGTTCCCGTGACACAGCTCTCTGTCTGTGGTGTTCAGCCCTGTAGCCATCTCCAGTGGGACCTTTGGGCTCTATTAAGCCTGTGCCTGGGGGCCCTTGGCCCTGAGAGCAGCCATGTGGCCTTGCTTGCTCCCCCCCACCCGCTCTTGCACAGGCTTCCTCTAGCAGTGGTGGTGTATTGATGTGTAGGATGTCCTGATGCTGGAAGAAACCTTCCATGTAGGATGACTGTGGACAAGTCTGCTCCAGCAGAGACTGAATAAGGTTGTTAAGTCCCTGTGGAAGTTATTCACTCCCATCTGGGAGCCTGCCCAGCTTTCTAGAGGAAACAAGGCTTATGTAATTACGCTTTTGTCTTTTTGGAGAGTTCTTATCATGTAACCTTTGAACAGGTTGGCCAGTTTCATCTGGGTTGGGGAAATGGAGAGAGCTCAAATATTTGTAGAAATGAGTGGCTGAATAGATGGATCAGTGTCATCGTGAAGGGGAGGTGGCAGCATGAGTGTGGCTCTGCCCCAGGTGTACATGTATGGGAGGGCAAGCTCCAGTGGGCTGGCAGCTTGGGGCAGTTCATTTTGCTTGCATCTAAGACTTACTGGAGAACTACCCTGTGCTGCCCAATGCTCCAACCATCACACATTCCTGTTGGTGCCTGCTACTACCATGTCTGACATCAGTTCAAGGGTATTCAAGGTAATGCTTCCCCATCACTGCCACAGAAAAGAAGTGTTTACGTCTGTAACCTTTGTAATTTTTTTGCCTTTTAACATTTAAAAAAACAGATCCACACGCAAGCCTGTGGTGTCAGACACTGTAACTCCCTGGGAGTGAACGTCCGACTGCTGCTGGGCCCTGTGCCTGTTGTTGTTCATAAGCCTCTTAAACTATTCTTGCTACCCTTGGTGGCCGCAGAGCCCCATGAGTGATTTTACAGCCTGGCTGTTACTTCAGGGCCATTGGTGATCCTATATGCGTTACCTTTGATCACATGCTGTCCTGTCAGATTTTGCTCTGATGCAAGTCATCATGCCTGCATGGCCCCAATTAGAGTCAGTTGTACAGTTTTTATTTCAAGGCACTTGGGAAATGTTCCCTGGAACACTGTAAATCAAATGTTAATTACTATTTAAAAAATATTAGTCCTATATCAAACCTCTGGGTAAACCCCTTTTGATTTGTAATCTAATTTCGGTAAACGGATCAAGAGGACATGGGTTTCAAGACTGAGCTGGAAAGCACTGGCATTCAGAGGTGCTTTCCATGACTTGTCGTGCAGACATCCAGCTGCCCTCCTGGTGCACTTCCCAGCTCTGCCCTTCCAACAGAAGGAGCACCTTCAAGCCCTTACCATTTCTTTTTGGCAGGGCAACTTGTTCTCTCTTTTCCTCTTGTATTTTTTTTAATCCATCCTCAGTGATGCTGGTGGGTCTGCAGACTTGTGGACTTATCCTTGCTCAGTCTCCAAGCTCTGCACTAGACATTGGAAATTAAGTGGTGATTTCTTTGGTTTATTGTTGCTGCTGAGAGAGAAGGAGATAAAACTGGTGCTTCATTTATTTACATTAAAATAAGAATCAGACAGGGACCCAGCTGCAGTAACAGAGAACTCAGCCTTGGTGCCAAACATGCACGTATTTCTGCCATGCAGTTTGTACGTAAAGTTGAAACAATGGAGAGAAATATCTTTTATCCTTGTTTTCATTTTTATTTTAAAGCTAGGCAATGTGAACTCTACAATTTACCACACCACAAAGCGCGCAATCCTTTCCAGCATATTACACAATGTGACAGGTTTATTACACAGCCCTTCCCTTTGTGAAGAGAGCAAGCTTTGCTCCCATAAAGATGGGCTTGCTTGTGCTGCTTGGATGGGATTTGTTCTATGGGTTTATGGCGCATTTGAAGCCCCGAGAGTATCTTCCATGTCCAAATGACAAGTGCACTGTTTTGGCCCCAGTTTAGGAAAGTAATTAGTGCCTGTTCTCACTCATTGGAATTAAAGCAGAAAGATCAATATAATGATTGTGTATTTTATGCAGTGGAAAAACACTTATTAGAGTGGCTGGTTTTGCACTGTGTTATTACCCCTCTCTTTTGTGTCATATTTTGATGGATTTGCCTTAATTTCAGTTGTAATTTTCTTGGGTCATGAGCATTATCTCTATTGGCTGTAATGTGCTATTCACTCTAATGGCAGTATATTAAAAATTAAAAAATCATTTATCTCTGCGTACTGCAGAGCAATGTGGGGCTGAGAAGGGGGACAAGGGGAGCCATCATGGACATAGGTTCTCAAGTGGTATTTGTAACCAGCTGGGGAGGGAACAAATGTCCCATTCCTTTGGAGTCCCAGTCTGCACGCTGTGTCCAGAGCCAAATGCTTGTTTAACACGAGAGCTCACAGCCAGATGCATACTGGGGTTTGTACTGCAGCAGCTGGAAACTTTCTCTAAGCATAATAGAGCAGCAACCTCATCCACACATGTGCAGAATACTTCATCAAAGACTATTAGCATGTGAGGGACAGTTTCCTGTGTCTGTGACTTGCTTCTAGATTGTGGGCTCCTCTCCAGTTAGCTCCTGGTTCAGAGGCTTCTACGTAGCTAGGAGAGGAGGGACAAACTACTGGGAATATTCAGGTCCTGGAAAGAGCATGGAAAGAGTTGGAAAGATGATCTGTGGGCATGTCTGTGTGTGCTACTTCTGTAAGGAAGGCAGTAAGGTTCTTTGCACCTCTGTCTTCATAGGGCATTATTTTGCCCAGGCAGGGATCCAAAGTGCATCCTTTGAGATGGAGAACAGTGTGCTGATCTCCCTGGGAGCTGTCTTCTGCAGAGCTGTCTGGGATCTGCTGGGAATCTGTTCTCCATTTTGGGTAGTAGGAGTGAGTCACCTTTTTCAGTGGTGAGGAAAGGAAGGAGGATCTCGAGGGAACCAGCCATGTGTAAAGCAGGAGCTGCCAGTGGGTTGGGCTATGCTTATTTATCCTTGTTGGATGTATTTTTTTCTAAAATTTGATACTTTCTTACCTCTGCAAAAACATAATAATATGAAACATCTAGTTAAAATGAGATGCATGAAACAGCCCAGAGTACTGTCTGTCTAGCGTTGTGCATCTCCAGCAGATGTAAGTCATGGTATAGTCTGAATTCCTGCCGAGTCCTCTGCCAAAACTGAGGGAGAAGTGAATGGGTGAAAGAGTATGTTTGAGGACTCAGCAGCCTTTCTCAGGAGACAGCAGTAACTTGACAGTAGTAATTATACACTTAAGAAAACATCCCTATTTTTCTCTCTGCAGGCAATTGGCCAAAAGTCTTGGTCAGGCCGGGGAGATTGAGCCAGAAACGGAAGGGATCCTGATGGAGTATGGTGTGGATTTCTCTGACTTTCCCTCTGAAGCCCTGGAGTGTCTTCCTCAGAACCTGCCCTGGGTTATCTCACCAGGAGAGCTAGCCAAAAGAAGAGATTTAAGGTAACAACAAAAAGTGTGGTCTGACACTCTTTCTTGGGTTGGTACAGAGTTGTGCTATTTTGTTTTGCATTCATCACACTTTGAAGGGGCACTGACTTCATTATGTGCACCATATTACATGTTACCTGTGCCTGCATGGAAAGGAACAGCTTTTGAAAGTGTCTGCAAACTCGTTATTTGGAGAAGTATTTTGTAAGGCAAAGAGGCTTTTTCTCAAAAGAGCTATTGAAAACCGAAAATTTGGTGTTTGGCACCTAATCTGAAAGCTTTATGTTTTTGTCTGGAATGTATTACGATTTTAGTGGTAGTTTTATAGCAGAGATTTTCTGAATGCCTGGCAGATCAAATGATCTTGGGCATTGTTACTTTGAAACTTAAGCACAGGTAGAGACTGTCCTGTGTTTTCCTGTCTAGTCTCAATGTTTTCCTGTTCTGAAGGACTGGTGTTGTGTGGAGTTTATGACAGCTCTTAATCAGGTTAGCAGCTGGCAAATGCAGTCCCTCCCTGGCAAATCTGTGCTGTCCCCCTCCTCACATTAGCCATCCCTGCAACTTAGCGGTGCTCCTGCCAGCTTTTGGGAACTCCATAGTCTGTTGGGTGATGGACACTCTGTCGTTGCCGGACTACTCAAAACTAGTGGACTTGCTACACTTCAGAAAGTCATGTTTCTGATATGTCTTTACCAGAAAAGATATAAAGACAAAATTAAATAATTTGTTTACAACCTCACTTTACAATAAAGGAAGGTGCAAGAAAGCAAAACAATAAATTATTAATATGGTAATGTTGTGTTCAACTTCCACCTTTGCTTGTGCTAGAGCATCCTGTCTCAGTTGGAAGATTCGTTGCTTTCCTGGATATTGCTGTGTTGAAACAGACCTATGAGCCTGACTCTTCAAGACACTGCACTGGTACAAGCACCTAATCCTGCACTGTAGCCTGCAACTTCCTTACTGCTTCAGCTTCACTGGATTTCGTTCCCTTACAATGGAATAATTCAGGGAGGCTCACAATCCTGATTGACTAGTGGTAACATTCAGATGCCAGATCCAAACTGTAGGCTTCAACTAGCTTAAAAAAAAAATTAAAAATTCTAAAGATCCTGAATGCTGCAGTTCAGAAATCACTGGAAAGTGCTTATTTTTATAGTCTTGACTACATTTCAGTAGCATTCTCTGTTTCTTCTGACACAAGTTCTTTCAAGCAGATAAAGAGCTTGACCTGTCTCCAGTCAGACAATCAGTTTTGGAAACAAATTCCAAGTGCATTTCTTGTTTTATTGCTGAATTATTACACTGGGACTTATCAAGGTGATAACACTTTTTCAGTTAAGCTATTTAAATCCTTCTCTGCCCCTTCCTGACCACTGTGCACACTACAAAGTAGATTTCATTTTGATCCTCTCAAATATAAACATTTAACAGTCAGTTTTTAAGACAATTATTTGGGCTTAATATACTAATCCTTTTAATGTCAACTGCCACATGGCTAACTAGTTTGTGGTCTAAACACATATGGAGATAGCATGAGACTTCTAGTTATGGAAAGTAAAATACAGATGAGTCTTCTTTTCTGTTTCCTAACAGTGAGAGGTTTGTCTACCCAGAAAAAGATGACTTTTATTAATACAGATAGTGTGACTCATAGATGAGTGGAGTCCTGCAGTTGGAGGCCTGGCTGCCATCTCTCCTGGTCTTACCCATCAGACTTTGAGAGTCACATGTCCCAGGGTAGCTCAGCTTTATTTTGATATTAAGTAATAGTTTTCATATAGTTGGCAATAAGTATGTTGTGGTCTGCAGTGTTGTACAAATACCTGGTACACACTGGCCCAGCCTGGCATCTGAAGGAAGACATCTGAACCTGAGTATCTGGTCTGGTTGCACATGGGACTTGTGTCTTGTTTTTCCAGGGGAACTTGTGCTGTGTTCAGTGACACCTGCCTCTGTGAGTGCCTGTCTTTGCTGTACTTTGTGCATGTTGATCCCTCAGGCTCCCCAGAGAGCCCTGTAGTCTCAGAGTACACTAAGGTAAATTACAGTGAAATAAAAACTCACCTTTTCTCCTGAAATTGCTATGTTAGCACTTCTAAACAGCTCATCCTAATTCAGTTTACACATTGCCCACCTGTCAAACACATACTAAGAGTCTGGCTTACAATATTTTCATCTCTAGTAAATCCTCTCTAGTTCTGTTAGCACAGTGCTCTAAATTTTATAGTGTCACACATTAGCTTTTGAGATTTGGAGCCAAGACCTAAGCAAAGTCTTGGGTTTTGGGGCATTTCCTCTGAGATAACTTTTCCTTGTTTCCTTTCATCATGGTAAATGACCCTGTCCTCCTCTGTGTTCTGCTAACTAGTGTCCCGAGTGTGGTCAGGTCTGTTTGTGTATATAGCATGGAGGCAGAGGTTCTACACTGGAGGCGTTTGTTGAATGTGGTTTTAGATGAAAGTGAGACAATCTTTCACCAAGCTGCTGAGGCTGGGCAAGAGGAGGGAAAGATACTTTGTCCATGCCATCTTGTAAATAATGTTCCTTGATCTTCCTGAGAGTCTTTCGGTTTTGCAGGAAGCCTGTTCTTGCCATGCATAGTCTGTTTGGATAGCAACTGTGATCTCACCTATGGAGCCTCTGCGAATTGCTTTCAAGACATCTTTTTTTTCCTCATTTCTCCAGTAATGGCTCACAAGAAAAGGTTTACATAATATTTTAATATTACTTAGGGCAGAAAAGATCCAAACCTCGTGGATAGCTTTGAAATCTTTTAGCTGATACTAGTCTCTGCACTGCCACTGAGCACAGTTTTGCCATGGACACCTGCTTTTTAGCTCCCTGGGTTTATCTGTTTGTAAAATTAGGCAAGTATTTTCGTGGGTACTCCCAGCTTATTTGTTTGTAAAGAGCACCAGAAACTTTTAATGAAAAGCACTAGGCAAGTATTAGGTGTTGGCATTGCATACTGCAGTTGTATTTTATAGAGTGTATGAAATTTCATAAGGTATCAGAATAGTGTGGTTAAGGAAACTTCCCTTCCTGAGACTTTAAATGTGATAATACAGATAGGACCAGAGTTCTCATTTTATTATTCAGGTTGACTGGAATTGGTATTTTTTCATTAGAAGTTTAAAAAGTGTTTGGTTTCTGCTTTTAGAGAAACACTGCAGCATTAGTGTCATAGAGACAAATTTTGATGGGTGCAAAGTTTCAACTGTTTTCTGGTCTTTTCCAGTATTTCAATATGTAATTTTCATTTCCTTGTTTGCTTTGCACTTATTATTTCAATGGTGTGGGACAAAATATAGCCCTTGAGCAGAAGAGGGATCAGGGCAAAGAAGGAAATGTAAATTTTGGAGGTAGGTGCAGGAGACATGGGCTGGAAGAGGAGGCAATTTGAAGAGGTGTAGCCAGGAATCTAAGAAACCCAAAAGCTATTTCTAAGACTCATTGCAAATGTTTCTAATTTCATTCATATCTTTTTGTTTCCTTTACTGCTTAACTGGGACAAGAAACTAAAGCCAGGAAAGTCCGATTATAGTGGGAAACAAAAACCTAAATATTGGAGAGAGAAAAAAGGATGTTCTTTGCAAAGCAGTTCTGCCTTTTGCTTGTCTCCCATTGTTGGTGTTACTGTGGAAAATGTATAACATCACTCTTTTGGAAAGCACTAGAACCTGTTCAAGCAGAGATGGTTTATACAGTCTAACATGGAAGAACTTGAGGATATCTATTTCTTTACCATTTTTACTAATAATAAGTGAGCCTGTTGACCTCCGCTGGACTATTACAAATGTGAAACTTGGCACTCAAAATTGCTTGCTCTAAATTTTCCAGTTGCTTTCTCTTTTTCCATTTGATGTCATCCTGCCAACTAGTTATTTTATTATTATAAACAGGACATTGTATTCACTTTTAAGAAGAAATATGAAGCTGAAGGTAAAATTACAAACTGCAGTTCCTCAGCTGGCAAAATACAAAACAATGAGCTAAAAATACTGAGCAGAGAAAGGGTGCTGCAGCAAGAAACTCCGAAATGTCTACAAGATGGATGTGGTCTGAGGAGCAGAAACTGACTGACTTCAGCTTAGCAGCCCTGAACTCCTGAGAATCACCAAATAGTTTGGGTTGCAAGGCTCCTCTGGATCCCCTTGCTCAAAGCAGGGTCAACTAGAGCAGGCTGCTGAGGTCTGTGTCCATTTGGGGTTTGGATAGCTCCAAAGACGGGGGATTCCACAACCCTTCTTAGGAATGCCTGCTGGGGTTCAGTTACCCTTACAATAGAAACATGGGTGGTTTTTACCTTTAAATGGATTCTCCTGTTGATGGATACAACTGAGAAGAGTCTGGCTCTGTCTTCTTTACTCCCTGTCATAAGGTATATTTTCACATTGGTAAGATCTGTCTGCATGAGCCTTCTGTTCTTGAAACTGCTCTGCCACAGCTCTCTCTGCCTCTCCTGTAGGTTGGATGCTCCAATTCCTTATCATAATTGAGGCCCTTCAGCAGCCTTGCACCAGTATGTTGATGTCTTCCTGCTACTAGGCAGCCCAGAACGGGATGCAGGACTCCAGCTGTGGTCTCACCAGTGCCAAGTAAAGGGGAATGATTGAAGTACCGCATTTCTTGACCTGCTGGCAACACTCTTCCTAATGCAGCCCAGGAGGCTGTTGACCACCTTTGCTACAATGGCATGTTGTTGGTTCATGTTCAACTTGTCCAGCTGCTTTCCAGCTAGCTGGTCTCCAGGCTGTACTGGTGCATGGGGAATTCCTCTCCATATGCAGGACTTTGCTTTTCCCTTTGAGCTTCATGGGATTCCCATCAGCCCATTTCTCTGCTGAAGGCCCTCTGAATGGCAGCATAACTGTTCAATGATCCCATGAGGCTAAAAGGCCTGGAGGTCATCAGATCGGCAGACAGTGAGGATTCACTGCGTTGGCAGGAGACAATTAATGCTCACTTGCTTCCATTGCAGGGCAGAGTTAATGCACTTTGTTCTTGCGGGCAAAAAGCTCTAATTGCATCTTGGTATTTCAGCGTGTGACCTCAATTGCAGCTGACCTAAAGCTATCCAAGTTGTTGAAGGCTAAATTGTAATTTTGGCTGCCCATTCAAAAATGTAGCATCCTTCCTTTGGTTGATAATGGAGAAAGAGTGGAGGTGCTGTGTCTTTGTGTCCACTGTGGAGGTAAGCTCTGTAGCACTGTCTGTGAGTGGAAAGCACTGGCAGCAGGACAGTACCTGCACTGCAGTTCTGCCCACTATTCAGCTGTAACTTTCTTGAGTAAAGATTTGACAGCATGCTCTTTGCTGTAGATGCCTAAGGGCATTATTGGCTGATAAAATTAGAGGTGATGGTAAAAATGGCAACTTTGAGCTGTGCAAGGGGTGTTGGAGGAAAGCAGTTAGCCTCTGAAACAGATGTCTTTTCAAGGCAGGTGGACAACTTCTGTTAGAAATGAGTGCAAGTCAGATAAAACATCATTAAATAGCTTGTTTCCTGGAGATTTTCCACTACAAAAAGCTGGTGTTAAGTAGAGCAAGACTTACTCAGCTATAATAGGAGATGTGAAAATGCTCTGGTTTCTGATGGAAACTGAGAAATGACTTATTTAGCAAATGTATAAGCAACATTGCTACAGACCTGACTGTTGTCTTGGCATGGAGCGGAGACACAAACAGAGCCAGATTATGATCTCTGCTCTCTCACTGAGCTGTTCTGTGACTAATTAAATGTTCTCTGGAGGGAGATACAAGGCCTACAAAGGATTACTCAGTGGTGTTTAAGGATATCAGATCAAGTCCCTCTCTAACAGAATTGGTTCCAGAAGATGCTGATGGTGGCTGTATCTGCTCTGGGTCCTTCTGCTGTCCAGACAGTCTGGGGAATGGTACTCTTCTTGGTGAGGAGAATTTTGCGTTAGCTCCATCCTCACCCATTAGCTGAGTAAGTAAAATTCTGAATAAATATGGTGCTGCTGTCAAAGTGATGTGTTTCAGCTCCTTGCTTCTGGTTGGCTTCTTTGGGTCCTCCTCTCTGTTTTCATAACATTTTCTACTACACTATAGCTACAGCAGTTGTGGTGACATTTGTACAAAATGATGCATGGTCTTTGCTCTCAGATGCTGTTGTTACCAGTGGCTGGTGTACATAGACACGCTGGCAACTTCACTGATGTTTTTCCTTACAGGAAGGTACGTGTGGTCATTGGAAGTGCAGCTTCAAGTGGAATTGCTAGTGTGTAGTTGGACAGGATTATTGCGTTCAGTTCTTGTAGGCTTGCTTAGTTAAGAATCTCTTTAGTTGTGGAAAACAGTAATAACTTTTGTGACTAGTTTGTTTTACATACAGTCTTTTTCCTGTCTGGCTGCCTGTTTTAGGAGAAAAATAACAGAGGGAGATGAAGATAAAATCTTAAATCAGTTTGAGAACAAGTCCATTTCTTACTGGATCCTACTAGATCACAAGGTGGGCTTTTGATGAGCAGAAGGAAGTGCCTGATCATCTCATGTTTATGTATGTTAAGCGGGCCCAGTTCAGGTGTGCCGAATACTGCCTCTTGCCTTAATATCACAGCACTTTGCTGGTGCTCCTTTCTTGCTAGAGAGGCATGGTGGTATATGGGAGATGAAGGATCCAAGTCATGGTATCAACCCAGATATCTGTCTCTGATACTGTAGATGAAGAAACCTAGAGCTTCTTCAGTAGGTGCAATGGGCTGACCCTGGCTAGTCACCAGTGCCCACCAAAGACACTCTTATCACTCTCATCCTCAGCTGGGCAGGGGATAGAAAATATAACAAAAGGCCCATGGGTCAGGATAAGGCCAGGGGAGATCACTCAGCAATTACTCTCGTAGGCAAAACAGACTCAACTTGGGCAAATTAGTTTATTACCAATCAAATCAGAGTAGGATAATGAGAAATAAAGTCTTAAATGCAAATCTTAAATACACCTTCTACCCATCCCTTCCTTCTTCCCAGGCTCAACTTTACCCCTGATTTTCTCTACCTCCTACCCTCCAGCGGCACATGGGGACAGGAATGATGGTTGCAGTCAGTTCACCACATGTTGTCTCTGCTGCTCCTTCCTCCTCAGGGTTGTACTCATCACACTCTTCCCCTGCTCAGAGGGGGGTCTCTCCCATGGCAGACAGTTCTTCACAGGCTTCTCCAGTGAGTCCTTCCCACAGGCTGCAGTTCTTTACAAACTGCTCCAGCATGTGTCCTTCAGGAACAGACTGCTCCAGTGTGGGTCCCCTATGAGGTCACAAGTCCTGCAGCAAACCTGCTTCAGTGTGGGCTCAGTGGGGCCACAGGTCATGTCGGGAGCTTGCTCCAGCATGGGATTCCCACAGGGTCACAGCCTCCTTTGGGCATCCCCCTGCTCCACTGTGGTGTCCTCCATGGGGCAGCCCACCTCACTGTGGTCTGCACTATGAGCTGCAGGGGAATCTCTGCCCTAGTGCTTGGAGCACCTCCTGCTGTCCTGCACTGACCTTAGTGTCTGCAGGGCTGTTTCTTTTATATATTGTCACTCTTCCCTCTAGCTGCAATTGCTCCTGCACAGGAATATCCCACCCTTCTTAAAGATTTTATCCCAGAGGTGCTACCACTGTCACTGGCTCGACCTTGGCTAGCAGTGGGTCTGTCTTGGAGCCAACTGGCAATTTCTCAGCACTACCCCTGTAGTGTGTTGTCCTGTCCTCACCCCCCCAAACCTTGCCACACAAATCCAGTACTGTAGGTAATGCAGTATATCCCCACTGAGGAATTTCAGGGCTGATCACTGATCACTAGGTCAGGCTGGTTGTTGCAAGGAGCAACATTTTCCTTGTGGCTTCAGTCTGATGAAATGGTCTGAAGCATGCTCTGACCCTGTCCATCTGCCCTGATGGTTTTTGATGATTGGATCTTTGTTCCCAGGTTATTCTCAGATCCTCACTCTCTAAAAACAAAAAAACCCCGCCATAATATAGATGGCACACATGCAGGTGTATGAGGCAGGGTTGTACTGGAGGTATTGGATTAGAAGTGGGGTGGTCTGGAAAAAACTAATACAAATAATTCTGAGAGGTGAGGGATTGATTTACAAGGAAGGATTAACTGTTCAATATGAATCTGCCAACACTGAAACTAGAAGTTTGTGAAAGGTAGTAGGTGATAGTTAAAATATGTGGACCAAAACAAAAAAAAAATGAGAATCATCTAAGGTTGTGGGAGGATAGAAGGGGGCGTTATGAGGACAAATAAGGTAAAAGGAGGAAACCTTCCTGTCCAACCTAAATAGACTGTAACTTAGACTAAAGTAAGTACTGGAAACTCCATCACTAAAGATGCTTAATACTATACTGGAGAAAGTCCTTGTGAATGTATTTTCATGAGTAGTCTGGCTTTGACCTATGCAGATTGGATGACCTAATGTCTCTTCCATTTCTAGCTTTGTGCATCTATGATTGAAGTAGTTTATACAATGCAAGCACATTTTCAATTACACTCCACCTTTTAGTGTGGGATGGTGGTGCAGAGACCTTGTTATGTTTGTGGCACAATTCCAGCATGACTTGTAGGAAATACTGCTGGTACTTGGTCTCTCAGGGAGTTTGATCTTGTTTTTATATATGTTAGCTTTTCAAGCCATTTAGGTATGTTACAAGACTGCAGTGCTCTCTCCCCCCCCCCCCCCCTTATTCTTACTCAGAGGTCATAAACATATAGAGGGAATAATTGATTCTGGTTCGGCAACCCAGTGAGCAGTCCGTGGTGAAAATGTAAATGTTTTTTTGTTGTAGATGTGTAATACATCAGGAGTCATTGTAAGATGTTCTCTTGGACCAAGGTCTGTTTTCTGAACCAGAACAGGACATTAGCTAAAACATAAACACAGAGAAATTAAAGAGAACAGTACTGGCTTGATGTAGAAAGTTGGGTTTTCAACGCACACTGGATTTTTGTGGAGCTTAAAACAATCAGTGTTTGGAAGGGGCAGTTTTCGCTTCAAGGTATTTTATAATTTTGGTTCATTTTGAAGTTCAGGCACCATGAAAAAGGAGATTTCTGGTGTGTCAAGTATCTTTGTTAGCATGTTACAGGGCATTTGGAGTGCCCTTAAGAGATTTGTCAGGGTACTTCTATTGCAGGCGTATTTTAAAAGTATATTCCTTTTAAGAATCTGTTTTGGAAGCAGCCACTCTGGGTTTTTAACTAAAACCTGCCAGCGTCAAGTGTGACAAATGTGGTAGACACTACATGTAACAGATGTCTCTAGGGGTGGGATGTTGAAGTCTCAAAAATGTTCAGGCACTGATTGTTCTCTGAAATTTCTCTCACAGAAAGAGTACTTCATCCCTATTTGAGTCATGAACATCAGTGAAATTGGTCCCGTGCTTACTGGCACTTTATAATAAACCTGCATAGACACTGTGGTAGAGCTGGGTTTACTTGTGATTGAAGAACGAGATTGATTTTTGTGGTTGCCCTAACAGTTGGGCTGTTGTGTGAAAACATGTTAGTAACATTCACTGGAGTGAGTTGACTGCTCTAGGATGCCTGGTCCCAAATTAAAGAAACTGTTTCTAGCTCTGAGAAATGATGCCTGTTTAACTTTTGCAGGATGGTGCTCAGCAGGGTCTTAGAAATGACCTGAAGAACCTAAAGATTCTGAAGTGCCTTTGGTATGCTTAATTTTAAAATGCCAGCTTTGAGCAGGAGTTAATAAAGATAAACTTGAAGGCTGAGCTTTCGCTCCCGCTAGGCTATTGTATGTACTCACAAAGTGGAGAGAACAGGACAATCTAGGGAGTCCCTAGAAGAATGTAAATGCATTGCAAGTGTCTAGACGTGCAGTCAGTCGTACTGTAAATGTCTTAGCACTGACATACTGAAGTTTAAGAGAAGGCTTGCACTGCCTGAACTTTAATAGACAAAATTATGTTCGCTACTGTCGCACCTCTAGCTGCAGCAGTCTGATCTTTGGAAATAGGCTAATGCTTCTGCAAAACATTTAGTTTGGTGCTTCAGGAGCTGCTGGATGACTGGAGGGACTGTGGGCTGTGAGCACTGAGCCTGGGACCGGGTAGGATGGTTAGCATGTGGGGTAGCCATTCTGCTACTTGAATCTTCAGTTGTGCAGTGTTTGTGTGCTGGGAATTCACAGGCAAGTTTCAGACACCTTTTTCAGGCTAGTGGGTGCTGTGGTTTCCTGTGTGTTCTTTGTTCTCTTTTGCAGTCTGAAAGTTTCTCTTCAGAGAAAGTCAGGACTTCCTGGTCCTGGTTCCTGAATAGCTTGTTCATACTTGATTCTTTAGAATTCTGCCTCTTGCACTTTTTAGGTCACTTTAGCTGTAAAGACACTGTCTTGCTTCACTGGGGGTTTTCTGATGCTCTGCTGGGTACATGCAGTTCACTGAACTGTTCTTCCACAGCTGATGGTGTTTGTTAAGAGTGGTGAAAATCTGGGCTCTGTGTCTCCACTGGCAAGTTGACTCATCTGCGTGCTGCTGCTGACTGGGAAGGATATCCAGCTGTGTTAGGAGGATCTGCGTGGCTGCAGGGTGCTGCTTTGTCTACTGTGTACACACTGGTGCTTTTCTCCAGTAGTAGCACCATGCTGCTTTTACAGACAATCGCAGTGGTAACACCCAAATTTTGCCCAGCAACTGGCCATGACAGCGGCCTTGCCTCTAACACAGCCTGAGCCCATGGTTTACAAATGCAGTGCTTCATCTTGATCCAAGTAGCTTTCCACTTGAGTGAAGATGGAGCCCTGACCACTGGAACTTGTAATCTTGTTTCGTAGGTGTTTATAATTTATGGCTAAACTAACGGATATTGAATGCTAAACAGTTCATCTGGCTAAAATGGATATATTGTATATATTGGTATATACAATATAATGATATATTGTATATATTGCTGCACTTTGCAGCACCAACTGTACAGTATTTTCTCTGTTGATTCTTGCGTTACATATTTGCACAAAGAAAAACAAACTGCTGTTGCAGTCCTGTGATCTGTGAACGTTTTAATTACCATGTTGGTAATTCCAGCTCACCAGCAGACTACTGCTGCTGCACTAACCATTAATTCTAGGTCCTGTTAAAGGTAAAAAGACTAACTGCTCTGCAGATATGCTTGTCTGCTTTAATTAGTCTTCTGTAAACTGTGCAAAGAGAAACTACACTTAATTAGCTTTCCTTAAATTAGGATTGATATACCAGCCTGTATATGTTGACACTGCTGTTACTGTCTAATAAACTAAGTGCTTTATTCTGCAGTTTTTTCCCTAGGTGGTTGATTTACAAGATGGCAGGCAGAGCCAGCGTGCAAGCTTTGGCTTTAGTAGTGCTCTTGTCAGGGCCTCCGGACTAGAGGAGGCTGGGTCGGTGCTCCTGGCAGGGTATGGGCAGTCTGTGTGGCACATGCTTTCATGACTCTTGTTTGCAGGTCCACCGTGCTTTGTTCCCCTGGCCCTCCAAAGCTCTTGCAGGCATTGCCTCACTCCACTGCGTGAAACCTCTGGCCTTGAGGAGGAAGGAGGAAAGATTTTTTTTCTTCTATGACAGCAGCTCCATGCCAGAGCAAGTCCACCTCTGCAAACCTGCATTAAACATATGTTTTGGACAAAGAGGCTCCTGTAAAGAGTGCAAGTTTCCACACTGAAATGTTTGGTTTTGATCAGTGCTGGGGGTTTCTTAAAGGAACATGTTTATCTCTAGTCCTTCCCAGTGTGAAGACCAGAAAATCTCTTAACTCTGTGTGTGTGTCTATCTCCTAAACCATTTTCTTTTAACCAAGTTGTGTGTATGTTGGAACAAGTGGACCTGGAACATCTCATTACTTTTACAAAGTGTGTTTTGACAATTTGAAATGAATAAACCAGATTTTTATTAGGTGTAATGACAATGAGAGATGGCTCCTTTGGGTCTTTTAAAGAAGGGGGAGAGGGGAATGATGAAGCTCTTTAACCCACAAGGTCACTTTGGCAGCCCTACAGAAGCTGGAGACAGCTGCCAATTTGTATTTACCTGTGGTTAATGCAAATGTGCTTTCCTTGTGAGTAAGCAATATCTTTGTTAGCAGGTGCATAAAAAGTCCTGTTGCCTTGAGGTTTAGTCATGCAACCCACTGCAGGTTAGTTTTGTTATCGGTTACCCAATACAGTTATGGTCAGAAATGTGGTCTGATCTCTCTGAGATTCCTTGTGCCACATCCTTTGGGGTACTGTGCAGCCAGACATTATGGTCAGGGGAAGAATTTGAATGGCTCCTTCCTCTTGACAGGGTGCACTTGCCACATAGCTTGAAGCAATGTTATTTCTTCACACAGATGTTTTTTGTCAGCTGCCTTCAGGGTCCTCTCTGGGGATTTGCACAGGAGTGGCTGGTGTAGGTGCCAGGGGAGGAGAGGGAATGGTTTGCCCACACCCAGCCTTTCCTCCCCTTGCTTGTCTTTCTTGTCATTGTCTTGTGCTGATTCTCTCTGGGACGAGAGGTGGCTCTCTGCAGTGTGTGAGAGATAAAAGGTGACACTGGTGGGGCTGGAGGAAAAGCAGGAGACAGAAGGGAACATGCCTTCCTTGGAGACCTTCCCTGAAGGAGCACGTGTGGGGTGCTGCCCTCAGGCTCGGTGCTGCAGTCACATCACTCGGTGGATTGTTTTCTTTCCCACGTGCCAGCTCTGCTTCCTATAGCCATCTGAAACTTCTCCAGTAATAAAAACTGAAAACTAGAAATATAATTCATCACACTTAATAACACAGTTACTGGTGAGTGGAATTTGCTTGCAAAACTTCAGCGAGGTGTAGTCCTGTGTGCCAGGATTACCTCACCGCTATGAACTTTGAGCTGTTTGCAGATCGGCTTCTCTTGTCCCATTGACTACCTGGCCGTTGGCTCTGCAACACTTCTGCAGAGTCCTTATGCCAGGGAGTATCATTCCTTGTGTTACTTGCTCAGTCACTTTCTTACCTCACCTTGCTGTCTGTGCCCAGAATAAACTGCCTGTGACAAGCTGCAAGTCCAAGTCCCCTGAGTAGCTTCAAAGAAGCGGATCTGAGCCTAGTGGTAAAACATATTCCAGCTGTGCTGCACATAGAAATGCTGATGAGAAACGCTAAATCAGTATTTGTCTGGACCCCTCTTCAGTTTTGCATCTGTGAGTTTAAGTATCTCAGACGGCAAGCTGTGTCTGTGCCTGCAGTTTGCATGCTAAAAGACTGCTCTGAACCTGGCCAGTGGTCCTGAAGGGGAGCTGGCTGCGCGCAACACGTTTCCTGGGGAGTCTGGGGCTGCCCTGCCAGCTCCACAGCAACTGACAACAGTGGGGCCACCACTGACCACTGCAGTAGATTTGACTGGCCAAATACATCTCACCAAAGCGGCCTGTTAGTTGCTACCATTGTATAAATGCGTTCAGAATTTGGCTCCCATGTATTTATGCTCACTTCTTTCCAGGGCAAACTGCAAATATGCACTTTGTTGAAACCAATCTGCTAATTTTTAAACTGCCTGGAGCTATGATTCACAATGGGTGGCAGATGCTTGTGGTTGCAGGCCCCAAACATCTGGGATAAGCTATCTATTCCCCAGACACAGGAACCCACATTCTCTTTGAAGAAGCTTTTAAACCTTTTTCTTGTTTGTCAGATAAAGCAAGCTGTAAGTGTCCATTCAGTGCTGTTTGCTCTTTTAAATTAAGGAACTTAAAGGAATGTTTACTTTATGTGGCCAGTGGGGTGGGAGTCACAATGCCAAGATGTTATTAACCCTGCACATTAGCAGGATCTGGTGTATCCATGCATGAAAATTGGCACATATGCATGTCCCCATACTGCGTGTAGTATAGGTGTCTGTACCTGCGTGCACCCAGCTCCCTAAAGTTGCACAGTACGTTGGAGTGGTAGTATCCTGGAATTCCATCCTTAGGTAGAATGTTTAGATATTTATGGAAGTAAGGTTGCTTGCAAGCATTTAAAAATTGATTGATTGCCAGTATTGAATAGCTAGGCACAACAGATCAAAGTCCTGGCACAGCTGAAAAGATTTTCTGTCTTTCAGTGTCATAGTCTCTAATTTGTTTAGATGCATGGGAAGGATCAGGAGCTAGTGTGTGTCTGGGGATTAAGGCAGCTTTGCTATCCAATCTGAAAGGTAGCATATTCTGAAAGATTTCCAAAGTCTTGGAAGGTGGTGGAGTGCTTTACTGATTTTTATGTCTTTGAAAATCTCTATTTAGTGCGCCTGGTGGAATTATATTAATACATGCTGCCAGCTTCCTGACACCAACAGATACCACCCAGAGCATCTAAGTACTGAGGTGGAAGGCCTGCGAAGATGGAGACATTGATCTCACAGTGCAAACACCCATGCAAAAAAGACTATGACTTGCTAATTCCATGTGATACTTGCTCCTTTAAAAGTTCACAGCAATTTTTCCCCTCTCACCTCTCCTACCCCAGGAGTATACCAGTTGTTACACTGTAAGAAAAATAATGTGTGTTTTCACTGTACACCTCTAGAAGGGAGTTGCCACGGGTTTTCTGCGGCAGGGAGAACAGAAGAAAAGAAGTGGTCTGCTCTCTTCCTTGGCAGCCTCAGCCTATACCATTGTGCTTGGGAACCTTTTAACTGGGGAGTGTCAAACTTATTCAAAAGGTTAAGATAAAAGCAAGATAAACCGGCAAACCCGTTCCTTTACTGTCTTCACTGCTCTTCAGCTCCAGCCCCACATTCCACACATTGCTTGGGTGATGATTGCTTTAGTCCAGGGGCCTGGGCAAGAAGTTGCTGTAGGGCAGCCCAGGAAGAAAGGCAGGCCTTTAGCAGGAGTTTAGGAAGTTTTGTTGCGTGCTTCAGGTTTTGGGTCTCTCTGGTGCCAGGCTGTGCTCTATTAAAAATGATGATTCTTGAGTCAGATGCTCTATATTTTGTGTCATCTGAGTGGCCTCAGAGCATATCCATGGTCTGTCTTGGTATGTTCCTGGTGTTCCTGCCACCTGTTGCTGTGGGACATATGTCAGTAAGCCTTCCAGGAGAGGGCTGCATCTTCTAGGTACTACTTGTATCAGTAGTACCAGCGCAGCATGTGCAAAAGGGTGTTCAGCTTTTCCTAAGCACTGAGGTGGTTTGCTAGATCTATTTAGCTGATTTGGAGCTTGCTTTCTATAACTTTCAAGTGTTTCCTATTGAACTTGTTTTTCCCTTTGGTGCACAATAGCCAATGTAGATGTTACAAAGTACTGCACCTCTTGAGTGTCTTTACTGAGCCAAAACCTCACCCTCAATTCTGCTGTAATTCAGCTTGGTTTGTAAATGTTTCACTGCCTCTGCTCTGTGCTAGCTGTGCTTCTGAAGTTTCAGATGCTGCCGTATCTACTCTTATGCGTGAAGATGGAGGTTATTTGTGTTCCATTTAATCTTGCAATTAAGAGCAATCTGTTTTTACTTCTAGCTACAAGACACCAAGACTTCTTCCCCACCTGCTTCTTTGGAGTGAACTTGATGGGCTAAAATGTTTAGTTTTTGTGGAAGAAAAAGGAGATTAGTAATGGCATGAAAGCTGTTAAAAGCAATCCAAACAACCCACCCCAAAACAAACAAACAAGCAAACAAAAGCCGCCCAAAACCCCAAACCAAACAAAAAAACAAACCCCCAAAAAACCCAAGGAGATTCACTTGTTTAAACCTTTTGTTTTTGTTTGTTCTGGTTTGTTTGTTTTTGTTTGGGTGTTTTGTGTGGGTTTTTTTTTTTTGTAGATTAGATTTAGACTTTCAGGTGAGATTGGAAGATGTTTCAACAGACAGAGTCTTTTGAAAACATAGTTGTTGTTGTCGGGATGTCTCTGATGGTCTCTGTGTTTTGGTACCTTCCTCACGACTGAAAGATAAATTTTCCTTTTTTTTTCTTTTTCCCCTGGATAGGAAAGAATGCATTTTCACCATTGACCCGTCAACTGCCAAAGATCTTGATGATGCTTTGTCCTGTAAACAGCTCCCTGACGGTATGAGATATATTTTACAAAATACTTCTCAGTGTTTATGTTCAGCCCTTGGCACGTTTGTGTATTTAATTTGTCATGAAGTATTCTTTACCAAATATGAGTAGAGTAATAAACTAGTTTTCCTCTTGTTTTAATTGCCTGTTTTCATAAATCTTAGAGCAGATATTTTCAAGCTGCTCTCTAAAGTAGTCTCAGTGTCAGGAAGTGCAGAACCACAGTGCTTTGCATAATCAGACCTGTAGTTTGATTTGAGCAGATCTTAGCTGTCTCCTGACATTATGAGAGTTACAGCTGAATAGCCGATCTGCCACTCTTGCAGACTGAAGTCTAGTGAAACTTTGACCTTGCATACACAGTCCCTGGATAAAGAAATCCAGGTTTTGAAGGTCATTAGCTGAATTGCTTTTTGGTGTTTATGGGATGCTGGGAATTGTCAGATGAGCAGAGTGTGCCTTATAAGTTGTGATATTCTTCTCATTGCCTTTTAAGCTTTCTGTTCTGCCTTATTTGTACTTCTGCTATGCCGTAAGCCAACAGAACAGAAAGTAAAGCTCCAGAAGCCAAATATTGATGATTCTGACTTAAGGAACTTCCCTCTTGTAAGCTTACTTTGCCATCCAAGTTCTGCTCATTTAGTTTGATGAGATTCAGTAACAGGCTTGGTTAGAAATACTGCATGATTTGATTAGTCTACCCACCACTAATAAAGAAGATAAAGTGATTTTAATTCTAGTTTTTCTTGCTCTTCTGAATCATCACAATATATTGATACCAAAGACATCATTCTCTTTTCTTCATTGATTTATTTCTGTGCAATGTGGCCAATTAATTGTCATGTCATTTAGACCCAGGTACAGAATACTATTACAGGGCTGTAAAACTGATAAAATCGGAGATGAAAGAAAATTTGAGGCCAATAAAGTTATATTGTACAATAGCAGTTTTGAAGCAAGATTAAGGAAAAATTGCTGTTCTATTTCACAGAAAATTTAAACAGTCTTTTTGAGAGATCCTAAACTGAACTCTGTTCTTTCTCTTTCCACTTTGTCATCTGGATAACTGTAGATTTATGACAGTGTTGTGATCCAACAGCCCCTCAGATCTAAGGTGTTGAAACTCTGGCTTCTGAGCCTTTACTGCTCACATACGCCTAGGTTTTAGATCCTGCCATCAGGAAACCATTCACTGAGCTGGTTTTTGTGCATGTGTCCACAATTTTCTCTTATCCATAAGCCACTGGGAGAAAGTGTTCAAGGAAAATATCTGTTTGAACAAGAATTTTTCTTTCCCAGAAAGTCTGCAAAGCCTTTGGAAGTCTGTCATACTTGGTACTTGATATATCTGCTGATCAGGGGCGTGGCTGCACTTTGAAGTCTGCCTTGTCTCTCCAACCCCAACTGCAGAAAATGCTGTATGAGGCCTCTTGTGCCAATATAGAAGGAAAGGGATGTACCAGTGCAGAAGGGATACTCTACTTGTACAGCCAAGAGGGTTCTAAGCGTTACTAGGACGATACTTGATTAAGGGAGCTCTGTGGCATGACTGCTAAAACTCCCCTTGTGATGCAGAGGTGTGTGGGTGCAGCACTGTCCTATGCTCTGATCAAGTCTCTTTGGATCACATCCTTCTTGTGCAGTCCACCTGAAGGAGAAAAAAAAGTCGAAATTTTTTTTAAAAGTCGCCTTCTGAGTGTACTTCATTCATGTGCTTTGCCAGTCTTCTCTGCTTTGTTGCTTTTGCTTTTTTGCTCTTTTTTGTACAGGCATGAGGCAGAGGGAACTGTCTGCATTCAGGGGAGAAGGCGAACACCGAGGCTTTCTTGGCCTGATTATTTCTGACTCGTCCTTCTCCCAGGGGCTGTGTTAAGCCTGTGCTGGCTTCCTGGAGCCTCCCCATGAAATTTTTCCCTGCCCTTTCCTGATCTTCTATGAAAGCTAAGGAATATATGAAAGGATCATGTAAAAGTAGTGCTTTTAGGGATTGTCTCTACCTGTGTTTAACAGAGGAGCTTGTGCAGTTCTCTCTCCCAGCATATCCTGTTATTTCAAAAGTGATCTCTGCCGCACTTACCAGAGTGAATGGAGGATTCCTCTGCAGTCAAAGGTAATACTTCCCTTTCCTCAGAAAACCAGGCAGCTGGGAAAGAAAGGTAAAATGAATCAGATTACAGGGTCACTGCATAGAGGAGATTTGCAAAGCTCAGTTTTTCAAATAAAACAAAAGTGGAAGATGTAGGATGCCTTCTCCTCTTTCAGTTCCCCAAAATAAACTTCACCAGTGTGTTTTAGAAGAGACATGAAAAAACTAGGAAAGAGTAGGGGACAGGGCACAGCTGTCTTCCTGAGAATAAAAATAAGATTTGCTTGGCTTGGATCTAAAATTTAGAGGATGGGCAATCCAGTGTGGATTTAGTACTTTTGAAAGTTTCACGTCCTTCACAGGATCACTGTGCACACTCCCCTTTCATCCAGACAAGCCTTAGAGGAGAAGATCCAAGAGGCAGATGAGTGAATGATCCTGCTGGTGGCACTCCCAGTCCAAAGGCTTTTGTTCACCCTATCATTTTCCATGAACCATTAAGTGGGAACCTGCTCACAGCAGCATTTTGTGTGCTGGATCTGTGCCTTTTGGCTAGAGCCGTGCTTCCTCCAATGGGCTTGTTCCACCCTGGACTCCACTCAGTGAGAAGATACTCTCAGCTGGAGCCTTCCTTCAGAGTGATCTTATCTGTGCCTGTCCTGGGCATCATGCACTCTGCATCTCCTTTCAGCCTCCCCTCTGCCATGAGAGTGGTGCCTGCAGTCCATCACAGCATTGACTTAGCTTTAAGCCAAAGAGAGTCACCCCCTGGAAAAGCCGGTTTTGATGGTGGTGAATGTCCCAGGGACTGGGTTTTAAATCAGTTTGGAAAGAACCACCATGGAAACACCCTTTCTTTTATTTTGAAATCCGTGGTCTTTATTCCGAGGAGACCTTTTGACTCAGAAGGAAGTACAGATAGGAAACCAGGTCCTGATTGTCTTCAATGCAGTTATGATATGTCAGGGAGGGAGCTGAGGAGCTGAGTGGGAGCAAGCATCATAAAAAGACTGCAGGAAGTTCCTCTGCATCCTTCAAGCAGGCATGGCAGCTGGCTGGCCAGCTCAGTGTGGGTCCCCAAGCAGGCAGGGGAAGGAAATCTTGGCATTTTATCTGTGCTGCAGTGTTTAAAACATGAGATAACTCTGAAGCAGCAATGTCCACTCCGGTAGCTGGAATCATCTCCATCTTTCAGGCTCCTCATGTCTTGCAAGGAGATGCTTGCAGAATGATTTAGTTAGTCTAAGCAAGTAAGAACAGTACTGATGGACTCTTGTCCATTGTTTTCCCAGTGTGCTGCTGTTTGAGGCACAAACTTGATCCAGCATTTCATGCACCTTTTCCTCTGCCACTGGTGGTTCAGTATTGAAATATTAAATTACAATTTCAAATACTTGCTGATCTGAAGAACCTAATCAAAACATTATTTTGTGAGCCTCCTATAAAGGATATCTGTTTCACATGCAGTTGGTAATATAAGCTATATCATGTGCCCCTTTCTAAGGTGTCACCTCAGGAATACAGCCGCAAAGCTTCTTGCCCAAGAGGCAAGATGCTAGATCCTCAACCAGGGTATGAGTATCACATAGTGTCTGTTACTAGCAGGATAAATTACCAGAAATGTGTGTATTTGTATTACTTGACATATGTGCTCTTCATTGCAGTCCCTATTTTACATCCAGATTAGCATTTAGAGATAGTTCCATCAACCTGTTCCTGGGCAGCACTGGGCTCTGTCTAGCTGGGGAGACTCTTCAGCTTCCAGCACTAGGGACTTCAGCCCTGAGACCTATTCTCTGCAGTTGTCAGGAGACATTTGGGTCCATCTTGTGTCACAAATTTTTGGCATGTTTTCTTGCATGCAAACTGCATGCAAGAAAATCTCTGTGTATTCATTACTTTTTTAGCCCACTGTGAGCTGATAGCCTTATGCAGTGATTTTCAGGTGTGGCCCACTGACTATAGGGAAGGGAAAACCTCTACTCTAGCACTACTTAGATTACTATTTACAGGGCCATGATATATGGCTGGCAAAAGCAGAGGTATAAATCTATCAGCATATGTGATTTTTTTTTTATATCTGTACTTTGAATTAATTTTTTTAAAGAATTTGTGAATTTAGAATTAATTTTTTTAAAGAATTTGTGAATTTAGAAAGGTCCAAAACCAGTGCCGAAGGCCATGTGGGCTCATTCTTTCTGTTCACTTGCTTGCAAAGCTATGGACATTCCCAGCACTTCAGTGTTAAGGACAGCCCCTATGGGAACTAAAGTCTTGTGCTTTATAGAGCCTCTTTATATATTTTGGAGGTACCCTGAGGATTTTTGGCTTTAAAAGTTGCAATGCTAGTTGCAGTTATTATGACAAAGAGTTGTTTTAGAGGTTAAGAGCTTATCCAGGGCTGGCAAGGCTGCATCTCTCATGAGGGCAAAGTTATGTTAAGAGTTAACACAGCTTTTATTCCAAATGTAAATGTGGTTACAAGAAATTATTATTTTTTCCATCTTGTTTTGCCCATATGTAAAATACTTAAAAAAAAAAAAAAAAACCACCGAAAACACCCAACATGAACAAACCACATATCTGGCATCCTAATGATGTCAGATCTCCAAAAATCAACAAAGAATGCAGAACTCAATTCAGAAAATGTCTCTCTGTTGGTGTATAGCACCCGTAATAACTACAAGAAAAAAGAAACTGCTTGTTGCCCACATTTCTGATATCAGACAGCTAAATCAGTGCATTTCAGAAGAATTTTGAGGATTAAATTGTCTTTGTCCTTAAGCATTCATTGTTAACTTATTCAGGACTGACAGTTCCTTTGTCTTGAAGGGTCTCAACAAGCACAAAGGGATAACGGACTGTCTTTGCACCTTTGCTTAGTTTTAAAACTTCTCATTTTAACTCTTACCAGTTCTAGTTACTGAATGGAGGACTCACCCATGCTATGTCCTCAGTAAAAGCTAGAAAGGAATTTTTTGCAGAAGTAGTGCACAAATCTGTCATGAAGAACTAGCAAAGGAAGCATGGAATGGTTGTGGGAATAGCAGTATTTTTAGTGGAGCTTGCAGTAGGATATTGCAGCAGTTGGAAATATTTCAGGGATATATGTCTTAAATGGGCCAGTCTGGTTTTGAGAGGATTTTGTATTGGAGTCTGCTTTTGATTAACGGTTGCGCTCCTCGTTATTGTTTAATGATAGCAGTAGGGAGGTAAGCTTGCTGTTCACATTTGTAAGTGTATATTTTAAAAGAGATCAACTCCAATAAAGAAGGAAAGAAGAGTTATTTATGTAACAGCTTCAGAAATATGAACAAACTGTACTCCTTTTAGATGACTCGGCATAATCTTGGAGTAAAAGATAGATCTGGACTGCACCTAGTTTCAACAGCCTTTGTAGAGCTGTTTCAGGGTAGCTTGAGGTTTTAAGCAAGTTCATTTCAGTCAATGCTCTTTTGTGATCCTTTCTGCACGTCTTCTAGCAGATGACTGCAGCCAGGAACATGCAACAGAGCTGTTCTTGGTTTGTACAGATGTCACAGACTTTTGCAGAAAACAGCTGTGCCGCATTCAAGCCTGAATGTTTTCACCCAGGGTGCAGATGTTTAAAGATTTATTCCAATGTCATCGTGTAAGAGCATGCCAGGTGACCTGTGTGTCCCAGTGGCACCAGGCAGTTTCCCACACTTGCTAAATGTCTTCTGGGAATTATCTGCAAGTGGTGTTCATATTTCTGGTAATGTACACAACTGATGCAGTTGTGTTTGAAAGCTGCTTACTGGTAGGAAAGGAAATTTGACATATTTAAAGGCAGGCACTTCCATCTAGTGATATGTCAGGCTGTGGTGGGAGAGGAAGCAGCAGAAATGATTGGGGTGCATTTCTGAGGGGTTGTCTTACCCTTGTGCAGGTCTTTGAGTGCTGATTTCTAACCAGGACTTTGGGCCATACAGAAGCCAGAGCTTCTGTACATCCATTTATGTGTGTATATTGATAGCTAACGTGGTTCTCGCTGTTCTTTCATTCTTGTATCTGCATAAGCTTTAACAAAGTCATTCAAGTTTAAGTAATTTAAATCTTTCTCTATGAGGAATTGTACTGTAGATCAGAAATATATTCTACAGGCTGTTTGCCCTGTTTTTTGTGTCCTTAGTGACATTGTTTGTCTACATTTTGGAGCAAGGTCATATAGAGAGACATTCATTGAATCAGATCGGTGTTTACCTGATCACCTAAGCAAATGAGCCTACCGCAGTATGCTGCTCCCTCTTTTTTACCTTCCCTTAAAATCTGTTCAACCTGTTGGTGAATTTAAATCAAATATGCCTGAGGGGAATGGAGTAAAACCCTCAAACACATTGTGTTTCTGTAAGTGTCATGAAAATGGGGTTTAAGCAAAGAGAGCTTCTCTTAGTGACCCCAATCTGGGAAGAGTGCAGTAAGGTCTTTTGTGTTGGCAGGCACCAGTTATTCCACTGTGAGCTGCAGTTTTTGGAAACACATCTGCAGAGAGCGAGGACTTACATGTCTTTTCAAGGAGCCAATTTCACACATTCTGCCAAATGTTGGTAAAATTATTCCTTGTCTACTGCAGGTCTACAGGCACTGAGGCTGCTTTACTTAGACCTTGTGGACCTCCTTAGCAGACCTCCCCTAATGCATGAGTTCCAGTATCTTGTGCTTGAATAACACCTGTAGATCCCTGGTGTAGCCACAAGATCTTTCTGCCATCTCAGATGACCGCCCAGATTTCCTTTCCTTCCATCCTTGTTCTTTCCTGACGTAGGTTGCAAATGCTGGTGGTGTTTTAATTTTGCAAAATTGTGTGTACTTATATTTTGGTTTTTAAGACATAACTATTCTTCTGTAGGTTGAAATTTGCTCTACCAGCACATGGTACAGGACCTTTCAGCTAATCTGTTTGGTTCCTGCAGTGAAGAGTACAGAAAGAGTCTGTAACTGAAGTCATGCCAGGGTGACCTGCTTGGGATAAACACTGAAGAATGGACCAGTGTTGAATCAAAAGTTACATTATGAAATTATTATGCTTCCTTCTTTCTAAGATGTTTAAGATGAACCAGACTTGGAGAGAAAAAAGCAGAAACTCCACATTGATATATAAGTCAAATGTAAAATTCCCATAAACTGCAATTTACCTGAATTTATTGCAGGAGTCGAATAGGGGGAAAAAAAAAGATGATCTATAAGGAGTAGGATTGTGCATAATGTTTGGCCATTTTTTCCTTTGGTATCAAAAATATTTAGCTCAGCTTTTTTCTTACCTGATGATTAGCCTGGTGTGTTTTGTTTTGTTTTGTTTTTATCACTAGGAAAGTGAAAAAGACACATTGTGGTGATTAGAAACACTTTCTTTCTATTGAGGGCTTGTGGTTGCAGGTTCTTTGAAATATGCAAAATAAACTCAGGTCTGTGGCAAATCCAGATCCCTGCTGTGTCCTGCAGTGTACTCCTGTGTAACACTGGGGAACTGCAGCATGTGCAGGATATTTTTTGTCTCTTGTTTTAAAGTAACGTGGGGTTGTGTGCAGGGGTGAATGGAATCAGAGGGCTGGATTGCATCACCTTTCCTCCACCTAACATCTCTCCTAAAATCAGTGAGACAAGTTCACAACATAGGGCTCCCCTCATCTTGAGTGGAAATAGGGCAGCTTGCTCCAAACTAGTAGTGGTTGAAATGGAAATAGACTGAGCCTAATGCCCAGACAAGTGCATCTAAATGGGTGATAAAGTATTGGGGTAGAATTTAAGAAAGTTTGGATTTGCTTGGAGCATTGATTGCTGGAATATGTTGTTTTTTTAAAAACATTTTTTCGCATATATTTGAAAGCTAGTGCTTTTAACAAGCTTGCTTAAGCAAAAATGGGCAGGATTTGTTATTGATAATTCATATTTATTGCGCTGTTCTTTTGTATCAAATATAGAGATCTTATAAAGAGTCCATCTCAAAAGCTTTTCTTTTTTTTTTTTTTCTTACAGTACACAAAAAAAACACAAACCCAAGACATTTTAGGGGGAAAAGGCACAGAATTAAAACAAAAGGTAGATTGCCTATGAAGGTCTAACCTAATGAAGACCGTGGCTACAGAGCATGGAAACAGACATGTAAATGCCAGTAGAATCACTCAGAAAAGTGAGTTTCATGCAGGGAGGAGGGATGCTCTCGGTGACATTCCCTTCCAGATCATTTTAGTTCATAAATTCAGGACCTGGGACAATTCCGTAATGATTCAGAGGCGTGAAATTTTGTGTCCCATTGGATCTCACAAATATTTGTGTACAGAGACTTAAAAATTATAGTATCAGATCGCATATTGGAAAAAAAAAACAAACCCAAATGCCTTTAAGGAGCTGGGTAATTGGAAGAGGATCCAAAAATTCCTATACAAACAGATCTAACTTTGCCTAGGATTTTTGTTCTCTTTATAGGACCTCTGGGACCAGAAGAGTCTTTAGAGCAGAACCGCAAATGATAGGTAAAGACCAGGTAGACCTAGAGAAAACAGGATTTTTTAAAATAAATTTACAGGTAAGAATCAGAAGATGTGTGAGGAAGGTAAACTTTAAAAGGGTACAAATAACTAGGAATACATCCCACATGGTTAACTTGAGTCATCTGTTCTGTTGCATGCGGGCAGCAACTGTATGCTGCTGTGTATCTTCTTTAGTATCAATTTTCTTAAATGGCAGGATCCCTCAGAATCACTGGGCTATTGTTTTAATTTATTGCAAGGCAGGGTTTCAGAATCTATCTGAACAGGAAAAACATCTTACAGTGCAATTCACTACAGTATTTCTTTATTGTTGATTATTATGCTAGTTACACAGAAAGAGTAAAACTAAGTGCAGATGGAAATATTGTGGAAATCTTTCGAAAAATAAACAAGTTGGATGACTAAAACTGAAATCTCAGCCACTGCCTTCTGTTCTCAAAGAAGTTGAAATGTCAAGGCTGTTCAGTGGAAGTACCTTGTGTGTGTTTGGCCTACCACTAAATCCCAAGGTTTGAATGCCTGGGAACACTTGATCAGCCTTGGATTACTGTGTACAGTAAAGATATCACAAAGGGGACTGACCTAGCTGTAGAGAAAGGCTGGTCCCTCCCCACTCCAAGTCTTCATTTCAGGAACAGGATGACATCCTACACCCAAAAATTATTGTAATTCATCTTGAAAGTTGCTGGGTGCTCCTTCCCATCTCTTTAAATTCAAAGACTGCTGACTTCCTGGTAGAGTTAGCCTGTTGAATGAGTCTTGGAATAGCAATAAAAACAATTGATGATGTGAATATCAGAAATTATCCTTTTACCTTCATCACACTGGTGGGAAGCCTCACTGTTAAGAGACTGCTTGAAAGAGCTAAGCACAGTCTGCCTTGGTAACTTCTCCCTACCAGCAAAGAGTGCTTCTGAGCTGGGAATCTGAGTTCACAGCAGCACAGTCATTGCCTCAGTATCCTGCTTGACATCTTGTCTTGGTGAAGGGTTGAAGATCCATCTGCCAAGAGCTTGGAAGCAGCAAAGGTTCATGTCAGATGTAAGTCATAAACTGTCATCTGGAGGTTCTCTCAGAGATGACCATACAGCAAATACTGTCATTCAGTGGATAAATCTGGTGTATTAGAGGTTTGTCACTCCAGTTTGTGCCTTATGCTTGAATCTTGCAAAGAAATTAATGAAGTTTACAAAATCTCTAAGTGGAACTTGCTATTATGGCACCTCACCAAGTCTGCTAGGCTCTTGTGCAGGCACAGAGGAAGCCAGTTTATCCTCTACAGTGTAATGGGTACCCTCTGCATAGGTATAGGGAGAAAACCTAAATGAGAAGAAGGTGGGATAGGCACTGCTGCGCAAGGAACCATTGTGTCTGGTCTCAGCCTGCCAATGCTGGGCACATTTGATGTATCATTATACTGTCTGTCTCCAGGTGTCCTGTTCTCTGGTCTGACTTTTTAAATATTCATACCACACTTTCATCTGTGTTTTCCTGCTTGTATCTTGCTCAGCAGCATGAATAAATCTTTATGCAGTGTGCTTACTCTGTTGGATAGCATTCCCCTGTCCTTCAGTCTGCAATTAAATGTTTTATCTTGTACATGCTGCGTAAATTCTGTCCTTCTCTGTATTCAGAGATTTTCCCTCAGGAGAATTCCTTCTCTGTGTAAGTATCCAACTTAATGGCGCAATGTTACTACTTGCACAGAAGAGCTCTTTCATTCTTCTCTGGAGCTATTACATCAGGTTTGAAGGTAGTTTTTCAGGATGGTGTAGGCAGTAGCTGTGTTCTGCATGGCAGCATCTCCTGTCACAAGGTGCTGAAGAGCTGTCGTGGGTTCACTGGCATCCCATGAGACAGGATCCTCTTGTCATGTATTTCTCTGCCTCAGTAGCATGATATAACTTGCGAGGTCTGGAGACCTGACTTTTGATCACCAGCTTAAAAGTTTCCAACTCATGGAAGCTGGAAGCTGGGAGAGCACCACCAGCGTGAAGATTTGCCCTGTGTTCCTGTGGGAGGATAGACCCCCTCTCTCTCCTAAGAGCCTGGGAATGCCTAGTGCCCACCAAGAGCCATCTCTGAGCATACCCTTCAGAGTTAGGCAGTGGCAGGAGAAGCACCTTCCTTGTGGGGTCTTTAAATGCTAACCCTAGTCAAAGTGTCTGAAACAGTGCTTAACTGATTTGGCTTGTACTGGTTTGTGTGTAAAACTCCAGGATTGTAATGCACCACGTGTGAAATGCCACTTTATGGAGGTGTCCTGGCTTTGTTTTGAAATATAAAAAGTAGCTTTTGAATTCTATTAAGTGGCTTTTGGACATTGCTGAATTTATTAAGTGCTACAGACAAAAACTCTATGCAATATACGTGGAAGACCTGCTCCCAGCATTTAATTTAGTAATAGATAGAGACCCCTTATAATTCTGAAACTATTTAAATTATTGCTGATAGCTCATGGAAAATTCTGGAAAATATTCTGCTTAGAAAGGGCTCCCTTTGTACTGCTTTTCCTCCTCACTTGTCCTTCATTACAGTTAAGGACAACATGAGTTTTTTCTACTTTACGTGGATCCAATCCCAGACTGGTTTGTAAAATCGTGGTTGTCGCCATAATATTCAGTTGATGCCAGAGATAAAATGGCCAAAGATCAGGGAACTATCTCCCTGAGTTGAGACCTAATAAAACAGTGATTTTAAAGTCACTACAAAGCACATAGGAGTTACTCTGGATTTTAGTAGAAAAAGAAAAGAAAAAAAACAAAACAAAAAACAAACCCCAAACCCAGCCCACAAAAACTCTGTTTTTCTTTATGAAATGTTTTAAATATTTCCTGATACTCTCAGGATGGCTGAAGACATTGCTTTGCAATGTCGTCATTCCTATCAGTGGTTTCTCAGATACTACCAGAAATCAAAGGGTTAACATTTGAAGATGGTTTTATTTTTATTTTTTCCCTATTCCCTGTGATGTCACCCTGTTACTCACTTTGGAATAACTGGGGCCAATCTTGGTTCTGCTGACGTTGAGGATTCGGTCCATCTCACAGCTCTTGAGTTTGTGCAGTTAAATGGGTAAAGTCAAAGCTTTTATTGTCCTTACATCAGCCCAACTCCAGAAGGAAGGGATGTTGATGTGATTTGAAAAGGCTGAAGAGTTAAAAAGTTGAAAGGAAGCAATGGTTTTAATTCTTATTTAAGAAGCAAAGCAACAGCCCAGTTACCTGCCCCCCCCCGCCTTTTTGCTGTTTGCAGTCAGGTGCAGGCACTTTGAGCAGCTGTACAGATGTGCTACATGTGCCAGCTCTCTCTCTCTTTGCCTCATGGAAGTCAGGGCCTGACCTTGGCTGTCTCTCCAGGTGCTACAAACCCACAAAAAAGCGACTATGCATAGTTCAAAGAAGAGTTCAAATATCTTGAAACCTTGGCCAGGAAGTTCCTGATGGTCTCAAAGTCTCTCTGGCTGGCGTGTAAAAAGGGCTGTTTCTGTGGGATGTTTTTCATGTCAACCAGTGGCAAGAGGGGCATGGAGGGGGACATCTACTAGAGGTGATGCCTGATGGTATGTAGTATTTTGTGGGTTGTTACTCTTTAGAGGTGTGTGTTGTTTGCTTGGCCTGGCAGTTTTTCCTCTTTTGGAGTTGTTGCCACATTTACTGAAGTCTTATTTATGCTTGGATGGAAAAGTTGCTGCTCTGCACCTGAGGAACTTGTCCTGTCTCTTGAGATACAGGATTCTGATTCCTTTTGCCTGAGTCTTTTCATGAGGTTATGTCAAGGAAGAGACCTTCAGTGAAGGAAAAAGCTATTATTTGCTTAAAAAAAGGTATAATTAGTTGCATTTCAGTTGTCTAATGGACCATCATGTGATAATTTAAAAAACTTGGTTTCCTGGTAAACAAGTTAATGGATTTATGCTCAGTTGCGCTGCACTTTCAAAAAGCAAAATGGCCCTAGGGTGCAGAAGTAAAATTCAAGCACTTTCCTTGTTTTTTAAAAATAAGTAGAATAAAATACACTGTCTGATTTTCTGAACAATAGCTCGGCTTCCTGCAGTGGAAAAGTAACCTCAGATGAGAATTAGAGCCACCCACCTTTGTCTTCAGGCTCCAGAACAGACAAATAACTGCCTTTTTCCATAGTTCCACTTTTATTTTTATATTAAACTCTTCTCCTCCTCTTCTTCATTTTGCTCTCTTTTTTTGCTTCCCCCACTTGCTCTTTTCTCCCACTCAGTCATTTTCTTTTCTCCTCTCCCTGTCCCTAGAGGGATACTTCCGTAACACTTGAGCTGTAGATGCACGTATACATGCCAAAGGGAAACAGAAATATTTGGGCTTGGATCAGGTCCTTCGTTTAAAGGCATGCATTAAACATAGCCTCTAGGTACTTCCAGCAGCTTCCCCAAGCCTTGGTGCCATTTTTTGCCTTGGTGCAATTTATATTTGTTTTGTGTCCACCTATGTTACCGTCTGCAGCTCCTCTGTCCCTTCTGTAACAGACCCTCCACTGCAGACATTGTCCTTGCCCGTTTGCGCACAATCACATGTGAGAACTTCAGCCTTGATGAAGACCCATGTGTTATTGTAGCAGTGTTAATACCAACAAACCATGCATATAGGTTAAAGGCCTCATTTCTTTCTCTTTATGCAAATTTTTCATACTTTTGCAAGGTGTTAAATACTGCTTTGCAGATAAGAGCAGGAGCATGGTACTTCCAGGACAGGGGAATGGGAAAATACTGTAATTACTTGCTTCAAGAGTTTGGTCTAGCCAGGAAACAGCCAACTACCTTGACCTGCTGGCAGCAGGTAAGTAGTTGGCTGTTTTCTGGCTAGAGCAAACAGTTTGCAACCTACTTTGAACTATCTCCCTGAGGGGTGAAGACAGTGTGAGAAACTGGTTAATACAAAAAAAAGTTGGATTAACACTTTTGCTAGTGTTTGTCTTCTCTCCTGAGAATGATGATGCTTGAAAGTGAGATGGGAATAAATGGGAGTGTATATGCAAGCTAGAGAATTGCCTTCTGGTGTTTTATCCTTGAAGAGCTGCATTTCTAAGTTGGATGGTCCTAAAATTCACCTATTAGGCAAACTAAGGTGTGAAGTGAACTTGCTTGATCTGTCCTCTCTGCATTGTATTAGCACTGACTAGGGTTGCTGAAGACAGATAAGAGGGATTTGTTGTCACTGTGTTCCATTGCATACTGTTCAAATACATTCAGTTCAACTTTCTAATTCCTGGGGCAAATACTTGATACAATTTGCTAGGTTGGAAGGTTATTATGGAGCATCTACAATCTGAAAGGACCTTTTCCTTTTTTTCCAGCTCTTTCTTGCTGATCCTTTTCTGTTTATAGTTTTCCTCAAAAAAAGAAGAAAAAAAGTTCTTTGAACTGTTTTGTTGTAGAGAGTGACATCATCAGTGAAAAAATAAAAGGAACAGCTTGTTTTTGGTCTCTGAGATGCCATCATTCTCCTTTGATTGAAGCATCATATCAGGATTACACACACAAGGTTTTGAAGTGATTTGGAGTGAATCTGAAGGCACTTGGATGGATCATGGCTTTGGGTCATATTCGCAGATCAAGAAGCCAAACCTTCTCCAAAACTACTGTGTCTAGTGCAGCACTGTGCCTGGGGAGACCTGCCTTTTCGTAGCTCTACCACCTGGTAAACTTCAAGAGGGGATCCAGGCTTCTAGAAAGTTGGAGAAATACAGGTCCATTGTATTCTGCCATTCTAGCAACCTATGTGATGGTAAACAGAAAAGGAAATTGTGTGCAGTGCCTCAAGGGCATCAGAACTGTGTTGTTTGGAGTATGGTAGCAACAAATCCTGTCCCTCTTGCACAGAGCATTGGCCCAAGAGGAGTTTTGGTGGCTGAGTGACCAGCCTTTTCCCTATTTCTACTTGCAGATCTCAGGAAGGGAGCTCTTCTTTCCACAGGGCCTCATTATTAGGTTTTGCAATGCCATAGCATAATTTCAAATAGTACTCCGGCCTCCCATCCATCTCCCTTGCTGCATTTTGGTAGTTGCAGAAAGGAGCTAATAGGGTACAGCTGATTAATAAAACACTCATTGCTTGACTGTAAACTTCATTCCTTGTTGCTAAACATCTTTCCACGTAGCAGCTTTGTAATGGTAGAGTTTGAATAGGTGGCAGTTTTGCACCCACTTTCAGATGGGTTTTTAAATGAAAAAAATCCCAGAGATCCTGAGTGAAAGAAGCCATCCAGGTGTGTTCAGCATGTTTCATTTCAATAAGTACTCCCTTCTTGTGGAGACCAGTGAAGAGAGGCATTCATTTCTCAGGGGTCGTTATTGATATCGGTGCTATTTAACATCTTTGCTGGTGACATGGACAGTGGGATCGAGCACCCTCAGTAAGTTTGGTGACAACACCAAGCTGTATGGTATGGTCAACAAGCTAAAGGGAAGGGATGCCATCCAGAGGGACCTTGACAGGCTGGAGAGGTGGTCCCATGTGCACCTCTTGAAGTTCAACAAGGCCAAGTGCAAGCAAGGTCCTACACCTGGGTCGAGGCAATCCCAAGCAGAAATACAGGCTGGGCAGAGACTGGATTGAGACCAGCCCTGAGGAGAAAGACTGGGGGTGTTGGTTGCTGAGAAGCTCCAAATGAAATCACAGTGTGCACTTGCAGCCCAGAAAGCCACCCATATGTCAGGCTGCATCAAAAGGAGTGTGACCAGTAGGTTGAGGGAGGCAATTCTATTCCTCTACTCTGCTCTCATGAGACCCCACTGGAGTACTTTGTACAGCTCTGGGGCCCCCAGCGCAAGAGGGATATGAAACTGTTGGAGTCCTGAGGAGGGCCATGAAGATTTTCAGAGGGCTGGAGCATGTCTCCCATGGAGACAGGCTGAGAGAGTTTGGGTTTTTCAGCTTGGAGAACAGAAGGCTCCAGGGAGATCTTAGAGCAGCTTCCAGTGCCTAAAGGGGCCGACAAGAAATCTGGAGAGGACTTTTTACAAGGGCATATAGGGGTAGGACAAAGGAGAATGACTAAACTGAAAGAGGGAAGATTTAGTTTAGACATTAGGAAGAAGTTCTTCCTTCTTAGAGTGGTGAGGCACTGGCACAGGTTGCCCAGAGAAGCTGTGGCTGCCTCATCCCTAGCAATTTTCCAGGCCAGGTTGAACAGGGCTTTGTTTAGACAAGTATACTGGGAGCTGTCTCTGCCCATGGCAGAGGCTGGAACTAGATGATCTTTAAGGTCCCTTCACGCCCAGACCATTCTGGGATTCAACTCTTGCTTTAATATCAGCATATGAAGTGTCTGGCTTAATCTCCTCTGTATGTAAATTCTTAAAAAAAGAAAATCCTTAATCTGTTAGTATTTATGTAGCTTTAGGGGTTGTTGTGCAGCTTTAGCTTCACTGTAGAATTTTAAATCTGGGGTGAAACAAGTCTGTGGTTGGTAAAGGACTTGTTTCTGTGAGAAATTTAGGGTATAAGGTTTATCATGATGGAGAGCTACCTGCCAAGATTTGAGGCTTCTATTTGCTGGAAAATTAGATTTCTTCATCAAAATGAAACTGGAGCAGTCTGTCAGCCTGTGCTGTGTGCTGTCTTCCCTTTCCCCCTTTTTTCTGAACTCTCTGACAATACTTTTTCAATAAATGAGTGCCAGTTTAACTCTTTAACTCTCTTTTCCATTTATTTGGGCCACATTTTCTCTTCTTCTGTGGGAAGTAACGCAAGACTTACAATGTGAAATGTTCCTTTTGTGATTTTGTCATAAAAACTAATGAGACTAGAAAAACTGTGGACCTGGAAGAGAATCTTTGTGAATAGTATTTCTTTATCCACAAAGCTCTTTCATTTTAATTAGCAAATAAACTGGGAGAGAGCAATAAGGAAGTATTTCTTTGCAGGCTTAGCTTGGTATTTTGTCTAAAATATTCAGAAGCAGTGACTTGAGAGAAATCAGATTGGTTGATTGCTGTGCTGTATCTTCAAGGTCTCTTGGTCTTGGATTTTTTGGGGATGAGGGAGATAGGGTGATTCATACTTGAGCAAGACAAACCCAAGAGCTGCCAGTTTGCATTATGTCAATGTATGTAAGAAAATATTTAGATAGAATTTCCATTAAAAGTTCAAAAGCAGGGGGCTTATGCTGACCCCAGCTTTTAGAAGCTCTGGTGGGAAACCTGAATGAAATTTAACTCTGCTCAATGTGTTTTCATTGGCTGACTCCATGTTTTATTATCTCATGCAATGAGATCTTCATTTGTCGATTTTCTATTGAGGACAAAAAGTTCATGTATGTAACAGTGCACATATTGAATTAAAGTCTGATTAAAGAAATGATGTAATGACCCCCTCTCCTTTTTCTTTAGTCAATATTTGCCTGCAGGATCCATACATTACAATATTGACTTCAAAGTATTCAGTATTTTTTTACCTTCTGCGTGTGTTGGCTTTGAGAGCTCATAATATTAAATCTGTTGGTTGAACTGTTGGTCTAAGACTTACTGTCTAAGTAGTTTCAGGCCTGGATGCCTAATCCATATAGAGCAGCTTTCAAGGCATGTGGTAATATCACAACACAGCTGTAGGCAGCTTTCTGAGGTGAACCATTTAATCTGCAGTCTTTTCTCCCAGCTTCCTAACAAGTGGTAAAATTTGTCTATTAATGTGCAGTGGAATTACTGCCCTCTTTCCCTGCTGCCATCATATTTACTCTTTGCAGGACCTTCCAGTGACTGTAGGTTATGTGGCCAAATCTAAACCCCGGTGCTCCTGTCTTCCATGTGTGTTTCTGCTGCCTTTACATCTGTGCTCTGTCAAGTGTACAAAGCAGCTCAAAAATCAAGATACTGCTTTACATACTCCAAGGGCTGTGCAAACATGGCTTAATAAAGTTAAAATCGTTACGAATTCAAACAGTCACACAGGGAGCATTGGTGCTTGCTTACCTGAACTCCCAGATGGGAGCACAGTGGGTTGGGTGGCTCTCCTAATGTGATATTGAAGCTTCTCACACTTCCTCTTTGCCTGTATACATTTCCATTCCCACACTGCTGAAATCTAGCACTGGTAGGCATCGGAAGGGCACATGGGCAGATATACTGTGTAATGATGGCAGCTATGAACCATTAAAAAATGTGATGCTCTAGAGAAGGGCTTTGGTAATATTCTTTGCAAGGTGTCTAAACAAACAGATTGTCACCAGTGTGGTATCTTATTATGTTGTCTTTATTTAAAAAATAAGAAAAAAAAAATATTTGTAGATACCAAGAAGTTAGTGAATTCTTTTAAAGAACCAAATGTTATAATTAGGAGCTCACTGCACTTAGAACTATTCTACAAATAAACACCTCAAATCTAGCCTAGTCTTTCCAGAGAAAACAAAGGTCAGTAGGCTTCTTTGAGGATTAGCCAACCAGAATTTCTTGGACCAAGGTGCTAATTATTTTCAAAGCCAAGGATGATCACTACTTCCAAATCCAAATTATTACTAAAACCTCATGATAAAGCTCAGTAGTACTCCTCTCTAGCCTAACTTTTGAATTACTATACTTCTATCCTGGTCTCTATTCAGAGGATAAAAAGCCTAATCTGGAGGAGGGCAGGATAACAGTGGAAGTATTCTGCTTGTGGAAAGTTGCACTTCTGCATAGCTTGATCCAAAGTGAAGACTTCCTGGGGCACCAGCAGCAATTTGAGTTCAACCATGGTGAACTGGAAACAAGTGAAGCTCTGAGAACCCAAAAACATGTGTGGCCAGCTGCACCATACCTGGGAAATGTTTTCCTGCATTGCTTGTATACTTGCAAGGTGGGGTCCCATATTTTTGCTTCCTGTTGTCTGACAGCAAAGAGATGAGAACTGGGCTCACTCTTACAAGCTCCTTCTTGGAAAGACTTACCTGCATGGTATTTAAGGTTTTTCACATGTCCACTGATCTGCTTGAGGATTCACTCGTATGTGAATTCACTCATATGTTGTAGCCATGTGAATTTGGTAGTGGCCCAGGAGACCACAGTTTTCATCTCAGATGGAAAAAGTGGAAGGAAGTGTCATTTTTGTGAGCTCTGGCATAAGCCAAAACCATTACGATAGCACTGGAAGAAGGGGGAAAAAGGTCAGAGTTAAATATGTCAGAAGTTCATTTCTTCTACCTGAAGCCTGCTGACTTTCTTGTGCAATTTCAGGGAACTTTGAAGTGGGTGTTCATATTGCCGATGTAAGCTACTTTGTATTGGAAGAAACAGCGCTGGATAAAGTAGCAAGTGAAAGAGCAACTAGTGTCTATCTAGTGCAAAAGGTAAGAACAACATTTCTTTTTTTCATCTGACAACTGTGTCTTCCATTTACTGTAAATTCATTTTAAAGATTCATTTGCAGATGCCCACAGTAAAAATATGGCTGTTCTTGCAAACCTACAAAAATAACTAAACTGATGCAAACACAAGAGCTAATGTAGCTGTTGACTACCTCAGAGCTCGCAGAGAAAGCACAGGATGAAGCAGCAGCTTGTGACCCCATGTCTGTGGGCAAAGACCCGAGTGTGCCAGGGCTTGCCACGTGAGGACTCTGCTGCTCTGGAGCATATTAAAGGCCCAGAGCTGCGTAACTATGTTTGCACTGTGCTGCCCTGAGGTATGCCTGACAGACCCAATCTGATTCATCTGTTTTGCTGTTGGGAGCTTGAAATGTGCAAATTTGGTAGTGGTGGTAGTGGAGAGTTTTGTCTTTGTCTTCAGCACAGTAGTACTAGCTAATCCCTCCAGAAGTGGATACATAGCAGAATAAGGTATAAAACACCCTGTGCAGTCTGACATCCTGAGGTACAATGGAAGTTTCACACTCTTACTTAATCTGTGTGTCCCAAATACAGGAGAAATAGTGTTCTTTCATCATGCAGTGAAAAGATAGTTGCAATTGTACAGATTTTAGTGTAACAGAATCAAATGTTAAAAACTCAAGTTTAAAGTTGACTTCTAAACTTTAAAAATGAGCAAGTTAAAATTTAACATTATCAAAAAGGAAACACTGAGGTTTTGTCTGTGGCTGTCTCGTTTTCAGTTGAACGTGCAGAAACATTTCCTAGCTCATCAGATTACACCAGCACTGTGCGTGTAGGGAAGCCAGGAAACTTTGCTGTTAGCATCCTGTGTCAGTTTGAGGCATCAGCTGCATAAAGAGAAGTGTTGAGGCAATCTCATAGGAGCAGATTAATCTGTCTCTCCTCACACTCCCATTCAGTCAGACTGAAGTCCTTGTCTCCACGGCCCTTTCGGGGATGACAGGACATCTTTTGTAAAATGTATAAATAAAACTTGCTATTTAGGATTAGGAGTGATTCTTCCCCTGCCTTCCTGAATGTTCCCAGGGATGCTATCCAGGGAGGGTCTTGTAATGATACTTGAACATTACAGTAGCTTACTGTGTCTTCTCCATGCTTCCCAGATGATAAAATTATTTATTTTACTAATGAAATCAAATTAGTGATTTGATATCAAGCTGTTAACCTTTAGTAGCTGTCTTGTAACTTTCCTTGGGTAGAAGTATCAAGGGACAGCTTCAGGAGGTCTCAGTGAGTCTGGTGGATTTTGTGTTTCTGTGGGTGTGGGTTGCATGGATTAGCCATTATAGCAATGCAGAAGTGCCCAAGGTAGGTCAGTGGTAGTGAGACCAACAGCACACAGGTGCTGCAGCATGGGATCAAGGAATGGCCATGCTGGGAAACACCAGTTACCAGTGACTTGCTGTCTGCAGGAGTGAGAAGCAATGTATATATCATGGAAACAGCGTTTCTGACACCAGAGTCTTCCCGGTCTTAGTGTCTCCAGTGATAAACCTTTGGCTTCTGCAGTGCTCTGCTTCCTCCTCTGATGGATGTCTCAGTGGCCGTAGCTCACTATGGGAGATGTGGGCTGGTCCAAGGGGGATATCGCTGCAAGGCAGCAAAGCTGTAGTCCAGGAATATGTTGTGGCAGTATTTCCAAGTCAAAATACTGTGGTTTGAAGGCATGTTATTTTTCTTTTTAAGGGAGAAGGAAGATCTTCATGTAGAAAGGAGACATTTTTCATTAAAATCTAGTTGAATACAAAAGCTAATTAGATTTTCTGTCAAAGTGCTTCCCCCCCAACAGTACCAGACAGTCACATGTTATGCCAACATAAATTATCTGTTGTCTGTAATCTTCAATAGCTCTGTACCTACATTGGCCCAGCAGTCAGAATTAGTGTTTTACCCATGCTTCTGCCCTGCAGAAAATATATTTTAGAGGGGAGACTAGGTTAGATGGTGAAATGGTCAGTATTTTAATTGTAAGAGAGGAAAAGGAGAGAGGGGATGGGCAAAGGAAAGCAGCCAGGATATCTGAAACAAGATGGTAGCATGACTCTTGTAGAAAATATGCTTTCCTTTGATGAAGCTGTTTCCTAAGACAGCTGTGATTCTGCTAGAGGTTAGCACCATGCTAATCCTCCCAAAGAAGTTAAATAAAGCCACATATTTAATTTTCCTGAACTCTGTAACCAGAAGGGGAGTTATTGTGTAATTGCTAGTGGTCTATTTAATAGAAGTCAAAAAGTTTTTTAAATAAGAGTGTATCAGGTTTTAAGAAGCAAGAAAACCTAAACAGTTTCCTCTTTTTTTGGCACATCTTACAGTGTTATTTTAGGTGTGAAGCAGCTCGAGTGAGAGGTCAGCCATAAATCCCTATAATGTTTTATTGGTTCTATTTTATACTGGAGATCAAAGATCGGAACTGTAAGCCTATCTTCATGTTGAGTCCAAGGACTTCACTTTTGACACCAGCAGGTTGTCAGGGTGTTGATATTTTGATAATCTCAGGCTGAGTAATGAAGAGTTGCTTGAAATCTGAATTCATGGAAGTGTTGATACAACTCTTGAGCAGAAATCCTGGCTCATAAACAAATTGCCTATTTCCTTTGAGTGTCTTTTAGTGCATAAGCAAGAGGCTTGCTGAGCCCACCCCATTGTTGGACCTTGGCATCCTCCTCCCAGCACTGGGGAGAGCAAGCAGCTGATAGGAACTCGGTTAATACAGTCCCTCCCCAGTGGACTGGCAGTGGGAGAAGGGATCACCCTGGGAGTCAGGGATCATTGTAACCAAGCTGAAAAAACCATGAGTGGGCAGCCAGAGCAGGGTGCCAGTAGCACAGGGTTGTTTGAAGGGAGCAAAACTGCCCATGCGACTTTGTGAAAATAAGGGTTTATTCTTAACCAGAATTTGTTCCCTTTTACCTTTGCTTAACTGATCAGTTTTCTCCTTTTGTTTCTTGAAAGGCTCCTATAGCGAGTCCATTGATGGGATCTGCTCTGGCTAACCCACTCTGAACCTGGCCAGTGAGTTAGTCCTGGCTGCAGCAGATGTTTCTGATTTTAAAGGGAACAGGGAGTTTTATCATCCCAGTGTGTGCATTCTCCCTCCCAATGCCCAGCTCCCTAGGAATGAGTCTGATGGTGGAAACTTGCATTTGGTTTCCAGAAGCAATTTATTGGCTGAAGAGGCAAAATAAACCAAACCAATGGCTCTCACAAGCAGGAGGTTAAATTTTCCTGCAGAGGAGCTAAGCAGTGTGGCCAGCCATAGTTACAAGTCCATGTGTTTTGTAATGCTGGAATGGCGATGTTTAGGGAACCCCCCAGCCCCAGTGGTGCCCTCTTTTGCTTTGGTTTTCCATTGCCGCCTACCACTTTGACATGCTGGGACATGTGGCTGCCTGTGAGGAGAGCCAGTAGTGTGGGGTGGGGCTGTCAGGCAGTGCTGGAACACTAAGTCTCAAGCTGCGTATTGCAGAGCTGGAGATTTCATGTGTAGGACTTGGAAATAGGAAGAGAGAAATCCTGTCTGTGATTTGATTTGAAATGCAGACCCACAGCTGCAAATATTGTGGGTATCAGCCTTTCACTCAAAGAAATGCCCTTTCCAGTATCTCTTGGGCCCTGCTAGGCTTGTGGGGAGAGATGATGTCTTTTATTAGTCTGACTTGATAGACAGAGATGAAAACCAGACAAGCTTTCACCACACAAGCCTTTCTTCAGCACTGTTTTCTATGATACATTAATTAGAAAGGATTTCCTGGGGATGTAGGTCCTTTTTTTCATTGTGGAAGTTTTTTTCTCCAGCCCTACTGGGTCTCTCCAACTGCATTTCTAGGTTCAACTACATTTATACATGCCCTTGTTCCTGCTTTATGATCCCTGTATAAGCCTGGGTGACTTTTATTTCCACCTGCAGTAAAACCAAACTGAATGATGTGATCCCCAGCGTAGGCACATCCTTAGCAATTTGCTAAGGAAACCGCTTCACACTGGAGGTGATATCCTTGGCAGTGTTTCAGCTAGCTGGATTTCTGCATGCTGTGGCACTCCACAGGGCAGCTGGCAGACGCTGCTGTCTCTTGGCAGACAGTCACAGGAAGGGCAAAGCATTTAAAAGATGCAGGGCAACCTCTGGATATTTGAGGCAATGCTATGCAACCCTGATACTTTTCAAATCTGGGCACTAAAGATGTACTTAAGGAAATCTCCTCTCATCCTGTGTCTCTTTCAGAAAGAGATGGAGATAATCCTGTTGCAAAAGTTCCTTCTGGGCAGCCCCTGGGATAACTCCTAAAACATCTCGCTCTCCAAATGTGACACAGTTGTGACATCTTTGTATGTCAAATGCTGGGCTTGCAACTACTAAGAATCCTTTCAGCCCATGACCATATCATGTTAAGGAAAAAGGAAATGTGTAACTTAAACTTCTGTGTTTTGTGACAGTTGGCTAATTCTCCATGTAGACTGTGAAGAGGAATCGGGATGTTAAAGCTGAGTGAGGTGGTTAGCCCAGACTGTCATAATGTTGAAAACAGGTTTCTTCTTTTAAATCAGTAAGGTAGATAAAATTGAAATACCTTCAATGCAGGGTCACATTGTCTGATGTTATGTATATATTTGCTGAGCCCAGGAAAAGGTTGCTCCCCTGTGAGAATTCCTCCATGGTTTGGGTTAAGTTACTTTGTCTAAAGTTTCTCTCCTGTAACACAGATTGATGCTTCTGTATTTAACAGTAGGTTTGTTACAGCTAATTGCTTGGTGAGTGTTTAGTTCTGTAATTATGATCTGAGTTAAAGCTTTGCTTGTGTTTCGCATCATGGAAAGTCCTTCCATAGAATTATAGCCTCTTGAATCAAATGTTAATCCTGTTCAAGTATACTTAAAACAAGCATCCTGTTGTTTTGCTGTTCTTTGTGGATGGGCTTTCATGTATCATGTAAGCATTTCTCTAGCAGACTGTTATTGCTGCAGGAGGTGTGAAGGGAAAGAGGATGTGCCAAGGCACAGAAATATTCAGTAAGTACAGACCATTATCAGATAATAGGAGAAAAGGGGAGAGGGAAAAAAGCTGTAAATGCAGCTTTTCATTTGGGTGGAAAAGGGCATGGGAGCTTTTATTAAATTACTAGCACTCTGTTCACTGTGACCCAAACTTCAGGGTCTCATGGTGATCATGGGCGGCCTTAGGCAGGCAGGGATTTCTGATAGTCTGTAAAGCTACTTTCTCTCGTTTCTGTTATGGGTTGGTACCACTCATGCTAAATTTATAACCTTGTGGCATGGGTCCTTCCAGGCAGCATGGCAGAGCTCACGTACTGGATCTGTGAGTTATGAATGTACCAGTATTGTTAACGTACTGTTAACAACTGGAATAACAGAGTTGACGGCCTTTGTGTTGTGGGAAACAGTTTATCATAATCTGTGCCTTTGTGACCTTCCAGCTGAACCAGTGCTGCTGATTCATATTGCAAGTGACTCCTTGACAGTCACAGAGCGTACAGTTGACCTTTTGGCATTAATATGCACTGCAATTAGAATGGATTTATTCCTGTTGTCTGGTGCCAAACCACAAATGTGTTTAAATATTTGAGAGTCTTTCCTTCAAAGCAAAAGGTAAATACGAAGTGTATGCACTTGAGAAGAAAATGGACACTTAAGACTTTTTTTTTACTGTTTCGAAGAACAGTTGTTCCCCTGGCATCCAGGTAGAAAAAGTTATCCCTGAAATCACCAAATAGGTGTCACAGAGTTTGGAAGATCTGGGGTTTGCATGCCAGTCACTTCCTGCTGGTCCTATATTTATAGGGTGACACACAGAGCAATCAAACTGGAAACTAAATTAAATAGCTAAAATATTTTATGGCAACCAAGTAGAGCATTTCTCTGTGTTTTTCTGGAATGTGCCAGCCCACATTGCCGTTCAAAGTAAAGGAGGAATAATGTGGTTCTTCTATGAGGGCAGTTACTGATTCTTCACAAAGGTAAATAACGAGATGGGAAATAGGAATATGAAACTCTAATAATTAGATTTGCTTCATTAAACGGCTGTTAAATATTATCTTTTCTGCAGACTTCACTTGGGAAATAACTCAAGGATGGTAGAAACACTTGGAGCTGCTCAGGTTTGGTCTAATGTGAATATGCTCCAAAGCCTTTTCTTTGTTGCTGTAGTCAGGTTTGGTAATTCAGTGTTCAGCAGCAGAAATATTGATTAGTTGACAGGAGTTAGGACACAGGTTAAAAAAAAAATCCCTGCCAGAAATTTCTATTGGCTGCCATTTTGTTCAAACAGTTGAATATAGTAAAATAAGAATTGTTATCCCTCCATTTGCAAATACCATGTTAAATAGTCATAAACCAGGTGGTTTTGTTTATCTCACTAATATCTACATGTTTCTGTCTGTGCTGCAAAGCATGGGTCAATCTTTATTAGAGCCATGCACCACTCCTGTGATGCATGGGAGAAGCTTCATTTATGTTTTGCAGGGAACAGACTTGCATTATTTGCTTCATTCCACAATATTCAGTGGCAAAGCAAGAAACGCAGTTCCCAATCCAAGCTTTTCAGCTCCTAACTGTGAGGACCATGCTTCAACATCAAGTCTTCTGACATGTTGAGTCTTCCTCATTCTTCCCACTGGCAAAATGGGAATGGGAAAAAAGTGGAAAACTGAGCAAACTTTGTGACCTTAAAAGCTGCAGAGTGAACTGTTTGTATAATTGAGGATGCAGGATGCTCTAGGGTGCTTATTCCATTCCTTGAAAGGAAGCACTGGCAATAATTCCCAGCTTGGAGACTGACAGCTTCTTCTGGTCTCGTTGAGGGATGGGGCTGATGTGAGTGTTGGTGGTCTTAGCCATGCCTGATTTCCTCTCATTTCAGAGGATTTGGTTTACTTATTCCATACCAGCATGCCATTCATTATGTGATGTGGCTCTGGCATGCATGATGCATCCTGAAGCTATAATGTAGCCACTCCTGGCACAGAGAACGTGATCCTGAAGGTTTAATGCATTTTCTCCTTTGTGCGTTGTTGGGCCTGTATTTTACCAACTGGCCAGGGAAGCGTGGCCACAGAAAAGTCTCTACTAAAAGCCCGCATCTCACCAAGGCTCTCTTCTTTTTCAGGTGGTCCCAATGCTTCCCAGGCTGCTCTGTGAGGAGTTATGCAGTCTCAATCCCATGCAAGATAGACTGACGTTCTCTGTGATGTGGAAGTTGACTCCAGAAGGCAAGGTACCTCAAGTAACAGGCAGTCATGCTGCTAATCAGTCGTCCCTTGGTGGCCAGCTGCTACTCTTCTAGTCAGAGTGGTAAAATGCCATTCCTTAACACCCAGGTGGACAGGAAAGTACTTATTGGTGAACAATACTGGAGGATGTAGGACTGTCCCTGTATCTTGTCTTACTGATGAGATACCATGGGACTTCAACTGGAATAACCTCACAACAGGGTGGGAAAGGAAGAATATTTGTATGAATTTCAGGAACTGAGAATTTCTTGCTCCTTACCAGGTCACCTATCCATTTAATGACTTATCTTCAGCAGCAAGTCAAAGCTAATGCTTTGGGTGGGACAAGATATTCCCCCCTGACTGCAGCCCTCCCTTGTACACATAGATAATTGTGCAATGTAGTGGATGTGGGCAGTATCCCTTTATGGCCTCTCTGGTAAACAGACTGTATCATTCTCCTTCATAGCTGCGAATTACATAAATCCAAATAAAGCATGATAGCTCTTCAGCAAAGGCACAGCTCCATCCTCTGCATGTGTTATTTCCAGGCAGCAGTGGAGGCTGTCTGTCAGTGCAGTGAGCTGCCTTCAGCTGCCTGCCAGATCTGCCCAAGTCTTCATGTCTTACCTTGATCCTCTTGCACACTCTGTCGCTAATCCTGGCAGTCTCCTCTTTGGTGATCACAGGGTCCCCTCACTAATCGAGGAGGGCTAAAGACTGCCACTACCAGAGGACTCTCCACTCTATGTCAAGTGCACTTTTTGTAGTCAGAATTATTTTGGCTTTTTAACCAAAAGCTATGACTTGTGCTTGTGCACAACTCTTTCTTTGGAGGGTATTTCTTTTGCCAATTTGGTAATTCTTCACAAAGATTAACTTTACTTCCTTATTATTGTCCATGCTGCCCAAAAGAATACTGAATCTTGTTTTGTGCTCTAGCAAAATATAGTTGCAGTCTTATATCTGTATTTCTCCAGTGAGTCCTTCTGTAGCACTGAGGGGGGTTTTATTTGTTAATTGTGAAGAGTATTCCACTTCCCATAGCGACAGCATGATTAGTCATGAGGCCTTCTAGTAGTAGCTACTTGGTAGGCCTTTTATTGGCTCTGAGTGGTCTTTGAACAACTAATAGCCAAGTCTTAATTAAAATAAGTCTTTAATTAAATGTTATCTCTTGTCCCCTGCAATATATATGTTATTTGCTTTCCAGACAGTGTTCAGACCAACCCTCTGTGACTAATTAGAAAACAGAGGAACTGCAGCATCTGCCCTGCACCTGCTCAGGGAGCTGATCTTCGGAGGAGCAGTGGTCTGGGCTGTGACCATGCTGCCCCTTGGAAAGCAGACTCCCTGCAGCTATCTCGGCAAACTGGTTTCTCCTAGGAGGCCTTTGAGAACTGCAGTCTTAATTGAGGTCACTTGATTTGAACATCAGGTGAAGGCTGGAGAAGAATTTACTCCTTCTAAGAGGAAAAGTGGTTGTAGGGCTTTTGCCCAGCAGGGCATTCTTGTAAGAGCTTATCTCTGACTTGGGACAGAATGTGTCTCCTGTATTTCTAGGTCTTACTATATATTACTATAGCTCAATCTCAGTGTAAACAGGATCACATGCTCTCTCCCAGGCTCTGCTGGGTGAAAGGGAGGTGAGTCAAAGGCTCCAAAATGGTGTTTGAACCCCAGCTGATGGTGGAGAGCCATGAGAACATTGACACTGGGGACAGAGTATTCCTCAGTGAGGGACATACGAGACCAAAAAGTACTTCATTGCACCCTATGTGCACAGTAGTATCACAACCTTGAGCTGGCAAAGCCAAGCCAAGCAGCACTACTGGAGGTGAGAGCTGCTCTGAGTTCCCACTGTTACTGTTCTGAAACAAGTCTACAGTTAATACATTTCCCAAAGCAGAGTCATGTAGATTCCTCGCTGAATGTGGCTCTTGATAAGTTTGGTGTATTTTTAATTCTTCTTTCTTTTAGAAAAATAATGCCAGGCTTAGGCCTTTCTGGGGGACAGGTACACGCTGCTGTTGTTTTTGGGTTCTGGTGTTTTTCTTTTATAGAGTTTATTAACTAATGTTGCCTGAGCAGCACTCCACATAGCTCCACGGACTCCAGTGGGATAGTGTGGCATGATGTATCTGAAATGACTTTCCAAGGGCAGAGGCATTAACCATATTGTTGCATCTGTGCTGTTCTTCAGAAGCAGAGCTAGGCATTTATAGGAACAACACAGCACATTCTTGTTTGGATGCAGTCAACAGAAAGATATTTGAAAACAAACTATGCAACTCTTTTTAAGTTATTGCCTGCTGATGTTTAACGCACAGCTCTGCTGGTTCCTTCTACCAGTGTGGAGGAAAGATTGCTTCACTTCAAAACAACCTATACAAACAGTGTGTCTTCCAGGCTTAAAACTGTTGCCATCAGCCAGGACATGATACGGACACTACCTTGTGTGGGCAAAGTCCTCAACCTCCTGCAGACCTATGTCACACCCTCAAAGAGACCTGCATTAACAGGGACTGTGCTAACAGGATGGTTTTGACTGAGCCACACTAACTGCCATCACATGGTGTGCTGGGGACTATAGCTTTTTCTTAAAAGCAGCCAGAGCTGGGGGAAGCCCTAAGCTAACTCTAGAAATTTCTCAGATACTGTTACTATCTGGAGTCTGGGTGCACCAGGCTTCCTGTGATGGGGGAGACCTTGCAGACCAGACTTGTGGGCTACTTGTAATCTCCACTGCCCAGTTTATAACCCCAAAATGTTGTTCCTACACACTGCTTTGCCCATCCATCAGCTGCTGGTACAAGACGTAAGCCAACCTTGTGCAGTTTTCCCAGTAGAAGCAGAGCTTGCCCATTATGCTGGTGGGGTTTCCAAACAAGGGACACAAGGCTGTGATTACCCAGAGTCTGCTTGGATGGCCACTGAAGGCAGAGATGGAGGGCATTTCCAGGATATGCTTGAATGATGAGTAAGTTAAATTAGCCTGCCACACCAAGGCTGAGTCTGGCAGCTCTGCTCACTACACACAGGGATTGCTGGACTGCACAGGGCAAAATGCATCTGAACTCCATCCCTTGCCTATGTGACATGTGTTTAATGCATCCAGGCAATCCTGGTGAGAAGGTATTTATTGGGTATGTCAATAAGAGATCTCTCACGGTTATCACTGTCCAGTTCAGTTTGCACCTGTTAAAGCCATTGCAGGAATGAAAACTGGGCACTCTGTATCATGCTGCTTGGTTGCCTTTGAAAGATCAAGAACAGAAAACGAACTGAGGAAACAGAGAAATATAAGGAGTTTAATATCTGTTAGTAATGGAGTGCTCGTCCCAAAGCTTTGCAGAATGTAGCCTGCTTGAGATTTGAAGTTCTAGTTAAATTCTGGGGGCTCAATGTGCTGTATCTCTCATCTTACAAGGAAGTTATTGGAGCCCTGAAATATTTCACCTCTTCTAACCAAGCAGAAAAATGAGGTTTTGCTGAAAGCTTCAAGTTCAAACAGGAAAGGGGAAATCTGGTCTGTTGCCTCCTGCAAGGGACAGAGAGAGCTCTTGGAAGCCAGTGGCAGAAAGCAGCATGTAGCTTCATGTAACTCATGTATCTGGCTTTAAGCGGTAAGTTGGGGAAAGTGCTTCTTTTCAAAATTACCCTTCTGCTTTGTGCCCTGTCCTTAACCCTTTTTGATACACATGTACTCAGCTACTTTATAGAGCAAAATAAGAGTGCTTTCCAAGCACAAAATACTTAGTGGGAGATAATATAACAGAGAGGACCAGAATTGATAATGACCTTTGATGAAGAAATTAATAACTGGAGGTGGAAGAACTAGCAGGGAAGTGGAAGTACTGCCTGAAAATGTTTGAACAGCAAGTTCAAAGAGCTGCCTGTTACAACTGGAGGGTCTGTAGGAGTGCTCAACTGAAATGAAGGCTGCTAAGCCTTGTTCCCAGATCATCTCAACAAGGAACACCATCTTTTTGGTGCCTGAGTACCATTCATGTCTTACTGAAGTCTGAAGTATCTCTATTGCCAACTGGTTAATAGTCTGCAACTTGCTGGAAGTGGATAATTTAAAGAGCAGTGCAGCCTCTTCCACACCAGAGATTGTGCTTGCTTAATATCAGGAGGTTTTTTTGGTTCAGCAGATTTCATCAGATGTTGCTGACTTACTGGACATCACTGCAAGAAGCTGAACCATGACTAATGGGATGCATCAGAGTGCAGAGCAGGTGCTGCCAGCAGTGTCACAGCATCTCTGTCCAGCTTTGGCACTTTCTCTACCTTTCTTTTTCCTTGGCATAGAGAAAGGGGCACGCACAGAATAACCATGAGCCAGGGGTCAGAGTATTTCACATTGCAAGACATCACTTGCTGCACCTTCACTGTTAGGACACTTCAGAATTAGAAATGAGCTTAAATGCTCTGTGACTTTCAGAGCTCTGAGCCACTGAGTTTTACTGCCCATATATTCTGTAGTGCATAAGGGAGGGAGGCAGCAAAGGTATCTTGGTGATCAGTCCTTTTCTGTTAAGAAGAGAGTTTGCCTTTCTGAAGCAATGTCCTTGATGAGTCTGTCAGAGAGAGAGCTGGCTGTTCTCCCTGGACACTGTCACTTGCAGAATTTGTTCTTGCATGTTGTTGCACATGGGGTTTGGAAGTAGGTGATCTCAAGGTCCTTTCCAACCCTAACTGTTCTATGATTCTATGTGCATCTGCCTGTTGCCACTCCTGCAGGTAGTAATCTTTGAGTCAGCTGGTTGATTTTAACTCACAATGAGCTGTAGTTCTTTGAGCTCTATTAAAGAGGGAAATCAGGTAGAGGAGGGAGATCTAAGCAGTTCCCTATATGCACAATGTATTGTGCATATACATGTTACTAGACACTACAGACTCTATATGGGCAAAAGGCCTGATCGTCTCAGTATGAGAAGATCCTCACTTTAAGATCACAGTCAGTGGTTAGGCCTGATGTCATTCCTTCCAGTGTTTATACAACTTCCCAAGCTTTTGTGCACTGGAAGAATATGCCCTTACATCAATTTACACTTTCCAATTTTGCAGATCCTTGATGAATGGTTTGGGCGGACAGTCATCTGCTCCTGCGTGAAGCTAAGCTATGACCATGCACAGAGTATGATTGAAAGCCCTGAGAAGGTGTTCTCACCTGAAGAACTACCCCCTGTCTCCATTCAGCACTCAATAGCTGAGATCCAGCAAGCTGTGCTGAACCTGCATCGAATTGCCCAGCACCTCCGCAAACAGCGCTTCATTGATGGTGCTCTGCGCTTAGACCAGGTAAGTCCAGCTCCTGAAAGGGGCTTCTGCTCCACTGAGACAATTTCATGTACTCCCTAAGAATTTGGTGATCGAATAGAACCTCAAGGGGAAAGTCAAGACTGGAATAGAAAGGCAGATTTGTGTGCCATGTTTTTTTAAGAGCAGCATCAAATTATGTATCAAAAGCACGAAGCAGGATGAAAAGAAAAAAGTTCCAGTTTTCTAAGGAGGGGTAAATTTTTCAACATTTTTTCAAAATCTTAAAACTCTGCTGGACTGGGTAAGTAACTCATACAGTAAAACAAATCACAATGGTGTCATTCTTTGTCAAGCAGTTCAGATATCCTTAGTGCACATTTCACTGTGAAAGGCTCACCCTCCACATTTATTTCTGTGCTTGCAATCCTCATGTTTTCCAGTTTTCATAGAAGTACTCTGGGCAGGGAAAATGACTAAATGTTATCCAAGCTAATACTTACAAGAGTTGGGTGTGTTTCAGAGAAAGAGATGCTAGTGAGGAGATTTTGTGCCTGGGGTGATTTAAATAATCTTGTATCAGTTGTGGTATGTGTCATTTCTATTTTACAAGTAGGTCCAGTTATTTTAGACTATCACAGCAAAAATACTTTTGCATTTGAAGTTCAGGTGCCCTGAGGTGGCTTCTGACAGTTTTTGTGGATAGGAGGTTCCAGTAATTTACAGAACCCAGTGGCCTTCCTGAGCAGGAGATAAAATAATCTCTTAATGTAAGGAAACACTATTGTTTCATTTCACAAAATGAGCATGAGTCAATATAAGGATATTGCTGAGAAAGAGGCTAGTGTACCGAGATATGTAAACAGGACTGTTGTATGTAAGAGATATGTTGTAACCCTTCCATTTTACTCAGTGTTGTAGTGTTGTCTCTAGTTGCAGGAGACTCTTAATTTTAACAGAATTGTTGCAGAACAACAAGGTCAAGGAGTGTCTGAAGTCAGACATAAGAAATGTCTGACCTTCCCCAACATAGCACGTGGCTTAGCCTGGTGAAGCTGCTGCGCAAAGCAGGCAGTGTGCTTTCCCCCATGTCTATGATAGGATGACGCATTTGTATCGTGAGTTTCAGTAGAGGAGATTGGGTTATGTTTTAGGATAAACTTTCTATAGGCATTGGTATGGGTATATGCTTACAGGTATATGGCTATAGGTATAGGTATTGTGGTGTCTGAAGCTATCTTGCCTACATCTGCTGTGGGAGAACTTGGAGGACAGGTTAGGTACATGTAAGTGAACCTGGAGGCATTTGCTCAGGGTCCCTTCTTGCTCAAAGGAAATAATAATTATTAAAGTTATATTAAATTAATTTTTGGAAATCAGATTCCCACTTCAAAGTCATGCAGTTTTCTTAAACCTCTTTAGGAAGGGAAGCTTCCCTTTTTGAGGTTTATCATTCAATGGCTAATAAGCTGGGCTTTTGTTCACAAGCACACTCTGAATGCTTAAGAAAAATAAAAATGCCTTTGCACTTGATGAGCCAGTTGGGAAGCCTTGGAGATGTTTGGGTTGGAACAAGAGTCCACAGTGACTGGGAGCCGTGGCCCAGAAAGGTCACCAGCTGCATTCCACAGGTCGCACTTACAGTGTAGTGCTGAGCAGTCACTGTATGTGTCTGAGCTGAGTACCTGTTATCAAACTAACTTCAGGGAAAATATGTTTTAAAACACCTGTGACATTTTCAATGGGAGGATTTGGCCAGGGAAGCATCCTGTTCTGGTGATACCCAATAAAAGATTAGTGGTGTTTTGTTTTGCTTTGTGCTGTTACGGAAAAGCTGTTAAAGAACATATTTGAGCATCATTTGTGAGATCAAGCTTAAAAGCCACTGCTAAGGGCATCAGAGAGGGATGATTCCTACTTAGCCTAGTTCATAACCAACATGATCAACTGAGTTACATCTCACAAGTGGCACTTGATGTTGCACAGAATCTCCCCCGTCAAGTCTCAGAGTGAAAGTAATGGTCTTTGAGAATGAAGAGTATTTTAGTTTGAGGGACACTGTCACCATACTTACTCTTCTCAGGTATTTCCTTGATAGTTGTATTTCAATAAACTACATCCTCCCCAGCTCACAGAGAAAGCATTTACTGTAAGGCCCAAATACAAACAGTATGTGAGGGGTGGGTGTGTGGACATGTCCAGCCATGTCCATGGCTGGACAAAGCAATCTGTAGCTTTTAATAGGAGGTGAGTCCCTCTGCCTCTGCTTCCTCACTTCCCTGAGTTCCCATGGATGCAGTTGTTTGCTGGGTCTGATTTCCAGCCCTGAGCAAGGGAACAAGGGTAAGTATGAATGGGAAACACACCTTTCTAATCACTGGACCTCTCACTGATTTCCTGTTGAGTAATGTAAACCCTGAACAATGGAAGACAAACTCCAGCAGGAAACTATGGGCAATGAATTATCAGATTCCAAATAAATATGTGAACAAAGGAAATGATATCCCACAGTCTTAAGGGAGGGGGTGGCAGGGCATTGATGACTCCTGTGGGTTTTTTTCCAAGGGATATGAGCCCTCTTCCTATACATTGCATTATGTCTGAGATCTTCTGCCTTGGGGTCACTCCTGATTGAAGAGTGATGTTTTGGGTGGGATTTTTTTCTTACATCCACCCTGCCATTTTTCAGTGTGATGTGCTTTTGTGCTTCCTGTTGGTATTAAGAAAATCATTGAGGGAAGAATCTCCTGTCCTTCTTTGCTACTGGCTGTGATGCCTTGGGCTGATGCTCTCCCTGTCTGCCTCAGTTTTCTCTTTGGAATGATATTGATCTCCCCCACAATATGTGTATAATTTAGGATTTATTCCCAAAAACTAAGAATATCTCTCAGCTAAAGCCATTCATGGGCATATCTTTATAATAGCAAAAATACTGGTTGACCAGGGAACTCCTTGCCCCTGACCTAGGATGGCCCCAGTAAGATGCAGCAGAGCCAGACTGGCTGTGCCATGGTGAGGGGAATGTTTCCTGTTTGAGTGTTGCTGCTGATTTTTTATGACCTAGTGTGAGAGCAGCATCTGCTTTCCCATGTTTAAATCTTTTATCACTAATTTTAGAAGCAGGAATCTCCATAGCTCATCAGATGAAGAATATTTGTTTGTTTGGTTTTTTTTTCTTAGTAGCTTGGGAATTACATATCTGGGTCACACAGAAGACCTTGAGACAAATTACAGAGGTAGTACACAGTCTTGAAAGCTTAAAATTTATGGATTCTGTGTCATTATATATGTGTCTTTTGGGGGCTCTGTAATTTTGAATTCCTGCCTCGGTTTGGTCCTTGGCAACCTACATACCTGTCACTCTTTCCCCCTGCCCCACCCCCTCTCCAGTTCCTTTCATGACTCTGCAGAGGTCTGTAGAGGAATCCTACTGCACTGTATCTTGGGTCTGAGGATATTCTTTGCAACCAGAGCCACACATATGTCACTCTGTGGGATCTTGCTGTCCCCGTAGGCCCCTTCTGGGACGGTTTCCCTAGTATGTGGTTTCCTCTGCTGCCTGCCAGCTTCCTAGCTCCAAAAGGCAGCTGAGCACTGAGTTTTATAGAGGTTTAAAGTCTTTGCACCTTAAGCAGCTAAGGAGCTTATGAAACTTTGTCCGCACAGGGAAAGATTAATGTCTTTCTTTTCCTTGTCATTTGGAGCTGAAGCTTTAGATGTACATGCAAGAGGTGTCTTGTGCCGTGACTTTGAGAAAAAATGTTCAGATATTTACAGTACTGTACTCCCCTCTGCCTCCTTCCTGCCCAGGACCATGAAATGCCACTCCTATGCTGTCCTCTCACAGCTTGTGGTGCATCCACGCTATAAACTGGAGCAGGGATTTGACCTGCTTTAAAAACCAAAGTGAGCACAACCCACAACTTTCCTTTCTTTTCCTGGCCAGGTTACTTTGAAGCTGGACCATTTCCCCAAACCACAGCTTTTAGAAATGCTAGCAAGAGAATCAGATAGAAACTTGCTTCTAACAAAAACCAGCAAGTTTGCAGAAAAGCTCCTTAGCTCCAGCCTGCCTAAAGGAGACCTGCCGATAAATGGTTCTCTGTTTGGCCTAAACAGCTTATAAATGAATCACAAGGAAAGATGCCTACAAGAAGACAGGTTAAAAAGGATTTCTGTGCATATTTAAGATGAGTATACCCCAGGATGCTTATCTGTCTCTATGACAACTGTCTGTGAGCTGAGGGGTGGCTTTTGTTGTGCCAGTGATTCTGCCTTTGCCAGTGCACTTATACCTGGATGCTCAAAACATTGGCATTGACCAAAGTTCATTGTGAGAACAGCCCAAGCTGCATTTACCTTAGTTAATGACATTGAATTGTTTGCTAGAATAGCTTTTCTCCTTGTTTTCTGAAAAACAGACATTCAGCTTTGCAGGTGTGTGTGAAAAAGGAAAAAAAAAATGGATAAAACCGGTAAAGATGGGAAAGTTATACAAATTTAAGGTTTAAATTGCTACTGAAATGGCCTCACTTCTCCTTGCTCTCAGCCTGTGTGTTGTGCCACTGTCACTGTGTGCTGTGCTCAGTCTTGTCGACTGAGCAATGGTTGCTTTTCCCCGGGGGTCTCAATTGTTTTGAATAAGGTCATAAAGGTAGTAAAAATTGTGTTGTTGTAGCTCTGTACTATAGTGGAGACCTTACCTATGGTTCTGTCCCATGGCTGTTGGGAATGTGGTAATAAGTGGTATTTTAGAATAACTTTGTTTAATTAAGACTCCTGAAGTATTAGAGTATTTCTCCTGCAGGAAATAGAGGGAAACAAGCACAAAGACCTCCAACACTAGATTGTGTGCAGAATACCAGCTCAAAAACACCTAGGTATATGGCATACTGGGTACATTAAGCAGCTCTGTGTAGTTTTTGAAGCTCTCAGAACTGACTCTGCCTACTCGATGAAGGCAGCTTTGAGAATTTGACTCAAGCCATTCACACATGTAAAATGAGGACGAAGAAGGACATTGTACGTGATACTCTGCTGGGAAATTTTATATGTAGTTGTGGCTAATGGGATAGGGCAGAAGCATATTTTTAGACAATTGTTCCTGCTAATGCTGTTTAGTTGGGAGTCTTGAGCTACAGATTAATTACTATCACCATTAAAATTTTCCAATATGAATGACTGCTGGAAATAATTATGGGAAATTGTTTTGTTGTATTTCCTGCCTCATATCTGTACAATAAACGTTCAGGTCTTTTCTTCTTGCTACATGAAAGTAATAAATATTTTTACCCTGGTTAAGCAGTCACCGTGTGCAAAATACAATATAGTACTATATGAACGGAAGACACTTTGGGTTGAAAGAACTGTTTCCATGAGACAGCAAAGGGTTGTAACATTGTATAGACTTCAGTTAACTGAATGTGCCTATGTTTTCCCTAATAGCATGATCCGAATTTATGTCTTAAAATGCTGCTGGGACAGGAAGGCCATCCTGTCTTGAGTACTCCCTGGCGTGGTGCCTGGGTTGTCTAGCCATGGTTGTTGTACGTGCTGCCACTGCACACTCTCTTTCACGCGCCTTTCTGGGGAGGAGTAAATGGCTTTGCTCCAACACCTGACCCTGGCTGCATCTCTTTGGGGAGTGTTGCTTTGTTGGGTTCTTGGCCAGTCTCAAAGAGAAAGTCCTGGTGCTCATCACCTAGAATGTAACATTGGTACCAAATTAATCTCGGATTTCGTTCTGAGATTAATTTTCAGGGTAGGTTGAGGTGTGTACCTGCTTTGCCATTTGCTTTGGCCCAAGAGAAAATCCAACAGATCCCTTTACGAAATCCTGAAAACTCCATGATACCTGCCTTAAGAAGTCGTTACATCAAGAGTACGTGAACATGACAGCAGACGCAGGGTTGCTGTATGATAAATGGTGCTGCAAGATAAATGGAAATGCAGACTGACAAGGAGCATTCACTATTCACTTCCTGTCACAATTCCACCATTGTCTGCTCCTTCTCTTTGATGTCTGGTTAAAGAGATATCACTGATACCCAGAATGGGGACGGCAGGTGCTATATGATCATTATGGACAGTTGCTTATACTGTGTAATACATAAGGCAGCTGGGGGGATGTTGGATGTACCTAGAGATTAATTTCCTTTGGAGATTTTGTCTTTTGCATAGCCCCAGTTAATATGTCAAAATGAGCATCTGAGGCTGCAGCTTTCTACTGGGGGATACCACCCTTTCCTGCAGGAGTAATTGAAATGCATTTGCAAACGTGCACTAGCAAAGTAGGAATGATTTTCAGAATGTCTTTCCTAGTACCACAGGGGAACATGTACTATGCAGGGCAAATATGAAATGTCATCATTGTTGCCAGGAACAGCTAATGGCTCAGGTCAAGCAGTTTGCACACACCAAGGTTGTACGCAGGAAAGAGGTATTGTGGGGTCATGTTATAATGGGGGTCTGTGTTGGCTGAGCATCTGCCTGCTTGCATGGAGATGTTTATATTGCCAGTAGCTTTTAAAATATTTTGGTTAAATTAGGATTTTGAGTGGAAAGAACCTAATCTTTTACCCTGGGATTTTAATGAAGTCCTCCCAGGGGTGTGAGTAGGATTGATGTCCTCGCACATGTCCCACTGTTCCCCCCATCGTTCTTTTACAGCTGAGCAGCTGTGTCCCAGCAGGAGCAGGTGGTGAAGTGGTCGAGCTGGCTCCAACAGGAGGGAGGAGTCAGATGCTGGAGCACAGGTCTCTGCTGTAGAGTGTCGTGCTGGGAGCCACCAAAGCCAGATGTCTGGGCAAGCACAGCCGAGAAGGAGCTCCCCACACAGTGGTGCTCTGGCATTAATTTACCATCGGTAGTGCAAGAGTGGGTTGTGACTTTATTCTTCCCAGAGTAAGCATTCCAGCCACCAGCTCAGATATTCAAGTTCTGTGGTGATGCATGAGCATTTTCCTTCTAAACAAATACAGCTTAACCCTTGAATTTTATTAAATCTGCCACCAACCTGCAAGCTTAGAAACTTCTCAAAAGAAAAGGGGTCTTATGCTTTAATTTTGAGTTGCTGTTTGACACAGCAACAGCTTCTTTTGTCTGCCAGCCTCAGAGCAAGTATCAGAGGGAAGGATGGCTTCATCTTTGCAGGCAATGGGAATGGCAAGAAGAGGTGAAGAAGTTGCCTGAGCTCACATGGTGAGTTAGTGGCAGAGCTGGCAGCACAGCCTTTTTCTTATTGCCAGGGCAAATCCAATGCCTTAGGCCAATGATGACCATTCTCTTCCTTACATTTATTACTGACAGCTATTCTACTATCTATTGCTGGGCCAGTTAAGATCAGAGGGTTTTTATCCCAGTTCTCCGCAGGTGCATCTCATGGTGCAGAGCAGGGATACAAGCCACATCAGCACAAAGGACTGAACTGTGGCCAGCACATCTCTGCAACGCAGAGGCTATCAATGTATTTCACGAGTGGTCTCTCTCCCCAGTCCTTTCAGTTCTCAGGCTTTTGCCTACATATGCCAGGACCAAGCCAGTGTGCTGTTGTCCTATGCAAGTCTCTCTTGTTTGCACAGGACAAAGTTGTAGTGGGCAGTACTTCATCATACATTAAGAATTGCTTAGCTTTTTCTATTGATTGAATCCACTTGGTGATCAGCCATTGTAGAAGGGGGTGAGTTGGCAGCCATCTCACACTGACCTGCAAGTAGAGTTGAAGGTGTTTGCAGGTACTCCACATTCACACATGAAGTAGCCATCTCTTGTTCTTTTGGACAAGGTCTTGCCTGTGCTAGTGTGATAGGCAGCTTGAGGTCACTGGCTCATAGGGACCTCATACAGTGCCAAATAGCATCTGTAAGGGAAAGGGAGGACATCTGTGGCAGGTGGTGGCTTAGTGATGGAATGTGTCTCAAACATGAAGCTGATAGCTAAGGTAAACAGAGAATTCAGTGCTTGATCCAGCTGAACAAGCTGCTGACTGGTATTTTGGGGTTGGTAGAAAAAGTAGTGGCTTCTGCTGGGTGCATTGAGAGATGTTCAGGATGGAAAAACTGGTTCTCAATAAAGCAGAAACAAACTGGTTCTTCAGTGTCTCTGACAGCAATACAGATAACATCCAGAAAAACATGTATTTGTGTAGAGGTACATGGGGGGTGACTGCTGGGAGGAAATTCTTATTTTACATTTTCTGCTGAGGCAGTAGTCCTTGCTCTGAGAGTCTTGCCCTACAGTTGATGGTGGTTTTCTTCCCCAGCAATGAACAGACATCATCAGAAAGTCTCTTGTTGTTTCAGATTCCGTTTATCACGTATTTGAGTAGAGACCTGACAAGGGGTTTTTTTTCAGGTATTAATTATAGCTGACTGCATGGCTAATTCATCATTTTCGTTAGATGGAGTCACTGGGTGTTGAGTGATGTGACTTCAAATGTGATCAGTCTGCCATAGGTGAAGTTTTAGCAGTTCTTTGTCAGAGCCAGTTCTGTTTCACCTGATATTAAATGGAAAGAAAGGCTAATTGTATAATGACAAAAGACAACATTTGGAAGGAGATGAAAGATTCAGACATTGCAGTTTTGTGATTTCTCATTTCAGTTCCAAAGTGAGAGGAGAAAAAATTCTTGCTTACCGTGGCCACAACTCATTTTATCAGTTGTCTCTGGGCATGATCACTCCTTCTGAGTCCTGGGGTGTTTTATCTTTTCTCATCCATAGCATATGGATGGTGAAGGACAAAGAAGCTCAGAAAGCACCTGTGGTTTCCCTTCCTCTGAAATGAGGCTACAAGAGTCTTAGCCAAGATTCCAGCTGGCTGAGCTGAGGATGAAGCTGATCTTGCCCCATCTGAGGAAGCCAGCGCCTCCTGAAGTCCACTTTTGGGTTTATCTTCAAACATTCCAAGTCCATGTCTACTGAAATTAGATGCCCTGCTAAAGTTTGCAGTGATTCATTGGCAGTACATTTTGTTGAGCAACTTCTTGGTTTTGTTTTGCAAGCTTTGAATCTGTCTTTTGTAGTCTAGATAATTTATCTTGCCCTTCTCTGTGTCTTCATATGGTAATAAGGAAGTTATTCAAGCATATGAGCATAACTCAGACTGCAGATTTCCCTTGAATATGTAATTGCATGAAGTGGGAGCATGAAGCATGACATCTCAGATAAGGTTGTTGGTCCACGTTGCACATGTTTCTAAGATTTGTTCATACCTGAGATTTGGGAAGGACGTTCTCCCTGAATATGCTCCTTCTTTGTGCAGCACTGTGTTCAACACAGCGTGAAACACTGTGATTCCCTCTTGCTTCCTGCTTGATCTTAAGGCACAAATACCCATCTCTCCCCAAAATACATATTCTCAAGTTGTTGTATTGTCAATGCCTGAAAACCTGGCTGTTAAACTTTGTCCTCCGAAGGAAACGTATTCTCCTATTTGGATCTAGGCTGGTAGCAGATTGCATTTATACTAGTTACCGACAAAGCTGGCTACAGTCCGTTACCCATCTGTGGTGGGCTATCATTAAACTGATGGTCACTTGAAAACTAAGCAAAGAGGCAGTGAGAATGTAGTCTCAAGAACTTGTTGGACTTGAGTGGTTTGAGAGACTTCAGACACCTGGAAGAAACCAGTCATGCAGAATCACTGTGAAGGGGGTTTTGTGAGTAATTCCTTTAACTGGCCTTGAAAAACTTGTTTCTGCCACAGAAACACAAACTAACCAAGCAGTCACTGTTGTTTGGTTTTTTCAGAAAAGCAATCTAGCCTGAATACAACAAAATTTAATTTGTGCCTTCCTCAACAATTGAAGGAAACTGGCCGCCTCATGGGTTCAATCCCTCTCATCAGGCTGACCTTGGGGGGCTGCAGAGCTGTAGCTTCTTGATGTCTTATGCCAATGCTGAGATCACCCCTCTGACTGAGAAATTCTCAGTCCCATGGATCAACAGGAGGTTTTGCGTTAACTTTAAGGCTTCAGTTTCACCTCAATTTCAAGGTCTCTGTTTTAATCTCAAGACTCTCCTTGTTTTTCTGAGAAGAAACCCCATTGATCCAGCTAGCCCTTTACTTCTGATTAGCATGTAGTAGAATCTGACCCACAACAGTAGGAAATCAAAAGCTTAAAAAGCTAAAATGGGATTAAAAACAAAAAAAAAATTCTTAAATGATTTCTCTGTCAGTGATGTGTTTAGCAGGTATAGAAGACAGAATGAACTAAAACAGGCTTTGGCATTTCAGAAAGTGAGTCATTTTTTCTGTTGCATCATGTATAAACTTTTCCCTTCTCATATATGTATGGTTGAAATTACTTTGAGGTTTTGAATTTTCACTTCGGCTCTCTGTTTTTTATTATTTTCAAACATTACTGAGAGTCATGGTTATAGTCTTTAATACTGTGCTCACATTGCCTTGCTCTTTATGTTTTTTTATGTTTTTTTAAATAAACCAGTGAGCAACATACAGGTATTTAAAGGAGTTGGGAAGTTATAGATTTCTCTTGTTTAGATAGGAGTAAGAGGTTGGTGTATTTGATGGATCCAAAACATGTTGCCAAGGGACGCTGCTGTCAAATAGCCTTTAACACAGGGGAGCAAGCTTGAGATCCTTTCGCAGTATGGTCATCTCTTCAAATTCTCAAGCATTTGTATAGGTTCCTTGGAATCAGTTTAAAGACCATGAACATGGTGCTGTTGCAGTCAGCTGAGATAGCAGACAAGTGTGTCTTTTCTTACAGAGTGCAGCCCTCTGAGGTTCTCCATGCTGAAGGAATGCTATTGCTCAGTGTCCCAGGAGTTTTAAGATAAAATCTACAGCAGACAGTGAATGCTGAGAGAGGCCAGATAGAACCGTGGTATCATATCATGGTCAGGCCCAGCGCAGAAGCCAGTTGGACCAACAAGATGTTGTATATGCTTGTTGGGATGAGGATATCCAGCAGATAGAGGTGTGTTAAACCTGCCCCTGTGCACCCATCTTGTAGGGAGAAACAGCTGTTCCTCAGGGTGAGCTTAATGACATTCTTTCTTTTGAGTTCAAAGCTAGTGTCAGCAGCTGAGCGTTGCAGGAAAGAGAGGACTTGTCCTAACCCATAGGCAGTTGGGCAAAGTAACATCATCTGGGCTTCACCCTTTCAGGAAAACTCTTGAAAGGCAGAGAGCTTCTACATCTGACTTTTTGGGCTGGTGGGTTTCTTGTACAGCTTTCACTTGGTACACAGCCAGGCCTGGTTCATCCTTACTCTTGCTGTAGTTTACTTCAGACTCAGCACTGAGGATCAGTAGTTTTGCTATAAGTAGCCTTCGTAACAATGCTAGCATAGCGATGGGTACAAGTTACAGTTCAGAGGAGGAAGACTTGCTGAAAAGAGCTTGAACAGCCAGGAAATGGGTGCCAGCACAGGCATTTCTCCTAACCCTCACTGATTTTCATTTTGAGAGAGTTATGTTTGGGAAAGGTTGTTTTTTATTTGTTTGTCTAAAATAAAAAAAAAGTCTTACCCTCCTTCATGGAGCTGCTGCCCCAGATGTTTTTAGATCTAGTGTGCGGCTGCCCAGTCTACCTTGTCTTGTTAGAAACTGGCTTGATCTTCAGTTTTGGCAGATCCAGTTGAGAGTCTCTGAGATCTATTAGAAGGGTCTAAGGTGACTCTTTGATATGAGAGGGTAGGCATTTCACAGCTTGCTAAATGTCACCTGTGACAGTGCAGTGCTTGGGGTGTGCTCTGTCAAGGTTTGAGCTTCAGGCAGTTACGGCATCCTGGAAATGTAAAGCTGGAAGGGGCTTTAGGAGATGAACCTTTCTGTTTCCTGGCAGTAGAAGGATGCCAGCCAGTAGCGATCCTGTGCCATGTTTGTTGTTATGTTGCTACTGAGCCTTTGTAACTACTGGGACCTATGTAATCAGAGCCGGTTCCTCTTGGGGTTGTCTCTGTGGCTTTCACCCACCCAGCCATGCAGATACAAAGTGTGTGGATAAAGTTTGCCATTGAGCCTGTCCCTCAAATATCCCTGATTAGTCACGGCCAATCTGAAGTACTAAAGACCTGCAGAAACCTTGGGAGGAGCTTGACCAAGTTTGCCAAGGTCCTCTGGGGTAGAGTTCAGCAGTCTGAAGAGCTTGCCTGATAGCAGCAAGATAGTCATGCAAAGTGACTCACACAAGATTATCTTTAATGTCATTGAGTGCTTCTTCTCATTACAGTTGAGAAGATAACCTGCTGGCTGCTGTTGTAACGCGGTTTTACTTTATGTGGCTGCAGTGTTGTGAGGTACAGAGAAGTGCTGGGGAGCAAGATGCCCTCTAGCGCAGTCCAGGCAGCATGTCTCAGTGCTCCCACAGCTGGTGATAGTAGCATCACTGCCATACTGGGGGCAAGTGGCACAGCTGGGCGATAATCAGAGTAAGCAAAGCCTAGCAGGGACCTTTGCTTTTCAGCTATAAGTGGTGATTTCAGCCTCAGGTTGGGTTTATGGAAAGCAGCATGAGGTTTGGTTTAGGGAAGAATAAAAAAAATAAAATAGTCCTTTTGAAAAGCAATTTGTTTCTGCTTGCTGTGATTAAGGCTTCCAAATGGAGTTGGTCAGTTCTGCAGTGCGATCAACAGGACTGGAAAAAAATACCAAGTGAAGTAACACAGTGGCTGTGGTAAACATGAACTGAGGCCTTGGAAATAGCTAATGGCATACCACAAAAGAGTCTCCTTTCACCCACCACAGGCCATGCCAGCAGCAAGCACTGCCAGTGCTGGCATCTAGCAGAGGAAAGCATCATTTGGCTCCTTTTTGGATTTCATTACTCTTCCTGCACTCCCTCCTGTGCTCACAGCAAAAGCCTTTCCAGTTGTAAAGAAGTGAATTAACTGCCTTCGTGTCAGTGATGGATGAGGCGCTTTCTCCCCCTTCAAAAAGGCAAACCGTGCTGGTGAATGCAGGCCAGCAGAGTTGAAAAGTCCAAGCAGAACAGGAGAGCCCTTGGGGTGACCCAGCTGTCAGGCAAGACACCCTGGGGATGGCTCCCACCGGTGCCCTTCCAGCGGGAACAAAAGCCACTCTCAGTGTGTTCACCGGGCCTCAAGGCTATTTTTTTCTTGTCTTTCCTGCTTTCAATGGACTTGGGCACATCCCTTAACACACAGCAGCCATTTGTGTGGGGATCTGGGAGCCTCAAAGGCTTTCAGAGGGTGCTTCTCCACCCTGCACAAAGGAGGTTTAGTACGCCAGTACTTGGGAGATCTCCTTTCAGGAGAACGTCCATGGCTAATCATATTAAAGGTGACCTCGTGGGCAGCGCTTTCCATTGTTGCCATATGTTTTGTCCAGTGCTTGAGTGATGTTGCACATTGGAATGTATTCATGCATTGCCTAATTTAATCACCAGACTTAATCCCCTCTCCTGTTCTACACCCTTAGAATTTACTGGCTCCTTTCTAGCCTCCCATGCATTGTCTGGGTCTCCTTCACAACCTAATACTGATGCTTGGAGATACTTTTATTTATTTATTTGCTTTCAGAGTATATTTAAAAAAAAATGATCTCAACAACAAGCGCTGCACTCTCTCCAAAGGGTGAGTGAGCACAGTAGATGTTCTAAAGGGGCTGATCCTTTGTCCCTGTGATCTTTTTCTTCCAGCTTTTCCATAATTTAAGGATTAGGCTCATGGGTCTAAAAAACCCAAAACAAAATACTACGAATGGAAAAATGACTGAGAAAGCGGTGTGCCTCCTTTTAATATTGTTGGAATAAATAACTAATTTTAAGAACTTAACTGTCTCTGTAAAACATGGTGTTGGTTTTCTTTAAAACTTACTGCTTTGGTACAGACAACGCCAGTTCCAGGACTGACTGGACAAAATTAACCCAACAAGTCTGGAAAGTGTGATTTATGCAAAACTACTGCAAAACCAGAAAGCACTGCAAGAGCTGCCATGTTCCACAGAAGGCAGGCATTTCTAGGGAGCGATGCTTTACAGACTCTCTTTTAAGTATGGTTTCTAAAGATTTTTCTGAGACTTCCCTGCCCCAGCTGACTCTGCCACATAGAGGCATATGTTAAAAATGGGAAACAGAAATTCAGTTGTGTTGTGACTTGCTTTAGGAGTGAATGGGGACAGCCCTAGCAAGGCACTGATGAGATTTTAGGATGATACGTGATCAGGTTGCTAGTATGTTGAACTCCAAGGGGCAGGAAACCTTTTAAATTCCTTGCACTTGCTGAGACAGATTGTTAAATAAATACCTCATGCTTTGGTTCATCTCTTAGATTCTCCTTCTCTGTGTACAGCATGCTGGTACCCACAACTCTAAACAGTGGACTGTATCCCGGATGTCTTTGAAACCTTAAATATAGCTTGTACCAATTTAACTGAATTACAGCTTTAGGTTTCCATCGCACACACAAGTTTCTTGCAGCTGAGTTCTCGCACATGAGCTTGCTGATCTTCCGTGACTGTGTGTTATGGTTTGGGTTTGATAGGAGGAAGGGGCAGTGACGTAAAAGATTGCAGATTTGTGACTGGTTTTAAAAATTGTTTTAAAATATTATGTATCTTCATCTTGAAGAAATGCAGTACTGCTTGGAAACCACAGCTACTGAACATAAACCATGTCGAGCCCCTTACATATGTTGAATAACTGCGTGGAACAGAGGGTTATAAACAGACTGCTGTTAAAATGCTGGAAGGAGATCACTGACCCTACCCCCTGCACTCCAACCCAGGGATCGACAGCAATGCCATGGGCTCCAACATCAACTTTGCCCTAGAAAAATACTTTACATGTTACACCTCACCTTCTCAGAGTGAACTTTGCCAGAGCTGTTTCTGAAGCATCTACATGCATAAATCGCTTCACCACTGAAGTGCAGCTGTGTCAGAGCTAGAGAAAGACAGCTGGCCATGGGTTAGCCTGAGGGCAGGGTGCCTGTCCCACTGCCAGTGGGCTCTGGGCTCGCTGGGACAAGTCACCTGGCCCCTGTCCGCTCCTTCCTTCTTTTTCTGTGGCAGAAGAGCTTCAAGGTCCCTGGGAAAGTGTGAGCGGGAGCAGGTTGCTGCCAAAGGAATTCAACCGAGCCACAGCCAGCCCCTTCCCGGGGGAGCCTGGCAGTTGTGCTAACAGCAGCCGCTCTTGCTGTTTATAGAAGGGGCAGGGATATCCTTGGAAAGCTTTGGATCTCCTGCTCATGCACCAAACAACTGTGCTTAGACATGCTGCAAGATTTGGTTAAGTAAGGGAGAGGAGGTGATGGCACAAAGCCCACATCTGCCTGGGGAGGAGGAATCTGGCATTGCCATGGCAGGATGCTGAGTGGCGTTTTATGGTGTGGAGAAGATGCTCTGTGGAAGGCAGGGGGCTGAGTGCCTGTGGCAGGAGGTGCTTTCCCATCCCATGCTGCTGACAGTGTCTGGTGGAGGTTTAGCGAAGGACACAGCTGAGCTGCTTGCAGTCCTGGCAGGTTGTAACAAGCTGCAAGAGAATCCAGATTGTCCCCAGAGAACTAGCAAAGCTCAAGTTAGCTGGACTTTGGGACTGCCAGGTGTTTTGTAGCAGTACCCCAAAGGATGGGGGAGAATGTCATGGCTGTCAAACTGAGATCTGTGTAGTATGATCAGGGTATTCTGCATCTTCATAATCTCAGCTCTAGTTTAATGGCTTGCAGATATAACTAAACCTAGAAATACTGTTGTGATCTCCCTTGTTACCTGGCAGAGCTCTTATCACTTCAGCACAGGGGCTGTTCATATTTTAATAGGTTTATCTCTTGTATGGAGGGTATTACAAGCTTTCATCTGTCTTCCAGTGCAGCTCTACAGAAATCCCTCCAGGCATGAGGCAGTACCTGGGTGCTGAATTAATGTGTGCTCCTGGGTTCTCAAAGCTCTATTAGTGGCTTAGCAGGGGAAGCAGTTAGCATTAACAAACTTAACAAAATAGGATTTGCTCTGTTTGATCTGCCCTCGGCTTCTTGTATCCTCCCAACAGCAATGACAAAGACTGGGCATATTACGGGAAAACTCAAAATAGTCATAGGGAAGACAGAAATTAGGCTGATTTGTAAACTGTGTATCAGCATCCTCCAGGGTTCAGGGGGGTGGAGGGAAAGTTGTGCTATAGTCAGGTGCAGTAAAAGGTACCAAACCATTTTTCCTCCTGCCACGTGCACAGACACATCTACACGCACAGCTCTTACCTTGGCTTTCCTGTGACTTGAGCCATTTGAAGGCAGTGCAGTGTCCCATCCTTCTTCAGGTAGCCACTGCCCTATTCTCCATCGCTGGTGTGAGGCTGGGGCAGCTCTCAGAATCCGTCCAGCACTTTGTGAAGGGCTGTTTGTCCCCCTGCTTTTCATCAAATGAATGTTTACCGTTGTTGGTGTTCTCATTCTCCTTTCCATTGTAGAAACTGCCTTTGAAACCGCATGCTGTGTTTTCTTTGTGGTGCTACGTTCCTTAGTAGAGCTGTTCATCCAGCAGTGGTGGATCTGCCTTCTCTTTGAGAGGCACCGACTTTTGCATTGCTGTTCTCTACTGACTGCAGGCTCTTACAAAACAGTAGGGCCAAGTGTGAAGCTAAACTTCAGTCTGCTTAAACTGAGGGTCAGTAAGTTGAGACCTGTTTTCAGACATGACTGTCAGGAGTCTGAAATAGCAGCAGGTGGGGATAATGACCTGTTACCTATAGTACCCTCTAATAACGACATACCATGCAGTGAGTTTAGAGAGGGTTTCAACTTGGTTGTGTCACTTTTCTTCTAAAGCAGATGTGGAACACACCACTTGCTTAAGTCTTTCAGTCTCTCTCATACCATTTTGGGACAGAAATGCCATAGTGATTCCTTTCTGATCAGGCTTTGTTTTTGTTCATCGGATCACGATGGCGTATATATGGACTTCCATACCACCCAAGCTGCATAAAAGCTGGTGCTGGTCCTGTAGAACCCGTCAGGTCCTGGGTAGGACCAACCAGCAGGCTGCAGGTACTGCAGCTGCACAGAAATCCCTGTCTGTTTGGCTGCTGACACTTGTCATCTTAGGGAAAGTTTTACATCGGCTGTACCCTTTCTCTCCTTGTTAATAGTGAGAAATATTTTCTTTTTTTCGTGGTTACTTTAACTCACTTGGTCTGTTTGCTCTAGGGTTTTCAGAGAAGTTGATGTATTTGCTGCTTTGCCAGCCCCTGTGTACAGTGAGCTTTCTGGCTGGTCCCAGGTCTCTCTCAGTCCTGGGTGTCTGTGGCAGGTGCTGCTGGTGTTGTTGTGCTCCCCTTCTCTGGGCTCTGCACAAGCTGCTGTTGCCCATGGGCTTTGGCAGTGCAGTGTCAGCATCTGCTTTTCACATGTCTCTTCTCATGCAGCAGACCCTGGTCTTGTGTGTTTCTATTCACACCAGTTAGAGGTCCCTATGCTGCTCCTTTGGGCTCTGGCTGTTGGCCTCTGGTCTCTCCTGGAGAATTTTAACTATGATAAGGAGTGCTGCCCTCCAGCCATCAGCTTCTTCATGGAAAGGGAAACTTCACTTGCCAGCAGCGTTAACTGCTTTGAGAACTGTAAGTCCTGCCTCCCTAGTTGTTTTTGGGGTTGTTTCAGATTCCTGATGACAATCTAGCCTCTTAACAGCCTACTTGATCAGCCTCCTCTCCCACATTCCTGCTTTCCCAAGTGAATTTCTGTATCTCCCACATGAAGAAGAGGCCTTTGGGACTGGGCAGGATCCAACTATTCCCCCATTTCCCGTAAAGCCTGTAGTCATCATCAGTCTTCAGAATGCAAGAATTTTCTGCCACCTGAAACCTCTCATCCCTATTGAGGCTGGTAAAACCCAGCCTGTGAAGGCTTTGATATTGCAGAAGATGGAATCAGGGAAGTTGTCTTTTGTAAGAGCACTGCCAGGGCTGGGAGAAGCGTAAGAGCCTGGAGTGCTTTAAAGAGAGGCTGGGGGGCAGGCTCTGAGTGACAGAAAATGGCTAAGCAGTGAAATTTGGCATGTATCTTGTTAGTGTCACAGTTTTTTATGTGGCATTTCCTAGGGATGTTTTGCTTTTATTTTAAAATTGATGTATGTTTAGAAAATACTTGTAACTTCATTGACAGTTCCCTAGTGGTCTAGAGCATGCAGTGCAGTGTCACAATTCATTGACTTCTGAACAAGGTATTTTTAATCCACCAATATAAACCCTGTGCAATTGTATAATCTGTATTTTAGTCCTGTGGTTTCCTAATGAAGTATCTAGAGAATGAGCTCATCCAGTTTGTAAATTATAAAGTGAATGCAAATATTCAGCTCTTCTTTCTACATAAATCTGGATCCATTTCTTCATGGATTGTGTTCGAAACCTCCAATGCAGGCAAGTGTGAATGCTTAAAAATAAACTCGTTTGCAGTTTATATTTTTGCCAAGTGGTGAAAGTTGTCTCCTGTGCCATCTTTCCCGAAAGGCTCTTCAGCTTTGACTTGCAGCAGTGAAATAAAAGTCATGGGTATGATGCCAGCTTGTCATTTTGGTGACAGGATCTGCATGTCTTTGCAAAGGATCCAGCCATGCTTCTTTCTGGGTTTGCTGTAGAGCCCAACCACCTGTAGCAGAGGTTTTGGGGGCCATTAGACAACAACAGAACAGCCTTTGTGTGTGCTAGAGAGCTTCACTCCTATCATAGGAGGACCCTGGGGTCCTTGTTGTATCCCAGAGGAGAATTCTGAAGAGCAAGACCTGCTGCAGCCTGTGGGATCATTTAGTAATAGCCTATTGTGTCTTTGGGAACCAGGCTGGGAGCCCCTGGCTTGGGAGATTAGTTTAAGAAGGGTGAAAATCTATCTGCTATCTTCCATCTTCCCATGCCAGGTATTCACTGGATTTGTATGCATTGTATAATGCAAGCAGCAGCAGAGGAGTAACATCAGAGTAAACTATGGGATTGTAAATTGGAAATGTACAGTGGGAGCAGAGTAATACCCCAAGTGAGTTTCAGCTCCTTTTCTTAGGCTGGATTGAGTTTTGGGTTGGCATTGTTCTTTAGCCATATGCAGAGGTAGTTTGCTGGCTAATGTCCTGGGCGTGAAGAGACATAAGAGAAGTGTGCAGGTTGGGTGGTGCAGAGTAACGAAAACTCAAGGTGATATGTTGTATTGTTCCAAGTAAGAGAGAACCCTTCTGCACAGGAGAGCTCTAAACTGGAAAGTAAAGCAGGAATGGAGAGGAGGTCTGTCATAGTTTAACCCCAGCTGACAACTAAGTTCCAAACAGGATCTGCTCATTCCCTTTCCCCTGCTCCAGTGGGATGGGGAGGAGAATCAAAAAAAGGTAAAACCTGTGGTTCCAGGGAAGAACAGTTTAATAACTGAAGTAAAGTAAAATATTATAATAGTAATAATAGTAGTATTAGTAATAATAATAATAAATAAATAATACTAATAATGCAACATCATCTCACACCCTAAAGCTCCAGGGTGTGCAGGTTAGCTGGTGGTGGAGCATGCTGGCTGCCCAGTGTGTTCCTTGCTGTTTCCTTCCTGTGCCTGCTCTGCATTTCAGTTTGGGGGTGGAGATGTCTCAGGAGTGGTGACAGTGGAAGGGTAGAAGAGCAGCTGCCAGTGATGTCCCCTTCCAAGCACCCTTTCCCTGAAGAGCAGGCTTACAGGACAGCTGATTTTCCCTCTCTGCTTTTGTCTGAATTTGCCCAGTCAAGTCAGTATAGGTACTGGCAGCATTTCAGCAGCCAGAAGCCTGCTCCTCAGGCTCTCTCCTTGTTGGAGCTACCAGACTTTATTGCATGACTGAGCCCCTAATTGCTGCAGATCTGAAACTTTCTTTAAAATGAAGACAGCTTCTGAAGCCTAGGCAAGCCTGGAGGTCTGTGACAGTATTAAGCACTGCTCCCCCTTTCTGAAAATCCTCATGCTGCCCTTGGTGGAGGAAGTTCCATATGTAGGCAGCTTCCCCAACACCCCCCACCAAGGCCTATCTGCCTGAGCAGGGCACTGGATGCCTGCAGGGGTCAGGCAGCACAGAGCTGTTGGTGCTCTGGAGGGCAGCTGCCCTGATCCCTTCTACTTTGGTTCTTATCTCATGTCTGTGTGTGCTGGTTTGGTGTCTGCTCACCACTGTCAGGGGGGTGTGTGGGAACCCTTTGGTGCATGTCAGTGTCGGAAGGAGGAACAAGGAGGAGTAAGGAGCATACCACTGTCAGCCAGCTGCATCCTCTGCTGGATTTAAGGATGTAGGAAGTGGGAGGATGTCCCTCATCCGAAGAGTGGAGCCACTGCACAAACAAATGTTACGTGTGCACAGTCCTCAGTGCGCAGTGACCACTGTAGGCAGGAGATGACTTTCCTCAAGGAGGTGGCATTATGTGCCACTCCATGCAAGTACATTCCTTTGCTCTGTTCACCAGTCACGGCATAGCATACCCACACCTGCTTGGTACCTTTTGTGTGATACTGCCCTCCATGGAGGCAGTGATGTCCTGCCCATCAAACAGCCTGCCCCAGACCGTTTGAATTTCTGTGCTCTGCTCCTCTTCTGTTTGGGTGTATTGCAGTTGTGTCTGGTGGCAAACAAGGCTATCCGTCGCTGTATCCACACAGATCCCAATTACTCCTTTTGACAGCTCCTATTCATGCACCTCCCTGTGCCTCTGACATCTCAATTATTGATGGGGCTCGCCTGGTAGGCAGCACTCTGTTCTCAACATGGCTATGTTCCAGCTCCCTTTCCCATTGAGTTCACACACCATGCTGAACGTTTCTTTATGTGCAAAGCCATTGAAGTGGAAAGGGATCTTTATTAGCGTGTGAGCTCCAGGGCTACACAGCTGAAGGGGGCAGTGCAAGCCAAATCACACTGCAGTGGGAAATTTCCTCTCCCTCTTCTCTCCCTGAGAAGCCCAGCAGTGTCTTGTAAAATGAAATGATCTCTTACATTCAGTGGTGAAGATCCCTTGATCTGGTGAGCCTTCCTCATGATGGGGTCACCCTGCACTTACATTTGTGTTAGAAACCCTGGTCCCCCATTGCCCCTGCAGGCATAAAATCTGGTATTTTGAAGAGCGGTGCCTTTTGTCTTAGCATTAGTTCATTTGCCAGCTTTGCAGCAAGCCTTTGCATTCTGACAGGGAGCACTGACACACAAAAGAAGGAGCTTCAAAGCAGCATGTGGTGTTGGAGCAATGTTGTCAAATTGGTTAAGAGTTAAAGCTGTGCCAGAGGGACAATTGCAAAAGTCTGCTTGTTTTGTAGGGCTATGTGTATCTGGGAGGCTCCAGATGTCTCATGACATTGCTGTAGCAGTAGTCAGATTGAAGGGATGATGAAGCGGTCGATCAGCTCCTGACATCTCTCCTGCCCCCAGCCTTGTCCTGCAATCTTCTTAAATTCAGAAGTAACCAGAGGTTTTGTGCTTAGTGAACAAAAGCAATAGGAGAGGGTGGCTGCTGGAGAAGATGAGACCAGAGAGAAGCAGCATTGTAGGATGTGCTGGAAAGGACACTTGAGTTTTGTTCTTTGAGATCTGTGGCAGCAGGTGCCTCATAGATGAGCTTTGGCATGAGAGGAAAAATCTGTGGAGCAGACCTTCCAAAGCACTGAGGTGCTGGGGAGTGTAAGTGCCTCTGCAGCTGAGCATGGCTGTGCAGAAGTGAGCACGTGCCTGAGGGTGGTCAGTGGAGCCCTCCTGCAGCTCCAGTGGCAGAGGACCCAACTGCATGATACCAAGTGGGTGTGCACAACCTTTTCAAGTTTAGTAGGAAGCTTGCAGTCTCTGCATCCCACTGTGCCTCCTGGCAGCACTCAGCTAGTCCTTCTCTGCCTGTCTTACCTGCTCTCTTTCAGTGCTGGGTTTTGCCTGGGGGCTCTGTGCTCCCTGAAATGACCAAATGCCACCGAGTCAGTGGTTGCACAGCCAGAGTTTGGTGTTCGTTCAGGGTCTGTAGGAACTCTTGGCCTGGGTGACAATCCCAGGTCTCCTCTTTCCCTTCTGGCTGGCCATGATGGTACATCAGCAGGGCAGATCTGCACAAGAGCATGGTTTTGTGCGCCTGCAATAGCATGGCTTGCCTTGAGCTGTGATTGCTGTGACAGACCTTTAGTTACACGTCTCTCCATGTGACAGCCTGACCTGGACATTTCTCTAAGTAGGGTCCTCTTGTCACTGTGAGTGACAGTAGTATCCTGTTGCCTGACAGTACTGCCCCATATAGTTAAGCTGTGTATAGTTCCTGTTACACAGGCCTTGCTGGCACTGGTGGGTAGCAGAGGCAGCTGAGACTGTCAAGCAGGGTGTGTTTTATTTGTCTGGAGTACCATAAGCAGACAAAGAAGGGATAAAATAACAGAAAGTTGAAAACCCATTATCTTCAGAACTGTGATCTTTCCTTTTTTGGGTAGGCAGGTTCCATGGGACCCTGCCCCCCCCCCCCGATAGTGAAAAGGTCACCCTCTCATGCCTGATTGCCCCACAGCTTTTTCCCTGGCAGCCTGTCCAAACAAGGCTGTTTTCCTTCCCAGCCCTTTTCCTTCCTTCCCTTCCCCTGGACTTTAGCTGGCGCAGCCCCGAGTGGTGCTGAGGGCCCTGAGCTCAGGTGAGCTGTAAGCAAAGATGATCAGTTATTGCAAGCCCAAAGCCCACTTAGCTGATTGCTGCAGACAAGAGGCTTAGGCACTCCTGAGTTTGTCCTGATCAGAACTATTGCTGAAAGTGGCCAAAGTCACACTTGCCCAAACAGTACTTTCTTTTGTGTTTCTTCCATAGCAATTCTTTAGTGTGATGCCCATTTCTCAAAGCACAGGACCAGGTACAGCTGTGCCTGCTATACTTGCTGTACCTATCACCTCAGAGGCACTGCCTGATATTCTAGCAGGAAAACTTTGGAAAACCTGTCACAGAAAAATGGCTTTGGGTAGTTCCTAGTTCTTCCTTCAATTCCGCAAACCAGGGTGGCTCACCTGGGAGGTCTCTGGTTACGGACCACGTATGGCCAGCAAGGTGATCATTTGTCTCCTTTGGAGAGGTTGCTTGTTTCTTGCTGACCTCCTGCTCCTATGGGGTAGCTGCCATGTGCCATCATAACATCTGGAGAGGCTGGAGCAACTGCCCAGCCTCATGGATCTCAGCCAGAAGTGTCCTCAGCCCTGCTAGTCTTGCCTTAGACACCGATCTCCAAAATGGATGTGAGTAATCTGCTAAACTGTGATAAGAGCAGAGCTTGCAGGAAGGGGGAAGTTGTAGGGAGTGTAAGAGGTTGCTGCCTGAACAGCAGTATGAATTGTGATACATGTACCATGGACACATGTTACATGCTGTTGCAGGAGTGTGTGTTTCAGAATGGCTTGTAGAGTTAGGGGCATAGTATCAAGGTAGATCAGCTGAATTTGGCCTCAGCCTGGTATTCTGTTCTTAACTTGTATACAAGATGGTGAATTTTTTGGTGATTTCATGGTATGTGGTTTTATTTGGGTCAGTGAGAGCACAGTGTATTATTTTGCTACCCTTTAGGGAAGAGAAAATCAGTGTACCATCTAATGATTCAGCACATGGGGTTTCTTAACATCCTACAAGAGAAAGATGTTTTAATTCTGTGTTGATTCCTGAATAAGCCATTAATTTGAGTTAGCAGTTTCCTTGGAGCCCAGAGGAGAGGGCTCTGTGATCAGATGGAGTGGCTTAACACTGCTTTCTCCTCCTTTCGCTGCTTAAAAAGGTTGGACTCATCATAGCAAACCTCCTTCAACTTTTAGCCCTTGCAATGGACTCCCCAAATTGTTTCAAGAGTCCTGCATGATTCAGCAGTGGTTGAAACCCTGCTGTTAATCATCTCTGTGACCCCTAAAAAGCCAGAGCGCTCAGCACATAAAGACTGTAGCTACCTCTGAAGGATGCTGCCCCTCTTACCCAGCCTGCCGGCTCCTGGTCGGGGTCTGCAGCCCTTTTGCAGAGCTCAGTGGCTGCACCTCGTGGCTGTGGGAATTGTTAGGACACTGGTCTGGGGGCCATCAGCCTTCCACTGGGGAGTAAGAGGCTGCTTGGTGTGCAGGGCTGTTGCAGGGCCCAGCCCTGAGCTGTTTTCTAGGCAGTTCAGCATATAAAATCACTGGAGACATTTTCAGCAAGAAAGTCTCCCCGCAGAACTGTTCTGTTGCTTGTTCAAAGAGGATTAATTTTTCCCCCTTTAAATAAAATGAGCCGTGTTTGAAATCTGAAAACCCTTGCCGAATGCCTTCTTGGAGCTGCAAAGAAAGCAGCTTCCAGGTCACATCATAGCCTCCTGCCGGACGCAGATCCAAACTGCAGACCCTTCTAACAGCTCTTTAATAACTCTGCACAGAAGGAAAAATCTGTCACCTTTCCCTCTGTGGTTTCTCCTCTGTTTTAATGCACTGGAGGAGCGAGATGGAGCCGGGAAAGGTTTCAGAGAAAGACTCGTGGGAACCACAGCTGTCGATGGAGAAGACTCTTTTCTTTAGTGTCTGAGGGGAACCGCAATTGCTTTGGTGAAGGGTGGTGTGTGTGGGTGGGTTTGGAGGGGTGAACTGTTATGACCCATGCATTTCAGAAGAACCACGAACACTTTATAGTAACAAAGGGTGGAAAAAGCAAGAGGTTTCTGCAATGCATGTGACTTTTCCCTGAGGTTTGGAACCCCACAGTATGTTCCAGGCCATGGTGTTTGCGTGTCAGTCTCGGTGAGTTAAGCTTTCTCCCACAAGCCTCGGTTGAAGTTGCTGTGATGACTGAGAGCCTAAAATGTTGCCTTTTTTTTTCCCCTTCTCTCCCTCTTTTCATTCTGCAGCTGAAGCTCTCGTTTACCTTGGACCAGGAGAGTGGGATGCCTCAAGGCTGTTATATCTATCAGTACCGGGACAGCAACAAGTAAGTCCTGCGGAAGATTGCACGCAGCAGATAGGGGAAGGTGCATTGAAAGGAGACCGCCCTGCCTTCTGGCAGAGGGATCACAACTGCTTGTACCACTTAAAAGTAGATTAAAGCAGGCTTAGGGCTTGACCTGAAACTGGGAACAGCTCCGGTAAAGGCCATATCCTTAAAAATGCACGAGGCCCTGCAATCCGTTTTTTTCTGCCGTGTTTGAAAGCTGCTTTTATTTGGCTGAAAGGCCAGCTTTTGGGTACCACAGGCTCTGGCAGAACTCACACAGGCTTTGTCCAGGGGTGTTTGCAACTCAGACTCTGCGCTGGTTTGTGCTGGGGTCATGCTGAGGGTGCAGGCTGGAGGTAAACATCCAAAGACTGCAGAGTAGCCATCACCTCTGCTCAGCTAGAGGCAAACGGCACCCCATTCTTGTCACTAAAGCTCATGCATGGGTTCCCTGAGTGGCGTTTCATTTTTTGTAATGTAGCCCCAGTGCAGGCACGTGCTCTGTTTTTGTAAGGTACTATATGATATTCAAGCTTTGGATGTGTTTGGAGAACGGAGTCCTCAGTTTCTAGGGATTCTGCCTATTTTTAATAGCTGCTCTAGTGAATTGGCACCCAAGATGTTTTTCTTTCAAATCACATTTTCATTATCAAATTGACAGCAGTAGAAGAGTTCAGGATATTTCTGTGTTCGCTCTGGGATACTTTGCCTGAATACCAGAATGTCATAAATCCATAGCCTGTTACCTCCACCCATATAGTTCTGCTTCTTGCCAGTTATTGAAGGTTAACCCGAAAAAAGAGGGCACATGAAGTTGTCAATGAATGGAACAGCCTGTAATTAGATCTGCTCTGAAATGCTGATGAGAATAGTCCCAGTGAGGAAGAGGGACATCCACAAATAGCATTTACCTCTTTCTAAGCCGAGAAATCTCAGTGTTTAAACAAGAAGGGAGGTAATTTCTGGGAGAATCCTTCCCACCTGTGGACGGGCAATTAGCACAATTTAAATGGTCCCATCCTGACTAGCCTGGCCACAGAGCAGAGCTGATATCTGCAGCACCACCAGCCTGACAGGGAAACGTGCAGTTCAGTGCCAGAGCATAAAATCAACAAGGGAAGAGTGTTTGGTTTTGAGATTTTTAAAGGTGGTGGCACACAATGGACAGAGAGGAAAAGAAAACCCCCAGACCTACTGGGGTTTGTTCAGGATGTTTATAGATCCAGTGTTTCTAATTGTGTGGTGTATATCTCAAAGATCAGCAGCTGCAGTCTTTTCTGCTGGAGACCCTCCTCTCCCCCAGCTCCAGTGGGTGTTCTGTGCCATTGTTTGAGGAAACTCTTGGGATGGGAGTGGAGCTGTTTTGTTTAAGTACTAAGGCCAATAGCAGTTCCACTTGGAAACCTTGCTTTTAGCTGTGAGTGGTTCAGCATGTGACAAAGTAGCGGCGACATGTTGGCAGCTGTTGATTTAGAGATGTATGGCTGTGACCTGCATGTCTGGCAAGCATGGGAGCTGAGCCACCCCAACCCATGCCAGCCAGGATCTCAGGCTGGAAGAATATGGTGTGAGCAGGATGAGTAGGATTGCAAGTAAAGCCAGACTGAATGTGTCTGATGATCTATATATCATCTATAATAATATATATAATCTATAAATATACCTTCACGCTTTGTATTTTATAGCTTGCTTAACCAGCCCAGGGGGAGCAGGATCCCATTTCCCAGGGAAAGCCCCACTAAGTTTGCACACATGCTCATCCTCCTAAACCTTGTGCATGCAGCCCAGCACCTCCAACAGTCCTTGGCCAGTGAGCTGAAGCGTGAAGGTCTGTGCTAAAGCTGACGTATTCTTGCAGGTATTGTGCCCTTGAGCTAAACGTATGCTTGGTTCTAGTTGTACCCTGGGTGATTTTGGAGGAGCTCTTGTGCACTGCAGCTTTATTTGAGCATTGCATTTGAATAGCGTAGTGAAGTACCAGTCATGGGTCCTGCTTAGCTGAGCCAGAGACTGCACTTTTCAAGCATTGGTGCTTTCACGGGGTTAATTTAAATATCCATAAAATAGCATGGCTGTTGTTGTGGTAATTTTTTCTTATCAATTTCCAAGGGTGAATTGTAGGCCTCGTGTTCTCCCAAGCCTAGTCAGGCTTTGACTGTACTCATCAGCACCCAAGGGGATAGTAGCTCTTCCTCATCCTTCTAAAGCTCTATCTAGAAGTTAAAGCAATGTAACGCTTGTGTCTGCACCATTTGGAGCAAATGTTTAGAGCCATTTACAGCCCAGAGAAGAAATGCTAGTGACACACTGCCAAGCTTGTGTGGGGGAAAGACTGGAAATGTGCACGCTGGAGCCCAGCATCCTTGTCAGAGAGTAAGGGCTGGGACCCACCCCAGGGACAGACTCGTGGTAGGAGTGCAGGTGCGTGAAGCTCCCAAGGAGCAACTCCAACAGGAGGAAGCTGAGGTGATCCGGGTCAATGGGTACTCATTCTGGCCTAGGGAGTGTGCCCGATGCCCCAGAGATCTGTGTGAGCAGGAGTATGCGTCACAAGGCTCAGTGTCACCCGGGTCACTAGAAGAATGTCCCTTCCCCTCCAAGTGGCAAATGCTGTTCCAAGCTGCAGCCAGACGGGGCCACCGGAGAACAGCAGATATTGGCCTCCCATTTGCAGAACAAAGGACTGCAGCATTGCTGAAAGTGTAATTACCAGAGCAATTAAAATTTCTATTGCTTAGGGTAGAAGTGCAAGTACTATGCAGGCTCTTACAAGTGCAATCAATTGGAATTTGTTCTGTTTAAAATGATAAAACCCTGCCAAGAAATTTTTGCAGCTTCCTGTTGCTTGCCTGCCTGCAACAGCATCCACAGTGCTTGTCAGATGCCTGCTCCACTATTGTACCCCAGGTACCTGGCACTTTGGGGATACCAGACTCAGTGTAGTCTTGGGTGCCTTGGACCAAGAGCAGAAGAGGTGCTGAGCACCCAGCCACTCACCCTTCCATCCACTGCTGTAATATGTTGGTATCTGATGGTTCTTGATGATCCCAGTAGCCATCCAAGTGGTGTACTTAGAGCTGTATGGAGCAGAGGGGCTGTCGCTGCCCCTGTAGTCTCAGGGGTGGGACCAGGGAACATGACTTCTCCCCTTTTTCCCTGGTCAGACCCAGACACTTCCAAGCCTTTCAGTCCTTCCTGGCTCCAGAGGAAATGACTTGACCTCATGCAGAAGCAAGCAGTCTGCTTTCTCATTTTTAAGCGATGTTACTTAAATTCTTCCTAATGTTATTCGGTCAGTATAATTGACACAGCACAGGGCTGCTGCAGGATGGCTGTTCTGCATCTGGAGCACTGTGCTGTGACACAGAGATGACCAGTGACATGTGCTGGGTGGCATTCAGAACAGGAGCATATTGTCAGCCTCCATGTGGCCCCAGAGCAGTCACATAGAATCACAGAATGGTTTGGGTTGGAAGGGGCCTTAAGATCATCTAGTTCCAACACCCCTGCCATAGGCAGGGACACCTTCCACTAGACCAGGTATCTCCAAGCTCCATCCAACCTGGCCTTGAACACTGACAGGGATAGGGCAGCCACAACTTCCTCAGGCAGCCTGTTCCAGTGCCTCACCACTCTCACCGTAAAGAACTTCCTTCTTATATCTAACCTAAACTTCCCCTGTTTAAGTTTGAACCCAGTGCCCCTTGTCCTATCACTACAGTCACTGAGGAAGAGTCTCTCTCCAGCATCCTTGTAGCCCCCTTCATATATTGGAAGGCTTCTCTGAGGTCTCCACGCAGCCTTCTCTTCTCCAGGCTGAACAAGCCCCAACTTTCTCAGCCTGTCTTCATAGGGGAGGTGCTCCAGCTCCCCTGTCATCCATGTAACCCTCCTCTGGACTTGCTCCAACAGCTCTGTGTCTTTCTTATGTTGGGAACACCAGACCTGTATGCAGTACTCCAAGTGGGCTCTCATGAGAGACACCCAGGAGAGGACAGCTCTGCCATCCTACGGTGTGACTGCAGCATGAATCGAGTGTTGCAGGTGGGACTGGCTTTCTGCCACGGCCTCTGTGCAGGCTGGGTTTCTCTGGCCCTGCACAGGATCCAGTTGCAAAACCCAGCCAGGCAGTAAAAGAACGTCAAGGCCATTCACATCCACCACGGCTCATGAATCCCATCTTACAACATGCACTCACCAGTCCTCAGTCTAGGAATGTGATACCAGCTGTACGGGGGAAGTGCCAGCTGCCTGCTCTGAAGCCTTCCTGCTTGGTGTGGCTGGTCCTGTTGTTGTGGGCTGCCAGGTAGATGGAAGGATGAGATCTATAAAGGTCATGAAAGACTTCTTCCATCCTGCATACAGGAAGAGCCGAAGCCAATTTGAGATCCCCTGGGAAGAAATTAATTGTAAAAGAAATAGTATCTTCTGGCTGTATCCAAGAAATAGAAGATTCAATATGTTTTCTGTGTGCTGTTGCTATCCAGATGCTTCTCTGGAGATCTTCTAGACTCTGCTCACCTACCCACAGCAAGCCAGACCTTTCAAATGCCTTTGTCTTTCCTCCCAATACTCTGATTACTGGTGCAAGTGCTCAGGGACCCTGCCATCCCACACCTGCTGAAGAACTACAAATTCCTGTCAAGATGCAATCTGTTATGTGGGCCATACTTGGAGTGCTCACAGCTGGTTCTCCTCTAACAGTTTTCTTGCTCCCTTAGCCTTCAGGTATTGGTCTCTTTTTGAGGTCACATCCTCACATCACAGATGCCACCTTTGCCAGTAAACAAGCTTGCAGCTCGCTAATGAATTTCCTTTTAATTCCTTGCTGCAGCTGGGGTTTGTGTCAGGATTGCGAATTTACAGTGGGGGCTTTCATGTTCTCTTCAGAGTAATTTCTAAACCCAAAGGAGCAGCATCTCACATGGAAGCACTTAGAGACCTCTTATAAAAACAGTGTTGGAGTATTGATTGTTTTTTCTCTCCAGGGACCCAGAGTGCTACAGATAAAACTGCTGTGCAGTGTAGCCACTTGCGGGCAGCATCACACAGCTCTTTAGCATGAGAAGTGAAAAATAGCTCCAGTTGAAAGGAAAAATGGTGCCCCCTTTTTATGTAGAGATCAATGATGCCTGGTACATTGGATTATCACTTAAAACACCAGGACTTCAAATGCCAGGGTGCATGCACTCCTGATCCTGATAGGCTTGTGATATATAATGCTGTTTGGGTTACCAACTGAGCTCCTCTGTGCAATCTTTTCATAAGGTGAATGTAATATCTGCAGTGATGTACCCAACATTACATCAGGAGAGCCAACCTATAATTATGCTTGAATTGTTTGAATGGGTTATTTGTCACTAACACATTAGCTCACTCCATTTATTGCTACCATTCAAGGCTGCAGCAGGTTTAGCGTAAACAAAGCTTGGGTGGATATTTGGGAGGAGTATTTTTCTGAGTACAGCAAAGCAGAATTGTTTGGAGTTCATTCTTTTTTGCTAGGAGAGCTGTTGACTGGGTGTGCTAGGAGCAAAATGCATAAGGCAGTTGATATGGCATAACTGATGTGTTTTCAGATGTACTTCCCAAGTGTACAGCTCATGTGTTGGACTTTATCATGGACCTGGGTTTTTTTGCAATGAGCTGGCAGGTTTACCATGCTGTGTTTTGTTTCTTATGAGAAATGGAGGCTTGCAGAGTGGGTTGTCTGTACAAGGAGCTGCTGCACAGATCACAGTCACTGGGTACCTAACCTGCCTTATTACATGGTTGTTTTATGCATGCATCCCACAAAGCAGCACTACATGTATTGATGTAAAGGAAGCGATCTTGTCCCTGATGGCATCTGCTCTTCTACTTGGTGATCAGCAGATACGTGCTGTGACCTACTCTGATCCGCATGGCCAGGGAAACCTCTGAAGGTAGCATCTTTTCTTGTTTGTCTTGCCTGGCAGACCGGGATTTCATGGGGGGAAATCCATATGCATGTAATCCCTTGACATCACAGGCTGGGGTGGATACTGTCTAGTAGGAGTTGGACAAGGTGTCTTAGCTGGGACAAGGTATGTCCTGCTGCACCATAGTTCTCTGGGTGCACCTCTACACATCGCTAGCTTTCTTCAAGCATTGCCCAAGTCCTGTCCAGTGGACTGCAGGTAGCTGAGCTGCGCTGTGACTCTCATGGTAAGCTGCGTGAGGGTTTAGCTGTCTTTGGAGGCCACAGAAAAGCACCACATGCGGTTGGGGTAAATAAGCCTGTGTTTCCATTGCTGAGAAGGAATACCACCACTGTGATTGTAGCCACCTCCTGGGTTTAAGACTAAGCTGTCCCCCGCTGGGCTTAAAACACTACTGAGTTCTGGTGGAAGTGTTGCCTATGTGGATGAGAATAGGATTGGAAGCAAAGTGCAAGCCAGGGTATGAGTTCACACTGCCCAGAAGATACACTCTGCAAAAACGAAGACTAAGCAAGTTGGAGTTTTTCTTTTGATATTATTCTGTTTGACTTATTGACTTAATGACTGATCTTTACTATGGTCATCAAGTGATATATATCCTTCACCTGCCAAAGGTATGCACTGGAGTTGCCCAGGCAAGGCTGGTGAATTATTCTGTCACTGTATGCAGAGATAACCAGTCTTCCTGGTTATGGCGCTGGTTCAGTGTAGGGTTAATTGTCTGGAGGTTGACCTTTAAAACTTAAAAAGATGCCTAAGGTATGAACTCAGTTTTCTGTATGTCATAACCAAGTCTGCTGAGCTGTATGCTGCAAAAATAGCCTTTGTCACTTGAGACTTTGAGGAGCAGAGAGTTGTTCCTTTCTTGCTGAAGGGATCCTATGGCCACTTCTAGGTGATGAAGATGCAAAAGATGGAAAAGGCTCTACCCACCTACTACTTAGCTCCTTTTCGTAACACAAACCTGCCTCCTCCTGCCACCCTGCTGCTTAATAACAGGTTTCCAATCCGGCAGTGCTGTAGAAATAGTAACTGTCAACTCCTTGGAGTGTCAGTGTGATGTGGGAACTGCAAATGGAAAAGGTGATCAAGAAAACCAGCCTTTCCCCTGAACAAATAGATGGGATTTGAAGATAATTTGACCCCTTCCAAATGAACATTCGAAGCTTTCTTTGGTGGTGTACACAGTATCCCACATTGGCCGTCTTTCTACATCTTCAAAAGGGTACCAGAGCAGTCAGTGTATACTCCCACCCTCAAGGGGGGGAAGAACTGAGCTCTTAAACCTGGGTGAGTGTGAGACCTCCCTACTCTCTAGGTTTAATCAGGGGAGTTTGTTGTCTTTCCTGTTTCAGAGTGTTTGCTTGGAGAGGAGCTGTAAAACTTCCCTGTGTCCATGTTAGATATCTTGTTATTCAGTGGCAATCAAATAGGTGAGAAAATCAGCTGCAATTGTAATTGAGTTAGAGATGCTGTCTCCATGTGTCATCCCTGGAGATCTGTTTACATATCCATTTCCTTAACAATGTGGTTAGAAGCCCTCAGCAGCATTTCAGCACCATTTCTCTGGCCTATATATATGCCTGATATGCCCAAGGCAGTGAGCTGGACTAGAATTGCCAACAAATGCATCTGGGTTTTCTTAGTAGTCCTGAATCAGACGGGTCTCTGAGTAGCCCTTAGGTACATGGGAGAGGACAGATCTGACATGGGAAAGAGTGAATAACCAACCTTTCACAAGAAGCACCTCTCAATTTCATCTTGAACCCATGTCACTGAATTGATTCTGTGTCGAGGAAGGCCCTCTCTTGAGCTGAGATCTGGCTACAAAATCACCAGACCCCCTAACTATCCATCTCCCAGGAGGATTTCTAGACATACTTTATCGTAACAAATATGGAAAAGGAGTCCTTGTTTTTGCTTAGTCTCTGTGTCCTTGAGTGGATAGTCATGGTGTAAGAGTGACTTCTCTGCCAGGTATAGGTTTTGCTGTCCACCCTGTGATGTTACCAGCGGGCAAGTGCATGTGCCACCTTCTTTTGCTTTATTCGGATGTGCTTTAGGTACAAACTAATGGTGGAAAGTTGCATGCAGTAGCAGACAGTGTAGTAAGACCAAAGGTGATGAAGGGATGCTGAGTACTCAGAGCATGGGTTGTGTTGGTGGTGGTGGAGGATGTTTTGCTTGTAGATAGACCTTCCACTCTTGCTTGCCAACCTGCTGTTTGGTCTGCACTCTCCTAGAGAGAGCAAGGGCTTTCAGTTTGCCATGGGCAGGACCTCTATGGTTTGTTCAGTACCTTTGTTTCCCAGGGGGTCAGCCGTGTAAGCTGGAGTAACCCATGTGGATTGTCAGTCACCTGGGATTGCTCTCTCATAAAGAGCTACTGATTGAAAGCTGAAGCATTCAGACTTGAAGTAAAGCACACATTTGAAAGGCAAGATAGATTAACCACTGGCAAAATGTCCAAAGAGAAGACCAGGGAATTCTTTTTCTCTCAAGGACCAGTGCACCTCTGGAAGGTGTTTTAGACCCTACAAGTCAGTGGATTCAGTGGAACAGTAGCTACCTGAAGCCCTCCAGGCACAGCAGGTCAGCTGCTGGAATAATCCTCCTAGTCTTAAATTCCTGGCACACATCTCTGTGTTAACATGAAGGATCAGCTTTGCACTGACACCACTCACTTCTTGCAAAGCTGGGTTTTGCCAGCTACTGGGCCTGGAAGAACAGAACATTCGCTTTGACTCCTGCTCTTTCTCCACATGCTCTGCTTAGCCGGGTATTCAGTGTACCTTATTGTTTGAAATTATGTCCTCACAAATCTGAGGGTGAGAGTGGAAGCATTTTTCCTTACTGCCTCCAAGAAGCAACAGTGAGCAGTTCTACTTTTCCAGCAGTTGTGCTTTGTTCTGGGTCTTGCTGCTTTTCAGTGTTTTTTCCACAGTTCAGGACAGCTAAATCAGTCTGGCAACGGACTCTGTTCTTCTCCACACCTCCCTGCGTCTTCTCCATTGAAAAAAGGAGCTTCAAATCACAAACATGTTTTATGTACTCAGCCCCTTACTGTGTCAAGGTCACCCTGAGTGGGGTTCCTGTTACAGCTTAGCATTTTCACCTCTCCAATTTCTCATGCATTAGTCAATCTGGAGCCTAATGGATCTGTAACCTGACTTTGCCGATTTCGTCTGGGGCATTCCCAGCAATGTAAGAGGATTTGGGCACAACTTCCTTTCAAGTTAATGGAAAGATCTTGCTTGGAAAGAACCTGCTTGAAGATGTGAGTGTACTTTGCATTAATGTTTCCATTAATTTTAATGGGAGATGTCTCTAAATTCCTTAGATCAGCTTTGAGCATCTTAAATTTTGTCCTTCACCTCTCATCTAAAATGGGACTGATGATCAGAAGCACCCTTAAATGAGCAGCATCATTATTGGCCACCATGTCCTGCAAGTTTTTCTTCTTCTGTTGATGTGTCTGGAAATGTCCCTGTTCTCTGGTGACCCCACTGCACCCCTCATCAGCTCACCATAAGCAGGGCAGAAGGTCCAGGCACAGCTCTGAACTCAGAGGCTGTCCTTTGCATGGTCTCTGACAAGTCACATCGTCTGTCTCTGCTCTACCTCCATCTGTAAAGTAGGAAGGAGCAAGACTCCTCTGGGATTTTTTTATTAGCGTTTATAAAACACTTTGTGATCATCAAACAGGAGGGAATAAAGGAAAGTGAATCTATATTCTTGCCACTCAAGTCTTGGTTACTGCAAGCCCTGCTGCTTTGGGCAAGATTACCTGCCACACTTCATTTGGCTGGTAGAGGCAGACCTGCCTACCTGCCCACATGTGGGGCAGAGCCCAGCCTGTGTTTTGCCTGGGTAAGGTCTTGTCTGGCTTTACTGCTTCTGTGGTGCCATGCTACTCATGGCCCTCATGAACTAAACAACTTAGTATTCCCCACTTCCCCTCCCTCTCTCCTTGCTCTCTGCCCTCCAGCTCCTCTGTTAACTTTGACATTTGAACACAGCAGTGATTCACTGTTACTGAGCATCTCTCACTGATCAGATAGCCGCTTGTTCAGCAGGCTGCTTGCCTCCATCTGGGCTGCCGGTAGGTATTTCTTTACATCTCAGACTGAGCTGAGCAGAGACCAACATCCGAACTGTTCATCACATCCCTCTTTCCCTGGTGAAAGCCAGCTTGTGCAAGCTCTTGTACGTGTTGCATCTCTGGCATGATCTCATTTTGCTCAGACAGTCCATCTTAAACAGCCTGATGTAGTAAAAGAGTTGATGCAAACCCTACTCACCTCAACACGATCAGGTTAGCGAGCAGCTACACATGCAGTTGTCCTGGCAGACAAGAAAGGACACACTGGCTTGGCCCCACTGGAAGTACCTGTAGGAAGGACTTTGTGGTCAGATAGGATGTAGAGAGATGGGAAGGCAGCTCTGTTGAAGTATAACAGAGCACCTGTTGGAGAAGTCATCTTATTAATGAGTTTGTCATGCTTTATTTAAGCTCAGTGCTCATTTGCAGTCTTGCTGCCAGCCAGGCATCGTCTGGTGTGGTGCCACTTGTCTGGTGATGTGGAGCTGGGCAGAAGTGTCCAGGTTACAGGGGAGCAGGCAGGGTTCACCATACTTAGAGAGATCTGGTGTGACTTGTTTGCAGTGTAAAGCAGGAGAGGCTGGGAGCAGGCTGCCTGTGCTCACCCACCAGGCCAGCCCCCGGTCAATTCCAGCCCCCAACAATTAGCAAGACAGATTGAATCTAGATTCACCTGCCCCAGTTCCAGCAAGAAATTATCCTTTCCTTCTGTCTCCATGTTAAAAGGAAGGAGACCTTGTCATATTTCTGGATAAATGGGAAGAGCATGGCAAGGTAGGAATGAATGTGCTAATGCGTAGGAAGAATCATTAGGACAGAAAGACATCATCGGTGCAGCGGGGCTGCAGCTGATCTGCATCACTGTGTTGAAACTCTGACTCATGGTACAGCTACTGCAAAAGGCAGGATTCAACAAGGGCTCTGCTATTTATTGCACATTTGCAGATGTTGCAGGGGAGTGCAGAGAGGCAGACTGGTTCAGAGCAAGAGTTTTCCAGGCTGCACCAATAGCAGCCTGGACCAGTGCAATGAAGTTTGCTGCAGGGAATTCATAGGAATTGCCTCCTGGTGCAGTTGTTTGACAAATGCACTTGGGTTGCTCAGATCTTTGCAGTCCCTGTCACCATCGAGTGAAAACTGGGTTTGTGGGAGAGCAGAGAAGTGACATGTTGCTTCAGTAAATGCACAGGAGCAGGAGTATGGTGCTGAGCTAAGCTGGGGTTTCCATAAACCTCTTTGGAGATGAATTTTTGGAAGGGTGAAAGGGACAGGGAGGAACAGGGGATGAGTAGCTGGCAGAAGCCAGTAGAGGAAGATCAAACTCTTCATTCTGTGTCACAGCATCCATTCCCAGGCTCCACACCCAAAATATGATGACACTAAAAGGGACACTTAATTGAAAAAGTGCTGGCCCTGCCACCTCTCTCAGCCACATCTTCATGCTGTACTGTGATCAACAAAGACAGCAAAGAAACCAGAAAATTGTGTAGGCTATTATCAAGGAGGGTAGTTAACCCTGAAGGGTGCAGTGCTCTGATTCACTCCATGTCTCCGCAAGCTGTTCTGCCCATAAAGCCAAGGGGGGGGGGCTCCTTTGCAACGAAGGACTCTCTCTATTGCACCTGGAGAGCTCAATTTTTCAAAGACACCACAGGAAGCAGCCTGAGGAGTAAGAGCACAACAGCCAAACCAGTTTGGCTTTGCACCACTGCAGAGAGCAGCATGCAGGCATGGAGACAACAACCTGCAAGCTCACTGGCTGCTCCAGAAAACAGAGAAAGATAAAGGATGCTTGTCCTGAGATCAGTGGTGGGTGCAGCCATCCCTGAGCTTCCCATAGTGTGAAGGCATGCTCTCTTAGCTGGCAGAGCAGTGTGGCTTTGTGCATGTTTATCCAGGGCTTTTGCCTGTGTGGTGCCAGCATGAGAGTCTCTGCTTGTAGTTGACAGCTCAGCTATTGTTGCAAAGTATGATTTAATAGCAAGACTTGATTACAACATGCAAATGTAGCTGCTGGGGGACTATCTCAGAGGTTTGTGGAGATTAGCTGTTAAATTGGCCAGTGCAAAAACATTATTAAGCAGAGAACATAATTACTCATCTTGTGCTTCTGTAGTGTATAGAAGAGACAGATTTGTTTAAAAGCCAGCAAATCCTATATAGAGAAAAGACTTGTGTAAATGCCACATCATGTACTACTGTATGCCGCAGCATATTTTATTAGAGAAGCAATACTTAATAACAGCGTTTGGGAACTTGTAGAAGGAATCCATTCTATTATTCTGCATCATAAAAGCAAACGTAATGCCTTGTCTGTGTGAAGGCTGTGCAGATTTTCAAACATCTCCTTTTGGTGGTGCTTGATTGCTTTTATGGAGATTGTATCATATGGATATAAACAAATCCAGCTCTTGATATGAAATCTGGGAGTAGCGTTTTAGACTCACACATCTATCTTCTATCCCTGCCTGTTCCCTCTGAAATGCATCAAGGTTCCCATTAACACCTTAAATGTGGAAAGTAGGATTAAAGTGAGACTGTCAGCACATAGAAAATGAACATCTAGTCATGTACTTGCTGTTATGTTTTTCCCTTTCGGTCCCAGGGTAGTCCATGGGGCTGCTAGACTAAAAAGCCTGTGTGTGTGCAAGGAAGCAGGGGGAAGGATGGAGGTGTGGGGAGCATGTTAGTGCTACAGATCTGGTTTTTAGAGCAGGGTTTTCTGGGTTCAGTGGTTTTCTCCTGCCCCGTGGCTGTCAGTAGCACAGGCTGGGGTTGCAGGGAATGGTGCAGTGACAGCTAGAGGACTAAAATCAGATGTAAAAGTGCATTTGGCTAGACAAAGCCCCAGTCAATTTCAGGAAAATCTTCTGTAGGAGAAGAGTCAGTAGGGCTGAATTAGAGGAACAGCTTGTTCGTAATGGAGCATAGTTCCTGCAGTCACAAGTGCTGGCAGGGAAGGAGGGTTATGCTGGCAGGGCAAACCTGCTGTGCCGCAGTGCCTGTGGCTCACCCCTGATTCATGTCACTGGACACTTCTGTTCCAGCACCTCAGGCCCCTGAGAGAAGCCCTGCCGAGGCTTTGCTTGTCTAGGCAGGAGGAAGTATCCTCCCAGCCTAAGTGGGAGAGATGAAAGCATCAAGAGGTTTTGATGGGAAACTCCTTGCCATCCTTTTGTTGCAGATCGAGAGTATTTGTACACCAGTAATTGCTCCCCAGACTAGTTCCTGTGTGATTCAGGGCTGAATGTGGATCTGGAGAGGGCTGCTGCTGTGTGAACTTCAGCATCTCAGCACAATATGTCCCAATCACTCTAAATTTGAATTCACAGCCAGTCCTCCTTTACAACATGTCTGTGAACACACAGGCACACCACCTTGCTCCTCACCTGCTGTATACTGGTAAATTTGCCACAGTTGGAGCCATAAGCTGTTCCAGGTGGTGAAGGCAGGCAAATTACTGCCTTGCTTGTGGCTGGGCTTGTTTTCAGCTCAGAGCCACAAATCACCTGAATTCCAAAACAGCTGCTCACTGGCATGTCCCAGTATGACTGTGGGGTGGCTGGGAAGAGCTCTGGCTGCATCCAGCAGCAACATCTCCCTCCTTTCATTATTCAGTGCCAAAGGGTAATTCTAAAAATACCTGTGAGTGGTTCACAAGCCATGGGTGTCAGAGGGTGCAGCTCTGCAAAGATCTTCTGTCACTGAGGAAGGGAGGATGACCTGTCTTGTCATCACTGAGCATGAAGGGGTGTTACCTGCAGCCAGATGCTGGGAGTAGGTTGGAGCAGGGGCTGGTTCTCAGCAAGGGAAACCAGCTGAGGGTGAATGAGCCCTGTTGGCAGAGGAGCAGGAAGGGACATGGGACAGTGTGGGCTGAAATGCTGAGGTAGGACATGCTTAGTCTGCACAGGCACATCCCAGTTGCAGCCATTTTTCTATAATGATCTTTAGTAGTTTGTAATGAAGCTAAGCAGTGGGAGAAACCACACAGCAACATTTCATAATAATTTTGTCCCAATTATATGAGGGCTGTGTCTATTCAAGCTGTCCCTGTCTCCCTAAACACCACAAGCACACTTCCAAGCTGCATAATGTAGCGATCAGTACTGAAAAATGCAGTAAACTTCACATAGTTTTAGAGTTGCAGCAGGAATCTCTGATAGCCAGAGAGGAGGCAGAAGTGATGTACTTCTCTGTTAAGCTCCTTTTCTGTGTGTGCGTGTGTGTATGTCTTGGGTGTGCAACAGATCTGTCTGTTAAAAGACTGTTTAACCTGTTCTCAGAGTCTGGAGCATGACAAGTTGTTTGTCTGATCCTCTTCTCTGGCAGCAGTGGTGCTGCCTATGGGAGATGCTTGTAGCTGCAAACTAAGATACTATAGGAAGAGTTGCAGTGGTTCTTGCTTCCATGAACAGCAGAGTTTTTCTGCACTGAGTTGAATAACACAATTTGAGGCAGGACCTGCTCCTAACCGGTCTTAAAAGTTTGCCACTGCTGCTCTGAAACCCTGGGCTGGAATCAGGCTGTGATAATTAATGGAAGTTAAAGTGCTCCTTCTGCCTGTGAGCTGGTTGGAAATGGAAAAGAAGAAGCTGTCACAATTGTGACTGGCTCTAAACTGCTGTCAGGCTCTCCTCCTTCCCTTCCCCTGCCCCAAGTGGAAAATTGTATTGGAAAGCAACAGTAAGAGCACTTAAATCTTTCCACAGTTCATTTCAAGCTCCCTTTCTTCTTCCCAGCCATTCCCAGGCCAGTTCGGGGCGCGGATGGGAGACTGCATCTCTGGCTGAAACTTGCAGGATGTTAAATAACAATGGGAGAGTGGCTTTCAAAAAGGGTATAATGTGCCTGGACTGCACGTACCATAAGCTGTGTTTCCTATGCTTTAATTTATAGGCAATCCATGCACTGCTGCTGAACTGTTTCCCTTTCATATAGGATCTGTCATGGTGTGTTACGGAACAAGCTCAAGATGAAATGGGGTTGGTACCTCTCCTGCTATGGCAGACACCTTGCACAAGCATTCAGAGAAGTTGCTGGTGTTTGAGGGATGGTGGGCTAGCGAGCTCCTTTGGTTGCCACCTCAGTGGAGGAAGGGGATGGAGATCCATGCAGCAACAAAGATGCAAGGGTTATTGATGTCTTAGAAACCACAGAAGCACCTGAGAGTGGCTACATAGGAATTAGGGCTTCCCCCCCAGAAAGGTGTCAGTATCAGTACCCCAACTGAAGTGCATCTGCACCAGTGCACAAAGCACAGGCAGCAAGCAGGAGGAGCTGGAAGCCATTGCGCAGCAGGAAAACTGTGCATAGTTGGCATCATGAAAACCTGGTCGGATGACTCGCATAACTAGGGTGCTGCAGTGGGTGGCTGTAAACTCTTCAGAAGGGATAGGCAAGGAAGGAGAGACAGTGCAGTAGCCCTGTATGTTCTGGAGTGTTTTGACCGTCTGGAGCTTCATGATGGTGACAATAGGGTTGGGTGTTTATAGGTAAGAACCAAGGGGAAGACCAACAAGGCAGATATTATGGTGGGAGTCTGTGACAGATCACCCAACCAGGATGAAGAGGCAGATGAAATATTTTATAAGCAGCTGCGAGAAGTCTCACAGTTGCTAGCCCTTGTTCTCATGGGGAACTTCAATTTACCAGGTGTCTGCTGGAAATAGAGTATGGTAGAGAGGAAACAATCTAGGAGTTTCAGAACTAGACTGAAACTAGTCTTCTAGTAAAGCCTTTGACATGATTTCCCACAGCATTCTCCTGAAGGAACTGGCTGCTCATGGCTTGGATGGGTGTAGTGTTCTCTGTGTAAAAAAGTGTCTGACTGAATGAGCCCTAAGAGTGGTGGTGAATGGAGTTAAAACCAGTTGGTGGCCAGTCACAAGTGGTGTTCCCCAGGGCTCAGTACTGAGGCCAGTTCTGTTTAATATCTTTATCAGTGATCTGGACAATTGCATCGAGTGCGCCCTCAGTAAGTTTGCGGATGACACTATGTTGGATGGGAGTGTTGATGAGCTGGAGGGCAAGAAGGCTCTGCAGAGGGATCTGGACAGGCTGGATCAATTGGCTGTGGCCAGTGATATGAGGTTCAGCAAGGCTAAGTACCAGATCCTGCATTAGGGCCATAACAGCCCCATACAATGCTACAGGCTTGGGGAAGAGCAGCTGGAAAACTGCTCAGTGGAAAAGGACCTGGGGGTGTTGGCTGACAATGGCTGAACATGAGCCAGCTGGTGCCCAGGCAGCCAAGAAGGCCAATGGCATCCTGGCCTGTATCAGAAACAGTGTGGCCAGCAGGGCCAGGACAGTGATCATCCCCTGTACTTGGCACTGGTGAGGCTGCACCTCAAATCCTGTGTTCAGTTCTGGGCCCCTCACTACAAGAGACAGTGAGGTGTTGGAGGTGGGTCCAAAGAAGGGCAACAAAGCTGGTGAAGGGTCTGGAGAACAAGTCTGATGAGGAGCAGCTGAAAAACTGGAAGTGTTCAGCCTGGAGAAAAGGAGGCTCAGGGCATACCTTATCACTCTCTACAGTGACATGACAGGAGATTGTAGTTAGGTGGGTGTTGATCTCTTCTCCCAAGCAACAAGCAATAGGATGAGGAAATGGCCTCGAGTTGCACCGAGGAAGGTTTAGACTGGATACTCAGAAAAATTCCTTCACCAAAAGGGTTCTCCAGCACTGGAACATGCTGTGCAGGAAGGTGGTGGAGTCACCATCCCTAGAGGTAATCTAAATGATGTGTGGATGTGACACTTAAGGACATGGTTTAGTGGTGGACTTGGCAGTGTTTGGTTAATGGTTGGACTTAATGATCTGAAAGGTCTTCTCCAGCCTAAACAATTCTGTGATTCTATGATTTTCAGAGCTTGGGAAGAACAAGGGAACTCTCTGCTCAGTCTGAGCTTGGAGAGATTGCAATGCACCCCAGCCACATGGGCTGTTTCAAACTGGTTGACCCCGCATGTAAATCTAGTGGCGAAACAGAGGTCTAGGACCCGCAGCATTCACATTTGACTGCTGAATATGAAGAGATGACAGACTGGGTTGCCTGAAAGGAAGATGGCTGGTTGGGGTCCAACCACCAAAAGAGCTCCAACTACTGAGGTCTTTCAGTGCCAAGGGTAGAAACACCATTGCGCTTCACGCAGTGCAATGTCCTTGCAGGTGGTGACTTGCCCTGGTGATTCCCAGTGTGTGATAGATTCCGGCACTGGGGATTTGCTGGGCATAGTTTTCCAAACCTGATTTAGAAACAAAAGGCAGATTTAATGTTGTTTTTCCTTCTTCTAACTGTACAGAGCTACCTTGCTCATTCAGTGGTTAAGCAGTCTGAGAGATGCAGCACCCAGAGCCAGTTAGGCCTGGACTGCAGGCATACCAAAACATGAGGATATATGGTTTTATTTCTGTTTTGTCATTTGGAGATTACTACTCAATGTCTGTAGGACAAGAAGGCTCCGAGGCATCTTAGGATGTGCCCTGTGCTCCAAAAGGGGTTGTTGGTTTGGCTTTGCAACACTCATACGCAAAGGCAAGAACTGATGCCTGAAATGTTTCTTTTCCAAGGATTAAAAACCAAGGCTCTTCAAGATGACAGTGTTGCAAATCTTACCACAATCCAGTGCTGAGATCCGTTGGTTTCAGCAGCACAAATGTGCTGACAGATCTGTGTGCCTACTTTTTGGTGATGGTACATTTTTTCAGGAGGTTGATCTATGCTGCTGAACTCTTGGTTGCTGAACTCAGTTCAGAGCCTGGAAGGTAACGTTGCAAGAGTTGTTCTTCATCAAACCTGACTCTTCATTGTAATCAAACTTTCCTTAATCTGGTAGAACCCTGGCCCAAAGGAGCAGTTTCAGGATATCATGGTGGATGTAGCTTGGGTTCCTCTGCTCTTAGATGCAGCTGAGGGACCCATAAAAGCCAGTGGAGGAACTAGCAAGAGTAACCAGGTTAGCTTGTTGGCTGTGACAGCCAGGGACTGAGACATTTGCTACCTTCACCCAGCAGCGTGTGAGGTTTTGAAGATCTCACTGTGAACAGAGCTTGTTTTCTCTTTTATACAATCACAGCAGAGGGACTGTGCTGTGAAACAAAGTCCTTTCTTACTAATCCAGCTCTGGAAAGTTGTCATATCAATCCTGGGTTTTAAGGATATGATTCTTGATTCTTCCTTGCTTACAGCAGTAGGTCCCCTGCCACCCAACCTTACCTGTTACAGTCTCATTGAAACTACCTCATCTATCCCCATTTACTGTCTGTGTGTAAGTAGCTGCCGCCAGAGATAAATAGCCCTCTGTCACCAGAGCTGTGTGCTTTCTTCTCTGTCAGCAAGCGTGCTGTTCAACACCCGCTCCCATGCCACTTGGCTTTCTCCGTGTGTGCTGAACTCCGGTAGGATGTTTAGCAGTTTCTTCTTGATCCCATTGCGTAAATGAGACTAATTTCAGCCTGCTGTGATGTGTGGGCTTGTTGGAACGTGACTATAAATCCAGACCTGAACATTTTCTTGTAATGGAGAGGGTGGTGAAATTGCATTGCTGCCTTTAACCTCAGGCTGTCCTTAGACCATGCCAGACTCTTCACAATGCCTATGACAGTAAATCAAATAGCTTTTGAATCGATGCACATAAAAGTCAGGAGAGAGACGTTACAGATGGAAAGACCTATTGCACCTTTGGTCTGTTTGGCTGCAGAGGGGGTAAGGCTCTCAGGAATTTACAGCGTGGCTCCAAGCCTGCCCACTGAGGCCAGGCAGGGTGAGAGTTGTGCCTGGGGAGGTGTGGGGTGGGGGGAGACTACCTAAGTTTCCTGCAGCTTTTCCATCCTGCTCATCTCTGCATTTCTTTCCCTTGACTTTATTTGGGAAAAAAAAACAACAAACTGTTGTTGATTGTATATTCAACAAACCTGATACATTCATTCTCCTGCTTATTGTTTTTCACTCAGGGCTATGCCTGACTTTTCTATAGAAGCTGTTTTTCTCACCTAATATTTAGTTTAAGAGTGTAGGAGCTGGATGTAAAACCTTCTGGGATGCTGTAATCTGCCAAGAGGCTACTTGAAAACAGAAGCTATCCAGAGTATTTCAGTAGTCCCTATTTAGAGAACATCATCCCCAAATCCTGCGTTGCCTATTTCCCTTTCATCTTCTTGCCAACTTTTATTGGTTGTTTTAACCCTGATCTGCTGTGGGTGTCCCTTGTACCTTGCTCCCCTCCCTCTAGGGTTTCTGTGTCTTTGAAAGTCCTGGTAACCAGAAGCTTCATGTGTTGTGCTTCGCAATCATTTCGGACCAAGAATAATACAGCCAGAGCCAGCTGGATCCCTCACTCCATATTGATACAACTGTTCCCCTTAACCTGCCCACACTCAGTGCTACAACTGCAAATCTGAGGCTGAACTGGAACAGTGCTCTAAGCCCTGCTCCACAGCCCTGCCTGGAAAGCAGCACCCCCAGCAGAGCATCCCCCAGCCAGGGAGTGGCTGGCTTTGGGTGTTGTCTGCTGGGGACCTTGCTAAATTGAATGTATTTTCCTGACGTGGATCTCAGAACTGATGGTCCTGGTGGTTGCTCTAGTTCCCTTGATCTGCAGCCAGTTTCTCCTGAGCAGTCCTCTGGCAAGGCCCTTGCTGAAGGCTGGCTAGTCTGGGTGATTGCTTCTCCTCCTGAGGTCTCTTCCTGTAAGCCCAGACAACACTTGCACACTGTTAAGAACTGGAACAGGGACCCAGAGTGGCTGTGAGATATTTGACTTTGAAGATTGCTAGAACTCAACTGGAAAAGGTCAGCCTGATCCAGCTTTGAAGTTATCCTGCATTGGGCAGGAGGTTGGACCAGAGATCTACAGTAAAAGAGGACATTGCTTTGCAAGTCACTGCCTGGCTTTCACTTCCTGAACATCAGGGGGTACATGTTGAGTTATTGTGCTACCACTGCCTTTGGTTGCCACATTATTTAGATTATTTCACGTGTTCGTCATCTTTTAAACTTTTTTTGCTAGCTTTGGTTGTTCATCTTTTCCTGAGCTTCTGGTGGCTTCTGCTTGTTTGTTCTGGGTCTCATCCTGGTTGGTAGTTGGATGCTGTCCCCTGTCATTGGCCATCTCAGGGTATGCTTCTAGTCTGGGATGTTCATCCCTTCTTTATTTCCCCTGTGTCCATTAGTCCTGTCTTCTGCTTTGGAAGTAGTAAACTCTTCAATGTTAGGTAAGCTGGAAAAAAGCCTGGGAGAAACACACACAGAGTGTGAACCCCTCCTCAGCTGGAATGTCTGGGAGAGCATTAGCTGGTGGCAAACATGGTATAGGAAGGCAGGTTCTAGCAGTCTGTGACTCCCTACAGTACTGTGTTCTTCAGGTGATCAGCTGTTTCTTCCTTACTGAAAATTTGTCTCAGATTAAACCATCACAATAGAAAGCTCAGATTCTGGAGCAATCCCAAGTGGAGGTTAATATTTACAAGCTATCAGCTTCAGGCTTTATTTCCATCCGTTGCTAGCAGAGATAAAATCTTTAAAAATCCCTTTTGATCTTTCTGGTTCATGACATGGCTTTAGTAGGACACTTTCCATGTGAAACTGGCAAATGTCTTCATGGAAATGTAAGTTTTTCTCATCCTTTCAGGAACTGATAACAGATGAGCAGCCCCTGTGTACAAGGTGCTATGCCTTTACAATGGAGCATAAGCTATGGATGGTATCTCTGCAGGAAACTCATGCCAGGAAATGTCAGGATGTTATTTCTGCCTCAGTAGTTTAAGATCATTTGTTTACCTAATGGACTTGTATTTTGCAGGTGTTGCGTTAATATTAATGTGTTGTCTGAATTGTTAATATTCCTTCACTTCAATGTTACATTAATGAAGGCTGCCGAGGATGGAGAAAAGACCTGGCTAATTAATTAAATGGGCAAAAAGCATCTTTAACTTTCTATCGTGCTGCCCTTTGCTTTTATCTAATGGGTCTTGGCATTTCTGGTCAGCAGCCATGTAACACATGCTGCTGTATGGAGCACTCAGCCACGGACTTGCTAATTTTTCTGACCCATAAATCACATGCGTAAACTTTTAATGGTAAGGAAAAGTGCCTTTCATTCCTGCTTCCTCCTTTCAGTGGGAAATGCATCCTGATAACAGGCTGTGCTGGCCTGACGTGTGGGGCCGGAGACTTTCCTGTCAGGAGAGGGGCTGTCTGCATTTCTTCAGGAATTCTTTCCATTCCCCTCTTAGCCAGACTCTGGATGACATTAATATTACGCATCTTGTCATAAGTTCTACTTGCAGAGCCGGTGGCGTATCAGACTGCACGTCTCAGGAATGTGGACTGCCAGTCCAGCTTTGGGTGCTGGTGTGAGGTATCTTCCCTCTGCTCTGCACCATCCCAGACCCAGTTTGGCTTTTGGCTCTTTTGCCCAACAGGAATTCCCATAGGCTGGAGAAAACTGTTTGGGACCCTCCCCTGGCCCTGGGCAGCTGACCAGCACCCCATTTGGGAGCATCCTAATCCTTTCCTGAAAGTAAGGCTTGCCAGACCAGGCACTGATTGCTCTCGTGAGACCCATTGCCTGAACACAGCATTGATTTGTGTGCATTAGTGGTCACTGCTTATCTGTCCACTGTGTCTCTGTGGAGAGGGAGCAGGTCCCTGGCCATCATACCTCCCTCTGAGAGATGAGATCTCAGTGAACTGATGGCTCCCTGGAAAGACAAACCAGATCTGATATGGATCTGTGAGAAGCTGGGCTGGGATTCCCAGCCACACAGCTTCTGGAACTAAACATGGGGATTGCAGATTCTTTCGAGTGTTGCCATCATCTTCCCCACTGAGAAATGCTTGGGCAGTGTGAAGGGGCTGTGTTTTAAAGGAGTTTTTTCAAAAAGCAGTTTGGTTCTGACATCCATAGAATCATAGAATCATAGAATAGTTAGGGTTGGAAAGGACCTTAAGATCATCTAGTTCCAACCCTTCTGCCGTGGGCAGGGACACCTCACACTAAACCATGTCACCCAAAGCTCTGTCCAGCCTGGCCTTGACCACTGCCAGGGATGGAGCATTCACAGCTTCCCTGGGCAACCCATTCCAGTGCCTCACCACCCTTACAGTAAAGAATTGCTTCCTTATATCCAATCTAAACTTCCCCTGTTTAAGTTTTAACCCGTTACCCCTTGTCCTATCACTACAGTCCCTAATGAAGAGTCCCTCCCCAGCATCCTTATAGGCCCCCTTCAGATACTGGAAGGCTGCTATGGGGTCTCCACGCAGCCTTCTCTTCTCCAGGCTGAACAGCCCCAACTTTCTCAGACTGTCTCCATATGGGAGGTGCTCCAGTCCCCTGATCATCCTCATGGTCCTCCTCTGGACTTGCTCCAACAGTTCCATGTCCTTTTTATGTTGAGGACACCAGAACTGCACACAATACTCCAAGTGAGGTCTCAGGAGAGCAGAGTAGAGGGGCAGGATCACCTCCTTTGACCTGCTGGTCATGCTCCTTTTGATGCAGCCCAGGATACAGTTGGCTGGAGAGGTCTGTGCAGCACTGCGAGGTGGTCCCAGCCACTGGAGGCATTAGAGAGGGGTGTATGTGTGTCTGTGTGCACATGCTGAGTGAGTGGCATTCTGTGGGCTTCTTTGAGGCCAGTGGAAAAAGTTGTTTCTTGACCCAAGAAGGCCATTCTTAGAGGGAGATCTTCCTCTGTCTGCAGTGCTGAGGGTGAAGTCCTCTGGCCTGGGCTCAAAAATGTGATAGCTCTGAGAACACTGTAGAGAATGCTGGAGCTGGGACTGAGGGAGGCTGCTGAAGTTGTGCTTCCATGTCCTGTTTCATGCAGCACAGCACATGGGTGCAGGTCTAAGCTTTCATCCCTGGCCCACAGCAGCTGAAGATGCTGCATCAAAAGGAGCGTGACCAGCAGGTCAAAGGATCCTGCCCCTCTACTCTGCTCTCCTGAGACCTCACTTGGAGCATTGTGTACAGTTCTGGTGTCCTTAACATAAAAAAAGGACATGGAACTGTTGGAACAAGTCCAAAGGAGGGCCACGAGGATGAGGAGCATACTGCAGTCATATTAAAATTTAATGAAGAGGCGCAATCCACAGAGATCACATCTTCTGCAGCACTTGCTCTTCAGTTCTGGATCAAGACAGGATGGACAGTGGTGGGATGGGTGGGTGTTAGCTTTATTCCTTCCATACAATCCACAGATGAGGCTGAGGAGCTCCAGGCCAGGCAGAGAGTTTGTCATCCATGTAGCTGAGCGCCAAGAAGTGCCAGAGGTTGTTTCTGCCATCTTCAGTGCCCTGATGCCTGGCCTGATGTCATGCTGCCAGGTCAAGTCAGCTCTTTTATGTAATGGGGCTTCAAAGTGTCATTGATCATTCCAAAGGAACTCAGGCTTTTCTGGCAGTCTAAATCCCTGTGCACAAACCTAGTACATCAGGCTCTAAGCAGTTAATTCCTAATCATGCCAAATGCCTTCAGTAGCCCAGCTTTAGTATTGAGAGCTTAAATGGTTTTCCACTTTACCACAGTTAATATAGATAAAGCAAAGACAGTGGTCTCAGGGCATTTCCCACTGCAAGGTGTGAGAGTGGCCAGTAAGTGACATTTGTATTCCAAAAATCCTCCCATACATTTGTGTTGCAGGCATCTATTACTGGAAAGGCACCATAGATAATAAAAAGAGCATTCTTTATACCGTGGAAGGGGAGTTCATTAGAGGGAAAAGCCATTCTAGCTTAGTAAGAAATGAATCTAAAATTGCCTCAGAGCTGCTATTCTCATCAAGTTTCAGTGTTAACAGTTTTAACCAAGAGCTAATTGTGCAATCTGTGAAAGCGGAGTAATTCCATTATTCAGCTATGCTTTAAGGCCACCACTAGTTGAGAAAGGAGCACAAATGACTTTCATCAAGCCAGGAACTGCCGGGTTTTTGCCTTTTACTACTTTTTCTTTCAAAAGAAAGTAGGGCTTTTGGTCTTTTGGCAACTATCATTGGCAAAAGGAGCTCCACACCAACATTGCAAGGCTCACATATAACACCACAGTTCAATTTTTTTGGATAACAGGGGATTTGATTTTCATAACTCTCCAAGTAGCAGTGCTGTTCCAGAGTGGATGGCTGAAGATGCTCCTGTTTGTTGGAGAGGCAGAATGTCACCAGGAAGACAGTACACCGTTCTTGCAGGATTTTGCATGGAAAAGAGCCATTGTAAGCGCTGGTCCAGCCACTCGCCAAAGAGTATGATTCTGTCATTGGCTACACTCTCAGGAGATGCGGGATTAGCTAATGTTGCTTTTAGAAGTGCTTTTATAGAAACCTCTCAAGTTCCTTTGCTTCATGGAAGAGCTGTAATCAAAAATAAATGTACATGATTTAAATGAAAGAAGAAAAAGTCGTACCACGTCCAGCATCTTTGGACTTAACACTTTGGAGAGAGTTTGTTGGTTGAACTGTAGTGCCATTTCTTTACCGTTTTCCTTCAGCTGATAATGCTGCTGCTGTTGGATGTGCACTGGACTGTTTGCAGCTTTTTGTGGAAGGTGACTTTCTCTTGGTGAATTCAGCAGGATTTAGAGTCCCATTCCCAAGAGGTGGCTATAGATCTCTTCTTGTTTGTTATGAGATTTCACTGCAGCAGTAATCCCCTTCAAGCCAGCAGAGAGCAAAAGCTCTCTCAACAATATACTGCCCTTAGCAAGGGGACGTATATTCATCAGTGTCTTTAGAGCCCTCTCAAATGCAGACAGATCTAGGCTTCGTTTTCTCAGCACTAGCCTTCCATTGCACTGTGGTTCATACACAAACCCAGTTTTCAAAGCTATACTGTCCTAACCCTCTTCTAACCCTGTTTGGGTCCAGTGTGGAGCTGGACACCTGAGGCAGACATGTAGCTATGAGTTGAGAAACCAGAGGCCTTGACGGGTGGTTGAAGCACAAAACCATGCTGAGCCAGGATAGTAAACTCATCTGAAGATGGGAAGGACTTTGAACAGCACAAGCCTTGTTCCCTGTGAAGTGGGGGCAGTAGTTGTAAAGGGGAGACACGATGGAAAGGAGCAGATAGCATTTTGTAATGTGATGGGGGAAAGAAGTTTGGTAAACTTTCCAGAAATTATTTGGTTACAGTTGACTCAAGCCTGAGCTGATGGAAGGATGCTGAGATTTACCTAGTGGCAGCTCACCCAGAGAGAGGGACTACTGTTGCAAGGGCGGCTCAGACTCCAGCTCTTCCCTATGGGGCAGGTTTCCACAATGAGCTACATTTGAAGAAAGGACCGACTTCTCCAGCCTGTGAAAAGTGAAAAAAAAAACCAAAACCCTGCCATGGGAGAGCTACGTGGTGCCTCAGCTATGAGAACACTTCCAACGCCTGAGTACACCCAGCGGCTGCACCTTGCAGCAGGGGATGAAGGTGGAGACACAGCATGGGGGGAGAGCTGTGCTCATTTGTTCAGACCTACCTTGCTGTTTGCTCTGAAGCTTACAGGTCTGCTACACTGGTGGAACAACAGGTGTTTTAGTGTCACTTTGCTTTAACCAAGCTGCCTGACTCCTTCCAGCACTTACTGGATTGCAAACAAAGTACTCCTTGTCTCTCCCTTGCAGTGAACCTTGCTTAGCTAATGTCATTTGTCAAGTTAATCAGGGAGAGTGGGCACTTCAATGGCTGCTGTATAGCCTGGCTGCATTGCCATGGAGACAAGGAGCCAAACAGGCATTTCACTTGCCCTGCTTCACTGTGCAGAGTTGGCACAAGAACCACTATTTTATTTGCCATCAGCCAGCCAACTTGCTGAGGATGTGAGGAGTTTTTCCAGGTTGCTATCAAGAGATTGGGAAAGGGTCTAGCTAACATTTTACAGAGCAAATAGTAATTCTGCTACTAAAACAGTTCCAGAGTTTCTATGTGCAGCTCCTCTTCATGCATCCCACAGATGTTTGGCTATGATAGGAGCTGTGTGAGAACCTGAGCCCAGTAGCTTGGGTTTGGGGCTGTCACTGAGATGTTGTCAAACCTCTTCGGCTGGATGGTTTCATAGGTGGCTGTTTGCTTACTGGAGCTGTGACCATCATTTAAGATACTTTAAAATCACCAAGTTCTGTGTTTAATAGCATCTCAGGAGCCTGAAATCTCCCTGGCGGTCAGTGGGATTTTGGAGCTGGCATGCCTTGATCACGTTTGAAACTCAGAAACGAGTGCTTTTGAAATCTGTACACTCCAGCTGATCTCTTGCATAAGGCAGGCTGTGGAGTTTCACCCACTAACTGCCCCACCAAGCCCGTAAGCAAAATCTGGGCATTGAAAGAGCAGGGAGAAGATGCTTAGAGAGCTTGTGAGCTGTCCTGGTCAGGAGCTGTCCTCCTCCCTCTCACATGTGCACATGTTAAATGATAACATTGAACAGGTTTGGAAATGCTTCCTCCTGCAGTCCTGGTGAGAAGGACAGCCAGGGTCTGTGGGCATCTACAGGAGGGACAGCCACCTGCTAACCCCCAGCCCTCTCCACAGGACAGCGCAGGAAACCTCGCATCAGCACAGAAAGGGCAAAAGTTCAGATCAGATTGTTTATGGGATTTTGTGGATCCAGGAGCCAAGGATAGCTCAGCTAATCCAGAGGAAACTGTAGCGATGGCATTAGAATGCACTTCACATGGGATTCATTCAGCTCACATTCAGATGGACCAGTCTTTCTGTCTCCATTTTTTTAGCCATGAAATATTTTTCTTTGCACTCCCGGCTGCCAGCCGCTCTGAGCCAAACTCCAGCAAGGCCATTTCATGAAAGAAAAAAAAAAAAGAAAACCCAAAACTCCTGTCGTTTGACCTGCCGATGAGTTAGCAGGGATTCAGCGCAGCTCCCAGTAATAGCAGCACCAGACGCTGGTCTGGCCCCTGGCCGCTGCCAACCAGCCTCTGCTGCTGCCTGCCTCAGCATCCATTGCCTTTATCCGAGCCATGACATAGAGCTTGCCAAGTGGAAGCCCTGGTGAGGACGTTAGCTGAAAGTGCTACTAAAAGGCCCCATGTGCAGGGCAGGATGGCAGCAGCTTTGCTGTGCCCTCCTGCTTCTCAGCACTTGAAGTCTTGCCAGCTTCATGGACTGTCCCAGCCATGGTTTGTCCTCCTCAGTCTCCAGCATCCCATGCACTATCAGTGTGAACCCCTCTTGGGAGTATGGTTTTCCTTTTAGGTGCTGTGACACCATGTAAAGCTGTTTGTTGCAGATCTTGGCTCCCTCCTGGTGTCCTGAGCCACAGATCTGTTGCTCTGCTTTAAGAGGTGACCCGGCTTAACTCTGGGTGCAGGTGCTAGCTCCTTCATTGCTCCCAACCCATTCCCTCTGACCCTGGCAGGCGCTCACATGCTCCTCATTAGCCCAGCTGTGACCTGTCCCCTCTGGAAGTTGCTTTCCTCTCCCTGGGGACTAAATAAATCCTGATGTTCAAAACAAAATGTGTCTAGGAGTTAACATGGAGCAGCACCACACTGACCATCCTTTGCAGGGATGCTGCAGTGGGGTGCATATGAGGAGCGGTTCTATGACCGCCAGGTGATCCAGAGCTGCAAAGTACCCTCCGTCGCTGCAGGGTGTTTTGGCATCAGCCCATAGGGCATTGCAGCCTTCCCAGGGCGCTGTGGTTTTTTAACCTGAGATACAAACCAACCCATTGGGTTCTGGGGCTTCTCTTTTCCCTGGATAGAGGGCAGTGTCTGATCTTGTTCGTGTTATCTGCTCCTTGAAAGCCCAAACTGCAGCTTCATCTCACAAGGCCTGCCCTTGCCTTTAGGTGAGTGAGCAAGACAAGTAGCTTTTCAATTCTGAATATATATGGTTGCGTCTTGCACACCCTGTCACAGGTGCTTCCTGGTAAGAGTTTCCTGACCATGCATTCCATTCAGCCACATGTCAGGTACCTCTTCTTGATGGGGTCTGTCTTTGATGCTGTCTGGGGGCCTGGCGCTCCACATGTTGAAGGGAGAGATGATGGGATCTTGCAGAGCAAAGCAGGAAGTGGGTGCTGTTAGTTTTCCTTTGCGTGTAAAAGCATTCCTTGGCAGGAGGGTGCTTAGGTATTATCTTCAATTCAGTGCTACTTACAACATCAGAACAAGCATATCTCCATGAAAATATAAAAGCCCAAGCCCTAAAATGGTAGAACAAAATGCAGAACTTAATGATGAGGTGGAAATTGCATCTAGCCCGAAGTGTCAGTGGAGGTAAGGGGTAAAAAGCTTCACACTCTAGGGCTCGAGGGGAGCAAGAATGGCAGCATCTGCATAAGTACTCACTTAGTGCTCCTCTCTAGCTGTTTTGCCTTTGACAAAGGATGCTGTTCACAGGTGTTTATTGCTTTGTCTTTAAAAATGGGTTTGCCTGTCTCTCTGTAGAGGCTGTATTTCAAGAGGGGGAAGGGATTCCATGGTCAAGCTTTGCCCACGTGTGCATCTGTATTGCTGGGCTAGCTCTGGAAATGTCTCCCTTTTCCTTTCGTAGGAAGGAGAGGTGCTGCCTTTCAAAGGCCATGCTGGTTGCTGTGCCTTGCTACAAGCTTGTGCAGAAGGGGCTTCCCAGATACAAGCATGGGCTGGCAGAGCCTCACACATCTCATCAGACCACAGCTGCCCATGTGCTGTCTGGAGATGGGGATGGCCTTGCCATGCATAACCCGCTGGGTGCTCCTCGCTGCCCTGCCTCCCTTCCGTTGGTGCTGCGCAGCCCGGTGCCCGGCACCCTTGGGGCTTGCTGTCCTGCAGCCCCCTGGTGCCGGCGGCCATAGAGGGACCGCTGTTGCCATCTGCTGGCTTAGCTGCACAGGAACAGCAAGAGCGTGGCTCAACGCTCTCGGAAGTCGCCCCTCAAGGTGTGTACGGACCCGGCTCCCACGGGTCCCAGCCCCTCACCCAGCCCTTGGCCTTCAGGTGGCATCTAATCATTGGCAGGCGTTTTAGAGGACAGGATGGGTAGCCTGTTCCCACTTAAGCTGTGCTGCTCCCCACCGCTCCCTGCACTACCCTGTGCAGGGGTGTCCCTCCTGCCCTCCCTGCGGGGTCCGGTACTGACCTCTGGCACAACACACCGTGGGAGAACCCACAAGGCTCTTATTAAAGTAGCACCTTCCCAATAAAGACAAACATTTCTACTGCTCAGCATAACTGTCAGGTGCCTATTCCTCCTCTGGGCATGTCTTTATTTCCTTTCTAGTTCTTGGCAAGTACTCCCAAGCTGGGAATGTATCACTGCTGTAGCAAGCAACCACAGGAGCACAGCACCCTGCACATCTCACATGGCACGTGCTGCCGGTGATGGCCAGGACCAGGAGCTGCAAGACCACCACCCCCAGCCCTAGGGTCCCAGCCAGCCCTGCAAAAGCATTGCTTTGCCTCTGAGAGCAATGGGGCTGAGCCATAATCAGTGACAGTTCACTTGGACATTGCTCAGAGGATGAGGTTACTTCTGTAAATCTATTATCTTTTTTTTTCGGCAATTAGCACCAGTTAGGAGCTCTGGGAATACATGCAGCAAATAGCAGGAAGTCCAGTTAAGCGCATCTCTCTGCTTATCTAAGCCCAGTTAAACAAGTCTCCTGTGGCACAGCCCTACAGCTGGTAGCACAACCCATAAATCCTCCAAAGATGATCTCTAGCATTGGGATTGCTTTTCTTTGCAGCATGTAGTCCTGGAGATTTCCATTCAATGCATGTACATTCAGAGGTGGAAAGTGGGGGGGCTCACCCCAGCCTGGGATACCCCCCAGAAGTCTGCAGGTTGCATGGAGAAGCCCCCAGAGTCCTTGCACCACCTAGATGCTGGATGCAGCCCTGCAATGAGCTGCACTTGTGGCTTGCCCTGCCCGGGTCCTGCACTTAAATCTTCCTCTGGGTGGAAGCCTGGCGTGAAGCAGAGCTCAATGGCTGGGCTTGACCACACATGTCGAGTTTGGGATAGGGGAGCAAGCAAGATGCTGTTTTCTCTGGCCCGTGTAGACAGCGATGTGTGTTTGTTTTCCATGCTATCTCTCACACAGCGTTTGTTTTGCTTGTCGAACATTTCAGGAGATAAAATGACCTAAAGGGAGATTATTTTATCCTAATTTAAGTTGTCTGTTTATCACTGACTTCTGCTTGTCTGTGCCAGCAGGACAGCTTGCTCTGAGTCCGTGAGAAAACCTCAGATATAAAGTGAGAACTGGGGGGGGAGATTTGCTGAAGTCTCACATCTAATCTGTGCTTATAACAGCAACTATAAACTGGTTCCCTGTTCCCCCTGTGTCATATTAGTTTGCATCACTATGGACTGGCTTGGTTTAGCAGCTCCCCCCTCTAACTGGGGCCTGGGTTGTTTTTCTTCTGCCGCAGGCTGGTGGAAGAGTTCATGCTGCTTGCAAACATGGCTGTGGCCCACCAGATCTACCGCTCCTTCCCTGATCAGGCCCTGCTTCGCCGCCATCCCCCACCTCAAACCAAGCTGCTGAACGACCTCATGGAGTTTTGCAACCAAGTTGGCCTCAACATTGACTTCAGCAGCGCAGGCACCCTGCACGTGAGTGCACTGGCTTGGTGGAAAGCAGGGACGTGGGGGTGAAGGGTAGGCAGTTATGTGATGGCATGTTTGCAGCAGTGTGTGGTTAATTCCCTGTCCCACTCTGCGCAAACAGACCTGACAATTATCCCATGCCACAACAAAATACCTCCCTCACTTGCTCTTGACCCCACCAGTGCTGGACAAGGGTGGCCTTGCAACTTCCCTTTGTGCAAGGTGGCCCTTCCACTTTCAAGGTTGCAAATGACTCCAGCACTGCCCTCTCTGCAGTGGGAAGGACATTTCAGTGGAGAAGTACCTACTGGGACACCCAGATTTCCTTTCTCTGCCTTCTCTCGGCAGATCTCAGGCAGGGCATTTGCTCTGTACCACACGAAAAGCAGCTCTGCAAAAGAGGTGCTTCTGTCTGGGCTGCTGAAGGTCTCAGGGAGGGCAGGGTGGGGAGTGGGGTGACTGGGTTGGACTGCAGAGTGGTGACGGGAATGGTCAGGCACAGCCAGTGGAGGAGGTGTCTGACTGAGTCTCTGCTGAGCATGTCCTGAGGCTGAACTCCAGCTGACCAGCATAGTGCAGGTTCCAGGATTTTCTTTAATTGCTGCAACTGGACTGTGGATAATCCTCTGTTAATCCCATCCCCGCTGGCCTCCCACATGCCCCTCCATCAGCTGGGACTGCTGTCCCCACTTGCTGGCTGTGCTGAGGCTGTGTCAGCAGACATTGGGCTGCACACTCAGCTCCTCTCCTGCACTTTGACCCCTCCAGCCTTTCCTCACTGCTGGCTCCAGGCAGTGACCTCCTGTATCCATGTCTCCCCAGACTCCCATTACTTGTGCCATGAAGCTGTCACTAGCTGGGTGGGAGCCAGGCACTGGTCAGGAGAGGGTTTCTGTGTGCTCTCGCACACTACACACCTAGGGATGGAGCCAGCGGTCCCTGTGCCCTGGATACTCCCTGCCATTGATGCCAGGAGGTGGGTCAGTGCTCAGAAGGGCTGTGTGTGCAGTCCTATTGGAGCTGCTGGGACCAGAGCAAAGCCCAATTTGCTGTGCACTTTTGACTTACAAGGGGATCTTCAGGGAAAGGAAGAATTTGGCTTTGAGAAGCTGCTTTTTGCCCCAGTAAGATCTGCCTGGGTCTCCTTAGCACCGTAACTCGTCAACACTGAATGCTCTCTCTCTTTTCTCTTCCAGAAAAGCTTAAATGAAACACTTGGTGCCGACAAATATTCCGAAGCCAGGAAAGGAGTGCTGACTAACATGTTCTCCAGGCCCATGCAGGTGAGAACAGCACTATGCTGTCAGATGTGTCTGCTGTGGCTCCGTCTTCAACCCTCACCCCTTCTGCATTATTGTAGCTGGTTGTTATGTAGAGGGAGAGTGAATCACTGATCATGGTGCTGCAGGGCTGCCAGCAGCTTCCCCCAGTGCCTCCAGCCCATGCAGCTGGCACTGAAGGTGTCCCCCATGCAACAGAACTTCATGGATAGTGGAGTCAGGCTGAGTCTTTCCTCCATAGTGTCTCTGTTATTACTGGCTGGGATGTTTCACCCTTGAAGCTGCATGCAGAATGTTGGCAGACTCACAAAGGACCCAGCCTGCTCTGTAAAGAGCTTGTGGCAGGCTCCATGGTTCATGTTTGTGCCATTTCTTCACATCATGGTATCCCAATTAGTCCAAAGAAGGAATCAAGACTGAGGATGATGTAGGAGTGTGGGACTGACCACTGTCTGGTACCCAGACACGTGCTCTTAGAAGCAGGAAAAGCTCTGGAGAGCTCTGCAAACCCTTTGGTCTCCATCCAGACCAAGAGACCTTCTGTGCAGGTCTCTGCAATGGAGGCTTGTGCTGCTTACACTCACTAATTGTCGAGTTTGGTGCATCTGCAGCTCAGGACACTTACTCAGATGCTTATCACCACCAAAAAAAGTTCTTGTGAGGCATCTGCCTTTTTATGTTGGCAGCTGGGCACAGCACAGCCTCTTCTAAGGGAAATCCTACCCCACAAGGAGAGGCAGCACGTTCCTGAAATGGTCTCTGTTGTGGCCAGCTTATCGCTGTAGGAATGAATCATCTTCCCAACATCACTCATCTGACTGTCTCTCTTCTAATTATCTTATTTGCTCAATTTACCCATTAGCAGTTTCCTGAAGTCCTGCTGTACTTCAGTGACTTAATGCTTGCTTGCAGGTTGGACTGGGGACTGAAGCCGTTTAGTGAACCATCCCCTTGTATATGGGTCCACCTCAGGAGAGCTGTTTTGTAAAGTGCAGAGAATTTCCTCTGGAGCTGGCTGTGTTGTCCCAGATCCCATGTCCTGCTTCGGCTTGTCCTGGTCCCTTCTGTCACATCTGCCTTTTCTGGCGGAAGGTACAGTGGTGGCACAAATTTCTTGGGATCCCTTTCTGTTCCTGATGACTGTGACACAAGCCTGGGCTTTGCCTGCAGCAGCACATGGAGCAAGCCTGGCTGCTGGCCAGAACGGATGAGCAAGGAGAAGGCAACTTGCTTCTGCAGTGGCATGAAGGAGATGAGCCTTTTGGGACCCACTGACCCACTGACTTGCTGAGACTTTGCCTCTGTGGTCTCCTAAGGCTGTGGTTGGAGAGCTGGTAGGTGTGCTTTGAGATCCTTCCCAGTTACTCTTGTTAAGGTTTAGCCCTGTGAATACATTAGGTCTGTACTTGAAAGAGGTAGCAAGGTTTTAGGGATGAAATCTTCTGAGATACCAGATAGGGAGTTTGTGGAAGAAGAAAGAGAAACTTCTTAAGGAGATATTCCATAAGACATGATTTTGGCAGAAATTAGACTCATTTCATCATCAGAAGGCCAAGGTGCCCATGTGTTCAGGTATGGTGTGCAGTCCATTCATGCCTGGCAAACCTGCTGTTTGGCACACTCCCAGAATAGGCAAAACCTAGTTTACAGCTGAGCCCATCAGCCCTGCAGGACTGCCTGTGTCTGGACAGTGAGCAGTGTTCCCATGTGCTGGCATTCCCTGGCAGGATGGTAGTGCTGTGCATGATGGGGTGCTCTCATTACTGGAAGTGGTGCGTGAGCCAGAAGAAGCAGAAATCTGTCTTGATCCTGGGATGAGCTTATGCAATTGGCTGTTTGCTGAACTGTTTTTTAGTTAGTAAATGGAGTTTCAGACTTGCCCAAAGCCATTGGCCAGGTGAGCAGGCACTCTGCTCCCGTCTTTAGGGGCACTTTCCAATCTGCCCCAGGATGTGCTCACAGGAGTGGGGCTGTATGACCTCCAGTCTATGAGGAAGAACCATGACACTGTGGGGGCAAGAGACATCAGTGTTGCTCTCTGCAGTCTCTGGTCCCTGACCACACTCGCTGTGGGTGAATTCACAGCTCCCCCAAATCCTGAGCAGTTCAGATTCCCACCATTGTTCTGCTAAATGCAGGGGACAGGTAGTTTCAGGCTGTGTCAGTGCCCGTTGGAAGAGACAGCTACACAGAATTCTTCTCACTTCATTAGGAATATGCTGCAGCAACAACAAAAAGGAGCTTTCCCTAGGATGAGGATTTTTTGCTGTCTACCACCAGTATTAGAGCAGGCAGAAGAATTGTTTCTGAACGTTATGGTCCTTCATGGGGGAGAGAACAATCTGAGCATTGGCAGCTGTGGAGCACAGCTACATGGGGGCCCATGCCGGTGTCAAGGGCTGGGCCATTGAACTGACAGATGGTATGGCGAGACCGTCTGGTCAGGGTGCTGAGGAGTCATCCATATCCCTGCACACAGCTAGCTCCCAGTGATAAAACTGGTGTCTCAGGGACAAGGCTGCAGTTAAATCAGCCAAAATAAGCTGCTGACAGGTTTAACCCATGGTTGTGCAAAGACTGCATCTTCCATCTTCATTGCATGCTGGTGGTCAAGACGTCAGACTCTTGGAGGAGGAGATGAGAAGCAACCGGTAATGCATATGTCTTGGGGAGCACCTGGATTGCCATGCCAGGAGCCCTGTAACAGATGAAGGAGTGACAACATACCATTTTTCAGAGGCTCAGTCACTTGGGGATTCAATCTGTCCATGAGAGCAAAGCCACCCCTGGTTGGCTGGGGCTGATTTATTTCCAGGCTCCTCATGGTTCTCCAGGGATTGTGGCAAACCCTGGGGATTGGAGAGCACTTGTGAGTCAAAACTGCTAATGAGAAAACATCTGCTTTATGCCAGGCTGATATCACTGGGTAGTGCTGTCATGGTGGGAAGGATGGGTATCGGATACTTGTCAGGCTAGGCTCCCTGCAGTGTGTAACCATACCACAGCCCAGAGGAATTTCATTTTTGGAATGATACCCAAGCTGATGCCAACCTCAGTGGGGGTCATGAGAGGCCAAAAGGGTGTCAGAAATGGTGCTGGACTCAATAGCAGCTGGGTTTGGCCAGCACATCCATCAGAGAGAAGTGCCCCAGACAACAGCAAGCAGCACAGGACCTTCAGTATCTTCTCATTTGAAACAAAGCAGGGATTGCTCTGGGAAAAAGCAAAGCAGGGAAAGGATGAGCCCTTCCCAGCAGCTTTCTTATATCAGGGATATTAGTCTGTGGTCTGTTCTCTACCTACCTGGTATTGCAGGGACCTTCCTCCCTTCTGTCCAGGAGCATAAGTGCCTATAAAGCCCCTGTAATTTCATGCTGTCTGCCTGCACAAGGGCGCTCATCTTCTTCTGCAGCAGCCTCCAGCACTTGGCGTGTCTCCCTGCCCAACTGTGCAGAGCCTTGTTCGGTAGGAGCCGAGCTAATTGAGTGGAGACCGTACTTCATGGAGTCTATCAGAAACAATTTAATTCTGGGCTGTGGAAATTGGCAGCCGCCACAGCTCCTATCCCAGCTCTTGGGTCTCATAATAAGGCCGGGACTGATGCTGCTTTTTTTAACCTGCTCTGTTTACTTGCCCGGATCAGTGCGTTGCTGCTCAGCAGGAGCTGGCTGTGCCGCTGGGCTGGAGAGCAGAGGATACAGCTGCTCAAACTGTGGATCCCAGGACGGCCCTGTAATCAGAGCTGGCTACTCCTGTTTTTTTAAATCGCTTACTCTTATTTTTAAATGGGTTCATTCAATCGCCACTGTGCCGTGACCCTGCCGCAACCCCCCTGACCTGCACAGCCTCCCCTCCCTGCCTGGGCTCAGCCCCCGTTGTTTTCCCAGCCTTGCAGGCTGGTGTTTCACAGATGTAAAAATAAAAGCTGTAACATATGGGATAACGGAAGCGGTGCAGCCAGGAGAGGCTCCTGCTGAAGAGGCTGCTGGGCAGCATTTTGCCAACACGGCCCCAGGTGTTGGTTTAGATGGGCAGTCCAGCCACTCGGCTTCCCAGCTTGTCGGTGTGGGATGGAGCAGCAGGAATCACAGCGGGGCTGTCTCCTCCTCCTTGGTGCATGAAGGAACTACTCATCCCAGCCCCCAGTGCTCTCCAAGCAGGCGCAATGGGAGTACGGAGCCTGCAGCTGGACGCAGAACCAAAGAGCCTGGCGCAGGAGCTGCTCTACAAGATCCCTTGTTGGGAGAGTATCCACAATGGGCACAGGACAGACTGGGCTCTCCCCTGGAAAATGGGGGGTGGAGAATGAGCACCAGGGCCTGAGCAGAAGAAGGAGAATGCTTAAACCCACGTGTGACGTGAAAGTTAACACAGTCCTTGGGGCCAGGCAGGGTCATCTGGCGGCCAGCAGGTCCCAGCAGTGGCTTTGCCCACTTTGCTCTCTGCTCAGTTCCTGGAGCACCCGTCTTGTCCCTGCACAGCCCAGCAGGTGAAGGACCATCAGCTGCTGGAGCTGTCTCACAGACACGGACCCCTCCAGCCTCTTGCAGGGTTCTGCCACCATCCTTGCTCACACCCTTCCCTCATTTGTCACCCCTTTCAGATGGCTCTCTACTTCTGCACCGGTGTCCTGGAGGACGAGACCCTCTTTCACCACTACGCCCTGAACGTGCCCTTCTACACTCACTTCACCTCGCCCATCCGCCGCTACGCAGACATCATTGTACATCGTCTCCTCTCCGCCTCACTTGGTGGGTGCCACTAGCTGCCTGCGGTGCAGCTCTGGGTGCTGCAAGGGGAAGGGGTGGTTGTGCCCAGCACAGGAAGCACAAGGCCATGCCTTGGCTGACATGGGTGATGGGTGCTTGGCATCTGCATCTTATGGGGCAGCTCCCTCACATGTGGGTGCTCTCAAATAACAGGGACACGGAGATGAGCTTAGCATCTGGGTCCAAGGTGCCATGTCATGACTCTAGAGCAGGAGGCAGCATGGGCACATCATTGTCACTTGTTGCCTTCCCAGGTGCCAGCCCCCCTATCAAGATGGAAAAAGAGGCAATCCAGAGACAGGCAGATCACAGCAACGACCGGAAGATGGCTTCCAAGAGGGTGCAGGAGCTGAGTGCTGACCTCTTCTTCAGCATCTTCGTTAGGGTAAGAGCCAAGATACCCCAAGTCATCTCTGGATTTCCTCATGAAGGCTCAGCCTAGATGTCACTAGGCAGAGGGCTGTGGGGCTGCCTCGCTGGCCTTGGGGAAGGCAAACAGTCTAGTGACAGCCCTGTCTTTTGGCAGGAGTGTGGTCCTCTGGAGTCAGAGGCCATGGTGATGGGTGTTCTGAACGAGGCCTTTGATGTCCTGGTGCTGAAGTTTGGAGTCCAAAAGCGCATCTACTGCAATGTAAGTACTCACCAGTGTGAGTTAGTGCCAATGCTGCCTCACCAGAGGGCTGCAGCAGCCTGGCATCATTGGAGGCAGTGGCTGTCCTCGTGCCCTTCTGTACCAGCAGAGCTGCACCCGAGCTGGGCTAGCTGGAGGGGAGGGAGCCTTCATGGGTTCTCCCTTCCATCCCTCTGCCCTGAGTAGGCATGATCAGCTAGGGGGGTCTGGAGCAGCTCAATTTCTGAGGACCAGCTTCTCCCTACTATGTGCTGGGAGTGATCTAGTGTAGGTAAAAGGGAATAAAAACAGATTCAGAGGAACAGAGATCAACATGGAGCTAAGTGAGAGAAGGGAGTGAGGCTGGTTTTCATTTCATTTAATCAGGTGGTGTATCTGGGGCTGTGTCAGCACCACTGTAGGCCAGCACCTGTGGTTGGTGACAGCATCTTCTCTTAATAACCTGGTTATATGGCTTGCAATTGCATCTTTAAACAGGACATATAGCATGATATATGTTGTGTATCGCAGCAATCCCTGATTTACGTGCTGGACTGAGGCTCATGGGCTGCTGCATGCTGGTTGTTAAAGAGCTGCAGAGGCAGTGTGCTGGGCAAAAGCAGCATTGTCCCCACCCGCAGATGGAGGGGCAGAGCTGAGCAGGGGGATGTTGTCAGGGCCACAGACTGTTCCCAAGACTCTTCCCTCGCTTCAGGCGCTGCCTTTGATGGGCTTCCACTTCCGGAAGGAGGGGAGGAAACCAGAGCTGACACTGTTGTGGGAGCCAGAGGAGCCAGAACAGGAATCTGTGCCCCAGGTAAGACCACTGCGCAGGGGATGAGCTCACAAGAGCATGGGGGCTGGCATGGAGGCTGTATGCAACATGAGAATCCTGTCTGTGATGTCTGCAGGGACAGCTCCAGGAGGCAGGATAGCCTCCCAGGCTGTCAGGTCCTGCTGTCCCTCTGTGTCCCTTCCCCAGTGAGCCTGACCTCCACTTCAACCTCTGCCATCCAAATCCTCCATCCCATCACTGCCCCCTCATCTGACCCCTTCGTGGCCCTTAGACTCTGCCCTGCCTGCTGTGTGCCCTGTCTCCCAATTCAGGTTCCTCCAGGAACTGAATTAACATGCTGGTTTCTTCCTTCTTCCAGATCATCAATTAAGATGTTAAATAAGATCAGGCCTAAAGCAGCACCTTCCTCCCATCCTGGTGTTCCTTGCCTCCTCACTGGCACAGTCCTTCCTTTGCGTTTATATCCCTGTGACAGGGTTGAGACCCGAATAGGAAGAATTTTTTTAAGTCAGAATTCCTGAGATGCAGTGTCAAATGGTTTAACAGCATCTGGAAATCTCTCTCTTGTGTCCCTGTTATCTATTAACTTGGTAACTCAATCAAAGGGAGCAATCACATTTGTCTGGCTTGATTAAGTGGTGCTTCTTTGCCAACTTCTGTCTGGCATCACTATAAAATCACAGCTGTGCTGACTGCTGTGATCCCTGCCTACTGCCTGGGTGGGGATGGGAGTGCTGGATTCCAGCCTCTCCCTGCTCCACTCCAGGAGCTCTACACATGAACCCCATTTCCAAGCAAGCCCAGCACAACCCATCCCTCTTCACCTAGGGCTGGGTAAAAAGGAGTCCCAATACAGGGTCAGGCTGACCCTCCCAGCTATGTGATGCATGTCCTGGGAGTCCTTTCCTTCCCAGACGTCCATTCGGAGCCAGCAGAACTCCCCAGCTGCTGCAGGCATTTCTGCAGGACTCCCTCCCTTTGAAGCTCAGCTTTCCTTTCTCAGCTGGGCTCAGAGAAGGCCCCAGGATGCAGCCCGAAGTAGCCTTGGTTCCTCCTTTCCTCCAAGAGCGGGTATCACTTACTCCCTAGCAGGGGCCCATATGAAAAATGATGCCCCAGCATGAGCAGGGCCCATTCTGGTTAAGCAAACACTCAGCAGTAGAGGCAACTCCTCCGTGAACCCTCCACACCTTCTAAGAAAATACTGGAGCCCTCCCCTGGGAGCAGGTTCTGCACTGTCCTCTGAGCAAATAGATTCCCAAGTTGGTAAATCCCCAACCGTGGGATCCCCTGGAGCTGGGCTGAACCATGGGAGATGTCACCTGGACACCCCAAAGCATTGAGCACTCCCTGCTCCCTGCCTGACCCTGACACTTGACCTCTACTTCCTCTCTTGGCTCGTCATGGCCAGGGCTGTGGGAAGCTGTGCAGGGGTCTGGACTGGCTGGACCTGCCATGGAGGGGAGGTGTTGGCTTCATCTCTCCACAAGCTCCAGGAGATGGTCAGGACTTCAGTGTGCATTACTTAGGGCTTGAGTATGAAGTGGATCTAAGACTCAGGGGATTTGGTGTGAAATCATGCTGTTCCCCAGCAGTTCATGGAAGGGACAAGGCAGGGTTGCAAGGGAGAGCCCTGATAATGCCCGTTTAACTCCCTCAGGTATGGGGGGCTGCCCCATGGCCTCCACCTCCTACACTGCTGCCAGCTGAGGCAAGCAGGGTGCTAGGTAGCCAGCAGCTATCTGGGCAGCCATCTGCAAAAGGATTTCCCTGTAGTTTGCTCCTCGCTGGCCACTGTGATAGGTTTAAGTCTCAATGAGATTTCGCTGCTCTGAATGATTAATCTGCACTGAATGAGGTGGGAAGGGTTTGACAAGGTTACAGCTCTGGCTCTGTGCCCACTTCTCCTTTGGGTTAGCCCCTAGCAGATGGCCCCATTCAGCCCTGCTCCAGTGCAGGGCTTGAGGACAGGCTTCAGTAAGTGAAGTCCACAAATGCCTGGCCACGGCCCCAGGGCAGGCCGTTCCCAGTGTCCCTGCCAGCCATTAACTGTTCATTGTGGATAGACATGATCAATACTTTATGCTTCTTAATCTGCACAGTCAGGGAGCGGGGAGGTGGCAGCAGGCAGCAGCGCATTCCTGAACAGGAGGGATTGATTTTCTGAGATCTTTATTCTCTTGTGTCTCTCTCTCTCTCCATCGTGCTCCCTTCCCTTCTCACTGTGGGAGCACTGAAGAGTTGTTCCTTTGTCGGATGCTCAGTGTGATGTGGGCAGCCCTTCTCACCACAGGTTACTGTTGGTGCTTGGGCAAGTTCACAGAATAACAATCGTTAGGGTTGGAAGTGACCTCTGGAGATCGTTTAGTCCAACCCCCCACCAAGGCAGGGCCACCAAGAGCAGGTTGCACAGGAATGCGCATGAAGTTGCTTCATTAAGGGATGATGGGCGTTCTCCAGCTGGAGAAGAGAGACAGGGGCGGGCTTTAGGTGAGGTTGGAATGCAAACCCAAGGGCACAATCATCCATGCTTCTCTGGAGAACGAGAGTGGGGCCTGATCACATTGGAATAATTGAGGATGTTTCGGGAGGCCCATTTAGGTGGATTTGGGTTCCCCGACTGGCTTTGCAGCCTGGTGGTGTTGCCCTTGAAGATGCTGTGTCCAACCCCAGGAGCACCCTGGGCCTCAGCAGAGCTATCTGAAACTGTCCTGCCCCGGTCCCCAGTTCCTGATGGGTGCTGCAGCTGAGTCAGCAAAAGCCAGTACAGCTCTAAACAAATCCTGGTGTGATGCCAAAACCATCTCTTCTCTCCCTTTTTCTGTCCTTTGCTAAAGGTGATCACCATTTTCACGCTGGTGGAGGTGGTGCTGAGGTCAGATGGTGTCCCTCTCAAGTACAGCGCCCTGCTCAAGAGACGGAGCTCGGAGAAGTGAGCACCCTGGACTGTGTGTGCTTCCCACTGCCAGCGCTTCCTCACCTCCTAGGCCCCGCACTGGCACCCGCTGGGATACAGGGGATCCACGAGGAGAACCCCCACTGAGGGGTTCTCAGTTTAAAAAACGATGCCATTTTATTTCTGGTTCGTATTTTAACTGGCCGGGAGCAGGGCTCAGGGCTTGAGCCTGCCACAGGCGAGGGCGTTTCTGCTCTCGGGTGTTTTAGCTTGATGCTTGATTTTGGTTTTTAAGTCAGTGGTGTCCATTCCCAGCTATCTTGGGTGCCCGTGGTGAGGGCCAGGTGGGGACATGTGTCCCCAGGAGAGGAGAGGGGCAAGCTCGACCTCCAACCAGGTGGGATGCAGTGGGAAGCAGCCATGGGGCCATGCAGGAGGGTTTCTCACAGGGTTGTGTATTGTGAAATAAAAGCTGGGTCAGCAGCTGCATGGGGAGCTTGTGCAGGTTTTATTTTGTCTCTTCCATGTTGCCCCAGCCATGAATCCCAGCAATAACATCTCCCAGGCAGCCTCATGCCTTCGCCTGCCTGCCGATTCCCTGACTGAAATTCAAGTGGCCTTGACACCTCACCCATCCGTGGATGCGCTTGGCTGGAGAGCACGGGGGATCAGTTTGATGTGTGCTTCAGGCTCCTGGTCTGGCAGCTAATCCCTCAGTCTGAGTTTTTGCCATGAGTCATTGGGTGTCTGCTTGAGCTCCTCACACCCTGGCCTCCAGTCTAACCTCCCTCAGGGCCCTGCAGCCCGTGTTCTTGCTTCTTGCTGCTCAAGAGAGCATCCAGCCCCTCATGGACCAACCAGCTCCTCTGAAATCTCCAGGCATCTCTGCCTGTTCCCCATCCCCATGTCCCTCGCCAACACTGTGCAAGATGTCTCCAGAGGCATGGGCCCTGGTGCTCCACTTCATCACTTCATCACCCCTGCAGGGTTGGGCAGCCACAAGCAGCGGCTGGTAGAGGGATGATGTCTGAAGTGAAGGAGTGGATCCATCATGCCAGGCAGGGTGGGGGGCCTGCTTTACCTCATCGGTGTGGTGACAGATGTGGCCCTGGCACAGTCACATCTGCCCTTTGCAGGAGCCAGGAGCTGGCCAAACCCGGGCTGCCTGGCTCAGGGGCTGGGTACAACATGTTCTCTAGGAGCTGGCAAACAGCATCAGGGTCACCTGCAGTCCCCAGGGCTTGTGCTGCTGGTGGCATCCTTCCAGATGGCCTGGTGCAACCACACATGAATGTTACCTTCCGAGGTGGGAGCTGGGGAAAACGGCCTGTTCCTCCTGCTCCTCACTGGGTGCTGGTGACATGTGGCTATTCCCTGCCTGCAGCAGGTTACCTCGCTGTGCAGATGAGCTGGCATAGGCTACCCCATTGTGCCCCGTGTGTTGGGCACTGGTCCCAGAGCCTGACAGGCAGTGTGGGACTGTGTCCCCTGGGAGACAGGACCCGAGGACACTGACACCAAAGGCAAGATATCCCCCTCCTTGGAAACAAGGCCAGTCCAGCCTGGCCCAGCTCAGCCTGTCTGCAAAAACAGCACTTTGCCCTGCACCCTCCCTGCCGCTCCCTGGGGTCCCGCAGGCAGCCGCCCCGTGGGAGCTGGGGGCCACTGGGTGCTCTGGTTCCCAGGGAAGGGCTGGAGGTCCTCCCTCGCTGGTGGGGGGCAGGGATGGCCCCAGGGGGGCTGGGGGCATTGGGAGGGCCCTGGGCAGGGCTGAGAGATAGTTTCAATGTTATCACCTCATCGTCTCACCTGTGGAGGGGCCTGCCTGTGGGACAGGAAAGGGCCATAAAGGGCTGTGTCCCCCGCCCTGGATGCAGGCAGCATTCCAGGAGAGAGCTGGGGTGGGCAGCATGGGGTGGCCGCTCTTCCCTGGAACCTGCCTTCTTCTCTGCCTCCTCGTCTGGCTCGCTGCTGCAACTTCAGGTAACAGGGGACATGGGGAAAAGGGGTAGGAGACCTTGGGGGGGGGGGGCGCTGGGGCTGGCGTCACTTCCCTGAGGACTCGCCTCCCTATGGGGATACAAGCAACTGCAAACCCTCCTAGGCAACTCAGGGTGGTTTGAGACCCCAGCCTTTGAATGGGCTCGTCTCAGTCCCCACCAAAGCAGGCCCTGTCCCTGTTCCCCCAGCCCCGCTGCCCTCTTGCCCTTGACAGGCTTGGGATCAAGTGTCTCAATAGCCGCAACTGGCTGCAGTTGCTCAGACGTTGCACACTCATGCAGGGAGCTGATGCCCCAGTCAGACCTTCTGCTGAAAGGCCCAGGGAACTTTCCTACCAAATTCTGCCTCAGTTTCCCCCTGTGCAGATGGGCTCTGGGCAATGCTGAGCTTTCCAAAGACCAGGCTGATCCCCAAAGGGCTCCTGGACCCTCTGAGGCCTCCATGGAGGGAGATCAGAGCAACTGAATTTACCTTGGGTAGAGATGTGCACCCTGGTCCCAGGGAGGGGATGCCCCTGGTGACCCTCAGGCTGCCGAGTGCCTCTGCACATCCCCAGCTCTGCGCTTGCCTCCAGATGCCGAGAAGACCCCAGGCTACTGGAATGAAGGGGCCAGGAGGAGGCTGAAGTCGGCACTGGCATTGCAGCCAGCGGCACAGCGGGCCAGAAACGTTATCCTCTTCATGGGTGATGGTGAGTCCCCCGGGTTCCAGCCAGGCAGGGGACATGGCTGGTGAGAAGGCAGGGCTGATGCAGGTTCTCTCCTCCCCAGCTGGTACGGGGCAATGCCGGAGGAGGCCAGGACTGTCCCAGGCCCCTGCCGCTTACCACCCCACACTGTGGTTCCTGCAGGCATGGGGCTGTCCACCATGTCGGCGGCTCGGATCTACAAGGGGCAGCTGGCTGGCGGCTCAGGCGAGGAGAGTATCTTGGCCATGGAGGCCTTTCCCCACCTGGCCCTGGCCAAGGTGAGTGGGGCAGCACGGGGGGCGGCCCTGGTGCCCCCTGTACAAAGCCCCACTGTCCCCTGCTTGCTTCCAGACCTACACCATCGACCGGCAGGTGCCCGATAGCGCTGGCACAGGCACAGCCTACCTCTGTGGGGTGAAGGCCAATGCCAAGACGCTGGGGCTGAGTGGGGCAGCTGTCTACGGCAAATGCCGCAGTACCTTTGGCAACGAGGTGGACTCAGTCCTGCACCGGGCCAGGCTGGAAGGTAGGAGCAGCAGGCGACCCAACAAGGAGAGCCTGACATAGCATGGCCATCCCAGGGCTGGACAGGCTCTTTTTTAAATGCTTGCCCACGCTGCAGGCAAGTCGGTGGGCATCGTGACGACCACGCGAGTGCAGCACGCATCCCCAGGGGCAGCTTATGCCCACTCGGCCAGCAGGAGCTGGTATGCCGATGCCAACATGCCCAAGGAGGCATTGCGGGATGGCTGCAAGGACATCGCCTACCAGCTGGTGCACAACACGGACATCAATGTGAGTTGGGGAGAGGTCATGGGAGGGAGGGGACATGGGGAACATTGAGAGGGTCTGCTGAGCTCCCCAGCAGGTGATCCTGGGTGGCGGGCGGATGTACATGACCCCCAAGTGGACTGCAGACCCCGAGTACCCAGAGGACCCGGCTCAGAATGGCACCAGGAGGGATGGCCTCGACTTGATTGCCAAGTGGCTGAATGCCAAGCAGGTACCATAGCCGTGTGGATGGGACATGGTGCCAGGCATGCTGCATGTGCTGTTGGCACCGGCTCTGTTCCCACTGGCAGGGTGCCCGCTACGTCTGGGACAAGAAGGGCATGGATGCAGTCGAGGATGACTCCACAAGCCACCTGATGGGTAAGAGCATCACTGCCTGCACCACCAGCAATCTCTCCTCCTGCTTGCTCTGGGGTTGCTGGCAGGAGCACAAAGCAGCCCCGTCACGGATGTTCCCCACACCCTACTTCCCCAGGCCTCTTCGAGCCCAAGGACATGAAGTATGAGCTAAACCGCAACACCTCCACGGACCCCTCCATTGTGGAGATGACAGAGAAGGCCATTCGCATCCTGCGCAGGAACCCCAAAGGCTTTTTCCTCTTTGTGGAAGTTGAGTAGCCCCAGCTGGGCAGTGTGGCTGAGGCTGGGGTGGGATGCGGGTCTTTGGAGCACGGGGTGTCCCAGGGGACCAGGAAGAGGGTGATAGCCATGTTCCCTGTGCAGGTGGCAGGATTGACCACGGCCACCACAGCGGCCGGGCCAAGCAGGCACTGATGGAAGCCGTCATGCTGGACCGGGCAGTGGCACGCGCAGGCGAGCTTACCTCCCCCTCCGACACCTTGACTGTGGTGACAGCTGATCACTCCCATGTCTTCACCTTTGGGGGCAACACGCTGCGTGGCACCTCCATTTTTGGTGGGTCTCGGGGAGGGGTGGTTAGCATCCCTGCTCCCATCTCCCTCTTTTACTCCCACCGAAGGCTGAGCCAGCTGAGATGGGTAGCTGGGGAGAGGTACCTGGCTGGGACAGGAGATGACAGTGTCTTTCCCTGTGCCAGGGCTGGCCCCCAAGAAAGCCAAGGACAAGCAAGCCTACACCAGCATCCTCTATGGCAATGGTCCTGGCTACAGCATTCGCAATGGGGGCCGCCCGTCCCCCAGCCTCCGCGCTGCAGGTAGGAATCTGCTGCGAACGGGATGGGATGGGATGGGATGGGATGGGATGGGATGGGATGGGATGGGATGGGATGGGATGGGATGGGATGGGGGCACAAGGTGGCTGATGGCAGCATCCCATAGGCATGGCCACTGGAGCTGCATGGAGTCCCTGTGTACTGTGTCATTCAGGAGTCACTTGGGCATGAATTGCCCCAGTGCTGGGGTAATTGAAGCTGTTGCCTATCCCTGAGATGGGTAGGAGAGCCTGCTGCCCCCAGCCCCATTTCTCCTACAGAGGACAAGGACTACAGGCAGCAGGCAGCTGTGCCCCTGGAGGTGGAGACCCACAGCGGGGAGGACGTGGTGGTGCTGGCCAAGGGCCCCATGGCCCACCTCTTCCACGGTGTGCAGGAGCAGCACTATATCGCCCATGCCATGGCCTATGCCGCCTGCCTCAAGCCCTACGCCACTGAGCCTGGATGTGGCGCAGCCCGCAGGGCCTCCCGTGGCACCCAGTGTGCACCACAGCCCCTGCTCGCCCTCCTGGCCCTCTGTGTGGCTGCCCACGTGGTGGGGGGCTCAGAGTGAGACCCCCCCAGCCAAGCTCCACTTCAGCCCTGGCTGCCTGCCCCCTCCCCTCGCCACACCATCAAGGGTCGTGGCAGCCGAGTCGCCACCATGGCCAGGATCAAGGAATGCAATAAAACACAGTTGTTTGACTCCATTTGCAGTGCAAGGATTTGCAGCAGTGGTCACCTCCTCAGGCATTGCCCCATACCTCTGTTTCCCCAGGTGGTGATGGCTCCTAGTTCTTCCCCTGGGACCAGCACTGAAAGCGCTGGGGTAAAGGGGGTGATGAAACAAGGGTGAGAGGAGGCCATGTTCCCCCCCCAGTTTTATCAGGCTGGGGCACAGTATGCAAGTGTTGGTACCTTTCTGCAAGGGTTGAACAAGGAGCAGGGTTTTAGTCCACATCCATGGATTTATTGCACAAGTGCTGGGCTTGGTACAGGAGTGACCCCAGGTGCTTCCAATACCCTTGTTGCCCCAGGTCCAATGCTCAGTACTGCCTGTGACACCCTGTGCCAGGTCATGCACGTGCCTGGCACCACAGCATTGTAGGCTGGGCAGGCAGTGATGCCTGCCAGGCACTGCCCATCCTCTTGCCCCCTGCATCTGTTTGTGCCCCGAGTCCATCCATACCCCAGCAGCACCACAGAGGCGCCAGCAGCCCAGCCCATGGCCTTTGTGCTGGATGCCTGGCACTGGGCTATCAGGGACATGCTGAACACCTCCACACACCCTGCAAGGGCTGATACCAGTCCAAAGTCCCTCCCCAGATCTGCTAGAAATGCAGACACTGCCAGCGGTGCTGGGCTACCGGATCTCACCATGCAGCTCCCGGCGCTCCTCATCCTCTGCCTGGGCCTTCGGGCAGAGCTCAGCACTGCTGTCATCCCAGGTGGGGACAAGGATGGGGATGTGCACCTGGCTGGCTGTAGCAGGGCACCCAGCAGGGCACCAGCCTGGCTGATCACAAGGAGGGTTTGGGGAGAGGAGCAGGCGCTTCCTAGCCCTGCAATGGTTGATGGATTTACCCCTGCTTTTCTGGGGTTCTTGGACCAGCTTTTCCCTATGGGATCAGGTTTCTGCAGGTTTCTGGGCTGGAAGGGTCTGGGGAAAGTGGCTGTAGCATCCCCTCCTTGCCATGGATTTGGCCCCATCCCACCTGCCAAATAACTCCCCATTGTGTTCATTTTTACTACCCTCCTCCTTCCCTGCCCCAGGATCTCTGGGGCAGGCAGTGGGTGCAAGCCCACATGGTCTACCCCCACCCCAAACAGTACCCTGAGCTATTCAGTCCATGCTGGAGGAGGCCTCAGCATGTGGATGCCCAGGGAACAAGTCCCCAGTGGATGTGGGTACCCAAGGGATGCAGGAGCTACAGGGATGGAGGTGCTGGTGAGCAGGGGCTGACAGGTACTGCCCTGTCCCAGTGGAGGAGGAGGATCCAGCCTTCTGGAACAGGCAGGCAGCCGCAGCCATTGAGGCCTCCTTCAAGCTGCAGCCCAGGGTAACCGAAGCCAAAAACCTCATCATTTTCCTTGGAGATGGTGAGTCCCACTGGCACGCCCAGCAGAGAGGCTGGCATGAGCAGTGCCCCATGGAGCAGAATGTGGGGAGGGCACCTGGTCCAGAGGGTGACTGGGACCCTCTCTTCTCACCAAGGATTCGGGGTCCCCTCCATCACGGCCACCCGCATTCTAAACGGGCAGCAGCAGGGGAAGCTGGGCCCTGAGACCCCCCTCGCCCTGGATTCTTTCCCCTATGTGGCTCTCTCCAAGGTAAACTCCCACCACACGGGGCACAGGGCCGGGGTGATGTCAGTGGGGCTGCTGGCACAAATGCACATATGGGGTGCACAGGGTCTCTGCCCATCCTGCTTGTCCTTAGGTAAGCAATGGAGTGTGGTGTGGGGTGTTGGGAGGGGGACAGCCCGCTGGGTGCTTCTGCCAACTGTCCCCTGCTCTGAGCCTGGCATGTGTCCTTGGCAGACGTACAGTGTGGACCGGATTGTCTCTGACAGCGCATCGACTTCCACAGCCTACCTCTGCGGGGTTAAGGGCAACTACCACACAGCGGGAGTGAGTGCAGCTGCCCGCCTCTCACAGTGCAACACCACGGCAGGCAATGAGGTTGTCTCAGTGCTGGAGCGAGCCCGCAAAGCTGGTAACAGGGGGTGCAGAGCTGGGAGGGACCCCACTGGGGATGAGGGCTGTGACACCAGGGGCTGCTGTGCCATGAGCATCCCGGGGCTTGGTGGTGGGGGATACCATGTCAACCTTCCTGGGGCCTCATGTGTGTGGGGGCCGCAGGGAAGGCGGTGGGCATCGTGACGACATCACGGGTGCAGCATGCATCGCCCTCGGGGGCCTATGCCCATGTGGTGGACCGCAACTGGTACGCGGATGTCAGCATACCCGAGGAGGCCCGTCTCCAAGGCTGCAAGGACATCGCCTGGCAGATGGTCCACAACGTTGACATCAATGTGAGTGCCTGTGCATGGGAGGGAAGGAGCAAGAGTAGATCCCCCCCGGCACTCCCACTGACACTACATCCATTTCATCCCCTCCAGGTTATCATGGGGGGTGGTAGGATATACATGACCCCTGCAGGGACGCCGGACCCCGAATATCCTACCTATGAAACAGAGAATGGGATACGGGGGGACGGGAAAAACCTTATCAACATGTGGCTGGAGGCACGGCCGGTGGGTAAAGCAGCAGGGACAGTCCTCTGCCCATCATCCTCAGGCATGGGGTCCATCACCTGCTAACCCTCTGTGGGATTTGTCCACAGGGTGCCCGCTATGTCTGGAACAGGACAGAGATGCTGGCTGCAGCTGCTGACCCCAGCGTGACTTACTTGATGGGTAACAAATATCCTATATGCCAGGATCTAACAGCTACCAGGATGCATGCAGGCATTGAGACCGTTCCCAATGTGTCCCCTCCCAGGTCTCTTTGAACCCATGGATATGAAGTATGACCTGGTGCGTAACACCACCTTGGACCCATCGCTCACTGAAATGACAGAGGCTGCCATCACCATCCTGAGCAGAAATCCCAAAGGCTTCTACCTCTTTGTGGAAGGTAAGTGCTTACCTGGGGTGGGCAAGAGGAGGGGGGTCCCACATCCCTGGATAGGGTTAGGAGTTTGGGGTGCTGCCGTTAGTCCCCAGTCCACCTTGGATGCCCTTCTGCAGGTGGCAGGATTGACCACGGCCACCACGAAGGTGCAGCCCAGAAGGCACTGACGGATGGGATTGCATTTGACCGGGCCATCGACCGGGCAGGCGCCCTGACAGATGAGGCGGACACCCTCACCGTGGTCACCGCTGACCACTCACACGTCTTCAGCTTTGGTGGCTACGCCTTGCGTGGTGCCTCCATCTTCGGTAGAGTTCTGCCCAGCCACCAAAAGTGGGGCACAGCCCTATGGCAGGCGCTGCCAGCTCTGGGACACCCTGGCTGCAGCTGGAGGGATGATATGGGCGTTTCTTGGCAGACTACCCACTATTGCCCTCTCCCCAGGTCTGGCTCCAAGCAAAGCTGCTGACAATAAGAGCTACACAGCCATCCTCTATGGGAACGGGCCAGGCTACGTGGGTGCTGTTCGGCCCAACGTGAATGAAGCCACAGCCAGTGAGGGCACGGGGACCATGGTCGGGTGGTGGGATAGGGCTGTGGGCCACTGCTATCCCCCTCACTCCCTCCTTTCCCCTCCCCAGATGAATTCGACTACGTGCAGCAGGCAGCTGTGCCCCTCAAGTCGGAGTCCCATGGTGGTGAGGATGTGGCCATCCTGGCCAAGGGTCCCATGGCCCACCTCTTCCACGGGGTGCAGGAGCAGACCTATGTGGCCCATGCCATGGCTTACGCCGCCTGCCTCGAACCCTATGTTGATTGCCAGCAGCGGAACTCTGCCACTGGAGCCCATACCACCTTCCTGGCCCTGCTCCTCCCCACTGTCCTCCTGCCCCTCTTCCATTGACCCCACAGCCCTGCATTCCCCCCTCCCTACTGCTGCAGCACCCACAGGTGGATGGTAACTTCTTGGAGTATCCCTGATCTGGACATGGCAGTCATGAGGCACCATATCCAGGAATGGGGGGCCCCTACACCACCTGCACAGGTGCTGAGTGTTTAATAAATATGGAATGTGATGCTACTGAGACAGCTGTGTTAGTGCTGTGTGGGTCCCCATGCTGTGCAGGCAGGGCTGGGGGTGCTGCCCACTGCTGCCCGTCCCCTCACCGCGGCCTCTTGCATCCGCCTGGCATATCCAGTGCTTTATTGACCAGAAACAGCAGCAACAAATACAGCAGGCATCCCTGACCCCACGCTCCGGGGCAGGCTGGCATCACCCGGCCACAAGCTCTGCCCACCCACTGGCAGGGCTGATGCGGGAACAGGAAGGAGCTGGCATGGGGGGTGCCTGAGAGGGCACCAAGCAGGGGGAGGCTTTTGGTGTGGGGTAGCCCCACAATGTGTCTGGTTCATTCTCCCTGCTTCGACTGGTGCTGGGCTGGATGTGGCAGGGCTGGGTGAAGGATTTGGTATGGGTGGACAGAAGAGGGGGTACACAGGAGTCTGGGCATTCCCTCCTTCCTCCGTGAGGACTCAGGACCCCCATAGTATGCAGGGCACAGGGGTAGGAAGGGGATGGACAGGGGGCAGCTGCATCCACACAAGAGCTCATGCTCACCCCAAATGTCTCCATGCTGCCCCCACCCCTCTGGCAGGTGCCTATCTTTGGGGGCAGAGGATGACCCTCCATGTCACCCAGGGGTGCCCTCTTTGCCTGGAGAGTAGGAGGAGGAGGTGTGCAGAGGTGTGGAGCAGGCACAGTGTGTCACTGCAGCAGGGATGGGGATGGGGGATGCCAGCCTTCGAGGGGGGATTGGCCTCACCACACTGAGCACTTGTGCGCCGGGTTCATGGGTGAGTTTTTGGGGCAGTGGAAAACACGTCCAAACTCCTCAAACTGAGAGACACTGCCCAGGACCCTGCCAGGAGAGGAGGCAACACAAAGCTGGGCACACCATGCCCCCCCCTCCCCCCCCCCACTGCCATGGGCCCCAGTTGGGCACCTGCTCAGCCCAGCAGCACCCATCCCCTTGCCCAGGTATGCCCACCCAAAGCCTGCTGGTGCCAGCACTCCAAGGGGTGCCCACTCTACTTTGCTTGGCACCACCAGCTATGGGGAAGGTTGGCATCCACCATTATCCCCCCTCCATTCTGGGGCCAACCAGTACCTGTAATGCTCTGGGGCATGTTTGTCTGTCAGCACCTGCAGGTAGATGGACTGGGATCGCCGCTTGATGCACCAGTTCTGCAGGGGAGAAAGGTTCCCACTGGTGAGCCAGATGGGGCATCCTGGGTTCCGTCACCCACCAGGGAATAGATGCTGCTGGGGTATTAGAGCAGCAATGCCCTGGTTGTAGCTGTTAATGTAGGGTCTCCTGGGAGCCTGTGTGTGTGGTATAGATGCGTTGCAAGAGCATGGAGGCATGATTGTTACTGTAGGGCCTCCTGGGATTGTGAGCTGCCTGGCTGTAGGGTCTCCTAGAAGCTTGGAGTCATATGCATTTGTTACTGTGGGGTCTCTGGAGGTGATGAGTAGGCCATGTATTCATTATGTAGGGTCTGCAGGAACAATGGGGCAATGCAGGGTGATCCTTGCAGGGCTGAGCTTTATACCCTGAGCCCAGGACCTGCTGGTGGAGCTGAGCCCAACTCCTGACCATGGGCACCAGGCCCCTCAGGGCTCTCGCCCTGTCCCTTTGGGCCACTGGCCATACACAGGGTGACACCCTCAGTTCCACCGGTACATGCCACATGTGGGAAGGGCAGGGGCTCACCTGGGCAAAGGCAATGAAGAAGAGCTGGTCGTGTGTGTATTTCAGGTGGTGCAGGGGGTGCTCTGGGCCGTGCTCCCGCACCCACTTCTGGTAGGCCTGGAGAACAGAGGGTGGCCCTCAACACTGCCTGGGCATCCCCCCAGGCCTGCCCTGAATCGCCTCTATGCAAACCTCCCAGCAATCAGCAAGCCAGATCTTGCCCACTCCCTGCTGCAGGGGTGATGCCATCAGCAGCCACCCCACGGCCCTGCCGGGGCCATGACACCCCTCGAGGGGGACACTTACGTAGTAGGCGAGTTTGAGCCCCCCCATGTCAGCAATGTTCTCCCCCAGTGTGTGTTTGCCATTCACCTGCCAAGAGAGACGATGGGGTAAGCAGAGGTACCCCCCTCTCCAGGCATCCTCCCCATCCCCACCCTGAGACCGAGACTGTGCCTCAGTTGCTCCCACCCGGTGTCCAGAGGAATTTCCCAGCTGACTTGTGATGAGTTGCTGGGTCTCAGGGCAGAGCCTTGCTCTCTTGCAGGCACCCAGCCCCAGCGATGGAGCAGCAGGGGCCCGCCGTGGGGCAGGGTGTGCCAGGGCATTGCCCGGTGGGCAAGGGAGGTCTCACCCTCTGATTGTAGACAGTGAAGTTGTCGTAGAGGTTTACGATGCACTGCGCCTTCTTCAGGAACTTGCTGTACGACTGCTCTGTCCACCAGTGCACCAGGTTCCCGTGCCGGTCATACTGTCCCCCTGCCGAGGCAACCACCACTACTGGTAACCGCAAGGGACCCGGGTGTCCTGCCTGCCCACGCCCCGCATGGCATGAAGTGGGGGGGTGCTCACCCCAGTCATCGTAGCCATGGGTCAGCTCGTGCCCGATGATGGTGCCGATCCCACCATAGTTCAGTGACCTATCAGGCAGGGAGCAGAGGTGAGAGGGTGAAGTGCTGGCAGGGATGGCAGTGACCCCATCCCCTGCCCTGGCACCCCCAGCCATTCTCCAGCCCCATACTCACTGCGGGAACTCAGGGTCGTAGAGGGTGGGCTGCAGGATGCCAGCAGGGAACACTGGGGACACAGGAGAGCATTGCAGTTACGGGTACCTTGCCCTGTACCCACCCACAGCATCACCCAGCGCCAGGGGCTCCTGCACCATAGCCACTACCACCCCAGGCCCTCCCCAAATTCAGCAGCCTGGGGAGCTGAACCCCAAGGGGCTGGGCAATGTCTCACCCATCTGGTTCTTGTTGGGCAGGTAATACGCGTTCAGCGCCTGGGGAGGCAGCAGCCACCTGCAAGGAGAGAGAGTGATGCCAGGCTGCAGGGGCCCCGGCTGGGCATGGAAATGCCACCCCCTTGAGCAGCTCAGACATGGGGGGTATTCCTGGCTTGCCATGTGCCCTCCTGCCTATACCCTGTGGGGTACAACTGGGCATAGGGACCAGCCATGCTGTGCCCTCATGCTTTCCAGGGCAAGGGAATACTCACGCGGACTTGTCCACCTCCTGCCGGATCTTCTTCACCGAGAGCCTGATGCCGAAGGCAATGCTGTTGAGGATGTTCTTGAAGTAGGTCTTCTCATCCACGTCAAACTGGGGGACACAGCCATGTCAGGAAGAATGCCAACCCCAAGGGTATGGGAGCAGGGCTGGGGTATCCTTCCACTCCCATGAGCTTTGGGGACAGAGGATGTAGGGTTGTGGCCGTGAGTTGGATGTGGCTGCGTGAGTATGTCCTCATGTCCCATGCTCTGTGCCCCCATGGTCAGCTGCATATCCGTCAACTCCATGGGGCTCCTGGACCATGCTGGTGTCCCTTGCTGAGGACAGAGCTGAGCTCTCGGGAGTGTGGCGTGGAGAAGGAGACATCATCCCAGACCCCAGGGACAGTATGGCACTGCCCAAGTGCCTGTGGCCATGCAAGTGGTGGGCAAAATCAACTACCAGGAGATGGCTTGTTTGGGGTCTCTACAGACTCTGAGGCAGATGTGGAGAAAATCTCCCCGCTCCACATGCCCATGACCCCTCATCGCCCTAGTCCACCCCTTGCCTCATACTCCTTGTCGATGGCCTCTGGTTTCAGTAGGAAATCGGGGTACCCAATCATCACCATCATGTACCGGAGCTGTGGGCAAAGTGAGTGAGGGGTAGTAAAGGACCCCATGCCATGTGCCCCTGGGCCATGGTGGGGGCAAAGGCACAGGGCCATGCTGGGGGCTGCTACCTTGGCTCTGGCTGCTCGCCGTGTTTCCTCATCCATCCAGTCCAGCTCATCCATGCGCTGATCCAGGATGTATTTAATGTCCTCCACCAGCTGCTGTACCTACAGCGGGTCACCACAGGCACTGGCACATTGTCCTCACTACCCATCACCCCACCAGACAGCCCTCAGTAGGTAGGGCTTGGCAAGGTGACAGGAGGGATGTGGTGGCTTTGTATCCAGAGGCAGTATCTCCTACCTTGGCTTTGCTGGCGGAGGAGAAGTGCTCCTCGACGAAAAGGGCGCCCAGGGCCATGCCGAAGTGCTTGTTAGCCTGGCTCAGGCAGACCTTGCCTGGCTCAAGCTGCTTCTCGTTGCCCTCCATCTCCTTGGAGAGCTCATGGATGGCATCGCGGAAGGGGGTGGAGAGGTGCTCACTCAGCACCACCACGATGCGCCACAGCATGTAGTTGTGAAGAATCCTGGTGATGGGGGGCAAGATCAGGACCCTCACACCGGTCACACACAGGCACACAGAGAGGGTGGGGAGCATGCACCAGGGTCCAGGCAGGCCATGGAGGCGGCCATGGCCTCTGGGGGCAACAGGAACAGGCTGGCACCATGTCCCTCCCTGCTGTGTGATGGGTCTGGTGACCTCTAGCATGGCAGGGCTCAGCGGGTGGCTGGGCATGACCAGAGTACTCAAGACAGTGACTCTGCCCAGGAGCTTTCTAGGGTCCCCACTGCCAAGCCTGGCCTCCCCAAGAAGGGGGGGGGGGGATGACAATGGCACCAGCCACAGCTACCCTGTGCCCACCTCAATTTCCAACCCTCTGCCAGGATGGGGAAGGTGTCAGGGCACAGGGGGTGCCAGCCCCCCTCACCTGCTGGGCGTCACGCGGATGAGGTCAGACACCTTGTGCATATAGTCGGTGGCCAGCAGCACCACCTCCTCCTCCTCTGAGAAGTTGTCATTGAAGATGCGGTCCAGCAAGCGCTTCCACTTGAGCTGCCAGGGCACTGTCAGGGAGGCACAAGGACACACCCCCACCCCCAGGTTTTCCAGCCTCCCCTTCCCACCCAGAAAAGTGCAGGGTGGATTCATCATCCTCAAGTGGATTTATTGGACAGGGGAAGCAACAAGGGCATGGAGCAGGGGGCATCTGTGGGGCACAGGACAGATGGGGATATGGGGTGGCAGGCTGGGCACCAAAGGTACTCACCGTGGGGGTGATACGCTGCAGCTCACCCAGGGTCACTTTGTGGTACATGCTGCTGACATCCCTCCTCACATCGTCATACTCAGACACTGTGATCTGCATGGGGTGGACATGGCTGTCACCATCCCACTGCCTGCCTTGTGAGTGGCACAGGGATGGGGCACAGCTCTGGGACTAGCAGGGCTACTGACCCACAGTCCTTCTGACTCCTTGCCCTTGGAACCTTCTGCTGACAGTGGGGCTGGTCATAGGGTCCCCAAGGAGTTTGGGTACCTGAGGACTGAGCACAGGGCTCCCCCAGGACCTAGACTGGGGTCCCAAGAGCTGGGTATGGATGCCTCAAGGGCCTGGAGTGGGTTCACAAGGACTGGACATGAGGACCACCAAGGGCTGGAACTCGGGGTTCTTAAGATGTCGGGGCTGGGGTCTCTGAGGCCCTGTCACAGGGTCCTCAAGAGGATGCGATCCCCAAGGGTCAGGCATGAAGGTCCCCAAGGGCTGGAAATGAGGGTTTCAAAGGGATTGGGATAGGGTCCCTTAGGACCACGTATGGAAATCCCCAATGATCTGTGACTGGGTGCCCAAGGTCTGGGCAGGGGCACACCAAAGCCCAGGATGGGCACCCCCCTCACATTGGCAAGGTGCTGCTCCAGCTGCAGGATCTCCTGAGCCTTCTGCTCCACGTGCTCAGCCCCCAGGAGGGTGAGCAACCGCTCCATGAACACCCGGTATGCAGCCAGGATCTGTGCCGAGGGAAGGGATGCTGAGTGCCACCCTGCACTGCCCTGAGGGCACCCCAGCTCCTGGCACTGCTGGCAGTGGGGTGCCCTTTGTTTGCCACCCAATGCTGGGTGCTGGTACCTCTCCTGGTGTCCCTAGGGCATTGGTATGGCACCCTCACCTTCTCACTCTCCTCATCCTGCCCCAGATAGAGGGTCCGTTCAGGCAGAGTTAGCCCATCCTGGTCGATCTGGGAGGGGAGAGATGGGGGGCAGAGGGTGAGCTGGGGTGGGCTGTGCTGATCAAGGCACCCCTCACCTTCCCCCATATTGCAGAGTGCCCCTGGTGCCCCAGGACCCCTGGTGGCCCAGGAGTCAGCCTTGGGCAAGGACAGGTCCTGTATCCCAGTTTCCCTCCTGCCAGAGGGTGATGGAGCTGCAGCAGGCAGCATGAAATGGACTGGGAGTGCTGAGCAGAAGGCAGAGCCCTGTTTCAGGGTGTCCCCCCCCCCCCACTTTCAACACCCAGACTCACACACGCTGCTGGCCTGCAGGCACAGGCACAGCCTTTAACACATACACACACCTGAACATGCTCGTACATGTGTACACACACATGTATCTGTAACTCCACCCTCGTAACAGACACCTGTGCATGCTCACCCTGCTACGCATGCATCATCTAGTTTAACACACGCACCCCCCCACCCAATGCACACACACACAGACACACACGCACCCTCCCCTTTTCTCTCTGGCTCACCCCCTGTGTCCCATCCCACCAGCTGTAGCGCTGCTCTGCACGTTCACAGACACCTCCAGCCTTTCTCCCCTTTCTTTTCCCCCTCCCCATCACAAATCCTCCCCTCTTTGGCCTCTCACAAAGGCACTGCCGCACAAACAGTCCTCCGGCACACATGAAAGACCCTCTCCAGGCTCCTCACACATCCCATCGCACATCCGCTCCCAATCACGCCCTCACACAACGCCCCAGCTAAGCCCCGACCCCCTGCCCCGGCTCACACCCACCTCCCCCGGCCCACCCTGGCACACCCCGCGCACACCCGCACCTTTTCTCTGGGACACTCGCTCCCCCTAGTGTACACACCTGCGGCCCGGCAGCGCGGCCCTGCTCACACCGCCCTGCAGGGAGCAGGGAGCCCGCCGCCTCACAGGGACCGCAGCCCTCCGCTGCTCCTGCCATCCCAAGCACCTCGTCCCCACCGTGCCCGCCCTCCGCCATGTTCCCACCATGTCCCTGCTGTGCCCACCCGCGTATTCCCTCCATGCCCACCACTGTGCCATTGCTGTGCCCCCACTATGGTCCTCCATGCCCATCGCCATGCCCGCCACCACACACCCACAAAAGCAGCTTGTGGCTTGCCCAGCCAGACAAAGCCCTGGTCGCACCGCAGGTTGAGGGACAGGGGCTGGCAGGAGCAGGGAAGGCTGACAAAGACATGAAAAAATGCGCTGGCACCCTGTTCCAGTGCTGTGGGGCTGGCAAGCATCCGATCGTTGCTTAGGGTTTGGCCCCTGAGTACCAGTTGGTGGTAGCCAAAACGCCAAGGTGAGGGGCTTGGCTACCAGCCATAGTGCCCTCTGGGCTGTTCCCAGCACCCAACCAGGCAACACTGTCTCACTCTGTACATCCCCCTGCCCTTTTCCTCAACCCTGGTCCTGGAGGTGCCACTCTCACCCCGGGGCAGCCTGACACAGGGGTTCCACAGTAGGGAGATGGGGGGGGGTCTCCAGGGACAGGGGCTGTCACCAGCCCGGCTATCTGCTGCGGGCAAGCCCACAGAGTGGGCACCTGCCTAGTGCCATTGCAACAAGGACAGTGGCACCAGAGTGGTGTCATGGGAGCAGGGGGGTGGCTGGGGAGGGGACGGCCCGAGGGGCAGGGTGCCCTCACCCGGATGACATAGCGGGAGGTGTTCCTCTCATCCAGGCTGACAGTAAGGGAGAAGAGCACCGCAGCACTGTAGACTCCCTGCGTCTTGTAGAGCAGCTCATTGATGTCTCCACGGCCCGGAGGGGCATCCCAGCCACCACACTCCCCGATGACCTCCAGCATGGGCCGCGGACCCAGCCGGTCAATCTCAGCTCGGTCCAGGCATGAGCGGAAAAACTCCTTGACCTTCCTCTCGGCCGAGGCAGGGGCTCGGCGCCGCACAGGGCGGCTCAGCAGCGCCTGCAGCTTGGCTTCGTTCTGCTCTGCAATGGCCCCGATGGTGCCGTACACCAGCTTGTCCTCCGGGATGCCGTGTCGCCGGAGCCAGCCACCACAGGCAAAGGAATAAAAGTCCTGGCAGGGGTCGATGGTGGCATCCATGTTGGCGCTGAGGAATCGGGATGCCCGTAGGAAGGCCTTCTTCTCCTGACACCCCTCCAGGCAGTAGCTGTCCCCTTCAGCTGCCAGGTACTTGAGGACTAACATGCACGTCAAGATGACACAGAGCCCAGCGGCGAACACCAGCCCCGAGAGCAGGCAGACCTCCCGGCGGCTCCAGCGCGGCAGCCCCCCACGACGTTTCTTGGCCCCGGTGCCCAGCTGTAGGGTGAAGCCATTAGGCAGGGTGCCACTCTGGTACTTGCTCACATACTTCACCTCCTGAAACTCATCATAGTGGGCTGTCAGCGAGTAGGTCTTCTCCATGGCTGGGGATGGAGCTTCCCTCAGGCACCGTGACTGCAGGGGTCTCAGGGCAGGAGGTGGGCAGGTTCAGGCACCCCACGGCTCATGCTGGAGCCATGCCCACTATTGGGAGGTGGTGGAGGGTGGCTGGGTGAGTCAGGAAGCTCCTGGAAAAGGTAGAGGAGGTGGTTGAGGATGGGTTTGGGAGGAGCAAAGCCGGGGGGTTGCTTCTTGCCGTCATCACTGCCTGTGTTGCTATCCCTGCCTGTGTGCCCTGCTGGTGGCACTGGGGCTGGCTCCAGTGCCAGGAGCTGGGTGGCAGCTCTACCCCATAGCTGTCCTCTCTTCCAGACCCTCTGGTCACAGGGCAGGGTCCTGTCTGCACAATCCCAGGTAGATTTCATCGCCTGGCACAGCTCCATCCCATACACCCGACACCCACTCAGGACACCAGGGAGAGCACCACACCAGTTGGATACCCAGGGTGATCCAGTGAGTCCACCCTCACACTGCACCATGAGAGCCCTTCCTGGCACTGGGGGGAGATGAAGTCTGCCAGTCCCTCTGGGAGGGGTAGGAGAGGGGTGAGCAACTTAGAAAGAGGTGCTTTGGGAAAATCTGGGGGGAAGGCATTGGGTTGGGGTGCTGTGGGTTGGGTCGGGTTGTGTGGCCCTGCATTGGATTGCATCAAGTTGCACCATGGAGCACAGTGTTGCATTGTGTTGGGTTGGGTCGTGGTGTGCCGTGTTGCATTGCGTTGTGTCAAATTGTGGTGTGGTGCATGACGTGTGAGCAAAGTTAATTCCACTCTGGGGGGAGCCTTGGACCCCATGGACATCTCACAGCATTTTCATCCCCACCACCACCCCTTTCTGCTGGTTGGTGCCCAATGGGCAGGGGTGTCTGGCAGGGGTGCCATGTCGGGGACAAAGGGGTCTGTCTGCTTGCCCATAGAAAAGGAGGGTGGGGGCATAGATGGATTATGGGGGGTCTTCAAATATAGTCCCCAAGCCTTGCTCGGTGCAGGATGGCATCTGGATTTGCAGGTGGGAGAGAACAGGCTGAGGACAAAATTGTCACTCGGCAGGTGGCCGGTTTTCCCGCGGGCAGCCCCCGAAGCCCCTGCTGCCTCCGCAACTCGGGCAAAGTTGTGCCCCGGCGCCACAGCACGATGGTGCCGGCGCCGGGGAGCTGCTGCCTCCGGAAAGTTTGAGGGGCCGGCAGCAGGCACAGCGCAGCACAGCACGGCGGGGAGGACCGGGGGCTGACCGGGATGCTCGGGGGTTGCTACTCGGAATGTCGCCAGGTATGCTCGTGGGATGCTCGGGGGTGCCTAGCGAATGCTGCCCAGGATTCACGGGGGATGCTGTCCGGGATGCTTGGAGGATGCTACCCGGGATGCTAGGGAGATGCCTGCCGGGGTGCTTGGGGGATGCTCGGAAGGTGCTCGCCGGGATGATGCCTGTGGTGCTCGGGGAGGATGCTCAAGGTTTTGCTAGGGAGATGCTCTCGTGGTGCTCGCCGGCAGGCTCGGCGAGTGCTCCCCGGGCTGCTCGAGAGGTGCTCACCGAGGTGCTCGGGGGATGCCCAGGGGATGCTCCCCGGGATGCTGCCCGCGATGTCCGCGGGTGCTCGGGGGTCGCTCACCGCTTGCTCACAGAGACACTTGGGGGATGCTCCCGGGATGCTCGGGGACGCTGCCCGGGATGCTAGGGGGATGCTCGGGGGGTGCTTACCGGCTTGTTCAGGGGATGTCGGCAGGCTGGCCGGGGCTGCTGGCGGGGCGACTCGGCGTTGCCCGCCCGGCTGCACTCCCCCGCGCTCCGCTCTGCTCCGAGCCCCGCTCCTCTCCGCGCCCCGCGCCGCTGCTGGCGGAGCGGCGGGGCCGGAGGGAGGCAGTGGGGCGGGGAGGGGGTGGTGTCTCCAGCCCGGCTCTCCCGCAGGCCAGGCTCCATTAACGAGATTATTATGCAAATAGAGCAGCCTTGTGCCACCCGCCAGCCTTACCTCATCCCCGCCGGCGGGGAGGAAAGGCAGGGGGGTCCCCGGCTCCCCCGCCGCGGGGGCTAGCACAGGGCTGGCAGTGCCAATCCACCTGGCAACCCTGTCCGGGGACCACTCTGCAACGACCCGGCAGCCCGACACCCTGGGGGAGCTCGGGTGGGCACGGCCGGTGGCCTGTGCCAGGAGCATCCCGGCGGCTCAGCAGCCCCCACCGTGCCCGGGCACCCTGGGGGGGGGCAGTCCCATCCTGCCAGGGTGGAGGCAAGGGAAAAGGGCTGTGGGTGGGTAGGAGATGAAACCTGGGAGTCCACAGGTGAGAAGGTGTGCATGGGGGTGGCACAAGGTAGCATGGGGAGGGGGCCATGCACTCACACACACATACGCACACACACGAGAAGGTCTGGGAATATTAAACTGCATTGCAGATAAATCCCCAACATAAATATCGTGAGCTGCTCTGCCACGGGGGGGCCCAGCAAGGAGATTTGTAGCCCAGCAATTCCCACTGCTCACGGCGGCCACATACCCCAGCCCCACAGAGCCATCCTGCCTGACAGACTCTGGGGTGCCCTGCCACACTCTGGGGTGCCCTGCCACCCTCACTCCTCATGCCTGCACAGCTTTGGGAGCTTGGGGGGGCAGCCCTAGGACGTCCTGGGTGCTGGAGTGAGAGCCCCAGGCAGCACACACTGGGTGCTGTGCTACACATGGTGTTAAGAGCCCTGTTTGGCACAGGATGGGTGGCTTGAATGGTGTGGGACCCACTGTCTTGTCCCTTGGGCTGGTCCCAAGCACAACCCTCACTGCCTGGGCAACTGAGGCTGCACTCTTCTGTGCTGGGGTGCAGGACACAGCCTGGGCAAGTTGTCTACAGCAGCATTGAGACAGGCAACATCACATGCACAGGTAGTGGCACGCATGTAGACCACATGTACACCAACATGACCAGTACAGACACACATGTTGTGCCTCACACACAGAGGCTCAAACACGCACTGCTATCCAGCTCCTATTACAGGCACATGTACTCTGGCACACCCATGCATGCTCACACACACATACTTGGGTGTTGCAGCAAAGTTTTCCTGTGGTGCACACCAGGGCACAAGGGCTCTGTGAATCGCACCAGACATTCCCAGCTTGGGCACCCAAATCAGCCCAGCTCTAGTGGGGTGCAAGGACACCTGGACCCAGGCTGATTGGCGGGTGGGCACGACTTGCCCAACACTGCTGCTCACTGGGGAGCTGGCTGGAGGGTGTCACACACTGGCCACCCTGCACCTGTGCTTACACAACTCCAAGAACTGCTTGGCATCTTGGTGGGAGCATGATGGATGCACACAGGAGAGGAGGGGCTGGCATTATGAATAGCCCTTGGTATTGCTCCAACAGGGCTATAAAAATTAAAGGCGTGTGGATATAAAATAATGGATAAATCTGAGCTGGCCGCAGAGTGCTGCAGCATCCCACAGGATTTGGGATCTCAACAAGCCAGGGTACGGCAGGTGTGGGATGGGCATTTATGTGTAGACATCAGGCAATGACAGCATCCGTTTCCAGATGCCAGCTCCCCCCAAAAATCTCCACTGAGTACCCTGAGAGGGTGCGTGAGCGGTGCCAACCTGTGGAGCTGGCACTGGGAATCACGCAGCTGCTCCTGAAGCTAGGATGGAAGGTGACGAGGTTGTGCATTTACAGACATGGCTGAGGGAATAGGGCACTTGCTCCGCATGCCCACAAGCACTGCCCAGCACCCCCAGCAGGTAAGATCTGTGCCACAGTGCCAATACACCCAGGGATCACAGAACTCGTGTAACCCTGGGGTCCTGCCCACCCTGCTACTCGTGACTCCAACTCTGAGCAGGGCCCAGAGTAGAACCCACCTCACCAGCCCCACTCAACCCTGCCAGCCCCGCAGGCCACCCCCCCCCAGCATCCTCATTTTCCCCGAGATTAGCCGCGGCGCGGGAGCCTCCGCGCACCGCCAGCAGGTGACAAATAAGATTTTTCCACTCTCCCGAGCACCCGGCATGAGTCTGTCATTGAAAATGCAAAGCAGCGAGGTGCCAACCTCTGCCGCCCACCTTCACCTCTGCCAGCCCCTCGATGCTGAGCACCCATAAAGCTGAATCCCCCAGCACCTCCACTTGACCCCCCCACTACACCCACTGCTCCCCCTTGGGAGTGCTTGGGTGCTGGGCATAGTGGCCTCATGCCCATGGATCAGGTTCCTGGGAGGTTTCATAGACGGGTGCTAGTCTGGGTGTGTCAACCTGGGCAGAGAGCATGGCCTTGCAGTGTCCTTTGGGTGCACCCACATGCTCTGCAGTGTGGGTAGGAGAGTGGGGTACAGGGGCACATGGGGGTCCCTGCCATGCTAGGTGCATGCATGCCTCCAGGGCCTGCCTGCCTCCGGGAAGGATGCCAGGTTCTGGGATGGGCACACGGTAGGCTCACCCCAGGGGTAGGGGATGAGGGATTGTCCCTTGTAGGAAACACTTAGCCCAAGCATTGCCCTGCAAACCCCACCCCAAAGGACCCCCATCCTGAGCACCCAGGGGGTGAAGAAGGAGAGCACTCCATCCCACAGCTTGGCAAATCCACCCAGAAACCACAACCCTCACCCACCAACCCAACCCTCCCAAACCCCTCAGTCCCCCCTCAGCTCCAACCCTGACATCCCATTGCCCACCCCGCTCAGAACCAGGACCCTCCCCAGCAGCCCCCAGCCCTGCTCCCCCCTGCCGCCGCTGCGTCTCCCCTCTGCTATTGTCAGAGGGTTGCCTCTGCCTGTGTCTGCGAAATTAATTCGAAGGTGGAGAGGGAGAATTATGTAAAGTGTGGTTATTCTGGAGCGGCGGGGGAAGCGCGGCTGATGGCAAAGTGCCTTTTTGTGTGTTTAATATGCATTTTTTTCCAGCGGTGCATTTTCAGGCGGGTAATTTGCTGTCTTTTCAGACCTCGATCAGTATCATTTCTCCGGCAATGACAGCTTTTATTTGCACTGAAATGAATGCTGCGAAATTTCCAAGAAATAGTCGAGGCCCTGCTGGCTGCCCACCCCCACGGGGCCGGGGCACGGGCACCCACCAGCCTGCCCCCCACAGTCCCACTCGGTGGCAGTGCCTTGGGGCGCTGGGCACACACGTGTGCCAGTTTGCATAGCCTGTGCTCACAGGTGTGTGCTCTCCCCCGGCTCCCCTCACCTTCCAGCCTGTGTGCGGATCAGAGCATCATGCCTAGGGGTGGATACATACACACCCAAATGCATGTGCACGTATAGCCACCCCTTGTGCCCATGCACACACCCCCTTTTGTACGCCTATAGCCCTCAGCATGGCACGTGCTCCTTTAACAGGTACACACACATGCACCCCACAGACACATGCCCCTCCTTGTGTGCTGACAGGGCCCACCCCCCATTTTGTACACCCTCCAGACCTCAGCATAGCATCACTGAGCCACGGCACCCAGGTACCAGGAGGTTTTGGAGGTCACACACACACTGCTCCCTCTTATCCCCAGTACAGCCTAGTCCTTGGGGAAACTGAGGCACAGGGAGGCAGGCACAGATGGGTGTTCTCCCCGCAGCCCATCACCTCCCCAAGCACCCACAGCAATGGGTGGGAGCCTGGAGCAGCCGCAGGGTTTGTGTCTCTGTTTGCCTGCGTGTCTGTCGGGAGGAAGAAACGTCGTTTGCGTAGGTGTGCGCTGTGTGGGTGTTCCGCGCTGGAGCTGCTGTGCCAGAGCTGTTGTGCTGGCGTGTGATGCTGCCTTTTCCGGTCAGGCACATCTGGGTATGCATGCACCTGTGTCAGACCCTGCCCAAGCCCCAGTGTGTGCGACAGCGTGTCTGCAGGGGTGGCATGCGCATGTATGTCCATGCCATGCTGTCTGTGCTCCCCATGTATGCCCAGGCACAGGAGGCTCAGGGGTGATGAATGGTGTTGGGGGGTGCCCATGCACGTGCAATGCTGCACCCTACTATAATACTGTTGGGGGGCTGTATACTCCCAGCCTCAGGTCCCATACACCCCCAGCTGCAGGTTGCCAGCTGTGGTGGAGCTGGTGCCTGGCACAGCCAAGGTTAACTCTGCTAGAGCCCGCCGGCACAGTGTGGGGAAGCTTTAATTTAATGAAGTGTGAGGCTTTTTATGGGCTTTTAATTACGTGGTGATAATTAACATTATAGGCCGTCGGGTCCCGCTGGTGCCCAGCTGCCCTGTGCCAGCTCCCGCCTGCTTGTAAATAAGCCCTGCAGGCTATGTGGTGCCCAACCCGGGGCACTCACCTCCTGCTGGGGGGAGCAAAGCCAGCTCTAGTCCCCTGGCCACCCACTGAGGTGGGGACTTGGGCACAAACCTGAGCACAACCCACTGCAAAACGTGCAGAGCAAACCTCCCACCACCACCCAGCAGCACCCAGCCACCTGCATTTTTCCCAGCCCTCCAGCTGAGCAGAGTTGCCAGGTGGCAGCGCCAGGCTTGGTGAGAGCTGGCACAGGCAGCCCCACCACTGGAGGCCAGCCTGGCCAAGAGCAGCCCCCCCTGTGCTGGGGGGTAATAGGAAGCAATCCATCAGGCAGTGCACAGGCGCGCTGCCCGCCTGCCAAGCGCCCGATGGATTTATTGTCCCGTACCCAGGCAATTTCCTGTCCTCCTCTAATCAATAAGAGGGGGGGCAGGCAGAAAGGGCAGCTTCCCTGTGCAGGTCATGATGGGTGTGGGGAAACGGCAATGCCCCATGAAACAGGTCACAGAACAAGGCTAGGGGATGCAGGGCTCAGATGAGGCTCCCTCCTGGACAATCTTTTTCTCCCTCATTGCCAGGACCAGGAGTTCAGACCCCTTGAGGGGGGCTCTACATATTGAAACACCTGGGTCCCCCCCACCCAGCAGCACAGGGGATGCCGAGCAAGATATGGGGTGCCATACTTCATAGCCATTAGGGCCAGCACCCAGCTGCTCCCCCTGCTTCCCAGCTGCACACAGGGAATCCAGGCATGCGGGCTCCCCTCCCCCACCCCTTTCCATTTAATTTTTCCTAATGAAAGGCAGGGAGGATGGCGAGGAGCTGGGGCACCAAGGTCGAGGCTGCCTTTAATCAATCCCCACTGCTGGCTGAGTGCCTGGAGGAGCTGGCGGAGGAGAGGCTGGGGGTTGCAGGAGTGGGGAAGCATGGGGAAGGAGGTACATGATATGAGCAAGGAGCTCCCAGCAAACTGGGGCACCCAGTGCTTGGCACCCCCTGGGACCCCACTATCGCCCACCACCACCCCAAAGAAAAGGCACCGTGAATGCACCGCGCTGCCTGGCCGGCGTCAGGGCTGTGCCTGGATTCCGCCAGGGCAGCTTTCATCCTCTGTAGGAGACACCCCCAAAAAATAACCCACCCCCAGCATGAGGCACAGAGCCCCCTGCCCACCATGGTGGGGGTACTGGGGCTGGGGACAGCCCTGGGCTCAGGCTGCTAAAGGCACTGGGCAAAGGAGGGTGAAGAGAGCTGGGGGGGGACCTGGGAGGTGATCTAGAGCTGGGTACTGGTGACGGCACTCACCCCATGCACCAGCACTGTGGGGCCCAGCCCACGGGTGAGCAGCTCCAGCTGGTGCAGGTACAGTGGGTAGAGGCTGGTGTCGGCGGGTGGCCGTGGCAGGTAGAGGAAGCGCACGACCGGCGCGGGGCTTTGCTCCAGGATGAGTTTGTTGGCAGCACACACATACTCATCTGACACTTGGGTGGTGTTGGCTGGGAAGTTCATGGTCTCTTCCTCCTCCTCCTCTGTCGCCCCGGCAGGCCCTCCCGGGGGTCCCCGGCAGGTTTGCCAGTGCAGGCGGGTGACAGCATCCCAGGGCACCAGCTGGATCTGGGCCTGGATGCGCAAGTCCTTGAGGAGCTGGCGCAGCTTCTCCTCCTGGGCATGGGGCATGGTACCCGCCTCCACACAGAGGAAGAGGCGGAGGCGCGCGCGCCGCCAGGCCCGCGCCATGTTGAGGACGCAGGCCATCTGCAGCAGGAACAGGCTGCAGGTGTCGGCATAGCGGGCACTGTCAGGCCGCAGCAGGTTGACGGGCCACACGTGGATGGCAGGTGAGGGACTGGCAGCCCGGCGCAGCTCCTGGGCCTTGTCCAGGCTCTCCAGCTGCCGGGCCAGCAGGACATTGCGAAGCATCTTCAGGGCATCAGCCACGATGCCCACGTACTCCCGGGCTGAGAGCAGCTTGGGAGCAGCAGGTGCCCGCAGTGGGGGGAAGCCCAGGGGGATCTCCTCACGGGTGCTGGTGAAGGCAGGGTGCTGGGTTAGACCGTCCTGCGGTGCTGCATCATCATAGAAGCCCAGCACCAAGGTGTTGGGGCGCATCCCACCTACCAGAAAGACCACATTGTCCTGGCTGAGCAGAGGCATTGCGGGTACCCATGAGCTGCAGCTTGGCTTTGACATTGCTCACCCTGGTGATTCCAGACCCCTCAGGATCACATGCACAGATACCTCCAAGCCCCAGCTTAGCTTTGGCGTTACCCACATATCTCCTCTCCAAGCTCCAACCTGGCTTTGGCACTGCTCCCACTGGGTGCTTCCAACCCCCCTGCCATTGCCCATCCACATGTCTTCAAGCCTCTCAACATTGCCAACACAGATGTCTCCAATACCCAACTTCACCTCAGCATTGCTCACCTCTGATGCCTTCAAGACCCAACTTGGATTTGGCATTGCATGTCCAAGTGCCTCCAAACCCCTTGGCATTCATCACCCTGCAGGGGCAGCAAGGTGGACCCTCACCCATACCCAGCCCAGGTGCCACTCACCAAGGCCAGAGGTGAAGAGGAGCTGCCGGACACCGTGCCGCACCGAGGGTGCAAGGGTGAGGCTGACAAAGGCCTTGACATTCAGCTTGTCCACCAAGGTCAGCCATGAGTCCTGCTGGGGCTGCAGTGGGTCTGAAGGCAGCATGTCTGGGTGGGAAGCAAGAACAGCATCAGGGGTAGGGTACCCCTCTGGGGCCAGGTACCCCTCGGGCACCCCGCAGCACTCCCCCTGCAAAACCAGTGGTAACCTCTGTGCCCATCCCAGCATGCACAAGATGGGGAGGGTGGAAGCAGGTGCTTCCAGCCAGAGAGATGAAATTATACGTAAATATATAGAAAATACCCAGGCAGTCCCATCCCTCCTCCCCAATTTCAGGCCATTAATCACCATGGCAACAGCGGCAGGGAGGGGAGCAGAGCCCATGCATCAGCTGGGGCAAGGATGGGGACAGCCATGGCGTGTGCCAGGGAGTACATGTGTGCAAAACAACACACACCAGGATGCAAACATGCCTGAAACACGTGGACACACAGTGGCGGGCATGAGGCGAGGATGGACACAGGCATATACATGCATAAAGCTGTGCCATCTGTACCCACATGCATGCAGGCATTGACCTGCGTCAAAGGACCATGCTGCACAGGAGCCCAGAGGAGCCTGGGTGGGATGTGCCACATGTGCATACCAGCCCTGACGCACGCAGGAGCCCCATGTAGGGATGGATACTTGAGCACAAACATGCACAAGCTTGTGGCACGCATTTACAAGCACACACTGTGCACAGGAGCCAGGGGACAGACACAATCTACTTACATCTCCCACACCAAGCCAAGCCCAAAGTGCAACACCTTTGCCCAAAATGCAGACATTCCCTTTGCTATGCCCAGCCTGCCCCCTCAGTCATCCCAAGGACTCCAAGAGCCCCCTGGCACCACAGCAAGGGACAGAGGCCACCAGTGCTAGGGACAGTGAAAACCCTCACCCAAGTCCTGCAGCTCGACATGGCCCAGGACATAAAGGCCACTCTTCTTGAGGTCATTAACAAAGTCAATGAGCCGGGCACTGCCACGTGGGTTCTGCACCATCAGCAGCATCTGTGGGCGCCAGAACTTGACGTGGTCCTTCCGCACATCCAGCATCAGCAGGTACTTCCGCACCTGGATAAAGGAAGGGAGGGCAGCAGGTAAGGAAACCTCCTTCTTTCAATGAACCACCCCATGGGAATGCCAGCCCCAAGAACACACTGCCCAGGACAGAGCTGTCACGGTGACACCAGCTTGTGGTCACCAGCTCTCCACTCCATTAGGATCCCAGTGTGGAGGAGCTGGAGTTGAGGACAGAGCTCACCTGGTGGAAGATGAGGGCCTGGCTGATGTAGCCCCATGTGCTGCTGGGCGAGAGGTAGTGGAGTGCAAGGAGAAGCAGGAGGAGAAAGCCCAGGCTTGCTGAGGCTGACACAGGGCTGATGATGAACATCATGACACAGCAGCCCGCAATGCCCAGCAGGCACGTGTGCCAGGTGAAGTACCGGAAGGTGGGCCTGGAGCAGGGAGAAGGGGACACCTGCTATCATATGGTTCCCATGCTGCCTGCAGGGCAGGCACAGCATGGGCGACTATGCCAAGATGCCACACCAGCTAATCCAGTGAACCCCTCTGTGCCAGCCCAGTGCATGTCAGGCATCCCAGATGCCTGCACAAGAGGGCACAGAAGGAAATAGTACCTCCTAGGGCACTAGGCAGCCCCTTGCTGCTAGCCCATGGCAAACAGGGCTAACACTGGTTACAGGGCTGGTGCTGCCCTGGCACACCCAGGGGACCAGCCAGTGTTGGGCAGTGTGCAGCAATGCCAGTGGTTGCGGTGTCTGCTCAGCCTGGCACAATGAGGAGGAGGTGGAGAAGCAAGAAGCTGTTATTTTCTCTAATTGTTGTTTTCCCTGAAAGCTAATTAAAATCCTTTTCCGCTGCGCTTGATGGAGACCTCGGGGCAGGGGGGGCACCACACATTGGGTGGGTGATGGGACTGTTCCCACCTACCCCACGAGCCTTCCTTCAGGCACCAATCCTGCTCCATTCATGCCCAGCAGCTATGGGGGGCAAGTCCCAGCCCCTCAGCGTGGCACAGATACCAGCCCTCCCTTGGGAAGGGGGCACTCTGGGGGACCCCAGGCAGTGCCACCCAGCCATGTTTGGGCACTGCCTCTGTAACACCTGCAGGACTCCCCCTGCTTTGGAGTCACAACACCTTGCACTGAGGGCAGTGGCATCACACAGGAGTGAGATGAGGCTCCCCCCCCCCCCCCCCCCCCCCCCCCTCCCAGAGTTGGGCAGCCCTGCCAGGCCAGCCCTCCACGAGAGTACCCAGCATTCTGCACCCCAGGCTGGGGCTGCCCACAATCCTCCTTCATAGTTCTCCTTCCTGGAAGATATTTTGTCCTCCCCCCACCCAGGATCCCCCTCCTTCCTCCCTCCTTCTCCCTTAGTTTAATTAGCACTAATGGAAAGTGGGCTCCATCACCACTTGGCAAACTGCCCAGGGGATGCCGGGCAGGCATAGGCTATAACTTACCTCAGACAGCCTATGGGGAGGGGGCGGGTGGTACCCAGTGGAGTTGGATTTATCTGTACCCACTCAGCAAAGCAGTGCCAGTGCATGAGACTATGCCAAGCCAGTGCCATGAGGGGACCTGTCTCCTTCTTCCTCCCCAGGGATGGGGGTCTTCCTGCCCCCTTGAATGCCCAAGAGAGGGGTACTCAGCATCTTTCCTGACAGAGGGGCAGCAGGCACAGGGACAGCAGAAGCACAGATGGATGGATGAATGGGTGACTATCCAGCATATTGGCACAGCCTCCCTCCCTTGTGCCAGTGGGTACCTGAAGTTGGGGGCCGATGCCCACTCAAGTGCCAGGCAGGCCAGGTTGATGGTGGCATAAACCAGGAGGAAGAAGGTGGTTACAACCCCTGCAATAGTGTTGAGTTTCCCAGAGAAGAGCACCAGCTGCAGAGAGCACAGGAGGAGGCACAGGGTGAATGCATCCCCCAGGATGGCATGTGCCAAGCTCCACAATGCCCAGCCCAAGTGCCAAACCACCTTCATCCAGCAAGGCTGGGAAAGGAGAATCACTAGCAAACTCACCTGCACCACCAGCCAGGAGAGGATCACGGCCATCACTGGGTTCCCATTAGCAGAGGTCTTCTTGGCCAGCACTAGCGCCCGGCCTGCAGGCAGAGGAGGGAGGTTGGGCTGGGGCACACCAGTGGGCACCAACAGGCTCAGCCACCAGCCAGGAGTCCTGTCCCCACCCTGGGTGCTGAGGAGGGGGCAAACACCAGGGCCCGCAGGTGACCCAGCTGGTCACATGCCAATTCCCAAAGTATCACCCCCACACCAGGAAGGGGATACCCTGGTGCCAGGGCTGGCCCCAAGCAGGGACAATCTGCCTGGTGCGCTCTGGCAGGTGCCAACGCACTCCAGGCACTCACCAAAGAGATCATCTCGGGCCAGGGCATAGAGGATGCGGGATGCTCCGATGAGGTTGCTCATGGCTGCAGAGAGGGTGGCAGCGTAGATACCCACGGTTACCAGGGGCGGGAAGATACTGATGTCACGCAAGAAGCCATAGTCTTTCTGCAGGAGGATCCTGGAGAGGGACATGGACACACTGGCACGTGCTTTGGCTCAGGCCACCGTGCCTGGCACTAATGGCCCTGGCAAGGGGACAGGTGGCCATACCTGTTGCAGGTGGCACACATGAGGAAAGCCAGCAGATTGTAGACGAGGTAGGTGAAAAGCACAGCGGAAATAGTGCCCCGTGGGATGGAGTAGCTTGGGCGCTTCAGGTCCCCTGTGGGCAGGAGCAAGCAGTATTAGTACCCACTAGCACAGCACCCGCCTTGCTCTCCTCCACCCTCAGCTCCTGCTCCCACCGCCACCCAGCCCAGCACCCCCTGCCCATACCTGACATGTTGGAGCCTGCCATGATGCCAGTGCAGCCATTGAACATCACCGCAAAGACAGAGCTGAAGCTCATCCTCTGCCCGGTGGTGTAGTCTACCTCGTACCCACCTGCAGAACACACGGATGCAAGCTGTGATGGGCTGTCCAGGACAGCACAGCCCTACCATATACCCTCTCCTCAATGTCCCCATACATAAACCATAGGAAAACCTACCCTATGGCATCTACTTTGTGCCCACAAGCTCCCCCCACCCTCCAGCAAGCCCCTTCAGATGTGAAGATGCCAGTGTCATAGTGGGTCCAGCATGCAGGGGGGGGGAGCCTCTCCTCACCCCCCAGGTTGTCTTGCAGGGTGGCAAGGGAGAACCCAGTGAAGTTGCCGTTCTCAGTCTTAGAGCCGTTGAGGTAGGGCAGGTGGATTGGTACTCCGAGAGGCCGCGTTGCAAAGAAGCTGACAAGGATGGTGCCCAGGACACCCGCAACAATGAGAAAGATGAGGAAGGTGGCCTTGGCGTAGATGGAGGCACCCACAAGGCACACAAGGAGGCAAAGGGCCAGCAGCACGGTACCATAGAGCAGCTCATACCAGTAGCTCTGGGGCAGGACATGGATGCCAGTGCCTACTTTTTGCCCTGGGGAGAGACAAGCCAGGATCAGTGAGGCTTGGAGGGGGTATCACTGGAGCAAATAGCATCACTGCTGTGCCAGGCTTGACAGGCACTAACCAGAGGGCTGGGTAAGCTGTGCTGGCTACACCAGTCATAGTGCTTGGCATGCCTGGCAGGGCACTAGGGCTGCTTGGGTAAAGGACACCCTCTGTCCCCTGCCACCACACATGAGGGTACTTACCAAGTGGGATTCCAAAGCTGTCCACCAGTGCCTCCACCAGCCCCAACACATAGAGGGCACTGCCACACACGTTGGCCAGGAAAAACATGATCCCGATGCTGCCCCCAAACTCTGGGCCCAGGGCACGGCTGATCATATCTTGCTTGAGTCAAGGGAAGATGTCAGCAGCCCAAACCACCAGTGGGGGCTCCCACTCCTCCCTCCCAGGACAAGGAGGTCCCAGCCCCAGTGTGGCACCCCAAGGCCGCTGAGTGGTCACACAATTATGGCACACATTCTCTGCCCCAGCAGCAACCGCAGCAAAGGATACAGTAGGCTCCTCCGGCATCCAGAGCCCCGTTGGTGGCAATGGCACACACAGACAGCACTGTCATACCGATGATGAAGTATGCCACTGCGAACATGGCCAGGGCTTGGTATAACCCAGCATGGCCCACCACGAACCCTGCCAATGATAGGGAGAGGCAAATGAGCCCTTTAGCTGGGTATGGACCACTGCTAGGACAGGGTCCTGCAGATAGCCAGAGCTCACTCCACTGAGGCAGACAGGCTGCTCCCATCCTTGTGCCCACAACTCCCCCCAGACATGCCACTTCCTTCCCTGCCAGGATGGGTATATCTCCACCCAGCTGGTGCTCTCACTTCAGGACATCTCCACCCTCCTCCCATGCCAGGATCAGGCCCAGGAGTGCCCTGGGCGTGGGCAGCTCAGAGGGGCACAATCAAAAAGCAAACAGGGCAGGGGAGGTCTACTGTCCACCTGGCCCCAGGGCACTGCTGGGGGTGCCGGGACCCCCATGCCCTGCTGCCACCCTCAGCGGGTAGGAGGTGCCTTACATCCCAGCTCGGGCACCAGGAGCTGATGGACACTCCACCGGGTTCGTGTTGCCGTCCTGCCTGCCTGCTACAAAGCAGGAAGCAGAACAGCCTCGGGGCATCCCCGTCATACAGTGCAACTCCTCCCCCCCCCCCCCCCCCCGCGGTGTGTGTGCCCCCGGGGATGGGGCACCCAGAGCCCCCGCGGCCCTGCCGGGGTGACGGGAGGCGAGCGCAGCCGGCGGCGCTGCGGGCAGGAAGAGGCGGCCCGCGGCTGCAGGGAGATGCCCTATCTCAGCCACAAGCCAGGCCGCAGCCATGCCCGCAGGGAGGCGAGGGGGGTGCCGCGGCACGGGCACTGCAAGGAGCCCTCAGGGAGACAGGGTGCGTTTGGAGGCACACTCTGTGACCCCCCAGAGGGCTGGAGGGTGCCCGAGCGCCAAAAGCGGGACAGCAGACGGGGAGGAGAGGGAGAGGGCGCGGAGGAAGTAAAAGGGTGTCCCGAAAGAAAGCAGTGCTGAGGTAAGCAGGAGGAGCTGCTCGCCATGGAGATCCGGGGGATGTCTGAGGCATGGGGAAGCAAGACGCTGTGGGGGAACCACGGACCCCCCACGGTGGGACAGTTCCTCTTCCTGGCAACTCCCCTCCCCCTCCTCCCTACACTTCCCTTCCGGCTCCTCGGCCGCCCGGAATAATGCACCCCAGGGAGGGGGGTCCCGGCACCCCCTGCAGGGCAGGGAGGTCAGGGCCTGTGCGAGGACCCCAGCAGGGGAGCCGAAATGGGGTGAGTGATGGCAGGGGAGAGCTGTGCTCACAGCCCGCATCAAAGTGGGTCCCCCAGGCAGGGGAAGGGGCTCAAGGGCCCCCCAGGCATGCAGCCACCTTCCACCCTTGGGCTCTCTGTGGGCAGAAAGTGAAAGAGGAAAAGCCTTCCCTGTTCCCAGATGCTGCCTGCCCTAGGCCTCTTTCTGCCCCAGAACAGGCTGGGGCATCTCCCCCCTCCTAGGACCCCCCAGAAGTCTGCCACCTCCTCGAGCTCATGCCCACCCTACCCCCTAGCTCTTCCAGATTGCCCAGTAACAGACTCACAACCTAAAGTGGGAGCAGACTGGGATCAAATCCATGCCCTTTGAACAGCACAGAGGAGGGGGCAGCTGGGTGCCCAATGGGAGACACTAGGGTCAAGTCCTGCCCTCGGGACACCATGTAGGATGTGGGAGAGAACTGGGGTGCTGTACTGGAGTGCTGTAGCTCGGCATTGGCTGATGCTTTGAGAGCAGTGGGGTCTCAGCACTGGGTAAGGGGGGACACAAGGGCACCAGAATCTTGTTTAGGGAAGGCACTGGGAAGGCTCAGAAGTCCTGCCCCAGAGACACTAGGGCTCCAGACCAGGGTCCCTTACTGGGGGCACTGAGGTCCCTAACTAGGTTCCCATCCTGCAGGTGCAGCATGAGCCCTGGGGCCCCAGACTGGAGGGGTCAGGAGGAGACACACAGCATCAGGATCCCAGCCTGGGAGAGAACTGAGAGAGCACTTGGACTCCAGAGTGGGGGGCAGGAGAGGGCACTGGGGCTCCAGACTGGAGGGCAGGAGAGGGCACTGGGGCTCCAGGCTGTGGGAGTAGGAGAAGGCACTGGGAGGACACTGGAGTGAACACTGGGACGTCAGATTGAGAGTCTGGGGACAAACGGAGAGGGCAAAAAGAGGATACTGGGACTCCAGACTGTGGGGCTCGTAATGAGCAGGGAGGCTGTGGGAAGGAGAGGAGAGCCCGGGAGGACACGGGGCCCCTGGGGGTACCAGGCAGGGCTGGTGAGTCTCGGGGGACCTCGGGCCGCGGTCGGGAGGGGTCCGGCGGGCGGCGGCACTCACCGAGGCGCAGGAAGAGGACGACGCTGAACATGGAGAGGAGCGTGGGTACCACAACGCCCAGGAAGGTGGGCAGCTTGCGGTGAGCGGGGGCGGCGGCCCGGCCACGCTCCCGGCCCCGCTCCTCCTCGCCCGAGGCGCCGCACAGGCGGTACGTCAGCAGCGCGCTCCGCTCCGAGCTCGCCATGGCCTGGCACGGCCTCGAAACGCACCCGATGCCGGGCCGGCCGCTGCCCCGCCAGCCCCGCCTGCCGACCCGGGCCAGACCCGCCGTGTCCCGCCCCTCTCAGCTGACCACGCCCGTGGCCTCCGGAATAGGCAACGCCTCCGGGCCCGCCCCGTTGGTTAGGCCCCGCCCCCTCTTTGGCCCCGCCGGCAGCCGCCCATCCCTATCACGGCCCCTGGCCCTAGATGTACCCCCATAGTGGTGGCCCACCCCAACACCCCTCGTGACCCCCACCGCTACCCTCCATCCCGAATCCCCCTAACCCCCCGCCCTCCCGTGGTCTTCTCACTCCCGGTAACCGGCATTGACGCGCCCTACCCCTCCCAAAACCGGACCCCGCTCCCCTGAATCGTCACACGCCCCCTGCCCTGACCCTCCAGCAACCAGCACCCCGGCACCGACCTCGGCACCCCCAAGCTGCCCCCGGTCACCACAAGGGACGCCGGTACTGCACCCCTCTCTCTGTGCCCCTTCCCCGCGTCTCCCACCGGTGCTGGTCGGGCTCGGCTGCCCCCGCCAATTACCGGACAAGCGGGGCCCCCGGGAGCACAGTCCCTCCCTCCCCGCAGCCAGGGCTGGGATCTGCCCGGGATCCGGGGTCCCACTACCTCCGCCGCCCGGGGCGGCCGAGCGCCACACCAATTAGGTTAATGGTGTTGGCGCCGGGACCGGGAGGAAGAGGGGGGGGGGGCACGGTGGGGCCAGGGGCGAACCCCACGCCTGCCTTGAGTACCCGCTTGAGTGTCGGCTCCTGTCAGCCGAGCGGTTGGCCCTCCACGGCCCTAGTCCGTGTCACGAGTGGTGGGATCGGGGGGGGCACACCGAGACGGAGTGCGGGAACCGCTCCCGGGGAGCGACCGCCCTGTCCCCCGTCCCCGTCCCTGCCGTGCCCTGTGGAGCGCAGCGTGCTCCCGCGGCCGAGGTGGGAGCCCGGCGGGGCCGGAGCTTTCATCTGCGGCGAGCCTGTCGCCGTGCCAGCCGCGGGCAGCGCAGCGCCTTTGATGTGCCACTGAAGCGGCATTGTGCGCGGCACCGGGGCCGGGGGCCCAGCGGGAGCGCGGCACGGCCGAGCTGCGGGCACGAAGCCGCCCCTGCCCCTAATAGGCACGCGGGTGGTGACACTGGCAACCCCAGTCCCGAAATGGGAATGGGGACACGGCACCTCCTTATGCACTTAGTAGAGACAGAGAGGGAGGAGTGGACACTCCTAAGGAGGAGAGAGACGGGGCTATAGGGCGCCTATCCCCCAGTGGCTGTGGGGACACGGGCACCCCGTGCCTCTAACAGGGACAGAGGTGGGGGAACGGGCACACCCAGCACCCCGAAGAGGAGGTGGGGATGCGGTTGCACCCTGCCCCACCAAAAGAGGTGATGCCATGCCCATGGGCACAGGAGGGTGGCGAGGGTGGGCGTGGGCATTCCAAAAATCTGGGGACAACCACAAGCCGAGCTGTAGGCACGGGTGGGACCCTCCAGCTGGGCGGGCAAGTGTAGTTTCCCCCCCCCCCCCCCGCATCCCAGGGGCCAGAGCTGCCCCTCAGGCCCTGGCACACTGCCTGCTCTGGGCCTGCCGCTGCTGAAAAGCCAGATAGGCTGCCGGTGCCCCGGTCCTACCTGCCCGGCATCCCCCCGGGGCACGTCCCCCCTCTTGCACCTCAGGCGAGAAACGGCCTTAGTGTGAACACGGGGTGGGTGCTGGGGGTCCCAGGGGCAGCCGCTGCTCAGCACTGGGGTGCAGTGCCCCTGCACAGAGCGGCCCGTTCAGCCCGGGCCGGGCTGGCGCAGACGGAACCCCCGCCCCAAGATTCCCCGCCTCAGACTTCCCCCCGCACCCCAATGTCCGCCGGGCCGCTCCCGGCCCGCTGCTGCTTTTGAAGCCCCCGCGGGGTCTCCCACGCCCAGCCCGGCCCCCCGTGCCCGCAGCCGCCGGTGCGTTCCCACTCGCCCGCTGCCGCCCCCCCCACGAGGCCCGCAGGAGGGACGGTAGCGCGGCCGGGGCTTGGCGTGAAAATGATCAAGGGCCTCGGGCAGCGCCGGAGCGCAGCGCCCGTCTGATGCTGCCCGCCCGGAGGCCCCGTCGAACAAAGGCGGCATTGAGGCCCCGGCTGCGCCCCCCCCGCGCCCCCCGCCCCGAGCTGGCATCTTGGCGCGACATTAATGAACTCGCCTGTTTGTGCTCCCCCGGCCCCTCTCTCCTCCCACCGCCCGGGGGGCACCATATATAACCATCCCTCCTCACCCGCCTCGGGCATTTTGGTGGCTCCCCCTTCTGCCCCCCTTTGTCTGCACGGGGATGGAGCAAGGAGGCAAGAGGATGCGGGGTGCAATTCTCGGGGTCCGCCTGGTCCCCCCCGTGCTGCTGCCGATGCTGTCACTGCTGCAGCTAGTGGGGGGGGCCCCCCTGGCCCAGGGGCTGTACCCCATGCCAGCCGGTGTCCTGCAAGGTCAGTGGGGCATGGGGATGGGGGCATCTTTGCGGGAGGGTTTGACTGTGTGTAGGGCGGCTGTAGGAGACGGGACTCCCGGGTTCATTCTCTGGAACGAGGATGGGGAAACATGCAAGTAGGATGCCTGGGTCCCTGCCGAAGCCTCCAGGTCCTGGAGCATGCTGTGCCGCCTGGTCAGAGTGGCAAGTGCTCTCTGTGGCACTAGGAGATACAAGGGTTGCAAGGAGCTGTTTTGTGCCCCACGGCTGCCAGCTCTCCCTCCTGCCTGGCTACCTGTGCCAGCCCCAGGGGACCCTCTGCCAGGCACAGCCAGCAGAAGGGCAGCTATGGGTGGGTACAGGTGGGCATAGGTATGAGCATATGTGGGGATGCACATACAGGGCATGCACAGGACTGCACAGAAACAGGCACATGCAGGGACATGCAGACAAGGGCACACAGACCCTGGCACACAAAGATATGTGCATGGGTACATGCACATAAACACGCATGGACATACCTGTTTGGGCTCAGCCCTGCAGCATGCCCATGCTTACACACATACATGCTCGCAAGGTCTCCACTTACAAAGGGCACTCACAGATCTTTATCACCATCTCAGCCACAGCAGAGAGGTGACTCTCATGCCTGTAACCGTAGGCAATGCCAACCAATGATACCAGCCTGACACCCATCACGGACATACTAGGGAACAGGTGCCAGTTGGGCTGAGGGCACCCCATGTCTGTGGTGGGAGGAAGTGGGGGGGTGCCAGGGGTATGAGCACCCTATGTGTTCCTGGCAGCCCTGTCAAGCCGAGGGACGCTGGTGCTGGAAGCGGCTCTGAGGAGTGCGTTGCTGGCATTGGAACAGGCGATGGCCGAGCAGCAGCAGCAGCGGGGTGCCTGCGGGCTCTGTCCCCCCTGCCTCTTCCCCCCCTGTGCCAACCTCACCCGCCGCTGTTCACGTGAGTTACAACCCCGTGGTCCCCACTGCCCCATTCTAGGAGACCCTACCCAAACACAGACCCATGCCTGGAGACCCTACTCAAATCTTTCTTTGGGTCCCTACCAAAGTACCACCATATCCCCTAGAAACCCTGCCAAAATGACACCTCAAGACCCTACCCAAACACCACCACCTCCACTGTAGGCTTTACCTTATCAGCTTTACCAAAACACTGCCGGACTCCCAGAGCGTATCTCTTAAGTGCACTTACTCATTTTCTCTAGATCCTACCCAACATTACCTGGAGCCCTACCCAAAACATTGCCTGATTTCCTGTCTCCTTCCTAGAGATGCCCCCAAAAATGTATCCCAGCACCCAGGAGACCCTAACAAAACATGCCAACACCACAGCCCCACCATGCCCCCTTCCCACCTGCCTCAAAGTGGAGCCCAGGTTTGTCTGGGCAGAGGTGGGCAGGGAGGACATTGGGATGTCTACAGCCCTGCTGTCCTTACAGTGCCAGCTGTGCCCCCCACCGTGCCCCCCAGCTGCCAGGCCCTGCTGGATGCCCAGGCACTCCCCGAGCTGCCCCAGCGCAACTGGGCATTGAGCCAGGCCTGTGCCCCCTACCAGCGCCTGTGCCCACCCAAGCGGGCCCCACATGCCTGTGCCCAGCTCAGCACCCGTCTCTGCCACTACCGCCTCCAGGAGTGCCGTGAGTGGGCACCCGCATCACCCCGGATCCTTCCACAGAGGGGAAACCCTACAATAACAAAGGGGGCATCCTCAAGGGGTTCCTGGGGTTGCCTGGAGGGGATATGGGGACACTGGGAGTGACAGTGGGTGCTGGGGTGGGGAGACTGGGGAGATGGGTATGGTAGGGTAATTGGGGGGATGGGGGGATCTGGGGTGAGAGGCGGAGATCTGGGGGATGGAGGCATTGCGAACCATGAGAGGATTAGGGGAATGGGGTGTTGAAGGATGATGGAGAATGTAGGGTGGGAGAGGGGAGTATGAGAGAAGGGGGCATGGGGCAGTGTCAGAAAAATTTGGGACACAGTCACCGGGGGTGACAAGCATTCCTGAGGTGGTACTGGGGTGCTTGTTTGGGATGATGGGGGCCTTGGGGGCACTGAAAGGAACTGGGAGGAATTGGGAACAGCAGGAACATGGTGGTGACATTGGGGGGTTGTCCCCACATGCCATGAAACTTTGTCACTGCAGGGATGGCAGCCTCAGGCCCTGACGCACAAGAAGAGGTGGCGATGCCAGGTGAGCCCACACCACCCCCCTCCCCATGCCGACGGGCGCCCCGGCCCCACGGCTGCCTGCTGGGCCGGGGGGCAGAGGTTAGCGTCGGCAGCTGCCGGGCCGCAGGGTGCCCCCAGCCCACCGCCCGCTCGCCTCCATGAGCACAATGAGGCTTGACAGCGTGCCCGGCGCAGCCTGACTCCCCCGGGGCCACACACCACTCCCCCCACTCACCACAGCCGTCCCAGCCACCCTGTGCCCACTGGGGAGAGGGGGGTGTCCTGGCAGTGGGGCTGCAGGATCCCCTTTCCCATCCCCGCTTTGTCCTCCAGGGAGCTGCGGGCACCGTGGGGTCCCCCAGGCCAACATGACGGCCCTCCGAGGACGGATCATGGGTGGCAGCGTGGCCCTCCTGGGATCCTGGCCCTGGCTGGTGTCGGTGCGGCTCCATGGGGAGCTGATGTGTGGAGGGGTGCTTGTGGGGCTCTCTTGGGTCCTCACTGCAGCCCACTGCTTTGCTGGGTACGGCAGGGAATACAGCAATGCAGGGGTGATGTCCCTCCAGAGGGGGGCACATCATAGCACATGTTTCACCCCTGTAAAGAGCTGCCTCTTACTCTATCAGGAACCAGAACGAGCTGGCATGGACAGTGGTGGTAGGTGATCATGAGCTGGGCAAGCACAGAACAGGCGAGCAAGTGGTGTCTGTGCGGCGCATCCTGCCTCACCCCAAGGTCAGTGGAAGTGGGCACTGCCCTGACCGCTCTTTGCATGCCCCATAAGCCCCACTGACACAGTCCCATCCCCTTCCAGTTTAACCCCAAGACGTTTCATGGGGACCTGGCACTGCTGGAGCTGGCTGTGCCACTGGCCCCATCGCCCACTGTCAGCCCCGTGTGCCTTCCCAGCAGCCCTGCAGAGCCCAGCCCTGGCACTGCCTGCTACATTGCGGGCTGGGGCTCCCTCTATGAAGGTAGGTGCCATCCCAACACCCATGGAGTCTGTGGGGTGTCCTCTTTGATGCCCTCTCTGGTGCCCAGTGCTAATGCACTGATCCAGGGCAGGGGGCTGCAAAGAGATGGGGGTGTCCAGGCATGGAGGACACCAAAATGGGTGCCTTGCCCAACAGAGGGGCCAGCAGCCAACGTGGTGATGGAGGCACAGGTGCCCCTGCTCAGTCAGGAGACGTGCAGGAGTGCTCTGGGAAAGGACCTGATCACCAACACCATGTTCTGTGCTGGGTACTTGTCTGGGGGCATTGATACCTGCCAGGTAATGCCCAGAGCTGAGGGGCTGCTGTCCCCCCAACCCAAAAACCCCTCATGGCATGCAGCACTGGGCATGTGCCACAGCTCAGCACAGCCTGGGGTCCCATCCCAGACCAACGCATGGGCATCCCCCCACCACAGGGTGACTCAGGGGGCCCGCTGGCATGCCAGGACCCCTCCTCGCACCGCTTTGTCCTCTATGGTATCACATCATGGGGTGACGGCTGCGGTGAGCGGGGCAAACCGGGTGTCTACACCCGCGTCACTGCCTTCACAGACTGGCTCAGACTCCAGATGGACCGTGAGTACTGCTGGCTGTACTGGGGGGATGGAGATGCCCAGGGTGCTGTGGGGATACATCACCCCAGTGGTGTTCAGCACCTCACGGCAGCACTGGTGTTCTCACAGCTGCACCTGGCAGCCGGGAACCGAGCTGCTTTGACCTGCTGGCAGTGTCCCAGCTGCCCCCTGAGCAGCAGCCACCTGAGCGGGCTCGCCTCTGCACCTTCTACACCGGGTCCTGCCGGGCCCCACAAGGCCACGCTGCCTGCGCCCGGCTGGCCGAGGAGACCTGCCGTGCCAGGACCAGACGATGTGGTGAGCCAGGGGATTGTGCTGGGGAGACGGTGTGGGGAGGGACCTCGTTTCGGGCAGCGTGGGGCTGGTATGGGGCCAGGGCCATGGCTTTCCCACTGCACCCACAGAGCTGCACTCCTATGCCCAGACCTTGGTGGATCTCCTGCGCAGGGCTGGGGACTTCATCCGGAACCAGCTGGATTTCTCCTTCCTCACCCATGCTCTGCCACAGCTCCTGGGCAAGATCTATGGGCATCTCTTCCCCCACCGTGGCCGCAGGGATGCCTCAGGTATCCTCCTCGGCTGGCCCACACCATGCCCACTTGGGATCCCATCAGTTCCCCTGTGCTGGTGGCCAGGGCACCATCAGCCTGCTCTGGCACCCCTATGGGGATCCTCTACCCCTTGTCCCCTCTGTTCCCTTTTTACCTCCACAGGCCCAGTGGTGGCAGAGGGCCAGCCAAGCCCCGTGGCAGAGGGACCCCGGAGACACCCCACCAGGTGAGGCATGGTGGGCCATGGGACAAGAGGGGCTGAAGGGTTTGGGGAGGTGGGCAAGATGCCTGGGGGTGCTGGCACAGCATTTTGGAGACAGCGGAAAGCTTTGGAGTCCTGCTCTTCCTGCAGCCAGGGCATCTGCAGGGAGGTGGGCATGGTCCCCTGGATGCCACCAAGACCCTGCAGGGGTACGCAGGGTGGCACTGCCCAGGGGATGGGTGCCACTGGGCACCTGCCAGAGCTCACCCCACTGTGCTTGCAGACAGGGAGCTGGGCTGCCGCCCCCCTTTGCAGGGCTCTTTGGTGCTGTGGGACCCCGGCTGCAGGACTGGGTGGAGGTGCTGAGGGCCATGGAGAGGGGAAGATCACTGGCACCCATCCCAGATGCAGGGCAGCTCCACAGGGAGACATGGCTCTTCCTGCAGGTATGTGGGGATGGACGGGCTGGGGGAAGCCACTGCCCCAAAGCCCAAAGTTCCCCTGTGTCTCCTGACATTCCCTGAATCCATCATCCCCTGTGCAGCCACAGAGGTGGCATCTCCCACTCTGCTACCACAGGTGGGGCATTTCACCCTCCCCAAATGAAACCAGTACTCCCAGTCAACCAGTAAAGAGCCAGCCATGGGTCTGACCTTGAAGCTTATGATCTGACCCAACAAAGCCATGAACCAGTCATGTGTCCCTGATGCCCTGTCTGACACCAGTCCATCTGTGCCCTCCATTCTGCCACTGCGCACTTGGCCCATGGGTGCCCGTGGGTACCCCAGCACCCATCCTGTCCCCCACTTCTCTTCAGCAAGGCAAGGAGGAGGTGGAGGAGCTGGTGGGACAGGGACGAGCCTTCCTTGCCCAGCTGCGGGCAGAACTGGACCTTGGCTCCTCCCTTGGAGCCATGGAGCTGCAGCAAGCACCTGGAGAGCTGGCAGGGACCTCCACACCAAGCTGTGAGCCCCAGGAGCTGGGGTTGATGGGGAAGCAGGGTGTCCATCTGCCAGCCAGTTCCATGGCTGGGCAGAGGCCATCGACCACTTTCCCACCGAGGGATTTATACCTCTCTTGGTGGCAGGGTCTGCACCGAGGGAGAAACGTGAGCTGGTGCCCCTGGAGCTGCCAGGGGTGGTGGAGGAGGAGGAGGCGGCAGGTGTGGGCAGAGGTAGGTGCCCCATGGCTGCTGAGGGATGCCCCATGCTGTGGGGACGGTGACAAGCCCACCTCAGCTTTGCATTCTGGTCCCATGTCAGTGGGAGAGCCCTTGCCCATACCCCCCTCCACAGGGACCCTCTGCTCCTGTTTTCCCCGCATTCCCAGAGCATGGGTGCTCCTCCCCAGGGCGGGTGCTGTGTGTGGTGCCCCTGTGGTTCATCTTCATGTGCCCCCTCCCTCTCTCTCCTGCCCACCCCGGGTGTTGCAGCCTGCCCCGGCCTCAATGAGTCAGCAGTGCGGGTAAGTGCTGTGCGGGATCTGTACGCCTGGGTGCTGCGGGTGCCTGAGCCAGACCTGGCCATGACTTTCCAGGAGGTGAGTGCCCTGTCCATCTACTCCAAGCCCCGACCCTGGCAGGCGGACAGTGCCACCTCCCAGTCCATCACTGCCCCTCTGTGCCCCTGGCTCCCCTGGGACTCACCACGTTGTCTTCCCGCAGATCCTGGTGGACTTGGGCTCCAAGAATGCCAAGGGACTGTACCGGGCACAGGTTCGGGCCACAGTGGGGGGTCGCCCCACAGCATTCACTGGCCTTGTGGGGCTGGAAAGTGACTCGCTAGCCCGCAGCATGCCTGGCCTCGTTGCTCTGGCACTTGAGGCGCTGAAAACCTAATGGTGCCCCTAGTGCACTGTGCCAGTGTGGGGACAGGGTGCTGGGGCAGGGGTCTCCAATGTCCTTCAAACACAGCGCACTCTCCAGCTCAGGCTCTTTCACCCTTTTTTCCCACATTGTGCCTCAGTTTCCCTCTTCCCACCAGCACTGCCAGACCTACCCAGGGCCATGGGGCACCAAGGGGCACCTGGAACATCTCAGCTGGGGGTCATGGCCCTCATCTCCCCTGGGACCCTCATCTTGGAAAACCCATCCCCATTTTCCCCCCATAGGCACCTGAGCTGTTATTTATTTGTACAGAGAAAGGTTTATTTTTCAATAAAGAAGGGCTCTATTTTCCAGTAGCTGGTGAGTGTGAAGTGAGTGCTGTGCCACAGGGTGCCAGTGATGCGGGGGCCAGTGGGGGAACTTCCCATTACATCCCCCTTCCTATCCCCCCTGTACTTTGAAGCGGTGACCCCAGCCTTGGTTCCTGCCCCTAACATCAGTTCCTGCTCAACCTGGCACAGACTCCCCAGCCCCCTGCCCGGGAATTGGATGCTCCTCCTGGCCACTGCAGCACCCATAGCATAGCACTAGTGTCTACCCCTGGTGCTACTCCATTGGGGCCCACGTGAATCCTCCTGCTGGTACAGGGGCTGAGACTAGCCTAAGCCAGTGACAAGTGCTGGGGTGGTGCCACCCCTGTGCTTGGGCATCCGTGGGTACCAACCCCTCCTGCTTGTGAGGAGTTACCACCCTCGAGCAGCACTGATGGGGCTGCTGAGCAGGGGGTAAGGGACTGCTCCTCCCAACACCCCGCAATGCTTGTACTGGGATGCCCAGGCGCAGGGTGATGGGCTGACCCACGGAGCCTACGAGGCCAGCTGCGCCTGCCCATCTTCCCTTCTGCGGGTGCAGGGGGGGCTGGAAGAGAGGGGTGGGAGCAGGAATCCAGTGCGGGTACCCTTCCCCCTCGGCACCTGGCACCATCCATCTCCCGCTCCATCCGGCAGCCGGACATCCGCTCAGCCAGGCCAGGCAGGGAGGCGGCCAGGGCCTGGCACAGAGCGAGGGCACTGTGGGCATGGGGGACCTGCCGGGCTGGCTGGCTGTGCTCGGGGCACTGGTGCTGTCAGGTGAGCAGGGCCTGGGGTCTTTCACACGGGGTTGCCATATTTAGGGGGTTCTGGGCCCCCTCAATGGGGTCGGGTAAGGGCAGGGAGGTGTTGGCGGCAGGATCGGGGCAAGAGTGTCCCCAGGGCTGCACTTTGAGTATTGCTTGGCAGAGTCCCATCACTGAGCATCCCCTGTGCTTCTGTCTTGGCTGGACCACCAGGAGCTGCATCCCTGTGCTGCGCTTGGGCTATGTGTGTGTGTCTGTACAGTGTCACTGTGTCTGTGTGCCCCTGTATGTGCCTGTCTGTGTGCACAGTGAAATCGCATCTATGACCACGTCTGTGCTTAGACTGCATCCATGTCCATCTGTCCATATGTGCCTCTGTGTGTGTATCCACTTATGTGTACAGTGCCACTGTGTCTGTACCCAAGTATCTCATGCCTGTGTGTCCCTTTGTGTCCATGTTCACATCCTTGTTCCATGCCCATGTGCCCCCACATGCCTGTCATGCCTGAATGTCCCATATCCATGCCTCTGTGCAGCATAAACGTGCAGTATCCTGGCCTGTTTCTGTCCTCTCCATCCTTAATCCATCCTGCCCTTACTGAGCATCCATGCAGGGTGGTATTTGTCCCAGTAACCCCCCAGACTCCCCAGTTTGCCTGACCCTACACCCCCAGGTGGGCTCTGCGTGAATGAGGAGGAGCGGCTCATCCACCACCTCTTTGAGGAGAAGGGCTATGACAAGGAGATGCGCCCCGTCACCTCCAGTGACCAGGTTGTGGATGTCTACCTGGCTCTCACCCTCTCCAACCTCATCTCACTGGTGAGTCCCAGCAGATAATACCCACCATGGAGTGTTCCCCAGCCATGCCTCACCTGCAGGGCTGGCTGGGCTGAGGGACCCCTGAGGCTGCTGCCCCAAACCTTGGCTGGTTGGGGTGGTGGACCCTGGGCTGGGGGGGTTTGCAGCTGCTGGGCTTGGCCCTGGCATCTCACTGCCCCACACTGTCATTGCAGAAAGAGGTGGATGAGACGCTCACCACCAACGTATGGCTAGAGCACGTGAGTAGGGGCAGGTATCACGGCACCAGTTGCGTCCTGACGCATGAGCAATGGGGTGGCCCAGTGTGGCAACACAGTCACCTGGGGATCCCTCCTCTCCAGGGCTGGACTGACTACCGCCTGCAGTGGAACAAGTCCGAGTATGGGGACATCGAGGTGCTCCGCCTGCCACCAGACATGCTGTGGCTGCCTGAGATAGTCCTGGAGAACAAGTGAGCTGTGCCTCAGTTTCTCCTCTCACCCCCTCCGAGCTGTGCCTGGTGCATGTCCAGGTCTCCCCCTGCCCCTTGCTGGCCCTGCTATCACCTCATCTCTCTCCTGGCATAGCAATGACGGGCTCTTTGAGGTCGCTTACTACTGCAATGTCCTCATCTACAACACGGGCTATGTTTACTGGCTGCCGCCCGCCATCTTCCGCAGTGCCTGTCCCATCAACGTCGACTTCTTCCCCTTCGACTGGCAGAACTGCACCCTCAAATTCAGGTGCCAGGGGGCTGGCTGGGACAGGGGCAGGCAGCAGGGTGGACGCCATGGCTCTCTGCAGTGCCTGCTGCTGCCAGCACCTTCCCTTGCTGTTGGGGTGCAGCCAGGTGGGGGTTTGCAGATGACTCAGCGGCCTAAATCCATCATGTTGGACATCAGGGTGGGTGAGTGGTGGGTACTAAGCAGCAGATGCAGCCCCTCACTGCCTGTCCCCTCCCTGTCCATGGGTCAGCTCGCTGGCATACAGTGCCCTGGAGATCAGCATGCACTTGAAAGAGGACAGTGACCCAGAGACGGGCAAGTATTACCCAGTGGAGTGGATCATCATTGACCCTGAAGGCTTCACAGGTAATGCTTGTGTTCTCTGACCTGTCCTGTGGCAGCAGGACAAACTCTACAGGGCTCAGGGGCACCCTGGCTTGGGGTACCGTGCCACGGACACACTGGATTACCTGAGGCTTTGGAACCCTGGCACCCATCCACCAGGCTTGGAGCTACCCAGACCCAGGATGGGGAGACTGGTGCTGGTGGGGCTGGTGAGGATGGGCATAGCAGGGGTTACCCGTGCCATGTGCATCCTATCTGTCCTGGCAGAGAATGGGGAATGGGAAATAATCCACCGCCCAGCCCGCAAGAACATCCACCCCGAAAACCCTCCTGAGAGCAGCGGGCACCAGGACATCACCTTCTACCTCATTATCAAGCGCAAGCCACTCTTCTATATCATCAACATCGTCACGCCCTGCATCCTCATTGCCTTTATGGCCATCCTTGTCTTCTACCTACCCGCTGACAGTAAGTGAGCCCCACAGCACCCATGGTGCACCTCAATGTGCCTCACTTGCATCAGGTCCTGGGACATATGGACACCCCAATGCTCAGAATGGGAACATCCTGCTACTGGAACACCCCTATGTAGGACACCATCATCCCAGTCAGGCACCCTGGCAGGGGCACACTTGAGCACAGGATCCCCCATATTTGGGGTACCCCCATAATAGAAATCACTCTATGGGGCACTGCAGGGTGGGACAGTTGGCCATCCTTGCAGTGGGAGTGCTGGGACAAGGACCTTGGGCAGGGTTTGCCCTCAACTCACCTGCTGTCCAGGTGGTGAGAAGATGACCCTGGTGATCTCGGTACTCCTGGCCCAGTCTGTCTTCCTCCTGCTCATCTCCCAACGCCTGCCTGCCACCTCCCATGCTATCCCCCTCATCGGCAAGTGAGTCCTGGGCACCTCTAGGTGCAGCGGGGACATCATGGGGTCTCCACAGTGCCAGAGGGCAACTCTGCCCGTGCCCAGCCTCTGCGGCAATGCCAGCTCCAGGTCTGTGTCCCACACAGGTATCTGCTTTTTATCATGCTTCTGGTGACAGCTGTGGTGGTGATCTGCGTTGTGGTCCTCAACTTCCATTTCCGCACCCCCAGCACCCACATCATGTCCAACTGGGTCAGAGAGGTGAGTGTGGTGCTGGGCTGGGGTGAGTAAACTGGTGGGTACAGGGGTGGAGGACATGGGACAGGACAGCCCCAGCACAGCATCGGGGTGTCCCATCTGTGCCACTCCAAGGGCTTGTACACCCAGGTTGGGAGCAGAAGGTGGGGACAAGGTGGTGTTGCACTGGGGAGGTGGCCAAGAGTCTTGATAGCCCCTTCTGTGCCCCCAGGTTTTTCTGGAGAGCCTGCCCCGGCTGCTGGGCATGTCAAAGCCGGCCGAGAGCCCAGCGGGCGCCCCATGCATCCGGCGCTTCAGCTCAGCCGGCTACATCGCCAAGGCAGAGGAGTACTTCAGTGTTAAGTCCCGCAGCGAGCTCATGTTTGAGAAGCAGTCAGAGCGGCACGGGCTGGCCAGCCGCGTCACCCCTGCCCGTGAGCTGCTGGGGAAGGGTGGCAGAGTGGGGATCTCCAGAGGTGGCCTCCCTTCAGACCCCATCTCACTGCCCCTCTTGCCCCCAGGGTTGCAACCGCTGGGCATGGGCACAGGCGAGGAGCAGCTCTATGAGCACATAAAACCTGTTGTTGATAACGCCAACTTCATTGTCAAGCACATGCGGGAGAAGAACAGCTACAACGAGGTCGGGACCGTGAGCACGAGAGAGGCAGAGGGAGCTCCCTGTGCCCATGTGCCCCAAATGCTCACCTCCTGGCTCCCTCCCCAGGAGAAGGACAACTGGAACCAGGTGGCCCGGACCCTGGATCGCCTCTGCCTCTTCCTCATCACCCCTATGCTAGTGGTGGGCACGCTCTGGATCTTCCTCATGGGCATCTACAACCACCCGCCGCCACTGCCCTTTGCCGGAGACCCCTATAACTACCAGGAGGAGAACAAGCGCTTCATCTAGGGGAGTGGGGGTACCAAGTGCCAACCTCCCATCACCTGCCTTGGCTTAGGAAAATAAAGTTGGTATTTCTCACTGCAAGCACTGAGCTGGTGACTTCCCACGGGCACAGTGCCCAACCTGAGCACTGTGTGCGTGTCAGGGAGATGATGTCCAACCAGGGAATGGGTGCTTTTGGGTGTTCTGAGTACAGTGGTCCTCAGCTGTGGCTGGAAGGGGCATTTCCCAGAGGGATGGGGCGGTAGCAAGCCTTGCTACCCCCGTGGAGCTGGGCACTTGGGACAGGATGAGCTGGTAAAGGAGATGGACCCCCCCAGCACTGCACCATCCGCTGCAGTGGGCACAGATTCCAGCAATACCCACATTGCCCCCTGTCCCCATGATGCCCCAAAAGCGTTCCCCCCCCAGCACACCCCTTCCTGCAGCACCCAGCTGGGGGCCAAGAGGGTGTCTCCTTCCCCAGCTCAGCAGCAGGATGCCAGAGCTCCAGTTTCAGGGGACACAGCTGACATCCCCATACCGACAGTGGCTTGGGACAGCTGTCACATCCTCTCTGCTCAGCCAGGAATCTTTCACCACTCCCAATACCCCTACACAGGGTCTGGCAGGATTTGGACTTGGATCACTCCCCAGGCTGACATGGTGGGACTTGCCTGCTCCTTCTCCACCCCAGGAGCAGTCACCACCATGGGAGAGGACAGGGCACTTCTTGGGGTGCTTGCAGGGGGACATCCCTTTTCCATAACCCATGGGCACTTGGGTTTCTGTGCAGGGAGATGCATCCCTCTGTGCAGGACATGGGGAAACTAAGGCACGGAGATAATTTTGTCCCCAGACCCAATTCCAATCCCTCTTGGATTCAGGCTTCCCGGCTAACTGTCATCAACCCTGCTGGGGGGGGGGGCTGGGTGCTCCCTTGTTCCTCCCCACCCCGGTGGCTCTTGGGAACAGGTGACGGTGGCAGGGGACAGCTGTCCTGTCCACTGGGCGCCAGGCCCAGAGCACCGCTGTGTAGGCATCGAGCGCAGCCCCTGCACCCCACAGCACCACCATGCGCTGCCACAGCCTCCTCCTCACCCTCTGTGCCCTGGCAGGTAAGGGGTTCCCAACCATGGGGGGAATGCTGAGGGGGTCCCTGGTCACCCTCCACCTTTGTCCTTGGGGGGTTGTCACCCATGGGTGTACAGCACCGTGCACCATCCCACCAAGCTGTTCCCATGCTGGCAGCTCACTGTTCCCATGTCCTGCCCTGGAGGGGTCCCTGGGGTGAGTAGGGTGGGGGACGTAGGGGGGATGCACGCCCTCCGCTTTCACGCTGGATACTGACACATCATCAGGCATGCACAGCCACAGTAATGCTCCCACCCCACACACACCCTCCTGCCCGACCCCCTACCCCGCAGCACATCCCGGGGGGTGAGTGGCCCTGCCAGGGTGCCCCCATGGCACGTGCCCTCCCCAGGTGTGAGCTGCAGGAACCAGGAGGAGAAGCTGCTCCAGGACCTCATGACCAACTACAACCGGCACCTACGCCCGGCTCTGCACGGGGACCAGATCATTGACGTCACCCTAAAGCTCACCCTCACCAACCTCATCTCACTGGTGAGAAACTCCCCTCCCCAGTCCCCGGACAGGACGGGACAGGATTTGCCCCGCAAAGCAACTGCAAACATGGGGCAGTGGGCAGAGCAGGGCACTAAAGTCATCTCCCCTCTTCCTTCCCTGCCAGAATGAGCGGGAGGAGACCCTCACCACTAACGTCTGGATCGAGATGGTGAGTCCCCTCGCCTCCAGGCGGGACACCCCGAGGCCACATTTGCTTCTGAGGGTGGTAACCCACAGAGGGCTGCCGCTGTAATCTGTACCCTCTTTTGTGGGTGGCCTCAACTGAGCCCATTTTGGGCAGCGTAAGACAGGCAGCTCACAAGCTCCGCCCCGTGGTGGATCACCATGACCCCTCCCTCTTTGCTCCCCTTTCCCCAGCAATGGTCCGATTATCGCCTGCGGTGGGACCCTGAGGAATATGACAACATCCAGCTGCTGAGAGTGCCCTCCACCATGGTCTGGCTGCCTGACATTGTCCTGGAGAACAAGTAGGTGGTGGGGCAATGGGGATACATCCCAGCACAGGCGGTGGCAGCTGCTCCTTGGGCATAGTGTGGGGCTGAGCCTACCGTTTTCCCACCAGCATCGACGGGACGTTTGAGATCACCCTCTACACCAACGTGCTGGTGTCCCCTGATGGCAGCATCTACTGGTTGCCTCCCGCCATATACCGCAGCTCCTGCTCCATCCACGTCACCTATTTCCCCTTCGATTGGCAGAACTGCACCATGGTCTTCCAGTGAGCACAGGCTGGGCATGTGGGGGCACCATGGCAGGTCCTCCTGGGATACAACAGATTAGCATGGCATGTCCTTCTTTGCCCTGAGGCAACACACCCCTGAGCAGACAAGTGCCACCTACCCGTCCCCTGGCACCCCATTGGTGGCAGGAGGCACCTTGGCCAAGCCAAGCACAGCACCCCAAAGCAGAGCTGGAGGTGGCCAGCATGACCCAGTGCCACACTGGTGCTACTTGCACATCCAGCTCATTGCATGCCAGCCTGTGCCTGTCCCTTCCCAGGTCCCAGACGTACAGTGCCAACGAAATCAACCTCCTGCTGACAGTAGAGGAAGGCCAGACTGTGGAGTGGATCTCAATCGATCCCGAGGCTTTCACAGGTAACACCACAGCCACGCCTGTGGCACAAGAGGATCCTCCAATTGCGGGCACCAACAGGCTTGGTGCTGTGCCGGTGGCTGCCAAAAGCAGGGCTGTGGGGGCTATTAGCAGATCCTGCCATTACATGGGCACTTAAGTTATTAGTGGGAGCAGGAGTGTGGGAGAGATTTGTTTTTCTAACCCCCCCCGCTCGGGGTTCTCATCGCCTGGCAGCCGCTCCTGGAGAGCACCGCTCCTGGGAGCTTGATTGATGCTGGGAACGTAGCTGTCACGGCCAAACGATGACGTTTTCCATCACATTCTAATTGCATATTGAAGGAACAAAATGCTTTTTGGGCAGCGAGATTTACTTTTTCATTACCGGCCCGAGCTGCGGTCTTGACTGGGAAAAAATGCTATCACTCCTGCAGACAGCAGGGGAAAACAGCACACCGTCATCGAGCATCACGCTCTGCTTCCCCCTGAGGCACCCTGGGGGCAGGGAGATGGGGGGACCACCACCCTACATGTAACATCCTGGGGTGTTCAAATGCCCCACATGTGCCTGGCTCCCCCCTCCAACAGCTTTTTGGGGTATTTTGCCCAGCTGCCCTGGCACACTCCATGGGTCTCATCTCCCTTCCCAGTGATTCTAGCACCTTTCCCTGCCTGTGCCCAGCCTGGGTGCCCTTTGGGGCCCATGTTAATCACCAACCCTCCCCTTCCCCACGCTGGGGGCCTGGCAGACCCAGTGCCCCCAGTGGGGTGATGGCACTCATGTGGCACTGGCAGAGAATGGCGAATGGGCCATCAAGCACCGCCCCGCTCGGAAGATCATCAATTCAGAGCAATTCACCCCAGATGATACCCAGTACCAGCAGGTCATCTTCTACCTCATCATCCAGCGCAAGCCGCTCTTCTACATCATCAACATCATTGTACCCTGCGTCCTCATCTCCGCCATGGCTGTGCTGGTCTATTTCCTGCCAGCTAAAGGTATGCACTGATGCCATGCCACCACTAGGGGCACAGGGATGTGCAAGGGGAGCAGTGACAAGCAAGGAAGGGCTCACTGAGCTCTCTGTGCCAAGGGACCATCACTGCCATCTTCCCTCCACTCCTGTGATATTTGGGGTGGGGAGAGTGTATTTCCAGACACCACACAGTTAAAGCCTCATGGCAAGACTTGGCCAGTCCAACTTTGGGGTGAGGGCTTTTTGCCAAAGGGGGGCAATGCCCACAACACTGCCTCATGCCAATCTCTGCCTTCCCTCCTCCTTGGCAGCGGGTGGGCAGAAATGCACTGTCTCCATCAACGTCCTCCTGGCCCAGACTGTCTTCCTCTTCCTCATTGCCCAGAAGGTGCCTGAGACCTCCCAGGCTGTGCCTCTCATTGGGAAGTAAGTGATGCACAGGGATGGGGGTGCCAGCTCTATTGTCACACTCTGACAGTGGATTCCCTGAGTGCTGTGCAGCAGCCAGTGCCCACAGACAGGACCCTGGCACAGAAATAACCTTAGCCCGGGTGAAGCTGGCACAGGGCTACCACATGCCCTTGTCCCACTGCTGGACCCCAGTTTCCAGCCCAGGAGAGCACTGAGAAGGACCATACATGCCCAAAGCTTGTGACCCAGCAGCACTACGTAAGGCCTGGTCCCTCCTCCCCAGGTATCTGACCTTCCTCATGGTGGTGACGGTGGTGATTGTGGTGAATGCTGTTATCGTCCTCAACATCTCACTGAGAACACCCAACACTCACTCCATGTCCCAGAGAGTGCGCCAGGTACCTGCCATCATTCCCCTACCCCTTACACATGGGGAACTGGGTGGGTATTTGGGCACGGAGGTCACGTCCCTCGCAGAACAGGGTGGCCGGCATGTCTTCATCTAAGTGCAAGTCCTAGCACAAAAAGGGACCCCCACAGATGTCCCCAAGGGATCACACTGTGCCACCAAACCCCTTCAAGCCACTCTGAACACTCGGAGCAGCAGGTGCCAAAGCACCCAGCATCCTATTGGCACAAGGGTACTGATGGGATGCTCCAGGTGATGCAAGGGGACCAGATTGCACCCATTGCATGCCCCAGGGTGGTGTGAGGGAGTCAGGTCCCCATGGGTGATGCTGTTTCCAGGTGTGCCTGCACCTCCTGCCCCGCTACCTGGGAATGCACATGCCAGAGGAGACACCTGGACCACCGCGAGCTGCCCGGAGGCGCAGTTCCCTGGGGCTCATTGTGAAAGCTGATGAGTACATGCTCTGGAAAGCCCGGACAGAGCTGCTTTTCGAGAAGCAGAAGGAGAGAGATGGGCTGATGAAAACTGTGCTGGAGAAGATTGGTGAGTGCCCTGGGGGAGCTGGCATCTCCTTATGATTCTGGGTGATGTGCCAGGCAGCTGGGCACTCACTGGTGCCCGCTGTGCTGGCTCTGTTGCCTGTAGAACGTGGCCTGGAGAGTGGCAGTGCCCAGGACTTCAGCCAGAGCCTGGAGGAGGCAGGACCTGACATCCGTGCCTGCGTGGATGCCTGCAACCACATCGCCAATGCCACACGGGAGCAGAACGACTTCAATAGCGTGAGTCAGGGCCAGTGAGGAGAGGTAACTGCATGGGGGGCAGAGGGGCAGCCCCCATCCCCTCCTCATGTCACCGGCAGGAGAGCGAAGAGTGGATCCTGGTGGGACGCGTGATTGACCGTGTCTGCTTCTTCATCATGGCCTCCCTCTTCGTGTGCGGCACTGTCGGTATCTTCCTTATGGCTCACTTCAACCAGGCGCCTGCCCTGCCCTTTCCTGGGGACCCCAAGCAGTACCTGCCACAGTGACATGTCAGCCCTCCTGCTGCTGGCACCGCTGGAGCCAGGGACTGGCCATCCCCAAACCAGCCTGCCTGACTGAGATCCCTGTGGGCACAGAAGCTCCTGCTACCAAGCACAGCACTGGAGAAGGACTAGGGGTGGCAGGGCTCTGCCACCCACAGCAATAGTGGTGATGGGGAAGAGGGGAAACACAGGGTGGCTATGCTGTGCTGCAAGTGGAAGTAAAGCCTGTGGCAGTCTTGCAAGCCTATGTGGCATCATTGCTGCATGCCCACCAATGTGGTTACCCTTCTCGGATAGGTTGGATATGCCACCTGTACAAGCTGGCCACAGACCTCTAAGCCACACAGTCCAAGTCCCAGCACTTCATAAGTGTGCTGAGAGACAAGACAAAGGAACAGGAGCAGAGTCAGGCATCTGATGGCATATGTACCAGCTCTGGCACCAAAAGCCATATTACCCCATTGCAAATTCACAGCTTCAAGCCCATGGCAAATGGGGCCCCTGGCATCCCTTGCCATGCTGATGGTGCCAACGGGGCAGGAATTGTGGATACAGCACCCCATCCTGGGGAAGCTGATTCCTTCCTCCACTTATGCCCTAGCCACTGCTCTTGGTGGCAGCTGAATTGCTGTCCCTGCTCCCTAGCAAGCAGCTTGGGATGGGAAGACCTTGGGTCACCAGGCACCCAAACCCCTTCGCAGACAGGTGCCCATCAGAACCTACTCTGTGTGCATCATTACAGGACTCCCTCCCCTGCCACCATGGGATCATCTCTGTCAAGCACAGCCCCTTCCCCCCATCCCAGCAAAGCCACATCCCCCCCAGCATGCCCCTCACTGACCTCTGGAGGCTCTGTGGATTTGTCTCTGCGGCTTTGTCTCTGCTGGTGGGTGAGATACAGGAGGTCAGCATGGGAATATCGGCAGGGAGCATCTGCTCCTCTGTGGTCCAGCTAATGGCATCTGTGCCTGGCTCCAGGACGTTCGGTCTCCATCAACCTCACTGTGCCAGCACTGTCTGCCTCTGCTGCTGCAAGAAAACCAACTGGTTACTGCCTGGAACTGGCTCCTGGTGCTGCCTGCCAGAGGTGAGGGCACTGTGGGCACAGATGGAGGAGGGAGGCAAACACTCAGCAGCTGAGACATCACATCTCTTGGACACCTGCAGCCTAGCCTGGACCCCCTCCAGCTGAGCCAGCCTACTCATGCTCTCTGTAAGGTGGCTTTTCCTGCCCCATGCCTGGACACTGTGGATAGATTGATCCATGCTGGCACCTTGAAGCAGGCAGGGATGGTGCCCACCAGCACAGGCACAGGTGCCCAGAGGAACTCATCAAGCACCCAGCACCCTGGTTTGATCCTGCCTCCTGTTCCCCTGCCTGGATCACTGCCCATGGGGGCAGCCCTGTGGCCATGATCTGTGCAAGGTGAGCAGGACCTTCTTGCTGGTGAGTGACAGTACTGCACAGCACTCAGGTCCCCACACAGCCCCCCCATGGTGATTTCCCCTCTGCAGCACCACAGGTGCTGAAGGAACAGGATGCTCTGGTCAAGCATCCCAAGCCCTGAGAGAGCCAGGAGCCATATGCCACCCAAACTGCAGCACCAGGCATGTCCCCGGCTTCTGGTTCTCGCTCCCCAGGATACAGAATTGATGAGCTCTGGTCTGTCTTTGCCTGGCCTCTTCCCATTGATTCCTGGTTCCCTGCTGCCAATCTCCAGGGCAAGTGAGGTCTGAACAGGGCCAAGTACTGTCACTTCTCCTCACTCCCCAGAGCTGCTACTTCTTCCAGGTGAGCTCCGTTCCTGGCATGGCCATACAGCATAACTGGAAAGGGACAAGCTCTTCCAGCCTGCCAGGAGCACGCAGCCAGGACCACATTCTCCAGCATCCCAAGCAGTTATTTTAACCTGCCCTCCAGAGGTCCCCATCATTTATCACCACACCAGAAACAAGGACAAAACCAAAAGCAGTAGCTGGGACGTCACAGGTCTCAGGCAGCAGATGTGTCTTGCAGGATCTGGTAGGAGAGCACCCTACATGTCACCCTATCCAGAGCTACCAGGGTGCTATGTGAGGTGTGCAGTGAGAGGGAAAAAGCCCCTCAGCCAAGGCATCATCTCTCACTTGACCAGATGTAGCCAAAGACATCCAGGGCTCAGGAGTGCACAGCCCAGCATCCACTGGGCAAAGAAGAACCCTGGGCAAGACTCAAAGGTGTTCAAAGTCCTCCTGGCTTTCCCAATGGCAGGGATCTGAGGCAGTTTAAGGGACAAAGACTTTGGGATGAGGAAAACAGGTTACGACTAGCAACAGATTTGGGGTTACCACAGTTCCAGGCTTGCTTCCTGAATTAACTGGATCTAAAACCTTTTTCTAGAGCATGGCAGAGGCTCCTTCCCCTCCCAAACAACCCCATGGCTCTCTACTCACTGCTCTTACTAGCAGGACAGAGTAGACCACAGCCAAAAACCCTGCTCAAAAAACCAGTCTGGCTCTAAACCCTCTCTAAGACATAGGAGGCAGCAAGCCTGGTGCTTGGCACCAAACACCGCTTTTCTTCTGATCTCAGGGTAAGTTGTAGCCTTAAAGATGACAAACTCCAATCCCCATTCAGCTCACTCCATTCAAGGCTGAGGAAGAGGAACCTGTACTGAGTTCCTCCAAACGCTAAGCACAGTGGCAGCAGGAGGAGAGGCATAGCCTCCCAGAGAAAGGCTCTTCCACAGCTCACTTGCAAAGCGTATCTAAGGGCAAACACAGCAGGACTGCAGCATTTTCAGATTTAATAGCAAGCCTGCACACATCAGCACCAGCTTAGACGCGGGGCATCAAAGGCAAGAAGTAGGCGAGTACATGAAATAGCAGAGGTGGACGTGAAGCACAGCTGGGCACAACAACAGGACTGAAGCCCTAAGTGATATTGTCTGCAAGAAGCTAAATGCGCTTTGAATAAAAGGAGCCTGCAGCTAGTATTCCAGGCTTGCCTTGCAAGGCTATTTTTGCTTAGATTGCCAAAATGTAATTACAGCTAAATCCCCCCTAACAAATACTGGAGAGCAGCAGGGGAGAGTTGTATTTAAAAGGAATCTCAAGTAGCAGCCATAGTAATACCTGACGGTAGCAGGGAAAACAAACTGCCTGGAAAAGAGCATTTGGTTGAGAGCTGGTGACAAGCAAGTGGCAAGAGCACGAACAGGACTGCGAGATCTTGAGAAACACAGACAGAAATGCCACCACAGTCCAGGGAACTGCCCTGCCCCCTACCTAGCCAGGTGCCAGCAGGTGCAAACTGCCTGTGGGGTTAGCAGCCATTGCTATCAGTGCTCTGAATGTTCCTAGAGGCAGCCCAGGGCTGATACCTGCAATGCAGAAAACAAATGCTTCAGAAGACTGAAGATCTAAACTTTTCTCTGTGAGCCCTGTTTGCTTTCAGTCTGGACTTCAACAGTAACATGAGGAATTTGCAGTCGCAGTCATGAGGCTGAAGGTCTCCTGGTCCCCAAGGCTGGTAATTGTACCAGACATGGGCCGCTAGTTCGACGGTCACAACCAAATTGGCCCAAGCAGCCTCTTCTCCTGGGGGACTGCACAGAGCACATAGGGCAGGAGATGTGCTCCATCTCCTGCCACAGCCTCTCCTCCTGGGCCCAGTGCAAAGGCTCAATTAAAAATAAAAGGCAATTGTGCAATTCCCCAAGGAAAAGCAGAAAAGACTGGAGCTGTTAATGAGTACAATTAGCATTGTAGTGAAGCAGAATCAGAGGATAATTAGCTCCTATTTCTGTGGCATTCGAATCGCACCCATGCTGGCTTTCTAAGCAACAACCCACCAGTCTAGTCTCACCCCAGAACACAGGAAACAGGGGCACTTGCAAGCCCTCTTCTGGTCACAGCCTTCATGGGGCTATAACTGCCAGCCTGAGCCATCACCCTCTTCTGCTACACCCACTGGTATTCCAGTTTCCCAAGGTGGCCAGAGACTTGGAAAGCTCAGTGCACCCCAGAAGCACATATGGCCCTGCATTCAGCTTTTCCTTGGATCCAGCACAAGGCTGCATTGCCGACTCTCCACCAAGGCAGTGAGAATCAAGGGAACTAAGTGACACCAAACAGCTCACTTGTCCTAGTTTAAAAGAAGCTTGTACCCCTCTCCCCAACAAATAGGGCTGCATGAAAGTCACTGGTGACCCGGGAATATGAAGAACTGGCAAACACAAAGCAAGAATCTCATCTTTTAAGCAAGATATTACATCTATAACTTGTCTGCCCATATAATTTCACAAATACAGCAAAGTTTGGCGACTACCAGCACAAGGGGTGCTTTGCTGCTTCATGTAGGGGGGCAGCTCGGGGGAAGATGCTATATGAAGCTGGCAGAAGCAGGCCTGGTGCCTTCCCACAGCCTAGAGAAATACCATTCTACTGACTTTTAGAGCCAAAAACAAAGAGAGACTGAAAGAAACAAAGAGACCCAATAATTTATTGGCAGAGCAGAAAGGGGGCATTTGAAAACCACAGGGCTGACTCTCAACTGGGAAGCTCCTCCCAGCTGCAGAGATTTGTAATACTGGTATCCCTTAGCAGAAGGCTCTGATGTTGTGGCAGAATCCCAGAGATCCTGCATGCCATGTAGAGAAAGAGCGGAAAGTGCTGCAAGATGCGGCCCCAAGGGCACACTGCTAATTGAAAGGTTGGCCTCCCGCCCCACTGCTAAAAAAAAAGTTTGTGTATGACAAAATCGGCCTCTATTGTCACCGCTGCTGGAGGGCTTCAGATGGATCCTTCCTCCAAGGAGGAGCGCGCGAGAGTGGCCCATGAGTCCCTTCAGAGGTCGGAGGGCACTGGTGGAGACCTCTCAGTGCTTTCAACACGGAGAGAGGAGCTGAGTGCCAACTCTTGTTCTCACAATGTGATTTTTGTGTTTCGAAAGCTGGAGTTATCCCTGGAAAACAGAGCGAAGAAAGAGGTTAAAAGTGTGCATTCCTTCAGGTCACAGCACCCCTCCCATTCCACCCACCACGGCTACCAAGGTTGCCATCCCAGCATGTGGCTCAGAATCAGTGCACTTTAAACCTAACTAAGCAGACCTGCTTTCTAACTAGAGACTTTTCACGTAAATCAACCTGCTGCTCCAGAACACTTAGAATACAGGGAGATCCTGGTACATCCCTGTTCATTGGGAAGGAAAAAAAACCAAACCACAAACCGAAAAAAGGTGCCATCTCCTGTGACCAAAGCAGATGACAGACTCTGGAAACCTCCCTGACAGATTCTGGTGTTTAAACAGCAAGATCTCTTGCTTCCCAAACATTTATCCTCAGGGATTCTGCTTGAAGCACAAATATGCCATCAGTCCAACTTCCTCCTGCCTCTGTCCCTCATGTTTAGGCTCCTTTTGTTATGCTGTCAACAAGTTTAGCTTTCTGGTCTCTACCTTATAAGAATATTTAATCTTAAAAGGACATTTCCCTCATATTTAAATAGAAGAGTTTCTTCAGCAGCTTTTACTCGCATGAGTACAATCATGTGAGTCACAAAGGCTACTGACAAGGAACGGATTGCTAGTCCACAACCTTCATTTGTATAGTCTTGCAGCACACGGCAGCAATTGAAGATGGGGCAGGTTACAGAAACCTGTGTTAATGCTTACTGCTAGTGTCTGAGCAGCAGCAACAGGCAAAGCATACTTACACATTAATGGAAAGGTGATGTGGGTTTTAAACTCAAATGGAAATAAACGAGATAATTATTTTGCAAGGATAGGTTTGGCATTGTTCCTGTAACAGGGACAGGCAATAAGTTACCCAAACCAAATATCTAGGGACACCGCAGCACATACCACACCAAATTGGCAGAGCTGTTTTGAAGAGTAAGGAGAGTGGTTTCAGGAGCGAGGTGCTCTGCAGGACTGCAAAATCCTGCTTAAACCTTTGAGTTAGCATGGGTTTAAGCTAACTCAAGCTTAAACTAAACTCAAGCTTAAAGCTACTGTGCTGCTAAGAGCTGCACAGTAGCTTTAACATCACAGCACAGTGCATGCTGGAACACCTCCAGCAGGCAGGCTGGAGGAACAGAAGGAAGTAAAAAAAACACTCTTTAGAGAGTTAAACAAGTTACTCTGCTATGAAATGATAGCAAAAACCATGCTGGAGGCCATCTGCATAAGACTGGGGTTTACCTTTGCACTTGCCAGCAAAATAGGCTGTGCTGCCATTTGGGAACATGATTCAGGATTCATTAACTGGATTCTGGTTAATTTGCAACGATGGTTTGGCTTTCTATACCTTACTGTACTTTCATTCATGCCACCTATCTCGGGAGGATGGCACACCTCAGTTAGCTCTTTCTTGGACAGGTTTCCATACTTCTTTCGCCTTTATTGGGGTGCCACAGGCCCTCTGCTCATCTCTACTCTCCCAGCTCAGCACAGGTAACCCAATGCAGTTGACAGCTAAGTCAACTCTCTCACTGTTTTCTGATACACTTGGCACATTTACTGCCTTCTGAAACTGGAATTTCATGAAGTGAGCTGGTTTCTTCTTCTGGAAGGTCACTTGAATGTCATCTAACAATAACACCACTACTAGATGCCTGCGTAACATTTTGTAACATTTATCCACACAAAAAATGTGTGAGGAAAGACAGATACTATTTTCACACAATTCCAAACTATGATAACATTGCTTGACCAAAGTTGTGGAGGAAGTTTTGGGATCCACAGTGGCCCCTCAGAGCTGAGCTATGTTGGGAGCAGCTACCTACCACCATGGGGTGGGAACTGGGCAATGTAATGCTTCCTTCCAGCAGGTTCTTCTGCTCTGGCAGTCAGCAGTGCAGCAATCCCACTTGGCTACAACCAAACACAACTTGCACTGCCAGGCCTCCTGCTAGCCATTTTTAAAGAGAGGGCCTGCAATCACGGAAGCGGGCACTGGAGGGGAAAACCAATGTGAGCTGCGAGGCTCTCAACAGCCCTGAGCTCACCTTGGCTATTTTCTCTGCCCGTGGTTGGGTGTCGCTACCAGAAGTAGCGGGTGGTTTCATCTCATTAGCCACAGCATTATTTCTTCTAAATACAGTAGCTACTGTGTGTCCTTCCTGAACAAGCTTTTATTGACAGACTAATTTATTCTGCTCCGACCCACTGTCAAGCGCAAAGGCACGTATACCAAGCTCCAGGCACCTCGCTCTGTGTCTATCACATGGATGTGCTTAGCATTCATTTACCACTCCATATCTGCTTACAGTTAACCCTAGGCAATAGACCCAAGCTGAAGACATACCTCTCAGCCTCCTGGGATCAGGTCTGGATACAGGTGCTTTGCACAGAGGAAGGGCACTTTGGCACAATAGCACACAGCACCAAAACAGCAGAAAATGCTGCATGAATGGAGACCGTAGTGAATGTTGGTATTTGGTCAAAAAAAATAAAATAAAAGAATAATAAATCATTTTTACCTTTGAGAAAGAGCCAATATCAGAATGGGCCCACCACGAGGCCCAAAGGCAAGAGAACATACCAGCCCATGGGTAGAGAGTTGGAAGCTGAGAGGTATGCCACAAAGTCACATAGGAAGAAAGATGAGGCCCTACCCTGGGTGTGACAGAGGGAGGGGGAGCGTTGGATCAGCGGCCACTGCTGTTCACCAGGCCATGAAACTCCTCCCAGGCCCTGGCAAGCCAGAGGGAAAAAAAACAAAACAAAACAAAAACAAAAAACCAGCACTTCAGATCAAAGGCTTCTTAATTTTTAACAAGAGCAGAAACATTCAATGGCGTTTGAAAGGCACTTGCCTTCAGAGAGCAAGGCAATATTCTCTGATAGCCCTGGTGGATAGAAGCATCCTTAAAACCCAGCCAAACATCTGACAGCGCAAGGCAGCTTTAACGTTCTGCACAGACATGAAGCGTTCCCACTGGCTGCTGGTGATGTAGCCACATTAATACCCAGAGACAGGTATGACCTTCCCAGTCACAAATGGAATATCCATTTCCTATTGCTAATAAAATAGCTGATGTTACGTCTTTCTGCAGGATTATCACATTCCTTGGCTGGTTAAACTCAGCCAATTATTGGCCTTGTGCTCCACCAGATACCTGCGTATTCAGTAATCCCCCCAAAAGGGGTTTCTTCTAATGCCACACATCTTAGTTATTACAAAATTCTTCGATCAGGCAGCAGAATCCAATTCTCATTACAGAGTCTCATTTCCTATTGTAAACCTGCACTGTTAATGATGACCCAGTAAAAACATTACAGCTATTTGAAATGAAAATGTTTTCAGATAAGTTAGAGGGACAGGCCTAACACTGCATTCCCCAGTGGAGAATGTTAGTGACGGGTGAAGCTAGCAGACTGAAAAATTGCTGTCTGTTTTACAGAGGCAGCATACTGAAAGCCCTCTCAGGGAAAAGATGCCAAGGTTAATGTGAGCGTGACTATTATCTTCTGGGATCAGAAACATCAAAGAACCTCATAGTTCTCCATGCCCAGCAAAAGAGTGCTGGTGCCTACAACACATCACAAGCCATTTACTGAACCCAGAGAGTCCCATGGAATTGGAGGGACCTTAAAGGGAGCCTAGGTCAGTCAAACCCAGATCACCCCTGCAGATTTTGTGCTGGTACCTAGCAGCTCCCTCACATCTTGTTCTTACACTGCCTCATCAGGCCACTGCAACACAACAGGAAAGTCCAGAAATGGAAATCTTATATTACTCGGCATCTGTGCCAAAACCAGATCTCCAGCCTGGCTCTCACTTGAGCCTCAGAGTCAAGCTCCCAATCAGCATTTGCAAAAACCTCTCACGTGTCATATGCTCTTTCCCAGCAGAGTCACAGCTCAAATAAACACAAAGTATACTGGCAGAGTGCCTGTCACTGCACTCCAGAAGTCTGTACACCAGGTACAGGCGGCCTTCTTGGGAAACCAACAAAGAGGTCACAAGCAAGAAGCTTGACACTCAGGTACAGAGCTTGGAATTTGTGATGCTGCCTTCCCAGACCACAGGACAGCAGATCCCTCTTTTAAAAGCACTGAAGGTGAAATCCTAAAATCACTGACTTCAGCATCACCAGTACAAGCCTGGTAAGGGGCAAAACACTCCAGTTCTTCTTCCCAGTTTAAAACTGATTTGACAAAACTTCCAAGAAGCAACTAAATCTCCACAGCCCCCAAGGCACAGGGTCCTGTGGACTACCAAGATGATCAGCTTGTCTAAAAGAAACCCTAGCTATAACTAGCTAGGTTTTCTCCTCAATCCCCCTCCATCCATGGTAGCTTAAAATCCTCCTCATCTTGACTAGGACGGACAAGGAACAGTCACAGGAGTCCCAAAGCTACATGGTATCTCTAGCTGATCCTCAGTCATGACCTCTTGAAACCAAAGGGAACAGGATGGAGAAAGACAGCAAAGGGTGCTGCAGATACAACAGCAAAGCACACAGGACATAATGCTGTGGTGCATTAGTACACCAGGACAGACCTGCAGCTCAGCTTGATGTACAGCAGTTAGCTGCTTGGAGATCAGAAACCCCACAAGCAAGGCAACAGCACAGAAGGCCCTACATGGGAACTCTTCCCAGCAAGTCTCCCCAAACACAGCACCCTTCAGGGCCACAAAATTTTCCAGAGAAAGGAAAACTACCCATTTCACCCAGTCAGCACATGGTACCAGACACTGTGGGTACAGCTGCCTCCCTCCAAAAGAAGGTTGGGGAGAGAGAAGCTCTCGATCTGAAGCCCTCTTAAGCTGCTGGATACAGTTTGGAAAGCTATGCAAATCTCCAGCCTTGTCAAAAAGGCTCTGCCTTCATGCCTCCCCTCCAACCTCCCACACCATATTACCACACTTCTATCACCCATAAGCACATCTTTTCTCTTTCCCCTCCAACAGTTCCCCCCAAACTTGTAACTTCTGTTCTCTGCAGAAAGGACACAAGGGCAGATTATTTGTCAATGCAATCAATAATTTATTACCCCTTTCAAACCAAGGAGTTCCCTGTTCCAACATCCAATAACATCATGCACACAGTCCTTCAGGTGCCAAGTCCTTCTCACAGACAGAGAAAAAGCTCTTCCAGCCAAGAATTTTTAAGCCAAGACCCTCATACATATTATAGTCCTAATTACTCCAACTATCTGCTGACTTGACTGAAAAAATCCACCAGGATGTGCCTGCCCTAATGTACCTAAACTATGCTAGCAGAGCAAACTGCTCTCCATTTCGAACCGAACAAGGCTGCCAGTTAAATTTGTCTGGCAGAATTTTATGACCTGTGATGTGCCAAAGGCACGGTGCCAGACAGTCTAAGAGGTTATTTTTATGTATAGACATTTTTAGTACCTTATTGCTATACTGTCTGCGCAGAGATCAGATAGTCAGTGAATTGATCCCCAACACTTAGGTTATTCCCAGATAACAGATGGGAAATGGAAACATTAGTAGGCTAAATAAAGCTAGTTAGAGCTGTCCTTCCACACTCACTCCTACCCCACAACTGCTCAAACTTCCCACCTTACCCACCCTTGCCCAGGGTCAGGATGCAGGCAGGGCTCCCTTTAATCCCATCAAGTAAACTGGGATTAAAAAAAAGAGGCAAAAAGGAGCCAGTATCAGAGACCCCCACAAAAAGAGGAAGAGCAACCACATCCACTTCAAGGGACTTTCCAAATCATCATTGTGCAAGCAGCACTCGCTGTTTTTTCCAACCACGCTCAATCTTTAAATCCTAGCAGTTCCCCTTCAGTGCTTCCCTGTGCAGTCCTGCCTCCTTACTATTGCCTTACCCAGCTACAAAAGAAGACAGAGAGCTCACTGTGCATGCTATCCTCACAACAGTCACCAACGTCTGTCCCTTCTGCTTGCCTGCATGCCATTTCTCATGATGCTGAACACTCACTACACTTTGCAGGTATGGTGTCCAGAGGAGCACAGCCTCTTCCTGGGTGCTCCTCATGTTATACCAGAGTGTTTGGGATTCATTCAGAGACACTTTGTGACAGGCCTGAAAACTAATAGCTTGAAAAAAATCTAGGATATTCTTCTATCCTGAAATAATTCTTTCACATATCTGGCAGTATCTGGGGAAAAGACAAATAAGGAAGCCATCATGACTTTGAAATGAACACATCTGAACTGAAAAGAAATATGAAAGAAATACGTTACAGTCATTTCCTTTGGTAAGGGATGGGCTACCAAGATAAGCAAATGTTTTACAAAGTCATGGACACTTCTGAATAAAGCATACATCTATGGTGACAGAAAACAATCAATGAATCCATGATTTCAAAGCCCAGGTCTACGGAAGTGCTCTTAGACTTGCAGGACCTGGCAATATTACTGGAACTGGAGAATGGAGTGATAAATGAATTAAGCCAGTGTTGCAGAGACTTGGGAGAGGAGGACAGCTATCAGATCTGGAACCTCACCACTCTTCTTTAGCTCTTAGACTTGAAGACTGAAGGTGAAACGATGCAGCTCTCTAAAGATGGCAGCACCCAAGGCAATCTGCCTTCCACTGACAGGCATCAGTGTGTAGGGGCCTTGTTTCCAAACTGCCTAATTTTGGATCAGGTTAACCTTGCCCATGCCATCTGAGATACAGTTAAAACCAAAGATGACAGCTAGGACAGCAGCACTTAGTTCTCCTCAGGTTTTGGAAATTAGTAAGCAAATGGGAAGCAGGGCTATAAAACCAGAACAATTACAGAATTAGCTGAACTCTGATGTAAAGGAACAGAGACTTCTCACAAGCACCCCACCACCAGCTCACTGTCTCACAAATACTTATAATCTTCCCCACCACCCATCACTTCCATGGGGATTTCTCTTCCTCAGTCCCCACTTTTTTGACATTTCTCACTTTTTTGTTGTGAGAACCTTGCCCCGCAGACTTCTTATAGCATATGCCCTTATTCCCTCCATTGGATATCTGCTTGCTTCATAGCTAAAATACAGTCTGAGGCCATTTCCTCCAACTGTCTGCTGTGAAATGAACCCAGTGCCAGCCCTATTAAGATCAACTGCTCTTCCCATTTATTTGAGCCTTCCCATTAGTTATCAGTGGTGACTTTAAAAGGAAAGGATAGTTTTATACCCTGCTCAGCTCTCACTGCAGCAAGCTCTTACAAATAACTGAAGCTTTGTTTTCAGAAAAACCAGCCTTGCTTTAGAGCTGACAGGACAATCCATTAAGCCACACAGCATCCAAAATATTTCCGGACCAGCCCGCGCAGTGGCAGCCTGCTGTATGGCCACAAGTCTGCTCTCTCCTGGCTTCTGAAACAATGTTGAATTTGCCTGGGATTCCTGCATGGTGCTGCAGGCGAGAGCTCTGAACACAGGGCAAAGGTGTATTGCATGCAAGACAGGCAAGTACTTCATGCTGCAACACTCAAAAAAAAAAAAAAAAATTCAAACTTTACAGTGATTGCTTCCCCCCCACCCCTCTCCTAACTGCACATTCACTTGCTAAAGATACCTGAATATTTTCAGTCGCTTCACTGAAACATGACCAGGCTGTGACTACCAATATTCTGCTAAAAGCACAGTGCACCTCCCAAGGCAGCAAAAGCAAGAAGTCTTTTTGTTTTGAGGGTTTTTTTCCTTATTTCCAAACCACAGGGAGTGCCACTGGCCATAACCTACTGTCACTGCTGGACCACGTCACATCCAAGGTTAACAATGCTGACAAACAGAACCTATTAAGTGGTCCACCACATCCAAGTGCACCTCTCTCAGTTCGCCTCCAAGGGAACAAAGAGAAGCAATTTCTCTCCAACTACTGAAACAAGGTAGCCCACAAAACGTCACATATGTTCTTTTCAGGTGCTCAGCGCCATGAAGTCTAAAGTACTATAAATCCCCTGGAACTAAAGACAGTCCAAGAGATTGTTCTAGCTCTTCTAGCAAGATTGGAAATTAATACACACTAGGCTGACCCTTCCACTCACTGGGATTTAGCAGCTTGTCGGTATCACAAGCAAGAAAAAGGACAAACACTGGAAAATTGCAATGAAAGATCTGCTTATCTAGCTAAATGCACAAGCCCCACCACTGAGAGCAGAAAGGACAGAATGCAGAATAGCTCCCTGGAATAGCTGTGAAGCAACAGATACTTTTCAAATGCAGCTTGGCAGCACCACCGCTTTCTGAAACAAAGGGGCTGCAGCCTCACTGGCAACACATGAAAAATGGTGTCTAAAAATGATTTAATATGAAATGCATCATCACAAAAGGAATATATAAAACCTGAAACACAGGGCTCAGGTTCCACAGTGATGGGCATGCTAGCAATTTCAACAGAAGTGTTCATTTACAGTGTGTCAAAAGCTAATCCAGGTCAATTCACTACCTAGAAGTCAAGGTTTTGAGAAACGCCTGTTCTTTTCTTGCTAAGCATTCTCCCTTCCCTGAAGCACAATCAATGCCAATCAAACCCTGCACATGAGCAGAGCTCTAGTGGAGAGATGCAGCCCATACAAATGAAAAATGCCATGAGCCCCCCTAGAAAGGCAGCTCTGACAAAGCCTACAGCCCAGTTCTTCCATTAGAGCCTTTCATAAAACACAGTCAGAGTGTGAACATGGAGTGCTGGCTGGAAAGCCCTCCCAAGTCATAAATCACATGGTACATGCACAGCATAAGTGGAGTTTATTCATGATGGACAGTATTTCAACAGGGCTTGATAGATGGGTGAGGAAAAGGAGCCAGACTTTACAGAAGACAGAACTAGTTACACAAGAGATCCTTCATTAGCGAGAGAACCTTAACGATATGAAGCATAGCCAAGCAGAGTTAGACTGATAGCTGGGGCTGTCCTGCTCTTCTCTGTCAACAAAGCAGGCACTGTCACCTCTCTGCAGCTGCTGCCACTTGCTGCCTGCTGGCACGACGCAAGAAAGGCACAAGCAGTCAGTCCAAGCAGCAACTCCACTGACAAGCAGTTCTGGTCTGAATTTACACCAGTGCCATTAGAAAGAGATGGAGGACTGCACTGCAATCAGACTGCTGCAGCTCAAGCAAGGCAATGGGAAACAAAAAAAAAAAAAACAACTCTTGTGATCCCTTACATGGCAGAAGGTTAATTGCTTAGATCTACTTCATTTGGGCACCACCAAAGCAACTTCTGACTATGCCTCCTACCCACAGAAAATAAGCAGGAGACAAGTCAGTCAGCCTCTACTTAAGAATTGCTCCCAGCTGTAGTCTGAGCTACTAAACTTGATTCCTCAAACACCTGTTATTCTTGGACAAGCTCGTTTTGCACCATACTTCAGCAGCACAAAATGAAACTTTTGACCGTGATATCGGATGCATCATCACTCAAGGACTGACAGCTGTCGGAGCAAGAACAGTTACAAACATCGCTGTAATAGCATTCTCTGTGCTAGGAGATGCTGGTGGCTATAGCTTATAAGGGAAAGGGCACATCATTTTCCCTCTAAACTTGTTATACAAACCACCACCACAGCTTAGGGCAGTTGGCTCAGTGCACAGCTTTTACTACAGAGACTGAGAGAAGTCAGACACCTCCCTCCTCCCACCACAAAGCCACATCACCACAGTCCGTAGTCAGCTACTGCTGAACAGGAGTAAAATATCCTGTTGTGTGTCCACACGAGCACTTTGCTAACTCGTAACACGGACAGATAGTCGATAGTGCCCTCTCCTGGCAAACAGCGCACGAAAAACGTTACCGGCAAAAATCGTAAAAAGAATCACCTCATTCTCCACACACACAGGAAGGAGGGAGGGCCACATGAAACACTAGCTGCCTACAGGCGGTTAAACAAGACCTCTGCACCTTGTGACCCACACTCAAAACTGGTTACAACTGGAAGTTAGCTGTCTGCTAAAATCAGGACTGATCTCAAAACTGTTTGACAGCACACTGATGACAGAATCATTATGTGGAGAGGACAAACTAGCACAATGGAAGTCATGAAAGGTACTTGCACCGTGATTGAGCTAGATTGGCAAGCTCACTGCTCTATCAATGTCTTTTAAATTTTTTTCACCTCTTTTTCTAGGTACACCTTTTCAAGTGTTAATTTAACCCAATATACTTTAATACGAATTTACTAATCAGTGTATTGGTTTATAATACATCTAAGAAAAACAAAAGGAAAAAATACATTATTCACCTCTAACTAATACCTATATAAGTGATCTTTTGTCACTCTGTGGAATATAAAAGTCACCCTGAATGGCCTGGTATGGTAAGCTATAATAGGTTTATTTAAAAATACAGCTGTCCTCTCTGTGCACCGTGATCTTCTAGTCTTGTTAAAGAGCCTCTGTCACCAGGGCCTGGAAGACTTAATATATGACATTTATTATGATTAGAAATCATTTGTACAGCACTGTAAATTCACATAGCACTTTCCCAAGACCATTTATTGTAAGTCTAATGGCACTATAAATCCCAGTTAGCTTCCGCACTTTATTCCCTAGAATCTCTATTTATTCAAATTATCTTGTTCCCCCCCACTGCAATCTTGTCTCTGAATACATTGAGTCACAGTCCCACACTGGGCTGCCCATCTCCCAGTGACAGGCTGGGTGGATTGCTAAAAGTGCCCTGGACTATATACTTCAAAATAACATTTTACTGTTAGAATCAAACATCCCTAACAGCAGCACGATAGTGACACAGATATTTGGCTTTTAGAGAGCAGTAGCAATAAATGCTGCTGTACGTATTAGTGTTCGCAGTGAACAGCCTTAACGCACACGAGCACTTCTTTCAATTCCTGTGATCTGCATTAAATTGCTCAAGCACGCATGCAACCAGCGGCAGGCCCTCCCCCCACCACCACACGTACTTGATGCTATCGGTGTGTGTTTTATATTCCATGATGGTGTTGGGAGGTAGGTTGAGCACTCTTCGTAACGTGTCGCGTATCCGGGCTGTCGTGGCTTGGTCGCTGGCTGTCTTGTTCCATATTGAGATAATATCCTCCTACAGAATAGGATGTGAGGGGTAAGCAGAGGGTATTTTTTGTAGCCCTGCCAAATGGAAGTACATGCCACTTCTCAGAAGTGCTTACCTGGAATCGGACAGAGACGACTGCCCCACAGATTTCTTCCCCCACCATAAACTGTTCTCCCAGCATTGCCAGAATGAGATTCTCCCAGCATCGTGATGCTAAGCCCTTTCGCAAGCGGATAATCCATTTACCACCATTTTTGTTGGCATCATCCTAGGAAGAGTGGCAAAAAAAAATTGATTTGTTTTCTTCTAGCTATTTTTCTGCTTCCCAGAAGACAGCAGAGCCACAAACAGGAGCAGATATTGATTGGGTGGGGCAAGGGACAGAGTGGAGGTATTTTCAAGCAAAAGCATTTCACTTCTCCCCCATAAAAACAAAGACAGAGGTATACTATTTACTTTGAATATGAAGTACTTGGAACAATAACTCTGCATTCCAGATGAAGCTCCATGCACTGAAGACCTGAGCTCTAGTGTTTTGATCCCACTAGCAAACACTAACAGCAGCCTACCAATCTGCATACAGAATCAGAGGCAAGTACCCTAAAACTATTCCTAAATACAAGACTGACTCTCCCACTGACAAGTTCCCTGTATATGTAGTTCTGCTTGTAAACAAGGAAAAAACCCTCATCACAGAGCATGGAAGAAAGGGAGTTTGTGAAGTGATAGTTAAAAGCAAGCAAAAAGTTGATAAACCCTCTCCCTCCACATTTGCAGAGCAGGCTCGTAAGTTGTACTAACCCAGAAAGGACCAGGCCACCCTCTAGGAATCACTGATAACATCAACACATCATACAGCTGAACGTTTGTTGCAGACTGTGGTGACCCAGGGAAATAACCGCAATGAGGAGAGTATGCTAAGCATCCAGACCATCGCCTCAATATTGTGATTCCATATGTTGCACCTGAAAAATTGCTGAAAACTGCTACAGACTCCCCTGCTTCACAGAATGCACACCTATGTCAAACAGCAGCTCCTCCTCTGTGCAGAATGCTGTGACTTTCTCTTGTACAACACTGTAGCTGGACAATCTTACAAGGCAAGAGGGGATCAAATTCCAACCAAAGCCAAAGACAGAGAGCTAGAAACAAGTCAAAGAGGTGGCAGTTAGGAAGGGAAAGGGAAGACAGGTCTAGGACAGAAACAGAGAAGAACAAAGGATAACTTGGAGACTGCAGAACACAGGACATCTCTGGTCAAATCACCAGCCAGCCCCTCTGCCAAGCTGAGACATACCTTGAAGATGCTAGGTAAGGCAGCTCAACCATTCTTAAAGAAACAAACTTTTACTTCAGCCTTACAGCTTTTCTAGGGCTGAGATAAAACTAAACATTTCTGTGCTCTCAGAGGCAGCAAGTGCTAACAAAGCAATCCTGGGCAAACACGGAAGTGCCAGCCTAACAGCAGCATTCACCAGACCCCTATTTTTCAGGTATGTGCTAAAGCCTGTATTGAAAGTGGAAGGCATCAGCTTGGGATAAGCCTCAAAGCATGTCAGCAGCCACATGTATAGTGAAAAATCCAAATCAAGACAAGTTCTAGGAATGTGATATATTCCCATGAGATGCAAACTATTTTCTGACTCAGTGCCCTTGTTTTCCAAGTTGTGAACATCACACTCCAAAAATTAAGCTGTCTAGCCTACAGCCTTTAAGCAGGGAGTTGGGTTTAACTCCTCAAACTTTCCACAGTGACTAAGGGGAGTCAGAATAGAAATGGTATTGCTCAAAATGTTTCAAAGGTGGTTTAAGCAGGTTCAAGGCTAGAAAGAGAACAGGGATCAGAGGCAGATGCTGTACGGTGTGTTTTATGGTTATTGTTAGTTTTCGTTCAGGTTAAACAAGCTTTGGTTCAGTCAAGCATTTGATTTCCCTTTACCAGAATAATAATAATCTGCAGCCCAGTAAATCACGGGGGAACATTATGCCTAGTGCTTCTGACTTCACCCAGAAACAGCACAGATGGATCCAGAAAAAAGACCAGAGCTACATACAAGCATGTACATACCTATAAGAATGACAGTAAGTAAGGATTAGTCTGGAAGAGAAAGTAATATAAACAAAGCCCTATGAAGCAAGCAGCAAAGAGAAGGCCAGCAGCAAGATCCCAGAGCCTTTTCTATAAATACAAAAAGGGAGTGGGGCCAGAAGCAAAACCAAAGAATCTCTCCACCTCCGTCTTAAAATGTCTACAGAGAAATGCTTTACAGAAATTCTGGAATCATTAACTTGTGGACTCTCTGGCTGACACACTACCAGAGCAGCTCATGAGGAGTCCAAAGAGGGTTAAACGTTTTATATAAATTGTATTTGCAGTAACTGGCTATAAAACACCTTGCTTAGAATAACTGCCAACTAGGGTCACATATAAATTTCTCAGGACCAAGCAGCATAATTAGGTACTTCAGAGCAATACATAAAATCCTCATATTGTAGATGGTACTGGTCATTGCTGGAAGCAAGCCAGGAGCTGGAAAAATGATTTGTCTGGCAAAGACTTTTTCTTTTTTTCTTTTTTTTTTTTTTTTAAACAGGTTTGGATAGGAATGAACAGAAGCAAACTAGGTGCCCTGGAAAAAAACAAAAGGCAAATTAAGGGCTAAATCATTTTTCTGTCTGCAGTTCTATGCACAGATGTACGCTTTTAACCACATCTACCTTTTCCTTCCTTGCCTGAAAAAAAGGAGAATCAGTTTCTTATAAACTTTGCTGAATTCTGCTTACAGAGGTCCAGCCCTTCTAGAGGAAAGCCCCACACTGTTGTCATCAGTCAAAGGTATAATAAAGGGCTGCCAGGAAGCACAGAGCTTAGCTGGGGTCCCCTCTTTTTTTGGCTCCAGGTAACAGGGCCCAGACAGCCTCTGGACCTACAGGCAAAGGCAGTTCTGCAATCTGTGAGGGAGTGCAGCTAGGAACTCTCTGCACCTTCCCCCTCTGCCAGCAGAGCAGTCACAGGACTGCTAATTCCATGGGAGAGTACTGTTGACAAGTTTACAGGAAACCCAGAAGAAAGGACTGCACTCAAGAGAAGCCTGGAGGGCCACTTAATTACAAGAGTCCCTTCACTATAGAAGACTCCTTCCAGAATGCTCTGGGAAAATATCAAGGCAGAAATGAGAGTTCCAACTCACCTCCCACATAGGTTTGATCCCTTCTTTGAAAAGATGGAAGTCACTATGGCCTGTCAGGTCCCCAGGACGTACCATGTGACTGTAAAACCTCCAGAACTGCTCCACCTGCAATGACATGAACCATACATGAGGCTGCTCAAACTATTCACAGTCAAGATTCCTACAGAAACAGGATTCCATTTCTTCACCAGCTGGCCAGAGCCACCTTCCACTTTTCTACCTTCTTGTCACAAGGGTGCTGATTGGGATACCCAGAAAGCAGTAGTAGGATCAGAGGTTGAGTGCATGTTTCTGACTGGCTCTGCTACCAGATGACCACTTGAAATATTCAACATGTGTCTCCAAAGTCACTTGATGTTTGTTTGAAAAAAACTGTGCCAAGATAACTGCTGCGCTGGAGAACAGTTGCAAACAGATCTTATAAGTCCTTCTGCTCAAACTTCCAAGCACATCACCTACCTTTCTACACTACACACATTAGCCCTGCATTAACCACTGCTCTCTGCAACTGTGGAGACTTCAGGAGCATTCAAATGAGACACTTTTTGTATTTAATTTTACTCTATCCAGGTCTTAAGACAAAAGACACATTCTGGTGCTGGTTTAAGATCTTAAGAAACCATTTAGAACTTTGGTCGAAACATTCCTTTTGCAATCTGCCATGGTTGGATCACTTCACTTTAACCCATTTCCATTCCGACACTCCTGTGCCTACTACAATTTGGCTGGAAGGCAAGGGAATTACCTTTCTAATTCTCAAAAATAACATATTTACCCTTTAAGATTCTCTGGATAAGAAAGGATTTTAGAGAGGCTGGATCTTTAAAACAAAAGGCGGCACTGGAAGACATTATACTAATTTCTGTATTTTAAGAGGATTCCACTCTGCAAGTCAATAGCTATTAAGCAGACCAGCGGTGAAGCTGGAGGGGCCAGACACCATCCCAAGTACCTCATCAGAGACCTTAATGACCTGGTCAGCACGTGGAATTCTGCTCCAGTCTCTGACCTCTGCCACCCAGGCAGGAATTTGCTTTTGTAACCAATAACATTATGAACCAAGACTGAGGTGGGGTCAGAAACATTTGTCAGGCACATCCAAACACACCACAGAAATTATCTTCTTACATCGAGTGAATATGCCCTCTAGTGGTTAGCACTTAAAATCTTTCAGAGCTTTCTACTGAAAAGTAAAGAATAAATCTGAACTCAGATTTAGGCTCAGACAATTATTTCAAAAGCTTGCTCTTCCTCTTCCTTAAAGAGAATTTGGAACCAAACACATTATCAGATCTGAATCTCTCTCCATCCTAACTGAAATCTAGCAGTTCCAACTTTCAACAGCACCCACAAATTCTTTGCAGCAAGACGCAGACAACAGAACGTTAATTTTCTTCCTCTGAGGAACTAAAAAAAAAAAAAATCAATGTTAAGTCTACACTGATTTAACAGACTGAAAATTTACACTCAGTTTATTTCAGGAATAAACAATGACAAAGAATCAAAGGGGAAAAGGAAAGCTGCTTGCCTTTTAATAAACTTCATTGTAACACCAAACTGCATCTCAGTCATGACTTCTAGACAGAAAACAGGTCACCAGCTGCCTGTATACACACTTCACCAGATGCTTTTTCCAAACACACTGGTGGAAGTATGGGCAGGGGAGAAGTGTGTGTGGGGAACTGTACTGTCTTTGCTTCCTACCTATACTGCATCCAGAAAAGCTGTTCCTTCCTTCTCTTGCTTATCTGTCAAGTTCCGCTCCAGCCAGTGGTTTTAAACTACATGGGAGTTCTTTTAACTTTCTATTATTATTTCAGCTACCACCAATACTGCAGGCACAGATGGCTAGCACAGGGCAGAGGAGAACTGCTTAAGACATGTCATCTGCTGAATGTAATTCAAGACCTCATACTAAGTCATGGCATATCATTCACTCTCCTCTTGTTGCTCCTGACAAAACAGAGAACACAGCCTGCATGCACGTACTCCTAGCACACAGGGAGCAAGTCAGCCACAATGACCACGTCATGCCCAAGTGCACAGGGACAACAGGGATATACTCACGGAGGCAAAGGTGCCAATCTGTTTGATGTTCTGTTCATAACTCTGTGAGCTGGTGGGTCTCCCAGGTGTTCGTCTGGAGTACCAGAAGGTATAATTATACTGCAAGGGGTGCTCAGCTGGCCCTGGGACAACAGCCTGCAGAACACAAAAGCTTGCTTTACCCTTATGACCCACTCTAAAAGCAGAATAGGAAAAATTACATTTGTAGCATCAGAAGCCCACATGTTCCTGCCTTCACAGGCTATAAAACAAGCAACTAACCCTCCTTTTTTCAGAATCTCTGATAATTGTCTGAAATGGATGATTAGGCTAACAGCAGCTGACTATTCGAAAGAATATTAGAAATCTGCAGCACAGAGAAGGCTAAGGAAATAATAACAGAAAAAGGCCGTAAAAAAACCAACTCCCATAACTATTAGAGGCAGTATTACTAAATTTTCCTTTAGTCCTTAACTGTGCCTGTCTCAAAGGGAAAAAGACAAACTAAAAGGGCAATGCAAGAGTTTTATTTCAAATTAAGAAAACAAAAAATAAAATCCCCAAACACTCTCTTTCTCTGGGAGGAACAGAACCCATATATACCAAACCATGATTCAAAAGCAATTATAACTCTTCGGTGACACCAACTCCCTCAAGCAACCAACACCCTAACACTCTGGGAGGATCAGTCTCAGAACTCGTTATGTCAGCTTTGGCGGAACCCATCACCAACAGTGGGTAGTGATCATTTTTCAATTTCCAAAACACCCATTTCTGATTAAAAACACTCCCAATGAGCACAAAAGACTTTAATGGGAACTCACTGACCAGGAGTCAAAACTGACATTAAAATAAAAATGAACCAAAAAGCCCTTTTCTTCTATCACTTGATGTTGTATCAAGAGTTACTAGGGCTTTAGTCTCTACTCTCCTCTTGTCTGTGGAAAGTTTGTAAGGACTGCATTACTCCAGACAGAATAGTTTTCCTAAGAACAAGATTAAAATAATAAATGAAACAGGATGGATATATGCTGCTTAACTAGGCTACACTGCACATACAGAGACTCACCCCAAGAGTTATTACAACAGTGGCACAAACACAACCTGGTAAAACAACTGCAAGCCACTACTCCCCTGTCAACCAGCCCTTCCCCTACAACCTCTTCCAAAAATTAATATTTTCTTTTTTAAATAAAGCTTTATTTCTCATTTTTATTCAAAAGCCAGGCAGAGTACTAGCTGAGTTTGTGAAGGGAGCATTCACCCACCTCCAAAACCTACAGCAAATTATCCAAATGCTAACGTAGCCCCTGTCTTCATATAACAGTAACAGAGCATAAAGCTACCACAGCCCACCAAGACGTATTTTCCTTATCCCTAGACTGAGGACTGACTCTGTAGCACACCAACATCATGCCTTAGCAATGGAATGCAGATGCCAGCACTGTACCTTCCTCTTGGTGGTACTCTGTGGTTTCTCTCGGTCGTTCTTTTCCTTCTCACTGTCTTTCTGTGTGTTGTTCTCCTCATTCTGGTCATGGTCTCCACTATCATCATCTTTCAAACTGATAAAGAAACAGAACAAAGAGAGTGGGTCTTATGTTGCACAGCTGAGGAGGTTTAGACCAAGCCCCAGCAGTCTCTGCTTCTTAGCTCCTCTGCAGTATAAGGGCTACCAGAGTTTGGAAATCTACATTTGACAACCCACACAGTAAAATCTACTACTACTTTGCATACCCAGAGTCCATCACAGGCATCTCAGACACATACTTTAAAGCACAAGCAGGCAACAACATGCTTTTTCAGAACAAACTCGAGCAGTCCGAACTAGGCATTTATCCGCCGCAGACACCCCCAGCAACCTGTCTGGATCCCTAGCTACTCAGGAAGTAAGCACGGAAGACCCGTCACTGTAACTTTGCTGACTCGCTCCTGCTCACCTCCCCACGCCTCTAAGCACACAGAGACAGCCCCTCAAGCAAGCAAGCAAGACACCTGAACCCTACGGGTCCCTGTGCCCACCCCATTCCTTGCGAAGGGCCGGAAAAGAAGAGGGAAAAACGGGGCCAAAAGGCGGCCCGCCGCACGGCCGTGCGCGCTGAGGGACGCTCCGCCGCGAGCAGAGGCTGGCGCCGCCGGACGCCTGCCCCCACCCCTCGGAGCCAGGCAGCGCCTCCTGAGCAGGGCCTGGCCGGGCTCGGGGGGCAGGAACGGAGCTGCGCGCGCGGCCCCGTGACTCATCGCATCCGGCTCAGCCCGCGCCGAGCCGGCGGGGAGGGGAGGGGAGGGGAGCGGCCGGTAGGACGCTGGGCCTCGCCGCCCTCCGCAGCGGTGACGGGGGTACTGGGGACGGTCACACCACACCGCCAACTCACGCGTCGAATTTGTTGTTCATCGTCGCTCGCTGCCGCCACCTCCGTCCACCTCAGCGACTTCCGCCCCGCCGAGTCCAATCTCCAAAGCCTTCCGCCGCTTCCGTCAGCTGTGCCCCGCGCTTCCCCACGGCGCCGTAAGTATGGCGGACGACGGAAGGGGAACAAGAACGCTCCCGGTTGCCATTTGAGTGCGGACTCTGCCGGGATCCCCCCTGCGGGAAAGCCGCCATCTTGAGTGTGGTGGGCGGACAGAGCCACCATGTTGGGTGTGGCGTGAAGCGGGAAACCGGCGTGAGGTGAGGCGAGGTGCGGCGTCGAGCGGCCGCCTCACACGGCATGGGAGCAGCCAGGGGGTCCACGCACTGTGCCATTTTATTCACGGAGTTCATTTGTCTCTGGTAGGTACAGAGTCAGTCACTTTTTAAGGGGCCTGCCCTACCTTTCTCCTCTGGTGACAAGCAAGTCCTAGCCCCGGCACCATCCTATCTTTTCTCTTCAGTGTATAGTGAGGGACAGCAGAAGTCTTGTACAGGTGCTGTTGGGGGATGTCATCAACGTCTTTCACTCCATCCCGTGAATGGATCTGTCAAGATCAATGACTCATTGCTATGGCTGTTGATGCTATTTCTCTAGCATGAGACATGGGTAGAGTTCAGGGAAAGGAAGCTACCATGTAAGTGAAGAGCCTGCAACACCTGGAACAGCAGATGATAAGGGACAGTTTATAGAGGGCAGGGGAGACTGTCCCTCCTCCAGCGTTTCCTCATACTTCCTGAATCCACTCCAAAGCTGCCCTTTGTGTACAGAATCTTCTCATACTATTTTTGCAAACCTCTCACCAATAATTTCTGCTATCTGGCAGATTTACTAAATGGATTTCTGAATGATGTAGTTTCTGTTTCTCCAGCAATTTGTGATATGGAGAGAGAGCAAATCCATAGCCTGTAGTTCAGGACTATGAAAAAAGGGTATTCAACATATTTAAGGTACTACATGCCCATGTTACTATACCGTCAGATTGTATTTTTCCCTGCAAAGCACAGAAACACGGTGCTGATATTTCTGTTTTACTCTTTGGAAGCAAAGGCAATGGGTGCCTCAGCAACATTCCCCAGAATCACAGCAGTATGGCAGAATGGGGAAAAAAGGGGTCACCCAAGTCTTAGGCCAAATATCTTTACCACTGGAACACCATCCTGTTGTTTTATGGGCTCAAACCTGTGTTCATAATCTTAGAAGACATAGAAAATAATTTAGAAATAAATACTAGCAGAAATAGTTTAAAGGTTCATGAAGAATTTCCTGGTTAGTTGCAGTTACACGTAAATGGGATCTCTGTGCTCTGAAGACCAGCAGTTTACAAAAATATTTCAGAAAAAAATGTGCTATGCAAATTATTTGCAAAATCACCACCTCCATTTTTTTGCTACCTAGGCTTTACTATGGAAATAAATAAAGATATTTATGGAGATAAATAAAGATAAATAAATGTAGCAGGATATCAGATATTAAGAAAGTCTTGGCCTGTGAAACAGTGACTGTAGGACAGCTGTAGGTAATATTGAGGATTGCTCTTACCTGCAGAAAACAGTGTAAAAGCTTCTCTGTTCATAGTTTCCATCTTGTCTGTGAAATGACCAGGGTTAAACTGTCAAGGGCTCTCCCACTGCTCTTGATTATATAGGGCAGAAAATACGTTGGGGAAAATTAAGGTGCCCCACTGAAAGAGAAAATGAACATACAAGGATCTTCTTCACAGAGCCAAAAACTAATGGCTTGACTTAGACTGCAAAGATATCAATTGCTCACTTGAAATTGCCCAATGCAAGTGCCAAGTAATTATTCTGGAGTGAAAAATAGGGTCGTACTGTGTTATCTCATACAGAATGGCTTATTTTGACATTATTAGATGCTCTTAAAGAGTTATTTTAGAACACCAGAGAATGCAGTAATTACAGTCATCAGAGACTTTGGGGAAAAAACCCAAACACCACTGAACTGCAGGCTGGACACTGATCAAGACCCCTGACTCTGATCTTGATTTTCTCAAAGACATGTTCCCCTAAAGCCACATAGATATTATCCATTGGGAAGCCAACCCTACATGAGGTTGGGTATGGATTTAAAGTACTCTGCTGATACAATAAAAGAGTATACAAACACTGTTATTCTAGAATTTCGGGGGGGTTTATATATAGCTTGTACCATTTAAAAGAAACCTAGGGTCATTATACCGGTACCTTTATACTGATCTAATGCTTGAAATACTGTATATTAAAATGATAACATTAAACTGTAAACTGTATGGAAAAATGGTAAAGCTGTGCAAAAGGAGAGGTGTACAGGTTTATTCATATTGTAGGATGTAGGTAATGTCCAGCATCCTATTCACAGTGAAGAGTTCCTCAAAAGTTGTTCAAACTCACCTTTGGATAGTTTTGCAGCCAGAGACAAAATGTAAGAGAGATCTATTGCTTGGCTTTGCTCTGTCTAAGGATTGTCCCCAAACCTTTGTGGTGTTAATATACCTTAGTGGCATTAATATCTCCTTAGTAATAGGGAAGTCTTGCAGTGTGGTAGCCTGGGTACTCATAAACCTTGTGCTGCTATAACACATAATCTCATTTAGAACTGCATTTGCATATAGCAGGATCATTTGGTTCTTATGTTTAGTTCCACAGGATGGACCAATGACAGCATCCAACTCTTCTTGGACTTGTTCTGCAGAACAAAAGGGCTAATAATGAGTATTTAAGAAGGTATCTGATGTGTAGACTCTCTGCAGAAATTCAAAATTCCCAAGACACCTTATGCTGCAGGTTTAAGCACCTGATTCAAAGGCATTTTGACTATTACCCTGCCGTGAGCAAGGACAGAGACATGTATAAGTGTGGGTACACACATTTCTCACCTTGTACTTCCAGATGCACCATCATGGAGAGCTCAGCATAAGGTGATGGTGGTGTCTGAGCCCACTATGAAGGGATACATGATCTCTGAGATCTGTGATGTAGAGGGTGGGTCGTCTTTTGCCTATAGATATGAGACAGACAAGAAGATTTAAGGCTGTTTTAATAGCATAGCAAATCTCAATCAACAGAGCTTCTTTTCATCCCAGAGTGCATACTGAGTTGAGGAAGTTGGTAAGACAGCAGCCATGTAGCTCTGTTAAAAAATAATCTTGCTGACTGAGAAAGACAGCATACAGTAAGTTTTCTTTCAGTCTAGGATGGAACAACATTACTCTGTCTGTGCTGGCTGCCAAAGAACACAACCTCAGCACCTTCAAAAAGTACTTTGCTTTAGAGGCTGAATTCAAATGAAGAAATAGCTGAAAAGTATCTCAGGAGGAAAAGGAAGTAGGAGTGCAGCTGGAAATGTCTTAGCTAAAAACATTTTAAATATGTTGCAGCTGCACAAGAGAAAACTACTTGTTGCCTTTAACGTGAGCTTAGTATGCATCAATGAAGTTCTGTGGCTCTGCAGGCAGCCAGCTCCTCTGGTAGTTCCTGATCTCATCGTTTTCATAGGTCCTGCAAGTGTGTTAGTGCCCGCAGCAGTCTCATTAACATAGTGCTTAAGTGCCTCAACAGTGAGAGGAAATTGTTGTAGAACTGTGCCCAGAAACACAACCACAAGGAACACCATGACATCATACAGTTCCAACCCCCCTGCCATGGCCAGGGACACCTCACACTAAACCATGGCACCCAAGGCTCTGTCCAACCTGGCCTTGAGCACCGCCAGGGATGGAGCATTCACAGCTTCCTTGGGCAACCCATTCCAGTGCCTCACCACCTTTACAGTAAAGAACTTCTTCCTTATATCCAATCTAAACTTCCCCTGCTTAAGTTTTAACCCATTACAATATTCACAGCAGAACCATGCCTAACCATTGCTATGACCCAGATGTCTTACTTAGCTGACTACAGGAAATAAATGACTACTTGATTTTTAAAAAAATGATCTTGAAGGGAAGTGTGTGAAGGATGATCGTAACTATACAGTTAACTTTCCAGATTGCCTGCTCTCCACTAGCAAATTTCAGATTTGAGTGATCTAAATGCCCTTGAGTACAGTTTTTCTTCCATGTGAAGTCTTTCCAAATTCATCTGCTCCCTGCTAAATCTTAAATAAACACTTGGCTGTAGTTCTCAAAGCCACAACCATGTTAGCTTGTCTTTTTTTTTTTTGTTTTGTTTTTTTCCTGGATAGTTCTTGCAGCCCAGTTTAACACAGGAGATAAGGGCCATTACAAAACCCTTTAAGGCGCAGGCTAAGAAGGAAAACCTGATTCTGGCTCCAGGGCAAACTTGGTACTGAATAATGTCAATATAAAATTAGATCAGTCTCTCTGAAGGCACCTCTTGCAAGAGATTGAATGGGCCTGTAAACAAAGCAAGCCAGGAACAGTTGGGGGGGGGGGGGATCAGAAGTAAGTGCTGGTTTTAGCAAAGTTAAGAACTCTTCTTCCTCTCTGTGCATTGACAAACAACTGTTTAATGCCACAGCTCACTGAGAAATGCTGTCAAGCTTTGATAACAGTTACAGGGAACAGGTCAGTCCTTGCTTATCCAAAGCTAGGAGGTGCCATGGAATTCTGACATGGCCTGGAAGCCTCTGAGCAGCCTGTGGCACATGGCAGTCTCTGTAGAGAAACTGTGTCCAAAAAGCACATCAGCAACCATGTCGTTGATGGAAGAGGGGATTGGGACAGAGAGATCCATGCTGACAAACAGGAAAGCTGCATCGTTAACTTCTTTCATAGGCTGTTTTGTTTACACTGAACTCCCATCCAGCCTGCTCTTGATTTGCATGGGATTACACAAATAGCTGAGCCTGCAAGAATCAAGATGCAGAAGTCTAACTAGGAGACTGTTCTGCAGGCATCTTTATAATGAGTGAGGGAAAGAGTCCATCCTATAGAAAAGTGCATAATCAGCACAATTTAGGAGTCTCTCATCTATCACTTTCTCCCATAAAGGATTGACATGAAAGCAGTGAGTCAGGCGTGATGTTCCAGTCAAGGGCAGAATGAGTTGTGAAAGCATCAGCTGTGTAAACCTCCCATCAAACCTACTGCAGAAATTGCTACTTCCAATAGAAAAAGCAGGGTTGGCAACAAGGAGAATGAACCTATGTCATCACAATCACCTATAGATCTATTATTTCACCTCTTTCTCTGGCAAAGACCTCAATCAGGCAGCAAGCCAGGCTTCCAGGCTTTTTTTCTCTAGGCCTAGGTTGCTAAGAGCTGTCAGATTGAAGTGTCTCTGCTCCTTCCAGGTGTGCCCATTGGCAAAGATAATGCCTGCAACAGAATGGGGAAGAACTGGGCAGAAGTATGGGACTGACACCTCCATAAGCAGGACTGGTGCAATTGTACTGGTTCCAAGATTTACCACCATGAGTTTGAAAAGCTCCCTAGCAGTATTTATATGGGGAATCAGAGGTGTTGATGCTGATTTTTTCACATCTACTTTACCATTTCTGTGGGAAACAAGTTCCATGCCTGTCTCCTTTTCTGCTTCTTTGTCTAGAACCATGCACTCAAAACATGCTGGGTCCTGCTAGCTGACATTTTTACAGTTTTACATCTTTTAGTGCAAAGACTTCTTGGTAACATGCTCAGTAACTAAGAACTGAACAGGCTATGCAAGTAAATGGGAAACACGTGAATTTTGTGTGCTGAATGTATATTTGGGGCTCAGCGTGAGAAGGACATGGAGCAGTGGTTCTACTGCATTCATCTTGCTGCCAAAAGCAGCTCATCTTGAAAAGAGGCATTAAGAATAGATGAGGTCATTGTACCAAACTCCATTCTCTGAACAGCTTGTTCTGCTAAAAATGTTTCAGTACACACAACAATGGAAAGTTCTGTAAGGGCCTCCAACAGCATCTCTAAAAAAGGATGCCACAGGTCTCTCACAAAATTATTCTGCATGCCCAGGGCATCCTTCACTGCTTGAAACACGTTCAGCTGCATCAGTGGTGTTTTCCTCTCAGTGTATGTACTACCCTACATCCTGGCCACCCAGAGAAACATGATGACATCAAGATATGAGGCATTTTCAGAAAGTCCCTTCAACATCTTAGTGGTACTCTTATGCCAGAGCTCCAAGACCATTTCTGTTACCTAAGGGCTGTTTCACAGCCTTTGGCATTGCCCAAGAAATGGGTGGGAGAAATTTAATCTTGCTGTCAGGAAATGAGAGGTTGGAATCATGTTTCACTATTAAAATCTTAAAAGGCTTTCACTGTTATTAATGTATTTCATTATTATTCATGGCTGTTATTCACATATCAGCAGTACACACAGCCATCATCGCAACAACCAGTCATGTTACCCAGAATGGGATTTATTCCATCTACATTGCCCCACCAGAGGTCATTGATGGATACTGCAAAATCATAAATATTGCTTTTATTATCTTTCCATGTTTATTTATTTTCTGATCGTACAGCTACTTTGGTGTATCAGTATTTACACAAGGAACAGCCTTCATCGTTAAAGTAGAAATTATAGTTGCAATTAACATGTGCAGCCATTAGATGGGAATGTTTGCTCATCATTGGACTGAGCATTGTGCTTGCTAAGGCTGGCACAGTGAGGCAATTAAGCCAAACTTTTCAAACAGCCATTGATCTGGAGTATCTTATCGGAGATGTGTTGAGTATCATGAGCTGCTTGGGAAGGACTTAGCTCCTACAGATTCTACTGATTGCTGCCAGAGTTTAGGTTCTCAGTAGTTCTGCAAATCAGAACTGTCTCTGGCACCTGTAAACTAGAGACCAGTTTTAAACTCTTCAACCCTGAGTGGTTGAGAAAGACCTAATTTCACAGAGGAAGGGAAGACAAGATAGTGGTACCTTGCTCAAAGGTTTAGGATTTCAGATAGGAACATCAGCTAGCTTGTGACTGTATGGGATAGGAGGTAAGGATGAGGTGCTAGATGCACCATCCCTGGAGACATTCAAGGCCAGGCTGGATGTGGTCTGAACAACCTGATCTAGTTGAAGAAGTCCCTGCTCATTGCAGGGAGGTTGTCCTAGATGACCTCCAAAGGTTTTTCTGAGAAATTGCAGCACTCTGGTAATATATGATGGACACTTGAAAGATGAAAAGGCATATCTCTGCTGTAGGGATTTCGAGGGATCTGGTAAAAACACACCATTTATAAAGCTGAGGAGAGTTTCCATGTATCCTGCTTCTGCAGTTTGCACATTGGAATCCACTGGTAATGTTCTACTGCTGAACTCACATATGTGGTTCAGGAACATCTATAAGCAGGTTTGCATCTCTCTGGAGGCGGGTGCAGGCAAAGGCTCCTCCTTTGCAATTTTTGGAAACAAAGGTGTAGCTAGGAATTCTAAAATATGCTGACCATGCTGAAAATGCATGCAAATATGATCAGGCACCTACTGCTGCCCATTGCTGTGAGCAATGGCTGTTTTCTGTAAGTGAGAGTAATTTGAATAATTGTTCTCACACCAGTTGGAGTCCAGTCTTTTGCCTTAATAGCCCAAGTAAGATGGAGAGGAAAAGAGAAACAAGTGCTTGAATCCCTGAGTTGGATTCCATCTAGAACCCAAAGGAACTGCAGAGCTTGTTTTTTCTCCTTTACCTGGGAAAATAGGGACCTTTGTTGCTGCTTCTAGTCTCATACCTCCTAGGCTTACAGACTCCTTTTTACCAGTATTGCTGCATTTCTCAGAATAGCCAGAGATGTGGTCGTAGCATGAATCCTGAGCATGAATCCTTCCTCCAGGAGCACATGGAGAAAGAAAAGGATTCTGTGGGTCTTGTTTGGTAGATGCAGTGTGTAGATCACATTGAAGGAATGTCAGTAACTTCACACATCTTTCTGTGCCTCTACACTCTCCAAGGGAAAAAAATAAAAGAGCCAGAAAACCAGTGCGTTGATACTCTACCATACCAAATACAGTGTCACCTAGGTGCAGTTCTGTGCCACTGCTTACTTATGTAGTCAAAAGGATTAAGGTTTTTCTATCAACCTGGTTGTTTTGCAGTGCGCATCAACTCTGATGATTACTGACACTTGCAACACCTTCCCAAAACAAGCAGAACTCTGGGGAAGAGAAACTTCTGTCTTAGAGCAACCTGCAAAATCGTAACACCGCAGGTAACAAAGCTTTTCTTTGTCCTTTCCCCTTCATGCCTATCCCCAGTGGGAAGGACTGACCTGGAGCAGTAACACCTCCAGTATGCTGCAGTCTCATCTGCGTTTCTGCTCCTACGCTGACCAGGCCAGGCCTCTGTCTCAGGAAGCCTTCCAGGGCCTTGTTGTGCCAAGACATAACCAGCCAGTGGCCATATAAGTGGCAAACAGCCAAAATAAGGGGTACAGGATTCAAGCAAGTAAGCTTTGCTATCTGCCTCTCATTGGTGAGTTTTGCTTATTCTTCCTGTTTCCTTTCCTCCTTCCTTGAAACTTGTCCTGTAGTGACAGAATTCCTTAGGCATTATTTTTGACTGGGGACCATTCAGTGATTTGCACCACTTCCAGCTGTTGCTACAGGCCCTTTCCATTCACCCCTACACCTCTCTAAAGTCCAGCAGGGAATCACAGGGCCTGAAGTTCTGCTTAGAAAGTTCACAGTTCACACTAAACCCAGGAAGGAACAGAAAGATGCTTTTGCATTCTAGCCAAGGTTATGTTAGGAGTCTACACCTGAAATACTCATAAAACTATAAAAAGTATCAGGGTGTCCTCATGTCCCTTCTTACTCAGCTGTGACCTGCTAGCTGCAGAGCCCCCAGATCCACACTCCCACAGGCATTAGTCCTGCTGGAGCACTTGGACAGCACAGGCAAATTAACATGTCTAGTCCCAGGTGAATGCAAATGGAGTGTGTCCCTTGAGCTGTGCACAGAGTGAGCAGGAAGAACAGGTCAGGTGACCTGAGGTGGGCCACTTTTTGACTATCACAGTGAGAACAAGGATGGTACCCCGCTGTGGACATTAGCTTAGACTTTAAAGACCTGGTTCAATTCCCTGTTGTGCTACAGATCTCTGTGATTCTGGGCAAGCTGCTTCATGTGGTTTCATAGTATAGCCAGCCTGTAATCTGTGTATAAACAAGATACCTTGAAAACAAGTAGTCACATCCCTTCATTTTCCCTTTCACTGGGGCTGGATCTAGCAACCACAGAGCTATAAAGTGACTGGATTCATATGGCTGATCTGGTGGAAAGCCTTTTGGTTTTATCTGCAGTAACAGTTTTCTGCTGGCTCAGCAGTCTGATCACACTCACCTGCTGGCTGCTGTCTCAGTAAGCAGTGTGAAAACATGGCCAAGGACAAAAGATGCAGGACCACCCCTTTTGGCAGACTCACTGATCATTTTAGCTGCAGTGCAAATCTTTGTCTGTATCCTGTCTACTTCAGAGTCCCTCCTGCTTGAGCTCCTAGGGCTCTTGCTGTCACAAATACATTCCCAGTTAACTACTCCAGTGACAATAGACAGAGAACTACCCTGTACAGAAATTATATTACACTCTCTGGTGATTGTTTCCTTCTAATGCACTAAAACATTCTCAGCTAATGCCCTAATAAGATTTTATATGCAGTAACTGTATGGATGGCTCCAGGATGGAGAGACATAATAATGGGAAAAATTTATGGAAGACTAAAACCAAATCTAATAGATTTGATATTCTTCAGAAACATTGTGAAAGACAGCAAAACATTGCAAAATACTTCAAAAGACCGTGCAAAAGAGCCCCAGAATTGCCAGCACTGCTTTCTGCCCAAATAAACCTTTCTCTGAGATTTTTTTTTTTTTTTTTAGTTTTGTCCATCCTCAGTATCAAGAATTTCAAGGACTTTCACCGGACTGTCTGGCACTGCTCAGAAGAGGCTGTACTGGGATATGAAAGTGGTGACCTCTAAGGAAAAATGTTTTTGATCCTGTGTTGCAGCTGGATGTCATGAATGGGAGTTCCTCCTCTCATTGAACATGCAACTGAGAGCACTACTGCCTCATCAGGACCACCCTGGGAGAGGCCTAGGAAACTCCTTGTGCTCAGCAGCGTACTTGCAGGGACATTACACTCTTCTACTGTCATCTTACAGGCTTGTTACATGCCCAGTGCCCTCTGCTTTCATTCTGACTCTCATGGAAAGGAAGAAAGAATAACTACATTTTGCCAAGATGCAGGGCAGCAAGATGAAGCTGATGGGCCTGGGTGGGTCCATGATTCTCAATGAGTCAAAGATGTGTTTGTCAGTTCACAGAGAGTACAAATTTCCAGTTGGATGCAGTTTTTCAAGTTTTTACCTTTACGCTCTGTGCTGACCTTGGTGTGTTCTCTGAGAAAGCACAGTCCAAGCGGTTTTTGCGTGTGACCTCATTAGTCTCCCCTCTTCTCTGGCATAAGTCAAAATATGGAGCAGTGCCCAGTGCAAAGTGGTTGCTCTGGTTTCTGTTCCTGCCAAAAATAGGTCACAGAGAATCCAGTCCAGGTTGTCTTCAAATTGCAGAGCTTGGATTGCCTTTAATTTTCAGGCAAGAGAGAGAGGTGAGTTTAGAGTACAGCAGACATTACAACATGTGCAGTCATTGACCCCAGATGACTTCAGCAAACAATGTTTTGCAGAATCTCTGATTTTCCAAAGAAAATAAATGTGGAGAGTAGTAGGAAATAGTAATAATATGTCATAAGTCTCTGTTTCTTCATGTCTGAACAAAGGATCCTGTCTTGTAGGCAGTGCTTTGAACGAAGTGCTTTGAACGATAGCAAAAGATCAAGCTGGAAGTTTTTTAATGGCATGAATTCAGAACACCCCATGGGGTTTTCTTATTTCAGTGAAAGATTTAGAACAAATTTATAGAGTCCCACTGTTCCACCACTGTCTTCCTGTGTCATCCTGCAGGGACAGGGCCCCCTGGTGAAGATCTGTGAGATGGTTGAGGAGCCAGGGCAAAATATCGTAAAACCAGTGGAAAATACCAAGCAGCCTTGCCTTTATACTTTCTATTTAAATTCCTAACAGCGCTCTCAACATATTCAAGCATCCAAGATAAGTGTTAGCAGTAAGATCTGCTGTTCAACTTTACCTTTTATTCTGCCTTTCACGCTTTGTCCTGTGGATCATATCTGTATTCTTCGGGGTTTTTTTTTTATACTTGTATTGACCATTATTCAATTTGTGCTATTTATATTTGTTATTTTCTTTCTTTTGTAGGACTCCTCTGTCTCAACCTTTCTACATCTGTAGGATATGATCTTCAAGCAGTTGTTTAACTGGTTCTCTTGGGAACAGCTACATAGAACCAAAGGCACTTACAGGAGGTTGGGAGGTGGTACCCAAATTAAGCATGTCATTCACAATTCCTCTGAATCATGTTCTTTACATGATCCTCATAGATAAATGATTGGTGTAAGTGCAGCAAAACCACTAATCAATATTTTCTGGTCTGTACTCTGTTGGATTGTACCAATGTCTCTTTTGAGGGTGATAACAGAAAGCAGCAGCCCACAGCCAGTGAAAGTGTACAATGGAAGTGGTAATCCTGGCAGCTTTAGTAGTAAGATAGGTAATACCATTTCCTCTCTGCAACTCTAATCACAAGAAAACAGAAGTGAAGCTTTCTACAGCAGAAAAGAGATTACATCCTTTTAACTGCCTTTTTTGTAACCTTGCACTATTACTGCAATCAATAATTTCAAGAAAGCTTATTCCCTAATTCTTATATCTTGTATAGTGATATGGTCATCTCTGCATGCTCTGCTGCACATTAACAAGCTACATATAACAAACCCCTTTGAAGGAATATCGAGTGCTAATGTATGATAGCACAGGTTGTTCCCAGGTTCCCAGCACTGATGCGTTGACACTGAACAACACTGAAACAGGGGAAAATTCTAAAGTCTTACCTGGCACTTGACAAAACCTCTGAAAATTTGCTGAAATTTAGTGGGGCCTCTGGGACTTCCACACTTGGTCTGCTGGCATCCCACAGGGCTTATATTTAACATCGCCTGGTATGGATTTGTCTCTTCAGGAGCACCTCTCCTGTGTCATCTGAGAGCATACCAGTTGCCAAGGAAGCTCAGAATTAAAAGAGAAATGGTAAATTCTGATAATTGCAATGTTAGAAAGTATAGAAACAATGAAGTAGGAAAATACATGTGAAATAGATCCCTTCTGCAGGCAGACACCAGGTCTCCTCTCGGTCATCCATTCACTGCCTTAACTATAAGCCAGCAGTGGCAGATCCTGTCTTAGACCAGACCCAGTTCTGAGTCACCATGGCTCTGACAACAATACCTACCAACAGTTTGGACCTCACTATGGCAGTGGGGTCTTCATTCTCCTTCCTTCTGCATATGTTTAAGAGCATTTGTCCTTGTTGCAGCTTGGGTAACTGGCAGGCACAGTTAACAGCACAAAGAATTCACCCTCTCAGTTTGTGTATTTCTTGGACACACATCGCCTGTGGCATGTTGATTTCCTTACATGGGAACCATCTTCCTAATCAGAAGATCATTCAATACTGGTTTTACCTGGTTTCTCTTTTCCCAGGATGGTAGGACTGTCTCTCCTAGATGATATGGCTTTCCACATAACAGTCTCCATGGCTCTTCGCAAACAAGCAACATTTGCATTAGAAAATTTAGAAAATTAGAAATCAGGTTTGTGTAACACTTCTGATTCATTCTGAGTCAAAGTGCTGGGTTGTGTCCTTGAAGGCAAAACACATACCTCTTTGAATGCCAGAGTTGCCAGTCATTTTCCCCTCCTCTAGCAGCTTGAGAATCCAGGCCACTCTGTGACATCCTTAAGTCATGTCTCTCCTTTTGCTGCATTCTGGAGAGAATTTTTTACTGAGAATTTCTTATTCATGAGGTCACACTGGAGAGCGATAGACCTTAAAGAATAATGGGCTGGGGAAGAGTGGGTCCTTAACTGAAATGTACTAGTGACTATATATATTACCACCAAATATGGCAAAAGGAAGATAGGTAGGCTGGTGTCATTTAGGCTGGTATTTTTTTAAGGAGAGAGGCTTAAATAAAACCATATTTACTGCGCAGAGTGCCACAGATTTTTCTGGAAGTTCAGTCCTGCTGAATACCTTACCACTTTACCTCTGTAACTTTATTTTAACTCTGAAACCTCTCCATTAGGCTGCCTGCAGTAATAAACTGAAGTTTTTCAAATTGATTTAGCTATTCCCTGAGGGTTAAAATACTGCTTTCTTAACTCAGTTTTGTCTGAGTCACACACACTCCATTTTCATTCCCTCTTAGGCTCGGAAGGCTCCCCTAAATCCACCTTTTTCTCCATGAACTCTGGCAGTGATGTATATTTTTGCAAGAGTAAGCTACAGATATTCAACATATAACACAATTTATTTACACAGCATCTTTGGATTATTTTATTATGTATCTGCCTGCTACTTTAAATATGTAAGTTGTGTAACTTCCTTCAGATGTTGTGTGACTGTGGTCCTATCTGAAACCAACACAGCCTGAAGCCTGTTTCCAGCGGGCTGGTCTCCTTCTCTGGTGATGTCCTTCACTCATCACAGCTCAGACACTGCTAGACTAGGAAAAGAAAACTGGAGCTGCTAATCACTCCCTTCTCTCCTTGCTGTTCCCCGTTTGTCCTCAATGCTGACCAGAAGAGAGCTGAACTTCTTTTACTCCTACAGTAGGAGAGAGGCTTGTCTTCTTCCCACCACTTCTCTACACTTGTAATTTTTCTTTTCTGGAACCTCCAGCAGAGCATGGGCGGTTGGGGTGAAGTATGTTTAGCATATGACACTTTTCCACCAGCTATTTCTCAACTAGTGCGCTGTAGTCTCTCAGCTCCTACTGAGAGTTGCTTCTCCCTCAGAGGGGCAATTGTGAAAACTATTTTGAATGGAAAATTTCATTCCATGTACATGGAGGGAGAAAAAAATTGAAACCCTCTTGATTTGGGCTAAAAAATAGGGTTCACAGCTGCTGTGTTTTTAAAATTTTCTTGCTTCATTTCCTATGAATGCCTCTGGAGCAAGAAGAAATCTATAGTTAAACCCCACAGTTTTAAACTGATCTTTATAATATATCTTTCTATGTACCTGTGCATATAAAGCCATTGATTTGCTCCAGATAATATGAGCTGCTTCCAAGCAGCAGAGCAGTATGGAACCCCATTAACATATCATTCATACAGATTTGTAGCAGCTTCTCAGAGCATGCTGGAGAAACGACCCAGGTAATTTAGGACTATTTTTCCTGTGCTTTATTGAACCCACATTTGTCTGTATTTATTCTATGTATTATTTTCTACCTTGTGTCTTCATTTTTATGTTCAGCCAGACCCATAAACCCCTTTTCCCTCTAAGAGTTCCTCAAAGAGAGTCATTTAAAAATGTCACACTGCAAAGCTTGTTCTACTCTCCAACTATCCTAAATCATCAGTGAGGACATTAAATCAAGTCAAACCTAATGCCAGATTGCTATGTACCATCCTTGAAAATATACCTTACCTTGTCCAGTGAGTATCCATGCCTGGGAGATTTTACTGTGACTAATTGAACTTTATCTTTTCATACACATAGAGAACATTACAAAATAGCCAACGCAAAACCAGCCATAGCACTAAACACAGTGAAGCAGGCATATTTAGTTGCCAGAAGGATTATCTGTAGGAGACAGTGCTCTGAAAACACCTGCTGCACAGAGTACCAGCACCAACACAGGTTTATGTCTTTGAAGCCCTGGCACTGTATGCTCCAAAAGAATCACAGGATGGAGGCTGCTGAGTGGAGGATACCATAAGAGCATTCAAAGATTACCAAAGATTACACAAATAACAAAGATTATGGACAAGATTACCAGTGCTCAGGAGTGCAGGTTCAAAGTCAATTTAACAGAGACTGGAAGTAAAAGACTCATGAAAAATAAAAATCAAATTTAATCCCTAGACCTGCAGTCACCATGTCCAACTGCCTCAAGCCTAAAGTAACTTCAGACTTAACAGAAGGCTAGAAATATTCAAACTGATTAGTGCTATGTGGCACAAACCCTGCTCATGTTGTCATAGAACACCTCTTTGAGAAGCAGCTGCCCATATTGCCTTTCTCTGTCAAATACAACAAAGCAAAATTAATACTGGCCACTTGAACTCTGTTACACCCTCCTGTTTGGCAGTAGAAGTAGGCTAATAGATGGGTCAGGAAGTTAAGGCTCCCCTATGGAATGGATAAATGAAGATTAAAAATTGGTGGTTTGTTAAGAATTACACTGATACCCGAGTGACATGAACCTTACTTCTTAGAAAGTTCACTCATCTCGCTCCACTGGGCAGAGAACTGAATCCTGCATGCTGTCTTGTAATCAGTCTACAATCACTCAGGAGCTCTGTATACTGTGCAGTCCAGAATGTGAGTGATGCTTTTGGGTACTGGCACCCTAAATAAAGCTACACTGCCGATCCTGACTTCTGTCCTGCAGCTGTCTAGTTGCTGTGTGTTTGCTCTGTGCTACACCCTCTGAACCCCTACAGAATCATAAATTCATTCTTTGTCATTCCTTTATAAATCATGATGTGAACTGGTTTGAATTCACTTGAGCTAAAATTAAAAAAAAAAAAAAGTAGAAGAAATAAAGAAAAAAGGCAAGAAAAACCTGTTGCCTTTGTAAGATTTGGTCTCAGAGAAGGCACCTTCTTGATAGAGCTGATTAGACCAGACACCCTGTTGTGAACGACTGTTAAAAGGCAAAAAGGCATTGGAGTGTAATTCACCTCGACAAATGAAAGCAACTTCTAACAGTGTGCTTCCAACCTTTCAGTCTAGAGAGACATCTCAGAGATCTAGGGGACAAATGAAATGAAACTCACCTGTGTGTGTTGGAAGAGCTGACATTTCTTAGGTACATTTTTTATCTACAAATCTCATCTAGCAAAATGACATCCCAATTCAAATCATAGCACCCAGATCTCCCACCATTTGATTTACACACGAAGCTGCCTTAGCCATATTGCTTTGAGTGAAATGGCAATGAATGTTCTTCAGACCCCATGTTTGCCATTTCTTGTCCTGCAATCATTATGTGGTATGGCTCATCAGATCTGTCTAACTTTTATTGTTAGCTGTAACAAACACCAAGCATAAATCCAATATACCTTATACAGTTTTACTCTCAAAAGGATTCACTTGTTTTATTCTGCAGTGTTTCTGCTTATACAGCCCTAGACCTCTCTTTCTGTCTCTCTTGCACTGAATATTTGAGTTCAGGGTGATTTTCGAGGATACAATAACTGTATTTTTCATATCCTGAAACTCAACTGTCTCCAAGTCTCCATAAATCTTTTCTTTCATGCCACTGAGGTTTGATGTTTCTTTCAATTTAGTTCAGCTGCAAACATAATTAATGCAGCATTTCACAATGGAAAATGTAATGGAGATATTGAAGATAAAAAAAGTGGGCAGATAATAACATTTACGGCATAAGGATTTTATAGGGAGGGATTTCCTCATCTTGAGTTACCCACAATTCCCAGTTCAAGGCTGCCCTGACAGCGCAGACTTGAATGCAGGTCTGATGATACATGGTTCCTTTATAACACAATAAAGGAAGTGTGTGTAACCCTTAATCAGTTAGCATGTTATAGTTTTGGGTTCTTTTTTTTAACCAGAAATTTTGCTCTAGCACTGAAGAAAATTTGATTTACTGTTCCCAATGCTTTTTTCTCACCTGAAGACATCTGGCTAATGAATAAATAAAGCTTCAAAGAGCCAGCAGCAAGACTTTTAGTCAAAGGCAAATGAATAACATTAAGTGCATTTTGGCTCATATTCCAGGATTACAAGTTGCTTGGATGAGCATCTTTTTCTAGTCTCCCAAGTGATGTCTCAGCAGGCATTTGGTCAGGACACTGTCTGAAAGTTAGAAAAAAATTGTTCAAATGGAAAATATAGGATTGTGATAATAAATGTCCAAACTGAAGACAAATACTGAACTGTTTTAATTCTGAATAAATGGCATAAAACTTAAGCACAAGATGTATTGTGCCAGAAGAAAGCGCAGCTGGTCTCATGTTCCATTTCTGACAGTGCATGACAGCACATGCCTTAGGAAAGTTTTTAAGAACAGGACAATCCAGAAACACTGTACTGGTATTAGAACAAAACAACCCCAAAGTATTTTTCCTGCTGAAGATTTATCCAATTGCTTTTTGAGCAGAAATAACTGTTTAGTACAAGTCCAGTGAGGAGGCATAGCTTACCAACAAGCACGTGCAGTGCAATCCCCTTGGGTTCTTCTGAACGATTCTCCTTTTTTGTTGCATTTGGCACCTGCCAGCCCTTCTGTTGGAGACAGTGAACATTTCCTTTTCTGTCACCTACTGTCTGTTCAGGGTTTTCTAGACCTCCTCAAACGTCGAGAAATAGTTCCCCCAAATGTGCTACACTGTTGCAATGGACAGTATCTTTTTCAAAATTCAGTCCCACAAATGTCAGGTTCCCCCACTACACACCATTGAGTCACTGTTTCATACACTGGGGCATCAACAGGGACAATTTAGCCCGAGCCTTTGACACGAACCAGAGGAAAAATATTAACTTCTTTTTTTTAGTCTTTGTATGGATGCAAAATCTACCAAACATTTTCACAAGGCTCTCCTTGTCTTTACTTTTTGCTGTGATGAAGTCTCCCTCGAGTGGCACACAGCCTGCCATGTGCTTGTGACACTAATGCTGCTACCCAGGAGAGCTCTGCCATGAAACAGAAAGAAAAACACAAGAAAAAATTGGAGGATCCTAGTGTCAGACAACTTGGCAACGTTTTCTTCAACTGTAGCCTTAGCAGAGCTGAGCACCATATAAGGTTAGACAGCTCTCTCCTATCATATCCATCAATGTGAAATATTTTCAGCTTTCTGGAGTCACACACTCCCACTACGCTGCAAATATGAAACAAAGACCCACCTCTGCAGTGCTGTGATGTGAATTCACTTTTCCCCAAAAGAATCACCGTGATTTAAAAAGCAATACACTCAGCTGTATGCATCTTTCCCTGGAATAAACACCTGCAACCTGGTTCCAAACCCTTCCAAACCATATATTAAAGATGACAGTTCTACCACAACTTAGAGGCCTTTGGTTGACATTGGCTATAGAAAAGAAAAGATGATGTGAAGGGTTAGTCACTCCACTTGAAAGAACTGTTACCTCACTCCAGTCATCAGCACCAGGGTGTGCACCTTTTAATTTGGCTGTTCTTTGGTGGCGTAACACAGACCTGTTCCTAGGGGCTGCAACCAGTTGGCAAAGTGATGACAAGATGATGGTCAGGAGAGAAAGCAGCACTTGGAGGGGAAGGGCTGTGGGCAGGAGACAAGGAAAGTCATTTGAGCCACTCAGAGGTGACTCTGCTGTCACCCCTCATCAGCATCTGGTCTCGGATCATTTCAGGTCTTTCCACATAACCTTTAAATTTCTCCATTGCCAGAGGTCAGCCAGTCGAGGAGCTGGAGGTCTGTAACCCTGGGCAAGTACTGTAAGAATGATCTCTGAGAGGGGAAACAGTTGTTCTCCAGCCCAGAACCCCTCCCAAGCTTCCCAAGGGAGTGGAGGAAGAACAAAATTAATTTTACCAGGTTTCCTGAGTTTCTGTTTGCCATCACCTTTCTTTAGATCCTTATGGGAACACATGGGTGTAAGTTGGTGCAGTAGGTTTCCAAACCAGCCCAAAATAGTATCTGCCTGCTTAACCCATGTGGACTAATCCATACAGGAGGCTACACACACCACATTGGCTCCATTGTTCAGGAACAGCAAAACTCCTGTGTGAGACTGTCTGGAAACCCATTCTCCTGAAGGGAGAGCTGTGAGGCTCCTGACCTTCAGCCAAGCTTTTAGTAGACTTTTCAAAATCAAATGTGCATTTTTGTAGTACCTGGTAGGGTTCTGGTGAGCAGGGTCCCTGCATGGCTGAAATGGGCAGTGAATTACCAGGTTTTTCCACTTTGTGCCATTTCTGAGTTCTCCCCAGTCACAGGGAAGCTATCTATCAACAGCATTGAGTACAGCTGCAGTCTCAATGGATGTAATGTTCCAACCCTTGAGCACAATCAGCTTTACAGGCATCTTATCAGGAAGCATCTTCAGTGAGTGGCAGGATGCCAAGAGGAGTGGGCAAAGGCAATGAGAGACACTATAGAAGGATTAGTGGAATAGGTAGGAGGGAGGGCAGGGTGAAGAATAAGCACAGATAAAGCTTGAAAGAGGCTCAGCAGAAGTAGAACAGACTTGGTATGCTGTGTGGAGCAGGAGACTGGATTATTTATGACAGATACTGCTTTTGTGAAGCCCCTTGCTGTCCCAGTTTCCCTCCCAGCCCAGCAAGCCCACAGATGCTGGGCTGTGCTGGAGCAGACTACTGCCAGAGCTACAAGGCATGCCAGGATCTGGTCCAGCTCAGCCTGACTTTCAGTAGTTCTCACTTCTTTTTAATAACATTCTGCTCCATTTAAAATCCATTAAATTCAGATGTACCACAATTATTTAATTACAAAGAGTTTATATTCCAACATAAAAGCACTCATACGAATTCCTCATACGAATTCAACCTGAGTTTATAGCAGTGTTTACAGACATCTCTACCCAATTCCAATATTTGAATCCTTTCCAAACATGATTTGCATTCAAGAATACTACAGCACTTTGCTTTAACAAAGCTACAGCTGAACTTGACTGTCACCTCCAGCTGTATGCTTAAACCACCTCAGTCAATCAGGACCAGTGAACAGTTACATTAAGTAATAGATATTTTAAAATTCTTGCATCATGTTGTTATTTATGTCTTTTCTTATGCTAAGTTACCTCCAGTGCACCCTTCATAGTTACAACATTCTTCTTTTCATGGTCTGGAGCCACAAAGAACAAATAAATCAGAACGTCCAAGCTCCCTTCTGAAAACTCACTGGTCATTGTTTTCAACTCAGCACTGATTCCTCTACTAACACTTGTGCAGAAAAGTGTAGGAGACAGAATCTTGGTATGATGACAGGAGGAGGGAAACCAAAAGGGAAGGTGAATCCTGAAATAGAGTTTCTATGGATAAAGATAGGAACTGGAACTGGGGCAGTAGGATTGGAAAGAGATTGGAAAGAGATTGAATGGAGAGAAGCAGTATGGTACAGGTTGTAATGAAAGGAGAAAAGGACCCAGAGAAAATGGGGGACAGCTGAGTTTTCAGATAGCCCTGGATGCTGACTTCCCATTCTCTACATTCCTCTGATGTGAAATGAGCAGTGAAACCTGCTGGCAAAGTGAATCTCTCATCCCACATCCATGTTTCATCCAAGCAGGAGCAATAATGGGTGTGCTAGGGGGAAAAAAAAATAAATCCCTCAAACCAAAACCAAAACAACTCTAACAAACCAACCACTTGGCAATACATTATAATGATGATCAGGCTGCAAAGTCACACATTTGCATTGCTAATAGACCCCAAAATTCAGTTTCTTTCTTCAACTTCAGATTGACCCTCTATCTTCCTTATGGGAGATACATAACATGAAATGAAGACATTAACACACCCACATTCTAATGTGTTTCCTGGGTTTGGATGTTGTTTTCTGTTTGTTTGGGTTTGGTTTTGTTGTTTGTTTGTTTTTTTGTTGTTTTTGTTGTAATTTGCAACCTGTCAACAAATTGAAGTGGCAAAGTTCAGGACATTAAGATCAAAATAGGGCTTTAAAAGTGTGTTTTTCAGAGTCAAATTACTTGAGGTCATCAAACTACTCACAGAAATGACACCTACTCAGCTCTTGTTGAGATCCTCTGTTGAATTTTACTGAGGTTTGCTCGGGAGTGAGCATTATAATGATTCTACTTGGCTAGGACACAGCATGCAGGCATCAAGTGGGAACCGTAGCATATTGCTTCAAGTGCACTCCAAGACAAGCAAATGGTTAGGATCCTTGCAAGAATATCTGAGGATTTCACAAGGACTGGACCAAAAGTACTGATAGGCTGAATTGTGGCTTGCATGCACTTTCTGAATAGCCCTGGACTAGACTAATACCAATATCCTGGCTAGAAGGAGGAGGTTTACACATTTGAGAGGAAATGCACTGAGATGAAGGTGGATGTCCCATGCCGCTCTGTGGTGTGTGGCAGCCTAGCGTGGAATGGCACAAATCCTGTAGGGGTGGGGCTGCAGCGTACCACCCAGAATGGGCTCTGTGCTGATCTTCGTCACCCCCTCAGGGAGCCGGAAGGTGAATGCCCGCAGCAGGTTGGCAAAGAAGATAAAGAGCTCAGTTCTTGCCAGATGCTCCCCCAGACACACACGGTGCCCTGCAGAAGGAAGGTGGGGAGGGAGAGGAAAGTGAATTATTGAGGAATTTTTCAGTTTCATAGTAACTTTGTTCATTCATGTTATAAGCGGAGTGTTTTCTTTTGTTCAGGGCCAGGATCATGAAAGCCACAGAATCAAAACTTTGAATTCTTTCTCAGAGACATCTCATCCAATGTCATAGGTTAGGAAATGCCAAATAAAAATCTTGGTGAAAGTGCCTGAGGTACCACCATCATTTCTTTCTTGACCTTGCTTGGTGTGGCAGAAAATTCTTTTCCTCTTATGCTGTTGAGCTTCAGGGTCATACACAAAGAATCTGCCAGCTGTTTGTGTGTGCTTTATTAGTGAGCTAACGTCAGTGGATCAAAATTACTTAGCAATTGCATTTGCAATTCAACAAAGGGTTGGCCACTTTACAGGCAAAAATCAAGAGACCAATGTAATTTCCAAGGATTCATCATTGGAACCAATGGCATGAGCAGAACAGGTAAATAATATATTCATATTTCCAGATTAGCAGACAAATGAAAGGAAAGAAAAAGCCATTTGCATCAAGCAATCACTCCTGAGTGGATAGCTAAGTGACTACTCTGCTATATCAACAGAAAAACTAAACCAAAACCAACACAGTAGGAACTTGGAGGCTAAATGTGGTTGCTAACTGTGCACTGTTACCTTATTTCCTTCCTTTGCAACTGGATTTTCAGTTCTGTAAGCAAGAACTTAATCCTTTGTTTATCAGAATGCATTCTGCTTTTCTTTCAGCTTGTTCGTTTAAAAAGGGTTACAAGTAACAGGACACACAGGATGCATTGCTTCTCAGGAAAAAAATGTACATATAAGGAATACTACCATAAAAATCTGTGGATGACTGCAGCATGAAATATGCCTGAGAAATCCAGGAGTTTAAGCTGGATTCCCACTACAGAGTCCTAAGAACAGTTTGGGGTCTGATAGCATAGAAGCATCGCCCCTGGCAGAAACAACCCAGTATTGTTCTTTAAAAGCAGCAAACAGCAGAGAGAGAGGATGTTATCTGAAGAAATACCATAGTCTCACACTTCTGTATTCTTCATCTAATTCGTTGGGTCAGTTCAAACTGGCGGTGCATTTACCTGCTGAAAATGGTAAGAAGGCTTCTCGAGGTATAAAGTTTCCTTCTTTATCCAGAAAGTGGCCAGGGTTGAACTCTCGAGGTGTCTCCCATTGCTCAGGGTCATACAGAGCAGATGCTATATTTGGCATAACAATAGTGCCCTGCAAGGAAGAAACTGTTGATTTAGCTCCAACTTGTAGATTTTCACCCATTGGTTTCTGCCTGGCAGATAAAACTGCTGCTTGTTACCATTTCTTTGTAATGAGCAGATATGATCTGGTTAGAAGACCATTTGTTTTCCTAGAAATATGGAGTTTTTGATCATTTTCTGAGTTGAATATTATCTTCTCAACCCTGCAGCTGTGTCAGTGGGTGTTAACAGCATTAGTGATGTTGGTACAACTGTGTTATGACCACTTTTGCAACTATTCCATAATACTTCCAGCAGGACTCTCTTGTTGATACTCAGGTCCCAGCATTGGAAACCTCCTGTCATGCTTAAGAGAGAGAGAAATCCAGAGATAATTGCAGTACTTCATTGATAACAACCTCTGAGCCCTTTTAGCAGTAGTACTCCAGGCTTTTTCCTTACAGGTTATTCCCAGCAGACCAGTTCGTGTGCCTTAGGTACCTGGCTGTCAGAAGCAGACAGGCGTGAAACCCTGACCACAAAATGAGTTACGTGGGGCCAGTCCTACATGCCAGTGATGGTGCTGGCCTCTCCCATCTCTCTTGCAATAAAAGCAACCAATTCCTCTTTCTTGATAGTGTTTCATGCTGAGAACTGGCACCCAGCTTTATTGGCTCTGAACAGTCTTAGGCAGTATTTAGGAGCAACTTCCTCACTGTCAGCTGTAGCTGTCAGTCTCTCAGCTGTTACAGATTCAGGTAGGTCCCTTAGCTCTTGGAGTCAGTGGAGCTGTGAGCCATACTCTCACAAGTCTTCCTCCATTCCAGGAGTGCTGGCAGTGCCAAGCTGGGCAGAGGTGTCTTAACCAGTGCTTTGGCAAACGAGTTTCCCCTCTCAGTCTATCCCCAGCCAAGCAGAACTGGTCTCTGAAGTTGTGCTTTCATCAGCTGGGCAGAAACTTCAGGCTTCTGTGGTAGGGGCAGGGGCCTTATGAGCTGTCTTGAGTGTCAACATGATGAGTGAGAGACTTATTACCAGAGCCACAAATGGCAACCCTTCCCCAGGCACCACATTTCTAGGTTATATGAAGCATAGTTTATAGATGGAAAATAGGTTGCTAAACTGAAATAAAAGCTAAATGTCTCTGCTGAAGAAAGAGCAGAGGCTGGAAATGTGTCCGTACCTTTTTGACAGGGAATCCTAGCAAA